>NC_134691.1:166812778-169412778 GCF_050947455.1 Rhinoderma darwinii | reverse complement strand
ACATAATAAAATGCCATGGACCCTCGAACACAAACGGAATCCGAACGTAAAAGCAGAGTAGCCCCCCAGATGTAAAAATGGTCTGACACAACCTATATATGGCTAAAGTGCATAAGTACATATTAATGAGCAGGTACTAGGCATGGTACGCTTTGCACAGATGAACACATAAATAAGTATAGAGAATATATATAAGGTACAATCTAAGTAAAAACGACATATAAAGTAGTATACCTACACCTGCGTATAAGAAGATAAATAGGAGATCAAGACCAAGAGGGGGACCTCTGCTTAACCCAACGCGCGTTTCGCTGGTGCTTCGTCAGGGGTTGATCAACAAATAAGCCCTCACACGGCTCCGGTGAAGAAAAAAATAAAGAAGTTCTGGCTCTCAGAATATGGCGATGCAAAAATGTAAATGAAAAAAAAAAAAAAATGTAAATGAAAAGATAAAAAAAAAAACCTTTTCCCCTTTCCCCCTAGAGCATAGTAAAAAAATAAATAAATAAACATAATTGGTATTGCCGTGTCCGTAAAAGTCTGAACTACTACAATATATGATTATTTAACCCGCATGGTGAATGGCGTAAAAAAAAAAACTGTAAACGCCAGAATCTCTATTTTTTTGGTCACCTAATCTCCCACAATAAATGAAATAAAAAGTGATCAAACCATTGCATGTACACAAAAATTATATTATTAAAAACTACAGCTTATCCCGCAAAAATAAGCCCTCATACCACTTAATAGACTGAAAAATAAAAAAGTTATGGCTCTCGGAATTTAGCGACACAAAATAAATTTTCTTTTTTACACTTAGGTTTTTACTTATAAAAGTAGTCAAATATAAAAAAAAACTATATATATTTGGTATCACCATAATTGTATTGACGCACAGAATAAAGTTAACTTGTTGTTTTATTTGCACAAGGAATTCCGTAAAAACGGCGCACAAAAAAACCATGGAGGAGTCTCTGTTTTTTTCATTTTCTATCCCACAAATAATTGTTTTCCTGTTTCCTAGAACATTATATGGCAAAATAAATTATGCTACAAAAAACTACAACTCGTAGTGCAAAAATCAAGCCCTCATAGTACTATATAGATGGAAAAATAAAGACGTTATGGCTTTTGAAAGGTGGGGAGGAAAAAATGAAAATCTGAAAAAGGGCTGTGGCGGGAAGGGGTTAAAAAGTTGTATGTACAAAAAATGGTACCAATAAAAACTACAGCTCGTTCCGCAAAAAAATAAGCTCTCACACCACTCTATTGATGGAAAAATAAAAAAAGTTATGGCTCTTGGAAAGGGGGGAGGCAAAAATGAAAATGAAAGACCAAAAATGGATCAGTCCGGAAAAGGTTAATTACTTTCTAATGAAAAAACATGTATGACCACATATGGGGTATTGCCGTACTCGGGAGAAATTGCTTTACAAATGTTGTGTTGCGGTGCTTTTTCCTCCTTTATCCTTTGTGAAATTGAAAAAATTCAACATTTTAGTGGAAATAATGTTGATATTCATTTTCACTGCCAATTTCTAATAAATTCTGCAAAAGACCTGTGGGGTCTAAATTCTCACTATACACATAGATCGATTCCTTAAGTGGTGTAGTTTCCCAAATGGGGTCACTTCTGTGTGGTTTCCACTGTTTTGGTCTCTCAGGGGCTTTGCAAATTCTACATGGCACCCAGAAACCATTTCAGATAAATTTGAGCTCCAAAAGCCAAATAGCGCTCCTTCCCTTCTAAGCCCCGCTGTGGGTCCAAACAGCAGTTTATTACCACATATGGTGTATTTACGTAACAGGGAGAAATTGTTTTACAAATACTGGGATGCTTTTTCTCCTTTATTCCTTGTAAAATTAAAAATGTCTACGTTTTTTCCGAAAAAAAGTAGATTTTTGCCTTTACAGACTAATTCCAATGAAGTCAGCAAAACAACTATGGAGTCAAAATGCTTACTTTACCCCTAGAAAAATTCCTTGAGGGGTGTAGTTTCCAAAATCGGGTCACTTATGGGGGGTTTCCACTGTTTTGGTCCCTCCAGTGCATTGCAAAGGTGACACGGCACTGAAAACTATTCCAGCAAAATCAGAAATCCAAATGGTGCTCCTTCTCTTCTGAGTCCTGCTGTGGGTACAAACAGCAGTTTATTACCAAATATGGGGTTTTGCTATAATCGGTAGAAATTGCTTTAGATATGTTGGGGTGTTTTTCTCCTTTTATTCCTTGTACAAATTTTAAAAAATTATGTTTTTTCAGAAAAAAAGTTGATTTTCATCTTCACATACTCATTCAAATAAATTTAGCAAAAAAAATTGTGCGTTTAAAATGCTAACTATACCCCTAGTTAAATTCCTTGAGGTGTGTAGTTTACAAAATGGGGTTACTTTTTGGGGGTCTTTACTGTTTTGCCACCCCAAGACCTCTTCTAACCTGACATGGTGCCTAAAATATATTCTAAAAAAAGGAGGCCTGAAAATCCAATAGGTGCTCCTTTGCTTCTGAGGCTTGTGTTTCAGTCCATTAGCACACAAGGTCACATGTGGGATATTTCTGAAAACTACAGAATCTGGACAATAAGTATTGAGTTGCATTTCTCGGATAAAACCTTTTGTGGTACAATTTTTTTTTATTACAATTGAATTTTGGCCAAAAAAATTTAATTTTGTATATTTCACCTCTACTTTGCTTTAATTCCTGTGAAACGCCTAAAAGGTTAAACCCCTTTCTGAATGCTGTTTGAATACTTTGAGAGGTGCAGTTTTCAAAATAGGGTGATTTATGCGGACTTTCTAATATATAGGGCCCTCAAAGCCACTTCAGAGCTGAACTGGTCCCTGAAAAAAGAGCATTTTTAAATTTTTCTTGAAAATATGAGAAATTGCTGCTAAAGTTCTAAGCCTTGTAACGTCCTAGAAAAATAAAAGCATGTTCAAAGAACGATGCAAACATAAAGTAGACATATGGGAAATGTAAACTAGTAACTATTTTGTGTGGTATTACTATTTGTTTTCCAAGCAGATACATTAAAATTTAGAAAAATGCTAATTTGTGAAAATTTTCTCAATCTCTGTGTATTTTTAACAAATAAATATTGAATTTATTGACCACATTTTTTCACTAACAAAGTACAATGTCACGAGAAAACCGTCTCAGAATCACTTGGATAGGTAAAAGCATTCCAAGGTTATTACCACATAAAGTGACACATGTCAGATTTGAAAAATGGGCTTGGTCCTGAAGGCCAAAACAGGCTCAGTCCTGAAGGGGTTAAACAAGGATACATCAAAGGACATCTACTCTGTCCCATAAGAACAATCAAAAGTCCTCATGTGTAACCGGTGAAGGGTTCAAATGGTTATTGAGAATACGAACAAGAAATTTGAAGACTATAGGTCTTGAGGTTCAGTTATAGGCAGTCCTGTCTTTCCCCCTTGGGTTTTTTGTGAATTCTGTATCAAGTTTTTTCATCCCCTTGGTCTTTTGTGGTGTAATGTTTTCCCAGTTTCCTGGACTGGGTAGTGGTGGGAGATCCAATTTCTCCTCCGAAGTGAAGTGATCCAGTCTGGGATTTGTAGATGATTGAGATCCAGTTTATTCAGGACGAATGGCAGATCATCCGGGGTTTTGATTGTTTTTTTTTTTTTTTTCTGTTAATTTTTTTTTTATTCAGTACAATATAAAATTCCATAAGTAAGGAATAAAGAAAATACAATTATACACATATTTTTACATTTTCCCCCTACTCCCACCCTCTCAAGACCGATCTTGGTAAAAGAAAAAAAAAGAAAAAATCTTACCACTCCCCCCAATAGGTTTTACAGTGTTTGCCTTGATTATAGATTTTCTCATATTTCATTATAATTTTCACATTATTTACCCAAGCATTAAACTCCGGTGGGGAGCTAGATATCCACTTTCTAACTATTAGTAATTTTGCAATAAATAATAGTTTTATTAATCCACATTTTTTTTCCTTAGAAATATTTAATTTGGAATCATCACACAGCAATACCAGTTGAGGTTGAAACACTATATCTGGATCTATTTTTTCCAAAATGTTTTAAAAAATTCTATCCCAGTAATCAGCAATCTTAATACAATTCCATAACATGTGCAAATAGTTTGCTTCCACTGCACCACATCTGGGGCACTTAGAAGCTTTATTAATCGAGAACTTACTCAAAAGGGCTGGCGTATAGTAAAGCCTATGTATCAAATTGAACTGAATAAGCTGATGGTTCATGCTTATCGATACTTTACAAATATTTTGAAATATTATGTTCCAATTAAGAACACAATCGTTATTCAATTCCTTCTCCCATTTTATAACACAATTAAATTTTATTTTCCTTGACTTTATTTCCATCAGGGTTTTGATTGTTAATTACTTATTAGCCAAATAAATTGTAATTTCAAATGGACACATCCTTCTGTGCGTGATGTTTTTCCCCTGAAGGGCTCTAGTAAGAGGTTGTAGTTGTCTTCTTAAATCCAGCGTAAATCTGGATAGATCCTGGTAAATCTGGATACCGTTGTTCTCCATTTTTTTTTTTGTGATTCTTGAATTTGTTAGAATTTCCTCCTTGAGCCTAAAACTCTGAAGGCAACACAAAATGTCTCTAGGTTTGTCATTGCCTATTGTTTTCGGTCTAAAGACCCTGTGTGCTCTTTCCAGACCCATATCACAAGGCTCCTCTTTATAGACCAATTCAGAGAAGATTTGAGTTAAAACGGATTGTATTTCTTTATCCGATACAGTTCCAGGGATTCCTCTTATGCGGATATTGTTGCGGCGTGATCTGTTTTCCAAATCATCAATATGGATTTTTTTGTTGGTATGCTTCCTTTTGTTTCTCTACAAAAATTCCTGTCACTTTCTCTGAGTGTTGAATTATATGAGAACATGTCTCTTCAAGTGTGTTGATTCTAGTAAATACTCCTCTAACATCACTTCACAGTTCTGAGATGTCGTCTTTAACCATTTGAGTGAACTCTTTGAAGAGATTAGTTATGCATTCAGTAGTAGGAAGAAATTTTAAATATTCTCTCAATTTTATAGGTTCCTGCGAGGGTTCTTCCTCACTTTCAGTCCAATTTGAGGCTTGGAAGTGATCGTCTGGTTTGTCACCTGTCTTGGGTTTGGTACTAGCGTCGTAGGACAGATTTTTACTTGCTTTCTAAGGGCGGATTTACACGAGCGTGTGCGTTTTGCGCACGCAAAAAACGTGCCGTTTTGTGTACGCAAAAGGCACTTAACAGCTCCGTGTGTCATCATTATGACACTCTGTTTGGATGTTTGTAAACAGAAAAGCACTTGGTGCTTTTCTGTCTGCAAACATACTTTTGACTGCTGTTGCGTGAATCACGCGTGACCCACGGAAGTGCTTCCGTGTGGTGCGCGTGATTTTTACGCACCCATTGACTTCAATGAGTGCGTGATGCACGAAAAATGCAGAAATATAGGACCTATCGTGAGTTTTACGCAGCAGACTCACGCTGCGCAAAAATCACTGACAGTCTGCACTGCCCCATAGACTAGCATAGGTCCGTGCGACACGCGTGAAAAACACACGCATTGCACGGATGTATTACACGTTCGTGTAAATCCGCCCTAACATTCAGATCCCTTTTTAGGGGTTTTACTATTTTTGTCTTCTGTAGTTTTCCCTGGGATTTTTCCTGAGTTTGCCTGAATTGTTGTAATTTCGCTGGGAGGTATAATGTTTGTCTTTATTACATTATCATTTATTTCAGTATAGTTGTAAGCCTGTCCAGTTTGCTTTGAAATAGATCGATAGGGTAATAGAAGGGAGTTCAGCTTGTTATTAGACTATGAAACATGTCAGTGAAAATTTGGGCAGTGTCCCTGATTTGTTTAAGTGCAGATACACTTTATTATCAATTATAGTCTGAGGTTTTGCTGAGTACTTAGGCCACAAAGTACTAGTAGAGAGTTATATAATTAATTTTTTTATTCTATTTTTTCCTTTCCTTGTGAAATGTGTATCACTGTTATAATCCCTCCTGGAAGGTCAAGGCAGTCTCTGTAGAGGCTAGTAGGTTACTACAAACCCTGTTACTAACCTCTTATTGAAACTTTCACTGTTGCTCAGATGTCAGTGGGACAGTGTAAAATGTCCGCCGTCACAATTTTCCCTGTTTCTCCCATCTGAACGGGCAGATTCCTCCTGGTGGTCCAGATTCCTTTGTCCAGGGGATCTTTCCCCACAAGCAGTATATGACTGGCCGCTTTTCGAGCCATTTGGGGGCGAATGGGTGCCGCATCCGGGTCAAGGCACGCAGGAAAGACCGAGGATCCGGCGTGCGTACTAGGCCTCAAAAGGTCGTGGGTGTCTCCGTGCCCAGAATTGAAAAAGGAGACTTGCTTTCCCCTCCTCTTACTGCGTTGAGTCTTTCTATGGTTGTGATGTGGCTGTAAAAGCCTCAAATTGCAATGGAATGGCATTGGATAGGAATCCAATATGCAGCGCTCCTATTGCACGTCTGTCTCTTTTCACAGCTAGGCCACGCCCCCATCTACAGTACATTTAATAATCCCTCTCCCAACCTGGATTTATCACTTAAACCCTATATATGCTAAGGTTTGTGTGGGGTTTTTTATTTCAATAAAATATTTTTTTCTGTCTGTTTGTATTTTTCAAGCTTTAAAACTACTGCCTTAGTAATGGCCGCTGGCTGATTGACAGTGTCTATTACTAAGGCAGGACTTCGTGTTAGCCGGTGCAGAGGCTAACACTAACCCCCATTATTACCCTGGTACTCACTGCCACCAGGGGTGCCGGGAAGAGCTGTCTACGATCCAGTACCCGACCATCTGTAGTGAGGGCCGGGTACTGGGGATGTCGCAGGCTGGTATAATTAGGTTAGGAAAGCCCAAAAACAGTGGCTCTTCCCACCCTGGTAATGCTAGCCTGCTGCTGCTATGTTGTATCTGTCTGGTTATAAAAATGGGGGGGGATTACACATCATTTAAAAAAAAAAAGTAATAATAAGAATTGGAAAAAATGATATGGGGTACCCCCATTTTTCATAACCAGCCAGAAACAACACAGCAGCAGCAAGCTAGCATTACCGGGGGGGGGGGGGGGGAGGCATTGTTTCTGGCCTTTCCTAGTCTAATAATAGCAGCCTGTGGCCTCCCCAGTACCTGACCATCACCTAACCATCACTACAGATGGTCGGGTACTGGATTGTACCATGCTCTTTCCAGTACCCCTAGTAACGGTGGGTACCAGGGTTATAATGGGGGGGGTAGTGCTAGCTTTTTCACCGGCTAACATTAAGTACATTTAGTAATGGATGCTGTCTTTGGCTTTTCCCAGCCTAATAATACCAGCCTGCGGCCGCCGACCATCGCTACAGATGGTCGGGTACTGGATCACACCCAACTATTCCCTTACCCCCGGTGATGGTGGGTACCAGGGTAATAATGGGGGTTAGTGTTAGCCTCTGCACCGGCTAACACTAAGCCCCACCTTAGTAATGGACGCTGTCAATCAGCCAGCGGCCATTACTAAGGCGGTAGTAATAAAGTTTAAAAGAAAATAAGACAGAAAAAATATATTTTATTGAAATAAATAAAAAAAACACACAACCCTCATTAACCATTTTATTGAAAATAAAAAAAGGTGTCATCAAAGTAGTCCTCGAATCCGACATATTCCAACAACCAAGCCTTTAAAAAAAACACAAAAAAACACCCCCATTAGTAACACATGTGGTAGGCTTAAATACAGGGCCCATGTGTGATACTGTCTGTTAGACCATGTATCTAAGCCTAGAACAAGGCAAGCTTAGATACAGGACAACAGCAGACAGTAATCTTATACTGTATATAAGATTACGGTCTGCTGGGGTCCTGTATCTAAGCTTGCCCTGTGGTAGGCTTACATACATGGTCTAACAGACAGCATCACACATATGCTTAAATACAGGGCCCATGTGTGATACTACCTATGGACCCTGTATCTATGCCTACCAAATGTTAGGCTTAGGCCTGATTTACACGAGCGTGTGCGTTTTGCGCACACAAAAAAACGCAGCGTTTTGCGTGCGCAAAAGGCACTTGACAGCTCCGTGTGTCATCAGTGTATGATGCGCGGCTGCGTGATTTTCGCGCAGCCGCCATCATAGAGATGAGGCTAGTCGACGTCAGTCACTGTCCAGGGTGCTGAAACAGTTAACTGATCGGCAGTAACTGTTTCAGCACCCTCGACAGTGAATTCCGATCACCATATCTAGTAACCTGTTTAAAAAAAAAAAAGAGGTTCGTACTTACCGAGAACTTACCGGCCGTTGCCTTGGTGACGCGTCCTTGGTGACGCGCCTCTCTTGACATCTGGCCCCGCCTCCCTGGATGACGCGGCAGTCCATGTGACCGCTGCAGCCTGTGCTTGGCTTGTGATTGGCTGCAGCTGTCACTTGGACTGAATTGTCATCCCGGGAGGTTAGACTGGAGGAAGAAGCCGGGAGTTATCGGTAAGTCAGAACTTTTTTTTTTACACGTTCACGTATATTGGGATCAGAAGTCACTGTCCAGGGTGCTGAAACAGTTTAACTCTTTCAGCACCCTGGACAGTGACTGTCTCCTGCCGGGTTCGGTCAAAACGAGTTCGGCCGAACCCGGTGAAGTTCGGTTCGCTCATCTCTAAGACACTCCGTTCGGATGTTTGTAAACAGAATAGCACGTGGTGCTTTTCTGTTTCCATTCAGTTTGACAGCTCTTGCGCGAATCACGCAGTTCGCACGGAAGTGCTTCCGTGCGACCTTTGTGGTTTTCACACACCCATTGATTATAGAACATGTCGTGAGTTTTACGCAACGCACTTGCGCTGCGCAAAATTCACGCATTGTCTGCACTGCCCCATAGAGTAATATAGGTGCGTACGACACACATGAAAAGCACGTGCGTCGCACGCGCGTATATTACGCTCGTGTAAATGAGGCCTTAGATACAGGGCCCCAGCAGACAGTACTCTTATACAGTATAAGATTACTGTCTGCTGGAGTCCTGTATCTAAGCCTGCCTTGTATTAAGCTTAGATACATGGTCCAACAGACTGTATCACACATGTGCCCTGTATCTAAGCCCATGTGTGATGCTGTCTGTTGGACCCTGTATCTAAGCTTACCACAAGGCAGGACTAGATACAGGACCCCAGCAGGCAGTAAAGATGTTACACTTACCCAGCTCTTCGGTGCAGCGGATGTCCCGACACCATTCAGAGTTGTGACGTCATGCGCCTCACACAGTGTCATGGTGCGAGAAGACGTCAGGACTTACGCTGCGCTCGGGATGGAGTTTAAGTATTTGTGTCGTTACTATAGTAACAGAGGCCCGTGTATTTTATGACATAGGCCTCAGTTATTGAAGTAAGTTTCTCTAGATGCGGCGTGGGGGCCACGGCCCGGTTGCAATCACGACCGCCGCGCCCGGTTGCAATTGCAACTGCTGTGACCCCTGTAGCGGCAGTCGCCCAGGTATTCGGGGCACCGGGTCAAAGATCCGGGGGTTGGGCCCAAGGGGTCCGATGCTAGAGACCCCCCTGAGCTGTTTTCTGGCTGGAGCTAGAGCCTTTAGAGTGGCAGTTTCCTCTCCAATCACATTGTCTGAGCTGTGCTTCAGCTAAACTGTAATGTCTTTTTTCTGTAGCCCGAGCACAGCATGGGATAATTTGTTAGGTGGTTAAGGCCAATAACAGGATTGTACTGTAGGTGTTGTTGTCAGCAATTATCAGTGAGTATTATCTTGCTTTGTCTTCCGGTTTCAGTTATGTTTTATGTGACTAGGTACAATATTTTGCCCAGGGTAGTAGTTAATTACACAAGAAAAAACTAACAGAAATTTAAATGGTTTGATCTAATCTTACATTCAGCATGACCAATATCCGTCCATGATTTCACATAGTAATGTTAACAATCGGTGCTTACTGTTTACCTGATATATTTTAGGTTTTGAGCATCAATAAGATGAATTTCATTATAATTCTACCGTAAGAGATCTTATTTATGGTTTTAATTTCCAATAGTGTATCGTTCCTCTATAAAATGATTGGCAACTCAGTCATTAAAGTTTATAACTTAAACCTCTCTTTAACCCCTTAAAGAGGCTCTGTCACCAGATTTTGCAACCCCTATCTGCTATTGCAGCAGATAGGCGCTGCAATGTAGATTACAGTAACGTTTTTATTTTTAAAAAACGAGCATTTTTGGCCAAGTTATGACCATTTTTGTAATTATGCAAATGAGGCTTGCAAAAGTCCAAGTGGGTGTGTTTAAAAGTAAAAGTCCAAGTGGGCGTGTATTATGTGCGTACATCGGGGCGTTTTTAATACTTTCACTAGCTGGGCGCTCTGATGAGAAGTAACATCCTCTTCTCTTCAGAACGCCCAGCTTGTGACAGTGCAGATCTGTGACGTCACTCACAGGTCCTGCATCGTGACGGCCACATCGGTACCAGAGGCTACAGTTGATTCTGCAGCAGCATCAGCGTTTGCAGGTAAGTCGATCTTACCTGCAAACGCTGATGCTGCTGCAGAATCAACTGTAGCCTCTGGTGCCGATGTGGCCGTCACGATGCAGGACCTGTGAGTGACGTCACAGATCTGCACTGTCAGAAGCTGGGCGTTCTGAAGAGAAGAGGATGTTACTTCTCTTCACAGCGCCCAGCTAGTAAAAGTATTAAAAACGCCCCGATGTACGCACCTAATACACGCCCACTTGGACTTTTACTTTTAAACACACCCACTTGGATTTTTGCAAGCCTCATTTGCATAACTACAAAAATGGTCATAACTTGGCCAAAAATGCTCGTTTTTTAAAAATAAAAACGTTACTGTAATCTACATTGCAGCGCCTATCTGCTGCAATAGCAGATAGGGGTTGCAAAATCTGGTGACAGAGCCTCTTTAAGGACGCAGCCTAGTTTTGGCCTTAAGGCTCAGAGCCATTTTTCAAATCTGACATATTTCACTTTATGTGGTAATAACGTCGGAATACTTAAACCTATCCAAGCGATTCTGAGATTGTTTTCTCGTGAGACATTGGACTTTATGTTAGTGGTAAAATTTGGTCGATATATTCAGTGTTTATTGGTGAAAAATTGCACAATTTAGAGAAAAATTTGAAAAAATAGCCTTTTTAGGAATTTAAATGCATGTGCTTGTAAAACAAATGGTTATACCAGCCAAAATAGTTAGTAGTTCACATTTCCCATATGTCTACTTTAGATCTGCATAGTTTTTAGAGCATTATTTTATTTTTCTTGGACGTTACAAGGCTTAGAACATGAACAGCAATATCTCATATTTTTAAGAAAATTTCAAAAGCCTTTTTTTTAAGGTACCTGTTCAGTTCTGAAGAGGCTTTGAGGGGCCTATGTATTAGAAACCCCCATAAACACCCCATTTTAAAAACTAGACCCCTCAAAGTATTCAAAACAGCATTTAGAAAGTTTTTTAACCCTTTAGGCATTTCACAGGAATTAAAGCAAAGTGGAGGTGAAATTTGCAAATTTCATTTTTCTTGCTGAATTTCAATTTTATTCTATTTTTTTTCTGTAACACAGAAGGTTTTACCAGAGAAACACTACTAAATATGTATTGTCCAGATTCTGCAGTTTTTAGAAATGTCCCACATGTGGCTCTAGTGCGCTCGTGGACTAAAACACAAGCCCCAGAAGCAAAGAAGCACCTAGTGCATTTTGGTGCTTCTTTTTTATTAGCATATATTTTAGGCAGCATGCCAGGTTTGGAGAGGTGTTGAGGTACCAAAACAGTAGGAATCCCACAAAACTGACCCCATTTTGGAAACTGCACCCCTCAAGGAATTCATTTATGATTATTGTTACCATTTTGACCCCGTAGTTTTTTCACAGCGCGTATTTGAATTGGGCTGTGAAATTAAAAGAATGACAATTTTTCCAATAAGATGTCATTTTTGATCAGAATTTCTTATTTTCACAGGGAACAAAATGCCCCATTTTGTTGCCCAATTTTTCCTGAGTGCGGCAATACCCCATTTGTGGTGATAAACTGCCGTTTGGGCCCATGGGAGGCCTCAGAAGGAAAGAAGCGCTGTGTGTTCTTAGGAGTCCAGATTTTGCTGAATTGGTTATCGGGTGCCATGTCACATTTGCAGAGCCTCAGAGGTAGAGATGAGCGAACTTTTCAAAAGTTCGGTTCGGCTAGTTCGCCGAATTTCACAAAAAAGTTCGATTCGGACCGAACTAGTTCGGACCGAACCTGTCACTTACGTGCGCCGAGCATGCTACTGTCTCGGGTGCTGATAGAGTTAATGGGCTGCACTAACTCTTTCAGCAACCTTGACAGTACATGCTCGGCGCGCGGAAAATACAATTTAAATGTAATAAAAAAATAAAAATTATACGTTCGTACTTACTTTCCTCCTGTCCGGCCTCCAGCGATGACGTTTCATCCCTTTCGCCGCTGCAGCCAATCACAGGCTGTAGTGGCGGTCACACACGTCAGGATGACGCTTCATCCCACGTGACCGCCTCTGCAGCCAATCACAGGCTGCAGCGGCGACATGGATGAAACGTCATCGCTGGAGCCCGGACAGGAGGAAAGTAAGTATGAACGTATTATTATTTTTTTTGGCATGTATGTATGTTGGCATGTATGTATGTATGTATGTTGTCATGTATGCATGTATATATGTGCATGTATGTTGGCATGTATGTATATATGTGTATGTATATTTGCATGTATATATTTGCATGTATGTTTGCATGTATGTATGTTTGCATGAATGTATGTTTGCATGTATGTATGTATGTATGTATGTATGTTTGCATGAATGTATGTTTGCATGAATGTATGTTTGCATGTATGTATGTATGTATGTATGTATGTATGTATGTTTGCATGAATGTATGTTTGTATGTATGTTTGCATGTATGTATGTTTGCATGAATGTATGTTTGCATGAATGTATGTTTGCATGTATGTTGTCATGTATGTATGCATGTATGTTGTCATGTATGTATGTATGTATGTATGTATATATGTGCATGTATGTTTGTATGTATGTTTGCATGTGTGTATGTTTGCATGTATGTATGTATGTTGGCATGTATGTATATATTTGCATGTATGTTTGCATTTTATGTATGTATGTATGTATGTCGTCATGTATGTATGTTGTCATGTATGTATATATGTGCATGTTTGTATGTATATTTGCATGTATATATTTGCATGTATGTATGTTTGCATTTATGTATGTTTGCATGAATGTATATTTGCATGTATGTATGTATGTTGTCATGTATGTATGTTGTCATGTATGTATACATGTTTGTATGTATGTATGTATGTTTGCATGTATGTATGTTGTCATGTATGTTTGCATGTTTTTATTTTTGCATGTATGTTTATATATATGTGCATGTATGTAATTATGTTTGCATGTATTTATGTTTGCATGTATATTTGTGCATGCTTGTATATATGTATGTATCTTTGCATGTTTGTATGTATGGTTTCATGTGTATGCATGTATGTATGATAGTTTGCATGTATGTATGTTTGTTTGTATACATGTCTGTATGGCCATGTATGATACTGTCTGCTGGCGCCCTGTATCTAAGTCAACTTCACGGCAGGCTTCTATACATGGTATAACAGTCAGTATCACACATTAAACTGAATCTAAGCTCACAACATGTTTTATTTCATTTTTTCTTTTTTTTACAGGTTTGGTGTTTGGACTACGTCGGTTTCGAGGACTACTTCGATGACGGTTTTTTTTTTTCTACAATAAAATGGTTAATGAGGGTTGTGTTGGGGGTGCTTTATTTCAATAAAATATTTTATCTATATCTTTGTCTTTTTCTTTTCAAATTTTATTATTACCACTTTAGTAATGGCCGCTGTCTGAGTGACAACATCCATTACTAAGGCGAGGCTTAGCGTTAGCCGGTACAGAGGCTAACACTAACCACCATTATTACCCCGGTACCCACCACCACCAGGGGTGCCGGGAAGAGCAAGGTACGATCCAGTACCCGACCATCTGTTGTGATGGTCGGGCTCTGGGGCGGCCGCAGGCTGGTATTATGAGGCTGGGAAGGGCCAAAAACAGTGGACCTTCCCACCCTTGTAATGCTAGGCTGCTGCTGCTGTGTTGTATCTGGCTGGTTATAAAAGTGGGGGGGACCCCGCGTCATTTTTTTTTTATTATTTATTTATTTTTAATTTTTTTTTAAAAAGACATGGGGTTCCACCCAATTTATCATAACCAGCCACATACAACACAGTGTTATTAGCCTGGGAATGGACAAAACCAGTGGCCCTTCCCACCCATGTAATGCCAGACTGCTGCGGCCTTGTATATGGCTGGTTATTAAAAATGTGGGGGACCCAACGTCTAATGTTAAATTTGTTAAATTCCCCCAAAAAAACGACGTGGGGTCCCCCCCATTTTTATAACCAGCCCGATACAACACAGCAGCAGCAGCCTAGCATTACAAGGGTGGGAAGGTCCACTGTTTTTGGCCCTTCCCAGCCTCATAATACCAGCCTACGGCCGCCCCAGTACCCGACCATCACAACAGATGGTCGGGTACTGGATCGTACCAAGCTCTTCCCGGCACCCCTGGTGGTGGTGGGTACCGGGGTAATAATGGGTGGTTAGTGCTAGCCTCTGCACCGGCTAACACTAAGTACCGCCTTAATAATGGACGCTGTCAATCAGCCAACTGCCATTATCTAGGCACTAATAAAGTTTAAAAAAAAACACAAAGACAATTCTTTTTTATTGAAATAAGAAATCCCCAACAAAACCCTCGTTAACCATTTTATTAAAATTTTAAAAAAACGTAGATCTACGCAGTAGTCCAACGAATCGAAGATGTAGTCCAATCGGTACATCAAAATCTGCAACAACATAAAAAAACAGTTATCAATGTGAACAATAACAATACTTCTACTCACCTACACACATATATACACGCACACACACACAAACAACCATACACAAACACACACATATACACAAACACACACATATACACACACCCATATACACAAACACACACATATATAAACACACACACACAAACATCTACACACAAACATATATACAAATACACCCATATATATACACAAACACACCCATATATACACAAACACACACATAAACACACCCATATACACACATATACACAAACACACACATATACAAAAACACACACACACAAACATCTACACACAAACATATACACAAATACACCCATATATATACACAAACACACCCATATATACACAAACACACATAAACACAAACACACATATAAAAACAAAAACAGACAAAGACACATACCCAAACACACACACTGTTTCTTTTAAATGCTGCTTGGGAACCCGCTCGATCCACTATATAAGGCTGCGCTATAGTGCAGCATTTAAAAGAAACAGGATCCTGACCTGTCCATAGAGTTTAAGGCAGCACAGAGTATTTCAGGAGATGAGCGTGCAGATTCAGTGCTGCTGTGAACTCTGCTCTTACCATTACGTAGCTCTCAGTCTGTTACCTCTCCTCCACTCCTGTCCTCAAGAACACCTTCACATGATTGGCAAGTCACCACGTAATGGTAAGAGTAGAGTTCACAGCTGCACAGAGTATTTCAGGAGATGAGCGTGCGGATCTTGTGCGGGGTGGTGACTTGCCAATCATGTGAAGGTGTTATTGAGGACAGGAGTGGAGGAGAGGTAACAGACTGAGAGCTACGTAATGGTAAGAGCAGAGTTCACAGCAGCACTGAATCTGCACGCTCATCTCCTGAAATACTCTGTGCTGCCTTAAACTCTGTGGACAGGTCAGGATCCTGTTTCTTTTAAATGCTGCACTGTAGCGCAGCCTTATATAGTGGATCGAGCGGGTTCCCTTGCAGCATTTAAAAGAAACAGGATCCTGACCTGTCCACAGAGTTTAAGGCAGCACAGAGTATTTCAGGAGAGGAGCACGGCCGGCCACAGGCAGCCGGTCGTTTTTCCAAGCCGTGCTCCCATTATGCACACGACCGTAAAAACACCTGTTATTGTGGGTCGTAATTACGACCCGCAATAACGGGCTCATAGACTTCTGTTACCCATGGGTACCTTCCCGTTTTCTCACGGGAAGGTGCCCGTGCCGTTAAAATAATAGAACATGTTCTATTTTTCTATTTTACGGGCCGTGCTGCTATAAAATTTAGGGTATGTTCACACGACAGCGTCCGTAACGGCTGAAATTACGGGGATGTTTCCGTCTGAAAACATCCCCGTAATTTCAGCCGAAACGGCAAGTGCAGGCGCTTGAACGCGGCGTCCATTACGGACGTAATTGGCGCTGCTATTCATTGGAGTCAATGAATAACGGCTCCAATTACGGCCAAAGAAATGACAGGTCATTTCTTTGACGCGCCGTCATTTGACAGCGGCGCCTAAATATACGCCTCGTGTGAACAGACAAACGTCTGCCCATTGCTTTCAATGGGCAGATGTTTGTCAGCGCTATCGAGGCGCTATTTTCGGGCATAATTCGGGGCAAAAAATCCCGAATTACATCCGTAATTAGTGCGTGTGAACATAGGGTATGTTCACACTCACTAATTACGGACGTAATTCAGGCGTTTTTGCCCCGAATTACGTCCAAAAATAGCGCCTCGATAGCGCTGACAAACATCTGCCCATTGAAAGCAATGGGCAGACGTTTGTCTGTTCACACGAGGCGTAATTTACGCGCCGCTGTCAAATGACGGCGCGTAAATAGACGCCCGCGTCAAAGAAGTGACCTGTCACTTCTTTGGCCGTAATTGGAGCCGTTATTCATTGACTCCAATGAATAGCAGCGCCAATTACGTCCGTAATGGACGCGGCGTTCAAGCGCCTGCATATGCCATAACGGCTGAAATTACGGGGATGTTTTCAGGCGGAAACATCCCCGTAATTTCAGCCGTAACGGACGCTGTCGTGTGAACATACCCTTATAATGACAGCACGGCTCGTAAAAGCGGCCGGCCGTGCTCGTAATTACGAGTCGTAATTACGAGCACAACCAGTAAAATAAAAAAATAGAACATGTTCTATCTTTTTAACGGCACGGGCACCTTCCCGTGAGAAAACGGGAAGGTACCCGTGGCTAACAGAAGTCTATGGGCCCGCTATTTCGGGTCGTAATTACGACCCTTAATAACGGGTGTTTTTACGGTCGTGTGCATGAGGCCCCGTAATGACGGGTGGCTACATGTGTGCACCCGTCATTACGGCAGCGTTGCTAGGCGACGTCAGTAAATAGTCACTCTTCAGGGTGCTGAAAGAGTTAACTGATCGGCAGTAACTGTTTCAGCACCCTGGACAGTGACTACCGATCACAATATAGAGTACCTGTAAAAAAAAAAAGACGTTCACACTTACCGGGAACTCCCTGCTTCCTCCAGTCCGGTCTCCTGGCCGTTGCCTTGGTGACGCGTCCCTCGCGACATCCGGCCCGACATTCCTTGATGACGATGCAGCCCATGTGAGCGCTGCAGCCAATCACGGGCTGCAGAGGCCTCTGCAGCCAATCACGGGCTGCAGAGACCTCTGCAGCCAATCACAGGCTGCAGAGGCCTCTGCAGCCAATCACAGGCTGCCGCGTCAGAAAAGAAGGTCGGACTGGAGGAAGAAGAGAGACTCGTCCGCAAGACAACGACCAGGTACGTATGAAATGCTTTTTATTTTATTTTTAATCAGCAGCCTCTTTTCTCTATCAGTGATTGATAGAGACAAGTGGCTGCCGATTTGTATAATATTTTTGACCGGGTTCGGTCAAAACGGGTTCGGCCGAACCCGGTGAAGTTCGGATTCGCTGCGAACCGAACTTTTCCGGAAGTTCGGACCGAAACCGGGTTCGGTTGTCCCGGTTCGCTCATCTCTACTCAGAGGTATCAAAGCAATGGAAACCCACCAAAAGTGACCCCATTTTGGAAATAAAACCCCTCAAGGAATTTATTTATGGGTGTTGTGACCATTTAGACCCCACAGTTTTTTCACAGAACTTATTTGAATTGGGCTGTGAATTAAAAAAAAAAAACTTTTTTCCAATAAGATGTCGTTTTGGCTCAAAATATCTTATTTTCACAACGAATAAAATACCCCATTTTGTTGCCAAATTTGTCCTGAGTGCGGCAATACCCTATTTGTGGCGATAAACTGCCGTTTGGGCCCATGGGAGGTATTAGAAGGAAAGGAGCGCTGTGTGTTCTTTGGAGCCCAGATTTTGCTGGATTGGTTTTCGGGTGCCATGTCGCATTTGCAGAGCCCCAAAGGTATCAAAGCAATGGAAACCCACCAGAAGTGACCCCATTTTGGAAACTACACCCTTCAAGGAATTCATTTATGGGTGTTGTGACCATTTAGACTCCACAGTTTTTTTACAGAATTTATTTGAATTGGGCTGTGAATTCCAAAAAATGTAATTTTTTCCAATAAGAGGTAGTTTTGGCTCAAAATTTCTTATTTTCACAAGGAATAAAATACCCCAATTTGTCCTGAGTTCAGCAATACCCCATTTGTGGTGATAAACTGCCGTTTGGGCCCATGCGAGGCCTCAGAAGGAAAGGAGCGTTATGTGTTCTTTGGAGCCCAGATTTTGCTGGATTGGTTTTCGGGTGCCATGTTGCATTTGCAGAGCCCCAGAGGTATCAAAGCAATGGAAACCCACCAGAAGTCACCCCATTTTGGAAACTACACCCCTCAAAGAATTTATTTATGGGTGTTGTGACCATTTAAACCCCACAGTTTTTTCACAGAATTTATTTGAATTGGGCTGTGAATTAAAAAAAATTTTATTTTTTCCAATAAGAGGTAGTTTTGCCTCAAAATTTCTTATTTTCACAAGGAATAAAATACCGCATTTTGTTGCCCAATTTGTCCTGAGTGTGGCAATACCCTATTTGTGGTGATAAACTGCCGTTTAGGCCCATGGGAGGGCTCAGAAGGAAAGGACCACCATGTGGCCTACTGGGAATTTTCTGGTGCTAAGTCGTGTGTGCAGAAGCCCCTGAGGTATCAGTACAGTTGAAACCCCCGAGAAGTGACCCCGTTTTAAAAACGACACCCCTTAAGGAATTCATCTAGAGGTGTAGTGAGCATTTTAACCCCACAGGTATTGTGTAAAAGATAATGCGCAGCAGATGGTGCAGAGTGAGATTTGCAATTTTCTATATATATGCCATGTCAGTGTCCGATATATTGTGCCCAGCATGTGCCACCGAAGACATACACCCCATAAACTGTAATGTGGGCTCTCCCGGGTGCGGAAATACCCTACATGTGGCTGTTATTAGCTGCCTGGGCACACGGCAGGGCTCAGAAGGAAAGGACCACCATTTGGCCTACTGGAGCTTTTCTGGTGCGAAGTCTTGTACGCAGAAGCCCCTATGGTACCAGTACAGTTGAAACCCCGAGAAGTGACCCTGTTTTAAAATCTACACCCCTTAAGGCATTCATCTAGAGGTGTAGTGAGCATTTTGACCCCACAGGTATTGTGTAAAAGATAATGTGCAGCAGTTGGTGCAGAGTGAAATTTGCAATTTTCTATACATATATGCCAATTCAGTGTCCGAAATATTGTGCCCAGCATGCGCCACCGGAGATATACACATCATAAACTGTAATGTTGGTTCTCCTGGGTACGGCAATACCCTACATGTGGCTGTTATTAGCTGCCTGGGCACACAGCAGGGCTCAGAGGGGAAAGATGAGGAGGGGTAAGCTGTGCGAAGTGGATCAGAGCGAATAAAACTGGGGTAAATTAAAAATAAAGGGATGGATGATAAATTTTAAAACACTCTTTCATACAGAGCTCTGGTTTTTCGGGACACGCGTCACATTGATATATTGTGTCCTTCCTTATCCCCCTCTTATAGCAGACTCTGCACCTCTTTTGACTTTTTCCCTTCTTGCCAGTTTGGGGAACTTCTCCTAAAAAGTGTTGCCCTGGTACGATGCCTGTGGCCCGCTTCCAGAAGTACTGTAAGGCTTCAGGACTTGATCTGACAAGTTCACCTCTACCATGTACCTATTATAGTCCAGGATGCAGTCTGGTTTGGGGGTCCCTATACTGGTACCTCGTACAGGTACATGGGTACTGGTGTGGCATCTCCCTGGTCTTGTACTTGACACACAATATGTTGCTGCTAGATTGTGCCCTGCTCTCACCCCTTCTGAGCTTTGCCCTGCAGAGTCTTAGGGAGGCCTCTCAGGTTTCTTCTAGCAGTGCCGCATGCCGCAGGACTTCTGGAAGCGAGGCAGTTGAAGAGTGGGACGCTGGTATAAAAATTATCCAGGTAGAGGTGGTAACCCTGGTCCAGCAGTGGGTGCACCAAATCCCACACAATTTTTGTATTAACTCCCAGTAAGGGGGGGCATTCTGGGGGCTGAATACTGGTGTCCTTCCCTTTATATATCCTAAATCTGTAGGTATACCCTGATGCACTCTCGCACAGCTTATACAACTTCACACCATACCTTGCCCTCCTACCCGGCAGGTACTGGCAGAATTGAGCCTTCCCTTTAAAATGTACCAGGGATTCATCTATAGAAATACACTTCTCGGGGGTGTATGCTTGGGAAAACCGGGCACTGAAACGGTCTAATAGGGGTCTCCGTTTATACAAACGGTCAAAACTGGGATCATCTCGGGGTGGGCGCGGCTTATTATGAGTATAATGTAAGAAGCGAAGTATTGCCTCAATTATATTTTATTTTTTAATTTCCAGCTCAGTTCTGAAGTTGCTTTGAGGGGCCCATATATTAGACACCCTTATCAAACACCCCATTTCAGAAACTAGACCCCTCAAAGTATTCACAACAGCATTTAGAAAGTTTAGTAACCCTTTAGGTGTTTCACAGGAATTTAGAGCAAAGTAGAGGTGACATTTAATTAATTTAATTTATTAGGCACCATGTCCGGTTTGAAGAGGTCTTGTGGTGCTAAATCAGGGGAAACCCCCCAAAAGTGACCCCTTTTTGGAAACTAGAGACCTTGAGGAATCCATTGTAGTTTTCTTGGGGTGCATGCGGCTTTTTGATCAGTTTTTATTCTAATTTTAGGTGGCGTGGTGACTAAACAAACAGCAATTTTACTATTGTTTTTTATTCTATTTTTTTTACAGCGTTCACCATGCGCTATAAATGACATATTCACTTTATTCTGCGGGGCGATACGATTACGGCGATACCAGATGTTTATAGGTTTTTTTTATGTCTTATGGCATTTACACAATAAAATACGTTTTGTAAACAATCATTCACTTTTTGTGTTACCTTATTCTAAGAGCCATAACTGTTTTATTTTTCCATCAATAAAGCCGTGCGAGGACTTATATTTTGCGTAACGAACTGTAGTTTCGATCAGTACAATTTTTAGGTACATGCGACTTTTTGATCTCTTTTTATTCCATTTTTTGGGAGATGAAGTGACCAAACAATTGTGATTGTGGTTCGGTTTAGTATTATTTTCTTTTACGGCGTTCACCGAGCGGGATAAATAATGACATCGTTTTGTAGTTCAGGCCGTTACGGACCCGGCGATACCAATTATGTATAGTTTGTTTATTTATATATTTTTATTAATAATAAATGACTGATAAGGGAAAAAGGGGGATTTTTACTTTTATTACTTTTAAATCTTTTATTTTCTTGTTTTTACACAACTTTTTTACACTTTTTTTTACTTTGTCCCACTAGGGGACATGAGGGCAGGAGGCTCTGATCGCTATTCTAATACACTGCACTACATACGTAGTGCAGTGTATTAGAGCTGTCAGCTGTTCGCTGACAGCAAGCATAGTGGGTCCTGACTTTGTCGGGACCCACTAGGCTTCCGTCGATGGCGTAGCCAGAGTCCATTGTTAGGATTCTGGTTGCCATAGTAGCCATCGCGGCCCGCTATCGTGTAGCAGGCCGGCGATGGCAGCTTAACCCCTAAGAAGCCGCGATCGCTATTGAACGCGGCTTCTAAGGGGTTAATCGGCGGGGACCACCGCGATCAGTCCCTGCACACTAAGCTGTGATAGCCTGCTGTCGGAAACAGCAGGTATCACAGCTCAGACACGCGCCGGGGAAAGATGGCGCCGTGTTTACTCAGGTCAGTACTATTACTGATCTGAGCGCGAACGATGTACTTAGCGCAACGTAATAGTACTGACCTGAGCGCGAAGGGGTTAAGGTTCAGTATGGATATAACTCTTCAAAAATAATATACTACACAATACAGACTCAGACAAGTAATATTTTGTAGTTTAAATTTAGACAGATAAAAATACTAACGTCCCATTGCTTAATCTTTGAAGTAATTTAACTCTTAAATTGCTTAAGAATATATACAAATGTGCAAATTTAACATGATCACCTTCACATGTTCCAAGGCAGCCCTTTAACCCCTTCAGGACTGAGCCTGTTTTGGCCTTCAGGGCGAAGCCGATTTTTCAAATTTGACATGTGTCACTTTATGTGGTAATAACTCCAGAATGCTTTTGCCTATCCAAGTGATTATGAGATTGTTTTCTCGTGACATATTGTACTTTATGATAGGGAAAAAATTTGGTCGATAAATTCAATATTTGTAAAAAACACCAAGATTTAGAGAAAATTAGTAAAAATGTGTATTTTTCTAAATTTAAATGTATCTACTTGTAAAACAGATAGTGATACCACACAAAATACTTACTAGTTTATATTTTCCATAGGTCTACTTTATGATTGCATCGTTTTTTGAACATTCTTTTATTTTTCTAGGACGTTACAAGGCTTAGAACTTTAGCAACAATTTCTCATATTTTCAAGAAAATTTCAAAAGCCTATTTTTTCAGGGACCAGTTCAGTTCTGAAGTGTCTTTGAGGGCCCTATATATTAGAAAGTCCCCATAAATCACCCCATTTTGAAAAATGCACCCCTCAAAGTATTCAAAACAGCATTTATAAAGTGTTTTAACCCTTTAGGCGTTTCACAGAAATTAAAGCAAAGTAGAGGTGAAATTTACAAATTTCATTTTTTTTTCAAAAATTCATTTGTAATACATTTTTTTCTGTACCACAGAAGCTTTTACCCAAGAAATGCATCTCAATATTTATTGCCCACGTTCTGCAGTTTTTAGAAATATCCCACATGTGGTCCTAGTGCGGTACTGGACTGAAACACAGGCCTCAGAAGCAAAGGAGCACCTATTGGATATTGGGGTCTCCTTTTTTTAGAATATATTTTAGGCACCATGTCAGGTTTGAAGAGGTCTTGTGGTACCAAAACAGTAAAGACCCCCCAAAAGTGACCCCATTTTGGAAACTATACCCCCCAAGGAATTTATCTATGGGTATAGTTAGGATTTTGAACCCACAGTTTTTTTGCTAAATTTATTTGAATTAGTATGTGAAGATGAAAATCTACTTTTTTTGTGAAAAAACGTAGAAATTGTTAATTTTTGCAAGGAATAAAGTAGAAAAAACACCCCAACATATGTAAAGCAATTTCTTCCGATTATAGCAATACCCTATATGTGATAATAAACTGCTGTTTGGACGCACAGCAGGCCTCAGAAGAGAAGGAGCACCATTTGGATTTTGGATTTCTGATTTTGCTGGAATAGTTTTCAGTGCCGTGTCGCATTTGCAATGCACTGGAGGGATGAAAACCGTGGAAACCCCCCAATAGTGACCCCATTTTGGAAACTACACCCCTCAAGGAATTTTTCTAGGGGTAAAATAAGCATATTTACCACACAGTTGTTTTGCTGAATTCATTGGAAATAGTCTGTAAGGGTAAAAATCTACTTTTTTTTCTGTAAGAACTTAAACATTTTCAATTTTTACAAGGAATAAAGGAGAAAAAGCACCCCAGCATTTGTAAAGCAATTTCTCCTGATTACGTAAATACCCCATATGTGGTAATAAACTGCTGTTTGGACCCACACCGGGGCTTAGAAGGGAAGGAGCGATATTTGGCTTTTGGAGCTCAAATTTAGCTGGAATAGTTTTTGGGTGTCATGTCGAATTTGCAAAGCCACTGAGAGACCAAAACAGTGGAAGCCCCCAAAAGTAACCCATTTGAGAAACTACACCACTTAAGGAATCTATCTAGGGGTATAGTGAGCATTTAGACCCCACACGTCTTTTGCAGAATTGATTAGAATTAGGTTGTGAAAATTAATATCAACATTATTTCCACTAAAATGTTGCATTTTTTTTCAATTTCACAAAGGATAAAGGAGAAAATGCACCCCAACATTTGTAAAGCAATTTCTCCCGAGTACGGCTATAACCCACATGTGGTCATAAATGTTTTTTTCTTTGGAAAGTAATTAACCGTTTCCGAACTGATCCATGTTTTGCTTTTTCTTTTTCGTTTTTCCTCCCCGCTTTCCGAGAGCCACAACTTTTTTATTTTTCCGTCAGTAGAGTGGTGTGAGGGCTTATTTTTTGCGGGACAAGCTGTAGTTTTTATTGGTACATAAGACTTTTTGAGCACTTTTTATTACATTTTTTGTTAGAGCGAAGGTGACCAAAAAACAGATTTTGCCGTTTAAAATGCTTTATTTTTCACGGCGTTCACAGTGCGAGTTTAATAATGGTATATTGTAATAGCTTGGACTTTTATGGACGCAGCGATACCAATTTTGTGTATTTTTTTACATTACTTTAGAGAAAAAATGTGAAAAGGGTTTATTTTTGGACTTTAAATATTTATTTAATTTTTTCCACTAATAATAACTATTTACTTTTGTTTTTACACATTTTATTAGTCCCCCTAGGAGACTTGAACCAGCAATCGTTAGATCACAGGTAGAATACACTGCAATACTAATGTATTGCAGTATATTGTCATTTTTACAGACTCCTGTAACAGCGAGATCGCTGTTTGGGTATGTTCACACGGCAGCGTCCGTAACGGCCGAAATTACGGGGCTGTTTCCAGGAGAAAACAACCCCGTCATTTCAGCCTTAACGGCATGTGCTGGCGCTTGAACGGCGCGTCCATTACGGACGTAACTGGAGCTGGTTTTCCATGGAGTCCATGGAAAACGGCTCCATTTACGTCTGAAGAAGTGACATGACACTTCTTTGGCGCGGGTGTCTATTTACTCGCCGTCTTTTGACAGCGACGCGTAAAAATACGCCTCGTGTGAACAGACAAACGTCAGCCCATTGCTTTCAATGGGCAGATGTTTGGCAACGCTTTCAAGCCGTAATTTCGGACGTAATTCGGGGTTTAAAACGCACGAACTACGTCCGTAAATAGGCCGTGTGAACATACCCTTTCTGTCCGTTAGTCCCGGGTATCAGCTGTAATACACAGCTGACACCCGCAGCGTATGGCGCGGGCTCAGCGCATGAGACGCTCCATATATCACCCCCCACACAACGACATGCTATTAAGTTGTGGTGCGCGAAGGGTTTAATGCGCAGCGGATGGTGCAGAGTGAAAATTACAATTTTCCACTGATGTGCCATTTTAGTGCACTATATGTTGTGCCCAATTTGTGCCCCAAATACCTCATAAAATTTTAACCGGGTTCTCCTGGTTATGGCGATGCCATATCGGTGGACGTAAATGGCTGTTTGGGCATGCTGCAGGGCTCAGAAGGGAGGGACGCCATTTGACTTTTGGAGCGCAGATTTTGCTTGGTAGAAGCTCTGGCGTTTTGCTGGTATTTCAGTTTATAATGTGGGGGCATATGTAGACTGGGCAGAGTACATCAGGGGCATAATAAGAGGGTATAATAATGCTGTAAATAAATAATAATCCGCAGATATGTGGCCTTTGTGGCACTTATAAATGGCGCCCGATCTTATCCGCTTTTGGAACTCTGCATATTTTGCATCGCCATATTCTGGGAGCCAGAACTTTTTTTATTTTTTCACCACCGGAGCTGTGTCAGGGCTTAGTCTTTGCAGGACAATCTGTAGATTTCATTGGTACCATTTTGGGGTACATGCCATTTTTTTGATCACTTTTTATTCAATTTTTTGGCAAGCCAGGTGACCAAAAACCATCAATTCTAACAATGTTTTTTATTTATTTTTTACGGCTTTCACCCTGGGCTATAAATGACCATTATACTTTATTCTGCGGGTCGATACGATTATGGCGATACCATATGTATATCGTTTTATGTTTTGCAGAGTTTGCGCAATAAAATAACTTATTTAGAAAATAATTTATTTTTTGTGTCACCATATTCTGAATGCCATAAGTTTTTTATTTTTCAGTCAAAAAAGCTGTGTAAGGGCTTGTTTTTTGCGGGACGGGTTGTAGTTTGTATCGGTACTATTTTGGCGTACATGCAACTTTTTGATCACTTTTTATTGTATATTTTGGGAGGGGTGGTGACCAAAAAATAGTGATTCTGGCATTGTTTTTCATTTATTTTTTTGCGGTGTTCACCGTGCGGGAAAAATAATACTATAGTTTTATAGTTGGGGTCGTTACGAACGCGGGGATACCAAATATGTGTAGTTTTTTTTTACGTGTTCATTTTTTTTCCTATAATAAAAGACTTATTATAGGAAAAAAAAAACAGTTCTTGTTTATGTCACTTAACTTTTATTTTTACACTTTTTTGGAAACATTTTTATTCTTTTTTTTTTACTTTTTTCACTTGTCCCACTAGGGGACACTTAGGGTATGTTCACATGGCCTATTTACAGACGAAATTCGGTCGTTTTAACCCCCGAATTACGTCCGAAATTACGGCTTGAAAGCGTTGACAAACATCTGCCCATTGAAAGCAATGGGCTGATGTTTGTCTGTTCACACGAGGCGTATATTTACGCGTCCCTGTCAAAAGACGGCGTGTAAATAGACACCCGCGCCAAAGAAGTGTCATGTCACTTCTTCAGACGTAAATGGAGCCGTTTTCCATGGACTCCATGGAAAACCAGCTCCAGTTACGTCCGGAATGGACGCGGCGGCTGGTCCTCATAGGCTTCTGTACATGGCAGCCCGGAAGCCATTGTCTGGCGACCGGTTGCCATGTGTACCATCACCAGCCCCCGTGATTTCACGTGGGGGCTGCCGTTCGGCGCTAAACACCTTAATTGTGGCGGTCAAAATCGAACGCCGCAATTAAGGGGTTAACTGCCGAAATCAGCGGCGATGGGCCACTGATCGGCAACGGGGAATGCAGGTCAGACACCCTGCACAGTTAACCGCCGCTGCGGTGTAGCGCCGCGCGGCGGTTAACTGTCAAAGCACAGACGTTACTGCACGTCAAGGTGCGCAAACTTACTGCACACATTGACGTACATTAACGTCAAGGTGCGGGAAGGGGTTAAAGAATATGAAGGACACTATATCCAATACCTTAAAGAGTTTTTACATCTTCTGACAAATGATGACCTATCCACCAGTACATGATCTGTGGGGGTCCAACTCCCCGGCCCCGCATAGATCAGCTGGTCCAGTTCCTCCATGCACCGGACGTACATGCCGGAAGCAGTTGGCTCCGGCCACAGAATAGTGGCCGAGCTATAGTACTGCTGGTCGCTATACTATGTACGGAGCCAACTGCTTCCGGCTCTGTACATAGCATTATGTGCCATAACATCCAGAGTGGCGGATCTGTGCGGGGACTGGGTGTCGGACGCGCACCGATGGTATACTGATGACCTATCCGGTGTATAGGCCATCAGTTATCAGAAGGTGGACAACCACTTTAACGTACCTACACAAGCTGAATTGCTGCTGCTTAAATCCATGTGACTTTCAGCAGCCAACAACAGACTACAGATTATTTTGTGATAGCCCACAGCCTTTACTACATGTAAATGACAAAGAAAAACATATGGTTTTCCACCCTATTGTTGCTGTTCCTATATCTAGAATGGGGGTCAGTTGCGCGTGGTTCTCTCCATTCTTTTCTATGGGTATTACGGAAACAGCCGAGCAAGCGCTGCTCGACTGTTTCCGTAACTCCCCGAAAACCGAATGATCCCCTCTTCGCTAGTACTGGCCTTGAAGGAACAGCCAGCGGCCACCTCACCAGCTGAAACGTTCTCTATAGATGCGGGTCCCAGAGCTAGGACATGCATCTATCATATATTTGTGGCATAACCTGTGGATATGCCATCAGGGGCGTAGCTAAAAGCTCTTGGGCCCTGGTGCAAGAATTCAGCTTGGGCCCCCCTACCCCCACCAGACCCGTGTCCGTGCCTATGCCCAGCCGCCTTGCCCAACAGCCCCCATTGATGCCACCACAGTATAATGCCCCCCATAGCTGCCCTCACAGTATAATGCTCCCCATAGCTGCCCCCACGAAGTATAATGCCCAGCATGGCTGCCCCCACACTGTATAACTCCCCTCCATAGCTGCCGCCACACGGTATAATGCCCCCCATAATTTCCCCCACACAACATAATGCCCCCCATAGCTGCCCTGACAATATAATACCCACCATAGCTGTCCTACACAGTATAATGCCCCCCATAGCTGCCCCACACAGTATAACGTCCCGCATAGCTGCCCCCACACAGTATAATGCTCCCATAGCTGCCCTCACAAAGTATAATGCCCAGCATGGCTGCCCTCACACAGTATAATGTCCCAAGAAGGTAGAAAAACCGCAGCACACACGTTATCCAGGTGTCAAAAAAGAGGTGTCTTTATTTCACCATAAAAAGCGACGTTTCGACCCAAGTGAGGGTCTTTTTCAAGCAGTAAACAAAGTCCTAATGTGCAGTTTATATAGAGGAAGTGACATCATGACACTAATTACAAATGTCAATACAGGTGTAACATAACCATGAACAACAAACAAAGTACATCAATAAACGTACAGTAAAATACATTACATACAATATAAATAGTACCCTAGTGGATGGATGGCCGGACCGTCTAAAACGAGCGGTCAATAACTCGTCAATATTACATTTTCATGTATCGGCATTCAGCCCTAATGCCCATGTGAGCGCAAGCAGCAGGCAACGTCATCGAGTGCTGATCACTGATGTCCAGACACTCCAAATACATAGTAAGTAGTGATTTAAAGGGGTTGTCCAAGAAAAAAAAAAATTCTAAAAAAAAGTGTCCCCCAGCCTTGATTTGCCTTCACTAATACCCCCTATTAAACTTCTAACCAGTTTCTGTTTGATTTCCATCGTCACTGCTGCTCTTTCAGTCTGTTTACATACCTTGCTGTTTGTTTACATCCCTTATTGTCTGTTTCCTATCTTGTAACCCACCATACCCATGATCCCCTGCTGCATCTGAGGAAACAGTTGCATCCCCCCTTCTTTCAAAGCATCTTAGCTATTTGCATACTGCCACGCCCCTCTATGGTCACAGTGTCCTTCCCTGCTCTAATTAGAAATTACAGGCAGACAGCTCCCTCCCTGCACACTGTCTGAGGCCAGATTTACACGAGCGTGTGCCTTTTGCATGCGCAAAAAACGCAGCGTTTTGCGCGCGCAAAAGGTACTTAACAACTCTGAGTGTCAGCTGCGTATGATGCGTGGCTGCGTGATTTTCGTGCAGCCGCCATCATTATGATACTCTCTTTGTATGTTTGTAAACAGAAAAGACACGTGGTGCTTTTCTGTTTTCATTCATACATTTTACTGCTGTTGCGCGAATCACACGGAAGTGCTTTCGTGTGCTGCGGGTGATTTTAACGCACCCATTGACTTCAATGGGTGCGTGATGCGCGAACAACGCACAAATATCGGACATGTCGAGAGTTTTACGTAGCGGACACGCTGTGTGAAACTGAAACTCACGGACAGTCTGCACGGCCCCATAGACGAACATAAGTCCATGCGAGGCGCGTGAAAATCACGCTCGTTGCACGGACGTATTACACGTTCGTCTAAATAAGCCCTTACACAGTAATAATCATCATTATCCTTTGTGCTTCCATCTATCCCTGATCTAAGTACAGGCACCCATCTCCCTCCCCCGCCCCTTTCACAGCCTGATAAATGTTAGGGTATGTTCACACGCAGAGTCAAAAACGTGTCAAAATATGGAGCTGTTTTATAGAGAAAACAGCTCCTGATTTTCAGACGTTTTTTTGTGGCACTCGCGATTTTCGCTGCATTTTTTACTGCCGTTTTTGGAGTTTTATTCACCACATTCTATGGAAAACGGCTCCAAAAACGTTTCAAGAAGTTTCCTGCACTTCTTTTTTGCAGTCGTTTATTATGCGTAAAAAAACGCATCAAAAAACGCTCCTTCGGAACAGAACGCCGTTTTCCCATTGAAATCAATAGGCAGATGTTTGGAGGCGTTCTGCTTCCGATTTTTTGGTAGTTTTATGGGAGTTTACAGCCCGAAAAACGAACGAAAATAGGCCGTGTGAACATACCCTAAGTCTACCCACTCCACCTAAGTCAGACATATTGGTACACACAATCCAGTCAGCACATTTACCTCACCAGCTGCTGGATCTGTTCCAAGAGATCCTGCATTAGGCCCTATTCACACTGAGTTTTTTTGCTAGCAGAAAATTCAGCATCAAAATTCTGTCTTGAATTTGGAGGCAGATTTTGACCAGCTTGCGCGCCGTTTGCCACGTTTTTTGCCCGCGGCCATTGAGGGAAAAAGAAGCGGCATGCCCTATCTTCGGGCATTTACTCCTCTGACCTCCCTCTGACTTCAATGGGAGGCAGAGAAAGCGTTTTTTCGCAGCGTTTGTCCATTGCGCTCCATGGCCGCGGGCGAATTTTCTGCCTGCAAAAAAACTCTGTGTGAACAGGGCCTTACAGTGAAGCAAACTTCCGACTGTGTAGAGACACGGCGCGTTATCAACTACCTTAAGGCTCTATTCACATGACAGGGTCCGAGTTTCAGCCGATAAAAATGGCGGATTTGGTGCGTTTTCTCGGCTGTTTTGCATCCCTTTCCATTCCGGGCCATGCTTCAGTTTTTAACCCATTTTGCGCCCATTTTTTTCCTTGTCCGTTTTAAAAACGGATGAACTTCATTTGTCAATTTTCTGCCACACACTGCCCTCTGTAGATAATGCCACACACTGCCCTCTGTAGATAATGCCACACACTACCTTCTATAGATACTGCCACAGCCCCCCTGTAGGTAATGCACACAGCCCCCCTGTAGGTAATGCCACACAGCCCTCTGTAATCAATGCCACACAGCCCCCCTTGTAGGTAGTGCTACACAGCCTCCCTTGTAGGTAGTGCTACACAGCCTCCCTTGTAGGTAGTGCTACACAGCCTCCCTTGTAGGTAGTGCTACACAGCCTCCCTTGTAGGTAGTGCTACACAGCCTCCCTTGTAGGTAGTCCCACACAGCCCCCCTGTAGGTAGTGCCACACAGCGCCCTGTTTGTAATGCCACACAGCCCCCCTGTAAGCAATGCCACACAGCCCCCTATAGGTAGTGCCACACAGCCCCCCTGTAGGTAGTGCCACACAGCCCCCCTGTAGGTAGTGCCACACAACCCCCCTGTAGGTAGTGCCACACAACCCCCCTGTAGGTAGTGCCACACAACCCCCCTGTAGGTAGTGCCACACAACCCCCCTGTAGGTAGTGCCACACAACCCCCCTGTAGGTAGTGCCACACAACCCCCCTGTAGGTAGTGCCACACAACCCCCCTGTAGGTAGTGCCACACAACCCCCCTGTAGGTAGTGCCACACAACCCCCCTGTAGGTAGTGCCACACAGCCAGCCACCCTGTAGCTAATGCCACAGAACCCCCCTTATACATAGTTACCCCCCTACTTTCCTGTAGGGGACGGCTCTCGGAGAAATCCCTCACTTTACTTTCCATATATGGACATTGAAGGCAGAGACTTCTCCTGGAGCGGAATCCCCGGCCACATCGCTGGGGATTCCGTTTCATAAGTCCCTGACGTCATTGTGTCCATACATGGACAGTGAAGGTAGAGACTTTTCCTGGAGTGGAATCCCCGGGCACATCGCCGGGGATTTCACTTCAGAAGTCCCTAACGTTACTGTGTCCACATATGGGACTTCTCCTGGAGCGGAATCCCCAACCACATCGGTGGGGATTCCGCTTCATAAGTCCCTGACGTCATTGTGTCCATATATGGACAGTGAAGGCAAAGACTTCTCCTGGAGCGGAATCCACGGCCACATCGCTGGGGATTTCGCTTCATAAGTCCCTGACATCATTGTGTCCATACATGGACAGTGAAGGCAGAGACTTTTCCTGGAGCGGAATCCCCGGCCACATCGCTGGGGATTCCGCTTCATAAGTCCCTGACGTCTTTGTGTCCTTACATGGACAGTGAAGGTAGAGACTTTTCCTGGAGTGGAATCCCCGGGCACATCACCGGGGATTTCACTTCAGAAGTCCCTAACGTTACTGTGTCCACATATGGGACTTCTCCTGGAGCTCCTACAGGGAGCAAAAAAACACCCTCCTTCTCCTCCTCACATGTGTTTTGCACTGTGAGGAGGAGAAGGAGAGAGCGACGGAAGACACGGCCGTCACACTACACACCAACACCACATTGTTACATAGTTACATAGTTTGTACGGTTGAAAAAAGACACATGTCCATCAAGTTCAACCAAGGGATGGGAAAGGGGAAGTGGGATGGGAAAGGGGAAGTAAAAAATTTCTACACATAGCAGTTAATATTTTTTTGTTCTAGGAAATTATCTAAGCCTTTTTTAAAGCCATCTACTGTCCCTGCTGCGACCAGCTCCTGCGGTAGGCTATTCCATAGATTCACAGTTCTCACAGTAAAGAAGGCTTGTCGCCTCTGCAGGTTGAACCTTTTTTTCTCCAGACGGAGGGAGTGCCCCCTTGTTTTTTGAGGGGGTTTTACATGGAACAGGATTTCACCATATTTTTTGTATGCGCCATTCATATAAGTTAATCATGTCCCCCCTTAGTCGTCTTTTCTCAAGGCTAAATAGGTTTAGTTCTTTTAATCTTTCCTCATAACTTAGATTCTCCATGCCCCTTATTAGCTTCGTTGCTCTTCTTTGTATTTTTTCCAACTCCAGGGCATCCTTTCTATGAACTGGAGCCCAGAACTGGACTGCATATTCTAGATGAGGCCTCACTAATGCTTTGTAAAGTGGTAATATTACATCCCTGTCCCGCGAGTCCATGCCTCTTTTGATACACGACAATATTTTGCTGGCCTTTGAAGCAGCTGATTGACACTGCATGCTGAAATTTAGTTTATGATTTACAAGTACACCCAGATCCTTCTCAACAATTGACTCCCCCAGTGTAGCTCCCCCTAGGACATATGATGCTTGCAGGTTTTTCGTACCCAGATGCATAACTTTACATTTATCTACATTAAACTTCATTTGCCAAGTGGACGCCCAAACACTTAGTTTGTTTAAATCCGCTTGCAATTCACAAACATCTTCCATAGTCTGAACTATATTGCATAGCTTGCTGTCATCTGCAAAAATAGAAATAGTGCTATTAATCCCATCCTCTATATCATTAATAAATAAGTTGAATAATAGTGGTCCCAGCACTGAACCCTGGGGTACACCACTTATAACTGGGGACCATTCAGAGTAGGAATCATTGACCACAACTCTCTGGATACGGTCCTTGAGCCAATTCTCAATCCAATTACAAACTATACTTTCTAAACCTATAGTCCTTAATTTACCCATTAGATGTCTATGAGGGACAGTGTCAAATGCCTTTGCAAAGTCCAAAAACACTATATCCACAGCGGCCCCTCTGTCTAGGCTTCTGCTTACCTCTTCATAAAAACAAATCAGGTTGGTTTGACAGCTTCTGTCCTTTGTAAAACCATGCTGGCTGTCACTTATAATACTATTTGATGTCACATAATTCTGTATATAGTCCCTCAATAGCCCCTCAAACATTTTCCCCACAATTGATGTTAAGCTTACTGGTCTATAATTACCCAGCGAAGACCTAGAGCCCTTTTTGAAAATAGGCACCACATTTGCCCTGCGCCAGTCCCTTGGCACTATACCACTCATGAGAGACTCTCTAAATATTATTAAGAGGGGGACAGAAATAACTGAACTAAGCTCTTTAAGAACTCTAGGGTGTAACCCATCTGGTCCCGGGGCCTTGTGTACATTTATTTTATTTAATTTAGCTTGGACCATGTCTACATTCATCCAATTCAGTATATCAACTGATATATTAACAGCACCGGCAGCGGCTACATCAGCTGCTCTTTCTTCTGTTGTATATACAGAGCGGAAGAACCCATTTAGTAACTCTGCCTTCTCTTGATCCCCTGTGACCAACTTCCCATTACCACTATCTAAGGGTCCTACATGTTCAGACCTGGGCTTTTTTGCATTTATATGCTTGAAGAATTTTTTGTGATTTGTTTTACTATCCTTGGCCACCTGCCTTTCATTTTGTATTTTTGCTGATTTTATTACATTTTTACAGATTTTATTAAGCTCTTTATATTTTACAAAGGCTGCAAATGTACCCTTAGATTTGTATTTTTTAAATGCTCTTTTTTTGTCATGTATTGCCCCTTTCACAGAAAGTGTAAGCCATGTGGGGTTTAATTTTAGTCGTTTATACTTGTTACCTGTAGGAATACATTTTGCACTATAATAACTCAAAGTAGATTTGAAAATCTCCCATTTATCATTTGTCCCATTATTTGACATTAGTTCTTCCCAGTCTATATCCTGAATTGCCGCCCTCATCCTGGGGAAATTGGCTTTCTTAAAATTAAATGTTTTTGTCCTCCCAGCCTGCGTTTGTTTTTTACAGTATAGGTAAAATATAACTATATTATGATCACTGTTACCGAGGTTTTCACGAACATTGACATTCCCAACAAGATCTGCATTATTAGAAATTACCAGATCCAACAGAGCTTCACCTCTAGTCGGGTCTTCCACAAACTGGCACATAAAATTTTCCTGCAACAGGTTGAGGAAATGTCTCCCCTTTGCAGTTGAAGCCGAACCATGACACCAATTAATATCCCGGAAATTAAAATCTCCCATTATCACAACAGTACCCGCCTGTGCAGCCCGCTCCATCTGTTTATATATTTGACCTTCTATCTCTTCAGTTATATTGGGGGGTCTATAGATTACACCAAAAGTAATTTTTTCAGTGTTTACTTCCCTTTGTAATTCCACCCACAATGTTTCAACCTCCTCATGTTCCATTGCGAATGCGCACATTTTAACTTACACGGCTGCTGAAGATGCAGCCATATCATTTAACAGAGAATGCGTGGTGGAGTGTGTCAACCATGCATGCTCTAAGCAGGAACACGTGGTACAGTTACGTAATTTGTGACGTAACCGTACATTGTGAAAGCCGGAAACCGGAAGTTAGATAGCGGAGCGAATGGACGGGTCTGCACAGGAAGTAAAAATTTTACATTACCAAGCGGTCACGTGACGGAAGACAGGATACGACGCTACATTCATCTAATCAAACGTAAGTACATTACAAAGTTATATTTTTTCCATTGTTTAATTTAACTATAAAAGTAATTTTTTGCTTCAGGAAAACCCCTTTAACTATTCATCTGCCAACATACTTGCTTCTTAATGTAACATGCTCAAAAGGGCATGTAACCACGAGTGGATGTCATAGATTAGAAAACTAAAGAAATATCACGTCAGTATCACAGTCTAATTTTTATAAACACTCATTCAATAGGTTCCATCTAAATTTTAACTTATCTTTAATTTTTAACCCATTGTATAGGAAAGCAATACAATGCTAATGTCCATAATGTTGTACGCGTTAAGGATAACCAGCACTGTACCCATTCATAATGTTCCACAACCTAACAATAGACAAAATCATAAGATAATATCGCAGGAGGGGGAAAAACATTTTTTTTTAAAAAGAATCACCCCAAATATAAGTACATTTAGTATTACTATGCCTAAGGAGCATATACTCAAATAAAAGTTTTCCTGTGTCTCAAGGTCTCAGGGAACATTATAATCTACAGTGTAGAAATATACATACCACCAAAGGGCATATAAAATAATTTTATTATAATGAATGACATCAAGAGGAAATATGCATGGCAGAATAACTCTAGACATTTGAAAAAGATGTTAATTTATATCATATTGGTCCGGAATTCCATCTCCACAGAGTTTACAACATCCCAACAGGTGTAAACAATCTAAGAAAAAAGAAAAATATTTTTTTGTTTATTATAAGATAAAGCCAAAAAAATTATAAAAACATAACAAATCCGTACAATTGTTAAGTACAAGCACATAAATTTAAAACCAAACCTACAGCAACATGGTAGAAACAGAGCCAATTTTGAATTCTCGATTTAAGCATTTTGGCTCCAAACAATCAAGCTCATAGATCCAACGAAGCTCCAACCTTTTCAACATGGCTTCCCTATCACCTCCCCTACATAACTCAGGGATCCCATCGATAATTCTAAAGCTTAATTGAGAGACATTGTGTCGATATTTTTCAAAATGTTGTGGGATGGGTAAAGCCAACTTTTTTTTACGTATAGTATATTTATGTTGGCTAATCCTATTCCTGCATTCTTGTGTGGTTTCCCCAACATAAAGCAACCCACAGGGGCAATGTAAAAGGTAGATAACAAAATCAGTTCTACATGTAAAGTATTGTTTTATTAAGTAACGTCTACCAGTACGGGGATGTACAAAACTATTCCTCTTCTGTATGCTGTTGCAATTGCAGCAGCCTAGGCAGGGGAAGCATCCTGTCTTACCATGTCCAGAAATCCTCTGGCCCATGGAATCAGTCTTGACCAAACGGTCTTTTAAATTTTTAGATCTTCTGAACGACATTAGTGGAGGAGTGTTGAACTCCAGAATATCAGGAAATGTTTGTGGAAGAATAGACCAATTTTTCTTTACAATATTACCCAACCTTTTGTTAACATTGGAATAAGTAGAAACACTTTTCAATTTTATTCCTTCCACAAAGAACATCATTCCTAGAATGCTTCATTACCTTCTCTCTATGGCGATTCACCAAACTACTGGGATAACGCTTCGCTAGAAATCGATTACACATCTCATCAAGACGAACATCAACGATATCGTCCTCCGCAACAATTCACCTAACCCTCAACAGCTGGCTAAGTGGTAGGGACTCAATCATATTTCTGGGATGTTGACTCTCATATCTAAGGGTACCATTCCTGTCTGTCGGTTTGACATATAAATCCGTCATGAGCATATACACATCAGTCAAAGATCCCAGGGTATCTACTCTATATTTGCTTCCTAAAATACATAAAAATAAGGAGAATCCCCCAGGAAGACCTATAGTCTCTGGTGTGGGAAATCTAACCGAAAAATGCAGCATTTGGTTAGATCATGAACTTAGAGATATAGTCTACCAGCTGCCTTCCTACACCAGAGACACAATGCAGATTCTGAAAGAGATAGAAGGGATAAATCTAAACCCAGATGAGATACTTGTGACTTGTGATGTGGAAAGTCTCTATACAAGCATTGACCACTCCAGAGGATGTAGAGCTGTGGAATTTTTTCTATCTAAAGACACCAATTATAACCCTATACGGAAAAATTTTGTTCTCCGGGCCCTGAAATTTATTCTCACCCGAAACTACTTTCTATTCGATGGTCGGTTCTACTTACAAACTCGCGGAACTGCAATGGGAGCAGCAGTTGCTCCTACCTTTGCTAATATTTATTTGGGCTGGTGGGAGGAAATGATTGTCTTTGATGACAGAATGAGGTATTTTACAAATCATGTCAGTCTATGGCGGCGTTTTATAGACGATATTTTGGTGGTTTGGAGCGATACTGTCTCCAACCTTCAAGAATTTATACAACAACTTAATGATAATGACTTCAATCTTAAATTAACTTTGGATTTTAGTTATAACTCAATACCATTCTTGGACATTAAAATATACAAAGACGATAATGGAGAGTTAAATACTGACTTATATAGGAAAGAAACTGCCACCAACAGTCTGTTAGACGCCGAGAGTGCACACTCTCCCAGTACTATTAGGGGAATTCCTAAAGGAGAATTTCTGCGGTTGAGACGCAACTGCTCAACATTTGAGATCTTTAAAGAAAGAGCTGTAGAATTAAAATCAAGACTACAAATAAGAAATTACTCTAATAGAAGCATAAAAGAAGGCTACAATATAGCATTACGAACAAACAGAATCGATCTCCTAACTCCAAAGAAAAAAGATCTTGAATTTCCACGCCAACCGAGATTTATTACTGACTATCATGAAGATTGGAACACAATGCTTGACATTTTAAACAAACATTGGCATGTTCTAAAAACTGATATAGATCTGGGAAAAATTTTGGGAGAAAGAATTCCCACAGGCTATCGTAAGAGTAAAAGCATCTCAGACATATTAGTTTCAAGTCATTTCTCCCGAACTAATAATCAACCAAAAATCTTAGCACCAGGATTCCATCCTTGCAAGCTATGCAGGGCATGTAAAATTCTAAAAAGTACAAAGACCTTTCTGGATGGGTCAGGTAAAAGTTACACAATAAGGGAACACATTAGATGTTCATCAACAGGTGTCATTTACTGCCTCGAGTGCCCTTGCGGCCTTAGATATGTATTCAAGACAAAAAGAGAACTCTGTTAATCCAAACGGCCTTAATGAGAGTTTTAATTTTGGTTGCTTTCTGTGAATAAAAAACCCCTTAAAATAAATAAATACTCTTGATACGTTAATAATTTGTCAACATCTACTGGTAATCTACCATGGGTATGATAAAGATAATTTGTTAATTCAACGTGCTTAATATTCCTAAAAAATCCCCCTATTTCTCTCCTTCGCCTATAAAATTTGATAATTAAAAGGGTACTATCTATGGATGTCATTTCGGTATATGAAAGAACAATAATTGGAGAAGAAATACTTTGAAGTGAAGAATATGGAATGGGAGATAAATATACACATAAATAATTATGTACTTTGGACATTAAAATAAACATCAATAAATCAAGTACAACAACCCTCTACAAACTTCACATATGATATCAAAGAAATCTTTCTCATCATATCTGTCTGAACTATATGTATATATGTATATGGAACTAATATCCATATGTACATTAGAAACTCACAATTTAAATAGACATAGGAAACTAAGAGTAAAAGTTAATATCATAACAAAACATCATTTAAAATTGATTCTTCTTTTAAGAAATAATATTGAACCCTATGACAGATATTTGGAACTGCTCTACCTGTCATTTACACACTGCTATAATCAAAACAATCCTATTGGCCCCCTTGGCTGTCACTCAGCACGCACAATATTTAAGGGCGTCAGAACCGGCGGGTTACACCCCAAGAGGAAGCCGGAATGCCGGCGAAACGCGCGTCGGGTGTCCAGTCATATTTATGAAATCAATGTCTAAGGTCCCAGCCTTATCAAACGCTACCTGAATAATTAACTAAAAGTCGGCAACGACTTACATGTGGAAGCGCTGCTCCCTGAAGGAGAGCGGTGTGTGTATCTTGACAGACGCTGCAGGGAAAAATCCCTGGCAGCGCTCATTGAACCAGCTCACTAAGCCAGCTGATATACAAAAGCTGGTCGATCAGATTACCAAATCGTGCTGCTATTCACTGCCCAATCTGTGATAGCGGAGATAGTGAACAGCAAGCAGCTCACAAACAGAGCACAATATAAAGTGGATATCTAATTGAATTTGTAGCGCTCACAGGGCTCGCTGACACACACAGGCATCACTGTCAGAACATTACAATCTATGTGGAAGCGCTGCTCCCTGAAAGAGAGCAGTGCGTGTATCTTGACAGACGCTGCAGGGCAAAATCCCTAGCAGCGCTCATAGAACCAGCTCACTAAGCAAGTTGACGTACAAAAGCTGGTTGATCAGATACCCAATTGTGTTGCTATTCACTACCCTTTCTGTGATAGCAGAGATAGTGAACAGCAAGCAGCTCACAAATAGAGCACAATATAAAGTGCATCTTTAATAGAATTTGTAGTGCTCACAGGGCTCGCTGACACATACAGGCAGCTCTGTCAGAACATTACAATCAGCTGCTGCTCCTTGCCCTTATGGAAAGCGGCGATAACAGACAGCAAGCAGCCCATAAACAGTGCAATTCTATCTGCAAAAGATCGTTGGCACACAAGCTATCTAGCATACATACTATCTAGTGCTGCTGTTCACAGTCTCTCACAAACCCACGGTGGGAAATAACGATGAGCACATGACAATTAGAGCACTCCCTGTAGTGCCCATTCACACAGATTAACGCACCGTTGCTATTTCAGACAGAATTAGCCAGCATGTTAAAATAAAACAATGTGGACAATTGCAAGAATCTAAAATTGTATAATAAATTCAGTGAATCTAAGAGAACTTTGAGAATTGACAACTTTTAGACTAGCAAGCTTATAGTGACACATTCAGTGCACAGCACAGAACCAAAAATTGATACAATTTCTATTTACAAATAGAAAATACTGCAACTGTCAATGCATACAAGAAACAGATACAATGTTTAATGATTGACAGCAATACTAATTCACACAGTACATACAATATACCAGAGTGATAAGATCTTCACTTACCTCAGCAAGTAATAGAGTCCAACCTTGTTGTACAACAGTAGCAATTGATAATAGAGTATACAAAAGACAAATTCTGTTCTTCAAGTGCAGGATAAGGGGTTTTCTACACTGCTATATAAATTTTGACCTACATTGATAAAATAAAAAATATTATTTTAGAATTATTTTAACAAAAACATATTAATAAAGTTTATTATTTTCGTTCTCTACAGGAACCACAACTCTTTTCCCTTCTTCCTATTTCCAAAATATAAAATTGCATATACTGGTGGTATACACCTTTGTGGTTCCCTAAAACTCACTTTGTATATAATAAATAAGTGAGGGTATCAGCAAAATCTCTATTTTTATACACATTTGTGTCCAGGAATTGCAGACTCTCACTTGAGTAAACAGAAGTAAATTGTAACTCTGTATGAATCCCATTCAGATAACTCAGCCAATTATTAAGACATTTTTCTGTCCCTGTCCACACGGAAAATATATCGTCAATGTATCTCATCCAACCCCTCACAAATTGGAAGGGGCTGGATGAGTATACATAGTCCTGTTCAAAGAGTCGCATAAAAATATTGACGTACGTAGGGGCCACATTTGACCCCATCACAGTGCCTCTGCGTTTGAATATAGTATCGATCCAGGAACATAAAATAGTTCCCACGGAGCACTAGTTCAAGTAATGAGAGAAGAAAATTATTACTTTCTACATCAAGAGTGGAGTCTGCCAGTACACAATTAACAGAATCTATTCCCATATCGTGGTCTATACTCGTATACAGACTTTACGACATCAAACGAGACAAGTAAACCATCACCTTGGGCGTCCAATGATTCTAACCTGAGGATGAAATCAGTTGTGTCCCTCACATATGATTGAGCACCTACTGCAAATTTTCTGAAAGTTTTGTCCAAAAAGGTGGCTATTAGGGTAAACACTGAGCCCACCCCTGAGACAATTGGTCGACCTTGTGGATCCATCATGTTCTTATGTAACTTCGGTAAAGTATACAGTATAGGTGTAATTGGGCAGATAGAGATTAAAAAGTCATGCAGTTTAATAATAACTACGTCCATAGCTAAAGCATCATCAACTAGCAATTTAACTCTACGTATAATGTTACATTTCGGATTGGAGTAAACTCTCTCATATACATTGATATCGTTCAGTTGGCCCTCAATTTCAGTAATATATTTAGCAGTATCCACAATTACTATCTCTCCCCCTTTATCCGCTGTTCTTATTGTAATATCGGGGTTATCACATAACTTTTTAAGGGATTTAACTTCAGTACCTAAAAGATTAGGTTTAAATGAATGTTTAGTTGTTTAGTTGTTTTTCGTTTAAGCTCTGCTACATCCTTTTTTACCAATGAGATATAGGCCTCAACTGCATTGCATGTAGTAGGAGGTTGAAAAGCAATTTTGCTATATAAATGAACATTATTCAATGTCATCATGTCAGACTCGCACTTCTCCAAGATTCAAACACATTATCATAAATTTTTCTATTATTAAGGAATTCCTTCAAATGTAATCTCCTAAAAAAAAAAAGCATGCAAATCAATCTCACATCTGAACCAGTCCACATCAATACCTGGACAAAATGAAAGTCCTCTGTTTAGGAAACTAATATCAGTGGAGGATAATGAGTGTTTATAAAAGATTAAGCTATTAGACTGCGATACGGACGTGATATTTTTTTAGTTTTCTAATCTATGACATCCACTCATGGTTAAATGCCCTTTTGAGCATGTTACATTAAGAAGAAAGTATGTTGGCAGATGAATAGTTAAATTACTACTTACTATGTATTTGGAGTATCTGGACATGTGATCATCACTCGATGATGTTGGTTGCTGCTTGCGGTCACATGATCGCGGTCGCCAGGCAACGTTAACGCTGCTGTGATGCGTATTGAATCCTGTGCATGGGCATTAGAGCTGAATGCCGATACATAAAAATGTAACACGAGTTATTGACAGCTCGTTTTAGACGGTCCGGCCATCCATCCACTAGGGTACCATTTATATTGTATGTAATGTATTTTATTGTACGTTTATTGATATACTTTTTTTATTGTTCATGATTATGTTACACCTGTATTGACATTTGTAATTAGTGTCATGATGTCACTTCCTCTATATAAACTGCACATTAGGACTTTGTTTACTGCTTGAAAAAGACCCTCACTTGGGTCAAAACGTCGCTTTTTCTGGTGAAATAAAGACACCTCTTTTTTGATACCTGGATAACGTGTGTGCTGCGGTTTTTCTACCTTCTTGTGTCCGCTTTGGAGTTGGATTGGCTATGACTCAACACTGCCTGCACCGATTGAATTTTTTTTTCTCCTGCTTAAATGCGCCCTGTGATTGCTCTCTGGGACTGTGATGTGCTGCTGATCTCTTTCTTTTGTTTACAGTATAATGTGCCCCATAGCTGCCCCCCCCACACAGTATAATTCCCCTCCATAGCTGCACCCACACGGTATAATGCCCCCATAACTGCCCCCACACAGCATAATGCCCCCCATAGCTGCCCTCACAATATAATGCCCACCATAGCTGTCCCACACAGTATAATGTCCCCTATAGCTGCCCCACACAGTATAATGCTCCCAATATCTGTCCCCACACAGTATAATGCCCCCCATAGCTGCCCCACACAGTATAATGCCCACCATGGCTGCCCCACACACTATAATGTCCCGCATAGATGCCCCCACACAGTATAATGCTCCCCATAGCGGCCCCCACACAGCATAATGCCCCCCCATAGCTACTTCCACACTGTATAATGCCCCACATAGCTGCCCCCACAATATAATGCCCCCATAGCCGCTCCCATAGTATATTGCCACCCATAGCTGCCCACCACACAGTACAATGCACCCCATAGCTTCCCCACAGTACAATGCCTCCCATAGCTGCCCCCACACAGTATAATGCCCCCATAGTTGCCCCCACAGTACAATGCCTCCCATAGCTGCCCCCACACAGTATAATGCCCCCAGAGTTGCCCCCAGAGTATAATGCCCCCATAGTACAATGCCCCCATAGCTGCCCCCACACAGCATAATTCCCCCACAGCTGCCCCCACAGTATAATGCCACCATAGCATATTGCCACCCATAGCTGCCACCCACACTGTATAATGCCCCATAGTGCCTCCCACACAGAGTATAATGCCCCCATACAGTATAATATATCACAAATCTGCTTTGTGTGAATATACCGTTTAATTACAGAGGACTCATAACAGCATGGTTCTTGCAAATCTAAGCCTGATGAACAAATCAAGCAGGCATGGACATGGACAGCTGTTTACATAAATGTAATAATAAGATTCTAATTCAAGTTATTCCAGGGCTTCAGTATGAAATGTAACTCACTTTTCATTAAAACTCCTGCTGATTGAGTGACTTCTATTGCATGCTACAGACCAGGAATTGCTTATTCTTCATAAATAAATGTACCAGGATCCATATTTATTTGCTGGTCTACTCTCTCCCAACTTAGGCAGACACTGAATTTCACACCAAATAACGAGAAGCTGCTTTTGGCATAATCAAATTTACAATATTCTATGATAACCAGAATAGCATAGCATGTTACGTTATTCTTTACAGTAAAAAAAAAAACAAAAATCTAATGGACCCATTATAAGTCAACAGAATCTGCAATACCCGGTCCTCAAGCGGCTCTATTGAACCAAACTTAGAGTTAAAGTCCAAGTGTATGTTCACACGCAGTGTTTTCAGGCATATTTCGGGGCGTTTATGCCTAGAAAACGCATGAAAAAACAGAAGCTGAACGCCTACAAACATCTGCCCATTGAAATCAATGGTAAAAACAGCTTTTAGTTCATACTAAAAAGTCGCTCCGTAAAAAGAAGTGCATGTCACTTCTTAAGGCTGAGTTCACACGACCTATTTTCAGGCGTAAACGAGGCGTATTATGCCTCGTTTTACGCCTGAAAATAGTGCTACAATACGTCGGCAAACATCTGCCCATTCATTTGAATGGGTTTGCCGACGTACTGTGCAGACGACCTGTAATTTACGCGTCGTCGCTTGACAGCTGTCAAACGACGACGCGTAAATTGACTGCCTCGGCAAAGAAGTGCAGGGCACTTCTTTGCCACGTAATTTGAGCTGTTCTTCATTGAACTCAATGAAGCACAGCTCAAGATTTACGAGCGTCACAGACGCCTCGTAAATTACGAGGAGGAGCATTTACGTGTGAAACGAGGCAGCTGTTAACAGTCTGTCTTTTCACACGTAAATGCCTCTCAGCGTGTGAACATACCCTAAGGCATTTTTTGGAGCTGATTTTACATTGAACACTTTGAAAAACGCCTTAAAAAACGCCTCAAAAGAAGTTCCAAATTAAAAGAGGCTTCATTTTCAGCTTCAAAAACGCCTGAAAATCAGAGGCTGTTTTCTCTGAAAACAGCTCTGTAATTTTCAGCCGTTTTTGACGCTTGTGAACATACCCTAAGGGTTCTATAGTGACCAAACTTTGGTACAGTAAATTTCTGGATATTGCAGCCAAAATATGGAATGTAAAATGTGGACACCTTACGGTGGTATGAAGCTGACTCAGTTCAGTGAAACGTACGTCGGGACATATCGACCCTGACAGTAGGGAAAGATTACACAGGGCAAGATTGGAGCCATGAATAATAATTAACTAATCCTGCCGAATTCAAGTCCGCTCCAGACAGCTGGAGGGAACAGACGTAGTGGCGACACTTGAGACCAGTGTGTTGCTGAGTGCCCATGACGTCGCGGCACTCACAGCCAAAACTCTGAAACAGCCAGCAATCCTTACAACTGCACGAACCAGTAGTTTTCACTGCTAACAGGCAGGCTGTCTGTTTGCCTAAACACAGCGTACGCTGCTGTCTCTGTATTGCCGCCGAGTTGTGTATCGCAGCGGCAACGCTGAGAACACTAAATAAAACACAACAGGCAGTTTGTCTCTCTGCATTGCCGCATAATTAAGAACCGCAGCGGCAACGCTGAGAACACAAAACGCACTCGGTGACCAGCTAGCTGCTCACTGAGATAGATTGCCTTCTGTCCGCGTTGCTGGCCGAGCTGCTGCTTGAGCCAGGAATGGAACAGCAACGCTGGTAACAGAACAAATACAACTCAATCTGAAGACTAATTAACTGTTCATTGACACAAAAATTTTAATCCTTTTGCGCTGCTACTAACCAAAAGTTTGGAGCGGCAACGCTTAAAAGGTAGTCAATGATCAGGCAGTTGCTCATAGAGTTTGAACACCACCTCCTGTAGTGTGCATATGCAAGGTATCTTACAGATACAAAAATAACCCTTGCAGCACCACCTCGTTTATTTCCACCTGAGTAGTAGGGCCAACAAGCTCCCTACCCAGTGGAATTTGTTTAAAGCTGTATTCACACTGTGCAATAATTTAATCAAAATACCACACAATGTGGCAATAAAGGGGACATTGCACAGTATAATCCTTCTCCTACTACACTAGTCGGTATCAATAAAAATTGAAGGTGACATTGTCCACCTTGCTCTACCTTTCCTCCTCTCTCCCTATACCTACAAGTTTCATGATTTAATAGGTGGTGTACACCAGAGCATGGAGGGATAAATTTAACAACTTATAATATAAATTGGAAGTCTACTCTACAATTTCACGGTGGTATGAAGTCCTAAGGCTGGGTTCAAAATTGCTGTTTTTTGTGCAGCTTTTTGTTCCACTTTTTTAAAGGGATCCTGTCATCAACATCTTACCTGTTAAACTCACCTGACCCCTCAATGGCCGCAGCTGTTCAGAGTTCATTCCTGTTCTCTTCTTTCCTGAAGTCCTCCTCTGTCAGTAAATATAGTCATTTAAACTTTTCCTGCCTTTTATGGTAATTATTTTTCCCTCTGGGATGCAGCTTCTTAACCACACCCACTGCCACCACCTGTCCGGCCCTGACTGGCTAAGGAGCTGTCAATCAAAAAGAAGGAGGTGGAGTCCACTCTGAGATGCTGGAGGAATGAAAACCTGACTCTTTTCAGATGAAGATTTGACTCTTTTCTGCTCATTTGCATACGGTGTGGGACCACTGAAAAACGGAATACTAAAGGTACAGAGCTCACTTAGAACATATTTATAGCTTAGATGACAATGATTTTTCACCCACTTTCACCAGGTATTGCTGGCTTTATAGCTAAAATGCTGGTGACAGGTTCCCTTTAAGTACATACTGTAATATATTTTACTGTAATTTTACAAAAAAAATGTCTAAGGAAAGCAGGGCAAAAATCCATGAAAAACTATGGCAAACACAGCATGTTGAACCTAACTAAATTCTAATCCATATTTCTAATCCATTCATGACCTGATCAGGTGAGTCATTTCTGATTGTCTTATTGTGAATATACAGATGCAGCCGTCCTTATCATGACTTTTAACGGATTAAATAAACAATCTCTAGATCTCTTATCTTGACATTTTCAATGACTTTTCAAAGGCTTTTGTTGTGTGATATTACGCTGCAGCAAGTTATCAGAATCAAGTTCAAGATGGCTACATCTGTACACTGCCTAATGTGTTCAGCCTTTTTAGTGGGGTTGTGAAGCTGCGTGTTCCTGCAACCAGTCTGTCTATGATTACTTAAAGGGGTTTTCCGGGCATGGGGCGTTTTTTTCATACTAATGACCTATCCATGGGATAAAGCATCAGTATATGATCGTTGGGGTCCGACACGAGGACCCCGCACCGATCAACTGCTCCGGCTGTTTCCGGGCACCGGATGTTATGCAGTGGCTGGTGTCATAAGCAGATGTCTCCGTAGACGGTATAGCGGCCATGCTGCAGTACTGCAGCTCTGCTCCTATTCTGCTCCTGTAGCTAGGTCATCAGTATGAAAAAACGCCCCGTGTCTTGACAACTCCTTTAATTCCTTAACTTAAAGGGGATGTCCCAAGATCAACATGTATCACCTATCCACAGGGTAGGGAGGGGTCTGGGGGTACGAGCTACCTGTTCCTCCTCACTGCACCACCGCAGTGAGAGCATTAAATAGACCGGTGGTTGAGCGTGCGCTTTACCGCTCCACTCAAAGTCTATAAGACAGACTGAGACAGACAAGCACGGCGCTCGGATGTTTCTTTCAGCCACATAGACAGTGAATGGAGCGTCATGGCGCATGTGTAACAGGAGGGGGTTTAGGATGGTTACTGTCCCACAGAGGAAATTGCGCAGACAACACAGGTATAAGATGCTGAACAGAACTTTACTCCAACACAGGCACAATCTTCATGGTTACAATATTTAGTACATACAGTTAGGTTCACAATTATTTGGACAGTGACACAATCTTCATGTTTTGGGCTCTGCATGCCACCACAATGGATGTGAAATGAAACAACTGAGATGCAATTGAAGTGTAGACTTTCAGGTTTAATTCAAAGGGTTGAACAAAAATATCATGTGAAACATTTAGGAATTGCAACCATTTTTCTACACAGCCTCCTCATTTCAGGGGCTCAAAAGTAATTGGACAAATTATCATTACCATAAATAAAATGTTATTTTTTAATACTTCGCAGATAATCCTTTGCAGGCAATGACTGCCGGCAAATCCACCCACTTACTCCCTCTCCTGCATATCCCACATACATCACTCTTTCTCTCTCTCTCTTCCATCACTCAGCAACTGTCACTATCAAAAAATATCGTTATTTTTTTTAAAGACTAGGCTCCTCCCATATTTTTTTTTTTAAAAAGGGCCGCACGCCACAACTGACCTCTGACGCTAATGTGCCTTCACAGAGTCCCTCTGTACAAAATATAGAGTGCTTCATAGAAAATAACCTCTTCTCCTAATACAAATATAGTTACATTACATAACATAACATTAGGCACTTAACATATATACATAAGTGGGTTTGGGGCACACCCTACACATGCACCGTATATGGTGTTGAATAAACATGGATCTTGCACAGATACACCCCAAAAACCTGTATTATAAGATAATTGAGATAATGGAATGTATTACACTGACATGCAGCAATGCTTTGGTATAGCAAGTATACCAAAGCATTATAGAATCGATCAAAGCAGTCCCTAGTGGGACTAAAAAATTATTGTTTTAAGTCCAAATTAAATTAATAAACTGTACAGTAAAAAATTAATAAAATTATATTTTTCTATAAAAAGTGTTTTTATTTTGTCAATGTATTTAAAAAAAATGCACATATGTGATATTGCCACAATTGTAACGACCCGAACAATAAAGTTAACATGGTATTTAAACCACATGATTAGAGATGAGCGAACCGGGACAACAGAACCCGGTTTCGGTCCGAACATCGGGAAAAGTTCGGTTCGCAGCGAATCCGAACTTCACCGGGTTCGGCCGAACCCGTTTTGATCGAACCCGGCTACATTTTGGCGCCTGCCACATGTTAGATGTAAAAAGGAGGATTTCACAATATCACCTGACATCAGACTACCCCATAATGCCTTGCAAACGGCTCTTCCAGCCAATTGGGAGGCAGCATAGGGGCGGGCTCAAGCCTGCAATAAAAGTCTATGCACGGAGCTCAGCGGCCATTTTACAGACAGGAGCTGTAGGGATAGCATCTCTGTGCAGTTAGGGAAAGCTTTAGGAATCTAAAAGCCAGGAATCCAGCAATCGAAGGGGCTCATCCACTACAGCGGGAGTCTACTCTAAACATCCAAATTGCAATACAAATTCTCCATTTGCCAAGCCAGTGTGTGAATAAGCTTTTAGAAGGGGCTCATCCCGTTGCATGGGTTAACCTAACAATCCAACTTGCAATACAGGCAGCCTTTGTAGTACTACAACGCCCAGCATTCCCTGAGTGCACAGTGGCTGATAGAAATTCTCATTCATTGCCATTTGCCAAGCCAGTGTGTGAATACGCTTTTAGAAGGGGCTCATCCCCGTTAACATAACAATCCAACTTGCAATACAGGCAGCCTTTGTAGTACTACAACGCCCATCATTCCCTGAGTCAGTGCAGTGGCTGATAGAAATTCTCATTCATTGCCATTTGCCAAGCCAGTGTGTGAATAAGCTTTTAGAAGGGGCTCATCCCCGGCCGTTAACATAACAATCCAACTTGCAATGCAGGCAGCCTTTGTAGTACTACAGCGCCCAGCATTCCCTGAGTCAGTGCAGTGGCTGATAGAAATTCTCATTCATTGCCATTTGCCAAGCCAGTGTGTGAATACGCTTTTAGAAGGGGATCATCCCTGTTGCATCCAACTTGCAATACAGGCAGCTGAGGCAGCCTTTGTAGTACTACAATGCCCAGGGCCAGCATACCCTGAGTCAGAGCACAGTAGCTGATAGAAATTCTCATTCATTGCCATTTGCCAAGCCAGTGTGTGAATAAGCTTTTAGAAGGGGCTCATCCCCGTTAACATAAAAATAGCAATCCAGCCTGCAATACAGGCAGCCTTTGTAGTACTACAACGCCCAGCATTCCCTGAGTGCACCGCGGCATGGCTGATAGAAATTCTCATTCATTGCCATTTGCCAAGCCAGTGTGTGAATAAGCTTTTAGAAGGGGCTCATCCCCGTTAACATAACAATCCAACTTGCAATACAGGCAGCCTTTGTAGTACTACAACGCCCAGCATTCCCTGAGTGCACCGCGGCGTGGCTGATAGAAATTCTCATTCATTGCCATTTGCCAAGCCAGTGTGTGAATATGCTTTTAGAAGGGGCTCATCCCTGTTGCATCCAACTTGCAATACAGGCAGCTAAGGCAGCCTTTGTAGTACTACAACGCCCAGCATTCCCTGAGTGCACCGCGGCGTGGCTGATAGAAATTCTCATTCATTGCCATTTGCCAAGCCAGTGTGTGAATACGCTTTTAGAAGGGGCTCATCCCCGTTAACATAACAATCCAACTTGCAATACAGGCAGCCTTTGTAGTACTAAACGCCCAGCATTCCCTGAGTGCACCGCGGCGTGGCTGATAGAAATTCTCATTCATTGCCATTTGCCAAGCCAGTGTGTGAATACGCTTTTAGAATGGGCTCATCCCGGGCCGTTGCATCCAACTTGCAATACAGGCAGCTGAGGCAGCCTTTGTAGTACTACAACGCCCAGGGCCAGCATTCCCTGAGTCAGTGCACAGTGGCTGATAGAAATTCTCATTCATTGCCATTTGCCAAGCCAGTGTGTGGATAAGCTTGTAGAAGGGGCTTATCCCCAGGGTTTTGATTCAACTTGCTGCACTCCAGCAGTGAAATGTCTGGTAAAAAAAAGGTTGTGAAAGGATGGGGTAGAGGAAAAAACACCCATGTCGTGTCCTCTTCCAGTCCAAATGTTGGATCTGTTGGTGCCAGACCCAGTACCAGCATTTGTGGCACAAGACATGTGCCCAGTTCCACTAGTAGCAGCAGCAGCCATGTGCCTGCTGGTAGTAGTAGCAGTATCAGCAAGCCAGACTTGTCCATCTCCTCCGGTGGGCGGGTTACTTTATACAATATGGCCATTGTAGACTGGTTGGCTGGCTCGCGGTCATCTCAGCAGGAAGACTCTGATGATCTGGCTTCAAGCCAGGTTTTGTTGGATTCCAGATCCTCTACAGTTGCTTAGCACAGTGACAGTAGTAATATGGGTATTTCTAGCGTTTCCATTCCATCATCTATGTCTTCACTCCCCCTTCCTAGCGGGAAGCCATCTTTCCTGAAAGTCCTAAGAGACATCTCCTCGGGTGCGAAGGAAGATACTGAACAACATAGTGATGGTGATTTGTTTTCCACGAGTCAGCCAACGGAGTGTGTTGCGGCGGTGGTAGTGTCCGAGACGCATAGCTGTGGTAGTGGGGGTGTTGGTGGTAGCCGTGGTGGCAGACGCAGTAATGAGGGGGGGCATGAAGCCCGCCATGATGTCACATCACATTCAAAACACAGTGACAGAAGTGGCGGGGATGATGAGGAGGGCTATGATGATGTTGTTTTAGACAGGACGTGGGAACCAGGTGACGAGGTGATGACGGCGTCAGAGGAGGAGGGTAGTAGTGGCGGCACTGGCAGTGATAAACAGCCAAGCCGAGGTAGGGGAAGAAGTCAATCTGCAAAATGTTGCAGCAGTAGCGTCAGCTCTGGAGCCGGTGATGGCGAAACTGATGCTACTGGTGTAGGCTCCCGAAAAAGCCTGCCAGACAAGGGGCAAGCTCGGATGGTGGTGGTGGTGGTGGACGTGGTACTACCTCTGTACGGTACTCTGCCGTGTGGCAATTTTTCTGTACCTTCCCGGAGGACGAAAACATGGCACAGTGCCGTATCTGCAAGCAGAAAGTAAGGCGTGGGCAGGGCAGCAATGTAGGAACTACCGCTCTACGTAAACACATGGAGCGGCATCACAAAGCCATGTGGGACAATCGACATGCCCCACCATCATCATGTACATCTAATGAAGACCCCTCTGCCGCTGCTGCTGCTCCGAGTCCCTGTCATCTAAGTAGTTGCCAGGCCTTATCCACCATGTCGTTGTCATCATCATCATCACTGTCATCTAGTGCTCCTCTTACGTCCCGTCAGTTATCCATTACGGAATCGTTGTCCAATAAGCAACAATATATACCCAGTCATCCACTTGTCGTGCGGCTTAATTCACACCTGGCTAAGTTGTTGGTGGTGCAGTCGCTGCCGTACCACCTGTTCGACTCCGCCGGCTTCAAGCAATTGATGGCGTGCGCTCAGCCTAGGTGGCGAATACCTAGCCGACATTACTTCTCCAAAACAGCTGTCCCTGCCTTGCACAAACATGTGGAGGAAAAGGTGGCCAGTCCTTGCAATTATCCGTGTGCAGCAGGGTACATGCCACCGTCGACACGTGGAGCAGCAACTATGGGCAGGGACAGTACATGTCTTTCACAGCCCACTGGGTCAATATTTTGCAGTCCGATGCACCACCGCAGCAATGCCAGACATTACCACCTCCACGCTTGTATCTTTCTGGTTCAACTCCGGACACCAGGCGCCTACCATCCTCCTCCTCCTACTCCTCCTCCTCCTCCTTGCCTCCATCCTTGGAGGTCTTCCCGTCCCCGACAGGACACAGCGTATCTTCCACTCCTCCTACCTCCTCTTTTCATAGGTGCAAGGTGAAGCGCCACAACGCTGTCTTACACCTGCTGAGCCTGGGCGAGAAAAGCCACACAGGGCAGGAGCTGCTGCTGTGCATCAAGGAGGAAATCGCACGCTGGCTGTCTCCTCTGAAACTCACACTGGGCAATGTTGTCTCTGATAACGGCAAGAACGTTGTGGCTGCACTGCATCTAGGTCACCTGACACACGCTCCTTGCATGGCACATGTGATCAATCTGGTCATAACACACTTCTTAAAGTCATATGTTGGTTTGAAGGGTGTGCTGGCCATGTCCAGGAGGGTTTGCGTTTGCTTTAGACGTTCGTATGCATTTAAGCACGCCCTCCTGGACTTGCAGCGTCAAAACAATCTCCCAGAACACAGCCTGATTTGCGACGTTCCAACACTCTGGAATTCCACCCTGCACATGTTGGACCGTCAGTACGAACAGCGGAAAGCCGTGAATGATTTCCTGATGCAGCAGACGGGCAGCGTTTGGAGCCAGTGTAATTTCGAGCTCAGGCACTGGCAGCTGGTTAGAGACGCATGTCGCGTTTTGAGGCCCTTTGAAGAGGCCACACGATTTGTGAGCCGTGACGCTAGCGGAATGAACGATGTTATGCCGCTGATATTCATTATGGAGCAAAAGCTCACAGCGATGATTCAGCAAAGGATGGAGGAAGGATCACATCTGGCTATGGATGTTGAGGAGGAGGAGGAGGATGAGGATGAGGAAACAGGACCTGAAGAGGAGCTGGATTTGGAGAAGGAATCACAGGAAGGGATAGGGGACGAGGCAGCCGCACAACATGACAGTGATGGTGGTGATGACGAGTCTGACGACGACCTTGATGATGGACAACCATGGCAGTATGGGGCGGAGATGGAACCAACCGGGCCCTCTGAAACGCTGGCCAGGATGGCAAGCTGTATGCTTTGTTACTTGCGCGCTGACTGTCGTATTGTTAGCATGAAGCAAAGAGATGAGTACTGGATAGCCACACATTTAGACACTCGGTATAAAGCCAGAATGGGGGAGTTTTTTGCGCCTTCTGAGAGGGAGGCAAAATTGGCTTATTATCGAGAGAAGCTATGCAGCCAGCTTGTCACGGCTTTCAAACGGCAAACACCTGCTGCAAGCTTGTCTGACCGGGGGGCCACTCTCCGCACCCCACTGTCTCATCGTTCCACCGCCTCTGGCAGAGCTACCTCTGCAACAGGCAGCAGCGGCAGCGGCAGCAGCAGCAGCAGCCAATTCAGTTTGGAAAATATGATGACAACATTTTTACATCCAATACCCCGACCTGACACACATCGTAGTCACCAAAGGGATGTTCACCATCATCAGGTGCAGCACCTAAACAACCAGGTTCACTCGTACCTGGACTGTGCCCTTTCTCCGTCAGAAATGCTGATCCCAGACCCCATGGACTTCTGGGTCAGCAGATTGGATCATTGGCAAGAACTGGCCCAGTTTGCCATGAGTGTACTGTCTTGTCCACCCTCCAGTGTAGCGTCAGAGAGGGTATTCAGCCCGGCAGGGGGCTTCGTCACCCCTAAGCGAACAAGATTGTCCGCCAACAACTTGTAAAATCTCACGTTTCTGAAAATGAATCAAGCGTGGATCGGTGAGGATTTTAAAACCCCTGTGCCTGATGCCACTGATTAGATCTGACATTGCTGCTGCTGCTGCTGTCGCTGCCGCCTGCTACTACGGGATTCTGTCCTGTCCACTCTTTTTTTAATGTGCTGCTGCTACTACTACTACCACCCTTGCTGTCTGTGTTGGCTACCTCTACAACCACCAATACACCTCCACTGCCATCTGCTACAAGCAGGCCTGCCCCACCACAGGGCTTTTGTCCTGTGACTGTCCAGTCTCTTTTTTTAATGTGCTGCTACTACTACTACCACCCTTGCTGTCTGTGTTGGCTACCTCTACTACCACCAATACACCTCCACTGCCATCTGCTACAAGCAGGCCTGCCCCACCACAGGGCTTTGTCCTGTGACTGTCATCCAGTCTCTTTTTTTAATGTGCTGCTACTACTACTACCACCCTTGCTGTCTGTGTTGGCTACCTCTACTACCACCAATACACCTCAACTGCCGCCCGTCTGCTACAAGCAGGCCTGAGGCTTGCCCCACCACAGGGCTTTGTCCTGTGACTGTCCAGTGTCTTTTAATGTGCTGCTACTACTACTACCACCCTTGCCAATAACAAGGGTCAATTGTTGGAGGGCTTGTCAAAAGCCATTGCTTGTTGCTTTTACATCCATGTATTGATGAACCCCGGCAGGCATCTGGCAATAAAAAGGGTACATTTTTGGAGGGCTTGTCAAAAGCCATTGCTTGTTGCTTTTACATCCATGTATGGAAGAACCCCGGCAGGCATCTGCCAATAAAAAGGGTACATTTTTGGAGGGCTTGTCAAAAGCCATTGCTTGTTGCTTTTACATCCATGTATGGAAGAACCCCGGCAGGCATCTGCCAATGAAAAGGGTCAATTTTTGGAGGGCTTGTCAAAAGCCATTCCTTGTTTCTTTTAGATCCATGTATGGAAGAACCCCGGCAGGCATCTGCCAATAAAAAGGGTCAATTTTTGGAGGGCTTGTCAAAAGCCATTGCTTGTTGCTTTTACATCCATGTATGGATGAACCCCGGCAGGCATCTGCCAATAAAAAGGGTAAATTTTTGGAGGGTTTGTCAAAAGCCATTGCTTGTTGCTTTTACATCTATGTATGGAAGAACCCCGGCAGGCATCTGCCCAAAAAAAGGGTCAATTTTTGGAGGGCTTGTCAAAAGCCATTGCTTGTTGCTTTTACATCCATGTATGGATGAACCCCGGCAGGCATCTGCCAATAAAAAGGGTCAATTTTTGGAGGGTTTGTCAAAAGCCATTGCTTGTTGCTTTTACATCTATGTATGGAAGAACCCCGGCAGGCATCTGCCCAAAAAAAAGGGTCAATTTTTGGAGGGCTTGTCAAAAGCCATTGCTTGTTCCTTTTACATCCATGTATGGATGAACCCTGGCAGGCATCTGCCAATAAAAAGGGTCAATTTTTTGAGGGCTTGTCAAAAGCCATTGCTTCTTCTTTTACCACCTTATATGTTTGAACCCTGGCAGGCATCAGCCGCCTAAAATGGTTAATTTTTGTACCTTTTTTAACAATGCATTAAGCATACAACATGCACAAGTGCAGTGGTTTCTGTTAGTTATCACCATGTCCCATCCGTTTTCCTATAGCCATACATGTTGGCGTAACTTTGACACTAACTTTGCCTTAAAGACAGCTCAAAAGTACTTGGATACACTCATGGATGACATAAGAGTGTTATACAGGGCTTCTAGGGCTTTTAAACAGTGTTATACATGATTTTTAGGGGCTTTCTTGTATTACAGGTTCGGTCAGAACTAGTTCGGTCCGAATCGAACTTTTTCACGAAATTCGGCGAACCTGCCGAACCGAACTTTTCATAAGTTCGCTCATCTCTAATCAAAATGTGCACTAAGAACCTCCCTATTTGTAAGTAGATTTAGCAGTAATGCATATTTATTTATATTTAGTGGCTTAGGTGGCATTAGTGTCGCAGTGTGCTGTCGCCATTTCTCTTTCTGCTGTACATTTGCAGTCACAGGCGTTCTTGCACCTGCATACATGTTTTGTATAATTTTGTTGAAATGTGCTGTTCAAATTTTTGTTGTGTTTATGTGATTCATATATGTGGGGTTAGTGACTTCCTCCATTTTTGTTCTTGCACTCCTCAAATTCTGCCCTGGGTGATTTTAATTAGTTCAATGCTGGATCCTACGATCCCCAGGTATATATGTAGGCTTAGTCCCAGTTCTGGGTGTATGTGCAGCATAGGTTCCCACCTTACAGAGGTTGCCTTGTCGTGGCAGGTGGGCAAACACTTTTTGATCAAAATGTGCACTAAGAACCTCCCTATTTGTAAGTAGATTTAGCAGTAATGCATATTCATTTATATTTAGTGGTTTAGGTTACATTGGTGTTCACAGTGTGCTGTCGCCATATCTCTTTCTGCTCTATCTATCTATCTATCTATCTATCTATCTATCTATCTATCTATCTATCTATCTATCTATCTATCTATCTATCTATCTATCTATCTATCTATCTATCTTTTTGTCCTGCAACACCACCATTAAGGTAAACAGTAAAGGTAAGTAGTATCCAGCCCACCTAATCTGTCAGCTGAGTAATACTCTATAAATTATTTCAGAACTGAGTAGAAAATATTTTGATACACTGCAACAATTTAGTATTATTTGTATGTAGCAACCAGTATTGTGACAAGTTAGAAAAAACTGAGACGCGCAAATAGCAAAATCAGACAATCAAATAATGACAGGTCACAGTTTTTGCTGGACAGTTTTCTTCAACTATCTGTCGAAACTTCCTGTGTGTAACCACTGTAAAACTCCTACTTACTTCACTCCAATTATAAGCCCTGGTCTGTCACTCACTCCCCTGGCAGCAATCTTTAATGCATTCACTGGTTCATGGCTTGGAGAAGTGCTAGAGGAGAGACTGATGGACCATGAATGATGATTGGATCATAGTGTGACAGGGCTTTGTGAGCAGAATATAAAAATGTGTTCAATATTTTTCCCTAGCACTGTTTAATAAAAGGTTATATCATAAGATTTTTAAAAAATGAATTACTATGGATTTATTTTCTAAATGTATCAATGTGTATGTATTGCTTTAAATAATATTTACATTTTGGAGTTAAATTCATGTATCCATAAAATGAGTGGGTGACAATACAGCTAAATCTTCAATTCTGTCAGCCACCTTCAGCTAAGCACTCAAGATCTGTCTAGAATAGTATTCAGCCATCAGTGCAGTATTGCCTTAATAGCCACAGCAGCTGTTATGGGGCCCCACTGCATATGTAAGTTAGCATGGAACTGCACTCTACTATAACTTGTATGCCTAATCGTCCCTTAGACACTTAAACTTTTAAGGCAGAACTATAAATTCCTTAATTTTCAGGATCATTTTTATCCTTTTTGTTCATTCAGAAATTTTATTAGTAAGTTCATAAGTGTGCCCATGGATCTGTTTGGACAATTCTGCCAATTTCCCAATTCAATGGGTTGCTTTAAAACCACGCATGGCACACGGAAGCACTTTCGTGGGACGCGCGTGATTCGCGCAACAGCAGTGAAAAGTATGAATGAAAACAGAAAAGCACCACGTGCTTTTCTGTTTACAAACATACAAACAGAGTGTCATAATGATGGCGGCTGCGCGAAAAGCACACAGCCGCGCACCATATGATCATGACACACCCGAGCTAAGTGCCTTTTGCGCAAAATGCACACGCTCATGTGAATCCGGCCTGAGAGCCATAACTTTTATATTTTTTCATCGATTGAGCAGTGTGAGGGCTTATTTTTTGCGGGACTAGCTGTAGTTTTTATTGGCACCATTTTTTGGTACATACGTTTTTGTAGCACTTTTTGTTCAATTTATTTATGCCTTTCACCATGTGAGTCAAATAATGCTATATTGTAATAGTTTGGATCTTTACGGATGCCGCAATATCATTTTTTTTATTTTTAACATTGTGCTTGTGGAGAAAGGTGTTTTTTTTTACTTTTAATATATTTTTTTACACTCCTGTATATTTTTCTAACTACTTTTTTTTGCACATTTTATTAGTTCCCCAGGATCATTAGATCGCTGGTACAATACACTGCAATACATGGATGAGTTACAGAAACAGCGTAACTTGCTGAGCTATGCTGTTTCTGTAACTCACATAGTAGTGAATGGCAGTTAAAAAAGCAGCAAGCACGTGGATCCTGTAGATATGCCATAAATGTCCTTGATGGGAAAACCCCTATAAATGCTGCGGTCTCTATTGACCGTGGCATTTAACTGGTTAAACGTCCAGGAACAGCGCGATCGCTGTTCCTGGCCATTAGAGCAGCGTGTCAGCTGTAAAACACAGCTGACACCTGCAGTGTATGGAGCAGTCTCAGTGCGTGAGCCTGCTCCGCTCCAAACATGATCCCCTACCCGCTCCATGAAGTGCCAGCACATCATGGGTCATGAAGGGGTTAAATAAAGAAGTGGTCAGGGGGCCCGGCGCAGCCGGCTCCCTTGACTGCCGACTATAAGACGCAGGGATTTTTTAACAAGATTTATTCTTTTCTAAAAACTGCATCTTATAGTCCAAAAAATACGGTATTATGATAATACGCATAAAAGACATGTCCATCTGCTCAATACAGTTCTCAACGTTCAGTCCAGTTGAATGTTTTTTTTGGCTCTCCAAAATTGTAGTTTTGAGATGCATGACCCAATTACAACTACTTCCCGCACTCGATTTTGTGACAAACTGATCTAATGTGGTAGTGCCCGTTGTTCAACTTCTCCTGACTCTATGCACATTTCAAGATATACATATTTGCCCTCCAGCACTGGGATTCTGGGTTCTAATTAAACCAAGGGCAACATCTGCATGGAGTTTGTATATTTTTATCTGTGTTTGCATTGTTTTTTTTCCCACACTAAAAACATACTGATAGGTTAACAAGCATCCTATGTGATCCTATGAAACTGTCCCGAGTGTGTGTGTGTGTGTGTGTGTGTGTGTATAATATAGGAAATTTTAATTGTGAGCGCTTTTGCGGACAGGGACTAATGTAAAAGGTTCTGTGAAGAATACCTTGGCACTATACAAGCAAAGGGAAATAAGTAAAATACGGTAAATGAAAACACATTTTTATTTTTATCTCCATTTTACTTATCTTTTTATTAAGTAATAACTTTAAAACACAGTTTTATTATTTTTTTTGTAATCCTGTCAACGTCATATTTTTTTTTTTACAAAATGAACTACGCTATATATTCATTATAAGCATATGTCTCACGGGACAGGTGAAATGTGGGCTAGGTGATTCCATATGCGGTATTACACCTCCAAAAATAATTAGTGATAACAAATAGGAACTCCACAAAATCATATATTAGTCCTTCTCAATGAACTAGAATATCATCAAAAAGTTAATTTATTTCAGTAACTCAATTCAAAAAGTGAAACTCATATATTATATAGATTCATTACACAAAGAGTGATCTATTTCCAGCATTTTTTTCTTTTAATGTTCATGCTTATGACTAACAGTCAATGAAAACCCAAAATTTAGTGTCTCAGAAAATTAGAATATTATATAAGCCCAATTTCAAAAATGATTTGTAACACCGAAATGTTGGCCTACTGAAAAGTATGTACAGTATATGCACTATATACTTGGTCGGGGCTACTTTTGCATGAATTACTGTATCAATGTGGTGTGGCATGGAGGCGATCAGCCTGTGACACTGCTGAGGTGTTATGGAAGCCCAGGTTGCTTATATAGCGACCTTCAGCTCGTCTGCATTGTTGGGTCTGGTGTCTCATCTTCATCTTGACAATACCCCATAGATTCTCTATGGGGTTTAGGTCCGGCGAGTTTTCTGGCCAATCAAGCACAGTGGTACTGTGGTTATTAAACCAGGTATTGGTGCTAAGTCCTACTGGAAAATGAAATCATCATCTCCATAAAACTTGTCAGCAGAGGGAAGCATGAAGTGCTCGGAAATTTCCTGGCAGACGGCTTTATTGACCCTGGACTTGATATAACACAGTGGATCAACACTGTTGCTCAATGGTCCAAAGTCCTGTTTTCAGATGAAAGTAAATTTTGCATTTCATTTGGAAATCAAGGTCCCAGAGTCTGAAGGAAGAGTGGAGAGGCATCAATACAAGTTGCTTGCGGTCCAGTGTGAAGTTTACACAGTCAGTGATGGTTTGAGGAGCCATATCATCTGCTGGTGTTAGTCCACTATGTTATATCAAGTCCAGAGTCAGCGCAGCCGTCCACCAGGAAATTTTCGAGCACTTCATGATTCCTTCTGCTGACAAGATTTATGGAGATGCTGATTTATTTTTCCAGCAGGAATTGGCACCTGCCCACACTGCCACAAGTACCAATACCTGGTTTAATAACCACAGTATCACTGTGCTTGATTGGCCAGCAAACTCGCCTGACCTAAACCCTATAGAGAATCTATGGGGTATTGTCAAGAGGAAGATGAGAGACACCTGACCCAACAATGCAGGCGAGCTGAAGGCCGCTATCAAGGCAACCTTGGCTTCCATAACACCTCAGCAGTGCCACAGGCTGATCACCTCCATGCCACGCCGCATTGATGCAGTAATTCATGCAAAAGGAGCCCTGACAAAGTATTGAGGGCATATACTGTACATACTTTTCAGTAGGCCAACATTTCGGTATTAAAAATAATTTTTGAAACTGGGCTTATTTAATATTCTAATTTTCTGAGACACTACATTTTGGATTTTCATTAACTGTTAGCCATAATCATCAACATTAAAAGAAAAACATGCTGGAAATAGATCACTCTTTGTGTAATGAATCTATATAATATATGAGTTGAACTTTTTTAATTGAATTACTGAAATAAATTAACTTTTTGATGATATTCTAGTTAATTGAGAAGGACTAGTATATGCAATAGAGGACAAGGAGTAATGCACTATTTATATATGAAAGTAGAAAATCTTAAATTTGTTATATCTCAAAAAATGGGGAATATAATATACACAGGAGATCCCAACAAGATTAACTGTAAGTGGGCTAAACATAAACCGACAAATGTAAAAATATCACAGTGATACATACATAATGCATGAATATGTGACTATCACTGAAATATATAATATTAGTTACACATACATCTGGGTATAGGATACCCTATATAGGACATATGTTATTCAAAGGGAAACACAATGCAAAAATGTAGATTGTACAGCCAATGCAGTATTCAAATTTATGGAGAGAGGCATACATATCCACAGAAAAGAAGGGCACATTATAGTTTATAGCAGGGGAAAAAAATCAGCATATGCAATCGCAGGCCTCCGATGGGGTGTCATGGCAGCCGGGGGCCTGATAAAAGCCCCCAGGTCTGCACTGGGCATATGCCTATTAGGCGGCGCCAGAGGCACGTCCTAATAGATTGTCTGTCAGTTTTACACTGACAGGCAATAATGCTTTGGTATACTAAGTAAACCAAAGCATTATAGCAGTGATCTAATAATCGCATAGCAAGATCCCCTAGTGGGACTAAAAAAATTAGTAAGTAATGTGAAATAAAAATTAATAAAAATGACAGTAAAAAAATAAATAAAACAATTTTTTCCCATAAAAGGTGATTTTATTTAGTAAGAGTGTATAAAATAAATAAAAGTGCACATATATGGTATTGTCGCGACCGTAAGGACCCAAAGAATAGCGTTAATATGTATTTTAAACCGCAAGGTGAACACCGTAAAAAAAATCACAAAAAAAATAAATGGTGAAATTGCTATTTTTTTCCATTGCCCCCAAAAAAGTCATAATAAAAGTTAATCAATAAGTCCCATGTACCCCAAAGCAGTACCAAACAAAACAACATCTTGTCCCGCAAAAACAAGCCCTCATATCACTACATTGACGGGAAAAAAATAATTACGGCTCTTGGAATGTGACAATGCAAAAACAAATAATTTTAGTTCAAAAGTGTTTTTATTGTGCAAAAGTTGAAAAACATAAAAAACTTCTACATATGTGGTATCGCCGTAATCATAATGACCCATAGAATAAAGGTAACATGTTATTTACGCCGCACGGTGAACGGCGTGAATTTAAAACGCATAGAACAATGTCAGAATTTCAGGGTTTTTTTCTATCCCCCCCCAAAAAGTTAATAAAAGTTAATCAAAAAAATATGTTCCCCAAAATGGTGCTATTAAAAAGTTCAACTAATCCTGAAAAAAACAAGTCCTCTTATAGCTTAGTTGACAGAAAAATAAAAATGTTATAGCTCTTTGAATGCGACTATAGAAAAAATAAATAAATAGCTTGGTCATTGGGGCCTAAAATAGGCTGGTCACTAAGGGGTTAAAGTTACTTTTGGAAGTTAACTGTAATATTGCATATTGTATTTGAGAACTTTAGGAAAGACAATGTTCTGATGCTTCTTTTATTGTGTAAATGCATCAGAACAAAGTGTTAGTCCTACCAAATCACATTGTATTGCAGGAATGTGCATTGGAATTTGATGAAAGAATCACAGATAGAACGATCGTGTAGTTTGTATAAAAGAACAATGCTCCAGTTTTGAAATTCATTATATTACATTTGTATTGAGCAAATTGCAGCACTACATGTATACTATACCTGGAAATATCAATGTCATTGCACATGCAACATAATAATGCATCTGCCATTCCATTTGCATCTAAATTCTGTTTCAGTAATAATGGGATGCAGCTTTTTTGTTTTCCAAATAATATATATGCAAATTTCTTAACCTTTTATATTTATGACTATGAAACTGTTACAACAAATTGCAGATTTTAAAACAATAGACTTAAAAATGCTATGGAAATCTTTTTTCTCAGCGTAGTCATTAAATTGATTATTATATAGTAACCTTTTTACTAAATTATGTCTAGAATACAGCTGATGCAATGCTAAATTTGCAAGTATGATGCTAAGTGTGTTTAACCTGTATAAAATTAATGATGTGATGACAATAAGATGGAATAATTGCTTTGCTTAAGCAATTTACATGCTTCAAAGTGGACAGCTTCTGGATGTTAAATTAGTGTCATTTGCATAGACAGAGTTAGAAAATTGCAGCATTTTAAATTTTGCAGAGCACAGTAATCCGTAAAGAGAATTACAAAGATTTTCAATACATAACTCATTACAAGAAATTACACCTGTCAAAACACTAACCTGATTAGAAATGTAAGAATGTTGGGAAAAAAGTTGATTACAAAGCAATGCAGAAAGTCATCATCATAGGATGAAGTCAAACCCAGCAGTTCTACCACAGATAACAAAACTGACTAGGTGCTATATATACATATATATATATATATATATATATATATATATATATATATATATATATATATATATATATATATATATATATATATATATACATAGTGAAGATAAACCTCTTAACTTTACACATTGTATTGGAATCCAAGAGGCTCTCCCTGCATACAAGCACAACCTAAAAATCAGGGTTTTAGACCATTCGAAGGCTCCATTGCAAATTCCGGAAGATTTGGCTGGGTGAAAAACCCTGCATGTAGTGCTATTCTTCCCGCCAACCCGTCAGACCCCAATGTAAGTCAATGGGGTACGTCAGTCGATGGTGGTAAGCAGATCCAGCACAGCGTTATTGTTTCTGTTATAAACAGAAACCACGAAGCAGGTGTGAATAGAGCCGTAATCATATGATTAGTCTTTACACTGCATTGTGGTGTTGTGACCATATAAGGAGGAATTTATAAAAAAGATTTTAAGCCAGATTTATGGCATAGAATAGTCATAAATTATGGCGCACCCCATATTTGGCTTTTATTTTTTTGCTTTTTTTGCCCCTTGACACTATTCAAACTTAGCGAGAAAATTGGGCGGGATTTAGTAGGGAGGGGCAGGGCACTCTGCTCATAGCAGGCATAGATTTAGAATACTGGCACACGGACAGCCAAATATGTGCAAAATTTATTAAGAGGTGTGCAGGTTTCTATAATTTTGGTGCATCTTACCCCAGCACACTTTAGTTTAAGACTGGTATGTGAAACGTCAGTATTAGCAAATTCCCCTTATAGTATTTACCGCATAAGCCAGATGTAATGACCAAGATTTTAAAATATCAGATTGAAATGTTAAATACTTTTGTGTCAAAAAAGACAAAAGTATAATAGGTATGATACCTTTATTGGCTAACCATAAAAGTTCTATATGCGGCTTTCAGAGCACAGAGGCCCCTTCTTCAGGCAGTTTACAAATGAATGACTTAGAAAAAAGCACAACATTTAGATGTTACACAAAGACAATTAGTACAAATATCAGATTAAGACAAATATCAGATTAAAACAATGCAGCATAGATCGGAGAAATTTCTAGGGTACAATCTATCTCCATAAATTTTGTGAGGTATTTCTGCTCATTGACTTCAATCAACCAAGAAAGAATGCAGCAGAAAAATACACACATAGAGATGACAATCATGGTCTCTTTATTTAATTTACCTATACTAGTTTCTCATGAAATTTAAGCAAGTTTTATCCATTGTTGCTTATCTCTGCTAAAACCTCTTGTACTAAGATTTGTGGCCTCACCTCTACCTGAACAAATTAACCAGATATAAAAAGTTTCAATGTAAATTACTATTATTTTTATATTATTAATATAAATATTAGCACTTGAAGGTTTTCAGGATAGTTTAAATTAGAGTGTTAAACATTAAATGGAATACATAGCTTGTGTTATGTTTACATGTTGGTAAGGGCCTGTTCACATCAGCATTTGGGTTTGGTTCATCAGTTCGATTCAACCTTTCCGCCAGAGGAACCAATGAACGGAAAGCCAAAGGGAAACTATCGCTCCTGTTTGCATTACCATTGATTTAAATGATAAAGCTTCCGTTTCAATATGTTTCCGTTTCTTTCCGTTCCGTACAGATTCCGGTTTTTTTTTCACGGAAACAATAGCGCTGTCAAATGTTGATGTGAACAGGTCCTTACTATGCTACATATTGATTATTATGTCTTGTTTTGTATATCTATATGCACATAAAGGGCATATACAAACTTCAAAGTATACAGAGGGGAGATACATTTTTAATGCATAATAAATTACATGTTAAGCCATAATGTAAGGACCAACACATTATTACTATTTAATAGGGTTGTCAGGATTAGAAAAAAAGAACTGTTTTTTTTTCTAGAAACGGCTCCTGGTTTGACCATGGGCTAGGCTAAGCATTGCAAATCACGCCTAAGCAAGTGAATGCGGTTGAATTGCATTTCTAAATACAGCCTATGCACAGATGTGGCACTGTTTCTGTAGGCGTAGTAACAATTATTTAAATACCCATTTTATTTTATAGATTGCAGACGTTTTCCTTTAGCAAATAGAAGCAAAGGCCAGATCAAGCTCTGTGGTGGCCTTCGGACAAAATATTTTGTTAAATCTCGTCTCTGTCATTGTAGAAAATTACTTACGAAAATGTAGTTCCTGGTCAGAAGAAAAAATTAAGGATCCCGCTATGACAAGCTCAGTTTAAAGTGTCCCAAACATTTACAGAGAGAAAATTTGTGTGAAAATTTTAACATGTATTTGCACTTTTGAACATTTCTGAAGCAGAGGCAGGGGATATGGGTGAATCTTCATTCCCAGCCAGAACACTGCATAGAATAAGAATTCTATAGCAAAATGACCCAGTGACATGAAACTGAAACATCTTAAGTAACAATAATGAAAGTTATGGATAATAGTGCCAAATATCAGAAGACACACATAGTAGTGCTAGATAGCAGAAAGCCAACAACTTATTATATTATTCCTCACAAAAAGGAACAATGTGCTGATTGGGGCCCCTTCAACTTCTGGGTACCATCAGGGTTGCCAACCTCCTCTTCAGAAATTTCTAGACAACTGAGCTAAAATTCACAGACAGACCAAAATGTTTACGGACACATTACAAAATCATTGCCTGTCCACTGTGCAGTGTGCTAGGTGTAACCCACCATTCACAGCTCTGCTTGTAGCTTCCCCCCACTAAATTAGGTGATGTTTTCTCTGATTAGAGTCGGTCGCTTTCCCTTTTTTTCTCCATCCAGCCCAGACCACTGTGACGACTTATTCCAGCCACGACTCGTCTTTTCCAGCATCCTCCACACTTAGACCCCATCCTCTAAACAAACTCGTAATCCACAGCGTCCCAGATGGTAATAATGAACCCTCAGTGCTCCACATAATAAAAGTGCCCCCTCAATAACCGAGCCCCCTGCAGATAACACCACACACAGCACCACACACAGCTCCCCCTTGTATATAGCCACGCAATTCCCCCTTGTAGAAAGCCACATAGCTCCCCCTTGTAGAGAGCCACACAGCACCCCCTTGTAGATAGCCACACAGCGCCCTCCTTCCATGGTTGGGAACCGTCCGTAAATTTCCGAACAGTCCGCAAAAATGGGTGTTTTTTTGCCGTCCATTGCGTCTGGCATAAAATAGGCACCATCCGGGATTTTCGGCAGTCTCCCGGAACTTTGCACTGCGCATGAGCCAAAATGTACATGCACAGTGCAAAGGAATAGAAGGCTGCAACCGGGCATATTTTCAGATTCTGCGGAATCTGAAAATATGCAGAACGGCCGCAGCCAAGTGAGGTCGGTGCCAGGAGTGGACCAATTTAGTCACCTGACATGACGTCAGGTGACTGGACTGGTCCAGTCCTTTGCCGTCACGACCCCATTCCAAAGTGATCCTCCGCCGTTTCGCCATTTGACCACCTCCCCCCTCCTGATGGTGAGTGGTATCAGGCAGAGTGGAGAGAGTGGTAGCAGTAGTCTAAATTTATGAAGTGGATGTTTGCAACCCTGCCCTCTTCCATTGTAAGTAGTAAACCCCCTTCCCTTGTAAGTAGCGCCCCCCCCTTCCCTTGTAAGTAGCACCCCCTTCCTTTGTAAGTAGCGCCCCCCCCATCCCTTGTAAGTAGCGTCCCCCGTGCAAACAGAGCGGAAAGAAGTATGAGGTCGGTGACGGCAAAGGACTGGACCAATCCAGTCACCTGACCTCATGTCAGGTGACTGGATTGGTTCACTCCCGGCACCGACCTCACTTCGCAGCGGCCGTCCTGCATATTTTCAGATAACGCAGAATCTGAAAATATGCCCGGTCGCAGCCTTCTATTCCTTTGCACTGTGCATGTACATTTTGGCGCATGCGCAGTGCAAAGTTCCGGGAGACTGCCGAAAATCCCAGACGGTGCCTATTTTCTGCCAGACGCAACGGACGGCAAAAAAAACACCCATTTTGCCGCTGCATACTCTTCCTTTTCACGGCGCATGCGCAGTGCAAAGTTTCGGGACTGCTGAAAATCCAGGACGGTGCTCTTTTCTGCCGGATGCTACAAACGACACACTTGTGAGCACTTAGTTCGCCACTCCCCTCAAGACTAGTGGGAGTGGCTATCACTATTTAATGCACCCTCCTTCTGCAGCATTTTTTGACCTGTCTGTATACTGCTGGGAACGGGTTTTCACCCACCCACTTAGTAAGTATGGCCTTTTTTGTGGTTTTGAAGTTATCTATGTCCCATTTTTTTCTGCTGGTGTCTTTAAATTAGGAACGAAAAGTTCTAGTTAGGGACTCGCAAGGCACTGGGGACCCTTGACGTTGGGTTGCGAGCTTTGCATATTTTGTCCAAAATAACAACTAATACCCCATGTTTCATGGATATTTTTACTATGTATACATTTTTTCAGGACGCGGCCAGGTCTTATATGCTGGGAGGGCATGATGTGCTGGTGTTTGGTTTGGCATGCAGAGCAGCCCGCCTTAGCTAACAGTAGCGGTGTTACAAATAGTCTGCGATCCGGCAAGATATGCTATGCCTGACGACCAGCACATTATCCCTCCACGTATTACACATAGTACTGACAACCCATGTACTATTCACAGCACTGATCCCTATTCATCATACTCATTTATATTTTATTACATTATCACATAGTTCTGACACTTCCATACATACACATTTCTTTTTTTACCATACATTCACACCCTAGCACTACACTAACACTGACACTCATTTATCACACACTTGTGAGCACTTAGTTCGCCACTCCCCTCAAGACTAGTGGGAGTGGCTATCACTATTTTATGCACCCTCCTACTGCAGCATTTTTTGACCTGTCTGCGTCCTGCTGTGAACGGGTTTTCACCCACCCACTTAGTAAGTATGGCCTTTTTTTGTGGTTTTGAAACGGCAGAAAAAAACCTATTTTGTAAGATGTGAAATATTGTCAAATACATCTGGCTTGCTGTGTGTCATAGCAATTTTTTCAGATTCTCAGTGTTCTTGTTGTAGCATCTTCAATAGTGTACCTATTGCAATTTTCACTACTGAAGCATCCCAGATAGAAGCAATCTTGACCCATTGATTCTGCTATAACAAAAGCATGGCAACTAACCCCTTATAAATGTCGTACATGCCCCCAGGATTAAACAACTTTGTCCATAAGGTTAGAGATGGCAGTATACAGTTGTTTTTCCAGGGTCAGAAATTTTCAACAGGACTAAAATCCTATGTTTTGTAGAGAAAACAGTGTTTCAATTTGTGTCGGTTTTTAATCCTAATTTGATATGGACTCCACAATTTGTATTAGGGAGGGCAGATTAAGACGAACGTTGCGTTTTTCCACGAGCAAACAACGCGGCGTTTTGCGCGCGAAAAAACCATTTGACAGCTGCGTGTGTCATCCGTGTATGATGCGCGGCTGCGTGATTTTCGCGCAGCCGCCATCATAGAGATGAGGCTAGTCGACGCCCGTCACTGTCCAAGGTGCTGAAAGAGCTAACTGATCGGCAGTAACTCTTTCAGCACCCGCGACAGTGAATGCCGAACACAAGATCGAGAAACCTGTTAAAAAAAAAGAAAAAGTTCGTACTTACCGAGAACTTCCCTCCCGGCCGTTGCCTTGGTGACGTGTCCTTGGTGACGCGCCTCTCTTGACATCGGGCCCCACCTCCCTGGATGACGCGGCAGTCCATGTGACCGCTGCAGCCTGTGCTTGGCCTGTGATTGGCTGGAGCTGTCACTTGGACTGAATTGTCATCCCGGGAGGTCAGACTGGAGGAAGAAGCCGGGAGTTATCGGTAAGTCAGAACTTCGTTTTTTTTTACAGGTTCATGTTTATTGGGATCGGTAGTCACTGTCCATGGTGCTGAAACAGTTTAACTCTTTCAGCACCCTGGACAGTGACTATCTCCTGACGTCGCGTACCGGAAACTTTTTTGCCGGGTTCGGCCAAAACTAGTTCGGCCGAACCCGGTGAAGTTCGGTTCGATTGTCCGGGTTCGCTCATCTTAAAGACACTCCATTTGGATGTTTGGAAACAGAAAAGCACGTGGTGCTTTTCTGGTTACATTCATCCTTTTGACAGCTGGTGCGCTGTTTCAGTCGGTTCGCACGGAAGTGCTTCCGTGCGACCTGCGTGGTTTTCACGCACCCATTGACTTCAATGGGTGCCTGATGCGCAAAATACGCGGAGATATTGAACCTGTCGCGCTTTTTGCGCAGCTGACAAACGCTGCGCAAAAAGCACGGACTGTCTGTACTGCCCCATAGACTTGTATTGGTCTGTGCGTGGCGCGTGAAAACCACGCGGCCCGCACGGACCGAATACACGCTCGTGTGAATCCCCCTTATATGTATTCTGCATCTGTATTCTTATAATTTTCTATATTTTTTTTTTTTGCCTTATTGCATTAACAAGTATGGTTTGAGATACAACATTAAATGTTTTATGAAGCAGATGTGTACAATGTAACATGTATCAACCTCACTTTCACTTCGTTCTATCAAGGATAATTAAATAGTTCTCACTCTATCTTGACACTGCTTTGAGGCTTCCAATCAACAAGTGGCTACAATAGGGATTTAAAATAAAGAGGTCAATGGCAGCTTCACATTTATATGTGAATCACGAGGTTAAGAATCTAATATTATGAGCAACTGTATCTTCTGAATGTATTCTTTTAATGTTGCCCCCACAGTTTTTTTCATTTTAAGTGCTATTGCCCATCAAAACACATGTAAGTAAACAGAAATTATAGTTTAAGAAAAAACCTTGATGTATATATTCTAAGTATTTGTTATCAATATTTTCTGTGTTTCGCTAGAATTTGGCCTATTATATTTTCTCCATTGATAAACATCTTGAAAATAATACATTATATTGTCATATGTAGTAAACTTCTTTAAATCTTTAGAACATATTCACTGGTTCAGATGGTCCTACTTACAAATTCTTTTACTGTTTCATGTCTTTGAAAACTTTGTAGAAATTTATTTCACTCAAACAGATGCAGTGTGGCTGGGGAAGGTTACTGCTTCACAGCTGCCAGATTATCATTAATATCCTTTACTATGTTGACCTGCAGTTTATTTGTAGTACACATAAAAGCTAAAAAAAATAATAAGTGCAATACATTTCTGAACACAATTATAAAAGATGAATACACACAAAATAATATGGGTAAATAGGAAGATAAAACATGTTTTCATTGACATTAGTGAAAATAAGATAAGCAAAACTTATAATCTGTTACAAATGCAATTCACCAAAGGTGCGTTACAACTTTTGTAATGTTTTTGAAAAAAAAATTGTAATCCTCTAGTTAAAAATAAAAAAATATATTTGAGCCAATCCATCAAAGACAGTGTTCCAGCTTCTTATTTGTTTTTAGTTTTTTTGTAGCACATATAATTTTTGATTATTGTCCTGTTGAATTATGAAGTTTGCTCCAGTGCTGACCACAGAGGATGTCCTCATGTTGAAAAACATCATACCTTGGCACATAACATCTTTGCATTCTGTTGAAACGTTTTCACAGTTAGAAAAAAGGTACCTTTAAAACAGGATGCAAATAGATGCCTACCCGGTTGCCATTTAGGCCTTATTCACACGACAGGGTCCGAGTGTCGGCCGATAAAAACGGCCGTTTTGGGCCGTTTTTCCCGGCCGGTTTGCATCCATTTTGCATCCGTTCCAATTCCATTCCGGGTCGTGTTGCAGTTTTTAACGGCCGATTTTGACCCGTTTTGCATCCGTTTTTTTTCCCTGTCCGTTTTAAAATTGGATGAATTTAATTTTAATTTGTTGCCACAAACAGCCCTCTGTAGATAATGCCACAGCCCCCCTGGTAGGTAATGCCACACAGCCCCCTGTAGGTAATGCCACCCAGCCCCCTGCAGGTAATGTCACACAGCCCTTTGTATGTAATGCCACCCAGCCCCCTGTATGTAATGCCACCCAGCCCCCTGCAGGTAATGCCACCCAGCCCCCTGCAGGTAATGCCACCCAGCCCCCTGCAGGTAATGCAGGTAATGCCACCCAGCCCCCTGCAGGTAATGCCACCCAGCCCCCTGTAGGTAATGCCACCCAGCCCCCTGCAGGTAATGCCACCCAGCCCCCTGTAGGTAATGCCACCCAGCCCCCTGCAGGTAATGCCACCCAGCCCCCTGCAGGTAATGCCACCCAGCCCCCTGCAGGTAATGCCACCCAGCCCCCTGCAGGTAATGCCACCCAGCCCCCTGCAGGTAATGCCACCAGGTCCCCTGTAGGTAATGCCACACAGCCCCCTGTAGGTTGCACACAAACCCCCTTCCAGGAGAAGTCACTGACTTCAATGTCCATATATGGACAGAGTAGTCACTGACTTCTCCTGGAGAGGAATTCCTGGCTACAGGGTCGGGGATTCCGCTTCAGAAGTGAGTGACGTCACTGTGTCCATATATGGACAGTGTAGTCACTCACTTCTCCTGTAGCAGAACCCCCGTCGACAGGGTCGGGGATTCCGCTTCAGAAGTGAGTGACGTCACTGTGTCCATATATGGACAGTGTAGTCACTCACTTCTCCTGTAGCGGAATCCCCGTCCACAGGGTCGGGGATTCCGCTTCAGAAGTGAGTGACGTCGCTGTGTCCATATATGGACAGTGTAGTCACTCACTTCTCCTGTAGCAGAATCCACAATCCCCGGCCGGGGATTGGGGATTCCGACTCCTACAGGGAGCAAAAAAAGACCCTCCTCCTCCTCACATGCACTCTGCACTGTGAGGAGGAGGAGGCGAGAGAGCGTGAGCGATGGAAGACACGGCCGTCACTCTGGACACATTCCGGTGATGGCCGTGTATTACCCGGCCCCATAGACTTCTATGGGAGCCGGGCGACCGGGTAAACAGCCGAAAATAGGCCATGTCCCATTTTTTGACGGCCAGGTTTCCCGAGTCGTCAAAAAATCGGTCGTGTGAATAGCCCCATTAGGCGTCTATTGTTCCTACTGCAGCCGTGTGGCGACCGTTTTATGAATGGCCGTGACCCAGCCGGGAAACACTGTCGTGTGAATAAGGGCTTACTTCTAACTTTAGAAAACCAGGAGCAGTCTTGATCCTGTTCTACAACAGAATAGAAAACAGCTTCCTAAATAATATTTGTGGCCTGTTGCATCCTGTTGTAATGGCATCAGGAGGTAAAATTGTGGTATGAACCTAGCCATTAATCTCCAGTTTTTCACCACTACCATAGGACACCCATATCATTATATTTTCTCTGTCATGCTTAACAGAATGCATCAAGCACTCCTTCAGAGTAATTTATATAGAATATTCCATAAAGTCACAATTATTAACAATGTAACCAGGGGCTTAGCTAAAGGCTCATAAGCCCCGATGCAAAAGTTGTTCTTTCAGCCCTACTAAATATACCCTACTAAATATACTAAATATATAGAACTGACCTTCCTTTGAGCTAGTTTAGAATCTGGAGCATTACATTTGTGGGTTTGATTAAACTCTCAAAATGGCTAGAAAAAAGAGCTTTCATGTGAAACTCGACAGTCTATTCTCGTTCTTAGAAATGAAGGCTATTCCATGCGAGAAATTGCCAAGAAACTGAAGATTTCCTACAACGGTGTGTACTACTCCCTTCAGAGGACAGCACAAACAGGCTCTAACCAGAGTAGAAAGAGAAGTGGGAGGCCCCACTGCACAACTGAGCAACAAGACAAGTACATTAGAGTCTCTAGCAATGTGGGAGATTTGTACAAGGTAAAAGGGATTTTGAATAAGGAAGGCTATCACTCCATTTTGCAACGCCATGCCATACCCTGTGGATAGCGCTTGATTGGAGCCAATTTCATCTTACAACAGGACAATGACCCAATGTTGTGGGAGCAGCTTGACTGTATGGTACGCAAGAAGTGCCCATCAAGCAAATCCAACTTGTGGGAGGGGCTTCTGGAAGCATGGGGTGATATTTCTCCCGATTACCTCAGCAAATGAACAGCTAGAATGCCCAAGGTCTGCAATGCTGTAATTACTGCAAATGGAGCATTCTTTGACGAAAGCAAAGTTTGAAGGAGAAAATTATTATTTCTAACCTTGTCAATGTCTTGACTATATTTTCTAGTCATTTTGCAACTCATTTGATAAATATAAGTGTGAGTTTCATTGGAAAACACAAAATTGTCTGGGTGACCCAAAACTTTTGGACGGTAGTGTATATATGGGAAACAGGATATCTGAAGGACTATCAACGCTATAGCAATCCTATAGCAATTGGCCTACTTTAAAAGTAGGCCAATGAACTAAGTTAACAGGGCACCACATGATATAAACTAACCAATGACACCTTAGAGCTATCTCTGCTTAGAGACCACCTAACCTGAAGGATTGCTTGGTACGTGCCGACATTAAAGGGAATGTGTTGACAGAAAAACATGTTTTTTTAAAAAAAATTAAACATTTAGTGTGTGGGTGATTAAACATTGTTCAAATTTTTTTTATTTTTTTGCACGAGTCCAGGAAATATTATAAATTATTTCTAATTTATAATACTACCCATTTTTGGTCACTAGATGGAGCTGTTCCCAAAATTGCAGCATTGCAACGTTGGGTTAAAAGCCCTCGCTCTAGTGAGCTCTCAGCATTCCCCCCTCCTTTATCCTGGCTAGTGCCGGGATAAACGAGGGGTTTGAACGATGTAACCTCCTACACTGTGTGTCGCCATTTTTTGAGCTAACCCACAGTGTAGTAGGTTTACATACAGTAGTAAACACACACAAACACGAACATACATTGAAATCTCTTACCTGCTCCTGCCGCCGCGGCTCCCTCCGGCCCGTCCGCTCCGTTTGCTGCCGCTGGTGCAAGTGCACAAATCCGGAAGCCGCGACCGGAAGTAGTAATATTACTGTCCAGCCGCGACTTCCGGTCCACAGGAAAATGGCGCCGGACGGCGCCAATTTCGAATAGGACTGTGTGGGAGCGGCGCATGCGCAGTTCCCACACAGACGCCGTACACTGCAGTCAATGGGACGGGAGCCGTTCGCAGTCCCTATGGGACTGTGGCTGCCGTATTCCATGTCTGTATGTGTCGTTAATCGACACACACAGAAATGGAACAAAAAATGGCAGCCCCCATAGGGAAGAAAAAGTGTAAAAATAATAAAAAGTAAAACACAAACACACAAATAAATATAAACGTTTTTAATAAAGCACTAACATCTTGAACATATGAAAAAAATTTTGGGGGATGACACTGTTCCTTTAACTCCAAACATAAGATAAATATTAACAAAAAAGGATGCTTTCTATGCTTGGAATGTTGTAACTGCATCAATATGTTGTGAGGATGTATGTTTGTACACCCGAGGACAGGAAAGATATATAACATTAGATCGTTCCCGACAGACCACTGTCTTTTGACGTCAGGCAGTGCAGGTCCCCAGTCTACAACAATGTCTTTTGGCATCGGTGTTGATCAGGCTGATGAGTGCTCATGTGAGCGCTCATCCTCTAAGCAGGGGCTGTAACTAACAGCTCCTGATCTAAGAGCAGCCTCTTGAATACAGCTGGGGTCGGAAAACATTCAGACCCCAGCTGTTTAACCCTTTGATTGCCGGGGTCCGTAACTGCGGCATGATCAAAGGGAATTCCCCTCTTTGATCGCATCACCGGGATTCCGGTGATGCGATCAAACACCAGGGAATCCCATTGCAGTCAGCCCTGGGGACCTACAAAGGACCCTAGGGCTGTCTATTCCGTTTGCCTGCTGTTCGGGCACACTATGTGCTGCCTGATCAGCAGCCTGTGTCATAGTGACACAGTGTAATGTATTAGCATACAGGAGTATGCTAATACATTACAAGTGAAAAATAAAGTTACAAATAAAGTTATCCCTTGATGGGATTAAAAAAAAAAAGTAACTAAATAAATAAATAAAAAAAAGTCCCAAAAAAGTCATTATTTTGCATAAAATACATTTTATTGCCCCTACACTAAATAAAAACAAAAAACCTACACATATTAGGTATCTACACAACCGTAATAACCTGAAAAAATAATCGAATGGGTTATTTAGCGTGAAACATGAACGGGATAAAAAAATAAACAAGAAAAACAATGTAGAGAATCGCTTTTTCCTATGTTCACATCGTAAATGAAAAAATAAAAAAGTTATGGTTGCTGAAAGGCAGAGAGGCAAAAACAGAAAAATATAGATGGTCATTAAGGTCTTTTCAGGCCCGATCATTAAGGGATTAAGCGATTTTTTACATGCCAGTCGAGTTTTGTCATATACAGTATGTGATACAGTGCCCCTGCGAATATCTGTATGTAGGGGAGACAACTCAAGACTGTCGGTCACATATTAATCAACCTAAATACACAATTAGGAGTAAAAATATTGAATTACCTACTGCACAACAGTATATATATAAATACAATTATAGAATATAATATATACTATAAATATATAGTATTTATTTTTTGTTTGTGTGGGTTTGTGTCTGGGCATATTGTAGGGAAACAAAAACTTTAGCCGATGGTGTTAAACTGGGACCATATGCTGGACAACTATTCCCATTATTTATGGGGCTTTTTGGTCTGGTGGACCAATAAATAATCCAAGTAGTTGACTTCTGGGACGATTCTCCCTCCAGATTTGGGGATTGAGACCTCCCTGACTGATTGGGATACGCTATATTGAACAATAAGTTTTGATTACCATGATTTCATGGCATATAAATATAAAATCAGTTTGAAGGTCCTTTAGCCAGATAATGACACAACCCCACTTCTCTATATGCTTATATAGCTTTAAGCTTATGGGTTGATTAGCCTTATGTCCTAGATGGGGCGGACGGAATCTCTGAGAGGTGGGAGTGCAACAATAGAGTGTCTGATGTTCACAGTACTGTAAAATTTTGAATAGCTACATACTGCGCTCCTGTTGCTTATATAGTATATGGATAGGATGGAAACCCTAATAATGTGTTTTAAATAAGGTATTTATAGATTTAAAAAGATGCAGACCAAGAATAGAGTATGGAACTTATCGCTTTATGATTAATTGATGTTAACAGTATAAATGGGGAGTGCAATTTACTATTATGTATATTTGCACTTTCTCTATGGAAAATTTTGGTAATCTCTAGGCTATAGTATGGACAAGCGAGAATGGACCCAAGTATAACCTATATATTACATAGGACCTTGATTGGTTCTCCAGCAGTGTTCACTATAAGGTGCGGCTGCACGACCACGCACCTTCCACAGTCCGCCTGTTCACTAAAGTTTAATGCCCGCGCACTGTCACAGGCGGCGGGCAGAGGCAGTGGCGTCGCTAGCGACAGCCACATTCACTTGTATATGCGTCCTCAGGACGCAGATACAAATGAATACTATAGGCTGCAGGCCACATTAGGCTTGCAGCCTATAAGGCGTTGGGAAGACTCCCTGCGCAGGCTGGCGTAATGATGTCACATCATCACGCAGGTCTGCGCATGCGCCACCCTTAGAGGCAGTGTAGCTCTCTGTCCGTTGCGGGAGTGGTGCAAGGTAAGTACAATCTTTTGTTTTTTGAGGGGGCTGTGTGGTAATATACAGGGGGGGATTGCTGTGTGGTAGTATATACAAGGGGATAGTGGGGGCTGTGTAGCACTGTATGCAAGGGGAGGGGTATTGCTGTGTGGCAGTATATACAGGGGGAGAATTGCTGTGTGGTATTATACAGGGGCGAATTGCTGTGTAGAACTATATACAAGGGGAAGGAGGGCTGTGTAGCAGTATATACAAGGGGAGAGGAGGCTGTACAGCACTATAAACAGGGGGGTATTGCTGTGTAGCACCATATACAAGGGGAGAGGGATTGCTGTGTGGCAGTATATACAAGGGGAGGGGGGCTGTGTTGCAGTATATACAAGGGGAGGGGGGATTGCTGTGTGCCAATAAACAGGGGGGATTGCTGTGGGCCAGTATATACAAGGGGAGGGGCATTGCTGTTAAGCAGTATATACAAGGGGAGGGGGATTGCTGTGTAACAGTATATACAAGGGGAAGAGGGATTGCTGTGTGACAGTATATACAAGGGGAGGGGAGATTGCTGTGTGGCAGTATATACAAGGGGAGGGGAGATTGCTGTGTGGCAGTATATACAAGGGGAGGGGGGATTACTGTGTGGCAGTATATTCAAGGGGAGGGGGATTGTTGTGTGGCAGTATATACAAGTGGGCTGTATGGCATTATCTACAGATGGCCTGTGTTGCACTACAGGGGGCTGTTTGTGGCACTCTCTACAGCAGGGGTCTCAAGCACGCGGCCTGCGGGCCGCATGCGGCCCCTGGGGCTGTCATCTGCAGCCCGCGGGACACAGAGCCGCTAGTATCGGCTCTGCTCTGAGACTCTGGAATTCCCTGACATCGCTGTCCACATATGAACAGCGATGTCTGGGGCTTCCCCTGAGCCGGAGTCCTGGGCAGAGCGCTAGTACAGGCTCTGCTCCGGGACTCTGGGGAAGCCTCTGACATCGCTGTCCATACATCGACAATGATGTCAGGGGCTTCCCCAGAGCAGGAGTCCCAGTGATGTCAGGAGCACAGCTGGAGTCCCAGGAAGAGCCTACTAGCGCTCTGCCTGGGACTCCAGCTCTGGCGTTGCCCCTGAAATCTCTGCCCATATATGGACAGTGATGTCAGGAGCTGAGCTGGAATCCCAGGCAGAGTGCCAGAAGCGGCTCTGCTCCGGGATTCCAGCTCTGGGCAAGCCCCTGACATCACTGGGGCAGCCTCTACAGAGGGCACTGGGGCAGCCTCTACAGAGGGCACTGGGGCAGCCTCTACAGAGGGCACTGGGGCAGCCTCTACAAGTGGGTGTGTGGCCTTATCTACAGAGGGCACTGCGGCCATATCTACAGCGGGCACTGCGGCCTTATCTACAGAGGGCACTGCGGCCGCATCCACAGAGGGCACTGCGGCCGCATCCACAGAGGGCACTGCGGCCGCATCCACAGAGGGCACTGCGGCCGCATCCACAGAGGGCACTGCGGCACTATCTAAAAAGGGGCTGCCCAATCTTGACATGTGTGTCTGCCAACTGAGCCTCCGGACTGCATTTAGCAACACTTAAACTGGAAAACTGGATTGTTGAAATAAGCACGTGGAGAAATATCTCAAATTTTAAACCTAGCGCTATTATTCTAGTAATATAGTGTTATAGTAGATCAAATAACTAATTGATTAACAATAATTTTGTATTGTATCAAATTTGAAAGTAATGCGGCCCGTCAACTTCCCTTTTTTTCTATATGCGGCCCACTTACCCTGCCGAGTTTGAGACCCCTGCTCTACATTGTGGGCTGTGTGGCACTATCTACAGTGGGCTGTGTGGCACTATCTACAGGGGGCAGTGTGGCGCTATCTATCGGGGGAGGGCTGTGTGTGGCAGCATCTACAGGGAGGGGGTGTGATGCTACCTACAGGGGGTCTGTGTGGCACTATCTACAGGGAGGGGGTGTGTTGCTATCTGCAGGTGTCTGTGTGGCGCTATCTACAGGGACAGTGGTGTAAGAGAGGGATTATTTCATTGATACCTATAATTGGTGTTTATTAGGGCTTGTTCACATCACCGTACGCTTTCCGTTCCGGGGTTTCGTCTGAGGTTTCCGTCGGGTGAAGCCCGCAACGGAAAGTGAAAGTGAAACCACAGCCTCCGTTTCACTCACCATTGATATCAATGGTGACGGAAACATTGCTAATGGTTTCCGTTCGTCACCATTCCGACAGATATCCGTTTTTCTGACGGAATCAATAGCGCAGTCGACTCCGCTATTTATTCCGGCGTTAAAACGGAAACCTGCCAGAATGGTGATGAACGGAAACTATTATTATTTGTGCGTCAATTAAGTGATATGAGGGCTTATTTTTTGCGGGATAAGCTGTCGTTTTTAATTCTACCATTTTGCTGTACATGCAAGGTTTTAATCACTTTTTATTAATTTTTTTTGTGGGAGATTAAGTGACCAAAAAATTGTGATTCTGGCGTTTACATTTTTTTCCCTCAAGGGGGTCCATAGTGTGTCAGGGACCAGGGTAGAAAAGGTATTTGGGCCTGTGATTATGTAATGACGGGGTATAGAGACAGACAGGTGAGCCCTACCCGCCACTCAGTCCCTGCCTACTTACCTGCCCGTCCTAGGTGACGGCGTACAACTGGGCAACGGTCCTTTCGCTCAATAAGTGCACGACAGACCAACGGACAAGGGTACACAGAAGCTAAGGGAAATGGGGCAGTTGCCCACGGCAATACCGTGCGCAACAAGACTAGTGAACGAGCTGAGTCAAACCAGGAGTGTACGAGGTACCAAACGCAGAGCAGGAGAGTAGTCAGTAAAGCCAGGGTCAATTAGAAGCAGAGGACAATAGTACAAGCAGGAGCAGCAGTGCCAGGAAACAGACAAAATCACAGGCAAAGGAGGAGCAGGAAATGAGGGTATAAATAGACAGAGGGCGGGAGCTAGCTCCGTCTGGCCAGGCTGTAATAGGTTCTCCCACTCCTCAGCCTCCCAGCCTGAGTGGTAGCAGATCGAGTCACTCTAACAGATCTAGGCACAGATGCAGGCTGATTAACCACGGGCGTCGACAAAGAAGGTGTGTCAGGCAAATCCATTACAATAACATATACAATTAAGTATGGTCCAGATGTAGCCAAGTTTATTTTTACTCTGATAGCTTGCTGAAGAGTGATATCACACAACAACAGCCTTTGAAAAGTCTTTGATAAACTCAAGTAAAAATTTATTTCCACTGTGTATTTAATGCGCTAAGAGTCCAGATAAAGATGGCTAGTAATGATGCCTACATTGGGTCAATAGTGGGACCAATGAACCTATAGGACGAACAACCAGGTAATAGTGTTGTGTAGTACAGAGTACGTCTGTGGATTTACTAGGAAGGGAACCTTAAAACACAATAAGGATTTGATATATGTTGGAACCAAACTGACCTGAACACCAGTTTGTGGCTGAGTTTCAATACTCAGTCTTATACCATCAGTCCGTTTTCAGGGTAGGTCATCCTATAGTTGAAGTCCCATCCAAAGGGTATTACCCAAGGGATTAGTACACAAAAAATGTCACTTTACGTTGATTGTGGATACACTCTGGCCGGTAGCATTCCATATGTATAGTACTGTTCAAAACTATCGCTGTGCTTAGTGACGTCACCGAACAAAGGTGCAGTGTCCTATACAGGCCACACCATCTGATTTTCGGAATACAAAACGGTTTTCTTTCCTCTGGGAGGGTATTGGTTGTAACATCTGACATTGAATAGGTGAACTTGTTCCTAGGGAAACGGGCTTTATAGCTACTCCTACAGTCTACCCCTTTTCAAGATCAAATCGACAATGATGTAATGGACAGTGTTATTCATTTATTTTGGATGAAGGTTACTCTAGTTATGGCTTCTTATTCCACACTCCTGCCATAATATAATTATTCTAAACACCACAAATTCATAATGTCTATTGTGCATGTTCCATTTACTTAAAAAAAACACTTTTACGAAACTAAAATAGTAAAAAAATAATAAGGATTCACTAAATTACTGAATATATTGAAGAATTAAAAAAGAAAGAAAATATGTAAACCAATGTATATAATAGGTTAAACAGTTGTTAATTCATCATAAAGGGATAGCTAATATAACATCCCTATACCCAAACATCCCACACCCATTGGGTGTACATTAAGGAAACAATTCCTCCTAGACAGCATCCAATTTATTCTATCACACAACATCTTCAGTTTTGAATCTACCCTTCAATAACAGATCAAAGGCTGTGCCCCAAGTTATGCTAATTTATTCATGTTTTGAGTCCCTACATATCTCCTCCTTTCACCCATACAAACAATATATATTATACTACTGCCATCATATATACAACCTATTGTATTTTGTTTTTCATGACCCAGCACAACAGACTATAGAAAGAAATCTCATGGGTAATTAAATTTACTATGAATTGTACAGTGGACCATATTGATTATCTAGACCTCATAATTTATAAAAAAAAATCAATTCTCCACCAAAATGTTTTTTTTTAAGAGTGAAGACGTCAATAGTTACCACAAATGAAACAGAGCCCAGTACCCAAAGTAGCTGAGAAACATACTCTTTAAAGAAAAATAAAATAAAAAACTGCACAAAAAAAGTAAAATTTCCCAACACTTAAAAAAAAGGACCTCAAGCAATCAATTACAGCAGCCTACAATAAAACAAAAAAACTGTCTCGGTAGGATTGTCTGATAAACAAGAAGATGGAAACAAGCACTGATGAAAATCCATTTGAACATAACCATATCACAACATTTACAGCTAACAATAATTTCATCCGTGTAACGCTCCAAAAACTTTGAGATATTCTTCATAATGATCCATACCTTTAAACCACTGCAACCTAAAAATCAGGGATCACGTATAGAAGGTCATCCACAATAGGTAACCTCCTAGTCCCAGCAGACTCCGAAAATCAACTACCATCCCAAAAACTAAACTATTTCCAACCTTAGTGAGATCTTTCAAAAATGGATGCTTGTGCAGCTGCAATATTCTTTATAAAACCTCCAATTATTCCTCAAAAATCACAAAAGTATCATTGAACATCAAAACTAGAGATGAGCGAACCGGGACAACCGAACCCGGTTTCGGTCCGAACTTCCGGTAAAGTTCGGTTCGCAGCGAATCCGAACTTCACCGGGTTCGGCCGAACCCGTTTTGACCGAACCCGGTCAAAAACATTATACAAATCGGCAGCCACTTATCTCTATCAATCACTGATAGAGAAAAGAGGCTGCTGATTAAAAATAAAATAAAAAGCATTTCATACGTACCCGGTCGTTGTCTTGTTGACGAGTCCCTCTTCTTCCTCCAGTCCGACCTTTTCTGACGCGGCAGCCTGTGATTGGCTGCAGAGGCCTCTGCAGCCTGTGATTGGCTGCAGAGGCCGCGGCAGCCTGTGATTGGCTGCAGCGCTCACAAGGCTGCATCGTCATCAAGGAATGTCGGGCCGGATGTCGAGAGGGACGCGTCACCAAGGCAACGGCCAGGAGACCGGACTGGAGGAAGCAGAAAGTTCTCGGTAAGTATGAACGTCTTTTTTTTTACAGGTACTGTGATCGGTAGTCACTGTCCAGGGTACTGAAACAGTTACTGCCGATCAGTTAACTCTTTCAGCACCCTGAACAGTGACTATTTAGTGTATGTGCACACACACTAATTACGTCCGTAAATGACGGACGTATTTCGGCCGCAAGTACCGGACCGAACACAGTGCAGGGAGCCGGGCTCCTAGCATCATACTTATGTACGATGCTAGGAGTCCCTGCCTCTCTGCAGGACAACTGTCCCGTACTGTAATCATGTTTTCAGTACGGGACAGTAGTTCCACGGAGAGGCAGGGACTCCTAGCATCGTATATAAATATGATGCTAGGAGCCCGGCTCCCTGCAGGGTGTTCGGTCCGGTACTTGCGGCCGAAATACGTCCGTCAATTACGGACGTAATTAGTGTGTGTGCACATACCCTTACTGACGTCGCCTAGCAACGCTGCCGTAATGACGGGTGCACACATGTAGCCACCCGTCATTACGGGGCCTCATGCACACGACCATAAAAACACCCGTTATCACGGGTCGTAATTACGACCCGAAATAGCGGGCCCATAGACTTCTGTTAGCCACGGGTACCTTCCCGTTTTCTCACGGGAAGGTGCCCGTGCCGTTAAAAAGATAGAACATGTTCTATTTTTTTATTTTACGGGCCGTGCTCGTAATTACGACTCGTAACTACGAGCACGGCCGGCCGGCCACGGGCAGCCAGCCGCTTTTGCGAACCGTGCTGTCATTATAATTATAGCAGCACGGCCCGTAAAATAGAAAAATAGAACATGTTCTATTTTTTTAACGGCACGGGCACCTTCCCGTGAGAATACGGAAAGGTACCCGTGGGTAACAGAAGTCTATGAGCCCGTTATTGCGGGTCGTAATTACGACCCGCAATAACGGGTGTTTTTACGGTCGTGTGCATGATGGGAGCACGGCTCGGAAAAACGAACGGCTGCCCGTGCTCATCTCCTGAAATAATCTGTGCTGCCTTAAACTCTGTGGACAGGTCAGGATCCTGTTTCTTTTAAATGCTGCTAGGGAACCCGCTCGATCCACTATATAAGGCTACGCTACAGTGCAGCATTTAAAAGAAACAGGATCCTGACCTGTCCACAGAGTTTAAGGCAGCACAGAGTATTTCAGGAGATGAGCGTGCAGATTCAGTGCTGTTGTGAACTCTGCTCTTACCATTACGTAGCTCTCAGTCTGTTATCTCTCCTCCACTCCTGTCCTCAAGAACACCTTCACATGATTGGCAAGTCACCACGTAATGGTAAGAGCAGAGTTCACAGCAGCACAGAGTATTTCAGGAGATGAGCGTGCGGATCTTGTGCGTGGTGGTGACTTGCCAATCATGTGAACGTGTTATAGAGGACAGGAGTGGAGGAGATGTAACAGACTGAGCTACGTAATGGTAAGAACAGAGTTCACAGCAGCACAGAGTATTTCAGGAGAGGAGCGTGCAGATTCAGTGCTGCTGTGAACTCTGCTCTTACCATTACGTAGCTCAGTCTGTTACCTCTCCTCCACTCCTGTCCTCAATAACACCTTCACATGATTGGCAAGTCACCACCCCGCACAAGATCCGCACGCTCATCTCCTGAAATACTCTGTGCTGCTGTGAACTCTGCTCTTACCATTACGTGGTGACTTGCCAATCATGTGAAGGTGTTCTGGAGGACAGGAGTGGAGGAGAGGTAACAGACTGAGAGCTACGTAATGGTAAGAGCAGAGTTCGCAGCAGCACTGAATCTGCACGCTCATCTCCTGAAATACTCTGTGCTGCCTTAAACTCTATGGACAGGTCAGGATCCTGTTTCTTTTAAATGCTGCACTGTAGCGCAGCCTTATATAGTGGATCGAGCGGGTTCCCCAGCAGCATTTAAAAGAAACCGTGTTTGTGTATGTGTGTGTTTGTGTATATATGTGTGTTTGGGTATGTGACTTTGTCTGTTTTTGTTTTTATATGTGTGTGTGTATATATGGGTGTGTTTGTGTATATGTGTTTTGTGTATATGTTTGTGTATATATGGGTGTATTTGTGTATATGTTTGTGTGTAGATGTTTGTGTGTGTTTTTGTATATGTGTATATGTGTGTATATGGGTGTGTGTTTGTGTGTATATATGGGTGTGTTTGTGTATATGTGTTTGTGTATATGTGTGTTTGGGTATGTGTGTTTTTGTTTGTATATGTGTTTGTGTATATGTGTTCGTGTATGTGTGTATAACTGTGTGTGTGTGTGTGTGTGTTTGGATATGTGTGTTTTTGTTTGTATATGTGTGAGTTCGTGTATATGTGTGTGTTTGTCTGTTTATGTGTGTGTGTATATCTTGTTGTGTTTGTGTATATATGTGTGTGTCTGTGTATGGTTGTTTGTTTGTGTGTGCGTGTATATATGTGTGTAGGTGAGTAAAAGTATTGGTATTGTTCACATTGATAACTGTTTTTTTATGTTGTTGCAGATTTTGATGTACCGATTGGACTACATCTTCGATTCGTTGGACTACTGCGTAGATCTGCGTTTTTTAAAATTTTAATAAAATGGTTAACGAGGGTTTTGTTGGGGATTTCTTATTTCAATAAAAAAGAATTGTCTTTGTGTTTTTTTTTTCAAACTTTATTAGTGCCTAGATAATGGTAGTTGGCTGATTGACAGCGTCCATTATTAAGGCGGTACTTAGTGTTAGCCGGTGCAGAGGCTAGCACTAACCACCCATTATTACCCCGGTACCCACCACCACCAGGGGTGCCGGGAAGAGCTTGGTACGATCCAGTACCCGACCATCTGTTGTGATGGTCGGGTACTGGGGCGGCCGTAGGCTGGTATTATGAGGCTGGGAAGGGCCCAAATCAGTGGACCTTCCCACCCTTGTAATGCTAGGCTGCTGCTGCTGTGTTGTATCGGGCTGGTTATAAAAATGGGGGGGACCCCCACGTCGTTTTTTTTTTGGAATTTAACAAATTTAGCAATAGACGGGTCCCCCACATTTTTAATAACCAGCCATATACAAGGCCGCAGCAGTCTGGCATTACATGGGTGGGAAGGGCCACTGGTTTTGTCCATTCCCAGGCTAATAACACTGTGTTGTATGTGGCTGGTTATGATAAATTGGGTGGAACCCCATGTCTTTTTAAAAAAAAAAATGTAAATAAATAAATAATTTAAAAAAATGACGTGGGGTCCCCCCCACTTTTATAACCAGCCAGATACAACACAGCAGCAGCAGCCTAGCATTACAAGGGTGGGAAGGTCCACTGTTTTTGGCCCTTCCCAGCCTCATAATACCAGCCTGCGGCCGCCCCAGAGCCCGACCATCACAACAGATGGTCGGGTACTGGATCGTACCTGGCTCTTCCCGGCACCCCTGGTGGTTTTGGGTACCGGGGTAATAATGGTGGTTAGTGTTAGCCTCTGCACCGGCTAACACTAAGCCTCGCATTAGTAATGGATGTTGTCACTCAGACAGCGGCCATTACTAAAGTGGTAATAATAAAATTTGAAAAGAAAAAGACAAAGATATAGATAAAATATTTTATTGAAATAAAGCACCCCCAACACAACCCTCATTAACCATTTTATTGTAGAAAAAAAACCGTCATCGAAGTAGTCCTCGAAACCGACGTAGTCCAAACACCAAACCTGTAAAAAAAAATAATAATGAAATAAAACATGTCGTAGGCTTAGATTCAGTTTAATGTGTGATACTGACTGTTATACCATGTATAGAAGCCTGCCGTGAAGTTGACTTAGATACAGGGCGCCAGCAGACAGTATCATACATGGCCATACATACATATATACAAATATACATACATATATACAAACATACATACATATATACAAGCATGCACATATATACATGCAAATATACATACATGCAAACATACACACATATATACATGCAAACTATCATACATACATGCATACACACACACATGAAAACATACATACATACAAACAAACATGCAAAGATACATACATACATATATACAAGCATGCACAAACATACATGCAAAAATAAAAACATGCAAACATACATACATGCACATATATACATACATACATGACAACATACATACAAACATACATGACAACATACATACATGCAAACATACATACACACATGCAAACATATATACATGCAAATATACATACAAACATGCACATGTATACATACATGCCAACATACATGCAAACATACATGCACATATATACATACATACATGACAACATACATACATGCAAATATACATACATACACACATGCACATATATACATACATGCCAACATACATGCACATATATACATACATGACAACATACATACATACATACATGACAACATACATACATATATATATATATATATATACACACATGCAAATATACATACAAACATGCATACATACATGCAAACATACATTCATGCAAACATACATGCAAACATACATACATACATACAAATATACATACACACATGCACATATATACATACATGACAACATACATACATACATGACAACATACATGCAAAAATACATACATGCAAACATACATACATACATGCAAATATACATACAAACATGCACATATATACATACATGCCAACATACATGCCAACATACATGCACAGATATACATACATACATACATACATGCCAACATACATACATGCCAAAAAATAATAATAATACGTTCATACTTACTTTCCTCCTGTCCGGCCTCCAGCGATGACGTTTCATTCATGTCGCCGCTGCAGCCTGTGATTGGCTGCAGAGGCGGTCACGTGGGATGAAGCGTCATCCTGACGTGCGTGACCGCCACTACAGCCTGCGATTGGCTGCAGCGGCGAAAGGGATGAAACGTCATCGCTGGAGGCCGGACAGGAGGAAAGTAAGTACGAACGTATAATTTTTATTTTTTTATTACATTTAAATGGTATTTTCCGCGCGCCGAGCATGTACTGTGGAGGTTGCTGAAAGAGTTAGTGCAGCCCATTAACTCTATCAGCACCCTGGACAGTAGCATGCTCGGCGCACGTAAGTGACAGGTTCGGTCAGAACTAGTTCGGTCTGAACCGAACTTTTTTGTGAAATTCGGCGAACTAGCCGAACCGAACTTTTGATAAGTTCGCTCATCTCTAATCAAAACCTTCATGAATTGCTTCTCCGACTATTTCATCTATCTATTTAGTAACCTTGCAATCTACATTATGCGGATCACTACTCAAGATCCTCCCTATAAAATGTATTGAAACAGACACCAATGATCGTTTCTCAAAACGAAATAACAAGGAATCATATTGGATTCATTAAAGTTGTCGGAATACTGTATTTTTTCTTTTTTTTTTTTTGTTTTCCACCAAAGTTAAGTTTATAAGTTAGACGATAAGATACTGGAATCAAAGTATGAGGTATAGAAAATATAACTTGTCATTCTAAATAATAATTGAATGGCTTATTGTTGGTGTTTTATTGTACAATTTTATTGCACAGTCATAATTACCAAATATTTGTTTATGCTTTATAATATATATCTACTTGCAGACTACTCAATGTCTTTAGATGTTGGGCTGGTCCGTATATAACTCTGCAGAGACGTTTTTAAGGCCAGGATAAGGCCAGATTCACAAATCATATATTTATTGTGGAATTTTGGTTGTGGAAAGTGCAGTAAAATTCTGCAACAATGTACAGTACAATGTAAGTAAATAGAGTCTTAACAAACACAAGCATAAAAACTCTGCAGCAGACTCTAGGAATGCTAACTATTTTCACTACAGATTTCCTCCATTTCAATAACATGGGTTAAATTCACAGCTAAATCCGCAATGAGATCTGCATGTAACCCACATGAATTTCATTGTGGATTTTGGTGCAGATTTCTAGGCTGTTTTAACAGCAATGTGTGAACCCGGCCTAAATCTTCATAGTGTGGGTTTTTGTTTAAGAAGCAGCTCTAGAAAATGCTCCTACAACTCATTCTGTTGAGGATCAAAATCCCTCTACTGTATGTAATACCAGTAAAAGCAGTATTTATATACAGCTTTTAAAAGCTGCAGCAAGCTTTACTAGCTTTAACCGATAGACAGAATACAAAGTATGTACTGTACATTAACAGATGTAGCCGTCTTTATTTTGGCTTTTAACGCATTAAATACAGAGTGGCAAGATCCTTTATCTTGACTTTTTCAATGTCTTTTCAATGGCTTTTGTTGTGTGATATCACGCTGCAGCAAGTTATCAGAGTCAAGGTAAAGATGGCTACATCTGTATTTTGCTGTTCAGCAAGAAGTTGTGTGTGTAGATTAGATAGATAGATAGATAGATAGATAGATAGATAGATAGATAGATAGATAGATAGATAGATAGATAGATAGATAGATAGATAGATAGATAGATAGATAGATCATTAACAATATTACTAATATATTTTCTTTCCTTACTAAAATGTGCAAAAAATAATATCTTGTTTTCTTATCTTGTTTGCTTCCTACTTGTAAATCAGAGACAGCTTGTTCTCTATCTACTCCATCTGCTTGCTCCTTATGCTGGCTCAAATGAAGAAGGTCAGCAAGAGATGGATTGATATAAGGATGGCACCCTGCTGCCTCCTATTCCCGTGCATATGTTCTCTTTTAAGACTATGAAAACACTATACATTTTTCACTATGCAGATACATGTTAGCAGTTATATTTAGCAAATCTTATCTGTCTACTTATTTTATTTTTTAAGACAAATTGGTAGTAATATTAACTATAATTGTATTAAATATTGTTGTTAAATTTAAGAAAGCTGTCAAAGCTTGTGAATGAGAATCTAAATAAATAAATAAATAAATAAATAAATAATCAAAGTTATAATGTTAATATAATATTTCATTTAAGTTAGTATAAATGTACAGTATTCCCTAGGGTTTTCCCTTAGCAACTTTCTGCAAGCCTATACTCCTACCTGTAAACTAGTGTAATACTAATAGTACCTGTAATACATAAAAAACAAGTAAATAATAAATACAATTGCAGTAGGTACCCTATCTCAAAAAGTTAATGTGAATATTTTTTATTTTAGCAAAATAAATTAACCTTTTAAGAACCAAAGCTTGAGATTGCTGAATGTCCACAACAAAATTGAAAATGTTGAAATTACACATTTTAAGGCTTTTATTTTGGCTATATATATTTTTTTTTTTACATTTAATTTGTTTAGTTCCATACAGGGGAAAATTGACAAATATAGAAACAAAGGAAATCTCCTTAGTTTCCTTTTATAATTGAATCTAATTACTTTAACCAAAAAACTTTACAACACAATATGATCCTCTCACGCTCTCATGTATAGCAGTTCCAAATATATATATACTTTGCCCAAAATACATAATTACTTTAACACCTTAGAACAAAGCTTCCCATAATAATTTTACCTTGTCCCTGACCATCAGACAGTAAATGGGATCTATCAGAAACAGGGGAGTTGGAACCAGCGCTGAGAGTGCAAATTCTGTTAAAACGGAAATCTATTTCCAAGTTTTATTTGGTCTTGGTTAAAATCGAAGCACGGAAGCTACGAACAGAAGTTAGTGACGGGTAGGTATAGTCCAAAGTACAGAGAGAAAGAGAGGATAGGCGGTAGCCTACGCGTTTCAGACCCTCGCTAGGTCCTTAGTCATGGCTTATGATCTCTTTCTCTCTGTACTTTGGACTATACCTACCCGTCACTAACTTCTGTTCGTAGCTTCCGTGCTTCGATTTTAACCAAGACCAAATAAAACTTGGAAATAGATTTCCGTTTTAACAGAATTTGCACTCTCAGCGCTGGTTCCAACTCCCCTGTTTCTGATGTATCTTTTGCGTGCGCCGACACGAGGGTCCGTGTGCTGATTCCCATACCCTTCTTGTGACAAGGTGAGCTGGAGGATTCTTTTCATATTTTTTCAGTAAATGGGATCTCTAAGCAGGTGCAAATCCCTGTGTACAAAGACATTTTATTTTGCTGTGTTTTTTAGCCGCAAACGTGGTATTAACAGCAAAAAAGCAGCAGTTCTGTCAAAATTATCACAATTTGACTCATGTAAACATACCCTTAGGATAACTTTTTTAGCATGATATAAATGCATAATTACATGGGTGCATGAGACCCATGTAATATATAACAAACTCATAGAGCTTTCTCTTTTCAAAGGGTTGAGGTAGGGCTGGGTGATTATGACCTAAATCAAAATCACGATTAATCGAACATGCAATCTCGATTACGATTAATGTACGATTATTTAGGCCACACTCCTTTTTGCATGCCACGCCACCTATTTGCATGCCAAGCCATTAAATTAATATTTATCCCCTGAGCCTGCTGTATGCTACTGTATATAATATACCCCACACAGTATATTGCCCCGATTGTGCTCCCCACACAGTATAATGCCCCATATAGCTGCCCTCCACACAGTATAATGCTCCTATAGCTGCTATCCAGACACTATAATGCCCCCCACAGCTGCCCCCACACAGTATAATGCCCACTCATTGCTGCCCCCACAGTATAATACCCTTATAACTGCCCCCATAACTGCCCTCCACTTAGTATAATACACCCTTAACTGCCCCCACAGTTGCACTCCACACAGTATAATGCCCCTATAGCTCATCCCACACAGCCTCAATAGTGCCTAATAAAATACATACTCACCTAACCCCGTTCCACCGACGAGTGGAGGAGATCCCTCTGCTCCTCCTAGCTGTGTGGCTTGGTTCAGACAGACGCAATGACATCACTGCCTCACGGCTGTCTGCGCCAATCCATGAGCGTATGGCGATACATAGTAAATGTTAGAGCAGGGACCATAAAAGCTTCCTGCTCTACCAATGGATTCAACTGTATCTGCGTCCTGAGGACACAGATACAGTTGAAACCGGGTAACTAGAAATATAAAAAAAACAAAATGTGCAACATGACATCGATTAACACATCCGCTGCAGCTAGATTTCACCTTCCTTATAGAGCCTCATTTTTCAAATCTGACATGTGTTACTTTATGTGGTAATAACTTTGCAATGCTTTTACCTATCCAAGAGATTTTGAGACTGTTTTCTCGTTACACATTGAACTTTATGTTAGTGGTAAAATGTGGTCGATACATTCAGTACTTAATTGTAAAAAAACTAATGTTGCGGGAAAATTGCAGAAATTAGCATTTTTATCAATTTAAATGCATCTGCTTGTAAGACAGATAGAAATACCACACAAAATAGTTGTTAATTAGCATTTCTTATATGCCTGTTATTTTTCTAGAACGTTACAAGGCTTATAACTTATAGCAGAAATTTCTCACATATTCAATACAATTTCAAAAGGCTATTTTTTCAGGGACCAATTCAGTTCTGAAGTGGCTTTGTGGGGTCGAGACTTTATAAACCTCTATAAATCACCCTATTTTAAAAACTGCACCCCTCAAAGTATTCAAACGGCATTTAGAAAGTTTCTTAATCATTTAGACCTAGTTCACACAGAGTTTTTTGCAGGCAGAAAATTATGCCTGGAGAAACCAGTAGGGTTTTTTTTTAAGTGGTGTTGCACCACACGCGTGTTTTGCTGAGTTTTTTGCCACTTTTTTTAGGTGTTTTTTTTTTACATCTTTCTTCAACAGGCAAAAGAAAAAAAAACGCGTCAAAAAACACAGCGAAGTTCGCTGTGTTTTTTTTCCATCTCCCATTGATTTCAATAGGGTTTTTAAGGCGGAAACCGCCTCAAGATAGGTCATGTTGCTTTTTTCCTGCAAGCGTTTTTTTCCGCTAGCGGGAAAGAAATGCCTCCACCGATGATTTTCACGTCCAAAAATGCGCCAAAGAACTCCATGTGAACAGGGCCGAAGACGTTTCACAGGAATTAAAGCAATGTACAGGTGATATTTACAATTTATATTTTTTTCAGAAATTCATTTTAAATCCATTTATTTCTGTAAGGCTGGATTCACACAAACGTGGCGTTTTTGCGGACGCAAAAACGCGGCGTTTTGCACGCGCAAAAATCACTTGCCAGCTCCGTGTGTCATCCGTATATGATGCGCGGCTGTGTGATTTTCGCGCAGCCGCCATCATAGAGATGATTCTAGCCGACGTCAATCACTGTCCAGGGTGCTGAAAGAGTTAACTAATCGGCAGTAACTCTTTCAGCACCCTCGACAGTGAATTCCGATCACCATATCTAGCAACCTGTTAAAAAAAAGAAGAGGTTCGTACTTACCGAGAACTTCCCGGCCGTTGCCTTGGTCACGCGTCCTTGGTGACGCGCCCTTGGTGACGCGCCTCTCTTGACATCTGGCCCCACCTCCCTGGATGACGCGGCAGTCCATGTGACCGCTGCAGCCTGTGCTTGGCCTGTGATTGGCTGCAGCTGTCACTTGGACTGAATTGTCATCCCGGGAGGTCAGACTGGAGGAAGAAGCCGGGAGTTATCGGTAAGTTAGAACATTTTTTTTTTTAACACGTTCATGTATATTGTGATCGGAAGTCACTGTCCAGGGTGCTGAAACAGTTTAACTCTTTCAGCACCCTGGACAGTGACTATCTCCTGACGTCGCGTCCCGGATATTTTTTTGCCGGGTTCGGCCAAAACGAGTTCGGCCGAACCCGGTGAAGTTCGGTTCGGTTGTCCGGGTTCGCTCTTCTCAAAGACACTCCGTTTGGATGTTTGTAAACAGAAAAGCACGTGGTGCTTTTCTGTTTACATTCATCCTTTTGACGCCTCTTGCGCGAATCACGCAGTTCGCACGGAAGTGCTTCCGTGCGGCATGCGTGGTTTTCACGCACACATTGACTTCAATGGGTGCGTGATGCGTGCAAAACGCCCAAAGAACGGACATGTCGTGCCTGTTTTTCAGCGGTCTCACGCTGAGCAAAAATCACGGACATGTCTGCACGGCCCCATAGACACATATAGGTCCGTGCAACGCGCGTGCAAATCACGCGCGTTGCACGGACCTTTTTCACGTTCGTCTGAATAAAGCCTAACACAGAAGATTTTACCAGAGAAATACAACTAAAAATGTATTACCCAGATTCTGCAGATTTTAGAAACATCCCACATGTGGCCCTAGTGTGCTACTGGACTGAAACACAGGCCGCAGGAGCAAAGGAGCACCTAGTGGATTTTGTGGCCTTTTTATTAGATTATATTTTAGGCACTATGTCAGGTTTAAAGAGGTCTTGTGGTACCAAAACAATCGAAACACCCCAAAAAACACCCCATTTTGGAAACTACAACCCACAAGAAATTTATCTAGGTGTGTAGTGAGCATTTTGACCCCACAGGTGTTTCATAGATTTTATTAGAATTGGGCTGTGAAAATATATTTTTTTATTTTTTTCCAATAAAATTTAGAACTTTTTTATTTCCACAAAGACTAAAGGAGAAAAAGCATCCCTACATTTGTTAAAAAATGTCTCCCGAGAACAGCAATACCCATATGTGGCCATAAAGGGCTGTTTGGACACAAAGCAGGACTCAGAAAGTGAAGGAGCAGCATTATGCTTTTGGAGCTCAAATTTTGCTGGATTTGTGGAGGCTATTTTGCATTTGCAAACCCCTGAGGGGCCAAAACCTTGGATGCCCTCTACAAGTTAACCCCATTTTGGAAACTATACCCTACAAGGAAATTGTCTAGGTGGTATAGTGAGCATTTTGACCCCACAGGTTTTTTGCAGAAATTATTGGAATTAGGTTATGAAAATGAAAATCTAAATTTTTTTCAATAAAATGTAGGTTAACTATTTTTTTTCCACAAGAACTAAGGGAGAAAAAAAAAACATTTGTCAAAAAATTTCTCCCGAGGACAGTAATGCCTCATATATGGTCATAAACTTCTGTTTGGACAAACAGCAAGGCTCAAAAATGAGCTGGAATGGTTTGCAGAGGCCATGTCGCATTTGCAAAGCCCCTGAGGGGCCAAAACATTGTAAACCCCCCACAAGTGACCCTATTTACGAAAGTACACCCCTCAAGGACATTATCTAGGAGTATAGTGAGTATTTTGACCACACTTTTTTTTACAAAAATTATTGGAAGTAGGCCGTGAAAATGAGAATCTACGTTTTTGCCAATAAAATGTAGATTTGCCTAATTTTTTATCATTGCCACAAGAACTAAAGGAGAAAAAGTTGTCAATGCTTGTGAATGAGAATTTAAATAAATAAATAAATCAATATTCAAGATAATAATGTTAATATAGGGTTTTTCCTTAGAACCTTTCTGCAAGCCTATACTCCTACTTGTAAAATAGTGTAATAGTAATAGTACCTGTAATACATAAAAACCAAGTAAATATTGAAAACAATTACAGTAGGCACCCTATGTCAAAAAGTTTATGCAACTAGTTTTTATTTTAGCAAAATAAATTAATCTTTTATGAACTAAAGCTCCAGATTGCTGAATGTCCACATCAAAATGTAAAAATTTGGAATTACATATTTTAAGGGTATGTTCACACGGCCTATTTTCTGCCATTTTTCAGGCCATAAACGCCGGAAAAATGGCCGAAAAATCGGAAGCAGAACGCCTCCAAACATCTGCTGTCACGAAGGGTCTGTGGACCCACTGGGCCGTACCACCTTGGCGGTAGGGCAGCTGGCCAACAGGGCGCAGGTCACAGTCTATGGTATATAGGGTACCTGTGGCAGCACGGACAGTAGCTTGGTAGCAACTAGGCAACAGGTGGACAACAGGCGTCGGTAGGCAGTCAAGCGTGGTATCCAGCACGGCACGACAATAGCAAGCACGTCACTAGATCGGGATATAGGAACAGGAACAGGAACGGGAAACACTGGGAGCAGGAAACACTAGGGGACCAATTTGCATAGACAGACTAAGGAAACACAACAACGCTCAGGCATCGAACTAGGGGGCTGGACCCCCCTTATAGTCCAGGGTACTCATGGGTCAAAGGTCGTCCATGATATCTGCGTCGTCCTACGGGATCTGGCAGAGGTGAGTGGATGCAAGTGGTGTTGTCTCCTGAGGAGGAGGCTGGGGCCAGCACTTGCCGACTCATGGCTGCGGCTATCAGCGGGAGGTTGGAGCCGACAGCCCGCAGCCACAGACATTACAGTTTCCCCCCTCAGTCGGATATTCCTGGACGACAGCCAGACCTTAGTGCCAGGAAGAAACTGAGGAGGCTATCTTCTCCTTGTGTCAGCCTTCCGTTTCATACGGTCCACTGCCATTAAGATGGAGGATCGAGTCTGCTATCAGATCTGCAAAAAGTCTCTAAACGTGAAGTCAGCTGCAGGTACCTCGGAAGCATCAGCCCCCCGGAAGAGGAATTAGTGGATGCTGGCCAAAGACAATGCGGAAAGGAGTATTCCTAATAGACTCACTGGTGTGATTGTTATAGGAAAACTCCACCCATGGGAGCAGCTGCACCCAGTCATCATGCTGCTTGGAGATGAAGTGGCGTAGGTAGTTCTCCAAAATCTGGTTGATCCTCTCGACCTGACCATTAGACTGAGGATGGTAGGCAGAAGAAAAGTCCAACTTCATGCCAAGAAGTCCGCAGAGGGTTCTCCAGAACCTTGAGGTAAACTGAACCCCCCGATCGGACACAATATGCTGTGGCAAGCCGTGCAGGCGGAAGATGTGTTGAATAAATAATTTGGCCAACTGAGGAGCGGAAGGAAGGCCGGTCAGAGGAACGAAGTGGGCCATCTTCGAAAATCGGTCCACCACTACCCAGACAGTACTGCATCCAGCAGAGAGAGGAAGGTCTGTGATAAAGTCCATCGCTATATGCTGCCAGGGAGCATTGGGAACAGGCATTGGCTAGAGCAGACCAGCAGGTCTGGAGTGGGTCGCCTTGTTGGCTGCACATACAGCACAGGAAGAAACGAAGTCCACAATATCTTTGGGCAGAGTGGGCCACCAGAAATGACGAGCAATCAAATCCCGGGTCTTACGTAACCCCGCGTGACCTGCCAGTCTAGAGGGGTGACCCCAGCAAGGATTCTTCCACGATCAGCCAGGCGCACAAAAGTCCTCCCAGGAGGAGTGTCCCCAATCTGCAGGGGATTGACCGAGACAATGCAGGATGGATGGATAATATTATGTGGATTCTCAATGGTGTCTTCTGTCTCGAAAGATCTGGACAAGGCATCGGCCCTCAGATTCTTGTCGGCCGGGCGATAATGAAGCTCAAACAGAAACCTTGCAAAGAACAGTGATCACCTGGCCTGACGAGGGTTCAGCCGTTGGGCCGTCTGGAGGTAGGTCAGATTCTTGTGGTCCGCAAAAATAAAGATCGGGTGAGCTGCGCCCTCTAGTAGATGTCTCCACTCCTCCAGAGCCAATTTGATGGCCAGTAACTCCCGATCCCCAATCGAGTAGTTGCGTTCTGCGGAAGAGAATAGCTTAGAGAAGTATCCACATACCCTTGACTTGCCCTTGGGACCTCTCTGGAACAGGAGTGCACCAGCACCGACAGAGGATGCGTCCACCTCCAACGAGAACTGTAGAGAGATATCCGGATGATGGAGGATAGAAGCTGACTGGAAGGCACTCCTCAGGCTATTGAATGCGGACTCTGCCTCAGGAGTCCACACTTTGGCATTCATACCCTTCTTAGTAAGTTTAGAGAAGGGAGAAGTCAGTGAAGAGAAGTTCGGAATAAGCTGCCTGTAAAAGTTAGCAAATCCCAAAAAGCGCTGTATGGCCCTCAAGCCTTGAGGGCGTGGCCACTCCAGGACAGACTTTACCTTCTCAGGGTCCATATCGATACCTCGATTCGAGACGATGTAGCCCAAGAAGGGTAGAGCATGCTTGTCAAATACGCACTTCTCCAACTTGGCTTACAGATGATTCTCCCTTAACTGTAGCAGAACCTGACGGACATGTCTCTGGTGCGTCACCATATCTGGGGAGAAAATCAGGATGTCATCAAGGTAGACTACAACACAAACGTATAGGAGGTCACGGAAAATGTAATTCACAAACTCCTGGAAGACCGCGGGAGCATTACACAGGCCGAAGGGCATTACTAGATACACAGAAGTTGATAGGGAAAATAGCGGGTAGGAGGAAACCTCCAGCTCACCAGATCCACGTTCGTGTGTTCAGGTCTCGCCCGGATCTCCGCGCCGGCCCGCGGTAATAAGCACAAGAAAGAAGAAAGGAGGATCCAGCGAGATAAAAAAATACTGTGGGGAAACTCAGTTTCCACTTTATTCGTTTGTGAACAGCAAATATGAGGGTAGCTTTTTTCTCCAAAATAGAGGGGTTTCTATCGGTGCCAAATATTCCCCATCCTTAGCCAATTTGGTTATGGCATGGTGGGAGGAATGTACTCTATTCTCCGCTCTTAATCCATTTCTCCATCAGGTCCATTGGTATGGCAGACACATAGATGACCTCCTGTTCATATGGGGAGGTGATGTATCTGCCATACCTGAATTTTTGAGGTACATTAATAATAATTTTTTCAATCTGAGATTCACTCATACCTCTCATCATACTACCATCAATTTCCTTGATCTGACATTGACGGGTACTACTGGTAAAATTATTCAGACCGAGATTTTCCATAAACCCATTTCTGGCAATACCATCTTTCATGCCTCCAGTAGTCACCCCAAGCACACCATTTCTTCAATACCGGTCGGGGAACTGACTAGGGCAAAGAGAAACTGTACTAATAATCAGAACTTTTTACTAGAACAAGGTAAAATTTGTAAAAAACTATCAAATAGGGGGTATAAGAAGTGGACTCTCAATAGAGCTTAAGCTATAGTCCACTCTATGGACAGGAGGGACTTATTATCCATTGATGATGTTAGGTCAAAAAGCGACAACTCTGCTGCTCGGGGAAGACAAAAAACCCACACTTGTCCTTAAATTTAGCAACCAATTTAACGAAATAAGGGACATGGTACATCGCTATATTCCCATACTCTTCGAGGATGCTAAACTCGAGATGATACTCAAGAATGGCTGCCAAATTGTATCCCGCAGGGCACCAACCATAGGAAACATTTTGTCCCCATCAAACCTGTCACCCATCCAAACAGTTCCAACTTGGTTGCACTATACGGGCAAAGTGTGTACTGTCAGCAAAAACACTAATCAGTTCTCCAATTCCAGTGGTACAACCAATTTCCCAATAAAAATACATCTTAATTGTAACAGTGACTATGTAGTGTACATTATTGAGTGCACTAACTGTAACTTGAAATATGTTGGCTGCACCACCAGGAAATTTAAGATCAGGATGTTAGAGCATTTAAGTTACATAAGAAATCCGGCCATTGTTAACATTTCCAATGCGAGCAGACATTTTATAACCTGCCATAATAGAAATATTAATTCCTTTAATTGCTATGCCATTGAAAAATCAACTAAAATCTACAGGGGTGGTGATGCCAAACATAGATTACTAACGCGCGAAGCATTCTGGATCTACCACCTTAATACAAGATTTCCTACAGGTCTGAATCTTAAAAAGGAGCTTATGTTCCATTACTGACATCTCTCCAATTTCATTTCTTTATTGACATACATACTAGTTTATTTCAAGTTCCCTTCCTTTTCTTTTACAAGCCATTAGCTAAAATTCTAGGTTATTTTTCGAACTTAATTGCTATTTTTTTATATTTATTGCGACAATTTATTTCCTATTTCTTGACTCTACATTTTTATTAGCGCCTCTTTTTGCTATCACACGGCATTATCACCTTTGTAGCTGTTTTCATTCTTGCTCTCCCTGTCCTAGTAGTCGGGTCCTGTTCACACTGGCTGCTCTCCTGTTGCGACTGTCTGGATCTAGGCAATCTTCTTGCAAAATAATTCACACATCGTTATTGTCAATCATATATTGTTGTAGAGGCACACTAATGCGCTCATCTTACTGAACTCATTGTGTACTATTGTACATATTTATCCAAATCTATTAATTGATTACCAAGCGTGTCCATTTATGCACACACTTCCCTACATACAATAGTCAATTTTATCCTTTCCTGTGACTTGCTCCATTGACTTAGTTCTTCAGTACATGAAGGTAATCCGTTTTTATGCTATTTGCGAAAGATACTCCATTTTTACTGCGTACATTTCTCATGCTTGCCATCATCAATTTTTTGTTACTAACTCTTACTGTAGCAATCATTTTGTTTTACTTTTACTTTATTCTCCCATTTTTCCATACATATGTTTTATTTTACATATTCTTTCCACTAGTTTTTTGATATAACTACAGATATTTCATCTATACCATCATATGTTTTATGCATGTTATGAACAGACGCCAGTATTCTGTGTTATACTAACCAACTTATTATGTACAGTTAGCATATATATATTTTTTCCATCTGTTGAATGTATTCTGCTATTTATCATTATCATTATTAATATTTATCTTTCATGCCATTTACAATTTTTCATTCTCTTATTGCATGTTTTTCTCTTCTCGGTTTTCTTTCCCTGTCTTTTACCATTTATTTATTATTATTCATTGTTACTTATTAGTGTTGCCCTGTGAGCCGATTCAAGTTTTCAACCATACATTGTTTGTAACATTGTTCTATGTATCATTTTATTACCTTCCAGGTTTTCATCATTATTTCTCTGGGACCAGTATATTCCCAGTGCCAGTTTATCATGCTTTTTATCGTCTACTGCCCAGATTCATTTTTTGACACTGACAGCAGGGCTAAAACTCTTCCCTTGCATTATTATATTCTCGGGGCATTGTCGTTACCTGGGCACAACCTTTTATCTGTTTTGCATACAACTACACCTATCTGTTTTGCATATAACTACACCTAAGGCTAACAGCAGCACACTAGAACTAGCCATGAATAAGAGCACAGATCGTGCTTGAAACGCGTAGGCTGCTTTATACCTGCCATTTTAACCACCTTGCCACAATATCTTGTTCCTGTGTCCGTTATTTGCTGTTCACAAACTAATAAAGTGGAAACTGAGTTTCCCCACAGTATTTTCATCTCTCTGGATCCTCCTTTCTTCTTTCTGGCATTACTAGATACTCATAGTGTCCATCGCGGGTGTTAAATGTAGTCTTCCATTCATCACCCTGACGAATCCGGATTAGGTTGTAAGCCCCACGCAGGTCTAGTTTGGAAACAAAATTTTCACCACGTATTCGATCAAACAGTTCGGAGATCAGTGGCAATGGATATTTATTCTTCACCGTGATCTGGTTAAGACCACGGTAGTCGATGCAAGGGCGAAGAGAGCCATCTTTCTTTTTGACGAAGAAGAACCCGGCTCCTGCCGGGGAGGAAGACTTTCGTATGAAGCCCCTTTCTAGGTTCTCCTTCACATAGGCGGACATGGACAGAGTTTCTGGCAAGGAGAGAGGATATACCCTACCACAGGGAAGGGATGCACTAGGTAACAGTTCAATAGGGCAGTCATACGCCCGATGTGGAGGCAAAGTCTCCGCCTCCCTCTGGCTGAAGACATCCGAAAAGGCAGAATAATGGCCCGGCAATCCTGCCAGTGACCGAGGCAGCGAAGGCTGAACCCAAAAAATCCTCACCAGGCAACGACCTTGACACTCAGGCCCCCACTGAAGAACCTCTCCAGAATTCCAGTCCAGAACTGGGGCATGCAGTCGGAGCCAAGGCAGGCACAGCAACACAGGATTAACGGCTTTGGATAGGACATAGAACGACAGGAGTCTCAGTGGCTTGGTCACAGCAATATCTGGGTCTGGCAGAGGTAGTCCATTCACTGAGGCAACTGTCAATGGGCTCTCCAGGAGGGTGGTGAGTAATTGCAGAAGATCCACCAGATCTCTGCGGATAAAATTAGCAGCGGATCCAGAGTCCAGATACGCAGAGACCTGGTGCGTTCTCTCGCCGACCACCATAGTCACGGGTATGGACAATTTAGACGGAAGTCCATCTTTACCCAGGGTCGTCACTCCAAGCAATCCTAGGTTTTGGGATTTTTGGGGACACAGGCGAACCAGGTGGCCATAGAGGCCGCAATAAAGACAAAGTCCAGATGTGCGTCTGCGTAGTCTCTCTTGGGTAGATAACTTATAATTGTCCGTTATTACCGACTTTTCAGGAGGATCGGCATCTGAGGGCAGCAGGGGTTGCTGCAACGTAGGGGCCAGACTAGGAAGGGCTCCCTCCCGTCGAACCTCTTGGAGGCATTCACGGATCCGCATATCAATCCGGGCAGAGAGAAAGATATGGTCATCTAGGGTAGACGGCAGATCCCGGGCGGCAAGTTCGTCTTTAATTCTGGAAGATAGTCCGTGCCAGAATGCAGCCACCAGAGCCTCATTGTTCCATGTGAGCTCTCCCGCCAGGGTGAGGAAGTGGATGGAGTACTCACTCACGGAGGTGTCTCCTTGGCACAGGTCAATCAAAGAAGCTGCTGCAGATGAGACCCGGCCGTGCTCCTCAAACACCATGCGAAAGATCCGAAGGAAGGCAGGGAAGTCACGGGTCTCTGGTCTTTGTCTCTCCCAGACAGGGTTCGCCCATGCAAGGGCCTTTCCGGTGAGGAGAGAAATTATGAACGCGACCCTGGCATCATCAGACGAAAAAGTCCTAGCGTACAAGCTGAAGTGGATCTGGCATTGATTGAAAGGGCGATAGGCACTTGCTTCTCCATCGTAGCGGTCAGGAAGGGGCAAAGAAACACGTGGGTCAATACTGCCAAGCGGTGTAGACAGAGGTTCCACATTTCCAGGAGGTGTAGTAGGAGGAACAATATTGCCAGGAGGTGTAGTAGGAGGAACAGCAGCTTGTGCCTCCTGCCAATGTGCAAGAATGTTCAACGCCTGGAGGAGTTGGTCCTGTCGGGACCGGAGGTCCAGCATATCCGCTCGCATCTCTTGCATCGTCGTCATAGTTTTGAACCGGCCAGCGGGGTCCATGGCCTGAGCGTACTGTCATGAAAGGTCTGTGGACCCACTGGGCCGTACCGCCTTGGCGGTAGGGCAGCTGGCCAACAGGGCGCAGGTCACAGTCTATGGTATATAGGGTACCTGAGGCAGCACGGACAGTAGCTTGGTAGGAACTAGGCAGCAGGTGGAAGACAGGCGTTGGTAGGCAGTCAAGCGTGGTATCCAGCACGGCACGACAATAGCAAGCATGGCACTAGATCGGGATATAGGAACAGGAGCAGGAACGGGAAACACTGGGAGCTGGAAACAGTAGGGGACCAATTTGCATAGACAGACTAAGGAAACACAACAACGCTCAGCCATCGAACTAGGGGGCTGGACCCGTCTTATAGTCCAGGGTACTCACAGGTCAAAGGTCGTCCATGATGTCCGGTGCGCGTGCTGCCCCTTTAAGAGCGAGGGCGAGCGTGCGCGCGCACCCTACAGGATCCGGCAGAGGTGAGTGGATGCAAGCGCTGGCGTCTCCTGAGGAGGAGGCTGGGGCCAGCGCTTGCCGACTCGTGGCTGCGGCTGTCAGCGGGAGGTTGGAGTTGACAGCCCGCAGCCACGGACATTACATCTGCCCATTGATTTCAATGGGAAATACGGCGTTCTGTTCCGACGGGCCGTTTTTTTGCGCGTCCATTTTGAAAAACGGCTGCGTAAGAACACGGCCGAAAAAAGAAGTGCAGGTCAGTTCTTGGGACGTTTTTGGAGCCATTTTTCATTGACTCTATGGAAAACAGCTCCAAAAACGGCCGTTAAAAACGCAGCAAAAATCGCGAGTGGCTTCAAAAACGTCTGAAAATCTGGAGCTGTTTTCCCTTGAAAACAGCTCCGTATTTGCAGACGTTTTTGAGTTTGCGTGTCAACATCCCATTAGGCTTTTATTTAGTTTTATACTTCTATGTTTTTTTACCTTTTTTGTGTGGCACAGGTCGGGTCTTAGTATCAAAAAACAACCACTGTCTAATAATTTTTTTAGTTCCATATAGCGGAAAATTAACAAAAATAGAAACAAAGCAAATCTCCTTAATTTCATTTTATAATTAAATCTAATTACTTTAACCCAAAAAAACTTTACAACACAATATAATCCTCTCATACTCTCATGTATAGCAATTCCAAATATGTATACTTTGCCCAAAATACATAATTACTTTAACCCCTTCCCTCTTTAGCCACTTTTGACCTTCCTGACAGAGCCTCATTTTTCAAATCTGACATGTTTCACTTTATGTGGTAATAACGTCGGAATGCTTTTACCTATCCAAGCGATTCTGAGATTATTTTCTCGTGACACATTGGACTTTATGTTACTGGCAAAATTTGCTCGATATGTTCAGTATTTAATTGTGAAAAACACCAAAATTTAGCGAGAAATTGCAATAATTAGCATTTTTCTCAACTTAAATGCATCTGTTTGTAAGACAGGCAGTTATAACACACAAAATTGTTGCTAATTAACATACCCCATATGTCTACATTAGATTGGCAGCAATTTTCGAACATCCTTTTATTTTTTTAAGACGTTACAAGGCTTTGAACTTTAGCAGCAATTTCTCACATTTTCATGAAAATTTCAAAAGGCTATTTTTACAGGGGTCAGTTCAGTTGTGAAGTGGCGTTGAGGGCCTTATATATTAGAAACCCCCAAAATGTCACCCCATTTTAAAAACTTCACCCCTCAAAGTATTCAAAACAGCATTTAGAAAATGTCTTAACCCTTTAGACTTTTCACAGGAATTAAAGCAAAGTAGAGGTGAAATTTACAAATTTCATATTTTTTTGCAGAAATTAATTTTTAATCCAATTTTCTTTATAACACAGAAATTTTTACCAGAGAAATGCAATTCCATATTTATTGCCCAGGTTCTGCAGTTTTAGGAAATATCCCACATGTGGCCCTAGCGTGCTACTGGACTAAAGCACCGGCCTCAGAAGCAAAGGAGCACATAGTGGATTTTGGGGCCTTATTATTATTACAACATATTTTAGGCACCATGTCAGGTTTGAAGGGCTCTTGCGGTGCCAAAACAGTGGAAATCCCCCCAAAAGTGACCCCATTTGGGAAACTACACACCTCAAGGAAATGATCTAGATGTGTAGTGAGCATTTTGACCGCACAGGTTTTTTACAGAAATGATTGGAAGTAGGCCGTGAAAATAATATCTACATTTTTTCAAAGAAAATGTGGGTTTAGCGTTTTTTTTCTCGTTTACACAAGGACTAAAGGAGAAAAAGCACCACCAAATTTGTAAAACAATTTCTCCCGAGTAAAACAATACCCCACATGTTGTCATAGACGGCTGTTTCGACACACGGCAGGGCTTAGAAGGGATGGAGCGCCATTTGGCTTTTGGAGTTCACATTTAGCAGGAATGGTTTGCGGAGGCCATGTCACATTTACAAAGCCCCTGAGGGGACAAAACAGTGGAAACTCCCCCACAAGTGACCCCATTTTGGAAACTCCACCCATTGAGGAAATGATCTAGGGGTATAGTGAGCGTTTTGACCCCACAGGTTTTTTTGCAGAAATTATTGGAAGTAGGCCCTGAAAATAAAAATCTAGATTTTTTTCAAAGAAAATGTAGGCTTAGCTAATTTTTTCTCATTTCCACAAGGACTGAAGGAGAAAAACCACTGCAAAATTTGTAAAGCAATTTCTCCCGAGTAAAACAATACCCCACATGTGATCATAAACAGCTGTTTGGACACACGGCAGGCTTAGAAGGGAAAGAGCGCTTTTTGGCTTTTGGAGATCACATTTAGTAGGAATGGTTTGCGGAGGCCATGTCACATTTGCAGAGCCCCTGAGGGGACAAAACAATGAAAATGCCCAAAAAGTGATTCCATTTAGGAAACAACACCCCTTGAGGTATTAATCTAGGGGTGTAGTAAGCATTTAGACCTTTATAGATGTTTCATAGAATTTATTAGAATCGGGCAGTGAAAATAAAAACAATCTTTTTTCTTCAATAAGACGTAGCTTTAGTGCATTATTTTTCATTTTCTCAAGAAATAAAGGAAAAAAAAGAACCCAACATTTGTAAAGCAATTTCTCCTGAGTGCGGCAATACCCCATATGTGGTCATAAACTGCTGTTTGGGCACACGGCAGGGCTCAGAATGGAAGGAGTGCCATTTGTAGTGCAGATTTTGCTGGATTGGTTTCTGGGCGCCTGTGGGACCAAAACAGTGGAAACCAAACAGAAGTGACCCCATTTGGAAACTCCACCCCTCAATGCATTTACCTAGTGGTGTAGTGAGCATGTTAACCCCGCGGGTGTTTTGTAGAAATTAGTGTGCACTCGATGTTGCAGAGTGAAAATGGGATTTTTTTCCATAGATATGCCAATATGTGGTGCCCAGCTTGTGCCACCATAACAAGACAGCCCTCTAATTATTATGCAGTGTTTCCCAGTTTTAGAAACACCCTACATGTGACCCTAATATTTTGCCTGGACATTCGACCAGGCTCAGGAGTGAAATAGTACCATGCGAAATTGAGGCCTAATTTGGCGATTTACAAAGTATTGGTTCACAACTGCAGAGGCTCAGATGTGAAATAATAAAAAGAAACACCTGATAAGTGACCAATTTTGGAAACTACACCCCTCAAGGCATTTATTAAGGGGTGTAGTGAGCATTTCACCCCACAGGTCTTTTCCATAAATGAATTCGGATGGTGCAAATTAAAAATGTATATTTTTCCCTAGATATGCCATTTCAGTGGCAAATATGTCATGCCCATCTTATGACACTGGAGACACACACCCCAAAAATTGTTAAAAGGGTTCTCCCGGGTTTGACAATGCCATATATGTGGAAGGAAACTGCTGTTTGGGCACGCTGTAGGGTTCAGATGGGAGGGAGCGCCATTTGGCTTTTGGAAAGCGGATTTTGCTTGGTAGTAGTTTTGTTTGAGTATTGCTGGTGTTTCCATTTATAATTTGGGGGTACATGTAAGCTGGGCAGAGTACATCAGAGGCATAGTCAGGGGGTATAATAATGGGGTAAAAAAAAACAATAAAATGATGCATAGATGTGTGTTACGCTGTGAAGCAATCCTTTCTGCACAGGCCGGTGTTGCACTGATATATGGCGTCCTTTCTCATGCCCCTTTTTGTCCACACTCCGCACCTTTGCAGTTTGGGGAATTTTGCTGGGAAAGTGTTGTCCTGGTATAATACGGGCACCGTCACTTCCAGCGGATATGTTTGGGCCCTCCCTTTCCTGGTTCCCTAATTTTAGGTCCTTGATAAATCGCCTCTTCAAACAGAAGAAATGTTCCCCTCGGGCTGCACAACCTGCATATTTTTTATTTCCTGACTTATTGGAGCCATAACTAATTTTATTTTTTCATAGACGGAGTGGTATGAGGGCTTTTTTTTGCGGGACAAGCTGTAGTTATTATTGGTATCATTTTGGGGTACATGCGACTTTTTGATCACCTTTTATCCTATTTTTTGGGAGGCCAGGTAAACAAAAAACCGCAATTCTGGCATAGTTTTATTTAGTTTTTTTTATACAGCGTTCACCATGCGTTATAAATTACATGTTACTTTTATTCTGAGGGTCAGTACGATTCCGGCGATACCTATTTTATAGGACTTTTTTATGTTTTACAACTTTTTGCACAATAAAACTACTCTTGTAAAAATAATGTATTTTTTCTGTCGCAAAGTTGTGAGAACCATACATTTTTTATTTTTTTGTCGATGCAGCTGTATGAGGGTTTGTTTTTTGCGAGACGAGCTATAATTTTTATAGGTACCATTTTTGGAATACGTGCGACTTTTTGATCACTTTTTATTCCAATATTTGTAGGGCAAAGTGACCAAAAAACAGAAACTCTGGTATAATTTTTTACATTTTTTTTTACGCTGTTTACCGCGTGCAATAAATAATATAATATTTTGATACCTCATACCTATGGTTTATTATTTTTTTAAATAATAAAGGACTTGATAAGAGTAAAAGGGGGATTGTGTTTTATTTTATTGCTTGAAACTTTTATTGTTTTCAAACTTTTATTTTTTTCACTTCTTTTTTACACTTTTTTATACTTTTTTTTACACTTTTTCTCAAGTCCCACTAGGGGACTTCAAGGTCCAGCTGTCAGATTTATTTTTTTCTAATACATTGCACTACCTACATAGTGCAATGTATTAGATCTATCAGTTATTCACTGACAGCAAGCCGATAAGGCTTCGCCTCCCGGCGGGGCCTGATCGGCTTCTGTAATGGCAGAGCAGGAGGCCATTGTATCTCCTGTTTCCATAGCAGCAGCCGCCAGTCCTGATTGCCTGTCAGGGCTGGCGATCTGCTAGTAACCGCTACGATGCAGCAATCACTTTCGAAGGGGTTAATGGCAGGGATCGGAGCTAGCTCCAGTTCCTGCCGTTACAGGTGGATGTCAGCTGTAACATACAGCTGACTTCCACCGCTGATGACGCCGGAACAGCTCCTGAGCTGCCGCCGGGCGGATCTTGACCGGTTTCCGTGCTAAGCAGACCGGGAGGCCGGTATTAGGCCTCCGGTTGCCATTGCAGCCACCGAAACCCCGGCAATTTCATTGCTGGGGTTCCGATGAGCTGCAAACACCTTAAGTGCAGCCCTCGCGTTTGAGCGCTGCACTTAAGGGGTTAATGGCGGGGATCGAAGCTAATTTCGGTCCCCGCCGTTACAGTCGGATGTCAGCTGTAAGATACAGCTGAGATCCGGCGATGATGGCACCGGCTCAGCTTCTGAGCCGGTGCCAAACATTTGGCGTATGGGTACGACAATTTGTGGGAAGTCATGGCTTTCCATGGCATACCCATAGGGCAAATGTCAGGAAGGGGTTAACACCATAGTACATAGGTTCCCATATTAATTGTACCTTGTCCCTGACCATCAGACAGTAAGGCCAGATTCACACGAGTGTGTGCATTTTGCGCGCGCAAAAAACACAGTGTTTTGCGCACGCAAAAGGTCCGTGTGTCATCAGCATATGGTGCGCGGCTGCGTGATTTTCGCGCAGCCGGCATCATGATGACACTCTGTTTTTTTGTTTACAAACAGAAAAGCACGTGGTGCTTTTCTGTTTTCATTCATAGTTTTGACTACTGTAGCGCGCATCACGCGCGGCACACGGAAGTGCGTCCGTGTGCCATGCGCGGTTTTCACGCACCCATTGACTTCAATGGGTGCGTGATGCACGAAAAACGGGCAAATATAAAACGTCGTGAGTTTTACACAGCGGACATACGCTGCGTGAAAATCACGGACTGTCTGAACGGCCCCATTGACTAACATAGGTCCGTGCGACGCGCGTGAAAATCAAGAGCGTAGCACGGATGTATTATACGTTCGTCTGAATAAGCCTCAAAAGGGATCTCTAAACAGGTGAAAAGTACCTGTGTACAAAGACCTTTTACTTGAAGTAGTTAAGAGCAGATAGGGTGGGGCTGGGGAGACAGAAAATTGTAACGGTTAATTTTCTGTTTTACGGTATGTCTACACAAGTAGTTTTTTTGTTGTGTTTTTTTGCTGCAAACGTGGTATTTACAGCAAAAAGCAGCAGTTCTGTAAAAATGGCACAGTTTGACTTATGTAAACATACCCTTAGGATAACTTATTTAGCATGATATAAACGAATAATTACATGGGTGCATGAGACCCATGTAATGTTTTACCAGGTTATAGAGCTTTCTTCGGACCACACAAAGGGTTGAGGTAGGGCTGCGCGATTATGACCTAAATCAAAATCACGATTAATTGAATATGTAACCTCGATTACGATTAATGTACGATTATTTAGACCACACTCCTTTTTGCATGCCATGCCCCCTATGTGCATGCCACGCCATTAAATTAATATTTATGCCCTGAGCCTACTGTATACTACTGTATATAATATACCCCCTGACAATGCCCCACAAAGTATAATACCCCGATAGTGCTCCCCACACATTCTAATACCCCATTGCTGCCTCCACACAGTATAATGCCCCATAGCTGTCTCTACACAGTATAATGCCCCTATTACTGCCCACTTTATGTGGTAATAACTTTGGAATGCTTTTACCTATCCAAGCGATTCTGAGATTGTTTTCTCGTGACAATTTATGTTTTATAACTTTATGTTAGTGGTAAAATTTGGTCAAATAAAATTAGTACCAATCTGATAAACCTGTTTTCGTTCTGTTAAATTCTAAATTTACTGCCTGAAATGAACGATTAAAATACATTTTAATTGATAATCATTAAAATGGGCCCTTAAAGCCAAAAATACCAGGCTCAATCATAGGGTCAGCAGCAGAGACACGGCCTAAAAGGCAATAGGTAGTATTAACGCCTAGACCAGTCTCTCCTATTATATTATAATTGCTGAACTGCAATAATTGAATGGTAGTTGCGCTGTACCATGCTATACCATGCGCTACACCGCGCTAGTCCGGCTCTTTAAGCCAAGTACAGTGATATGGTCAGCAATCGAACCCAACAACTTCCGGTGATAAGTAGCATACACCTTGTTCTACAATTGCTGCCCCACATTCACTCAATGTTTATTGTGATATACCGCACTAATCCTACGCGTTTCTGCACCACCAGTGTTTATGGTGCATCATCAGGGATTATTGGTATTTTAAATTGTTATTTCACAATATTGCCTGATCGCACATTTGTGTGCTTTACATAACCTCCCGGCCCGTGCACGACTGAGGTATAATAGTCGCACACGAGCCGGCGAGGTGCCGGTCTTTTAAACGGCTCAAGCCCTCCTCCTACACTGACATGCCCACGACCACCGCCAATCCAGATACGACACATCACTAGTGACCTCTCAGAACGGTGGCGCGCCTCCCTATCTCGGCAACCAATCTAGTGTAGTCCAGACGCTCAGCGTCCCTAGTAACATCAGAGATCCGAAAAGCGGATATATTATTTACATGGGGATCTAGCACTGGAATACCAGAAGCAATCCATGCGTAGAGCATCACTGTGCTCAAGACCTGACTCTATAAAATGTTGTTCTGTTCTTCAACAAAGTACTATGTACACAACATTTACGATGTTAGCAGAGTGTTGGCGTCTGGTTGTCATAGCAACCAGCACAGCCATAAGGACATACTGCATTACATTTGCCTATTGACCCGGGACTTGAAGACTCAAATAGCATTAGGTTACTATGGTATGTAGTTCAATTAGATATACACCCCTACCCTAATAAATCTATAGTGATGACCTCCGTTAAAGAATAAAACGAACATGGGTATGTTCGCTGGAATCTAATGCGGCCTATATAAATTTTCATTAGGTGCAACCCATCAATAGAATGTAATAGCTGTATTAAAGGCCTACCACTCCATAGAGTACTATTGTCTACTCAAACAGAATACCATGTACACACCATTTACGGTGTTAACATAGTGTTGGCGTCTGGTTGTCATGGCAACCAGACTGCACTATACATGCTTATTGACCGTGGAGTTTATGACTCCAGACAACATAGAATTACTATGGTGGGTGGGCTCAACTAAGTATAAACCCTGCTTATGTTCAGTCTATACTGACCTCCATCAACGAACTAGGTATACATGGGTATGTTTAACACATTTATAACAACCTGATTACAAGGATTTATAAGGATGGTAAACAGTAATCGTCACAGAAAGCACGCATATGAGATCTGTTCATTGAGGCCCAGGGGAGTAGTAGTACGCAGCCAATAAATCCATTTCGCCTCTTTTTGTAGGATAATTTTATTAATATCCCCCCCTCTAATCGTGGGTCTAATGTGTTCAATGCCTTGGAAACTGAGACATGAACTGTCACCATTATGAAATTCCCATACATGACGGGATATCGGGGTATCCTCCTTCCTCCTACAATCCCCTATATGATCCCGGATCCTCCTTCTAAACTCTCTGATGGTTTTCCCAATATACTGTTTCTCACATACACATGTGATCAGGTACACAATGCCCTTTGTTCGACAATTGATATAGGATCTGTTCTCAAATGTTCTTCCTGTGGTGGTACTTTTGAACCTATTATTACATTGAATGGAGACACGAGCCTTGCAGGATCCACATCTATAGCTCCCTTTCAGGTTACTACTCAGCCATGTAGTAGGGGAATCCTGTCCACCCATATGGCTATGTACCACATGATCCTTAACATTCCTCCCCCTACTGAAAGTGATAAGGGGAGAATGTCCTACCAAATGCCCTATGTCCGGATCAGCTTCTAAAATTCCCCAATAGCGTTGGAAAATTGCTCTCACCTCCATGCTGGCTGAATCGAACGTCCCAATGACCCTGACAAGGTTGTCATCGCTACACTTTGGTCTGGGATTCAGTAAGTCATCGCGATTACATCCCAGGGCATTCTGATAAGACCACTCTTAGAATATGTCTCGGGTATCCTCTATTTATGAATCTATTTTCTAATTCACGTGCTGATGTTTGAAAGTCAAATAGAGTAGAGCAATTTTGTCGTGCCCTCAAATATTGACCCTTTGGAATCCCCCGTTTCAAGTTCATCGGGTGACATCTCTCCTATCTGAGAAGACTATTTGTGTCTGTTTTTTTTACGATGCATGCTTGTTTGAATGTTGCCACCAACGGTTTTAGATATCAGTATATCCAGAAATGTGATTCTATTCACATTGTTCTCCGATGTGAAAAATAGACCCTTATCATTCACATTAAGGATTGCAACAAAGTCCTCAAACTCAATCTGAGTCCCTTTCCATAGTATTAAAATGTCATCAATGAATCTTATCCACAGTATGACATGTGATGCCCACTGTTCCATTTTCTCACTGAAAACACATTCCTCTTCCCAACAACCCAGGTATTAAGTTCGCATAGGTGGGTGCACATGGGCTCCCCATCGCCATGAGCTGCAAATTGTGTTCCTTTCCCTCTCAAAAAGTGTTGAATTGCAAGACATCCCTGATCGTGCGGGATAGAACTATACAGGTTCTCGACATCCAGGGAGGCCAAAAGTACGTCTTGATCACATCTAATACCATCCAACTTTCTAAGAGCGTCCATGGTGTCCCTGATGTAGGACGGGAGTGACACCACGAACGGTCTCAGAATCCTGTCTATATACAAGCTGGCGTTTTGCGATAGACTGTTAATACCAGACACAATTGGTCTACCCTTTAATGGATTTGTCCCTTTATGGATTTTAGGCAAACTATAAAAGGTGGCAATTTGGGGAAAGTCAGTTAACATAAAGGTCATCTCCTTTTCACTAATAAGGTCCAGAGTTCTTGCAGGACCCAAGATGCCCTTCAGTTGATTTTTAAAGATGCTAGTGGGATCCGACTGTAACACCCTGTAACATTGTTTGTCACGTAGTATTCCTTGACACATTCTGTAATGGCAGGAAGGAGGTGAAGGGAACAAGTGAGCCCTAATCTACCCACCGCCCTGTCCCTGCCTACTTGCAACGACCCGCCCTAGGCGACGGGGTACAACTTGGCGGCGGTCCCTACGCTGTCTAAGTGCAAGGGAAACAAACAGGGAACACGCAAGGGAATACAGTAGCCCACGGAACGCCGCGAGGAAACGGAGCGGTGAATGAGCCAGTCAGGATCAGGAAGTAGTGGAGTATACAAACGGGAGCACGGAGCAGAAGCAAGCCAGTGGTAGAGCAACGCAGGATAAACGGAACTGAAGCAAAGCAGAAGCACGGCAGAAGCAGGCTGGAGCAAGGCAGCAGAGGCCAGGAATCCAAAAAGAATAACAAGCAAGGAGGAAGAGAAAACGGCAGGTATAAATGGACAGGGGGCGGAGCTAACTCTGACTGACCAGGCCGCGATAGGCTCTCCCACTCCTGAGCCTGCCACCCTGATTGGTGGGAGCAGGTGTCAGTCTCAGAGGTCTGGCCTCAGGTGTCGACTGATTCATCCTGGGAGTATACCCAGATGTAGTACCTGGCAGATCCTTTACAGTACTCCCCCTTTTATGAGGGGCTACCGGACCCTTACTAAGAGGACCCGGTTTAGTGGGGAAGAGAAGGTGGAACCTCCTTATCAATACCCCAGCGTGAACATCTCGAGCAGGTACCCAAGTCCTCTCCTCCGGCCCGTATCCTCTCCAATGGACCAGGTACTGGAGGGAGCCCTGGATCATCCTACTGTCCACAATCTTGGCCACCTCGAATTCCACCCCCTCAGGGGTGAGAACGGGAACAGGAGGTTTCCTCGAGGGGGACCAGGACGGGGAGCAGCGTTTCAGGAGGGAGGCATGGAAGACGTCGTGTATGCGAAAGGATGGGGGCAGCTCCAGACGGAAGGATACAGGGTTGAGGACTTCAATGACCTTATAAGGTCCAATAAATCGGGGAGCAAACTTCCTGGACGGGACCTTAAGGCGCAAGTTCCTTGACGACAACCACACCAGATCCCCGATGACAAACCGGGGGTTGGCAGAACGTCTACAATCAGCCTGAATCTTTTGTACGCTCTGGGACGCCTCTAGGTTCTTCTGAACCTGGGCCCAGACTGTGCACAGTTCCCGATGAACGTCCTCTACCTCGGGATTATTGGAACAACCAGGGGAAACGGAGGAGAACCTAGGATTAAACCCGAAATTACAGAAAAACGGGGAGACCCCTGACGAGTTACTGACCCGGTTATTCAGGGAAAATTCGGCGAGGGGAAGGAATGAGACCCAATCAAATTGACAGTCAGAAATGAAACACCTTAAATATTGTTCCAGGGATTGGTTAGTCCTTTCCGTTTGGCCATTAGTTTCGGGATGGAAGGCGGAGGAGAAGGATAGATCAATCTCCAACTTTTTACAAAAAGCTCTCCAAAATAAGGAAACAAATTGTACCCCTCTGTCCGAAACTATATTGACCGGGGCCCCGTGGAGACGCAGAATGTGTTTCACAAACAAAGAAGCTAACGTCTTGGCGTTAGGTAGTTTCTTAAGGGGCACAAAGTGGCACATCTTGCTGAAGCGGTCTACTACCACCCACACCACCGACTTGCCCTGAGATGGAGGCAAATCGGTGATAAAATCCATGGAGATATGGGTCCAAGGTCTCTGGGGAATGGGCAAGGAACGTAGTAAGCCCGCAGGTCGGGACCTAGGGGTCTTGGACCTAGCACAGACCTCACAAGCGGCGACGTAAGCCCTAACGTCTTTAGGCAACCCAGGCCACCAATAGTTTCTGGTAATGAGGAGTTTGGTACCCAAGATGCCAGGATGACCAGATAGAGCGGAGTCATGGTTTTCCCTGAGTACCCTTAGCCGGTATTGCAGGGGGACAAACAGTTTGTCCCCAGGGAGGTTCCCGGGAGCTGAACCTTGATCAGCCGCGATGTCAGAGGCTAAGTCAGAATAAGTGGCAGAAACAATTATACCAGGGGGTAAAATACAAGCAGGATCCTTCTCAGAAGGAGGATTAGCCATGAAACTATGTGACAGTGCATCAGCCTTAATATTTTTGGACCCAGCCCTATAGGTAACCAAGAAATTAAATCTGGTAAAGAACAGTGCCCAACGAGCTTGTCTAGGATTAAGCCTCCGGGCAGATTCTAGGAAAACCAGATTCTTGTGGTCAGTAAGGACCGTTACCTGGTGTCTGGCCCCCTCCAAGAAGTGACGCCACTCTTCAAAAGCCCATTTAATGGCTAAAAGTTCGCGGTTGCCAATATCATAGTTACACTCCGTGGGCGAAAACTTCCTAGAGAAGTAAGCACAGGGGCGGAGATGGGTGAGGGAGCTGGTACCCTGGGACAAGACAGCCCCCACTCCCACCTCGGACGCGTCAACCTCCACAATAAATGGCTCCCTTTGGTTGGGCTGAACCAGCACGGGGGCCGAGATAAAGCACTTCTTGAGGGTCTCAAAAGCCTGGACGGCCTCAGGGGGCCAATGGAGGACATCAGCACCATTGCGAGTGAGGTCCGTAAGAGGCTTAGCGACGACCGAGAAGTTGGCAATAAATCTCCTGTAATAGTTAGCGAACCCCAAAAAACACTGTAGCGCCTTCAGGGAGGCAGGTTGGACCCATTCCGCCACAGCCTGAACCTTGGCAGGGTCCATGCGGAATTCATGAGGAGTGAGGATTTGACCTAAAAATGGTATCTCCTGTACCCCAAACACACATTTTTCGGTCTTCGCAAACAGATTATTTTCCCGAAGGACCTGGAGGACCTTCCTGACATGCTCCACGTGGGAGGACCAGTCCTTGGAAAACACCAGTATGTCATCAAGGTACACTACAAGAAAATTACCCAGGTAATCTCTCAGAATTTCATTAATAAAATTCTGGAAGACGGCAGGGGCATTACACAACCCAAAGGGCATGACTAGGTATTCGAAATGACCTTCGGGCGTGTTGAACGCAGTTTTCCACTCATCCCCCTCTTTGATGCGGATAAGGTTATATGCCCCCCGTAGATCGAACTTAGAGAACCATTGGGCCCCCTGAACCTGATTAAAAAGATCCGGAATCAAAGGAAGGGGATACTGGTTCCTTACTGTGACCTTATTCAAGTTCCGATAATCAATGCACGGCCTAAGACCACCATCCTTCTTCCCCACGAAAAAGAAGCCAGCACCTACAGGAGAAGTCGAGGGGCGAATGAAACCCTTGGCCAGGCATTCTTGGATATACTCCCTCATAGCTTTACGTTCAGGACATGACAGATTAAATATCCTCCCCTTAGGAAGCTTGGCACCAGGCACCAAATCGATGGCGCAATCGTAATCTCTATGAGGGGGCAACACCTCGGAGGCCTCCTTAGAAAACACATCAGCGAAGTCCTGAACAAACTCAGGAAGCGAGTTTACCTCCCGGGGAGAAATAGAGTTAACCGAAAGACATGACATCAGGCAGTCACTACCCCATTTGGTGAGATCCCCAGTATTCCAATCAAACGTGGGATTATGCAGCTGCAACCAGGGAAGACCTAATACCAGATCGGACGATAATCCCTGCATCACCAGTACAGAGCACTGCTCCAAATGCATGGAGCCAACACCGAGTTCAAAAACAGGAGTATGCTGAGTAAAATAACCATTAGCAAGAGGAGTGGAGTCGATACCTACTACAGGGATAGGATAAGGTAAATCAATAAATGGCATTTTTAGAGACATAGCAAATTCCACAGACATGATATTAGCAGATGAGCCCGAATCCACGAAGGCACTGCCAGTAGCAGACCGGCCAGAAAACGAGACCTGAAAGGGAAGCAAAATCTTATTGCGTTTAGTATTAACGGGAAATACCTGTGCGCCCAAGTGACCTCCCCGATGATCACTTAGGCGCGGAAGTTTTCCGGCTGCTTATTCTTGCGCCTGGGACAGGTGTTCAGTAGATGCTTGTCGTCCCTACAATAGAAGCAGAGACCATTCTTCCTGCGAAACTCTCTATGTTGTCGAGGGGACATGGAGGCCCCGAGTTGCATAGGTACCTCCGAGTCTTCCGTGGAAGAGCGAGGAGACGGGACCTCGGGGGGAATCGCAGGGCAGTCAGAGGGGAAAACATTGAAACGTTCAAGCTGACGTTCCCTGAGACGTCGGTCAAGTCGTACTGCTAGGGCCATAACCTGGTCTAGGGAGTCAGAAGAGGGGTAGCTAACCAGCAGATCCTTCAGGGCGTCAGATAATCCTAACCTAAACTGGCACTTTAGGGCCGGGTCGTTCCACCGAGAAGCTACGCACCACTTTCTAAAATCAGAACAGTATTCCTCAACAGGTCTCCCACCCTGACGTAAGGTCACCAGCTGACTCTCGGCTAAGGCAGTCCTGTCAGTCTCGTCGTAAATGAGACCGAGGGCAGAGAAAAACCGATCAACGGAGGAAAGTTCAGGGACGTCAGGAGCCAAGGAGAAGGCCCACTCTTGGGGCCCTTCCTGGAGTCGGGATATAATGATACCCACCCGCTGGTTCTCGGAACCTGAGGAGTGAGGTCTTAGGCGGAAATAAAGTCTGCAACTCTCCCGGAAGGAGAGAAAAGTCTTACGGTCCCCTGAGAACCGGTCAGGTAACTTGAGGTTGGGTTCTAAAGGTGAGGTGAGGGGTACTACAAAGGCAGCGTCAGACTGATTGACCCTCTGAGCCAGGGCCTGGACCTGTAGGGAGAGGCCCTGCATCTGCTGGGTCAGGGTCTCAAGGGGGTCCATGATAGCGTCAGCGTAGAAGAAATGGTAGACTAGGTAAGGGCTTGTTATTATGTAATGGCAGGAAGGAGGTGAAGGGAACAAGTGAGCCCTAATCTACCCACCGCCCTGTCCCTGCCTACTTGCAACGACCCGCCCTAGGCGACGGGGTACAACTTGGCGGCGGTCCCTACGCTGTCTAAGTGCAAGGGAAACAAACAGGGAACACGCAATGGAATACAGTAGCCCACGGAACGCCGCGAGGAAACGGAGCGGTGAATGAGCCAGTCAGGATCAGGAAGTAGTGGAGTATACAAACGGGAGCACGGAGCAGAAGCAAGCCAGGGGTAGAGCAACGCAGGATAAACGGAACTGAAGCAAAGCAGAAGCACGGCAGAAGCAGGCTGGAGCAAGGCAGCAGAGGCCAGGAATCCAAAAAGAATAACAAGCAAGGAGGAAGAGAAAACGGCAGGTATAAATGGACAGGGGGCGGAGCTAACTCTGACTGACCAGGCCGCGATAGGCTCTCCCACTCCTGAGCCTGCCACCCTGATTGGTGGGAGCAGGTGTCAGTCTCAGAGGTCTGGCCTCAGGTGTCGACTGATTAATCCTGGGAGTATACCCAGATGTAGTACCTGGCAGATCCTTTACACATTCCCTTATATTTAATCCGGTCCATGACCACGATATTCCCACCTTTATCAGATGGTTTGATAATAATCGTGTCATCATTCTCCAGAGATCTTAATCCTGCTATTTCCTCCCTGGTTGTGTTAAACTGATCACATCTAGAGTCATCTAGCAGACGGAGTTGGTCCTCCACTACTTTGACAAACACATCAATCGGGGTGTTATCATTGAGAGGCGCAAATTTGGTGGATGGAACCCTTAGATCCATAGTAATTCTATGTTGTCTGGAGTCATAAACTCCACGGTCAATAATCATGTAAAGTGCAGTCTGGTTGCCATGACAACCAGACACCAACACTATGTTAACACCGTAAATGGTGTGTACATGGTATTCTGTTTGAGTAGACAATAGTACTCTATGGAGTGGTAGGCCTTTAATACAGCTACATTCTATAGATGGGTTGCACCTAATGAAAATGTATATAGGCCGCATTAGATTCCAGCGAACATACCCATGTTCGTTTTATTCTTTAACGGAGGTCATCACTATAGATTTATTAGGGTAGGGGTGTATATCTAATTGAACTACATACCATAGTAACCTAATGCTATTTGAGTCTTCAAGTCCCGGGTCAATAGGCAAATGTAATGCAGTATGTCCTTATGGCTGTGCTGGTTTCTATGACAACCAGACGCCAACACTCTGCTAACATCGTAAATGTTGTGTACATAGTACTTTGTTGAAGAACAGAACAACATTTTATAGAGTCAGGTCTTGAGCACAGTGATGCTCTACGCATGGATTGCTTCTGGTGTTCCAGTGCTAGATCCCCATGTAAATAATATATCCGCTTTTCGGATCTCTGATGTTACTAGGGACGCTGAGCGTCTGGACTACACTAGATTGGTTGCCGAGATAGGGAGGCGCGCCGCAGTCCTGACAGGTCACTAGTGACGTGTCGTATCTGGATTGGCGGTGGTCGTGGGCATGTCAGTGTAGGAGGAGGGCTTGAGCCGTTTAAAAGACCGGCACCTCGCCGGCTCGTGTGCGACTATTATACCTCAGTCGTGCACGGGCCGGGAGGTTATGTAAAGCACACAAATGTGCGATCCGGCAATATTGTGAAATAACAATTTAAAATACCAATAATCCCTGATGATGCACCATAAACACTGGTGGTGCAGAAACGCGTAGGATTAGCGCGGTATATCACAATAAACATTGAGTGAATGTGGGGCAGCAATTGTAGAACAAGGTGTATGCTACTTATCACCGGAAGTTGTTGGGTTCGATTGCTGACCATATCACTGTACTTGGCTTAAAGAGCCGGACTAGCGCGGTGTAGCGCATGGTATAGCGTGGTACAGCACAACTACCTTTCAATTATTGCGGTTCAGCAATTATAATATAATAGGACAGACTGGTCTAGGGGTTAATACTACCTATTGCCTTTTAGGCCGTGTCTGTGCTGCTGACCCTATGATTGAGCCTGGTATTTTTGGCTTTAAGGGCCCATTTTAATGATTATCAATTAAAATTTATTTTAATCGTTAATTTGAGGCAGTAAAATTTGGTCAATACTTTCAGTGTTTAATTGTAAAAGCACCAAAATGTTGCAAAAAATTGCATTTTTATCAATTGAAATGCATCTGCTTGTAAGACAGCTAGAAATACCTAACTTATTTAACTATATATCACTATATAACTATATATTACTATATAACTTATAGCAGATATTTCTCACATTTTCAATAAAATTTCAAAAGGCTATTTTTTTAGGGACCAGTTCAGTTCTGAAGTGGCTTTGAGGGGCCCATACTTTACAAACCCCCATAAATCACCCCATTTTAAAAACTTTACCCCTCAAAGTATTCAAAGCAGCATTTAGAAACTTTCTTAATCCTTTAAGCGTTTCACAAGAATTAAAGCAATGTACAGGTAAAATGTACAAATCGTATTTTTTTTCAGAAATTCATTTTTAATCCAGATTATATTTTAGGCCCCATGTTAGGTTTAAAGAGGTAGTTTAGTACCAAAACAAAGGAAATCCCCCAAAAAACACCCAATTTTGGAATCTACACCCCACAAGGAATTTATCTAGGTGTGTAGTGAGCATTTTGACCCCACAGGTGTTTCATAGATTTTATTAGAATTGGACTGTGAAAATGAAAATGTTCTTTTTTTCCAATAAAATGAAGAATTTTTTACTTTCCACAAATATTAAAGGAGAACAAGCAAGCTTTGCTGGAATGGTTTGTGTAGGCCATATTGCATTTGCTAATGCCCCTGAGAGGCCAAAACAGTGGAAGCCCATCACAAGTGACCCTATTTGGGAAACTACACCTCTCAAGGAAATGATGTAGGAGTATAGAGAGCATTTTGAACCCACAGGTTTTCTGCAGAAATTATTGGAAGTATGCCAAGAAAATTAAAATCTAAATTTTTACCAATAAAATGTAGGTTTAACTACTTTTTTTTTCCCATTTCCACAAGAACTAAAGGAGAATAAATCCCAACTTGTTTAAACAATTTCTCCCGAGTACAGCAATACCCCATTTGTGGTGATAAACGGCTCTTTGGACACACGGCAGGGCTCAAAAGGGAAGGAGCGCCATTTGACTTGGAGCTCAAATTTAGCTGTAATGGTTTGCGGATGCCATGTCGCATTTGCAAAGCCGCTGAGGGGCCAAAATACTGGAAACCCCCACAAGTGACCCCATTTGGCAAAGTACACCACTAAAGGAAATTATCTAGGGGTATATCTTTTTCATTTCCACAAGAACTAAAGGAGAGAAATTTGTTAAACAATTACTCCCGAGTATGGCAATTCTCCATATGTGGTCATAAACTGCTGTTTGGACACATGGTAGGGATCAAAAAGGAAGGAGCGCCATTTGAATTTTGGAATGGCACCATGTCGCATTTGCTGAGCCCCTGTAGTACTAGTACAGTGGAAACCCCCCGAAAGTGACTTTATTTTGGAAAATACTACCCGTTGCTTGGTAGTAGTGAGTATTACTGGTATTTTAGGTAAAAATGTGGGGGCAGATGTAATCTGAGTACATCAAGTTATAATAAGAGGCTATAATAATGGGGTAAGTAATAAAACTATCCAGTTCCTATATACTAGGGCCCTAAAACTGAAGGAATGTTCCCCTCCGGCCTGCACATTGGGATGTATTTTCATCACCACATTACTAGTGCCATAACTTTTTTATTTTTCGGTTGATGGAGCTGTGTGAGGGCTTGTATTTTGTGAGGCAAGCTGTAGATTTTATTGGGACACATGGCTTTTTGATCACTTTTTATTTCACTTGATTTTGTTTTGGAAGAAAACAAGTAATTCTGGAATAGTTTTATATTGGGGTTTTTTTCGGCATTCACCGTGTGCCATAAATTACATGTTAACTTTATTCTGCGGCTTTATACGATTAAGGTAATACCAAATTGATATGATTTTTTTTATGTATTGCAACTTTTGCACTATAAAATCATTAATTTTGTATTTTGTGTCGCCATATTCTAAGACCCATAACTTTTTTAATTTTTCGTGAACAGAGCTGTGTCATGGATTTTTTTTTTTTGCCGGATGGGCTGTCATTTTTGTTGGTACTATTTTGGGGTAAATGTGACTTATTGATCACTTTTAATTCAATTTTTTGGAATTAGATGTGAACTAAAAACCCGATTCTGGCTTTGTTTTTCATAAGTTGTTTTTTTTTTTACGGCGTTCACCATGCGGGATAAATTATGTAATAGTTTTAAAGTTTGGGTCGTTATGGATGCGGCGATACCAATAACGTATAATTTTTTTATTTTATTTGTTTTTTCCAATAATAAATGACTTATTATGGGGAAAAAAGGCATTTTTGGGTTTTTTAACTTGAAGCTTTTATTTTTTTAGAACCTTTTTATTAACTTTTTTGAACTTTTTATTTTTTCCCTCTGGGGGGGGCTTGAAGACCTGCACCATTGATCGCTATTCTAATACAATGCACTACATACGTAGTGCAGTGAATCAGAACTGTCAGTCCTACACTGACAGCAAGCCTATGAGGATTCGCCTCTGGACAGTGAAGTGAGGGACTTCTCCTTGATCGGAGAAGTGGTGGGGATTCCGCTTCAGAAGTCCCTGACGTCACTGTGTCCATATATGCACACTGTATTACCCGGCCCCATAGACTTCTATGGGAGCCGGGGAGTCTGGGAGAATGGCCAAAAATAGGGCATGTCCCATTTTTATGGCCGGGTTTCCCAGGCCGTCAAAAAAATCGGTCATGTGAATAGCCCCATTTGGGGTCCATTGTTCCTACTGCGGCCGTGTGACGGACGTTTTTTGAACGTCCGCCACACGGCCGGGAAACCCTGTCGTGTGCATAAGGGCTAATTGTTTCAGACAATGCTGGCATGGATATATTTGAATGGGTTTGCCGACGTACTGTGCAGACGACCTGTAATTTACGCGTCGTCGTTTGACAGCTGTCAAACGACGACGCGTAAATTGTCTGCCTCGGCAAAGAAGTGCAGGGCACTTCTTTGCAACGTAATTTGAGCCGTTCTTCATTGAACTCAATGAAGAGCAGCTCAAAATATACAAGCATCACAGACGCCTCGTATATTACGAGGAGGAGCATGTACGGCTGAAACGAGGCAGCTGTTTTCTTCTGAAAACAGGCTGTCATTTCAGCCGTAAATGACAGCTAGCGTGTGAACATACCCTTATTCTGGCTAGTGCCAGGAGAAGGAGGGAGTTTGAATCGTCAAACCTCCTACACTGTGTGCCGCCATTTTCTGAGCGACTGCACAGTGTAGGAGGATTACATACAGTGCTCAGCAGACAGTTTAACACAAAGATACACGAACGTAAAACACACATCACATACACGAACATAACTTACCTGCTCCTGTCGCCGCTGCCGCCTCCACTCCTATTCCTTGTGCCTTCGCTTCCTTGAACATATGGCCGGAAGCCGCGGCCGGAAGTCGTCATCTTACTGTCCGGCCGCGGCTTCCGGTCCACATGAAAATGGCGCCAGATTTCGCTCTGCCAAAGGCCTTCCTTTTGATCTGTGTGGGAGCGGCGCATGCGCCTTCCCACACAGACAGCGTACGCTGCAGTGAATGGAACGACTCCCATTTGCATTCTCTATGGGGTTGTATGTGCCGTATTCCATCTCTGTATGTGTCGAACACAAGAACACAAACAAATAACATTTATTTTAATATCATACTAAAAGCAATTGGATAAAAAAAATAATTCATGACACCTTCCCTTTAAAGCAACATGACTTTTTTAATCACATAATTGATTATTTAGGCTACAAGATAGGTGCCAGATATACAAGATGGAAACCAGATATACAAGATGGAGTCTACACAAAATGGAATCATTTAAACACATTTTAATCACTTTCACCGTTTACAAAATGGGGTATTTTTTGGGGGTGTTTCCACTGTTTTGGCCCCACAAGACCTCTTAAAACCTGACATGGTGACTAAAATATAATCTAGTAAAAAGAAGGCCCCAAAATCTACTAGGTGCTCCTTTGCTTCTGAGGCCTGTGCCTCAGTCCATTAGCAAACTAGGGCCACATGTGGGTTATTTCTAAAAACTGCAGAATATGGCTAATAAATTTGCAGTTGTACTTCTCTGGTAAAACCTTCTGTGTTACAGAAAAACAATGGATTTAAAATTTATTTCTGAAAAAAAAAATGAATCTATTGCTTTAATTCCTGTGACACGCCTAAAGGTTTAAGAAACTTTCTTAATGCTGTTTTGAATACTTTTTTAAGGGTGGTTTTTAAAATGTGGTGATTTATCGAGGTTTATAAAGTATGGGCCCCTCAAAGACACTTTAGAACTTAACAGTTCCCTGAAAAAATTGCCTTTTAAAATTTTCTTGAAAGCGTGAGAAATTTCTGCTAAAATTATACGTCTTGTAGTGTTCTAAAAAAAATAAAAGGATGTTTAAAAAAATGATGCAAATATAAAGTAGACATATGGGAAATGTATATTAGCAACAATTTTGTTTGGTATTACTTTCTGTCTTACAAGCAGATACATTTCAATTTATAAAAATTCAAATTTTTGCAATTTTTCGCTACATTTTGCTGTTTTTCACAATTAAATACTGAATGTATCGACCAAATTTTACCACTAACATCAAGTCCAATGTGTCACGAGAATAGCTTGGATAAGTAAAAACATTCTAAATTTATTACCAGAAAAAGTGCCAAAAGATAAGGCTCTATTAAAACTAGCCTCTGCGGGACCAGGCCTATTTTGACCTTAAAGACCAAGCATTCTTTTTTCGATTTTAACTCTCCGCCTTTCAAGAGTCATAACTTTTTTATTTTTATGTCGACATAGCCAGATGAGGGCTTGTTTATTGTGGGACAAACTGTATTTCATGGCACCATTTATCATACCATATAAAATAACCATTTTTGGGTATATACATTATATTGATTACATTTTAATAATTTTTTTGGGGGAAGGAATTGAAAAACAATAGCTACTTCAGCATTGTTTTTCACGTTTCAAATTGACGCCATTCACTATGTGGTGTAAAAGACATGTTAACTTTATTCTATGGGTTAGTACAATTACGCAATACCAAATATGTATAGGTTTTTTATGTTTTACTAATTTTGTACAATTAAAACACTTTTAAACAAAAATTATTTGCTTTTGCATTGCTGCTTTTCAAGAGCCGTAGCTTTTTTATTTTTTCATTGATGTAGCCATATGTGGGCTTGTTTTTTGCGAGACCAGATTTTTTTGGAGTAATGGGACTTATTGATTAACTTTTATTTTACTTTTTGCCGTTTTTTTTTTGGACGGCTTTCGCCTGTCGGTTTAATTAATGTGTTAACTTTATTGTTTTTGGTTTGTCACAATCACTGTGATACCAGATATGTATGTTTTTTTTTTACACTTTTAGTAAATAAAACCACAAAAAGTGGTTTTAGTTTCATTTATACTTTTTTTTATGTTTTAATAAACTTTAACTGTTTTAATTATTATTTTTTTTAGTCCCACTAGGAGACTTTACAATACGATCTCCTAATCGCAGATATAATGCTTCGGTATAGTTAGTATACTAGTCAGGGCAGGCCTGGAGGCCTCTGTTATGCTGCCGGCTGCCTTGGTAACCCATATGCGGTCGCGATCGTATTCACGGGCCACCGACAGGTGACAGAGTGAGTTCCCTCTATCAAACCACTTAAATGCTGCGGTCCATATTGACCATTGCAGAGGGCACCCGGCTGTCAACTCCTTAATGACCCGGCTTATTTTGGCCTTAAAGGGGTTTTCCCATCTTGGATATTTTATGGCATATCCACAGGATATGCCATAAAAGTCCGATAGATGCGGGTCCCACCTCTGGGACCCGCACCTATATCTAGAACAAGGCCCCCTAAACCCTGTTCTAGCTTAGTCTGCTTTCGGTGCCTCCCGGCCACTTCCTGGCTAGGTGGTCAGGAGTTACATAAACAGCCGAGTGCTCGCTGAGGTACGCTGTTTCTGTAACTCCCATAGAAGTGAATGAGAGTTACTGAAACAGCGTAGCACGGTGAGCTACACTGTTTCCGGAACTCGGTAGCTACGGGAACAGCGCAGCTCGTCGTGCTACGCTGTTTTCGTAGCTCCCATTAATTTCTATGGGAGTTACGCAAACCGCTTATCTCTGTGAGCTATGCTGTTTCCGTAACTCCCGACCACCTAACCAGGAAGTGGCCAGGAGGCAGCGAAAGCCGAGTAAGCTAGAACAGGGTTTAGGGGGCTCTGTTCTAGAGATAGGTGTGAGTCCCAGAGGGGGGACCTGCATCTATTGGACTTCTATGGCATATACTGTGGATATGCCATAATTGTCCAAGATGGGAAAACCCCTTTAACCCTTTCACGTCGCAAAAAAAATATTTGGGTTGGAAATAGAAAAATTGCAGTTCTGCCGTTGTTTTTTTCAATATTTTTTGGTACGGCATTCATCATGCGGTTTAAATAACATGTCAACTTCGTTGTTTGGGTCACTACTGCTGTACCCGTGGTTGCTGACTGCCGGAATGGCATACTTCCCTCCGGCAGCGCGCGCAGTCGTCCCGGCCTTAAAGGAACAGTGTCACCCAAAAATGTTTTTTAATATGTTAAAGATGTTAGTGCTTTATTAAAAACGTTTGGATTAATTTGTGTGTTTGTGTGTTACTTTTTTTTATTTTTACACTTTTTCTTCCCTATGGGGGCTGCCATTTTTTTTTCCATTTCTGTATGTGTCGATTAACGGCACATACAGACATGGAATACAGCAGCTCCAGTCCCATAGGGACTGCGAACGGGACCCGTTCCATCCACTATCGTGTACGCCGTTCACAGTTCAATTTGAAATGCGCGCCGTCCGGCGCCATTTTCCTGTGGACCGGAAGTCGCGGCCGGACAGTAAGATTACTACTTCCGGTCGCGTCTTCCGGACTTGTGCACATGGAGCAGCGGCAGCAGACGGAGCGGATGGACCGGAGGGAGCGGCGGCGACTGGAGCAGGTAAGTTATTTCTATGTATGTTCGTGTTTCAGTGTGTTTACTACTGTATGTTAACCTTCTACACTGTGTGTTAGCTCAAAAAATGGCGACACACAGTGTAGGAGGTTAGACCGTTCAAACCCCTCGTTTCTCCCGGCACTAGCCAGGATAAAGGAGGGGGGGATTCTGAGAGCTCACTAGAGCGAGGGATTTTTACCCAATTTTGCAGCATAAAGCAATGTGGTTGCTTTACCACATGCAATGCTGCAATTTTGGGAATGGCTCCATCTAGTGACCAGTGCTGGGAAATATTATAAATTGAATCCAATTTATAATATTTCCTGACTCGTGAAAAAAAAAAAAAAATTAGAACAATGTTTAATCACCTATACACTAACTGTTTAACTAAAAAAAACAAAACATGTTTTGCTGGCAACACATGTCCTTTAACCCCTTAGTGACCAGCCCATTTTAGGCCTTAATGACCAAGCTATTTTATTCGTTTTTCTATAGTCGCATTCAAAGAGCTATAACGTTTTTATTTTTTCGTCTACATAGCTGTATGAGGACTTGTTTTTTGCGGGATTAGTTGTGCTTTTTAATAGCACCATTTTTGGGTACATATAATTTTTATATTAACTTTTATTAACCTTTTTGGGGGGGATTATAAAAAAAACCTGAAATTTCGCCATTGTTCTATGCGTTTTTAAATTGACGCCGTTCACTATGCGACGTAAATAACATGTTACCTTTATTCTATGGGTCGGTACGATTACGGCGATACCACATATGTGGAGGTTTTTTTATGTTTTACGACTTTTGCACAATAAAAACACTTTTGAACTAAAATTATTTGTTTTTGCATCGTCGCTTTCCAAGAGCCGTAATTTTTTTTATTTTTCCATCAATGTAGTGATTTTTTGGGCTTGTTTTCTGCGGGACAAGACGTAGTTTTGAATGGTACTGTTTTGGGGTACATGGGACTTATTGATTCATTTTTATTATGACTTTTTTGGGGGGCAATGGAAAAAAATTGCAATTTCGCCATAGTTTTTTGCGTTTTTTTTTACGGTGTTCACTTTGCGGTTTAAATTACATATTAACTTTATTAATGGAGTCATTACGGTCGCGGCGATACCACATATGTGTACTTTTTTTTTTTTTTTACACTTTTACTAAATAAAACCACTTTTTATGGAAAAAAATGGTTTTATTTATTTTTTTACTGTACTTTTTATTAATAATCTTTATTTCACTTTGATGACTTATTTTATTAGTCCCACTAGGGGACTTTACTGTGCGATGTTCCGATCGCTGCTATAATGCTCTGGTATACTTCGTATACCAGAGCATTATTGCCTGTCAGTGTAAATCTGACAGGCAATCTGTTAGGACGTGCCTCCGGCGCGTCCTAACAGGCATATGTCCAGGGCAGACCTGGGGGCTTTTATCAGTCCCCCGGCTGCCATGACACCCCATCGGAGACCCGCGATTGCATTCGCGGGCCGCCGATGGGTGACAGAGGGAGCGCACTCCCTCTGTAAACAAAGTTAAATGCCGCGGTCGCTATTGACGGCGGCATTTAACGGGTTAAACGGCCGCGATCGAAGTAAACTTCGATCGCGGGCGTTGGAGCAGGAGCTCAGCTGTCATCAGACAGCAGAGCCCCGGCTCCTGCCTGCACGGGAGACCCGTGCAGAACTAAGACTAGGCTGACGTGAAAAGGCGTCAGCCTAGCCTAAAGCCCATTAGTGAATCACGTAAAAAGGCGTATTAGTGGTCACTAAGGGGTTAAAGGGCTAGTGCGTGCACACCCTACAGGCAGCAGTGGGGAACTGCAGCCGTGTGTGCTGGCGTCTCCGGGAAGGGAGACACCGATAAAAAGAGAGTGTCCTGCGGTCGGGGCTGTCGGAGGTAAGTAGGATGTGCCAGCACTCAGCAACCACGGGCACAACAGAAGTGACCCAAAAGTTTGTTTATCCAGCACATCTTTTGTTTGCACGGCCTCCCACTCCATATTGTGTCAGATCGGGGTGCACAATCCACATCCAGGTTCTGGAGAGCCTTATGTAGAATTTTGATGTGAAATTGGACTTTTCTTCTGCTTATCACCCGCAGTCTAATGGCCAAGTTGAAAGGATCAACTAGGTACTTGAGAATTATCTTTGTCATTTAATTTCAGTTCATCAAGACAATTGGGTACAGCTTTTGCCATGGGCCAAATTCTCCTACAACAATCATACTAACTGAATCTACTGCTCCTTCTCCGCTCTTCATTGTGTACAGTCATCATCCACGTGTTCCTCTTCCTGTGCCAGCTATGTCTCAAGTGCCTGCAGCAAATTCTTCCTTTGGAGGTTTTCTTCACATCTGGCAGCAAACTAATTCTGCAAAGCTTCAGGCAGTTGATTGCATGAAGAGATAGACGGATAAGAAAACAAAAATTCCTCCTCAGTTTTCTCCTGGAGTCAAGGTCTGGTTGTCGTCCAAAAACATTCATCTGAAGATCCCTTCCCTCAAATTTGCTCCCAGATTCCTCGGTCGCTTCGAAATTTTGCAACAGATAAACCCTGTATCCTATAAGCTTTGGCTACCGCCTACCCTCATAATCCCCAACTCATTCCATGTGTCCCTACTAAAGGCTGTGGTTCTGAACCGATTCAGCAAATCCCCTGGGTCTACAGTTGCTCCCTGTGTTTCTTCTGACGTCTTTGATCTCCCGAAGGAGATCCTGGACTATAAGAGGGTAGGAGGAAAGTCGTTCTTTCTGGTGGACTGGAATGGATTTGGTCCTGAGGAGAGGTCTTGGAAGACAGAAGAGAATGTTAATACCCCAACTCTCATCAAGAAGTTGCTCTTACTCTCTGGACCTACGAAGAGAGGGTGTTAGGGTCGAGAACTGTTTTGCAAACAGTCGCTGACTACCAACACGTCCTACTTACCTCCGGCAGCCGCGACCGCAGGACACACTCTTTTTGCCGGTGTCTCCCTCCTCAGAGACACCAGCACACATGGCTGCAGTTCCCCACTGCTGCCTGTAGGGTGTGCGTGCTGGCCCTTTAAGGCCGGGACGAAGGCGCGTGCGCACCCTACACCCTATTGCCTGTAGTGTGCGCGTTCGTCCTGCCTTAAAGGGCCAGCACGCACACCAATGTAAATATTCTCTAACCAATCCCTTTGCATCCTGGACTACATAAAGGACTCTGCCCTCTTCCTCCTTGCCTGAACATTGTTGTGTCTGACCATGTGCATTATTGCAAATGGTCCCTTAGTTGTATCCTGCATCCCATGTTCCCGTATGCAGAATTTGTGTTTGTTCCAGTGCGAAGGCTAGTGTCGGAGTCGAGAGTGTCATATGTGCCAAGTGTCATCTGTGTCAAATGTCTGCTACATCAAACGTCTGCTATGCCAAGTGTCTGCCTAATCTTCTATGCAGGTACTCTTGGCCTAAAGACTTTTATTGACTGTTGTTTGACCAGCTGCTACTCCGCTACAGCGGAGCGTCCTCGTGGGTCCACATAACCATAGCCGCAACAATTACGATTGGTGCGATACCATATATGTGTCTATGTGCAATTGTCTTTTACACTGATTTTATTTTATTTTTACTGTGAATTTTTTTTGGGAATAAACTTTATTTAACTGTATTTAATTTTTTTAGTCCCATTAGGGGACTTCACAATGCGATCTTCTAATGCACTACTGCCTGTCAGTGTAAAACTGATTGGCAGCCTATTAGGCCGATGTCTCTGGCACGGTCTAATAGGCATATAGTTAATGCAGGTCAATTTTAGTTGGCGATCGCATTCACGGACCATCGATGGGTGACAAAGGTAGTCCCTTCTCTTTGTCAAACTACTTAAATGGCGCGGTTTCTATTGACCGGGGAATTTAAGGAGTTAAACGGCCACAATCTGAGTTTTCTCTGAATCTGGCCATTGCATTTTTGTAATTCTTGTTTGGCGCAGCCCACATATAACTTCTTACAGGTGCATTTAATATCATATGTTACACCATTAGTGTGATAATTAATATGGTCCTTAATAATATAATATGGACCCCCATCAACATGGCTAATAGATTATTTTATTATTTTTGCTTCCTGACATGCGCAACATTTTCTGCAGGTGAAAACGCCCGGTATTTGCAAAACTTTTTTCTCTCCAGGAACTTGTTGTTTGCCCCCTTTTCTCTTTCTGATCTTTTGGAGCCACTAAATTTCCAAATTTAAACTAGAGACCTTTGGGCCCTAGGGAAAATTTTAGACCCTGTCGATTCCCCCCTCCCGCTTGGATGCGCGTGCCTCAGTGGCATTGAGAATTTTAAGGACAACATAGTTACTAGACAATTTTCTATGTATGATAATATACCTCTAAATGATACAGTAATAAAGTTACCACAAAATACCACTATCCACTATACAAATATCTTTATTAGTATATCAAAGTAAAAATGGGCCCTGTAGCCAATTTTACAATAACAGGCTTAAGCATTATGAACATAAGATAAATCAAAGGTATCAGGACAGCGTAATGTCACTATATTCCTAACTGTTTAGAGGCACCTTATCTATCTAAACCAACTATATTTTTTAGATCTACTGCCACTATCATTTATAGGTGTCCCTATGCGTCTTTGCACCCCTCGGTCAAACACTGGTGTCGCTGCATGCTGGGGAGACACTAACAGCATGTAAACTGTGCTGACCGGCAAATTATTCTTATTAAAGTGTGACCTCTGGGGTCGCTCCCTTCACTTTGTCGGGTGCAGAAACCCATAGGTACACCTATGAATGATAGTGGTAGTAGATCAGAAAAACATATTTGGTTTATAAAGATAAGGTGCCTCTAACCAGTTAGGAATATAGTGACAATACGCTCTCTTGACACCTTTGATCTATCTTCTATTCATACTGCTTTAAGCCTGTTATTTAGAAATGGGCTACAGGGCTCGTTTTCAATTTGATATACTAATAAATAAATTTTAATTGTTCATTAAGACAGTGACTTGACTATAAATGTGAACGTATATACACCTTACATTATACAGTGAGTTTGCTTACAGGGAAGGAAATAAGTATTTTATCCCTTGCTGATTTTGTAAGTTTGCCCACTGTCAAAGTCATGAACAGTCTAGAATTTTTAGGCTAGGTTAATTTTACCAAGTATTTGATCCCCTACCAACCATTAAGAGTTCAGCCTCCTCCAGACCAGTTACACGCTCCAAATCAACTTGGTGCCTGCATTAAAGACAGCTGTCTTAAATGGTCACCTGTATAAAAGACTCCTGTCCACAGACTCAATTAATCAGTCTGACTCTAACCTCTACAACATGGGCAAGACAAAAGAGCTTTCTAAGGATGTCAGGGACAAGATCATAGACCTGCACAAGGCTGGAATGGGCTACAAAACCATAAGTAAGACGCTGGGTGAGAAGGAGACAACTGTTGGTGCAATAGTAAGAAAATGGAAGACATACAAAATGACTGTCAATCGACATCGATCTGGGGCTCCATGCAAAATCTCACCTCGTGGGGTATCCTTGATCCTGAGGAAGGTGAGAGCTCAGCCGAATACTACACGGGGGGAACTTGTTAATGATCTCAAGGCAGCTGGGACCACAGTCACCAAGAAAACCATTGGTAACACATTACGCCGTAATGGATTAAAATCCTGCAATGCCCGCAAGGTCCCCCTGCTCAAGAAGGCACATGTACAGGCCCATATGAAGTTTGCAAATGAACATCTGGATGATTCTGAGAGTGATTGGGAGAAGGTGCTGTGGTCAGATGAGACTAAAATTGAGCTCTTTGGCATTAACTCAATTCGCCGTGTTTGGAGGAAGATAAATGCTGCCTATGACCCAAAGAACACTGTCCCCACTGTCAAGCATGGAGGTGGAAACATTATGTTTTGGGGGTGTTTCTCTGCTAAGGGCACAGGACTACTTCACCGCATCAATGGGAGAATGGATGGAGCCATGTACCGTCAAATCCTGAGTGACAACCTCCTTCCCTCCACCAGGACATTAAAAATGGCTCGTGGCTGGGTCTTCCAGCATGACAATGACCCGAAACATACAGCCAAGGCAACAAAGGAGTGGCTCAAAAAGAAGCACATTAAGGTCATGGAGTGGCCTAGCCAGTCTCCAGACCTTAATCCCATCAAAAACTTATGGAGGGAGCTGAAGATCCGAGTTGCCAAGCGACAGCATCGAAATCTTAATGATTTACAGATGATCTGCAAAGAGGAGTGGGCCAAAATTTCATGTAACATGTGTGCAAACCTCATCATCAACTACAAAAAACGTCTGACTGCTGTGCTTGCCAACAAGGGTTTTGCCACCAAGTATTAAGTCTTGTTTGCCAAAGGGATAAAATACTTATTTCTCTGTACACAATGCAAATAAATATATATAATTTTGACTATGTGATTTTTCTTTTTTTTTTTTTTTATATAATCTATCTCTCACTGGTAAAATTAACCTAGCCTAAAAATTCTAGACTATTCATGTCTTTGATCGTGGGCAAACTTACAAAATCAGCAAGGGATCAAACACTTATTTCCTTCACTGTATATATCCACTATACAAAAACAAATATCACCATGCTTTTACGGAACAAAACCCAGCGTACCAAGGTCAATATTATAAACGATACCACTATACAAGGGACAAACAATACCGCCACGCTATGACCACATATTACAACTACATAGTGACTGAATATTACAAACATACTGTTAGTGAATAATGCCTCCACACCATAACAACAAATTACCACTACATAGTTACTGAATAATACCACCATACTGTTACTGACTAAAATAAACTATTCAATGACCAATATTACCACCATATAGGACCATATAGTGGTAAATACCAGTATTACACAAGCACTCTGCAGACCATATAAGTGAATACAGTACAGGTACATCTACTGACTTACAGGTGACAATATTCTCAGATTGGAGTTGTTCGCTTTCCCTTTTCTTCTTCTTCATCCAAACAAGACTGCCATGATGACTTCTTACAGCTACAATTTATCTCTGCAGAATTTACAGCACATACATCTTTGGCTCCTTGATTTTCCAGCAATCTGTCCACCTATTCTCAAACGTTAATAATGATCCTCTTATAGCCCCACACAGTAATAGAGCCCCCAAACAGTAGTAATGTCCCCCTTTGCACCACCCATACAGTCCTCTTTTATGCTCCATATAATAGTTAGGTGCCCCCAATAATAGTTAGGTGCTCCCATATAGTAGTCAGGTGACCCCATATAGAAGACAGTTGCCCAATATAGTAGATAGACTCTCCTATAGTAGATAGGCCCTCATATAGTAGATAGGTGCCCCTATATAGTATATAGGTGCCCCTGTATATTAGATAGGCACCCTCATATAGTAGGGAGGCCCAATAAAGTAGTTAGACCCTCCATACATTAGATAGACCCCATATGTATTTAGGCTCCCTATATAGTAGATAAGTGATCCCTAAGTAGCAGTTAGTACCCAATATAGTAGATAGGTGCCCCCATATATTAGATAGATGTCCCCATGTAGCAAACAAAGGACCCTATATAGTAGTTATGTTGTTAGGCCCTCATGTAGTAGATAAGTGACCTCCCTGATAGAGTAGTTAGGTCCCCTACTCAATTAATAGTGCTTCCTATAGCACCATTAAAAAGTTAAGAAAATGGAAACTCACTTAACAACGTTCCCACAAAGAGTTCCTGCTTCTTCAGCCTGCTGCCTGGTGCAATACAGTGACGTAATTATGCATTGCGTCAGGCTGATGTCCTCAGCATCCTCATTAACCTGTAGTAGGCCACTGTCCTAAAACAGCCTGCGGCTTACTGAAGTTAAAGGCGTGGCAGGAAGCCAATAACTCTGCCATGCTAATTGAAGCGACGCTCGCCTGCGATCCTTACGCCCCTGAGTAAATGTAGAAAAACATTAGAAAAGTCTCAGAATGAAAAAGTATGTAGCTGGGTAGATGTAGTTAGGGGAAATAGAAAAAAGTTTCAGGAGAGGAAAGCTAGCCCGCTCTCTACACCCAAACAAAATTGTCAGGTTGGGTTATCATGCAAGAGTTTCAGTACCAGTTGAAATTGCTCCATCTAACTGCCATCAATATAGCCCACCAGTAGTATGGGAAGGGGAGAGGGTGAATATATGGGTAGGGCTAAACAGTTAGTGGTAAAAGGGTATTCAATCATTAAGAAATTGTATAAAATAATTTGTCACCAGGACCTCCTCAACTAAATGGTTTGTTTTATTGGCAGTTCAGACAGAAAAGTAAATTCTGATTAATGCTAAACGACTATTAATATTGAGCAATGCATTGTGGGAAACATGATGGCAGTCACACAGTGGAATGGAGAAAAAACACAGTCTGGAAAAAACCAAACCAGAAGAATTTTGGACAACTATTGTAAGCAGCTATGTATTAGGCTGGGTTCACACGAGCACATTAACGTCCGTAATGGACGGACATATTTCGGGCAGAAGTCCCGGACCGAACTCAGTGCAGGGAGCCGGGCTCCTAGCATCCTAGTTATGTACGATGCTAGGAGTCCCTGCTTCTCTGCAGGACAACTGTCCCGTACTGTAATCATGTTTTCAGTACGGGACAGTTGTCCTGCAGAGAGGCAGGGACTCCTAGCATCGTACATAACTATGATGCTAGGAGCCCGGCTCCCTGCACTGAGTTCGGTCCGGGACTTGCGGCCGAAATACGTCCGTCCATTACGGACGTTAATGTGCTCGTGTGAACCCAGCCTTAGGGCAGATTCACACGAGCGTTGCGTTTTTGCGCGCGCAAACAACGCGGCGTTTTGCGAGCGCAAAAAACATTTGACAGCTGCGTGTGTCATGCGTGTCTGATGCGCGGCTGCGTGATTTTCGCGCAGCCGGCATCATAGAGATGAGGCTTGTCGACGCCCGTCACTGTCCAAGGTGCTGAAAGAGCTAACTCTTTCAGCACCCTCGACAGTGAATGCCGAACACAACAGCGAAAAACATGTAAAAAAAAAAGATAAAGTTCCTACTTACCGAGAACTTCCCGGCCGTTGCCTTGGTGACGCGTCCTTGGTGACGCATCCTTGGTGACGCGCCTCTCTTGACATCGGGCCCCACCTCCCTGGATGACGCGGCAGTCCAAGTGACCGCTGCAGCCTGTGATTGGCTGCAGCCTGTGCTTGGCCTGTGATTGGCTGGAGCTGTCACTTGAACTGAAGTGTCATCCCGGGAGGTCGGACTGCAGGAAGGAGACAGGAGTAATCGGTAAGTTAGAACTTCGGTTTTTTTTACAGGTTCATGTATTTTGGGATCGCAAGTCACTGTCCATGGTGCTGAAACAGTTTAACTCTTTCAGCACCATGCACAGTGAATCTCTCCCGACGTCGCGGACCGGAAATTTTTTTGCCGGGTTCGGCCAAAACGAGTTTGGCCGAACCCGGTGAAGTTTGCCTCGGTTGTCGGGGTTCGCTCCTCGCAAAGACACTCCGTTTGGATGCTTGGAAACAGAAAAGCACGTGGTGCTTTTCTGTTTCCATTCATCCTTTTGACAGCTGTTGCGCAAACACGCAGTTCGCACGGAAGTGCTTCCGTGCGACATGCGTGGTTTTCACGCACCCATTGACTTCAATGGGTGCGTGATGCGTGAAATACGCAAAGTTATTGAACCTGTCGCGTATTTTGCGCAGCGAACAAACGCTGCGCAAAATACACGGACTGTGTGTACTGCCCCATAGACTTCTATAGGGCATTGCGTGCCGCGCGAAAACCACGCGCCCTACACGCTGCCAAATCACGCTCGTGTGAATCCCCCCTTAGGGTAGGGAAAACAACATAACTCTAAATTTAAGTGCATAATTTACAAAATTCTATTTTTATTTATTTTAATCCCTTAAGGACACAGCCTGTTTTGGCCTTCAGGACACAGCCAATTTTTTCAAATCTGACATTTGTCACTTTATGTGGTAATAACTTCGGAATGCTTTTACCTATCCAAGCGATTCTGAGACTGATTTCTCGTGACACATTGGATTTTATGTTACTGGCAAAATTTGCTCGATACATTCAGTATTTAGTTGTGAAAAACACCAAAATTTAGCAAAAAATGTAAATGTATCTGCTTGTAAGACAGATAGTAATACCACACAAAATTGTCACTAATTAACATCCCCCATATGTCTACTTTAGATTGGCATCGTTATTTGAACATCCTTTAATTTTTCTAGGACGTTACACGGCTTAGAACTTTAGTAGCAATTTCTCATATTTTCAAGAAAATTTCAAAGGGCTATTTTTACAGGGACCAGTTCAGTTGTGAAGCGGATTTTAGGGCCTTATATATTAGAAACCCCGATAAGTCACCCCATTTTAAAAACTTCACCCCTCAAAGTATTCAAAACAGCATTTAGAAAGTTTCTTAACCCTTTATACGTTTCACAGAAATTAAAGGGAACCTGTCACCAGCATTTCACCTATTAAACCAGCAATACCTGGTGGTAGTGGGTGAAAAATCATTTCTATACAACCTATAATTGTCTTCTTAGTCGGCTCTGTAGCTTTAGTATTCAGTTTTTTAGTTTTCCCGCGCCGTATGCTAATGAGAAGAAAAGAGTCAAAACGTAGTTTGAAAAGAGTCATATCTTCGTTCCTCAAGTCTTTCCGAGTTTACCCCACCTCCTTACTTTTGATTGACAGCTCCTCGACACAAAATCCTGAGCTTGCGCATTGATGTCTTATTCTGGGGTGTGCGTACAACGGGACACCGGGTTATTACGATAAAAGGCGCAAAATGTTTGCAGACCGTTATTTACAGTCAGAGGAGGAGTTTAGGATAGAGGATAATGGCAATGAACTTTGGATAGCAGCGGCCAGTGAGGGATAACTAAAGTTCAATAGGTGAAATGCTGGTCACAGGTTCCCTTTAAGGCAAAGTACAGGTGACATTTTCAAATTTCTTTTTTTTTTTGCAGAAATTGATACTTCATCTATTTTTTTTGTAACAGAAAGTTTTACCAGAGAAACGCAAATCAATAGCTATTGCCCAGATTCTGCAGTTTTTAGAAATATCCCACATGTGGCCCTAGTGCGCTTATGGACTGAAGCACAGACCTCAGAAGCAAAGGAGCACCTAGAGGTTTTTGGGGCCTCCTTTTTATTAGAAAATATTTTAGGCACCATGTCAGGTTTGAAAGGCTCTTGGGGTGCCAAAACAGTGGAAATCCCGCAAAAGTGACCCCATTTTGGAAACTACACCCCTTGAGGAAATTATCTAGGGGTATAGTGAGCATTTTAACCCAGCAGGTTTTTTGCATAAATTATTGGAAGTATGCCGTGAAAATGAAAATCTACATTCTTTCATAGAAAATGTAGGTTCAGCTAATTTTTTTTCTAATTTCCACAAGGACTAAAGGAGAAAAAGCACCACAACATTTGTAAAGCAATTTCTCCCGAGTAAAACAATACCCCACATGTGGTAATAAACGTATGTTTGGGCACACGGCGGGGCTTAGAAGCGAAAGAGCGCAATTTGGGTTTTTGGAGCTCAAATTTAGCAGGAATGGTTTGCGGAGACCACGTCGCATTTGCAAAGCCCCTGAGGGACCAAAAAAGTTACTCCATTTAGGAAACTACACCTCTTGAAGAATCCATCTAGGGGTGTAGTGAGCATTTTGACCCCACAGCTGTTTCATAGATTTTATTAGAATTGGGCCGTGAAGATAAAAAAAATCCTTTTTTCCAATAAGATGTAGCTTTAGCTCAAATTTTTAATCTTCTCAACAAATAAAGGAATAAAAGAACCCCAACATTTGTAAAGCAACTTCTCTGGAGTTCGTAAATACCCCATATGTGGTCATAAACGGCTGTTTGGACACACGGCAAGGATCGGAAGTGAAGGAGCGCCATTTGGCTTTTGGGAGGCAGGGTGACCAAAAAACAGCAATTCTGACATATTTGTTTAGTTCTTTTTATACAGCATTCACCACGCATCATAAATTACATGCTAACTTTATTCTGCGGGTCAGTACGATTCCGGCGATACCTAATTTATGTCACTTTTTTATTTTTTACAACTTTTTGCACAATAAAATTACTTTTGTAAAGAGAATGTATTTTTTCTGTCGCCAAGTTGTGAGAGCCATAGCTTTTTAATTTTTTCGTCGACGGAGCTGTTTAAGGGCTTGTTTTTTGCCAGACGAGTTATAGTCTTTATAGGTACCATTTTTGGGTACATGCAACTTTTTGATCACTTTTTATTTCAATTTTTGGAAGACAAAGTGATCCAAAAATATCAATTATGTCAGTATTTTTTAGGTTAAATAGAACAAATAACCTAATATTTTTATAGTTAAGGTTGTTACGGTCGCAGCGATACCAAATATGTATGGCTTTATTATTTTTTTCAATAATAAATGACTTGATAAGGGAAAAAGGGCGATTGTGTTTTATGTTATTAGTTTAAACTTTTATTGTATTTTTTACAACTTTTATTTGTACTCTTTTTTTACACTTTTTTACACCGAAGCTCCAACTGTTTGATGTGTTAATACTGTTGTTTGATGTGTTAATACATTGCACTACCTATGTAGTGCAGTGTATTAGAACTGTCAGTTGTTCACTGACAGCAAGCCGATCAGGCTCCGCCTCCGGCTTCCGTAATGGCAGATAGGAAGCCATTTTTAGACCTCCTGTTGCCATAGTAGCAGTTGCCAGCCTTGCCATCGCATGGCAGGCTGCCGATTTACTAGAAACCACTTTGAGCGATCGCATTGGATTGCTGCATTGAAAGGGTTAATGGCAGGAATCGTAGCTTGCTCCGGCCCCTGCCTTTACAGTGGGATGTCCGCTGTAACATACAGTGGACACCCACTGCTGATGACGCCGGCTCAGCTTATGAGCCGGAAGCTGAGCCGGAGCCATCTTGCCGATGGTACCGGAAGCCTCCTGGGCCACGCAAACGACAGGGCATAGGAGGATTACTGGCAGACCGGGAGGTAAGTATTAGCCCTCCGATCGCCTTTGCAGCCACCGGCAACCCAGCGATCACGTTGCTGGGGTGCCGGTGGCTATAAACTCCTCACATGCTGCGATCCTGTATTGAACGCAGCATGTGAGCGGTTAATCGGCCGGATCGGAGGCTAGCTCCGGTCCTGCCCCATACCTCAGGGTGCCAGCTGTAACATACAGCTGTCACCCGGCGATTATGTCGCTGGCTCAGCTCCTGAGCCAGCTCCGTCTCCTTCACGTACAGTTACGTGGAAATGCGTTAAAACACCATTTCCCATCACGTAACTGTACGTGAAAATGCGGGAAGGAGTTAAATGCCTAAGTAAAGAAAGTGATAAAGTGATAGAGACAAAATTTGTGCAAAAAAAAAACATGTGTCTGGGCAACTGCCAGTACAGTACGAGCAAGTCTCGCTTGTTTGTCGCTAGGGGCACCGGGGACCTGGAGCGCAAGCCTTGGAATTTTGGCCCTGTTCCCCCGGATCTTCTCAGAACGCAGATACAGTTAAATACTATATCGGAGCAGGACGCCTTCATCTCCCTGCTCCGCCATTCTCTCTTATAGGCTACAGGCCACTTTAGGCCTCCAGCATATGAGACGGTGTCGGTTTTCGAAGGGATCTTGTCCCAACGTCTCATAGTCTGCTGCCTAAAGAGACTGAGCAGCTCTGTTTCTTTGTGGGAATTGGGCTAGGTGAGTATTAGTTTTATTTATTTTTTATTTGGCTATTCCTCTATAGGAAACATTAAGTTGGCAGCAGTACTTAGTGGGGGGCACTATGAGCAGCATTACTGAGTGGGTGCACTTAGGGGGCAGCATTAATGAGTCGGGGTTCTAAGAAATTAGCAATACTGAGTGGGGGCACTAAGGGGGAAGCATTACTGAGTGGGGCACTGTGGGGCAGCATTGCTAGGTGGGGGGCACTATGTTGACAATGATTTGGGGGCAGGGCTGATGTTTCTATTGGTACAGTTTTTTATAAATAAATTAATTAGGGACAGTGTATTGATGAGATGGTGTATCTAAGCCTATCTTCTTAAAGTTGCATTATAGCTATGCTTTTTTTCAATATACAGTATTTTTTGGTGGGTAAGGGGGCAAAACATAGGCCTCTCTGCAGTTGAGAGTGCTTTGCAATGTTCGAAATATTCTGATGAAAGTCAGAAACTTCAACTTACACTGTTACTTATACTTTCGACTTACAATAAATTTTTGTTTTAGAATATTTTTTTTTTATATAAATAAGGGGATTGGCAATGGGTGCCAATGTCGCACCAACTTATGCAAATTTCTTTGTGGCCAGGATAGAAGAGGTATATCCCTATGTAACCCACTATTTCCATGTTTTGAGGTGGTGGTGATGATAGATAGATAGATAGATAGATAGATAGATAGATAGATAGATAGATAGATAGATAGATAGATAGATAGATAGATAGATAGATAGTGATGACATAGTTGACATTTTCCTCACCTTGATATGCAATGAGACAGAACTGCACGAGTTTCATGCTTTTCTGGATACTATTAACCCCAATATCACATTCTGGTAAATTCTTGCAAACAATACAGTGCTTGGACACTAAAGTAGTATTCTTTGCTGACAGATTACATACTGAACTCTACTCCAAAAATACAAACAAAAACATCTTACTATGATTTGATAGTTGTTGTCATGATCTAGGGGTATGTGGACCCACTAGGCCGCTCTGTCGTAGCGTAGTGGCAGCTGGCCAAATAACAGTCTATATAAAGTCTATACAAAGTCCTAGCACAAGAGAACCTGCAAGAGTCCAGACAGTAGCAGGGGCTTTGGCACGAATGAAGCTTGACGTGGCAGATGTGGCGGATGTTATCAGACGTGACAGATGATAGGAGATGTGGCAGATGACAGCAGACGTGGCAGATGACACCAGGCATGGCAGATAACAGCAGATGTGACAGGTGATACACACGACTCCGACTAAAGGCTCAGGTACAGGAAACAATACAGCAACTAGATACAGGATTAGAGATGAGCGAACCGGGAGAACCGAACCCGGTTTCGGTCCGAACATCGGGAAAAGTTCGGTTCGCAGCGAATCCGAACTTCACCGGGTTCGGTCGAACACGTTTTGACCGAACCCGGCGGAGATAGTCACTGTCCAGGGTCCTGAAAGAGTTAAACGATCGGCAGTAACTGTTTCAGCACCCTGGACAGTGACTTTCGATCACAATATACATCAACGTGTAAAAAAAATAGAAGTTCCTACTTACCGATAACTCCCTGCTTCTTCCTCCAGTCCGACCTCCCGGGATGACGATTCAGTCCAAGTGACCGCTGCAGCCAATCACAGGCCAATCACAGGCTGCAGCCAATCACAGGCTAATCCCAGCCTGCAGCGGTCACATGGACTGCCGCGTCATCCAGGGAGGTCGGGCTGGATGTCAAGAGAGGGACGCGTCACCGTTGCCTTGGTGACGCGTCCCTCTCGACATCCAGTCCGACCTCCCGGGATGACGCGGCAGTCCATGTGACCGCTGCAGCCTGGGATTGGCCTGTGATTGGCTGCAGCCTGTGATTGGCCTGTGATTGGCTGCAGTGGTCACTTGGACTGAATCGTCATCCAGGAATGTCAGGCCGGATGTCACGAGGGACGCGTCACCAAGGCAACGGCCGGGAGACCGGACTGGAGGAAGCAGGAATTTCTCGGTAAGTATGAACGTCCTTTTTTTTTACAGGTTACTCTATATTCTGATCGGAATTCACTGTCCAGGGTGCTGAAACAGTTACTGCTGATCAGTTAACTCTTTCAGCACCCTGGACAGTGACTATTTACTGACGTCGCCTAGCAACGCTGCTGTAATGACGGGTGCACACATGTAGCCACCCGTCATTACGGCAGCTCCATAGACTTCTATGGGCTGCCCGTGCCGTACATGTTCTATCTTTTTCAACGGCACGGGCACCTTCCCGTAAGAAAACGGGAAGGTACCCGTGGCCAATAGAAGTCTATGAGCCCGTTATTACGGTCGTGTGCATATATGCAAATGAGCTTTGAAATGGACAACTAGGCGTTTTTTTTTCGTTATGTCCAACTGGGCATGTATTGTGTTTTTAACTGGGCGTGTTTATGTGTATGACGCTGACCAATCAGTGACCAGTCAGCGTCATACACTCCTCAACATCTGCAAGCTCCTCTCCTGAAATATTCTGTGCTGCTGTGAACTCTGCTCTTACCATTACGTAGCTCTCAGTCTGTTACCTCTCCTCCACTCCTGTCCTCAATAACACCTTCACATGATTGGCAAGCCACAACCCCGCACAAGATCCGCACGCTCATCTCCTGAAATACTCTGTGCTGCCTTAAACTCTGTGGACAGGTCAGGATCCTGTTTCTTTTAAATGCTGCTGGGTAACCCGCTCGATCCACTATATAAGGCTGCGCCTCCATCCTCTTCTGCCCAGTCACTTATTCCCAAGCACTGTAAACTTTCAGATTGGTTGCGCTGTGAATATTCGTATAACGTGATTGGTTTATGTGCAGGGTAATGAACATACAGACAAGCAGTAGAAGACTGAATTCAATGAAATGCTCAGCCCTTAGTCAGTCTTCTACTGCTTGTCTGTATGTTCATTACCCTGCACATAAACCAATCACGTTCTCAGAATATTCACAGCGCAACCAATTAATGTGCAGCCCATTAACTCTTTCAGCACCCTGGACAGTACCATGCTCCGCGCACGGAAATTACAGGTTCGGTCAGAATCAAACTTTTTCGTGAAATTCGGCGAACCAGCCGAACCGAACTTTTCATAAGTTCGCTCATCTCTATACAGAATACATGGAGCAGGATACAGGAACACTGGGAGCAGGATACAACTAAGGAACCGTTTGCAATACAAACATGGGTAGACAACAACAATGCTCAGGCAAGGAGTGGAATGGCGGAGCCCTTTTTATAGTTCAGGGTGATCTGGGGATAGGTAGGGAAACATTTAGCATGCACACTACCCCTTTAACCCCTTAAGGACGCAGCCTGGTTTGGGCCTTAAGGCTCAGAGCCCAATTTTGAAATCTGACATATTTCATTATATGTCGTAATAACTTCGGAATGCTTAAACCTATCCAAGCGATTCTGAGATTGTTTTCTCATGAGACATTGGGCTTTATGTTAGTAGTAAAATTTGGTCTATATATTCAGTGTTTATTTGTGAAAAATAGCAAAATTTAGAGAAAATTTAAAAAAGTGAAAATGCATCTGCTTGTAAAACAGATGGTTATACCACACAAAATAGTTACTAGTTCACATTTCCCATATGTCTACTCTAGATTAGCATAATTTTTTGAACATTCTTTAGTGTGCTCGTGGACTAAAACACAAGCCCCAGAAGCAAAGAAGCACCTAGTGCATTTTGAGGCCTCTTTTTTATTAGAAAATATTTTAGGCTGCATGCCAGGTTTGAAGAGGTGTTGAGGTGCCAAAACAGTAGGAATCCCACATTTTGGAAACTACATCCCTCAAGGAATTCATTTATGGTTGTTGTTACCATTTTGACCCCACATTTTTTACACAGCACGTATTTGAATTGGGCTGTGAAATTAAAAAAATTACATAAAATAGCCCAATTTGTTGCCCAATTTGTCCTGAGTGTGGCAATACCCCATTTGTGGTGATAAACTGCCGTTTGGGCCCATGGGAGGGCTCAGAAGGAAAGCAGCGCTATATGTTCTTTGGAGTCAAAATTTTGCTGGATTAGTTTTCGGGTGCCATGTCGCATCTGTAGAGCCCCAGAGGTATCAAAGCAATGTAAACACACCAGAAGTGACCCCATTTTGGAAACTACAACCCTCAAGGAATTCATTTATGGGTGTTGTGACCATTTAAACCCCATAGATTTTTCACAAAAATTATTTGAATTGGGCTGGGAATTACAACAAAATGTATTTGTTTCCAATAATCGTTTTGGCTCAAATTTTTTTATTTTAACAAGAAATAAAATACCCCATTTTGTTGCCCAATTTCTCTTGAGTGCGGCAATACCCCTTTTGTGGTGATAAACTGCCGTTTGGGCCCATGGGAGGGCTCAGAAGGAAAGGACCACCATTTGGTCTACTGGGGAATTTCTGGTGCGAAGTCATGTATGCAGAAGCCCCTGAGGTACCAATACAGTTGAAACCCCAGAGAAGTGACCCCGTTTTAAAAGCTACACCCTTAAGGCATACATCTAGAGGTGTAATGAGCATTTTGACTGGAGACATACACCCCATAAACTGTAATGTGGGTTCTCCCGGGAATGGCAATACCCTCAATGTGGCTGTTATCAGCTGCCTGTGCACAGAGCAGGGCTCAGAGTAAGTAAAACTGGGGTAGATTAAAAATCAAGGGATGTATGATAAATTTTAAAACACTCTTTCATACAGAGCCCTGGTTTTTCGGGAGACGTGTCACATTGATATATTATGTCCTTCCTTATCCCCCTCTTATAGCAGACTTTGCACCTCTTTTGACTTTTTCCCTTCTTGCCAGTTTGGGGAACTTCTCCTGGAAAGTGTTGCCCTGGTACGATGCGTGTGGCCTCGCTTCCAGAAGTACTGGGTGCCCCCTTTTCTTAGTCCCTAAAGATTAGGTTCTTAAAAACCACCTCTTGAAATTCCAGGAAAGTTCCCGTCTGGCCTGCACATTGATGTAGCACATACACATTGTACAATGGCATCTGTATGATGTACACGGCGAGCTTCTTAAACCACACCGCATGACGCTGAAGGGCTTCAGGACTTGATCTGACAAGTCCACCCCTCCCAGGTACCTATTGTAGTCCAGGATGCAGTCTGGTTTGGGGGTCTCTGTACTGGTACCTCGTACAGGTACGTGGGTACTGGTGCGGCCATGTTTTGTTGTCTCTCTTGTCCTTGTACTTGACACATAATATGTTGCTGCTAGAATGTGCCCTGCTCTCACCCCTTCTTGTTTGCCCAAGCAGAGTCATAGGGAGGCCTCTCAGATTTCTTCTAGCAGTGCCGAATGCCGCAGGACTTCTGGAAGCGAGGCACTTGAAGAGTGGGATGCTGGTATAAAAATTATCCAGGTAGGGGTGGTAACCCTAGTCCAGCAGTGGGTGCACCAAATCCCACACAATTTTGCATTAACTCCCAGTAAGGGGGGGGGGGATTCTGGGGGCTGAATACTGGTGTCCTTCCCTTCATATATCCTAAATTTGTAAGTATACCCTGATGCACTCTCGCACATCTTATACATCTTTACACCATACCTTGCCCTCTTGCTCGGCAGGTACTGGCGGAATTGAAGCCTCCCTTTAAAATGTACCAATTACGCATCAATAGAAATACACTTCTCGGGGGTGTATGCTTGGGAAAACCGGGCACTGAAACGGTCTAATGGGGGTCTCCGTTTATACAAACAGTCATCTCTGGGTGGGCACTGCTCATTATCAGTATAATGTAATAAGCAATGTATTGCCTCATTTTATTTATTTTTTTAGATTCCAGTTCAGTTCTGAAGTTGCATTGATGGGCCTATATATTAGAAACCCCTATCAAACACACAATTTTAGAAACTAGACCCCTCAAAGTATTCACAACAGCATATAGAAAGTTTATGAACCCTTTAGGTGTTTCATAGGAATTTAGAGCAAAGTAGAGGTGAAATTTACATACTTATTTTTTTTTGTCAGAAAATCCTTTTTATTCCATTTTATTCCATATCCATCCAACAGAAGGTTTTACCAGAGAAACGCAACTGAATACTTATTGCCCAGATTCTGCAGTTTTGAGAAATATCCCACATGTGGCCCTAGTGCACTAATGGACTGAAGCAGCGGCCTCCGAAGCAAAGGAGCAGCGAGAGGATTTTGAAGCCTCCTTTTTATTAGGGATCAATAAAACCTAGAAGCACTCCAATGATTCTTTCGAAATATTTTCAAGATAATTTTATTATGAATAATTCATACACGATATTCCTTTTCAAGCGATAATTCTTGGACGTTTCGACCTCACCTAGGTCTTTATCACAATCGCTGTAATAACATAACATGTACAACGTATGTAATGACATAATAAAATAAAATAAAATGTAACGGACAACTGCATAGAGTAAACAAATAATATAAAATAAAGAAAAACCACACATGATAAACAGTGTAGAGAGCAGACTATGTCAGCAAAGCATATGTATTGATCAATAATTCAACATATGAAGTAATGCATCAACCATGAGGGTTGTACAGACATATATATACATTCATGCAATACAGTATTATAATACTATCGCATACAGGTAAGAATAAATTTTAGATTAGAACTGTCACCTAAGCAACATGTAATGAGATACTAAAGATATTACTATGTCAGATACATTCATAAAAGTAAATCTACACAGGAACTGATAATATCAATAGGGGCTAGAACTATGTCATTCCATCAGACCATGACCTAAACCGGTAACATCTTAACGATTATCAGGTATGCTCACTCTCTCGTTACAACTCAATGGCTCTTCTTTCTTCATTATACTTTTATTCTGTGCACCAACCAATATTACCGGTTTAGGTCATGGTCTGATGGAATGACATAGTTCTAGCCCCTATTGATATTATCAGTTCCTGTGTAGATTTACTTTTATGAATGTATCTGACATAGTAATATCTTTAGTATCTCATTACATGTTGCTTAGGTGACAGTTCTAATCTAAAATTTATTCTTACCTGTATGCGATAGTATTATAATACTGTATTGCATGAATGTATATATATGTCTGTACAACCCTCATGGTTGATGCATTACTTCATATGTTGAATTATTGATCAATACATATGCTTTGCTGACATAGTCTGCTCTCTACACTGTTTATCATGTGTGGTTTTTCTTTATTTTATATTATTTGTTTACTCTATGCAGTTGTCCGTTACATTTTATTTTATTTTATTATGTCATTACATACGTTGTACATGTTATGTTATTACAGCGATTGTGATAAAGACCTAGGTGAGGTCGAAACGTCCAAGAATTATCGCTTGAAAAGGAATATCGTGTATGAATTATTCATAATAAAATTATCTTGAAAATATTTCGAAAGAATCATTGGAGTGCTTCTAGGTTTTATTGATCACTATTGTGGGTCATCCAGCCCGAACCTTCATAGCACCAATACTACGTCTATATAAGGTGTGCATCCTTACATATTTGAGAATATTCCTTTTTATTAGGCACCGTGTCCGGTTTGAAGAGGTCTTGTGGTGCCAAAACAGTGGAAACCCCCAAAAAGTGACCCCATTTTGGAAACTAGACCCCTTGAGGAATTCATTATAGTTTTCATGGGGTGCATGCAACTTTTTGATCCGTTTTTATTCTATTTTTAAGAGATGTGGTGACTAAAAAACAGCAATTCTACTATTGTTTTTTTATTCTATTGTTTGTTACAGCATTCACCGTGCGCTATAAATGACATATTCACGTTATTCTGCGGGGTGATATGATTACGGCGATACCTTATGTTTATAGTTTTTTTTAGTCTTATGGCGTTTGCACAATAAAATAATTTTTGTAAAAAATCATTAACTTTTTGTGTTACCTTATTCTAAGAGCCATAACTTTTTTTATTTTTCCATCAAGAAAGCCGTGCGAGGACTTGTTTTTTTTGCGTAACAAACTGTAGTTTCGATCAGCACCATTTTTAGGTACATGCAACTTTTTGATCTCTTTTTAGTCCATTTTGTGGAAGGTGAAGTGACCAAACAATTGTGATTCTGGTGTAGTTTATTATTGTTTTCTTTTATAGCGTTAACCGCGCAGGATAAATAACAAAATAATTTTGTAGTTCAAGCCGTTACGTATGCGGCAATACCATTTATGTATAGTTTATTTGTTTATTTATATATTTTAATTAATAATAAAGGGCTGATAAGGGAAAAAGGGGGATTTTGACTTTTATTACTTTTAAAACTTTTATTTTCTTATTTTTACACAACTTTTTTTTACTTTTCTTTTACTTTATTACTTTGTCCCACTAGGGGACTTGAGGGCAGGAGGCCCTGATCGCAATTCCAATACACTGCACTACATGCGTAGTGCAGTGTATTGGAGCTGTTCGCTAATCCCTGACAGCAAGCATAGTGGGTCCTGACTTTGTCAGGACCCACTAGGCTTCCTTAGATGGCATAGCTGGACGCCATTGTTAGGCGTCCGGTTGCCATAGCCACCATCACCGCCCGCTATCATGTAGCGGGCCGTTGATGGTGGTTTAACCCCTGAGCCGCAATCGCTATTGAACGTGGCTTTTAAGGGGTTAATCAGCGGGGACGCAACGATCGGTCCCCGCTATAGGAGCTGCGTCAAGCGCTGTACAAGACAGCAGCTGTCACAGCTCCTGTATGTGTCGGGAAGATGGCCGTTACTCCCGTGACGTATTATTCCGTAATGGAGCACAAACGAGATTGTTTCCATGATGGAATAGTACGTCACTGAGCGTTAAGGGGTTAAGGATGGGGACGAGTGCATGCGCACCTTAGCAGTCAGTCCAGGGCAGGACGGCCGCGTGAACTGGCGTCTCCTAGGAGGGAGATGCTGGCAGGAGGCCAGGAGTCTGCGGTCGCGGCCGTCTGACTGAGGGGAACGGCGGCGGTCCGTGGCCGCAGCCGTTACAGTTGTCAGCCAAGGAAAAGGATAAAGTCATTACCCTTTAGCCAGAATAACTTTATAGATACGGATGTAGCCATCTTTAACTTGACTTCCAATAACTTGCTTCAGCGTGATATCACACAACAAAATGCATTGAAAAGTCATTGAAAAAGTCAAGATAAGAGATCTTGACACTGTTCATTTAATGTGTTAAAAGTCAAGATAAAGACTAGTGCATCTGTAGTTTTGCTCATAACATTATCTGTACCCATCCAAATTATTAGAAACAACAGGCGTTTTTGGTAATCTATCTCGAGATAGACCTCTGAGAATTCCCTTTATATTGACAATTAATGACCTAAGTAATGAGATTACTGGAGTATTTAAGAAACATTGGCCAGGGGTGAGAGAAAGTAATAGACATATTGAAGACTTGAAACTGTGTTTGCTTATGTCTTGTAGTTGTTTTTATTTGAGAGATAGACTTGTGAAGTATTGTGGTATCCTCTAAAAACAAGATCAAATAACCATCGATGCACAATACGCAACAAACTACGGTATCTTCCTCAAAACATTATTTTCTTTTGGAGGCAAAGCAAAACATATTTCTTGGGGCTTGTGCCCCAGATCCTAGCAATGCCCCTGGCTGATAGTGCTGCATTGATGGGTCACTTAAAGGCTTATGACCATCTCAAACATTTATGGCATATATTAACAGGATATGCCATAAATGTCTGATAGATGTGGGTCCGAGCTATGGGACAGATATATAGAGAACAGAAGTTTCTCAACCACCGTCCTGCCTAGTGAGGTTGCCGCTGGCTGCAGACAGGGCCGCCAACAGGAGAGTACTACTGGTTCTACCATCAGGGTCTTGGCCACATGGCTGAGAAAAAGGGGCCCCCTCTACTGGTGGCACCCCCCCCCCTTTGCTAACCTGCTATAACTTCTCTCTCTCCTGGCAGGCTGTCAGGAGAGGGAGAGCGGTAATAGTAATAATAAGACACTTTTTTTTTTTCAAATATCTATCTATCTATCTATCTATCTATCTATCTATCTATCTATCTATCTATCTATCTATAAATCCAAGAAATGAGCAGCAACTCCAATATAAAGGGTGAAAAAAGTGGGTACTTTATTGCCCGTGCAACGTTTCAGCTCCGTTCACTGGAGCCTTTCTCAAAAGAGAAAGGCTCCAGTGAACGGAGCTGAAACGTTGCATGGGCAATAAAGTACCCACTTTTTTCACCCTTTACATTGGAGTTGCTGCTCATTTCTTGGATTTCTGTGTATCTGGGACTTGGTCTGTCCCTCTGAGCTTGCACCCACACGTTGCTGGTGCTGCTGGACTTTGTATCTATCTATCTATCTATCTATCTATCTATCTATCTATCTATCTATCTATCTATCTATCTATCTAAAAACAGTAAATAGGCAGCACTCACAAAGGCTTATGGTGAAAAAAGTGGGTGCTTTATTGACCCCAAAAGTGCAACGTTTCGGCTCTCACAACCTGAGCCTTTCTCATGGCTTGAGAAAGGCTCAGGTTGTGAGAGCCGAAACGTCACACTTTTGGGGTCAATAAAGCACCCACTTTTTTCACCATAAGCCTTTGTGAGTGCTGCCTATTTACTGCTTTTTGTCTATCTATCTGTCTATCTGTCTATCTGTCTATCTATCTTGTTCAAAAAAGAGGCAGCACTCCGAAAAATGAAAATAACTCTAATGGGTTTATTCCATTCTTGACATTTTGGTTCCTAATCTGGAACCTCTCTCCTTGAGATAGATGGATAGATAACAGGAAAGCAAGACCAAAAAACCCAAGACCAAATACATGTAGGTTGGAAGAGTAATAGAACAACAATTTGCTTTTAAATTGGCTATATATATATATATATATATATATATATATATATATATATATATATATATATATATGGTCTTGACATATAGACTGACCTTACTGCAGGGATCAAAGAAGCAAGTTACTGTTCTGTGCACTTTAAATATATAAGGTCTATTACAAATGACACAAATAGATGGGATGACAAGAGCAAATCCTAAGTCAAAAAGTCTTAGAAAGGAATGATACAAATAAAGTCCCTTATTTAGAAAGACAAAGCAAAGGAAAAGAGAAATTACAGTAAGAAAGCAAACACGATTACATCTTTAGCTGGAAGAAAGGCAAACACCCAAATCCATCTCCAGGGTACAACAATGAATCAGATCTTATCTAATAGAGAAGGGAATGAAGCAAGGACTTATCTTCAATACAATAGTAATGGCTCTGTGCGGGATGTGTCTGATGCTTTAAAAATCTGATATTACCTAACTATTGTTCAGAGCAGGCAATTACTGACAATATTATTTCCAAAATTCTGTAAAATAATCTAAACTATGTTTTATTCCATAGAAATTAACACTTATTCTGTTTACTATACTTTCATCTTGGATTTTTGTGAACACAAGGCTACTAATTATACAATATAATTTACGCCTATTTCTAGCTCTGTATCCCCTCCCTTCCCTCCCTTCTATATTCAAAACTAAATAAAGAATTATATATATATATATATATATATATATATATATATATATTATATTTGATGCAAAGTTGTTGAGAAAACATAATTTTATATAAGGTAAATAAAAGTACATTAAATAAATCTAGATAACATAGCTATTGAATAGCAATATAGTCAAAAGAATAGCGCAAACAGACATTACTGGGCCTACTCCATAATGCATCATTAGTAATGTCCCTTCTTTGCTCTGTCAAATTGCCTTATCTAGACAAGCAGTAAGGCCATTTTGTAGGTGCATGTTCAGTGTATAAGCCAGAAGAATATCCTTTTTGCATAAGTTTTGCCAGTATACATTGGGATCCGGCTGCCCCAACTGTAGAATACATCATAACTGACTAGAGCGCTTGTTGCAATAAGGTTCCTGATTGTTATTTTGTTCTACCCTTTGTATTTTCAGTGTTACGCTAGCTCTTTAATATGCTATATTCACCTTTGGATTATGTACTGTCTAGTCTGGGGATAGTTTGAACCCTCTCATCCTGTGTTGTCTGCCCTCTTTCTATTTAGCCATTACATAGCTTCTTTAAAACAGGAATGGCGGACTTCCATAGGAGGTAGCATCTCTATGATTGTACCGGCCACAGTCACGGACCGCCATCTTCACTCACCTCTCGAAGGCCGAGACTGCAGACCCCTGTCTTCCTGCCGATATCTCCCTCCTCGGTGATGCCAGCACATATGCGGTCGCTCTGCTCCGAAGTGTCCTTAGGGTGCACGCACGCGTTCATTCCTGGCCTTAAAGAGTCAGCACGTGCACATGCAAATAATTACTAATTATCCCCAGATCACCGTGGACTATAAAAAGTGATCTGCCTTTTCACTCCTTGCCTGAGCATTGTTGTTGTTTTATTCCCATGTTAGTCTTAGTAAATGGTCCCTTAGTTGTATCTTGTTCCCAGTGTTACCGTGCCCTGCTACCTGTATCCTATATCCCGTGCTGTGTTTGTTCCTGTGCCTCTTCTAGTGTTGGAGTCATGTTGTGCCATCTGCCACGCTTGCTGTCATACACTACGTCTGGTGTCTTCTGCCACGCCTGTTGTCATACACCACGTCTGGTGTCATCTGCCTCACCTGTTGTCATACACCACGTCTAGTGTCATCTGCCACGCCTGCTGCCATATACCACGCCTGATATCATCCGCCATGTCTGGCATCATCTACCACATCAAGTTCCATCTTTGCCTTAGCCTCTGCTACTATATGGGCTCTTACAGGTACTGTTGTGCTACGACTTTGCATAGACTTTATAGACTGTTGTTTGGTCAGGTGCTACTCCAATACGGCGGAGCGGCCTAGTGGGTCCACATACCCACGGATCGTGACAATGATGAAGCAACTTACCAAATGTTCTATGCCTTAGTAGGACCAGCTGAATAGTACTCATGTGTTGTAAACGAAGACTGTTGTTAGCGATAAGAATACAGATCATAATATTGGATGAAAAAGGAACAAAAGATTCACAAAAAAATTCTCAGCACTTATTCTTTTCTATTGAATCTACACTATGAGATACATATTCCTCCCATCAACGGTAGGCCTACTACTTTATTTTTCCTACTAGACATAATCAAGTTGAACAGGGGCAAGTGTCGGCTCTGAATTCTATTGATCCTCCTGCTCCCTTTCTAATTTTCCCACTTTTCTTGCTGTTTTAAATCTTAAAAGACTAACTTCAGTCTTTACTTCTCTAACTCTTTAACCACATTAACGTGTCCTCACGCACAAGGAAGAACTTATCATATATACATGAGTTATCACCCACTTACTTATTGTCTTCCCACGCTTCCCTTACTCCCCTGCCTCATAAAACTTGTGAAAGATGTTGGTAAAGAATCCACAGATTCATGACTCAGGGTATGTTCACACACAAACTCAAAAACATCTCAAAATATGGAGCTGTTTTCAAGAGAAAACAGCTCCTGATTTTCAGAAGTTTTTTGTGCCACTCGCGATTTTCGCTGCGTTTTTTACAGCCGTTTTTGGAGCTTTTTTCAATAGAGTCTATGGAAAACAGCTCCAAAAACATCCCAAGAAGTGTCCTGCACTTCTTTTTCGCAGCCGTTTTTTTATGCGTAAAAAAACACAGCGAAAAACGCTCCGTCGGAACAGAACGCCGTTTTCCCATTGAAATCATTGGCCAGATGTTTGGAGGTGTTCTACTTCCGATTTTTCGTCCGTTTTTCGGACGTTTACGGCCCGAAAAATGGTCGAAAATAGGCCGTGTGAACATACCCTTACGGTGATCACCATTCACTTTTTGCTATGGCTTCATTAGACTAAATTCATACAATATGAAAGGTTGGAACTTACCCAAGAAATGTAGAATGTAAAAAGTTTGTTTCCACAGTTCCTGTCTCAGCTCTACATCTCGAAGTGTTACAGTTTAAATTTACAAGGAGGTGGCTCAGCACAGTTTTATAGATGGCAGAGCCATATTTATTAAAGGCTAAATAGGTTACACAGCTTTCACTCTTGTAAAATTGTATGCTCCAAACTCCTCACAGAGGGTATGGGTGGCAAAGGCTTTGGATGAACTACGGGCTTTTGCACTAAGCCCATTCATAGTGGGTGGAGATTTTAATGTTACACTGAACCCTTTCCTAGACTTTTCTACTAAATATACTTCCACATCATTCTTTGCAGCCTTAGCCAAAATAGGAGAAGCTACAAGTGTCGAGAGTAAGCTGACTATACATTTCTCTTTCAGCCACACAGATCCCACCAATGTTTGGATTACATGTTTATTCACAAGACACTCCTTACTGTATAACACTACCTAGATATAGACCAGATCACTCTATCAGACCAGCTTAAAAGTAAATTATAATAAATGAGAAGCTTTAGATGTTTCCCTCTCCTTTCAGCTGGTTTGAATACTGCAAGCAAATGCACCTTTCTCATGGCAACAAATGTCTATATGCTACTTAGGCATATAACTCCCTAAGAATCTTAACTACTTATACAATCTCAATTATCAACCATAATTACAAAAAAATATCCTTACAAGTTTCATACCACCTTCTTTTTATTTTCTGGTTGAGTGAAAAAATATATATTACAAAGTTATACCTGTCGCACTGTGTGTTATACATATGGTCTCAATCCACCTACAAAACCAGAAAAGCTATTTCACCTGTTTAAGACATCTCTTCTGCACCATCCTTTGGAAGCAAATGAGACCAAGACTACTGCATAAGCTACTCATTAAAAATAAAATAATAATAGACTTTGGTATGTGGATTTGGAGACCTCACGATTAGGCAACTCCTCACTGAAATCACTTTGGCTCCCACACAGAGAAAACGTTTGTTCTCTCCAGAATCCACGTATATGAGAGACAATAACTGTTTGGCCCTAACATAAATCACTGATCTATGGCTCATCATCCTCTTCACCACTCATTGACACCATATCTGGCATTTCCTAGCAAGGACCCCATAACTGACACCTGGGGTTTGCTCACTCATATCCATATTGCAGACCTTATGAACCGCAACATGGCTCCAGACTATGACAGAAACAAGTATTTTGTTTCCCCACTAAAATTATATTATCTCCAACTTCATCAAATACTGCTAAATAATAATAATAATCCTTTTTGAAAACAAACAAAGCTATCAAAGAGTTCTTGTGGTTAGAAAAACTTTCTACTATTTACACTTTTTCGAACAAAGCTCTTACAATGCCATCTTTCTTGCTGTCTTGGGAGACAGAGCTAAGATTGTAACTCACATAAGAAGGGAGATCGACTGTTCTCAAAAACTCCAATGGTTTTTCCAAGTCCATAATACTACAGGAAAAATACAACAAATTGCTAACACGGTGGTATAGAACGTGTAACGTACGCAGACGCAGACCGCAGACTCCTCTCATCCTGCTGACGCCTTCCCTCCCGGAGATGCCAGCACATGCGTCTGTCCTGGCCTGCAGTGACCACTAGGGTGCGCACACGAGCTCAGTCCCGGCCTTAAAGAGCCAACGCGCACACATGTTTAGAAATGTCTAATCACCCTGGACTATAAGAAGGGCCCTGCCCCTTCACTCATTGCCTGAGTGTTGTTGTATTTTCCCGTGTCAGTTTAGCAAATGGTCCCTTAGTGTTTTCCTGTTCCCAGTGTTCCCGTTTCTGCTACCTGTATCCTGTATCCCATGCTACCTTGTTCCTGTGCCTTAAAAGAGTTGGAGTCGTGTTCTGTTACACCACGCCTGGTGTCTGCTGCCAAGGTCCCATCTGAGCCTAGCCACCGCTACTGTCTGTACTACCACAGATACCCTTGCTAGGACTATAGACTACTTTTTACACTGTTTGGCTAGCTGCTATCCCGCTACGGCGGTTCGGCCCAGTGGGTCAACATACCCACAGATCGTGACAGAATGCCTCAAATTCTACACCACTTGGAACTCTCTGATTCCAAATAAATTCATAATTTATCCCATATTTGGTGGTAATGCAGGCTGGCCTGTCCCCCCTGGATTGCTGTCGAATCACACATTAATACACCGCATTCCAAATTATTATGCAAATTATATTTTTCGCTGATTTTCCTAAATAGTCAGTGCAAATGACAGTCAGTATAATCTTCAAGCCATCAACCGTTGGAGTATAATGCAAATTTTATTGAACAAATCTCCTAATGATAACAGATTTTTTTTTTAGAAGTAAAAAACTCAAAATGTACTGATTCAAATTATTATGCACAACAGAGATCAAAACTCTTTAAAGGTTGTAAAGAGAACTAAAATGGTAATTTGATGAATTTGCAGCATCAGGAGGTCATATTTACAGAAATCAAAAGCTCTTTCAATAAAAAAAAATGTAACAGGCCAAGTTACATGTTAACATAGGACCCCTACTTTGATATCACCTTCACAATTCTTGCATCCATTGAATTTGTGAGTATTTGGACAGTTTCTGCTTGAATATCTTTGCAGGGTGTCAGAATAGCTTCCCAGAGCTTCTGTTTTGATGTGAACTGCCTCCCACCCTCATAGATATTTTGCTTGAGGATGCTCCAAAGGTTCTTAATAGGGTTAATGTCAGGGGAACATGGGGGCCACAAAATGAGTTTCTCTCCTTTTATGCACATAGCAGCCAATGACACAGAGGTATTCTTTGCAGCATGAGATGGTGCATTGTCATGCATGAAGATAATTTTGCTACAGAAGGCACGGTTCTTTTTTTACCACGGAAGAAAGTGGTCAGTCATAAACTCTACGTACTTTGCAGAGGTCATTTTCACACCGTCAGGGACCATAAAGGGGCATGCCAGCTCTCTCCCCATGATTCCAACCCAAAACATGACTCCGCCACCTCCTTGCTGACGTCGCAGCCTTGTTGGGACATGGTGGCCATTCACCAACCATCCACTACTCCATCCATCTGGACCATCCAGGGTTGCACGGCACTCATCAGTAAACAACACGGTTTGAAAATTAGTATTCATAAATTTCTGAGCCCACTGCAACCGTTTCTGCTTGTGAGCATTGTTTAGGGGTGGCCAAATAATAGCTTTATGCACACTTGCAAACCTCTGGAGGATCCTACACCTTGAGGTTTGCGGGACTCCAGAGGCACCAGCGGCTTCAAATACCTGCTTGCTGCTTTGCAATGGCATTTTAGCAGCTGCTCTCCTAATCCTATTAATTTGTCTGGCAGAAACCTTCCTCATTATGCCTTTATCTGAACAAACCCGTCTGTGCTCTGAATCAGCCACAAATCTTTTCACAGTACGATGATCACGCTTAAAGAGGCTCTGTCACCAGATTCTCAAATCCCTATCTCCTATTGCATGTGATTGTCACTGCAATGTAGATAACAGTAACGTTTTTTTTTTTAAAAAAAACGTTCATTTTTGGCCAAGTTATGAGCTATTTTATATATATGCAAATGAGCTTTGAAATGGACAATTGGGCGTTTTGTTTTCGTTATGTCCAATTGGGCGTGTATTGTGTTTTTAACTTGGCATGTTTACGTGTATGAGGCTGACCAATCAATGACCAGTCAGCGTCATACACTCATCTCCATTGATTTACTCAGCAGCGATGTGCAGACACATAAACAGAGATTAACGTTAATCAAGTGTCCTGATAATGAATACACATGAAATCCAGTCTGGACGTCATGTGTATTCAGAATCCTGACACTTCTGACTCTTTTCTTTGAGATTTCCTGCAAGGGAAACGAAATCTCGTTTTTCTCCGTAATCTCGCGAGATTATGCGTGGCTTGCGGGAATCTCACAGAAAAGAGTGAGAAGTGTCAGGATTCTGAATACACATGACGTCCAGGCTGGATTTCATGTGTATTCATTATCAGGACACTTGATTAACGTTAATCTCTGTTTATGTGTCTGCACATAACTGCTGTGTAAATCAATGGAGATGAGTGTATGACGCTGACTGGTCATTGATTGGTCAGCGTCATACACGTAAACACGCCCAGTTAAAAACACAATACACGCCCAGTTGGACATAACGAAAAAAAAACGCCCAATTGTCCATTTCAAAGCTCATTTGCATATATATATAAAATAGCTCATAACTTGGCCAAAAATGAACGTTTTAAAAAAAAAACTTTACTGTTATCTACATTGTAGCGCCGATCACATGCAATAGGAGATAGGGATTTGAGAATCTGGTGACAGAGCCTCTTTAAAGAGGCTCTGTCACCAGATTTTGCAACCCCTATCTGCTATTGCAGCAGATCGGCGCTGCAATGTAGATTACAGTAAAGTTTTTATTTTTAAAAAACGAGCATTTTTGGCCAAGTTATGACCATTTTCGTATTTATGCAAATGAGGCTTGCAAAAGTACAACTGGGCGTGTTGAAAAGTAAAAGTACAACTGGGCGTGTATTATGTGCGTACATCGGGGCGTGTTTACTACTTTTACTAGCTGGGCGTTGTGCTGAGAAGTATCATCCACTTCTCTTCACAACGCCCAGCTTCTGGCAGTGCAGACACAGCCGTGTTCTCCAGAGATCACGCTGTGTCGTCACTCACAGGTCCTGCATCGTGTCAGACGAGCGAGGACACATCGACACCAGAGGCTACAGATGATTCTGCAGCAGCATCGGCGTTTGCAGGTAAGTCGATGTAGCTACTTACCTGCAAATGCTGATGCTGCTGCAGAATCAACTGTAGCCTCTGGTGCCGACACGATGCAGGACCTGTGAGTGACGTCACAGATCTGCACTGCCAGAAGCTGGGCGTTCTGAAGAGAAGTGGATGATACTTCTCATCAGAAAGCCCAGCTAGTAAAAGTAGTAAACACGCCCCGATGTACACACATAATACACGCCCAGTTGTACTTTTACTTTTCAACACGCCCAGTTGTACTTTTGCAAGCCTCATTTGCATAAATACGAAAATGGTCATAACTTGGCCAAAAATGCTCGTTTTTTAAAAATAAAAACGTTACTGTAATCTACATTGCAGCGCCGATCTGCTGCAATAGGAGATAGGGGTTGCAAAATCTGGTGACAGAGCCTCTTTAAGTTTTCTTGAAATATCCAATGTTTTCATACCTTGTCCAAGGTATTGCACTATTTCACGCTTTTCGGCAGCAGAGAGATCCTTTTTCTTTCCCATATTGCTTGAAACCTGTGGCCTGTTTAATAATGTGGAACGTCCTTCTTAAGTAATTTTCCTTTGATTGGGCACACCTGGCAAACTAATTATCACAGGTGTCTGAGATTGATTACAATGATCCAAAGAGCCCTAAGACACAATACCATCAATGAGCCTAATTGAAAAACTAATAAGTAAATATTTATGACACATAAATCCAATGTGCATAATAATTTGGAACATGGTGTAGAGTGTGCTCCTATCAAATAAAAATTATATTTAGCTCTCATAGCCTTGGCAATTCCTATCTCAGACTTCGGACCCTCTAAAAAGAACTTGGCTACACATATATTGGTGGCAGCAAAGCAGTTTGTTTCCCTGCTTTGGCTTAAAAATAATTCCCGTGAAACAATCACTGTGGATTGACAAGATTAACCAACTATGTGGGTTAACGGAAACTGATCATCTGGCAAGAGGGTCACCATAATGAGTTCTCACAAATCTGTAACCCCTGGCTCACTCATACGTAATTTGTCCAGTAATCGAACTCTTGCTCTACTAGCACCATATCCGGATCTAACTACTAGGTAAGGATGGAGACCCAATCTCCTCCCTTACCTATATGTGTCACAGCGTGGGGTGTGGACCCACTGGGCCATACCGTGTTGCGGGATAGCAACTGGCCAAACAGGTACAATTCAATGTCTATAGTCCAGAAAGGGTACCTGAGGCAATGTAGACAGTAGCGATGGATTTAGGCTAAGATGAGGCTCCAACAGTAGACAGACACCCTGCGGGGTGTGACACAATAGATGCAGTGGAAGACACAACACTACTCCAATTCTTGATGCACAGAGGCACGGTAGCACGGGATACAGGGTACAGGCAGCAGGAACGGGTAACACTGGGAACTGGAAAACACTAGCCAACAATTTGCAATGACAAACTTTAGGTAACACAACAACGCTCAGGCAATGATCAAGAAGGCAAAGCCCCTTTTATAGTCCAGCAGCATTCTTGGCTAATTGCAGATTTTCTGCAACTGTGTGCGCACTGGCCGTTTAAGGCAGTGCACGCGCGGGCGCGCGCCCTGTGGGAGACAGTATTCGGACCAGGAAGTGAGTGCCGGCATCTCTCAGGAGGGAGATGCCGCCGAGAACTCACACAACCATGGCCGCAGCCGTCAGATGGTAAGTCAGGACGACGGTCCGCGGCCATAGACGTTACAATATGTAAGTTTGCATTAAGCTCCAACAAAAACTCTCACCTAATTATGTATTGAATAGCTATATCTTAACCTCATCATCATCTGCCAGGTCTCCACCCTCATCCTGGGCTCTGTACTATTGTATATGTCTTTATTTTTACAAATGCATATACATTGTAACTAATCTGCTTAATTGTGTTTTATTTTGTTCATTGCTACATATGGATAGCTTATTATCTCTTTGTTTTAAGTACTATGATAGCTGTAAATGTCATACTTGTTATTCAATGTGGAGCGTTTATATACATTTTGTTTGCTTGTAAATGAATCAATGAAAACAGTCTTGATAAAATAAAATCTTAGCTGACTATGCATTTGAATACAACTATATAAAAAAAATATTATACATGTAATATATCCTTTTTTGATCATAGTCAATGGGAAAACAGTTGCTTATGTCTGGGCATATGTTTGGTGAACATAATTGCCAAACACAGGTTTTTTTTTATTATTATTAAAATGATTAAGTGTTTACATTTAGGAGAAATTTGCATGTTTTTATATAAATAAAACAAAACTGCATAGAAAGTATGCAGACATATGCCAAATTATGGCATATCTTGCCCGATTAATTTCTATTTGACCAAAAAGTACACTTTTGTAAGAACTCAACTGTCTCTGTTGGCCTCGAAGACATTAAAAAGAGTGGCAGCTCACATCCGCCACTGCCGCCCAATTCAAAATCCTCCCCACAATGATCGTGCAGTGAGGAGGAACAGCAGTCGGGATCCTTGTTCTAGTAATCGTGGGGATCCCAGTGGTGGGGCCAAGAGTGATCATAAATTGATCACCTATCCTATGGATAGATGATAAATATCAATTGTTAGAAAGCCCCTTTGAGTCTGCTCCGATGCAGGTAACAAGTGTCACACCAATGATTGTGTTAGTCCTCTCGCTTCTGGTAAATGACAATTTAGATGACTCAACATCTATTTTAGATCATCTAGTTCGCTACTCTGCTAATGTGTCATGGAATAAAGCACAGCCTAGGCTATATTATCACTGAAATCAATATGTGGGTTCTCCAAAGAAACAAGTACCTTCTATGAGTGTGAACTCTTCATAAAACATAATCTTTATTCATGATTCAGATAAAAATACTGTAGGTAATTATTTTGATACACAAATATCATATAATAAATTTAATAACCGTCCCAACGTGTTACCCCAACCTAGATGGTTCATCACGGGACAATACTGGACAATTTGTGTGTAATTGGAGACCTACAAATAGGGACCCAGTGGATTTATAGGTTCAGATCGCATTTAATCCATATGGATTTAAAAGGTTTTCCCACATTCTTACAACTGATGACCTATCCACCGAATAGGTCATCAGCATATGATCGATGCGGGTCTGACACCTGGAGTCCGCACGAATCAGCTGATCCGTCTGCCTCCGGGCACCGGATGTTGTGAACGGTATGCATTAGTTGGCTCCAACCACTGCATAGCGGCCATTTGGCAGAATTTCGGCTCTACTCCTATTTATTTGAATAGGAGCAGAGCTGCAGCACTGCAGCTTGGCCGCTATTCTTTGACCTGAGCCGACAATATCGTCCGATGCTCGGAGGCAGCCACAGCAGGTGGATAGGTCATCAGTTTTCAGAACGTGGACAACCCCTTTAATGAGGCACTTTCCTTTGTAAGCTTCCTGTAGCTTTGTTATTCCCTCTTTAATTATGTTCTTAATTTAATTTGGGTAACGTTTAACTGATATATGCCATGCATATGTTATGAAATAACTCTGTTACCTAGAGTATTTTAATCTGAATAATGAATAAAGGTTATGTTTTATGAAGAGTTCCCACTCTGTGATACTACAGCCCAGGCTATCCCACCAACAAAGCCATGGGACAGTAGTGGAGCACTCACCATTACATTCTGATACAGCATAGTGTAATATCTGACTTGTCACTCACCGAGCCAGAGAACTAACACAATCATTGGAATGGTTCCCCATATCAGAGCAGACTTATGATTGCTACTGCATTTTACCTTCCAGGGCAGAACGAGGCTATACCTATTAGCTGGTGTCCCTCTGCTAGTAGTGGAGTAAACATTATTTTACTCCAATGCTATTTTATCAGGGTTTCCTTATATAATCAGCACTGCTTCAATAAAACTGTTAGTGGATGCTAAATGTGCATAATTATGAGAATTGGGACCTATATTATAGATATGTGACTGGCAATCTTTATATAAAATCAGCATGCTGAGTATCTCACTTGATTAAATCCAATTTGTTACCTCTATAGTCATCTCCGACAAAATAAAGCAAATACTGAATGCTGAGCCTATATTCTGTATATCTTACCTATAGTACCTCTCATAATTCAACAATGCATCATGGTCTTTGGTTAGTTGGCATTACATTATTAATGCCCAATATGCAATAGTATTTTTTTCTTCAAGTAATGTTGATTGATGTTGAAGTTAATGTTATTAAACATTTTTGAAAAATGGTGATTACAGCAACCTACCCTTATTTGAGAAGGACATATGTCTGAAAATAAATATAGTAGTTTATACAAAATTAGTATAAAAAGAATAAAATATTTAATAATCTCAACATCATAAATATTGCACTTTGGTGCAGTGAGCCTTATTAGGTTGTGCACTGTTGCTGGTCACTTCCCCCATCATTACTGGAAACATTCATTGCAGCAGATTTTTAAATATTTGGATATATATTTTATTAATTCATTTAAAAAAAGTTGTTTTTTAATTATATCTGTTGTTATAGCACAAAACCACACACTTTGCCCCTCCTTTCCCCTGTTTATTTGTGCTTTATTTGCTATTAAAGCACAGACACTGTTCACTATAGTGGAACCTGCAAAGATGTAATATTATCAAATATTCAAATAGTGATAGTATAATTGATTATCCAGGTCAAAGATTTGCAGTGAATCCAAATGATTTGCTTTCTGGGGGATTCAAAGGAGAAAGGAATTAGTATTTTTTACATCTCTCTATACCGATCGGCCATAACATTAAAGCCATTGTCAGGTGAAGTGAATAACATTGATTATCTGGTTACAATGGTGCCTGTCAAGTTGTACTGTGTAGCTACAGACTGGTCAGAGTGCCCATGCTAACCTCTGTCTACTGACGAAAGCGCCTTCCATAGGCACATGAGCATCAGAACTGGAACATCAAGTACTTGAAGTAGGAGGCCTGGTCTGATGAATCACATTTTCTTTTACATCATGTGGACGGCCGGGTGCATGTGCGTCGAGATGCAATCAGAATGCACTATGGGAAGAAGTCAAGCCGGTGGAGGCATTCTGATGCTCTGGGCAATATTCTGATGGGAAACTTTGGGTCCCGGCATGCACATAGTTCTTACTATGACACATACATACCACTGACCTAAACATTATTGCAGAACAAGTACACTCTTTCATGGCAATGGTAGGAAAGTATACTTTTTGGTATAGAAAGGATGTTTTTTATATTAGACGACTATTAGATAAAAATTGAGGTAAATATTTTGTCAATTTGCAGGATGAATTTGCACTTGAGAATAATGAATTTTTTCATATACACAAAAATATAAATGCAAACATTATGTTAGCTCACTTTACAAAAACTAAAATAAAGACGGGGTTTATGTTAAAGATTTACAGCGTGTTAAATACCTATAACACCTTGGATAATGTGAATAACAGCTATGAAAAAAATGGAACAAAGTTGATACAGAAATAACACGCGAAAAATGGCTTAGGGATTTGCAGCTTTTACCTAATGGTTTACCTGATTAATTATTCGTATTGTGCTTCTCAGCAGTGGCGTCGCTAGCACCCGGCTTTCGGGGCCAAAGCCCCGGATTTTTGGGCCGGTGCCCCAGATCCTAGGGCGACTGCCACTTAATGGTGTAGCTATAAGGGTCGTAACGGTCGCAAATGTGACCTGGCCCTGAAGCCAGAGGGGCCCGCGGCCCCCCGCCTATAAACAGTTACTATAGTAACTGTGGCCTATGTAATAAAATACATGGGCCCCTGTTACTATAGTAATAACAATATATTCTCCTCATTCCCCCACTCCTCATTCCCGAGCACAGCGTCGCGACGCTGGATGTCGTCAGGACCTCTGCTGCGTCCGCAGCCAAAGAGGAGGGTAAGTATAACGTTACTGTCTGCTGGGGCCCCTCTATCTTAGCCTACATTGTGGTAGGCTTAGATACAGGGTCTAACAGACCGTATCACACATGGGCCCTGTATCTAAGCCTACCACATAGTAGGCTTAGATACAGGGCCCCAGTAGACAGTATTTTTATACTGTATAAGATTACTGTCTGCTGGGGCCATGTATCTAACCCTAACATGTGGTAGGCTTAGATACAGGGCCCAGCAGACAGGATCACACCATGTGTGATCCTGTCTGCTGGGCCCTGTATCTAAGCCTACCATATGGTAGGCTTAGATACATGGCCCATTTGTGATCCTATCTGATGGGCCCTGTATCTAACCCTACCCCATAGTAGGCTTAGATACAGGGCTACAGCAGACAGTAATCTTATACTGTATAAGATTACTGCCTGCTGGGGTCCTGTATCTAATCCTAACATGTGGTAGGTTTAGATACATGGTCCAACAGACAGTATTACACACATGGGCCATGTATCTAAGCCTACCACATGTGTTACTGATGGTTTTTTTTGTGTTTGTGCTTTTTTTATAGGGTCAGTTGTCGGACTATGTCGGATTTGGCGACTACTTTGATGACAGATTTTTTATTTTCAATAAAATGGTCAACGAGGATTACGTGTTTTTTTTTAATTTCAATGAAATATTTTTTCTATGTATTTTTTTAAACGTTATATCTACTGCCTTAGTAATAGCCGCTGGCTGATTGATAACGTCCATTACTAAGACGAGGCTTAGTGTTAACCGGTGGAAAGGCTAACACTAACCTATATTATTACAACGGTACCCATCGCCAGCAGGGGTGCCAGGAAGAGCTGGGTACGATCCAGTACCCAACCATCTGTAGTGATAGTCGGGTACTGTGGAGGCCACAAGTTGGTATTATTAGGCTGGGAAAGCCCAAAAACCCCAAGTCATTTAAAAAAATAAAAATAAAAATAATTAGAAAAAACTATGTGGGGTCCCGCATATTTTTCATAACCAGCCAGATACAACAAAGCAGCTGCCAGCTAGCATTCCGTTGTCCAACAACCGAACCTGTAAAAAAACACAAACACACAAAAAAATGAGTAACACATAAGCAAAGCAATTATTATCTTACCTTTTCTGGGTCCAGCGCTGGAGCGCAATGTCAGCGAGCAGGGCCCTATATCTAAGTCTATCATTGATAAAGTCTGCTCAGACAATGCATCCAATTCTATCCAGTGTTGCAGCTATAGGGCTTGTGCCCCTGCTTCTCGGATATATATATATATATATATATATATATATATATATATATATATATGTTTATGTCAAATATACTCCAGAAAGGCTTAATGTATATGGGTTAAGAGGAGATAGCATCTGACACTCAAGCTAAATGTGTTAGTGTCACACAGGATGTCTGATATTAGTGTATGTGAGTTCAGAGAGGTGTGCACTTTTTTTGGGGGGGGGGGTTATCTTATTTTATTATTATTTTTTACTTTTTTCATTGTTTTATTAGGGTATGTGCACACGATAGCAGGCATTTACGTCTGAAAAGACAGACTGTTTTCAGGAGAAAACAGCTGCCTCGTTTCAGTCGTAAATGCTCCCGCATTTTGCGAGGCTTCTCTGACAGCCGTAAATTTTGAGCTGCTCTTCATTGAGTTCAATGAAGAACGGCTCAAATTACGTCTGAAAGAAGTGTCCTGCACTTCTTTTGACGAGGCTGTATTTTTACGCGTCGTCGTTTGACAGCTGTCAAACGACGAGGCTTAAATTACAGGTCGTCTGCACAGTACGTCGGCAAACCCATTCAAATGAATGGGCAGATGTTTGCCGACGTATTGTAGCCCTATTTTCAGATGTAAAACGAGGCATAATACGCCTAGTTTACGTCTGAAAATAGGTCGTGTGAACCCAGCCTTATTTATAGGCCGTATGGGGAATCATGAGCTTTATAGGTGGTGATAAACATCTCTATTCATGGGTGGCATGGTGACATTCCATCTTATTATAGTATGATAGGACGACAAAAATTCTAAGCCATGTTTGGAGGAGAATGTAGGGAGGGGTTTTCAAATCTGACAGGCTTTATAATGAATGTTGCAGAATGTGGTCCTTGCTTAGACGAGACTTCTGGGAGGGGATTTTGGAATTTTTGTGAATGGGGCTATTGGATATAGTGGATAGCTGGACGTGTAAGGGTGGGGAATTCAGATCCTTTTTAAATCATATGTCAATATATTTGAGATTAAAATAAAAAGCAAATATTAAAAATGTGTAATAACAAAAATGTTCCCAAGCATTTTATACTAGGATATTATACCATAAATTAAATATTAGTAAACATCTGTGTTGTTATGTAATATGTGTGGACATAATATGATTTCATTAAATATAAAGTTACAGATCTGTGTAGATCGTTATTTATATTTATATATACACTGTTTATATAAGTCATATGTTAAATGAAATGGATTTCATATATTTTTTATATATTTTTTAATGGAGGTTCAATAATATTAGCAGCTATTTAAACTTGAACTTTGGTGCACGCCTAGTATACACTTCATTTTTAAATGCATTTTTATATGCAAAATTGTGTGTGAAGGAGGCCTTAGGGCATGACCACACGTGGCGGATTTCTGCAGACACTGTCCGCATCAATGCCGCACATAATCCGCATTGCGGATTACGCTGCGGATTTTGCCAAAGTGCTGCGGATTGCCTTGCGGATTTAGTTGCGGATTTAGGTGCGGATTTCAAAGGCAAGTCTTCCAAAAAGGGAACTGACATCATTTGTGAGGTCAGTTCCTATGACGACGTGCTGGACACACCCATGGCATGTATAAGTGTGGCCAGAAAGAGAAGTGAATCTGGCAGGAGAAGTATACTAGTCCGAAGTGTGGGATAATGCCTGACATCCAGGAGCGACCACTTCAATTACGCCGACAATATTTGATTCTGCTGCTGCGCACCATAGTCAGCATTGTCCGTCGTCGGCAAAGGCAACGTGTAAGTAATATTTAGTCACCTACACACGTCCTATGCAAAAGTATATGTTTCTGTCTGCTAATGATATAGTAACATGTTTCTTGGATTTCACAATCATTATTTGCACACAGGCTGAAGAACGAGGCCGTGTCCGACTGTGGGTTCACCCTTTGGTTGCTGAAAGATCAACCAAAGGTCATTTTGCACTTCTTTACTGCGATCTAAGAAGGTATATATTTTGGATACAATCTTTCATTGTCACTGCCCCTGTTGTTCTGTTGGGTAACTTAACAGAACATGCTTCATATGTTTTGGAATGAGTCTCTGCTCACCTCTACTCACCTGGCTGCTATATGTGAGAGTAGGGTGTAGAGTAAAGTGTTGGCCCGGCTTGCAAACGCGCTGTTCTGTGCAGTGGATAGGCCATTGATTTATCAGCGCTTGGCCTCGGACAGTCGTCCCTGTCACCGATCAGTTGCCGTGAAGGGTCCATAGTGTTCGGATACCCTTCTTTGGCTTAAGTTACTCACAATTCAATAGCTCACACAGCTGCATTGGACAATCCCACGAATTCAAAGCCTATCCCATTGAAGTGCATCTGAGAAAGATCGCATAGTCACTACATACACTACATGTGTATTGGCGATTGACAGTCTAATCAAGTCAAGGAAATCAAGGGGTAGTAGCAGTCGTCCGAGCACAGCGTGTGCTTCCAAACAGCTATTTGCTGACGGTCTCGTGTGGAGGACCCAGAGGGATCATATATTGATGGCCTATCCTGAGCATACCACATTCATTACTGGTGTCTGGACCACACCTGGGGCAAACCTCCGTAAAAGTAGTACAGAAGGACGAAGGGTTTCATTCGTGCACACCACATGGTGTGTGTAAATGCTGGCATGTGTTTCCCACTTAGGCTGTTTACCCCGCATTTAGGTTAATCTTCTTTGTGGTTTGGTCTAGATATCCTGACAAATTTACGGGATTCTGCCGGCTGAGCATCCAAGCATTTGACAGGCTGCTCGAAATTGTCAGGCCACACATTACCAAGCAGAATACCGTGATGAGGATGGCGATTGCTGCTGAGGAAAGGTTGCTCATCACCTTGCGGTAAGTTGCCACATTTATGCGTGTCATCTAACATACAATCAATTTCCCTATTGTGCATTTTGCGAGATTGGGTACGTTTCTTGTTTCCCCAAACATATGTATTATAGTCTCCCTACATGTTGTTCTTCCTAAATAGTGGGATGTAATGTAATGACTGATGTTTTTTTTTTTCAGATTTTTGTCCACAGGCGAGATGTATGCATCCCTGCACCTCCAATTTCGTGTTGGCAAATCCACCATTTCACAAATTGTGAAGAGCACATGCAAAGTTCTGTGGGAAGAGTTGCAGCCCATTGTCATGCCTTGCCCCACTCCAGAGATTTGGTTAAATGTCGCAGCTGGCTTTCAAAATGTCACCAATTTCCCAAACTGCATAGGCGCAGTTGATGGCAAGCATGTAAGGGTGCAGCAGCCACCACACTCAGGATCACGCTTCTTTAATTACAAGAAGTATTTTTCGGTCGTCCTGATGGCGGTGGCTGATGCACATTACAAATTTGTTGCCATTGATGTTGGTGCCTATGGTAGTACTGGGGACTCACGGGTGCTGCGAGCCTCCCAGATTGGCCTCCAAATTCTCCTGGATAACGTGTCTCTACCACCTCCGACACCTCTTCCAGGAACCACGCGTCCAGTCCCCTTCGTTATGGTATCGGATGAGGCATTTCCTTTGAGCCCTAACCTGGTGCGGCCATACCCACGAAGGGGACTGAATGTCCGTCGTCGGATATTTAATTATAGGCTGAGCAGGGCACGACGTTTCGTCGAGTGCACGTTTGGCATCATGGCAAATCAGTGGCGGGTCTTTACCTCGGCCATGCAATTGGAGGAAACCACCATTGATGCGGTCATCAAGGCATGTTGTGTCCTCCCTAACTACCTCCAGGAATACCGTCAAGAAGTTGAAGGGGACTCACTTCTGTCCTATGTTGGCAGTGCCATTAACTGGGGTTCTGTTGGTCAGGCCAGTAGTGGTGTACGAGTACGAGATATTTACTCGGATTATTTCATGACTTCTGAAGGGGCCGTACCTTGGCAATACTCCTGTGTTGGCGGGGTGCAGCCTACCCAGCAGTAATCCGTTTCATGTCCAAACAGTAGGCAATTCTGTCAATGATACTCCTATGGAATGGAAAATTGTGTGTTGGATGTGCTTCCTTTGAAATAAACTAATGCACTATTACTTGGATTTGGCCTAAGTGTGTGTATTTGAGTAATCACATGTCTGAATAGGGAGTATGATGTATAGGTTGCCTTTCTTGGTTGAGCACACCATAGCATATCAAACCACACAGTATTTCCTACATGAAAACGCCCACACCGTGAACAATCTGTATCGTCCCCTTGATGCCCTTCCACATTTTGGCCTCCTCACATCAAAAACAACAAATACACAAGTCAGAGTCATCAATTGAACGGAACTTTTATGGCACGTATACACATCACAACTATATACGCCCTGAGTAGAATCACGGAACAACTTGTAACATACATTCAATCCCTGGTACAATAGCGACCAACCAAAAACACAAACCTACTGCAAGATGTGGAAGCGAGGGGGGCTCAATTGGGGATACGAGGAGGGGGCAGAGGAGGAGGTCGAGTTGGAGGCATGTATGCCGCAGAGGTGGGAGGATGAATATGAAGAGGTGGGAGAGTGGACGAGCATGGGGTGGGCAAAGGGTTTGGGACATTGGGGTATGGGCGGAAAGTGGAACCAGAGGGATGTCCATGAGTCCAGGGGGAAAAATAGGGATCGGGCTGCAGGGAGGGTGCAGAGGCAGGAGGTGGGGCGTGCGGCACAGCGGCAGACGGGTCAGCCCTACGGCCAGTTAACGTGCGCATATGGAAAATTAGATCTCCCACATCGGGTAGGGGCTGGGGGGCCTCAAAGATATCAGCCAGCGCGAAGACACACGTCATATATGCTGCCCTGCGAGTAGTTTCCATCCCGCGACAGCGGCCACCAACGGCATTCCCGAAACTGTGGTATTCGTCTTCGGCCTCCACCCTCCGAATCATGCGTAAAGCTTGGCCCTCTACCGTGTCGCTTGGTTCCGCTGGTGTCACGCGCTTTCGGCCACCCACTCTTTGGCGCGGTCGGGAAGTTCCTGCCGTGGGGGCTGGAGAGGTGTCGCCACGAGGAGTTGCTGGGGCCGGGGTTGCCTGGTAGGGCACATCTTCCTCAGCCACATTTGCAGAAGAGCCTGCCACGGGCTGCTGCTGCACCTGGCCACGTGCACTCACTTGTGGCGTCCGGGGTGGTACATTCCCGTGAGTTCTGCAGGGAAAAAAACGCTCATTGACTTTGGGGATTCAGAAGACATTTCTCGGACAGTTTGTCAGTCGCTAATCTCGTTAACATATCCTTTTGCCATTCTACACACACACGATCTGACACCAATCTTGGGGGGGGGGGGGGGAACTAAAGACGCATTCTCGTCATGAAGAGAATGAGTTACATAAGCAACACAGAGTGATATGTGATAATGTGTACGGTCAAGGGACATTTTCGTGACAACACTGGCAAAAGGAAAACAAACATGTGGAATGTAATCGGCACTGAATAGAAATGGCATTCCGTTAGTTTTGAATCACATGGTTCATGCGCTCCCTTTTAACCCAGGTGTGTGTGCGAATAGAGACTTACCTTCGTAGCTCCCTGCACGGAATCAGGAAAGCCAGTTCTTCGTAGTGGGCTATCGCTGGGCACCGTGAAGGAGAGGAGCCACTTGCAGGTGTTTTTGAGACCTGTTTCCGGAAGCGGTCGCGGACTGTCCTCCACCTATTGCGCACATCATTTTCTGGAAAAGGAAGGATGTTTTTTTAAATTAGGGCATAGGGGATGAAGTCAGGTGTATACAGATCAATCGCTTCCTCTGGCCTGTCGTGAGGAGATATCATCAATGCAACCACATCATTGGGGCAGAACTTGAGTAGCCAGCGGTTATGGCTATGGCTGGGTTCCCACGACCTCCTGCCATGCCAAAATTAGGCATTTCACGCCTATTTTACGCCGCATGCCACAACGCCGCCAATACGCTGACATCTGCCCATGCATTTAAATGTGCATATGGTTGTCCACGCTTGCAAAACGTACTTTATGTCGTTAAATGGAGTGTCTAACGCAGGATTTAGTGCCGTCAATAGGCCATGTGCACATACCCTTACAATCGGGAAAAAAGTGATCACCAACTGCGCACGTGCCATAGTGACATGACAAAAGTTGGGGTATGGTTTAGCAAGGCAGGAAAGGAAATTAGTGCAGATATTTTGCAGCATGCTAATGATGCTAAACAACCTTTGCAAACAGTGTTTTTACCTCTCTGCATTACAAACTAAATGCAAACTTACCAATCACTCCCTGCTCCCTCTCCAGCATCCCGTTCCACTCGGGGTACAGACCGCGGCACACGAACGTCCATCCCTCGTCACGGGCGTTGCGGTCGCTATAGGCAGCACTAGATGTGTCCCATATTTCGGGCCTACTATGCACCTATAAAAAAAACAAAACAGTGCATATTGCAGTTTGCTTGGTACTCTGGAATCACGGTGGAGCTGTTACATGGTGATCTGCCTTAGAATCTGGACATTCTGCAGGTGCTGCTAGTGTTAATCCATACATAGTAGACATCTTGAAACAACATGACTCAAACATATACATGTACTTACCAGATTTATGAGGGACGAAACCTCCATGTCCATTCCTCTATATCGGGACATTGCAGCCTGGGTTCAGAGTTGTCACTTTTCTTTTTGAAAAATCCCTGTCAGGCTGCAAGCCGAAAATGGCGTCTTCCTTTTCTATACTGAATGATGATGTCATATCCTGCTCCGGCAGGAAATACGCACCGCACCAGACACGAACTCCGCACCACACATAACATCTGCGGACTTCATTGCGGAATTTAGAATCTCCATTGAAGTGAATGGAGAACTTCCGCAATGAGTCCGCAACCAGTCCGCCACTGGTCCGCAACAGACAGAGCATGCTGCGGACACCACATTCCGCACCGCAGCCTATGCTCCGCAGCGGAATTTTACGCATCGTCTAAACGAACACTGCTAAATTAAAGTGGAAGTCAATGGAGAAACGGCTCCGCTGCGGATTAACGCTGCAGAGTGTCCGCAGCGGAATTTAAGTGAAATTCCGCCACGTGTGAACCCAGCCTTAGAGTGCAGTCACACACGACAGATTTTGTTGCAGAGATTTATGCAACTGAAAATCAGTTACATTTATCTGAATGGGTTTGTTCCTGCAGCAGGTGTATGAATTTTTGCGAGTTCTATTTAGATGAATGGAACTAAATTTTAGTCACAGAAAATTCTGCAACAAATTCTGACACGTTTGACCGCACCAATAGGCCAAATGCACACAATGAATACTACATGAGGATTTGCTGCGCAGATTTTCCTTCGGCAAATCAGCAGTGTAATACAGTACTGGCAAAGCAAATGAGAACCCAAGTAATCTCCTCTACACGTTGCAGAATATTGCACAAGTAAATTGAGCTGCGGTGCGGATATTAAACTCTTCAGCATGTGAATTTAAACATGTCTCAAGATTGTAATTGACAAGTTTATAAAAAACACACCAAAATCCGCAAAGAATCTGCACCTCTTTTGGCATTAAAATGTAATATAATCTAAAAAGGCATCTAAAAATGCATAAAAATTTAGGATTTTACCTGCAAATTACCTGCCTTTATCTGCAATTTGTATGTTGATTTTCAGCATCAAATTCCTCAACGTATGAATGTAACCCTATAGTAAAATGTTTGTGAAATACTTGGTAATAAATGGATTTAATTGTGTACAAATGAATCTAATGAATATTATATATTTTATATAATGAAATTAGTGTTTCTCTCTTTGCTTAGCTTCATTATAGTGAATTATATTATTTTTTTCTTTAATTAGTTATTATTATATCAAAATGTAATAATGTATACATTTATTTCACATTAAATAAACACCATTACATTTGTTACCTGTCACCTCGTAAAAATAGAAGGTGGTGATTGATTACTGAGAACTCTTGCCACACGGGGAAGGCGAAGAGAACTCTCCTTCTCCCATGCACTAATCCCAGAGTGGACATCCACCTGACAGGGCTTCAGATCACCATTGCGGCACCTCAGAGCTAAAACTGGTGCCAATAAAACAGGTTCAGTCAATTGCCAAGACAGTTCAGGAATAATGGAGATAGGACCAATATTAAGAAAAGCGGAGGGGAGTATACTCAACTTGGGAGAGAGGTCAATACGACCTAACGTAATTTTACTTTTCTTGCTTTGGGCAGAAAGCTCTACCAGCTTGGGAGGATGAAAGGGGCAGGTTTGACATAATTTACCCCTCTGACCACAGTAAAGACCCAGGCCTTGAGATAATCTTCTGAACTTCTCCTCCGAGGGCAGAGAAATATGACCAAGAGCACTTTGCATGGGCTCGTCAGGAAAAGATGGCTTATCGGATTTGTGGATTACAGAGCTCAGAAGCTTGACATAGTAATCGAGGAGATCACTCCTTTTTGCTTAAGGCCCTATTACACTGGCTGATTTTGGCCGGTGCAACGAGACAGCTCGTCTGCTCCTGTCACAAGGACCTATGTATAGGGACGAGCGGTCTTTACTCAGATTGCTTGACCCCATACATCATTATGATGTTTGCAGCGCGTCAGGGAGATGTGCTGCCAACAACGATAATATTTAACTTTTTCAAAACGATACGATCAGCAGATGATCAAATGTTTGCTTGTTCATCTGCTGATTGCTGCCCTGTTTACACAGGGCAATTATCGACAACGAGCGTTCTATGAACGATCATTTGCCTGATAATTGCCCAGTGTAAAACCCCCTGTAGCTCTCTACCTTAGATAAAGATCCATCTGTGTAGCAAGGGAAATTATGTTATCCAGGGAAAAAGGAATATCTCGCCCAGCCAGTTTGTCTTTAATGTGAATGAACAGTCCCTCCCAGGAGACACCCAGCAAGGCTCTGTTGGTCTAAAGCTAGGGTGTAAAATTAGATTTTTCAACAGTGGAGGCTCCTTGTTTCTGGCTCAACAAAGCAGAACTGTGTAGCAAATACGACTTGGTTTTTCAAAAACTTCAGAATGTCAACAGAAAATATTGCAATGAAGAGACAGAAGGATCATCACGTTTCTAGAGAAATGACGCCTAAGCCAGGGCCTCTCATAAAAGCAGGGAAATATTAAGGCCAATTTTTACACAATCAGAGGGAACTTGAGTGGTGCTAAGTTCAAATTGAAAGGAATATGGCTTGAATCCAAAGTAAGAAGCTGGAGACGGAACAGGTGCTGTCTTGAGTGCATTCAAACAGGAGGAAATTACTTGAAGCCACTGGATTATTTGTTGCTGACCTTTTCTCTGTTGTTCAACTTACTCGGCCAATTCATACTTATCAACAGCAAGGACAGTAGCTTGCGTGGAGTCTCTAAGATACAGGGCCGGAGTGTACTGTAACGTTTCTTGGGCCAGTTAGTGGACCATTTAGGCAGCAACCGTTTTGGTGCAGGGTAAAGTGGAGTGCGAAGACTAAGGAATTCCTGATCTTCACCCTTTAACTTTCGCATTGAGTTGTGGACTTCGAAGCAGGTAATCCCCAGGTCTCGGTCCCCAGAGTAGTCACCAGTGTGCTAAAATGTGGAGTTTGTAGGGTGTAATCAAGAGGTTACGATTACCAGAGTTGGCAGTCAGAGGCAGCAGTGACAACTGAATTGGGTGAGAAGCAGTACCAGAAGTGACTACACTGACAGTCAAGCTATGAGTGTAAGCCATGGCTGGTTTAAAATAGTAGACCTTGATGACAATATAATGGAAGCAGATGATGGAAGACATTGCTGTTAAGCAACAAAGTAATGAGTACTGGGAAGACCCCAGCAGTTGGCAGGCACGTAATGAATACAAAAAGAACTAAGTGTGCCAGGCACACTGAAAGCCAATTTCCCAACTGCTGACTAGTATTGATTAAAAAGTAACTTTTATTAATTTTGCCACTAAGAAGTCCATATGGACATGAACAATAGATACAAACAATTTAAAAATTGTAGCCAATGTTGCTGCTGCACACGCTCAAATAACACTCCGTCTGCATGTATTGCCAGACAGAGCACAAGGTGCTGGGATTAACAAGATACCAGATCTGACAGATCGGCTGCTGCAGACTGCCGCGTCGTGACAGATTCAGTGTTACTCTCAAAGTTAAATTCAAATGTGCGTGCTGGGATTGCTAGGCAAGCATGGCTGTTTAAAATAATAAATTTAAAATTAGGGGGCTAAATTTATTATTTTAAACAGCCATGCTTGCCTAGCAATCCCAGCACGCACATTTGAATTTAACTTTGAGAGTAACACTGAATCTGTCACGACGCGGCAGTCTGCAGCAGCCGATCTGTCAGATCTGGTATCTTGTTAATCCCAGCACCTTGTGCTCTGTCTGGCAATACATGCAGACGGAGTGTTATTTGAGCGTGTGCAGCAGCAACATTGGCTACAATTTTTAAATTGTTTGTATCTATTGTTCATGTCCATATGGACTTCTTAGTGGCAAAATTAATAAAAGTTACTTTTTAATCAATACTAGTCAGCAGTTGGGAAATTGGCTTTCAGTGTGCCTGGCACACTTAGTTCTTTTTGTAAGCAACAAAGTAAAGCACAAAAAACATAATCAGCACAAGCAGTAGCAGCAGGTTGTGGTCACATGCCTAAGGCTGGGTTCACACGTGGCGGAATTTCACTTAAATTCCGCTGCGGACACTCCGCAGCGTTAATCCGCAGCGGAGCCGTTTCTGCATTGACTTCCACTTCTATTTAGAAGTGTTCGTTTAGACGATGCGTAACATTCCGCTGCGGAGCATAGGCTGCGGAGCGGAATTTGGTGTCCGCAGCATGCTCTGTCTGTTGCGGAGCAGTGGCGGACTCATGGCGGAATTTCTCCATTGACTTCAATGGAGATTCTAAGTTCCGCAATGAAGTCCGCAGCTGTCATGCACATGTTATGTGTGCTGCGGATGCGTCTTGCTTTTTTGCCATGACATTTCTTCATTCTGGCTGGACCTATGTATTTCTAGGTCTACAGCCAGACTGAGGAAGTCAATGGGGCTCCCGTAATGACGGGAGCGTTGCTAGGAGACGTCTGTAAATAGTCACTGTCCAGGGTGCTGAAAGAGTTAAGCGATCGGCAGTAACTGTTTCTGCACCCTGGATAGTGACTACCGATCACAATATACAGCAACCTGTAAAAAAATATAAGTTCATACTTACCGAGAACTCCCTGCTTCTGTCTCCAGTCCGGCCTCCCAGGATGACGTTTCAGTCTAAGTGACGGCTGCAGCCAATCACAGGCCAAGCACAGGCTGCAGCGGTCACATGGACTGCCGCGTCATCCAGGGAGGTCGGGCTGGATGCCGAAAGAGGGACGCGTCACCAAGACAACGGCCGGTAAGTATGAAATTAGTTTACTTTCACTAGGGAAAGTGCTGTCCCTTCTCTCTATCCTGCACTGATAGGGAGAAGGGAAGCACTTTTCCCGCAGTCCGCAGCAGCTAGTCCGCATCAATTTACTGCACATTTTGTGCAGATCCGCAGCAGAATCTGCAACGCAGATTCTGTGCGGCATTGATGCGGACAGTTGCGGAGGAAATCCGCCACGTGTGGTCATGCCCTAAGGGTGTATTTACTCTGTGCAGTTTTGCCATGCATTTTGCCATGTGTCCAAAAGCTGCATAAAAAACGCATGCGTTTTTACCGTAATTTGCCACAATTTAGCAAATTGTGGTAAAAACACATGCGTTTTTCTGTGCGGTTTTGAAACACACTGCAAAAACCCGGCAAAACCGCACTGTGTGAATACACCCTGAGGAGGTTAGAGAAGCATAACACTCACTAAAGATGGCAGCAGGATCAAACAGTATATGGTTAGAGATACCAGTGGCGTGCTCTGGTCACCTGGCGACACCCGAGAAGGGAGTTGGAGTGCAGAGTTGTTAGTAACAGGGCGATCAGTGCTGTTTGTGACAATTAGCAGCAGCAATGCAATGGGTTGCTAACAGGTCCACATAAGAATCTGTTGTACTGTGGAACTAAAGTTGCAATTGTGCCCATATCAGAGTCAATTGCAAGAAGCATACATACTTGACAGCATGTTAGTCTCAAATTGTGAAATATTTGTACACACGAGAACCGCACAAAACTGTCAGAAACATGATGTTTAATGCAAAATTTGCCCCTTTCATGGCCCAGTCTTTGAGGCAGTCCCACAAAAATAAATAGTACTGTTGGCAAGTATGGCATGAAGACCCAAATTATATGGTTGCTGGTAGAGTGAAGTGGAGTAATTTCATGGCCTGCCCCATAGCTGGTATAGTAAACACTTCTGCTGCAAGGAACAGTGTGCACTTTCAGTTCTCGCTGATAAGTTATGTCCCCTTGGAATGAAACACCATGAAGATTAGAAGAAGGAAGAGCTTGACACTTCATCCATTCAAGTGAATGGGCCTGAGCTGCAATACCAGGCACAGTTCATGAACAAGAGTGGTGCTTTTTCTAGAAAAAGCATCCATGTTTTTCTGAGGTTATTAAAGCCTCTTTAAGTTCACTGTGCAATTTAGCCTTATTGAATAAAAAACTTTTATCGAAAACAGTATAATTTAAAATAAATCTTGTATTTTCTTTTATATATTGCTGTGCAAATAAATATTTTAATAAGTAATTATTAATCAAATGAGACAACATTAAGTTCAACATTTTCCTTCAAAATTAGAAATAATTGAGCATTCACATTTCTTTCATGCTTCTTCAGTTTATACACAAAGAGCTGAAGTTCAAATGGCATTCACTTTTATACTTTTACTATGGGGAACAGGTAATTTGATTCACTTGATGGCACTCTCTACTATCATTCAGACTATTTTTACCATTTTTTTGTGTTTTACAAAAAAAATGTATCACCTTTCTCATTAAATGTAATATGCCCATTAACATTACAGTTAACATTATAAAAATTGGAGCATAGATTGAAAAAACTAATGTAAAATAAATGTGCTATTTTAAAAATCAAAACCAAAACATTTTAATGAAAGAAATAATATGTGCTCAAATCCAAAATGAGCTTAGAAAATCATTCACAGGCAGAGAAATACAGTGTTTGCAATTTCCCTATGATTTTAAAGGTCACTTGCTCCATTTAAAGTGAACTTCCAGAATAAATGATGCATCAGAGTATTTTATATTCTTGTGCCCCAGCAGAGTATAGCTTTTAAAATGATTTCCATTCCTACTCCTTTCCATAAAGACATAGAAATTTAAAGTATTAGCCATTATTCCTTTTCTATTATGACTAATTGCAGTTTCTTTCTTTTTTTGTTCCTTGTTTTTGCAACATGTTCTACAATATCTTGAATACAGAAATACCTGAAAAATGTGTAAAATAAAAGATAATAGAGAAAACATTAAGTAATGTCCAGACAATTTTATATTAATATTAGTACTTGAGGTGGAAATGCAATAATCATTATGACATGTTTATGAAAATGGTTCATAATCCTAAATGAGGGCAATAGGTGTTGTAAACCAGTTTCCCCTGATCAAAACTGCCAGCCAATTAAAATGGCCTATTTACCTAACTATATGTAGGTAGGGGATGAATCACCACATATGAAGGCAAATTTGCCATTCAGAACTCTGGAATAATTGTGGGATATATCATTTCAGGTGTGAATCAGTTCTTCTGAAAATCAGATGAAACTAAGTAACACAGAATATAATACATCTTAGCAGAAAGGGTCAACTCAAAGTCTAATTTTTACAAATGTTTTCTATTTTGTGTTATTTAATTTTTTTGCTTCAAGTGGAAATATTATGCAATTAATAAGGATATTACTTTCAATAGCCTTTCTATTTCAGTATAAAGCAAGGAATTAAAATGGTGGAGGGTCTTCCATGGTTTTGGGGTGTAGCAATAATTGTGAGTAGTGAATAGTGAATGTAACCTATAAATGCAGCTTAACCTCTTCACGCGCTGCGCCACAACTGTACGTCCTGCAGAGGGCTTGCTTCCCGCACCAGGACGTACAGTTGCGGAGCGGTTCACGGCGCTCACTGTCCTAACGGACAGTGTCCGGGAACTGGGGGGTCAGCTGTCCCCGACTGCTGACACTCCAGTCTTGCCGGTCAGCGGACCATTGCCGCTGATTTTGGCAATTAACCACATAAATGCGGCGATTGATTGCGATCGCCGCATTTAAGAGGTTTGAAGCACATCGGTAGCCCCCACTAAGTGGGCTGCCGATGCTTGTCGTGGCAATCGGAGGCCAGACAATAACCTCCGGGTTGCCATGTATGGAAGCCTCGGAGGAGCAGCCTCTGGCCGGTCCTCCGAAGCTTCCTGTCAGTGTAAGGGTATGTGCACATGAGGGAATTACGTCCGTAATTGACGGACGTATTTCGGCCGCAAGTACCGGACCGAACACAGTGCAGGGAGCCGGGCTCCTAGCATCATAGTTATGTACGACGCTAGGAGTCCCTGCTCGCTGCAGGACAACTGTCCCGTACTGAAAACATGTTTTCAGTACGGGACAGTTGTCCTGCAGCGAGCAGGGACTCCTAGCGTCGTACATAACTATGATGCTAGGAGCCCGGCTCCCTGCACTGTGTTCGGTCCGGTACTTGCGGCCGAAATACGTCCGTCAATTACGGACGTAATTAGTGTGTGTGCACATACCCTGACTGTCACGTCACAATGACAGTTAGAATACATTACACTATGTAGGTAGTGTAATGTACTCTAGCAGCGATCAAAGATGCAAGTCTAAATGTCCCCTAGTGGGACAAGTAAAAAAAGTAAAAAAAAGTACTAAAAATTTTTTTTAAAAAAGTGTAAAAATAAAACATATATGTTATATAAACAAAAAAAATGCTTTTTGTTCCTATAATAAGAATTTAATTATAGGAAAAAAATGAACACGTTAAAAAAAAGTACACATATTTGGTATCGCCGCGTTCATAACGACCCAAACTATAAAACTATAATGTTATTTTTTCCGCACTATGAACACCGCAAAAAAAATCAATAAAAGAACGACACCAGAATCACTATTTTTTGGTCACCACCCCTCCCAAAATAGAGAATAAAAAGTGATCAAAAAGTCGCATGTACCCGAAAATAGTACCAATAAAAACGACAACCCGTCCCGCAAAAAACAAACCCTTACACAGATTTTTTGACTAAAAAATAAAAAAGTTATGGCTCTCAGAATATGGTGACAGAAAATAAATTATTTTATAAAAAAGTGATTTTATTGTGCAAACGCTGCAAAACATAAAAAACCTATATACATATGGTATCGCCGTAATCGTACCGACCCGCAAAATAAAGTAAAACTGTCATTTACAGCACAGGTAAATGCCACAAAAAATAAACTAAAAAACATTGTCAGAATTGCTTGTTTTTGGTCACCCGGCTTGAAAAAAAATGGAATAAAAAGTGATAAAAAAAATCGCATGTACCCCAAAATGGTCCCAATGAAAAGTATAGATTGTCCCGCAACAAATAAGCCCTCACACAGCTCCAGTGCAAAAAAAATAAAAAAGTTCTGGCTTTCAGAATATGGCGATGCAAAATGTGCAGAGTGTTACAAAATCAAATAAGATAGGGCGCCAATTATCAGTGCGATACCGGCCACATATCTATGAATTATTATTTATTTACCGCATTATTATACCTTCTTATTATGCCCTGATGTACTCCGCACAGCTTACATATGCCCCCACATTATAAACTGAAATACCAGCAATTACCCAAAACAGAACTATTACCAAGCAAAATCTGCATCCCTTCCTTCTGAGCCCTGCAGCTTGCCCAAACAGCAGTTTGCGCCCACATATATGGCATCGCCATACCTGAGAAAACCCGCTTAACGTTTTATGAGGTATTTGTCTTCAGTGGGCAAAACATATTATGCACTAAAATGGCATACCAGTGGAAAAATGCAATATTCACGCCATCCGCTGTGCATTAACCCCTTTGCGCACTATTACTTAATAGCACGTCATGGTGCGGGGGTTGATGGATGGAGGTAACTTTTGGGGTGTTTCCACTGTTTTGGTCCCTCCTGGGCGTTACAAATGCGACATGGCACCGAAAACCATTCCAGCATAATCTGTGCTCCGAAATCCAAATGGCGCTCCTTCCCTTCTGAGCCCTGCTGTGAGTAAAATCAGCAGTTTATTACAACATATTTGGTATTGCCGTAATCGGGAGACATTGTTTTACAAATGTTGGGGTGCATTTTCTTCATTATTCCTTGTGAATATTAAAAACTTCTATGTTTTTTCATAAAAACAGTAGATTTTCATTTTTGCAGACTAATTCAAATATATTTAGCGAAAAACCTGTGTGCTCAAAATGCTCACTATACCCCTAGATAAATTCCTTGAGAGGTTTAATTTCTAAAATTGGGTCACTTTTGTGGGGTTTGCGCTGTTTTGGTCCCTCCAGGGCATTGCAAACGCGACATGGCACCGAAAACCAATCCAGCAAAATCAGTGCTCCAAAATCCAAATGGTGCTCTTTCCCTTCTGAGCCCTGCTGTGGGTCCAATCAGTAGTTTATTACCACATATGTGATATTTCCATAATTGGGAGACATTGCTTTACAAATGTTGGGGTGCATTTTCTATATTATTCCTTGTAAATATTAAAAATTTCTAGGTTTTTTTCAGGAAAAAAAGTAGATTTTAATTTTTACAGACTAATTCCAATATATTTAGCGAAAAAGCTGTGTGGTCAAAATGCTAACTATACCCCTAGATAAATTCATTGAGGGATGTAGTTTCCAAAATGGGGTAACTTCTGGGGTGTTTCCACTGTTTTGGCACCAAGGCACAATACCTCTTCAAACCTGACTAGGTGCCTAAAATATATTCTAAAAAAAAGGAGGCCCAAAATCCACTGGGTACTCCTTTGCTTCTGAGGCCTGTGTTTCAGTCCATTAGCGCACTAGCGCCACATGTGGGATATTTCTAAAAACTTCAGGATCTTGGCAATAAAACCTTCTGTGTTACAATTTTTTTTAAATTAGAAATGAATTTCGGCAAAAAAAATAACATTTGTAAATTTCACCTCTACTTGGCTTTAATTCCTGTGAAACTCCTAAAGGGTTAAAACACTTTGTGAATGCTGATTCGAATACCTTGAGGGGTGCAGTTTTTAAAATGGGGTGATTTCTGGGCATTTTCTAATATATAAGGCCCTCAAAGCCACTTCAGAACTGAAGTGGTCCCTGAAAAAATGGCCTTTTGAAATTTTCTTTAAAATATGAGAAATTGCTGCTGAAGTTCTAAGCCTTGTAACGTCCTAGAAAAATAAAAGGGCGTTCAAAAATGATTCAAACATAAAGTAGACATATGGGAAATGTTAACTAGTAACTATTTTGTGTGGTATTACTATCTGTTTTACAAGCAGATACGTTTAAATTTAGAAAAATGCACATTTTTGCAAAATTTTAGTGTTTTTCAGAAATAAATACCGAAATTATGAACCAAATTTTTCCACTAACATAAAGTACAACATGTCACGAGAAAACAATCTCAGAATAGCTTGGATAGGTAAAATGATTCCGATGTTATTACCACATAAAGTAACAGATGTCCGATTTGAAAAAATCGGCTGTGTCCGGAAGGCCAAAACAGGCTGGGTCCTGAAGGGTTTAATTCCCAATCATTAAGACACTATAGGGAAAGATACAACCTACACTAATTAAGAAAAATATGTAAAACATTTTCCTAGAGTAATTACAGATGTAGCAATCCGTATCTTGACTCTTATAACTTGCTGCATCGTGAGAACTTAAAACTTAAGCCATTGAAAACCATAGAAAAAGTCAAGTTAAAGTTTATTGTATCTGTGTATTAAACGCAATAAAAGTCAAGTGAAAGATTGCTTCACCTGTATTTGCAAACAACGTCTGATTGGGGTTCCTCAATCCCTCCAGGGGACATTATTCTATAGAAAACATTAACACTTCCACATTTAATTGCTTTATAAACAGCATTGTAAGGTCTAGTAGGTTATTTGTGAATCAGCCCATAAGCAACAGATCCCAGTGTCAAGTGCTTGGCTCCAAAGTACTCTGTGTGCCAGTCTGACCCTGTTTGCAAACACATCTGGGATAGTGAATTAACTGGTTGCCGACACAGGACGAGTATGCTCGTCCTGAGCGGCGAGCACTTTGCGCATTAGGACGAGCATACTCGTCCTGTGTGACAGCCGTCTGTGCGCGTCTGTGAGCGTAATACACAGCCACGGCCCCGCTCTGACAGCGGAGAGAAGAGAAACATCTTCTCTCCGCCGTTAAACCTTTGAACGCCGCGATGAAAGCTGATCGCGGCGTTCAAAGAGGGGGGACCTCACATTGATCGCGTCACAGAAAATAACTGTGACGCGATCAAAGCCCACAACTCGTATGGGAAAAACAGCACAGGGTCCATTGAAGGACCCCAGGGCTGTCTAAACATATTTCCTATTGCTAGGGCATACTGAAGTATGCCCTAACAACTGCCTGCGTGCAATCAGTACACAGGCTAATGTACTGGCATATAGATCTATGCCAGTACATTACAGTTACAAAATCAAAATCAAAATGATAAATCCCTTTATGGGATTAAAAAAAAAAGTTAAATGAATGTAAAAAAAAATTAATGATAAATAAATAAATAAATTAAAAGTAAAAAAAATACACAGAAATACAAATTTTTTATAATAAATAAACTTTTTAAAATATAAGTCCCAAAACATGAAATAATAGACATATTTCGGATTGCCACGACCGAAACAACCTATACAACAAATGTATAACATTATTTATGATGATCTGTGTATGGTGGAAAAAAAAAAATATTAATACTGCAGCGGAACTGCTTTTTTTCTGCATTTTCGCCCAAATAAAAATGTATAGAAATTAAACTATAATGTATTTGTACCAAAAAATGGTACCTACATAAAGTACAACTCGTCCCGTAAAAAACAAAGTCTCATACAACTACGTCGTACAAAAAATAAAAGAGTTATGAGCGTAGGGATGCAAAGAGGGAAATGTAAAAAAATTGCTCTGTCCTCAATGCCAAAATTGGCCGTGTCCTAAAGGGGTTAAAGGGACTGTGAGGCAAATTAATTTTAATATTTTTTAGTAGGTTACTTATTTTTATATATTTTTTTAGTTTCTTTGGTGTATTTTTTTTCCCACAAGGTGGGAAGTATTAAAAATTAAATAATAATTTGACATGTTTTCCTATGTTGACCACCAGAGGGAGCACTTCCTAGAATTGCAGCAAGGTCAATCAGGCAAAGCAACCTGACTGACAGCTGTTGTAAATGTGGGAGGGAGACTCACCCCCTCCATATTTTCTGTTACACGCCAGGAAGAGGTGTCTTCAAATTGCCAAGCATTGTCCAGGTCTATTTTTTAAGTAATTATACAATTACAGAATGTGCTGATCACTCCAGCTATAGGACACACCAAAAGGCTAAATTATGAAAGTCAAGAGGGAGACCTTGTGGCGAATGACAAATGTCAAAGATAAGAAAAAGATTGGCACTGCTTTGGCTCTTGGAGCACTATAAGGGTATGTACACACGCCCTATTTTCGGCCGTTTTTCAATGGGAAAACGGCGTTCTGTTCCGACGGAGTGCTTTTCACTGCGTTTTTTTATGCATAAAAAAACGGCCGCGAAAAAGAAGTGCAGGACACTTCTTGGGACGTTTTTGGAGCCGTTTTCCATAGACTCTATTGAAAAAAGCTCCAAAAACGGCCGTAAAAACGCAGCGAAAAACGCAGCGAAAATCGCGAGTGACACAAAAAACGTCTGAAAATCAGTAGCTGTGTTCTCTTGTGAACACACCCTAAGGGTATGTGCACACACACTAATTACGTCCGTAATTGACGGACGTATTTCGGCCGCAAGTACCGGACCGAACACAGTGCAGGGAGCCGGGCTCCTAGCATCATACTTATGTACGATGCTAGGAGTCCCTGCCTTGCTGCAGGACAACTGTCCCATACTGAAAACATGATTACAGTACGGGACAGTTGTCCTGCAGCGAGGCAGGGACTCCTAGCATCGTACATAAGTATGATGCTAGGAGCCCGGCTCCCTGCACTGTGTTCGGTCCGGTACTTGCGGCCGAAATACGTCCGTCAATTACGGACGTAATTAGTGTGTGTGCACATAACCTCAGTCTCAACAATCAGACGACGCATGGGTCTAGACAGATTCAATTAGATCCACAACTGGTGGTGCTGAGTGGTATGGCAAGATAAGTATAGGTACAATAATAGTGGTAGAAAAGATCCACGGCACTCACCATTCAATAGAATTTAAATTTATTGTTGCGGCAAAGCAGATAAAATGGTGAGTGCCGTGGATCTTTTTTACCACTACTCCTGTGGTGAATGAGTTTTCAGTTGACAGGTTCACATGGTGTGTATTTGACGGTTTTTTTGGCGCGTTTTAAGTGCCAAAAAAAGCGTCAAAAAATGCTTGATTAAGCTTCTCATTTACATCAATGGAAAAAAAAATATTTTTAAAAAATTATCTGCGGAAAAAAGAAGCATCGGTTCAATTCTTTGTCACGTAAAATGTGCGAAATGTTCTCATAGTCAATGGGAGTTCTAATTGCACACCAAAAAATGTGCAAAAAGTGCGCACAAAATGCAACAAAAAACATGCAAAAAAGTGTGAAAAAAAGCTTGATTAAGCTTTCCATTTACAGCAATGCGAAAGCGAGCCTTTAGTACATACAACATGCTTTTTTACACAAGCAGTGTAGTCAGTGGGAATCCTAATTACACACAAAAAAAATGTGAAAAGGTGCGCACAAAACACAAAAAAACATGAGAAAAACACGTAAAAAAATTATTTGGGGTGGCGTGGCCTGGTGATGGCACCGAGCAGACGTGCAACCTAAAAGTTCCGCTTCAGACCGTGCTCTAGCACAGGCATTAACACATTTGCTTCTTTGAGAATGGCACCCTAATGGTCAGGAGAACACCCAAGCTCTCTAGCACTCCATTCAGACATCGACAGAACCTGTCTACCGGTACTATTCACCATTATTTCAGTGACACAGTGAGGGGAACTAATTGCAATATGGCGCTGCCATGCTCTCAACACCAGACAAAAGGAACTGGCTGTGCCGCGCAGGATGTCTCTACCACATCTTCTCCCACTCCCAGCAGTTGAAACGACAATTTAATGATGAAAGGGGATATGGAATCCTATGTTCACAGACTGGAGGCCGCTTACAAGTCTGACATACAGGACTTGACATGCAATCTCTCCCAGTTTACAGACCAGGTACAAAGAATTGAGGGTGATATAACTGCTGCTTCTAATGTGCAAACTTCTCAGCAGCGAACCCTAGAGAAACATACTCAACAAATTCATGTTTTTTAACATTGCTGAGGATCACGAAAATTGTCACCACCGCAACAATCTATGTGTACATGGCCTACCTGAGACTTTCATCTCTTATCCCTACACTTAAGGGCCTATTTAACTCACTTCTGGATCGAGACACTGAAACCGCTTGGAAATCGACAAGGCACATCCTACCATTGGCCCACGAAGCCCTGATCTGGACAAACCAAGAGATATTTTATGTTGCATTCATTATTTCACACTCAAGGAAGAAATCCTGTGCAAAGCCGGGGACAAAGGTGATATCACTCTGGACAGAATTAACCCCTTTAGGACACCAAAGAAACTAAAAAAATATATAAAAATAAGTAACCTACTAAAAAATATTAAAATTAATTTGCCTCACAGTCCCTTTAACCCCTTTAGGACACGGCCAATTTTGGCCTTGAGGACAGAACTATTTTTTTAGATTTCCCTCTTTGCATCCCAACGCTCATAACTCTTTTATTTTTTGCCCGACGTAGTTGTATGAGACTTTGTTTTTTGCGGAACGAGTTGTACTTTATGTAGGTACCATTTTTTTAGTACAAATACATTATCGTTTAATTTCTATACATTTTTATTTTGGCGAAAATGGAGAAAAAAAGCAGTTCCGCAGCAGTTTTAATATTTTTTTTTTACACCATACACCGATCATCATAAATAATGTTATAAATTTGTTGTTTAGGTTCTTACAGTTGGGGCGATACCAAATATGTCTATATTATTTCATGTTTTGGGACTTACATTTTTTTATAATAAATAAACTTTATAAAATACAGTGAAGGAAATAAGTATTTGATCCCTTGCTGATTTTGTAAGTTTGCCCACTGTCAAAGACATGTACAGTATAGAATTTTTAGGCTAGGTTAATTTTACCAGTGAGAGATAGATTATATAAAAAAAAAAAAAAAAATCACATAGTCAAAATTATATATATTTATTTGCATTGTGCACAGAGAAATAAGTATTTGATCCCTTTGGCAAACAAGACTTAATACTTGGTGGCAAAACCCTTGTTGGCAAGCACAGAATGTTTTTTTGTAGTTGATGATGGGGTTTGCACACATGTTAGATGGAATTTTGGCCCACTCCTCTTTGCAGATCATCTGTAAATCATTAGGATTTCGAGGATGTCGCTTGGCAACTCAGATCTTCAGCTCCCTCCATAAGTTTTCGATGGGATTAAGGTCTGGAGACTGGCTAGGCCACTCCATGACCTTAATGTGCTTCTTTTTGAGCCACTCCTTTGTTGCCTTGGCTGTATGTTTCGGGTCATTGTCGTGCTGGAAGACCCAGCCACGTGCCATTTTTAATGTCCTGGTGGAGGGAAGGAGGTTGTCACTCAGGATTTGACGGTACATGGCTCCATCCATTCTGCCATTGATGCGGTGAAGTAGTCCTGTGCCCTTAGCAGAGTAACACCCCCAAAACAGAATGTTTCCACCTCCACGCTTGACAGTGGGGACGGTGTTCTTTGGGTCATAGGCAGCATTTCTCTTCCTCCAAACATGGCGAGTTGAGTTAATGCCAAATAGCTAAATTTTAGTCTCATCTGACCACAGCACCTTCTCCCAATCACTCTCAGAATCATCCAGATGTTCATTTGCAAACTTCAGACGGGCCTGTACATGTGCCTTCTTGAGCAGGGGGACCTTGCGGACACTGCAGGATTTTAATCCATTACGGCGTAATGTGTTACCAATAGTTTTCTTGGTGACTGTGGTCCCAGCTGCCTTGAGATCATTAACAAGTTCCCCCCGTGTAGTTTTCGGCTGAGCTCTCACCTTCCTCAGGATCAAGGATACCCTACGAGGTGAGATATTGCATGGAGCCCCAGATCGATGTCGATTGACAGTCAGTTTGTATGTCTTCCATTTTCTTACTATTGCACCAACAGTTGTCTCCTTCTCACCCAGCGTCTTAGTTATGGTTTTGTAGCCCATTCCAGCCTTGTGCAGGTCTATGATCTTGTCCCTGACATCCTTAGAAATCTCTTTGGTCTTGCCCATGTTGTAAAGGTTAGAGTCAGACTGATTAATTGAGTCTGTAGACAGGAGTCTTTTATACAGGTGACCATTTAAGACAGCTGTCTTTAATGCAGGCACCAAGTTGATTTCGATCGTGTAACTGGTCTGGTGGAGGCTGAACTCTTAATGGTCGGTAGGGGATCATATACTTATTTCTCTGTGCACAATGCAAATAAATATATATAATTTTGACTATGTGAGTTTATTTTTTTTTTTTAAATAATCTATCTCTCACTGGTAAAATTAACCTAGCCTAAAAATTCTAGACTGTTCATGACTTTGACAGTGGGCAAACTTACAAAATCAGCAAGGGATCAAATACTTATTTCCTTCACTGTATGTGTTTCTGTGTATTTTTTTTAACTTTTTATCTATTTATCATTCATTTTTTTGTCATTCATTTAATAATTTTTTTTAATCCCATAAAGGGATTTATCATTTTGATTTTGATTTTGTAACTGTAATGTACTGGCATAGATCTATATGCCAGTACATTAGCCTGTGTACTTATTGTACACAGGCAGTTGTGAGGGCATACCTCAGTATGCCCTAACAACAGGAAATATGTTCAGACAGCCCTGGGATCCTTCAATGGACCCTGGGCTGTCTGGCCATACGAGTTATGGGCTTTGATCGTTTCACAGCAGTTATTTACAGTGACACGATCAAAGTGCAGTCCCACCTCCTTGAATACCGCGATCAGCTTTCATCGCGGCATTCAAAGGGTTAACGGCGGAGAGAAGAGTTTCTCTCCTCTCCGCTGTCAGAGCGGGGCCATGGCTGTGTATTTCAGCCGTTGCCCTGCTCTCGATCGCGCGCACAGGTGGCTATATACACAGGACGAGAATGCTCGTCCTAATGCGCAAAGTTCTCGCCGCTCAGGACGAGCATTCTCGTCCTGTGTCGGCAACCAGTTAAAATACAGCTTCCATACGATCTCTCTAAAATGACTCTAGATAAGTGCAGGACATTTCGCCCCTTGTTGGATGTTCTTCGGGAACGTGGAATTCCTTACTCGTGGGGTCACCCATTTCAACTCCAAGTCCGGAAAGATGGATCACTCCTGTTTTTTCGAGACTTAGAAGATATCCCAGAGTTTTTCGAGGCCCTTGATATACCCTACCCAGAGTCCACGTATTGGACTGGCCCTCTATTCCACTACTTCCCCAGAGACTGTGTCAGGGACGACGTGGTAGATTTCCGGCCATGCGAGGAAGACACCCAGAGAGGCAACATATTGCCCCTGTTCCAGATGCCTGAGGGTTTTCGTGAGTACCTATACTCCTGCCAAAGTTGGTTCTCTATCAGGACTCCTCAAATCCTATGCTGATTCTTGTTATTTGTGTACACTTATACTCCGAGTAGTGTTCATATAATTGGGCTAAAAGTTATTGTTATATTTTGTACATACATGTTCTAATGTGCCATGATAGTAGAAGGATTTAGTCTGTCAGGAACATTACCATGTATATTGTTTGCAAAAATATTATCCTCACACATATGTATATACATTTCAGTTCTTTGTGTAATATACTGATATATATATATAACAAGTTCTTTGTTCATGTCGGACACACCTATGGAAGACACCGCCCCTGGAATGCAAGAGGAGTGTACAGAAGAACTTGCAGCTGAGAAGTCGGTGGGGGCTTGGGCACTTCCACATCTCTAGGGAGGGGGCATGTGTCTTTTTCTGTGTTTCTTTGTTCTGAATAAAGTGCAGTTCACTTCCTGTCTGATCTGGGGAAAGCTGTGTACCAACATCTCTGGCTGGTTTACTTCTTTCCAGGCATGCCTTCAGCTTTCAATTTACAGAGGTGGTTATTCGGTGTGAAATAACAGGGGGAAGGAAGCCACCCTGAAATACGGACCTGACATTTTTGGTGCCCGAACAGGGACCTCAATCGAGGAAATATCAAAATCCGGACAATCGACAAACACAGGGTGAAACAGAGGACCCAAAATTGCCCACTCTGATAGGAGCTTGATCACCTCCACTAAGTACGGTAAGCGAGTTGATTTTATAAATCTTCTACTTATTTGTGTTAGTGGACAGTCTTGTGGCGATCTGTAGAACCCTTTTGTTGATTTCCTGGATTATCTCAGGCGACAGAGGCGATATTTTCCGCTGTGAGGTCGAAAACCTGTGATACCATAGTCGCGCCCGACTAACCATCCTTTGGGTAATTAGGGACTAGATAGAAAATACGCGGGCACAATATACATGTGTGATAAGTCGTGGATAGTATTATAACCTTTCTTATACAGGTGCTGTAAAGGATCTGCCAGGCACAGCTTCGGGGTTAACTCCCAGAACTAATCAGTCAGCACCTGAGAATATTTCCCTGAGACTGACTCCTGCTTCCACCATTCAGGCTGGCAGGCTTAGGAGTGGGAGAGCCTATCGTAACCTGGCCAGACTCAGCTAGCTCCCGCCCTCGGTCTATTTAAGCCTGCACTTCCTGTCCCTCGGTGCTTGTTATTGCTTGTGTTTCTTTCCTTGTGGTTTCCTGGCCCAGCTACAGCTCCTGCTATTTTTGATCCTGCTCCATACAGAACCTTGCTTACCGACTACTCTTCTGCTTTTCGTTTTGTACCTCGCACACTCCTGGCTTGACTCGGCTCGTTCACCACTCTGGTTGCTCACGGTGTTGCCGTGGGCAACGACCCCTTTTCCTTGCTTGTGTTCCTTGTATGTTTGTCGTGTTTGTCGTGCACTTACTGAGCGCAGGGACCGCCGCCCAGTTGTACCCCGTCGCCTAGGGCGGGTCGTTGCAAGTAGGCAGGGACAGAGTGGCGGGTAGATTAGGGCTCACTTGTCCGTATCCCTACCCTCTGCCATTACATAATAACAAGCCCATACCTAGTCTACCCCTGGTCCCTGACACCACTATGGATTCCCGTGAGACCCTGGCTCAGCAAATGCAGGGTCTCTCCCTACAGGTCCAGGCCCTGGCTCAGAGGGTCAACCAGCCTGATGCTACCCTGGTAGTTCCCCTCACTGCACCTCTTGAACCCCACCTCAAGTTGCCCGACCGGTTCTCAGGGGACCGGAGGGCTTTTCTCTACTTTCGGGAGAGTTGTAGGCTTTACTTTCGTTTAAAGCCTCATTCCTCAGGTTCTGAGAGCCAGCGGGTGGGTATAATTATGTCCCGGCTCCAGGAAGGGCCCCAAGAGTGGGCCTTCTCCTTGGCTCCTGACGCCCCTGAACTTTCCACCGTTGATTGTTTCTTTTCTGCTCTCGGACTTATTTATGACGAAACTGACAGGACTGCCTTTGCCGAGAGTCAGCTGGTGACCTTAAGTCAGGGTAAGAGACCTGTTGAGGAGTATTGCTCTGACTTTCGGAAGTGGTGCGTAGCTTCTCGGTGGAATGACCCTGCCTTAAGGTGCCAGTTTAGGTTGGGTCTGTCGAATGCCCTGAAAGACCTGCTAGTTAGCTATCCCTCTTCTGACTCCCTAGACCAGGTTATGGCTTTAGCGATACGACTTGACCGACGTCTCAGGGAACGACAACGTGAACATTTATGTGTTTTCTCCTCCGACTCCCCCATGATGCCTCCCGAAGCTCCGTTGCTTCGTTCCTCCCCGAAAGATTCAGAGATACCTATGCAACTCGGGGCCTCCGTGTCCCCCCAACAACGTAGAGAATTCCGCAGGAAGAATGGTCTCTGCTTCTACTGTGGGGACGACAAGCATCAAGTGAACAACTGTCCTAAGCGTAAGATTGCAGCCAGAGAACTTCCGCGTCTAAGTGATCATCGGGGAGGTCACTTGGGCGCACAGGTATTTCCCGTAAATATGAAACGTACTAAAATCTTGCTTCCCTTTCAGGTCTCTTTTGGTGGTAGGTCTGCTACCGGCAGTGCCTTCGTGGATTCAGGGTCCTCTACTAATATCATGTCTGTGGAATTTGCTATGTCCCTTGCTATGCCTCTTATTGATTTGCCTAAACCTGTCCCGGTAGTGGGTATCGACTCCACTCCTCTTGCTAATGGTTATTTTACACAGCATACCCCTGTTTTTGAACTCCTTGTTGGCTCCATGCATTTGGAGCAATGCTCTGTACCGTTGATGCAGGGATTATCGTACGATTTGGTTCTAGGTCTTCCCTGGTTGCAGTTGCATAATCCTACGTTTGACTGGAATACTGGGGAGCTAACCAAATGGGGTAATGAATGTTGTACGTCATGTTTTTCTGTTAATTCTATTTCTCCCCCTAAGGAGGCGAATACGCTACCCGAGTTTGTTCAGGACTTCGCTGATGTTTTCTCTAGGGAGGCCTCCGAAGTGTTACCTCCTCATAGAGAATACGATTGCGCTATCGAATTGTTACCAGGAGCTAAGCTTCCTAAGGGTAGGATATTTAATCTTTCTTGTCCCGAACGTGAAGCTATGAGAGTGTATATCCAGGAATCCCTGGCCAAGGGTTACATTCGTCCCTCTTCTTCTCCGGTAGGTGCTGGCTTCTTCTTCGTGGGGAAGAAGGATGGTGGTCTTAGGCCATTCATTGACTACCGTAGCCTGAATAAGGTCACGGTAAGGAACCAGTATCCCCTTCCTTTGATTCCTGATCTCTTTAATCAGGTTCAGGGGGCCCAATGGTTTTCTAAATTGGATCTACGGGGGGCGTATAACCTTATTCGCATAAAAGAGGGGGATGAGTGGAAGACTGCGTTTAACACGCCCGAAGGCCATTTCGAATATCTCGTCATGCCCTTTGGGTTGTGTAATGCCCCTGCGGTCTTCCAGAATTTCATAAATGAGATTTTGAGAAATTACCTGGGGATTTTTCTGGTAGTGTACCTTGATGACATACTGGTGTTTTCCAAGGACTGGTCCTCCCACATTGAGCATGTCAGGAAGGTGCTCCAGGTCCTTCGGGAAAATAAACTGTTTGCCAAAACCGAAAAATGTGTGTTTGGGGTACAGGAGATTCCATTTTTGGGTCAAATCCTCACTCCTCATGAATTCCGCATGGACCCCGCCAAGGTTCAGGCTGTGGCGGAATGGGTCCAACCTGCCTCCCTGAAGGCGTTACAGTGTTTTTTGGGGTTCGCTAATTATTACAGGAGATTTATTGCTAACTTCTCGGTCATCGCTAAGCCCCTTACGGACCTCACTCGCAAAGGTGCTGATCTCCTCCACTGGCCTCCTGAGGCTGTCCAGGCTTTTGAGGTCCTTAAGAAGTGCTTTGTCTCGGCCCCGGTGCTGGTTCAACCCAACCAAATGGAGCCATTTATCGTGGAAGTTGACGCATCTGAGGTGGGAGTGGGGGCTGTCTTGTCCCAGGGTACCAGGTCCCTCACCCATCTCCGCCCCTGTGCCTACTTCTCCAGGAAGTTTTCGCCAACTGAAAGTAACTATGATATTGGCAACCGCAAACTCTTAGCCATTAAATGGCATTTGAAGAGTGGCGCCACTTCCTGGAGGGGGCTAGGCACCAGGTAACGGTCCTTACCGACCACAAGAATCTGGTTTTCCTAGAATCTGCCCGGAGGCTAAACCCGAGACAAGCTCGATGGGCGTTATTTTTTACCAGATTCAATTTTTTGGTTACCTATAGGGCTGGGTCTAAAAATATTAAGGCTGATGCACTGTCGCGTAGCTTCATGGCCAGCCCTCCTTCGGAGGAAGATCCTGCTTGTATTTTGCCTCCAGGTATAATCATTTCCTCGATCGATTCTGATTTAGTCTCTGATATTGCTGCTGATCAAGGTGCAGCTCCCAGGAACCTTCCTGAGAACAAGCTGTTTGTTCCCCTGCAATTCCGGCTAAGGGTACTTAGGGAAAATCATGACTCCGCACTATCTGGCCATCCAGGCATCCTGGGTACCAAACACCTCATTACCAGAAATTATTGGTGGCCTGGGTTGCCTAAAGATGTTAAGGCCTACGTCGCCGCTTGTGATGTTTGTGCTAGGTCCAAGACTCCCAGGTCCCGACCAGCGGGCTTACTGCGTTCGTTGCCCATTCCCCAGAGACCTTGGACACATATCTCCATGGATTTTATCACCGATTTGCCTCCATCCCAAGGCAAGTCGGTGGTGTGGGTGGTGGTGGACCGCTTCAGTAAGATGTGCCACTTTGTGCCCCTCAAGAAACTACCCAACGCCAAAACGTTGGCTACCTTGTTTGTCAAACACATCCTGCGTCTCCATGGGGTCCCTGTCAATATTGTTTTGGACAGAGGGGTACAATTTGTTTCATTGTTTTGGAGAGCCTTCTGTATGAAGTTGGGGATTGATCTGTCCTTCTCCTCTGCCTTCCATCCTGAAACCAATGGCCAAACGGAGAGGACTAATCAATCTCTAGAACAATACTTAAGGTGTTTTGTCTCTGACTGTCAATTTGATTGGGTCTCTTTCATTCCCCTCGCCGAATTTTCCCTTAATAACCGGGTCAGTAACTCGTCAGGGGTCTCTCCTTTTTTTTGTAATTTTGGGTTTAATCCACGGTTCTCCTCCGTTTCACCTGGTAGTTCCAACAATCCTGAGGTAGAGGTCGTTCATCGGGAACTGTGCACAGTCTGGGCCCAGGTTCAGAAAAACCTAGAGGTGTCCCAGAGCGTACAAAAAACTCAGGCTGATAAAAAACGTTCTGCTAACCCCCTGTTTATGGTCGGGGATCTGGTGTGGTTGTCGTCTAGGAACTTGCGTCTCAAGGTTCCGTCCAAGAAGTTTGCTCCCCGGTTTATTGGGCCGTATAAGGTCATTGAGGTCCTCAATCCTGTCTCCTTCCGGCTGGAGTTACCCCCGTCTTTTCGGATACACGACGTGTTTCATGCCTCCCTCCTCAAACGCTGCTCCCCGTCCTTGGCTCCCTCGAGGAGACCTCCTGTTCCCATCCTCACCCCGGAGGGGGTGGAATTCGAGGTGGCCAGGATTGTGGACAGCAAGATGGTCCAAGGCTCCCTCCAGTACCTGGTCCATTGGAGAGGATACGGGCCCGAGGAGAGGACTTGGGTAACCGCCCGGGATGTTCACGCTGGGGTGTTGGTCAGGAGGTTCCACCTGCGTTTCCCCAGTAAGCCAGGTCCACTTAGAAAGGGTCCGGTGGCCCCTCATAAAAGGGGGGGTACTGTAAAGGATCTGCCAGGCACAGCTTCGGGGTTAACTCCCAGAACTAATCAGTCAGCACCTGAGAATATTTCCCTGAGACTGACTCCTGCTTCCACCATTCAGGCTGGCAGGCTTAGGAGTGGGAGAGCCTATCGTAACGTGGCCAGACTCAGCTAGCTCCCGCCCTCGGTCTATTTAAGCCTGCACTTCCTGTCCCTCGGTGCTTGTTATTGCTTGTGTTTCTTTCCTTGTGGTTTCCTGGCCCAGCTACAGCTCCTGCTATTTTTGATCCTGCTCCATACAGACCCTGGCTTACCGACTACTCTTCTGCTTTTCGTTTTGTACCTCGCACACTCCTGGCTTGACTCGGCTCGTTCACCACTCTGGTTGCTCACGGTGTTGCCGTGGGCAACGGCCCCTTTTCCTTGCTTGTGTTCCTTGTATGTTTGTCGTGTTTGTCGTGCACTTACTGAGCGCAGGGACCGCCGCCCAGTTGTACCCTGTCGCCTAGGGCGGGTCGTTGCAAGTAGGCAGGGACAGAGTGGCGGGTAGATTAGGGCTCACTTGTCCGTATCCCTACCCTCTGCCATTACAGGTGCACGCGGGGTGTGTCTAAACACTGATAAGTCGTGGATAGTATTATAACCTGTCCTATACGCGGGCATGCGGGGTGCAATGCAATGCACTGATAAGACGTGTGATAAGACGTGGGACAGGCGCACGCGGGGTGCCATGCACTGATAAGTCGTGTAATAAATTGTAGGTAATATGTTGGCCAGACCTAGAAGGTTGCAGACCAAAATTGTTATATAAATTGCGTGTATAATATAGACTGTTAGAATGGATGGTTTACGGTCCATATTCAAATCATCAGGATCACCCGATCCTATTCATGATTTGGTGAAGCGAATGGAAGTTAGGAATAAGAAAGGTATTGTATGTTATATGTATTAGAAAACACAGGACCAGCCGACGCCCAGTAATGGCGTCCGTACCTCATGTTGAGTGTGTCCTCATTGTGGGCGTGAAACCCCCCCCCTCACAGCTGCGCAATTTGTTTCCAATGGGAGAGGCTGCCCCCCACCCACCCCTGATGTGGTCACGCCCAGCCCAACCAAATCTGTAGGAAATAATCGCCTTGTTAATTTTGTCATTTGTAACACATGCTGCAGTGTTTGTTTGTTTTATTTTAGATTCCATTCTAGTGTGCTGGACGCTGTTCACTGATGAAACAACACGTCATCATAATATAGAGATGGTGGCCGACAGATTGGACTGTTACAGATTATGTGTTTGATGTTTTGAACGTAGATAATTCCTATACAATGGTGTGATGAATGATTGCAGATACGTACGTTGTTTTGCCGGCATTGAAAGTGTTACGATTGTGAGACTAGAAGCTGTGAGGAGTAAGTATGTTGCCTCCTCTCCCCCCTGTAGTTTGCTGTGTTTGGGAGGAGGAGGAGGGGCTGACTGGGTGCAGTCTGCAGGGCTGATGAGACAAAGGGATTACAATATTGCACTGATATATATATATATATATATATATATATATATATATATATATATATATATATCAGTATTGTCTACAAACCTAAATACATTTCTTATCTTTGCGCATGCGCTGTTGTTTATAAAAGTTACGATATTTATGTGTTATGATGTGATCAGATTTCATGTGTTTTAATGTTAATTCAAATGTATTAAACTACAGATATTGTGAGACATGGGGTTTTGAAAATGTATGTGCCCCCACTGTTCCCTATTTTTATATACAGTTTATTGGTTTGCAGTAATTAATGTTATCAGATATAATAATTTCTGTTTTATTGAATAACTAATTACAATTGTTTTGTTTTTGATTTCACACATGAGTTATGTCATTGTAAAGATAAAATGTATTTTCGTCAGGACAAAGTCATTTTTGTTTCAGGCTGTTGTACATTACAGGGGGTTAAACTAGTGCCCGACTTTGTTATGATGAGATGTAGTTTTGAACTCTGCTACATGGTGGAATGGCGAAGGAACTGATCAGGTACAATTTTGGTTTGTTTTGAATAATGAATTTGGTTTCAGGAGATCTACAAAATGTGTATGAGACCCCAATGAGTAATCCAGATTAAATGTGTATGAGAGTAACCTAAATGTTGAGGTTTTTCTGCGTAGATGGTTCCAGATCTTTCCAGAACGGTGAATATGGCACTGGGTATGCTGTGCTGTAGTCTCCACCCAATATGAGGTATTGTGTAAAAGACCAACCCCCTCCAGCAAATTTACACAGGAGGCGAGGTGACGAGAAGTGTATAACATTTGGTTTTATTTTAGAGAATGAAGACGCCACCCCTTTGAGATGTTCTATCTATATGTGACATGGGTTTTTAATGTCAATTTGTAATGTAGAGATACTTCATCATATACAGTATGTACAAGACAGGATACGAGGCACCAGGTAAATTACCCAGAAAACACTCTCACCTTCTTGTTCATTTCAAGGAGCGGAGCTGGAGGTGCTCGCTGAGGCTTGTAACCTGACAGAAGGTAAGACGGCCGACATTTACACTGACTCTAGGTACGCTTTTGGCATCGCCCACAATTATGGGCCCATTGGTAGTAGGAACTTTATTGGATCATCGGGTAAGCCAATTGAGAGAGCAAGAGAAGACAGAACTGACAACAAGAGTATGTGCGGCCAGGTGTCAGTAAATTGGCTTGTCCCTGGATACAATAATGCCACGGCTAGGTTTGTAGCAGCCGGCATGATGTGCGCACGGCATGACATAGGTAAAACAGCAAAGGTACCTGTGAAAAGTGCAGCCCGGCCAGATTACCCGTCCCAGCGACTGCAGAACATACAACTACCTGAGGTAGAAGTGTATGACAATGTGCTCGTAGACCTGTTCTCAGGGGAGGCCTTAAGCCCGGCCCGTATCTTCCCCACTGCAGATGTTGTGTGTAAGTGACAGGGGAACAGTGTTATCCCAAGTATTGAACTGATATTTGTACAATGATAAGATGTCAGCAGTTCTCTAGACGTTGTCCCAAGGTTAGTTTGTTTAATAACTGTATTTAAGAAGTGTTGTGGGAATATTAAATACTGAGGGTAAGTTTTATGTAAAAACATTTTTATTTGTTTATTTTTGTTGTTGTTGTGAAAGGGAAATTTTAGAGCAGAGAATTCTGTGCAGTGTATATGTGTATGTATAGATATATATATATAAAGAAGAAGAATCAGTTTGTAGGTATCAGTTTTAGTTACTGACCAGTGTGAACGTTTAACATAAATCTGTTATTGTTAATGTTTTTCTTCAAGTTAATTATCTGATTAAGATCAATTACTGATTAGGCTATGAAAAGCTTGTTCTTCACAGGAAGAGTCCAACTGGGAGCGGAAGGCGTGAGAACCAGATTCTAACAGAATGCGGACGAATAAAGTGCAGTTCGCTTCCTGTCTGATCTGGGGAAAGCTGTGTACCAACATCTCTGGCTGGTTTGCTTCTTTCCAGGCATGCCTTCAGCTTTCAATTTACAGAGGTGGTTATTCGGTGTGAAATAACAGGGGGAAGGAAGCCACCCTGAAATACGGATCTGACAAGTCTATGACTAATCCTGCAAGGTATATTCATGCCTATATTTGCCTTATACAGGGTTTAATATGGCCTTTTACTTTACATGATGGCTTTTTTCTCAAAAACCTTAAGAGATTCTCATCTTTGATTAAACGTGTTGCACCTGTTCATGTATATAATGTATTATTTTACTAGGCGTGTTAGTACTACTTAAAGGGAACCTGTCACCAGCATTTTAGCTATAAAGCCAGCAATACCTGGTGAAAGTGGGTGAAAAATCATTGTCATCTAAGCTATAAATATGTTCTAAGTAAGCTCTGTAGCTTTAGTATTCTGTTTTTCAGTGGTCCCACACCGTATGCAAATGAGCAGAAAAGAGTCAAATCTTCATCTGAAAAGAGTCAGATTTTCATTCCTCCAGCATCTCAGAGTGGACTCCACCTCCTTCTTTTTGATTGACAGCTCCTTAGCCAGTCAGGGCCAGACAGGTGGCAACGGTGGGCGGGGTTAATAAGCTGCATCCCAGAGGGAAAAATAATTACCATAAAAGGCGGGAAGAGTTTAAACGACGATATTTACAGACAGAGGAGGACTTCAGGAAAGAAGAGAACAGGAACGAACTCTGGACAGCTGCAGCCATTGAGGGGTCAGGCGAGTTTAACAGGTAAGATGTTGATGACAGGATCCCTTTAAGATGTTCTCTATAGTTCTTTTCTTCATGTACTTTACTTTTCTAATACTGCTATTTTATTATGTGCTGGAGCTGTGGTTTGGCGTTCGCTTGATTTCTAGCTAGACACTCTCCCACTTAGGGACTCATTGGTTTCACAGTGTGATATTGTTTGTATTCATCTCTCTGATTTAGATGTCAGGGAGCTAGACATATATTTTCCTTTTGTTGTTCTTACATAGTAGAAGCAGGGAGAACCCTTTGTTACTTTTCCCTTCCTTTCCTCGTCTCTCTTACCCATCCCTTTTTTTTTCCCCTTCTTCCTCTCTTTTTTTATCATTCAAGAGGGATGGCATCTCTGATGATGTGTACCCTAAACGTTTGGGGATTTAATACTCCAGAAAAACGAGCACAGATTCTAGATCATATGCATAAAGAAAGGGTTCAACTTTTTTTTTTACAAGAGACCCACTTTAAAACTTACCATGTTCTTTGCCTTAACACTAAATACTATTCTACATGGCACCTTAGTATGAATCCAGAGTCCAAAAGTAAAGGTGTTAGCATTGGAATTCATAAATCTCTCTGGCATGAGGTGTTGGCGACGAGGTCGGACGCGGAGGGACTATATCTATTTGTCAACATTTTTTTGCATAACAAGATTATTACTCTCGCATATTTCTATCTCCCTGATCAAGATCAGGCTCGTGCCTGAGGGTCATTTTTGCGGAGATTGGAGGAACTTGCTGATGATCTTGATAGTCTCTTAGTACTCTTGGTAACCTCGTTCTAGATAAAAACCTAGATTCCTCTTCAAATAGAAGCTCAGTGCCTAAATCACATTAGACCGCTCTTTCTTCCACACTACAGTCTTTGCAACTGATAGATGTATGGCGGATACTTCATCCAACTGCGAAGAACTATACGTATTTTACATACAGGAGGATAGACTAGCCACCATCTACTTACATCGAAACCCACAACGGCAATGGCAATGATAGGCAATGTACTTTGGTCAGATCACGCTCATGTTTATTTAATTCTAGAAGACCCGGATAGACCGAACCATTTCAGGAATTGGAAATTGAATAACAGTATCTTAAATTATACTATATGTGTGAAGGCTCTAAAAGACTCCATTGAGTCTTTCTTTCACAACCATGTAAATGATAACACAGCCTTACCATTACAATGGGAGGCCTTGAAATGTATGCTAAGTGGGGTTCTCATTCAACAAGGGTCCCGCTTAAAGGGAATTTGCGAGTGTCGCAAATTAAAAATGTTTTCTTAAGTAAGTTACTTATTTTAATTACATTTTTAAAGTTTTTTTGCTGAATCTTTTTTTCTTCCACATGGTGGAAGTATTAAAAATTAAATATTAATTTGACATGTTTTCCTACATTGATCGCCAGAGGGAGCACCTCCCAGAATTAAAGCAAGGTGAATCAGACAAAGCAGCCTGACATACAGCTGCTGTAAATGTGGGAGGAAGACTCACTCCCCTCCCTATTTTAGGCTACAAGCCAGGAAAAGGTGTCTTCAAATTGCTAAGTATTGTCCAGGTCCATTTTGGGAGTGTTTATACAATGGCAACTGGTAAAAGGCTAAGAATGATGAAAGTCAATACACTGTGGGTATTTGATGCAGTTTTTGGCACATTTTACGTGCCGAAAAACACGTCAACGCTTGATTAAGCTTCCGATTTACATCAATGGGAAAGTGCAACGTTAGTACATACAACACGATTTTTTACGTGAGCGTTTTTAAAAAACACGTTTTGCAAAAAAAGAAGCATCTTGTTAATTTTTTGGCACGTAAAGCGCCAAATGTTCCCATAGTTTCTATTGCAGTGCAGGGGGAGGAAGAGAGAAGTTGCTTATACGCCGCTTCTCCTTCATTCCTTTCTCCTACTGTGAATCGCTGTGTAACTACATGGCTATTCGCAGTAGGAGCAAGGAATGAAATGCAGCGGCATGTTACTAACTTCATTTTTTTGGGTTTTGCAGGTCCCACTGGATCATTTGGACTAAGTCGTAGCTTCGTTGGACTACTTCGATGATCTAATTTTTAAAAAAAATAAAATGGTGAAAGGGGGTTGTGTGGGGGAGTTTTTATTTTAATAACAATATATTGGGAAGTGCTCCCTCTGGTTGCCAACATATGAAAACATGTCACATTTTTATTTTTTATTTTTTTGCAAATCCACAGCAGGAAAAGTAGCCATTGTACAAAAGTGTCTATGTCACAGCAGAAGCCCCTTTTAATGGGACCCTCATGATCACCCATGTACAGTATTCCAGACTCTAAAAACACTTTAACCTATGTTATATAAAGTAATTCCAGAGTATTTTTTTATATATGTACACTTTCTATTTTGCATGCAGTAGTAGAGCTGAATTTGTCTGTGTACCATGATAATTTACTTAATTAAGATCCGTAAATTTAGTTTTACTACCTGCAGTCCTATGAAAAATCACATAAAATAAATTGTGATATTCCAATACTGACAAACTTCGTTTTGCTACACCTATATTTACTTGGAGGTATTCATTTATGTTACTTTGCAAATGAGCTGAACTCTTATTTTGCTGATTGCACAGTCAATTGTTAACGCTACATAGCAGTGGCCTTCGAAATGTATATAACATCTCAATTTTTTGACACAACTTAGACTTTCCACAGTATTTTAAAATCCTCTGAGACTTGATGTTACAGGCAAAAGTTCTAATAATAGAGTACTGTTATCAGAATGAAGAGTTGCATTTTCTACTTTTCTTATAACTAGGGATTTGGATACAGCATTGCTTTTACCCTTGAGACCAAGGTAACCTTTTCTCTAGGTGTAACATTTTCAGTTAATTTAACATTTGAATTCATATTTAAAAATTGTGCGTTCCTTAACAGCTGATGACTGATAAAAAATGTATTTTACTTTGTAGCACTACTGCTTGTCAACACAACTAAAAAGAGTAAAATATATTATGTTACATAACAATACATTAACACTTAAAATTAATTTAATTGGGAACAATTATGGTTCCACCCACGCATCTTTCTCTCTATGCACAGTTTGATTAAAAAAAAAAAAAATGCTGTCAGGCCCCATGCACATGACCGTAGAATTCGTCCATAATTGCAGGCCGTGATAACGGTCCGCAATTATGGACCCATTAATTTCTATTGACCACGGACACCTTCCAGTATATTTATGGGAAGGTGTCCGGGCTGTAGAAAGCCTCCGCAAAAGATAGGACATGTCCTATCTTTTTCTCTTTACAGGCGTGCTCCCATACTTTGTATCGGAGCATGGGCTAAAAATACAGATGGCTGTCTGTGGCCCGCCAGCGGCCGGCCATGCCCGTAATCGCGGACCGTGATCACGGGCACGGCCATGTGCATTTGGCCTAAATCAGTGGCCGGTGGACGGGCCACAGCTAATGAATACGAGCTGCATGAAAAAACCTGATATTTACATAAACTACTAACAAGTAATACATGATTTTAAAAACGTAAAAAATTATCTGAAAATTATCCCTTTTTGGTGGCAGCCGGTGTTTATGCACACGATGGTATAGGAAGAAGCAAAGGCTTTTTAACAAGCAGGCCAAAAATTATACTTTTTTTGCGAGCAAATGCCCGTCTGTGTTTATATACACATGGTAGAATGGCAGATTTATTCATTGACATCAGGAGGAATTTGCCTGGTTCATTTTCACAAATGTAATGTTTTCCACATTTTCCTTGGTAATGCCGTGGATGTTTTAAATGTTGAAATAAAGAAGCAAAGATTTTATTACATTGCCGTGGATTTGTATTGCTGGAATTTCTCCCTGTATCCCTGTGTGTGTCCTGCTATTGACTTATCCGTGCCGGATACTGCCATGTGCTAATTGTGGATCGGTGGTTTGTTTGGAGGTGAGCTGGCTATTTACCTTGTTGCGACAATTTTGTCTGGTATTGTGTGACGACACCACCTGCTGCAATGAATACCCTCTCTGACAGTACACTGGAGGGTGGACAAGACAGTACAAGGATGGCAAACTGGTCCAGTTCCTGCCACTGGTCCAATCTGTTGACCTAGAATTCCATCGGCTCAGGACTCAGGGCAGGGTTCTCAAACTCAGCCGGGTAAATGGGTCACACATAGGAAAAATTTGAAGTTGACGGGCTGCATTACTTTCAAATTTGATACAATATAAAATTATTGTTAATCAATTCGTTATTTGAACTACTATAATAATACTACATTGCTATAACAATACTACATTACTATAATACTACATTACTATAACAATACTACATTAATATAATAATATTATATTACTATAATACTACTTTACTATAATACTACATTACTATAATAATACTATATTACTATAATACTACATTACTATAACAATAGTACATTACTATAATAATATTACATTACTAGAATACTACTTTACTATAATAATACTACATTACTACATTACTATAACAATACTACATTACTATAATAATATTACATTACTATAATACTACTTTACTATAATAATACTACATTACTATAATACTACATTACTATAACAATACTACATTACTATAATAATATTACATTACTAGAATACTAGTTTACTATAATAATACTACATTACTATAATACTATATTACTATAATAATACTACATTACTATAATTCTACATTACTATAACACTACATTACTATAATAATACTACATTACTATAATACTACATTACTATAATTCCACATTTCTATAACAATACTACATTACTATAATAATATTACATTACTAGAATACTACTTTATTATAATAATACTACATTACTATAATACTACATTACTATAATAATACTGTTCGGTTTAAACTTTCCAGAAATTTGCGAGTTTACTCCACGTGTACTTTAACAATCCAGTTTCCAGTTTAAGTATCGCTAAATGCAGTACGGCGGCTCAGTTGGCAGCGTTTGGCAGACACAAGAATGTCAAGATTGGGCAGCCCCCTCTTAGTTAGTGCCACAGTGCCCTCAGTATATAGTGCCACAGTGCCCTCTGTAGATAGTACCACAGTGCCCTCTGTTGATAGTGCCACAGTGCCCACTGTAGATAATGCCACAGTTCCCTCTGTAGATAGTGCCACAGTGCCCTCTGTAGATCGTGCCACACCCCCCTAGATAATGCCACAGTGCCCTCTGTAGATAGTGCCATACACCTCCCTATAGATAGTGCCACACACACACACACACACACACAACCCTGTAGATAGCTCCAGTGGGGCTCCCTGTAGGAGTAGAATGCCCAGCCAGAGCGTTGCCGACATTTTGGCTGTGGATTCCTCTACTGGAGGAGCCCCTGATATCACTGTCTATAGATAGTGACGTCAGAGGATCCTCCTGGACTGGAATGTGATGTCAGGGGCAACCCCAGAGCAGATGGTAGCTATGGTGCTGCAGATGACAGTCTCCAGGGTCGCATTCGGCCCTCGGGCCACGTGTTTGAGAACCCTGGCTTAGGGTATCGGCAGGAAAAAAGGCAAAGTCCAGGTATAACTGAACCTGGTTGTGCAGGCGGTGCAAATCTCTTTGCTTATGTGTATCAGGTTAGCGCTGTACAGAAAAAAATCTTCCATCATGTTAAGCAAACTGTATCGGCTGCTGCTGGTGCTGTGGCATGTGCTACGGCCACCCACATTTTAAAAGAGTATGATGTGGCATGGGTGTTACCTCTTACATTACCCCATGCATTGCCAATCTGTCTTTTGCCAGACATTTTATTTTTAACCCTTCCAGGACTGAGACATTTTTGCTTTTTCATTTTTGTTTTTCACTCCCCGCCTTCCAAGAGCTATAACGTTTACATTTTTATGTCAATAGAGTGGTATGCGGGCTTATTTTTTACTGGAAGAGTTGTAGTTTATATTGGCATAATTTAAAGTACCATAACATTTCCTGGGAAACTGAAAAAAAATTACTTTGCGGGCTGAAATTGGAAATAACTTTCCTCCATTGTTTTTTGGATATCGTTTTTACGGCTTTCACCATGCGGTAAAACTACAACTTTATTCTACAGCTCAATACAATTACAGTGATACCAAATTTATAAAGTTTTTTTTATATTTTACTACTTTTACAAAAAAAAAAATGTTATTTCACCACATTCTGAGAGCCATAACTTTGTATTCTTTAGTTGATTAAGCGCGATTTTGGAGTTTTAAACATTTTATTTCTTACGGCATTTACCATGCTAGTTAAATAATGGTATATTGTAATAGTTCAGACTTTTACGGATGCAGCAATACCAATTTTGTTTATTTTACTTTAGAGGAAAATGGGAAAAGGTTTTTTTTTTTACTTTTAATATTTTTTCTTCCACTACTAACTTTATTTAACTTTTTTTTACATATTTTATTGGTCCCCCTAGGGGACTTGAACCAGATCATTAGATCGCTGTTACAATACACTGCAAAACTAATGTATAGCAGAATATTGTAATTTTTACAGGCTTCTGTTAAGCCCTTCCAGAGCCACAGCTAAACAGAGGCAGAGTGAAGGCAGACCTGGGGCCTTCATTAGCTCCCTGGGCTGCCACGACAACCATCATGACAGCCCCACAATCGCGGGGGGTGATGAGCTGTCAAAGGTGGCTGCCCAGCTTTTTTTATTGCCTAAGATGCTGCGGTCACGATTGACTACAGCATTTGAGGCGTTTAACGTCCAGAAAACAGTGTGATCGCTGTTTCTGGCAGTTAGTCCCGGGTGTCAACAGTAATACACAGCTGACATCATTTTTTCATTTCTTTTTTTCCTCCCCGACTTCCAAAAGTCATAAAAAATTGTATTTTTTCGTCGACATAGCCATATGAGGGCTTGATTTTGTGGGACAAGTTGTCGTTTTTCAGGGAACCATTTATTGTACATCATAATGTACTGAAAAAAAAAGCTATTACGCAATTTTTTATTTTTTATTTTTTTTTACAGCGACCAACAGGCAGTAAAAACGACAAGTTTACCTTATTCTAAGGGTTGATATAATTATGGTGATACCAAATTGTTATGTTTTTTTTATGTTTTACCACTTTAAAAGAAAAAACTTTTTGCTATAAAATAATTGTTTTGTGTCGCCATATTCTGAGACCCATAACTTTTTATTTTTCCATCAATTGAGCAATGTGAGGGCTTATTTTTCATGAAGCAAGCTGTGGTTTTTACTGATACCATTTTGGGGTGCATGTAACTTTTTGCTCACTTCTATTCCATTATTTTGAGAGCTATGGAGACCAAAAAACAGCAATTGGCTTGTTATTTATATATATATATATATATATATATATATATATATATATATATATATATATATATACACTACCGTTCAAAAGTTTGGGGTCACACAGACAATTTTGTGTTTTCCATGAAAACTCACACTTATATTTATCAAATGAGTTGCAAAATGACTAGAAAATACAGTCAAGACATTGACAAGGTTAGAAATAATGATTTTTATTTCAAATAATAATTTTCTCCTTCAAACTTTTGCTTTTCTCCATTTGCAGCAATTACAGCATTGCAGACCTTTGGCATTCTAGCTGTTAATTTGCTGAGGTAATAGGGAGAAATTTCACCCCATGCTTCCAGAAGCCCCTCCCACAAGTTGGATTGGCTTGATGGGTAGTTCTTGCATACCATACGGTCAAGCTGCTCCCACAACAGCTCTATGGGGTTGAGATCTGGTGACTGCGTTGGCCACTCCATTACAGATAGAATACCAGCTGCCTGCTTCTTTCCTAAATAGTTCTTGTATAATTTGGAGGTGTGCTTTGGGTCATTGTCCTGTTGTAGGATGAAATGGGCTCCAATCAAGCGCTGTCCACAGGGTATGGCATGGCGTTGCAAAATGGAGTGATAGCCTTCCTTATTCAAAATCCCTTTTACCTTGTACAAATCTCCCACTTACCAGCACCAAAGCAACACCAGACCATCACATTACCTCCACCTTGCTTGACAGATGGCGTCAGGCACTCTTCCAGCATCTTTTCAGTTGTTCTGCGTCTCATAATTGTTCTTCTGTGTGATCCAAACACCTCAAACTTCGATTCGTCTGTCCATAACACTTTTTTCCAATCTTCCTCTGTCCAATGTCTGTGTGCTTTTGCCCATATTAATCTTTTCCTTTTATTAGCCAGTCTCAGATATGGCTTTTTCTTTGCCACTCTGCCCTGAAGGAAAGCATCCCGGAGTCGCCACTTCACTGTAGACGTTGACACTGGCGTTTTGCGGGTACTATTTAATGAAGCTGCCAGTTGAGGACCTGTGAGGCGTCTATTTCTCAAACTAGAGACTCTAATGCACTTGTCTTGTTGCTCAGTTGTGCAGCGGGGCCTCCCACTTCTCTTTCTACTCTGGTTAGAGCCTGTTTGTGCTGTCCTCTGAAGGGAGTAGTACACACCGTTGTAGGAAATCTTCCGTTTCTTGGCAATTTCTCGCATGGAATAGCCTTCATTTCTAAGAACAAGAATAGACTGTCGAGTTTCACATGAAAGCTCTCTTTTTCTAGCCATTTTGAGAGTTTAATCGAACCCACAAATGTAATGCTCCAGATTCTCAACTAGCTCAAAGGAAGGTCAGTTTTATAGCTCCCCTAAACAGCAAAACTGTTTACAGCGGTGCTAACATAATTGCACAAGGGTTTTCAAGTGTTTTCTAATCATCCATTAGCCTTCTAACACAGTTAGCAAACACAATGTATCATTAGAACACTGGAGTGATGGTTGCTGGAAATGGGCCTCTATACACCTATGTAGATATTGCATTAAAAAACAGACGTTTGCAGCTAGAATAGTCATTTAGCACATAAACAATGTATAGAGTGTATTTCTGACTAATTTAATATTGTCTTCATTGAAAAAAAACTGTGCTTTTCTTGCAAAAATAAGGAAATTTCTAAGTGACCCTAAACTTTTGAACGGTAGTGTATATATATATATATATATTGTTTTTACGGCGTTTACCGAGTGAGTTAAACACGCTATATTGAGATAGTTCAGACTTTTACAGATGAGGTGATACCAGTTATGTTAACTTTTTAACATTGCTTTAGGGAAAAAATGGGAAAAACAGGGTTTCTTGAACTTAGAATATTTTTTGGGGGAAAATTAAAACTCTTTATTTACCATATTTTTCGGACTATAAAACGCAGTTTTTAGCAAGAATAAATCTTGCTAAAAAGTCCCTGCATCTTATAGTCAGCAGTCAAGGGACCCGTCAGTGCCAGGCCCCTTAACAGCTCCTTACGTGACCCCTTTCCGACCCGTGATGTGCCGGCACATTATGGAGCGGGGAGGGGATCATGTATGGAGTGGGCTGACGCGCTGAGCCCACTCCATGCACTGCAGGTGTCAGCTTCTGACATGCTGCTCTAATGGCCAGTAACAGCGATCACACTGTTCTTGGCCATTTAACTAGTTAAATGCCGCGGTCAATAGCGACCGCAGCATTTATAGTGGTTTTCCCATGATAGACATTTATGACATATCCACAGGATTTGTCATAAATGTCAGATAGATGCGGGTCCCACCCCTGGGACCCGCATATATCTCTAGAATGGGGCCCCGTTCTATCTTACCCGGCTCCTCTGTCTTCCGGCCACTTTGGGGTTACATGGTCGAGTTACGCAAAAAGCTTAACTCGCTGAGCTATGCAGTTTCCGTAACTCCCATAGAACTGAATAGTAGTTACGGAAACAGCATAGTATGCTACGCTGCTTCTGTAACTGCCATTCACTACTATGGGAGTTATGGAAACAGCGTAACTCATCTGTGTATTGCAGTGTTCTAATGATCTGATTACTGGTTCAAGTCCCCTACGGGAACTAATAAAATGTGTAAAAAAAAAAAAAAAAGTTAGATAAATTTTCAGGTGTGTAAAAAAAATGTAAAAGTTAAAAAAACAAAACCCTTTTCCCATTTTTCCCCAAGCACAATGTAAAAATAAAAAATAATAAAAAAAATTGGTATCGCTGCGTCTGTAAAAAATTGAATCTAATACAATGTAGCATTATTTGACTCAGGTCTTCAAAGGAGTACAAAGATGGCAGACCTGGGGGCCTTTATTAGGCCCCCAAGCTTCCATGACGACCATCGTCAGCCACGATCACGTCGTGGGGGGGCGATGGCATGTCGAAGGGGGTCACCCCCTGCCCACCTAAATCTAACAATTTGAGTGCCGTGGTGATGATTGACCGCGGCATTTAAGGCATTAAATGGAGGGAATCAAAGTGTTCTTTGAATCCACCCACTGCACTGAGGTGTTAGCTGTATTACACAGCTGCTACTTGCTTAGAATGGTGTGCGCTTAGTCTGTGAACGCGCTCCAGACTTCCCCTTAACGGCTGCCGAATTGTATACCTGCAGCTGCACATACTCACAGCAATGACTGCCTTTGCCTACCTAACTAAAGTCCCTGTTCATAGAACACTCGTTCCCGATACTTGCCCTGTAAACAGGGCAACGATCAGCCGTTGAACGAGCAAATGCTGGTTCTTCGGCTGATTGCATCATTTTAAATACATAAAATGTTATCGTTGTTGGTAGCACATCTCCTTGTGTAAACAGGGAGACGTGCTGCCGACATGATAGAAATGTATGGGGGCGAGCGATCGGAGTAACGAGCGCTCGTCCCCATACTTACTCATTGTGAAAGAAGCAAACGAGCGCCGATCAACAAGCTGTCTCGTTGACAGGCGCTCATTTACATGGTCCATGTTGGGCTGTGTAATACTACCATAAAGAGGATCTGTGACTAGTTTATTAATTCCCAATCTCCTAGCTAATCTAATAGGCCCTGTCACACTGATAATGCTCGTGAAAATTTTGTCCCAAAACATCTATTATTTAAAAATGTATGAGCTTTTTTCAAAATATGCAAACTAGCCTATACTTGACAAATGGGCGTCAACACCAGTGATTCTCCTGAAGTGGAGCTACCTCACAGCCTCTGACACTGTCCTATCAGTATGAAGCTGTTTCAACCAGTATGAGAGACTCAGGCTGAAAGGAAGGGGATAAATTAAAACAGCCAATCTTTCATACAGGATCACAGTTCTAGCTGTGAAACAACTGGAGGTATCACCAATACAGTTGGGAATGGAAACTGCATACTATATGATAAGGCTGTGTTGCTGGGAAGGGAAGGGGGAAAAGCCATATGCTGATTGGACAGCATCATAAAGAAAACATTACACCGCCCAGAGTGAAAAGAAAGAGTCACCTCCTATTTGGCTGATATAGCCAAATTAGTATATTTAGAATAAAGGACATAACTTTGCAAATAATAAACGTATTTAAAGATCATCTGCTGCTCGTATCGTTTTTAAAAAGTAAAATATCGTCGTTCGGCAGTACATCTCCCTGTGTAAACAGGGAGATGCGCTGCCGACATGATAATAACTTATGGGGACAAGCGATCAGAATAACGACCGCTCGTCCCCATCCAAAGCTCCGTGTGACAGGAGCAAAAAAGCGCCTCGTTGACGGGCGCTCGCTGCACCGGCCGATTATCGGCCGGTGTAAAAGGGCCTTTACTCTCTGTCTGGCGTCCTGGGCTGTTTATAGTGCCTATGACTCATATGACTGTCATCCACACTCATCAATTTCTCACACCTATACCTCTCGATTGGCTGTGCTAGAGAGTGAACTGCCTGCAATTATAGGGAAACCCACCGTGCCGCTGCCCAAAGTCATTCTTTTGCCATCCTTTTTCTTCTGATCTGTAAAATTATCATTTTAAATTAATCCTACGGGATGAATCCCAAAAGTTGAGGATTCACTAAAGTCCGAATCTTTTAGAAAATTTGTAACAAATCCATTCGCTCATCTCTACTTGTAATATAATCATTATAGATCTTTTGTTTTATTCATTGTTATGTTTAACATGTATTTTTATAATTTATATGCAATTAATCGTTACATTTGATAGCTGCAAACGAAGATAGGTAATTTCCTGTTTATTGCCATATCTGTAGTTTAAATACGAACAGTTGATATTAGCATTAGCATTTTAAACCTAATAAAGAGTTCGGACCGGCCACAAAAGCTGGTGAAAATTTAAATCAAAGTCCTTTTTATATTCATCTATACAATGGAAGTAGCGCCTGTTGCATTCCTGCCTTTTACCCTCTACTGTTTGAATAGACAGTAGAAAGAACTTTTGGGAACCTGCAAGGCTCTATTGCAGCTGTACAGTTTGCACATTTAGTGTGTCCGCCCTTATCGAATATATTTGATTACCCTCAATTTTGTGATTTGGAAGCACATTTAACATTGTGTACAACCTGAATTCCAAATCTATATTATTAAATAACAGCAAAATTAATTAAAGTTTTCTAAATATATTTTGTTTCATGATGTGTAGATTGTCAATTATTTTACATTTTATAGCTGCTGACATAAGGCTGTTTTTTTTATTATTGATAAATCTTTATTTATTAAAAAAAATATATATATCCAGGTTTATTTTCCCCGCAAATTACCACCTGCAGGTTTCACTGTGTTTAGAACTAATTATTGGACTCCTACTGCCAACAAAATAAGCCAACTGTAAATGCTGCCTTGCATTCTGTTACATTTCAGTATCTTAATAAATATTGCACATTAGCAGTTAAATGTATTTAATGTAAGTGACTAACAGCAAGATATGTTTATTATTAGTAAACAATACATATACTATGGAATTGGAAATTAATTACATTATAATTTTATGTTATTAATTCTAAATGAACATTTCTAAACATTTGTTTAATTTTTATGTTTATTCTTGATTTAGAGACAACCGCTTTTTTAATGATCTAAGGAACATTTTCTGCCATATTGCAAGCACAACATCTAGAAAAGAGCCAGTTGGTAATGTAATTACTTTTCTGTGAGTCTGAATTAAAATAGTTTTAACCAGGACAGTCAGAATGAAACATGCTTAGCCATTTGTTATAATATTTCTCTCTCTCTCTCTCTCTCTCTCTCTCTCTCTCTCTCTCTCTATATATATATATATATATATATATATATATATATATATATATATATATATATATATATATATACACTAGATATGTATACACACGCTGTGTAAGCTTGTGTAATTAACAGATTGATCTTCATGTTTCTAGAAACAATTGTAAATCAAGGTAGTTACTTTTATAAATTATGTCATGGAATTTCAATTTAGATTTTGATTTTGTTGATCTTTATATAAAAATTGAGCACAAATTAGATCGCAATCACATCTAAAATAGTGTTAATAGATAATAAAATCTTTTCATCGCTTGTACCTTAGTATTCTTAAAAAATTGTAACTTAAAGGGGTTGTTCACAAAGACAATAAGCCAGACCAGCAATTAGATGATTGTTGTGGGTCCAGCTTCCCTACCATTCAGCACTCATTTAGCCATCCATTACCCTGCATCGTTAATGAATGGTCAATCATATAATGCATAAACCAATTGGGTCTGCCAGGGCATGGGTAACTTTCTGTTCTGGTTTATAGAGATGGGTCCCAGTCATATATCCTAATAGGGATACAAACAGGGAAAGTCATCGCAGAAAAATACCCCTTCAAAAATAAAATAAAAAAACTTTGTTGTGAAACTCACATATAATTATTTTCAATACATGCAGATGACTTAATAATACAAACCCTCTCACCTCAACTGACAAGCTACTAGAAATAAGTTTATACTCCAAATTATACTGTTAACTTTCCAAATTATCACAACTATTTTTTTACACTTATTTCCAAACCGATAGATTGCAATACTGTATGATCTGTATGGTATTTTACTATTGCTCTAAAAACAGCCAATGCCTACCCTTCTCAACAAGGAAAGTAGAACAATTGGCAAGATGGTAACTGACATTAAGCTTAGGAAATAAAAGCATTGAAATTGACATGCCCTCCCCGACTGAAAGATCCAAATCAACCAATATTGTTTTCTGTCAGTTCTTAGGCTTCGTTCACATCTGCGTCAGGGCTCTATTCAGACGTTCCGTCAGAGCTTTCCGTGAGAATAGAGCCCTGACTGATACAAATGAAAACCGTAGGTTTCCGTTTCCATCACATTGATTTCAACGGTGACGGATCCAGTGCCAATGGTTTCCGTTTGTTTCAGTTGTGCAAGGGTTCCGTCGTTTTGACAGAATCAATAGCATAGTCGACTACGCTATTGATTACGTCAAAACAATGGAAACCTTGCACAACGGTGATGGAAAGCTATGGTCTTCGCTTGTGTCAGTCAAGGCTCCGTTCCAGGACTTTTCACACCGTTATGTTACTGTGTAGCAGTTCATCAGCTCCTTGTGACAAACAGAAGCAACTCAAACCAACTGAGAGAGAGTGGAGGAGTGTGATAGCAATATCCAGTCTATGGAACTTAGGGATGAAGCATCCACTCCAATAAGATCTTTAATTTGACAAACTTTTCCTGGTTTTAAATTAGGTGTCAGAAAACGTCTATAAAGACTATAGCTAAACTTTCTGAAAATAACAATAATAAAAAAGGTTGTCTGTCAAATATAAAAAAATATAAACACCTAAAGCAGCAATTTATGTAAATGAAAGAGTGTCCAAATTCTCCTAAAGTCAATATTAAACATTCATTGTGCTCTACAAGTGTTCCTCCTCCCCTGGTTCCAGGAATGAGGTCAATGTGTATAGTATATCCACTAAACTATGGAAAATTAAAACACGGGAATAGTGCTACAACACATATACAGCAGGTAAATACTCAAAGGGGGTTTATTATACTCCCATCGAGTTTTTAAAATAGGCATATACAATCCTCAACATTGAAATTGCAACACCAAGAAGGAAACATTTTGGTATTGTGAAAATCACAGGATTGATAGACATGGTAATTATATGCAAATGATAAAAAATGTATGCAAAATATTCCAAACATCTTGATTTATTTAGTATTGAGTATAAGCACCACGCACAGAAATATACACATTTACACGCCTTGGCATGCTATCAATGAGGTTATTAATGGTTGTCTGAGGAATGTTATGCCATGCTGAATGCACCTGGGCATGCGAATCATCAAGATTGGCTGCTGGCAGCTCCCTTTGCAATTGCCGACCAATGACATTCCAGATGTGCTTGATGGTAGACATATCCATAGATGCTGCAGATTATGGAAGCAAGTTTAGGCCACACAGGCTGCTCAAAGTAGCATGAGCAACATGTGGCCTGGCGTTATCCTGTTGAAAAACGGCTTCAGGGACACTTCGGAGAAATGGCTATATAACTGGTTCTACCAGCAAATCAACATAAGGCCGAGCTGTTAGTGTACCTGAAATAAAGACTAGAGGCCTTTGGCTACTGTACATTAAGCCACCCCACATTATAATTCAGGGAGTAGGACTGGTGTGACATTCCCTTGAAAAGACCCCTTCATGGCGTTGCCCACGTGGTCTCCAGACCAATCTCCGGCTATTGTTGCGTCCGAAACAAAAGTGGGACTCATCGCTAAAGAGGATAGTACCTCCATTCCAGCCACCATCACCGTCTTGCTGTGTACATGATAGCCTTTGAGAGTGGTGGCTTGTGGTCAATGAAATACCTATAGCTGAACATTTGGCTCGTAGCTCAAAGTCCTGCAAATGCCTAGTGATTGTTTGTGTCAACACTGGTTGCCACCCTAAGCTTGGGATGTGACGTCCAATTTCACTTGCATTACAGAATGGATCGCTACACGCCATTCTTCCCATCAGACGATCTGTTGTGCAGAAGTTCGCCGCGGCGCACCTCTTGATGTCATTCCCATTTGTTGTTGTTCTCCCAAGCTCCGGGACATGCAACGTTGAATGGTGCTGACATCTCAGCCTAGGCACGTAGTGATCTGCCAGAGTGATATACCATGGTCTCTCAGTTAAAGTAATCTGTCCCTCTCAGTTTGCTATAACTACCACGTCGACGAACAGGAGTCATCGCACAATCATCCCACACCACTTGATTTTTGAGGTTTCATGTGGCTAAAAAACTTTGCTTTCAATCTGGCTTTTATGCCCCTCCCACATGCCACAGATTGGAGCTAGATGCTTGAAAATTTATTTATTTGCAAATCTTAGCAACACCTGCTACTTCTTCACTTTACATACCCTTACGGTTTTCCCTTCTTGGTTTTGCAATCTCAATGTTGAGGAGTGTAAAATTACAAGTTTGGCGTGGCATCCACCATCAAAACATCGAAACTCGAATTTTGCCTGGGATAGCTTCTTTCGGGATCATGAACTCTGAAACCACAGAGGTCAATTTATATTGAATAATGTAAAAAGATGTGTACTTCATAAAAGTTTCAAAAATGTAACAATATAAACAATATCTATAGAAAACCCGATCCTTACATACATACAACATTTCATTACAATATAAACATACCAATAAATATGCACGCTATCACAATCCAATATAAAATTCACAACAAATCCAATAATCAACATATCAACATATTGTATATACAGTACTGTGCAAAAGCTTTAGGCAGTTGGAAACATGAAAAGTTAGAATGCTTTAAAAAATAGAAGTGTTAATAGTTATTTTTTTTATCAATTAACAGAATGCAAAGTGATTGAATAGAATAAAAATCTAAATCAAATCAATATTTGGTGTGACCACCCTTTGCCTGCAAAACAGCATAAATTCTACTAGGTACACTTGCACACAGTTTTTGAAGGAACTAGGCAGGTAGGATGTTCCAAACATCTTGGAGAACTAACCACAAATCATTTGTGGATGTGGGCTTCCTCAAATCCTTCTGTCTCTTTATGTAATCCCATACAGACTCGATGTTGAGATCAGTGCTCTGTGTGGGCCATATCAACACTTCCAGGGCTCCTTGTTCTTTACGCTGAAGATAGTTCTTAATGACATTGGCTGTATGTTTGGGGTTGTTGTCCTAATGCAGAATAAGTTTGGATAATTATCTGCCTGTATTTCTCAGCATTGAGGACACTATTAATCTTGACCAAATCCCCAGCGTTATTTGCAAATATACAGCCCCGAACTTGCAAGGAACCATGCTTCACTGTTGCATGCAGACTCTCATTATTGTACTGCTCTCAAGCCCTTCGGTGAACAAACTGCATTCTGTTACAGCCAACTATTTCAAATTTTGACTCATCAGTCTAGAGCACCTGCTGGCATTTTTCTGCACCCCAGTTTCTATGTTTTCATGCATTGTTGAGCCGCTTGGTCTTGCTTCCACGTCAAAAGGCATGGCTTTTTGGGCACAATTCTTCCATGGAGACCACTTCTGGCCAGACTTCTCCAAGTTAGTGCTGCTAGTTCTGAGCTGATGGCACTGCTGAAGATCTTCCGATTTTGAAGGGAAGTAAGCCTGATGTGTCTTTGATCTGCTGCACTAAGTTTCCTTTGCCGACCACTGCGTCTACAGTCCTCAACGTTACCTGTTTCTTTGTACTTCTTCAATAGAGCTTGAACAGCTCATGTTGAAACCCCAGTTTGCTTCGAAATCTTTAGAGAGACCTTGCTGATTGTTTATAACTGCCTTGTGTCTTGTTGCTGTGCTCAGTCTTGCCATGGTGGACCTGTGACATGAAACTCTCTTCCACAACCTCACCTTTGTAGCAGAGCTGAACTGTTCCTCACCCAGTTTTAAGTTTTCAACACAGATGAAAATTATGATCATTATCACTTGTTTGGTATAATTGGTTAATCATACACCTGACTATAATCCTACAAAATCCATGACTTTGTGCAAGTGTACCTAGAAGAATTTATGCTGTTTTTAAGACTAAAGGTGGTCACACCAAATATTAATTTGATTTAGATTTCTCTTCTGTTCATTCACTTTGTATTTTATTAATTGATAAAAAAAAGTTAGAGAAAAATTCTTGCATCATTCCCAGAGTAAGTGAAAAATCCAATCTTATTTATTTCAATTTAAATAGTCCGATGTTTCAATCCCACGCTGGGATTTTTCAAGCAGTGTGATACATGATTTATGCTGGTGTTTAAACCATGTGGTTGATTAGCATATTTACAAACAGTTCAGTGTGAATATTGTACATAAATTCAGAACTGTATCATGAATAGCATAAAGGAAAGTGACCAAAACATCAGTGCATCATATATTACATTAATATACATTAAATATATATTTTGTATTTAAAAAGATAAAAACAGCACAAAGTGCTCAATGCATCAGTTGTTGAGGGGGGGGGGGGTATTGTTCAGACCACTCACCAATTGGAGGAACTTTACTCTGAATATATAAAATAATCCATGTTAAAGTATAAGCCTCTCTTATCTAGGAGTAGGCATGTCCAGAGCTACTTGCATCATAATGAAGCAGTAAATATTTATGAATTAGCCATGTGAGTACTCAGATTACCAATGTGTCATAACGGGAAGTGGTTACTGTTCAGTGCTTGTTTGTAAAAAAAAATAAAAAATGCTCATCACTGGAAGTAGTGGCCAGTATATGGAGGGTTCAGAGCATGTCTAAGCACTGCATTTAATGGAACTATGTCTGTTGTCATAGAGAAAACCTAAGATGTAGATACAGCAAAAAAACTAAATATATTGATCGTCAATAAATAAACACATAAGCTATTCCGTAAAATGATATCAGTCATGCACAGTTTATCATAATGGGGCCATTTACTCTCTGAAAACAGGTAAAAAGTAAAACTACGAGTGCTACAGAGACAAAGAAGCATACAATACTATATATATACTGAGTGCCAATAGGCACAAAATACGAATCAGGATTACAAAAAAGGGAGCAGAGAGCCTGATAAACAGTGTAATGAAATTATTACTACGTGGGTCACAGGGACCCTCCCCATATTTATATGACATGTTGTCCCTGGCTCCAAGGACTCAAAACCTGTCAATATCCCACTTCTGTGTATACTGATGTTTCTCTGGTTCCTGTACTCGTCTTATATGTAGCCATTCATGTAATATGAGGGAGTCCAGCTAAAAAGCAGCTCAACATTCTCATGGACAGATTTAATAACAGCTCAATGACCTTCAACTGCATTCCCAAATTATCAGTAACAGATTTTCAGCCAGTCTCCCATGCTGGTACTTGCTGGGTAGCTTATGCAGTCTGACAAGGGCAGGCATATTTAGCTTACTCAAGCTTTGCCTCAGCTAGCTATCAGAAAGTGTTTATCTAGTATAAGCACCAAGATGTAGACTGCACATACCTGAAACCTCCATATATATATATATATATATACATATATATATATATATATATATATATATATATATATATATATATATATATATATAAAATTGGTTGGGCTAGGACATTCAAAACAAAAAATACATTTTATGTAAACTCATTATAAAGCAAACGTTTTCTATATGTGCATACACAGTTTAAGATTATGTTATACATGAATTCTGTTTCTCTTCTAAATGATGTGTAGAGCTGTTACTGAGTTAATGTGTCAGGATTGGCTAACTGTGATTTTAAAACACATGTATCAAATCTGTTACATATGCTATGAGTAAGAACAAATCTGAACGAAATGCGTAAGCTGTGACATGCCTTACCTGTGTCCTCTATGGATTTTTTTTAAGATGATCTAATAAACCTCATTTATACTATATATTCTACGTATGTGCTGAGGAATTTTCTTTCTTCTAAATATCAAACTTTTTGCCTGCCTGCAAGCCCCCTCTCCAATTGCATTCCATTAAAGAACTACAGACCCCAGAATGAAGATTGGGTGAGCACACTTGTGGCTTTTTGCTCCTTTTTTCCCCTTTGTTGTATTTATCTACTGAGCTTGTTTCTGGCACTGTTTATATGTACTGAGCTTGGTTTTAATTTTGTATTTACGTAATGAGCTTGGTTCTGATGTGGTGTATATGTACTAAGCTTGGTTCTGGAACTGTATTTATGTACTAAGCTTTGTTCTGGAGCTGTATGTACTGAGCTTTGTTCTGGTGCTGTATTTATGTAGTGAGTTTGGTTCTGGGGCTTTATATGTTTATCTTAAGGTAAAAGTAGATATTAAGAGAAGGTAAATATATACAGTAAAAACTAAACCCAAAAAACCAGGGAGGAATCTCATTTTTTTCCAATTCAACCATTATATGGTACTTTAAATGGTGCCAATAAAAAGTACAACTCCTCCCACAAAAAAAATAATCCTTCACACACCCATGTTATGGATCTAGAAAGGTGGCGAGTGAAAAAAAATAATGTATTGGACTTTAAGGAGATAAACAACAGAGACAGGTTCTCAGAGGCGTAGCTAGGTTCTCCTGCACCCGGGGCAAAGATTTAGATTGGCGCTCCCGCCAACTTATTCCCCAACATCTCCTTCCCCCTTTCCATGTTTGCTTTCTCTACCAATCAACGAGGTGTCAATTTTCCCCCCAATTTTTTTAATGTAACCATTTATAAATTTTACAAGCGATATAGTTATATAAGGGAGTTAACATAAAAATAAATTAAAAGAAAATAAATTAAAGAGGCCACACACAGCCCCTGTAGATAGCGCCACACACAGCCCCCTGTATACAGAGCAACACACAGCCCCCCTCTTGTATATAACGCCACACAGCCCCCTGTAGATAGCTTCACACACAGCCACCCCTTGTAGTTAACGCCACACACAGCCCCTTTGTAGATATCGCCATACAGACTCCCTTGTAAATAGCACCACACACAGTCCCTCTCTTGTAGATAGTGCCACACACAGCCCCTCTATTGTAGGTAGCACCACACAGCCGCCTTGTAAGTAGCGCCACACCGCCCCCTTGTAGATAGAGCCACACACAGTCCCATGTTGTAGATAGCACCACACACAGCCCCCCTTGTAGATAGTGGCACACAGCCGCCCCCTTGTATATAGTGCCACATAGCCCCCCTTGTACACAGCGACACACAACCCCCCTTATAGATAGCGGCACCCCCCTTGTAAATAGCGCCACACTCCCCCTCGTAGATAGGGCCGCACACAGCCCACTGCCCCCATTGAAAATAGTGCCACACTCCCCCCTTGTAAATAGCACCACATCCCCCCCTTGTAAATAGCACCACACTCCCCCCCTTTGTAGATGTAGTGCCACACACAGTCCGCTGCCCCGCTTGTAAATAGCGCCACACTACGCACTTGTAAATAGTGCCACACTCCTCCCTGTAAATAGCGCCACACCCCCCCCTCCTGTAAATAGAGCTACACTCCCCCCTTGTACTTAGCACCACACGTTAAACAGAGCAGTGAGCGGTAGCCTACCGCTACCACTCTCCACTCTGTCTGAAGTGACTCACTGGAGGAGCCAAGGAGGTCATGCGGTGCAGGCAGCAGCAGAGTTCCTTCTGACTAGAGTCGGTGACCAGTCCAGTCACCTGACCTGAATCCTCTGACCCCATGTTACTGATGTGAGGTCACGTGACAGGTCTGGTGACTGGACTGATTCACTCCCAGGCCATCACAGACCTCAGTCAGAATGCCGCTTCATGAACTACTGGCTCTGTCTAACGCTGATCACCACACAGCCCCCCTTGTAGATAGCGCCACACACATCGCCCCCTTGTAAACAGCGCCACACACAGCCCACCTTGTAGATATTACCACACACAGCCCCCCTTGTAAATAGCACCACACACAGCCCCTCTCTTGTAGATTGTGGCACACACAGCCCCGCTCTTGTAGGTAGCACCACACAGCCCCCTTGCAAATAGCGCCATACCCCCTTGTAGATAGTGCCACACACAGCCCCTCTCTTGTAGATAGCGCCACACACATCCCCCTGTTGTAGATAGAGCTACACACAGCCCTATGTTGTAGATAGCGCCACACACAGCCCCCCCTTGTAGATAGTGCCACACAGCTCCCTTGTAGATAGTGCCACACTCCCCCCTTGTAAATAGCATCACACTCCCCATTGTAAATAGTGCCACATTCTCCCCTTGTAGAAAAGGACCGCACACAGCCCGCTGCCCCCTTGTAAATAGCACCACACTCCCCCCTTTGTAAATAGCGCCACACACCCCCTTGTAAATAGTGCCACACTCCCCCCCTTGTAAATAGCGTCACACTCCCCCTTGTAAATAGTGCCACACTCTCCCCTTGTAGATAGGACCGCACACAGCCCGCTGCCCCCTTGTATATAGCACCACACTCCCCCCTTTGTAAATAGCGCCACACTCCCCCCTTGTAAATAGCGCCACACCCCTCCCCCCTTGTAAATAGCCTCACACTTCCCCCTTGTAAATAGCACCACACTCCCCCCTTGTAGATAGGGCCACACACAGCCCGCTGCCCCCTTGTAAATAGTGCCACACTCCCCCCTTTGTAAATAGCGCCACACTCCCCCTTGTAAATAGTGCCACACTCCCCCCCTTGTAAATAGCATCACACTTCCCCCTTGTAAATAGCGCCACACTCCCCCCTTGTAGCTAGGGCCACACACAGCCCACTGCCCCCTTGTAAATAGTGCCACACTCCCCCCCTTTGTAAATAGCATCACACTCCCCCTTGTAAATAGTGCCACACTCTCCCCTTGTAGATAGGACCGCACACAGCCCGCTGCCCCCTTGTATATAGCACCACACTCCCCCCTTTGTAAATAGCGCCACACTCCCCCCTTGTAAATAGCGCCACACCCCTCCCCCCTTGTAAATAGCATCACACTTCCCCCTTGTAAATAGCACCACACTCCCCCCTTGTAGATAGGGCCACACACAGCCCGCTGCCCCCTTGTAAATAGTGCCACACTCCCCCCTTTGTAAATAGCGCCACACTCCCCCCTTGTAAATAGCGCCACACTCCCCCCTTTGTAGATAATTCCACAAACAGCCCACTGCCCCGCTTGTAAATAGCACCACACTCCCCCCTTGTAAATAATGCCACACTCCCCCCTTTAAATAGCGCCACACTCCCCCCTCTTGTAAATAGCACCACACTCCCCCCTTTGTACTTATCACCACATGGTTCATTCCCGGGCCGTCACAGACCTCAGTCAGAATGCCACTGCATGAACTACTGGCTCTTTCTAACGCTCTTTCTTCTCAGCTGCACTGTGACGCCCCCCTTCCCTACCACCTAGTTGTGCCCGCCTGCCCCCCTCCTAGCTAGGCCCCTGCAGATTTTTAAGGTTATATTCATGCACAGTAGATTTTTTTTTCCGAAAAACCACAAACAATTTAAAGCTCCTGACCTCTTTAGGGTCTGAAAGTATTCTGCTTTCTCTCATTCTGCTTTTACAGCAAATTCAAAATTGTGCCAGATCTGTGGCAGCCTAAACAAAAATCTGCAAATATATACGGTACAGTGTCATCAGAGTTCTGTCTTAAGAGTTCAAGGAGGGCAGACTTGAAAAAGTTCCCGGGGGCCCAGGGTACTCTTAATCTTCCCCTGTTACTAAGGCATAATGTATAACTTTATGTACAGGATGAGACTAACTTTGGCAATGCAGTGGAGCTGAGATCACCGCTGGTCATTATTGTAGATGAGAGAAAAATAACTTTTTTTGTGAAAAATTTAAAAAAGTTGTGAACCAAAGTGGCGCTGCTGGTAGAAGGTTTAGAAAGGAAAAGAAGAATATATGAAAAACAAAAGGTTTTATTATGAGTGGCTACGCGTATCAACACCGGACCAGCGTCATCATCAGACCAAAAGTCACTATGTGGTTATGGTGTGGCTGTATTATTCAGTAACAGTATGGGAGTATTATTCAATCACTATGTGGTTATGGTGAGGCTGTATTATTCAGTCACAGTATGGGGTATTATTCAGTCACTATGTGGTTTCGGTGTGGCGGTATTATTTGGACCTTATATTGTGTTATTATTGGTAATATTGGTCTCATAATAGTCAGTTGTGCTCAGTAACAGTATGCAGGTAATATTTCATCTGGTATAGTGATATCATTCAATAACTGTATATGTATATAGATAATTTTTTTGTGTGAGAGGGAGGACAAATGCTTGAGGCTTGCAAAACTCCTGGCACGCTAAAAATCAATAATGCAGCTCTCTGCACACTGCTTTCTTAACTGACTCCATTATTGATACAGTAATTCAGGGGCCCAGGGCCACATGTTGTCTAAAATCGGTCCAGAAGGACTGTGCGTATATGTATTTCTGTGTATATACAATATCTTACAGTGGTGGAAATACAGCTTTTGCAGTTTAGTTGATCTGTGCAGGGGCTCAGAGGGTGGTATATTTATCCCAACCATATTATTGTGGGGAATAGTGCAGGGGCTTGAGTGGTAGGTTAGATTTTAGCTAAAGACTATGGACACCTTTGCACCATTTTTTTTCTTTTTTACTGCAATGCATGTAGCTTTCAAATTGGTTTTAATTAACAACGTTCTACTCCTTGGCTTCTGCTGCTTTCATGTAAAATGATGCTTGATGCCATTCTGGAAAAAAGGTTAAAAAAAAAATTCTGCGGCGGGAGGGGTGAAAGTAAATGTGTAGAGTTTTTTTTCTTACAGTTTATTTACAAGTAAGCAACTTTTATTGACATTTTTTACACCGCTTACAACTGAAAGAAACTAAAGCATTGATGCACATTTCTTTGTTTATGGAAAACTAAGCACAGTAGGAGATTGGAAATGTTCTTGCCTACAAAATAAAAGAATATCTAGAGCATGATGTTGTACTCTGGCTGCTCAAAGACAGAATTTTTGAAGCTGCTAAGTGTCAGTCCAAATATCAAAGACACATAATATCAAAGAAATACATATTCCCAGTTAAGTGATATCATTGTGCATCCAAATTTAAGACTGAATTTATCTATATATTGTGGGTATATATATATATATATATATATATATATATATATATATATATATATATATATAGTTTCGGAAATCACAGGATCGATAGACTTGTTAATAACATATTTTGATTTTGCAGAGGATTTGGGATATTTGTCCACAGCAAATGTTGGTGGTAATTGCTAGTAAATACGCTAATTAGAACATCCCTGTTAAAAAAAAATGGTCATCACACGGCCCTTTTTACTGTTGTGTGAATGTATCCTTACTCAAACCTAGTACTACTACAATTGCAACAATTGTATTTGGTTAAGGGAATCCTTTGTTAGGTAAACAGTCTGAATTACAGGCTAAAACATTTTACCTACACTAACATTGTAGAATTTAGGTGAGGTTTGTGCTGCTGATGTGTACAAATTACAGAAGATTTCCAATATTGTTAAAGACAAACACATCTCAAGTAATGTCAAGTGTTGGCACTCCCCAGGCTGACTGAATGGGGAACAAACTTATGGAGTGAAAGTAGACATGATTAGTAGAGCTTAGCAAATTTCTCTAGTCAAACAAGCCTTCAGATTCGATTATGTGCAAATAAATTTGTTGCAAATAAAAGTGCACTGAAAAGTCGGGTGTTACACTCTGATGTCTTATAGGTCTGTGTCCAACCCATTTCAAGCTCTTTAACGCAAAAATATTATTTATCATGTAAAAGTGACCGTAACATATTTGGCTATGGGTAAACGGATGGTAGCCGGTGATAACAAACAGCCTGTTTAAAAATGCACTGCACTTTTCATGCTCTTTTAACCCCTTAGTGTGCAGCCTATTTTAGGCCCTAATGACAAAGCAATTATTTTTTTTTTCTATAGTCTCATTCAATGAGCTATAACTTTTTTAGACTCCCGTCGACATAGCTGTATGAGGACTTGTTTTTTGCGGGATTAGTTGTACTTTATAATGGAACCATTTTGGGAGTAACTTTCATTACATTTTTTTGGGGGGAATAGAAAAAAAACCTCAAATTCTGCCATTGTTTTATGCGTTTTAAATTCACGTCGTTCACTGTGCGGCGTAAATAAACATTACCTTTATTTTATGGGTTAGTATGATTACGGTGATACCACATATGTAGAGGTTTTTTATGTTTTATGAATTTTGAACAATAGAAACTCTTTTGAACTAAAATTATTTGCAAGAGCTTTTTTTCTTTTTCCGTGAAAGTTGTGATATGCGTGCTTGTGTTTTGTGGGACAAGACGTGGTTTTGATTGCTATTGTTTTGGGGTAAATGGGACTTATTGATTAACTTTTATTATGACTTTGGGGGGCAATGGAAAAAAAAGCAATTTCGCCATTGTTTTTTGCGGAAATACCATATATGTGTAGTTTTATTTATTTTTTACACTATTACTAAATAAAACCACTTTTTATGGAAAATAAATGGTTTTATTTTGTTTTTTACTGTAATTTATATTAATAATTTTTATTTCACATTTATTACTTGTTTTATTTTTCCCACTAGGGGACTCTACTATGCGATCTTATATTGCTTCGGTATACTTAGTATACTAGAGCATTATTGCCTGTCAGCGTAAATCTGACAGGCAATATATTAGGCCGTGCCACTGGCACGTCCTAATAGGCATATACCCAGGGCAGACCTGGGGGCCTTTATCAGACCCCAGGCTGCCATGGCACCACATCAGAGGCAATTGCATTTGCGGGCTGCTGATGAGTGAGAGAGGGAGCTACCTCCCTCTGCAAATTACTTAAAGAGGCTTTGTCACCAGCTTTTGCAACCCATATCTGCTATTGCAGCAGATCGGCGCTGCAATGTAGATAAGAGTAACGTTTTTATTTAAAAAAAACGAGCATTTTTGGCCAAGTTATGACCATTTTTGTATTTATGCAAATGAGGCTTGCTAAAGTCCAACTGGGCGTGTTTAAAGTAAAAGTCCAACTGGGCGTGTATTATGTGTGTTACATCTGGGCGTGTTTACTTCTTTTACTAGCTGGGCGTTCTGACGAGAAGTATCATCCACTTCTCTTCAGAACGCCCAGCTTCTGGCGGTGCAGACACAGCGTGTTCTCGAGAGATCACGCTGTGTCATCACTCACTTCCTGCCCAAGGTCCTGAATCGTGTCGGATGAGCGAGGACACATCGGCACCAGAGGCTACAGTTGATTCTGCAGCAGCATCGGCGTTTGCAGGTAAGTCGATGTAGCTACTTACCTGCAAACGCTGATGCTGCTGCAGAATCAACTGTAGCCTCTGGTGCCGATGTGGCCGACACGATGCAGGACCTGGGGCAGGAAGTGAGTGACGTCACAGCGTGATCTCTCGAGAACACGCTGTGTGTCTGCACTGCCAGAAGCTGGGTGTTAACGAACAGAAGTGGATGATCCTGATTCGTCAGCATCATACACTCCCATTCCTAACGCCCAGCTAGTAAAAGAAGTAAAAACGCCCCGATGTACACACATAATACACGCCCAGTTGTACTTTTACTGTAAACACGCCCAGTTGTACTTTTGCAAGCCTCATTTGCATAAATACAAAAATGGTCATAACTTGGCCAAAAATGCTCGTTTTTTAAAAATAAAAACGTTACTGTAATCTACATTGCAGCGCCGATCTGCTGCAATAGCAGATAGGGGTTGCAAAATCTGGTGACAGAGCCTCTTTAAACTTCGATTGCGGCCGTTGGAGCAGGAGTTCGGCTGTCATCAGACAGCCGAGCCCCGACTCCAGCCTGCATGGGACACCTGTGCAGGACGTAGACTGAGCCGCCGTGAAAAGGCGACTGCCCAGCCTAAGGCCCCTTAGTGACTGCTGTGAAAAAGGCGTATTGGTGGTCACTGAGGCTGGGTTCACACGACCTATTTTCAAGCGTAAACGAGGCGTATTATGCCTCGTTTTACGTCTGAAAATAGGGCTACAATACGTCGGCAAACATCTCCCCATTCATTTGAATGGGTTTGCCGACGTACTGTGCAGACAACCTGTCATTTACGCGTCGTCGTTTGACAGCTGTCAAACGACGACTTAAAAATACAGCCTCGTCAAAAGAAGTGCAGGACACTTCTTTCAGATGTAATTTGAGCCGTTCTTCATTGAACTCAATGAAGCACAGCTCAAAATTTACGGCTGTCAGAGAAGCCTCGTAAAATGCGAGGAGGAGCATTTACGTCTGAAACGAGGCAGCTGTTTTCTCCTGAAAACAGTCTGTCTTTTCAGACGTAAATGCCTGCTATCGTGTGCACATACCCTAAGGGGTTAAACTACAAAATGTCCAAAAATTATTTTTACCATTAAATTATTTTTGGGTGGCAGATGTCTGCCTATGTTGGTATCGGAAGTAGCAATGGCTTTTTAACATGCGGTCCAAAAATTATCCCTTTTCGAGGAGTAGCAACAGATTTGGTTTATATAAATGTTTGACGCAGAATAATACACCTATTTTTGGTAACACTGTTAGATATATGCTAAAAACAAGTGACGATAGGTCAGTGACATCTGTTTCAGAAGGCACACTATCAGCCCCAGGATTAATTTTATTGAAGAAGATTTGTGAATAATGTAATGAAGATTGGTGATTCACAAATGAATGTAATAATGGCAGAGCAGCATTCACTCACAGCAATGGCTGCCTGTGCCATCTCTCTATCAAATTATTGTCTATCTAACCATCTATTCTCTTTTCCTCACTATGAAACATACTCGCTAACATTAATCCACTATCTATATGTATTTTGTGTTTTACTATAAGGGTATGTTCACACGCTGAGAGACAGTTACGTGTGAAAAGACAGACTGTTAACAGCTGCCTCGTTTCACACGTAAAAGCTCCTCCTCGTAATTTACGAGGCGTCTGAGACGCTCGTAAACCTTGAGCCGTGCTTCATTGATTTCAATGAAGAACGGCTCAAATTACGTGGCAAAGAAGTGCCCTGCACTTCTTTGCCGAGGCAGTAAATTTACGCGTCGTCGTTTGACAGCTGTCAAACGACGACGCGTAAATTACAGGTCGTCTGCACAGTACGTCGGCAAACCCATTCAAATGAATGGGCAGATGTTTGCCGACGTATTGCAGCCCTATTTTCAGACGTAAAACGAGGCATAATACGCCTCGTATACGTCTGAAATTTGGCCGTGTGAACATACCCTAAAGCATGCTTGAAAAAGACCCCTGCGTGGGTTGAATTATTGCAGCCTTTTTTGTCATGCTGTAATATATACCTTTTTTTATATATAGTTCTACACCTAGGTGGATGCTGTCGTCTTCGTCCAAAAAATTACTTACATGACTGTCCTTCGCTGAGTCATCAATGACTCACACCTAAAGATATAGCCATCTTTATCTTGACTCTGATAACTTGCAGCAGCGTGATATCACACAACAAAAGCCATTGAAAAAGTCATGATAAAGGATCTTTCCACTGTATGTTTAATGCGTTAAAAGTCAAGATGAAGATGGCTTCATCTGTATACCCCTCATGATTGGCTGTCCTAGAGTGAGGGCTGCCTGCAAGGCATTATGAGGAAGCCCGTCGGACTGCCACCAGAGGTCATGTGATCCTTCTTCTCTGTCTTCTTCTGATCTGTAAATGACGGGTGCCATTTTGAGCAGTTTGTGCGGGACAAATCCCAAAAGTTTCGGATTCGCTAATATACAACATTTATGGGAAAATTGTAACAAATTAAATTAGTGTTGAATTTATTCACTCACCTCTAATTATTAGTCATCCTCAGTGTGGTGGTTTTTGTTTCAGTACATTACCTGAAGATGTATCTATTGCAATCTGCAGGGTTGGTAGGCAGTGACTGAGCTATGCTGATTTATATTTTGGAACATTGGCTTAGTCGTGATGTCTTCAACAGGTAACAACACACTATCACCCAATAAATCCTTTCCTCCTCCACTTAGTTGCACTACCCGTCCAGTTCCTATATCAAAAGGAGCACTAATTTGTCAACAATGATGGCGGGAGCTCCTGCCATTGTAGTTTGCCAACTACTTTAATTGCATGAAAATTTTATGTGTCAAGAAAAAGTCTCCTTTTTTTCCTTCTTCAACAGCCATCTGATATGAAATGTTTGGCATGTAACCAGCACTATAATTACAGTCAACCATGGGTGTAGTTGGTAAACTCAGAAATATTCAAACTACTAAGAGCAATCGCCAGACAAAGAGAAAGATTACAAAGAACTACTACTATGTGGCATGCGCTCTGGAGCTAACAATATGCCCAGGTGCGCACAACCACTGACATCTAGAGCAGTGTCTAATCCCAAGGTCATTATTTGTCTTTCACTCCTTACTAGGTCAACTAAGTAGGCATCATTGGTCCATTACGGCAATGAGACAAGTGAGTAGACTACCAAGAATTCACCTCCCAATTACATACAGCAACATGATCATCACTGGTAGATCTCAGCCTGTATTGTATAAATGTAATGTGAAGTGCTGCTTTGCCATGATCCACTAAGCTCTTGTATATGACAATCCAATAGCAAGTAGCCAGTTAGTTTTCTCCCAAACTTTACCAAATAGGTAAGCTGATCAGTAAAACTAAAAATATTGTTTTCAAATTTCAGCTGATCCTACGTTGTTGGAAAAGCTCTATTGGAGCAGCAGAGACAGAACTACCTTCCCCATCATCAGCTATTGTGTAATGTTCCTATGTGCTCTGCAGGGCAGCGTGATCAATGATTAGTGCATTTTAGTTAATGCTGTGCTACTGCTGGATTTTCTTTGGGAGGTGGAAAGTGAGGCTCATCTGTAATTTGCCACAAGTTGCAAGCTGCAGGCTTAGTTTCCAAGTTATAAGCACATTTTCATCATTAAACCCTTGACCCACAAGTACATGTCCATACGTCCTGGTGTAGGGTTGAAGTACACCCGCTGAGCCCGCTCCATACGCTCCCACCGTCAGCTATGTATTACAGCACACACCTTGCACTAATGGCCAGGAACAGAGATCGCTCTCATCTTGGTCATTTAACTTCTTAGATGCCACGGTCAATAGCGACCGTGGCATCAAAGCCGTCAGAAAGAGAGGGGTGGCCCACTCCGACATCCCATCGGCCCCCCGCAAAATGATGACTGCTAGATAAGCAGGATTTGACCCTTAGTGCAAAAGCCAAAACGTTGAATACATCTGTCGAAAAATGTATATGTGCAACTTACAGTAAATATTAACCCCTTTACGCACCCGGACGTGCCTTTATGTCTGGGTGCGGGGGCAGATGTTTGGAGCGTGCTCGCGCGCTGGTCGGGCTCCAACTGCTGCGGGTGTCAGCTGGGACTAACAGCCGGGAGCAGGGATTGCGCTGTTCCTGGCAGTTTAACCCCGCAGTGAGATCGGGGGGGGGGGGGTGACGATGGTTGTTGGCAGCCCAGGGGCCTAATAAAGGCCCCCAGAGCTGCCTTCACTCTGCCTCTGCTAAGCCCTGCCTGTGGCAAGGCTTAACAGATGCCTGTAAAAATGACAATATACTGCAATACTAACGTTTGCAGTATATTGTACCAGCGATATAACGATCGCCGGTTCAAGTCCCATACGGGGCTAATAAAGTGTGTAAAAAGAAGTCTTTAGTAGTAAATATATATATATATATATATATATATATATATATATATATATATATATATATATATATATATATATACACTGAAGGAAATAAGTATTTGATCCCTTGCTGATTTTGTAAGTTTGCCCACTGTCAAAGACATGAACAGTCTAGAATTTTTAGTCTAGGTTAATTTTACCAGTGAGAGATAGATTATATTAAAAAAATAACTGAAAATCACATAGTCAAAATTATATATATTTATTTGCATTTTGCACAGAGAAATAAGTATTTGATCCCCTACCAACCATTAAGAGTTTAGCCTCCTCCAGACCAGTTACACGCTCCAAATCAACTTGGTGCCTGCATTAAAGACAGCTGTCTTAAATGGTCACCTATATAAAAGACTCCTGTCCACAGACTCAATTAATCAGTCTGACTCTAACCTCTACAACATGGGCAAGACCAAAGAGCTTTCTAAGGATGTCAGGGACAAGATCATAGACCTGCACAAGGCTGGAATGGGCTACAAAACCATAAGTATGACGCTGGATGAGAAGGAGACAACTGTTGCTGCAATAGTAAGAAAATGGAAGAAATACAAAATGACTGTCAATCGACATCAATCTGGGGTCCCATGCAAAATCTCACCTCGTGGGGTATCCTTGATCCTGAGGAAGGTGAGAGCTCAGCCGAAAACTACACGGGGGGAACTTGTTAATGATCTCAAGGCAGCTGGGACCACAGTCACCAAGAAAACCATTGGTAACACATTACGCCGTAATGGATTAAAATCCTGCTGTGCCCGCAAGGTCCCCCTGCTCAAGAAGGCACATGTACAGGCCCATCTGAAGTTTGCAAATGAACATCTGGATGATTCTGAGAGTGGTTGGGAGAAGGTGTTGTGGTCAGATGAGACTAAAATTGAGCTCTTTGGCATTAACTCAACTCGCCGTGTTTGGAGGAAGAGAAATGCTGCCTATGACCCAAAGAACACCATCCCCACTGTCAAGCATGGAGGTGGAAACATTATGTTTTGGGGGTGTTTCTCTGCTAAGGGCACAGTACTACTTCACCGCATCAATGGGAGAATGGATGGAGCCATGTACCGACAAATCCTGAGTGACAACCTCCTTCCCTCCACCAGGACATTAAAAATGGCTCGTGGCTGGGTCTTCCAGCATGACAATGACCCAAAACATACAGCCAAGGCAACAAAGGAGTGGCTCAAAAAGAAGCACATTAAGGTCATGGAGTGGCCTAGCCAGTCTCCAGACCTTAATCCCATCGAAAACTTATGGAGGGAGCTGAAGATCCGAGTTGCCAAGCGACAGCCTCTAAATCTTAATGATTTACAGATGATCTGCAAAGAGGAGTGGGCCAAAATTCCATCTAACATGTGTGCAAACCTCATCATCAACTACAAAAAACGTCTGACTGCTGTGCTTGCCAACAAGGGTTTTGCCACCAAGTATTAACCCCTTCCCGCTCCTTGACGTACTATTACGTCATGGCAGCTGTATCGTTCGCGCTCCATGCCGTAATAGTACGTCTCGGGAGTAACGGCCGTTTCGGCCGTCCTCCCGACACATACAGGAGCTGTGACGCTGCTGTCTTGTTCAGCAGCTGTCACAGCTCCTACAGCGGGGACCGATCGCTGTGTCCCCGCTGATTAACCCCTTAAAAGCCGCGTTCTATAGAGATCGCGGCTTTTTAGGGGTTAAGCTGCCATCGCCGGCCTGCTACGCGATAGCGGCCGGCGATGGTGACTATGGCAACCGGACACCAAACAATGGCGTCCGGCTATGCCATAGACGGAAGCCTAGTGGGTCCTGACAACGTCAGGACCCACTATGCTTGCTGTCAGTGAGTAGCTGACAGTTCTAATACACTGCACTACGCATGTAGTGCAGTGTATTAGAATAGCGATCAGAGCCTCCTGCCCTCATGTCCCCTAGTGGGACAAAGTAATAAAGTGAAAAAAAAGTTAAAAAAAGATGTGTAAAAATTAGAAAATAAAAGATTTAAAAGTAATAAATGTAAAAATCCCCCCTTTTCCCTTATCAGTCCTTTATTATTAATATAAATATATAAACAAACAAATAAACTATACATAATTGGTATCGCCGCGTCCGTAACGGCCTGAACTACAAAATTATTTCATTATTTATCCCGCACGGTGAACGCCGTAAAATAAAATAATAATAAACCGAACCACAATCACAATTCTTTGGTCACTTCACCTCCCAAAAAATGGAATAAAAAGAGATCAAAAAGTCGCATGTACCTAAAAATGGTGCTGATCAAAACTACAGTTCGTTACGCAAAAAATAAGTCCTCGCACGGCTTTATTGATTGAAAAATAAAAACGTTATGGCTCTTAGAATAAGGTAACACAAAAAGTGAATGATTGTTTACAAAACGTATTTTATTGTGCAAACGCCATAAGACATAAAAAAAAACTATAAACATCTGGTATCGCCGTAATCGTATCGCCCCGCAGAATAAAGTGAATATGTCATTTATAGCGCACGGTGAACGCTGTAAAAAAAAACGAAAAAAAAACAATAGTAGAATTGCTGTTTTTTAGTCACCACGCCACCTAAAAATAGAATAAAAACTGATCAAAAAGCCGCATGCACCCCAAGAAAACTACAATGGATTCCTCAAGGGGTCTAGTTTCCAAATTGGGGTCACTTTTGGGGGGTTCCCAATGTTTTGGCACCACCAGACCTCTTCAAACCGGACATGGTGCCTAATAAAAAAGAGGCCTCAAAATCCACTGGGTGCTCCTTTGCTTCGGAGGCCGGTGTTTCGGTCCATTACCGCCCAAGGGCCACATGTGGGATATTTCTCTAAAGTGCAGAATCTGGGCAATACGTATTAAGTTGCGTTTCTGTGATAAATCCTTTTGTGTTATAAAAAAAATGGTATAAAGAGGATTTTCTGACAAAAAAAAAAAGTAAATTTCACCTCTACTTTGCTCTAAATTTTTGTGAAAAACCTAAAGGGTTCATAAACTTTCTACATGCTGTTGTGAATACTTTGAGGGGTCTAGTTTCTAAAATGGGGTATTTGATAGGGGTTTCTAATATATGGGCCCCTCAAAGCAACTTCAGAACTGAACTGGAACCTAAAAAAATAAATAAATGAGGCAATACTTCGCTTCTTACATTATACTGATAATGAGCCGTGCCCACCCCGAGATTACCCCAGTTTTGACCGTTTGTCTAAACGGAGACCCCTATTAGACCGTTCCAGTGCCCGGTTTTCCCAAGCATACACCCCCGAGAAGTGTATTTCTATTGATGAGTCCCTGGTACATTTTAAAGGGAGGGTTCAATTCCGCGAGTACCTGCCGGGTAAGAGGGCAAGGTATGGCGTGAAGATGTATAAGCTGTGAGAGTGCATCAGGGTATACCTACAGGTTTAGGATATATGAAGGAAAGGCCACCCCCAAACCAGACTGCATCCTGGACTACAATAGGTACATGGGAGTGATGGACTTGTAAGATCAAGCCCTGAAGCCCTACAGCGCCATGCGGTGTGGTATAAGAAGCTGGCCGGGCACATCATACAGATGGCATTGTACAATGCGTACATGCTACGTCGATGTGCAGGCCAGACGGGAACTTTCCTGGAATTTCAAGAGGTGATTATCAAGAACCTAATCTTTAGGGACCAAGAAGGGGGGGCACCCAGTACTTCTGGAAGCGAGCCCACACGCATCGTACCAGGGCAACACTTTCCAGGGGAAGTTCCCCAAACTGGCAAGAAGGGAAAAAGTCAAAAGAGGTGCAAAGTCTGCTATAAGAGGGGGATAAGGGAGGACACAATATATCAATGTGACACGTGTCCCGAATAACCAGAGCTCTGTATGAAAGTGTTTTAAAATTTATCATACATCCCTTGGTTTATAATTTACCCCAATTTTACTTACCCTGATGCACTCCGCACAGCTTATCCCCCCTCGTCTTTCCCCTCTGGGCCCTGCTGTGTGTCCAGGCAGCTGATAACAGCCACATGTAGGGTATTGCCATACCCGGGAGAACCCACATTACAGTTTATGGGGTGTAGGTCTCCGGTCAAAATGGTCACTACACCTCTAGATGAATGCCTTAAGGGTGTAGTTTTTAAAACGGGGTCACTTCTTGCGGGTTTCAACTGTACTGGTACCTCAGGGACTTCTGCATACATGACTTCGCACTAGAAAATCCTGAGTAGGCCAAATGGTGGTCCTTTCCTTCTGAGCCCTCCCATGGGCCCAAACGGCAGTTTATCACAACAAATGGGGCATTGCGGCACTCAGAACAAATTGCGCAACAGAATGGGGTATTTTGTTTCTTGTGAAAATAAGAAATTTTCAGCCAAAACTACATATTATTTGACAAAAATAATTTTGTTTTCATTCCCAGCCCAATTCAAATAAGTTCTGTGAAGAAACTATGGGGTCTAAATGGTCACATTACCCATAAATGAATTCCTTGAGGGGTGTAGTTTCCAAAATGGGGTCACTTCTGGTGGGTTTCCATTGCTTTGATACCTCTGGGGCTCTGCAAATGTGACATGGCACCCGAAAACCAATCCAACAAAATCTGTACTCCAAAGAACACACAGCGCTCCTTCCCTTCTGAGGCCTCCCATGGGCCCAAACGGCAGTTTATCACCACAAATGGGGTATTGCCGCACTCAGGACAAATTGGGCAACAAAATTGAGTATTTTATTTCTTGTGAAAATAAGAATTTTTGAGCTAAAATGACATATTATTGGAAAAAATATATTTTTTTTAAATTCCCAGCCCAATTCAAATAAGTTCTGTGAAGAAACCATGGGGTCTAAATGGTCACATTACCCATAAATGAATTCCTTGAGGGGTGTAGTTTCCAAAATGGGGTCACTTCTGGTGGGTTTCCATTGCTTTGATACCTCTGGGGCTCTGCAAATGCGACATGGCACACGAAAACCAAACCAGCAAAATCTGTACTCCAAAGAACACACAGCGCTCCTTCCCTTCTGAGGCCTCCCATGGGCCCAAACGGCAGTTTATTGCCACAAATGGGGTATTGATGCACTCAGGAGAAATTGGGCAACAAAATTGAGTATTTTGTTCCCTGTGAAAATAAGAAATTTTGGTAAAAAATTACATCTTATTGGAAAAAATGAAATTTTTTTAATGTCACAGCCCAATTGAAATAGGTGCTGTGAAAAAACTGTGCGGTCAAAATGCTAACAACAACCATAAATGAATTCCTTGAGGGGTGTAGTTTCCAAAATGGGGTCACTTTTGGTGGGTTTCCATTGCTTTGATACCTCTGAGGCTCTGCAAATGCGACATGGCACCCGAAAACCAATCCAACAAAATCTGGACTCCAACAAACATATAGCACTCCTTTCCTTCTGAGCCCTCCCATGGGCCCAAACGGCAGTTTATCACCACAAATGGGGTACTGCCACGCTAAGGACAAATTGGGCAACAAAATGGGGTATTTTGTTCCCTGTGAAAATAAGAAATTTTGATCACAAATGACATTTTATTGGAAAAAATGTCATTTTTTTCATTTCAGAGCCCAATTCAAATACGTGCTGTGAAAAAAATGTGCGGTCAAAATGGTAACAACAACCCTAAATGAATTCCTTGAGGGGTGTAGTTTACAAAATGGGGTCACTATTGGGGGATTCCTACTGTTTTGACACCTCAACACCTCTTCAAACCTGGCATGCTGCCTAAAATATATTCTAATAAAAAAGAGGACTCAAAATGCACTAGGTGCTTCTTTGCTTCTAGGGCTTGTCTTTTAGTTCACGAGCGCAGTAGGGCCACATGTGGGACATTTCTAAAAACTGCAGAATCTGGAAAATACATATTTAGTAGTGTTTCTCTGGTAAAACCTTCTGTGTTACAGAAAAAAAAATGAATAAAATTGAAATTCAGCAAGAAAAATGAAATTTGCAAATTTCACCTCCACTTTGCTTTAATTCCTGTGAAATGCCTGAAGGGTTAAAAAACTTTATAACTGCTGTTTTGAATACTTTGAGGGGTCTAGTTTTTAAAATGGGGTGTTTTATCAGGGTTTCTAATACATAGGCCCCACAAAGCCACTTCAGAACTCAAGAGGAACCTTAAAAAAAAGGCTTTTGAAATTTTCTTAAAAATATGAGAAATTGCTGTTTATGTTCTAAGCCTTGTAACGTCCAAGAAAAATAAAAGAATGCTCAAAAAACGATGCCAATCTAAAGTAGACATATGGGAAATGTGAAGTAGTAACTATTTTGGGTGGTATAACCGTCTGTTTTACAAGCAGATGCATTTAAATTCTGAAAAATGCAATTTTTTCAAAATTTTCTCTAAATTTTGCAATTTTTCACCAATAAACACTGAATATATCGACCAAATTTTACCACGAACATGAAGCCCAATGTGTCACGAGAAAACAATCTCAGAATCGCTTGGGTAGGTTTAAGCATTCCGACGTTATTACCACATAAAGTGAAATATGTCAGATTTGAAAAATGTGCTCTGAGCCTTAAGGCCAAAACTAGGCTGCGTCCTTAAGGGGTTAAGTCTTGTTTGCCAAAGGGATCAAATACTTATTTCTCTGTGCAAAATGCAAATAAATATATATATATAATTTTGACAATGTGATTTTCTGTTTTTTTTTTTATATAATCTATCTCTCACTGGTAAAATTAACCTAGCCTAAAAATTCTAGACTGTTCATGTCTTTGACAGTGGGCAAACTTTCAAAATCAGCAAGGGATCAAATACTTATTTCCTTCACTGTATATATATATTAAAAGTAAAAAAAAAAACCTTTTCCCATTTTCCCCCTAAAGTAATGTAAAAATTAAAAAAAGTAAACAAAATTGGTATCGCTGCGTCCGTAAAATGCTGAAATATTACAATATAGTGTTATTTAATGCGCATGGTAAATGGCGTAAAAAAAAATTTCAACCGCCAAAATCGTTGTTTTTTGGTCAACTTAGCTCTAAATAAAAACTACAGCTCGTCCTGCAAAAAATAAGCCCTCACACCACTCAATCGGTAAAAAAATAAAAAAGTTATGGCTCTCAGAATGTGGTGACGCAAAACAGTTTTTTTTGTTAACAAAGATTTTATTATCAATCAAAATAGTAAAATATAAAAAAAGGTATCTAAATTTCGTATCCCCGTAATCGTATTGAGCCACAAAATAAAGATAAGTCGTTGTTTTTACCTCATGGTGAAAGCCGTAAAAACGAAATCCAAAAAACTATTGAGGAATCACAGTTTTTTCCAACTTAATAATTTTTTTCAGTTTCCCAGTACATTATATGGAACTATAAATGGTAACAAATGAAACTACAACTCCTCCCGCAAACAATAAGCCCTCACACCACTCTATTGATGGAAAAATAAAAAAGGTATGGCTCTTGGAATGCGGGGAGTGAAAAATGAAAATAAAAAATAAAAAAATGTCTTTGTCCCGAAGGGGTTAAAGACAATAGAATAGATTTAGCAAAACTAATGCAATGGAAAAGTGGAGTAGTTGCCAATAGAAACCAATCAGGTCCAAGCTCTAATTTTTCAGAGTAGCTACTTCACCTTTCCTTTGCACTAGTTTTGCTAAATCTCTAGCAATGTCTCATGTATTTAATATTAGTTTCATTAACCCCTTCCCGCAATTTCACGTACAGTTACGTGATGGGAGATGGTGTTTTCCCCACAACTCCATGTAACTGTACGTGAAACAGATGGAGCTGGCTCAGGAGCTGAGCCAGCGACATCACCGCCGGGTGACAGCTGTATGTTACAGCTGGCACCCTGAGGTATCGGCCAGGACCGTAGCTAGCCTCCGATCCGACCGATTAACCCCTCACATGCTGCGTTAAATAGAGATTGCAGCATGTGAGGAGTTTATAGCCACCGGCACCCCAGCAACGTGATCGCTGGGTTGCCGGTGGCTGCAAAGGCGATCGTAGGGCTAATACTTACCTCCCGGTCTGCCAGTAACGGAATCCTCTTATGCCCCGTCATCGACGGGGCCCGGGAGGCTTCCGGTACCATCGGCAAGATGGCGCCAGCTCAACTTCCGGTTCAGAAGCTGAACCGGCGTCATCAGCAGTGGGTGTCCGCTGTATGTTACAGCGGACACCCCGATCAATTGCCAGGAACCGGAGCTATCTCCGATTCCTGGCATTAACCCCTTCGATGCAGCGATCCATTGTGATCGCTGCATCCTAGAGGTTTGTAGCAAATCAGCAGCCTTGCCATGCGATGGCAAGGCAGGCGACTGTTACTATGGCAACAGGAGCCCTAACAATGGTTTCCTGTCTGCCATTACTTAAGCTGATTAGGCCCCGCCCAGAGGCGGAGAATGATCGGCTTGCTGTCAGTGAATAACTGACAGTTCTAATACATTGCACTACATAGGTAGTGCAATGTATTAGAACATCAAACAAACAGTTGGACATTCAAGTCCCCTAGTGGGACTAAATAAGTGTGTAAAAAAAAGTGTAAAAAAAGTAAAAATAAAAGTTGCAAAAAATACAATAAATGTTTCAAGTAATAAAATAAAACACAATCGCCCTTTTTCCCTTATCAAGTCATTTATTATTGAAAAAAATAATAAAGCCATACATATTTGGTATCGCTGCGACCGTAACGACCTTAACTATAAAAATATTATGTTATTTAGTCCGCACAGTGAATGGCGTAAAAAAAACCTAAAAAATACTAACATAGTTGCTATTTTTTGGTCACTTTGTCTTCCAAAAATTGAAATAAAAAGTGATCAAAAAGTCGCATGTATCCAAAAATTGAAATAAAAAGTGATCAAAAAGTCGCATGTATCCAAAAATGGTGTCTATAAAAACTATAACTCGTCTCGCTAAAAACAAGCCCTCATACAGCTCCGTCGACGAAAAAATTAAAACCGTTATGGCTCTCACAACTTGGCGACAGAAAAAAATCCATTCTCTTTACAAAAGTTATTTTATTGTGCAAAAAGTTGTAAAACATAAAAAGTGCTCTAAATTAGGTATCACCGGAATCAGACTGACCTGCTGAATAAAGGTAACATGTAATTTATAACGCGTGGTGAACGCTGTATAAAAATAATCAAGAAACAGCAATTCTGGCATATTTTTTTAGTCACCTTGCCTCCCAAAAAAAAAAGGATAACAAGTGATCAAAAAGTCGCATGTACCCCAAAATGGTACCAATAAAAACGACAGCTCGTCACGCAAAAAAAAACAGCCGTCATACCACTATGTGTATGAAAAAATAAAATTAGTTAAGGCTCCAATAAGCCAGGAAATAAAAATATGCAGTTGTGCCGGCCCGAGGGGAACGTTTCTTCTGTTTCAAGTGGCAAATTATCAAGGCCCCTAAAATTAGGGAGCCAGGAAGGGGAGGGTCCAAACATATCTGCTGGAAGGGTGCCCGTATTAGACCAGGACAACACTTCCCAGCAAAATTCCTCAAACTGCAAAGATCCTGAGTGTGGACCAAAAGGGGAATACGTAAGGACCATTTATTAGTGCGACACCGGCCTGTGCAGAAAGGATTGTGTCACAGCGTAACAAATATCTATGGATTATTTTATTGTTTTTTTTACCCCATTATTATACCACCTGACTATGCCCCTTATGTACTCCGCCCGGCTTACATGTACCCCCACATTATAAATGGAAACACCAGTAAGACTCCAAACAAAACTACTACAAGCAAAATCCACGCTCCAAAAGCCAAATGGTGCTACCTCCCTTCTGAACCCTACAGTGTGCCCAAACAGCAGTTTACTTCCACATATATGGCATCAGCATACCCGGGAGAACCCTTTTAACAATTTTTGGGGTGTGTCTCTCCAGTGGCACAAGCTGGGCGCCACATATTGGCATATCTATGGAAAAAATAACATTTTCACTCTGCAACATCGAGTGCACACCAATTTCTGCCAATCACCTCTGTGGTTAATATGCTCACTGCACCCCTAGGTGAATACCTTGATGGGTGTGGTTTCCAAAATGGGGTCACTTCTGGGGGGATCCACTGTTTTGGTCCCACAGGGACTTTGCAAATGCGACATAGCGCCAAGAAACCAATCCAGCAAAATCTGTACTCCAAAAGCCAAATGGTGCTCCTCCCCTTCTGAGCCCTACTCTGTGCCAAAACAGCAGTTTATGACCACATATGTGGTATTGCCGTACACAGGAGAAGTTGCTTTACAAGTGTTGGGGTACTTTTTTTCATTTATTTGTTGAGAAAATGAAACATTTTCAGCTAAAACTACGTCTTATTGAAGAAAAAGGATTTTTTTTATTTTCACTGCCCAAAATCTATGAAACACATGTGGGGTCAAAATGCTCACTACACCCCTAGATGAATTCCTCAAGGGGTGTAGTTTCGTGAATCGAGTCACTTTTGGGGAGTTTCCACTGTACTGGTACCTTAGGAGCTTTGCAAAAGTGACATGGTGTCAAGAAACCAATCCAGCAAAATCTGTGCTCCAAAAGCCAAATGGCGTTCCTTCTGTTCTGATCCTTGCCGTGTGCCCAAACGGCAGTTTATGACCAAAAATGGGGTATTGCCGTACTCCAGAGAAGTTGCTTTACAAATGTTGGGGTTCTTTTATTCCTTTATTTGTTGAGAAAATGAAAAATTTTGAGCTAAAGCTACGTCTTATTGGAAAAAAATGATTTTTTTTATCTTCACTGCCCACTACACCCCTAGATGGATTCTTCAAGGGGTGTAGTTTCCTAAATGGAGTAACTTTTTTGGTGTTTTCACTGTTTTGGTCCCTTAGGGGCTTTGCAAATGCGACGTGGTCTACGCAAACCATTCCTGCTAAATTTGAGCTCCAAAAGCCAAATGGCGCTCTTTCCCTTCTAAGCCCTGCCGTGCGTCCAAACAGCCTTTTATGACCACATGTGTGGTACTGTTTTACTCGGGAGAAATTGCTTTACAAAAGTAGTTGTGCATTTTCTCTTTTTAGTCCTTGTGGAAATTAGAAAAAATTAGCTAAACCTACATTTTCATTGAAAGAATGTAGATTTTCATTTTCACGGCCTACTTCCATTAATTTCTGCAAAAAACCTGTGGGGTCAAAATGCTCACTATACCCCTAGATAATTTACTCAAGGGGTATAGTTTCCAAAATGGGGTAACTTTTGGGTGATTTCCACTGTTTTGGCGCCGCAAGAGCCTTTCAGACCCGACATGGTGCCTAAAATATTTTCTAATAAAAAGGAGGCCCCAAAATCCTCTAGGTGCTCCTCTGTTTCTGAGGCCTGTGCTTCAGTCAATAAGTGCACTAGGGCCACATGTGGGGTATTTCTAAAAACTGCAGAATCTGGGCAATAGATATTGAGTTGTGTTTCTCTGGTAAAACTTTCTGTGTTACAAAAAAAATAGATAAAAAATTAATTTCTGCAAAAAAAAAAGACATTTGAAAACTTCACATCTACTTTGCTTTAATTCCTGTGAAACATCTAAAGGGTTAAGAAACTTTCTAAATGCTTTTTTTGAATACTTTGAGGGGTGAATCTTTTAAAATGCAGTGACTTATTGAGGGTTTCTAATATATAAGGCCCTAAAATCCGCTTCACAACTGAACTGGCCCCTGTAAAAATAGCCTTTTGAAATTTTCTTGAAAATGTGAGAAATTGCTGCTAAAGTTCTAAGCCTTGTGATGTCATAGAAAAATAAAAGGATCTTCAAAAAACAATGCCAATCTAAAGTAGACATATGGGTGATGTTAATTAGCAACAATTTTGTGTGGTATTACTATCTGTCTTACAAGCAGATACATAGTCTGTAGAAAATTATATGTATGTTTTTTTGTTGTTGTTCTCAATGGCGTAACTATAGGGGTTGCAGTGGTCGCACCACATTTGTCCACAGTTACTGTAATAACTGGTGCCTATGTAGTAAACTACATTGGCCCCTGTTACTACAGTAACAGCATACTTACCCTTCTTGTTCCTGAATCAGGTCCTCTTCGGGCGCATCGCTCTGTCCTGAAGCCATTTAGCGTTAGGACGTTGTATGTTCGGCGCACATAACATTGTGATGCCATTAGATCACTATTATACGTAATGTGCACACAGAGAAATGCTGGGATAACACAGGTCATGTCATCCCAGCTTTCTCTAAGCCCAGGAAAATAGGTGTGCAAAAAAGGTAAATTAAGAAATTAGTAAAAAAAAAACAAGTATAAAAAATGTATAAATATAAATTAAAAAACAATAATTAAAATAATGAAATCATGCCCTAAAGAAAAAGGCTAAAATCTCTTTCCCTTCAACCCCCTTGTATCATCATCAGCACCCTCTATTACATGGATGCATATTACGTTGTCGAAACGTACCCATGTAAACATGCATCCATATCATGCAAAATAAATTACCCTAAATCTACACAAATAATTTACCATCACTTTTTTGTGTCTCTCCAGCCCTCCCCTATCTGCTCTTAACAGGCTAAAATAAGAATGGTACACAGGTACTTTGTGCCCATTTACAGATCCCATATATCAGCTAACAGTAGTTGTTTTCGGGTCTTATAGTAATGATGTAATTGGGCAAAGTACTAATATTTTGGACTGGTATACACTCTTGAGTAAGTGGATTATATTGTGCTAAAAGAACACTGCAATTAGAACTATATAGTACGTCCGAATGCTGGAAGGGTTTGATGGTGTGAAACGAAATGTGTAAAAGCAATGCGTTATAGCATTAAAAATCAGAAATCAGTAAATGTGTGAAAATTCTCAAATTTCTGATTCACTCTTCTCCTTTTAAAGGGTATATATCTAAAGAATTTAAAACAATTTCACCTGATACTCTTTCCACTGTAAAAAAAAAAATATCTTACTTAAAGGTTATGTACACCTTTGAAAGGCATTTTCTTTTTCTAATAAAAAGGTCAGTCAGCGTGATTGGTGTAACTTTATAATTAGTTTTTGTTAACAATTTGTTTTACTTTTTGAGATATGGCTGCTCATTATTCTGCATACAGAGCAACTGTATAGTTTGCTGAGACCTGAATTCGTCAGTCCAGCGGACCTGACGGGTTCAGAGTCAGCGGTTCCTCCGTGTCTCTGACACGCAGGATCCACCTGTAATCTATCACCTCTAAGTTATGAATTTAGATGTGATAGATTACAGGTAGACCCGCTTTCACTGAACCCCTCAGTCCCGTGGACCTGACGGGAACAGGATATAGTACACAATACAGTATAGAGAATACAGAGCAGTTGAATCTCAAAAAGTAAAACACATTTTTATTATAAAACAAATTATAAAGTTACACAAATCACATTGATTGACCTGTTTGTTAAAAAAATACATAAAAATAAATATCAAAGATTTACAAAGAAACACAGTTTTTAGTGTTCGAAAATGTTCTTCATAAAATAGTTTGATTATGTATGTAAATTATTCATTGCCTATATAGCATTTATAATAACTACAAAACATAATTGAAAGTCAGGTACTGTAAATATATTCATCTAAAGCATACAAGTTGTCAAGTAACAAGATTTAACAGGTTCCCGACCGCTGGCTGTGTTTTTACGGTCAGCGGTCAGGGTCTCTGAAGTCCGCCGTATAGACTAATTTTTTTTGGAGTGTGCCCCTGTTTAGGCATTTGCGGAGTAATAATATCCGTAGGTTGCTTGCAAATATACAGCTGGGCTGGGGTGGAACCCGCTCCATCATGTCTTTAGACACTATCAAAGCATTTGATCGTGTGGAATGGGTTTTTCTCTGGAGGGTTATGGCAAAATTTGGGATTGGAACTAATTGTATAGATATGGTGAAGGTGATGTATATTTCTCGCTGTAACGTCTATGGCCGGGGCCCATCGTTCTGACTTACCCTCTGACGGCCCCGGCCATGAACATGTGAGTTCTCGGTGGCATCTCCCTCCTGGGAGGAGCCAGCACTCACTTCCTGTTTCTGAGACTGTCTCCTGCAGGGCACGCACAATTGCAGGTGATCTGCAATCAGTCCAGAATGCTGCTGGACTATAAAAAGGGCTCTGCCCTCTTGATCATTGGCTGCGCGTTGTTGTATACCTAAAGTTTGTCTTGCAAATGGTCTCCAAGTTTTTTCCAGTTCCCAGTGTTACCCGTTCATGCTGCCTGTACCCTGTATCCTGTGCTACCGTGCCTCTGTGCCATCTAGAGTTGAAGTCGAGCTGTGTCTTCCACTGTATCTGCTGTGTTACACCCACAGGGTGTCAGACTCCTGCCGGAGCCTTATCTTAAGCCTGAATCACCGCTACTGTCTACATTGCCACATGTACCATTTCTGGTCTATAGACATTGTATTGTACCTGGTTGGCCAGCTGGCTATCGCAGTACAGCCCAGTTGGTCCGCACCCCGCACCGTGACACTCGCACTGCTAGAGTCAGTGTAGGTAGGGACTTATCTGACCCTTTTGAGCTCTTTAGAGTAACTCGGCAGGGGTGTCCCCTGTCTCTGCTCTTACTCACCATATTTATTAAACGTTTGGCGATTTATAATGAGAGAGGATGAGTCTATTTCTGTATTTAGTTGTGGAGGTGTGAGGGACAAAATCCTTTTTTATGCGGATGATGTTTTATTATGCCTAAATGACGCAGTGAGGTCGTTCCCGAGGTCCATTCAGGTGATATAAGAATTTGGTTATTTATCTGGATTAGCGATTATTTGGAAAAAATCAATTCTGCTACCATTGGATGCAATCGATTATGATACATCTGGAAAATTATGTCTTGAGTCCCTCAGAACACTTTGAATATTTGGGGAGTAAGAAAGAAGGTATTCTGGAAAACCATATTTCTATGGATAGAGCTAATGTTCATATGTGTGGTAAACTCCCCTTATCAAAGAGAAACAGAATATTTCTTGTGAAAATGGTTGTGCTTCCTCAATTTTTCATGTCTTATCATCTTGTCCGCTATGGATCAATAGTAACGTTTTTAAAGAGGCTCTGTCACCAGTTTCATACTTCCCTATCTCCTACCTAATCTAATAGGCGCAGTGCAGTAGATAACTACTGTGTTGATAAAAAAAAAAAAAAAACGTTTATTAGTGACAAAGTTATGATAATTTTAAGATTTATGCAAATTTTTTGTAAAAGCCCAACTGGGCGTATTTTTTACTTTAACCAAGTGGGTGTTGTAAAGAAAAGTATATGAGCGTCATACACTTCTCTTCATTCATGTCCAGCTTTAGTCACAGCACAGCGTGATCTCACGAGATCACACTGTGCCACCACTTCATCCCGCGGGTCCTTCACCGAAGCGACGGGTGAATGACCAGACATCGCCTCCAGCCGCCTCCTGACGTAACTTTTATTTATTCTGTCGACATAGCTGTATAAGGGCTTGTTTTTTTGTGGGACAAGCTGTATTTTTTTCAGTTGCACCATTTTTAATATAATATATTAAATATAATCTAATATATTGATTAACTTTTATTAACTTTATTTTGGGAAAGAATTGAAAATAAACAGCTATTCCATCATTGTTTTTCACGTTATAAATTGACAATGTTCACTATGAAGCATAAATAACATGTTACCTTTATTCTATGGGTCGGCACAATTACAAGGATACCAAATAAGTAAAATGTTTTTTGTTTTCCTAAGTTTGCAAAATAAAACCCATATTTTTTATTGTTTTTGCATCGCCGCATTCCAAGGGCCGCAATTTATTAGTTTTCTGTCAATGTAGCCATATGTGGGCTTGTGTTTTGGGGTGAAATGTGTAGTTTTAATTGGTAGTATTTTGGGGTACATGGGACTTATTGATTACCTTTTAAGAGGAATAGGAGAAAAAAAGGAATTTTGAGTTTTTTGGAGTTTTTAACGTTTTTTTTTACGTTGTTCATCCAGCGATTTAATTAAGGTGTTAAATTTATTGTTTGAGTTGTTATGATCGCAGCGATACTATATATGTGTATGCATTATTATTATTTTTTACGCTTTTACTAAATAAAACCACTTATAGGGGGAAAAAGTGGTTTTATTTAATTTCTACTGTTACATAGTTACATACATAGTTTGTACGGTTGAAAAAAGACACATGTCCATCAAGTTCAACCAAGGGACGGGAAAGGGGAAGTAAAAAAATGTCTTCACATAGGAGCTAATATTTTTTTGTTCTAGGAAATTATCTAAGCCTTTTTTAAAGCCATCTACTGTCCCTGCTGTGACCAGCTCCTGCGGTAGTCTATTCCATAAATTGACCGTTCACACAGTAAAGAAGGCTTGTCGACTCTGCAGGTTGAACCTTTTTTTTCCAGACGGAGGGAGTGCCCCCTTAATTTTTGAGGGGGTTTTACACGGAACAGGATTTCACCATATTTTTTGTATGTGCCATTCATATATTTATAGAAATTAATCATGTCCCCCTCAGTCTTATTTTTTTCAAGGCTAAATAGGTTTAGTTCTTTTAATCTTTCCTGATTACTTAGATTCTCCATGCCCCTTATTAGCTTCGTTGCTCTTCTTTGTATTTTTTCCAACTCCAGGGCCTCCTTTCTATGAACTGGAGCCCAGAACTGGACTGCATATTCTAGATGAGGCCTCACTAATGCTTTAATATTACATCCCTGTCCCGTGAGTCCATGCCTCTTTTAATACACGACAATATCTTGCTGGCCTTTGAAGCAGCTGATTGACATTGCATGCTGTTATTTAGTTTATAATTTACAAGTACATCCAAATCCTTCTCAACAAGTGACTCCCCCAGTGTAGCTCCCCCTAGGACATATGATGCATGCAGGTTGTTCGTACCCAGGTGCATAACTTTACATTTATCTGCATTAAACTTCATTTGCCAAGTGGACGCCCAAACACTCAGTTTGTTTAAATCCGCTTGCAATTCACAAACATATTCCATAGTCTGAACTATATTACATAGCTTAGAAATAGTGCTATTAATCCCATCCCCTATATCATTAATAAATAAGTTGAATAATAGTGGTCCCAGCACTGAACCCTGGGGTACACCACTTATTACCGGGGACCATTCAGTGTAGGAATCATTTACCACAACTCTCTGGATACGGTCCTTGAGCCAATTCTCAATCCAATTACAAACTATATTTTCTAAACCTATAGTCCTTAATTTACCCATTAGACGTCTATGAGGGACAGTATCAAATGCCTTTGCAAAGTCCAAAAACACTATATCCACAGCAGCCCCTCTGTCTAGGCTTCTGCTCACCTCTTCATAAAAACAGATGAGGTTATTATGACAACTTCTGTCCTTAGTAAAACCGTGCTGGCTGTCTCTTATAATACAATTTTTTGTCACATAATCCTGTATATAGTCTCTCAATAGCCCTTCAAACATTTTCCCCCAAGATGGATGTTAAGTTTACTGGTCTATAATTACCCGGGGAAGACCTAGATCCCTTTTTGAAAATAGGCACCACATTTGCCCTGTGCCAGTCCCTTGGCACTATACCAGTCACTAGAGAATCTCTGAATATTATGAAAAGGGGGACAGAAATAACTGAACTAAGCTCTTTAAGAATTCTAGGGTGTATCCCATCTGGTCCCGGGGCCTTATACACATTTCTTTTATTTTATTTAGCTTGGACCATATCTACATTCATCCAATTCAATATATCAACTGATATATTAACATCACTGGCACTGGCTACATCAGCTGCTCTTTCTTCTGTTGTATATACAGAGCTAAAGAACCCATTTAGTAACTGTGCCTTCTCTTGATCCCCTGTGACCAACTCCCCATTACCACTATCTAGGGTTCCTACATGTTCAGACCTTGGCTTTTTTGCATTTATATACCTGAAGATTTTTTTGGGATTTGTTTTACTATCCTTGGCCACCTGCCTTTCATTTTGTATTTTTGCTAATTTTATTACATTTGCAAAGTCCAAAAACACTATATCCACTGCGGCCCCTCTGTCTAGGCTTCTGCTCACCTCTTCATAAAAACAAATCAAGTTGGTTTGACAGCTTCTGTCCTTAGTAAAACCGTGCTGGCTGTCACTTATAATACTATTTATTACAATGAAGGAAAGGAGGGTTGGATCCAGCGTGGATTGTAGAATAAAATGGAACGAAGTTCCAAGTTTAATGGACGAAAAATATTTGATTAAAAATCAGGACTTGGGTAGAGAGTGTGAAATCCTGGTAGTGTGAGGAAAAAATATAGATGATGTAGAAAGCCTACGCGTTTCAGACGCTGCAAGCGTCCTTAGTCATGGCTTCAGCCATGACTAAGGACTCTTGCAGCGTCTGAAACGCGTAGGCTTTCTACATCATCGATATTTTTTCCACACACTACCAGGATTTCACACTCTCTACCCAAGTCCTGATTTTTAATCAAATATTTTTCGTCCATTAAACTTGAAACTTCGTTCCATTTTATTCTACAATCCACGCTGGATCCAACCCTCCTTTCCTTCATTGTTGTCCATTTATCGTGTGCCGACACGAGGATCCGTGCAGGATGACTTGAGTCATATATACATATAAGGTGAGCTGGAGGTCTCTCTCTCTATTTTTGTTTAATACTATTTATTGTCACATAATTCTGTATATAGTCCCTCAATATCCCCTCAAACATTTTCCCCACAATTGATGTTAAGCTTACTGGTCTATAATTACCCGGGGAAGACCTAGAGCCCTTTTTGAAAATAGGCACCACATTTGCCCTGCGCCAGTCCCTTGGCACTATACCAGTCACGAGAGAACCTCTAAATATTATGAAGAGAGGGACAGAAATAACTGAACTAAGCTCCTTAAGAACTCTAGGGTGTAATTCATCTGGTCCCGGGGCCTTGTGTCCGTTTATTAAATTTAATTTAGCTTGCACCATATCTACATTCATCCAATTCAGTATATCAACTGATATATTAACAGCACTGGCAGCACTGTAATATTTTTCCTTTTTTTTTTTTTCTTACTAGGGGACTTCACTTTGCGATATTCTGATTGCAGATATAACGCTTTGGTATACATGGTATACCAAAGCATTATTGCATGTCAGTGTAAAACTGACAGGCAATCTATTAGGCCATGCCTCTGGCAAGACATGGGGGCCTTTGTTAGGCCCCTGGCTGCCATGGAAACCAATCGGCAACTGTAATATCGTTCCGGGGCTGCCAATGGGGTGAGAGAGGGAGCACCCTCCCTCTGTCAAACACATTAGATGCCATTGTCACTATTGACAGCAGCATCTAATGGGTTAAACTACCAGAATCGGAGAGCTCTTCGATTCCGGATGTTGGGGCAGGATCCATGCTGTGTATAACAGCCATGCTCCTGCCACTGATCTCGTGGCTACACTGGCAGTACCCACAAGATCAGAGCGATGGATATATCTGTCACTACGCAGTAACGAACAACTGCTTGTGAGGGATATATCCGTCGCTCATCGTTAAGGGGTTAAAACAAAGCTTGAGACTCTTAATGTCCTTTACGTATCTTGGCTCGGCAGAAAAAAACTCCAAATGACCTACTGTACATACTTCCCTAAATTCTACATCTGAAACAAACACTTTCACTAGATATCCCAGAATCTTACTTTCATAAATTTCTATCTATCGTCACAAAGTTTCTTTGGAAAGGATCGACACCAAGGATCGCTTAAAGTGTCTTGATTCAGAAGAAAACGCATGGGGGATTTGTGTTGCCATATCTAGCTGTTTATTACTGGGTCTCTCAGTTATCAAGGTGGCTGAATTTAGTCAACCTCATGGACACGCAGTTGCATATTGACTTAAATTACAACTATTGAAGTATAAGAAATAATTTCTTCTCTGGGGGGAAGATAATGGCTATTCATCTCTTAGTACCATTCATAGTAATTTCACCAGAAGTGAGATTAAAACATTTTCTGGGATTCTACTCCAAAAGGAAGCCCCAGATACGATCTCCTCCATAACGCCCCTTAGCTTGATACCAGCTATCTTTAAAGGTAAACCCCTAACAACTCCACCACACTGGCAAATATTGCCTTCTCTATTAGGGCACAATCTTCTTAAAGTCTGTGATCCTGCATTATTACCTGCTTTAATACAAAATTCACAGCTCATACCCATAGAAAATTTTGACTTTAGCTCTACAGGTGACACATTTGTGTTTTTGTTCAAGGGAAAATGCAAAGATCCCATATGGTTTGAAAATTTATACTAGTACTCTCGCTCCAGCGGAAATTACTCTTCAAACTATATCATGGTCTGTTACTGGGCCTCTTGGTCGAAAAACCTAAGTATATGATAGCTTGGGAAACGGAATTAAATGTCACCTTTACAAAAGAGGAAGTTGAGTTTATAATCCTGAACTCACACAAATTCTCTAGGTGAATTCGTATTGAAGAAAATTATTTTAAAACATTCACTCGACGGTAAAGATTTCCAGACCTTCTATAGCACATTGGTGTTATGGATTCGAATAATTGTTGGACATGTGGGAAAACCAACGTCACTATTTTACATATACAGTGGCATTACCCCAATATCCAATTTTATTGGATTGAGATTAAAGATATTGTTAATAATATATTCTCCAACAATCCCAAATTTATCCATGAATTTATTTTCTTATGGTGGTTGACCGGGGACTTCGCCCTAACTAAAACTGACCTTACCACCCAATTGATCACAGCGGCCAAAATGCTCATTGCATAGTAGTGGCAGGACCCTGGTCCACTATCTATTGCCATGTGGAGCGAGAGATTAAAACAAATATGTAGTATGGAAAAGTTAGCTGGTTGGAAAAATAAAATTGGAGGTAGCTTTCTCAAAACCTGGCAGTCGTGGCTGGCTCACATTCAGTCCATGAAGTGGATGAGCCTCCAGTTATTGTCTGAGGCTTTTTTAGTTAAAGGGAAGGGAGCCATTACTGTCCAATTTGAGTACGGCTCGGGATAAATACAGTTAGCTTAAATTGTAATTCTGCACAATTGGTTATTCTATTTTGTACTGATGTTTTTTGTCCTATGCAAAAACTGTCATGGCTATTTTGTGTCAATCTCACTCTGTAATGTCAGGATAATGATCCTTTATTACATAATAAGCGTGCACGTCTAAATATTATTGTTAAAGTGCCACATGATCTGTCACATGATGTCAGCATGAATACACCTGAAAGGCACTTGACTCTGCAACACCACTAAGCAAGAAATGTAATGACCAAGGAGCTCTACAAACAGGTCAGAGACAAAGTTGTGGAGAACTATAGATTGGTTATAAAAAAACATCTGAAACTTTGTACATCCCATGGAGCACCTTAAAATCCATTATAATAAAATGAAAAGAATATTGCACACTAGAAACCTGACAAGGGAAAGCTGCCCACCAAAACTCACAGACCGGGCAAGGAGGGAATTTCTTGCCCCTCATGGCATGGTATGGTGCAAGCCCAACACGTCCTATCACTCTAAGAACACCATTTCCAAAGTGAAGCAAGCTGGTGGCAGCATCATGGGGATGCATTTATCAGGATTAAAGGAAAGATGAAAGGCAGTAAATACAGGGCAATTCTTGAGTAAAACTTGTTTCAGTCTGTCAGAGATTCGAGACTGGGATGGAGGTTCACCTTTCAGTAGGACAATAACAATAAACATACTGCTAAAGCTACACTGGAGTGGATAAAGGGGAACATTAAAATCTCTAGAAATGTACTAGTGTAAGCCCAGACCTCAATCAAATTAACCCCCTCCCGCACCTTGATGTTAATGCACGTCGAGGTGAGCAGTAACTTCGCGCACCTCGACGTGCAGTTACGTCTGTGCTTTGAAAGTTAACCGCCGCGCAGCGCTACACCGCAGCGACGGTTAACTGTGCAGGGTATCTGCCCTGCATTCCCTTTTGCCGATCAGTGGCCCATCGCCGCTGATTTCGGCAGTTAACCTCTTCGATGCGGCGGTCGATTCCGATCGCCACATCTAAGGAGTTTAGCGCCGATCGGCAGCCCCCACATGAAATCATGGGGGCTGGCGATGGTACCCATGGCAACCGGATGCCAGACAATGGCTTCCAGGCTGCCATGTACAGAAGCCTATGAGGACCAGCCAGAGTCTGGTCATCGTAGGCTTCCTGTCAGTGTGACTGTCACGTCACAATGACAGTTGGAATGCATTACACTACGTATTTAGTGTAATGTATTCCAGCAGCAATCAGAGCTGCAAGTCTAAGTGTCCCCTAGTGGGACAAGTAAAGAAAGTAAAAAAAAGAATAAAAATATTTAAAAAAAAGTGTAAAAATAAAAGTTATAAGTGACATAAACAAGAACTGCTTTTTTTCCTATAATAAGTCTTTTATTATAGGAAATAAAATGAACACGTAAAAAAAAGTACACATATTTGGTATCACATATTTGGTATCACCGCGTTCGTAACGACCCCAACTATAAAACTATAATATTATTTTTCCCCCACGGTAAACACCGCAAATAAAAATAAACGAAAAACAATGCCAGAATCACTATTTTTTTGTCACCACCCCTCCCAAAATATACAATAAAAAGTTATCAAAAAGTCGCATGCATGCCAAAATAGTACCAATACAAACTACAACCCGTCCCGCAAAAAACAAGCCCTTACACAGCTTTTTTGACTGAAAAATAAAAAAGTTATGGCTCTCAGAATATGGTGACACAAAAAATTGTTTATTATATAAATACGTTATTTTATTGCGCAAACGCTGCAAAATGTAAAAATAACGACATACATATGGTATCACTGTAATCGTATCGACCCGCAGATAAAGTATAATGGTCATTTATAGCCCAGGGTGAAAGCCGTAAATATAAAATAAAAAACATTGTCAGAATTTATGGTTTTTGGTCATCTTGCTTGACGAAAAATGGAATAAAAAGTGATCAAAAAAATCGCATGTACCCCAAAATGGTACTAATGAAAACTACAGATTGTCCCGCAAAGAATAAGCCCTCACACGGCTCCGGTGGGGAGAAAAAAAGTTCTGGCTCCCAGAATATAGCGATGCAAAATGTGCAGTGTGTTCCAAAAGCGGATAAGATTGGGCGCCATTTATCAGTGCGACACTGGCCACATATCTGCGGATTATAAATTATTTACCCCATTATTATACCCTCTTATTATGCCCCTGATGTACTGTGCCCAGCCTACATGTACCCCCACATTATAAACTGAAATGCCAGCAAAACGCCAGAGCTACTACCAAGCTAAATCTGTGCTCCAAAAGCCAAATGGTGCTCCCTCACATCTGAGCCTTCAGCGTGCCCAAACAGCCATTTACGTCCACCGATATGGCATCGCCATACCCGGGAGAACCCGGTTAATATTTTATTTGTGGTATTTGTGGCACAAACTGGGCACAACATATAGTGCACTAAAATGGCACATCAGACGAAAATTTAAATTTTCACATTGCACCATCCGCTGCGCATTAAACCTTTCGCGTACCATGACTTAATAGCATGTCGCGGTGTGGGGGGTGATATATGGAGCGTCTTACGCTGAGCCCACACCATACGCTGCAGGTGTCAGCTGTGTATTACAGCTGACACCCGGGACTAACGGACAGAAACAGCGATCGCGCTGTTACAGGAGACTGTGAAAATGACAATATACTGCAATACATTAGTATTGCAGTGTATTCTACCAGTGATCTAACGATCGCTGGTTCAAGTCTCCTATGGGGATTAATAAAATTTGTAAAAATAAAAGTAAATAGTTATTATTAGTGGAAAAATTAAATAAATATTTAAAGTCCAAAAAAACAACCTTTTCAAATTTTTTCTCTAAAGTAATGTAAAAAACTAAAAATAATACACAAAATTGGTATCGCTGTGTCCATAAAAGTCCAAACTATTACAATATACCATTATTTAACTCGCACGGTGAACGCCGTGAATAATAAAGAATTTAAAACGGCAAATCCGCTGTTTTTTGGTCACCTTGGCTCTACCAAAAAATGTAATAAAAAGTGCGAAAAAAGTTATATGTACCAAAAAATTGTACCAATAAAAAAAACTACGGTTCGTCTCGCAAGAAATAAGCCCTCACACTGCTCTATTGATGGAAAAATAAAAAAGTTATGGCTCTCGGAAAGCGTGGAGGGAAAAATTCAAAAGAAAAAACAAAACATGGATCGATCCGGAAAGGGTTAATTACTTTCTAATGAAAAAGCATTTATGACCACATGTGGGGTATTGCCGTACTCGGGAGAAATTGCTTTACACATATTTGGGTGCTTTTTCTCCTTTATCCTTCATGAAATTGAAAAAGATTAAACATTTTAGTGGAAATAATGTTGATATTAATTTTCACGGCCTAATTCTAATAAATTCTGCAAAAGATGTGTGGGGTCTAAATTCTCACTATACCCCTAGATAGATTCCTTAAGTGGTGTCATTTCCCAAATGGGGTTACTTTTGGGGGGCGTCGACTGTTTTGGTCCCTCGGGGGCTTTGCAAATTCGACATGACACCCAAAAACCATTTCAGCTAAATTTGAGCTCCAAAAGCCAAATAGCGCTCCTTGCCTTCTAAGCCCCGCTGTGGGTCCAAACAGCACTTTATTACCACATTTGGCGTATTACGTAATCGGGAGAAATTGTTTTACAAATGTTGGGGTGCTTTTTCTCCTTTATTCCTTGTAAAAATTGAAAATGTCTAAATTTTTTCAGCAAAAAAGTAGATTTTTACCTTTAGGGTATGTTCACACGAGGGCGTCCGTTACGGCTGAAATTACGGGGATGTTTCAGCCTGAAAACATCCCCGTAATTTCAGCCGTAACGCATGTGCAGGCGCTTGAACGCCGCGTCCATTACGGGCGTAATTGGCGCTGCTATTCATTGGAGTCAATGAATAACGGCTCCAATTACGCCCAAAGAAGTGACAGGTCACTTCTTTGACGCGGGCGTCTATTTACGCGCCGTCATTTTACAGCGGCGCGTAAATTACGCCTCGTGTGAACAGACAAACGTCTGTCCATTGCTTTCAATGGGCAGATGTTTGTCAGCGCTATTGAGGCGCTATTTTCAGACGTAATTTGGGGCAAAAACGCCCGAATTACGTCCGTAAATAGGCTGTGTGAACATACCCTTACAGACAAATTCCAATGAATTCAGCAAAACAACTGTTTGGTCAAAATGCTAACTTTACCCCTAAAAAAGTTCCTTGAGGGGTGTAGTTTCCAAAGTGGGGTCAGTTTTGGGGGGGTTTCCACTATTTTGGTTCCTCCAGTGCATTGTAAACGCGACACGGCACTGAAAACTATTCCAGCAAAATCAGAAATCCAAAATCCAATTGGCACTCCTTCCCTTCTGAGCCCTGCTGTGGGTCCAAACAACAGTTTATTACCACATATGGGGTATTACTATAATCGGAAGAAATTGCTTTACATATGTTGGGGTGTTTTTTCTACTTTATTCCTTGTAAAAATTAAAAATGTCTATGTTTTTTCAGAAAAAAAAGTAGATTTTCATCTTCACATACTAATTAAAATAAATTTAGCAAAAAAAAACTGTGGGTTCAAAATGCTAACTATACCCATAGATAAATTCCTTGAGGGGTGTAGTTTCCAAAATGAGGTCACTTTTGGGGGGGTCTTTACTGTTTTGGAACCACAAGTCCTATTCAAACCTAACATGGTGCCTAAAATATATTCTAAAAAAAAGAGGCCCCAAAATCCTCTAGGTGCTCCTTTGCTTCTGAGGCCTGTGTTTCTGTCCATTACCGCACTAGGGCCACATGTGAGATATTTCTAAAAACTGTAGAATCTGGGCAATAAATATTGAGTTGCATTTTTTGGTGTAAAACCTTCTGTGGTACAGAAAAATGTATTACAAATGAATTAAAAAATAAATAAAATGAAATTTGTAAATTTCACCTCTACTTTGCTTTAATTCCTGTGAAACGCCTAAAGGGTTAAAACACTTTCAGAATGCTGTTTTGAATACCTTGAGGGTGCAGTTTTCAAAATGGGGTGATTTATGGGGACTTTCTAATATATATGGCTCTCAAAGCCACTTCAGTACTGAACTGGTCCCTGAAAAAATAAGCTTTTTAAATTTTCTTGAAAATATGAAAAATTGCTGCTGAAGTTCTAAGCCTTGTAACGTCCTAGAAAAATAAAAGAATGTTCAAAAAACAATGCAAACATAAAGTAGACATATGGGAAAAGTAAATTAGTAAGTATTTTGAGTGGTATTACTATCTGTTTTACAAGTAGATACATTTAAATTTAGAAAAATGCTAATTTTTGCAAATTTTCTCTAAATCTTTGTGGTTCTTTTACAAATAAATATTACATTTATCGACCAAATTTTTTCCCTAACATAAAGTAGAATATGTGATGAGAAAACACGCTCAGAATCACTTGGATAGGTAAAAGCATTCCGGAGTTATTACCACATAAAGTGACACATGTCAGATTTGAAAAATCGGCTTCGTTCTGAAGGCCAAAACAGGCTCAGTCCTGAAGGGGTTAAGAATCTGTGGCATGACTTGGGGACTGCTGTACACCAATGTAACCTACCTAACTTGAAGAGGTTGGAGCAGTTTTTACTGAAAAATTGGCAAAATTCCCAGTGTCTATATGTGCTAAGCTAATAGAGACTTACCCCAATGGACTTCCATCTGTATTTGCAGCAAAAGGTGCTCCACAAAGTACTGACTTTCAAAAGGTAAGTACGTATGCACATTACATTTTTTCTGTATTTGGTCCTATTGTTTTTGTCCCAGTAAAAAAACATTCTGCACCGATAAAGTGGTAGGCATGTTGAGTAACTCAAATGGTACAAACCCCCCAAAAGATATTTTTTAATTCAAGGTTTCAAAACAATAAAAACACTGAATACTATATATATGTATATATATATATATATATATATATATATATACGTATATATATATATATATATATATATATATATATATATATATAGCGATCAAAAAAGTAGGCAGCACACCATCGGATTTAGTGAAAAAGAGGGTACTTTATTAACCCTAAGTGCGACGTTTCAGCTCTATCCACTAGAGCCTTTCTCAAGCACTGAGAAAGGCTCTAGTGGATAGAGCTGAAACGTTGCACTTAGGGTTAATAAAGTACCCTCTTTTTCACTAAATCCGATGGTGTGCTGCCTACTTTTTTGATCACTGTTGATATTGAGAGTTTTGGTCTGCTCCCTGGGGCCTGCACCCACATTCTTTGACCGGTGCTGCTGGATCCTTGTTTGTTTTTGTATATATATATATATATATATATATATATATATATATATATATATATATATATATATATATATATATTCTATAAGCAGAAAGTAGCAGCACTCCAAAGCAAATTCCAACGTGGATGTGGGTGCCGGGCAGGTAATCCCGATCCAAGGGACGTAGAATATATTTGAAGAAATCCTGCAGCGCTCCAGTATAGCAAAAAATTTGGTTTATTCAATCAACATAAGGATGCCCTGTGTTGATTGAATAAACCACACTTTTCGCTATATTGGAGTGCTGCAGTATTTCTTCAAATTTAAATATGTATATATATATATATATATATGTATGTATAATGTGTGTATATATATATATATATATATATATATATATATAATCCCAGAGAATGAAAAAGAATGAATGAAAAACTACCAAAAAAAGCCTGACAAAGTTCCCATAGAGACGGATCAAAATGTTGCCTGCCTGGGGTGAATAAACACACCACTTTTTTCACCAATTTCCTTGGCCTCTTCAACCTAGGAGGCCTGCACCCACTGCTGTCGCTGTGCTGCTTTATTCTGTTTCTCATTATCTGTATATATATATATATATATATATATATATATATATACATCCGCCGGAGGGTGAGCTCAATACTAATGATTAAAACGTTTTTAAATGCTTTGTATGTTATGCACCTGCACTTTATGAATTGCCACTTATTCAATTAGATCATACTTAGATCTTTTTACACATTATGGGCGATATGCCCTCATATGCCCTTAATCAGTTCAATGCTGGATCCTACCATCCCCAGGTATATATGTAGGCTTAGTCCCAGTTCTGGGTGTATGTGCAGCGTAGGTTCCCACCTTAAAGAGGTCGCCTTGTCATGGCAGGTGGGCTAACACTTTTTGATCAAAATGTGCACTAAGAACCTCCCTATTTGTAAGTAGATTTAGCTTTAGTGCATATTTATTTATATTTAGTGGTTTAGGTGGTATTAGTGTTGCAGGGTGCTGTCGCCATTTTTTGTCTGCTGTATTTCTGCAGTCACAGGTGTTCTTGCACCTGCATACATTTTGTATCATTTAGTTGGAATGTGCTGTTCAACTTTTTGTTGTGTTTATGTGATCCATATATGTGGGGTTAGTGACTGCCTCCACTTGTTGTTCTTGCACTCCTCCCATTCTGCCCTGGGTGATTTTAATCAGTTCAATGCTGGATCCTACCATCCCCAGGTATATATGTAGGCTTAGTCCCAGTTCTGGGTGTATGTGCAGCGTAGGTTCCCACCTTACAGAGGTCGCCTTGTCGTGGCAGGTGGGCTAACACTTTTTGATCAAAATGTGCACTAAGAACCTCCCTATTTGTAAGTAGATTTAGCTTTAGTGCATATTTATTTATATTTAGTGGTTTAGGTGGCATTAGTGTTGCAGGGTGCTGTCGCCATTTTTTGTCTGCTATATATATATATATATATTCTATAAGCAGAAAGTAGCAGCACTCCAAAGCAAATTCCAATGTGGAAGTGGGTGCCGGGCAGGTAATCCCGATCCAAGGGACGTAGAATATATTTGAAGAAATCCTGCAGCGCTCCAGTATAGCAAAAAATGTGGTTTATTCAATCAACATAAGGATGCCCTGTGTTGATTGAATAAACCACACTTTTCGCTATATTGGAGTGCTGCAGTATTTCTTCAAATTTAAATATGTATATATATATATATATATATATATATGTATATATATATATAATCCCAGAGAATGAAAAACTACCAAAAAAAGCCTGACAAAGTTCCCATAGAGACGGATCAAAATGTTGCCTGCCTGGGGTGAATAAACGCACCACTTTTTTCACCAATTTCCTTGGCCTCTTCAACCTAGGAGGCCTGCACCCACTGCTGTCGCTGTGCTGCTTTATTCTGTTTCTCATTATCTGTATATATATATATATATATATATATATATATATATACATCCGCCGGAGGGTGAGCTCAATACTAATGATTAAAACGTTTTTAAATGCTTTGTATGTTATGCACCTGCACTTTATGAATTGCCACTTATTCAATTAGATCATACTTAGATCTTTTTACACATTATGGGCGATATGCCCTCATAATAGCCATTGTACACAACGATCACCAAAATCGTATTGAAACTTACTGGAGATGTTTTACTGCAAATTTTGTTTTTGAATCAGAGAATCATGCAATACTGTGTTTATTGTATTTTTATTGTTTAACCCCTTACTGACCAGCCTATTTTAGACCTTAGTGACCAAGCCATTTTTTACGTTTTTCCATTGTCGCATTCCAAGAGCTATAACTCTTTTATTTTTGAGTCGACATAGCTGTATAAGGTCTTGTTTTTTGCGGGACAAGTTGTACTTTTTAATAGCACCATTTTGGGGGACATATTATTTATTGATTAACTTTTATTAACTTTTTTTGGGGGGGAATAGAAAAAAACCTGAAATTTCGGCACTCTTTTTCGCGTCTTAAATCAACGGCGTTTACCGTGTGATATAAATAGCACCATAACTTTATTCAGTGGGTTGTTACGATTGCAACGATACCAAATTTGTATAGTTTTTGTATGTTTTACTACTTTTAAACAGTAAAAACGCTTTTTTTTCAAAATTATTTGTTTTTGTGTCTCCATATTTGAAGAGCCGTAACGTTTTCATTTTTTCGCCGATGCGGTTGTATGAGGGCTTTTTTTGCGGGAAGACTTGTAGTTTTTATTGGTACCATTTTTGAGTAGATGCGACTTTTTGATCACTTTTTATAAAAAAAATATAAAGTCAGGATTCTCAGAAAACAGCAATTTTTCCATAGTTTTTTGTTACATTTTTTACGGCGTTCATCGTGCGGGTTAAATAATGTTATAGATTTATAGTCGGGGTCGTTACGGACGCGGCAATACCAAATATGTGTAACTTTTTTACTTTGTTTTTTTAATAGTAAAGCATTGTGTAAGGGGAAAAGCTGGGTTTTTCATTTTTTTTCACATTTTTTTTTTTATTAACTTTATTAAACTTTTTTTTTTACTTTTTTACTAGTCCCACTAGGGGACTATAATATGCGATTCTCCGATCGCTATTGTAATACACTGCAATACTTTTGTATTGCAGTGTATTACTGCCTGTCCGTTTAAAACGGGTGTCGCCGGGTGTCGGTGGGAGAGTGAGGGAGCTCCCTCTCTCCAAAACCACTCAGATGCGGTGCACGCTATTGCGCACCGCATCTGAAGGGTTAAACGGGTGAGATCGATACTAATATCGATCTCACCCGGCAGAGCAGGGACGCTCCCAGCCCTCCGCTGCCTCTAGCAGCTGAGAGCAGGGAGATTTGACACTCCCTGCTCTGTTTACTTTATCCTGATGCAGCGCCGTGAAAAGGCGTATGCATCAGAATAAAGCCCATTAGTGGCCGCCGTTAAAAGGCGTATTGGCGGTCACTAACGGGTTAATCATGTATCTTGACAAACCATGTATTTAAATGTGCACTGTTCACTGAAATGTATTGCTTGAGAAAGGCCCCATGGAATAGGGCTGAAACGTTGCAAGGGGAGATTAAAGTGATCCTATTTTTCACTACAACTGGAGTGCTGTCTCGTATTTTGGAGTGTGCTATATATATATATATATATATATATATGTATATATATATATATATGTATATATATGAGCTAAGAATGGCAGCACTCCAACAGGTTCAGTGAAGGAGGTGGACTTTATTCACCTTGCAACATTTCAGCTCACTCAATGGAGCCTTTCTCAAGATTGCTTGTGCACCTATAAAGTGGTATGCCATCTCTTTCTCTGAACCTGTTGAAGTGCTGCCATTCTTTGCTTTTAGTATACTGTTTTTTGAATACTGGATTGGTACACATGGGCTTGCACCCTGTCTATCTTCTTTATCACAGTGCTACTTTCTTGCTGTTTGTATATATAAATATACTAGTCCTTCTCAATTAATTAGAATATCATCAAGCATTTTTTTCTTTTAATGTTGAAGATTATGGCTAACAGTTAATGAAAACCCAAAATTTAGTCTCTAAGAAAATTAGAATATTAAATAAGCCCAATTTCAAAAATGATTTTTAATACCGAAATGTTGGCCTACTGAAAAGTATGTACAGTATATGCACTCAATACTTGGTCGGGGCTCCTTTTGCATGAATTACTGCATCAATGCGGTGTGGCATGAAGGCGATCAGCCTATGGCACTGCTGAGGTATAATGGAAGCTCAGGTTGCTTTGATAGCGGCCTTCAGCTCATCTTCCTCTTGACACTACCCTATAGATTCTCTATGGGGTTTAGGCCAGGCGAGTTTGCTGGCCAATCAAGCACAGTAATACTGTGGTTCTAAAACCCGGTATTGGTACTTTTGGCAGTGTGGGAAGGAGCCAAGTCCTGCTGGAAAATGAAATCAGCATCTCCATAAAGCTTGTCAGCAGAGGGAAGCATGAAGCGCTCTAAAATTTTCCTGGTGGACGGCTGCGCTGACTCTGGATTTGATATAACGCAGTGGACCAACACCAGCAGATGACATGGCTCCCCAAACCATCACTGACTGTGGAAATGTCACACTGGACTGCAAGCAACTTGGATTGACGCCTCTCCACTCTTCCTCCAGACTCTGGGACCTTGATTTCCAAATTAAATGCAAAATTTACTCTCATTGGAAAACAGGACTTTGGACCACTGAGCAACAGACAAGTCCTTTTTCTCCTTAGCCTAGGTAAGACGCTTCCGACGTTGTCTCAAGGAATGCAACAGTTGTAGTCCATTTCCTGGATACGTCTGTGGTGGCAACTGACTCCAGCCGCAGTCCACTCCTTGTGAATTTCCCCCTGATTCTTGAATGGCCTTTTCTTGACAATCCTTTCAAGACTGCAGTTATCCCTATCCACTTTTTCCTTCCTCTCAACTTTCCAGTAATATGCTTGGATACAGCACTGTGTGAACAGCCATCTTCTGAACAACTGTCAAGTCAGCAGTCTTCCCCACGATTCTGTGGCCTACTGAACCAGGCTGTTGGACCATGTAAAGGCTTAGGAAATCTTTGCAGGTGTTTTGTGTTGATTTGCTGATTAGAGTGTGATAACATGAGTCTACAATCTTGAACTTTTACACAATATTCAAATTTACTGAGAGACTACATTTTGGGTTTTCATTAACTGTTAACCATAATCATCAACATTAAAAGAAAAAAATGCTGGAAATAGATCACCCTGTGTGTAATGAATCTATATTGTCACGATCTGTGGGTATGTGGACCCACTAGGCTGCCCCGCCATAGCGGGGTAGCAGCTGGCTAAACAACAGTGTACCAAGTCAATATAAAGTCAGAGCACTAGGGTACCTGTAATAGTCCAGACAGTAGCAACGGCTTAGGCACAGATGGGACCTTGGCGGCAGGGGATGCAAAATGTGGCAGATGACACCAGACATGGTATAAGTCAGCAGGCATAGTAGACTGCACAACACGACTCCAACACTAGAGATGGCACAGGAACAAATACAGCACAGGATACAGGATACAGGTAGCAGGGCACGGGAACACAGGGAACAGGACACGACTAAGGGACCATTTGCAAAACTAACAGAGGAATACAAACAATGCTCAGGCAAGGAGTGAAAGGGCAGGGCCCCTTTAGTAGTCCAGGGTGATCAGGGCTAATTAAAAAAAATATTTTCATGTGTGTGTGCTGGCCCTTTAAGGCTGGGCACGAGCATGTGTGCTCACCCTACAGGACACTGCAGAGCGAAATGGAAGTGAGTGTTGGCGTACCCTGGGGAGAAGATGCGGGCCAGCACTCACAGATCCATGGCCGCAGCCATGTCAGAACGATGGTCCGCGGCCGTGGACATTTCAAATATAATATATGAGTTTCACTTTTTGAATTGAATTACTGAAATAAATAAACTTTTTAATGATAATCTAATTTATTGAGGACTACTGTGTGTATGTGTGTGTGTATATGTAATGTCGGGGTAGGGAGACAGACAGGTGAGCCCTAATCTACCCGCCACTCAGTCCCTGCCTACTTGCATGGCCCGTCCTAGGTGACGGCGTACAACTGGGCGACGGTCCCTATGCTAGATATGTGTGCGACAGACAAATAGACAAGGGTACACAGAAGCTAAGGGAAATGGGGCAGTAGCCCACGGCAACACCGTGAGCAACAAGAGTAGTGAACGAGCCGAGTCAAACCAGGAGTGTACGAGGTGCCAAACGCAGAGCAGGAGAGTAGTCAGTAAAGCCAGGGTCAATATGAAGCAGAGGTCAATAGGAAAAGCAGAACAGCAGAGCCAGGAAGCAAAAGAATCACAGGCAAAGGACAAGCAGCAAATGAAGGTGTAAGTAGACCAAGGGCGGGAGCTAGGACCGTCTGGCCAGGCTGTGATAGGTTCTCCCACTCCTCAGCCTACCAGCCTGAGTGGTAGCAGAACAAGTCACTCTAGCAGACCTAGGCACAGATGCAGGCTGATTAACCACGGGCGTTGACACAGAAGCTGTGTCTGGCAAATACTTTACTGTATATATATATATATATATATATATATATATATATATATATATATATATATATATATTGGTTTGTTCTTTTCAAACAAAATATGTTTTGTCTACTCACCATTCCTTTTAGTCCTTGCAGCAGCATATACAATTGGAAGTTTTATCCCCACACCCTGAAATAACTAGGAAAGGTATTAGCAAGGTCACACTTTTTTTCCTATATATACCCCTCCCATATCCATTGTCCCTTATGTAATTAAAAAGATCACAACACTGGTAGAAATGCTTTATTTCAGAGAGGGATTTCCTGTGCATATGCTAGTACTACAAGGAATGATGAATTACGTTGAGTAGGCAAAATCATATCTTTTCTTTACGTCCTGCAGAAGCACATAGAATTGAGACATAGCAAGATAATATTAGGGAGGGATATTAAGTAATGAAGAAACCAAGACACTTTTTCCAAAAGCTGCTTCATGAGAGGCCTAAATGTCTAGCCTGTAATGGTGGATCAATATATGCGGACCTACATGAGGTTGCTCGCAGGGCCAGCCTTAGGGGTGTGCAACCTGTGCGAGTGCATAGGGAACTGCAGCCTCCCAGCATGTAGGGGGCACTACTGGGCTCTGCCTCTTCTCTGTTCTATGCTCTTAGTTATACACACGGAGTAAATAATAGCCGAGGCAGAGAAAAGGAGGAAGCTCCACCCACAGCCCGTCCCTGCAAGAAACCTGTGCGCCTGTCAGCAAGGAGAGATGGTAAGTACCTATGTGTGTATGTGTCTCTGTGTGTATATGTGTCTGTGTATATAGGTCTCTGTGTTTGTATGTGTATATGGTCCAGTATGTATGTATATACTGTATATTTCTGTGTGTGTGTGTGTATATAAGTATTGTGTTTGTATCTGTGTGTGTGTGTGTGTGTGTGTGTATATACACTACCGTTCAAAAGTTTGGGGTCACCCAGACAATTTTGTGTTTCCCATGAAAACTCACACTTCTATTTATCAAATGAGTTACAAAATGACTAGAAAATATAGTCAAGACATTGACAAGGTTAGAAATAATGATTTTTATTTGAAATAATAATTTTCTCCTTCAAACTTTCGTCAAAGCTTTCGTTTGCTTTTGTCAAAGAATGCTCCATTTGCAGCAATTACAGTATTGCAGACCTTTAACCAGCTGTTAATTTGCTGAGGTAATCGGGAGAAATATCACCCCATGCTTGCAGAAGGCCCTCCCACAAGTTGGATTGGCTTGATCGGCACTTCTTGCATACCATATGGTCAAGCTGCTCCCACAACAGCTCTATGGGGTTGAGATCTGGTGACTGCGCTGACCACTCCATTACAGATAGAATACCAGCTGCCTGCTTCTTCCCTAAATAGTTCTTGCATAATTTGGAGGTGTGCTTTGGGTCATTGTCCTGTTGTAGGATGAAATTGGCTCCAATCAAGCACTGTCCACAGGGTATGGCATGGCGTTGCAAAATGGAGTGATAGCCTTCCTTATTCAAAATCCCTTTTACCTCGTACAAATCTTCCACTTTACCAGCACCAAAGCAACCCCAGACCATCACATTACCTCCACCATGCTTGACAGATGGCGTCAGGCACTCTTCCAGCATCTTTTCAGTTGTTCTGCGTCTCACAAATGTTCTTCTGTGTGATCCAAACACCTCAAACTTCGATTCCTCTGTCCATAACACTTTTTTCCAATCTTCCTCTGTCCAATGTCTGTGTGCTTTTGCCCATATTAATCTTTTACTTTTATTAGCCAGTCTAAGATATGGCTTTTTCTTTGCCACTCTGCCCTGAAGTCAAGCATCCCAGGGTCGCCTCTTCACTGTAGACATTGACACTGGCATTTTGCGGGTACTATTTAATGAAGCTGCCAGTTAAGGACCTGTGAGGCGTCTATTTCTCAAAATACTCTGAAGGGAGTAGTACACACCGTTGTAGGAAATCTTCAGTTTCTTGGCAATTTCTCACATGGAATAGCCTTCATTTCTAAGAACAAGAATATACTGTCGAGTTTCATATGAAAGCTCTCTTTTTCTAGCCATATTGAGAGTTTAATCGAACCCACAAATGTAATGCTCCAGATTCTCAACTAGCTCAAAGGAAGGTCAGTTTTATAGCTTCTCTAAACAGCAAAACTGTTTACAGCGGTGCTAACATAATTTAACAAGGGTTTTCAAGTGTTTTCTAATTATCCATTAGCCTTCTAACACAGTTAGCAAACACGATGTACCATTAGAACACTGGAGTGATGGTTGCTGGAAATGGGCCTCTAAACAACTATGTAGATATTGCATTAAAAAACAGACGTTTGCAGCTAGAATAGTCATTTAGCACATTAACAATGCATAGAGTGTATTTCTGATTCATTAAATGTTATCTTCATTGAAAAAAACTTTTTCTTTCAAAAATAAGGAAATTTGTAAGTGACCCTAAACTTTTAAACGGTAGTGTAAGTCTCTCTGAATGTATGTGTATATGTTCCAGTATGTGTGTGTATATGTGCCTGTGTGTCTATATATGTGTCTGCATGTGTAAAAATATCTCCCAGTACGTGTGTGTTCAGTATTACAGTAGAACAAATAAAATGAAGATATTTGGGCTAACCCCCTATATATTATGCTGCCCCTTAAGTGTAACACCACATTTTCATATGTGGTAATCTATAAAACGTTTTTATTTTTAAAGTGTATCTCCAGTTTGGAGGTGCACTGCATGAAATATATATATATATATATATATATATATATATATATATATATATATATATATATATATATACACATACAGTGAAGGTAATAAGTATTTGATCCCTTACTGATTTTGTACGTTTGCCCACTGTCAAATACATGAACAGTCTAGAATTTTTAGGCTAGGTTAATTTTACCAGTGAGAGATAGATTATATTTAAAAAAAAAAAGAAAATCACATTGTCAAAATTATATATATTTATTTGCATTGTGCACAGAGAAATAAGTATTTGATCCCTTTGGCAAACAAGACTAAATACTTGGTGGCAAAACCCTTGTTGGCAAGCACAGCAGTCAGACGTTTTTTGTAGTTGATGATGAGGTTTGCACACATGTTAGATGGAATTTTGGCCCACTCCTCTTTGCAGATCATCTGTAAATCATTAAGATTTCAAGGCTGTCGCTTGGCAACTCGGATCTTCCGCTCCCTCCATAAGTTTTCGATGGGATTAAGGTCTGGAGACTGGCTAGGCCACTCCATGACCTTAATGTGCTTCTTTTTGAGCCACTCCTTTGTTGCCTTGGCTGTATATTTCGGGTCATTGTCATGCTGGAAGACCCATCCATGAGCCATTTTTAATGTCCTGGTGGAGGGAAGGAGGTTGTCACTCAGGATTTGACGGTACATGGCTCCATCCATTCTCCCATTGATGCGGTGAAGTAGTCCTGTGCCCTTAGCAGAGAAACACCCCCAAAACATAATGTTTCCACCTCCATGCTTGACAGTGGGGACGGTGTTCTTTGGGTCCTAGGCAGCATTTCTCTTCCTCCAAACACGGCGAGTTGAGTTAATGCCAAAGAGCTCAATTTTAGTCTCATCTGACCACAGCACCTTCTCCCAATCACTCTCAGAATCATCCAGATGTTCATTTGCAAACTTCAGACGTGCCTGTACATGTGCCTTCTTGAGCAGGGGGACCTTGCGGGCACTGCAGGATTTTAATCCATTATGGCGTAACGTGTTACCAATGGTTTTCTTGGTGACTGTGGTCCCAGCTGCCTTGAGATTATTAACAAGTTCCCCCCGTGTAGTTTTCGGCTGAGCTCTCACCTTCCTCAGGATCAAGGATACCCTACGAGATGAGATTTTGCATGGAGCCCCAGATCGATGTCGATTGACAGTCATTTTGTATGTCTTCCATTTTCTTACTATTGCACCAACAGTTGTCCCCTTCTCACCCAGTGTCTTACTTATGGTGTTGTAGCCCATTCCAGCCTTGTGCAGGTCTATGATCTTGTCCCTGACATCCTTAGAAAGCTCTTTGGTCTTGCCCATGTTGTAGAGGTTAGAGTCAGACTGATTAATTGAGTCTGTGGACAGGAGTCTTTTATACAGGTGACCATTTAAGACTCCAAGTTGATTTGGAGCGTGTAACTGGTCTGGAGGAGGCTGAACTCTTAATGGTTGGTAGGGGATCAAATACTTAATTCTCTGTGCACAATGCAAATAAATACATATAATTTTGACTATGTGATCTTCTGTTTTGTTTTTTTTATATATAATCTATCTCTCACTGGTAAAATTAACCTAGCCTAAAAATTCTAGACTGTTCATGTCTTTGACAGTGGGCAAACTTACAAAATCAGCAAGGGATCAAATACTTACTTTAGTGCATATTTATTTATATTTAGTGGTTTAGGTGGCATTAGTGTCGCAGGGTGCTGTCACCATTCTATGTTTGCTGTATATCTGCAGTCATGGGTGTTCTTGCACCTGCATACATTTTGTACTATATAGTTGGAATATGCTGTTCACATTTTTGTTGTGTTTATGGGATCCATATATGTGGGGTTAGTGACTGCCTCCACTTGTTGTTCTTGCACTCCTCCCATTCTGCCCTGGGTGATTTTAATCAGTTCAATGCTGGATCCTACCATCCCCAGGTATATATGTAGGCTTAGTCCCAGTTCTGGGTGTATGTGCAGCGTAGGTTCCCACCTTACAGAGGTCGCCTTGTCGTGGCAGGTGGGCTAACACTTTTTGATCCAAATTATGCACAAAGAACCTCCCTATTTGTAAGTAGATTTAGCTTTAGTGCATATTTATTTATATTTAGTGGTTTAGGTGGCATTAGTGTCGCAGGGTGCTGTCACCATTCTATGTTTGCTATATATATATATAAATATATATATATATTTTGTGTGTGTGTGTGTGTGTGTGTGTGAGTGTGCGTGTGCCTGTGTGGATATCGTTTTCTGAGTGTGTTATCTGTGGTGTTACATAGGACTGCAGGTAACATCTACTACATTATCTGCACTGTGTATATATGTGCCTGTGTGGGTATATATGGGTCTGTATGTGAATGTGTCTTTGTGCATGTATACATGTGTCTGTATGTCTATATATTTACCTTTATGTATGTATATATTCCAGAATGTGTATATATTTTGCACCTAAAAAAGAGAACATGTCTATAAGTCAAAAGATAAAACATAAATTTTATTTCACAAATTCTAAAAAATCAGTACATGAGTTGTTTAAAAATGAATCACCACAGATGACAGAAATAGGACCGCCAAAAGATGAGACAATTATCTTGAGAGGGTTCATATGTCCACATATATGTTGGTATACAATATCATGAAATAGTGCATAGTGCAAAGTGAATGTTTAACCGTTTGTATGTCTAGTTGTTGAGATATGAGAACTACACTATTATCAGTCTCCACAGGAAAACCAATAGAAACCCCCCTACCACTATTCCATTATACTCCATATTATAAAGTGCTAAGTGCAAACAATGAACGACCTGGAATAAATGGTGGACTACTGACCCATGTTGCTGTGTCTCAAAGATGGTGACCTGCCCCGACGCGCGTTTCGGCTTCTGCTTTCGTCTGGGGGTCCACCATTTATTTTATTGTGAAATAAAATTTAAGTTTTATCTTTTGACTTATAGACTCCTTGTTCTCTTTTTTGGTGCAATATATATAATGAGCACAGTCGTGTTACATGGGGAAATAACTATGTAAAATAACACATGTATATACCCTGTGGATAGGTTCTTATGTGTATATTTATGTGCCTGTTTGTCTAAATATCTGCCTTTATGTATGTACAGTATATATGTGGTTAATTTTTGGTTTGTGGAGGGCAGCAATAGGGAGTCCCGCACAGAACGCCATCCAACCTAAGGTCGGCCCTGGTTGCTCGACATATTTCTTTAAGGCAAATCTCCCCATCCAACATCTTCCATGGTTCTCAGCACTTTTTTATGGTCTGGAGAAAAATTGGGCCCACCACCATCCAGTCATACAAGTACGAAATCAGGGTAACACCTCTGTGCCGTAGGTCTGCCGTGACTAAGGACACTAGTTCGGTCGGTCTTGTAGAAGAGTCAGGATAATTACGTATCCGTCACTTGAACATTTTTTAAATCTTATCCAATATTCCACTCTCGAGAACCATGGTTCTTTAACTAGATCTTCCCAGTGGAACAGAAAAAGGATAGACAGCCTACTGGCAGGCTTCTAGTATCAGAAGTCATTCCTCTTTTAAGGTGAAGAGAAATATTTTAGGATTCCCCATATCCGAGGAGTTATAAACCTCATCAAGAACCATAAATTCATCATCTGAAGACAAAACAGGTACCTTTCAAGATCTTGGACTTTAGGTACCTCGTACATTCGGTCTTGCAAACTCCTGAAACAAATCTTTGATTTCCTTAACTTCCTTTCATCAAGACATCATTTGCAGTGATGCTAGGCATTGTCTTCCATGTGCTTCTGCTTAGTCTTTGCACATTCCCTGTTCTGTGCTATCTGGAAAGAGAACTTTACAGTGTTTACACACCAAACGGTTTCTTTCGGAAGAAATTTTCTGGCAGATCCTCTGCTGAGGTCATTACATTTAACCCCTTCCCGCTTTGGCCATTTTTGACCTTCTTGACAGAGACTCATTTTCAAATCTGACATGTTTCATTTTATGTGGTAATAACTTCGGAATGCTTTTACCTATCCAAGCGATTCTGAGAGTGTTTTCTCATGACACATTGGACTTTTTGTTATTCTTAAAATTTGCTCCGTACATTTAGTATTTAATTGTGAAAAACACAGAAATTTAGTGAAAAATTGCAGAAAATTAGCATTTTTCTAAATTTTTATGTATCTGCTTGTAAGTTAGGCAGTTATACCACACAAAATGTTTGCTAATTAACATCCCCATATGTCTACTTTAGATTGGCATTGCTTTTCGAACATTCTTTTATTTTTCTAGGACGTTACAAGGCTTAGAACTTTAGCAGCAATTTCTCACATTTTCAAGAACATTTAAAAATGCTATTTTTGCAGGGGCCAGTTCAGTGTGAAGTGGTTTTGAGGGCCTTGTATATTAAAATCCCCCAATAAATCACCCCATTTTAAAAACTGCACACCTCAAAGTATTCAAAACTGCATTTAGAAAGTTTCTTAATCCTTTAGGTGTTTCACAGGAAATAAAGCAATGTAGAGGGGAGATTTACAAATGTATTTATTTATTTTTTTGCAAAAATTCATTTTTGATCCATTTATTTTTTAACACAAAAGTTTACCAGAGAAGCACAACTCAATATTTATTGCCCAGGTTCTTCAGTTTTAGGAAATATCCCACATGTGGCCCTAGTGTGCTACTGGACTGAAGCACAGGCCTCAGAAGCAAAGGAGCGCCTAGAGGATTTTAGGCCTCCTTTTTATTAGAATATATTTTAGGCACCATGTCAGGTTTGCAGGGCTCTTGCGGTGCCAAAACAGTGGATATCCCCCAAAAGTGACCCCATTTGGGAAATAGCACCCATCAAGGACATTATCTAGAGGTATAGTGAGCATTTTGACCCTACAGGTTTTTTGCACAAATTATTGGAAGTAGGCTGTGAAAATGAAAATGGAGGTATAGCTACATTTTTCTCATTTCCACAAGGACTATAGGAGAAACAGCACCACAACATTTGTAAAGCAATTTCTCCCAAGTAAAACAATACCCCTCATGTGGTCATAAATGGCTGTTTACAAATGGCAGGGCTTAGAAGGGGAAGAGCGCCGTTTTGCTTTTCGAGCTCAAATTTAGCAGGAATGGTTTGCAGAGGCCATGTTGCATTTGCAAAGCACCTGAGGGGACAAAACAATGGAAACCCCCCAAAAGTGGCCCAATTTTTTTTTAAACTACACCCCTTGAGGAAATTATCTAGGTTTATAGTGAGCATTTTTACCCAGCAGGTTTTTTGCAGAAATTATCTGAATTATGCCGTGAAAATGAAAATCTACATTCTTTCAAAGCAAATGTAGGTTTAGCTAAATTTTTTCAAATTTCCACAAGAACTAAAGGAGAAAAAGCACGACAAAATTTTTAAAGCAATTTCTCCCGAATAAAACAATACCCCACATGTGGTCATAAATGGCTGTGTGGACACACAGCAGGGCTTAGAAGGGAAAGAGCGCCATGTGGATTTTGGAGCTCAAACTTAGCAGGAATGGTTTGCGGAAGCCATGTCGCATTTGCAAAGCTCCTGAAAGACCAAAACAGTGAAAATGCCAAAAAAAAGTGACTCCATTTAGGAAACTACACCCCTTGAAAAATTCATCTACTGGTGTAGTGAGCATTTTGACCCCACAGGTGTTTCATATATTTTATTAGAATTGGGCAGTGAAAATAAAAACAATCCTTTTTCTTCAATAAGATGTAGCTCTAGGTCAAAATTTTTAATTTTCTCAACAAATAAAGGAAATAAAGAACCCCAACATTTGTAAAACAACTTCTCTGGAGTACGTAAATACCCCATATGTGGTCATAAACTGCTGTTTGGGCACACGGCAAGAGTCAGAAGAGAAGGAGCACCATTTGACTTTTGGAGCACAGATTTTGCTGGATTGGTTTCTTGACACCATGTCTCTTTTGCAAAGCCCCTAAGGTACCAGTACAGTGGAAACTACCAAAAAGGGACTCCATTTGGGATACTACACCCCTTGAGGAATCAATCTAGGCGTGTAGTGAGCATTTAGATTTTATTTGAATTGGGTATTGAAAATAAAAATTATTTTTTTTTCCAATAAGTGTAGATTTAGCGCAAAATTTTTCCCAACAAATAAAGGAGAAAAAGCACCACAAAATTTGTAAAGCAATTTCTCCCGAGTACGGAAATACCCCATATGTGGTCATAAACTGCTTTTTTCCGGGATACTCAAATCTCTTTTAGAGACATTGTGGGCAAGTAGGAACATTGGAGCATATGTGGTGGTCCTGTCCAATAGTCAAAGTGTTCTGGGAGGCTACTTTCCAGATTATCTCCTTGGTGGCTGGTTATGATGTCCCTCCAGCCCCAGATATGGCCTTATTGAATATCAGGGTAGCAGAGATGTCCCCAGACCACTGCTGGCATGCGATGCATATTCTAACCTCAGAGCACAAATGTGTGGCTTTACATTGGAAGTCTTCTACTACCCCAACAATTACGGACCTATGTGCTAAGCTTAACTCCCATATGAATCACGAGTTTGCATTAGCCTCTTATTCATCAGAATTGATAGCACTTAAACGTCATTGGCATGCTTGGCTAAATAGCTCGCTGGCTCTTCTCCCCAGAGAATATAATAGCATATGATAAAGACATGGGTGCTTCTTAATGGAAAATATGTTGTTTCAAGTAGAGGTTAATTGATTGATCAATTATTACTATCTGCTGCTTCAATATATTATTACAGATGCATGTGATGGCTGACATGTTATGTTTGTATGTCAGTTTGTTTAGTGACACTCTGTATGTAAATGTCCTGTCCTTGTTATTTTGAAAAAAAAAAAAAAAAAAATGTACTCCCGAAAAAAAAACAACAACTGCTTTTTGATCACACGGCAGGGCTCAGAATGGAAGGAGCACCATTTTGCTTTTGGATTGCAGATTTTGCTGGATTGGTTTCTGGGCGCTATGTCGCATTTGCAAAGCCCCAGTGGGACCAAAACAGTGGAAACCCCAAGAAATGACCCCATTTTGGAAACTATGGCCCTCAAGATATTCACCTAGGGGTGTAGTGAGCATGCTAACCCCGCAGGTGTTTTGCAGAAATTGGAGTGCACTCGAAGTTAAAGAGTGAAAATTTGATTTTTTTTCCATAGATATGCCAATATGTGGTGCCCAGCTTGTGCCACCATAACAAGACAGCTCTCTAATTATTATGCTGTGTTTCCCAGTTTTAGAATCACCCTACATGGGGCCATAATCTTTTGACTGGACATTCAACAGGGCTCAGGAGTGAAATAGTACCATGCGAAATTGAGGCCTAATTTGGCGACTTACAAAGTATTGTTTCACAATTGTAGAGGTTCTGATGTGAAATAATAAAGTAAACCCCCTGAGAAGTGACCCCATTTTGGAAACTACACCCCTCAAGTCCTTTATTAAGGGGTGTAGTGAACATTTTTACCCCACAGGTCTTTTCTATAAATGCATGCGCTGCAGATGGTGCAAAGTAAAATTTACATTTTTCCCCAGATATGCCAATTTAGTGGCAAATATGTCATGCCCAGCTTATGCCACCGGAGACAGACACCCCAAAAATTGTTAAAAGGGTTCTCCCAGGTATGGCGGTGTCATATATGTGGAAGTAAACTGCTGTTTGGGCACGCTGTTGGGCTCAGAAGGGAGGGAACGCCATTTGGCTTTTGAAGCATCGACTTTGATTGGTATTTCAGTTTATAATGTGGGGGCATATGTGAGCTGGGCAGATTACATCAGGGGCATAGTCAGGTGGTATAATAATGGGGTAAACAATAAAATAATCCATAGATGTGTGTTACGCTGTGAAGCATTCCTTTCTGCACAGGCCAGTGTCGCACTGATATATGGCGTCCTTCCTTATCCCCCTTTTGGTCTACACTCTGCACCTTTGCAGTTCCATCCCAGTTACAGAGGTAGCTTAACCAATCACATCAAAGGTCACTTTATAGTATATGAATATATTACTTGCATAGGAAAAAACAATGGAAGCATATCTATTTATGGTCTCAGAAAATGCTCATAAGCCCCCTTTGTAGGGGTGAGAAGTTCAGTCTCATTAATACTGAACCTTGTCGAGGTTCAGACAGCACTAGGTTTTCAGGTGGGTGCATAAGTAGGGGTCCAACCCAATATCCGAAAGTACTATGCACATCAATAGGAGTAATTTAAAAATATATATTATTTATTTTTCTTGCCAGTATCAGTGCAATGTTTCAGTCAAAGCCTTGACATTCCTCAAGCACTGTAGAATGCTGGTTTCTGCGAAATGGCGCTATGCATCATAGCTGACCGCCAGAGTTGTCATCATAATCATCATTGTTATCTCTGCCACAATGAGTGGCAGGCTCATCCCTCAGCTGTGCCTCCATGTCCTCTCCACCAACTCCTCCTCAAACTCCTCCTGCACGCTTCATCGTCCATGCGGGTCCCCAGCAGAAACAGTGTCACGTGGTGTTGAAGCTGTTCTTCCTCTCCATCAGTGTGAGTGTTTGCTCTCAATGTAAATATCAGGAGGATGACATTGTTAATGCCGCTGTTGTCCCTACTCACAAATATGACGGCATCTTTGAAAGGCCTGAGTAGGCAACATGAGTCCCCAATGAGCTGCCACTGCCTGAGGTCAAAATTGCACATGCTCCCTGCATAGGTGGCCTGTTGCATGATGTAATCATTGACCACTTTATGCTGCTCGTACAGATGGTTCAGTATTTGCAATGTGGAATTTCAGCGAGTTGAAATGCCGCAGTTCAAGCTATGCAAATGTCCAGGATGACATTCTTAGCTACATAAGAACGGCTAAAATGCACAGATACTCTCCTGGACATGGTCAGCACCTTCTGGAAGCCACAATACATTTTTAAAATGCATTGCAGTACCAAATTTATGACTTGGGCCATGCAGGAAGAATGTGTTATAGTGTTATATTTCCCAAATGCAGTGCAGACACAATGTTCCTGTCTCTCTCATTGACTATGTTTCCCATTTGTAGTTGATGGGGAGACATTCACTGTGAAATTTGCTGCTTGATGAACAAAAACAAGTTACCTGACCTGTGGCTTCTCTTACCCAGGCTCATCAGGTGTAAGGCGCTTCAGCTTAAACATATGAAAGGAGGGAAGGGGAGTGAAAGCAACTATCTCTGCCCTGTTGCTGTTGAGGATGGTAAGACGTCCATTGAGGAGGAGGTGGATGAGGTGGATAAGATAAGCGCCTGGTGTCAGAATCAGACCTGCATAATCAGTGGAGGTCTCACTAAGACAGTATCACACATGAAAGAATTAGATACAGGGCTCCAGCAGACTGTATCACACATGATAGGATTAGAAACAGGTCCCAGCACAGTATTCTTATTCTTACCTTCCTCGGTCCTGAATCGGGTCCTCTTAATCTCCAGTCACAGAGTGGGTCCTTGTTATCTCTCGGTGCAGCACGGGTCCTCTTCATCTACGTGCACAGTGCGGGTCCTGACATTATTCAGTGATGTTAGAAGGCATGAGGACTCTGGAGCAAGGTGGGTAAGTATACTGTTACTGTAGTATCAGGGGCCCAAGTTACTACAGTAACTGTGGATGTATAGACATGGTGCGGAGGACAATGGGCTGCAACCCCTAATGCTACGCCCCTGTATCTCTCTATCAAATTATTTAAATCTATTCTAACTGCCTATTCTCTTCTCCTCACTTTGAAACACACCACTGACTCTTTTGCACCAGTATCTATCTCTCACTCTTTTGGGACGTCATATCTCTCCTCTCTGTTTATAATGACTATGACTGTCATCCACTCACTCATTAGTGACTCACACTCTATTCCCCTGTGCTAGTGGGAGGGCTTACAACGCATTATAGAGAAACCTGTTGGGATGTCACCCAAAGTCATGTGATCCTTCTTCTCTGTCTTTTTGTCTTATTCTAATCCGTAAAATGGTGGCCACCATTTTGAGCAATTTGTGCGGAACAAATCCTAAAAGCTTTGGATTCACTAAAATCCTAAACTTTTGGAAAATTCGTAATGAATTTGATTTGTACAGAATCAAATCGCTCATCTCTAGTAATACGTTTCAGAGTATACATTTCCTTCTTCAGACCGAATTATGTATTGAAGTTAAATTTGTTCATGGTTGTGATATTAATGTCTCAATAAACAGTTGACAGAATACATGACAAAACTAATATATCCATGGCTTCATATGGCTCACCTACAGATCTCCATGTGCAGCCAAGGAAAGCCAATAGAAGGTGAAGGGACACTCAGCAAGTAGTCTATTACATCAAGACATACCAATTAATTTGAATTACCTGTATAATATCCTATGTTGTTAGGGAAACTACTTACGCCAATATATATATATATTATATCCAGTTCTAGCAAGAAACATTAGGGTAAGTATATCCTGAGATAAATCGGATACTTATTATATTCACACTAAAATAAATATATAAATACAAGGTTGAAGATTATACACCAAATAGAATAAAACCTTGACATAAATTGAATACTTTCATATCTGCACTAAAATACATATATAAATATAGGGTTGAAAACTACATATAAAATAGAATAAAACTAACTAAATTAGTACTGCGAGATTCCATGATGATAGGCCGTTGTGCCGGCACAGTCAAAGGAAGAAGTCAAATGTGCCCATATAACAAGTAAAAATACTAGCTTCCAATGAAGCCTCAAAAGTGACATGATTATCCATGTGAGAAATTTTGTTTGTATCTCCTGTTATTGATACAGGTAAAGTGCTAACATGCTCACAATACATTCATTTTATAAATACGTAATATACCACAACTACAATTATATAATTAAAATATTTCAAAACATTATAGAGCGCTAGTGTTTTATAAGTGCTAAGTAGTGCTAAAATAATTATTAAACAATTCGTAAATATACTGTACTTTTGTCTATATGACATGTTAGGAATTTCTTGTCGGGAATACTTTAGGGATTACCGAAGAATTATAAATCAAGGACAGTTAAAACTTCTACTAGAGTTATAAGAACATTTATGGCAGAATAACAAAACAAGTTTTAAAAAATTAATACACCTGACAATATCCGTATTCTACAAATCTCTTACGATGCCGTATGTTTGTATGTATGTGATGATGTCTATCGGATGGATTTTGCTTACGGATGTATTCTCCCCTAGAAGCATAGAATACCCCCCTTAAAGAGGCCCTGTCACCAGATTGTAAGTGCCCTATCTCCTACATAATCTGATCGGAGCTGTAATGTACAAAACAACAGTGGTTTTTATTTAAAAACAATCATTTTTGAGCAAGTTATGAGCAATTTTAGATTTATGCTAATTAGTTTCTTAATGACCAACTAGGCGTGTTTTTACTTTTTACCAACTGGGCGTTGTGAAGAGAAGTGTATGACGCTGACCAATCAGTGACCAATCAGCATCATACACTTCTCATTGTTCCAGCCCAGCTTTTTTCACTGCACGATCACGCTGTAACAATGGGCTGTAACAATGAGAAGTGTATGACGCTGATTGGTCACTGATTGGTCAGAGTCATACACTTCTCTTCACAATGCCCAGTTGGTAAAAAGTAAAAACACTCCCAGTTGTCTATTAAGAAACGAATTAGCATAAATCTAAAATTGTTCATAACTTTGTCAAAAATGATAGTTTTTCAAAATAAAAACCACTGTTGTTATCTTACATCGCTGATCAGATTATGTAGGAGATAGGGCACTTATAATCTGGTGACAGAGCCTTTTTAACTTGGCGTCTGATGGAACATGCCAAGAGTTTTTTCCCTGTATGATTCATTTGGAATCCAACAGAATGTCTCTGTAAGAAATTGGACTAAGGCTTTATTCAGACCTCCGTCAGAGGCTGCATTAGGACACTGAGAGAAATCGAATGGGACCCATTAAAGTCATAGTTACATAGTTGATAAGGTTGAAAAAATATACATTTCCATCAAGTCCAACCTATACTCCTACTGTGTTTAAAACAGAGAAGGGCAAAACACCCATGAGGTTGATGCCAATTGCCCCATTAGGGGAAAAATTCCTCCCTGACTCCAAATATGAAAATCAGAATAAATCCCTGGATCAACAACCCATCTCCAGAATCTAGTCATTGGATTCCGACGGGTCTGCAGCACCGTTTTTGTGTGTGAGTGCATATGTGTGTGAGTGCATGTGTGTGTGTTACTAATTATTCATCAGTAAAAAAATAAGAAAAATGAAATAAAAATGTATTTTTATATTTCCAAAGTACAATTTAATGACTGAATCAACGCAAGTCTTTTGTTCATAGTGCAGAGAACGTCACATCTTCAGCAATTTTTTGTGTTTCCTTGACATTTGTTGCTAGTAACTGAACAGAATGTCAAGAATTACATGTGCCTACATTCTTTCTAACTGCTTGAAGGCCTAGTGGCACTTTCCTTTTGTACATAGTGAGAATGAATGCACACACTATGAATTGTTTGAAACAAAAGTCTTTAAAGCCAGCTGCTTAAATAAATTAAAAAAAACAACATAAACAAAACAGTCTCATAGAATTTCAATTTATATTATTTACATTTATTATTTTGCATTTTACATACTAATGAATTAAACCTTTCAATTCCAAGGCCACACTACATTCATTATGATAGATATGTGTTTTTTTTTCCTGTGGAATGATGCCATGAACTTTAAGGGTGTTTTTTCACGACACTCATGTCACTCATTGTTTGCATATATCTCATAGTGCCACCAAAAATATGCATATTGTTCTGCATTAAATTTTTATGTAGCGTTGTTATACTTCAGTTTTCATGTAAGTGACCATTTTATTTGCAATAAATAGAATGTAATTTAAATTTAAAACCTGGTACTGATAGCGTTCCGCTGCCTACTGATACAGATGTCATGGACGTGACATCCCTTACAGTTTTGCATATATAATTGCTAATAGTGCCACCCAAATTTTACATATTGTTATGGATCAAACCTAGCCAACAATAGCAACAGCAACACAGTTTAATAGTTAGGCTGTGTGACCTTTGATTTTTTTTTTCTTCATAACTATAGGCCTTGTGGTCAGGATAACAAGCGCAAGTTCAGTGGTGCCTCATTAAAAAAAAATGTCCAGAAAAAGACAGAGTGGCAATGGACAGTGTAATGTAAGCGTACCACATCATGCGCCAGTAAGAATGTGGGCGGCCTAGCACAAATAGCAGCAGCAGCCGATACGATTTACTGAACATGATTTAACAGTTTTTCATCTGCCGCACCAACCTGTCGCACATCAGCAAACGGATATTCACCGCCTGATCAACCAGGTTCAGTTGTACCTTGACTGTGCCTTTTTTCTGGCAGATACCCTGAGCCATGACCCCATGGACTTCTGAGTCAGCAGATTGGATCAGTAGCAGGAACTAGCCCAGTTCCATACATGTACTGTCTTGTCCATCCTTCAGTGTAATATCAGATAGGGTATTTAGTGTGTCAGGTGATGTCACACCGAAGCAGACAAAATTGTCCTCCACAAGTGTGGAAAACATTACATTTGTGAAAATTAATCAGGCATGGATCTGTAAAGATTTTCACATTCCTCCGTCTGATGCCAATGAGTAGATCTGCCATTGCTGACAGTGGAGACTGGCTATTTATCACCAGCCCAGTAATGTCATTGCCACTGTCTGCCTGTCCATCATGTTCCATGCTGTATTGCTGCTGCAGCTACTACAGCCCCTGCTGCAGCTACCACAAGTCCTACACAGCCGTACATCTCTTGCATTGTCTATCTTGTCCCATGCTGTAATGCTGCTGCCGCTACTACTACCCCTGCACAGCCACACATCTTTTGCCTTGTTCGTCATGTTTTATACTGTACTGCTGCTGATGGAAAGCCTACCCTGCACAGGGTAAACACTACAAACCTAGAGCTGCTCTGAAAAAGGGATACTTTTTTGACAGCTTTTGTAAAAAGCCATTGCTTTTTCACTTTCCAGTACAATCAGGCGACCTGTCACTGGCACATGCGGTTGTGGTGGTGGTGGTGGAAGTGGTGGATAATATATATACATATATACATATATACACACATACATACATACAGTATATATACATATTTAACACTATTCCTGTTACCCAAAAAGGGGATAATTTTTGGACCGCTTGATAGATAGCCATTGCTTCTTTCGATACCACTGTGTGTGTATAAACACCGGCAGGCATCTACCCTCAAAAATGTATACGTTTTTGATGGCTGCTTAAAAACTATTGCTTCTTCTGATACCTTGGTGTGTGCATAAACACCAGAAGTCATCTGCCCCAAAAATACATAATATTTGGGATAATTAAAAAAAAAACATGGCTTCTTCCACTACCACTGTGTGAGTATAAGCACCGGCAGGCATCTTTCCGCAAAAATGGATAATATTTGGGCCACTTTTTAATAAGCAATTGCTTCTTCCAATACTACTATGTGTGTTTAAACACTGTCAGGCATCTGCCCCCAAAAAGGAATTTTTCTTTGTACCGCCAAAAATGTTTTTTTGGGGACCGCTTTTTAATAAGCAACTGCTTCTCTCAATACTACCGTGTATGTATAAACACTGGCAGGCATCTGCGACCAAAAAGGGATACTTTTTAGACTGTTTTTTTAATTTTAAAAAGCATAAAATATCAGTTAGTTCAGTGTGTTTTTAAACAGGCTGTTTGTTACCACCGTTCACCCATAGCTATACATGTTGCTGTCACTTTGACATTACTAATGCTGTCTTGGCGTTAAAGAGTTTGAAAGGGGTTGAATACAGTCCTTAAAGACCTCAGAGTGTCATATATGGCTTTTCAGGGTAATTAGGGCACCTTCAATTTGCAATTGCATTTTATTCAGACCAAATCAAATCTGACGTCTGGTTAGAACGGATCGGACCCGAAACAAATTTTGAGAAATTTGCTCATCTCTAACTATGTGTATTTGAAAATCTGAGCTGTGCAAAATGGTAGAATAATTTTATAAGGGTGTAAAGTCTGTTTTTATAATACTTTCAGAAGCAAGTGCCCTTTATGCATAATAATACGTTTAATAACAGCTCTCACTGTATGTAAATATCATACTTGCAATTATCAGGCAGTACAGCAGCGTTGCAGAGTCAACAGGCAAGGGGGATGTCAAACACAGAAGATTACCGATGACTCCTGGTATTCTGTTTGCATACAGTGCATGCCATACTTAAACCTATTATTCTACAAAAAGGGCATAGTGCTTAAAAGTCCTACAGCACTTGATGGTCAAAAAGCTGATGACAGGTTCCTTTTAAAGAGTAAAATTAAGGCATCTTGCAGCAGCCCACAAGGATGCATTTGGATTTCTACATCCCATTAAACTCAAACAAAAAGCTGATTGCCTTGTCTTGCCAGACATTGTAATACATGGAGGGCTCAAGTACGTCAAGTGGGAGTTAACGCTATGAGGTCCAATATGCCCTTAAACCCTTCCCACCGCAGCCATTTTTCAGATTTTAATTTTTTCCTCCCCACGTTCCAGAAGCTTAAACTTTTTATTTTTCCGTCAATATAGTACTAGGAGGGCTTGATTTTTGCAGGACAGGTTGTAGTTTTTCATGGCACCATTTATTGTACCATATAATGTACTACGAAATGGGGAAAAAAAATATTTGTGGGGTAGAAAATTAAAAAGAACAGCGATTCCGCCATTGTTTTTTGCGCTTCATTTTACGGCATTCACTATCAAATTAAAACAACGTATTAACTTTATTCTGCGGGTCAATACGATTATGGCGATACCAATTTTATATTTTTTGTTTTATTACTTTTACAAGGAAAAAACTAACTGTATAAAAATGTATTTATTTCTGAGAGCCATAACTTTTTTATTTTTTCGTCGATTAAGCAGCATGAGGGCATATTTTTTGGGGATAAGCTGTAGTTTTTTATGGTACCATATTTGGGTATATGCAAGGTTTTGATCACTTTTTTATTCCTTTTTTTATGGTGTGTTCACGTGTGGGTTAAATAATTATAAATTGTAATAGTTCAGACATTTATGGATGTGGCAATACCAATTCTGTTTATTTTTTTATTTTTTTTACAATTCTTTAGGGGGAAATGGGAAATTATTATTTTTTTTAAAGTATGGCATCCTCTCCATACTTCCACCTACCCGGCTATGACGTAACTGTATGTCTTATGTCGGGATGGGGTTAAATGGCATATGGACAGAAGTTATCTACATAAGACAACCCCTTTAAACATCTGCCAAAACGTAGAATTCCATTTAGATCTAAAGGATTCTACAATAAGGATTTCTAATTTTAGACACAAATTTTCAGTTTGTGGTTTATATTTACACTGTGAAATGCTGGAATTTAACCGTATAAAGAATTCTATATGTACAGTGACTGAGTAAGCTCTTTATCAATTTTGTGCAGAAATGTTACTTGGGCCTTAAAGTCTACATGTAAAGATAAAAAACTTTTTTATGTTTGTTCCATTTAACATAATAAAAAATGTTTCAATATATTATGTTTACCTTACTGCAAGCGTTAGCCTGCTATGCGGTAGTCTTCTTCCCTGTCTTGCTGCTCCTCCGTCTCTTCTACTTCCCTACTTGTTATCAATTGGAATCCATAGCCAGCAACATCAGACGCTGGCTACGGATTCTTTGCATAACAGAGGCTGAGAGGGAGGCACCACGTTGACATGCGCGCTCTCGAGCCTCCTCACTCTAAGCCCTATTCACAGTACTGCTCCCGACATCACTGTATTTATCCATATATGGATAATGATGTCTGGAGCAGAGCTGAAGTTCTGAGCAGAGCGCTAGTAGAGACTCTGCTCCGGTACACTGGCTTTGTGTAAGCCTCTAACATCACTGTGCATATATAGACAGTGGTGTCAAGGGCAAGCCCAGTGACAGAGTCCCGGGCTCTGCCTGGGACTTCTGCTCTACTCCTAACATCACTGCACATATATGGACAGTGATGTCAGGGGAAACCCCAGAGCCAGAGTCCCGGGCTCTGAATGGGACTGCTGCTCTGCTCCTAACATTACTGTCCATATATGGACAGTGATATCAGGGATTTCCCCATTGCCGGAGTCCCGAAACAGAGCCGCTTCAAGCGCTCTGCCTGGGACTACTTCTCTCCTCCTGACATCACTGTCCATATATGACAGTGATGTCAGGGGCAACCCCGGAGCCAGAGTCCCGGGCAGAGCACTATTAGCACTCTGCCTGGGACTCCTGCTCTGCTCCTAAACATCACCGTCCATATATGGACAGTGATGTTAGGAGGAGAGAAGGGGTCCCAGGCAGAGCACTTGAAGCGGCACTGTTTCAGGACTCCGGCAATGTTACAAGCCTCTAACATCACTGTCCATATATAGACAGTGATATCAGGGGCAACCCCAGAGCCTGAGTCCCGAGTGTAACGTCTATGACCAGGGGGCCATCGTTCAGACTTACCCTCTGACGGCCCCGGCCATTGACATCTGTGTTCTCGGCGACATCTCCCTCCAGGGAGATGCCGACACTCACTTTCGAGTTCCGGGACTGTTTCCCGCAGGGCACGTGTGCCCGTGTGTGCACAGCCTTAAAGTGTCAACTACGCGTCCAGCTGTCATTATTCTATAATTAGCCCAGAATGCTGCTGGACTATAATAAGGGCTCTGCCCACTTGATCCTTGCCTGAGCATTGCTAAGTTTGTCTTGCAAATGGTCTCCCAGTTTTTTTTCCAATTCCCAGTGTTACCCGTTCCTGCTGCCTGTATCCTGTATCCCGTGCTATCGTATCTACAGTGAGAGTCAAGTCATCTCTTCCGCTGCATCTACTGTGCCATCTACAGTGAGAGTCAAGTCGTGTCTTCCACTGCATCCACGGAGCCATCTACAGGGAAAGTCAAGTTGTGTCTCCTCTTTTGTCTACATTGTTTTGTACCTAGTTGGCCAGCTGCTATCCCGCTACACGGTATGGCCCAGTGGGTCCACACCCCGCACCATAACAGTACGCTCAGGCCATGGACCTGGCTGGTCAATTCAAGGGCATGTCACCCTCACAAGACATGCAGGCGGACCTGCAGGATCTACGAGCACGACAGGATCAACTCCTTGTGGCAGTAGACTCCATGGCACAGCAGCTAGGAGCGCTAGATACTTCCTTCACTGCTCCTATTCAAGCTCCTCCGCTCGACCCTCCTGCTACACCTCCTGGCAGCTCCGGTTTGGATCCTTGGTTCTCGCTGCCATTGCCACCTCGGTTCCATGGAGACGCAAGTTCGTGCAGGGGGTTTCTGAACCAATGCCATATCCACTTCACTTTGCACGCCCGAGCATTTCCTTCGGACTGAGCCAGGATCGCCTTCATTATATCTTTAATTGCCAGCAAGGCCCTGGTGTGGGCAAATTGAATCTGGGAACGACAGGGACCCGGGACCCGAGGCTTCCAGGGCTTCGTGTGGTAGTTCCGTACCGTATTCGAGGAGCCTGGACGAGTCTCGTCAGCAGCCACTGCTATCTTTAACCTTCGCCAGGAGGACGCCTCCTTGGGCGAATACACCATCCAGTTCCGGACCCTGGCAGGAGAACTGTCCTGGAACAATGAGGCCTTTGTATCATCCTTCTGGCATGGCCTATTGCCCGAGATCAAGGACGAGCTTGCTGCTCGAGATCTACCAGCTGCCTTGGACGACCTGATTCTACTTGCTACTCGAGTGGACATAAGGCTCAGAGAGAGATCTCAAAAGGTTAGACTGGCGCCCAACTTCCAGCAACCCCCCTTGCCTTCTTCTTCTTCTGCTCCGCCCGAGGTTCCGATGCAGGTGGATCGGCTCAAACTGTCCGTTCAAGAGAAACAGCGCATTCGCACATCTGGACTGTATTTATATTATGGCCTCGCTGGCCATGTTGTGCGTTTGTGTCCTCAGAAGCCCAAAAACCCCAACGCCTAAGATTGGTTGGAGAGAGAACCCTAGGCGATATTGCATTTAATAGAGAACTCTCCTCCAAACTGTTCATTTATGTGACCATCGTCACTGGCGAGAGACCTCATCCAGTCTCTGCCTACCTGGACTCTGGCTCTGCAGTCAATTTCATCTGCCAAGACCTTGTGGATCTTCTTCAGTTGCCCACTGTTCTGCTGGAAAGGCCATTGATCGTTGCCTCGGCAGATGGACTGCCTTTGCCTGACCCAGTTTTGTCTGTGACCAAGCCGTTAAGACTCCAAGTGGGAAAGTGGGAGTTCTTCACTCTGAACTCATCTCCCTGTTTGTCCTGCCCAAGGCCGTCAACCCCGTGCTGCTGGGTTTGCCTTGGCTCCATCTACACGCCCCAGACCTAGATTGGAACTCTGGAGAGGTTCCCCAGTGGGGGCCCAAGTGTCTCGCCCGCTGTCTGGTGCTTGTCCATCCGCCTCAGTCTCCTCCGCATCAGTCACTGGCAGGGTTGCCTCCTTGTTACTCTCAGTTCGCCGATGTCTTCAAGGAAGCAGAGACATTGCCACCACATCGAGCATATGATTCCCCTATTGACTTGGTTCCTAATTCATCGCCTCCTCACGGTAGAGTGTACCCTCTATCCTTGCCTGAGACCCAGTCTATGTCAGGTTACATTAAGAAGTATTTGGAGAGGGGCTTCATACAGAAACCTTATCCCCGGCCGGAGCAGGGTTTTTCTTCGTCAAGAAGAAAGATAGATCCGTCCGACCCTGCATTGACTACCGAGGCCTCAACCAGATCACGGTGAAGAACAGGTACTCATTGCCTTTGATTTCAGAACTCTTTAATCACATACGGTGGGCAACATTTTTTTTCAAATCTAGACCTGCGGAGGGCTTACAATCTAATCCGGATTTGTCAGGGTGACGAGTGGAAGACTGCATTTAATACACGTGATGGACACTACAAATATCTGGTCATGCCCTTCGGCCTATTTAACGCCCCCGCAGTGTTTCAAGAATTTGTCAATGACATTCCGTGATCTCCTCTATGTCTGTGTTGTGGTGTATCTCGATGACATTTTTATTTTTTCCCTAGATCTTGTGACTCGTCAGGGTTATGTCCGCCAGGTGTTGCTTCGATTAAAGGAGAATCATCTTTATGCCAAGCTGGAGAAGTGCGTATTAAAAGAGAAGTCTCTGCCCTTCCTGGGCTATATCATCTCTGATCAGGGTCTCAAAATGGACCCTGAGAAGGTAAAGGCTGTCCTGGAATGGCCACGCCCCCAAGGCATAAGGGCCATACAACGCTTCCTGGGATTCGCCAACTTCTAGCAGCTGCTCATTCCCAACTTCTCTTCATTAACAGCTTCCATCTCTACCCTCACTAAAAAGGGCATGAATGCCAAGGTCTGGACTCCAGAAGCAGAAGTCGCATTTAAAACCTTAAAAAAGGCCTTCACGTCAGCCTCTATTCTTCATCACCCTGATGTATCCCTACAGTTTTCATTAGAGGTGGATGCTTCCTCTGTTGGTGCTGCTGCACTTTTGTTCCAGAGAGTTTCGAAAGGCAAGACTGTGGTATGTGGCTACAATTCTAAGCTGTTTTCTCCCACAGAGCGCAACTACTCAATTGGGGATCGGGAGTTACTGGCCATCAAGCTAGCCCTGCAGGAGTGGAAGGTGCAGCTCATCCTATCCTGGTCTTCAACGACCACAAGAACCTGACCTATCTACAGACGGCTCAACGGCTGAATCCTCGTCAAGCCAGATGGTCATTGTTCTTTGCTCGGTTCCAGTTCGAACTCCACTACCGACCTGCCGACAAGAATGTGAGGGCTGATGCTTTGTCTAGGTCATTTGAAACAGACACTGTTTATTCCCCACAGAATATTATCAACCCTTCCTGCAACTATTCTGTTAACCCTCTGCAAGTTAGAGACATTCCTCCGTGAAGGACTTTTGTACGTCTGGCAGACAGTGGAAGAATCCTTTGCTGGGGTCACAGTTCCAAGCTGGCAGGTCACGCGTATTTCGCGCCAAATACAGCGGTTAGCCGTTACTAACACAAGCATCGCCAATGACTGGATACTCCAGACACCAGGAGGAATAACTGCCTGACGAAGGTCTACATTTCGACCGAAACATCGCACTGAACCTCTGGCATCAGTTAATGATAAAATAAAAATGTAAAGATTTGCAAAAATCACTAATTTGTGTGCCGAATACTTTTTTTGCTTCATTATAATGAAAGGTCAGTGAGGAAATTTACCATCCAATAAATGTTCAGGATATGAGCAAGTATAAAAATACAATAACATAAATTTCCATTACAGTAAGTCCAGTACAAAGTGAACCATAAACAAATGAACATGTCATATCATAATGGACTGAATATATTCATATATTCCTTCATATATTCATGATGACAGTGTACCTTGAAAACACCAGTACAGAGTATACAAACAACAACAACAATAACAGAAATCTGTTGGATTACTGTGAACAAGCCTAACGGGGCTTTATTGATTAGGGATTTGAGCAGAGATCAGCTTGTCCAAGCTAACCAATATTTATTAAACGATGCAATCGAAAAATTCCTGAAAGCTATTGCTTTTTCATATGCAAAAGTAGTATTTATTAACGAGATGAGTTCTGAAATTGAAGGAGCCTCAGGTTTTTTCCAATATCTCGTCTCCACCAGTTTAGCCATAACTAAGATTTTACAAAAAAGTCTTCTATTAACCAAGGGAATACTTTCCAAACCTAAAAATAATAAAAACATTTGTGGAGTACGAAGTGTTCTCATAGAGAATATATCATCTATAATATTAAATACTTCTGCCCAATAGTGTTGGGTAATGGGACAATCCCATAATATATGGGTAGGAGAGCCTTTATTGACGCAATTCCGCCAACACAATGCAGGAGTATTAGGATACATTTTATGTAAGCAGTCTGGCGTATAATACCATCTGAAAAGAGATTTGTTAGCGGCTTCTAGGTGTGAAACACACTTAAATGAACTATTTATCCATTTTAAGGCCAAAGACCATTGTTTGTGTGCAAAAGATTTCCCCTACTCCCTTTCCCAATGAATAATCAGGGTCATTTTTTCAAAATTAGAGTGAGAAGATATAAAGCAATAAATGTGTTTTAGTCCCTTCGCACCTTTTGTAAAACTGTTCAGCAGTGTCAAATTTCCTTGGAATGTTAGATCCGCATGACTATGGATAAAATGCTTAATTCTAATATACCTAAACAAATCGTTTTGGGGGATAGAAAACAATGTAATCAGATTTGCAAAACTCAATATGGTATTATTACTAAACAGCTGGTCACATGTCTTAATGCCTTGCAATTTCCATTTCCCAAGGTCAAAGTCAACATTGGCTAATTCTAGAAAATCTATTGGAATATACGATCTAGGTATGTGAAAGCGGTCTGAGGACTTCACGTGCATGTGTGTCCAACAATACAAAGTTGCTTTAGTGAGTGGAGATAATCCCTCTGGAAGTGGTATTCCTGCCAATGGCAGGCGAACCAAGGCCTTTAGGTTCCGTGAACCCAAGTAGGACGCTTCAATATGTACCCAGTGTTTCGAAATATCTTCCTTCCACCAATACACAGCTTGGGCAGCTAAGGTCGCCGCGTAATAACTATACAAGTGAGGAACACCCAGTCCCCCTGAGGTCTGAGTCTTAAACATGACCTGGGTGGCAATTCTCAGTCGCTTTTTTTCCCAAATGAAGGTCATTAGTAAACGTTGAGTTTGTTTGAAATAGGATGCGGGAATCGAAATGGGGAGTGTCCTGAACAAGTATAACAGCTTTGGTAGTACAGGCATCTTGAACACCGCAATTCTGCCCAACCAGGTGACCTCTACCTTCAGCATTCTGTCAATATCAGCTTGAATTGCCTTGTTAAGTGGAATATAGTTTGCGTCAAATAGATCTTTATGCCTTTTAGTCACTCTAAGGCCCAAATATGTTATCTCTGTCATGTTCCAAACAAAATAATATCTAGATTGAAGAAAATGCAGGGAAGATGAGGATAAATTCAAGGGAAGGATCTGTGATTTCATTGTATTGAGTTTATAAAGGCAGACTTTACTAAAATGTATTATGCATTCCATAACTGCTTCTAACGAGGTCTCCAGATTTGACAAAGATAAAATAACATCATCTGCATAAAGTGATATAGTGTTTTTTAACCTATTTTGATGCCGTGGACTGATTTGTGCAGTCTGAGAAGTTGAGCCAGCGGTTCCATAGAAAGTACGAATATAAGGGGTGACAGAGGGCAACCCTGTCTGGTTCCATTTGTAATTCTAAAATCTTGAGATAATACCCCATTTGTATAAATTCTTGCCGAGGGGTCTGAGTATAAGGCTTGAATGGCTGACATTATAGCAGCCGAGAACCCCATTTTCCGCAGGGTCGAGAAAGCATACAACCATGAAATACGGTCAAACGCTTTTTCCACGTCTAATGCAAGCAAAACAGACTAAATGTGGTTTTGTTCAATATGATGTAGCAGGCCAATAATTTGTCTTGTGTTGTCAGAGCCCTGTCTTCAAACCGTATTAAACAAAATACTCCAGTCATAATTCGTTTGCGAACCCTTAATGACTGGGTATATAAACATAGATATCAAATTATGGAATCAGTGTTTGAACATTGGTGTAGCAGTGGTTTAGACCCTCGTACACACAGGAGCCTGCGTTAACCGCACCTGAATCTCCAAATGTACAGATGCACAACAATGCCACTGCCCCCTACACAGAGCGTGCAGACTAAAGGGGAGGCTGTAGAAGTATCTGTTTGCCGCACTGAGCCTATTCCTATTAAAAGATTGGAATATAACAATGTTAGGTTGGATACATATTGCGGATCAGCTCAAGACCGCAATTGGACTACCACGATAGGAGCACCTACCCTGAAAATACACATTGTATGAATGAAAAAACTATGTTAATGTCCACCACACTTAAGACATTAGAACCACTCCTGGACTGAATTACCAAGCCTATTACTATTAAATGATGTACTGCAAGTAACTGTGCTTGGACTAGAATTAAATTGCCATACCCCTACCTTAGAGGACCGACAAAACCCTATAAATAGTTTAAATTGTATACTAAATAAAACACGTATAGTTGGTTTGTTCGTTTAAACCTTCAGGATGTACACAGGCCAGTCTATAGATCCATTGGGCCTCTTTTCGCAAAATGAGGTTATCCCAATCCCCTCCCCGTTTTGGAGGACGTACCAATTCAATTGCCTGAAATTTTAAACATTCTGCCCTGCCTTGATGTTTAGCATGTACATGTTTTGATATGGAAGTATCTCTTAAGTTTGTAACGTCTCCAACATGTTCCCTAATCCGGCGCCGAAACTGTCGTATCGTTTTGCCCACATAATTCAGTGGGCACGGACATGTGATTAAGTAGACTACACCAGCCGTTTTGCAGTTCACAAAATCTCGGATATCATACTCAACTTTGGTGGTAACACTTTTGAATTTTTTCCCTTTTTGGATAAAATCACAGGCTCTACAGCTACCACATCTGTGTGTGCCCGGTATCTGCCTGTCTAACCAAGTACTCTTTTGGATTAGAGGATCAAAACAACTCTGCATCACCCTGTCCCTGATGTTTTTGCCTCTACGGAACGTGACTGAAGGCCATTGCGTTATCTGATCCGCCAGGTCCGCATCAGCACCTAGGATACGCCAGTACCTCTTGAGTATTTCCATGATCTCAGATTGTTTGGAGTCAAAAGTACCTATGAGCCTAGTGACCCTTTCCTCTTTACGTTGTCTGGGGACTAAAAGACTCTGTCTGTCTGCATCCCTTGCCCCCTCATAGGCCTTTCTAATTACCCCCTTAGGGAAGCCTCTCTCCTTCAATCTGTTTGCGAGGTCATGTGCCTGTGACTCAAAGTCGTCCATTGAACTACAGTTTCGACGTACTCTCATAAATTGGCCTCTGGGAATCCCTTGTTTGAGGGGATAGGGGTGACAACTGTTCCATTGAAGGAAACTATTGGTTGCTGTCTCCTTGCGGTGTACTTTGGTACGTATTGTGCCTTCCTTAGTTTAAATTATCTTGAGATCCAAAAACGATAATTCTTGATCACTGATTTCACATGTGAACCTAAGCCCCAGGTCGTTTATATTAAGGGCTGCCACAAAGTCATTGAATTCTTCCACTGTGGAATTCCAGAGCAACAACACGTCATCAATATATCTAATCCAGATACCTATTGATGAAGTCCATTTGACAAATTTATCCCCAAAGACAACTGTCTCTTCCCACCAGCCAAGAAACAAGTTTGCATAAGTGGGAGCAGTGGGACTCCCCATCGCTGTGCCGCGTTGCTGATGGAAAATGCGGTCTTCAAAGATAAAAACATTATTTTCCAACACAAAGTGTAATAATTGCAAAACAAGCTGATTATGAGCCACATATTGAGTGCCCCTAGATTTTAGAAAGTATTCCACTGCTTCACAGCCAAGTCTATGTGGAATGGAGGAGTATAAAGCCTCTACATCCAAACACCTCAATCTGTTTTAAAACATCCATAGTATCACGTACATATGATGTGAGACCTAGTACAAATGGACGCAGCACCTGGTCTATGTATGTACTCACATTCTGGGTTAGATTATTTATACCTGATTGCGAAAATAGGCCCAATGGATCTATAGACTGGCCTGCGTACATCCTGAAGGTTTAAACGAACAAACCAACTATACGTGTTTTATTTAGTATACAATTTAAACTATTCACAGGGTTTTGTCGGTCCTCTAAGGTAGGGGTATGGCAATTTAATTCTAGTCCAAGCACAGTTACTTGCAGTACATCATTTAATAGTAATAGGCTTGGTAATTCAGTCCAGGAGTGGTTCTAATGTCTTAAGTGTGGTGGACATTAACATCGTTTTTTCATTCATACAATGTGTATTTTCAGGGTAGGTGCTCCTATCGTGGTAGTCCAATTGCGGTCTTGAGCTGATCCGCAATATGTATCCAACCTAACATTGTTATACTCCAATCTTTTAATAGGAATAGGCTCAGTGCGGCAAACAGATACTTCTACAGCCTCCCCTTTAGTCTGCACGCTCTGTGGTGTTTACAGTGTTGCTTCCGGGTATGTCAGCTGACGGCCGGGAGTCACATGGTTGAGCGTCACGGATGCGGTGGGCTGTTGTGATTGGCTGGTTCGAAGTATGCCGCCGAGGCCAGGGGGAGGAGTATTCAGTTCATAGTGACTCAGAGTCCCTGAGTGAAGCATGCCGCTGACATCTATGCGTGCATGCTTCCGTGTTGTGCAGTAGAATATCTGCTGCTGAAGAGATATCGCTGGCATCCTGGCCAGACTGACAGACCCCTGATGATAAGTATAGAAACGCGTAGGGTCGGGTGAAGTGAGGGAATTTTGTGTAGGGGGCAGTGGCATTGTTGTGCATCTGTACATTTGGAGATTCAGGTGCGGTTAATGCAGGCTCCTGTGTGTACGAGGGTCTAAACCACTGCTACACCAATGTTCAAACACTGATTCCATAATTTGATATCTATGTTTATATACCCAGTCATTAAGGGTTTGCAAACGAATTATTACTGGAGTATTTTGTTTAATACACGGTTGGGCTTACACAGTGGTGATTGTACCCCTGTTTTTAGATAGCTATGAAATAAAAGTTATATCTTTTACTCATTTATCACTTCAGTGAAACTCCAATTGTTCATATTTGTGGGAGCACAATATATATCGTTAAAATACAGTGAATTATAGCCCTGTCTTCCCTTTATAAAACCAGTCTGATCATCTACTACTAGATTGGGCAAAAGAGGGGCTAGTCGATTTGCGATTATTTTAGCATAAAGTTTCAAATCTATATTGAGTAAAGAAAATGGTCTAAAATTTTGAGGTTGGTCAGCGGTTTTCCCCGGTTTCGGTAAAGTAATTATTAAAGCCTCTTGATTTTCTTTGGGGAAAGAACCGGACATACAGTGAAGGAAAAAAGTATTTGATCCCTTGCTGATTTTTTAAGTTTGCCCACTGTCAAAGACATGAACAGTCTAGAATTTTTAGGCTAGGTTAATTTTACCAGTGAGAGATAGATTATATAAAAAACAAAAACAGAAAATCACATAGTCAAAATGATATATATTTATTTGCATTGTGCACAGAGAAATAAGTATTTGATCCCCTACCAACCATTAAGAGTTCAGCCTCCTCCAGACCAGTTACACGCTCCAAATCAACTTGGTGCCTGCGTTAAAGACAGCTGTCTGAAATGGTCACCTGTATAAAAGACTCCTGTCCACAGACTCAATTAATCAGTCTGACTCTAACCTCTACAACATGGGCGAGACCAAAGAGCTTTCTAAGGATGTCAGGGACAAGATCATAGACCTGCACAAGGCTGGAATGGGCTACAAAACCATAAGTAAGACGCTGGGTGAGAAGGAGACAACTGTTGGTGCAATAGTAAGAAAATGGAAGACATACAAAATGACTGTCAATCGACATCGATCTGGGACTTCCTGCAAAATCTCACCTCGTGGGGTATCCTTGATCCTGAGGAAGGTGAGAGGTCAGCCGAAAACTACACGGGGCGAACTTGTTAATGATCTCAAGGCAGCTGGGACCACAGTCACCAAGAAAACCATTGGTAACACATTACGCCGTAATGGATTAAAATCCTGCAGTGCCCGCAAGGTCCCCCTGCTCAAGAAGGCACATGTACAGGCCCATCTGAAGTTTGCAAATGAACATCTGGATGATTCCGAGAGTGATTGGGAGAAGGTGCAGTGGTCAGATGAGACTAAAATTGAGCTCTTTGGCATTAACTCAACTCGCCGTGTTTGGAGGAAGAGAAATGCTGCCTATGACCCAAAGAACACCGTCCCCACTGTCAAGCATGGAGGTGGAAACATTATGTTTTGGGGGTGTTTCTCTGCTAAGGGCACAGGACTACTTCACCGCATAAATGGGAGAATGGATGGAGCCATGTACCGTCAAATCCTGAGTGACAACCTCCTTCCCTCCACCAGGACATTAAAAATGGCTCATGGCTGGGTCTTCCAGCACGACAATGACCCGAAACATACAGCCAAGGCAACAAAGGAGTGGCTCAAAAAGAAGCACATTAAGGTCATGGAGTGGCCTAGCCAGTCTCCAGACCTTAATTCCATCGAAAACTTATGGAGGGAGCTGAATATCCGAGTTGCAAAGCGACAGCCTCGAAATCTTAATGATTTACAGATGATCTGCAAAGAGGAGTTGGCCAAAATTCCATCTAACATGTGTGCAAATCTTATCATCAACTACAAAAAACGTCTGACTGCTGTGCTTGCCAACAAGGGTTTTGTCACCAAGTATTAAGTCTTGTTTGCCAAAGGGATCAAATACTTATTTCTCTGTGCACAATGCAAATAAATATATATAATTTTGACAACGTGATTTTCTTTTTTTTTTTTTTTATATAATCTATCTCTCACTGGTAAAATTAACCTAGCCTAAAAATTATAGACTGTTCATGTCTTTGATAGTGGGCAAACTTACAAAATCAGCAAGGGATCAAATACTTATTTCCTTCACTGTATGTGCTGCTTGAAAAAATCTGCATAAATATGGAGAAAGAATTTCTCTAAAAGATATTTAGTATGCATTTGTGAGGCCGTCTGGTCCAGGTGCTTTGTGTGTGTGTGTGTGGGGTGGGGGTAGTTTAAGAATTATGTTATGTATTTCAGATTCAGAAATCGTGGCATTTAGAATATGTATTTGGTCCTCCATTAGTTTGGATAAGGGAATGTCGTTCAGGAAATTTTGAATGTCATCTGTAGTGGGGTGAGACACGAACAGATCAGTATTCAAATTATATAAAGATTCATAAAAAACCTTAAAACGATCGGCGATGTGTACCAGATGTGAAATGTGATCTCGAGAGATAGGGTCAAGTAAAAAGGGGATTTTTGTCTTTTGACGCTGTTGTTTAAGACGAGAAGCTAGCAGTTTACCCGCTTTGTTATTTTGCAAATAATAAAGAATTTTTGTTTTGCGCAAGGTTTTCTCAAACTCAGATACCATAGCTAGTCTCAATTCTTGATGCAGTCTATTCAAGCTCTCAGCTTGTTGAGCTGATGGGGCGACCTTATTTAGCGCTTCTAATTTGTATATTCGTTCCGTAAGGTTAGTAATTATAGCTACTCGTTGCTTTCTTTCTATATGTCCCTTACGGATCATAGATCCTCTTATATATGCTAGCAGAAAAAATGGGACATAGATAACTTCAAAACCACAAAAAAGGCCATACTTACTAAGTGGGTGGGTGGGTGAAAATCCGTTCCCAGCAGGACGCAGACAGGTAAAAAAATGCTGCAGAAGGAGAGTGCATTAAGTAGTGATAGCCACTCCCACTAGTCTTGAGGGGAGTGGTGAACTAACTGCTCACAAGTGTGCAATGAATGAGTGTTAATGTAGTGCTAGGGTGTGAATGTATGGTAAAAAGGAAATGTGTATGTATAGGAGTGTCAGAACTGTGTGATAATGTAATAAAAAATAAATAAGTGTAATGAAAAGGGGTCAGTGCTGTGAATAGTACATGGGGTGTCAGTACTAAGTGTAATACGTGGAGGGATAATGTGCCAGTTGTAAGGCATAGCATATCTTGCCGTATCACAGCCTATTTGTAACGCCGCTACTGTCAGCTAAAGCGGGCTGCTCTGCATGCCACACCAAGGACTGGCACATCATGACCTCCCAGCATATAAGACCTGGCCAAGTCAGCACTTAGTTCGCTACTCCCCTCAAGACTAGTGGGAGTGGCTATCACTATTTAATGCACTCTCCTTCTGCAGGATTTTTTGACATGTCTGCGTCCTGCTGGGAACGGGTTTTCACCCACCCACCCACTTAGTAAGTTTGGCCATTTTTGTGGTTTTGCTCTTATATATGCTTTATGAGCATTCCAAAGCGTGTTAATCTGTACCTCCCCAGTATCATTAGTCGTAAAGTATTCAGTAAGATCTCTCAATATGTCCTGTTTATATTTAGAGTGGGTGAGGAGGAAGGGATTACATCTCCAGACGAAGGTGCAGTTGGTGTTGTTATTTTCCTGTAGTGTTATGGTTATGGCTTCATGGTCTGACCATTTAATGCATTCAATCGTGGAATTAACCATACGGAGCAATGAGTTTTTACCAATAAGAAACATATCTATTCTAGAGTAACAGTTATGCGGACTACAATAAAATGAGAAATCCCTTTCTGTACCATGGTGTAATCTCCAGCTATCATACAAATCTTCCAGCTGGATCAATGACTTAAGTAATGGTTGACCAGATCTGTTACTAGAAGTAGATAGAATCCAGAGTTGTGTCCATTACCATGTTAAAATCTCCACAGATGATCACTTTGCCGTCCTTGTGTTTATCTAGTGCTCCAAACATTTTGTGCAAGAATCTTAATTGATGTGTGTTTGGAGCATAGAAGTTTACTAGCGTTGTTTTTACATTGTTAATGAGACACACCAACAGTATACACTACCGTTCAAAAGTTTGGGGTCACCCAGACAATTTTGTGTTTTCCATGAAAACTCAAACTTATATTTATCAAATGAGTTGCAAAATGACTAGAAAATATAGTCAAGACATTGACAAGGTTAGAAATAATGATTTTTATTTGAAATAATAATTTTCTCCTTCAAACTTTGCTTTCGTCAAAGAATGCTCCATTTGCAGCAATTACAGCATTGCAGAACTTTGGCATTCTAGCTGTTAATTTGCTGAGGTAATCGGGAGAAATGTCACCCCATGCTTCCAGAAGCCCCTCCCACAAGTTGGATTGGCTTGATGGGCACTACTTGCGTACCATACGGTCAAGCTGCGCGCAAAACAGCTCTATGGGTTGAGATCTGGTGACTGCGCTGGCCACTCCATTACAGATAGAATACCAGCTGCCTGCTTCTTCCCTAAATAGTTCTTGCATAATTTGGAGGTGTGTTTTGGATCATTGTCCTGTTGTAGGATGAAATTGGCTCCAATCAAGCGCTGTCTACAGGGTATAGCATGGCGTTGCAAAATGGAGTGATAGCATTCCTTATTCAAAATCCCTTTTACCTTGTACAAATCTCCCACTTTACCAGCACCAAAGCAACCCCAGACCATCACACTACCTCCACCATGCTTGACAGATGGCGTCAGGCACTCTTCTAGCATCTGTTCAGTTGTTCTGTATCTCACAAATGTTTCTTCTGTGTGATCCAAACACCTCAAACTGCGATTCGCCTGTCCATAACACTTTTTTTCCAATCTTCCTCTGTCCAATGTCTGTGTGCTTTTGCCAATATTAATCTTTTCCTTATATTAGCCAGTCTCAGATATGGCTTTTTCTTTGCCACTCTGCCCTGAAGGCCAGCATCCCGGAGACGCCTCTTCACTGTAGACGTTGACACTGGCGTTTTGCGGGTACTATTTAATGAAGCTGCCAGTTGAGGACCTGTGTGGCATCTATTTCTCAAACTAGAGACTCTAATGTACTTGTCTTGTTGCTCAGTTATGCAGCGGGGCCTCCCACTTCTCTTTCTACTCCGGTTAGAGCCTGTTTGTGCTGTCCTCTGAAGGGAGTAGTACACACCGTTGTAGGAAATCTTCAGTTTCTTGGCAATTTCTTGCATGGAATAGCCTTCATTTCTAAGAATAGACTGTCGAGTTTCACATGAAAGCTCTCTTTTTCTAGCCATTTTGAGAATTTAATCGAACCCACAACTGTAATGCTCCAGATTCTCAACTAGCTCAAAGGAAGGTCAGTTTTATAGCTCCTCTAAACAACAAAACTGTTTACAGCGGTGCTAACATAATTGCACAAGGGTTTTCAAGTGTTTTCTAATCATCCATTAGCCTTCTAACACAGTTAGCAAACACAATGTACCATTAGAACACTGGAGTGATGGTTGCTGGAAATGTAGATATTGCATTAAAAACCAGACGTTTGCAGCTAGAATAGTCATTTAGCACATTAACAATGTATAGAGTGTATTTCTGATTAATTTAATGTTATCTTCATTGAAAAAAACTGTGCTTTTCTTGCAAACATAAGGAAATTTCTAAGTGACCCTAAACTTTTGAATGGTAGCGTATATCGTCCGTTAGGATCTATGTGAGCATGTACCAATTGAAACGCTACAGTGTTTTTAATAGAAATCAACACCCCTTTGGATTTGGTCTTGTAATGAGAGTGGAATATATGTGGGAAAGTGGGGCACTTAACACGATGTGCATCTTTGGAGAGGAGGTGAGTTTCTTGTATGCAAAGGATGTCACAAGCTAAGGATTTAGCCTCTTTCCACAAAGTTTCGTTTTTGGGGGGTATTAAGCCCATTAACATTTAGAGATGCTAATTTAAGCATCATTGATTACAGTAAAAAGGTGTGCTGCAAATACTTCCCCATATACCTCTCATTAAGGACATGAACCGACCCAACATTAATGCATTAGAATTGACCCAGAGGACTATCTGACTGTATACCTAAATACAAAAATATTGATATGAGAGATAATATTAGTATCACAAATTTCAAAAGGACACTTGGTCTGCCCAGAGAATTACAATATTGTAAAGTCATATGTAAAGCACAGTTATCAACACAAAAATAATACAAAACCACAGAAAAAGAAAACAAGAAAACAGCAAAAGCTGAGAAACATACGTGTGTGGGGGAAAAAAGTCAGTATGAAGTGGAATTCAAGATGGACGTCTTGTGCACCAGATGAATGCTATAATAAGCCCTCTACAAAAGGCATCCGATTACTGTCAACGGTGCTGTGGGGATTTCCGAGAGTTCTGCTGCCAATCTACCATCAAATTATGTGGTTGTTGCGTCACTGGTTTTGATGAAAGATGAACCTTTATATTCCATTTCTGTAACAACTTCAAACCATCTTTCAGTGAATCTATGACATGCATAGTATTGTGTCGTTTCATCAGAAGTTTGACTGGGAAACCCCATATATACAGGATTTGACTTTCTCTGAGTACTGATGTTATGAGGATAAAATTCGCTGCCGATAAATCTGTGAAGACCGAAATCATCTTAAATTGAGATGGTATACTGTCCTTCTTTCTGGTAGCTTCCATCAGACGTTCCTTGATATGAAAAAAATGGATACGTGCTAAAACATCTCTTGGGACGTCCACAGACAGATGTTTGGGTCTGGGTAGATGGTGTATTCGGTCAATAATCAGATCCCTCTGTGAACATTCTGGTAAAATGCTTTTAATAAATTCTTGTGCGTATGTGTTGAGATCTTGAGGGTTAACTTCCTCTGGAATACCCCGAAATTTGACGTTATTACGCCTTGATCTGTCTTACATGTCTGCCAATTTAGCTTTGACTTGAGCCAATTCATCTGACATATCATAGTGCGCAGAAATGAAGTCATTATGAGAGGAGGCAACTCCTCCATTTTGTTTTCTAAATGATGAACTCTGTGTTCAACTTCTTGCACAGATGCAAGCCTGTATGAAGAGATTGATGTAAAGCTTGTAGCATATTCTTCATTATCAGTTTAGTGACTGGGTTTGAAGAAGAAGGCAAATGTCCCAGAAAATCACACAATTCTCCCATAGGAGTGTGTATATGAGAAGTAGCAAGTAAAGAGGAATTTCTTACCCTTTCTGGCGACTGAGCAAGCCTGAGAAGTCTTTCCTTCTCAGGACTTATGACTGAGGGAGAAGATGGCACCGAAATGGCTGACCCACGAGTGTGGAGCGCTGAAGATGGATGCCGGCTTCCTGACGGTGCGACCCGGTGTCTGTCACCGGAGTATTCCTCTGCATCAGAGTTAAGCATGGAGACCCCGACGGATCCGAACTGCGCCGTTTATGGGAGGTAAGCACAGACAGCTGGGCCGCTGGTGGCTCTGAGGCTAGAGATCCGGCATGTGAGCCCGAATCTGCGTCGTCCCCATCTCCATGTGCTTGGAGGGGGAAGAAGTCGGTAAGTTTTACCGGTTTATCGACCGGACGTCTCCTCCTCTGCATTTCCAGGGACACCGGGAGTAGTTAGCAGAGCAATTAGACCCAATTGTGAGGCTTTCAGCCGTTGATTTAGCTGCAATGGTGCAGGAGCTCCTCTGCTAGACGTCCATCTCTCTCCAAAGCCAAGCCACGCCCCCCCAACTTTTATTTTTAACAATCAGTTTTTCCTTGTAAAAGTAGTAAAACATGAAATAAACTTTATAAATTTGGTATCGCTGTAATAGTCTTGACTTGCAGAATGAAGATAATGCACCGTTTTTACCACACAGTGAACGCCGTAAAACCAAAACCCCCTAAAATATTGAGGAATCACTGTTTTTTTCCTATTTTACCACACAAATAATTTTATTCCAGTTTCCCACTACATTATATGGTACAATAAATAGTACCGTGAAAATCTACAACTTGTCCAACAAAAAACAAGCCCTCATACGGCTGTATTAAAGGAAAATTTAAAAAGTTATGACTTTCGGAGTGTGGAGATGGAAAAACGAAAGTGAAAATCCGAAAAATGGCTGCGGCAGGAAATTGTGTGTGTGTAAGAGTGTGTGTAAGAATGTGTGTGTGTGCGTGCGTGCGTGTGTGTGTGTGTGTGTGTGTGTGTGTGTGTGTGTGTGTGTGTGTGTGTGTGTGTGTGTGTGCGTGTGTGCGTGCGTGCGTGCGTGTGAATGTGTATATAAACACACACACACAATGAAAATATATAGCATCATGCTATATATTAGCATGATGCAGCGATCCAGTGATTGCAGCACTTGTCTGTCTTTACTCTTGCCTTACAGAAGATGTCTCTACAGGAGATTCTGTGACCTGAATGGTTGAGCTGATTTGCTCGTGCACGAGTTAAAAGCAAAGCATCCTGGGATATAAGGGCACAAGCTCTGGTTTCAATTCCCTTAGCTGATGTCACAATCAGGAAGTGACCGCCCATTTCAATATGCAGCAAGAGAATATTTTACTTTTATTGTCTGACATGTATTATGGCTGGATATTGGGCTAGGAAGTAGCTATCTACATAATATAGATATAGTTGGAATTAAAGTGAAAGGCTCTATTCAGCTTTTTCCAAAAATGATTTTTAGGCAATGTCATTGGAGGTACGCTTTAAGATTTATTTTGTATATATTTATGACATTTTATAATTTTTAAAGAATCAAAAAGTTACATGCCTATAAAACATGTATTTCAATGTCAATGTTATATACAGATTATTGTAAGTATTATTAATATTAGTAACAAAACAATAATAAAGTAATAATTCTTTTTATTATTAGTAACATTTTTTTTTTTTCATTTTAGCAATCTTTATTCTTATAAAAGGACAACATCCATAGAAAAAAAAAGAACTTTCCAATTTTGGTCATTTTCTTGCATATCCACAGAATATGCCATGTATGTTAGATAAATGCGGGTCCCAACTCTGGGTCCTACACCTGTCACTAGAACGGGGCCCCCTAAACCCCATTCTACCTTTTTTGGCTCCCACTGCCTCCCAGCCATTCCTGATTAGAGGGTCAGGAATTACAAAAACAGCGTAGCTCGCTGAGTTTCCGTAACTCCCATAGAAGTAAATGGCAGTTATAGAAGCAGCGTAGCAGACGAGCTACTCTGCTTCCATGATTGCCGTTCACTTCTATGGGAGTTACTGAAACAGCTTAACTCAGCGAACTATGCTGTTTTCCTAATTCCTGACATCTAATCAGGAAGCGGCTGGGAGGCCCCCGGGAGCCGAGAAAAGTAGAACAGGGTTTAGGGGGCTCCGTTCTAGAGATAGGTGCAGGTCCCAAAGGTGGATATGCCAGCAAATGTCCAACATGGGCAAACCCCTTTAATAATCACATACTTTCACATATCATTCTCTCCTATATACACTCCCTCCTTGCCAAGTTTGGCACAGTATTATGATTTAACGTGCCTTATCATGGACTCCAAATGGCTACAAATTTTTTAATATTATTTAAAGACTTAAGCAACTTGGGCAATTATGTGACCAATTATGTAACCATTGTGACTAGCTAATAATGACCTACATATATTTAATATAACGTTACTGCTTTCACTATGTGTAGCTGTATAACCAAGAGTACAAAATTTGATATTGTCAATACCGTGGAGTATGTGGACCCACTGGGCCGCTCCATCGTAGCGGAGTAGCAGCTGGCCAAACAAGAATCAAAGATAGTCTTTAGGACAAGAGTACCTGAAATAAAAGCTAGGCAGATACTTGACTTGGCACACGCTTTTCTTGGCAGACACTTGACTTGGCAGACGCTTGACTTGATTGACACTTGACTGACACTTGACCATTTTCAGAACAAACATGGGAAGACACAACAACGCTCAGGCAAGGGGGAAGTGGGCAGAGACTGTTTTATAGTTCAGGGTGCATTTTGGACTGGGTAGAAACAATTTTACTGACCCTCAAGGAAGCAGAGGAGAGCTGCATGTAGGACATGCCGGCGGTCAGTGACCGCAGGCATAACAGATATCAAATAACATATCTGTATTATAGACTTCTTAATCTTCCAAATAATGCAAGACTTGTAACGTCTTAATTTTGGGCAAATCCAAAATAAATAAATCATTGTTCCTTAGTAAGTTTGACATTTAGAATACAGAGATGAGACTCTAGGTGCAGATTCAGTCAGTAATTTTGGAGAAAGTATAGCTTGATATAGAAAAACTGGATTTGAGAATCTCTAAGATTCTTTTAGAGATAAAAAGTACTACATCCTCAATATTCTTACCAATTTTTCATCAAAAATGGCGTCACAAAATAGGGCATTGGCTAAGGGCTTACCACATTTATCACCAAATTCATAGAAAGTGCCTCGGCATTTAGTAAGAGTGGCCTTGGCCCTAGACATGTCAAGAAATCACACATGTTCCCTGAGTACCATGATTTCTGCAGTGGAATTTTGTTTGTGCGAAGTTTCAAGACGTCGTATCTGGGATAGGAGCTCTTGGGATTGTTGGATAGGCAGCTGTTTAGCTTGTGCATATTTCATAGATATAAAAAATGTTAAGCAGGGATTCCCACCCCCTTAAAGCCTCCCCCTTTCCCCCAAACATTTCCACCTACTGTGAACGAATTTAACTAATTCCACCACTACGTCTGGTTGTTCTAGCTTCCATTTTAATTTTAATGCTTAGAGAAATTAATAATGTGTTTCTGCTGAGTCTAAGATAATTTTTTGCTGAATAACAAAAAAATTAACTCGACAAGAATAAAAGACTTTTACGACTAAGGAAAAAAGAGGGAAGTCAAGACCATGCCATCCACATCCTCCTGTTACAGAAGACAGAAGATGATAAAGGAGAGATGACTACAAAAAATTAATATCATCCTAGATAATGAATTACTAGAAAATATTGCAATGCCAAGAAAATATTCTGAATGTAAGGTATTTTTTTTTTTTTTTTGCAGACTCAAGAGAAAATGTTATAGCTGATATGTAAATGTTCAGCCTAAAAATACTATATAAACTACCTCCTATTTTATGGAGGAGAGCATTTGCCATGCATTTGCCATACATGCAAAGTGACACCCGTATGTCACTTTACTGTAAACCCTTTTCTTAAGAAAATAAATATACAGTGAAGGAAATAAGTATTTGATCCCTTGCTGATTTTGTAAGTTTGCCCACTTTCAAAGTCATGAACATTCTAGAATTTTTAGGCTAGGTTAATTTTACCAGTGAGAGATAGATTATATTTAAAAAAAAACAGAAAATCACATTGTCAAAATTATATATATTTATTTGCATTGTGCACAGAGAAATAAGTATTTGATCCCCTACCAACCATTAAGAGTTCAGCCTCCTCCAGACCAGTTACACGCTCCAAATCAACTTGGTACCTGCATTAAAGACAGCTGTCTTACATGGTCACCTGTATAAAAGACTCCTGTCCACAGACTCAATTAATCAGTCTGACTCTAACCTCTACAACATGGGCAAGACCAAAGAGCTTTCTAAGGATGTCAGGGACAAGATCATAGACCTGCACAAGGCTGGAATGGGCTACAAAACCATAACTAGGACGCTGGGTGAGAAGGAGACAACTGTTGGTGCAATAGTAAGAAAATGGAAGACATACAAAATGACTGTCAATCGACATCGATCTGGGGCTCCATGCAAAATCTCACCTCGTGGGGTATCCTTGATCCTGAGGAAGGTGAGAGCTCAGCTGAAAACTACACGGGGGGAACTTGTTAATGATCTCAAGGTAGCTGGGACCACAGTCACCAAGAAAACCATTGGTAACACATTACGCCGTAATGGATTAAAATCCTGCAGTGCCCGCAAGGTCCCCCTGCTCAAGAAGGCACATGTACAGGCCCATCTGAAGTTTGCAAATGAACATCTGGATGATTCTGAGAGTGATTGGGAGAAGGTGCAGTGGTCAGATGAGACTAAAATTGAGCTCTTTGGCATTAACTCAACTCGCCGTGTTTGGAGGAAGAGAAATGCTGCCAATGACCCAAAGAACACCGTCCCCACTGTCAAGCATGGAGGTGGAAACATTATGTTTTGGGGGTGTTTCTCTGCTAAGGGCACAGGACTACTTCACTGCATCAATGGGAGAAAGGAGGGAGCCATGTACCATCAAATCCTGAGTGACAACCTCCTTCCCTCCACCAGGACATTAAAAATGGCTTGTGGCTGGGTCTTCCAGCACGACAATGACCTGAAACATACAGCCAAGGCAACAAAGGAGTGGCTCAAAAAGAAGCAGATTAAGGTCATGGAGTGGCCTAGCCAGTCTCCAGACCTTAATCCCATCGAAAACTTATGGAGGGAGCTGAAGATTCAAGTTGCCAAGCGACAGCCTCGAAATCTTAATGATTTACAGATGATCTGCAAAGAGGAGTGGGCCAAAATTCCATCTAACATGTTTGCAAACCTCATTATCAACTACAAAAAACGTCTGACTGCTGTGCTTGCCAACAAGGGTATTGCCACCAAGTATTAAGTCTTGTTTGCCAAAGGGATCAAATACTTATTTCTCTGTGCACAATGCAAATAAATATATATAATTTTGACTATTTGATTTTCTTTTTTTTTTTTTAGATAATCTATCTCTCACTGGTAAAATTAACCTAGCCTAAAAATTCTAGACTGTTCATGACTTTGACAGTGGGCAAACTTACAAAATCAGCAAGGGATCAAATACTTATTTCCTTCACTGTACATGACTCTGGAGCAAGTGTTTGACGTTAAATTCTCCGCAACACTATTATCGCTTTAAACTGATAATAGTGAGCATCTGGCGAGACCAAGGCTGGTAAATCGTAAATCCAGGCATATTGAAGCTGATGAGTTTGCAATCTTTTTTTTTTTTTTACACCATTGTAGCTATCTGGATTTTTTTGTGTATCTTTAGAAAAAACAGTATAAAAAAGTTATCCTTTCATTGTTGTACATAACGTTTCCAAATTTTTTGCGTTTTTTAAAATGTTATCTCTATTTTGCTAAAAGAAAATACCAGAATAGAACATGGCTGAGAACCTTGTAAATATTTTTTAGTTGGGATCGTGTTTAATTTTGAACATCGGTGAATTTTTTTAAATTTTTATTTTTTTATTTTTTTTCCAAAGAACCAATTTTGCAGAAAGTTAATAATGTCAAATCTCTCAGATTTCTCCGGGTGTCCTACAATTCTTATGTGATTACATCTTGAGTTGTCCTCTTAGGGCATGGCCAGACGTGGCCTGTTTCTGCTGGCACTGTCCGCATCAATGTCGCACATAATCTGCGTTGCAGATTCTGTTGCAGCTTTGCCTAAAATGGGCAGGAAATTGATGCGGATTAGACGTTGCGTATTCAGGTGAAGAGTACTTCCCTACTCTCTATCAGTGCAGGATAAAGAGAGGCAGCCCTTTCCCTAGCAAAAGTAAAAGAAAATCATACTTACCCGGCTGTTGTCCTGGTGACGTCTCCCTCTTTCGACATCCAGCCCGACCTCCCTGGATGACGCGGCAGTCCATGTGACCGCTGCAGCCTGTGATTGGCTGCAGCCATCACTTGGACTGAAACGTCTCCCCGGGAGGCCGGATTGGAGGAAGAAGCAGGGAGTTCTCTGTAAGTATGAACTTCTATTTTTTTTACACGTTGATCTATATTGTGATCGGTAGTCACTGTCCAGGGTTCTGAAACAGTTATTGCCGATCGTTTAACTTTTTCAGCACCCTGGACAGTGACTATCTCCTGACATCGCCTAGCAACGCTCCTGTAATTACGGGTGCACACACGTAGTCACCCGTAATTATGGGAGCCCCATTGACTTCTATGGTCCTGCCCGTGCCGTAATTACGGGTGTTTTTACATTTGTGTGCATGGAGCCTCAGTCTGGATATAGACCTAGAAATACATAGGTCCAACCAGAATGAAGTAATATCCTGTTCGAAATAAATGATACGCAATGCAACACACATAACATCTGCGAATTTCATTGCAGAATTTTGAATCTCCATTGAAGTCAATGGAGAAATTCCGCAATGAGTCCGCAACAAGTCCGCTACACGTCTGCAACAGCCAGTGTATGCTGCGGACACCAAATTCCGCACCACAGCCTATGGTCCGCAGCGGAGTTTTCCGCCACTTCAGCACGAACCTAACTGAAAAGGTGTGGAAACCAATGGAGAATATGTTCGCAGCGGAATTCCAGAGCAATTCCGCCATGTCTGGCCATGGCCTTATAGTTCTAGTCTGGGGCTCAGTTGATTATTTGTTTGAGATAAAAAAAATAAAAAAAAATTGAGTTGTCCTAATTTCCTTATGAGACACTATTTCTTTAAGATCTGACATGTCTTAAAAAAATATAGATTATTTTATGTTTCCTTTAATATTATTATGATTATTATTAATATTATTATTAGTAATGTAACATGTGTTTATATGACCCTCTAATTGATGAAAACTTAACACATAACTAGAGATGAGCGAACCGGGACAACCGAACCCGGTTTCGGTCCGAACTTCCGGAAAAGTTCGGTTCGCAGCGAATCCGAACTTCACCAAGTTCGGCCGAACCCGTTTTGACCGAACCCGGTCAAAAACATTATACAAATCGGCAGCCACTTGTCTCTATCAATCACTGATAGAGAAAAGAGGCTGCTGATTAAAAATAAAATAAAAAGCATTTCATACGTACCCGGTCGTTGTCTTGGTGACGAGTCCCTCTTCTTCCTCCAGTCCGACCTTTTCCGACGCGGCAGCCTGTGATTGGCTGCAGAGGCCTCTGCAGCCTGTGATTGGCTGCAGAGGCCGCGGCAGCCTGTGATTGGCTGCAGCGCTCACATGGGCTGCATCGTCATCAAGGAATGTCGGGCCGGATGTCGAGAGGGACGCGTCACCAAGGCAACGGCCAGGAGACCGGACTGGAGGAAGCAGGGAGTTCCCGGTAAGTATGAACGTCTTTTTTTTTACAGGTACTGTGATCGGTAGTCACTGTCCAGGGTACTGAAACAGTTACTGCCGATCAGTTAACTCTTTCAGCACCCTGTACAGTGACTATTTAGGGTATGTGCACACACACTAATTACGTCCGTAATTGACGGACGTATTTCGGCCGCAAGTACCGGACCGAACACAGTGCAGGGAGCCGGGCTCCTAGCATCATCGTTATGTACGATGCTAGGAGTCCCTGCCTCTCTGCAGGACAACTGTCCCGTACTGTAATCATGTTTTCAGTACGGGACAGTAGTTCCACGGAGAGGCAGGGACTCCTAGCATCTAGCATCGGCCTGTGGCCAAATATGAAAGGGAGGCCTTTAAACAATTGCGTGATAGGAACACATATGTTAAATTAACACATAGCCCCGTATCCTCTTTTTCATCGGATTTGGCCAAGATTCTTGATAGAGCGCTGGACAAGGGACTCATTCCTAAAAAAATCTATGAGGGACTCCTAACAGATGATCCCAAGATACCAACGCTCTATTTGTTACCCAAAGTACACAAGAATCTTGTGGATCCCCCAGGACGCCCGATCGTGTCGGGTATGGGAGGCCTCTGTGATCCCATCTGCAAATTCATTGACTTTTATTTGAAGCCACTAGTCAGTGACCTGCCCTCATACGTTAGAGACACGACGGAAGTCCTGGGGAGATTAGATGGTATCCAAATCGAACCGGATATGCTTTTAGTCACGGCAGACGTTGAGTCCCTCTATACCTGTATACGGCATTGTGATGGGATGGAGGCAGTCCGCTTCTTCCTGGGGACCAGCAACCGGGATGTAGAAATGTGTGATCTTATTTTAGAACTGTTGCAATATATTTTGACCCACAATTTTTTTGTTTTCAAGGATCACTATTATCTGCAGACTACCGGCACTGCCATGGGCGCGGCCTGCGCGCCATCCTATGCAAACCTGTTTCTCGGTCTTTGGGAGAGGCAGGTTTTCCTTGGGGGTGGCGCCCAGGCCGCCGAACATGTGCAGTGTTGGTTACGATACATTGATGATGTATTGTTCATCTGGCAAGGGTCGGAGAGTGAATTGACTGGGTTCATGCAGCAGCTTAATCTGAACCCGTATAACATCAAATTGACATATAAAGCTCATAAACAACAAATAGACTTCTTGGATGTTCAGATTTTTGCTGACTGTGATGGATTTCTTCAAACGGATGTTTACCGTAAATCCACATCAGTCAACTCTCTCCTGCATGCATCATCTTTTCATACTCGTCCAACAGTTAAAGCCATCCCGGTTGGGCAGTTTCTCAGGATGAAGCGGATCTGCTCCACAGATAGACTCTTCGAGTGCCAATCAGACGAATTAAAATCTAGATTCGCTGATAGAGGGTACAGTAGACGTCTCATTAAATCGGGGTACAGCAGGGCTAGGAGAACACCGCGATGTGACCTTTTAAGAACTAAAACATTTCGACCAGTAGACAATAGTGTACGTTTCATTACTACTTATAATAGTCAATGGGACAAAATAAGATCGATCCTTGAACATCACTGGTCTATTTTGAGATCAGAACCGTGCCTCGCTAAATGTCTTCCCTTAAAACCCACGATGACGGCCAAAAGGAGCAAAAATCTTAAGGATCTTCTTACCAGGAGTCATTACGTACCTAAACATACTAACCCCTTTGGCCCACGGGAACCCACTATTGGATGTTATCCATGTGGTGGATGCGTGGCGTGCCCTAACATTAGTAGAGCCAAAGACTTTTCAACAGCTGATGGATTAAGAACTTTTAAAATCAGGGAATACATCTCCTGTAGCTCCACTTATGTAGTGTATTATGCACTTTGTGCATGCCCTAAGATCTACGTTGGCCTGACTTCTAGGCAGCTGAGGATTCGCACAAGGGAACACGTTCGTGACATCTCTGGTGCGAAAACAATAAGTGATCTTGGACAGCTGAAAACGCTGCCGAGACACTTCAAACAATTTCATAATTGCAATCCTGTCTCTTTCATGATTCGTGGCATTGAACATGTACATTGTGGCATCAGAGGGGGCAATCTGAGGAAGGTTCTAGCCCAAAAGGAGTGTATGTGGATTGTAAAATTGGGATCCATGGCTCCTGTTGGTCTTAACGAACAACTAAATTTCACCTCTTTTCTTTAGAATCCCTTATTTCCACTGGTTTTTAACTAGGATTTTAATTGTGTGTGTCTGCTTTTTCTTAATCATATAGGTACTTGCTATCTCATAGTTCTGACAGCTCCTTCGTGATGAAAACTCGTCCTTCCTGATCTGTATGCATTTGGAAAACGGAGGGAGAAGATTCCCTGGCTATTCGTAGCCCTATCCTTTATGGAGGATATAATAATCCCCTCAACTATATGTCTGCTATCTAAATATCACTTCTGTTTACATAGTGCATGTTATTTGCAATTTGATATATATATTGTTTTTGATTTTTTGTTACCCATCCTACACCTGTAAATTTATGTTATCCAGTATCGATTTTATGTGTTTGTTATGTCACCTTATGGTGTAATGTATTTCACCTTTATTATTTAATTCTTATTAGTTGTTATTTATTATATCTTATTACATCACTGTTCATGGTTACATTATTACTTCCCCTCATATTTTTCATATGTGTGGGTCTTATAACTCACCTTCACCTTTATATATTTTTACTTCTATTTTTGGGTCTGACGTTAACATATATGTCTTTTTTCATTGAATTTCTGACACTGTACGTGTAATACTACTTACTAGACATTTGTCTCTTCTCCTTTAACCTACTGTATTTTCGGTTTAACTTAGGAGATTCTGACACAGCTCATTATAGGCAGTAGGACATTAATATATATCTTTCTTCTCCTCCCGTGCTCACCGTCCAATCAGGTGCGCGCGTCCTCTGTGTGACGCTGTTGTGTGGCCGGCCCTCCTCCTTGCCCCCTATAGCGCACTGCGCATGCCTGGGATCCCTGTACGCGTCGGGGGTCTCTGGTGTGCGCTCGAGCGCTGGGGGCTGGAAGTGGGGCATGCCTCACTTCCGGTCTCGGCAGATGACGTGCGCCGGAATCTTCTTGGACTGAGTTTTACTCGATTCACCTGGGGCTTGCGCTACTTATACTCCTCATCTTTTTAGACACTTCACACCCCTTGAGGAAGCACATCGCGAAACGCGCGTTGGGGTTTTTCTACTCACACTAGCTCGACTCTCTGCAATCACCGTTCAGTATGGGTAAGTTGTTGTATCAGTGGGTGGACGTTCGGCTTATTTAGGCTGCAGTTTGTGAACTTTCTTTCTTTCATCTTATATGACTGATGGTCTGTAATTCTTCCCAGACCTTTGCGTGACTGTAGGTCATACATCACCTGTTGTTTATGATACTGTATCTTTATATACGTACCCATGACATTATCGCCTTACAGTGTTGTTGTATATGACTTGCGTCATGATTATACTGGTCCGCTCACTCTAGTCTGTGTATTGTACACTGCCCTTCATTCTGCTATATAGAGATATTCCTGCTAGTTGTGTTTTAGTGTAACTATTCAGAGTCTTCATGTCCAGCTCTGTACCGTTTTATCTTTCATACATGTTTCTATATGTTTAATAAAATTATTTTCTTTTAATATTGGCTAGTATGCTCCTTTGTGTCTCTAGTGTATATCATAAGTATGATGCTAGGAGCCCGACTCCCTGCAGTGTGTTCGGTCCGGTACTTGCGGCCGAAATACGTCCGTCAATTACGGACGTAATTAGTGTGTGTGCACATAACCTTACTGACGTCGTCTAGCAACGCTGCCGTAATGACGGGTGCACACATGTAGCCACCCGTCATTACGGGGCCTCATGCACACGACCATAAAAACACCCATTATCACGGGTCGTAATTACGACCCGAAATAGCGGGCCCATAGACTTCTGTTAGCCACGGGTACCTTCCCGTTTTCTCACGGGAAGGTGCCCGTGCCGTTAAAAAGATAGAACATGTTCTATTTTTTTATTTTACGGGCCGTGCTCGTACTTACGACTCGTAACTACGAGCACGGCCGGCCGGCCGACCACGGGCAGCCGGCCGCTTTTGCGAACCGTGCTGTCATTATAATTATAGCAGCACGGCCCGTAAAATAGAAAAATAGAACATGTTCTATTTTTTTAATGGCACGGGCACCTTCCCGTGAGAAAACGGAAAGGTACCCGTGGGTAACAGAAGTCTATGAGCCCGTTATTGCGGGTCGTAATTACGACCCGCAATAACGGGTGTTTTTACGGTCGTGTGCATAATGGGAGCACGGCTCGGAAAAACGAACGGCTGCCCGTGCTCATCTCCTGAAATACTCTGTGCTGCCTTAAAATCTGTGGACAGGTCAGGATCCTGTTTCTTTTAAATGCTGCTAGGGAACCCGCTCGATCCACTATATAAGGCTACGCTACAGTGCAGCATTTAAAAGAAACAGGATCCTGACCTGTCCACAGAGTTTAAGGCAGCACAGAGTATTTCAGGAGATGAGCGTGCAGATTCAGTGCTGCTGTGAACTCTGCTCTTACCATTACGTAGCTCTCAGTCTGTTACCTCTCCTCCACTCCTGTCCTCAAGAACACCTTCACATGATTGGCAAGTCACCACGTAATGGTAAGAGCAGAGTTCACAGCAGCACAGAGTATTTCAGGAGATGAGCGTGCGGATCTTGTGCGTGGTGGTGACTTGCCAATCATGTGAACGTGTTATAGAGGACAGGAGTGGAGGAGATGTAACTGACTGAGCTACGTAATGGTAAGAACAGAGTTCACAGCAGCACAGAGTATTTCAGGAGAGGAGCGTGCAGATTCAGTGCTGCTGTGAACTCTGCTCTTACCATTACGTAGCTCAGTCTGTTACCTCTCCTCCACTCCTGTCCTCAATAACACCTTCACATGATTGGCAAGTCACCACCCCGCACAAGATCTGCACGCTCCTCTCCTGAAATACTCTGTGCTGCTGTGAACTCTGCTCTTACCATTACGTGGTGACTTGCCAATCATGTGAAGGTGTTCTGGAGGACAGGAGTGGAGGAGAGGTAACAGACTGAGAGCTACGTAATGGTAAGAGCAGAGTTCACAGCAGCACTGAATCTGCATGCTCATCTCCTGAAATACTCTGTGCTGCCTTAAACTCTATGGACAGGTCAGGATCCTGTTTCTTTTAAATGCTGCACTGTAGCGCAGCCTTATATAGTGGATCGAGCGGGTTCCCCAGCAGCATTTAAAAGAAACCGTGTTTGTGTATGTGTGTGTGTGTTTGGGTATGTGACTTTGTCTGTTTTTGTTTTTATATGTGTGTTTGTGTATATGTGTGTGTGTGTGTGTGTGTATATATGGGTGTGTTTGTGTATATGTGTTTGTGTATATGTTTGTGTATATATGGGTGTATTTGTGTATATGTTTGTGTGTAGATGTTTGTGTGTGTTTTTGTATATGTGTGTGTTTGTGTATATGTGTGTATATGGGTGTGTGTTTGTGTGCATATATGGGTGTGTTTGTGTATATGTGTTTGTGTATATGTGTGTTTGGGTATGTGTGTTTTTGTTTGTATATGTGTTTGTGTATATGTGTTTGTGTATGTGTGTGTATAACTGTGTGTGTGTGTGTGTGTGTGTTTGGATATGTGTGTTTTTGTTTGTATATGTGTGAGTTTGTGTATATGTGTGTGTGTTTGTTTATGTGTGTGTGTGTGTGTGTGTGTGTGTGTATATATGTGTGTGTCTGTGTATGGTTGTTTGTTTGTGTGTGTGTGTATATATATGTGTGTAGGTGAGTAGAAGTATTGGTATTGTTCACATTGATAACTGTTTTTTTATGTTGTTGCAGATTTTGATGTACCGATTGGACTACATCTTCGATTCGTTGGACTACTGCGTAGATCTATGTTTTTTCAAATTTTAATAAAATGGTTAACGAGGGTTTTGTTGGGGATTTCTTATTTCAATAAAAAAGAATTGTCTTTGTGGTTTTTTTTAAACTTTATTAGTGCCTAGATAATGGCAGTTGGCTGATTGACAGCGTCCATTATTAAAGCGGTACTTAGTGTTAGCCGGTGCAGAGGCTAGCACTAACCACCCATTATTACCCCGGTACCCACCACCACCAGGGATGCCGGGAAGAGCTTGGTACGATCCAGTACCCGACCATCTGTTGTGATGGTCGGGTACTGGGGCGGCCGGAGGCTGGTATAATGGGGCTGGGAAGGGCCAAAATCAGTGGACCTTCCCACCCTTGTAATGCTAGGCTGCTGCTGCTGTGTTGTATCGGGCTGGTTATAAAAATGGGGGGGACCCCCACGTCGTTTTTTTTTTTGAATTTAACAAATTTAGCAATAGACGGGTCCCCCACATTTTTAATAACCAGCCATATACAAGGCCGCAGCAGTCTGGCATTACATTGGTGGGAAGGGCCACTGGTTTTGTCCATTCCCAGGCTAATAACACTGTGTTGTATGTGGCTGGTTATGATAAATTGGGTGAAACCCCATGTCTTTTTAAAAAAAAAAAATTAAATAAATAATTTAAAAAAATGACGTGGGGTCCCCCCCACTTTTATAACCAGCCAGATACAACACAGCAGCAGCAGCCTAGCATTACAAGGGTGGGAAGGTCCACTGTTTTTGGCCCTTCCCAGCCTCATAATACCAGCCTGCGGCCGCCCCAGAGCACGACCATCACAACAGATGGTCGGGTACTGGATCGTACCTGGCTCTTCCCGGCACCCCTGGTGGTGGTGGGTACCGGGGTAATAATGGTGGTTAGTGTTAGCCTCTGCACCGGCTAACACTAAGCCTCGCCTTAGTAATGGATGTTGTCACTCAGACAGCGGCCATTACTAAAGTGGTAGTAATAAAATTTGAAAAGAAAAAGACAAAGATATAGATAAAATATTTTATTGAAATAAAGCACCCCCAACACAACCCTCATTAACCATTTTATTGTAGAAAAAAAAACGTCATCGAAGTAGTCCTCGAAACCGACGGAGTCCAAACACCAAACCTGTGAAAAAAAATAATTAAATAAAACATGTCGTAGGCTTAGATTCAGTTTAATGTGTGATACTGACTGTTATACCATGTAGAGAAGCCTGCCGTGAAGTTGACTTAGATACAGGGCGCCAGCAGACAGTATCATACATGGCCATACAGACATATATACAAACATACATACAAGCATGCACATATATACATGCAAATATACATACATGCAAACATACACACATATATACATGCAAACTATCATACATACATGCATACACACACACACATGAAAACATACATACATACAAACATGCAAAGATACATACATACATATATACAAGCCTGCACAAATATACATGCAAACATAAATACATGCAAACATAATTACATACATGCACATATATATAAACATACATGCAAACATACATGCAAAAATAAAAACATGCAAACATACATACATGCACATATATACATACATACATGACAACATACATACAAACATACATGACAACATACATACATGCAAACATACATACATACATGCAAACATACATACATGCAAACATGCACACATGCAAACATATATACATGCAAATATACATACAAACATGCACATGTATACATACATGCCAACATACATGCAAACATACATGCACATATATACATACATACATGACAACATACACACATGCACATATATACATACATGCCAACATACATGCACATATATACATACATGACAACATACATACATACATGCATACATACATGACAACATACATCCATACATATATATATATATATATATATATATATATATACACACACATGCAAATATACATACAAACATGCATACATACATGCAAACATACATTCATGCAAACACACATACATGCAAACATACATACATACATTCATGCAAACATACATACATACATACAAATATACATACACACATGCACATATATACATGACAACATACATACATACATGACAACATACATGCAAAAATACATACATGCAAACATACATACATACATGCAAATATATACATGCAAATATACATACAAACATGCACATATATACATACATGCCAACATACATGCACAGATATACATACATACATACATGACAACATACATACATGCCAACATACATACATACATACATACATACATGCCAAAAAAAAATAATAATACGTTCATACTTACTTTCCTCCTGTCCGGCCTCCAGCGATGACGTTTCATCCATGTTGCCGCTGCAGCCTGTGATTGGCTGCAGAGGCGGTCACGTGGGATGAAGCGTCATCCTGACGTGCGTGACCGCCACTACAGCCTGTGATTGGCTGCAGCGGCGAAAGGGATGAAACGTCATCGCTGGAGGCCGGACAGGAGGAAAGTAAGTACGAACGTATAATTTTTATTTTTTTATTACATTTAAATTGTATTTTCCGCGCGCCGAGCATGTACTGTCAAGGTTGCTGAAAGAGTTAGTGCAGCCCATTAACTCTATCAGCACCCCGGACAGTAGCATGCTCGGAGCACGGAAGTGACAGGTTCGGTCAGAACTAGTTCGGTCCGAACCGAACTTTTTTGTGAAATTCGGCGAACTAGCCGAACCGAACTTTTGATAAGTTCGCTCATCTCTACACATAACATTGAAATTACCATAGCCATATAGTTAAAAAAAAGATACTACACACGTCCTCCACAAGATGTCTCTACAACACACAAGGTAAGCAAATCCCTAATAACTATACAAATTTGTGCAAAAGTTACATAAAATAGTGAACTCTAAATATTTTAAGAAAGTACTTCGTATACAAAATAATCACAAGCCAAGAGATAATACTGTTATTATATCTGGTATCAGACTATTACTTAATTTAAACATATGCTTTTGCATTGTTATATACATTGACATTACCAAAACATGTAATTACGTTATAAGTTAAATGTACACCTTTGCCCTTTTTATATTGTTCATTTGCTTCCTTATTGCAAATTGTAATAACTTTCTAAATAGTTTTCATAGTCTGCATAGTTTCATAGTACGGTTGAAAAAAGACACATGTCCATCAAGTTCAACCAAGGAATGGGAAAGGGAAGGGAAAAATCTGTTGTAGAGTGTATTATGTAGCTGGCTGTGGTTCTGCTTCTGGCATAGATCCGACAGCACACTGCTCCTGGCTGCTGTGGGCTCAGAGCTGACGTCATCTGCTCTCTACCTGCTTTCTGTCAGTGTTAGAGATACCAGCAGGGAAGGGAGGAGGTTGTACACAGCAGAGTAAGGCTAAGTTCACATGTCGTTTTTACGGTACGTCTGAAGTGCATGTTTTGACATAAAAAAAACCTGTCAAAACGTGTACCACAGCGTGTATATTGAATTCTATGGTCAGGACGGATGACCTAATAATGTACTTTGTGCATACGTTTTGTGTGCTTACGTTCTATCCTTTTTTTTCAATGTCCTGAAAAGCGTAGTCTACTACGCTTTTCAGTACTTTTTCAAAGGATATACCATACGAATACGTTTTATTTGTATTGAAGCCAATGACGACGTATGGACGACGTATGCAATCTTAAAACGTATACGTTTTTGTCACCATATATGGGAAATCTTGACTTTACAACGTTTGATTTAGCTCAAGAACACAAAAAGTATAAGTTTTTAGAAGTAAGAAAGGAAACAAACATACACTACCGTTCAAAAGTTTGGGGTCACCTAGACAATTATGTGTTTTCCATGAAAACTCACACTTATATTTATCAAATGAGTTGCAAAATGACTAGAAAATATAGTCAAGACATTGACAAGGTTAGAAATAATGATTTTTATTTCAAATAATAATTTTCTCCTTCAAACTTTGCTTTTGTCAAAGAATGCTCCATTTGCAGCAATTACAGCATTGCAGACCTTTGGCATTCTAGCTGTTAATTTGCTGAGGTAATCGGGAGAAATTTCACCCGATGCTTCCAGAAGGCCCTCCCACAAGTTGGATTGGCTTGATGGGCACTTCTTGCGTACCATACGGTCAAGCTGCTCCCACAACAGCTCTATGGGGTTGAGATCTGGTGACTGCGCTGGCCACTCCATTACAGATAGAATACCAGCTGCCTGCTTCTTCCCTAAATAGTTCTTGCATAATTTGGAGGTGTGCTTTGGGTCATTGTCCTGTTGTAGGATGAAATTGGCTCCAATCAAGCGCTGTCCACAGGGTATGGCATGGCGTTGCAAAATGGAGTGATAGCCTTCCTTATTCAAAATCCCTTTTACCTTGCACAAATCTCCCACTTTACCAGCACCAAAGCAACCCCAGACCATCACATTACCTCCAGCATGCTTGACAGATGGCGTCAGGCACTCTTCTAGCATCTTTTCAGTTGTTCTGCGTCTCACAAATGTTCTTCTGTGTGATCCAAACACCTCAAACTTCGATTCGTCTGTCCATAACACTTTTTTCCAATCTTCCTCTGTCCAATGTCTGTGTGCTTTTGCCCATATTAATCTTTTCCTTCTATTAGCCAGTCTCAGATATGGCTTTTTCTTTGCAACTCTGCCCTGAAGGCCAGCATCCCGGAGTCGCCTCTTCACTGTAGACGTTGACACTGGTGTTTTGCAGGTACTATTTAATTAAGCTGCAAGTTGAGGACCTGTGAGGCGTCTATTTCTCAAACTAGAAACTCTAATGTACTTGTCTTGTTGCTCAATAGTGCAGCGGGGCCTCCCACTTCTCTTTCTACTCTGGTTAGAGTCTGTGTGTGCTGTCCTCTGAAGGAAGTAGTACACACCGTTGTAGCAAATCTTCAGTTTCTTGGCAATTTCTCGCATGGAATAGCCTTTATTTCTAAGAACAAGAATAGACTGTCGAGTTTCACATGAAAGCTCTCTTTTTCTAGCCATTTTGAGAGTTTAATCGAACCCACAACTGTAATGCTCCAGATTCTCAACTAGCTCAAAGGAAGGTCAGTTTTATAGCTCCTCTAAACAGCAAAACTGTTTACAGCGGTGCTTACATAATTGCACAAGGGTTTTCAAGTGTTTTCTAATCATTCATTAGCCTTCTAACACAGTTAGCAAACAGAATGTACCATTAGAACACTGGAGTGATGGTTGTTGGAAATGGGCCACTATACACCTATGTAGATATTGCATTAAAAACCAGACGTTTGCAGCTAGAATAGTAATTTAGCACATTAACAATGTATAGAGTGTATTTCTCATTAATTTAATGTTATCTTCATTGAAAAAAACTGTGCTTTTCTTTCAAAAATAAGGAAATTTCTAAGTGACCCTAAACTTTTGAACGGTAGTGTATACTACAAAAAAGTAAGTGTTTGTTACAAATTCATACGTTTTTGTAACTTTAAAATTGTATATGTTGTTGTATACCACAAATGTGTGCACAAATCGAAATGTGAACTTAGCCTAAACTGTATTACAGAGGGAGGAAGGCACCCATAGTCTGCAGGTGGACCAGAAACGATCACACAGGCCACATCAGTGAATCCAGAACAGAATCTGCAAGGGAGGGGGAGAGATCACACGCATAGGCAACTTCAGTGTACATAAAAGGAGTTTACTCTCTGGGTGTTACTGGAGTCTTTAACCCCTTAGTGTCTAAGCCTGTTTTGGCCTTGTGGACACAGCCGATTTTTGCAAATCTGACATGTGTTACTTTATGTGGTAATAACTCCAGAATGCTTTTGCCTATCCAAGCGATTCTGAGATTGTTTTCTCGTGACATGTTGTACTTTATGATACTGAAAAAATGTTGTCGTTAAATTCAATATTTATTTGTAAAAAACACCAAAATTTTGAGAAAATTTGCAAAAATCTGCATTTTTCTAAATTGTAATGTATCTGCTTGTAAAACAGATAGTAATACCACACAAAATAGTTACTAGTTAACATTTCCTATATGTCTACTTTATGTTTGCATAGTTTTTTGAACGTCCTTTTATTTTTCTAGGACGTTACAAGGCTTAGAACTTTAGCTAGAATTTCTCGCATTTTCAAGAAAATTTCAAAAGGCTATTTTTTCAGGGACCAGTTCAGTTCTGAAGTGGCTTTGAGGGTCTTATATATTAGAAAGTCCCAATAAATCACCCCATTTTAAAAACTGCACACCTCAAAGTATTCAAAATAGCATTCAGAAAGTATTTGAACCCTTTAGGCATTTCACAGGAAATAAAGCAAAGTAGAGGTGAAATTTACAAATTTCAATTTTTTTTTTATGAAATTCATTTGTAATACATTTTTTCTGTAACGCAGAAGGTTTTACGAGACAAACGCAAATCAATACTTATTGCCCAGATTCTGCAGTTTTTAGAAATATCCCAGATGTGGCCCTAGTGCGGTAATGGACTGAAACACAGGCCTCCGAAGCAAAGGAGCACCTGGTGGATTTTGGGGCCTCTATTTTATTAGAATATATTTCAGGCACCATGTCAGGTTTGAAGAGGTCTTGTGGTGCCAAAACCGTTGAAAACCCCCAAAACTGGCCCCATTTTGGAAACTACACCCCTCAAGGAATTTTTCAAGAGGTATAGTGAGCATTTTTAGCCCACAGGTTTTTTTCTAAATTTATTGGAACTGGTCTGTGAAAATTAAAATCTTTTAACAATGTTTTAGTTTTTACAAGGAATAAAGGAGAAAAAGCACCCCAACATTTGTAAAGCAATTTCTCCCGATTACGGCAATACCCCATATGTGGTAACAAACTGCTGTTTGGACCCACGGCACGCCTCAGAAGGGAACGAGGGCCATTTGGATTTTGGAGCACAGATTTTGCTGGAATGGTTTTCGGTGCCATGTCGTGTTTGCATAGCCCTGGAGGGACCATAACAGTGGAAACTCTCCAAATTGACCCCATTTTGGAAACTACACCCCTCAAGGAATTTTTCTAGGGCTATAGTTAGCATTTTGACCCTGCACGGTTTTTGCTGAATTTATGGAAATTATGCCGTGAAATTGAAAATCTAAATTTTTTCTAATAAAATGTAGTTTTAGCTCAGATTTTTTCATTTTTACAATAGATAAAGGAGAAAAAACACCCAAATATTTGTAAAGCAAACTCTTCTGAGCACAGCAATACCCCATATGTGGTAATAAACTGCTGTTTGGACACATGGCGGAAGTTAGAAAGGACGGAGCGCCATTTAACTTTTGGAGCTCATGTTTTGCTGGAATGGTTTGCGGCCCCTTGTCATATTTGCAAAGCCACTGAGTGGCCAAAATAGTGCAAACCCGGCAAAAGTGGCCTCATTTGGGAAACTATGTCCCTCGTGGAATTTATCTAGCGGTATAGTGAGCATTTTGACACCACAGTTTTTTTGCCGAATTATTGGAATTATGCAGTGAAAATGAAAATCTACATTCTTTCCACTAAAATGTTGCATTTTTTTCATTTTCACAAGGAATAAAGGAGAAAAAGCGCCCCAACAATTGTAAGCCAATTTCTCCCGAGTACGGGAATACCCCACATGTGGTCATAAACTGCTGCTTGGATACACCACAGGGCTCAGAATGGCAGGAGTGCTACTTGGCATGTAGATTTTGGTTGATTGTTTTTTGGGCGCCATGTCGCATTTGCAGAGCCCCTGAGGTACCCGTACAGTAGAAACCCCTGAGATGTGACTCCATTTTGGAAACTATACCCCTCATGGTAATCATCTAGGGGTGTACTGAGCATTTTGATGCCACAGGTGTTTCATAGATTGTATTAGAATGAGGCAGTATGAAAATGAAAAATTTTTTTTTTTCCAAAAAATATGTAGTTTTGCACCCAATTTTTTTTCCTCAAGGGGTAATAGGACAAAAAAAACACACATAATTTGTTACCCAATTTCTCCAGAGTACGGCAATACCCTCATGTGTGGCCCTAAACTGCTGTTTGAGCACATGGCAGAGCTCAAAATGGAAGGAGTGTCATGTGGCTTTTAGAGAACAGATTTTGCTGGACTGGTGTATGGGCGCCATATCACATTTGCAGAACTCCCTTGGGTACCAGAGTAGAGTGTAAAACCCTAAGAAGTCACCCCATTTTGTAAACTACACCCCTCAAGGCATTTATCATTTGCCTGGACATATGACAGGGCTTAGGAGTGAAAGGAGCATGTGAGACCTATTTTGGTGATTTTCGCAGCATTAGCCCACAATGGCAGGGCTCTGGGGTCAAATAGTAAAACAAACCCCCTATTAGTGACCCCCATTTTAGAAACTGCAACCCTGAAGGCATTTTATTAACGGGTGTAGTGAGCATTTTGACCACACAGAGTTTTTATTTTCTATAATAAATGAATGCTCAGTGGATGGTGCAAAGTGAAAATTGCAATTTTAGTGCACAATATTTTGTGCCCAGTTCATGCCACTGAAGACAAATACCTCAAACTGTTAAGCGGGTTCTCCCGGGTATAGCGATGCCATATATGTGGACATAAACTGCCCGTTGGGCACACTGCAGGGCTCAGAAGGGAGGGAGCGCCATTTGGCTTTTTGTGCACAGATTTTGCTTAGTAGTAGTTCTGTTTGGGGTTTTGCTGGTATTTCAGTTTATGATGTGGGGGCATATATAATCTGTGCGGAGTACATCAGGGGCATAATAAGAGGGTATAATAATGGGGTAAATAAAAAATAATTCATAGATATTCATCGCCATATTCTGAGAGCCAGAACTTTTTTTTTTTCTCCACCGGAGCTGGGTGAGGGCTTATTTGTTGCGGGACAATCTGTCGTTTTCATTGGTACCATTTTGGGGTACATGCGATTTTTTTTGATCACTTTGTATTTCATTTTTTTGGCAAGCAAGGTGACCAAAAACCTGCAATTCTGATGTTTTTTAGAATTTTTTTTTTACGGCGTTCGCCATGCGCTATGAATGACAATTTTACTTTATTCTGCGGGTCGGTACTATTACTGCGATACCATATGTATATAGTTTCTCTTATGCTTTGCAGCGTCTGCACAATAAAATCACTTGTTTCAAATTTATTATTTGTGTCACCATATTCTGAGGGCCATAACTTTGTTATTTTTCCGTCAAAAAAGCTGCGGGAGGGCTTGTTTTTTGCGGGTTGGGCTTCAGTTTTTAATGGTATAATTTTGGGGTACATGCAACTTTTAGATACCTTTTTTTATTCTATTTTGCGAGGGGTAGTGACTAACAAACAGCGATTCTGGAATAGTTTTTTATTAATTTTTTTTACGGTGTTCACCGTACGGGTAAAATAGTGTGATATTTTTATCGTTTGGGTCGTTACGATTGCAACGATACCAAATTTGTATAATTTTTGTATGTTTTACTACTTTTACACAGTACAAATGCTTTTTTTTCAAAATTATTTGTTTTTATGTCTCCATATTTGAAGACCCGTAACGTTTTTATTTTTTCACCGATGCGGTTGTGTGAGGGCTTTTATTTTGCAGGAAGACTTGTAGTTTTTATTGGTACCTTTTTGGAGTAGATGCGACTTTTTGATCACTTTTTATCAATTTTTTTTTAAGTCAGGATTCATAGAAAACAGCAATTTTTCCATAGTTTTTTATAAAAAAAATTACGGCGTTCACCGTGCGGGTTAAATAATGTAATAAATTTATAGTCGGGGTCGTTACGGACGCGGCGATACCAAATATGTGTAACTTTTTTACTTTATTTTGTTTTTTTAATAGTAAAGCATTTTGTAAGGGGAAAAGCTGGGTTTTTCATTTTTTTTCAAATTTTTTTTTTAAATTAACTTTATTAAACTTTTTTTTTACTTTTTTACTAGTCCCACTAGGGGACTTTAATATGCGATTCTCCGATCGCTATTATAATACACTGCAATACTTTTGTATTGCAGTGTATTACTGCCTGTCCGTTTAAAACGGACAGGCATCTGCTAGGTCATGCCTCCGGCATGATCTAGCAGGCATTCGCTCCAGGCAGACCTGGGGGCCTTTATTAGGCCCCCGGCTGCCATTAGAGACACAGATACCCGGCGATCTTATCGCCGGGTGTCGGTGAGGGAGAGAGGAAGCTCCCTACCTCTCTCCAAAACCACTCAGATGCGGTGCACGCTATTGTGAATCGCATCGGAGGGGTTAAATGGGTGAGATCGATACTAATATCGAACTCACCCGGCAGAGCAGGGACGCCCCCAGCCCTCAGCTGCCTCTAGCAGCTGAGAGCAGGGAGATTTGACGCTCCCTGCTCTGTTTACTTTATCCTGATGCAGTGCCGTAAAAAAGCATATGCATCAGAATAAAGCCCGTTAGTGGCCGCCGTTAAAAGGCGTATTGGCGGTTACTAACGGGTTAAAGGCTATGCACACCATTGAAATATATATATATTTTCTAATAAAAATCTCTAACTTTCTAAATACTTTTTATTAACCCCTTCACACTTCGTGACGTACTATTAGGTGACGCAGAGTGCATCGTTCGGTGTCAGTGACCTATTAGTACGCCTTGGAGTAAATACAGTGCCATTTTCCCCCGGCACGTTCATGAACTATGATAACTGCTGTTTCCGACAGCAGGCTATCACAGCTCAATGTGCAGTGACCAATCACCATGGTCCCGCTTCGGTGATCGCTGCTATTGGTTAGTCAGTGACTACTGACCAATAGTTGTGATCGCTGTCTTCATTTCCTGCTCCTGACATCAGTTCCAGTCACGCCGGCCCTGAACGTCTCTGTTAGCATTAGTGGGTTCTTTGCTTCCTCCTCCATCCACTTCCCACTCCTGTCTTCATCCTCCTTGTGTTTCCCTTGTCACCCCCACATTTTTGGTCAGTGATCTCCTATCACTGACCACTTCTTAGACTTCAGGACCACATTTATTGGTTCCTGGGGATTTTTTTGTTCTTGTTTTCTTTATAAAATATAAGGGAAGAAAATATAAAAATTAATTAAAAAAAAGTTTAGTTTAGACAGTTTAGTATTAGGGTTAGTGTCAGGCAACCGTCAAAAAGCATAATTAGGTATAGCGTCAGGGAATTTAGCGTCAATAATCTGTCACCGTAGTTAGGTTTAGCATTAGTGATCCATCATCGTAGTAAGGTTTACCGTCAGGGAAGTTCACAAAATATCTACTTAGGTTTAGTGTCAGGCACCTGTGACCTAGTTAGGTTTAGTGTCAGGAAAGTCCACTTGTTCTATAAAAAAATAAATGCATAAAAATATATAAATTAATTTTAAAAATTGTTTAGAAAGTTAGTTATCTGCAGCATCTCAGCTAGTTATTTCAGTATTAGGGTTAGTTAGTGTCAGGGAACCGTCAAAAAGCGTATTTAGGTATAGCGTCAGGGAATTTAATGTAAGGAATCCATCACCATAGTTAGGATTAGTGTTAGCGATCTATCACCAAAGTTAGGTTTAGCGTCAGGGAAGCTCAGAATAATCTAGTTAGGTTTAGTGTCAGGGAACCTTCCCCCTAGTTAGGTTTAGCCAGGGAAGTCCACTTGTTCTATAGAAAAAAAACAAAAAAAAAAGCACAATTTCTTTTGGCTAGCTTAGGTAGAAGCCTATTGCTCCCAGTTAGGGAATGTTTTTTTTTCTGTATACCAAATACATTTTACACGTGTCTAAGCACAACAAAAACATATACCAATGGAAATGTACTGCCGAAGAGGCATATTCATTTCTTGCCTTCGATACAGACTCATCGGATGGTCAACCACCTCATCCAGTGATGAAGAGGAGGGGCCCCCTAGGAGATTCCCCAGAAAAAACAACCACAGTTGAAATCCCCAAGCAAAGTGACCTCATTTGGACCCCCCAGACCAGACAATTATCAGCCCCAAATCCCCAAGTAAATGGGCAGGCCAGGGATCAAATTTAAATCGGCAGGTTTTCTTTCACTGATGACTTTATAGAGCTTATGGTGTCCCAGACAAACTTATATGCCCAAAATTTTATCACCAAGAACCCCACATAATTTTATGCCCAATCCCACAGGTGGACTCCTGTAGACACAGAAAAGTTGGGCAACTTCTGGGGACTGATTTTTAACATGGGGCTTCTACATAAGCCATACATTAGGGCCTACTGGAGCACAGACATGTTATACCACACCCCAATGTACCGCATGGCCATGTCCAGGATGCGTTATGAGGCAATACTTCACATCTTACATTATGCTGATAATGAGCAGTGCCCACCCCGAGATGACCCCAGTTTTGACCATTTGTATAAACTAAGACCCTTATTAGACCATTTCAGTACCCGGTTTGCCCAAGCATACACCCCTGAGAAGTGTATTTCTAATAATGAGTCCCTGGTACATTTTAAAGGGAGGCTTCAATTCCGCCAGTGCCTGCCGAATAAGAGAGCAAGGAATGGCGTGAAGAGGTAAAGGCTGTATGAGAGTGCATCAGGGTATACTAACAAATTTAGGATATATGAAGGGAAGGACACCAATATTCTGCCACCAGAATGCCCCCCCATTTACTGGGAGCTAATGCAAAATTGCGTGGGATTTGGTGCACCCACTGCTGGACCAGGGTTACCAACCCTACCTGGATTATTTTCATACCAGCGTCCCACTCTTCAAGGGCCTTACTTCCAGAAGTACTGTGGCATGCGGCGCTGCTAGAAAAAATATGAGAGGCCTCCCTAAGACACTGCTTGGGCAAATACTTAGATGGGTTGAGAGCAGGGCACATTCAAGCAGCAACATATTGTATGTCAAGTAAAAGGACAAGAGAGATGTCCTTGTATTGGCAATAATACATGGCCACACCCGAGGTACATGGGAGGGGTGGACTTGTCAGATCAGGTCCTGAACCCAGGCAGTGCCATGCAGAAATTGAGGATATGGTATAAGAAGCTGGCCATGCACATCATACAGATGGCATTGTACAATGCGTACATGCTACATCGATGTGCAGGAACTTTCCTGGAATTATTATATGATAAGTGATTTTCCAGAACCTAATCTTTAGGGACCAGGAAGGGCGGGCACCCTGTACTTCTGGAAGTGAGGCCACATGCATAGTAACAGGGCAACACTTTCCAGGAGAAGTTCACCAAACTGGTGGGCAGGGAAAAAAGTCAGAAGAGGTGTAGAGTCTGCTATAAGAGCGAGATAAGGAAGGACACAATATATCAATGTCCCTTAAAAACAGGGCTCTGGGGGGGGCGGAGTTACCGCGCATCGTGATGGACGCTTAACTCGAGAGCTCCTCACTTCACCTCCAGAAACAACAGCTTTTAAGCGGTTTACAGCGACAAAATGGTGAGAACCTCTAAAGATAAATACAAAGACTCTCCTGGTCTGACAAAACAGGGGAAACAACAACCTGAAATGGACAAATTTCTGAGGAAAAAACTCACGTCCCCGGCTAAAATGGCGCTGGAACGCCAAGCAGAAGAGGCCGGAGATGACGACTCCGATGGAGAAAGTTCGACAACATACTCGGACACGGCAAGGAGCAGAGATACATTATCGAGATCATATTTTAAGAAAGCCCTGACACAGGCGGTCTCACCGATAATGCAGGAGTTAGCAGATATAAAAAACGACATCAGACAAATTGGACACAGAGTGGATGCGTTGGAAGAAGCCCAGTCCTCCATCTTGGAACATAGTGCCGCGATTAATACGACGCTTGCATCACATCAACTCCACATTAATAATACTCACCTGATGATAGAGGATCAAGAAAACCGCAGCAGAAGACGGAATATAAGAATAAGAGGCCTCTCCGAACTGACAACAGGAGAAGGGCTGCAACAGGTGACGAACCAAATTTTTGTGGAACTAGTGGGGCAAGAGAGAGCCGCTACAATGGTGATAGAGCGGGTACATAGAGCTCTTAGACCAAAGCCTGCATTGCATGAACCTCCGAGAGATATAATCTGTGGACTGTTGAGCTTTGTGGATACGGCATGTTTGTTGAAGGCAGCGAGAGAAAAAGGAGACTTTCAGTTCGAAGAGTCCAAACTATTATTTTTTCAAGATCTTGCTCCTAGTACCCTTGCAAAGAGGAGAATTTTGAAACCTGTCACGGATAAATTGAGATCTAAGAAATTACCAGTGAGATGGCTATATCCGTTCGGATTAGCAACCATAAAAGATGGACGGCAAATTTCTATTCGAGCTCCAGAGGATTTACCGAAGTTCTGGGAGAAGACAGAAATTCAACCAATTGAAATCCCGTCCTGGCTACCGGCACAGCTAGATACAAATTTTCCGGCACTACCGACACAAGAGGAGTGGCAGAGAGCTTCTATATTGAAGTCACCAAGAAATAAGAAACAACAAACGACCGACTTCAGGCCTCAAGACACTTGACCTGGACAGAAGGACGTTATGTTATAATATATTATTTTCTCATTTCTACAGATAGCGGTGAAATTAGAAGATTGCGTGAGTGATGTAAAACAAATGTTTTAATTATATCTCACCCATACACGTAATTTTATTTCATTACATTTTATTTCAAGTTTACGCTATTTTATTTTATTGTATGCTGAAGAGTTAACTTTTCACAGTAAATATAGGTAGATGAGAAAATGTAAAATGGCCGCTCTAAGTAATTCCTGTATAAAATAAGTCTGCATTCAGTTTAGCATAAGCAGAGGAGAAGCTGTTCTTTACCGCAAAGATTGTTTAGTTCGCTACTAAAGTTTCTGGAGGGGGAATTTATATCTGGTGGCGCTATGCTTACCCCCCCCCCCTCTTGTCTTTCCTTACTTTATTACTGTTCTAGTAAGAGAAAGCAAATGGCGACCAGGGAGAAGTTCTATCTCTATATGGTCATCAGACTATGGATAATTCTATGTCTTGACATATCGCTAAGCTCAGTTATACAAAAAGAGCAAGATATAGAAGAAGAGCTTGAAAATGCATTTGTACATAATTTGTTAAGTTTATACTGTGATCGTGCTTGGATAATACTGCGCCTGTCTCACAATGAGGTAGATAGATGGCTTCGTGCAAAATAATATCATTTAATGTTAAAGGATTGAATATTCCGCAAAAAAGAAGCCAGATATTCAATTTAATGAGACGGGAAGCTGCCGATTTGGTCTTCTTGCAGGAAACACACTTTAAAACAAACAAGATCCCTTCACTCCATACTAAAACATATGATAAATGGTATCATTGTACTCATAATGCGGCTTCTAGAGGCGTTTCAATTGGCATACGGAATACTATTCCATTTACCCTTGAAACCTCGCAAGTAGACCCATTAGGTAGATATATCTTTATAAAAGGTACTATCTCCGGTAGGAAAGTAACGCTAGTAAACCTCTATGCACCGAACGTGAGACAGGCGCAGTGGTTGCTGAAAGTAATGCGATTATTGCAACCCTTTTTTGAGGGCCTAGTGGTATTAGGGGGAGACTTTAACCTGACTTTAGACCCGCTTATAGATTCCTCTTCAAAAATATCACCTGTTGCCCACAAAAACCTTAGACGTCTTAAAGTTATGCTAACCAAATTCCAATTAATAGATGTATGGAGACTTCAACACCCATCTATGAGAGATTACACCTTCTACTCTAACCCACATGATTTGTACCATCGCTTAGATTATTTGTTTTTATCTAAACAGTATTTGCCCCAAATATGTTCTTCCACAATTGGGAATATTACCATTTCAGATCATGCCCCAATTTCCGTTAAGATAACTTTGACAGAATTACCTGCCAGGGAGTGGAATTGGAGATTAAATGATACACTATTAGAAAGTACTACAGATGTAGCCTCAATTGAAAGTAAATTGAAAGAATTCTTTGCATTTAACGATGACCCTCTCATATCTAGACCTGTTCTATGGGAGACACATAAGGCGTTTGTGAGAGGAGAATTAATAGCTTTGGCCTCACGTGTAAAGAGACAGAGATCTCAACTCATAAATGAGGTGTTAAACCAAATCTCCTATTTAGAAGCAGTACATAAGAAATCGCAACTGCAAGCTAATCAGATAGAACTACAGAACCTCAGACAGAAATTGAAAAATATATTGAATGTAAGAGCAGCGAAATCCCTCCAGTTACTTAAATATAAATCATATGCCCACGGGGATAAAGGGAATAAAAGGATGTCAAATCTTATTAAACAGCAAAGAGGGAAAACATTTATATCATCTATCCGAGACACCGTAAATAAGAAAGTCACGAAGACAGCCCATATAGCTCAAGAATTTTGGAACTATTATGAGGGGCTGTATAACCTAGATACAAGTGATCAAAATAAAGAGGTTTCTCGGGCTAATATGGTAGAGAATTTTTTGAAATCTATTGAGACTCCATCCTTGACAGAAGAGGAAAAATCCTCGTTAATCGCCCCATTCACTTTAGAGGAAATAGAAAAAAGCCTGAGCTCAATTCCAAATGGGAAAAGCCCTGGACCAGACGGTCTTCCGATTATCTACTTTAAAAAGTTTAAACAAACCCTATTACCTTATTTCATGTCGGTATGTAATGATGTTTTGAGAGGTACACATTTCCCAACACAAGCATTAGCAGCAAACATCACAATAATCCCTAAGGAGGGGAGGGATCTGGAAAGATGCGGTAACTATAGACCCATTTCACTACTAAATGCGGATTTAAAATGGTGGGCAAAAATATTAGCGACAAGAATTGGTTCCTTTCTGGCCAAGCTGATAGGAGTGGAACAAGTGGGATTTGTGCCTGGACGAGAGGGGAAGTTTAACACCACTAGAACCATTCAAGCCCTGTTCTATGCAAAACAACACAAGATTCCTCTGATGCTTCTTGGTACAGATGCAGAAAAAGCATTTGACCGGATTGACTGGCCTTATTTAAAAGCGGTTCTGCATAAATTTGACTTCCCGCAACAATTCATTGACGCAATTTTCTCCTTATATAAGAACCCCACAGCAAGAATACAAGTGAACGGCATCTTTTCAGCTTCCTTCCCTATTGGGAATGGAACACGTCAGGGATGCCCCCTATCCCCTACCTTGTTCATACTGGTAATGGAAACTTTGTTATTAAAGATAAGACAAACTCCCAAAATGAAAGGACTTCAGGTAGGGAATTTTGAACATAAAACGGCTGCCTTTCCTGACGATTTGTTAATTTATATAACCAACCCCTTAGAAGCGCTTGCAAAAATTTTACAGATCTTTGAAGAATTTGGCCAAGTATCTAACTTTAAAATCAATTATGACAAATCAGAAGCACTTAATGTATCACTGCCACAGAATCTGTTCCTAGCTGTCAGTACACAGTCTCCCTTTAAATGGCCGAAGTCTGAACTAAAATATTTAGGTTTAAAGATTACAGCGAACCCAAACATGCTGTTTGATAGGAATTATAATCCGATATACTACAAAATAAAAAAGTTTTTAGCAAAACTGAAAATACCATTTATGACAATGCTAGGCAGAAAAAACCTGATTACAGCATTTGTCATACCTCAAATTCTTTACATCTTACAATCCTTGCCCATTGATATACCAACGTATTACTTCTCTAGATTCAAAAGATTACTCATGGAGTTCTTATGGAATAAAAAACGTCCTAGAATTGCATACGCACAATTAATGAGGAGAAGGGGGGAGGGAGGGTTGTCATTCCCAGATCTAAATACCTATTATAGAGCTATACAATTAGGGAGATGGGCACAGTTAGCAAACAAAAATATTTCACTGCCACATGTTGATATAGAAAGGTACTCATTAGGTAATAGCATGGTATCTTATTTGTGGGTAAAGTCACAATTGCCCCCCAGAACATTGATTCAGAGCGACATGACTAGGGGACTAATTAAGACATGTCAAACCTCCTCGGCTTTACATCTACAGGACAATATGTACTCAACTCTGATGCCCCTATCCATAGCACCATGTGTAGTTGATAAGAATTGTACTCGGATCCCAGAGACATGGTCACAGCTGCACTCCATAAAAATAGCAAGGCTCTTCGAACAAACTGATCTACCATCTCTGAAGCAACTACAAAGAGAACTACACATACCGCAACACAACGATATACAAACGCTGGATTTTGCACACACATGTCAGAAGTTGAAGTTGTTAGCAAAAGAGAGAAAATCGGAGCCGACTTGGTTAGAAAATTATACACTATTTCCTACAATTCCCAAAAAATCTATTTCCAAGATATATAAAGAACTAATAACTAGTATGTCAAATAATGTCCCGAGTTATGTGTATGCTTGGGAGAAAGAATTTGGCTGCAGATTCTCTGAAAAAGAGAGATCTATTATCATGAGACACTCCCATGGCTTCTCGAGATGTATTAGAGTACAGGAAAACTCATATAAAATACTCACACGTTGGTACAGAACACCTGAATTCTTACATAACATATCAGTCTTACCAGTGAACACGTGCTGGAGATGTGATAAAGAAGTAGGTAATATGTCACATATTTGGTGGTTTTGTACGAAAATTCAGGGTTTCTGGAAAGAAGTGGAAACTTTGATTGGAGATGTGTGTTCTGTCTCGATAAACCTCACGAAAGAACTAGTGTTGCTTTGGTTGCCTATTAAAGATTTTTCGCCTTCAACTAAAAATCTACCTACTTATATAATATCTGCAGCAAAGCTACTGATCCCAGCTCAATGGAAAAAGACATTCCCACCTACTAGATCGCAACTTATGGCTAAAGTACATCAGATCTGCAGGTTGGAAGAACTAGCTGCGTGGGAAAAAAAAAATAGAAGCTCTTTCTTAAATATATGGCAGCCCTGGATAAACTATAGGGATAAATTATAGAAATAAAGTTTAGAAATATGGAAGGGACACAGAGATGTAAACAGTCAGTAAAAGTCAGAAGACTTCGAAAGTTACAAAATAGACAGATAGTTAGTAGATAGGAAATGGATATTTATCTACTTATTAACATTGCAATCCGGGTCTTTAGCCAAATGATATCTACAATTTATATCTGAGATACGATCACAGTGGTTCACATGTTCTTTTATAGTTTGTATGTCTGTTAATTATTTGTTCTGAAAACCAGTAGACACACGCATGGTTACTGAAAAGAAGCACATTATTAACATTTGATATAGTATGTAAATTTGCATGGTATGATAAGATGTGATGGTTCACTGATAAACAGTGTTAATGTACTATGAAACACAGGAAAGTTTGTAAAAACTATTATGTTTGGTATGCTATGTATGTCTACTTTCAATAAAAAGAGTTTATACAAAAAAAAAACAGGGCTCTGTATGAAAAAGTGTTTTGACCCCTGTTTTGATTTTCGATTTTAGTTTTTCAGTTCCTGACTTCCAAGAGCCATAACTTTTTTATTTTTCCATCAAAAGAGTGGTGTGAGGGCTTATTTTTTGTGGGAGGAGTTGTAGTTTCTATTGGTAGCATTTAAAGTACCATATAATATATACTGGGAAACTGAAAAAAAAATATTTGCGGGCTAAAATTGGAAAAAACTGTGATTCCTCTATTTTTTTTTTGGGTTGTGCGCTCCAAACATCACCCTCTGCACCAGGACATAAAGACACTTCCGGGTGCACGAAGGGGTTAAAACTTATCATACATCCCTTGATTTTTAACCCCTTTAGGACGCAGCCTAGTTTGGTCCTTAAGGCTCAGAGCCCATTTTCAAATCTGACATATTTCACTTTATGTGGTAATAACTCCAAAAGGTTAAACCTGTCCAAGCGATTCTGAGAATGTTTTCTCATGAGACATTAGGCTTTATGTTAGTGGTAAAATTTGGTCAATATATTCAGTGCTTATTTGTGAAAAATTGCAAAATTTTGAGAACATTTTGAAAAAATAGCATTTTTCTGAATTTAAATGCATCTGCTTGTAAAACAGATGGTTATACCACCCAAAATAGATACTAGTTCACATTTCTAATATGTCTAATTAAGATTGGCATCATTTTTTTAACATTCTTTTATTTTTCTTGGACGTTACAAGGCTTAGAACATAAACAGCAATTTCTATTATTTTTAAGGAAATTTCACAAGCCTTTTTTTTAAGGTACCTGTTCAGTTCTGAAGTGGCTTTGAGGGGCTTATGTATTAGAACCCCCATAAACACCCCATTTTAAAAACTAGACCCCTCAAAGTATTCAAAATAGCATTTAGAAAGTTTTTTAACCCTTTATGCATTTCACAGGAATTAAAGCAAAGTGGAGGTGACATTTGCAAATTTAAGTTTTCTTGCTGAATTTTAATTTTATTCAATTTTTTTGTCTGTAACACAGAAGGTTTTACCAGAGAAACACTGCTAAATATGTATTGTCCAGATTCTGCCGTTTTTAGAAATGTCCCACATTTGGCTCTAGTGTGCTCGTGGATTAAAACACAAGCCCCACAAGCAAAGCAGCACCTAGTGCATTTTGGGGCCTCTTTTTTAAATTAGAATATATTTTAGGTAGCATGCCAGGTTTGAAGAGGTGTTGAGGTGCCAAAACATATAAAACAGCCCTAAAAAGAACCCATTTTGGAAACTACACCCCTCAAGTTCATTTATGGTTGTTATTACAATTTCGACCCCACAGTTTTTACACAGCAAGTATTTGAATTGTATGAGACCAAAAGAAGAAAAAGATGTTGGGAAACCAAAAGGTAATGGAAAAATACAAAAATACTTTATTAACATATATAAGTCATACAATAATAAAAAGAATCCATAGGCCAACAGTAAAAACAAGGATGCTCAGCAAGAAATTGTCCAAATAAACGTAAATAATGCATAGAGTATGTGTGAATGCCCTGATGAAGCCAGTGCAACCAATGAGGATATCTAATGTATTTGATTTAGGTAACCAAATCAGATATAAATACATGCATATTTGCATGCAGTAAAGGTCAAAGAATACATTATTCCTAGTTCACAAAAAGTTGCAATCAATGGCTAGTGTCTTAGTCAGGGTGCAATATATGCCAAACACCATATATATATATATATATTCTGCATGCAGAAAGAATGAACATGCACAGATAAAAGTAAACAGGAGAAAGGTATGTTAAATCAATGAGTAAGGCCTCATGCACACGACCGTAAAAACACCCGTTATTGCGGGTCGTTATTACGACCCGCAATAACGGGCTCATAGGCTTCTGTTAGCCACGGGTACCTTCCCGTTTGCTCACGGGAAGGTACCCGTGCCGTTAAAAAAGATAGAACATGCCCTATTTCATGCCGTAATAACGGCACGGGCATCCCATAGAAGTCTATGGGGCTCCCGTAATCATGGGTGGCTGCGTGTGTTCACCCGTGATTACGGGAGCGTTGCGAGGTGAGGCGAGGTCAGGGAACTACCCGGTCTGCAGGCCACAGCCCAGTGGCGTAACTACCGCCGGGACTACAATGAAAACTATGGCAGAGCGGGGAGGTATCTCCCCGCTCTGCCATAAACAAGACATGTATCCCCTATCCTGTAAAAAATAAAAATAAAAGACGTTCATACTTACCGACAACTTCCTGCTTCCTCCAGTCCGGTCTCCCGCCCGTTGCCTTGGTGACGCGTCCCTCTCGACATCCGGGCCGACGTCCTGGATGACGTTTCAGGCCATGTGACCGCTGCAGCCAATCACAGGTCAATCACAGGCTGCAGCGGTCACATGGACTGCCGCGTCATCCAGGGATGTCGGGCTGGATGTGAAGAGAGGGACGCGTCACCAAGACAACGGCCGGGTAAGTATGAATTTCTTTAACTTTTATTACAGAAAAGGCTGTCCCTTCTCTCTATCCTGCACTGATAGAGAGAAGGGGCTGCCGATTAGTGCAGTGCTATTTTGCTGCCAAAAACGTGCTCGTAAATACGGGTGGAATACGTGTGACACCGGACCCATATTTACGAGCACGGGTTCGTAAATACTGGTGCAAAACGGGTGGAATACGTGTGACACCGGACCCGTATTTACGCCAGTATTTACGGGTGGGAAAAAATACGGTCGTGTGCATGAGGCCTTAGCCATAGTATGGAGGTTTGACATACCCATAGTGTAGAGACCGGACAATAACAGCTGAGATCCACCCCAACGCGCGTTTCGCGCTAATGCCTTCGTCTGGGGGTAGTGTTAGGATGAAGTCATAGACCCTTTGTGTGGGAGCAGACCATTAGGCTAGGTTTACTACACCTGATGTATATGCTAAATGATAAGGCTGAGTGCCTTTGAATTGGGCTGTGAAATCATCAAAATTTCTTATTTTCACATGGAACAAAATACCCAATTTTATTGCCCAATTTTTCCTGAGTGCAGTAATACCCCATTTAAGACGATAAGCTGCTGTTTGGGCCCATGGGAGTGTTTAGAAGGAAAGGAGCGCTATGTGTTCTTTGGAGTCCAGATTTTGCTGGATTGGTTTTCGGGTGCCATGTTACATTTGCAGAGCCCCAGAGGTATCAAAGCAATGTAAACCCACCAGAAGTGACCCCATTTAGGAAACTACACCCCACAAGGAATTAATTTATGGGTGTTGTGACCATTTAGACCCCACAGGTTTTTTTTCACATAATGTTTTTGAATTGGGCTGTGAATTAAAAAAATTTTTTTACCCCATTTTGTTGCCCAATTTGTCCTGAGTGCGGAAATATCCCGTTTGTGGTGATAAACTGCCATTTGGGCCCATGGGAGGGCTCAGAATGAAAGGACCACCATTTGGCCTACTGGGGATTTTCTGGTGCGAAGTCATGTATTCAGAAGCCCCTGAGGTACCAGTACAGTTGAAATCCCCAAAAAGTGACCCCATTTTAAAAACTACACCCCTTAAGGCATTCATCTAGAGGTGTAGTGAGCATTTTGACCGGAGACATACACCTCATAAACTGTAATGTGGGTTTTCCCGGGTATGGCAATACCCTCAATGTGGCTGTTAACAGCTGCCTGGGCACACAGCAGGGCTCAGAAGGGGAAAATGAGGGGGATAAGCTGTGCGGAGTGCATCAGGCTAAGTAAAACTGGGGTAAATTAAAAATCAAGGAATGTATGATAAATTTTAAAACACTCTTTCATACAGATCCCTGTTTTTTCGGGACACGTGTCACATTGATATATTGTGTCCTTCGTTATCCCCCTCTTATAGCAGACTTTGCACCTCTTTTGACTTTTTGCCTTCTTGACAGTTTGGGTAACTTCTCCTGGAAAGTGTTGCCCGGGTACGATGTGTGTGGCTTCGCTTCCAGAAGTACTGGGTGCCCCCCCTTCTTGGACCCTAAAGATTAGATTCTTGATTAGGTCTTGCCTGCACATCGACGTAGCACGTACGCATTGTACAATGCCATCTGTATGATGTACACGGCTAGCTTCTTATACCACACCCTCGATTTCCGCATGGCGCTGTAGGGCTTCAGGACTTGATCTGACAAGTCCACCCCTCCCATGTACCTATAGCAGTCCAGGATGCAGTCTAGTTTGGGGGGGGTCTCTGTACTGGTACCTCGTACATGTACATGGGTACTGGGGTGGCCATGTATTGTTGTCAATACAAGGACATCTCTTTTGTCCTTGTACTTGACACACAATATGTTGCTGCTAGAATGTGCCCTGCTCTCACCCCTTCTGAGTGTTTGCCCAAGCAGAGTCTTAGGGAGGCCTCTCAGATTTATTCTAGCGGTGCCGCATGCTGTAGTACTTCTGGAAGCGAGGCACTTGAAGAGTGGGACGCTGGTATAAAAATTATCCAGGTAGAGGTGGTAACCCTGGTCCAGCAGTGGGTGCACCTAATCCCACACAATTTTTGCATAACTCCCAGTAAGGGGGGGGGCATTCTGGGGGCTGAATAGGGGTGTCCTTCCCTTCATATATCCTAAATTTGTAGGTATACCCTAATGCACTTTCACACAGCTTATACATCTTAACACCATACCTTGCCCTCTTACTCGGCAGGTACTGGCGGAATTGAAGCCTCCCTTTAAAATGTACCAAGGACTCGTCAATAGAAATACAATTCTCAAGGGTGTATGCTTTGGGAAACCGGACACTGAAATGGTCTAATAGGGGTCTCCGTTTATACAAACAGGTCAAAACTGGCGTCATCTCGGGGTGGGCACTGCTCATTATCAGTATAATGTAAGAAGCGAAGTATTGCCTCATTTTTATTTTTTTTAGGTTCCATTTCAGATCTGAAGTTGCTTTGAGGTGCCCTATATATTAGAAACCCCTATCAAACACCCCATTTTAGAAACTAGACCCCTCAAAGTATTCACAACAGCATATAGAAAGTTTATTAACCCTTTAGGTGTTTCACAGGAATTTAGAGGAAAGTAGAGGTGAAATTTACATATTTATTTTTTTTGTCAGAAAATCCTTTTTATACCATATTTTTCTATAACGCAAAAGGTTTTACCAGAGAAACACAACTCAATACTTATTTCCTAGATTCTGCAGTTTTGAGAAATATCCCACATGTGGTCCTAGTGCACTAATGGACTGAAGCACCGGCCTCCGAAGCAAAGGACCACCTAGAGGATTATGAGGCCTCCTTTTTATTAGGCACCATGTCCGGTTTGAAGAGGTCTTGTGGTGCCAAAACAGTGGAAACCCCCCAAAAGTGACCCTATTTTGGAAACTAGACCCCTTGAGGAATTCATTGTAGTTTTCATGGGGTGCATGCAACTTTTTTTTTATCAGTTATTATTCTATTTTTAAGAGGCGTGGTGACTAAAAAACAGCAATTCTACTATTGGTTTTTAATTCTATTTTTTTACAGCATTCACCGTGTGCTATAAATGACATATTCACTTTATTCTGCGAATCGATACGTTTACGGCGATACAATATGTTTATAGTTTTTTTTTATGTCTTTGGCGTTTGCACAATAAGTAACTTTTTGTAAAAAATCATTTACTTTTTGTGTTACCTTATTCTAAGAGCCATAACATTTTTATTTTTCTCTCAAGAAAGCCGTGCGAGGACTTGTTTTTTGCGTAACAAACTCTAGTTTCGATCAGGACCATTTTAAGGTACATGTGACTTTTTGATCTCTTTTTATTCCATTTTTTGGGAGGTGAAGTGACCAAACAATTGTGATTCTGGTATGGTTTATTATTATTTTCTTTTATGGCGTTCACCGCGCGGGATAACAATGAAATAATTTTGTAGTTCAGACCGTTACGGATGCGGCAATACCAATTATGTATAGTTTATTTGTTTATTTATTTATTTTTACTTTATTTTACTTTTTTTAACTTTTTTTTTTACTTTATTACTTTGTCCCACTAGGGGAATGAGGGCAGGCAGCCCTGATCGCTATTCTTGCATGCGTAGTGCAATGTATTAGAGCTGTCAGCTACTCACTGACAGCAAGCATAGTGGGTCCTGACTTTGTCAGGACCCACTAGGCTTCCATAGATGGCATAGCCGGATGCCACTGTTATCATGTAGCAGGCCGTCAACGGTGGTTTAACACCTAAGAAGCCGCGATCGCTATATAACACTGCTTTTAATGGGTTAATCCGCGGGGACACAGCGATTGGTCCCCACTATGGGAGCTGCGGCAACCGCTGTACAAGACAGTAGCTGTCACAGCTCATGTATATGTTGGGAAGACGGCCGAAATGGCCGTTCCTCCCGTGATGTACTATTCTGGCATGGAGCTCGAACGGGATGGTTACCATGACGGAATAGTACGTCACTGAGCGTTAAGGGGTTACTTTACCCCAGTTTTACTTACCCTGATGCACTCTGTACAGCTTATCCCTCTCAGCTTTTCCTTCTGAGCCCTGCCATGTGCGCAGGCAGCATCTAACAGCCACATGTAGGGTATTGCCGTACCCGGGAGAACCCACATTACAATTTATGGGATGGCACATGCTGGGCACAATATATCGGACTCTGAATTGGCATATAGAAAATTGCAAATCTCACTCTGTACGATCTGCTACGCATTACCTTTTACACAATACCTGAAAGGTCAAAATGCTCACTACACTTCAAGATGAATGCCTTAATGGGTGTAGTTTTTAAATTGGGGTCACTTCTGGTGGGTTTCCATTGCTCTGATACCTCTGGGGCTCTGCAAATGTGCCTTCGCACGAAAACCAATCCAGCAAAATCTGGACTCCAGAGAACACATAGTGCTCCTTCCCTTCTGAGCCATAAATGGGGTATTGCCACACTCAGGAGAAATTGGGAGACAAAATTTAATATTTTAATCCTTGTGAAAACAAGAAATTTTGAGCAAAACAACATATTATTGGAAAACATTTTTTTTTTTTAATTTACAACCCAATTCAAATAAGTTCTGTGAAAAAACTGTCAAAATAGTCACAACACAGATCAATGAATTCCTTGAGGTGTGTATGTTCCAAAATGGGTTCTTTTTAGGGCTGTTTTATATGTTTTGGCACTCTTCAAGCCTGGAATGGTGGCTAAAATATATTCTAATGAAAAAGAGGCCCAAAATCCACTAGATGCTCCTTTGCTTCTGAGGCCTGTGTTTTAGTCCAATAATACACTAGAGCCACATGTGGAATATTTCTAAAAACTGGAGAACCTGGGAAATACATATTTAGTTGTGTTTCTCTGGTAAAAAAAAATGGATTAAAATTGAATGTCTGCAAGAAAAATTAAATTAGCAAATTACACCTCTACTTTGCTTTAATTCCTGTGAAACGCCTAAAGGGTTAAGAAACGTTCTAAATGCTGTTTTGAATACTTTGAGTTTTTTTTTAAATTGGTTATTTTAATAGGGTTTCTAATACACAGGCCCCTCAAAGCAACTTCAGAACTGAACTGGTACCTAAAAAAAACGCTTTTTAAATTTTCTTGAAAATATGAGAAATTTCGGTTTATGCTCTTAGGGCATGACCACACGTAGCGGAGTTGCTCTGGAATTCCGCTGCGGAAAGTCTGCAGCGGAAATCCGCAGCGTACACGTTTCTCCATTGCCTTCCACAGCTTTTTAGTTGTGTTCGTTTACACGTTGCGGACAATTCCGCTGCGTAGCATAGGCTGTGGCGCGGAATTTGGTGTCCGCAGCATACAATGGTTGTTGCGGACGTGTAGCGGACTTGTTGCGGACTCATTGCGGAATTTCTCCATTGACTTCAATGGAGATTCAAAATTCTGCAATAAATTCTGCAGATCTTATGTAGATGTTATGTGTGCTGCGGAGCGTATTGGTTTTACTAACATGACATTTCTTCATTCTGGCTGAAGCTAAGTATTTCTAGGTCTACAGCCAGACTGAGGAAGTCAATGGGGCACCCGTAATTACGGGTGACTACGTGTGTGCACTCATAATTACGGGTGACTACGTGTGTGCACCCATAATTACGGGGGACTACGTGTGTGCACCCATAATTATGGGAGCGTTGTTAGGTGACGTCAGTAAATAGTCACTAGTCGGCCGTAACTGTTTCAGCACCCTGGACAGTGACTTCCGATCACAAGATACATCAACCTGTAAAAAAAGTTCCTACTTACAGAGAACTCCCTGCTTCTTCCTCCAGTCCGGCCTCCCAGGATGACGTTTCAGTCCAAGTGATGGCTGCAGCCAATCACAGGCCAATCATAGGCTGCTGCGGTCACATGGACTGCCGCGTCATCCAGGGAGGTCGGGCTGGATGTCAAGAGAGGGACGCGTCACCAAGACAACGGCCGGGTAAGTATGAATTTCTATTACTTTTACTATGGAAAGGGCTGTCCCTTCTTTCTATCCTGCACTGATAGAGAGAAGGGAAGCCCTCTTCCCCTCAATACGCAACGGCTAGTCCGCATCAATTTAATGCCCATTTTAGGCAGAGCCGCAACAGAATCTGCAACGCAGATTCTGTGCGCCATTGATGCGGACAGTGGCGGAAGAAATCTGCCACGTCTGGACATGCCCTAAGTCTTGTAACGTCCTAGAAAAATAAAAGAATGTTCAAAAAACAATGCCAAAATAAATTAAACATATGGTAAATGTTAATTAGTGACTATTTTGTGTGGTATAACCATTTAATACATTTACATTCAGAGAAATGCTAATTTCTTCACATTTTCTCTAAATTTTGATATTTTTCAGAAATAAACACTGAATGTATCAACCAAATTATACCCCTAACATAAAGTCCAATCTGTCACAAGAAAAAATTATCAGAATCGCTTGGATTAATAAAGGCATTCCAAAGTTATTATCACATAAATTGACACAAGTCAGATTTGAAAAATGGGCTCTGAACCTTAAGGCCCAAACTAGGCTGTGTTATTAAGGGGTTAAAAATTATTGTTACTTTTTGAGATACAGCTGCTTTGTATCCTGTATACAGAGCAGCTGTATCTTTCGCTGAGACCTGAATCCGTCAGGTCAGCTGGACTGACGGGTTATGAACTTAGATGCGATCGGTAATAGCTCGATAATCTTTATTTTGCCTCTGACTGTGTCTGATCAGTGTAGAATTCACAGGTATGGTCTGCAGAATGATGATGTGTAGTAGCATTTTGTGTAGTAGCATTTTGGTTTGCGAAACAACATCCTCCAGTATACCATTATATGTCTTAACTTATTTGAAATAAGTTGAAATAGGTATAAGAGGGACTAAAATACTATTTGCACCTATTATGTTGTCTTTTTTCTTAAAATGCCATTTAAATTTCATGAAAAAAGACAGGCAAAACCAAAATTGGATGGAAAAAAATCAGATAAAGTCAGCACATCATGACATCACAATTAGTTATGGCAATTAAGAAACTGAGTTTTGTTGCACTGATATACTCAGCAGTTACGTTTATACATAAAGTAAAGGATTATGGAAAGTGAACCTCTGTTTAAAAAAATTGTATCAAGAAATTATACCTTTGAACGTTGGTTTTGGCAAAGATTTTTGGGAATTTGATTGAAGGATTTATGATTTTTGAGTGGATTGACCACAAATAATTATATATGGAACAGTAGCAACTGTGGTGGTGATGATAATAATAGTAGTAATAATAATAATAATAATAATAATAATAAAAATAAACGAGGTACAGAAAATAGAAGTAGTAAGCATGGTCTGGGTAGAGATCAATTATCTTTTAAATGAGTTACTCTACTGTGAGCGGTGTGACTGTTACAATTCCTGTGATGGCAATGCACACAGGATCACCATCTGCCAGAAAATCATGAACATTAATTGATGTACTACTTGTCTGGAGTACGGCCAAGAGAACATAAAGTTTCTGTGGACTGGAAGAGGTTAAGTAATACAAAAATATGATTATAATTTAAACATGTAAATTCTTGATAGAAAGTTAACCCACTGTGGACTTTTTCAGTCACGTATGGCCCCCAGAGAGATACTTTTTTTTAATACAGGAGTCTGTCATCTCATGCCACTCATCTTGGGATACTGTATGTCGAGCCTATAGAAAAATTAATGGAGGACACATCTTTAGTATCAAAAAGCTTAATGCTTATATTTTAATTTCAGCATATCTCGACAAAACTGAATTTTGTATATGGAATTTTATTTGAAATGATACAGACAGCTCTATTTTCCCCAAAAATATGTACAAGGGGACAGATAAAAAGAATTTAGTGCGCGCTGCTAAAATAATAGCAGACTGCATTGGTCAAATAACTAAAATTTTCCTTCAAACCAAACTGTTGAATAAATGTACCTGTCATAAAACTTTATCTGACATATCCATGTAACTACTACAGCTTTTCAAAAACACCACTTTACTAAAACCTTAAAAGTGTATTTAGAAAAAGTGAAGACATCCGATGGGTACCATTCACTATTGAAATTGTGAGAAGAGTTCTTATAGTATTCTCGTCTACGTTTTCAATATTGTGTTTGCTTTGCCATATATAGCTTGTAAAATGAAAGAAAAATACCAATAATTCATATCTGAAAACAAGTTCTTATTAGCAGTGACTTTAAACACCCATAATATTAAAGTGGTATGGCAATTATATAATTTCATCATTGGTGGGTGTCTGACATATAAGGTCCCTTGAGCTTTTTCTCTTCACAGTGTCACTTCCTCCACTCACTATGCAGAGACAGGAGCCCCAAGTGAATGGAGATATGCTGCAGTCTTCTGCTAAGTGGGGGGGGGGGGTATATGGGAGTACTGCTGTAAAGGGAAAATCTGTGTAAGAGTAGCATACATATTTTCTAAGTATCTTTCTTTTTTTCACACTGGGGCACATATTCTAAAAGTGTTTTCAGTTTATTGGAAAAGGGATGCTTTAATATTGTCATAAAGCTTTCTTTTTTCCTTTAGAGATTATGTTAAGTTGTTGAAGCTTACAAAAATCAGTGGAATGGTAAAGATTTCTTGTAATTAAAAATATGGTGCTTGGGATGAATGTCAAATTTTTTAAGTCAATATGAAATTTTTTCCGACAGATCCGTGCGACTCATTCTGTATGACTTATTTATCAAGGTCATCCATCAAGTTCCAAACTGGCAATATTTAAACCACTGCACCATATTTATCAACAAAAGTCCTCTCTTTTGATGAATATTGTGCTTGCTGCAATGAGGGACCGATTACTCAATCTCACCCAAAAGGTGCATACGGGCAATTTTTTTAATGAAGAAAATAAATACCTATTGCACACATATAAAAGCTTCTATTATTCCTATGGCAGCTGTACAGGTATCATGTCTCCATGACCATTCCGATTCTAACACATGCTAAGATTTGCAAGAGAATACATTTGAACCCCTACGGCTTCCGTAGAAGTAATGTTTCGAGGACAACAATAATGCTAGTATGGAATAATATTTACTATTGAATATAGTTGAACTTTCACGACTTCCATGACAACAATTGGAATAAACCTACAAATATCACTGTTTGAATACAATTTTATTTGCTTTTAAAAAAAAATATTTCTATTCATTGGGTGCGTAACATTAATTATATATTATATATATTATACCACTGAACACCATCTGTTGTGCGCCTAATTGAATCCATTTAGACTCGTGTGGTCGTTTGATTGCTGAGACTTATAATGCTCCAAGAGCCAAAGCAGTGCCGATCTTTTCTTAGCTTGGATATTTGCTATGTTTATTATTGCTGTTATTATTACTGTCATTTTTATGAGATTTTCTAGCTCATTTATAAATTGTATTATTTATTCATGTATACCTTAGAGAAGTTTGCTTTATATACACTTTGCAATATTAACACAAAAACATTTTGTATCTTGTTAATTGATAAAAAAAAAAAACTAATAACACTTCTATTTTTGAAAGCATTCTTACTCTGCAGCATTTTTCCACGACTGCCTGAAACTTTTGCACAGTATGTAGGTATGTATGTATATGATATGCAAATGATAAAAAACGTGAAACAAAATATTCCAAACATCTTGATTTATTCAGTATCGAATATGAGCGCCACTAAATTTAGGTAAAGAAGTGATCTCACCACACTTGCTATAGAGAACCTCATTATACTGATTAATCTTTTTCTTAGATATACAGTTGTAGTCAACATTATTGCCAATCCTTAATTCTTTAAAAAATATATATATTTATTGATTTTCATGTGTAAAAAAAACCTTCAAAAAACAGTACATTAACATGAGAAAATATGCAGCCATAAAAGAATACCCACAGCCACTCCAACAGGATACAACAATTAATGCTATGTTAAAACATGGTTATTGGCACCCTTTGTTCCATTTGAAAGGAAAAGAATATCAGACTAATCTGTGATTAATTAGAAATGAGACTCACCTGTCCCCACCCTGTCAGGGTTCACATGGTCTTAATTTGCCTATGAATAGCGGCTTTTATGCTTAATAAGTGCAGTTTTATTCCCAGTTCCTTTACAACGGCAAACAAAAAAAAACTGTCTGAGCCCATCAGAAATTTTATTAGCAACTAGAACAAGCAGTCTAAAGGCTACTACACTATCTTCAAAGACCTTGGTATTCCTACTTTAACCAGTTCAGGACCGGGCTATTTTGAGCCTTCAGGACCAGACACTGTTTAGCTCTTTTTAGCACTAGTTTGTTTAATGGCTATAACTTTTTGATCTGTTGGGCTAACAATGTGATTTTTGCTATGTTTTTTTCCATAAACAATGCAGGTTTCTTTTTTTATCATTTTTATACACATCCTTTTTGATATTTTAGAATTTTTATTCTTAAATTTTGAAAATAATAGTTAAAAAGTAAGCTTTTTTAAGTTTCAGCTACTTTTTTTGGTAATAACATAGTTTTACCCTAAAATAGAGCTTTTATTTGTGATTGTCTACCGTAAATCTTAATATATTACATGTCTATATTAGGGTAATTGGGTCCGGGCTAGCGTTACGACAATGATTGGCGGGAGGGGAATGTTTTTTTGGGATGCGTATTTTATGTGTATTTATTTTTTTATTTTTTGCACTTTACTTTACTTTTATTTTTTTATACTATGGTCTGTCCCTCATAGGTCAAAAAAGACCTTTATTTTACACCATCTTTTCCACTGTAACTGGAGCTACACAGCAGCCCCAGTTACAGGGGAAATCAGCCCTCTCATAGTGACGATTGTCACTAATAGGGCTGTGCTGGGTCTAGTAAGACCCAGCAGCAGTCTGTCACTAACGGCACCCGGCGATCATGTGACCAGTCACATGAACACCGGGATCAATAGAGACAGCGGCGCGGCCACTGCCTCTATTCCTATACACAGCGTTCATTGAGCGCTGTGTACAAGTGATGAGAGAAGACAGAAGCAGCAAAAGCTGCTTCTATCTTTTCCTCAGGGTCCTCGGCAGTCACTGACAGCCGGAGACCCGACATTCAGCTGCCCGATCGCTCGGGCAGCAAGTTAAAACCTGAGCCGTAAAAAGTCTATGGCTCGGGTTTTAAGGACCCTAACCGCTGGCTGTAAAAACACAGCCAGCAGTCGGGAACCAGTTAATGGTTTAAAAGGCTATCAAGAAGTTTGCTACTCATGGAACAGTCAAGAATCTTTTTAGGACGTAGTGGAAAGAGAAAATTGGTAAGAACCCTGCAAAAGTTGATTTGAAATGTGAAAAAAAGAAACCACAAACAACATTTAAAGAACTTAAGGCTAAGCTGCAGACAACTGGAGTGATGATTTCAACCCGTGTCCTTCGCTGCACACTGTACAAAGAAGGCCAAGGTAGAGACTCCACTTCTTAAAGAAGAGCATAAAATAGGGAAAGTGGATAGTTCTTCTTAGAAAATGTACTGTGGATAGATGGAACCAAAATGGCGCTCTTTGACAATGCAGAACACTGTTATGTTTACTGACAATGTAAGGTCAAGTGCACCCTACCTACAGTCAAACATGCTTGAGAATACAGAATGTTATTAGGCTGCTTTGCTTCCTCTGGGACAAGAGGCCTTGAACGTGAGACAGGAATAGTGAAATCTGAGGATTATGAAGGCATTTTAGAGAGAAATGTGTTCCTAAGTGTAAGAAAAGTAGGTTTAGGTAAATTAAAATGGGTCTTACAGCATAATAAAGTCCCAAAGGACACATCCAAAAGTAGATAACAATGGTTGAGAAGAAAAGTTTGACTGCTTTTATCTGTGTGAAGGATGATTTAGTTGCTTATATTCTCTGTATGAAATTACATTGTGAATTATCAAGCAGGAGGCCAAATTACTAAGATATGTATTATGTGAAAGTGATGATAATGTGTAAATGATTTAGTTTCTTGCAGCAGCCATCTTGTCTAGAGTTCCCATCTTGGTTCTTTTGTAGTGAATAGAAAAGTCATTGTTCCTTTAATACAAGTAATGTTGATTTCGTATGTTTTATCTTTGACCTTGGTTCCCATGCGAAGTTGGAGATGGGAGGGAGATGGGAGCGTGGCAAGTATGCGTGAAGAAAGGTCTCCCCCATCTCCACGAGGACATTCTGTCCAAAAGAGAGATAAGAAACCTGTAAACATAATGTGTGAAGAATTATAATGATGTATCTGGGATGTATTTTATTGTATGCTTTTTACTGAATAACAAATATTGTTACATTGTCTCTGATTGGTTTACCTCAAGCCTACACCCCTTCTGAATTTCAGTTTAACAGTTTGAGTTTGGTAATAAATCCTTCAGAGGAGCATTTTGAACATTTCAGCGTGTCTGTGTGTTTTCTTCTCCTCTCTCGATATATATCAGTGAAATATCCTAATTAGGATTCTGACTAATGGAGTCTGGCCTTGAGAGTCTGTTTTACTCGTATAAATTTCAGTCTAATATATTTTGAGCGATGGATTTCCACGACAGTAATGGTGCCGATAAAACTCAGGAAGATTGCACGTCTGATAAGCTGTCACTGGAGAGGTCTGGCTTTGCATCTGTGAATTACAAAAAAATGAGGTAGGTAAGGAGCTTATTCTTACACCATTCACACATGTATTGCGTAAGCCTTGGAATCTAGCTGTCAGACGTCACTTCTATATGGATGAGGCTCCTTAGTCAGAACGGGTTGAAAGATGGATCCAAAAAGGTATGTTGAAGCTTTTTGTGTGATGAAGGATTGCAGGTGTGTACGTGATCTTAAACTGTTCATATGAAAGACATGAGAGAATTTTTGCCAGCAATTACATTGTTAAATCAGTTAAAAATTGTGAGAAGTGTAAAACCTCCGCCTTTGGAATGCAGTGACGTAGCACATGGCGGAGAGAAGTCGTAACTCACATGTGAAGTATTTGAAATGCAAAGATTGTAGTCTGGACTGTGAGGAAAAAACAAAACTTGTTCTTGCTGCTTTATTGTAGTGTCATTTGTTATTTAGTTGTGTAAAATTGTTGAGGATTAATAGTTGATCTGTTACCCGTTTGTCTGGGATTATAGTTGGGAGGTATTGACTGTAGGTGAGAGGACAGTTGGATAGTTGTGAGTAATATCATGTAGTACCACAGGGGCTTCAATGGTTAAGTCCTGATAATGTACAATCCAGTGCAAGAAGAAGCAATTGTGTCTATATTGAATTTGCACTCAATACCATTACCCAGTGCAACAGGGAAAACTTTGAATACTGTATTAGAAAATCATTTATATTTTCCTGGCTCATTACCAGACAGTGATATTGTGTGTAAGGGTCCATAAACCAGTTGTATGCATTGCCAGACTGGCATAAGGTGGGAATCAGTACAGACTGATTTCTAGCACATGATAATCCGGCATATACACTTTGATGTTAAATAACATCCAAGTAATTAAGTCTGCAGTAGTATAACATCAGACCGCTGGATTGAATACCGTTGTAATATAACATCCTGTATTCAATGAATGAAACTGACACTTACCCCAGGTGCCACCTGTGTCGTAGTACAGTGAAGGACATTGGTATTGGCTCAGACCCATAGCCCGTAAAGAAATTATCACCAACATACATAACAGCCCCCTAAACTACAACCCACAAAGTGAACGACTGAGCGGGGAGGATAATATATATATGTTACCAAATATAATTTGCATGTGAAACCATTGCAAAGTGCTAAAGGAAAGAGTTTGGGATATATGCTACATCACGGGCTGTATGAACCGAAAGACACCCCCCCCCGGCAGCAAGTGTTCTGCATAAGTGAAGTGTTACCAACTCCTGCTTGAATCAATGGAGGTTCATGAATGTCAATTGTGTTGAAGAATTTGCTCTTGTAATTGTTGATTGGCAGCATTTTGTCTGTTCTTGATGTTCAATACAGTGAGGGATCAGAGGATCCTACTGCTAGAATGTCTGGAGGAACGACTTTTGATATCGTATTGGTAAGACAGTCTAGGAGATAGACTGGTCTGAGATATCTGTCGGCAAACGTGGCATAGCCTGTTTGACTGGAGGTGGGGGATTTACCGGAAATCACCCTACTGCTCTCCGACCATGGGGTCAGGAGGAAGTTGGACAAAGATGCTTTGGGGCACTGGTCCCGGCCAACATTAGAATGAGCAAAAGGAGCTGGGGCTTTAATTGTAAAGTATGTGAAGGCAAAATAACACACTGTAAAAAATTGTTGAAGAGGCTGGCAGCCGTAAGAAGGATGTTTGCATGTGATAAAGACAATGGTTTGTGGAAAGTTGTGAAAGGGAGTGGAGTGGCCAGGACAAGGCATAAGTTAAAAGGACAAAGCAGGTGATTACAGGTGGTTACAAGTAAGATGATGTGAGAAAGAACAATTTAAATACAGGTGTAAATTTTCATTGGAAGAGTGAAGAAAACGGAGCAGTCGGGTACATTGCAGTGACTAACGTGGGTCAGAACGGGGGGGGGGGTGTAATGTAACATGTGTGATGTGATGAGACATCTGTGTGATGTGTGATACATGTGTGATGTGATGAGACATCTGTGTGATGTGTGATGTGTGCAATGTAACATGTGTGATGTGATGAGACATCTGTGTGATGTGTGTAATGTAACATGTCTGAAGTTTGAAACTAATGGCCACAATAAAAGCAGAACTATATTGTATGTTTCTTATTTTTAACAGCAGTAATGTCTAAAAATGTTAGTGTTTTGTGTATGGGGTTAAAATCAGTTCCACTTTTTTTTTCATTTTTTATGCAACATGTCTTATCTTCGCGCACGCGCAGTTGTTTGTAACTACACCAAGCGATAAAAATATTACAGCCGGCTGGATCTGTTTGTAAAAAGATAAAAGCTATACTGCAGATTAATGTGTTATAATGTGATAAGATTTAATGTTGGAATGTTTTGATGTTAATTCAAATGTATTAAACTACAGATATTGTGAGACACGGGGTCTTGAAAATGTGTGTGCGCCCTCTGTTCCCTATTCTTATGTACAGCTTATTGGTTTGCAGTAATTAATATTACCAGATATATTATTTTCTGTGTTATTGAATAACTAATTACATTTGTCTTGTGTTTTTTTTGTTTTCACACATGAGGCACGTGCTATGGTGCTGCCTAAATGTTATTTTTGAAAATGTGAGATGTTTTACAGGTAAATGGTTGCAGGTCATTTTAAAGATAAAATGTATTTTTGTCAGGAGAAAGTAATCTTTTTTGTTCCAGGCTGTTGTGTATTACAGGGGGTTAAACTAGTGCCACCCCGATAGAGTGCCTAATTTTATTATGTTGATATGTAGTTTTGAACCCTGCTACATTACTTTCGCAGAGTCCAAATAGGAGGGAATGTTGAAGGGACTGATCAGGTAGTTTTGTTTTGTGTTTTATTTTGTTTTGAATTAATGAATTTGGTTCTAGGAGATCTACAAAATGTGTATGAGCTTCAAGGAGTAACCCAGATTAAATGTGTATGACAGTAACCTACATTTTGAGGTTTTTCTGTGTAGATGGTTCCAGATCCTTCCAGAACAGTGAATATGGCACTGGGTAAGCTGTGCTGTAGTCTCCACCCAATATGAGGTATTGTGTAAGAGACCATCCCCCTCCAGCAAATTTACACAGGAGGCCGAGGTGACGTCACTCACAGATGAGTCTTTACAGATTTAGATGGGGAGAAGGCAAAACAAAAAAAGTTGTTTGAATATTGTTTATTTTATGCCAGATTTCAATAACATATTTTGTTTGTTTTTGTATTAATCAGGTATTTACAGGACCTGGTGGGTGGGATTTACAAGTGTTCTGGATTATCAGATGAATGTGGAACAATAAAACTCCACCCTTTTGAAATGTTCTATCTATATGTGACATGGGTTTCCAATGTAAATTTTTGTAATGTAGAAATACTTCATACAGTATGTGTAGAACAGGATACGAGGCACAAGGTAAATTACCCAGAAACCACTCTCACCTTCTTGTTTATTTCAAGGAGCGGAGCTGGAGGTGCTCGCTGAGGCTATAACCTGACAGAAGGTTTGTAGCAGCTGGCATGATGTGCGCACGGCATGACATAGGTAAAACAGCAAAGGTATCTGTGAAAAGTGCAGCCCGGCCAGATTAACAGTCCCAGCGACTGCAGAACATACAACTACCCGAGGTAGAAGTGTAAGACAATGTGCTCGTGTGTGTAGACCTGTTCTCAGGGGGGCCTGAAGCCCGGCCTGTATTTTCCCCACTGCAGACGTTGTGTGTAAGTGACAGGGGAACAATGTTATCCCAAGTATTGACCTGATGTTTGTACAATAAGATATCAGCAGTTCTCTAGATGTTATTCCAAAGTTAGTTTGCTTAATAATTGTATTTAAGAAGTGTTGTGGGAATATTAAATACTGAAGTTAAGTTTTATGTGAAGTTCTGGACCAGCCTTAGCATTGGACTATTAGAGTCATGCGTCAGATAAAAGGTACAGAAGTGGAGTATTCCCATTTGAAAACATTTTTAGTTATTTTTTTTTTGTCGTTGTTATTGTGAAAGGAAAATTCTGTGCAGTGTTTGTGTGTGTGTGTGTGTGTGTGTGTGTGTATATATATATATATATATATATATATATATATAAAAAGAAGAAAAATTAGTTTGCATGTATTATTTCTAGTTATTGCTCAATGTGAACGTTTGATGTAAAGATGTTATTTGTTAATGTTTTTCTTCAAATTAATTATTTGATTAAGATCAATTAATGTTTATACAATGAAAAAGTTTGTTCTCCACAGGAAGAGTTCAACTGGGAGCGGAAGGCGTGAGAACCAGATTCTAACAGAATGTGGACGGATAAGGGAACGTGAACCGGTAACACCCAAGGCACTCTTGATGGCACTTGCATTGATGGTGTATGACCTCACATATGCCCCAAGACTGCAAGGATCGATTTGGTAAGATCTAATTGGTATGTCCCAGGCTTTACAGCTATTGCTGCTAAATTCTGTTAGAGCTGTTTGATTTGCCTACAGAACAGTCCTGGCAGACCGGTGCCAACCTTATCATACCCGCCTCCCACGAAGAGAACAGACCTTGAGAGGCCTTCCCATGCAATACAAATTAGAGTAAGAAAAATTGGTTTGCGACATTTGTCAGATAAACATGTGGAATCTGTGTATATTTTGGTGAGCTGGAAATGTTCCAGGCAATCAGCTCAGATCAAGGTACAAATCCTGCTGGAAAGCGTGACACCAAGTGCAAATGAAATGTACCCAATAATTACACATCTTCTAGGTGCCCTGTCCTTTGGAACAGAGAAGTATTTCTTATATAAAAGGTGTTTGTTTGATTTAGTTTAAGGGCCTGATATTGTTATTGTATGTACTTAGAACAACTTTTATAGTACGTAGATGTTATCACCAGATTAGTATTTATTTTAACAATTGACAAGGGTTGGGGTTCCCCAGCAAGTGCCAGTAAACATGAACTAAAAGATTTTTAATACGATGAACTCCATCACTGAGGTGCGGCAGGCGCAGCCGGAGCCAGTACAACGTGTTTGTCATGAACTGACGGCAGTGTCACAATTCCAAGCAGCCGCCCAGACAAGTAACTTACCGGAGGAAGAAGACAGCTGAGCGGAGGGTTTGTGGCAGTCATAATAACACTCCACTAATTCGCCTACGTGGGATCTCACACCAGGCTCACAGCATGAGGTGTTGTGTACAGCCCGGTGACGTAAACTAAAAGAGACGGGTCTGAAGGATGAGAAGGACCAAACCAAGTCCTGATGACATCAGCAAAGTTCAAAGTAAGGACCAAAGACCAGAGTGAATCCATCAGCAGTATCAAGTGTTTTAATCAGAAGACAGGAGAAGAGGACGATGATGTACATGACTTGTCAATACACTGGTGGGACCCCATACCCTAACCGGACATTGGTGATGGCATCATATTAGTTGTGGCCCTATTGATATATTGCTTGAGTTTCATAATCATAATATATAATTTCTGTAATTTAATATGAGAAAAAGGGGGGTTTGTGAAGGATGATTTATTTGCTTATATTCTCTGTATGAAATTACATTGTGAATTATCAAGCAGGAGGCCGAATTACTAAGATATGTATTATGTGAAAGTGATGATAATGTGTAAATGATTTAATTTCGTGCAGCAGCCATCTTGTCTGGAGTTCCCATCTTGGTTCTTTTGTAGTGAATAGAAAAGTCATTGTTCCTTTAATACAAGTAATGTTGATTTCGTATGTTTTATCTTTGACCTTGGTTCCCGATGCGAAGTTGGAGATGGGAGGGAGATGGGAGGGTGGCAAGTATGCGTGAAGAAAGGTCTCCCCCATCTCCACGAGGACATTCTGTCCAAAAGAGAGATAAGAAACCTGTAAACATAATGTGTGAAGAATTATAATGATGTATCTGGGATGTATTTTATTGTATGCTTTTTACTGAATAACAAATATTGTTACATTGTCTCTGATTGGTTTACCTCAAGCCTACACCCCTTCTGAATTTCAGTTTAACAGTTTGAGTTTGGTAATAAATCCTTCAGAGGAGCATTTTGAACATTTCAGCGTGTCTGTGTGTTTTCTTCTCCTCTCTCGATATATATCGGTGAAATATCCTAATTAGGATTCTGACTAATGGAGTCTGGCCTTGAGAGTCTGTTTGTACTCGTATAAATTTCAGTCTAATATATTTTGAGCGATGGATTTCCACGACATCTGCATCCTGATTTCAATCCAATTAAAATTCTTTGGAGAGAGCTGAAATCTGCTATTGGGAAAAGGAACCCTGCGAAAATTCAAGAGCTTGAAAAAATTGCAATAAAAGAGGGACAAGAAGCATATAGATGAATGTTTTAATAGGCCATTTTAGGCTGTATAATTGTTTGACATGCTTATAAAATATTCTAATGATACAAAGTTGGTAAATATCCATTTTTTTCCGGATACATTGTACATGATAAACAAAACAATCATGGGTACCAATAATGTAAACACACTCAAGGGTTCCAAAAACTGTATTTATTCGATTTTGTCCCATATCTTTTATCAATCTAGTTGTAATTTTTTTTTAATCTGTCCACCTATGTCTTTTCTACAGAGTGGTGGCCAAGCCTGCAGCCCATGTGTAAGCTGTCGGTTCACCAGTAAGATATGGGGGTGTAATATTATACTTGCAACAGCTGTTTGGCACTTTATTCTATTGCTTATTTTACTATTAACAATACATCTTTCTGCTGTTTATTTCCATTTAATTCTATTTAATCTAATCTCCACAATATCCTTGCTGCATGACTGTCAATACTTATTTAGGTAGGTTCAATCAAGCTGTAGCCTAAGCTAACATTATACTGTTTATTTAATATACTTGTCCATTAAAAAAAATATTGTACCTACAGATTTAGCGATCTTTAGCTTAACTTTCAATGTCTGAAATACACAGTGGTAAGAAACTTTAAGGCTAAATTCTCACAAGCGTGTCCATTTTGCGTGCGCAAAAAACAGAGCGTATTTCCTGAATTTTATGTCCGTGTGCCATCAGTGTGCTTTACATGTGGCATCTGTCTTTCATGTCCCTGCAAGCACTTCTTTCTTTTTTTATTTCTCTGCATTTCTTAGCAAATGATGTGTGAAGCATGGACAGCACACAGATGTCGTTCGTGTGCCATCCGTGTGTTTTTCATGCACCCATACACTTCAATGGGCGACCACGTCCGCAAAACTGCAGCAATACAGGACATGCAGTGAAAACTCACTCATGTCTGAGTAGCCCTATTGAAGCGCATGCGTCCGTGTGCTGCCAGTTATTTAAATGGAAAGCACACGTACGAGGAACATGCTTGTCTGAATGAGCCCTAATGTGAAATTTTCAATGGTTTTGAATGGCTTAGGTGATAAAATGTCACGCTGCAGAGTCAAGATAAGGATTGCTACTTCTTGAGTTCTATTAAATTGTATTCCAGATATTGACGAAGATTAGATATAAGGAGGCAAATAATGCCTGAATAGGTACATCAAGCTTTTGCTCTGATTCATCTAGTTTACCGCAGCATAAAGTTTAAATTCCTCTTCAGGCAATAAACAAGAACAATAAAAGTTTACATCCAATCAGCAACGAGTTAAAATACAACAGCTTATCAGCAACCAGCCTAGCACTGACGTAGGCTTGGGAAAGCTAAACAGCCAATGGGCAACAAATCTAACACGGACGTAGCCGTGAGAAACCAAAACATAAATAAGTGAAAGTAGAAAATTGTAACAAACCACACATAGAGATGTTTCAAATTTTTTTGACTGGAACCTTGGAAATAAAAAGATACACTCCAGTATAGGAATAATATACGACAGCTTACCAGTAACCAGCCTAGTACTAATGTAGGCGTGAGATATCAAAACACAAACAAGTGAAAGTGCAATAACACTACACACAGCGATGTTTTAATCCTTTAACGTTCTTTGGCAGAAATCTAGGAAATAAAAAGATATATTCCAGTATAAGAATAATATACAATAATATACAATAGCATACCAGCAACTAGCCTAGTAGTGATGTAGGTGTGGGAAAGCTAAATAGCCAATTGGCAACGGATGTAAGGCCAGGTTTACACGAGCGTGTGCATTTTGCGCACGCAAAAAATGTGGCGTTTTGTGTGCGCAAAAGGCACTTAGCAGCTCCGTGTGTCAGCCCTGTATGATGCGTGGCTGCGTGATTTTCGCGCAGCCGCCATCATTATGACACTCCGTTTGGATGTTTGTAAACAGAAAAGCACGTGGTGCTTTTATGTTTACATTCATAGTTTGACAGCTGTTGCGCGAATCACGCTCGTCCCATGGAAGTGCTTCCGTGTGGCATGCGTGATTTTCACGCACCCATTGACTTCAATGGGTGCGTGATGCGCGAACAACGCAGAAATATAGGACATGTCGTGAGTTTTACGCAACGGACTCACGTTGCGCAAAAATCACGGACTGTCTGCACGGCCCCATAGACTAACATAGGTTCGTACGACACTCGTGAAAATCACGCGCGTTGCACGGACGTATAACACGCTTGTGTAAATGAGCCCTTACACTGTTGTAGCCGTGGGAAATTAAAACACAAACAAGTGAAAATCGCAAACAAACTAGATATAGTGATGTTTTAAACTTTTAACATCTTTTAACAGAAACTAGGAAAGAAAGATAGATTTCAGTATAGAAATAAAAAAGTAACACAATTTTACAGTGTTCAGTAACACATATTGAAGAGGTTAAACATACCTGTATTTAAACACTCCCAACGAACTCTGACCCCTATCAATCATATCGGGCGTCGACTACAGGGTTCAGACAGTTATTTAAGTCCAGTTATAGCCACAGTTTTTTACATGCCTGATGAAGACCTCAGGTCGAGATTGAAACGCGTAGCACCAGTACTTTTATGTATGTGTACGAATAAATCAACATTTTTTCGAATACCTATGGTGGATAATTTAAGAATCTTGCATGAGAGCGCCCCACAAAGAGTACTTTTCACACTGTCTACATACTTTTGTAGGCACAACACAGATCCTTAGAATATGCCACCGCTAATTTGAACCCATTTTGAATATATATAATTTACATAGTTGTAGCTTGAAGCATCAAAGCTTGTTCACCCATAGGGATACATTTTCCACTATGTATTATACTAGTAACTTCTGTACCAAGCTGTTATAAGGAACTGTGTCAAACTTAGGCTATATAAGGGTATGTTCACATGCTAAACAAAAAAGGGCTGAAAATTATGGAGCTGTTTCCAAGGGAAAAAAGCCTCTGATTTTCAGCCGTTTTTTAATCAAGGGTTTTTTTATGCATTTTTTATGGATGTTTTTGGAGTTGTTTTTCTGTTGAGCCGATGAAAAATGGCTGCAAAAACGGCTCAAGAAGTGACATGCACTTCTTTTTACGGGGCGTTTTTTTTAAGCCACGTAAAAAAATGCCCTGTCAGAACTAAACGCCATCCTAAACAATGGGCAGATGTTTGGAGGCGTTCAGCTTGCGTATTTTTATCCGTTTTTCGTGGTGTTTACGGCTGAAAAATGGCTGAAAATAAGCAGTGTGAACATACCCTTAGGCTAAAGTAAAAATGGCTGTAAAACATGGAGCTGTTTTCAAGGGAATATAGTCTCTGATTTTCAGCCGTTTTTACAGCATCAAACGTTTTTCGGAGCTGTTTTTCTATTGACACAAGGAAAAACGGCTCCAGAAACGGCTCAAGAAGTGACATGCATTTCTTTTTATGGGGCGTTTTTTACGCTCCGTTTTTTCAAACATTTTGCGTAATAAAATGCCCCGTCTGAACGAATTGCCGTTTTTTCTATTGAAATCAATGGGCAGAAGTTTGGAGGCATTCAGCATCCGTTTTTTCAGGCATTTTTCGAGGCGTTTATGCCGCAAAAAACACCTGAAAACACTGCATGTGAACATACTCTTAGGGCTCATTTACACGAGCGTGTTATACTGTACGTCCGTGCAGTGCGCGTGATTTTCACGCGTGTCGCACAGACCTATAATAGTCAATGGGGCCGTGCAGACAGGTGCGCAATTTTCACGCAGCGTGAGTCCGCTGCGAAAAACTCACGACCCGGTCTATATTTGTGCGCTGTTCGCGCATCACACACCCATTTAAGTCAATAGGTGCGTGAAAACCACGCATGTCACACGGAAGCACTTCCGTGCGAACAGCGTGATTTGCGCAACAGCAGTGAAAAGGATGAATGAAAACAGAAAAGCACCACATGCTTTTCTGTTTACAAACATCCAAACGGAGTGTCATAATGATGTCGGCTGCGCGAAAAGCACGCAGCCGCGCATCATATGCTGAGGCCACACGGAGCTGTTAAGTGCCTTTTGCGCACGCAAAACGCAGCGTTTTTTGCGTGCAAAAAACGCACACGCTCGTGTAAACCCGGCCTTACTGTGATTTAAAATATAATGGTTTTAGAAGGTACACAGAACACTAAATCCTGTTTTAGCTTCATAATTTACTTTTTAATATAATAGGCTTTGAAAGTACAGACTAACAAAGCTTGGTGAAAAACATCAATTATGAATTTGGATGATTGCAAAAAAGTTTTGATTTTGTAACAGTCATTTAAATTCCGAAGTGTCCAAGTTAAAGCTATCAATTCTGGCTTAAAAATATTAGATAGTACAGTAAGTAAAAATCGACTGTGCACATCCCTATTATGCTGATGTCCTTCCCCTTGCTTCATACTGAGGAGATATATTATCTCTGCTTTTCTCTTTTTACTATGTGTTTCATGTACTATTTAAAAAAAAAAAGTGATTGAAACATAATCATCTACTGTGCATTGATGCTAGATGGTAATTATCTAAAGCAAGCCACCACAGCCTACATTAGCTACCTTTCTCTTATTCAACCGTCTGGGATGCCAATAATATTAAACGTTTCAATGTATGTCTAGAGGCAAGTAATGAGCTACATTTTACATAACTCTTGTATTTGTATTCTTAATGATAGGTGTGTAAGCCAAGCGGATAAGGCAATGCAGGGTTACTCACAAATGCTGAATTAGAGTGGGCCAAGGTGTAATGTAACAACAATTATTTACTAGGCCGGTAGTATTCAGACACAGTCGCAAGAGGGTGTAAACACTCCTCAGCAGTGACCACCAATACGCCTTTTCACGTGATTCACTAATGGGCTTTAGGCTAGGCTGACGCCTTTTCACGTCAGCCTAGTCTAAGTCCTGCACGGGTCTCCCGTGCAGGCAGGAGCCGGGGCTCTGCTGTCTGATGACAGCTGAGCTCCTGCTCCAATGCCCGCGATCGAAGTTTACTTCGATCGCGGCCGTTTAACCCATTAAATGCCGCCGTCAATAGCGACCGCGGCATTTAACTTTGTTTACAGAGGGAGTGCGCTCCCTCTGTCACCCATCGGCGGCCCGCAAATGAAATCGCGGGTCTCCGATGGGGTGTCATGGCAGCCGGGGGCTTGATAAAAGCCCCCAGGTCTGCCCTGGACATATTCCTGTTAGGACGCGCCGGAGGCACGTCCTAACAGATTGCCTGTCAGATTTACACTGACAGGCAATAATGCTCTGGTATACGAAGTATACCAAAGCATTATAGCAGCGATCGGAATATCGCACAGTAAAGTCCCCTAGTGGGACTAATAAAATCAGTCATCAAAGTGAAATAAAGATTATTAATAAAAAGTACAGTAAAAAAATAAATAAAACCATTTTTTTCCATAAAAAGTGGTTTTATTTAGTAAAAGTGTAAAAAAAAAAAAAAAGTACACATATGTGGCATCGCCGCGACCGTAATGACTCCATTAATAAAGTTAATAGGTAATTTAAACCGCAAAGTGAACACCGTAAAAAAAAACGCAAAAAACCATGGCGAAATTGCAATTTTTTTCCATTGCCCCCCAAAAAAGTCATAATAAAAATGAATCAATAAGTCCCATGCACCCCAAAACAGTACCATTCAAAACTACGTCTCGTCCCGCAGAAAACAAGCCCAAAAAATCACTACATTGATGGAAAAATAAAAAAATTACGGCTCTTGGAAAGCGACGATGCAAAAGCAAATAATTTTAGTTCAAAAGTGTTTTTATTGTGCAAAAGTCGTAAAACATAAAAAAAACTCTACATATGTGGTATCGCCGTAATCGTACCGACCCATAGAATAAAGGTAACATGTTATTTATGTCGCACAGTGAACGGCGTCAATTTAAAAACGCATAGAACAATGGCGGAATTTCAGGTTTTTTTTATAATCCCCCCCAAAAAGGTTAATAAAAGTTAATATAAAAATTATATGTACCCAAAAATGGTGCCATTAAAAAGCACAACTAATCCCGCAAAAAACAAGTCCTCATACAGCTATGTAGACGAAAAAATAAAAAAGCTATAGCTCTTTGAATGCGACTATAGAAAAACAAATAAAATAGCTTGGTCATTAGGGCCTAAAATGGGCTTGTTAGTAAGGGGTTAAAGGGAACCTGTCACCAGCATTTCACCTATTAAACCAGCAATACCTGGTGGAACTGGGTGAAAAAGGCGCAAAATGTTTCAGAATGTTATTTCCGGTTGGAGGAGGAGTTTAGGTGAGGGGATAATTGCAATGAACTTTTGGCAGCAGCGGACAATGAGGGGTGAGTAGAGTTCAGTAGGTAAAATTCAGGCGACAGGTTCCCTTTAACACTGCCCCTAGCGTGAGGCACACGGCATCCCTATGCTGTATGCGTCCACACCCTGTTATGGCGCAGCAAAATCTTCTCAAGATGGAGACTGGGCTATTACTCTACCTGCCACACAAAGATACATTCATAGACAATTACAAATATATACATTATGACATTTCCGCCAGTCCTCATGATCTAAAACCAAACATATATGTATATATATATATATAAATATAAATACTGTATATTTTTGTTTACCTGACAAAAACACTATTAAAACCATTTAATTACTTGAATACAATTTGCAAAATATCTGAAAACATGGTCAGCTTCCAGTTGCCAATATGGATCCTCAAAAAAACATTGTGAAAATATTTAATTACATGAATACAATTTTAAACTCTGCTTCAAATAAACTCATGAGAACAAAAAAACTGGACAGGCAGCAGTCAAGACGTGTTCCTAGATTCCTTTAATTTATAGCCCATTTTTAAGATCTAACAAATAAACATCAGGCACCTTCCCATCTGGGCCTGGAGGGTATACAGATATACCATTTTGTAAAGAAAAAAATTGCTTGAGTGGCAATAAAATCCTTACACTTCAAAAGGCCATTCTTATCTCTAGCTATATAAAGTATTCCATAAAACATTGTATGTTGTAAGATGGATTTCATAGACCATATATTTTCCCATTGTTTCTTACTTTAAATTCTCCAATCACAAAATAAGTGGATACGGGAGGGACAAGTTGGACAAAGTAGACGGAGACATTAAATTAAGAGGAGGTATTGTCATCAGTATGAGGGACACAAATTGGGGCAGTGTGCTACTGGGTTGTGGTGTAGAAAGTGTTGAAAATGTGCCAAAAAAACTGTAAATTGGCGCAGTATGGCAAAATATTGATGTTTCCACCTTACTAGACAAGTGATCCAAAAATGGGTTGTGGCATAGTGAGAAAAGGGCATTACTTTGACAGAAAGGGGGGCACATCTGGATCTTTCATGGTTACCCCTTTCCCCAAAACGACTGCTCTGGGCAAAAATTTGAATTTATGTGGTCTGACCTGACAGTAATTTCTGTATGTCTTAATTTGCACTCTTCATGTAATGCAGTACAAAAATAAGTATGCAGAAAGTGTATGTCCAAATATAAATACTGTACGTCTAATTAACTCTTGATGGGTAGAAGATCTGGCAGATTGTAAAACTCACAGGACCAACAATAACCCAATTGACATTATTGACCTGACTAAGCTCAAGGCAAGCACATAACCTTTACAAAAACTAAGAGTCCACTGCATATTTATTACTGGATATCAGCCTGCCTGACTAAGAAATGTTAAATATTTTACTTCCCACCCCAAAATCTAGATCTACATATAGTGTACATATTATAAATATTGCACATATTTCCTAAGGCCGTATTTACACGAACGGATTGCAAATCGGCCGTGAAAAACTGCAGTCTTTCATGACTGATTTGCATCTGTGCGGGACCTGTTTTCACATATCCCTCATAGACTTGAGATTCTATTGAGGGATCCGGGAAAATGTGGAAAATTGAACATGTCCTATATATTCATGGGCTGTTCACATGGTCCGTTGAAAAAGCAGCCGTGTGAATAGCCCCATAGACGTGCATTGATTTTAATGCAGCCGTGTGGTGGCCGTTAAAAAAACGGCAGTCACACGGCCAATTAACCCTGTCTTGTGAATAATCCTTGACTTGATTGTTCATCTTGTAAACTGTGATTGTATTACAAATATTTAAATGAAAGCTTACTAAATAAATAAATGAAAGCTGCCAGAATGGTGTTAAAAAAATCTAAGAAAACATTTATTTTTGTTTTTCTTTTGTATTTTATATCATATTGTTGAACAATGATTTTTTTCTCTAGTTTGGGATAGTTGTGGATTCTATATCAGCAGCACATCTTTGTTACCTTGTTTTCGTTGACGAAGGAATACCATAGCATAATTCTACAAGCTTCAAGCTGCAGTATGTGGACTATTCTCAGTAATGTGATCACAGAATGTGTGGATATAATTAAAATAAGAAGTAGGGAAAATATTTATAAAATTAAAATCTTTACCTTTAGCATCACAGATGTCTTTAACTGGGCATCATCATCTAATACTAATATTCATCCTGATTAAATAGTTTAAATATCTTCTTGTCTTCATAGTGCACCATTTATATACCAACTCAGTGTAACTACTCATTAAATGATAATGAGGTATATAAATAAATGTTAGAGAATCTGCTTTCGGAGTAATGTGTAACATTTTCTGGTTTAGTTCTAATCTTGTGTTGTGCATGGAAATGTCTGGACCATCATAATTCTTGAAAGGGAATAGCAATTCAGTTCAAAGTTGTGCTTTATTATGCTAAATATTAAAATCTGTACACCAGAAATAAAACAAGCGATTTAATCTTCAGCAGCTCCTAGCGATATTCTTATAAATAAATATAATGCATTAGGCCTGAATCAGACAGACGTACCATGCCCATATTTAACTGTTTGTATTCCAAATATATTGTTCATATTTTGCAGCATTTCTTTTTGTTATATCAGTGTGACTCTCGGCCCCCTACATGTAGCTATCCAGCCATTGGCAGCTGGAGGTACTACTGTGCACTAGCGGCATCAGGTGTGTCCCAGCATTACTAGAACAAGGATCAAAGCCCCACAATTCAAGTTACCATTACAATCTACAGTAAATCACTCCATCATATCTAAAGGCATTTCCCTTTTAAAACTCATTGTGGCTCAACACTATCTGTTGTATTTGAGTGTGGCTTGCCACCTACAGTACGTAAGTTCTTTGTTGAAACTACTAACATTTGCAATTTGCTTTTTTTATTTACTTTTATTAAAAATGACAGATCTCTCATCTTTGAAGTATTTTGCATGACATGAAGGCTACTGTAATTAATCAACAAACCAACGATTGCTCTTGTCTAAGCACTGAATTTGCTGATGCTGGGTAGAACAACATCTTAAATATAAACTATAAAGTCAGCGTGAAACAAAATAACAATTCCTATTTCATCAGCAACTTCATTAACACTTTGAAAATGTTGGCTAGATAGATTTTTATTTAACAATTTATTGACATATAATACTTTTAGAGGGATTGTTTATTAGGCAAAAGTTCTGGACAGAATAGCAGGAAGCAACATGGCATTGCTTCTTCCTCCCCCTGCGTTCGCCCATCCAGGATGCTCAGCGTCTGACTGGCTGAGCTAAAACCCCCAACAAGGTAGCCTTAATGACTCGTCTCCACTGACAGCTTCTTCCCTGGCAGTACCGGGTGCTTGACCCTGCTGTGTTGCATCTTTGAGAGTTGTGGCTCTGCTTTGTTCTGAGGACTGTTCCCCATGTTTGTATCTGGTGCCAGGAAAAGTATAGGACTGAGAACGGAGAAGGGTGGAATACAAACCGCCTTGCCTGCTAGACGAGGATTCCTGTAGGGAGAGGAGCTTGACTGCTGCTGGAGGGTAGGTTATGATGAGGAGACTTGAAATTGTGTGTGACCTGAACTAATATGATGGGTGCAAAAGGCAACATGGATTCCTAAAAGAACTCCTGAAGGAAAAACTGGACAAGCTGAAAAAATGCTGCAAGACTGCGCTGAATACTGTCCATTAATGTTGCTTAGCTGCATCATAACTGCCTTGTGCTGATAGTATTTGTGTGGGCAATTATCATAGAGGGCAGCCCTGGCCTGAGCCTGAAATTCTCACGGAAACTGTTTGTCGTCCTTGAATATTTTATAGAAACCCATCTGAAAAAAACTATGTTTGTATAGAATGCTTATTGTATTATTGAAACTGAATTTCCTAATTGACTTTGCTTGAGGCAGCATTAATACTTGGGGATATTAATATAGACACACGCTGTACTTGCTTTGAACTTCCACTAATTAAAGAATCATTTGCTGAATTTTCTAGGTTACTGCCCTCCGCAGAAATTACTATGCTGAGGTGAAGCAGGCACAAAATTTGCCAACGTATATTCTCTTAATATATACCCACTCACTATGAATCTCCACTAATTAAAGATGCACTTGCTGAATATTACTTTTGAAACATCAATATATACATGGTGTGCTTGTCTTGAACCCCCTACTAACTAAAGCCGTACTTGTTGATCACTGCCTGAATACTGTCTGCTGTCTATAAATATTTTATGGTCATCCATCGATATATACCGTATCTGCACGGAACCTCCACTGTCCACTGTCTCACTCAGACTGAACCCTCCATTGACTTTGTCTGCTTTTGCATGAATACTTTGGGACATCAGTACTGTATGTATGTATGTATATCAATATATATATATATATATATATATATATATATATATACATATATATATATATATTGATATATATATATATATATATATATATATATATATATATTGTAGATAGATATACATATATATATATATATATATATATACGCTCCAAGATACGAGACAGCACTCCAGAATTTGTGAAAAATAGGATCACTTTAATGCGACGTTTCAGCCCTACTCCATGGGGCCTTTCACAAATTCTGGAGTGCTGTCTCGTATCTTGGAGCGTATTGGTATTGGGGACACTGGTCGAGTGTCCGAACGGGAATTTTGCACCCCACACAGAAGGAACGGCGCTGCTTTTTTTTTTATATATATATATATATATATATATATATATATCTGTATATCTATATACAGATAGATAGAGATATACAGGTAGATATGTATACAGTGGTGGAATAAGTAGACAATTGACCGTGGGGTGTTACCCAAACTTGGGGCCCCCTTCTCCATCACCGTCCCGCCACACCGTAACTATTGCTAACACTACCTTTTTGTGAAAGCATTAACAAATGAGTGTGACCAGGGGCAGATTAAGAGTACCATGGGCCCCCCCCCCCCCCCCCGAACTCCGAAGATGCTGTACCGTATATATTTGCAGATTTCTGTTTAGGTGGCCACAGATCTGGCATGGTTTTAATTTAGCTGTAAAAGCAGAATGGGCCATATAGAAGAAAGAAAGCAGAAAGAAAGCAGAATACTTTGAGACACTGAAGTGGTCAGGAGCTTTATAACTTTTTTATTTTTACGTCAATGGAGTGGTGTGTGAAGGATTATTTTTTTGCTGGAGGATTTATAGTTTTTATTGGCACCATGTAAAGTACCATATAATGGGTGAATTGGAAAAATCTAAGATTCCTCCATGGTTTCTTGGGTTTAGTTTTTAGTGTATATATTTACCTTCTCTTAAAGAGGCTCTGTCACCACATTATAAGTGCCCTATCTCCTACATAAGGGGATGGGCGCTATAATGTAGGTGACAGCAGTGCTTTTTATTTAAAAAAAACTATCTGTTTTCACCACTTTATTAGCTTTAGATTTATGCTAATGAGTTGCTTGATGCCCAAGTGGGCGTGTTTTTACTTTAGACCAAGTGGGCATTGTACAGAGGAGTGTATGACACTGACCAATCAGCGTCATGCACTCCTCTCCATTCATTTAGTCAGCGCATAGGGATCATTTTAGATCGCTATGTGCTGTCTTATACTAACACATTAACGATACTGAAGTGTTTAGACAGTGAATAGACATTCCACGGGATGTCTATTCACAATCTCTGCACTTCACTACTCTGTCTGGGGTAGTTACAGCAGAGGAAGCGTAATCTCGCGAGATTACGCTGTAGATGACAGGTTACAACGAGATTACGCTTCCTCTGCTGTAACTATCACAGACAGAGTAACGAAGTGGAGATATTGTGAATAGACATCCCGTGGAATGTCTATTCACTGTCTAAACACTTCAGTATCGTTAATGTGTTAGTATAAGACAGCACATAGCAATCCAAAAGGATCCCTATGCGCTGGCTAAATGAATGGATAGGAGTGCATGACGCTGATTGGCCAGCGTCATACACTCCTCTGTACAACGCCCACTTGGTCTAAAGTAAAAACATGCCCACTTGGGCATTAAGCAACTCATTAGCATAAATCTAAAATCGCTAATAAAGTGGTGAAATTAGATTGTTTTTTTAAAATAAAAATCACTGCTGTCATCTACATTATAGCGCCAATCTCCTTATGTAGGAGATAAGGCACTTATAATGTGGTGACAGAGCCTCTTTAAGTTAAAAGTAGATTTAACATATACTTTTACCTTAAGAAAAGGTAAATATATACAGACCCAGAACCAAGCTCAGCACATATATACAGCCCCAGAACCAATATATACAACACCAGAACAAAGCTCAGTACATATATACAGCACTAAAACCAAGCTCAGTACATAAATAGAGCCCCAGAATCAAGCTCAGTACATAAATACAGCACCAGAACAAAGCTCAGTACATATATACAGCACTCACTAGAACCAAGCTCAGTCCATATATACATCCCCAGAACCAAGCTCAGTACATATATACAACGCCAGAACAAAGCTCAGTACATATATATAACTCCAGAACCAAGCTCAGTATATATATACAGCACCAGAACTAAGCTCAGTACATATATACATCCCCAGAACCAAGTTCAGTACTTATATATAACTCCAGAACCGAGCTCAGTATATATATACAGCCCCAGAACCAAGCTCAATACATATATACAACACCAGAACAAAGCTCAGTACATGTATACAGCACTAGAACACAGCTCAGTACATATATACAGCACCATAACAAATACAGTTCAGTACAGAGATCATTTGCAAATTCAGTTTAACCCCTGCTGTATAAATGTGAACAACATAAAACGAGAACTCCCAGTGTAGCCTGAACAATGGTTAGGATATGCTGGGAGTTGCTGTTTAACAAAAAAGAATGCTACGATCCATCATCTCGCTGCAGATGATACTGTGACTACAGTACTGATCAGTCACAGGGAGAATAAATATTTTCATTGAGTGACTCATAGGTGATGTCTCAGATTCTTTTTCGTTCTTTTTCTCTTTTCTTCTCCATCTGGTCCAGACCTCTATAATGACTTCTCTCGGGCACGGCCCATTTATGCAGTTCACAGCTCAGATGTATTTCGCTCCTCACTTTTCCAACATTTCTGCACCTGTAAACGAAGATAAAATTCTCATGATGCCACACTCTATGCTTCTAAATATAATAGTATCATACAATGAATATAATAGTACTATACACTGTACTCCTGAATATAATAGTATTATACACTGCGATCCTGAATATAATAGTATTATACACTGTACTCCTGAATATAATAATACTATACACTGTACTCCTGAATATAATAGTACTATACACTGCGCCCCTGAATATAATAGTACTATACACTGCGCTCCTGAATATAATAGTACTATACACTGTATCCTGAATATAATAGTACTATACACTGTACTCCTGAATATAATAGTATTATACACTGCACTCCTGAATATAATAGTACTATACACTGTTCCCCTGAATATAATAGTACTATACACTGCGCCTCTGAATATATATATATATATATATATATATATATGTGTGTGTGTGTATGTCTGTGTTTATGTGTGTATAGAAGACAGCATATCTATAGCACTACGACCCTATAAACTATGGATAGGATTAGATATAGTGGCTCAGCAGATAGTATCATAGATGATAGGATTAGATACAGTAGCTCAAAAGACAGTATCACACATGATAGGATTAGATACGATACAGTGTCTCAGCAGACAGTATCACACATGATAGCATTAGATATAGGGACCAGCGCGCTGACATTGCGGTTCCAGCGCTGGACCCAGAAAAGGTAAGTATAAGAATTGTTTTGATTTTTTATGTGTTACTAATTCTTTTTGAGCGTTTGTGTTATTTTACAGGTTCGGTTGTTGGACTATGTCGGATTCGAGGACTACTTCAATGACAGCATTTTTTTATTCTCAATAAAATGGTTAATGAGGGTTGTGTTTGTTTTTTTATTTCAATAAAATATTTTTTCTATGTCCTTGTATTTTTTTTAAACTTTATTATTACCGCCTTATTAATAGCTGTTTGACAACATCCATTACTAAGGTGAGGCTTAATGTTAGCAGGTGCAGCAGCCAACACTAACCCCCATTACCCCGGTACCCACCGCCACCAGTGGTACTGGGAAGAGCCGGGTGCGAACCAGTACCCGACAATCTGTAGTGATCTGTAGTGATGGTCGGGTACTGGGTCAGCCACAGGCTGGTAATATCAGCCTGGGAAATGCCAAAAACAGTGACCCTTCCCCCCCTGGTAATGCTAGGCTGCTGCTATTGTATCTGGTGGAGTCCCCCCCCCCATTTTTCATAACCAGCCAGATACAAGAAAGCAGTAGCAGGTGATTATTACCAGGGGGGGAAGGGCCACAGTTTTTCCCAGCCTAATGATACCAGCCTGGGGCCACCCCATTACCTGACCATCACTACAGATGGTCAGGTACTGGATCTTACCCGGCTTTTCACGACACCGCTGGTGGCGGTGGGTACCGGGGTAATAATGGGGGTTAGTGATAGCCTCTGCACAGGCTAACACTAAGCCTCGCCTTAGTAGTGGATGCTGTCAATCAGCCGGCGGCCATTACTAAGGCGGTAGTAATAAAGTTTAAAAAACAAACAAAGACATAGAAAAAATATCTTATTGAAATAAAAACCACCCAGACCACCCACATTAACCAGTTTATTGATAATAAAAATGCCGTCATCTAAATAATCCTCAAATCCGACATAGTCCAACGACCGAACCTGTAAAAAAACACAAACACAACAAAAATGATTAGTAACACATGTGGTAGGCTTAGGTACAGGGCCCATGTGTGATACTGTCTGTCAGGGCAGGCTTAGATACAGGGTCCTGCAGACAGTAATCTTATACAGTACATGTGGTAGACATATACATGGCCCATCAGACAGGATGACACATGGGCCATGTATCTAAGCCTACCATGTGCTTATGTAAGATGCTTAGATACAGGGCCCAGCAGACAGGATCACACAATCTGTGATCCTGTCTCATGGGCCCTCTAAGCCTGCAACATCATAGGCTTAAAGGGATTGTCCAGTCCCTAAACATTGATGGCCTATCCTCAGGATAGGCCATCAATAGCTTATGGGTCGGGGTCCGTTTCCCGGGACCTGACAATCACCTGTTTTGAAGGGGCCGCAGCGCTGGTACGACAAGTGCTTCCCCTTCATTTCCCTTACTGGCTCACATTGTGAATCGCCGACACAGATTCACAGTGTGAGCAAGTGACCGGAATGAAGGGGAAACACCAGCTGTCGTACGAGTGCTGCGACCCCTTAAAAACAGATGATTGGCGGGGATCCTGAGAGTCGGAACCCGCCAATCAACTTCAAGCAGACAGGGATATTAAACTTACCCTCCTCTTCAGCCGTGGCGGATGTCCTGACTCTATCCAGGACCAGGATTCTATGCGCGGCGCATCTCGTTGTGACTCATGCACTGCACACCGGAAACAGGAAGGTAAGTACTGTAGTTACTATAGTAACAGGCCCGCGGCTCCAGTTGCTATAGTAACATTTTATTGATGTAGTGCGGCCCCTATAGCTACACCACTGGTTGGGTGAGAGGTCTCGCTTCACTCCGGTTCTCTGAACCGACTGTAATTTTAACAGCCGGTAAGGGAGAACCGGGGCGAACTGGCTCCCCTTCCAGCCTCGGGCCCTGGGCACTTGCCCAGATTGCCCTCATTATAATCTGCCCCTTAGTGTGACAATTGCCCTTGTCAAAGGGCTGTGTCCTTACATAATGACAGTATCACACTGTGCAGGGACACATCCTCCTGACAAGGGGAATGGTAACACCCATTTGTCTATCAGTCCTGGACTGCACAAAGACTTTTTGTGAAATACAAGGATTTTCTATATAAACATGTCAGGAGAGGTGACTCACAGGTGACGTCTTCTCAGATCCTAGTGTTTTTTTCTCAATCCGGTCCAGACCTCATGACGACTTCTTCCGACCATAACCCATTTCTACATAATTTGCCACTCAGATGCCTTCGGCTCCTCACTTTTCCAACATTTCCACACCTATAAACAAAGATAAAATTCACATGGTGCCACACACTGTGCCCCTAAATATAATAATAATTGTACACTGCGCCCCTGAACACAATAGTACCATACACTGTGCCTCTGAATATAATTGTATTAAACACTGTAAAGTAAAGCACCACATACACAGTGTCCCCTGTAGATAGCACCACAATCATCCCCCTGTAGATAGCGGCACACAGCCCACTGTAGATAGCATCACACATCCCCTCTGTAGATAGAATCACACACACTCCCCTTTAGATAGTGCCACACACAACCCCCTGTAGATAGTATCACACACAACCCCCCCCCCAGTAGATTTGCGGCAAAAACGTGACAAAACTGTGATGTGGCATTTTGGCCCTCCGGGAGTCTCGGGCCCTGGGCGGCCACCCATAATAGAACTTTCGGGATCCGCCACTGTATGCATAGCTATATATATATATATAAATATATATATATATATATATATCTATATATATATATATATATATACACATTATCTGCTCTGAACCTTCTCTAACTAAAGATACATTTGCTTAATCTGCAGAAAATGACTGCGCTGATATGAAGTGGCCATCAATGTAACAGTTTATATATTCTCACAATAAACCAACTCAATTTGAACCTATACTAATTAAAGACGCAACCGCTGAACACTATTATGAAATATTAATATATACACGTCGTGTTTGCTCGGAACATTTATTGATCACAGACGCACTTATTGAATCTTGTCTGAACACTGTTTGTAGTCCATGAATATTTTATACATCCAGCTATATACACAATATCTGCACGGACCCTTCATTTGTTTCACTGAGGTTAAACTTTTATAGATTTTGCCTGTTGTCACATGAAAAATCAGTTTATGTATACTGTATATACAGTAGTATATAATCAGTATATACATGCTCTAAACACACTTCTAACTAAAGAAAACGTGCTTTATTTTTTGGAGTTCTGTCCCTTGCAGAAACTATTTCATTGATATAAGGTGTGCATAAATTTGCTCATTTATATGGACTCAATATACACCGTGTTCCAAATTATTATGCACATTGCATTTTAGTGTCATAAACATTTCATTTTTAGTTTTTCAATTAAACTCTTGGATGGTATTGTGTCTAAGGGTATGTTCACACGACAGCGTCCGTAACGGCTGAAATTACGGGGATGTTTTTAGGAGAAAACATCCCCGTAATTTCAGCCGTAATGGCATGTGCAGGCGCTTGAACGCCGCGCCCATTACGTACGTAATTGGCGCTGCTTTTCATTGGAGTCAATGAATAACGGCTCCAATTACGCCCCAAGAAGTGACAGGTCACTTCTTTGACGCGGGCGTCTATTTACGCGCCGTCATTTGACAGCGGCGCGTAAATATACGCCTCGTGTGAACAGACAAACGTCAGCCCATTGCTTTCAATGGGCAGATGTTTGTCAACGCTTTCAATCCGCATTTTTCGGGCGTAATTCGGGACAAAAACGCTCGAATTACGTCCGTAATTAGTGTGTGTGAACATACACTTAGGGCTCTTTGGATCATTGTAATCAATCTCAGACACCTGTGATAATTAGTTTACCAGGTGTGCCCAATGAAAGGAAAACTACTTAAGGCCCCATGCACACGACCGTATTTTTGTACACCCGTAAATACTGGCGTAAATACGGGTCCTTGGTCACACGTATTCGAACCGTATTGCACCAGTATTTACGGACCCGTGCCCGTAAATACGGGTCCAGTGTCACCCGTATTCCACCCGTATTTACGGGTACGTTTTCGCTGCAAAATTACACTGCAGTAATTGGCAGCCCTTCTCACTATCAGTGCAGGATAGAGAGAAGGGACAGCCCTTTCCGCAGAAAAAGTAAAAGAAATTAATTCTTACCCAGCCGTTTCCTTGGTGACGCGTCCCTCTCCTGACATCCAGTCCGACCTCCCTGGATGACGCGGCAGCCCATGTGACCGCTGCAGCCTGTGATTGGCCTGTGATTGGCTGCAGTGGTCACATTGGCTGAAACGTCATCCCAGGAGGCCGGACTGGAGGAAGAAGCAAGGGTTCTGGGTAAGTATGCACGTCTTTTTTTTTTTTTTACAGGTTGATCTATATTGTGATTGGAAGTCACTTTCCAGGGTGCTGAAACAGTTACTGCCGATCGTTTAACTCTTTCAGCACCCTGGACAGTGACTATTTACTGACGTCGCCTAGCAACGCTCCCGTAATTACGGGGGCACACACGTAGTCACCCGTAATTACGGGAGCCCCATAGACATCTATGGGCCTGCCCGTGCCGTAATTACGGCCTGAAATAGGACATGTTCTATATTTTTCAACGGCACGGGCACCTTCCCGTAATCATACGGGGAGGTACCCGTGGCCAATAGAAGTCCATGGGCCCGTAAAAACGTGCCGTATTTACGGCCCGTAATTACGGGCGTTTTTATGTTCGTGTGCATGGGGCCTAAGAAGCAGGCCCCCTATTAAGCAGGCCACAGGTTTCACGTAATATGGGAAAGAAAAAGGATCTCTCTGCTGCCGAAAAGCGTGAAATAGTGCAATACCTTGGACAAGGTATGAAAACATTGGATATTTCAAGAAAAATTAAGCGTGATCATCGTACTGTGAAAAGATTTGTGGCTGATTCAGAGCACAGACGGGTTCGTTCAGATAAAGGCATAATGAGGAAGGTTTCTGCCAGCCAAATTAATAGGATTAGAAGAGCAGTTGCTAAAATGCCATTGCAAAGCAGCAAACAGGTATTTGCAGCCGCTGGTGCCTCTGGAGTCCCGCAAACCTCAAGGTGTAGGATCCTCCAGAAGTTTGCAAGTGTGCATAAAGCTATTGTTCGGCCAACCCTAAACAATGCTCATAAGCAGAAACGGTTGCAGTGGGCTCAGAAATACATGAAAACTAATTTTCAAACCGTGTTGTTTACTGATGAGTGCCGTGCAACCCTGGATGGTCCAGATGGATGGAGTAGTGGATGGTTGGTGAATGGCCACCATGTCCCAACAAGGCTGTGACGTCAGCAAGGAGGTGGCGGAGTCATGTTTTGGTCTGGAATCATGGGGAGGGAGCTGGTAGGCCCCTTTAGGGTCCCTGACAGTGTGAAAATGACCTCTGCAAAGTACGTAGAGTTTATGACTGACCACTTTCTTCCGTGATACAAAAAGAAGAACCGTGCCTTCCGTAGCAAAATTTTCTTCATGCATGACAATGCACCATCTCATGCTGCAAAGAATACCTCTGTCTCGTTGGCTGCTATGGGCATAAAAGGAGAGAAACTCATGGTGTGGCCCCCATGTTCCCCTGACCTCAATTCTATTGAGTACCTTTGGAGCATCCTCAAGCAAAATATCTATGAGGGTGGGAGGCAGTTCACATCAAAACAGAAGCTCTGGGAGGCTATTCTGACATCATGCAAAGATATTCAAGCAGCAACTGTCCAAATACTCACAAATTCAATGGATGCAACAATTGTGAAGGTGATATCAAAGAAGGGGTCCTATGTTAACATGTAACTTGGCCCTGTTAAGTTTTTTTTTTATTGAAAGAGCTATTGATTTCAGTAAATATGACCTCCTGATGCTGCAAATCCAACAAATTACCATTTTAGTTCTCTTTACAACCTTTAAAATGTTTTGATCTCTGTTGTGCATAATAATTAGAAACAGTGCATTTTGAGTTTTTTACTTCTAAAAAAAAAACCTTTTATCATTAGGAGATTTGTTCAATAAAATTAGCATTATACTCCAACGGTTGATGGCTTGAAGACTATACTGACTGTCATTTGCATCGACTATTTAGGAAAATCAGCGAAAAATAACATTTGCATAATAATTTGGAACGCAGTGTACACTAGCTGACTTTAAATCTCGATTAATTAAAGATGCACTTGCTGAGCACTACTTTGAGATATCGATATGTACATATTGTGTTTGCTCTGAACCTCTACTAATCAAAGCTGCTCTTGCTGAACATTATTTGAGCACTGTTTGCAAGCCATAAATGTTTTATGGTTATTCGTCTACAGTATATACAACATATTTGTAAAGAACCATCAATGTCTCACTTAGGCTTAACTTTTAGGCTGGGTTCACACGACCTATTTTCAGACATAAACGAGGCGTATTATGCCTCTTTTCACGTCTGAAAATAGGGCTACAATACGTCGGCAAACATCTGACCATTCATTTGAATGGGTTTGCCGACGTACTGTGCAGACGACCTGTCATTTACGCGTCGTCGTTTGACAGCTGTCAAACGACGACACGTAAAAATACAGCCTCGTCAAAAGAAGTGCAGGACACTTCTTTCAGACGTAATTTGAGCCGTACTTCATTGAACTCAATGAAGCACAGCTCAAAATTTACGGCTGTCAAGAGAAGCCTCGCAAAATGCGAGGAGGAGGAATTACGGCTGAAACGAGGCAGCTTTTTTCTCCTGAAAACAGTCTGTCATTTCAGCCGTAAAAGCCTCTCACCGTGTGCACATACCCTTAATGCCTGCTGTCGCATGGTATGGGATAATAGAATATATACAGTGTGCACATTGTGTTGTCTCTGAACTTCCACTAATTAAAGACGCACTTGCTGAACTTTCTGGAGAACTTCCTTACAGACGCTACTATGCTGAGGTCAAATGGGCTCAAATTTCCTAATTTTTATAGTCTCAATATACACCAGCTAAAGAGACATGCTATTGCATTTCTCAGAACACAATTATCACTTGCTCCACATAAGCGCACAAATGAAAGTCAGACCCAAAATGCGCCAAGTAAATCCCAGGTATAATCTTTAAAGGGGACAGGGGTTCCAAAGCTGGATAAATACTGAAGCCCTCCTAACTCTGTTTAGTCATTGAGAGTGGGCAAATATTCACCAGCGTCTAAGCATTATGAGACCATGGCTCATAACCTTACTGGTAACCCAAATCGTTGCCAAACGCTGATCTGCATGGTCTCACAAAATTCACTTCAATGGTTAACAAAGTGCCAGTGACTCAAGAGACATTAGATAAACTAAGTTAGTCCTGCCTTTACAGGAAAGAGACAAGTTACTGCCAGAACTTATATTGTGAGATATACTGGTAGCAGTAAAAAGATGTGACAGTGAAATTGTGTCCCTGGCGATCCAAACTTCTGGCATACATGCCGTGCGCCACATTTATTAACTGTTTTAGATAATTTTTTCGACACACTTGACAAGAAGATGTGGCTTAGCGAAAATGGGGTGTGAGCTAACAAAAAGGGTGTTGAAATAAATGTATTGCCTGCCGGCAACAAAAGCCCTGTTTTCCAACTAACAATTAGAAAATAACAAAGTATTTATTAAATTTATGCAAAGAAGGACAGACTACATATAATTTAAAATTAAGAGTCCGTTGCTGACTACAATCAGCTTAGTGCAAGGTATAGAAAGCCTGGAGCTGACGGCTGCAGCACGCAGCACCAGACCAGCCGTTCAATTCTCAGAGTCAGCAGGACACGTGTTAAAATTAGATTAGAAGCCCCCCCGACATGTTTCGCTACGAAGTAGCGTCTTCAGGGGTATCGGGGCTAATGACAGCGCGCGGCGAGATGGCCCTGTTTAAGTATGTAATGGAGTTGCTCCACATGTTCTATTGATTGGCGTAGGGCCAATCACAGAGTGAGCAGAGAACGAGCCCCCCGTTCCGTGACGGGCATGCCACACCACCAATAAGCAGCCACCCTATGTAGCCAATGAGAGCATAGCAAAACGCGCATGCGTATGAGGGCAAAAACAGGTGATAGAGTAATTTGCCGTGGAGCTATTAAGCTCAATGGACATGCGTATTGGGAAAAGATAGAGTGATAGACAAATTCCCAAATGTCAGGGGCTGACATAGTGGCAATAAAAATATTTATGTGGTGGGGAATGAGTGGAGCTAACTCGTGATGATGACACAGTGGGTCGTCTAGGCACAAGAGGCCGGCAGTCAGCGAAGCCGAGATACCAAGCCCATAATGCCCGCACGGTACAGGTATTGTTAGACAGTTTAAAGAGCTAACACAGTTCAAGTAGCCATCTATAGTGTACAATATGTCCGACGAAGTGACGGACAAGCCGATGTGTCAATTAACAATGTAGTCTAGACTAGGCTAAGCAATAAGTATATCTTATCTATAGTCAGTGGGTCAATTAGTAAAGACTGCATGTCAGACGACATACAAGTAAGGTTCAATAACAGAGGATCAATGTAATGAGACATATAAAGGAAATATTGGTCAGAAACATTAGTGACCAAATAATGGAATATAGTGTCCTTGATCTTAATCTTAATAATAGTAGTATGTAATGGCCACGTATGAGGTTCATAGAAATGCTGTATAGGTAAATCCCTCATTCAAGCCCGCTGGGCTGAGGGATCCCAGACGATGGATCCAGCGTGCTTCCTCTTGTAACAGTTTACGGTCCAGGTTACCAGCTCTAGGACCGAGTTTGACCTTAGTGATACCCCAAAATTGTAACGAGCGAGTATCTCCTCCGTGAACGTTGTGTATATGCCTAGATAGGGATGTTTCTTCCTTATTATTTATAGTACTTAGATGTTTTGATATTCTTCTCCTCAGTTCCTGTATGGTCTTACCCACATAGAACTTAGGACAGGGACATTTCGCAATGTAAACAACCCCCTTGCGCAGAGATTTTGATATTGGTCAAGTGTATACATACAAGATACAACCACAGTTTGTTCGTAAACGGGTACAAGTCTTCACAGACTTTTCCGATTCTGAGGTTTCTGGTACTGACGATACCATACGATCTCCCAGTTTTAAACTGGGTACTAAACGTAAAAACACCAACAACAGATTTAATTCCTCCAAACGTAGTACAGTACAAACTAGATCCAATACAAAGTGTCAGTTATATCCGAATGCTACTACTTCCTCCTATCCTTCCACCTCATCAACCTCCTCAGTGTCTGCTCCACTGAGTGCACCTCAAACCTCTCGTATAACTGGGAATGTCCCCAGTCAAACACCTATAGCGACCAAATGCCCCACAATCACCACGACAAATCCGTTGGGTCCATCAAATACGTTTCCTTTTTTAGGAAGTACGAACCCTCGATGGAATCTGGGCTAGTAACAGTACCATCTATGTCTCTAATACAAACTACCAGTGACCAAATGCAAGTGTTTAATATCTCCTCGATCCATCTAAGTAACTCTCAACTTACACTTTTACGTAGAGGTCTGTCCTTCACTCCTACTCCACTTTTTGATGAGTTCATTTGGACTAAGGACGTCAACTTATTCGCTAGAAAAATAGCGCTACATAAATATTTCAAAAATAACACCATGAACATGGGAGACAGTGATAGAACTGAACGTAACACACTTGCGGACCTTGAAAGTCTCCTATATGAGAACGAGTTCGGACCCATTACTGCAGTGGGCCCTTTCTCGTCACTACGTCCGAAATCCAAACTCACTCCTCCCTTTGCACAATACGCTCACTTAGACATTTTTGTGAAGTTGGTATGTGCTGACTTGAAAAAAATCAGACCAAATAAAAAGAAAGCACTCTCTAATCTTAGCAGAATGGAAATAACAGCATTGGACGAATTACGTAATAACCAATATATTACCATTAAACCCTCTGACAAAGGGGGTAATATTGTGATTATGAACCAGGATGAATACGTGGCCATGGTCCATAGATTGTTGGATGACACCACTACGTACCTTATCTTAGAAAAAAACCCTACCGATCTATTCTTAACTGAATTACATCTATTACTCGACACAGCTAAGACACAAAATATGATCAGTACCGAGGAATTTAAACGTATATACAATTCCACCCCTACGCTAGCAACATTCTATGCTCTGCCTAAGATTCACAAGATGTCACATCCAATACCAGGTAGACCAATAGTATCTGGCAATGATAGTCTCACCCAGGGCATAAGTATGTACCTTAATGAAATTCTCTCGCCATTTGTCACCTCTCTTCCCTCTTACCTAAGGGATACTAAGGACACCATCAACAGGATCCAGGAGATACATGTCACTCCCTCCACTTTCATAGCCAGCATCGACGTTGAATCACTTTACACCAACATCCAGCACCAATTTGGACTCACAGCAGTTGCACATTTTTTGGGTACTAAGGGAATTCAATTCCATACTCATAACCAATTTCTTTTATCACTATTACGTTTCCTTCTGACACACAATTATTTTTTATTTGATCACAAATTCTATCAGCAAATTAAAGGAACGGCAATGGGCACCATCTGTGCACCCACATATGCAAATTTATTTTTGGGGTGGTGGGAGGACACGATGGTTTTCACTGATACACTGGCAATATACACATGCCACATCCTATTCTGGGGGAGATATATTGATGACATTCTCCTCCTGTGGGATGGTGACATTAACACCTTTTATGATTTCATGCACGAACTTAATGCCAATCATATTGGTATGAAGTTTACCTATGTCATTCATCAAAAAGAAATTATCTTCTTGGATCTTAAAATCTCCCTGGACCCTGTTGGTGGTGTCCATACTGACATTTCACGTAAGTCTACTGCAACTAACAGCCTCTTACACTGGGATAGTTATCATCCACCTGCCCTCAAAAAGGGAATCCCTATTGGACAATATCTCCGTGCCAAACGGAACTGTTCCGATAATGAGGCTTTTGAACTGGAATGCAATGGTTTATTTATCAAATTCCTGGCTCGTGGCTACCCCAGAAAATGGCTACATAAAGCATATGCCAGGGCTAGAGCCACTGAAAGAAAAGAACTACTATATGAACATAAACCCACAACCAGGCATCATCCAACCATTGCTGCCCAATCTAGTGGCACAACCAGTATTAGATGTATAGGCACTTTTGACACTGGCTCACAACAGGTCCGTGAGATCCTAGATCGCCATTGGCCAATTCTTTTGTCCGACCCTGACCTTCAGGGAGTCATACCATCTATCCCTTCTATTACATATCGTAGAGGTAGGAACTTACGCGACTACCTAGTGCATAGTCATCACACTGGACCTACCACTGCATCTAAGAATTGGCTAAGGACGTCCGTCATTGGTTCCCACTCGTGTGGCCGTTGTTCCTTTTGTCATTTAATGCCTACCATTAAACAATTTACCAATCCAGTCGATAATAGAACATACCAGGTTAGACAATTCATCAATTGTCAGAGCAAGGGGGTTGTTTACATTGCGAAATGTCCCTGTCCTAAGTTCTATGTGGGTAAGACCATACAGGAACTGAGGAGAAGAATATCAAAACATCTAAGTACTATAAATAATAAGGAAGAAACATCCCTATCTAGGCATATACACAACGTTCACGGAGGAGATACTCGCTCGTTACAATTTTGGGGTATCACTAAGGTCAAACTCGGTCCTAGAGCTGGTAACCTGGACCGTAAACTGTTACAAGAGGAAGCACGCTGGATCCATCGTCTGGGATCCCTCAGCCCAGCGGGCTTGAATGAGGGATTTACCTATACAGCATTTCTATGAACCTCATACGTGGCCATTACATACTACTATTATTAAGATTAAGATCAAGGACACTATATTCCATTATTTGGTCACTAATGTTTCTGACCAATATTTCCTTTATATGTCTCATTACATTGATCCTCTGTTATTGAACCTTACTTGTATGTCGTCTGACATGCAGTCTTTACTAATTGACCCACTGACTATAGATAAGATATACTTATTGCTTAGCCTAGTCTAGACTACATTGTTAATTGACACATCGGCTTGTCCGTCACTTCGTCGGACATATTGTACACTATAGATGGCTACTTGAACTGTGTTAGCTCTTTAAACTGTCTAACAATACCTGTACCGTGCGGGCATTATGGGCTTGGTATCTCGGCTTCGCTGACTGCCGGCCTCTTGTGCCTAGACGACCCACTGTGTCATCATCACGAGTTAGCTCCACTCATTCCCCACCACATAAATATTTTTATTGCCACTATGTCAGCCCCTGACATTTGGGAATTTGTCTATCACTCTATCTTTTCCCAATACGCATGTCCATTGAGCTTAATAGCTCCACGGCAAATTACTCTATCACCTGTTTTTGCCCTCATACGCATGCGCGTTTTGCTATGCTCTCATTGGCTACATAGGGTGGCTGCTTATTGGTGGTGTGGCATGCCCGTCACGGAACGGGGGGCTCGTTCTCTGCTCACTCTGTGATTGGCCCTACGCCAATCAATAGAACATGTGGAGCAACTCCATTACATACTTAAACAGGGCCATCTCGCCGCGCGCTGTCATTAGCCCCGATACCCCTGAAGACGCTACTTCGTAGCGAAACATGTCGGGGGGGCTTCTAATCTAATTTTAACACGTGTCCTGCTGACTCTGAGAATTGAACGGCTGGTCTGGTGCTGCGTGCTGCAGCCGTCAGCTCCAGGCTTTCTATACCTTGCACTAAGCTGATTGTAGTCAGCAACGGACTCTTAATTTTAAATTATATGTAGTCTGTCCTTCTTTGCATAAATTTAATAAATACTTTGTTATTTTCTAATTGTTAGTTGGAAAACAGGGCTTTTGTTGCCGGCAGGCAATACATTTATTTCAATTTAACCAATACGCCCACCAACTATAGGGGTCCTCCCCCTTGTGTGTATCTAACAAAAAGGGTGTGGCTTAAAATATGATACTGTTTCGCCAACAATCTGTCAAACATTTGGTACAAAAAACTGGTGTAAACTAAGCTAACTAGTAAGTGGTATAAGGAATTAAAAAGTGTCTAGCATGTCTAACTAGATGCACCAAATTTGTTGTAAAGCATGTACCACTTTGATAAATTTGTAGCATTTTCTGATTGCCTTGTTAACAGTATTAGTAAATCTGCCCCAGCAAGTGCTTGTCGTCTATGGACAGTGATCAGACAGTATTCTACGAAGCTCTAGGAACTTAGATCTAACCTACTCTGGCCAGGAAATAAGTATATATCTAGATTTTGCTGCGACTACACAAAGGAAGAGGACTACCTTCCTGGAAATAAAAGAAGATAATGAACATGTTCAGTATAGAATGTTGTTTCTGGCAAAATTACGTTTCATTCATAAGGATATGTCATATTTTTCTCTAAATTCACATTAGACCTCAGATCGTCTGGACTCTGAGACTAGAGGATTCTTTGTGTGATAGATAGTTTCCCTCTCTAGCTCCTTCTTTTACTTTTTTTTTTTTGGCTTTTCTCTTGAAGTCTGTCTCTTTCCATTAATATGTAGAAGTTGAGTTTTGAGTATATGTTCTGGGGCTACAATAAGAAATAATTGGCTATTACAAAGGTGAGAATATTGCTTTGAGTTAACACTGTTTTCTTTTTTATTTTCTTTATTTTCTCCATCACTCTTCTTGGTTAGTTGATTTTTTTTTTATTCTTGGAATATTAGGGGTATAAAAGAACGATTACAATGTTTGCCACTGCAAAGAATTAAGGGCAAACAGGGCAATTGGGCCAATAAATAGAAGACATGAAAGACTGGTCTCAAACCCTGAGCAGATTAAAGAGGAGTTCCTTGTCTTTAACCAGGGCTTATAGTTACATAGTTACATAGTTTGTACGGTTGAAAAAAGACACATGTCCATCAAGTTCAACCAAGGGATGGGAAAGGGGAAGTAAAAAATTTCTACACCTAGGAGCTAATATTTTTTTGTTCTAGAAAATTATCTAAGCCTTTTTTAAAGCCATCTACTGTCCCTGCTGTGACCAGCTCCTGCGGTAGACTATTCCATACATTCACCGTTCTCACAGTAAAGAAGGCTTGTCGCCTCTGCAGGTTGAACCTTTCTTTTTCCAGACGGAGGGAGTGCCCCCTTGTTTTTTGAGGGGGTTTTACATGGAACAGGATTTCACCATATTTTTTGTATGTGCCATTCATATATTTATATAAGTTAATCATGTCCCCCCTTAGTCGTCTTTTCTCAAGGCTAAATAGGTTTAGTTCTTTTAATCTTTCCTCATAACTTAGATTCTCCATGCCCCTTATTAGCTTTGTTGCTCTTCTTTACATAGACATGTAAATGCTTGCACTCATTGGAAATTTATTAAGACTGTGGTTTAATGCACCTGTCTTACCTAATAATTAATTGGAGTAACGCCTCTTTATAAATGTGACAGCGACGGTGCACCATCCATTCCCCCATTCTTAACAGACATAAAATAATAAATAAGTATACTCTCCTCACCGCTCCTCCGCATGCCGCAGTACATACAAGGTATGGATGCTGAGCAGCGTAAATGCTTTGAATGTGACGCAGCACTCAACATCCTGAGTGCTGCGTCATATACAACATCATGATGCTGCCTGGCGTCAGTACATTGTATGAGCCGCAGCATGCTGAGGGAGTCAGAGGGAACCAGAAGATGAAAAGAGGAGCGATAAGTTGAGAATACTGTTTTTTTTAAATAGCCTAAAAGGGGCTTGTCCGATCTGGGGGTAGTCTGATCTGGAGGGGCAAGGTACAGGGCCCGGCAAGGGACTCTACCTTGCTACGCCTCACATAGCTAGAAGCTGAGGTAAATTTCCGCTATAATTTCCGTTAGCTTTCTGACGAAAATTATAATAAATTTGTCGGGCCGATGTAAACTCGCCTCTTGCTAGGAAGCTAGGCCCCTTTTCACAAAATTGGCAAGGGTGGGTTCAAAAGGACAAAATGTAACAGTCCTAGTACAAGAGTATTTTTGTAGTCCAGACAGTAGTGGACGCTCGGCACAGATGAACTTGAAGACAAATGACACCAGATGTGGTGTGGGACAGCAGGCGTGACAGGTGGCACAACACGACTTTAACACTCTAGGCACGGAAACAAATATAGAACGGCATACAGGTTATAGGTAGCAAGGCATGGGAACATGATAACACTAAGGGACCATTTGCTAAGACTAACATGGGTAAACACAACAACGCTCAGGCAATGAGTGAAAGGGCAGAGCCCTTTTTATAGTTGCAGGGTGATCATGGGCTAATTAGCAGCATAGAAAATCTGAAGTTAGTGCCTGTATCTTTAAGGAGGGAGATGCCGCCCAGCACTCACAAGTCCATGGCTGCGGCCGTCGAGGGGTAAGTCAAATTGGCTGTGGACGTTACAGTTGCATCCAAGCAGAGGAAGGTCTACGGTACAATTTGGCTCCCCTCTGAGATGTTGTTAAATTATGGGGACACGCTATTGCCAACCTTTCTGTAAGTCCTGAAAAAGATCCTACAAATATGGGATCATGTAGGCCCATTTCTCTTCTCAATTCAGACTATAAATTGTTGATTAGAGTTTTTTCAGAGAGGTTGGCAAAGCTGTGTACTGTTTTGGTGAGCCCATGATCATACGGGGTTCATGGCTGGCAAGGAAACTGCTGATAACATAGAAGTCTTGTTCTAAGGTGTTTGCTCTGATGGATTTAGTAAATCCTCTGGTGTTAAAGTAAACTGGAATAATCCAGCTCTTGCCTATCTGGAGGAGGACATGCCGCCCTTAATTGAGGGTCTTAATATAGATAGTGTAATCTTAATTTTTTTTATGGAACAGTAAAAGTTGTAAATTTAATGTGCAATATATTTAATAAATAGATATGGGGGAATGGGCATGCCAGATTTTAGATAGCATTTATTGGTAGCAAAATCATCATTTAATTGGGCAGAGAGCTGAACCTATAAAATATTACCTATCCAGAATTGGCCCTAAACATTATGGGGGTAAGTGTTTTTTCCATTATTGGAGAGTCGAAGGATAAACAGCACAAGTAAGTGTTATAGGCCAACTGTTCACATGCTGCAACAAGTTTTGGAAGCACTTTCAGCATAGGGCTGCATGAATTTTTTTTTTTAGCACTCTGAGTGTGTTAGCTGAGAGCACCTTTAGAATGCTTGTGGATAACAAAACATTCTGGCATAAACAGGGAGTGTATTATATTAGTCGATTGTTAAATAAAGGATGGAATTAAGGATTTTGCAGATTTGCAGTGAGAGCTTTCACTTGATAGTAATGCGACTTTTATTATATGGAGATTAAGCATGCACTAAATGCACAAATCCAATCAACTGAATTTAAGAGAGAAGACTATAATTTTATTGAAGAACGATTCACACTGTACGTCTCAGATGTACACTGTACACATGGCTTGTTTAATCCCAAAAAAGCTTAAAGCCTTTGGTCTGAGAGTAAATGATTAATGCCATAGATGTAAGAATAAAGACGCAGATATGAACCATATGTTATAAAGCTGCCCAAAACTCTTTAGGTACTGTTAGAAGATAGGACAAATATAAGCACATGTAATGACTTTGCCATTATAGGTTCTATTTGGAAAAACCTTATGACATTAAAAGGCATAATGAAGAAACTGTCTGCAGTAGAGGCAGATAGGGTGGTACCATTGTGTTGGGTAAAATGGCTGGAAAAAGTCCAAACAAGTTAGATATTATTATTTGTTTATTTCCTATTTTTTCTTCCTTTTCTATTTTTGTTTTCTATTGTTTCTTTTCTATTACTGCAGAATATAGGGGAGATGGATTACTTTGTGGTTATATGCACATGTCTAGTGATTCTATTTTATGCAAATGTGTATGTTTTTAAAGAAACAAATACAATTATTAAACACAAAAAACTAAATAGTAAACACCTAGACAAATGATGTACACCAGCATTTGGACCATTGTCAGTGTCTGATTCTAACAGTACGCAGTATAGTGAACCCACTGGCAAATATAATGCAATATATTGGAATATCTGAATATATTGTGCATACAATGTACATATATTATACATAAAACAATGTTCTTTAACGGTACTCAAACTTGTAGGGGATTTGTTGCAGATTTTCCACAGGGTATTTGCAGAGTTTATGCGGATTTTGCTGCGGATTTCACTGCTTCTACAATAAAATGGGTGAAGTCTGCAGTGAACATCCAGAAAAGAACAAGTATGCTTGGATTTTTATGCGAACAATGTTCAGCATTATGTGGATGAGATTTTTAGAGCAGAGTATCAGCTGTAATATATAGCGGACACGCATTGTATATGGAGCACACTCAGCTCCGGAGCATGCTCCATACTTCCCCCTCCGACTTCCACCATACATTTATGGCAGATGTCAGGAAGGGGTTAACCTTTTTCTGCTGCAACCTCACCTTATTCTATCTTAATTTTCTGAGGTGTTTGCTTTTTTCAGTAATTATACGGTATTTACAAGCCATTGCAGGGGAAATGTAGTGTTACATAGCAACAATCCCATTGAATGGCCATCCAAAAAATACACAGACAAGCGGGGTCCACCAGAGTCACATTCTGACTCAAAGAAGAGGGTCCCAAATAGGGAACCCACTTTATGACCTTGATATGTCCTAATAGGATCTTCATTAAACAACCCCTTAACCCCTCAACAACCGCCATATAGCCATTTTACAGCGGCCGTTTGGGGTAGTTCTTCTGAAGCACCGCCTTTTAACGGAGGAACTTCAGAAGAACTTTTACTGCATCGGGTGGGGAGCTCCTGAAACCCAGACTTTTGTGAACAGCCTCGGGTTTCAGGGAAATGATTGGAGACCACTAGCATTGTAATGGATTACTCTCCAGCAAGTGGTTTCAGTGTATTATATAATAAGGAGAGATCGTGGTCTAGGGGTGGAATCATATCACCCATAGACTTTTCTCAGTTCTGACCACTTGTCTGAGCCTGTATGTGTGAATTTGGGCTTCAAGAGCCAATTTTAGAATTTAACTAATAAAATTTACTTTATATATTAGAAACCCCGAATAAGTCACCCCATTTTAAAAACGTTACCCCTCAAAGTATTCAAAACAGCATCAAGAAAGTTTCTTAACCCGTTAGACATTTCACAGAAATTAAAGCAAAGTCGAGGTGAAATTTACAAATTTCCTTCTTTTTTTTTTTTTTCAGAAATCCATATTTATCAATTTTTTTTGTAACACAGAAGGTTTTACCAGAGAAATGCAACACAATATTTATTGCCCAGAGTCTGCAGTTTTTAGAAATATCACACATGTGGCCCTAGCGTGCTAATGGACTGAAGCACCGACCTCAGAAGCAAAGGAGTACCCAGTGGATCTTGGGGCCTCCATTTTATTAGAAAGTATTTTAGGCACCATGTCAGGTATGAAGGGCTCTTGCGGTGCCAAAACAGTGGAAATCCCCCAAAAGTGAACCCATTTTGTAAACTAGACCCCTCAAGGAAATTATCTAGGAGTATAGTGAGCATTTTTACCCTACAGGTTTATTGCAGAAATTATTGGAAGTAGGCCGTGAAAATTAAAATCTACATTCTTTCAAAGAAAATATAGGTTTAGCTAATTTTTTCTCATTTTCACAAGGACTAAAGGAGAAAAGCACCACCACAATTGTAAAGCAATTTCTCTGGATTAAAAGAACACCCCACATGTGGTCATAAACGGCTGTTTGGATGCACGCAGGGCTTAGAAGGGAAAGAGTGCCATTTAGCTTTTGGAGCTCAAATTTAGCAGGAATGGTTTGCAGAGTCCATGCCACATTTGCAAAGCCCCCGAAGGGAAAAAACTGTGGAAACCTCCCACAAGTGACCCCATTTTGAAAATTTCACCCCTTGAGGAATTCATCTATGGGTGTAGTGAGCATTTTGACCCCACAGGGGTTTTATAGATTTTAATAGAATTGGGTAGTAAAAATAAAAAAAAATCCTTTTTCTTCAATAAGACGTAGCTTTAGCTCAAAATTGTTCACTTTCTCAATAAATAAAAAAAAAATGAACCACAACATTTGTAAAGCAATTTCTCCTGAGTACGGCAATAACTGATATGTGGTCATAAACTGCTGTTTGGGCACACAGTAGGGCTCAGAAGGGAAGGAGCGCCATTTGTCTTTTGGAGTGCAGATATTGCTGGATTGGTTTCTGGGCACTATGTCGCATTTGCAAAGCCCCTGTGGGACCAAAACAGTAGAAACCCCCCACAAGTGACCCCATTTTGGAAACTACACCCCTCAAGGTATACACCTAGGGGTGTAGCGAGCATTTTAACCTTGCAGGTGTTTTGCAGAAATTAGTGTGCACTCGATGTTGCAGAGTGAAAATGGGATTTTTTCCATAGATATGACAATATGTGGTGCCCAGCTTGTTCCACCATAACAAGATAGCTCTCTAATTATTATTCTATGTATCCCTGTTTTAGAAACACCCTACATGTGGCCTTAATCTTTTGCCTGGACTATCGACAGGGCTCAGGAGTGAGAGAGTACCATGCGAAATTGAGGCCTAATTTGGCAACTTACACAGTATTGGTTCATAATTGCAGAGGCTCTGATGTGAAATAATAAAAGAAACCGCTGAGAAGTGACCCCATTTTGGAAACTACACCCCTCACTGCATTTATTAAGGGGTGTAGTGAGCATTTTTACCTACAGGTCTTTTCATTAAATGATTGCGCTGTGGATGGTGCAAAATAAAAATGTAAATTTTTCCCTAGATGTGACATTTCAGTGTGAAATATGTTGTGCCCAGCTTGTGCCAGAGGAGACACACACCCCATAAATTGTTAAAAGGGTTCTTCCAGGTATGGCGATGCCATATATGTGGAAGTAAACTGCTGTTTGGGCACGCTGTAGGGCTCAGAAGGGAAGGAGCGCCATTTAGCTTTTGGAGCGTGGATTTTGCTTGGTAGTAGTTTTTTGGGAGTTTTACTGGTATTTCAGTTTATAATGTGGGGCATATGTGAGCTGGGCAGAGTACATCAGGGGCATAGTCAGGTTTTATAATAATGGAGTAAACAATAAAATAATCCATAAATATTTGTTAAGCAGTGAAGCAATCCTTTCTGCACAGGCCAAAGTCGCACTGATAAATGGTGTCCTTACTTATCTATTTGGTCCACACTCCGCACTTTTGCAGTCTGAGGAATTTTGCTGGGTAGTGTTGTCCTGGTATAATATGGGCACCCTGTCTTCCAGCAGATATATTTGAGTCTTTCCCTTCCTTGTTCCCTAATTTTAGGGCCTTGATAAATCGCCACTTGAAACAGAAGAAATGTTCCCCTCGGGCTGGCACAACTGCATATTTTTATTTCCTGACTTATTGGAGCCTTAACTAATTTGATTTTTCATAAACGTAGTGGTATGAGGGCTGTTTTTTTTGCGGGATGAGCTGTAGTTATTGTTGGTACCATTTTGGGGTACATGCGACTTGTTGATAACTTGTTATCCTTTTTTTTGGGATGCAAGGTAATCAAAAAACAACAATTCTGCCATAGTTTTTTTAGTTTTTTTTATACAGCTTTCACCACGCGTCATAATTTACATGTTACCTTCATTCCGCGGGTCAGTACAATTCCGGCGATACCTAATTTATAGAACTTTTTTATGTTTTACAACTCTTTAAAATTACTTTTGTAAAAATAATTTATTTTTTCTGTCACCAAGTTGTAAGAGCCATAACATTTTAATTTTTTAATTGACGGAGCTGTATGAGGGCTTGTTTTTTGAGAGACAAGCTATAGTTTTTATAGGTATCATTTTTGGATACATGCAACTTTTTGATCACTTTTTATTTCAATTTTTGGAAGACATAGTGACCAAAAAAAAAGCAATTCTGGCATTATTTTTTAGGTTGTTTTTTACGGCGTTCACTGCGAAGGACAAATAACATAATATTTTTATAGTTCAGGTCGTTATGGACGCAGCGATAACAAATATGTATGGCTTTGTTTCGTTTTTTTCAATAATAAATTAATTGATAAGGGAAAAAGGGTGATCGTGTTTTATGTTACTTGAAAATGTTATTTTATTTTTTGCAACTTTTATTTTATTTTTTTTACACTTATCTTTAGTCCCACTAGAGGACTTGAAGGTCAAACTGTTTGATTGATGTTATAATACATCACACTACCTATGTAGTGCAATGTATTAGAACTGTCAGTTATTCACTGAGAGCAAGCCGATCAGGCTCCGGCTCCGGTCGGGGCCTAATCGGCTTCCGTAATGGCAGACAGGAGGCCATGGTTAGGCCTCCTGTTGCCATAGTAGCTGTTGGCAGCCTTGCCATCGCATGGCAGACTAACGATTTGCTACAAACCACAAAGATGCAGCTATTGCATTGGATCGCTGCATCGTAAGGATTAATGGCAGGAATCGGAGATAGTAACATACAGCAGACACCCACTGCCGATGAAGCAAGCTCCGCTTCTGAGCTGGAAGCTGAGCCGGCGCCATCTTGCCGATAGTACCGGAAGCCTTTTTGGCCCCGACGCCCAGCGGGGCATAGGATGCTTCCGTTGCCGGCTGACCGGGAGGTAAGTATTAGGCCTCTGATCGCCTTTGCAGCCACCGACAACCCAGTGATCATGTTGCTGGGGTGACAGTGGCTTAAAACTCCTCACATGCTGCGATCTCTATTGAGGGGTTAATCGGCCAGATCGGATGCTAGCTCCGGTCCTGGCCGATACCTCATGGTGCCAGCTGTAACATACAGCTGGCACCTGGCGATGATGGTGCGGGCTCAGCTCCTGAGACCGCACTATCACCGCGACATAATGGTACTGCACTTTGCGGGAAGCCCTGCCAGACAGCGCCGAATATATATGGCGGATGTCGGGAAGGGGTTAACATTATTACTTGTGTCATTATGATTACGGCGGTATCCTATATTTATTGTTTGTTTTATTTATTTTAAATAATATTTAAGGATTTTTTAATTAACAAAAAGGTTTTTTGGAGGATACTTTTGATTTTCTTTATTCAACTTTTACATTTTATCCCACTGGGGGACTTGAATGTGTGATTCTTTTATAATGCTTTGGAATACTTTGTTATATTAGGGTGGATTCCCACAGAGCAGATTTTGTTGCAGAAACTTCTGCAACTGAAAATCTGTTTCATTTATCTGAATGGAACTTGCAGAAATCCATGTGCTTGCTGCAGAAACAACCCAATTCAGATGAATTGAACTGATTTTTAGTCACAGATATTTCTGCAACAAAATCTGCATCGTGTGAATCCACCCTTAGTTCAGGATCACACAAAGTTTTGATGCAGCTTTTGGCTCAGTTTTGTTAGCTAATAACTGGAGTGGACACAAAAGAAAAGAGATGACATTATTTTCTTGATACCTTTCTTTCTTTTTGGGTGCACTTCTGGCTTTGGCTAAAAAAAATGAGCCAAAAGTGCACCAAAAACTGCATCATAACAGTGTGTTTGATCCTGGCCTCAGGGAGGCACCAATAAGCAGACAGAGGGAGCATCCTCCCTCTGTCAAACTCCTTAGATGTCACTATTAGTGGTGATCTAAGGGGTTAAACAGCCGGAACCAGAAATTTCCCTAATCCCACCCATAACAGCAGGAGCTCGGCTCTCAGGGGCGGCTTGGCCATTGGTTGTACCAGGAAAAATCCTGATGGGCTGGTCGGGCCATGATGTCATTAGGAAGGCCGCGGTGAATGAGCATCCGCTCAGGAGGACTCTGATCCGTCTTCCCTAAACTCAATTATAATCATATCTTTAGGATGCAGATAAAATTGAGCAGTCTAACTGCCGCTGGCGAGAGAAAGGGAGCCATAGATTCCCTGCCCCAAAAATCGACGCATTTTCAATGATGCAGGCAGCATGGTGGAGGACAGTGTGGGAACAGAGACAGGTGAGTATATAATGTCTATTTGTTTTAAAGGCATTGTGTGTGGCACTAGCTACATCGGCCACAGTGCATGTTGCCCTTTCTACAGGGGACACTGTGTATGTGGCACTATCTACAGTGGTAATAGTGTATGTGGCACTATCTACAGTGGTAATATTGTATGTGGCACTATCTACAGGGTACACAGAGTATGTGGCACAATTTACGGGGGGCACTGTGTTTGGAGCACTAACTACAGGGGGTACAAAATCTTCAGAGGCAAGGTGTAGCTGGAAGAAATCATCATGGCAGTCTGGGCCAAAAGGAGGAAAAAAATAAAAGGAGAATTACTCTAGTCAGACAAGAAGTTACCTGTGAGTCACTGAATGTAAATGTTTGTTTTTCCTCTGCCTTCATAGCATCAGTACTGTAGTCAATGTATGATCTGCAGTGAGATGATGGGTCAGTACGATTCCGGCGATACATAATTTATAGAATTTTTTTATAACTTTTTGCACAATAAAATTACTTTTGGAAAGAGAATGTATTTTTTCTGTCGCCATGTTGTGAGAGCCATAACTTTAATTTTTTCGTTGATGGAGCGGTGTGAGGGTTTGTTTTTTGCGAGACGAGGTATAGATTTTATAGGTACCATTTTTGGATACGTGCGACTTTTTGATCACTTTTTATTTCAATTTTTGGAAGACAGTGACCAAAAAAACAGTAATTATGGCAGTGTTTTTGAGGTTTTTTTTTTACGGCGTTCACTGCGCTGGATAAATAACATAATATTTTTATAGTTTAGGTCGCAGCGATACCAAATATGTATGGTTTTATTATTTTTTTTCAATAATAAATTACTTGATAAGGGAAAAAGGGCAATTGTGTTTTATTTTATTACTTGAAACTTTTATTGTATGTTTTACAACTTTTATTTTTACTTTTTTTAAACTTTTCTTTAGTCCCACTAGGGGACTTGAAGGTCCAACTGTTTGTTTGATGTTCTAATACATTGCACTACCTATGTAGTGCAATGTATTGGAACTGTCAGTTGTTCACTGACAGCAAGCCGATCAGGCTCCGCCTCTGGGCAGGGCCTAATCAGCTTACGTAATGGCAGACAGGAGTCCATTGTTGGGGCTCCTGTTGCCATGGTAGCAGTCGCCAGCCTTGCCATCGCGTGGCAAGGCTGCCGATTTGCTACAAACCTCTAGGATGCAGCGATAACAATGGATCGCTGCATCGAAGGGGTTAATGGCAGGAATCGGAGCTAGCTCCGGTTCCTGGCGATAGATCGGGGTGTCCAGCTTCATCTCCATCACGTACAGTTACGTGAACAGGCGGTAAGACACCAGTTTTAATCACGTAACTGTACGTGATTGGGCGGGAAGGGGTTAAACCTGAAAGTCTACACTTCAATTGCATCTCAGTTGTTTAATTTCAAATCCAATGTGGTGGCATGCAGAGCCCAAATCATGAAGATTGTGTCACTGTCCAAATAATTCTGGACTCAACTGTATGTACTGAGATTAGTTCTTGTCTGTATTTATGTGATGAGCTTGATTCTGGTATTGTAATTATGGTAAAAGCTTGCTTCTGGTGTTAGGAAAAACATCAGTCTCTTTAATATTGTCATGACTACTAGCCTAACTTCTGGGTGGCTCTGGTTTGAGTTGCAGAGCCAATCTAATTTCTTTGTCTTTTTCCTATCAGGTTCCAGGTTGGAGTATTTAAGTCTCGTCAGTTTTTTCATTGTTGGTTGTGAGTTTATTTGTGTATGCAAGTATCTGATCAAGCTCCTGGCTACACCCTGTATCACCTGACTATTTAGATTATTGGATTAACCCTTTCGCTCACTAATTTGGACATTCTGCTCTCAGCTGGTTTTGACCTCTGCAACTCTTGGTACTGTATACATCTGCTTTCTGATTTGGACTTATAGTCTCTCCTGGTTGTGTACTCAGTTTGCTTTTTGCACTCTGTCTGTCTGGTTTCCATTCTGGTATTGCATGCATTGCACCTCCTGTCCAACACTTTATTCTGTTAATGCAACCTGGGTTCTATGCAACCAAATCCAACCTGCCTTGCAGTGGGCTCTGTTGAAGACCATACAGTAGCCTTAGACTCTGCTAATCTGAGTAGTGACAGACTTGAGGTAGCGGATTACCTGCACGCTTTATCCAGACTGTCTCCAGTTGCCTTTGGGGAATCGCTTACAGAGCAATTCCATAACATGCACTCTGGATAATTGCTCAACTAGTGCTTCGGTTACATCTGGTGCTGTATTTATGTACTAAGCTTGGTTCTAGTGTTGTATTTATGTTTCGAGCTTGGTTCTAGTGCTGTATTTATGTACTGAGCTTGGTTCTGATACTGTAATTATGTACTGAGCTTGGTTCTGGTGTTGTATTAATGTACTGGGCTTGATTATTGTGGGAATCCAACCTAATGGTTTGCTGACCCCGAATATTTGTGTATGCCTTGCCTACAACATGAGGCCACTTTTAGATTTTCTTCCAGGGCCACTTCATGTTCTCAATTTGCCCCTGCCGGCTGTACAATTGCTGTAAGGTGACTGCAATTAGTACATAATAGTACCGCAACTTTCGGGAAGTAAAAGTATTCATCACCTTCATTCACCTGGCAGTGCTGCATAATAGCATACCTAAACTGCACATTCAACCATTATTTAACATTAAAAAATAATTATTTTTCTTCAAATATTTGTGCTGTAAATAACATGCAGAAAGTGCAGACTGAGTAAGTTTGCATGTCTAAGTACATAATATGATTTTTTTTGCCTGTACTGCAAGCCACATAGTAGAAAATGTTGAATATATTTACCTTTCCTAGATATGAACACCATTGATAATCGTACAAATCAACGATGACAAAGTTTGACCATTACTGAGAACACATAATTTATCGATACTGTCCAGCTGGTATTTCCTTTTAAGAGCTGCATTCTAATCTGAAATCAACCCACTCATTTTATAGCACTGTAATATCAAATCAATGCCAATACCATATACTGTACGCTCTCTAAAAAGATTATGTATTTATCCTGACTGTGAAAAACATATCAAGGTTACCACACATATATTGTATTTGTTCACATGAAATTTTATTTAATAAAAAATGTGTGCGTTCATTATTCATTTACTATTTAACCTTAATAATCCTTATGTTTCATCACTTAGTATAGATAATGTATTTTAATGGATATTAATAGATTTTAATAGTTTATAAGTTAAATAATTATATTGGTACACTATGTCTATAATAATTATGAAATATCAGTTACACTGAAAAACACAGCTCACTATTGTCATCTTGTGGTTTCTTTTAAAATAGGATTAAATTAAAATCTTAGCAGTTTTTTCCATTTTCCCATATATTTGTTTTTATAATTAATCATCTGCTAAACGACTGCATCTCTAAGGATATTAGCACTCCACTGGAAGAGTAAGGCTGTTAGGGTTCTCACATTGTGGTCAAAATAATTGTTTTGCCGAGAACCATAGAAAACTGAACAATTTTGGTTTTGCCTTGATTTGCGGCAAATAAATGCATTTAAATTATATTGTGAGAACACAGCCCAAAAAACAAATAACAAAGTGAATGCTAAGCAAGGGTATGTGCACACAACCTATTTTCAGACGTAATGGAGGCGTTTTACGCCTCGAATTACACCTGAAAAGACGGCTCCAATACGTCGTCAAACATCTGCCCATTGCTTGCAATGGGTCTTACGATGTTCTGTTCAGACGAGGTGTAATTTTACGCGTCGCTGTCAAAAGACGGTGCGTAAAATTACGCCCGCATCAAAGAAGTGCAGGACACTTCTTGGGACGTTTTTGGAGCCATTTTTCATTGACTCCAGTGAAAAACAGCTCCAATTACGTCTGTAAAAGATGCCGTGAAAAACGCGAGTACATACAAAAACGTCTGAAATTCAGGAGCTGTTTTCGCCTGAAAACAGCTCCGTAATTTCAGACGTATTTTGCGTTGTCGTGTGAAAATATTCTAAAGGTTATGTCATCTAAATTAACACTGATAAATTATGATTGTATTACAATCCAGGGGCAATGCATTAATTATATTAAAGGTTAAAAAATATTTAAAAACACAATATGAAGACTACTGACTTTTATGGTAAAGTTAATGCTCCCCAGGTTTTTTTTAATTTGTTCAACTGAACCTAAATGTAGAATAAGATTAACACATATTTACCAATGAAAACTACAGTACTAAAGAGGACCCGTCACCTCTCCTGACATGTCTATGTTAATAAATACTTGTAGTCTCTATAAAATAGAACATCTTTTCTTAGAACTCTGTGTTTCCATTGTTATTTCTCTTAGAAATGTATTAATAAATTGACCCCTGGGTGTTACCATTTCCCCTGTCGAAGGGGAATGTCCCTCCACAGTCTCACTCTTTCAGAACTGATTGGACATAGTCAGACTGTGTAGGATCACACCCCCAAATGGTAACTCCCAGTTGTCAATTTATTCATAAATATCTAGGGGAAGAAACAGAGGAACGGCACAACGCAGAGTTCTAAAAAAGATGCTCTAGAATTATCAAGAGTTATTTAGTGGTAAATATAATTATTTACCAAAACAAATGTGTCAGGATAGGTGGCAGGTCTTCTTTACACTATTAAACATTCAGATGTCATAACATTTAATGCAATGCCTTTCCTTCTACAGTCCAACATATTTTGATATCAACGCTTGTCAGTCTGTTTGTGGAGCAATGTCTGATCTTCTTAATGTCCCAACCTTATATAGCTTATTAATGAATATCCTATTTGTAAGGTTTCTTGACCTATATATTGAAGCAGATGCTAGATATGTACATAAAATTGGCGGCTGCATTTTTTCATAATCTGTTATCAAGAGTAGACACCATAAAAGGGAAGCCCCTGTAGGATACTCCTTGTCAAATTAATCTAATTCCTAAGCCGCAGTGTATATGCCTATTTTTGCTGCATGGAAGACATGTCATTACAATGGATGGACTTAAAGACTTAACTCATTATTTTTAGTCAGGTTTTAGTTGCTCTTTGATGGCAGGAATATCTTTATTTCATATATGTAGATGAAAAAGGAAAAAGGAAACTTGACAGAAACCTACTCTACATATAACTCCATGGGATCCATATCCACATCAAATACAGTATCATCAATGTTTATGGAAGCTCTTTGCAGCATCTTTACTCAAATATGACATAGACCACATTTATTGTTCTTTACTTGACCAAAACTCTTTCATACAATGGTATTCTCTGTTGAGAATTTACTCTTAACTAATGTATCACACAAATCTATACAGTGTCAGTAGAAAATTGAACATTGCCTATTTCTTGCAAATCCAGATTGCTTTCAACAATACGCCACTGTTTGTGCATGCTTTGCAAATTGATAGAAGCCATGGGACTAAATTCAAAAGACAGAATCAGTCATTATACCTTTTCCTTTTTATCTGATTTGAATATTTATGAAAAGCAATCCGAAATTGCAGATTTTTGAATGGCAGATGGCACAATTTTGTCTGTGAAATCTCTACTCCTCAATCTGACATAATTCCATTGATAGTTTTATCAGTTGTATCTTTATTGCTATTTTTGCATAATATTGAACAAAATCACAAAAAAATGTCCTCTTGTCCTATAGATGCAGATGCAATTATAGCAAAGGAGGGGGTGGCGTTGGTTGGTTTCAGAGGCGACACCACCCCCTCATATAGGTAAAAGGCCACTGCTGAGACCTGCCCAGTGGTGCTCACAATCTAAATTCCCTACCTGTATGTTTTATGTGGGAGGCAACTTAAGTACCCTGAAGAAACCTGAAGAAACCCACACAAACACAGGGAGAACATGCAAACTTTATCTAGATGTTATTCTTGATCGAAAGATTGAAAGGCAACAGTGCTAACCATGATTATGTTAATGACAGAAGAATTAGAATAAACTGAACAAGTAGGGCTTTCATGAAAGGTTGGCTAGGGAAAATCCCCTTCTCTCTGAAAAGAATATGGCAGCACAAAACCAAGGTGTAGATGCAGGGCCAGATTTATGTGGGCCCTTGGGCGGCACAGACAGTGGGCCCTTTACAGTGGAATTCACGGCGGTAGTAAAATGGCAGAAAACTTCAGAGTTTTTTGTGGATAATGCCACAGTGAACACTGTAGACAGTGCCACACAGCCCTCTGTAGATAGTGCCATGCAACCCTCTGTAGATAGTGCCAGGCAGCCCTCTGTAGATAGTGCTGCACACACCCCCTGTAGATAGTGCCGCACACACCCCCTGTAGATAGTGCCACACACAGACACACACACACCCTGTAGACAGTGCCACACACACCCTGTAGATAGTGACACACACCCCTGTATATAGTACCAGGCAGCCCCCTGTAGATAGTACCACACACACACCCTGTAGATAGTGCCACACACACACACACACACGCACGCACACACACACACACACACACACACACACCTTGTAGATAGTGCTACATCCCCCGCCCTGTATATAGTGCCATTGTGACTCCCTCTAGGAGTGGAGTCGTGGAGAAGTCCCTGACGTCAGGGGCTTCTCCTGGAGCAGAATTCCTTTCTTAGGGGACCCCCTGAGATCACTGTCCATATATGGACAGGGACATCAGGGGATCCTTCTAGGAGCGGAATCTCCGGCCAGTGCGTGCGCAGCGCTTTGGCCAGGGATTCTACTCCCGTAAATATATAAAAAATTATTCAAACGTTATACATACAGTTAAAAAGTAAATCCATCCTGCAAAAAACAGGCCCCCACACAGCTCAGTAAACATAAAAATCAAAAGTTATGGCTCTCAGAATATGGCAACACAAAAACATGATTATTTAAATAAAAAAACTGGGATAGATTTAATAATGTTGTCTAAGATTTAGACAGCATAAACTTAGACAAGGCAGTCAGGAGATGCAACAAATGCATCATACTAAAGCATGCTGTATGGTAAGCTTGGCGTATCTTGCTAGATATGTTAGAAACTTTTCTATGCCTTATACCACCTCTTAGTTGGCTTAGTTAAGGTCAATTTTTTGCACCAAATTGTTGGCGCAATTTTTTGACACAACGGCTCATTTAAGCCATACAGATGCGGTGATCTATAACTTTAATTTTACTTTTTCAATGGCTTTTAATGGCTTAAGTGATCAGTAATTATGAGGCAAGTCATTTGAGTCAAGTTTAGGATTGCTACATCTGTACCCCTAACCACTAGAACAGTTGATAAATATGGTCCACTGTATGTGCACCAGAATTCTTGCCTAATTTGAACCTGGCGTATTTTGAATAATTTAGCTTCCCCAGTGCTTTAAGTGTGCAAAAGTAGTATAACATTAAAAAAACAATTTACATTTGGTATCGCTGTAATCGTACTGACAAGCAGAATAAATGTTAACATGTCATTTATACCACACGGTTAACACAGTAAAAATGAAAAACAAAAAAACAATGGTGGATTTGCAGTTTTGTTTTTTCATTCTACCCATAAGAGAAACATTGAGCTTGAGTACTACTACTTAGCTTACTTGCAACTAACCCAGGGCCTTCTCTTTTTCTTTTATCCCTGTTGTATTTAATTTAATGTATGTATATGGATTAATGCTATTCCTGCAGACTAGGTGCATTGCTTTACATTTATCAACATTAACTTTTATCTGCCACCTTCTTGCCCAGGCTGCCAGCTTATTAATGTCTGTCTGTAATATTTTACAATTAAGCTGAGTTTTAAGTATCCTAAAAGTTTTGAATTGTCAGCAAAAACTGACACCTTACTAGCAATCCCATCCACAAGGTCATTAATAGAGATGAGCGAACTTATCAAAAGTTCGGTTCGGCTAGTTCGCCGAATTTCACAAAAAAGTTCGGTTCGGACCGAACTAGTTCTGACCGAACCTGTCACTTACGTGCGCCGAGCATGCTACTGTCCAGGGTGCTGATAGAGTTAATGGGCTGCACTAACTCTTTCAGCAACCTTCACAGTACATGCTCGGCGCGCGGAAAATACCATTTAAATGTAATAAAAAAATAAAAATTATACGTTCGTACTTACTTTCCTCCTGTCCGGCCTCCAGCGATGACGTTTCATCCCTTTCGCCGCTGCAGCCAATCACAGGCTGTAGTGGCGGTCACGTACGTCAGGATGACGCTTCATCCCACGTGACCGCCTCTGCAGCCAATCACAGGCTGCAGCGGCGACATGAATGAAACGTCATCGCTGGAGGCCGGACAGGAGGAAAGTAAGTATGAACGTATTATTATTATTTTTTGGCATGTATGTATGTTGGCATGTATGTATGTATGTATATCTGTGCATGTATGTTTGCATGTATGTTGGCATGTATGTATATATGTGCATGTTTGTATGTATATTTGCATGTATGTATGTATGTATGTATGTTTGCATGTATGTATTTTTGCATGTATGTTGTCATGTATGTATGTATGTATGTTGTCATGTATGTATATATGTGCATGTGTGTATGTATATTTGTATGTATGTATGTTTGCATGTATGTTTGCATGAATGTATGTTTGCATGTATGTATGCATGTTTGTATGTATATTTGCATGTGTGTATATATATATATGTATGTATGTATGTTGTCATGTATGTATGTATGTATATATGTGCATGTATGTTGGCATGTATGTGCATGTGTGTATGTATGTATGTATATTTGCATGTATGTATGTTGTCATGTATGTATGTATATATGTGCATGTATGTTTGCATGTATGTTGGCATGTATGTATACATGTGCATGTTTGTATGTATATTTGCATGTATATATGTTTGCATGTGTGTATGTATGTTTGCATGTATGTATGTTTGCATGTATGTATGTTGTCATGTATGTTTGTATGTATGTTGTCATGTATGTATGTATATATGTGCATGTATGTATGTTTGCATGTTTTTATTTTTGCATGTATGTTTGCATGTATGTTTATATATATATATGTGCATGTATTTATGTTTGCATGTATATTTGTGCATGCTTGTATATATGTATTATGTATCTTTGCATGTTTGTTTGTATGTATGTTTTCATGTGTGTGTGTGTATGCATGTATGTATGATAGTTTGCATGTATATATGTGTGTATGTTTGCATGTATGTATATTTGCATGTATATATGTGCATGCTTGTATATATGTATGTATGTATGTTTGTATATATGTATGTATATTTGTATATATGTATGTATGTATGGCCATGTATGATACTGTCTGCTGGCGCCCTGTATCTAAGTCAACTTCACGGCAGGCTTCTATACATGGTATAACAGTCAGTATCACACATTAAACTGAATCTAAGCCTACGACATGTTTTATTTCATTATTTTATTTTTTTACAGGTTTGGTGTTTGGACTACGTCGGTTTCGAGGACTACTTCGATGACGTTTTTTTTTCTACAATAAAATGGTTAATGAGGGTTGTGTTGGGGGTGCTTTATTTCAATAAAATATTTTATCTATATCTTTGTCTTTTTCTTTTCAAATTTTATTATTACCACTTTAGTAATGGCCGCTGTCTGAGTGACAACATCCATTACTAATGCGAGGCTTAGTGTTAGCCGGTGCAGAGGCTAACACTAACCACCATTATTACCCCGGTACCCAAAACCACCAGGGGTGCCGGGAAGAGCCAGGTACGATCCAGTACCCGACCATCTGTTGTGATGGTCGGGCTCTGGGGCGGCCGCAGGCTGGTATTATGAGGCTGGGAAGGGCCAAAAACAGTGGACCTTCCCACCCTTGTAATGCTAGGCTGCTGCTGCTGTGTTGTATCTGGCTGGTTATAAAAGTGGGGGGGACCCCACGTCATTTTTTTAAATTATTTATTTATTTAAATTTTTTTTTTTTAAAAAGACATGGGGTTCCACCCAATTTATCATAACCAGCCACATACAACACAGTGTTATTAGCCTGGGAATGGACAAAACCAGTGGCCCTTCCCACCCATGTAATGCCAGACTGCTGCGGCCTTGTATATGGCTGGTTATTAAAAATGTGGGGGACCCGTCTATTGCTAAATTTGTTAAATTCCAAAAAAAAAACGACGTGGGGGTCCCCCCCATTTTTATAACCAGCCCGATACAACACAGCAGCAGCAGCCTAGCATTACAAGGGTGGGAAGGTCCACTGATTTTGGCCCTTCCCAGCCTCATAATACCAGCCTACGGCCGCCCCAGTACCCGACCATCACAACAGATGGTCGGGTACTGGATCGTACCAAGCTCTTCCCGGCACCCCTGGTGGTGGTGGGTACCGGGGTAATAATGGGTGGTTAGTGCTAGCCTCTGCACCGGCTAACACTAAGTACCGCCTTAATAATGGACGCTGTCAATCAGCCAACTGCCATTATCTAGGCACTAATAAAGTTTGAAAAAAAAACACAAAGACAATTCTTTTTTATTGAAATAAGAAATCCCCAACAAAACCCTCGTTAACCATTTTATTAAAATTTGAAAAAACGCAGATCTACGCAGTAGTCCAACGAATCGTAGATGTAGTCCAATCGGTACATCAAAATCTGCAACAACATAAAAAAACAGTTATCAATGTGAACAATACCAATACTTCTACTCTCCTACACACACATATATACACGCACACACACACAAACAACCATACACAGACACACATATATACACAAACACAACAAGATATACACACACACATAAACAGACAAACACATATACACGAACTCACACATATCCAAACACACACACACACACAGTTATACACACATACACGAACACATATACACAAACACATATACAAACAAAAACACACATACCCAAACACACATATACACAAACACATATACACAAACACACCCATATATACACACAAACACACACCCATATACACACATATACACATATACAAAAACACACACAAACATCTACACACAAACATATACACAAATACACCCATATATACACAAACATATACACAAAACACATATACACAAACACACCCATATATACACACACACATATAAAAACAAAAACAGACAAAGTCACATACCCAAACACACATATATACACAAACACACATACACAAACACAGTTTCTTTTAAATGCTGCTGGGGAACCCGCTCGATCCACTATATAAGGCTGCGCTACAGTGCAGCATTTAAAAGAAACAGGATCCTGACCTGTCCATAGAGTTTAAGGCAGCACAGAGTATTTCAGGAGATGAGCGTGCAGATTCAGTGCTGCTGCGAACTCTGCTCTTACCATTACGTAGCTCTCAGTCTGTTACCTCTCCTCCACTCCTGTCCTCCAGAACACCTTCACATGATTGGCAAGTCACCACGTAATGGTAAGAGCAGAGTTCACAGCAGCACAGAGTATTTCAGGAGATGAGCGTGCGGATCTTGTGCGGGGTGGTGACTTGCCAATCATGTGAAGGTGTTATTGAGGACAGGAGTGGAGGAGAGGTAACAGACTGAGCTACGTAATGGTAAGAGCAGAGTTCACAGCAGCACTGAATCTGCACGCTCCTCTCCTGAAATACTCTGTGCTGCTGTGAACTCTGTTCTTACCATTACGTAGCTCAGTCTGTTACATCTCCTCCACTCCTGTCCTCTATAACACGTTCACATGATTGGCAAGTCACCACCACGCACAAGATCCGCACGCTCATCTCCTGAAATACTCTGTGCTGCTGTGAACTCTGCTCTTACCATTACGTGGTGACTTGGCAATCATGTGAAGGTGTTCTTGAGGACAGGAGTGGAGGAGAGATAACAGACTGAGAGCTACGTAATGGTAAGAGCAGAGTTCACAACAGCACTGAATCTGCACGCTCATCTCCTGAAATACTCTGTGCTGCCTTAAACTCTGTGGACAGGTCAGGATCCTGTTTCTTTTAAATGCTGCACTGTAGCGTAGCCTTATATAGTGGATCGAGCGGGTTCCCTAGCAGCATTTAAAAGAAACAGGATCCTGACCTGTCCACAGAGTTTAAGGCAGCACAGAGTATTTCAGGAGATGAGCACGGGCAGCCGTTCGTTTTTCCGAGCCGTGCTCCCATCATGCACACGACCGTAAAAACACCCGTTATTGCGGGTCGTAATTACGACCCGCAATAACGGGCTCATAGACTTCTGTTACCCACGGGTACCTTTCCGTATTCTCACGGGAAGGTGCCCGTGCCGTTAAAAAAATAGAACATGTTCTATTTTTCTATTTTACGGGCCGTGCTGCTATAATTATAATGACAGCACGGTTCGCAAAAGCGGCCGGCTGCCCGTGGCCGGCCGGCCGTGCTCGTAGTTACGAGTCGTAATTACGAGCACGGCCCGTAAAATAAAAAAATAGAACATGTTCTATCTTTTTAACGGCACGGGCACCTTCCCGTGAGAAAACGGGAAGGTACCCGTGGCTAACAGAAGTCTATGGGCCCGCTATTTCGGGTCGTAATTACGACCCGTGATAACGGGTGTTTTTATGGTCGACTCGTGTGCATGAGGCCCCGTAATGACGGGTGGCTACATGTGTGCACCCATCATTACGGCAGCGTTGCTAGGTGACGTCAGTAAGGGTATGTGCACACACACTAATTACGTCCGTAATTGACGGACGTATTTCGGCCGCAAGTACCGGACCGAACACCCTGCAGGGAGCCGGGCTCCTAGCATCATATTTATGTACGATGCTAGGAGTCCCTGCCTCTCCGTGGAACTACTGTCCCGTACTGAAAACATGATTACAGTACGGGACAGTTGTCCTGCAGAGAGGCAGGGACTCCTAGCATCGTACATAAGTATGATGCTAGGAGCCCGGCTCCCTGCACTGTGTTCGGTCCGGTACTTGCGGCCGAAATACGTCCGTCATTTACGGACGTAATTAGTGTGTGTGCACATACACTAAATAGTCACTGTTCAGGGTGCTGAAAGAGTTAACTGATCGGCAGTAACTGTTTCAGTACCCTGGACAGTGACTACCGATCACAGTACCTGTAAAAAAAAAGACGTTCATACTTACCGAGAACTTTCTGCTTCCTCCAGTCCGGTCTCCTGGCCGTTGCCTTGGTGACGCGTCCCTCTCGACATCCGGCCCGACATTCCTTGATGACGATGCAGCCTTGTGAGCGCTGCAGCCAATCACAGGCTGCCGCGGCCTCTGCAGCCAATCACAGGCTGCAGAGGCCTCTGCAGCCAATCACAGGCTGCCGCGTCAGAAAAGGTCGGACTGGAGGAAGAAGAGGGACTCGTTAACAAGACAACGACCGGGTACGTATGAAATGCTTTTTATTTTATTTTTAATCAGCAGCCTCTTTTCTCTATCAGTGATTGATAGAGATAAGTGGCTGCCGATTTGTATAATGTTTTTGACCGGGTTCGGTCAAAACGGGTTCGGCCGAACCCGGTGAAGTTCGGATTCGCTGCGAACCGAACTTTACCGGAAGTTCGGACCGAAACCGGGTTCGGTTGTCCCGGTTCGCTCATCTCTAGTCATTAATACAGAGATTAAACAGAATTAGGCCTAACACAGATTCTTGTGGTATTCCCCTGCTGACTTTAGCCCATTTTGAGTAAGTATCATTCACAATGACTCTTTGTATTCTCTCACGTAAACAATTCTTTATCCATGTACATACATGGTCCCCCAGTCCTTGCCTCTGTAGCTTCAGTACAATCCTGTTGTGTGGAACAGTATCAAATGTTTTTTTGCAAAAACCATATATATCACATCATCTGTGTGACAAACATCCAAATTTGCACTAACCTCCTGATAGAAACTGATAATGTTGCTTAGGCATGATCTCTTTCTCATGAATCCTTGCTGGTTATAAGTTTTTAGACTATACTCCGCTGTATGCTTTGCATGCCATTGCTTAGAATACTTTCAAATATTTTACATACCACAGATGTCAAACTTACTGGGCGGCAGTTACTCGGTTCCAACTTCTTACCCTTCTTAAGTATAGGTACAACATCAGTCGTCCTCCAATCCTGTGGCACTGATCCTGTTACAAGAGAGTCTAAGATGAGTAGATACAATGGTCTGTCAATTACACATCTCAATTAACTTAATACCCGTGGATGAATACCATCAGGGCCTGGGGATTTATCAACATTTAATTTGCTCAGACACAGCTGCACTTCCTCCTGTGTTAAGCAGGTAATATTGAGTGGGTGGCCTTTATCACTTTCCCCCAGAATATCTGGCACTGGGAACTCATCATTAAACACAGAGGAAAAGTACATTTTAATATCTCAGCTCTCCCTTTGCCATCTACAATTATATTCCTATAGTCATCTTTTGGAGGGTCAATAGTATCAGATTTTTTTGTTTTTGGTCTTTATATATTAATAAAATTTTTGGGGATTAATTTTAAAGTTATTAGCGATTTCTTTTTCTGTAGATAACTTTGCTGATTTAATTTCACTTTTACATTTCCTATTGAGATCTCTGTAAGCCTGGAATGATTTGAATACTTTTTTTTTTTTGTCTTACTATAACCAGTACTTCCCTAATCATCCATATTGGTCTTCTTTTATTCCTAGAGATTTTGTTACCAGACGGTATAAGTTTACTACACTTACAAGACAGAGGCATAGCTAGGTTCTCCAGCACCCGGGGCAAAGATTCACTTTGGCTCTCCCCAGCCTCTTTCCCGACAGCTCCTTCCCCCTCGCCATATTTGTTTTCTCTACCTATCAATGACGTGTCATTTCTTTTCCAAATTTTTTTTTATGTAACTCGAGCATAAAAACATTTGTACATTTTACAAGCAATATAGTTCTATACACAACACCAGAACCAAGCTCATTACATATATGCAGCACCAGAACCAAGCTCATTACATATATACAGCATCAGAACAAAGCTCATTATATATACAGCACCAGAACCAAGCTCAGTCCATGAATACAACACCAGAACAAAGCTCAGTACAAATACATTTGTAGGTATCCAGCTTCCAGAATAATGGTAATCATATACTGGGAGTTACTTATACCCCAAAAAATAGTACCCTCCACGATCTGCAAAGATCATACAGTAATAATTAGGCTTCGTTTTCACCTGCGTCGTGGTTCCGTTCATGGGTTCCGTCAGACCTTTCCGTCAGGGGAACCCACGAACGGAAACCAAATGGAAATCATAGCTTTCCGTTACCATTTCAATGGTAACGCTTCCGTTGCAAATGTTTTCTATTTGTCTCCGTTTTACAAGGTTTCCGTTTTATTGGCGGTATCAATAGAGTAGTCGACTGTATCCACCTGTAATCTATCACATTTAACTTAGATGTGATGTATTACAGGTGGATCCAGCGTGTCAGAGACACACAGGACCCGCTGACACTGAACCCATCATCCCACAGACCTGACAAATTCAGGATTCAGCGTAAGATACAGCTGCTCTGTATACAGGATACAGAGCAGCTGTATCTCAAAAAGTAAAAATATTTTTTAATAAAAACTAATTATAAAGTTGCACAAAACACATTAAATAAAAAAATCCATTTCAAAGGTGTACATAACCTTTAATGCAAACAATCAGATCGTAACAACCACTGTCCAGTAAAACACGCAGCACATGCAGTTTTACCAAAAGTCGGTGCAGTTTTTAAATGATTGTTAATGTCTGCAAAAAACTCCATGGATATTAACAATCATTTGAAAAACTGCACTTACTCGTGGGAATGCAGCATGTTGACTTGGTTTCCAGTTGTATCGTTGTAAGACAGCAGCTACTATATGTATATACTGTACAGGTATGTTCACACAGGGCTTATACGCTGTGTAAAAGCACTGCCCTATGGTGCAGTTTTTCGGCCAGGAATTGCCGCTGTGGAAAAATGAGCAGAAAAAAAGTAGGACACTTACCATGGCAACGCTTCCCTCCTAGATCCTGTAGCCCTGGGATGATGTTTCATCTCATGTGACCGCTGCAGCCTGCAATTGACTGCAGCGGTCACATGGGATGAAACGTCGTCCCAGGAGGCCGGCCCGGAAAAAGAAACAGATTTCTAGGTAAGTATAAGATTAACATTTTTCCTGAGTTGCGTTTTTTGCATGCGGAATCGCTGCATTTCTGCCACAAAAAAAACACATCTGCTATTTGTTGCGAGTTTTACTTCCCCATTGAATTAAATGGGGAAAACCCGAAATAAATAAGCAGCATTTATGCAAATACAATTAACATGCTGCGGATTAAAAAAACGGACCGCAGGTCAATTACTGAGCCTTTTTCCCGCTCATCGTATGGGTGAGATTTGTTCAAATCTCTCCCACTCTGTTGCTACTGCATTTGGGCTTGTCCACACGTAACGGAATTGCTGCATATTTAAATACGCAGCAAAATACAGTATCAGCAAAGTGGGTGATACTTATCAAATCCCATCCACGCGCTGCATAATATTTGTGACAAGAAATTCACCTGCGGTATGTATCTTTTGTACTGCAGCATGTCAATTCCTGCTGCGGAAAGTGGACTGAATTGCTGCGTTTTTCAGAGATGTCATTCATTATCCCCCAGTATTGTGAAAACGCAGCAAAATCCGCACAATTTTATGCAGCAAAAAAACACAAGAAATGGTGCTGTTTTTCCACAGCAGAATTTCTGCTAGTTGCTGCAGAAATTTTCTGTAGCAATTCTAATTTGTGTGGAGAAGCCCTTATACTGCGGATTTAGGGTTTGTCCACACACACAACATAATTGCTGCAGAAAATTTCTGCAGCAATTCCGTTGAAAGTCATAGGCACACATGAACACGTACACATCACACACTATATATACAACATGAACACATCACACACTATATATACACACATGAACACATCACACACTATATATACACACATCACACACTATATATACACACATGTACACATCACATACTATATATACACACACATGAACACATCACACACTATATATATATATATATATATATATATATACACTTGTACACATCACACACTATATATACACATGTACACATCACATACACTATATATATATATATATATACATGTGCACATCACAAACACTATATATACACACATGAACACATCACACACTATATATACATACATAAACACATCACACACTATATATACACATGAACACATCACACACTATATATACACATGTACACATCACATACACTATATATACACACACACATGTACACATCATAAATATGTACATTACATGCACACATTATACACATATAACGTATACATTGTAAACACACATGCACTTACCTTTTATGTAGGATAATTGTGAAGGGAGTTCTGCAGCTTTATGGCCCGACAGTGCCGCAGACAGTCTCCCCTCCCCCTCCCTCAAGTCCCAAATGATAACAGAAGCAGCCGTCTGCACCCCCTAGCTACGCCCCTGTAAAGGAGATCAGCTTATAAGAGAATCAGCTAATTTGTTTAAATGATGAATTGATCCTTTTAAGAACATATAGTTAACACAATTTACTAACGGCTTCCAGTTAAAAACAGGTATGGTAAAAACAGTCGTAATTGTTTTTGTGATGACTAAAGCTATCCTCTTATCCTCTAATGTTACATTATTCAAATTATATTGAATACAATTTGAATTTAAATGTTTCTTTAGGCCTATTATTACTGTAGATGTTGATTCGTATGTGTAAGTTACTTCTCATGGCCGACGGTCCGCAGCTTTCAGCTGCATTGCTGGGTCTCCTAAGTGACCCAACAATGCAGCACTAGCAGCGAGGGGCGTCACTAAGGACTTACAATGTCAGGGGAAATAGCCCCAATACATATGTATTCGCCCAAAAAAATTGTATGTGTGTATAGGAGACAACCTATCTATAGCACTACGACCCTATAAACCATGGATAGGATTAGATACAGTGGCTCAGCAGACAGTATCACACTACTTCAATGACAGCGTTTTTTTTATTCTCAATAAAATGGTTAATGGGGGTTGTGTTTTTTATTTCAATAAAATATTTTTTCTATGTGCTTGTATTTTTTGAAACTTTATTATTACCGCCTTAGTAATGTCCGCTGGCTGATTGACAACCTCCATTACTAAGGCGGGGCTTAATGTTAGCAGGCGCAGAGGCTAACACTAACCACCATTATTACCCCGGTACCCACTGCCACCAGGGGTACTGGGAGGAGCCGGGTACGAACCAGTACCCAACCATCTGTAGTGACATCCGGCACCGGGGCAGCCGCAGGCTGGTAGTATTAGGCTGGGGAAGGCCAAAAATAGTGGCCCCTACCAACCTGGTAATACTGCCTGCTGCTGTGTTGTATCTGACTGGTTATGAAAATTGGGGGGAACCCCACATCGTTCTTTCCAATTATTTTTTAATAGTTTTTTTTAAATTACGTGGGGTCCCCCCCCAATTTTCATAACCAGCCAGATACAATAAAGCAGCAGCAGGCAGCATTACCAGGTTGGGAAGGGCCACAGTTTCAGTAAAGATTTTGTACTTCTTTAAACATTTTGATACTTTGGACTCTTTTTTTTCTCTAGTTTATATGATAATACCAGCATGCGCCCGCCACATTGCCCGACCATCACTACAGATGGTCAAGTACTGGATCGTACCCTGCTCTTCCCTGCAACCCTGGTGGCTTTGGGTACCGGGGTAATAAAGGGTGTTAGTGTTAGCCTCTGCACCGGCTAACACTAAGCCCCGCCTTAGCAATGGACGCTGTCAATCCGCCGGCGGCCATTACTAAGACGGTAGTAATATAGTTTAAAAAAAAACACAAAGACAAAGAGATAAAAATAAACCTACACAACCCTCACTATCCATTTTATTGATAATAAAAAAAGCTGTCATTGAAGTAGTCTTGGAATCTGACGTAGTCCAATGACCGAACCTGTAAGAAAACACACAGAAAACGATTAGTAAAACACGTGTTAGGCTTAGATATAGAACCCATGTGTGATACTGTCTGTGGGACCCTGTATCTAAGCCTACCACAAGGTAGGCTTAGATACAGGGTCCAGCAGACATTCATCTTATACAGTATAAGATTACTGCATGCTGGGGCCCTGTATCTAAACCTACCGTGTGGTAGGCTTAAATACCAGGCCCATCAGACAGGATCACACATGGGCCATGTATCTAAGCCTACCATGTGATTGGCTTAGGTTCAGAGCCCAGCAGAAAGCATCACACAATCTGTAGGCTTAAAGGGGTTGTCAAGTTCCTAAACATTGATGGCCTATCATCAGGATAGGCCATCAATAGCTGATGTGTCGGGGTCCGTCTCCCGGGAGCACGCCAATCAGCTGTTTTGAAGGGGCCGCGGCACTCGTACGAGAGCTGCTTCCCCTTCATTTCACGTACTCACTCACACTGTGAATCGCCGACACCAATTCACAGTGTGAGCAAGTGACCGGAATGAAGTGATCGGAATGAAGGGGAAGCAGCTCTCGTACGAGTGCTGCGGCCCCTTCAAAACAGCTGATTGGCCGGCTCCCGGGAGTCGGACCCCGCCAATCAGCTTCAGAAAACAGGGATATTAATCTTACCCTCCTCTTCAGCCGTAGAAGACGTCCTGACTCTATCCGGGATCACGATGTTGTGCGCTGCGCATAGCGTTGTGACGTCATGCGCTGCGCACAGCGTTGTGACGTCAGGACCTCTGCTGCGCTCCGGAACCAGGAAGGTAAGTACTGTCAGTTACTATAGTAACAGGGGCCCACGGCCCGAGTTACTATAGTAACTTTTTATTGATGTGGTGCGGGGGGGCCGCGGGCCCCCTGGCTTCGGGGCCCGGTCACAATTGCGACCGCTGCTACCCCTATAGCTACGCCACTGGTTTCCCCACCATTCCCCCTGGTCAGACTCTTCATGGGCATCTATAATTGGCTGAGCTGCTCTTTAATTTGCTGATATCTGATGATGCAGTGTCTGTGTGCCTAAACTGTTTACCATAAAATGTAGTAATGGAGGAGCAAGATAAAAAGCCTTTAATACAAGTGTGACTGGGAGTTAACCCCCTTTAACTACATTACCCTACACCACCAGGAATGTGTTCATTTATTCCTTGACCACTCAGGATGTTATAAATAAACCCTTAATAATCATACAAAACCAGGAATGTTATAATTAACCCCTTCATTGCCTTGGACCGTTAACCCCTTTACTACTATATCACCACTAGTTTTTTTCACATGTAAAAGGGGTTGTGTCACAAACCTGGTAGGAAATATTGGATTCATTTTTGCCAGCTTAGGGTTATTGCTGTGTCGAGGCACGGAGCCTAACAGGTCCCGAGGTCTTTACCAGAGAACACAGCATGTTGGTATTGACTTTGCTGCATGAGGATTAAGTGCCAATACAAGATCAAAGAGATTTGTCCCTGAGGTTAGGGACACAAGAAGTGGTTCAGAAATGGACTTATTAGTCAAAGTAAGGTACATGAATAGTCAATCACAGGTAATGGAACAAGAGTGCTGGAGTCAGGATGGGACCTAATACTTTTTTCTCAGTAAGAGGCTTATAAAGCAGTTCAATTGGAACAAGCGATGACAAAGGGAAGTATTCTAGTTTTCAAGTTATACAGACTGCTAGGGGGATCTCCGGCATGTAGTACTTCACTATGTCCACCAGAGAAAGTACCGGCAAGTAATACCACACCCCGACCACTGGAGCAAGTTTTGGTGCTATAGATGACTGAAAGACGAAGCCAGGGAGAGACCACCCAGGAGCTGGGACCATTGGGTGCAGTAAGAAGGTGCTTGGCATCATTTTGTTACAGTATGGCTCTTTAGAGGTGGGCTCCAAACACCCTCAAAAATGTTTATTGGAAAATTTGCTGTGGAATTTTCTAAGGACGGGAGGATTATGAAGATCAGATTCTTTGCTCCAAGAATGCTCTTTACAGCCGTAAGCCTTCCAGTTGTCATCAAAGTGAAGAGTCCCTTTTTAAATCTTGGAGTCCAGAATGTCATCAATTTCATATTTTTCTGGCTGCTCCACAGTGACTGGGTTGTGAAGCATTCAAGTTGAAGAGACCACAGGCTTCAACAGGGTAGCATGTAATTTGTTCACAAGCTGGCAGGACCAACTGATAGGCTACAGGGTTGATAACCTGGGAAATTTTTTATGGCCCAATGAATTGTGGGGCAAAATTCATGATGGGTACTCTGAATTGAAGGAAGTGTGTGTTAAGACTTTGACATGATTGTGTCGGGTGGCTCCAATTTAGGGACAATTAGGGAATATCTTCTGAAGATTTCTCTTTGTTTGAGACCATAAAGTGGAAAAAAATATTGATGCACTGGATCTATGGCTGGGACCTCAGGAGAGGATATAGATAGGAAGATAGGAAGGAGAGGATGTTTCCAGAATGTAGAAAATAAAGAAGGACAACATGGAAGATTTGTGATTATGGGCGAATTCTGCCCATGGCAGAAGCTCTACCCAATCATCTTGGCCAGAAGAGATGTTCATCCTCAAAAAGGTCTAGAGATAATAATTCACCCTTTCCTTCTTTTTGTTGGATTGTGGATGAAATGCTCTAGAGAAGTTGAGTTTTATTTATGTAGCAGAGAGCGCACCAGTATTTTGATGTAAACTGGGTACCCCAGTTGGATACAAGCTCCTGGGGACATCCATGAATGGGTAAGATGTCTCTAATAAAGCTGCTGGCTAGGATAGGTGCTGAGGGTAAACCCTTAAAGGGTGTAAAATTTTCCATCTTAGAAAAGTGGTCAACCACTAACCAGATGGCGTTATACCCTTTAGAAGATGGAAGGTCAGTAATGAATTCCATCGAAATGCAGATGTGACAATCTTTTTTTTTTAATTAATCAAGTACCTTTTATTCAACTTTTCCTTATTTTTTTCTTACAATCAACATGTTCCTTCCCTCCCCACCTCCTAAACATCTGTTACATCTGCCACCTCTAAGAGTATTATCTAAATAGCCTTCCTGGTCTTCATCTTTTAACCCCCCCATACAGCGATCTGGACTGCACAGCGGGGAGACTATCATGTCGCTACTTATTTATGTACTCCCGGTTGGGAGTAGCAGGTAGCATAGCAGACCAGGATACAATGGTGTAGTACACCAAGAGTACAGGCACTGGCAGATGATACCTTGGCTAATGGGTGATGATCAGAAGTCACAGATTGTAAGAGGTAGAAAGCCTCAGGCTCGTCTCAGGTACTTGGATACAGACTGGCCGTAGACAGCGGGATGCAGACTGATGGCGGGTAACAGGATATGAAATGCTAGCAGGTAGCAGGCAGGTAGTAACCAGCCTCTTTTGGACCTTGACTACTTAATGACAAGGCCAGTTTTCATTGCCCGAGCATGTGCAGTACCGCTCCATTCATATGGAGGCTAATAGGCATACACAAAAGGCAGAACAAGGGGCCTTTGTTAGGCACCCGACTGCCATTAAAACCATCGGCATCCTGCAATCATGCCATTGGGGTGCCAATGGGGTGACACCACTTAGATGCCGTGGTTTTTGTTGACTGTGGCATTTAAGGAGTTAAACGGGGGGTATTGAAGCAAACTTCAATCTCAGCTGTTAGAGCAGGAGCCCGGCTGTCTTTTGCTTGTGTGTATAAAGTGTGTATAAAGTTCTGGGTAGCATTTTGACAATGGTATCTACATTCAGAAAATTTATCAGTATGGGGTTTAGGAACATTTTCCAATGGTCTCCGTTTTTTTGCGCACAAGATTGTACACTCCCCCCAAGTAAATCTTGGTAAACACGCTGGTCCCTTTCATTTGGTGGAATAACTCAGATATTAGATGAAGGGGGTGCTTGTTCTAGAGTGACATTTTGTTGATACCTCGATAATCAATGCATGGATGGGGACTGCCATTGTTTTCTTGTCAAAGAAAACCCTGCCCCAGTTGGTGACGACGATTGTCTGATGAAGCTTCTTGAGGTTATCTTTGATATATTCAGACATAGCACGTGTTTGAGTTAAGAAAAGGGGATAAGTATGTCCTGGGCAGGATTCTTACCCAACAACAATTCAATGGCACAGTCCCATTGCCTATGAGGTAGCAGTTTTTTGGCTTGTAGAAACACCTTTAACTGATACATAAGCCAGTATGGTGCTAATTTAAATAGGTTGCCTTTGATTTTGGTTGGCCAGACATCCGACATCCCTACCTGCCCAAAGACACAGTGCTGAAGCCCAGAAAGGCAAATTGCTGACAAGCAACTACACTACTGTTTCGTTTAGCATGACATTTTTTTCTGAATAAAGTAAATATGTTTATGTAAAATGTATTCTTAATTTATAAAGCAATTTATAATATATCATTCTTTATTTTTGAATAAAAGGAGCTGTCACACAATCAAAAGTCTATTAAATTAAATAATTCTTTATAAAAAATAAATAAATAAATAAGCCTTTCCCTAATTGAAAATGTTTTTGCCAATCGTCTGCTGGATAAAATAGTTAACACTCTGCTACAACAGTCACATCTAAGTGGTTAGACAGAGGGAGGGCTACTTGGTCTGCCATGTGTGAATGTCTATTATGTCCTGGGCAATAGATTTACATTGATAGGAGTATTGCAGTGTATTATTGAAGTGATAAATTGATTGCATGTCCAAAATCCTAGTGGTGTAAACGATTTTCATAAATAATATGTATAGAAAAAAATTAAAAAACATACAAACAATACAAAATGCTTTATTATGGAAAAAAATATATTAAGAAGTGCATGTCATTAGTATTGCCTCAACCATAACAATTTGTAATAAAAAACTAAAATGTTTTATTTTGCACGGTGAACACCGAAAAAAAAACAATGGCCGAACAGCCTTTTTATCTATCATTCCCCTACCAAAAAAGGAATAAAAGTTAATCATTAAGTCCTATCTACCGTAAAATGGCTTTGAAAAGTAGAAGGGAAAAGTGGCTTTAAGACTGCAGCAACACAAAAAAAAAAAATGTAAGTGCTTTCATTGTGCAAAAGTAGTAATACATAAAAGTTATTTTTTTTACATTTAGCTTTTCTTTTACTAAACAAAACATTTAAAATTATTTTGTTGACTGCAATGATTCAAAATAACTGAAATTGAAGTATAATTAACATATTTGCTCATCATTGAGTGCTTGAAAATATTCAATAAGGATTTAAACAAATGCTATTAAATCTAGTTCTGTTTCAAGTATTGCAGCAGGATATTGATCACTTTATAGCGTTCTCCAATATGCACTTTTATAACAAATTAAAACATACAGATCGACTAATATTGTAAACACTTCATTGTTATCTGTTAGAGAAAATTGTAAAGCAAATGTGTTCAGGCTCTTCTGATACAGGCCATGAATTATACAGAATCTGCTTGAAAGTTAGCCCTAAGTTAATAGAATATTGAAAGCACAATAAATAATACAAATATGATAAATAATGTACCTCACCGAATCAAGGGGAATATGAGAAGCCCACATTAAAAGACTGAAACTTTTTCTTATTTTGGACTATTCTGTGGAAGAATTATACCACAAATTTATGATCACCTGTCTAATCTGTTGAAGTAGTCCCACATTTCACGTTTATTTATTTATTTTAAATAGTGCTAGGTACTAAAATCAACCTTTTATATATGTTTGATTTGCGTTTTTAATGTCTATTGAACAGCGCAATTTCAAATTCAAAATATACATGACTTTAATATATTGCTATTTCATTATGGTGCTGCTGATAAATTGTGTTAAGAGAGCTCTATTATGAATGAACTTTCAATAAATAGTCTAACTACAAATTCTAAATAAATTTAAAGGGATTTTCCAGGGTTGTTTTCTTTAAAGTTGTCAGAAGGGCAGGGGATGGAATTACATAGCAAACTAACAGATACTTACCCCCTGAAATTCAAGGGTGAGTATCTGTTAGTTTACTATGTTATTCCATCCCCTGCCATGAAGCCAATTAAAAAAAAAATCCCATATCAAATCTATAAAGGCTAAACTCTGACTATATATATGTCTAAATATATGTCTATATATATATATATATATATATATGTATATATATATATATATATATATATATATATATATATATATAGAGAAAGACATATATATATATATATATATATATATATATATTTATATATATATATATATATATATACAATATATATACATTTATAGTGCTCAAGTATTAAGATCTTATGTAGATTTTAATTTAATTATGCCCAGTATCCAAGATTACTGTTAAGGATCTGCCAGGCATAGCTTCTGTGTCTACGCCCATAGGTAATCAGTCTGCAACTTCTTCTATGTCTGTGAGACTGACTCCATCTTCCACCACTCAGGATGGCAGGCTTAGGAGTGGGAGAGCCTATCACAGCCTGGCCAGACGGAACTAGCTACCGCCCTCTGTCTATTTATACCTGCCTTTCCTGTTCCTCCTTGCTTGTGATTCTTCTCGTTTGGTTTCCTGGCCCTGCTGCAGCTTCTTGAACTATTTTACCCTGCTTCATATTGACCCTGGCTTACTGACTACTCTTCTGCTGTGCGTTTGGTACCTCATACACTCCTGTTTTGACTCGGCTTGTTCACTACTCTCCTGCTCTGCGTTTGGTACCTCGTACATTCCTGGTTTGACTCGACTCGTTCACCACTCTTGTTGCTCACGGTGTTGCCGTGGGCAACTGCCCCTTTTCCCTTGCTTCTGTGTACCCTTGTCTGTTTGTCTGTCGTGCACTTATTGAGCGTAGGGACCGTCGCCCAGTTGTACCCCGTCGCCTAGGGCGGGTCGTTGCAAGTAGGCAGGGACTGAGTGGCGGGTAGATTAGGGCTCACTTGTCTGTTTCCCTACCCCCGTCATTACATAGTCACAAGCCCATATACCTAGTTTACCCTGGTCCCTCACACTACTATGGACCCCCTTGAGACCCTGGTTCAGCAAATGCAGGGTCTCTCCCTAGAGGTCCAGGCCCTGGCTCAGAGGGTCAACCAGCCTGATGCTACCATGGTAGTGCCCCTCACCTCACCTCTTGAACCCCACCTCAAGTTGCCTGACCTGTTCTCAGGGGACCGGAAGACATTTCTCTACTTTCGGGAGAGTTGTAGGCTCTATTTTCGCTTAAAGCCCCACTCCTCAGGTTCTGAGAGCCAGCGGGTGGGTATAATTATGTCCCGTCTCCAGGAAGGGCCCCAAGAATGGGCCTTCTCCTTGGCTCCTGACGCCCCTGAACTTTCCTCCCTTGATCTTTTCTTTTCTGCTCTCGGACTCATTTATGACGAGACTGACAGTACTGCCTTTGCCGAGAGTCAGCTGGTGACCTTACGTCAGGGTAAGAGACCTGTTGAGGAGTATTGCTCTGACTTTAGGAAGTGGTGCGTAGCTTCTCGGTGGAATGACCCTGCCTTAAGTTGCCAGTTTAGGTTGGGTCTGTCGAACGCCCTGAAAGACCTGCTAGTTAGCTATCCCTCTTCTGACTCCCTAGACCAGGTTATGGCTTTAGCGGTACGACTTGACCGACGTCTCAGGGAACGACAACTTGAACGTTTTTATGTTTTCTCCTCTGACTCCCCGATGATGCCTCCCGAGGTTCCGTTGCTTCGTTCTTCCATGGATGACTCTGAGGTACCTATGCAACTCGGGGCCTCCGTGTCCCCCCAACAACGTAGAGAGTTCCGCAGGAAAATGGTCTATGCTTCCATTGTGGGGATGACAAGCATCAAGTGAACACCTGTCCTAGGCGTAAGAATAAGCTGCCGGAACACTTCCGCGCCTAAGTGATCATCGGGGAGGTCACTTGGGCGCACAGGTATTTCCTGTAAATATGAAACGTAATAAAATCTTGCTTCCCTTTCAGGTCTCTTTTGGTGGTAGGTCTGCTACCGGCAGTGCCTTCGTGGATTCAGGGTCTTCTGCTAATATCATGTCTGTGGAATTTGCTATGTCTCTAGCTATGCCTTTGATTGATTTGCCTAAACCTGTCCCGGTAGTGGATATCGACTCCACTCCTCTTGCTAATGGTTATTTTACACAGCATACCCCTGTTTTTGAACTCCTTGTTGGCTCCATGCATTTGGAGCAGTGCCCTGTACTGTTGATGCAGGGATTATCGTCCGATTTGGTTTTAGGCCTTCCCTGGTTGCAGTTGCATAATCCCACGTTTGACTGGAATACTGGAATACTTACCAAATGGGGTAATGAATGCTTGACGTCATGTTTTTCTGTTAATTCTATTTCTCCCCCTGAGGAGGTGAACACGCTACCTGAGTTTGTTCAGGACTTCGCTGATGTTTCTCTAAGGAGGCCTCCGACGTGTTACCTCCTCATAGAGAATACGATTGCGCTATCGATTTGGTAGCAGGAGCTAAGCTCCCTAAGGGTAGGATATTTAATCTCTCTTGTCCCGAACGTGAAGCCATGAGAGAGTATATTCAGGAATTCCTGGCCAAGGGTTTCATTCGCCCCTCTACTTCTCCGGTAGGTGCTGGCTTCTTCTTCGTAGGGAAGAAGGATGGTGGTCTTAGGCCATGCATTGACTACCGTAACTTGAATAAGGTCACTGTAAGGAACCAGTATCCCCTTCCTTTGATTCCTGATCTCTTTAATCAGGTTCAGGGGGCCCAATGGTTCTCTAAGTTTGATCTACGGGTGGCATATAACCTTATCCGCATCAAAGAGGGGGATGAGTGGAAGACTATGTTTAACACGCCCGAAGGTCATTTCGAATACCTCGTCATGCCCTTTGGGTTGTGTAATGCTCCCGCGGTCTTCCAGAATTTTATTAATGAGATTTTAAGAGATTACCTGGGGGTATTTCTTGTAGTGTACCTTGATGACATACTTGTGTTTTCCAAGGACTGGTCCTCCCACATTGAGCATGTCAGGAAGGTGCTCCAGGTCCTTCGGGAAAACAAACTGTTTGCTAAGACCGAAAAATGTGAGTTTGGGGTGCAGGAGATACCATTTTTGGGTCAAATCCTCACTCCTCATGAATTCCGCATGGACCCCGCCAAGGTCCAGGCTGTGGCGGAATGGGTCCAACCTGCCTCACTGAAGGCGCTACAGTGCTTCTTGGGGTTCGCTAATTATTACAGGAGATTTATTGCTAACTTCTCGGTCATCGCTAAGCCTCTTACGGATCTCACTCGCAAGGGTGCTGATCTCCTCCGCTGGCCTCCTGAGGCTGTCCAGGCTTTTGAGGTCCTTAAGAAGTGCTTTATCTCGGCCCCGGTGCTGGTTCAGCCCAAACAAATGGAGCCATTTATCGTGGAGGTTGACGCGTCCGAGGTGGGAGTGGGGGCTGTCTTGTCCCAGGGTACCAGGTCCCTCACCCATCTCCGTCCCTGTGCCTACTTCTCCAGGAAGTTTTCGCCCACTGAGAGTAACTATGATATTGGCAACCGCAAACTCTTAGCCATTAAATGGGCATTTGAAGAGTGGCGCCACTTCCTGGAGGGGGCTAGGCACCAGGTAACGGTCCTTACCGACCACAAGAATCTGGTTTTCCTAGAATCTGCCCGGAGGCTAAACCTGAGACAAGCTCCATGGGCGTTATTTTTTACCAGATTCAACTTTTTGGTTACCTATAGGGCTGGGTCTTAAAATATTAAGGCTGATGCACTGTCGCGTAGCTTCATGGCCAGCCCTCCTTCGGAGGAAGATCCTGCTTGCATTTTGCCTCCAGGTATAATCATTTCCTCTTTTGATTCTGATTTAGTCTATGAAATTGCTGCTGATCAAGGTTCAGCTCCCGGGAACCTTCCTGAGAACAAGCTGTTTGTTCCCCTGCAATTCCGGCTAAGGGTACTTAGGGAAAATCATGACTCCGCACTATCTGGTCATCCAGGCATCCTGGGTACCAAGCACCTCATTGCCAGAAACTATTGGTGGCCTGGGTTGCCTAAAGACGTTAAGGCCTACGTCGCCGCTTGTGAGATTTGTGCTAGGTCCAAGACTCCCAGGTCCCGACCAGCGGGCTTACTACATTCTTTGCCCATTCCCCAGAGACCTTGGACCCATATCTCCATGGATTTTATCACCGATTTTCTTCCATCTCAAGGCAAGTCGGTGGTGTGGGTTGTAGTAGACCGCTTCAGTAAGATGTGCCACTTTGTACCCCTCAAGAAACTACCCAATGCTAAGACGTTAGCTACCTTGTTTGTCAAACACATCCTGCGTATCCATGGGGTCCCTGTCAATATTGTTTCTGACAGAAGGGTACAATTTGTTTTTTTGTTTTGGAGAGCCTTCTGTAAAAAGTTGGAGATTGATCTGTCCTTCTCCTCTGCCTTCCATCCTGAAACTAATGGCCAAACTGAGAGGACTAATCAGTCTCTAGAACAATATTTAAGGTGTTTTGTCTATGATTGGGTCTCATTCATTCCCATCGCCGAATTTTCCCTTAATAACCAGGTCAGTAACTCGTCAGGGGTCTCCCCCTTTTTCTGTAATTTTGGGTTTAATCCACGGTTCTTCGCTGTTTCACCTGGTAGTTCCAACAATCCCGAGGTAGAGGTCGTTCATCGGGAACTGTGCACAGTCTGGGCCCAGGTTCAGAAGAACCTAGAGGCGTCCCAGAGCATACAAAAAACTCAGGCAGATAGAAGACGTTCTGCTAACCCCTTGTTTATGGTCGGGGATCTGGTGTGGCTATCATCAAAGAACTTGCGCCTTAAAGTCCCGTCCAAGAAGTTTGCTTCCCGGTTTATACAAGGTCATTGAAGTCCTCAATCCTGTCTCCTTCCGACTGGAGTTGCCCCCATCTTTTCGAGTACATGACGTGTTTCATGCCTCCCTCCTTAAACACTGCTCCCCGTCCTTGGCTCCCTCGAGGAAACCTCCTGTCCCCGTTCTCACCCCTGAGGGGGTAGAATTCGAGGTGGCCAAGATTGTGGACAGCAAGATGGTCCAAGGCTCCCTCCAGTACCTGGTCCATTGGAGAGGATACGGGCCTGAGGAGAGGACTTGGGTACCCGCCCGGGATGTTCACGCTGGGGTATTGGTCAGGAGGTTCCACCTTAGTTTCCCCAATAAACCAGGTCCATCTAGAAAGGGTCCGGTGGCCCCTCATAAAAGGGGGGGTACTGTTAAGGATCTTCCAGGCACAGCTTCTGTGTCTACGCCCATAGGTAATCAGTCTGCACCTGCTTCTATGTCTGTGAGACTGACTCCATCTTCCACCACTCAGGATGGCAGACTTAGGAGTGGGAGAGCCTATCACAGCCTGGCCAGACGGAGCTAGCTCCCGCCCTCTGTCTATTTATACCTGCCTTTCCTGTTCCTCCTTGCTTGTGATTCTTCTCGTTTGGTTTCCTGGCCCTGCTGCAGCTTCTTGAACTATTTTACCCTGCTTCATATTGACCCTGGCTTACTGACTACTCTTCTGCTCTGCATTTGGTACCTCGTACACTCATGGTTTGACTCGGCTTGTTCACTACTCTCCTGCTCTGCGTTTGGTACCTCGTACACTCCTGGTTTGACTCGGCTCGTTCACCACTCTTGTTGCTCACGGTGTTGCCGTGGGCAACTGCCCCTTTTCCCTTGCTTCTGTGTACCCTTGTCTGTTTGTCTGTCGTGCACTTATTGAGCGTAGGGACCGTCGCCCAGTTGTACCCCGTCGCCTAGGGCGGGTCGTTGCAAGTAGGCAGGGACTGAGTGGCGGGTAGATTAGGGCTCACTTGTCTGTTTCCCTACCCCCGTCATTACAATTACACCTATTCTAACCTTTAACCCCTTAAAGGTGTTCCCATTTTAGAAATTTAGTGCATATCCACAGGATATGCTATAAATGACTGATAGATGCGGGTCCCTGCTCTAGGGACCCACACTTATACCGAGAGTGGGGGTCACCCGACCCCCATTTCGCCTGGTAGATTCCAAGCGGAAACTGGTGGAGAGACTGCCGCTCGGCTATCTACATTCTGATATATGGAAATTAAAGGAACAGACGAGCAGTGCTTGCTCGGCTATTTCTGTAACTACCATTGAACAGAATGGAGAAAGAGCTGTGCGCATGTGGCAGTCTCTCCACTAGTGCCCACCTATGGATATGCCAGAGGCATATCTAGGTTCTCCAGCACCCGGGGCAAAGATTCAGTTTGCCCCCCCCCCCAAAACCTCTTTCCCGACATCTCCTTCCCCTTCGCCATGTTTGTTTTCCCTAACAATCAATGAGGTGTCATGTTTCTTCCCCAAAAATGTTATGTATCTCGAGCAAAAAGCCATTTGTACATTTTACAAGCAATATAGTTCTATATACAGCACCAGAACAAAGCTCATTACAGATATACAACACCAGAACAAAGCTAATTACATATATACAGCACCAGAACAAAGCTCAGTACATATATACAACGCCAGAAACAAGATCAGTACATATATACAGTGCCAGAACCAAGCTCAGTACATATATACAGTGCCAGAACAAAGCTCAGTACATATATACAAAACCAGAACCAAGCACAGTGCATAAATAGAACACCAGCACGAACACTGCTCATTTTAGTGCAAGCCCTGCAGTATAGGTTTGCACTAAATTGTATACAGCCCCCAGCATGGCTCAAACAATGATAAGGATATGCTGGGAATTGCTGTTTCACAAAAATTATTCCACCCATCATCTTGCTGCAGATCATACAGTGACTACAGTACTGATTAGAGCCAGAAAAAACATTTACATTAAGTGACTCACCGGTGATGATCTCAGATTCTAGTTGTTCTTTTTCTCTTGTTTTCTCCATCCGGTCAAGACCTCTATGATGACTTCTCCCAGTCACAGCCCATTTCTGCAGTTTGCAACTCAGATGTCTTCAGCTTCTCACTGTTCAAAAATGTCTGCACCTATAAGCAAATATAAAGTTATCATGGTGCCAGACACTTAAATATAATAGCACCATACAATGTACCTCTAATTATAATAGCACCAGACACTCCACCTCTAATTATAAGGGTATGTGCACACACACTAATTACGTCCGTAATTTACGGACGTATTGCGGCCGCAAGTAGTGGACCGAACACAGTGCAGGGAGCCGGGCTCCAAGCATCATACTTATGTACGATGCTAGGAGTCCCTGCCTCTCTGTGGAACTACTGTCCCGTACTGAAAATATGATTACAGTACGGGACAGTTGTCCTGCAGCGAGGCAGGGACTCCTAGCGTCGTACATAACTATGATGCTAGGAGCCCGGCTCCCTGCACTGAGTTCGGTCCGGAACTTGCGGCCGAAATACGTCCGTAAATTACGGACGTAATTAGTGTGTGTGCACATACCCTAATAGCACCATACACTGTGTCCCTCACACACACACACAAACACACACACACCGTGCCCTCTGTAGATAGTGCCCCCCATAGAGCCCCATGTAGATAGTGCCCTACATAGATCCCCCTGTAGATAGTGACCCCCATAGAGCCTCTGTAGATAGTGCCCCACATACAGCCCCCTGTAGATAGTGTCCCACATATAGCCACCCCTGTAAATAGTGGCCACACATAGCCACCCCTGTAGATAGTGCCCCACATGTAGCCCCCCAAGTAGATAGTGCCCCACATATTGCTCCCCTGTAGGTAGTGCTCCACATATAGCCCACCCCTGTAGATAGTGCACTACATATATCTACCCCTATAAATAGTGCTCAACATGTAGCCCATCCCTGTATATAGTGCCTCACATATAACTCCCCCTATAGTGCTCCATATATAGCCTACCCCTGTATATAGCCCCCTGTAGATATAGCCCATCCCTGTATATAGTGTCCAATATATAGCCCACCCCTGTAGATAGTGCCCTACATATATCTCACCCTATAAATAGTGCTGCACATATAGCCCACCTCTGTGTATAGTGCCTTACATATATCCCACCCCTGTATATAGCCCCCCCTGTAGAGAGAGCCGACCTCTGTATATAGCCCACCTGTAGATAGAGCCGACCTCTGTATATAGCCCCCCTGTAGATAGAGGCGACCTCTGTATATAGCCCCCCTGAAGATAGAGCCTGCCTTTTGTAGATAGAGCCCCCCTGTAGATAATGTCACTTACATTTTTATTAGGATAAAAAATCTAAAACTTTACATATAATTATTCTGCCTGTATAAACGTTTAAAATAATTGTTTATTAACAAAATTATTAAAATTGGTAGGGCACAGAGTGCCAAAAGATCCAGGTACAGGCGTTGGCAGCCAGATCAAGAGCGCAGACTGAGATGTATGTGACAAAAAGATAGATAATCAGCAAGCACCCATTCATGGATGCCTGATTATATCACAGGTGAAATGATCACATAAAAACTGACTCAGAGTGCTTGGCAAATATTAATGAGATCTGATTGCCACAGATTAGTTAACAGGCACACTCCCAACGCGTTTCTGCACCTTGTAGGGGAGCGTCCTCAGGGGTACGAGTTGCCTGAATTAATTAACGTACAGTTGCCTGTCAGCTGATATTCAGCTGTTCGTTTTAGTGTAACGGCGCATATGAGACATCTGATAGTGGTCTGACGCGCGCCGTGGAAACTCGGAAGTTTTATTCACCCAAGCCCCACCCATAGGGGCGTTGCGTAGTATCGGGCCGTCCAGTGAAGGAATAAGGCGTGTGAGAACACACGCCCCTACAGGGGGCGGTTCCATAGTAACCACGCAGCCTATGAAAGAGATGCATAAAGCATCAGTGGTAACAAGGGGGAGCTAAAGGTGGCCAGCACATACAGCGCCGATATCAACGCTGGAATAAGCGCTATGTGTACAAAACAGGGAATCTAGTGAGCAAAACAAAGCACAAAGGCCCACAAAGTAGTATATCAATAGTCAGGATCGGACAAACTATGGATCATCAGATCCAATATAGGTAAACAGTACAGGAGAGAACGCTGAAAACGGTACAGGAAAGAGCTCATAAACAATCCCATTACATATCAATGAAAGATACATGCAAAAATAGAGTAATAGGGCAAGGCAAATTATAAGAACGGAAGGTAAGATATAGACTCATTGAGGCCCAGTGGCTTGATGGTTTGCATCCTGAAAATCCACTGGGCCTCCTTCTGTAGAACACGTCTGTCCCAATTACCTCCCCTGGCAGGAATACTGACATGTTCTATACCTTGGAACTTAATAGAAGAGGGGTCTCCCTTGTGGTGGTCCCATACATGTCGAGAAATAGAGGTGTCAGCTTTATTCTGAATATCACAAATATGGTCCCGAATCCTGCGTCTAAACTCCCTTATTGTCTTACCGACATACTGCATGCCACATTGACACGTAATCAGGTACACCACCCCCTTGGTGAGGCAGTTGATAAACGACCTATTGGAAAACGTGACTCCTGTCACAGTACTTTTGAATATTTTGCTTTTCCAAACAGAGCTACATGCTTTACATCTACCACACTGGAATGACCCAGTGACATTAGTCGAAAGCCAAGTGGTGACAGCAGGTGTCTTCAGATGGCTGTGCACCAATCTGTCCTTAAGATTACGGCCCCTCCGGAAAGTGATCTGAGGACGGTCCCCAACTAAACCACCTACGTCCGGGTCTGCTTTAAGGATGTCCCAGTATGAGGTAAGAATATTTCTAACCTCAGCGTGCGCAACATCGTAGGTACCAATTATCCTCATAACGTTGTCCTTCTCTGGAGATACTTTAGGGTTCAGTAGGGACTCCCTATTTGATGTAATAGCATGTTGGTATGCCGATTTCAAGACACCACTGGGATACCCTTTGTGCTCAAATCTTTTTCTCAGACCATTGGCCGACATTTGAAAGTCTGACAGTGTGGTACAGTTCCGCCTCGCTCTAATATATTGGCCCTTTGGGATGCCCATCTTCAGGGATTTAGGGTGACAACTATCCCATCTGAGAAGGCTATTGGTGGCCGTGCTTTTCCTAAAGATTTGTGTCTGGATATGTCCCTGGTTAGTCTTCTCTATTTGGATGTCAAGGAATGTGATATGATTATCCTTGATTTCAGAGGTGAAATAAAGACCCAGGTCATTGATGTTCAGAATAGAGACAAATTCCCCAAATTCTGCTGTTGTCCCAGACCACAGTATCAAAATGTCATCAATGAATCTTAACCATAACACAATGGAAGAGACATATTTCTCCATTCTGTCACAAAACACAAATTCTCTCTCCCACCAGCCCAGATAGAGATTGGCATAGGTAGGAGCACATGGGCTACCCATGGCAACTCCTCTGAGCTGGTGAAAGAACTTATGTTCAAAGATGAAGAAGTTGTGCTCCAACACAAAACGCAACAGGATGAGCACAAACTGATTATGCACACCAAACTGAGCCCCTCTCTCATTGAGGAAGTATTCAACAGCACCACATCCCAAGGAGTGGGGGATGGAGCTATAAAGGGCCTCAACATCAAGACTTGCCAAATGGACATTGGATTCAACTTTGATCCCTTCAAGCTTCCTGAGGACCTCCATTGTGTCACGCACATAGGACGGAAGTGCCGTCACGAAGGGCCTCAAAATCCTGTCCAAATAGATGCTAGCGTTCTGAGACACACTATCAATCCCAGAAACAATGGGTCTTCCTTTTAATGGACTAAGACCCTTGTGAATCTTGGGAAGACTGTAGAAAGTGGCTATCTGAGGACATTGTCCCACAATAAATGACAACTCTCGAGCATCAATGATCTTCGCTTGTTTAGCCTCCCCCACAATCTCTTTAAGTTCAGCCATGTATTTTGCAGTAGGATTGGCACTCAGGATGCTATAGCAGAGTCTGTCCTTCAGGATGTTATGACACATGGTGACATACTGCGCACGGTCCATCACAACAACATTACCCCCCTTGTCCGAGGGTTTAATTATGATCCCCGTGTCACTCTCCAGTGCCTTGAGTGCAAGTGTTTCATCCCGTGACAGATTAAAATGTGGATGTTGATCTGCCCCTAGTTTCTGCAGTTGATTTGTAACAACCGTGAGAAACACATCCAGCAGAGTGTTGTCATTGATTGGGGGATTGGTGGTTGAGGGAGCCCTCAGATCAGTGAAGGGGCCCTCACCCACTCCCCGTTGCCCCTCATCCAATAATTCCTGCAATACCCTGACATTTGCAAGATCTTCCTCCTGAATGCCAAGTTCAGCACATTGTCTTCTATCATGTGTACAAAAAAACTTCCTCCACTTCAATTTCCTAATAAATAAATTAAGGTCCTTCACCCAGGAAAAGAGATCAAAACGATTAGTGGGAATAAATGATAGACCCTTTTTCAGAACGACAGTCTCATAGTACGATAAGGTTCTCCCAGACACATTGATAATTTGCATTTCCTCATCAACACAAGGAGCACCCAGCGTTAGTTGTCCCTGGGGTCCCTGTGTAGGTAGTCGAGGATGGGGTGGCTCTTGCCTAAAAAACCATCCCTAGTGGGGGCTCTTCCCCTAGTTCTCCCTCTTGGGGTACCCCGGGAAAATGCTTTACCCTGGGTCCTATTATTCCGAGCTGTCCTAAGAGGATATCTCTGAGTGTCCGTATCTGATAGATCTGGTTCAGAGGAGGATAACTCAGTCTCTACCTCCTGATGCCCCAGTTGTTTCAGGCCAAACTCAAAAACTCTGCCCTCCTTGAAATCAGTTGTGTCACGAACGTATTGGAAATGCTTGCGTTCCTTAATATGTGCGGTGAATTTTTCTACAGTTTGTTGAAGAGTAGTTTCTCTTCTTTCAAATTCAGCAGTGCCAGAGAACTTCTGGGCAAGCTCAATACCGTCCCTCAATTCCTTGGAGCTACGTGAGAGCAGATTTTTTTCCTCTTCTAATAGAATACCCATAAATCTGAGAGACGAATCAATCGATTCTTTCTCCCATCTCTTGAGTAAATCCACTGAACGCAGTCTAGCTGCAGGGGTAAGTGAAATTCTAAGCCCTCTTGGGACAATGCTGTTCTTGAGATATGTCTCAATGGTCTGGACCTCCCACCATGATCTGATGTGATCCTTGTATGACTTGGTGAGCTGTTTAAATGTACCATTGATACTTAAATTGTGTGATTGTGGCAGTAATTCACTCTCAGAAAACACCTCTCTCGCATCACACATCCATCTTTCCACATTGATATCAGTTGTGAGAAAGCCTGCCATCCCCCTTAGAGAATGAGATTTAGAGAAAAAATACAAGAGATTACTGTGTAGAGGTATACGTTTAAATTACTAAGATGTAATTATTCTGCCTGTATAAACGTTTAAAATAATTGTTTATTAACAAAATTATTAAAATTGGTAGGGCACAGAGTGCCAAAAGATCCAGGTACAGGCGTTGGCAGCCAGATCAAGAGCGCAGACTGAGATGTATGTGACAAAAAGATAGATAATCAGCAAGCACCCATTCATGGATGCCTGATTATATCACAGGTGAAATGATCACATAAAAACTGACTCAGAGTGCTTGGCAAATATTAATGAGATCTGATTGCCACAGATTAGTTAACAGGCACACTCCCAACGCGTTTCTGCACCTTGTAGGGGAGCGTCCTCAGGGGTACGAGTTGCCTGAATTAATTAACGTACAGTTGCCTGTCAGCTGATATTCAGCTGTTCGTTTTAGTGTAACGGCGCATATGAGACATCTGATAGTGGTCTGACGCGCGCCGTGGAAACTCGGAAGTTTTATTCACCCAAGCCCCACCCATAGGGGCGTTGCGTAGTATCGGGCCGTCCAGTGAAGGAATAAGGCGTGTGAGAACACACGCCCCTACAGGGGGCGGTTCCATAGTAACCACGCAGCCTATGAAAGAGATGCATAAAGCATCAGTGGTAACAAGGGGGAGCTAAAGGTGGCCAGCACATACAGCGCCGATATCAACGCTGGAATAAGCGCTATGTGTACAAAACAGGGAATCTAGTGAGCAAAACAAAGCACAAAGGCCCACAAAGTAGTATATCAATAGTCAGGATCGGACAAACTATGGATCATCAGATCCAATATAGGTAAACAGTACAGGAGAGAACGCTGAAAACGGTACAGGAAAGAGCTCATAAACAATCCCATTACATATCAATGAAAGATACATGCAAAAATAGAGTAATAGGGCAAGGCAAATTATAAGAACGGAAGGTAAGATATAGACTCATTGAGGCCCAGTGGCTTGATGGTTTGCATCCTGAAAATCCACTGGGCCTCCTTCTGTAGAACACGTCTGTCCCAATTACCTCCCCTGGCAGGAATACTGACATGTTCTATACCTTGGAACTTAATAGAAGAGGGGTCTCCCTTGTGGTGGTCCCATACATGTCGAGAAATAGAGGTGTCAGCTTTATTCTGAATATCACAAATATGGTCCCGAATCCTGCGTCTAAACTCCCTTATTGTCTTACCGACATACTGCATGCCACATTGACACGTAATCAGGTACACCACCCCCTTGGTGAGGCAGTTGATAAACGACCTATTGGAAAACGTGACTCCTGTCACAGTACTTTTGAATATTTTGCTTTTCCAAACAGAGCTACATGCTTTACATCTACCACACTGGAATGACCCAGTGACATTAGTCGAAAGCCAAGTGGTGACAGCAGGTGTCTTCAGATGGCTGTGCACCAATCTGTCCTTAAGATTACGGCCCCTCCGGAAAGTGATCTGAGGACGGTCCCCAACTAAACCACCTACGTCCGGGTCTGCTTTAAGGATGTCCCAGTATGAGGTAAGAATATTTCTAACCTCAGCGTGCGCAACATCGTAGGTACCAATTATCCTCATAACGTTGTCCTTCTCTGGAGATACTTTAGGGTTCAGTAGGGACTCCCTATTTGATGTAATAGCATGTTGGTATGCCGATTTCAAGACACCACTGGGATACCCTTTGTGCTCAAATCTTTTTCTCAGACCATTGGCCGACATTTGAAAGTCTGACAGTGTGGTACAGTTCCGCCTCGCTCTAATATATTGGCCCTTTGGGATGCCCATCTTCAGGGATTTAGGGTGACAACTATCCCATCTGAGAAGGCTATTGGTGGCCGTGCTTTTCCTAAAGATTTGTGTCTGGATATGTCCCTGGTTAGTCTTCTCTATTTGGATGTCAAGGAATGTGATATGATTATCCTTGATTTCAGAGGTGAAATAAAGACCCAGGTCATTGATGTTCAGAATAGAGACAAATTCCCCAAATTCTGCTGTTGTCCCAGACCACAGTATCAAAATGTCATCAATGAATCTTAACCATAACACAATGGAAGAGACATATTTCTCCATTCTGTCACAAAACACAAATTCTCTCTCCCACCAGCCCAGATAGAGATTGGCATAGGTAGGAGCACATGGGCTACCCATGGCAACTCCTCTGAGCTGGTGAAAGAACTTATGTTCAAAGATGAAGAAGTTGTGCTCCAACACAAAACGCAACAGGATGAGCACAAACTGATTATGCACACCAAACTGAGCCCCTCTCTCATTGAGGAAGTATTCAACAGCACCACATCCCAAGGAGTGGGGGATGGAGCTATAAAGGGCCTCTACATCAAGACTTGCCAAATGGACATTGGATTCAACTTTGATCCCTTCAAGCTTCCTGAGGACCTCCATTGTGTCACGCACATAGGACGGAAGTGCCGTCACGAAGGGCCTCAAAATCCTGTCCAAATAGATGCTAGCGTTCTGAGACACACTATCAATCCCAGAAACAATGGGTCTTCCTTTTAATGGACTAAGACCCTTGTGAATCTTGGGAAGACTGTAGAAAGTGGCTATCTGAGGACATTGTCCCACAATAAATGACAACTCTCGAGCATCAATGATCTTCGCTTGTTTAGCCTCCCCCACAATCTCTTTAAGTTCAGCCATGTATTTTGCAGTAGGATTGGCACTCAGGATGCTATAGCAGAGTCTGTCCTTCAGGATGTTATGACACATGGTGACATACTGCGCACGGTCCATCACAACAACATTACCCCCCTTGTCCGAGGGTTTAATTATGATCCCCGTGTCACTCTCCAGTGCCTTGAGTGCAAGTGTTTCATCCCGTGACAGATTAAAATGTGGATGTTGATCTGCCCCTAGTTTCTGCAGTTGATTTGTAACAACCGTGAGAAACACATCCAGCAGAGTGTTGTCATTGATTGGGGGATTGGTGGTTGAGGGAGCCCTCAGATCAGTGAAGGGGCCCTCACCCACTCCCCGTTGCCCCTCATCCAATAATTCCTGCAATACCCTGACATTTGCAAGATCTTCCTCCTGAATGCCAAGTTCAGCACATTATAATTATAATTTGCCTTGCCCTATTACTCTATTTTTGCATGTATCTTTCATTGATATGTAATGGGATTGTTTATGAGCTCTTTCCTGTACCGTTTTCAGCGTTCTCTCCTGTACTGTTTACCTATATTGGATCTGATGATCCATAGTTTGTCCGATCCTGACTATTGATATACTACTTTGTGGGCCTTTGTGCTTTGTTTTGCTCACTAGATTCCCTGTTTTGTACACATAGCGCTTATTCCAGCGTTGATATCGGCGCTGTATGTGCTGGCCACCTTTAGCTCCCCCTTGTTACCACTGATGCTTTATGCATCTCTTTCATAGGCTGCGTGGTTACTATGGAACCGCCCCCTGTAGGGGCGTGTGTTCTCACACGCCTTATTCCTTCACTGGACGGCCCGATACTACGCAACGCCCCTATGGGTGGGGCTTGGGTGAATAAAACTTCCGAGTTTCCACGGCGCGCGTCAGACCACTATCAGATGTCTCATATGCGCCGTTACACTAAAACGAACAGCTGAATATCAGCTGACAGGCAACTGTACGTTAATTAATTCAGGCAACTCGTACCCCTGAGGACGCTCCCCTACAAGGTGCAGAAACGCGTTGGGAGTGTGCCTGTTAACTAATCTGTGGCAATCAGATCTCATTAATATTTGCCAAGCACTCTGAGTCAGTTTTTATGTGATCATTTCACCTGTGATATAATCAGGCATCCATGAATGGGTGCTTGCTGATTATCTATCTTTTTGTCACATACATCTCAGTCTGCGCTCTTGATCTGGCTGCCAACGCCTGTACCTGGATCTTTTGGCACTCTGTGCCCTACCAATTTTAATAATTTTGTTAATAAACAATTATTTTAAACGTTTATACAGGCAGAATAATTACATCTTAGTAATTTAAACGTATACCTCTACACAGTAATCTCTTGTATTTTTTCTCTAAATCTCATTCTCTAAGGGGGATGGCAGGCTTTCTCACAACTGATATCAATGTGGAAAGATGGATGTGTGATGCGAGAGAGGTGTTTTCTGAGAGTGAATTACTGCCACAATCACACAATTTAAGTATCAATGGTACATTTAAACAGCTCACCAAGTCATACAAGGATCACATCAGATCATGGTGGGAGGTCCAGACCATTGAGACATATCTCAAGAACAGCATTGTCCCAAGAGGGCTTAGAATTTCACTTACCCCTGCAGCTAGACTGCGTTCAGTGGATTTACTCAAGAGATGGGAGAAAGAATCGATTGATTCGTCTCTCAGATTTATGGGTATTCTATTAGAAGAGGAAAAAAATCTGCTCTCACGTAGCTCCAAGGAATTGAGGGACGGTATTGAGCTTGCCCAGAAGTTCTCTGGCACTGCTGAATTTGAAAGAAGAGAAACTACTCTTCAACAAACTGTAGAAAAATTCACCGCACATATTAAGGAACGCAAGCATTTCCAATACGTTCGTGACACAACTGATTTCAAGGAGGGCAGAGTTTTTGAGTTTGGCCTGAAACAACTGGGGCATCAGGAGGTAGAGACTGAGTTATCCTCCTCTGAACCAGATCTATCAGATACGGACACTCAGAGATATCCTCTTAGGACAGCTCGGAATAATAGGACCCAGGGTAAAGCATTTTCCCGGGGTACCCCAAGAGGGAGAACTAGGGGAAGAGCCCCCACTAGGGATGGTTTTTTAGGCAAGAGCCACCCCATCCTCGACTACCTACACAGGGACCCCAGGGACAACTAACGCTGGGTGCTCCTTGTGTTGATGAGGAAATGCAAATTATCAATGTGTCTGGGAGAACCTTATCGTACTATGAGACTGTCGTTCTGAAAAAGGGTCTATCATTTATTCCCACTAATCGTTTTGATCTCTTTTCCTGGGTGAAGGACCTTAATTTATTTATTAGGAAATTGAAGTGGAGGAAGTTTTTTTGTACACATGATAGAAGACAATGTGCTGAACTTGGCATTCAGGAGGAAGATCTTGCAAATGTCAGGGTATTGCAGGAATTATTGGATGAGGGGCAACGGGGAGTGGGTGAGGGCCCCTTCACTGATCTGAGGGCTCCCTCAACCACCAATCCCCCAATCAATGACAACACTCTGCTGGATGTGTTTCTCACGGTTGTTACAAATCAACTGCAGAAACTAGGGGCAGATCAACATCCACATTTTAATCTGTCACGGGATGAAACACTTGCACTCAAGGCACTGGAGAGTGACACGGGGATCATAATTAAACCCTCGGACAAGGGGGGTAATGTTGTTGTGATGGACCGTGCGCAGTATGTCACCATGTGTCATAACATCCTGAAGGACAGACTCTGCTATAGCATCCTGAGTGCCAATCCTACTGCAAAATACATGGCTGAACTTAAAGAGATTGTGGGGGAGGCTAAACAAGCGAAGATCATTGATGCTCGAGAGTTGTCATTTATTGTGGGACAATGTCCTCAGATAGCCACTTTCTACAGTCTTCCCAAGATTCACAAGGGTCTTAGTCCATTAAAAGGAAGACCCATTGTTTCTGGGATTGATAGTGTGTCTCAGAACGCTAGCATCTATTTGGACAGGATTTTGAGGCCCTTCGTGACGGCACTTCCGTCCTATGTGCGTGACACAATGGAGGTCCTCAGGAAGCTTGAAGGGATCAAAGTTGAATCCAATGTCCATTTGGCAAGTCTTGATGTAGAGGCCCTTTATAGCTCCATCCCCCACTCCTTGGGATGTGGTGCTGTTGAATACTTCCTCAATGAGAGAGGGGCTCAGTTTGGTGTGCATAATCAGTTTGTGCTCATCCTGTTGCGTTTTGTGTTGGAGCACAACTTCTTCATCTTTGAACATAAGTTCTTTCACCAGCTCAGAGGAGTTGCCATGGGTAGCCCATGTGCTCCTACCTATGCCAATCTCTATCTGGGCTGGTGGGAGAGAGAATTTGTGTTTTGTGACAGAATGGAGAAATATGTCTCTTCCATTGTGTTATGGTTAAGATTCATTGATGACATTTTGATACTGTGGTCTGGGACAACAGCAGAATTTGGGGAATTTGTCTCTATTCTGAACATCAATGACCTGGGTCTTTATTTCACCTCTGAAATCAAGGATAATCATATCACATTCCTTGACATCCAAATAGAGAAGACTAACCAGGGACATATCCAGACACAAATCTTTAGGAAAAGCACGGCCACCAATAGCCTTCTCAGATGGGATAGTTGTCACCCTAAATCCCTGAAGATGGGCATCCCAAAGGGCCAATATATTAGAGCGAGGCGGAACTGTACCACACTGTCAGACTTTCAAATGTCGGCCAATGGTCTGAGAAAAAGATTTGAGCACAAAGGGTATCCCAGTGGTGTCTTGAAATCGGCATACCAACATGCTATTACATCAAATAGGGAGTCCCTACTGAACCCTAAAGTATCTCCAGAGAAGGACAACGTTATGAGGATAATTGGTACCTACGATGTTGCGCACGCTGAGGTTAGAAATATTCTTACCTCATACTGGGACATCCTTAAAGCAGACCCGGACGTAGGTGGTTTAGTTGGGGACCGTCCTCAGATCACTTTCCGGAGGGGCCGTAATCTTAAGGACAGATTGGTGCACAGCCATCTGAAGACACCTGCTGTCACCACTTGGCTTTCGACTAATGTCACTGGGTCATTCCAGTGTGGTAGATGTAAAGCATGTAGCTCTGTTTGGAAAAGCAAAATATTCAAAAGTACTGTGACAGGAGTCACGTTTTCCAATAGGTCGTTTATCAACTGCCTCACCAAGGGGGTGGTGTACCTGATTACGTGTCAATGTGGCATGCAGTATGTCGGTAAGACAATAAGGGAGTTTAGACGCAGGATTCGGGACCATATTTGTGATATTCAGAATAAAGCTGACACCTCTATTTCTCGACATGTATGGGACCACCACAAGGGAGACCCCTCTTCTATTAAGTTCCAAGGTATAGAACATGTCAGTATTCCTGCCAGGGGAGGTAATTGGGACAGACGTGTTCTACAGAAGGAGGCCCAGTGGATTTTCAGGATGCAAACCATCAAGCCACTGGGCCTCAATGAGTCTATATCTTACCTTCCGTTCTTATAATTTGCCTTGCCCTATTACTCTATTTTTGCATGTATCTTTCATTGATATGTAATGGGATTGTTTATGAGCTCTTTCCTGTACCGTTTTCAGCGTTCTCTCCTGTACTGTTTACCTATATTGGATCTGATGATCCATAGTTTGTCCGATCCTGACTATTGATATACTACTTTGTGGGCCTTTGTGCTTTGTTTTGCTCACTAGATTCCCTGTTTTGTACACATAGCGCTTATTCCAGCGTTGATATCGGCGCTGTATGTGCTGGCCACCTTTAGCTCCCCCTTGTTACCACTGATGCTTTATGCATCTCTTTCATAGGCTGCGTGGTTACTATGGAACCGCCCCCTGTAGGGGCGTGTGTTCTCACACGCCTTATTCCTTCACTGGACGGCCCGATACTACGCAACGCCCCTATGGGTGGGGCTTGGGAGAATAAAACTTCCGAGTTTCCACGGCGCGCGTCAGACCACTATCAGATGTCTCATATGCGCCGTTACACTAAAACGAACAGCTGAATATCAGCTGACAGGCAACTGTACGTTAATTAATTCAGGCAACTCGTACCCCTGAGGACGCTCCCCTACAAGGTGCAGAAACGCGTTGGGAGTGTGCCTGTTAACTAATCTGTGGCAATCAGATCTCATTAATATTTGCCAAGCACTCTGAGTCAGTTTTTATGTGATCATTTCACCTGTGATATAATCAGGCATCCATGAATGGGTGCTTGCTGATTATCTATCTTTTTGTCACATACATCTCAGTCTGCGCTCTTGATCTGGCTGCCAACGCCTGTACCTGGATCTTTTGGCACTCTGTGCCCTACCAATTTTAATAATTTTGTTAATAAACAATTATTTTAAACGTTTATACAGGCAGAATAATTACATCTTAGTAATTTAAACGTATACCTCTACACAGTAATCTCTTGTATTTTTTCTCTAAAACTTTACATACCTTAATCCCGTTCTCACGCCATTCGGTGTCAATGCAGACCTGCTCTCTTCTGACATCCTCGCGCCGCGTGCATTGTTGAAAGGCGCTAACTTACAGGGCAAGTCATTCTGCCCTGCCAATCAGCGCCTTTCATAGACGCAAACGGCAAGATGCCGTCATCGCGCCGCTTGCATCTATGAAAGGCGCTGATTGGAAGGGCACTATGACTTGCCCTGTCAATCAGCGCCTTTCAACGATGCAAGCGGCGCAAAGAGGTAATCTCGCCACTTGAGTCATTGAAAGGCGCTGAATGGCCAGGCACGGAATGTACCTGGCCGTTCATCGCCTACAGTGCAGGAGGGGGTGTTGGCGGCTGGTTTCAGTGGCACCGTTACCCCCTTGAGGACCAGAACAATGTTTGGATTCTTCCTCTGCATCTTGGTGGTTATAACTTTTTTTTATTTTTGTTAGCTGTATGAAGCTTTGTTTTTTTTATGGGTGCACAATTTATTCTTTGTGTAGGTGCTGTTTTTTGTACAAATACATTAGAGTTTGTGTTTTTGAGATTTTTATTTTGGCACAAATGCAAAAAAAAAGCAATTCTGCTGGTAATGATATATGATGTTATAAATATATTTTGCAGATTGTTATGATTGTGACAATATCAAATATTTGTATATTATTTTATGTTTTGGAACTTATATATAGTAAAGTTTTTTGATTGTAAAAAAAAAATTTGCATTTGTGTGTATTTTTTTTTTTACAGATTTTTTTAAATTGTAACCCCTAGGCGACATACAATGTTCTATTACATTGTTCTCACCAAGGTCTTAAGGCAACACAACATAACTGTACTTTTTGTTGCTGGTGCGGGCTTAGAAGCTGAGCTCGCACCATCGCCAGCGGGTGTCAGCTGTATATTAGGGCCGGTTCACATCAGCATTGGCTTTCCATTTAGAATGTCCGTCATGGAAACCCGCAACGGAAAGTCAAACGGAAACCTTAGCTTCTGTTTGCATCACAATTGATATCAATGGTGACAGAAACAAGGCTAATGGATTCAGTTTGCCACCGTTCCAGCAGGATTCCGTTTTTTTGATGGAATTAATAGCGCAGTCGACTGCTATTGATTCCGTCGAAAAACCGGAAACCTGCCGGAACAGTGACAAGCTGAAGCCATTAGCAATGTTTCCATCACCATTTATATCAATGGTGATGCAAACAGAAGCTAAGGTTTCCGCTTGACTTTCCATTGAGGGGTTCACCCGAAGGAAACCTCAGACGGAACCCCTCAACGTAAAGCCAACGCTGATGTGAACAGGCCCTTACAGCTGACACACTGCTGTGTGGCCAGGAATTGAGCTAGCCTCCAGTCGTCCTAAAAGCCTCCTAAAAAGCTTCCGTCCCCAGAAACAAGATGGCGCAGGTTCAGAAGATGAGCCTTTTCAATTTCACGGCATAATTACACAAAATTCGGCGGTGTCAAAATGCTCACTATACACCTCAATAAATTCCTTCAGGGGTATAGTTTCCAAAATGGGGTAATTTTTTGGGGGTTTCCACTGATTTGGTCCCGCAGGGGCTTTGCAAATGTGCCATGGCGCCACAAACTATCCAGCAAAATTTGAGCGCCATAAGCCAAATAACGGTCCTTCCCTTCTAAGCCCTGCCGTGGGTACAAACAGCAATTTATGTCCACATATGGGACTGTGCTCAGGAGAAATTGGGGTGTTTTTTCTCCTTTAGCCCTTGTTAAAATAAAAAAAAATCTAAGTTAAAACTACATTTTATGGGAAAAAATGTGATTTTCATTTTCACGGCCTATTTCTAATTAATTCTGCAAAGAATCTGTGGGTTCAAAATACTCACAATACCCCTAGATAAATTCCTTGGGGGTGATGTTTTGGCACAATAAGACCTTTTCAAACCTAACTTCTATAAGGGGTGTAGTTTCCAAAATGGGGTCACTATTGGGGGGTTTCCAATGTTTTTGTCCCCCAGAGGCTTTGCAAATGTGACATGGCGCCTGAAAACCATTCCAACAAAAATGTAGCCAAATGGCGCTCCTTCCCTTCTGAGCAAAACTGTGTGTTCAAACATAAGTTTATGACCACATATTGGGTATTTCTGTAATCGGGAGAAAATGCTTTACAAATGTTGGGGAGTTTTCTCCTTCATTCCTTGTAAAAATGAAAACATTGTATGTTTTATTGGAAAAAGAAAATAGATTTTCATTTTTATGGCTTAAGTAGCAAAAAAACTGTGGGATCAAAATGCTCCCTATACCCCTAGATTAATACCTTGGGGTGTAGATTCCAAAATGGTGTCTTTTTGAGGGTTTTTCCTATGTTTTGGCAACCCAAGACTTTTTCAAACCTGACATGGTGCCTAAAATATTTTCAAATAGAAATCCACTAGGAAGCCTGTGTTTCAGTCCATTAGCACACTAGGGCCACATGTGGGATATTTCTAAAAATTGCAGAATCTGGGCATTAAATATTGAGTTGCATTTCTCTGGTAAAACTTTATGTGTTACAGGAAAACATTTATTACAAATAAATTTAGGCGTAAAAAAATTACATTTGTAAATTTTACCTCCACTTTGCTTTAATTAATGTGAAACACCTAAAGGGTTAAGACACTTTTTGAATGCTGTTTTGAATACTTTGATGGGTGCAGTTTTTTAAATGGGATGATTTATGGGGACTTTCTAATATATAGGGCCCTCAAAGCCACTTCAGAACTAAACTGGTCCCTGAAAAAATAGCCTTTTGAAATTTTCTTGAAAATGTGAGAAATTGTTGCTAAAGTTCTAAGGCTAGTAACTTCCTAGAAAATAAAAAGATGTTCAAAAAAATGATGCCAATCTAAAGTAGACATATGGGAAATGTTAATAATTAGCTATTTTGTGTGGTAACACTATCTGTCTTACAAGAAGATACATTTAAATCTCGAAAAATGCTCCGTTTTAAAAAATGTCTCTACATTTTGGTGTTTTCACAAGTAAATACTGAATGTATGGAGAAAATGTTTTCCATTAACATAAAGTCTAATGTGTCATGAGAAAACAGTCTCAGAATCGCTTGGATAAGTAAAAGCATTCCCAAGTTATTACCATATAAATTAACACATGTCAGATTTGAATAAATAGGCTGTGTCTACAGGGCCAAAACTGGCTGTGTCTCCAAGGGGTTAACATTACTTTTGTTTTGTTTTTTAATATTATAGAAGAATTTTTAATTTTGATTTATATTTTTTATCCATAATGTTTTCTGTGGTTGTGTTTATGACATTTATCACCATTCTGAAAGCAAAGACGTGTTGCCATCACTCCTGTCTACATGACATCTTTTCCCGGGACACAACCTGCACTAAACCCAACACAATCTGAGGCCCCGAAGACCTTACAGTTAGAAAGAGGTAGGTGTACAGATGCAAAGGTTTATCTGTTTGTGTGTTATTATAGTGCATTTTTACAAACTTGTACTGAATATACTCAGATAATATCTAAAAAAAAGGGAAAAAATTAATTCCACAAACTAAAAAATATGATTTGTTTATAATGTTAATAAGCACATATGTATGATAAAGATATTTTTTACAGTAGGTTAAATTTAAGGATTCCCATGTGTTTTTCCAAAATGGGATATAGCTAGACATACTTTTTGTAAACATTTCCTGAAGGCTTCCATATTACAAAGCAGAAGTTCAATGCTAGATATTCCAGGTACGTAAAATCTTAAAAGGTCCATCACAATAAAACCTTGTTACGCAATTGGAGTTTGTTTTTCATAACATAATTTTTATAATTGATGACTAAATGATTAGGCATTGGAATGTTGCAATGTTTACTCAATAGGGTATGTCCACATTTATGGGATATCCGCAGGAAATCCAGAGGAAGCTCAAGGAAAAATCTGCAGCAATAAATCGTGCAGGTTTTGGTGCAGATTTGCGCACAAATTTTCCACTGCAGATAGTGGTATTTTTTTTTGTAAACTCACCTTGCAAACTTCTGACATTTCCATGGTAATGCTAGCCTGGTCCCCTGCTGGTCTCTGTATCCTGGCTTCCAGCAATGACATTCTGTCATATGTGACCGCTGCAACCATTAATTGCAACCATTGATTGGGTGCAGAGGTCTAGTCTCTAAATGACAAGTCATCACCGGAGGCCAGGATACAGAGAAGGGTGGGGTACAGGGCTAAAATTACCAAAGGAGCAGCAGAAGATTAGGAAGGTGAGTATAGTGTTTTTCATATTTATTTTTGTAAACCTTTTTTTTTCCACAGGATATGTCATAAATGTCAGATAGTTGCGGGTCCCACTTCTGGGACCCACAACTATCTCTAGAACGGGGCCCCTAAACCCTGTTCTCCCACTTTATTGCGGCTGAATTCCGAACATGAAAAAGGTTACATGGTCAGGATTTACAAAAACAGCATATCTCGCTGGGCTACGCTGATTTAGTAAGTCCTGTAGAACTGAATGGTAGTTACGGAAACAGCGAAGCTCGGATGCTACGTTGCTTCCATAACTGCCATTCACTACTGTGGGAGTAACGGAAACAGCGTAGCTCACCGACCATACAATCAGGAAGTGGCCGGGAGGCAGCAATAACGGACAAAGATAAAACGGGGTTTAGGGGGCCCCGTTCTAGAGATAGGTGCGAATCCCAAAGTCACTGCAGCAGAAATTTAATGTTCAGAAATTTTCCGCAACATGTGGATGGGATTTTTTGAAATCTCACACATTTTGTTGCTATTGTAGCCGATTATGTCGCACTACGCATGGATTAGTGTGATGTAATTGGCTTAGCGTAGTAGAAACCGTGAAACCTCATTGACTATGCCAATCAGGGAATGAGGGGAGGGAGTGATGGTCTGGAGAGAGAACATAGAGCTGTTTGGAGCAACGGTGACTCCCTCATTGCTCCAAAATTTAAATTTGCATATTACAAATAAACTTAGATTTCTGCAATGGAGCCTCATGTCTGAAAAATAAAAACAACATTATATTCAGGTGAGGGTACATTATCTTACTGTGCTGCCGCTTTTATAGGGCAATTTCTGGTGGCAAGATCCCTTTAAGTATTTTGAAGTGGGAATATTTACCTATTAGTATATATCCATTTTTTGAAAGCACAGCAATACTTTCAATGTCTTGGTAATCATATAGTGTATTCCAGTCATGGAATAAATGTTATGTTTAGAATTAATATCATATATTTCTCTGTTTGGAACCAAGATTAGGTTTGATATCTGAGATTTTCAAAATCAGTTAAAGCATCATCTTGTTTCTTCATATCCACCTTTGAGGGTTTGCATCTGCTTCCCAGAGGAGACTGTCTTTTTGCTAGTCTCTAAACAAGATCTCTTTCATCTTAAAACAAAACCCTAAGGTCTTGGTTCATTTGAAAGATAAATTTGTCTGTCACATCTTTTCAAAGATTAGGTGCTTTGGTCCTTTGAGATACAAATAGAAAGACTTGATATATAAAAAAAAATACGTTATAAACTCTGAACCTGGAGTGTTCTATTTCATAGAGCATAATTTGTGTAAAGTAATAAGACAGCATTAAATGTAGTGGAAGTTATGTCACAATGTATTCAATCAATATTGTGCAGTTCATCTTCCTAATCATTCCTATAAACAGGAATGTCACCTAATTTCATGCTACGACTTAGAGAAACGTAGTGGAAATCTAAAAGAATTTACATGGCTATAAAGCAGAGTACATCACAAAGATTCACATGGTAGCAGGCATTTCAGATATTGTGAGCAAATTCAATTTGTCATGGTATTGTAGGGTAAGTGGATGTGCAGACATGCAGACCATTGATCTGATTTGAATAGGTCAAGCTATGAGAGGAACTGACTGTTATGTTTAAAAAAAAATCTTTGAGGAGTCTGGAAGGAGCGTGAAAGAACTGTAGTGAAGATATTTATTCACATTTTTCTTTCTCATCGCTTCTAAAAATCGTCCAGAAGTAAAGCAATGGTACCATCATATGGATTAAAGTACAATTAATGCATAACAGTGAATTGCTGATAACAGTTCTCTCTGGCTACATTATGATTTTCCTGGGTTAGATGTAATAGTGTGTATAGTGTTTCCTTTTTTCTTGTTTGAGATTTATTATTTTATATTTCACTCTAACTTCTATACTCTGCACTTTTGTTTTATCGCTCATGGTGTCTGCCATTTTGATTGTTTTCTTCTTGCCTACTAGTCACTATTTGCCTACTACTTGCCATTTTTTCTTTGTTTTACACAAAAATGTAAAAATAAAAACAAAACAAAAAGAAATAAAAATAAATATGCTGTCCATGGTGTCATTTGTCATGCCTAATACTAACTTTGTCTATTTTTTCCCATTTATTATCCTTAACAAGGCAGTTTTAACACATTGGTGGGCCCACTACAAAGATTGCATGGGTCCCACCGCCCCCAGTGGCAAAGTAATAACCCACACCACAGAAAAGTTTATGTCTTTATAACATTGCACCTGCTAAACGTTTGCTAAATAGTTAATGTGAAATAAAAACATTTTACATTTAATGGTGTGTATTAATCAATTAAAATAATTATCCATATGTTCCAACAGAACCCATCAACGGAAAGTGAATGCTGATGTGAACAGCCCCTAAATCAGTATTAATACTAGTCTCATAGGAATCACCAAAATCATTGTGTCTAAATGAATAAGGCTATGGAAGAAGAGTACAATCCACCATTCTTCCATATAATATGTTAGTCTTTCTGAAGAACTTGAATCAAACAGTCGGTGCTTGTTGAAAATTACAATTCATAGGCATTAAAATTTAGTTAATTCCCCATTTGGTGGTCTAACAGCCTGTACTGTGGAAGGCATTCCACTAGATTTTGAAACATAGGTAAAGTGATTCACATTCCATTTAACCACAAGGGAATTCATAATGTCAGGCACTGATTTGTGGCAGTAAAGTGCTTGCTCGGCATTCCATTTCATCCCAAATTTGCATGATGAAGCTAAAATGGATTCTGTTGAGGCCAGTTGCTCACTATTGTATGTGATGCAGCACACAAAGTCTTGATGCTGGATGTTATCTGCTGTGTTGCATACAATGTCCTTATTCTGCCCAGCATCAGGAGCTTCTCTGGGCTGCAGCACAGATCATTTGTGCCAGGGCCTAATGTGTCAACCTATGGGGATACGGGGCAGGCCGCTCTCCACTCCAGGCCCGGTCGGGGTTGTACTTACTGCGACTGCGATCAATACGCCACAGACATCCATTGATTTTTGGTTTGTTCCAGGTATATACTTTGCACTATACAATATTATAGGTAGAATTGATAAATTATTTAATATAATACCAAATCTGTGCATAATTAATTTAGTTTTACTGCATTATTTCTGCATGATAAAGTGCTAGTAATTTATTGAATTATAGTTATCTAACGTCCATGTTATTGGGAGATATGTCTGTTATAGCTGTTCTAGCTACTCATATAAGCACTGTAACTGAAATTCATTGGAAGAAAGTAGCTACATAATTGTTCAAGGTTTGTGAGGCAAGAAATATAAATGCTGTTTGTGAGCAAGATAACTATTAGATCAATTTCTGTATACCTTGAACAGATGTGTGTACAGCAAACAAATAAAAGTATAAAAACAACAATAACACATTCTGCTAATTAAACGTTACATTTAAATAATAATACAATGTCAAAATGAACTTAATCTACAGAAAAAGTCTGTTAAATATTCATATTAAACAATGTTTTCCTGTATTTTCTGTCCATACAGATGTCATATTGTCATGGTGCGGGGTGTGGACCCACTGGGCCATACCGTGTAGCGGCATAGCAGCTGGCCAAACAGGTATAATGGAACGTCTATAGTTCTGAGAGGGTACCTGAGGCAATGTAGACAGTAGCGGTGGTTTCAGGCTGAGATGAGGCTCCGGAAGTAGACAGACCCCCGATGCGGTGCGACACAATAGATGCAGCGGAGGGCAGAACATGACTCCAACTCTTGAAGGCACGGTAGCACGGGATACAGGGTACAGGCAGCAGGAACGGGAAGCACTGGGAACTGGAAAACACTAGGAGACCATTTGCAAGGACAAACTTAGGGTAACACAACAACGCTCAGGCAATGATTGAGAGGGCAGAGCTTCTTTTATAGTCCAGAGGCATTCTGGGATAATTGCAGCTATTCTGCAAATGTGCGCATACTGGCTCTTTAAGGCCGAACACGCGCGGGGGCACGCACCTTGCGGGAGACAGTGTCCGAACCAGGAAGTGAGTGCCGGCGTCTCCCAGGAGGGAGATGCCACTGGAAACTCGCTTGTCCATGGCCGCAGCCGTCAGAGGGTGTCAAGACGATGGTCCGCGGCCATAGACATTACACATATATTGCTGAATACGGAAAATATGTTTACTTACTGAAGATGGTGGTACAGCACAGTAGGAGAACAACTCACATTTTGGCGGATTTAGAGGCAAATTGCTTTAAAAGGTATAGGGGGTCACCTATGATGGTACTGATGGTTGAGTGTGGGTGGAGATTATGAAATTAATGGGTGAGACGGGATCATTCAAATTCACTACACTTTTGGAAGGGAAAGCACTAGTTGAAATAGAAAAAAATCCAGAGCCCAGTTTTTTGACGAAGAGGAGCTCAAGAGCTTAGAAAAATGAAAACGGGTATCTGGATATAATATATGGCAGTTTAGCTATTTTCTGCTAAGTACAGTTGCATAGGTTGAAAAAAAGACACAGGTCCATTAAGTTCAACCTTTATAAATCAATTACACATCATATTATTGTTAGATTAGTTATAACCCTCAATACCATTCGCCATTAAATAAACATCTAACCCTTTTTTTAAATGCTGTCATTGTATCTGCCATTACTAACTCTTGGAGTAGGGCATTTCATAGTTTGACTACTCTTACTGTAAAGAAAGCCTTCCTTTATTGATGTCTGAAACACCTTTCTTCCACACGCAATGAATGTCCCCTGGTCCTTTGGAAACTCCCTGGAAAGAATGAATTATGTGCTAGTTCTTTGTATTGACTACGCATATGCTTATACATGTTAAAAAGATCACCTCTAAGGCGTCTTTTTTCCAATCTGAACAAGCTCAATTTTTCTAACCTTTCATTGTAAGAGAGACCTTTCATGCTATTCAATAATCTAGTCGCCAATATCTCTCCTATATCCTTTTTACAACGTGGAGCCAAAACAAAATCCCATATTCAAAATATGGCCTTACAAAGGATTTATATGGTGTAATATTACAATTAAATCATGGGTTTTTATCTCTCTTTTTATACACCATATAAGCGTGTTTTCCTTTTGGAGCTGTTGCTTGACATTGAGTACTACTGCTTAGTTTACTTGCAACCAGAATACCCAGGTCCTTTTTTTTGTTCTGTTATGCCCAGTTTTATTGCTATCTACTGTATATATGCATTAATACTATTACTGCGGCCTAGGTGCATTACTTTACATTTATGAACTTAAAAATATGTCTGTAATATTTTACATTCAAGATGAGTTTTAAGTATCCTACATAGTTTTGTATCATCGCAAAAACTGACACCTTGCTATCAGTGGATTTGAATCATAACTGGTATCAATTATTGTTAAACTGACATTGAGAAATAATAGAATATCATGTATATACAAAGAATTGATGGCAGAACTCGCCAATAAAACAGAGTTGCACTTACTTGGGAGATAAAGTAAAGTGATTGAGAATAAGGATAAAATATTTTGGGAAGGAGTTTGGATGAATGCATCAAAATTCTTTAAGTCTATGTCACATATAGTTACACAATGGTTTGTTGTGCACAGATTGTATTATGCACCTGCCCATTTACAAACATGGGTATAAGAGGGGAGGGCAGATGCTATAGATGTGGAGCAATTGTGGCAAATTTGGAACAAGTGTTGGTAATGCCACAGAATAAGTCCATACTGGAGATTTGTTTTTGATACTATTAAATCTATTAATCGCTTAACGGCACACCACATACACTTACGTCGCTGCAGTTAAGTATTTAATGCAACAGCACACAACTGTACATATCTGTGGATTATTATTTACTTACCGCATTATTATACCACTTTATTATGACCAGATGTACTCTGCACAGCTTACATATGCCACATTATAAACTGAAATACAAATAAAACCCCAGACAAAACTCCAACCAAGCAAAGTCAGCGCTCCAAAAGCCAAATGGTGCTCCCTCCTTTCTGAGCCCTACAGTATGCACAAACAGCAGTTTGCTTTCACATATACAGATGTAGCAGTCTTTACCTTGACTTTTAACACATTAAATAAACAATGGCTAGGTCCCTTATCTTGACTTTTTCAATGACTTTTTAATGGCTTTTGTTGTGTGATATCACGCTGCAGCAAGTTATCAGAATCAAGTTAAAGATGGCTACATCCGTATTTCATTTCCATAACCGAGAGAACAAGCTTAACAGTTTATGAGGTATTTGTCTACAGTGGCAAAAACTGGGCACAACATGTTGTGCACTAAAATGGCATATCAGTGGAGAATTGCAATTTTCACTTTGCACCATCTGCTGCGTGTTAACTTCTAATAACAAAAAAAAACCCTGTGGGGTCAAAATGCTCATTACACCCCTTAACAATGCTTTTTGGGGTGCAGTTTCCAAAATGGCGGTCACTACTTGGGGGTTTGTTTTAGTATTTTTTACTATTTACTATTACTCAGAGCCCTGCAATTGTGGGCCAATGCTGTGAAAATCACCAAAATAGGCCTCAAATGCACATTGTGCTCTTTCACTCCTAAGCCCTGTCATATGTCCAAGCAAATTATAAATGCCTATAGGGTCACTTCTCTGGGTTTTCCACTGTACTCTGGTACCTAAGGGAGCTCTACAAATGCAACATGATGCCTGAACACGAATCCAGCAAAATCTGTGCTCAATTTGAGCTTTGCTATGTTCCCAAATAACAATTATGTGGTGTTGTTTCTCTGATTACCCCTTGTGAAAAAAACAAATTGGGAGCTAAAACGACATACTTTTTGAAAAAAATATTTTTTGTTTCCACTGCCTAATTCTAATAAAATGTATGAAGCAAAATGATCACTACACCCTTAGATGAATGCTCTGAGGGGTGTAGTTTCCAAAATGGGGTACTGGTACCACAGGGGCTCTGCAAATGCGACATGGCGCTCAAAAAAACCAAACAAAGTCTGAATGCCAAGTAGTGCTCCTACCATTCTGAGCCCTACCGTCTGTCTAAACAGCAGTTTATGTCCACATATGGGGTATTTCCGTACTCTGGATGAATTGCTTTACAAGTGTTGGGGTGCCTTTTGTCCTTTATTTCTTGTGAAAATAAAAAAATATTTATTTTATTGGAAAAACGGTTAATTTTCATTTTCACGGCCTAATTCCAATAAATTCAGCAAATAACCTATGGGGTCAAAATGCTCACTATACTGCTAGATAAATTACTTGTAGTTTTCCAAATAAGGTACTTTTGGGCCTTTCCACTGTTTTGGTCCCTCAGGGGCTTTGCAAATGTGACATGGCACCCTAAAACCATTTCATCAAAACTTGAGCTCCAAAAGTCAAATGGCGCTCCTTCACTTCTGAGCCCTGCCGTGTGTCCAAACAGCAGTGTATGGCCACGAATAGGGTATTGCTGTACTCGGGAGAAATTGCTTTACATGTTTTGGGTGTTTTTTCTCCTCTGTTTCTTGGAAAAATTCTAGATCTCTATGTTTTATTGGAAAAAATATAGATTTTCAAGTTCACTGCCTAATTCTATTAAACTCGGGGGGGGGGGGGGAAACAGTGCGGTCAAAAGACTCACTATACCCCTCAATGAAAACCTTGAGGGGTGTAGTTTGCCACATGATGTCACTCTTGCGGGGTTTCAATTGTTTTGGCCATTCAGTGGCTTTGCAAATGCGACATGTCGCCTCAAACCATTCCAGCAAAATTTGAGCTCCAAAAGTCAGCAGTTTATTAACACATATTGGGTATTGCAGTGCTCAGAAGAGTTTGTTTTACAAATGTTGGGGTGCTATTTCACCTTTATCTATTGTGACAATGAAAAAAAATCTGAACTTAAACTACATTTTATTAGAAAATAATGTCGATTTTCATTTTTACTCTTAATTACAATAAATTCAGCAAAAAAAAAACAGTGGGGTCAAAATGCTCAATATAACCATAGATAAATTCCTCCTTGAGGGGTGTAGTTTCCCAAATGGGGCCAGTTTGGGGGGGCTTGCCACTGTTTTAGTCCCTCAGAGCCTTTGCAAATGTGACATGTCACCCAAAAACCAATCCAGAAAAACTTGAACTCAAAGTCAAATGGCGCACCTTTCCTTCTGAGCTCTGCTGTGTGTCCAAACAGCGGTTTATGACCACATATGGGGTATTGCCACAATCGGGAGAAATTGCTTTTCAAATCTTGGGGTGTGTTTTATCCTTTGTTCCTTGTAAAAATGGAAAATTTCTATGTTTTATTGGAAATAATGTAGATGTCCATTTTCACAGCCTAATTCCACTTAACTCATCAATTCCTTGAGGAGTGTAGATTGCCAAATGGCATAGTTTGGGGGGTGTTTCCACTGTTTTGGCACCACAAGACCTCTTCAAACCTCTTCAAACCTGACATGGTGCCTAAATATTTATTCTAATAAAAAAGAGGCCCCACAATCCACTAGGTGTTCTGTTGCATCTGAGGTCTGTGTTTCAGTCCAGTAGCACACTAGGGCCACATGTGGCATATCTCTAAAAACTGCAGAATCTAGGCAATAATATTCAGTTGCATTCCTCTGGTAAAACCTTCTGTGTTACAGAAAAAAAATGGATTAATTAGTAAATTTCACTTCCACTTTCCAGTGAAATGCCTAAAGGCTTAAGAAACTTTCTGAATGCTGCTTTGACTACTTTGAGGGTGCAGTTTTTAAAAATTGGTGATTAATGGGGGTGTATAATATATCGGGCCCCGGCCGCCACTTCAGAACTGAACTGGTCCCTAAAAAAAATTGGTTTTGGAAATGTTCTTGAAAATCTGAGAAATTGCTTCTAAAGTTATAAGAATATTAACGTCCTAGAAAAATAAAAGGATGTTCAAAAATCGATGCCAACATAAAGTAAACATATGGTAAATGTTAATTAGTAACTATTTTGTGTGGTTTTACTATCTATCTTACAAGCAGATACATTTGAATTTAGATACATTTAAATTTTTGCAAATTTTCACCAAATTTTGGTGTTTTTCTCAAATAAACACTGAATCTATTGACCAAATTTTCCCACTAATATAAAGTACAATGCGTCACGAGAAAACAATCTCAGAATCGTTTGAAAAAAATAAAAGCATTCCAAAGATATTACAACATATAAGTGACATGTTAGATTTTAAAAAACTTGGCCTGGACCATAAGGCCAAAACAGGCTGTGTCTTTAAGGTGATAATGAGGTTGGGGAAAAATTTGTATTTATGTATTTAGCATTCGGGGATAAAGAGCGGATAAATGTGAAGTCTATAATTGGGGAGACTATGCATAAATTATTGTTTGCAGCTAGATTACTATTTAATGTATATTTTTTGATACTGATGATATTATTAAAAAAAAAAAGAAACGCACACAATAAAGTAAAAAATAAATAATAAATAAAAAATATATATACATATATAATTATGAACATCTGTTAGAGTAAAGTAAATTACTTTATGGTATTATAGATTAATACATTAACATGTAATATATTATTGACTGAATTTTTCACTATATAAAGATTTCTTCTTTTTCATTTCAGCAGATGTTTTAATATTTTAAGCAGCATGTGCATAAACCACACAAAGCATAAAATGACCAAATAAAAATAATCTGACTATGTAGGTTAACATGATTAGCAGCTTTTTTACATTGATTGCCTTACCACAAGCTTTGACATAATTATCAGCAATCATGTTTAGAAGTATGAAGGATTTATATTTAACATTTATTATAATTATCATTTTATTCAAGAGAGTAAAAATCAAAAATAAATTATTACAATTACCCATATTGATGAATCCTAGAATGCCAACATACAAATGTAATGGCAGGAAGGAGGTGAAGGGAAAGTGAGCCCTAATCTACCCACCGCCCTGTCCCTGCCTACTTGCAACGACCCGCCCTAGGCGACGAGGTACAACTGGGCGGCGGTCCCTACGCTGGCTAAGTGCACAGGAAGACAAACAGGGAACACGCAAGGGAAGGGGCAGTAGCCACGGAACGCCACGAGGAAACGGGGCGGCGAACGAACAGTCAGGACCAGGACGAAGTGAGTACACCCGAGCGGACACGGAGACAGAAGCAAGCCAGGGCAAGCAAAGCAGGTCAAGCAGAACTGCAGCAAGGCAGAAGCACGGCAGAAGCAGGCTGGAGCAAGCAGCAGTGGGGCCAGGAATCCAAAAGAATTACAAGCACTGAGGGAGAGCACAGGGCAGGTAATAAAGGGCAAGGGGCGGAGCTAACTCCGAGAGACCAGGCCGCGATAGGCTCTCCCACTCCTGAGCCTGCCACCCTGGTTGGTGGGAGAAGGTGTCAGTCGAACAGGTCTGGCCTCAGGTGTGGATTGATTAATCCCAGGAGTGTAGCTAGATGAAGTACCTGGCAGATCCCTAACAGTACTCCCCCTTTTATGAGGGGCCACCGGACCCTTACTAAGGGGACCCGGTTTAGTGGGGAAGAGGAGGTGGAACCTCCTGATCAATACCCCAGCGTGAACATCACGGGCAGGTACCCAAGTCCTCTCCTCCGGCCCGTATCCTCTCCAATGGACCAGGTACTGGAGGGAGCCCTGGACCATCCTACTGTCCATAATCTTGGCCACCTCGAATTCCACCCCCTCAGGGGTGAGAACGGGAACAGGAGGTATCCTCGAGGGGGACCAGGACGGGGAGCAGCGTTTAAGGAGGGAGGCATGGAAGACGTCATGTATGCGAAAGGATGGGGGGAGCTCCAGACGGAAGGATACAGGGTTGAGGACTTCAATGATCTTATAAGGTCCAATAAATCGGGGAGCAAACTTCCTGGACGGGACCTTAAGGCGCAAGTTCCTGGACGACAACCAGACCAAATCCCCGACGACAAACCGGGGGTTAGCAGAACGTCTACTATCCGCCTGAATCTTTTGTGCGCTCTGGGACGCCTCTAGGTTCTTCTGAACCTGGGCCCAGACAGTGCACAGTTCCCGATGAACCTCCTCTACCTCAGGATTATTGGAACAACCAGGGGAGACGGAGGAGAACCTAGGGTTAAACCCGAAATTACAGAAAAACGGGGAGACCCCTGACGAGTTACTGACCCGGTTATTCAGGGAAAATTCAGCAAGGGGAAGGAATGAGACCCAATCGAATTGACAGTCAGAGATGAAACACCTTAAATATTGTTCCAGGGATTGGTTGGTCCTTTCCGTTTGGCCATTGGTTTCGGGATGGAAGGCGGAGGAGAAGGACAGATCAATCTCCAACTTTTTACAAAAAGCTCTCCAAAATAAGGAAACAAATTGTACCCCTCTGTCAGAAACGATATTGACTGGGGCCCCATGGAGACGCAGGATGTGTTTCACAAACAAAGAAGCTAACGTCTTGGCGTTAGGTAGCTTCTTAAGGGGCACAAAGTGGCACATCTTGCTGAAGCGGTCGACTACCACCCACACCACCGACTTGCCCTGAGATGGAGGCAAATCGGTGATAAAATCCATGGAGATATGGGTCCAAGGTCTCTGGGGAATGGGCAAGGAACGTAGTAGGCCCGCAGGTCGGGACCTAGGGGTTTTGGACCTAGCGCAAACCTCACAAGCGGCGACGTAAGCCCTAACATCTTTAGGCAACCCAGGCCACCAATAGTTTCTGGTAATGAGGTGTTTGGTGCCCAAGATGCCAGGATGACCAGATAGAGCGGAGTCATGGTTTTCCCTGAGTACCCTCAGCCGGTATTGCAGGGGAACAAACAGTTTGTCCCCAGGGACGTTCCCGGGAGCTGCACCCTGATCAGCCGCGATATCAGAAGCTAAATCAGAATCCGTGGCAGAGACGATTATACCAGGGGGTAAAATACAAGCGGGATCCTTCTCGGAAGGAGGATTGGCCATGAAACTACGTGACAGAGCGTCAGCCTTAATATTCTTGGACCCAGCCCTATAGGTAACCAAGAAATTAAATCTGGTAAAGAATAGTGCCCACCGAGCTTGTCTAGGATTAAGCCTCCGGGCCGATTCTAGGAAAACCAGATTCTTGTGATCCGTAAGGACCGTTACCTGGTGTCTGGCCCCCTCCAGGAAGTGCCGCCACTCCTCAAAAGCCCATTTAATGGCTAGAAGTTCGCGGTTGCCAATATCATAGTTACTCTCCGTGGGCGAAAACTTCCTAGAGAAGTAAGCACAGGGGCGGAGATGGGTGAGGGAGCTGGTACCCTGGGACAGGACGGCCCCAACTCCCACCTCGGAAGCGTCAACCTCCACAATAAATGGCTCCTCTTGGTTGGGCTGAATCAGCACAGGGGCCGAGATAAAGCACTTCTTGAGAGTCTCAAAGGCCTGGACGGCCTCAGGGGGCCAATGGAGGACATCGGCACCCTTGCGGGTAAGGTCCGTAAGAGGCTTAGCGACGACCGAGAAGTTGGCAATAAATCTCCTGTAATAGTTGGCGAACCCTAAAAAACACTGTAACGCCTTAAGGGAGGCAGGTTGGACCCATTCCGCCACAGCTTGAACCTTGGCAGGGTCCATGCGGAATTCATGAGGAGTGAGGATTTGCCCTAAAAATGGTATCTCCTGTACCCCAAAGACACATTTTTCAGTCTTAGCAAACAGATTATTCTCCCGAAGGACCTGGAGCACCTTCCTGACATGCTCCACGTGGGAGGACCAGTCCTTGGAAAACACCAGTATGTCATCAAGGTACACAACAAGAAAATTACCCAGGTACTCTCTCAGGATTTCATTAATAAAATTCTGGAAGACAGCAGGGGCATTACACAACCCAAAGGGCATGACCAGGTATTCGAAATGACCCTCGGGTGTGTTGAACGCAGTTTTCCACTCATCCCCCTCTTTGATGCGGATAAGGTTATATGCCCCCCGTAGATCGAACTTAGAAAACCATTGGGCTCCCTGAACCTGATTAAAAAGATCCGGAATCAAAGGAAGTGGGTACTGGTTCCTTACGGTGACCTTATTCAGGTTACGATAATCAATGCACGGCCTAAGACCACCATCCTTCTTCCCCACGAAGAAGAAGCCAGCACCTACAGGAGAAGTCGAGGGGCGAATGAAACCCTTGGCCAGGCATTCTTGGATATACACCCTCATCGCTTCACGTTCAGGACATGAAAGATTAAATATCCTACCCTTAGGAAGCTTGGCACCAGGCACCAAATCGATAGCGCAATCGTAATCTCTATGGGGGGGCAACACCTCGGAGGCCTCCTTAGAAAACACATCGGCGAAGTCCTGAACAAACTCAGGAAGTGTGTTTACCTCCTCCCGGGGAGAAATAGAGTTAACAGAAAGACATGACATCAGACATTCATTACCCCATTTGGTGAGATCCCCAGTATTCCAATCAAATGTGGGATTATGCAACTGCAACCAGGGAAGGCCTAAAACCAGATCAGACGATAATCCCTGCATCACCAGTACAGAGCACTGCTCCAAATGCATGGAGCCAACCAGGAGTTCAAAAACAGGAGTATGCTGAGTAAAATAACCATTAGCAAGGGGTGTTGAGTCGATTCCTACTACAGGGATAGGATAAGGTAAATCAATACAAGGCATCTTTAGAGACATAGCAAATTCCACAGACATGATATTAGCAGATGAGCCAGAATCCACGAAAGCACTGCCCGTGGCAGACCGGCCAGCAAACGAGACCTGAAAGGGAAGCAAAATTTTATTGCGTTTCACATTAACGGGAAATACCTGTGCGCCCAAGTGACCTCCCCGATGATCACTTAGGCGCGGAAGTTTTCCGGCTTCTTATTCTTGCGCCTGGGACAGGTGTTCAGTAGATGCTTGTCGTCCCCACAGTAGAAGCAGAGACCATTCATTCTGCGAAACTCCCTACGTTGTCGAGGGGACATGGAGGCCCCGAGTTGCATAGGTACCTCCGAGTCCTCCGTGGAGGGGCGAGGAGACGGGACCTCGGGGGGAATCGCAGAAAAGTCAGAGGGGAGCACACTGAAGCGTTCTAGCTGACGTTCCCTGAGACGTCGGTCAAGTCGTACTGCTAGGGCCATAACCTGGTCAAGGGAGTCAGGCGAGGGGTAGCTAACCAGCAGATCCTTCAGGGCGTCAGATAATCCTAACCTAAACTGGCACCTTAGGGCCGGATCGTTCCACTGAGAAGCTACGCACCACTTCCTAAAATCAGAACAGTATTCCTCAACCGGTCTTCTACCCTGACGTAAGGTCACCAGCTGACTCTCGGCTAAAGCAGTCCTGTCAGTCTCGTCGTAAATGAGTCCGAGGGCAGAGAAAAAACGATCAACAGAGGAAAGTTCAGGGGCGTCAGGAGCCAAGGAGAAGGCCCACTCTTGGGGCCCTTCCTGGAGTCGGGATATGATGATACCCACCCGCTGGTTCTCGGAACCTGAGGAGTGGGGCTTTAGGCGGAAATACAGTCTGCAACTCTCCCGGAAGGAGAGAAACGTCTTACGGTCCCCTGAAAACCGGTCAGGTAACTTGAGGTCGGGTTCTAGAGGTGAGGTGAGGGGTACTACTAAAGCAGCGTCACCCTGATTGACCCTTTGGGCCAGGGCCTGGACCTGTAGGGAGAGGCCCTGCATCTGCTGGGTCAGGGTCTCAAGGGGGTCCATGAAAGCGTCAGCGTAGGAGAAATGGTAGACTAGGTAAGGGCTTGTAATTATGTAATGGCAGGAAGGAGGTGAAGGGAAAGTGAGCCCTAATCTACCCACCGCCCTGTCCCTGCCTACTTGCAACGACCCGCCCTAGGCGACGAGGTACAACTGGGCGGCGGTCCCTACGCTGGCTAAGTGCACAGGAAGACAAACAGGGAACACGCAAGGGAAGGGGCAGTAGCCACGGAACGCCACGAGGAAACGGGGCGGCGAACGAACAGTCAGGACCAGGACGAAGTGAGTACACCCGAGCGGACACGGAGACAGAAGCAAGCCAGGGCAAGCAAAGCAGGTCAAGCAGAACTGCAGCAAGGCAGAAGCACGGCAGAAGCAGGCTGGAGCAAGCAGCAGTGGGGCCAGGAATCCAAAAGAATTACAAGCACTGAGGGAGAGCACAGGGCAGGTAATAAAGGGCAAGGGGCGGAGCTAACTCCGAGAGACCAGGCCGCGATAGGCTCTCCCACTCCTGAGCCTGCCACCCTGGTTGGTGGGAGAAGGTGTCAGTCGAACAGGTCTGGCCTCAGGTGTGGATTGATTAATCCCAGGAGTGTAGCTAGATGAAGTACCTGGCAGATCCCTAACAACAAATAGTTATTTTAGATTTTATGCATTAAAAGGGTGAAATCCACTGTGAAAATCTGTGACAAATCAGCGACATAATGCACATGCTGCGGATTTGAATATCTGCAGCATGACCTCAATTATGTGCTGTTTTTTTCCCACTATATGTAGATGGGGTTTTCAAAACCCCATTCACATATACTGTACTTTGCAGCAGATTTGCAGAGTTTGCACTGAAAATCTGTTACATCTGAACTTGCTATTTGGCCTCCTTCACACGTTTCTTCGGTCGGTCGGTTTAAGAAACTTCTCTAAAACTGTAACACAGGTCATTCAGGCAGTTGGAATTTGGTCATTCAGGCAGTTGGAGTTTTTTTGCACAGTTTAGGTATGATTGAAACCCTTGGATGTGATACGCCCTGAAAAATACTACACCCAGCTATGTTTTAGCAAAAACACGTGGAGGTCAAAAACACAGCAAACAAAAGCACAAAGAGGGAGATTTACTAAGCAAAGAACAAAATTATGGGTGTAAATATGTGTCAGCTATGAGGTGGTATGAGAAAAAGTGTCTAACATGTCTAGCAAGTTGCACCAAATTTATCATGCCACATGCCCTATTTTTAGCCCTTTAGGACTGAGCCTGTTTGGACGAAGCCAATTTTCTCAAATCTGACATGTGTTAACTTATGTAGTGATAACTAGGGAATGATTTTACCTATCCAAGTGATTCTAAGAATGTTTTCTCATGACACATTGTACTTTATGTGAGTAAAAAAAAATTGGTCGATAAATTCAATATTTATGTGTGAAAAACACCAAAAATGTTTATTTATTTTTTCTAAATTTGAATGTGTCTGCTTGTAAGACAGTTAGTAATACCACACAAAATAGTTACAATTTCATATATCCAATATGTGTACTTTATGTTTGCATAATTTTTTGAACTTTCTTTTATTTTTCCAGGACGTTACAAGGGTTAGAACTTTAGCAGCACTTTTTCACATTTTCAAGAAAATTTCAAAAGGCTACTTTTTCAGGGACCAGTTCAGTTCTGAAGTGGCTTTGAGGGCCTTATATTTTAGGAAGTCCCCATAAATCACGCCATTTTGAAAACTGCACCCCTCAAAGTATGCAAAACAGCATTCAGAAAGTGTTTTAACCCTTTAGGCATTTCTCAGGAATTAAAGCAAAGTGCAGGTGAAATTTACAAATTTCATTTTTTTGCCAAAATATGTTTGTTATACAGTTTTTTATGTGACACAGAATGTTTTACACAAGAAATGCAACTTAATATTTATTGCCAAGATTGTGCAGTTTTTAGAAATATCCCACATGTGGCCTTAGTGTCCTAATAGACTGAAACACAGGCCTCAGAAGCAGGGGAGCACCTAGTGTATTTTGGTGCCTCCTTTTTAAAAAAAAATATATTTTAGACACCATGTCCGGTTTGATGAGGTGCTGTGTTGCGAAAACAGTAAACAAAAAAACAAAAGAGACCCCATTTTGAAAACTAAACCCCTCAATGAATTTATCTAGGGCTATCGTTACCATTTTGACCCCACAGTTTTTTCGTTAAATGTATTTGAATTAGTCTGTGAGGATGAAAATATACTTTTTTTCTGAAAAAACAGACATTTTTAATTTTTACAAGGAATAAAGGAGAAAAATCACCCCAGCAATTGTAAAGCAATTTCACTCTATTACGGCAATACACCATATGTGGTAATAAACTGCTGTTTGGTCCCACAGCAGGGCTCAGAAGAGAAGAAGCGTAATTTGGATTTTGGAAAGCTGATTTTGCTGGAATAGTTTTCAGTGCCATGTCGCATTTGCAATGAACTGGAGGGACTAAAACAGTGGAAACTCCCCAAAAGTGTCCCCATTTTAGAAACTACACCCCTCAATGAATTTTTTCTAGGGGTATAGTTAGCATTTTGACCCCAGAGGTTTTTTGACAAACGTATTTGAATTAGTCTGTGGAGATGAAAATCTACTTTTCTTCTGAACAAACTTAGATATTTTCAATTTTTGCAAGGGATAAAGGAGAAAAAAACACCCCACAATTTGTAAAGCAATTTTTTCCAATTACAGCAATACCCCATGTATGGTAATAAACGGCTGTTTGGACTCACAGCAAATCTCAGAAGAGAAGGAGCGCCATTTAGATTTTGGAGCAAGGATTTTGCTGGAATAGTTTTCAGTGCCATGTCGCATTTGAAAGAACTGGAGGGACCAAAACAGTGGAAACCCCCCAAAAGTGACCCCATTTTAGAAACTACACCCCTCAAGGAATTTATCTAGGATATAGTTAGCATTTTGACCACACAGTTTTTTGCTAAATGTATTGAAATTAGCCTGTGAAGATGAACATCTAACATAGAAATTAAAATTTTTACAAGGAATAAAGGACAAAAAACACCCCAGCATATGTATTGCAATTTCTCCCTATTACGACAAAACCCCATGTGGGGTAATAAACTGCTATTTGGACCAACTGCGCATTTTGTAAACCTAAAAAACGGAGTCCGACACACCAAAAATTAATTAAAAGTAACAAGTTTTATTAAGACAAATAACAGAACACCAATTAAAAGTTAAAGATGATTGCCACAGTATGAAAAGGATACCAGACACTGATACATGCAATATAGAAAAAATTGAAGAGCAGAATATCACTGTATAAGTAACAATTGTGAGTATAGGTGGAGCCGTGATATATGACGTCCAGCATTGAATATACTCCAGTTCTCCAGTTCTCTCATGCCCCTAGACCTGAGAACAGGCAGGGTGGAGGAGTAGGTATACTTCTTTCCCCACACTGCACTTTCCAGGTCATTCCCCCGGTCCCCTCACTCACATTTCCCTCTTTTGAAGTCCACACCCTCAGACTCTTTCACCCTTTTTCCCTCCGAGTGGCAGTTGTCTACCGCCCCCCGGGCTCACCCCGCCAATTCCTGGATCATTTTGCTGCCTGGCTTCCACAATTTCTATCCTCTGAAACACCCACTCTCATCATGGGTGACTTCAACATCCCCATTGAAAACCCAATCTCCTCATCTGCCTCCCAGTTTCTATCTTTAACCTCGTCCCTCGGTCTGTCACAACTTACTAACTCTCCTACACATGAAGACGGGCATTCACTTGACCTGGTCTTCTTCCGGCTCTGCTCAGTTTCTGACTTTATTAACTCTCCTCTCCCGCTTTCTGACCACAATCTTCTCTCCTTTACCATCAAATATTCTCTGCCTCCTCAGGTCATCCCTACGTATCATACATACAGAAATCTACATGCCATTAACACTGTGAAACTCATAGACAGTCTACAGTCCTCATTGTCCCCTATCTCTTCCCTCTCCTGTCCCAATCTGGCTGCCAAACTTTACAATAACACTCTCAAAAATGCATTGGATGAAGCAGCCCCCCCTACACTCCGTACCACCCGACAAAGACGACGACAACCCTGGCACACGCCTCAATCCTGCTTTCTTCAGCGGTGCTTGAGATGTGCCGAACGACTGTGGAGAAAATCGCATTTGGATGCAGATTTCCTCCATTACAAATTTATGCTCAAAACTTACAACTCTGCCCTTCACCGCGCCAAACAAGTCTACTTCACTTCTCTCATCTCCACACTATCTAACAATCCAAAACGCCTCTTTGATACTTTTCACTCCCTCCTTAGTCCTAAAGTGCAGACGCCAATCACAGATCTCAGTGCTGAAGACCTGGCCAATTATTTTAAAGTTAAAATTGACAACATCCGGCATGATATTCTCTCCCAGTCCCCTAGTAACATCGATCCCCTTCCCTCCCGCACTCCCTCTTTTTCACTCTCAGCATTTGACCCAATAACTGAAGAAGAAGTCTCGAGGCTCCTCTCTTCTTCTCGTCCTACTACCTGCCCTAGTGATCCTGTCCCCTCTCACCTCCTCCAGTCCCTCTCCCCAGCTGTCACTAGTCACCTGACTAAAATATTTAACCTCTCTCTTTCCTCTGGTATCTTTCCCTCCGCTTTTAAACATGCCATTATAAACCCATTATTGAAAAAACCAACTCTTGACCCATCCAGCACTGCCAACTACCGACCAGTCTCTAATCTGCCCTTCATCTCCAAACTCCTGGAACGCTTGGTCTACTCTCGCCTTATCCGCTATCTCTCTGCTAACTCCATTCTTGACCCCTTACAATCTGGTTTCCGCACTCTACACTCCACAGAAACTGCCCTTACTAAAGTCTCAAATGATCTCTTGGCGGCTAAATCGGACGGTAAATCCTCTCTCCTGATTATTTTGGATCTCTCTGCAGCCTTTGACACTGTAGACCACAAACTCCTACTTAACATGCTCCACTCTATTGGCCTCCAGGACGCGGCTCTCTCTTGGTTTTCCTCCTATCTCTCTGACCGCTCGTTCAGTGTGTCATTTGCTGGTTCCACTTCTTCTCCTCTTCCCCTTGATATCGGGGTTCCTCAGGGATCAGTCCTAGGTCCGCTGCTCTTTTCTCTCTACACAGCTCCTATTGGACAAACCATCAGCAGATTTGGCTTCCAGTACCATCTCTACGCTGATGACACCCAATTATATACCTCTTCCCGTGACATCACCCCTGCTCTAATACAGAACACCAGTGATTGTCTGTCCACTGTCTCTAACATCATGTCCTCTCTCTATCTGAAACTGAATCTTTCTAAAACTGAGCTCCTTGTGTTCCCACCATCTACTAACCTCCCTAAACCTGATGTCTCCATCTCTGTGTGTGGCACTATCATCACTCCTAAGCAGCACGCCCGCTGTCTCGGGGTTAATTTTGACTCAGATCTTTCCTTTACTCCTCACATACAATCACTTTCACGCACCTGTCATTTTCACCTCAAAAACATCTCCAGAATCCGCTCTTTTCTTACGGAGGAAACTGCCAAAACTCTCATTGATGCTCTGATTCACTCTCGTCTTGACTACTGTAACTCATTACTAGTCGGTCTTCCCCTCACTAAACTCTCCCCTCTCCAATCTATCCACAATGCAGCAGCCAGGCTCATCTTTATGACCAACCGCTACACCAACGCCTCTAATCTGTGCCAGTCACTGCAGTGGTTGCCCATCCCCTTCCGAATAAAACTCAAACTTATTACTCTCACCCACAAAGCTCTCCACAGTGCTGCACCTCCTTACATCTCCTCCCTCATCTCTGTCTACCACCCTACTCGGGCTCTACGTTCTGCCAACGACCTTAGATTAAAATCCTCCATAATCCGAACCTACCACTACCGTCTCCAGGATTTCTCTCGTGCTGCACCGTCCTCTGGAATGTGCTACCCCAGACAATCAGATTAATTCCCAATATCCACAGTTTTAAACGTGCCCTGAAAACACATCTATTTAGACAGGCCTATAACATTCCCTAATCTGACTCCTTTCCATGGCCCTCCTTTTAGATTAGTCATCAGAATAAGATTCCCTCACACTCCTTCTCTTCATGACCGTCATACACGGATACTGGCTGGTGACCGGCTCATGCAGCTTTATGTTACCACCGCATGTGTATAAAAATGGCCGGACCATTGTACAGAACAAACACTGTTACACTTTGTGTCTCCTTTACTTCCTCATAGATTGTAAGCTCTTGCGAGCAGGGTCCTCACTCCCCAGATTGGAATTGTAAATGAACTTTGTCACTATGTAATGTCTGATATTGTTTGTTTCATGTCCCCTCTAAATTGTAAAGTGCTGCGTAATATGTTGGCGCTATATAAATAAAGATTATTATTATTATTATTATTAATATTAACATGTAAAGACCACAAAACGTGGTACATAATAATCATGAACAGATGCATGAGTCTAGACACGGCAAGCAACCACTCACACAAATAAACACCAAAAGGTGTATGCATGGAAGTGACAACAGAAAAGGTCAAATGAAAGCTCTGAAATAGAGCAAAGCACCTTACCCATGTCACAGTCAGCACTGTCTGGCATCAACCCCGACGCGCGTTTCGGCCCTCGAGCCTTCGTCTGGGGGTGGTGTCAGAAAGTGAAACAAAGCCATTTAAACGAAAGAGAGCCAATCAAAATACAAGTAGGCCAGCTGGAGCTGCTTAGAATTACTGCTAATACATGATGTGCCGAAGCCCGACAGTCCGGTGTGTCAACCACCGGAACCGGAACAAAGACGAGGGTCACGTGTCCCGCAGCCCAGTCCGGCCAGGAACACAGGCACCCGGGCAAAAGGTCCGGCGTGTCAGCATCCCAGGCGCGGTACCAGGCCCCGGAAGACGCGAACCCCGTATCCATGGTGCTCAGGCCGAGGGGGCGGAAACCCGGACTGACAGGCCAACGCATGCGCACCAAAGGGGAATGAAGCGGCACCGACCATAGATGAAGCGATATAATAGATTACGTTACACTTGTGCACAGTGTTGCACAAGTGTCAGAATGACGATAAAAGATATTTACATGAGCATAGTTCAAAGTACACATAGCAAAAGAGAAAAATGAAATTAATGAAATTAGATTGGTCATAGGTACAACAATATTTAAGTTTTTTGTTTTTTGTTGTTTGTCCCCATTGCTTTCCCTATTACGATTTCATAATATAGAATATATGACATAGATTTTTAATTTAGCTAAAATACATATGATATATAAAGTACATGTAAGTACATATAAAAAATTTATATTATAAATATTTATATATATATATATATACAAGAAAAAAAGAATATACAATAGGCAATATATACAAAAAATATAAAAAATACAAAAACCAGTGCACACAAAAATAGTACAAAGTATTTATCATATATACATGTACATGCATAGAAAAATTAATTAAACTTAATCATTATTAATCAATTAATACATATAAACAAATTACATTTTTTATCAATTTATATAACAAGAAAATTATACATATGTACTAGTATATATGTACCCATTTAAGTGTACAAAAATGATGGCAAATTTCATATATAATATACAATCAATACATGCAAAAGTTACAGACACATATAGATATGATGAAAAAACAAACGAACTATGCAACAGGTATTTAACAGTGATAAGGATGATAATAATAATAAACAAGTGTATATAATGGATTTAAATATAAAAATCAAATATGTTTGTGTATGTATATTTGTAAACCATATATTAATTACAATGTGGTAATTATACAATAAAACACAAAAAACACAAAAAAGGTGTGTGCGAAATTATGATGATGGCAAAAAATAATACCATCACTTGATGTGATATAAGGTGTATATAAGATATCAAGTGTGTAACAATAAATAAGTGAATAAACACATAAATAAACTAATAAGTAAAAATGTGAAAGTAAATATCAAATGACAATATACGTGTATGTGTGCAGAAAGGTTTAAAAAAAATAAAGTGAACAAGAGTGTATGTATATGTGTATATATCTATATGTATATGTGTGATGTAAGAGTAATAATAACGTGAGAGAATTATTTAGAAGTTTAAGATAATATGATAAAATAGTGTGATAAACACACTTATGTAATCCCTGCAGACAAGAGAAAGCAATGTTGGTGACCAATTGTACACAATTACGCTAGATTACGTATCTAGGTATCTATGTGTGATAATGCCGTATCCCCATAATTTATACATAAACATCAATAAGAGATAATTGAATGCATCCCCCAGGTTTCGGCTACTTGAAGATTGGATGAAGAAATTGTTTATTTATAGCAGGTCGTATTCCTCAATTGCCGGTAGGCTTCCCGTTCGTACATAAGCCTCGGCCACATCACTATGTTGCCCCCCTTATCTGCGGGTTTGATTACAGTATCTTCGAGAGTTTTTAATCTCTTTAGGCTCTTCCGTTCAGCACAAGTTAAATTATTATGCTTGATACCTGTGGATATTCTTTCAAAATCCTGGGCTACCAGTTTAACAAATAAGTCAATTGGTTGGCATACAGTGAATGGAGGAAATTTGGATGATCGTTTCCTTATAGTTTGAGGGATCATACCTGTCTCAGGATTTTCTTGTTCCTTAAGTAATTGTTGTAACGACTGTAAAGCCTCTCTCTCTTCAGGTGTGTCAAAGATGTTATCCTCCTTCCTATGAAACCATCTTTTAAAGATCAGTCCTCTGGCAAATAGATGTAAATCCTTTACGGCTGTAAAGGTGTCAAAGTGAGTAGAGGGTGCAAAAGTTAGCCCCTTAGATAGTACCCCAATGTCTATAGAGGACAGATGATGAGTAGATAAATTAATTACCTGCATTCTCAAATTATCCGTCGATTGGGTGGGCGTCTGATTACGCCAGCCTTCTCCTCTTTGTCTGTTGGCTGGATCTGGATTGTATGTCTGCATACGTTGTTCACCAGTCCTGCCTCTCTGTCGACCCTTCTGTTTAAACATATTTGGTCTCCTATAATCTATTCCACTCCGTGTCCTGCCTCTTTGCGCATTGTCTTCAGGTTCCGACATGGAGCCTGCTGATGACACAGAGGGAGATCTTCTCCCATCCGCACTAAATTGTTTAGGATATTGCCACCTGTACATCCGATTTGTCATCTTATCATTTAAGTCTCGTTGGAATTTACGACTTTTGATGTCTTGGATGTTTTTCTCCCATTTATCCAACTCTAAATCGAGTTGTTGGAATGTAATTTTCCATTCCTCATCGCTCAGTTTAGTCTTGAGTTCAGTCTGTGAACAACGTAGGCAGGGCTGGTGAACAACGTATGCAGACATACAATCCAGATCCAGCCAACAGACAAAGAGGAGAAGGCTGGCGTAATCAGACGCCCACCCAATCGACGGATAATTTGAGAATGCAGGTAATTAATTTATCTACTCATCATCTGTCCTCTATAGACATTGGGGTACTATCTAAGGGGCTAACTTTTGCACCCTCTACTCACTTTGACACCTTTACAGCGGTAAAGGATTTACATCTATTTGCCAGAGGACTGATCTTTAAAAGATGGTTCCATAGGAAGGAGGATAACATCTTTGACACACCTGAAGAGAGAGAGGCTTTACAGTCGTTACAACTAGAGATGAGCGAACTTTTCAAAAGTTCGGTTCGGCTAGTTTGCCGAATTTCACAAAAAAGTTTGATTCGGACCGAACTAGTTCGGACCGAACCTGTCACTTCCGTGCGCCGAGCATGCTACTGTCCGGGGTGCTGATAGAGTTAATGGGCTGCACTAACTCTTTCAGCAACCTTGACAGTACATGCTCGGCACGCGGAAAATAAAATTTTTATGTAATAAAAAAATAAAAATAATATGTTCGTACTTACTTTCCTCCTGTCCGGCCTCCAGCGATGACGTTTCATCCCTTTCGCCGCTGCAGCCAATCACAGGCTGTAGTGGCGGTCACGCACGTCAGGATGACGCTTCATCCCACGTGACCGTCTCTGCAGCCAATCACAGGCTGCAGCGGCGACATGGATGAAACGTCATCGCTGGAGGCCGGACAGGAGGAATGTAAGTATGAACGTATTATTTATTTTTTTGGGCATGTATGTATGTTGTCATGTATGTATGTATGTATATATGTGCATGTATATATTTGCATGTATGTATGTTTGCATGTATGTATGTTTGCATGAATGTATGTTTGTATGTATGTTTGCATGTATGTATGTTTGCATGAATGTATGTTTGCATGAATGTATGTTTGCATGTATGTATGTTGTCATGTATGTATGTTGTCATGTATGTATGTATGTATGTATGTATGTATGTTGTCATGTATGTATGAATATATGTGCATGTATGTTTGCATGTATGTTGGCATGTATGTATACATGTTCATGTTTGTATGTATATTTGCATGTATATATTTGCATGCATGTATGTATGTTTGCATGTGTGTATGTTTGCATGTATGCATGTTGTCATGTATGTATGTATGTATGTTGGCATGTATGTGTGTATGTATATTTGCATGTATATATTTGCATGAATGTATGTATGTATGTATGTTGGCATGTATGTGTGTATGTATATTTGCATGTATATATTTGCATGAATGTATGTATGTATGTTTGCATTTATGTATGTTTGCATGTATGTATGTTTGCATGTATGAATGTATGTATGTTGTCATGTATGTATATATGTGCATGTATGTTGGCATGTATGTATATATGTGCATGTTTGTATGTATATTTGCATGTATATATTTGCATGTATGTATGTATGTTGTCATGTATGTATGTATGTTTGCATGTTTTTATTTTTGCATGTATGTTTGCATGTATGTTTATATATGTGCATGTATGTAATTATGTTTGCATGTATTTATGTTTGCATGTATATTTGTGCATGCTTGTATATATGCATGTATGTATCTTTGCATGTTTGTTTGTATGTATGTATGTTTTCATGTGTGTGTGTATGCATGTATGTATGATAGTTTGCATGTATGTATGATAGTTTGCATGTATGTATGTATATATGTGTGTATGTTTGCTTGTATATATGTGCATGCTTGTATGTTTGTATATATGTATGTATGTATGTATGTATGTATGTTTGTATATATGTATGTATGTATGTTTGCATGTATGTTTGTTTGTATATATGTCTGTATGGCCATGTATGATACTGTCTGCTGCCGCCCTGTATCTAAGTCAACTTCGCGGCAGGCTTCTATACATGGTATAACAGTCAGTATCACACATTAAACTGAATCTAAGCCTACGACATGTTGTATTTCATTTTTTATTTTTTTTTACAGGTTTGGTGTAACCCACATTACAATTTAAGGAGTGTATATCTCCGGTGGCGCATCCTGGGCACACTATATCGGACACTGACATGCCATATATATATATAAAATTGCAAATCTCACTCTGCACCATCTGCTGCGCATTATCTTTTACACAGTACCTGTGGGGTCAAAATGCTCACTACACCTCTAGATGAATGTCTTAAGGGGTGTAGTTTTTAAAATGGGGTCACTTCTCGGGGGTTTCAACTGTACTGGTACCTCAGGGGCTTCTGCATACATGACTTAGCACCAGAAAAGCTTCAGTAGGCCATATGGTGGTCCTTTCCTTCTGAGCCCTCCCATGGGCCCAAACGGCAGTTTATCACCACAAATGGGGTATTGCCGCACTAAGGACAAATTGGGCAACAAAATGTGGTATGTAGTTCCCTGTGAAAATAAGAAATTTTGATCAAAAATGACATCTTATTGGAAAAAATATCATTTTTTTCATTTCACAGCCCAATTCAAATAGGTGCTGTGTAAAAACTGTGCAGGCAAAATGATAACAAAAACCATAAATGAATTCCTTGAGGGGTGTAGTTTCCAAAATAGGGTCACTTCTGGTGTGTTTCCATTGCTTTGATACCTCTGGGGCTCTGCAAATGCGACATGGCACCCGAAAACCAATCCAGCAAAATCTGGACTCCAACAAACACATAGCGCTCCTTTCCTTCTGAGCCCTCCCATGGGCCCAAACGGCAGTTTATCACCACAAATGGGGTATTGTTGCACTAAGGACAAATTGGGCAACAAAATGGGCTATTTTGTTCCCTGTGAAAATAAGAAATTTTGATCAAAAATGACATGTTATTGGAAAAAATATCATTTTTTTCATTTCACAGCCCAATTCAAATAGGTGCTGTGAAAAAACTATGCAGTCAAAATGATAACAAAAACCAAAAATGAATTCCTTGAGGGGTGTAGTTTCCAAAATGGGGTCACTTCTTGTGGGTTTACATTGTTTTGATACCTCAACACCTCTTCAAACCTGGCATGCTGCCTAAAATATATTCTAATAAAAAAGAGGCCTCAAAATGCACTAGGTGCTTCTTTGCTTCTAGGGCTTGTGTTTTAGTCCATGAGCGCACTAGAGCCACATGTGGGACATTTCTAAAAACTGCAGAATCTGGACAATACATATTTAGTAGTATTTCTCTGGTAAAACCTTCTCTGTTACAGAAAAAAATTGAAAAAAATTGAAATTCAGCAGAAAAAATGAAATTTGCAAATTTAATTTCCACTTTGCTTTAATTCCTGTGAAATGCCTGAAAGGTTAAAAAACTTTCTATATGCTGTTTTGAATACTTTGAGGGGTCTAGTTTTTAAAATGGGGTGTTTTATGGGGGTTTCTAATACATAGGCCCCTCAAAGCCACTTCAGAACTGAACTGGTACCTTCAAAAAAAGGCTTTTGAAATTTTCTTAAGAATATGAGAAATTGCTGTTTATGTTCTAAGCCTTGTAACGTCCAAGAAAAATAAAATAATGTTCAAAAAACGATGCCAATCTAAAGTAGACATATGGGAAATGTGAACTAGTAACTATTTTGGGTGGTATAACCGTCTGATTTTCAAGCAGATGCATTTAAATTCTGAAAAATGCTATTTTTTGTACATTTTCTCTAAATTTTGCAATTTTTCACAAATAAAGACTGAATATATCGACCAAATTTTACCACGAACATGAAGCCCAATGTGTCACGATCAACAGTCTCAGAATCGCTTGGATAAATTTAAGCATTCTGACGTTATTACCACATAAAGTGAAATATGTCAGATTTGAAAAATGGGCTCTGAGCCTTAAGGCCCAAACTAGGCTGCGTCCTCAAGGGGTTAAAGCATAAAGAAAAACAGACATTATACTCAGTACACACCAAGTCGGTATTGACATCGGCCACAGGCCAGTAACTTGCATAACAAAAGTGCATAAAATTACAATGGAAGGCAGTATACCGCTCAGAATATTAATGGAAGAAATGCAGATATGCACCCTGAACCCGCAGCGATGCATATTACTCCGTGGTCGAGCAGCAAGACAGTAAAAAGGAAGAAAGAAAAGCGGGGACAGAAGGAGAGAGAGAGAGGGAGAGGAACTAACCTGACATAAGCGGGCCTAGGGAAGAAGTCAAGAGGCCATGATGGCCTTGTATTCCACAGGGGATTGAAAACGGATCCATTCAAGCCAGGTTCTGAGGAAGGAGGCATGGGACCCTTTCATTGATGCTGTGAGGTCCTCCATTCTCATAATCTCCTGGATCTTGCCACACCACATGCCCACCTACGGGGGACAGGATTGTCTCCACAGCATGGGAACACATGCTCTAGCTGCGTTCACCAAGTGGCGAACAACTGAGCGCCTATAAATGGACAACGGTATCTCACACAGATGGAGCAGGAAAAGGTCCGGCGATCTCGGGAGGGGGAAATCCGTGAATTTAGAGGAAATGCGCCACACCTCGGACCAGAAATCAGTCAGGAGTGGGCAGACCCAAAAAATATGCAAGATTGTACCCACATGGTCACCACATCTCCAGCACAGAGGCGAAAACGCCGGAATCATTGCATGCATTCTGGAAGGCACCCTATACCAACGAGACAGAATCTTGAATCCTGCCTCCTGATATCTGCTGGACATTGAGGATTTATGTGTCATGGTAAACAGGCACTCCTTTTGTTCGGGAGTGAATGATAGACCCAAATCCCTTTTCCAACTAAGCAGGTAAGATGGGGTAGGCAAATTGTAGGGCGAGATCAGAAGAGCGTTGAGTTTAGACAGTGAATGGCGCACCGTGCCCGTGCCTGTGCATAAAAGTTCAAATGGGGAGCCCTCACGCGAGTATGCCGCCGGATTAGCCAAGGACGCCAGATAATGTCGTAGCTGGGTGACCTGCCATGCAGAAAAGGGGACAGGGTCCATAAGAGACTGTAACTGCGCGCCCGACATCCATCTCTCCTCCTGCAGAAACTGTACAGCACGTCCCTTACCTGCCCTCAACCAAAGCAGGAAAGGACCTCCTTCCCGCCCTGGTGGAAAGGCTTTCATTTTCATTAGTTTAAATAATTCAATGTTTTTAATTTTTATTATGAGCAGACAAATCACTAAAAATTTGAAAAAAATACTTTTTTGTTCCGATGCTAAAGAGGTGTTCTCAGAGAGGGCCTAACTCTAAAAGCAGAATCCTCTGCCTCAGCGTCGGCAGCACTGTGGCTGGGGATTCTGCTCCAGGAGTATCCATATATGGACAGTGACGCCAGGGGCTTCTTCAGTAGTGGAATCCCCAGCACAGAGCGATCTGACACCGTTGATTCCGCTCCTAGAGAGAGCCGCTGATGTCACTGTCCATATATGGATAGTCACGCCAGGGGCTTCTCCAGTAGCGGAATCCCTGGTCTGAGTGTCAGCTGGGGTTTTCGCTCCTAGAGATAGCCTCTGATGTCACTGTCCAAATGGACAGTGACTTCAGGGGCAATCTCTAGAAGCGGAATCCCTGGCACAGAGAAATCTGACACCGGGGATTCTGCTCCTAGAGAGAGCCACTGATGTCCCTGTCCATATATGGATAGTGACGAACGTGGCATCTCCAGTAGTGGAATCCCCAGCACCGAGCGATCTGACACCAGGGATTCTGCTCCTAGAGAGAGCTACTGACAGTACTCTTCATATATGGATAGTGACGCCAGGGGCTTCTCCAGTAGCGGAATCCCCAGTCAGAAGGCTGGCCTGGGATTCGGCTCCTAGAGGGAGCTTATGTGGCGTCATCTGCAGGGGGTTTTGCGCTATCTACAGTGGGTGGTGTGTGGTGCTATTTACAGTGTGGGGTGTAGTCTGGGGCTCTTAAAGCCACGGCAAACATGAGAGTGCAGCGCTGCTCACACTGAAGCAGCACTGCATTCATTAAACCCCTTCAAGGCTGTCAATGTTTATACACGTGGAAACTGCAGAGGGCATCGGTAGTTGGAACGTATATAGCCGTATCGCAGTCGTGAAGGGGATAACATTATTAACTTTCCATCTCTATCACAAGACAAACTAGACTTGCATAATGCTGATATCTCGGAAGAAATTAGTGGGGTTATCAAGAATCTATGCAATGTAAAATCACCAGGACCAGGTGGATTCACGGGGGAATTTTATAAAGCTATAATAGAGCAAATCCCCCCTTCCTTATTGTATTATTATAAGTAGGTATTGAACACAGGTAGTCTTCTGTCTGGATCTAATGTAGCATATGTCAAAGTGCTGCCTAAAACGGGAAAAGACCTGCTGAGCCCAGGCTTATATAGGCCTATCTCCCTCATTGACCAGGACTTCAAGATTCTCACCAAAATTATGGCAGATAGACTGGCAGCCCTAATGCCTGCCTTGGTGGGCCCGACCCAGGTGGGATTCCTTAAGGGGTGGTCAGCAGTAGCCAATATTCGTAAAGGATCTCGATAGGGTCCTCAGCCAGGAGAATCACCAGCCTTAATAACCCTAGATGAAGAGAAAGCATTCAATAATGTAAAATGGCACTGGCTGGGGATGGTGCTGGACAAGATGAACATATTGGGAACTTTTAGAATATTCCTGAAAGGCTTATATGACTCTCCGAAAGCCAGAATACATATTCTGGGCTTCATATCTGAAGCATTTCTGTTGGAGACGGGAACCCATCAGGGATGTCCCCAGTCCCCTCTTCTCTTTGATTTAGCACTAGAGCCCCTGGCAAGATTATTAGAGGAAGGAAATATTTTCTCAGGTATAAAGGTTGGGTAACAGGAGGTCGGCTCACATTGGTTTGCAGATGATGTTTTGATCTTTATGTCAGATCCTAAAAAGCAACTCTGCCATCTGCTAGATAGTACTAATGATTTTGGTGTCTTCTCAGGATACAAGATCAACATCTCAAAAAGTGAACTACTGGAGTTAGTTCATTCTCATTCCAGTGCATATTTGTCCACCTTTGGAATCCCCATTAAACCGGTTGCAAACGACATCACTAACTTGGGAATTAAAATTGGAAAGACGCCGGACACCTTATATACGCTAAACTATATTGCCCCTCTATACATAAGATTAACTTGGAACTCCAGAAGTGGCAAATAATCTTTCAAATAATTTATTAGGCCGCTGCAATCTGGTAAAAATGATGTTTCCTGAAACTTTTATACCCTCTACAGAAGCTCCCAATCCTAGTGAAACACACAGACACAAGGCTTCTTTAGATGCTGTTTGGCAAAGTCTAATCTGGCCTTTCTATTTTTGAGGCTGATTAATGGTTTTCACCTTGTGGTGAACCCTCTGTATTTGCTCTCATGAGGTCTTCTCTTTATGGTAAAAGTAGAGAGTTACCACAGCACCGAACCGCCAGGAGGGTGCACACCTCTTCAGAACCTGGTCCAAGGTCCTTAATATCAGGCAGAAAAATGGACAAGGAGGCAGCACTTCCAAAATGTAGAAAAACCTTTATTCACCCATGTAACGTTTCAATCCCTCAGGATCTTTCTCAAGCATAATAAAACACATCCACAAACAGAGTATTTAAGGACTCACAGAGTCATTAAGCAATAAAGCGGTGATCAAGTAAAAAATGTTACTCAAATAAATAAATATTTGTAAATAAAGCAATCATAAAATACAGACATGAATAGGGGTGATAATTACATGTGTATATACAATATAATACGGGACTGGTACAGACAAAAAACAGTCCAAGTGTAAACAGTCAATAAGTGATTAATACATCACCCAGGTGTACATGTTAAAAAGCAAATTACATACTGTCATTATGAAGATAGCGGAGGGACCTGCTCCTGGTGTGATTACGGCATCCCTGTACAGCAGCTGGGTATATCCCACGTGTAAATACGGAAGTGAATCTAATCTAACAGTAAGAGCCGAAATCCCGCGAGACTACGCAATCCAAATCTCGCACATGTGCAGTAGCTAAAAAAAAATTAAAAAAAATTGTATGTGCGGCGGCCATCTTGGAAGATGGAAAATCACTAGAATTGATGCCAGCAACCTCATAAACCGAGATAGACTATAAAACTACATCAGGGCAGGGAACTATAACGACAGTACATGCCATACAAAGACAGGATGATGGTATATCTATGGGGACAGAGAGGGGAAACAGTGGTATACCCCAAAGGTCCTATATACTGTATCAAAACCGGTATAGAGATACAAGGTATTGGCACAAATTCAGTATATGCAAAATAGATACCATCAAAATATGTACAAATGTATATATCCACAAGTAAAAACGGGGATAGAATAATCGTTGACATTGAAGCAGTATATACCAATATATGTTAAGCCCTAGAAAAATAGCCATACAAGATGAGAAGAATAAATGTGTTCGGCATGAGTACATAATGTTTGGGTTTCCGAAAACAAAAGGAGATGGTCCAATCCGCAAAATATATCTGCAAATGATATTGAAAAAGATAAAAAATAGAATTAATAAATATTGCGAATCAATATAATTTCGCAACACAACATATATTCAAAATGTGTTCAGCTGGTACACACAAAGAACAATGACACTTCAAGATCAAGCAAGGTATCATGAGATAAACGAAATAGAGATCAAAAAGGTGTTATCAACACCTCATGGCCGCACCAACTTTAAAATCGATATTCAGACCCTGTGGAGCTAAGCTCCCTATGTTTAAGTCTCAAGACTCGATCTCCACCCCTCCAATGTATAGGTATGTGGTCAACAATCCAAAACTTTAGATCACTCACCACATGCCCCGCTGAAACAAAATGTGACGACACTGGTAAATCCAATCTTTTAGTTCTAATGGTGGATTTATGTTTGTTTAAACGAACCCGGCACACCTGAGTAGTCTCTCCAACATAAATAAATTTGCAGGGACACTGAAGTACATATATGATGTGGGACAAAGCACAGGTCAAAAAATGTTTAAGGTGAAAAACCTTACCACTTATAGGGTGACAAAAAGTACTACCCTTGACCATATTATTACAATTTGTGCAATTCAGACAAGGGAAACATCCCAATTTTTTAGGAGCCAGGGTTAACTGGCGATTAGTACAAAGGGGTCCCACGTCAGCATGTACTAGTTGGTCCTGCAAATTCTTGTCCATTTTTCTCTTTATGGTAGACATCGATACTGATACACCTACTTCCAGGAGAGTATTCTTGACTTGGCTAGATGTTGTGAAGAGGTTTTTGTTCACCATGGAAAGGATTCTGTGATTGTCCACCACCACTGTCTACCGTGGATGTCCAGGCCTTTTGGAGTTCACGAGTTCACCAGTGCGCTCTTTTTTTTTTTTTCAAGAATGACCAATTTGTTGATTTGGCCACTCCTAACATTTCCTCCAAAAGAGGACTCAAAAATCACCAATAAATGATTACACCTGAATAGCAAATCAAATACTCCTATCACAAAATACAGGCAGGATAACCAGTATAATGCAAAATATAACATCTTTATTAGATACAAGATAAAATACGGAATATAAAATGGAACTACAAACCCATGATACAAGGATCCCCATACATAATTACTAAAAACCTCCTTTGTGAAAAAATACATGTATAAATACAGCAAAGTGCAAGTGCCTGAGCAATAAATGTAGCAGCCCTAAAGTGACAAGTGTCATGTTAGGGAAAAAAATTAAGCTAGACAGGCACAAAAAGAAGTACAGAATACAGATCAAAAGAGGGGGACCCTGATCCCCAAGATCTGTTTCACCACGTGCTTCGTCCAAGGGTCTTAGACCGGACAAATCAGGTGGTGAAACACGTCTATTTCACTTGCATTGAGAGCTCCTTTGACATCATGTTGTGGGTTCACAGCAACAGCTTCCAAATGCGAATGCCACACCTGGAATCAACTCCAGACCTTTTACCTGATTAATTGATGATGGATTAACAAGGGAATAGTACATGCAGTGCATTAAATAGCTTTGAGATAATTGTCCAATTATATTTGGTCCCCTGAAAAAGAGGCAGCTACATACTAAAGAGCTGTAATTCCTAAACCCTTCCTCAAATTAGGATGTAAATACCCTCAAATTAAAGCTGAGAGTCTGCGCTTTAAGCCCATATTTATTATATAACTGATTATTCAATATGTTTTGGTAAACAGTTAAAATGCCAAAACTTGTGTCAATGTCCAAATAATTCTGGACCTAACTGTAGAATACAAAGCAGCTGTATCTCAAAAAATAAAAAGATTTTTAATAAAATGTATTTAGGAAGTTACACCAATCACACTAATGTAGTTTTACTTAAAAAAAATAAAATAAAAAATGATGTTAAAGGTATACATAGCTGTTAAAGTAAATAATCTCTTTACATCAGCGCCCATATTTATTCATGCAAATCCAGAGTTAGCTTTCACTGTCGAGGTTGATGCTTCTAATTCTGAAGTAGGGGCAGTCCTGTCTCAGTGGTCAGTGGACAAGATATTGTTGCATCCTTGTACTTATTTTTCTTGTCGAATGTCTTGATCTTAAAAACACTATGATATCGAAAATAAAGAACTACTAGGGATGAAGACATCTTTTGGTGGGAACTGCTAATGCTGTTTCTATATTTAGTGATCATAGAAAACTGGAATATATCCGTGATGTGAAAAGATTATTCCCAAGAAAAACTAGCTTTATTTTAGAGCTTTTTTCATAGAGTGTTTGAAGAGTCAGGTCAAACATCCTCTGCAGCTGCCACTCTGCTAACCCTCAAGCAAGGGGAATTGACGGTAGGAGAATATGCCATCTCCTACCGTACACTAGCGGCGGAGCTGGCGTGGAACAATGAGGCCTTGCTGACAATCTTTTGGCAAAGACTGTCCATGCACTTCGAAGACGAGCTAACTGCTCGCAATCTTCCTTCCACTCTGGATGCTCTTATCCTGTTGGCAACCCAGGTCGACATGAGAATCCAGGAACATGCTCAGGAGGTTCAGCGAGAGAAAAGTTTCTACGGTCTGGCACCCTCGTTCCAGAGACCCCAATTGCCTTCCCCCGTCGTTCCACCAGAAGAACCAATGCAGGTGGACAGAATTAAATTGTTCGAGCAGGAGAAACAGCGCAGACGCTCTTCAGGTTTGTGTCTGTATTGTGGCCTCAAAAGCCATTTTGTGAATCAATGTCCACAAAAGCCAGGAAACTCCAGCACCTAGGGATGGTTGGAGAGACAACCCTAGGTGGAATGACACCAAATGCCAAATCCTCTCCAAAATTATCTATTCCTGTAACTATTGTTTCTGGAGATAGATCACACTCCTCCTTTGCCTATCTGGATTCCGGAGCAGCTGCATATTTTATCCAGCAGTATCTAGTGGATCGCCGGCACCTACCCACAGTTCCTCTGGAGAAACCTCTGACTGTTGCCTCTATAAATGGACTACCATAGCCCGATCCTATTGTGTCCATCACTGAAATGCTGACACTACAAGTCGGAGTTCTTCACTTGGAACATATTGCCTTTCTCGTCTTGCCTAAAGCTATCAACGCTATTCTGCTGGGCCTGCCTTGTCTTCATCTACATGCTCCGGTTCTCGACTGGAGTTCCGGAGAAGTTTTCTAATGGGGGTCCAAGTGCCTTCACCTCTGTCTGCCACAGGTTCATCCGGGTTTGCCTCTACTGCTGCCTCAGTCTCTCTCCGATCTACCCTCACATTATGCCAGTTTTGCGGATATCTTCAGCAAGAAGGAGGCAGAGACCCTTCATCCACATCGCATCTATGATTGCCCTATTGAATTGCTTTCTGACGTCTCACCACCTCGTGGACGAGTCTGTCCTCTCTCCCTGCCAGAAACCCTAGCCATATCTGCTAATGTTAAGTATATTCTTGAGAGAGGGTTCATCCAGAAGTCTTCCTCCCCGGCTGGAGCCGGATTCTTCTTCGCGAAAAGGAAAGATGGATCTGTTCCTCCATGTATCGACTAACAAGGTTTGAAGCAAATCATAGTCAAAAACAAATACCCCTTGCCACTTATCTCAGAACTCTTCGACAGAATTTGTGGGGCCAAAGTGTTCACAAAGCTAGATCTACGTGGCGCTTATAACTTGGTACGTAGCCGCAAAGGTGACAAGTGGAAAACCGCATTCAACACCCCAGATGGTCACTACAACTATCTTGTGATGCCTTTTGGACTGTGTAACCCCCCAGCTGTATTCCAGGAGTTCGTAAATTACATCTTCCGTGATCTGCTGTATGTCTGTGTGGTGGTATATATGGATGACATCCTAATCTACTCACCCAAGTTGATGACGCTTTGGAAGCATGTTCGCCAAGTTCTGTTGTGGTTAAGGGGGAATCACCTATATGCTGAACTTGAAAAGAGTGTGTTCGAGAGGAACTCTTTGCCCATCATGGGCTACATCGTATATGACCGTGGACTCAAGATGGATCCAGAGAAGGTGAAGACCGTCTTAGAGTGGCTATGTCCACAGATCTTCGGTCCATACATCGACTTCTAGGATTCGCAAACTTCTATAGGCAATTTATTTTGAACTTCTCATCTCTGACTGCTCCAATCTCTGCCCTCCCCAAGAAGGGGGTGAACGCCAAGGTTTGGCCTCTGGAGGCAGAGTTAGCATCTACCAACCTCAAGAGCGCTTTCACCTCAGCCTCAGTTCTTCATCAACCTGATGTGCCTCGATAGTTCTTAATAGAGGTAGATGCTTCTTCTAAGACATCTTGTTATGGACTTTCCAATGAATCACGATAATCGGAGTGGACGTGCTGTCCTTAGACACCAAAAGAGCATTTGATCTGATAGAGTGATCCTTTTTTTGGACAACCATAAGGAAAATGGGATTTGGCAGCACTTTAATCAAGTGGGTAAAGGTACTATATGCTAACCCGACTGCCAGAGTAAGGCCCTATTCACACAAAGTTTTTTGGCAAGTTGAAACTGCAGCAAAAACCGAGCGGGAAACAGAAGCCACATACCCTATCTTGAGGTGTATTCCACCTCAAAAACCCCACTGAAATCAATGGGAGACGGAAAAAAACCTGCGAACAGCCGGTTTAAAAAAAACGCTTGCAGTTTTTTCCTTTGCCTGTTGAAGAAATAGGTAAGAAAGGTATCAAAAACCGCATAAAAACAATGCGTAAAAAATCACGGCACAAAATGCATCAAAAAACACATAAAAAAAAGCCTGTGGTGCAAAACCACTTAAAAAAAAACGGAGCTGATTTTTCCAGGCAGAATTTTGTGCCTGCAAAAAACTCTGTGTGATCATACCCCAAGTGTGAATGTGTATACCTCAGATAGTTTTCATCTGATAGCTACCAGGGCTGCACCCCTTCCCCCACGTTGTATGCGATTGCTAAGGAGCCCTTGGCAAATTGCATCCGTGATGCAGTGATTCTCCGTCTCTCCAGAGACACTGTTCTTATAGCAGGGTCATTGCTAGGGACTTAAAAGATCAGGGGCACAAGCCCCAAAACATATATTTACCCCCCCACCCCGAAAAATATCTTATTTTTACATATATATTGGAGATAGCATATCTATAAGACCAAGGCTCCTATAGCTACACCCAGGGGCGTAGCTAAAGACTAATGGGCCCAGGTGCAGAAGTTCAGCTGGGCCCCCACCCAAACCCTCCGCACTTCACCTTTTGGACGCTGGACGCAGACCGTAACCCATTGATGCAGCCTGGGGCATTGTCAGAGTCTTAAAAGATCAGGGACACAAGCCCCACCTCATATGTTGTCACCCCCCATAAGAATAATAAATATTGGAGACAGCATATCCATAAGACAACTGTTCCCTTTTCTTCTCTACCCAGGTCCAGAAAACCATGATGACTTCTACCACTCCCGACTTGTCTCTGCACACTAGTTGCTCATAATGCTGCTGCCCCCAATGCCCCATTCATTGCCCCTTCAAAGTAATAGTGTCCCCTTTGCTCCCCAGACTGTATTATTGCTCAGTCTGTGCCCTACAAAGTAATAGTGACCCAACCACACAATCATAAAGCCTCCTTTGTGCCCTACAGTAAGACCCCATGCACACGACCATAGTTACGGATCCATTCACTTCTATTGCCCACAGACACCTAACCCATATATTTATGGGAAGGTGCTCATGTCGTAAAAAAGGCTCCGCAAACGATTGGACATGTCCTATTTCTTGCTTTTTATGAACCGTGCTCCCATACTTTACGGGCAGCTGTCTGCGGCCGTCAGGAGCCGGCTGTGCTCGTATAATGTTAATGATGGGCCTAATTTTTTAAAATTCTATCGAAATTGGGGTCATCCTGGGGAGGCATTGGGAGTTGTCACTAAAGTGCAGAAATTTGTGAAGGACCTGAAAGCAGGTCTGGTCATAGTATTGTGGTACAGTGGACAATGGTATAGAATGTCTGTGGACCAGTAGAATCTCACTTTCGGGCTTTTTAGTGAGACCCATGTTGATGACTAACCCCCAATACTTCTGCATTTCTGCACAATTAGTTGGTTGCCATGGATTGGGCTGGGCATGAAAGGCATTGGGAGTATTCCGAAATAAACTGCTGGGCATAAATGTCGGTTTGATCCACCATAAACTGGATTAAGTTGTTTGTCAAGAATCATTTTAAAAAGCCGATTACAGGCAGCCCCAGCACATGAAAACACTAAAAACACTAACACTTGCTAACGCTAACACTAAATTTATTATTTTTATTTTTAAATGTTGGCACGTAAAACACTAATCACTAACACTGACAAACACAATTTTTTTTTAATAAAACCTAGTAAAACTTACTACACTTACTAACTGACTCTTACTGACGCTTACTACCTGACACTTACTGACACTGACTAACTGACGCTGACTAACTGACACTGGCTAACTGACACTAACTGACACTTACTGACGCTTACTAACTGACAAGTGACGCGACTGACAGTGACGGATTGACGTTGACTGACATGAATGCTACGGATTGACACCGTCAACAGATTGACGCTGATGAAGTGACGCGACGGATTGACGCTAACTGACAACTGATGTGACAAATTGACGTAGACGAGCTAGACAACTACCTAAGAACTAAATCAAATTATTATTTTTTTTGTGAATTATGATTTAAAAAAAAAAAAGAGAAAAAAAATCTCCCTTGTACACTGGGTGGTGGCACGGTCACACACTTGGAACAAGGGAAGTGAAAGTTAGGGGTAATTCTGCTATTTTAACTCTGATGAGCTGACAACACGTACAGGCTCTGATCTCTCCAACTACTATTCACCAACTAAGAAATCAGAGCCTGTATCCGGTATTTTTTGCCAGCCCTGGAAGAAAACGCACTATGATTGGTGGGTCTGACCCACCAATCACAACAATCGCCGGCAATGGACCACTGTTATTGGCCCACTGCCAGTCCCATGGGGCAGGGAGGGGGGATATTTGGAACCATTCTGGGACTTAATTACAAGTTCCGGGAATGTTTTTTTTTAAACTTTTTTATGTAGATACAATGTCATCGGTGGTTCTGTACAGATACACCGATCACATCGATCATTGGCATCGGAGCGCTAATCGGGGTCCATTGCCAGTGACCCGGTTCCTGGTGCACACAATCACTCACAGTGTGCCCTGAGTACGTCTCAGTAACTATATGTCCTCGTGTAGGAAGTCACCTCCCGCGACGATGCATAGTTACTGAGTGGTGTATCTAGGGCTTAAAGTCAAGTGCATAGTTCCCAAATATTTGTGGGTAGATCTTTTGCAATTGGTTTATTTTGTTTTAAATACCTGGCATGTTTGCAATGACATATGCTGTGATTGAGAACACTTCTATTCGAAACATAGGCATACTAATACAGTGATTTTTAACCTAATGGGAAGTGCAGCTTTATACATTTTTCAAACTGGATACTTCTCCTTGCGGCCAGCAAAGTTATATTGACACTCCTTTTTCACGTAGATACAATGTTATCGGTGGTTCTGATACAGCGATCACATCGATCATTGGCATCAGAGCACTAATCGGGGTCCATTGCCAGTGACCCGGTTCCTGGTGCACACAATCACTCACAGTGTGCCCTCGGAACGTCTCAGTAACTATATGTCCTCGTGCAGGAAGTCACCTCCCGCGACGATGCATAGTTACTGAGTGGTGTGTCTAGGGGTTAAAGTCAAGTGCATAGTTCCCAAATATTTGTGTGTAGATCTTTTGCAATTGGTTTATTTTGTTTTAAATACCTGGCATGTTTGTAATGACATATGCTGTGATTGAGAACACTTCTATTCGAAACATAGGCATCCGGAGCTTTGTTTCCCTTTTGCAACATGCTTTTAATGGATTACTAATACAGTGATTTTTAACCTAATGGGAAGTGCAGCATTATACATTTTTAAAGCTAGATACTTCTCCTTGCGGCCAGCAAAGTTATATTGACACTCCTGAATGTTGAATTTGCAAAGCTATACATCATAGAGGAGGCAGTGTGGTAAGCATGAACAAATTTCTGTCTGTCTATGCAGCAAAAAAAAAAAAAAAGGCTAATTATAGTCATAGAAATCTAATACTGAATGATTACTGTGACTTTAATCATTGAAAATCTATAAGGCTTTTCCTAGTTGCGAGTGTAATATTTTCTTTTAAAAATATTAAGGCAATGATTAGAAATGTTCTAAAACAATTTCCATTACAGTAGGCACAATAATATGGAAGCAAGAATTTAAAATGTAAATTATTCTACTGTTCCAAATATTTTTTTTAAATATTATATAACAAGTTATATTACACTTATGGACATTTAACTGCTACATGGCACTGTCATGATGGCAGCCAGATTAAGATTTGGAGGGTGCTATTTGTGTTAGCTGTGGATGATGGAAGACGAGAGTGGGAAAATTATTGCAAATCACTGGAAGTCCAAGGTAAGGAGAAAAAGACCCAAGGAATAGAGTGGAGACAAATATAATCATAACTGGAGGGAGAGGATCCCCATTCCAAGTTTTACTATGGTGCCCTATCGTTACTTGTTGCACCCCTGGAAACACTATGGCACAAATACATATATATACTATGGAACCTATACAACTATTGTGTGTGTAAAGTCATAACTATGTCTCCATATTATTAGATCCCAGGGAATCTGCATCCATTTGAAATGCATGATATAGAACAACATAACTGTATTTAAAAGAATACTGTTTATTGTATTTCACTTGACATGTTTTCCTTTTCTGTACATCATATTTCATCACTGATAAATGCTTTTGATTTTCTTTGATTTTCTTTGATTTTGAAAGATTTATGCTACATATACATTTCTATATGACCTGAGGTCTCTTGCAACCTGGAGTGCTTTTAAATCCCAGAGATGATGAAGCCCAAAGAAAGGACATTTTTTTTTCTACATAATTGTAGATATCACTCAGCAGTTACCAAAACAAACTGTTATTTACTCTGTCTGAAGCTAGGTACAGTGTGGGTAGTTGAAGTGCTATTATTATGCAGCACTCAATGTTATGCTTTAAAACACAATTCTCCTCTCATTAATTCTAATGATACTGCCACAATAGGCAAGGATGGCAATTAAGTGCTTAAATATTTTGAAAGAAAAAGCAAATTTAGATAATGTACACATGTGAATCTCTTGCTACCGAATTCTGTTAAATGGTTTTACATTATTTGATGTGCTTTATTATAACATGAACTGTTCACCACTGCTGGATCTCCTTGATTATCAAAACAAAATAATTATTTTAAAAAGCATCTTGCTATGAAATATTAAATAATTATCACTTTTATAATTCATGTGGTTATATTTTATTGTTATTATTTGTAATTGTTATATTCATAGTTAAGTAAAGTTCACTTGAAATTTTTATGATTTACATTGAACTTTATTAGTTGTTAGGCACTGTCAAAACTGGTTTTATCACGTCCAGTTCTAAAAGAGCCATGAAAGGCAGGAGGGATTCTCATAAAATATTTTTTGTCGACATGGAACATTAAAAAAAACTTTATTTGACAGTTTTTTACTATTCCTCCTAGGGGACTTGAACCAGCGATCATTGGATCACTTGCAAGATATACTGCAATATTAATGTATTGATGTATTGCAGTATATCGCTATACTGATGGTACAAAGATGGTAGACCTGGGGGTCTTCATTAAGCCCCCACGCTGCCACGACGACCATCGGCCCATGGCACATCAGCAGCGATTGACAGCGGCATCTAAGGGATTAAACAGGCAAAATTAAAGTGATCTTGGATTCCGTCAGCTGCAGTGAGGTGTTGGCTGTATTACACAGCTGACACCTGCTAAGAATGGAGTGAGCTTAGCCCATGAGTTTGCTCCATACTTCCCCTTAACGGCTTGCACATACATGTACGTTGCATGTCGCTATGGGGCTAAAAGGAGGGTTTCCCATTATGTTGGTACTAAAGAATGAGAGAGATAGCAAAAAAACTACATCTCATATTTTTACATAGTGTGGTTAAGTGGTTCGTAATAGCATTGCTGTAATATCTCTGGAAGTCTACAGTGGTTGAGGGGATCACCATCCACATAAATTATACAATTTTGTCTGCCTGCATTGCGTAAGGCTTTATACAGATCCCTTTGATCAAAATAAATCAATATGCGGTGAGTTTCCCAGAGGTGCAACAGAAATAATGTATTTAATTAACTTAATGTGTTCTCTTGAACTTTTCTTGAATTGCGTTAAATTATACAGTTTGTCAATATAATCTCCCGCAATACAGTAAAATAATCTATCACAGTCATTCAGTAAAAATATATATACATTAAATTTATATGTTTTTTAACATGAGAGTTTATGGGAGACAGATGGCCGAGCAATGGCATCCATCAAAGGCATCCGTCACAGTCATTCAGTGAAAAAAGCATACATTAAATGTTTTTGACATGGAAGTTTATGGGCAACGGATGGCATCCATCGGAGGTATAGGTTTTTTCTTTACATGTTTGTTTGTCGTCTTACGCCATACATTATGGGATATATCAGAGTTAGAGACAAGTTAAGGAAGGTTACTTCTGTAGGTTTCTGGGTACTTGTCCTTCCTTCCGACGCATCTGTTGTAGGGATTCCATTTTATTGTTTACATGTTTGTTTAATATCTCAGGATATTTCAGGTTTAGGTACAAGTTAAGGAAAGACACAAATGTCGGTTTCTGAGTACTAGGACCCCCCTTCCCTAAGTTTTCCCATGAGTATATCGGCAGTAGAAGATGCAGTCATATACAGTAAACACATAGGTACTGCAGTAATACAGCCAATGTCAGTAAATTAATAAACATAAATTTTATAATGAGGCATATAGCATACATACAGCAGTTAACATAAAAGTAAGTTACCTTTACAGATAGGAGGAAAGAATATAGAAGATACAAATGCAACACTGGACTGTAACACCTGACCGCTCTTTCTTTGTAATTTTGACTTTTTGTCACGTTGATTGACTTTTATTTCTTCAGCATGGCTACTCATGAAAACATTTGCCTCTCTTCTACTGTGTGATCACAGTCTCATCATACCAAGCTGAATTGTGGTATATAATATATACTCTTCACCCCCTTTGTGTATGTGAGATTACTCTCTCCTACAAGATTACTCTCCTCCTACCCACATCTTCCTATCCCCTATGATCACTATAATGTCTCCTCAGTTCCTCCTTTCTCCCTGCTGCTGTCGGGATGGTTCTTCTCAATTGCTTTATTACTAGAGGAGAATAACACCATAACACAGGGCCGATACAGAGAGTGCCTATCGCTCCATAATGTGAAGCCATGGGGTCTCTGTGTTCGTATGTGCAGGCTCCATGCACATTACTCGACATACATTTGACATATGCCATTAGCAAAACAATATTACTAATATAGTAGTCATTAAAAAAGGGAATCTAGGGCCTGAACGCTCCTTCTACTGTTACAGAACCCCGGACAGATCACTAGGCCATTTCTAAAGAAGACTTTTCAACAAGCCTTAACATCGGTGATGAATTAACCAAATTCAGGTCAGACTTTAAACTTATAGGACACAGGCTTGAAAGCCCGGATTCTATAGTGTCTGAGAAAGTGAACTACTCTGAATCAGTGGGACATAAATTACAAGTCCAGGAGTCACAACTAAATAAGGCACTCATCCTCATTGAGTATATGGAAAATAGGAGCCGTAGAAAAAATATCTGGATGAAGGGCTTACTGGAATCATATTCTAACAAAGCCTTGCCCTCCATTGCACGGAAAATCCTCACCTTTCTACTGGGAGAAGAGAGGGCTGCAAAACTTGGGAATGAACAGATACATAGGGCTCTGCGCCCCAAGCCCTGACCGAATGACCCTCCGAAAGACATAATCTGCGGGCTATTGAGCTATGTTGACACAGCTGCTATTTTTTCGGCAAACAGAGATCAGACGAATCTCCTTTTTGTAGAGTCCAACATCCAATTGTACCAGGATATCGCAGCTTCCACTTTAGCCAAAAGATGCATAATGCAACCACTGCTGACGAAACTATTAGACCTCAAGATATCTTACACCTGGCTGTTTCCTTTCAGACTCGCTATACCTAAAGATGGGAGACGTATATTAATACACATTCCAAGTGACCTAGAGGATGTATGGGAATGCTTGGGAATGCCGCCGATAGATATACCATCTTGGATGCCTGCTCAAACGGACATTACCAAGCCAGAATTACCCAAACTAGAACCGTGGTCAGTGTACTCTAAGAATAAATCACCTCGAGGCAAGAAAATGTGTCCAAAACTGACAGGAGAAGACACCACCTGAACTGCCATGTTGTTCCTGTATCTGTCAGAGTTCCTATAATGGGACTTGATCACTTTCTTTGTCCATGTTGGATATATCGAAGTCTACCTTGACTAGTTGTGTTTTGATGCTAACATTTCTCTTTTCTATTTACTAGATTATTCTATTGTTCAGTTTTCAACACCGGAGGAGCCATGTCTCTTCAGGCTCATTGCTCAATGTATTTGGTTGCAAGTACTTTTGATAGATGGGTGACCCATACCTACAGCTTATACAGGGATTTAAGAGTCCATTAGTCCAAATCCCTATATATTTGTTTAGTTAAAGAGGCTCTGTCACCAGATTTTGCAACCCCTATCTGCTATTGCAGCAGATAGGCGCTGCAATGTAGATTACAGTAACGTTTTTATTTTTAAAAAACGAGCATTTTTGGCCAAGTTATGACCATTTTCGTATTTATGCAAATGAGGCTTGCAAAAGTACAACTGGGCGTGTTGAAAAGTAAAAGTACAACTGGGCGTGTATTATGTGCGTACATCGGGGCGTGTTTACTACTTTTACTAGCTGGGCTTTCTGATGAGAAGTATCATCCACTTCTCTTCAGAACGCCCAGCTTCTGACAGTGCAGATCTGTGACGTCACTCACAGGTCCTGCATCGTGTCGGCACCAGAGGCTACAGTTGATTCTGCAGCAGCATCAGCATTTGCAGGTAAGTAGCTACATCGACTTACCTGCAAACGCCGATGCTGCTGCAGAATCATCTGTAGCCTCTGGTGCCGGTGTCCTTGCTCATCTGACACGATGCAGGACCTGTGAGTGACGTCACAGATCTGCACTGCCAGAAGCTGGGCGTTGTGAAGAGAAGTGGATGATACTTCTCTTCTCAAAGCCCAGCTAGTAAAAGTAGTAAACACGCCCCGATGTACGCACATAATACACGCCCAGTTGTACTTTTACTTTTCAACACGCCCAGTTGTACTTTTGCAAGCCTCATTTGCATAAATACGAAAATGGTCATAACTTGGCCAAAAATGCTTGTTTTTTAAAAATAAAAATGTTACTGTAATCTACATTGCAGCGCCTATCTGCTGCAATAGCAGATAGGGGTTGCAAAATCTGGTGACAGAGCCTCTTTAAGTTCTCTCATCTCTTAGATATACTGAACTGTGACCAAAAGTGTCAGGTTCACACTCTCGGAACCAGATACATCTTATCATTTTATATGTGCCTATCCAAAAATGTATTATTATTATTATTATTATTATGTATAACCCTCAGGGGTAATAGGTCCCGGTTTGTGATGTTCTCCACTCCTACCTTGATGCAGTGATGCTTTGGTTCTAGATACCAGCAGAAGGCTGGACATTGCATCATCCTTATTCTTCTTTCAGTGCAAATCAGGTTACCAAGTTTGTTATTGAATTGCTGCAATTCTCTGTCCCTTGTAAATGTTTGTATCTCGTTTATATTGTTCAATTCTCTCTAGGTTTTGTATTTTCTCCCTATCACCACTAACCCCCCTTGTCTTCATTTAAATATGATATCATAGGGGGCGTGGCCAGCAGGCAACATGAGAAGACGTGCTGAGTGAGAGCTCCGTCAGGTAACCCGCTATACTTGCTATCCTGCCTATTATCCTGAGACTACCAGACCTCTAGACAGTTTACCGGAGTAGTGCTGAGACATGGCACCAATGGGTCCCACGAAAGCCACTTTAGCGGCGGAGAAATTGAAGCATTTCACTAGGGACAATTCTCAAAATGGCGCCGCAGCATCTCCGGCACAGTGCTCCAGGCCACCACGTGGTCAAAGAGCCAGCACGACACAGCCTGAGGAGACGGAGCCTGGCCCTGAACTGACTCTGCAACAGGTATATGAACAACTGTTGCAGGCTATAAATCTGTCTACTACTTCGCTGACTGGGAAGATAGAAGAGGTGAGAGTAGATCTCGGCCTGCTGCGCCATGAAGTACAGAAGCTCAGGGAGAGGGTGAAGGAAACGGAACATAGAATTTCCGCCATTGAAGATGCTAATATACGCATTCCTGCAAGATTATCAGCTGTGGAGGCCAAAGTGGAAATATGGCAGCAGAAATGTGACAATTTGGAGAATTGTTCACGTAGAAATAATGTCAGAATTATTGGCTTACAGGAGCGAGTGGAGGGAGCTGTACCTGGCACATTTATTGAGCAGTGGTTCCGGACCACCTTCCCAGAGGCACATTTTTCAGCAGCATTTGCGTTGGAACGAGCACACAGAGTGCCGGCGCAACCACCTCAACCCGGCATGCCGCCAAGGCCTTTATTGGCACGTTTACTCAATTGGAAGGATCGGGATCTGATATTGCAAATGGCTCGCAAGCACCCCAATATCCAGTACGAGAATTCTCGGGTGCTATTGTTTCAAGATTTTTCAGCTGAACTGCAGAAAAAAACGTGCCACCTTTATTGCTGTTAAGAGGAAGATGCGGGACCTGAACATATCCTACTCGATGGCTTATCCAGCTCGTCTACGCATAACTGATGGAGGAAAGGCGGTTTTCTTTGGAAATCCGAGGGAAGCTGAGGAATGGCTGTCTATGCGACCAGGAGAATCCAGTGATCGATAATGGCCACCTGTACTCTGCAGAATTTGTTGTGGTGCCGCATGTCCAGGTCACCGAGAGGTCGATGCATCTTTTCATCCTATTGACTGTCCGGTGTATCCTGTCGAACTTGTGAAGAGGTCTGATGTGTGATAGCGGGGGGAAATTTGGGTTGCTGTTGCTGATTATTTCTGTGTAGCTTACATTTTCCATCTTTAATTGTATGCACAGATACCCCATAATCGTCAGTCCTGGTATACTAGTTACACCTATACCTTTAAGGGATACTGATTAGTTTTCCCATGGGAGGGGACCCCTCTCATGGAAGCCCCCGAAGGGGGAAGTTTTGTTCTGTTGGATAAGAATTAATATGCTTGCTATATACTCAATACATTGTCAATATCATTAATTGATACCTTGTACTCCATGCAGAGGCTAAGTGGGGAGGATTCCTGTAATATATATGTGGGTGTGATTTCATAGCTGACCTGAGAGTGATGTCATTGAACATTAGAGGCATGGGTACCCCTCGCAAGAGAATTACAGTATTTGCACATGTGCGGGAATTTGGTCCACACATTCTGTGTCTTCAGGAGACCCATCTAACGGCCGATACTGTTAATCGTTTAAACAAACCCTGGGTTCAATGGGCGGAGCACTCGTGGTATACGTCGTACTCTCGAGGGGTTTCTATACTAGTCCACCGGTCAGTGAGATGGAGTGTGAAGGACACGGAGGGTAGACATGTCTTTGTCCATGCATATCTTAATTGTGTGTCCTTTTTTGATCATGGGGGTATATAACCCGCCTCCGGCAAACCTGTCAATCCTACAGTTAGCAATTAATTTTGTTTATAATTACCCTGACGCTAAGGTACTGTGTATGGGAGATTTTAATATTTTACTGAATCCGACTCTTGATAAATTTACACCCCAGAACGGAGATGGGGAACTGAACTCATCCTCGAACTTGCAACGATTGGCAGGTGAGATGGGATGGGTGAAGTTGTGGAGACTGAAACATCCCCAATCTTTAGAGTTCTCATGCTTTACTCCTGCTAGGGGGGCGTTATCCAGAATTGACTAAATGTTTGGCTCAACCTAGGATGTCTGATATTGACTACGCTCCTCCTAGCGCATCGGATCATGTGCCCCTGCGGGCGACATTTCGGTTGTGTGATCGACAGGCTAGTAAACTGAATTGGAGAGTTCATCCATTTTGGCTGTCCCTGATTGGGCCCAATGACTGCATTCCTGACCGGATAACTACATTTTTTTGACATTCATGGTGAGGAGACTGACACTTTGCTCAAGTGGGATACGTTTAAGGCATATTTAAGGGGGTGTGTGAGATCCACTATTTCTTTCATTAAAAAAACGTCACGGGTAGAGGAGGATAGATTGGCCATGACTTGCAAAGTCCTGGAAAAGGCGTTCACTGATGAGCCTTCTGAGGAGTATAGAAGCAAACAAATAGGTGTGCAAGGGCACAGAAAATCCCAATTTCCCAGCTGCTATAGAATTGTAGCATTCATTAAAATATAGCTTTTATTATTTAATTTAGAAACAGGATGCAGCAGAAATGTACAATATTGAATTAAGTTAAAAGGTTCAGTGTTGGTTAGCCTGACGTTTGGGATCATGTATTTGTTTTGATCTCATGGATAGAGTGTGGCAGGCATAGTCAGCAGCTGGAGACTGCTTGAAAAGCCTCTGAAGTCACACGGGTGATAGAGTGCAGTGGCTAAACCGACAGTGATTATTAAAAAGGCGCTAGCCCCCCCGACATGTTTCACTGCTCCAGCAGCGTCCTCAGGGGATAATTTCAGGGCTATTACTCGCGCGTGCGAATTTCTCTTCCTTATATAGTACGGAGACACGCCTACCATGGTGTGTCATCCCCTTGGGGCGGCCAATAGAATTTGTGGACAGAGACAAGCCTTCTCTGTGTTTGACTGACACAGAGACCAGCCTATACAGTGAGGATGTCGTTGTTCCAAACAAATGGCGTTCTTGGCGCATGCGCACCACAATAAAGTCAGGCGATAGAATTTGGAGATCTCAAAAGGCCGCTGTCATCACCGGAAAGAAAAGGTAGTAAACTGGGACTGAACGTTGCGCTATATGTACAGGCGTATTATGTGTTGCCGGCTTGGTCTTGATTGTCCTCAGTACGGTAGGAGTACTTGTATTAGGAAATTGCCGGTTCCATAGATATATATATCAGTTTATACAGTTGATGATACCGTTGTTAGGATCGAAATATCAGTTTTGGCGCATGCGCGCCTTAGTCAGTTCGCACATATTGATATTTTCGTCAAGCTAGTCAGTGCGGAACTCAGTAAACTCAAAACACAAAAATACGGAATTAGGAACAACTTGAGTCAAATGGAACAGACTGCCTTAGAAGCACTCTGTAAGAATAATGAGATTGTACTAAAATCATCTGATAAAGGTGGCAATATTGTCATCTTAAACAGAGATGACTACACTTCCATGGTCCATAGGTTGCTGGATGACACAACAACCTACACTATTCTAGAGAAGAACCCCACTGAGTCTTTTCTTTTGGAACTTGGCCTCCTTCTCAGCGAGGCCAAATCTAAATAACTAATCACTCAGGATGAATATAAATTTCTGTTTAATGCCACACCTACTCTATCTACCTTCTACGCAGTACCAAAGATCCATAAGAACACTAGGCCCGTTCCCGGTAGACCGATTGTATCGGGCAACGACAATCTGACCCAAGGAATAAGCATGTATGTTGATGAAATTTTGTCTCCATTCGTCAGAGCCTTACCATCCTTTTTAAAGGATACCAAAGACACCCTCACCAGAATCCAAGAGATCAATGTGTCCACTACAACACTAATAGCCACCATAGATGTAGAGTCCCTCTACACTAACATTAAACACGAGCTTGGTCTAAAAGCAGTTCAGCACTTTCTGAACACAAAAGGTACACAGTTTCGCTCACACAATAATTTCACAATTTCACTTCTACATTTTCTTCTCACACACAACTATTTTCTTTTTGATGGTAAATTCTGTCATCAACTTAAAGGCACAGCTATGGGCACGGTCTGCACACCCACATATGCCAACTTATTTCTGGGGTGGTGGGAAGACACATTCATTTTCAACGAGGATTTACTTTTTTTCACCAGTCATATTTTGTTTTGGGGCAGGTATATAGATGATATACTAGTTTTTTGGGATGGTGATAATACACTCTTTCTTGACTTTATGGATATCCTCAACAACAACACCATTGGGATGCTTTTCACTCACCAAATACACACTAACCAAATTAATTTTCTTGACCTTCAGATCTCTTTGGATTCTGGTGGGAATGTCCATACTAACATCTACCGCAAGGCAACAGCCACAAATAGCTTCCTCCATTGGTGGAGCTTTCACCCACCAGCCCTCAAAAAAGGGATACCAATAGGGCAATACCTTAGAGCCAGGAGAAATTGCTCTGACGAACAAACTTTCCAACAAGAATGCGATACCCTTTTTCAAAAATTTACGGCACGAGGATACCCCAAAAAAACTTTACACAGGGCATATGCCAGAGCGAGGGCTGTCTCAAGAGACGAACTCCTATACGGAAATAAACAACTAGTCAAAAATAGAGAGCAACACCCCTCCACTATCAGATGCATTGACAACTTTGACACCTGCTCTCCTCTCATATCTAATATACTGCGAAAACATTGGTCCATTTTACAAGCAGACCCTGATTTAGCTGAGGTCATTTCTGATAGTCCAAGTATCACATACCGACGCGGCAAGAACCTTCGGGAATATCTCACACATAGCCACTACACCACAACATCTATTCCTTGCAACACCTGGCTTCCACCACCCAGTATAGGTTCATATCCATGTGGCAGATGTACTTTCTGTCCGTATATGCCAAAAACTAAGATCTTTAACAACCTGGTGGACGGCAAACAATACACCATCAGGCAATTTATCAACTGCCAGAGTAGCGGGGTCATATACGCCGCCATATGTCCATGCCCAAAACTCTATATTGGAAAGACCGTTCAACAGCTAAGAAGAAGAATCTCTAAGTACGTTAGCACCATCAAAACACGAGAAGACACACCACTTTCCAGGCATATTAGATTTTTTCATCATGGAAATGCAAATTCCCTTCATTTTTGGGGAATTACACAAGTCAAATTAGGTCCTAGGGCCGGTAATTTAGACAAAAAATTATTACAGGAAGAAGCACGCTGGATACATAGACTCAGTTCTCTCAGTCCCAATGGTCTAAACGAAGGCTTCACCTTCGCCGCCTTTTTATAGTTTCCCCTACTCATCTACTAATTGAATACCCCCACAGTCACTGGTACTGATGGTTATTAACTATTACCTACTACTCTATTACTATGTGATACAATTTTTTAAAAACCTCTAAAAATATACAAAAAATATATAAATATACAAATATATTAATAGAACTTTCGAGCAGACCTAACATTAGGTTTATTATTTAGTGCTCTCGTACAATTTGAAACTAATATCATCCTTTCCCTTCCTTTTATGTATGTCATCATGTCAACACATTTATACAACCAGCTACTTCAGAATAGCGTAGTCTCACTACATGTAGGTAAATTAAGACGCAATAAACAGTAGTCATACTATATATAGGTAAACCTAAACTTAGCTGACAATATGCAGTGCGTCTGTACACACAGCGCATTGTTCTTTTGCGGCATTCATTGATGATGACAGCGGTCCTTTTAAACATAGTAATCCAACACCCGATTTAACTAGGGCGCGCATACGCCGAAACTGATATTAAATCCTAACAATAGCCACATTAAATCATCATCTCAATATATATATACCTAGAGGTGACTGCTTTCAAATACGGCAGTCACACTATACATAGGCAATACCAAACGTAGCTGTTAATATGCAGTGCGTCTGTACACACAGCGCACCTTTTCCTATTGCGGCGTCTTTGATGATGACAGCGGTCCTCTTAAATATCACAACTCTAAGACCCGATCTGACTAAGGCGCACATGCGCCAAAACTGATATTTAGATCCTAACAACGGTATCATCAACTGTATAAACTGATATATATATCTATGGAACCGGCAATTTCCTAATACAAGTACTCCTACCGTACTGAGGACAATCAAGACCAAGCCGGCAATACATAATGCGCCTCTACATATAGCGCAACGTTCAGTCCCAGTTTACTACCTTTTCTTTCCGGTGATGACAGCGGCCTTTTGAGATCTCCAAATTCTATCGCCTGACTTTATTGTGGTGCGCATGCGCCAAGAACGCCATTTGTTTGGAACAACGACATCCTCACTGTATAGGCTGGTCTCTGTGTCAGTCAAACACAGAGAAGGCTTGTCTCTGTCCACAAATTCTATTGGCCGCCCCAAGGGGATGACACACCATGGTAGGCGTGTCTCCGTACTATATAAGGAAGAGAAATTCGCACGCGCGAGTAATAGCCCTGAAATTATCCCCTGAGGACGCTGCTGGAGCAGTGAAACATGTCGTGGGGGCTATCGCCTTTTTAATAATCACTGTCGGTTTAGCCACTGCACTCTATCACCCGTGTGACTTCAGAGGTTTTTCAAGCAGTCTGCAGCTGCTGACTATGCCTGCCACACTCTATCCATGAGATCAAAATAAATACATGATCCCAAACGTCAGGCTAACCAACACTGAACCTTTTAACTTAATTCAATATTGTACATTTCTGCTGCATCCTGTTTCTAAATTAAATAATAAAAGTTATATTTTAATGAATGCTACAATTCTATAGCAGCTGTGAAATTGGGATTTTCTGTGCCCTTGCACACCTATTTGTTTGCTTATATAATCTATCCCTGCCAGCTACTAGGGTCCCTATTAATTTTTCTGAGGAGTATAGATTACGCTGGCAGCAGGCTGGCAGATTATCTCTGCTACATCTTAAAGAGAAGGGGGATAGGAAGTTGTTTTTTCTCAGGCAAAATGCCTTTGAATTGGGCAACCAGTCTGGTAGATTATTGTCGCATACAGTGCATTCTAATCAGTCATCTCCTGCCATTCTGCATATTCTGGATGAGGGACGTCAAACACTTAGTGATGCTGAACAAATTGGTGATAGGTTCCGCCGATTCTATATTGAATTATATACATCCCAGTGTGAGTACTCAGATGAGTCATTGATTGAATATTTGGAGGGGCTCGCCTTCCCACAGTTATCGGGAGAACATAGAGATTGCTTGGATGAGGCTCTTACTCTGGAAGAATTGCAGACGGCTGTACAGGATTTAGCTAGTGGGAAACCGCCTGGGCCTGATGGGGTTCCATTGGAGGTATATTACAGATATTTGGAGATTATTGGTCCCGAATTGCTCCAGATGTATGCGGCAGCTTTTGAGAAGGGAGTCTTGCCCACTTCCTTGTACGAGGCTACTATTATTATTTTGCTGAAACCTGACAGAAAGCCCATGGAGTGTGGATCATATAGACCTATCTCCTTACTCAATTTAGATTATAAGATTCTGACAAAAATATTGGCAAATCGACTTAATCCTATTATCACCTCATTAATACATGAGGATCAATCCGGCTTTATTCCTGGAAGATCCACTTCGGGAAATATTTGTAGGGTCCAGGCGGTTTCACAGGTAGGGGGAAAATTACATAAACAATGGGCGTTGGTGTCTCTTGATACGGCCAAAGCCTTTGACTCCGTGGAGTGGAGATATCTGCAAGCGGTATTGTCTAAATTCGGATTTGGATCTGGATTTTCCAAATGGATATCCATTTTATATATGCACCCCAGGGCAAACCTCTTGGTTAATTTTATGGGTACTGCATTTTTCGAACTAAGTCGGGACACCAGACAAGGCTGTCCGCTATCCCCTCTTCTCTTTGCTTTAGCCATAGAACCTCTTGCCATTCACATCGTCAGGATCACATATTTCAGGTAGTTCTAATTGGTAACAGAGAAAGCAGGATATGTCTGTATGCGGATGATTTAGTTCTCTACATGTCAGAGGTTCATGATACTCTTCCACGGGCTATTGATATTGTGAACCGTTTTGGCCGCTATTCTGGTCTTCTGATCAACTGGGCTAAGTCGGCTCTGATGCCTTTGTGGGAGGTGGACTGGCCAGAGGTGTATTATAATCTGCCTGTGGTTACTAGCTTTAAATATCTAGGCATATACATTACAAAACTTCCTGAGGAGTCTCATAATAAGAATATATACCCCTTTGAGATTCTTTTTGTTGACAAATTTAAAGCATGGAAAACTTTGCCGTTGTCAGTGGTGGGAAGGGTAAACTTGGTGAAGATGATCCTTTTACCAAAGGGATTATACTTACTGGAGCACGCAAGTGGTCCTATCCCGAGATCCTTTTTTAATAGGCTGCACTCCTTGATAGCTAGTTTTATTTGGGGGAAATCCCGTAGGAAACTTGCATTGGTCAAGTTACAGCGCCCGAAGGTCAGGGAGGGACTGGCACTGCCTGATTTTTATATTTACTTTTTGAGTTGTCAACTGCGTTATTTGAAGTAATGGATTGATCAGGGCACAGAATCCTTTTCCGATTATGCTTTAGGTCAGGTGCTGGGGGTATCTGTCCTGTGGCCTGTACTGGAGAACCCCACTCTGTTTAGAGGGAAACTGCTTCCACTTCACAGACTGGCACATCAGGTGTGGAAGGCGGCTAAGCTGCTGTGTGGATTTGGGGATCTGGAGGAGGGGACACCGTTGTGGGGAAATCCCATGTTCCCGCACTTACACACATTGGAAGGGTCCGAGTTTTGGAAGTCCAAGGGAGTTCTGTGTTTTTGGGATATTTATAAAGACAATGTGTTGTTATCATTCACTCAGATGATGGAGGGCTATAATTTACACCGTACCCAGTTCTTCAGGTACTTACAGCTCTGACATGCGCTGACCTCGCAATTCAGGACACAGTCCCCGTCTCTTTCGAAGTTCCCATTGATTGGAGTTCTGAAGACACAGCGACCCAAGGGTATTATTTCGGTCTGGCGGACAGTTATCCCAGATTTGTCTGAGGAAGAATGGTCAGAGGCCCTGGAATCTCATTTATTGGTATCTCCTTCCGTTAATAATAGACTGACCCAACTGTATATAATACACCAGTGTTATTTATTACACCAACTAGTCTGTACCGTATTCGTACGATGCCCCATACAGAATGTCATAGATGTCGCTCCTCAGGGGCAAACTTCATACATCTTATCTGGAGCTGTCAGTGTATTAGCTCCTTCGGGGATGGGGTACTCGAGGTTTTGAATAGTATTATATTGGTGCCTATACCCAAGACACCAGAAATTGGTTTGCTGGGACAGTTGCAGGAGGAGAATTGGCCATTCCACAATCGGATATTTATTAGGGAAATTTTGTTCCTAGCTAGGAAAGCTATAGCCTTGAGATGGATGGCGGACAGACCCCCACGCTTACACAATGGAAATCTATAGTTAATCAAGTCATCCCATTTGAGAGAGTGGTTTATAGAAATAGGAAATGTGACCATAAGTTTGGGAAGATTTGGGTTGGCTGGCTATCCTCACTAGAGATGAGCGAACCGGGACAACCGAACCCGGTTTCGGTCCAAACTTCAGGAAAAGTTTGGTTCGCAGCGAATCCGAACTTCACCGGGTTCGGCCGAACCCGTTTTGACCGAACCCGGCCAAAAATATTATACAAATCGGCAGCCACTTGTCTCTATCAATCACTGATAGAGAAAAGAAGCTGCTGATTAAAAATAAAATAAAAAGCATTTCATACGTACCTGGTCGTTGTCTTGGTGACAAGTCCCTCTTCTTCCTCCAGTCCGACCTTCTTTTCTAAAGCGGCAGCCTGTGATTGGCTGCAGAGGCCTCTGCAGCCTGTGATTGGCTGCAGCGCTCACATGGGCTGCATCGTCATCAAGGAATGTCGGGCCGGATGTTGAGAGGGACGCATCACCAAGGCAACGGCCAGGAGACCGGAATGGAGGAAGCAGGAAGTTCTCGGTAAGTATGAACGTCTTATTTTTTTACAGGTTACTCTATATTGTGATCAGTAGTCACTGTCCAGGGTGCTGAAACAGTTACTGCCGATCAGTTAACTCTTTCAGCACCCTGGACAGTGACTATTTACTGATGTCACCTAGCAACGCTGCCGTAATGACGGGTGCACACATGTAGCCACCCGTCATTACGGGGCCTCATGCACACGACCGTAAAAACACCCGTTATTACGGGTCGTAATTACGACCCGAAATAGCGGGCGCATAGACTTCTGTTAGCCACGGGTACCTTCCCGTTTTCTCACGGGAAGGTGCCCGTGCCGTTAAAAAGATAGAACATGTTCTATTTATTTATTTTACGGGCCGTGCTCGTAATTACAATTACACAAAGAAAGGCTGCCTGCAACGGCCAAGCCCAATTTCCCAGCTACCAAAAAGAAGTAAAATAATTAACCTTTATTCAGCTACGTATAGCTAGACAGACCACAATGAATGAATTAAAATTGTAACTAGCCGAGAACCGGACACATACATGTGTTTCCTGATTTAACAGGCACACATAGTTTTAGACATAGGAGTGCTAGTATCTTCCCTAGCCAGTTAGATTGTTGAAATAACTAATAAGCAACAGTAGGTCCGGTCAGCGGCAGTGTTTAAAAACTTAGCAGCCCCCCCCCCGACATGTTTCGCTACCAAGTAGCGTCCTCAGGGGTACACGGGGCTAATGGCGGCGCGGAATGAAGGAGATCCTGATATAGACACGTCAGATGACACATCTGAGGGTGTGTCAGGCCAGATAGCCTATGGCGGTGAGGGAGACACTACGGCCTCTCAGCTGTGTTTAACCGGTGAATGAGCAGTAGAGTAGGATAATCCACTCGTAAATAGGAGGCGGCACATGCGTATAGAGATGAGAAGAGAACTTAGTGTGTTCAGCCTTGCTCGGACCGTAACTCTCCGAGTGAGTCACCAGAGCATGCGTGGATGAGCAAAGTATCAACATAGTGCTAAAGAGGTTCACCCTGGCTGCCCATGACTTACCAATATGTACGATGGTACTGTTTACCATCATCATGACTGGCGTGTGTACACTCACAAGACCAACCAGTGGTGGGGGCAGCAGGGTAATAGGGCATATAATTGCTGAAGGCAATTGTTAGATAAATAGGACTGGCGCCGATAAACAACAGAGGGCAGGAGATAATCCAATAATGGAGAGAGACCTCCATGTATACCGTCCCCACATACCCCTGAGTGCACACATTAGACAATCAGCAGCTGTGCCGCAAACAAAGTCACAGACAGCATCTATGGACAAGGGGATTACCTATTCACATTCAATGCTCAGATTATCGCTAAAAATGAGGCGCATGCGCACTGCTGTAAAAGCCATACCCAGAGTTGAAACACAAAGAGGTCACCTCCCATATAAATGTACAAGAATAGATTGGATAGCATATTAGTTCCTTACAGAAAAAAATGCCATTCATGATTTTAAGAATACTACAGAGGTCCCCATTTGGGGATATGCCATACACCTGAAAAGTATCACAGGATCAAATAAAAAAATAATTTAATGTGTCAGTGACAGTGAACCGCTGCCATCATGTGGTCAAAACTATAATAAGATATAAGCACATCGACTAATCTTACCACTTAATTGCAAATGGTTAGTTATGTTATTTAAAGGAATTCTCCACGTATACATAGAGGAATCTGTAAATGACAGGCAAGTAGTATTATAATTTTTAGTAATTTTTGAATATATATATGTACAGTTCTACAGAGATCCAACAGTGTAGATAAAGACAACACCGAGAATGAATTCTCAGTGTCCAACTGTAGAGTCAAAGAAACGCACTGAATTCACCACGTAATGGTAAGAGCAGAGTTCACAGCAGCACAGAATATTTCAGGAGAGGAGCGTGCAGATTCTGTGCTGCTGTGAACTCTGCTCTTACCATTACGTAGCTCAGTCTGTTACCTCTCCTCCACTCCTGTCCTCAATAACACCTTCACATGATTGGCAAGTCACCACCCCGCACAAGATCCGCACGCTCATCTCCTGAAATACTCTGTGCTGCTGTGAACTCTGGTCTTACCATTACGTGGTGACTTGCCAATCATGTGAAGGTGTTATTGAGGACAGGGCTGGAGGAGAGGTAACAGACTGAGAGCTACATAATGGTAAGAGCACAGTTCACAGCAGCACAGAATCTGCACGCTCCTCTCCTGAAATACTCTGTGCTGCTGTGAACTCTGGTCTTACCATTACGTGGTGACTTGCCAATCATGTGAAGGTGTTCTTGAGAACAGGAGTGGAGGAGAAGTAACAGACTGAGAGCTACGTAATGGTAAGAGCAGAGTTCACAGCAGCACTGAATTTGCATGCTCATCTCCTGAAATACTCTGTGCTGCCTTAAACTCTATTCACAGGTCAGGATCCTGTTTCTTTTAAATGCTGCACTGTAGCGCAGCCTTATATAGTGGATCAAGCGGGTTCCCCAGCAGCATTTAAAATAAACAGTGTGTGTGTTTGTGTATGTGTGTGTTTGTCTATATATGTGTGTTTGGGTATGTGTCTTTGTCTGTTTTTGTTTTTATATGTGTGTTTGTGTATATGTGTGTGTGTGTTTATGTGTGTTTGTGTATATATGGGTGTGTTTGTGTATATGTGTTTGTGTATATGTTTGTGTATATGTGTGTGTATATATGGGTGTATTTGTGTATATGTTTGTGTGTAGATGTATGTGTGTGTGTTTTTGTATATGTGTGTGTTTGTGTATATGTGTGTATATGGGTGTGTGTTTATGTGTGTGTTTGTGTATATATGGGTGTGTTTGTGTATATGTGTTTGTGTATATGTGTGTATTTGTGTATATGTGTGTGTTTGTGTATATGTGTGTGTTTGGGTATGTGTGTTTTTGTTTGTATATGTGTTTGTGTATATGTGTTAGTTCGTGTATATGTGTGTGTATATGTGTGTGTGTTTGTGTATATCTTGTTGTGTTTGTGTATAACTGTGTATATGTGTTTGTGTATATGTGTGTGTGTGTGTTTGTGTATATGTGTGTGTTCGTGTATATGTGTGTGTTTGGATATGTGTGCTTTTGTTTGTATATGTGTGAGTTTGTGTATATGTGTGTGTGTGTGTGTATGTGTTTGTCTGTTTATGTGTGTGTGTGTGTGTGTGTGTGTGTGTGTGTGTATATATCTTGTTGTGTTTGTGTATATATGTGTGTGTTTGTGTATGGTTGTTTGTTTGTGTGTGCGTATATATATGTGTGTAGGTGAGTAGAAGTATTGTTCACATTGATAACTGTTTTTTTATGTTGTTGCAGATTTTGATGTACCGATTGGACTACATCTTCGATTCGTTGGACTACTGCGTAGATCTACGTTTTTTCAAATTTTAATAAAATGGTTAACGAGGGTTTTGTTGGGGATTTCTTATTTCAATAAAAAAGAATTGTCTTTGTGGTTTTTTTTTAACTTTATTAGTGCCTAGATAATGGCAGTTGGCTGATTCACAGCGTCCATTATTAAGGCGGTACGTAGTGTTAGCCGGTGCAGAGGCTAGCACTAACCACCCATTATTACCCCGGTACTCACCACCACCAGGGGTGCCGGGAAGAGCTTGGTACGATCCAGTACCCGACCATCTGTTGTGATGGTCGGGTACTGGGGCGGCCGTAGGCTGGTATTATGAGGCTGGGAAGGGCCAAAAACAGTGGACCTTCCCACCCTTGTAATGCTAGGCTGCTGCTGCTGTGTTGTATCGGGCTGGTTATAAAAATGGGGGGGACCCCCACGTCGTTTTTTTTTTTTACTTTAACAAATTTAACAATAGACGGGTCCCCCACATTTTTAATAACCAGCCATATACAAGGCCGCAGCAGTCTGGCATTACATGGGTGGGAAGGGCCACTGGTTTTGTCCATTCCCAGGCTAATAACACTGTGTTGTATGTGGCTGGTTATGATAAATTGGGTGGAACCCCATGTCTTTTTTAAAAAATAAATAAAAATTAATAAATAAATAATTTAAAAAAAATGATGTGGGGTCCCCCCCACTTTTATAACCAGCCAGATACAACACAGCAGCAGCAGCCTAGCATTACAAGGGTGGGAAGGTCCAGTATATAAACGCCAGTATAAAGAGGTTTGCTGGCGACAAGCCGGGGGTAGCAAGATGGCTACTGCCCCACTTCCGGAACCACGTCATCAGAGCGGACATGAGCAAGCGGTGTCTGACCTCTTACACTGCTTACACTGACATGAATTACATCTAATTACGCCAGTATATAAGGGAGGGTCCCGCTGGGAAGACGCCACCCCCGGACGAAGGCATTCGCTGAAACGCGGGTCTGGCGTCTCCCCCATGCGGTAACATGAATCTGGGTACGTACTATCATTTCTGTATTATACTCTTGTGGCTGCTTGGTCATTAGATTTAGGCTGTATTTTGTATACATCAGTCCTTTTTGTACTGTTTTGCTTTGTAATTTACCTTTACTGGTTATATTTCCTGATACCAGCAATTCGTGTTTTCATACTGGAAGCACATTATCCTTACATATTAGCACCTTACAAATATACTGTTTCTTACATGTTATTTATATTCAGCTTATCACCGATATCAGCATCTAACCCTGGGTCTCTATTACATATGCTTATGTCCCAATACCATTTCATGTATCCTGTATGGGCTGACGCCTTTTTTACATTGTATGACTCATTTTTAATTGTTTGTGTCTCTATTTGTTAATAAAGAAGTTTCTTTCTACTATACATTATGTGACTTGTAATCATTCTGATTCATTGATATATGATGTGCCTTAAACATTGTAAATTCTTTGTTGCAAGCTTGAAGTTCAATAAAACGAGTTTAAAAAAAAAATATGATATCATAGAAACCTGGCATGGATATTACATTTTGTACAAAAATGGCATCAGTCAAGTTGGTAACGTATAACACTAATGGGCTGAATACTACTATAAAACACAATCAAATTATAGCCTTACTCAAAAGGGAACAAGTATATATTGCTTTTTACAGGAAACTCACTTTAAATAGGTTAAGGTGCCAAAATGATCTACTAATTATTTCTCCTCTTGGTTCTATAGCTGCAGCCCCGCCTCTGCTTCGCGAGGAGTCTCCATAGCACTCCACAAGGACTTACCATTCATTTTGACCACTAGACATGACTCGAGGGATGGCGGAGCTTGCTTTAATAGAGGCAAGTTGGAAACACTACATTGCATGCTATCAAATCTGTATGTACCTAACACATCACAGATCTCCTGGCTTCTTCATATTTTGGAGGAGTTACAAGCTTTCCCTATTATAATAGGTGGAGACCTAAATCTGACATTACACCCAGAGATTGATACCTCCACACAGATCCACTCTTCCTAAAGCTGGACGTAGAAAGCTGTTGCGTAAACTGCAAGAGCTTAATTTGTTAGACTCCTAGAGGATATTACATCCTGCATCTTCTGACTACACGTTCTATTCCAATCCACAGAGATCGCATCGGAGACTGGATTACCTGCTTATACATACCCATTTAATACAATCCTTACAGTCCGCAAATATTGGCTAAATGGCTGTTTCGGACCATGCATCAGTGTTTTCTACATTGATTATTTTTGCACTGCCTGTGAGGGAATGAACAAACCCCTAGAACATATTAGTTCCTTGACAAACATTTTGAGATCATATTTTGAGGTAAATGCTGTGGAAGATGTCTCAGCAACCATAGTGTGGGAAGCCCACAAAACATTTAACCAAAGTAAAGAAAGAAAATGGATAAATTGCTTTCCTCTTTGCTAACACAAATTGCAACCATTAAAAAACTGCACATGCTATCCTCTACTAAAACCCTACAAAATGAATTGAATATTCTCAGAACCAAACTGTAACATACATTGAACAGTAAGTCGTAAAATGTATGCCCACTGTGAGAAGGGAGCAAAATAAATGTCTGCTCTTATTAAGAAACAAAAGAAAAAAATCCATTATTAGTCATGTCAGATCACCTGATGGTAATGACTGCACAGTCACAGCGGATATTGCGGAAGCTTTTTGTAGTTATTACTCTGGCTTGTACAATATCCCAATGTCCCCATCCATATCAGAGGACACTAGACGGAAACAAATTCAAGATTTTCTAGACCCATTAACATTACCTACACTTACTGAAGAAGAGGCTGATGACCTCATGAAACCTATAACACTAGAGTAAGTTTCGATGATTTTGCGCTCGTTTCCCTCTGGGAAGAGTCCTGGCCTGGACGGTCTCACAGTTAAGTATTTCAGGAAATGTAAGGACATATTACTTCCCCATTTAGTTATAGCTTTTAATGAATTATTACAGGGAAGGGTCTAACAGAACAATCCCATGGGGCATATATTACGATCTTGCCCAAGAAAGGTATGGACCCTGCATTATGCTCAAGTTACAGGCCTGTATCCCTTCTGAACTTAGACTTAAAAATCTGGGCTAAATTGCTCTCTACTCGTATTAGTAAATACTTAGCTAAACTTATCCACCCGGATCAAAAGGCTTTTGTGCCAGGGAGGGAGGGAAGACTACGCCATTTGCCTGATGAATTGCATTTAGTTTGCCCATAACTCTAATGTGCCCATGATTCTTTTAGGTACAGATGCAGAAAGGCATTCGATAGAGTGACATGGGATTTTATGGCATCTACTCTTGCTAAACAAAATTTTCTTGCTATCTTTGTAAGGGCAATCTTTACACTTTACAGTAGACACCTACAGTTAGAATCAGAGTGAATGGTGTTCTGTCTCCCTCTTTCTCTATCAGCAATGGCACCAGACAAGTCTGCCCTTTGTCTCCCACCCTATTTATGTTAACATTAGAAACTCTCTTGCAGACACTGAGACAAGATAGCTGTATTGTGGGTCTTAATATAAAATTGCGAATACACCTGGTTGCTGCCTTTGCAGATGACCTATTTCTAATCATCACAAACCCTTTGTAGGCTCTTCCACATCTTCTGGACATATTTTGCATGTATGATCTTATATCTAATTTTAAGGTTAATTATGCCAAATCGGAAATTCTGAATGTATCTCTGCCACCTAGATTAGCTAGAGAACAAGCGTCAAACTCTGAATTTATGTGGCCTAACTCCTCAGTTAAATATCTGGGTATTCAATTACCTAGAGACCTTCATTCATTGTATGCTCTAAATTACCAACCATTGCTTAAAAAGATTCAACATCTACTCGCTTCCTACCAACTCCCCTACCTCTTGTGGATAGGGAGGAAGAATCTTCTTCAAAACTACGTACTTCCTGTTATATTATACACCATAACAATGATACCCATTCATTTGCCTAAGACATTTTTTCAGAGTGTTCGTAAACTCTTCTCCACATTTCTCTGGAAAAAGAGGAGACCTCTTATTTAATATTGTCTTCTTTCAATAAAAAAAATTTCATGGAGGTCTTGGACCTCCTAGCATTGATGATTACTATAAGGGTATACACATGCAGAGATGGCTGGATATGGCTTCCTATATTGGGGATCCTGAGGGGAGTACTTTGTCGTCACTACACTGTGGAAAATTTCTGTTCTCTTTTGTGGGTGCCAACTCAACATGATGTCAGGTCTATGTCAAATACTTTACTTAGGGTTACCCTGGCAGTCTGACGAGAACTTGGTTTGTCATCAAAAGTGGTTCCTCAGCCATCATTTGTTCTCTGCGGCCAAGGCCTTAGTGCCTCTACATTGGATTGCGGATGGCCCCTCCCACTGCTGGCCAGTGGGTTAAAAAAGTAAATAAAATGGAAGAATTAACCTATAGGGTCGAAGGATCCTACGACTCATTTGTAAAGATATGGTCTCCATGGATACAACAAAGAGACACTCTGACACAAAATATAACTTATGCATATTATATTTATCATATAAGCTTGACTACAACTAAAATAGTATATCTGATTTTTCCTCCCCCTTCTCCCCTTATAATTGTATATATATATGTGTGTGTGTTTGTGTGTATTAAAACCCAGTTGATTGACCTTCACTTAGGATTTTTATATACTAATCCAATACAGGCCAACAATTCTCTACCTGTACAACTGAACCCAATTGACTTGTAGCCATCCCATTATTTTCTAGAGTCAGTTGGGGTTGAAATTACAACTTGATGGTACAGCTTGGAATGTACTCTTCCACATTGTAATGCAATTGTTTTCTTGTAATACTGTAAAGAGGCACATCTTTTTATCTTAGAAAAACATTCTTCTGTGCTGGTATTGTGCTTATTGATTGCACTAAGTGAGACTGTTGAGTATTGTTTTACTATTGTTTTATTCTACGTATTTAATAAAAACAGATTTGACAATTAAAAAAAAGGGAATCTATAATATAAGTTTGGGTTTTCTTGAATCAGCAGGGTGTGTGTAATAATTGTAAGCTATTGGTAATAAAAACAAAAGGTGCCCCCCTGATTTAGTATGTAACAATGTTATTTGATAAAATTGAAAAGAAACGTGACCTACTTTCAGAAAAAGCTATCAAATATATATTCTCTCTGCTTACATGCAGTAAGACAACTAATCCCACAGATATTCCTATCAGTAATTATCTAATAAGGTACTTCAATTAAATGTTATGTCAAAATCTGAATAGATGTTTACTCTTTATTTAAGATTTAACGTTTGTTTTAATGAAACTGGTAATAAGAGAGGAGTGAGACGGCAGCAATCCATAATTTATCATTTAACTTTTTAATTAACATGTTTAAGCACAGTGAATTCATTGAAACTCAGATTCAACATGCTCAGGAAAGCTAGGATAGTGATAGAGAGGAAATTGCAACCTGTATATAAATAGAGGTTATGGGATAATGCATCATGAAAGTTTACATTGTAAAATATAAATAAACAATCATTTATTAACCCGTTAGTGACCAGCCCATCTTTTTACGTCGGTCACTAACGGGCCTTATTCCGATGCCATAGACTTTTTACGTTGCGGCATCGGAATAAGTAAACAGAGCAGGGAGCTGTCAAATCTCCCTGCTCTCAGCTGCCAGAGGCAGCTGAGGGCTGGGAGCGACCCTGCTCTGCCGGGTGAGATCGATATTAGTATTGATCTTACCCGTTTAACCCCTCAGATGCAGTGCTCAATAGCGAGCACCGCATCTGAGTGGCTTTGGAGAGAGGGAGGAAGCTCCCTCTCATCCCACTAACACCCGGCGATAAGATCGCCGAGTGTCTGTGTCTCCCATGGCAGCCGGGGGCCTAATAAAGGCCCCCAGGTCTGCCTGTAATGAATGTCTGCTAGGTCATGCCGCAGGCATGACCTAGCAGATGCCTGTCTGTTTTAAACGGACAGGCAGTAATACACTGAAATTCAAAAGTATTGCAGTGTATTATAATAGCGATCGGAGGATCGCATAGTGAAGTCCCCTAGTGGGACTAGTAAAAAAGTTAAAAAAAAGTTTAATAAAGTAAATTAAAAAAAAATGTGAAAAAAAAAAAAGAAAAACCCACTTTTTCCCCTTACAAACTGCTTTACTATTAAAAAAACAAAATAAAGTTAAAAAGTTACACATATTTGGTATTGCCGCATCCGTAACGACCCCAACTATAAAGCTATTACATTACTTAACCCGCACGGTGAACGCCGTAAAAAATTAAATAAAAAACGACGGAAAAATTGATGTTTTCTGTGAATCCTGACTTTAAAAAAATGTGATTAAAAAGTGATCAAAAAGTTGCATCTACTCCAAAATGGTACCAATAAAAACTACAAGTCTTCCCGCAAGAAGAAATCCCTCATTCAACTGCATCGGCGAAAAAATAAAAACGTTACGGCTCTTCAAATATGGAGGCACAAAAACAAATCATTTTGAAAAAAATGCGTTTTTACTGTGTAAAAGTAGTAAAACATACAAAATCTATACAAATTTGTTATCGTTGCAATCGTGACAACCCGCTGAATAAACTTAGTGTTATTTATACCACACGGTAAATGGCGTAGATTTAGGACGCAAAAAAGAGTGGCGAAATTTCAAATTTTTTTCTATTCCCCCCCCCCCAAAAAAAAGTTAATAAAAGTTAATCAATAAATAATATGTACCTCAAAATGGTGCTATTAAAAAATACAACTTGTCCCGCAAAAAACAAGACCTTATACAGCTATGTCGACGCAAAAATAAAAAAGTTATAGCTATTGGAATTCGACGATGGAAAAATGTCAAAAATAGCCTGGTCTTTAAGGTCTAAAATAGGCTGGTCATTAAGGGGTTAAGAAAAATTATGTAAAAATGATACCATGCAAATTGTATTTGATTGTGACGATGATGATGGTTGATAAATAAACAGTGTTTTTACTATGTTCTCACAGGACATGTGTAAGAGCACGCAGCGTATTAACCCTGGGCGCCACAGGGAATTCCATTCGAAAAACCGCACCAAATTGCAGTGCAGCTTTTTGGCCGGAATGTTTGCTGCGGAAAACAGCACATATATAAAAAAAAAACAACACATACTTACCCTCTGACGTCCTGCAGACCAGCCTTCTGGGATGACGTTTCATCCCATGTGACTGCTGCATCCTGTGAATATGTTGAAAGTCATATCCACAGCTCAAGCATAAATAGGCTTGTATGCATTGGTAATTCTCGACTACACTAAGGTTGTGGGGGCTAGGTGAGTAAGGGATAGCATGTAGTTATGAATGTGTCTAGGAGACACTTTATTTCTTGCCAGCTAAACCTAGGAAACCATGGGTATTGAAAACTTGAATTGGAATCCGGACAATAGAACACTGTATAAATCGTTCCTGAAGGAACTTGTATCTTTTTAAAATCTGAAATAGGGTAAAAATAATGGAAAGGAGGAAACAGCTACAATTAAAACTACATTTTGGTTCAATAGGAACTATTTATTTTTGACTAAACTGCATAACAGAACTTTCTATGTTAGCAAGGAAATCTGACTGGTGCCCTAAATATGTAAAGAGGCCATACCAGGAAGTGAAAATGGAAAAATGGGAGAAAGAGCTTGGCCTCATATGAGAGAATCAGTGGTCTAGTATCTATTGGATGTTATAAGAAAGTTCCTTTAAAAGAACACTAAGCATAATAAATACCCACAAAAAATATCCCAGTAAATATATAAAGAATTCTTCTCTGTGTGTCTAAAAATTGTCAGCCATTTCCCTTCCACTTCTCCTCACAATCCAATAAGACAACTGGCTGCAGCAGGAGCCTCCCCCATCTGCCCTGTCTGAAGTATCATCAAGCCCCCATTGCTAAACCACACCATTCAACCATTCACCAGCTGAAAATGGAGAAGATCAGCAGGAAATTAACCCCTCTGCACAATTTATACTAGGCTTTTGTTTCAGGTATGCAGGTCCAGCAGACTGACAAACAGTGTGGGCAATCTCCTGTTTACTTTTATAAATCTCGAATAGGTTTAGTATTCCTTTAATACAGTAGTTCCCAACATTTTCTATGCCACACACCCCATGGAAATGTTTGATTAATGTTTGAACCCCCTAAAAAAGTAATATCATGTTTGAAGATGAAGAAGTCTAATTTCTAATTTTTGAACCACAAATTGAACTACATATAATACTGCAGATTTATAAATTGAATTAAAAAAAATAAGCTTTTGACTAGTGCATAAAATGCAAATATTTATTGAGCAATTATTACTGGGCTCTATTTTTACCCAAAATGCCCATAGTATCAAGCAAATCTAATTGGTTTGAAAAAGAGGTCTATCTTGAAAGGAAACAAGAGGCAAAGTCCCCCATGATATGGAGCAAGTGGTTACAGTAAGTGTAAATTCATCGCAGTATATTCAAAGATCCATTTTTGTTTCTGTGTTTGCTTGTTTTGGGAGGGGTCATCTGCTCAGGGGAGGGGGGATAAAAATGAAGAAACTTTTTGTACTGTAATAATAAAATGTTGATGTTTCTAGCAGCATATTATTAAATGATGTAGACTGGCACAAATAATGGGGAGACATTTATTTGATTGCAAGGGGTTATAAGACTTATAATTCTAAAGATTGTTTTTCTTTCTTCTTCCAAGAAGGTTTTTCTTAGACATAAAAAATTTATATTTTTTCAACATTCATGAGACTGAATTTTCAATCAGGTGTTCCTAAGTTACCCACTCAGATGTTCGTGTAGTCAATGGAAGTGCTAATTGTGCATCAAAAAATGTGCAAAAAGTACGCACAAAGTGCGTCAAAATACACATGAAAAATGTGACAAAAACACTGTATTTTAAAAAGCGCTTCACAAGAAATGCTAGCGTATTCAAAACGTTTACAGACAGGTTTTCTTGAGCGCCGTGTAAACATGGCCTGAAGCCGAAACAATGGTAATGCACAAATAAACTGCACATTTTAAGGTACTCTTTTAGATACTTATTCTTATCGTAAGACATAACGTAAAAGTAATTGGTTGGAAAACTCCTTTAATCCAGCCAATTTTGGGCTTATAGGGGTTTACCCATGAGGGACATTTATGGCATATCTACAGGATATGTCATAAATTTCAGATAGATGTGGGTCCTGACTGACTTTTTATCCTCACTAAGTCCCGTACACTTCCTGATTACATGGTCGGGACTTGGTCGGGAGTTACGGAAACAGTGTAACTCCCACAGTAGTGAATGGCAGTTATGGAAGCAGCGTAGCATGCGAGCTACGCTGTTTCCATAACTACTATTCAGTTCTATGGGAGTTATGGAAACAGTGTAGCTCAACGAGATACGAGGTTACCGTAACTCCCGACCATTTAATCAGTAAACGATCGGGAGACAGCGTGAGCACAAGCATGCGAGCTACGCTGTTTCCATAACTACTATTCAGTTCTATGGGAGTTACGGAAACAGTGTAGCTCAACGAGATACGAGGTTACCGTAACTCCCGACCATTTAATCAGTAAACGATCGGGAGGCAGCGTGAGCACAAACAGCTAGAACAGGGGTTTAGGGGACCCCATTCTAGAGAAAGGTGTGGGTCCCAGAGGTGGGTCCCGCATCTATCTGACATTTATGACATACCCTGTGGATATGTCATAAATGTCTCTGATGGGAAAACCCCTTTAAAGACAACAAAAACTACTTTTTATTGCTTTTCTCTTTACATTTTGGCAGTGATAACTTTTTTTAATTTTAGGTCGACATAGCTGTATGAGGCCTTGTTTTGTCTGGGACGATTTGTACTTTAGGTAACAAATACATAAGAAATTAGCTTATATTTATTTTTAGTTTGGAAAAATGCGCAGAACAATCAATACCACAACCATGTTATCTTTAATTTTGTTTACCCGAATACACATTATAAATAATATTATTTATTTATCATTGTTACGGACATAAGGATACCAAATAGGTCTATATTTTGTTGGGTCTTTGGACTTAAATATAATACGTAAATAAAATTATGTTTCTGTGTTTTTATTTTTTACTGCTATATTTCTTATAATTTATTAACCCCTTCCCGACATTTGACGTATCCATACGCCAAAGTCAGGTAGGGGAATTATGGAGCGGGCTCACGGAGTGAACCCGCTCCATACGATGCGGGTGTCGGCTGTTTGCCGGTGATACGGCTGATGCAGGTGTCGACTGTTTGTTACAGCTGACACTTCAGAGTAACGAGCGGCATCTCATTTAGCTCGTTAAATGCTGCAGTCAATAGCGACCGCAGCATTTAAATCGTTAGAAAGAGGGGGGCGACCCCCTCTAACAGCTCATCCCGCCGCCCGCAACGCAATCGTAGGGGGGCGATGGTTGCAATGGCTGCCTGGGGGCCTAATGAAAGCCCCAAGATCCGCCATCTTTGTGCACCGGAGGCAGGGCTTAATAGATGCCTGTCAGAATCACGATATACTGCAATAGATTAGTATTGCAGTATATCGTGCAAGCGATCTAATGATCGCTGGTTGAAGTCCCCTAGGGGGACTAATAAAAAAAGTAAAAATGTGTTAAATAAAGTGTTTGTTTTTTTTTGTGTAAAAAAAAAATTAAATATTAAAAGTTCAAAAACCACCCTTTTTCCCATTTTCCCCCTAGAGCATAGTAAAAAAATAAATAAACATAATTGGTATCGCCGCATCCGTAAAAGTCTTAACTATTACAATATATCATTATTTAACCCGCACGGTGAACGCCGTAAAAAAAAATTGTAAACACCAGAATCTCTATTTTCTTGTCACCTAATCTCCCACAAAAAAATAAATAAAAAGTGATCAAACCGTCGCATGTACATTAAAATGGTATTATTAAAAACGACAGCTTATCCTGCAAAAAATAAGCCCCCATACCACTTAATCGATGGAAAAATAAAAAAGTTATGGCTCTCGGAATTTGGCGACACAAAATGTATTTCATTTTTTACCCTTAGGTTTTCACTTGTAAAACTAGTAAAATATAGAAAAAACTATATATATTTGGTATCGCCATAATCATATTGACCCACAGAATAAAGTTAACATGTTGTTTTAATTGCACAATGAATTCCGTTAAAACGGCGTTCAAAAAAACATGGAGGAATCGCTGTTATTTTAATTTTCCACCCCACAAATATTTTTTTTCCCGTTTCCTAGTACATTATATGGCAAAATAAATAGTGCTACGAAAAACTACAACTCGTCCCGCAAAAATCAAGCTCTCAAAGTACTATATCGACGGAAAAATAAAGACGTTATGGCTTTTGGAAGGTGAGGAGGAAAAAACGAAAATTAAAATCTGAAAAAGGGCTGCGGCGGGAAGGGATTAATATTATTTATTAAGAATTTATTAATTTTGCTTAAAAATAAAATCCCATAGGGATTTTTTAATTGTGATCTTTATTTTGTTTTAATACAAGTACTTAGTTTATGCACTAATAATAAATATGCAGTTGTTAGTGAATACCTAAGAATGTCTTAACAACAGTTAGCATGGCCTTGGTAGCTTTCAAAGGGGCTTTGCAGATAAACATTCTAGATATTGGCTTTCCATTGGAATGAAGGAATCATCCTTAGTGTCACTTTCTCCAACAGCAAGCTTTGAAGGTTTGCAGACCCTGCAAAAGTGGAATCACCATCTCTGGGTTGATTAACCCTTTCCCACATTTTCACGTACATATACATGTACGTGATGCATATAAATTGTCACCACGCCGCGAGACGCGCTCACAGTTCAATGCAAAATGCTGTCCGAGACAGCATATAACACAGCAAGCCGACAGGGGACCAATCACAGTGGTCCCCTGTCGGCGATCGCTGTGGTTGCTCTGTCAGTGCAAGACAGACCAATCACAGTTCAGTGACGTAGGCAGTGATGGTTTTGCCTACGTCTCCTGCTCTGATAGTCTCATTTGGTGCTGAGAGGAGATCAGAGACGGAGTGTGAAGACAGTAGAACAAATTTATATAAAAAGTTATAAAAAAAAACCCCAGTGCCTGATCAGTACCCTCCTGTGCTGATCAGCCCATCCCTGTTCCACATCAGTTCCCTCCTGTACCCCATCAGGACCCGCCTGTGTCCCATCTGGACCCACCTGTGCCCAATCATGACCCCCTTGTGCTACATCAGCACCCCACTGTCAGAGCCCCATCAGCATCCTCTGTCACTGCCTAGTGACAGACATCACTGGATCCATCCAGTCAGCCAGACCTGTGTGTGAAACTCCTTTGGTGGGTTTATTTGTGTTCTTTTCTTTTTCTGTTCTTGTAGAAAATAAAAAATAAAAATCTAAAAAATATATATAAAAGGGGGCGTGGCCACGAGCGCATGGAGTAGGACGCGTTTAGATCCAGCTCCGCTGCTCCTAGGCTATTACCGGCTCAAATCGGCTTGTTACACGGCATAACAGTGTCCCAAAGTGACACATTCGTACACCGGATCGTCGTTGCACTAACCTGTCATGGGCAGGATCAAGAAGAAGCCCGCGGCGGCTAAACTAACGGAGTTCTTCCCGGCGGCAACACTCCAAAATGGCGCCGACTCGCCTGCACTGGAACCTCAGGGAGACTCTGCTGCTGATCGGAGGTCTTCAGGGGCTGCTAGAGGTACGGTCCTCGCAGCTTCCTCACCATGTCCTCCTCGGTCTTCAGATGCCTTATTGCGGCACCCTGCTTCGTCCCCTGCTGGGTTGTTCTCCTCCAGACCCCCATCTTCTCCCTCTGTGAGTAACAATAGCTTTCCTGCAGAGCACGTGTTGAATATGGCACCTGTATTACTGCAAACTGCTGGGTCTGACAAACCAGTGACTGAAGCTGCACTTAAGTATATGTTGCATGATCTTCATGCTTCTGTTCAACAATTTATTCAAAGTGCTTTTCATGACCTGCAGAAAGATTTTAATGCTTTGGGAGACAGGACCTCTCATATTGAAAACCGAATGGCTGAATTCTCAGTTGCGCATAATGCCCTGGTGGATACTAATACAGGATTGGAAGACCAGGTGGAAGCATTGTCCCACAAGATTGCAGATCTGGAAGACCGTTCACGCCGTAATAATGTTCGCTTTAGAGGTATTCCTGAAGATATCACAAATTCCCATTTGATGGAGTACTTAGCTGATTTGTTTGTGGCTCTCTTGCCGGATACGCCTCAATTGGACCTGTTGATCGACAGAGCATATCACATCCCTAAACCAAGATCCCTGCCTACTTCGACGCCGAGGGATGTAATTGCTCGTCTCCATTATTATCATTTTAAGGATAAACTCCTCTTCGCAGCGCGATCTGCGACCTCCCTTCCTGACCGATTCTGGGATGTACAATTATTCGCGGATTTGTCTGCAGCCACCTTACTGCGCAGGAGAGAGTTTGTGTCTACTACACGGATTCTTCGTGACTGTCAAATTCCTTATACATGGGGCTTCCGCGTCAAGCTTATTATTTCCTACAGGGATTCGAAGCATGTGGTGGACTCTCCGGTCAAAGCCGCGGCGCTGATTAAAAGCTGGAACTTGGAAGCTGGTGGTATCCATACATCGGGTACTTCTTCGCAATCTCGTGCTAAATCTCCACCTAAGATTCCTCTCCGCCTGGAGGCAGAATGGCGGGAAGTTCATCGTCATCGACGTTCATCTGTTTCGTAACGATGCCATGTCATTTTTCACGTAGATTGGTGAAACGTAATTTATATGTTCTCTGGTGTACCTGTTTATGTCTTTTTCTCCTCCTATTTAGGTCAGTTATGCTGTCTCATTAATATTGCCTAGGGTGGGGTCATGTCTGTAACTTGTTAATACAGATTTCCCTCCCTTCTAGGATTGCACTGTCAGATCGTCGAGTGCAGACTAGATTGTACTATTTGGTTTGGTTTCCAGTTTTTGGTTATCAGTTATGTTGCTTGCTCAGCCCACAAGACATGTCATATTTTGTTCCCATAGCACTCTAAAAGTCTTAGGTATATTATTGTGTTCATGGAATGATCATTTGAGATATCTCCTTTTTGAAGATTATAATGGTGCTTAGATTTTCCTCCCTAAATACTAAGGGGTTAAATAGTCCATTTAAACGGTCAATGCTATGGGCCGAGGCTAAGAGATTGCAGGCTTCTGTACTTTGCCTGCAAGAGACACATTTGAATCAGTCAGATACTGTTAGGCTTAAGCATAAACACTATCCTCATATTTACAGAGCTCCGGCTGTCGCCAAGAAAAGGGGTGTTTCTATAGCAATTCATCACTGTCCAAGATTTTACTTATGTGGATGTAGAAGGACGCTATGTTATTCTTGTATGTCATCTGAATAATGTACAGTATACTATTGTTAATATGTATGCGCCAAACACGCATCAGATTCGTTTCACTAACAAATTACTTAAACAAAATCACAAGTTTCAAAAGGGGCATCTTGTGTTGGTGGGAGATTATAACAAAGTCATGTGGCCATCACTAGATTCTACAGCTTCTGGGGCAACACACTCCCCTTCGGACTTGTTTCAGGTTATGGCTAGAGAAGGTTTGATGGATGTTTGGCGTTTGCAACACTTAAATGAGAACGATTTTACGTTCTTTTCACATCCTCATGGCACATATTTGCGCATTGATATGTTCTTTGTGGATAAATTGCTGTTTGATAGAATTTCCTCATCTCCTATAGGTCTAATTACTTGGTCAGATCACGCGCCCATTTCAATGTCGGTATCTGAAAACTTTAATAGACCCCCTTCATTCCCTTGGAGAATTAACCATTTTATATTGAATTCCACCAATTATCAGGACTCGCATATTTCCACTTTGGAAAAATTCTTTAAATTTAATGTGACGCCGGATGTAACTCCCACAACGGTATGGTGCGCCCACAAGGCCTTTATGAGGGGCCACTTCCTTGGCTTAGCGGCTAAGGATAAGAAAAATAGAGAAGCTAAACGTATCAGACTATTGGACGAAATTCTTCGTCTTACACACTTAAATAAAGGCGTGCCATGTACAAACAGGTCTCGGTTAATTAGTCACCTTCACACACAACTACATCAGCGTGATCTGTACAAGTATGATAAGGCTTTGAGAAGGTTAAAAGTTAAATACTACAGACAAAGTAATCGAGCGGGTGCTCTGTTAGCACAACAATTAAAACACAAGGCCTTTAAGGCTAGGATTCCCTATCTTCACAACCAACAAAATGATATAATATTTAATCCTCAAGATATTACAAACTCCATAGCACAGTATTACTCATCTCTATATAACTTAAATAAGGATTCTGCTGTCCCTCAACCTACTCCCGAGGGCATTAATGAATTTCTGGCTTCCATTTCTCTTCCGAAAATTACGCCTCCCCAATTAACAGCACTGTCCCAGCCTTTTCAATTATTAGAAATCATGGATGCTATAGCTACTTTAAAACCGCAGAAATCAACGGGTCCTGATGGTCTCACCAATGAGTATTTTAAAAAATGTAGCACTATTCTAGCCCCCCAACTCCTCCAACTGTTTTCGCATGTACATTTCACGAGTCAACTACCCCCCGAAATGCTTCAGGCAACTATCATTACACTGCCCAAACCGGGCAAAACTGCAGATAGACCGCAAAATTTTAGACCCATTAGCCTACTTAATACGGATTTAAAACTATATTCCAAAATTCTGGCCTTACGATTGGCTTCAGTGTTGCCTGATTTGATTCACCAGGATCAGGTTGTATTTATCAAGCAGAGATCCTCAGTAGATGGAACTAGGAGATTTATAGATCTCATAGATTGGGTAGGGCGCAGTCAGACGTCTTCTTTGCTTTTATCCTTGGACCCGGAAAAGGCGTTTGATCGTGTGCATTGGCGGTACTTGGATGCTGTGCTTGCCAAATTTGGGATTACGGGGAAGGCTCGGGATAGCATCATGGCACTGTATACTCACCACTCTGCTACTGTGCTAGCTTCAGGATATCGATCCACTCTGTTCCCTATATCCAATGGCACTCGTCAAGGGTGTCCACTATCCCCACTAATTTTCACTTTAGTAATGGAGCCCTTGGCTGCGGTGATAAGATCTACTCCGGAGATTAAAGGGGTTACTATTGGCCAAACTGAGCACAAAATTGGTCTCTTTGCAGATGACGTACTTATGGTTTTATCTAACTCATGTGTCTCTCTCCCTCATATTATGTCCATTCTGGAAACATTTAGTGCGGTTTCCTATTATAAACTGAATGAAAGCAAATCAGACAGTGGTTGGATCATTACTTTAAACACTTGTTAACCAAATACGGCTCTGTGACCTTGGTTCAGGTTCAGAGTTAGTAATGTGTTTTGTCACTTTTGTATTCATGTCTATGGGGGAGGTCATGTTATAAATCTGTACATGCCAAATGTATGTGATACTTTATTTTTTTTCTCTCAATAAAAGCTTATGTTTTAAAAAAACTATATATACAGTGGAGGAAATAAGTATTTGATCCCTTGCTGATTTTGTAAGTTTGCCCACTGACAAAGTCATGAACAGTCTAGAATTTTTAGGCTAGGTTAATTTTACCAGTGAGAGATAGATTATATTTTAAAAAAAGAGAAATAAGTATTTGATCCCCTACCAACCATTAAGAGTTCAGCCTCCTCCAGACCAGTTACACGCTCCAAATCAACTTGGTGCCTGCATTAAAGACAGTTGTCTTACATGGTCACCTGTATAAAAGACTCCTGTCCACAGACTCAATTAATCAGTCTGACTCTAACCTCTACAACATGGGCAAGACCAAAGAGCTTTCTAAGGATGTCTGGGACAAGATCATAGACCTGCACAAGGCTGGAATAGGCTACAAAACCATAAGTAAGACGCTGGGTGAGAAGGAGACAACTGTTGGTGCAATAGTAAGAAAATGGAAGACATACAAAATGACTGTCAATCGACATCGATCTGGGGCTCCATGCAAAATCTCACCTCGTGGGGTATCCTTGATCCTGAGGAAGGTGAGAACTCAGCCGAAAACTACACGGGGGGAACTTGTTAATGATCTCAAGGCAGCTGGGACCACAGTCACCAAGAAAACCATTGGTAACACATTACGCTGTAATGGATTAAAATCCTGCAGTGCCCGCAAGGTCCCCATGCTCAAGAAGGCACATGTACAGGCCCGTCTGAAGTTTGCAAATGAACATCTAGATGATTCTGAGAGTGATTGGGAGAAGGTGCTGTGGTCAGATGAGACTAAAATTGAGCTCTTTGGCATTAACTCAACTCGCCGTTTTTGGAGGAAGAGAAATGCTGCCTATGACCCAAAGAACACCGTCCCCACTGTCAAGCATGGAGGTGGAAACATTATGTTTTGGGGGTGTTTCTCTGCTAAGGGCACAGGACTACTTCACCGCATCAATGGGAGAATGGATGGAGCCATGTACCGTCAAATCCTGAGTGACAACCTCCTTCCCTCCACCAGGACATTAAAAATGGCTCGTGGCTGGGTCTTCCAGCACGACAATGACCCGAAACATACAGCCAAGGCAACAAAGGAGTGGCTCAAAAAGAAGCACATTAAGGTTATGGAGTGGCCTAGCCAGTCTCCAGACCTTAATCCCATCGAAAACTTATGGAGGGAGCTGAAGATCCGAGTTGCCAAGCGACAGCCTCGAAATCTTAATGATTTACAGATGATCTGCAAAGAGGAGTGGGCCAAAATTCATGTGTGCAAACCTCATCATCAACTACTAAAAACGTCTGACTGCTGTGCTTGCCAACAAGGGTTTTGCCACCAAATATTAAGTCTTGTTTGCCAAAGGGATCAAATGCTTATTTCCCTGTGCACAATGCAAATAAATATATATAATTTTGACAATGTGATTTTCTGTTTTTTTTTTTATATAATCTATCTCTCACTGGTAAAATTAACCTAGCCTAAAAATTCTAGACTGTTCATGTCTTTGACAGTGGGCAAACTTACAAAATCAGCAGGGATCAAATACTTATTTCCTTCACTGTAAATATAAAAAAAGTTTGTTAGTTAGCGAAAGGGATAGTAAATTACTTAGTTAGGGATAATATCAGATTAGCTTGCTAGGGTGTACATGGTGTAAGGTTAGGTAGGGTAAGTGCTAGCTGAAAATAATCTAGAGTTCGGGTCTTAGGTAGGGCTAGTTAGGTTTCAAGGTTTAGAGAGTTATTGCTCCCTAAAATAAAATCTACGTTTACTAAAATCATAAAATGACAAGGCAGGTGTTCACTGCTGAAGAGGCGTACACCTGTGCAGAGTTAGACTTCGACACTGGAGATGAGGTGGCATTTTTGATGTCGTCATCCCCAAGTGATACATCTAGTTATGAACCCCCTCCCCCCCGTAGACATTCTAGGGCTAGTACGCAAGCACAACCCAGGTCAGAAGCCCCTTTGTGGATTTCCCCTGATAATTATATGCCCCAGGTGCCTGATTTTACTGCCACTCCAGGCACCAATGTGGATACTGCCGGTGTAATGTTCGTGGCTGCGGGCTGTCAGCTCCAATCCCCTCCTGACAGCCGCAGCCACGAGTCAGCAAGCGCTGGCCCCAGCCTTCTCCTCAGGAGACGTCAGCACCCGCTTCCACTCACCTCAGCCGGATCCCACTCTTAAAGGGGCAGTGCGCGCACTGGACTTTGATGAACACCAGGCCATGAGTACCGTGGACTATAAGAGGGGTCCAGCCCCCTGCATCTATGCCTGAGCATTGTTGATGTTTCCTAGTTTGTCTATGTGATGGCCTCCTAGTGTGTTCCTGTTTCCTGTTTTCTGTTTCCTGTTCCTGTACCTGTTCCAGTTCCCGTTCCTGTTCCTTGCATTCCATACCATCCTGGTCGAGCACTGTGCTGTGCCAAAGTCATGTCGTGCTGTATTCCACGTCTGACCTGCTTCACCTCGTCTGATGTCTACCTGTTGCCTAGTCCAAGCCTAGCCTGCCCTGTTGCTGTCTGAGTTGCCACAGGTACCTATACAAACTATAGACATTCACATGCGCCCTGTTGGCCAGCTGCCTTACCACCGAGGCGGTACTGCCAAGTGGGTTCACAGCCCCTTCGTGACCCAGACCCAGTACGCTCAGGCCATGGACCCCGCTGGTCGATTCAAGACTATGACGACGTCTCAAGAGACGCGGGTGGATATGCTAGACATCCGGTCTCCACAGGACCAATTCCTCCATGCGTTGAACATTCTTGCACGTCGGCAGGAGGCACAAGCTGCTGTTCCTCCTACTACACCTCCTGGCAATGTTGATCCTCAGACTACATCTCTTGGCAGTGTTGACCCGCGTGTTTCTTTGCCACTTCCTGACCGCTATGATGGAGAAGCAAGTACCTGTCTTGGATTTCTGAATCAGTGCCAGATCCACTTCAGCCTGTATGCTAGGACATTTTCGTCTGATGGTGCAAGGGTCGCTTTTATCATCTCTCTCCTCACTGGCAAGGCTCTTGCATGGGTGAACCCTATCTGGGAAAGACAAGGACTAGAGACCCTTGACTTCCCAGCCTTCCTCCGGACTTTTCACATGGTGTTTGAGGGTCCTGGATGGGTCTCATCTGCAACAGCCTCTTTGATTAACCTACACCAATGAGACACCTTCGTGAGTGAGTACGCCATCCACTTCCGCACCCTGGCGGGAGAGCTGTTATGGAACAATGAGGCCCTAGTGGCTGCATTCTGGCATGGACTGGCTCATAAAATTAAGGACGAACTTGCCGCTCAGGATCTGACGTCTACCCTGGATGACCTCATCCTTCTGTCCGCCCGGATTGATATACGGATCCGAGAACGCCTCCAAGAGGTTAGACGGGAGGGAGCCCTTCCCAGTCTGGCTTCTACTTTGCAGCAACCCCTGCTGTCCTCAGATGTCGAACCTCTTAAGGAGTTGGTGATAATGGACCAGTGTAAGTTATCCACTCAGGAGAAACAACGCAGACGCACGTCTGGACTCTGTCTTTATTGCGGCCTTGGTGGACACCTCGTGCCCCAAAGATCCCAAAACCTAGGGTTGCTAGAAATGACAAACTTGGGTAAGAATGGACTTCCATCCAGATTGTCCATACCTGTGACCATAGTGTCCGGTGAAAGAACGCATTAGGTCTCTGCGTATCTGGAATCTGGATCTGCTGCTAATTTCATCAGTAGAGACCTGGTGGACCTTCGGCAATTACCCACCACCCCTCTAGCGAACCCATGGACAGTTGCTTCAGTAAATGGACTACTTCTGCCAGACCCAGTTATAGCTGTGACCAAGCCGCTGAGGCTCCAAGTGGGAGCCCTTCACTCCGAACTTCTGCCTTTCTATGTGCTATCCAAAGCTGTTAATCCTGTGTTGCTGGGCCTGCCTTAGCTCTGACTGCATGGCTCAGTCCTGGACTGGAATTCTGGAGACGTTCTCCAGTGAGGCCCTGAGTGTCAAGGCCGTTGCCTGGTGCAAATTAGTTTGGCTCAGCCTTCGCTGCCACGGTCATTGGCAGGATTGCCGAGTTATTATGCTGCATTTTCGGACGTCTTCAGCAAGAGGGAGGCGGAGACTTTGCTTCCACATCGGGCGTATGACTGCCCTATTGAGCTGATTCCTGGTGCAACCCTTCCCCGGGGTAGGTTATATCCTCTCTCCTTGCCAGAGACTATGTCCATGTCTGCCTATGTAAAAGAGAACTTGGAGAGGGGCTTCATATGAAAATCTTCCTCCCCGGCAGGAGCCAGGTTCTTCTTTGTGAAAAAGAAAGATGGCTCTCTTGATCCTTGTATCGACTACCGAGGACTCAACCAGATCACAGTGAAGAATAAATATCCGTTGCCACTAATCTCTGAACTGTTTGATCGTATACGTGGTGCCACGATTTTTTCTAAACTAGACCGGCGTGGGACTTACAACCTAGTTCTAATTCGCCAGGGTGATCAATGGAAGAATGCATTTAAGACCCGTGATGGACACAATCGGTATCTAGTAATGCCCTTCGGCTTGTGTAATGCTCCTGCGGTCTTCCTGGAGTTTGTGAATGACATTTTCTGTGACCTCCTCTATGTTTGTGTAGTAGTCTACCATGATGATATCTTGATTTTTCTCCATATCCTATGACGCACCAGAGACATGTCCGTCAAGTTCTGCTACGGTTAAGGGAGAATCGTCTGTACGCCACGTTGGAGAAGTGCGTGTTTGACAGAGATGCTCTACCCTTCCTGGGCTACATCGTCTCGAATCGAGGTCTCGAGATGGATCCTGAGAAGGTAAAGTCTTTTCTGGAATGACCACGTCTGTAACGTCTATGGCCGCGGTCTGCCATTCTAACTTAACCCTTGATGACCGCGTCCATGGACGTCCTGCTGCTGTGCTGCATTGTCCCCCTGTGAGGCTCCGGCACTCATTTCTGGGTATCGAGCCTGTCTCTCGGAGGGTGCGAGCGCGCGCTCGTGCATGCTCTTAGAGGGCCAGCGAGCGCGCCTGAAAATCATCATAATCTACTCATGAACTCCTGGACTATTAGAGGGTCACCGCCCCCTTCGTATCCTCGCCTGAGCGATGTTGTTGTTTCCTTTAGTCTGTCTTGCAAATGATCTCCTAAGTGTCTTCCAGCTTCCCAGTGTTTCCCGTTCCTGTATCCTATTTCCCGTGCTATCTGTACCATTCTGGTCTACTTCCGTGCTGAGCTGTTGTCGTGTTGTGCTGCATCTCCACGCCTGTTCTAATACTCCACGCCTGAAGTCTACCTGCTACCTGGTCCCAGCCGAGCCTGCCTTGCTACTGTCTACATTGCCTCAGGTACCCTTTTCTGGACTATATACTTTATACCTTACCTGTTTGGGACAGCTGCCATCCCACTACGCGGTACGGCCCAGTGGGTCCACAACCCGCCTTGTGACAGTACGCTCAGGCCATGGACCCCGCTGGTCAATTTAAGGGCATGTCACCCTCCCAAGCCAAGCAGGCGGACCTGCAGGATCTCCTAACAAGACAGGATCAACTTCTTGTAGCAGTGGACTCCATGGTGCAGCAGCTAGGGGCGCTAACTGCTTCCATTTCCACTATACAAGCTCCTCTGACCAACCCTCCTGCTTCTCCTCCTGGCGGTTCCTGTTCGGATTCCCGGTTCTCGCTGCCATTACCTTCTCGGTTCCATGGAGACGCAAGTACATGCAGGGGATTTCTGAACCAATGCTATATCCATTTTTCTCTGCACGCCCGAGCATTTCCGCGGACAGAACCAAGATCGCCTTCATCGTGTCCCTACTTGCTGGCAAGGCCCTGGCATGGGCGAACCCAATCTGGGAACGACAAGGACCCGAGACTCGAGACTTCCAGCGGTTTGCACGGATGTTCCGTACTGTTTTTCAGGAGCCGGGACATGTTTCGTCGGCAGGCACGGCTATCTTCAACCTTCGCCAAGAGGACTCCTCCGTGGGCGAATACACCATCCAGTTCCGGACACTGGGGGGAGAGCTGTCCTGGAACAGTGGACCTTGGTGGCATCCTCCTGGCATGGCCTGTCGTCTAAGATCAAGGACGAACTTGCTGCCCGAGACCTACCACCTGCCTTGGACGACCTGATTCTGCTGGCTACTCGGGTAGATATAAGGTTCAAGGAGAGGTCTCATGAGATGCAACAGGTGAGACAGCTTCCTAGATTGGCGCCCAACTTTCAACAACCCCTCTTGCCTTCATCTACTGCTACGCCCAAGGTGCCGATGCAGGTGGATCACCTAAAATTGTCTATACAAGAGAAATAGCGCAGGCGCACCTCAGGACCCTGTCTGTATTGTGGCCTCGCCTGCCATGTCATGCGTCTGTGTCCACAGAAACCAAAAAACCCCAACGCCTAGGTTTGGTTGGAGAAACAACCCTGGGCGCTACTGCATTTAATCGTGAGCTCTCTTCCAAACTGTTTATTGCCATGACCATCGTCGCTGGCAAAAGGCTCCATCCGGTTCTGCCTACCTGGACTCTGGCTCTGCAGCTAATTTCATCCGTCAAGACCTTGTGGATCTTCTCCAGTTGCCCACTGTCCGCCTGGAAAGGCCGTTGGTCATTGCCATGGTAGATGGACTGCCTTTGCCTGATCTAGTTTTTTCCATGACCAAGCCATTGAGACTTCATGTGGGAGCTCTTCACACTGAGCTCATATCCCTGTTTGTTCTGCCTAAGGTCGTCAACCCCGTGCTGCTGGGTTTGCCTTTGCTCCGTTTGCACGCCCCAGTCCTGAATTGGAACTCCGGAGATGTTCTCCAGTGGGGTCCAAAGTGTCTCGACCGCTGTCTGGGTCATATCCATGCACCGCAGCCTTCTCCGCATCAGTCATTGGCAGGGCTGCCTCCGTGTTTCTCTCAGTTCGCTGATGTCTTCGACAAGATGGAAGCAGAGACCTTGCCGCCTCATTGTGCCTATGATTGTCTGATCGACTTTGTTCCTGATTCATCCCCTCCTCGCGAGTATACCCTCTCTCCCTGCCAGAGACTCAGTCTATAAGTCTATGTCAACCTATATTAAGGAGAATTTGTAAATCCTCATCCTCGGCCGGAGCCGGTGTCTTCTTTGTCAAGAAGAAGGATGAATCCCTCCGTCCCTGCATTGACTACCGAGGCCTTAATCGGATCACGGTGAGGAACAGGTACCCTTTGCCTTTAATTTTGGAACTGTTCGATCACATACGGGGGGATTTTTTTTTTTCTAAACTGGACTTGCGGGGGGCCTACAACCCAATTCGGATTCGTCAGGGTGACGAGTGGGAGACCGCATTTAATGCTCTTGATGGGCACTATGAATACCTAGTTATGCCCTTTGGCCTGTGTAACACCCCCGGGGTGTTTCAAGAATTTGTCAATGACATTTTCCGTGATCTCCTCTATATCTGTGTTGTGGTGTGTCTCGATGACATTTTGATTTTTTCCCCAGATCCAGTAACTCATCAACGTCATGTCACCCAGGTGTTGCTTCGTTTAAGGGAGAATCATCTTTACGCCAAGCTGGAGAAGTGCATGTTTGAAAAAAGATCTCTTCCCTTCCTGGGCTACATCATCTCCGATCAGGGCCTCAAAACGGACCCTGAGAAGGTAAAGGCTGTCCTGGAGTGGCCACGCCCCCAAGGCTTAAGGGCCATACAGCGCTTCCTGGGATTAGCCAACTTCTACCGGCTGTTCATCCCCAACTTCTCGTCATTGACAACCCCCATCTCTTTCCTCACAAAGAAGGGCATGAATGCCAAAATGTGGACTCTGGAGGCTGAAGCCGCATTTGAGACTCCGAAAAAAGCCTTCACGTCAGCCTCTGTACTTGACCACCCTGATGTGTCCCTACAGTTTTCTTTAGAGGTGGACGCTTCCTCTGTTGGTGCAGGTGCACTGTTGTTCCAGAGGGGTTAAAAAGGCAAGACTGTGGTATGTGGCTACTATTCCAAACTGTTTTCTTCCACAGAGCGTAACTACTCGATTGGGGATTGGGAGTTACTGGCCATCAAGCTGTCCCTGCAGGAGTGGAGACATCTACTGGAAGGTGCAGTCAACCCTATCCTGGTCTTCACAGATCACAATAATCTGACCTATTTACAGACAGCTCAACGGTTGAATCCTCGTCAAGCCAGGTGGTCGTTATTCTTTGCTCAATTCCGATTTGAACTCCACTACCAACCTGCCAATAAGAATGTGAGGGCCGATGCCTTGTCTAGGTCATTCGAAACAGAGGACACTGTGGAGTCCCCACAGAATATTATTGATCCTTCCTGCATCTTCTCTGTGAACCCTCTGCAGGTTAGAGACATTCCTCCAGGAAGAACTTTTGTACGTCTGGCAGACAGAGGAAGAATCCTTTGCTGAGGTTACAGCTCCAAGCTGGCAGGTCATGCGGGGACTCGTAAGACCAAAGACCTAATCGCCCGTCAGTTCTGGTGGCCCACTCTGCCCAAAGACATCAGGGACTTCGTCTCTTCATGCACGGTATGCGCAGCTAATAAAGTTGCCCACTCCAGACCAGCTGGTCTTCTCCAACCACTGCCTGTGCCCGATGCCCCCTGGCAGCATGTTGCAATGGACTTTGTCACGGATCTCCCTCTCTCTGCGGGTTGCAGTGTGATCTCGGTGGTGGTGGATCGATTCTCTAAAATGGCTCATTTTGTTTCCCTGACTGGCCTGCCTTCTGCTGCTCGACTGGCTGACCACTTCATGCAACACATCTTCCATCTGCACGGCTTGCCCCTGCGTATTGTTTCATCTCGAGGGGTCCAGTTCACTTCAAAGTTTTTGGGAGCACTCTGCGGTTTACTCGGTTTAAAGTTGGACTTCTCTTCGGCCTATCATCCCCAGTCCAATGGGCAAGTGGAGAGGATTAACCAAATTATGGAGAACTATCTGCGGCACTTTGCTTCCAGACGACATGATGACTGGGTGCAGCTGCTTCCGTGGTCAGAATTCTCCTATAACAACCATACTGGTGAGTCCACCACCTCCAGCCCGTTCTTCATAGTCTACGGTCAACATCCTCGTATACCTCTTCCTGTCTCTACTATCTCCCAGGTGCCTGCAGCTGGCTCGACCTTCAGGGACTTTCTGCAAATATGGCAACAGACCCGATCTTCTATACTGCTGGCGGTGGATCGCATGAAGAGAAAAGCAGATCCTAGAAGACGGGATCCCCCTCAGTTTCTTCCAGGTACGAGAGTCAGGTTGTCCTCAAAGAATATCCGGCTGAGGATGCCTTCCTGCAAATTTGCTCCCAGGTTCCTCGGACCCTTCGAGATCCTGCTACAAATTAACCCGGTGTCGTACAAGCTGCAGCTGCCTCCTACATTCAAGATCCCTAACTCCTTCCATGTATCATTGCTAAAGCCCATGGTCCTGAAACGCTACTCTAGGACTTCTAGTTCCGCAGTGACTCCTGGCGGCACGTCAGGGACTTTCGAGGTAAGAGAGATTCTAGCCACCAATAGGGGGTGAGGAAGGACGTTTTATTTGGTGCATTGGAGGGGATTTGGCCCACAAGAGAGGTCTTGGGAGCCAGAGGAGAACATGGATGCCCCTGTCCTCATAAGGAAGTTTCTCTCCCATTCTAGTCTCAAGAAGAGGGGGCGTAAGAGGGGATATATTGTAACGTCTATGGCTGCGGTCTGTCGTTCTAATTTACCCCTTGATGACCGCGGCCAAGGACGTCCTGCTGCTGTGCTGTGTCGTTCCCCTTGTTAGGCGCCGGCACTCACTTCCTGGTATCGAGCCTGTCTCTCGGAGGGCCAGCGCGCACCTGAAAATCATCACCATCTACTCATGAACTCCTGGACTATAAGAGGGTCACTGCCCTTCTTATCCTCGCCTGAGCGATGTTGTTGTTTCCTTTAGTCTGTCTTGCAAATGGTCTCCTAAGTGTCTTCCAGCTTCCCAGTGTTTCCCGTTCCTGTATCCTGTTTCCCGTGCTATCTGTACCATCCTGGTCTACTGCCGTGCTGAGCTGTTGTCGTGTTGTGCTGCATCTCCACGCCTGTTCTACTACTCCACGCTTGACGTCTACCTGCTGCCTGGTCCTAGCCGAGTCTGCCTTGCTACTGTTATGGCAGGAAGGAGGTGAAGGGAACAAGTGAGCCCTAATCTACCCACCGCCCTGTCCCTGCCTACTTGCAACGACCCGCCCTAGGCGACGGGGTACAACTTGGCGGCGGTCCCTACGCTGACTAAGTGCAAGGGGATACAAACAGGGAACAAGCAAGGGAAGGGGCAGTAGCCCACGGAACACCGTGAGGAAACGGAGTGGTGAACGAGCCAGTCAGGATCAGGATGTAGTGGAGTATACAAATGCAGAGCACGGAGCAGGAAGCAAGCCAGGGGCAGAGCGAAGCAGGATAAGCGGAAACTGAAGCAAGGCAGAAGCACGGCAGAAGCAGGCTGGAGCAAGGCAGCAGTGGGGCCAGGAATCCAAGAAGAATAACAAGCAATGAGGAAGAGAAAACGGCAGGTATAAATGGACAGGGGGCGGAGCTAACTCCGACTGACCAGGCCGCGATAGGCTCTCCCACTCCTGAGCCTGTCACCCTGATTGGTGGGAGCCGGTGTCAGTCTAAGAGGTCTGGCCTCAGGTGTCGACTGATTAACCCTGGGAGTATACACAGACGTAGTGCCTGGCAGATCCTTTACAGTACTCCCCCTTTTATGAGGGGCCACCGGACCCTTACTAAGAGGACCCGGTTTAGTGGGGAAGAGAAGGTGGAACCTCCTGACCAATACCCCAGCGTGAACATCTCGAGCAGGTACCCAAGTCCTCTCCTCCGGCCCGTATCCTCTCCAATGGACCAGGTACTGGAGGGAGCCCTGGATCATCCTACTGTCCACAATCTTGGCCACCTCAAATTCCACCCCCTCAGGGGTGAGAACGGGAACAGGAGGTTTCCTCGAGGGGGACCAGGACGGGGAGCAGCGTTTAAGGAGGGAGGCATGAAAGACGTCGTGTATGCGAAAGGATGGGGGCAGCTCCAGACGGAAGGATACAGGGTTGAGGACTTCAATGACCTTATAAGGCCCAATAAATCGGGGAGCAAACTTCCTGGATGGGACCTTAAGGCGAAAGTTCCTAGACGACAACCACACCAGATCCCCGACGACAAACCGGGGGTTAGCAGAACGTCTTCTATCAGCCTGAATCTTTTGTACGCTCTGGGACGCCTCTAGGTTCTTCTGAACCTGGGCCCAGACTGTGCACAGTTCCCGATGAACGTCCTCTACCTCGGGATTATTGGAACAACCAGAAGAAACGGAGGAGAACCTTGGATTAAACCCGAAATTACAGAAAAACGGGGAGACCCCTGACGAGTTACTGACCCGGTTATTGAGGGAAAATTCGGCGAGGGGAAGGAATGAGACCCAATCAAATTGACAGTCAGAGATGAAACACCTTAAATATTGTTCCAGGGATTGATTAGTCCTTTCCGTTTGGCCATTAGTTTCGGGATGGAAGGCGTAGGAGAAGGACAGATCAATCTCCAACTTTTTACAAAAAGCTCTCCAAAATAAGGAAACAAATTGTACCCCTCTGTCAGAAACTATATTGACTGGGGCCCCATGGAGACGCAGAATGTGTTTAACAAACAAAGAAGCTAACGTCTTGGCGTTAGGTAGTTTCTTAAGGGGCACAAAGTGGCACATCTTGCTGAAGCGGTCTACTACCACCCACACCACCGACTTGCCCTGAGATGGAGGCAAATCGGTGATAAAATCCATGGAGATATGGGTCCAAGGTCTCTGGGGAATGGGCAAAGAATGTAGTAAACCCGCAGGTCGGGACCTAGGGGTCTTGGACCTAGCACAAACCTCACAAGCGGCGACGTAAGCCCTAACGTCTTTAGGCAACCCAGGCCACCAATAGTTTCTGGTAATGAGGTGTTTGGTACCCAAGATGCCAGGATGACCAGATAGTGCGGAGTCATGGTTTTCCCTGAGTACCCTTAGCCGGTATTGCAGGGGGACAAACAGCTTGTCCCCAGGGAGGTTCCCGGGAGCTGAACCTTGATCAGCCGCAATGTCAGAGGCTAAATCAGAATCAGTGGCAGAAACTATTATACCAGGGGGTAAAATACAAGCAGGATCCTCCTCAGAAGGAGGATTGGCCATGAAACTACGTGACAGTGCATCAGCCTTAATATTTTTGGACCCAGCCCTATAGGTAACCAAGAAGTTAAATCTGGTAAAGAATAGCGCCCATCGAGCTTGTCTAGGATTAAGCCTCCGGGCAGATTCTAGGAAAACCAGATTCTTGTGGTCAGTAAGGACCGTTACCTGGTGTCTGGCCCCCTCCAGGAAGTGACGCCACTCTTCAAAAGCCCATTTAATGGCTAAAAGTTCGCGGTTGCCAATATCATAGTTACTCTCCGTGGGCGAAAACTTCCTAGAGAAGTAAGCACAGGGGCGGAGATGGGTGAGGGAGCTGGTACCCTGGGACAAGACGGCCCCCACTCCCACCTCGGACGCGTCAACCTCCACAATAAATGGCTCCCTTTGGTTGGGCTGAACCAGCACGGGGGCCGAGATAAAGCACTTCTTGAGGGTCTCAAAAGCCTGGACGGCCTCAGGAGGCCAGTGGAGGACATCAGCACCCTTGCGAGTGAGGTCCGTAAGAGGCTTAGCGACGACCGAGAAGTTGGCAATAAATCTCCTGTAATAGTTAGCAAACCCCAAAAAACACTGTAGCGCCTTCAGGGAGGCAGGTTGGACCCATTCCGCCACAGCCTGAACCTTGGCAGGGTCCATGCGGAATTCATCAGGAGTGAGGATTTGACCCAAAAATGGTATCTCCTGTACCCCAAACACACATTTTTCGGTTTTCGCAAACAGATTATTTTCCTGGAGGACCTGGAGGACCTTCCTGACATGCTCCACGTGGGATGACCAGTCCTTGGAAAACACCAGTATGTCATCAAGGTACACTACAAGAAAATTTAACAGGTAATCTCTCAGAATTTCATTAATAAAATTCTGGAAGACGGCAGGGGCATTACACAACCCAAAGGGCATGACCAGGTATTCGAAATGACCTTCGGGCGTGTTGAACGCAGTCTTCCACTCATCCCCCTCTTTGATGCGGATAAGGTTATATGCCCCCAGCAGATCGAACTTAGAGAACCATTGGGCCCCCTGAACCTGATTAAAAAGATCCGGAATCAAAGGAAGGGGATACTGGTTCCTTACTGTGACCTTATTCAAGTTCCGATAGTCAATGCACGGCCTAAGACCACCATCCTTCTTCCCCACGAAGAAGAAGCCAGCACCTACAGGAGAAGTCGAGGGGCGAATGAAACCCTTGGCCAGGCATTCTTGGATATACTCCCTCATAGCTTCACGTTCAGGACATGAAAGATTAAATATTCTACCCTTAGGAAGCTTAGCACCAGGTACCAAATCGATGGCGCAATCATAATCTCTATGAGGGGGCAACACCTCGGAGGCCTCCTTAGAAAACACATCAGCGAAGTCCTGAACAAACTCAGGTAGCGTGTTTACCTCCTCACGGGGAGAAATAGAGTTAACCGAAAGACATGACGTCAGGCATTCACTACCCCATTTGGTGAGATCCCCAGTAAACGTGGGATTATGCAACTGCAACCAGGGAAGACCTAATACCAGATCGGACGATAATCCCTGCATCACCAGTACAGAGCACTGCTCCAAATGCATGGAGCCAACAAGGAGTTCAAAAACAGGAGTATGCTGAGTAAAATAACCATTAGCAAGAGGAGTGGAGTCGATACCCACTACCGGGACAGGATAAGGCAAATCAATAAAAGGCATTTTTAGAGACATAGTAAATTCCACAGACATGATATTAGCAGATGAGCCAGAATCCACGAATGCATTGCCAGTGGCAGACCGGCCAGCAAACGAGACCTGAAAGGGAAGCAAAATTTTATTGCGTTTCATATTAACGGGAAATACCTGTGCGCCCAAGTGACCTCCCCGATGATCACTTAGGCGCGGAAGTTTTCCGGCTGCTTATTCTTGCACCTGGGACAGGTGTTCAGTAGATGCTTGTCACCCCCACAATAGAAGCAGAGACCATTCTTCCTGCGGAACTCTCTACGCTGTCGAGGGGACATGGAGGCCCCGAGTTGCATAGGTACCTGCGAGTCTTCCGTGGAAGAGCGAGGAGACGGGACCTCGGGGGGAATCGCAGGGAAGTCAGAGGGGAAAACATTGAAACGTTCAAGCTGACGTTCCCTGAGACGTCGGTCAAGTCGTACTGCTAGGACCATAACCTGGTCTAGGGAGTCAGAAGAGGGGTAGCTAACAAGCAGATCCTTCAGGGCGTCAGATAATCCTAACCTAAACTGGCACCTTAGGGCCGGGTCGTTCCACCGAGAAGCTACGCACCACTTTCTAAAATCAGAACAGTATTCCTCAACAGGTCTCCTACCCTGACGTAAGGTCACCAGCTGACTCTCGGCTAATTCAGTCCTGTCAGTCTCGTCGTAAATGAGTCCGAGGGCAGAGAAAAAACGATCGACGGAGGAAAGTTCAGGGGCGTCAGTAGCCAAGGAGAAGGCCCACTCTTGGGGCCCTTCCTGGAGTCGGGATATAATGATACCCACCCGCTGGTTCTCGGAACCTGAGGAGTGAGGTTTTAGACGGAAGTAAAGTCTGCAACTCTCCCGGAAGGAGAGAAAAGTCTTACGGTCCCCTGAGAATCGGTCAGGTAACTTGAGGTCGGGTTCTAGAGGTGAGGTGAGGGGTACTACTATGGCAGCGTCAGACTGGTTGACCCTCTGAGCCAGGGCCTGGACCTGTAGGGAGAGGCCCTGCATCTGCTGGGTCAGTGTCTCAAGGGGGTCCATGATAGCGTCAGCGTAGGAGAAATGGTAGACTAGGTATGGGCTTGTTATTATGTTATGGCAGGAAGGAGGTGAAGGGAACAAGTGAGCCCTAATCTACCCACCGCCCTGTCCCTGCCTACTTGCAACGACCCGCCCTAGGCGACGGGGTACAACTTGGCGGTGGTCCCTACGCTGACTAAGTGCAAGGGGATACAAACAGGGAACAAGCAAGGGAAGGGGCAGTAGCCCACGGAACACCGTGAGGAAACGGAGTGGTGAACGAGCCAGTCAGGATCAGGATGTATTGGAGTATACAAACACAGAGCACGGAGCAGGAAGCAAGCCAGGGGCAGAGCGAAGCAGGATAAGCGGGAACTGAAGCAAGGCAGAAGCACGGCAGAAGCAGGCTGGAGCAAGGCAGCAGTGGGGCCAGGAATCCAAGAAGAATAACAAGCAATGAGGAAGAGAAAACGGCAGGTATAAATGGACAGGGGGCGGAGCTAACTGACCAGGCCGCGATAGGCTCTCCCACTCCTGAGCCTGCCACCCTGATTGGTGGGAGCCGGTGTCAGTCTAAGAGGTCTGGCCTCAGGTGTCGACTGATTAACCCTGGGAGTATCCACAGACGTAGTGCCTGGCAGATCCTTTACAGCTACTGTCTACATTGCCTCAGGTATCCTTTTCTGGACTATAAAAGATCCAGATGCAAACAAATTTAAGTTTTATTGCAACAAAAGATGGTAAAGTTGAGGTAGAAAGCGACTTGGTAAAGACGTTTCGGCCGAACTTCGGCCTTTGTCACGGTCGCTGTAAGACGATATCACTGGTATGGGTTGTCCGCCGGATATTCCCTGTGTGCCCGATACTTCCAAGGTTCCAGCGGCTGACTCCACTTTTAGAGACTTCCTGCAGATCTGGCAGCAGACTTGGTCCTCCATCCTAATGGCAGTCGACGGCATGAAATGGAAGGCTGAAACAAGGAGAAGAGAACCTCCTCAGTTTTTTCCTGGCACAAGGGTCTGGCTGTCTTCCAGGAATATCCGACTAAGAGTGCCGTCGTGCAAATTTTCTCCCAGGTTCCTCGGACCCTTCGATATCCTACAGCAGATCAACCCTGTCGCCTATAAGCTTCGGCTGCCTCCTACACTCAAGATCCCCAACTCCTTCCATGTCTCCCTCCTGAAGCCGATGGTTCTGAACCGCTACACCAAGACTCCTAGCCCTGTGGTTGCCTCCAGCGGCCCTTCAGACACCTTTGAGGTTCAGGAGATCCTGGACACCAAAAAAGTTAGAGGAAAGACCTTTTATTTGGTGGATTGGAGGGAGTTTGGTCCTGAAGAAAGGTCTTGGGAGCCGGAGGAGAACCTCATTGCTCCTACTCTTCTGAAGAAGTTTCTCTCTCGCTCTGGTCCCAAGAAGAGGGTGCGTAAGAGGGGGGATACTGTAATGTCCGTGGCTGCGGGCTGTCAGCTCCAATCCCCTCCTGACAGCCGCAGCCATGAGTCGGCAAGCGCTGGCCCCTGCCTCCTCCTCAGGAGACGCCAGCGCGCGCTTCCACTCACCTCAGCCAGATCGCTTATGGTGCGCGCGCACGCTCAGGCCCGCTCTTTAAGGGGCATTGCGCGTTCCGGATTTTTATGAACTTTGACCCGTGAGTGCCCTGTACTATAAGATGGGTCCAGCCCCCTGCTTCTATGCCTGAGCGTTGTTGATGTTTCCTAGTTTATCTATGTGATGACCTCCTAGTGCGTTCCTGTTCCTGTACCTGCACCTGTACCTGTTCCAGTTCCTGTTCCTGTTCCTGTTCCTTGCATTCCATACCATCCTGGACAAGCACTGTGCTGTGCCAAAGTCATATCATGCTGTATTCCACGTCTGACCTGCTTCACCTCGCCTGATGTCTACCTGCTGCCTAGTCCAAGCCGAGCCTGCCCTGCTGCTTTCTGAGCTGCCACAGGTACCTATACGAACTATAGACATTCACCTGCGCCCTGTTGGCCAGCTGCCTTTCCGCCAAGGTGGTACAGTCCAGTGGGTCCACAGACCCTTAGTGACAGCCGGATTTAGAGAAATTGATTTTTTTTTCTTTAATTCTGTGAAGATTGAATTTGTCTGATGGTAGTGCCGACAAACATTTATGCGGAGAAATTTATTGCCTGCAATACTAGCAGATACTATGCCAGGCTCCAAAAATGAACCCCTACTGATGCAGATGAAATGCATATATTTTGGGGCCTCCTGCTCAAAAAGGACATTACAAAAATAAGCCCACTATTCGCTTTTATTGGAGCACTGATATGCTACACCACTGCCCACTTTACCGCTTCACCATGCCTCGTTTCGAAATACTGCTAAGAAACCTTCATTATAGTAATAATAAGGAATGCCCACCCATCAATGACCCAAATTCCGACAGAATATGTAAAATTAGGCCAGTAGTAAACCACTATAATAATAGATTTAGTGAAGTTTACACCCTACAGAAATGTATAGCAGTGGACAAATCCCTGGAACATTTCAAGGGCAGGCTACACTTCCACAAGTACCTGCCCAACAAAAGGGGTAGGTTTGGCGTGAAGCTGTACAAAGTATGTGAAAGTGTATCTGGATACACTTTAAAATTTGAATCTATGAAGGTAAACATTCTACTATGGAGCCCCTAGACTGTCCCCCTGTCCTAGGAATAAGTGGGAAGCTAGTATGGGATTTGCTGCACCCCTTACTGGACCACAGATACAATCTTTATATAGATAATTTCTATAATAATGTCCCCCTTTTGAAGCGCCTTGCTGCTAGAGGAATCGCAGCATGCGGCACAATTAGGAGAAACCAAAAGGGTCTCCCCAAGGCCTTTTTTGATGAGACAGTGCACAGAGGGGAAAGTAGGGCTGTTTGCAGCAACAATTTGCTGCCTGTCAAATACAAGGACAAGCGTGATGTCTTTATATTGACCACTCTCCACGCAGCCGGATCCAGCCCAGTCCCAATAGGGGGAACCACAGAGCAGACCCCCAAGCCTGTGTGTATCCAGGACTATAATCAGTTCATGGGACGGGTGGGTTCTTCAGCCCTACAATGCCCTCAGAAAACCCAGGATCAGGTATAAAAAATTGTCAGTGTACCTGACTCAATTGGCTATGTACAATGCTTTTGTTCTTTATAAAAGTGCAGAGGCCATAGGGGGACTTTTCTTGAATTTTCCCCAAAAATTATTAAGACCCTGATTTTTGTAGACCAAGAAGAGGAGGGCAGCAGTAGAAGCAGCAGTGCTTCTGGAATAGGGGGCTCAAGAATTGTCCATGGGCAGCATTTCCCTGGCATACTTACCCCCAAAGAAAAAAAAAGGAGTCCCCAAAAAGGTGTTGAGTGTGCTCGATGAGGGGCATTAAGAAAGACACTACTCGCTTCTGTGGGACCTGCCCCTCTAATCAGGGCCTATGCACTGGAGAGTGATTTCGTACATACCACACATAAGTGGATTTTAACTAAATCACTTTTCTTTCTGTTTTAACTATCGCCTGGGTATTTATTTTCTAAAATTTATTTTATTTCCAACAATTTTGTAATTTCACATTTTGTCCCAATTTATATTTTTTTTAAAACTAACAAAAACTAAAAATTCTCATTATACCCCTAGATGAATACCTTGAAAGTTTACATTTTATAGTCAGTTAAAAGTGGGCCATAAAAAGCCATGGATCTGTGAGCGCTGGCCCGCATCTCCTCCCCAGAAGACACCAGCACTCACTTCCGCTCCAATCTGCTGTGTAGGGTGCTTGAAAATAATCAACAATTAACCCATGATCACCCTGGACTATAAAAAGGGCTCTGCCCTTTCACTCATTGCCTGAGCATTGTCGTGTTTACCCATGTTAGTCTTAGCAAATGGTCCCATAGTGTTATCCTGTTCTTGTTGTTCCCGTGCCCTGCTACCTGTATCCTGTATCCCATGCTATATCTGTCCCTGTGTCTTAACCTGTTGGAGTCGTGTTGTGCCACCATGTGTGTACTATTAAAGGTACTATTGTACTCAGACTGTTGTTTTGCCAGCTGCTACTCTGCTACGGCAGTGCGGCCTAATGGCTCCACATAGCTACGGATCAAGATAGTATGCTCAGGCCATGTACCCCGCTGGTCAACCCAAGACCATGACGACGTCACAAGCCATGCAGGCAGACCTGCAAGACCTTTGGTCATGACAAGACCAACCAAGTGAACTCCATTGCACAGCAGCTGGATGCGTAAGCTGCAGCCATCACGGCACCTGTTCCTGTTCCTACTTCTACACCTCCTGTCAGTATCGGTAGTGATACATCTCCAGTTGCCCACAGTGAATGGACTGCCTCTACCTGATCTGATTGTATCTGAAACCAAGCCGCTGAAACTTCAAATTGGAGCCCTTCATTCGGAAATAATTTTGTTTCTTGTTTTGCCCAAAGCAGTTAATCCTGTTCTGCTGAGTCTGCCTTGGCTTCGACTACATGCCCCAGTCCTGGACTGGAATTCTAGAGAGGTTCTCCAATGGAGCTCCAAATGTCTCAATTGCTGTCTGTTTCAGATCCATCCTGTCCAGCCTCCTCTGCCTCAGTTATTGGCAGGATTACCCCCTCATTTCGATCTGTTTGCAGATGTCTTCAGCAAGAGGGAGGCTGAGACGCTGCCACCACACTGGGCTTCTAACTGCCCCATTGAACTGGTTCCAAATGCATCCCTTCCCCGTGGACGTGTATACCCTCTCTCCTTGCCAGAGACTCAGTCCATGTCGGCCTATATTAAGGAGAATCTGGAGAGGGGTTTTATACGAAAGTCTTCCTCCCAGGCCGTGGCCGGGTTCTTCTTTGTCAAGAAAAAAGACGGATCTCTTTGGCCTTGCATCAACTGCCGTGCTCTCTGTCAAATCACAGTCAAGAGCAAATATCCATTGCCACTAATTTCCGAACTATTTGCCCACATACGAGGAGCAAAGATTTTTTTCTAAACTAGACCTGCATGGGGTTACAACTTGATCCGGATTCACCGGGGTGATGAATGGCAGACGGCATTCAACACTATTAATACTTGGTAATGCCCTTCGATCTGTGTAACGCTCCTGCGGTCTTCCAAGAATTTGTCAAAGATATCTTCCGAGATATCCTCTTTGTCTGTATTGTGGTTTATCTCGATGATATTTGGATTTTCTATCCAGATCCGATGACGCATCCATCAGAGACATGTCCGTCAAGTTTTGCTGCAATTAAGGGAGAATCGTTTGTATGCCAAGCTGGGGAAGTGCGTGTTTGAGAAGAATTCTCTACCCTTGCTGGGCTACATCATCTCGGATCAAGGCCTCAAGATGGATCTTGAGAAACTAAAGTTCGTCCTGGTATGGCCATGTCCTCAAGGCCTGAGGTCCATACAGCATTTTTTGGGATTCGCCAACTTCTACCAGCAGTTTATCTCAAATTTCTCTTCACTGACGGCTCCCATCTCTACTCTCACCAAGAAAGGTATGAACGCCAAGCTGTGGACCCCAGAGGCAGAATCTGCATTCAATAGCCTTAAGAGGGCCTTCAGGTCAGCCTCAACCCTCCATCAATCTGACGTGTCTCGACAGTTTTCGTTGGAGGTGGACGCCTCCTCTGTTGGTTCAGGTGCAATTCTGTTCCAGAGAGGTTCCAAAGGGAAGGTAGAGGTCTGTGGTTATTACTCTAGACTTTTTTCTCCCGCAGAGCGCAATTACTCTATTGGGGATCGGGAGTTACTGGCCATCAAATTGGCTCTGGAGGAGTGGAAACATCTACTAGAGGGTGCAGCTCATCCCATCCTGATATATACAGACCACAAGAACCTCACATACTTCCAGTCAATGCAGCAGCTGAACCCCCGTCAAGCCAGGGGGTCGCTGTTTTTCGCCCAGTTCTAGTTTGTGCTCCACTACCGGCCCGCGGACAAAAATGTGAGGGCTGATGCCCTGTCCAGGTCATTTGAAACAGAGGACACCGTGGAGCCTCCACAAAGTATCATTGACCCATCCTGTATTATTTCTGCTAATCCTCTGCAAGTTAGAGACAACCCTCCGGGGAGAACTTCTGTGCGGTTCTCAGACAGGAGGAGAATCCTTTGCTCCACAGCTCCAAACTGGCTGGGCACGCTGGTGCTCGTAAAACCTGAGATCTGATTGCCCGTCATTTCGGATGGCCCACGTTGCCCAAAGATATTGTGGACTTTGTCTGTTCCTGCACTGTGTGTGCTTCCAACAAAGTTACTCAATCCAAGCCTGCTGGTCTGCTCCAACCTCTGCCTGTACCCAATGCCCCTTGGCAGCACATTGCATTGGACTTTGTCACTGACCTTCCTTCCTCTGCAGGATGCAATATGGTCAGGGTGGTGGTGGACCAATTCTCAAAGATGGCTCATTTTATCCCGCTGACCGGCCTACCTCCTGCTCCTCGACTGGTGAATCTCTTCATCCAGCACATCTTCCATTTGCATGGCTTGCCTCTTCATATCGTGTCTGATCGGGGGGTTCAGTTCACCTCAAAATTCTGGAGAACCCTCTGTAAACTCCTAGACGTGACGTTGGACTCTTCTTCAGCCTATCATCCCCAGTCTTATGGTCAAGTCAAAAGGATTAACCAAATCATGGAGAATTATCTTCGCCACTTCATCTCCATGCAGCATGATGACTGGGTACAGCTTCTTCCATGTGCCGAGTTCTCGTACATCAACCACACAAGTGAGTCCACCACCTCCACACCATACTACATTGTCTACGGCCAACATCCACAAATTCCTCTTCCTGTTCCGGTACATCCCAGGTACCCGCAGCTGACTCTGCATTTGGAGATTTTCTACAGGTCTGGCAGCAAACCTGGTCCTCTGTTCTGCAGGCAGTCAATCGCATGAAGCGAAAAGCAGATTCTAAGAGAAGATAACCACCTCTGTATCTTCCAGGTACCAAAGTCTGGCTATCCTCAAGGAATATCCAGCTGAGGGTGCCGTCATACAAGTTTGCTCCCAGGTTCCTCGGACCTTTTAGGATCCTACAGCAAATCAACCCTGTTTCTTACAAGCTTCGGCTGCCTCCTAACCTCAGGATCCCCATCTCCTTTCATGTGTCCCTCCTGAAGCCTGTGGTCCTGAACCGCTACACAAAAATGCCTAGCCTTGCAGTTGCTCCCAGCGGTTCTCCCGATGTATTTGAGGTTAAGGAGATCCTGGACTTCAAAAAAATAGGAGGAAGAACGTTTTATTTGGTGGATTGGAAGGGGTTTGGTCCAGGGGAGAGGTACTGGGAGCCAGAAGAGAACCTCAATGCTCCTGCCCTCATTAAAAAGTTCCTCTCTCGCTCTGGTCCCAAGAAGAGGGGCATAAGAGGGGGGATACTTTAGCGTCCACGGCCGCGGACCGTCGAGATTACTCACCCTCCGACGGCCGCATCCATGGATATGTGAGCGATGGGCCGCATCTCCTCCACAGGAGACGCCAGTGCTCACTTCTGCTCACTTCCGCTCTGATGTGTCCCTTAGGGTTCGCACACACGCTCGTGCCCGGCCTTAATGGGCCAGCGCGCACATAACAAATAATCATCAATTAACCTATGATGACCATGGACTATAAAAAGGGCTCCACCCTTTCACTCATTGCCTGAGCGTTGTTGTGTTTACCCATATTAGTCTTAGCAAATGGTCCCTTAGTGTTATCCTGCTCCCGTTGTTCCCGTGCCCTGCTACCTGTATCCTGTATCCTGTGCTATATCTGTTCCTGTTGCAGTCGTGTTGTGCCACCAGTCACGCCTGCTGATATACACTACGTCTGGTGTCTACAAGTTCATCTGTGCCGAGCCTTCATTACTGTCTGGACTATTAAAGGTACTATTGTACTAGAACTGTTGTTTGGCCAGCTGCTGGCCCACAGATCGTGACACTGGCACTGCTTCAATTCTAAAATCTGATATGCAATCCTGACATCCTAATAAAAGCACCAGATAAAATAAAAAAATCCCATTCTACCCCTGGATGAATACCTTGTACCACAGGAGAAAAGGCAAACTTAATATTGGGCACTCTTCTCCACCAAAATATACAGCTAAAAAAAAGGACACATAGCTGTGATAAAAATGCCACATCTTCCAAAAATTTCTACATAACTACCTGCTTTCCATTAATTCCTGTGAAAGAAATGTAGTGTCTAAATACTACATACCCAGATAAAAAAAAAAGCGTAAGGGGTATAGTTTTCAAAATATAGCCCTATGTTTACACTGAAAAGGCATATATTTATTTTTTCAAAGTGTAAGATGAGCTGTAATCACTATATCCTGCCACACAAAGCTCAATTTTATTTACTGCATCATGATCTTTTTTTATTTGGAGGATCTCTAATAATCGAGTTGTTCCATATCAATACACCATGGGCTTTATTACAGTTTTGTTCAGGTTTTTACTGATTCTTTTACACCCGACAATACTTTTAGAAATACTGACATTATGGTGGGGACTATTGATCCTTAAGGCTGGGTTCACACGAGCATGTTACGTCCGTAAAGGACGGAACGTATTTCGGCCGCAGGTCCCGGACCGAACACACTGCAGGGAGCCGGGCTCCTAGCATCATAGTTATGTACGATGCTAGGAGTCCCTGCCTCTCCGTGGAACTACTGTCCCGTACTGAAAACATGATTAAAGTATGGGACAGTTGTCCCGCAGCGAGGCAGGGACTCCTAGCGTCGTACATAACTATGATGCTAGGAGCCCGGCTCCCTGCAGTGTGTTCGGTCCGGGATTTGCGGCCAAAATACGTTCCGTCCTTTACGGACGTAACATGCTCGTGTGAACCCAGCCTTACTATTCCTATAGATGGTTTTGGACACTGTTCCTTTATATATTCTGTAGGTGATAGGTTGTTCAGTGCACATAGCGGTTCCTACCTTGCTGGGCAGGGGCCTATTATGGTGTAACACGTCGCTTGGCACATTCGTCCCTCATATAGGGATTGATGGGGCTAAAGAGACATTGCATGACCAGTCACTATAAAAAAAAAATGACTTGTTATGACAGCTCTACAGGTGTTTTTTATCTTAAGAACAAACTTGAGTTTGCCACATAGTTAAAAACATTTTCCTCCATTTTTTTTAAATATATATATTGCCCTTTGAACCAGAACAGTTGATTTCTCCCAATATAATTTATTATATATCGGATCAGAACACTGTTCACAATGGCATCAATGTGACACAAATTTGGGACAACTGCCTTGTTAGCAAGACGTAGTCATATAAACAGGCAAATTAATTTTTCAGGACATGCCTCCCTTATGAGAACATGCTCACTACACCCTTAACACTTTCATGCCAACAATCTGTATATTCACGACCTTTTCTCACATACCCTGTGCAGCCAGGGCGTGAATATACAGATCACTGTTCCAGCCGGCTGTGAAAAGCGCTCGGACGCCGGCTGTGTCAGTGTCCGGGCCTCCCCAGCAACCTGTTCTCTGACAGCTGAACCGATTGGTTCGGCTGCAGAGAATATGATCACCGTCATTAACCGCTTCCTGACCGCCCACTGTAAATTCACATCGGCGCTTGCTGGGCTCTGTGCAAAGCCGACGTGAATTCACAGTGGGTGTTAAGAGCGCGATCCGGGTGTCTCAGAGTAGTGCTGACACCCGGATCGCGCTGTTAACCTCTGCCTCTGGTCCCGGAGACATGACTGGGACCTGATTGGTTCAGGACCCGATTATGTGATCGCAGGGAAAGTTTGTTGTAGCAACAAACTGGAAAGTTTGTTGCGACAACAAACTTTCCCGATGACCGACTGCGGGTGCTGCCGTCAGTTGCATGGCAAAATCGGAGGTCATACAACAGCCTCCGGTCTGCCATTCACGGAAGCCTATGAGGACCAGCTGGTCCTCATAGGCTTCCTGTCAGCATCACACTGACAGTTTATAATACGCTACACTACCTAGGTAGTGTAATGTATTATAGCAGCCATCAGTGCTGCAGGTCTTCAAGTTAAAAAAAAGAAAGTAATAAAAATATTTTATAGAAGTGAAAAAACAAGTTATAAGTTACAAAAACAAAAACTGCTTTTTTTCCTATAAGTCTTTTATTATAGAAAAAAAACCAAAAACTTTAAAACAGTAAACATATTTGGTATCACCGTGTTCGTATCGCCCCCAACTATAAAACTATAATATTATTTTTCCCGCACGGTGAGCACCGCAAAAAATAATTCTAGCGTCACTATTTTTTTGGTCACCACCCCTCCCAAAATATAGAATAAAAAGTGATCAAAATTTGGCATGTACCCCAAAATAATACCAATAAAAACTACAACCCGTCCCGCAAAAAAAAAGCCCTTACACAGCTTATTTGACTGAAAAATAAAAAAAATTACGGCTCTCAGAATATAGTGACACAAAAAATAAATAATTTTATAGAAAAGTGATTTTATTGCGCAAACGCCACAAAACATAAAAAAAACAATATACATATGGTATCGCCGTAATCGTACCGACCTGCAGAATAAAGTAAAATGTCATTTATAGCGCATGGTGAGCACTGTAAAAAAAAGGACAAAAACATTGTCAAAATGTATGTTTTTTTCTCACTTTGCTTGCCAAAAAATCGAATAAAAAGTGATCAAAAAATCACATGTACCCTAAAATGGTACCAATGAAAACTACAGATTGTAACGTAACAAATAAGCCCTCGCATGGATCAGGTGGAGAAAAAATTAAAAAAAGTTCTGGCGCTCCGAATATAGCGACATAAATTGTGCAGAGTGTCCAAAAGCGGATAAGATTGGGCACCATTTATCAGTGCGACAACGGCCACACATCTATGAATTATTTATTTACCCCATTATTATACCATCTTATTATGCCCTGATGTACTCTGCCCAGCTTACATATGCCCCCACATTATAAACTGAAATACCAGCAAAACCCCAAACAACTACTAGTAAGCAAAATCTGCGCTCCAAAAGCCAAGTGGCGCTCCTTCCCTTCTGAGCTCTGCCGTGGGTCCAAACAGCAGTGTATTACCACATATGGGGTATTGCCGTAATTGGGAGAAATAGCTTTACAAGTTTTGGGGTGCTTTTTATTCTTTATTCCTTGTAAAAATTACATTATAGTTTTTCAGAAAAAAAGTAGATTTTAATTTTTACAGACATATTCCAATAAATATAGCAAAAGACCTGTTGGGTCAAGATGCTAACTATACCTCTAGATAAATTCCTTGAGGTGTGTAGTTTCCCAAACCACTTTTGGGGAGATTCCACTGTTTTGGCACCACAAGACCTCTTCAAACCTGACATGGTGCCTAAAATTTATTCTAAAAAAAGGAGACCCCAAAATCCTCTAGGTGCTCCTTTGCTTCTGAGGCCGGTGCTTCAATCCATTATCATACTAGAGCCACATGTGGGATATTTCTAAAATCTGCAGAATCTGTGCAATAAATATTGAGTTGCATGTCTCTGGTAAAACCTTCTGTGATGCAGAAAAAAAATGTATTACAAATGAATTTCGCCAAAAAAAAATGAAATATGTAAATTTCACCTCTACTTTGCTTTCATTCCTGTGAAACGCCTAAAGGGTTAATAAACTTTCTCCACTATTGGGGTGATTCCACTGTTTTGGCACCACCTCTTCAAATCTGACATGGTGCCTAAAATATATTCTAAAAAAAGGAGGCCCCAAAATCCACTAGGAGCTCCTTTGATTCTGAGGCCTGTGCTTCAGTCCAATAAATATTAAGTTGTGTTTCTCCGGTAAAACCCTCTGTGTTACAAAAAAAAAATGATTGAAAATGAATTTCTGCAAAAAAACATGAAATGTGTAAATTTTACCTCTGCTTTGCTTTAATTCCTATGAAACATCTAAAGGGTTAAGAAACTCTCTAAATGCTGTTTTGAATACTTTGAGGGGTGCAGTTTTTAAAATGGGGTGATTTATGGGGTCTATCTAGAACATAAGGCCCTCAAAGCCACTTCAGAACTGAACTGGTCCTTGACAAAATAACCTTTTGAAATTTTCTTGAAATGTGAGAAATTGCTGCTAAAGTTCTAAGCCTTGTAACGTCCTAGAAAAATAAAAGGACGTTCAAAAAACAATGCAAATATGAAGTAGACATATGGGGGATGTTGATTAGCAAAAATTTTGTGTGGTATTACTATCTGTTTTACAAGTAGATTACATTTAAAATTAGAAAAATTATAATTTTTGCAAAGTTTCTTTACATTTTGGCGTTTTTCACAAATAAGCTATGAATTTATTGACCAAATTTTTCCACTAAGATAAAGTACAATATGTCATAAGAAAACAATCTCTGAATCGCTTGGATAGGCAAAAGTATTCCAGAGTTATTACCACATAAAATGACACGTTAGATTTGAAAAAATGGGGCTGGTCATTGAGGCATCGAGGACCCTTGGTTCTGAAAGGGTTTAATTAATAGCTTAAGGTGTGTAGTTTTAGGAATGTGTAATTTATTGGGGGTTTCTATCATTCTGTCAGTTCAATGCCTCTAAAAGCATAGAATAGGGCCTGGAATCCCTTCAATTGTGCCCTAAAACCAAAGAGTGCTCCCTCCCTTTTAGGCCCAGCCGTGTGTTCAGTAGGCAGGTTGAGGCCACAATAAGGACATTCCTGAAAACAGGAGAAACAGGGTGATAGATTTTGTGGTGCAATTCTTCATTCTCACGATCACTCAACCAAACTTTATTCATGTTTATGAAATCTTTCGACTTCTGCACATCCAAACAGCCATCGTTCGACATGCCTCCCTTTTAAACATTTTTCCACAGTTTGTTATTGCCTGCCCTGTTTGTCACAATTTATTGGGCTGTATAGCACTGGGTTCCCCCTGTTCTGCTTACTGAGTTCCCCATGAACAGGACTTAACCACAGAAGTCCTTGTGGTACTACAAGTACTACTTACATGATATCACCGATGAATATCGAACTTCTCTGCCTCCCCCTGACTCTCTGCCACCGACGGACAGTCTGTCGCCACAAGACAGTTGTGTTACCGACAAATACTTGTGCCACCGATGGACACTTTTAGTACCTCTCTACCTTTCTGCCACTGATGAACAGTTTGTGTAAGTTGTCTGTGACTCTCGTCAAATTAAGCGTCCCCGACACTCAGCTCGATCAGAACAAATGGGCAACAGGGTAACTTTTCGTTTGATCCTTAACAATTTTTCCAAATAATAAACGACCTATAACATTACAAGACAAATCTAACAAACACCAATCCATTGCAGATTTATTCTACACAGCCTTCATCTTCTTTACCTTCCCATCAAGTTTAAGGAACCACATTCAATGGACACACTAGCGTACCTCTGAAATTAGGTCTTTTTATTAGTACAATTTGTTCCAACTGTCTAAGTTGTAATCCTTTAACAACATAAAAAAACTTTATGTGTAGGTTAAAACTACTATTAACCGTCCGCTCAGCACGACGGAAACATAGTGTAGGCATCTGACACTCCTCATACATTGTCACATATAGTTACATAGTTACATAGTTAGTACGGTTGAAAAAAGACACATGTCCATCAAGTTCAACCAAGGGATGGGAAAAGTGAAGGTACCAATTTCTACACATAGGTGCTAATATTTTTTTGTTCTAGGAAATTATCTAAACCTTTTTTAAAGCTATCCACTGTCCCTGCTGTGACCAGCTCCTGCGGTAGACTATTCCATAGATTCACAGTTCTCACAGTAAAGACGGAGGGAGTGCCCTTTGTTTTTTGAGGGGGTTTTACATGGAACAGGATTTCACCATATTTTTCATATGTGCCATTAATATATTTATATAAATTAATTATGTCCCCCCTTTAGTCGTCTTTTTTCAAGGCTAAACAGGTTTAATTCGTTTAATCTTTCCTCATAACTTAGATTCTCCATGTCCCTTATTAGCTTCATTGCTCTTCTTTGTATTTTTTCCAACTCCAGGGAATCCTTGCTATGAACTGGAGCCCAGAACTGAACTGCATATTCTAGATGAAGCCTCACTAATGCTTTGTAAAGTGGTAATATTACATTACCGTGAGTCCATGCCACTTTTAATACAGAACAATATCTTACTGGCCTTTGAAGCAGCTGATTGACATTGCATGCTGTTATTTAGTTTATGATTTACAAGTACACCCAGATCCTTCTCAACAAGTGAATCCCCCAGTGTAGCTACCCTAGGTAATATGATGCATGCAAATAGTTGGTACCCAGATGCATAACTTTACATTTATCTACATTAAACTTCATTTGACAACTGGAAGCCCAAACACTCAGGGTATGTTAACACGCAAACTCAAAAACGCCTCAAAATATGGAGCTGTTTTCAAGGGAAAACAGCTCCTGATTTTCAGACGTTTTTTAAGCCACTCGCGATTTTCGCTGCATTTTTCGCTGAGTTTTTTATGGCTGTTTTTAAAAACGGCTTTAAAAACGTCCCAAGAAGTGACCTGCACTTCTTTTTCGCAGGCCGTTTTTTTACGTGTAAAAAAAGGCAGCGAAAAACACTCCATCGGAACAGAACGCAGTTTTCCCATTGAAATCAATGGGCAGATGTTTGGAAGCGTTCTGCTTCCGATTTTTCTTTTACGTCCCGAAATAAGGCCGAAAATAGGCTGTGTGAACATACCCTTAGTTTGTTTAAATCCGCTTGCAATTCACGAACATCTTCCATAGACTGAACTATATTACATAGCTTGGTGTCATCTGCAAAAATAGAAATAGTTCTATTAATTTCATCCTCTATATCATTAATAAATAAGTTGAATAATAGTGGTCCGAGCACTGAACACTGGGGTACACCCCTTATAACTGGGGACTATTCAGAGTAGGAATCATTGACCACAACTCTCTGATACAATTCTCAATCCAATTACAAACTGTACTATCTAAACCTTTAGTCCTTAATTTACCCATTAGACGTCTATGAGGGACAGTGTTAAATGCCTTTGAAAGTCCAAAAACACTATAGCCACAGCAGCCCCTCTGTTTAGGCTTCTGCTCAACTCTTCATAAAAACATATCAGGTTAGTTTGCCAACTTCTATCCTTAGTAAAAGCGTGCTGGCTGTCACTTATAATACTTTTTCTTGTCACATAATCCTGTATATAGTCCCTCATTAGCCCCTAAAACATTTTCCCCATGATGAATGTTAAGCTTACTGGTCTATAATTACCCGGGGAAGACCTAGAGCCCTTTTTGAAAATAGGCACCACATTTGCCCTGCACCAGTCCCTTGGCACTATACCAGTCACTAGAGAATCTCTGAATATTATGAAGAGGGGGACTGAAATAAATGAACTAAGCTCTTTAAGAACTCTAGGGTGTAACCCATCTGGTCCCAGGGCCTTGTGCACATTTATTTTATTTAATTTAGCTTGGACCATATTTACATTCATCCAATTCATTATATCAACAGATATATTAACAGCACTGGCACCGGCTATATCAGCTGCTCTTTCTTCTGTTGTATATACAGAGCTAAATAACCCATTTAGTAACTCTGCCTTCTCTTGATCCCCTGTGACCAACTCCCCATTACCACTATCTAAGGGTCCTATATGTTCAGACCTTGGCTTTTTTGCATTTGTATACTTGAAGAATTTTTGGGGATTTGTTTTACTATCCTTGGCCACTTGCCTTTCATTTTGTATTTTTGCTATTTTTATTACATTTTTACAGATTTTATTACGCTCTTTATAATTTAAAAAGGCTACAGATGTACCCTCAGATTTTAATTTTTCAAATGCCATTTTTTGCCCTTTTTACAGAAGGTGTATGTCATGTGGGGTTTAATTTTAGTCGTTTATACTTGAAACCTATAGGAATAAATTATGCACTGTAATTACTCAAAGTAGATTTGAAAATCTCCCATTTATCATTTCTACCATTATTTGACATTAGTTCTTCCCAGTCTATATCCTGAATTGCAGCCCTCATCCTGGGGAAATTGACCTTCTTAAAATTAAGTGTTTTTGCTCTCCCAGCCTGTGTTTGTTTTTTACAGTATAGGTAAAATGTAACTATATTGTGATCACTGTTATCAAGGTTTTCACGAACATTGACATTCCCAACAAGCCCTGTATTATTATAAATGACCAGATCCAACAGAGCTTCACCTCTAGTCGGGTCTTCCACAAGCTGGCCCATAAAATTTTCCTGCAACAGGTTGAGGAAATGTCTCCCCTTTGCAGTTATAGCCGAACCATGACGCCAATTAATATCCGGGTAATTAAAATCTCCCATTATCACTACAGTACCATCTCTTCAGTTATATTGAGGAGTCTATAGATTACACCAAAAGTTAATTTTTCAGTGTTTAGCTCCCTTTATAGTTCCACCCACAATGTTTAAACCTCCTCACAATCTTCACCCTCTAATGTCTCTTTCACACTCGCCTTCATATCACTTCTCACATACAGACATACAAAACCACCTTTCCTATTTGTCCTGTTTTTCCAAAAAAGTGTAAAACACTGTAGATTTACAGCCCAGTTGTGTAAAGAGTCTAGCCATGTTTCAGCAACACCAACTATATCTATATTTTCTTCCAGTATCAAGGCGTCCAGCTCACCCATTTTGTTTGCTAGACTTCTGGCATTTGTGAACATACACTTTAACGTGCCTTTCAGTTTTTCACTTTCATTATCAGAAATGTGATTATTTTACATTATTTGGGCATTTTTATTTTCATTTTCATTGCTGTTTTGTAACAAAAGTAACTCCCTATCCTGTTGTCAAGTCCTCTCCCCACAGTCTGTTTCTCCCCCCACCAATATAGTCTGACCCCTCTCTAACCTGACTACCTCTTTATTTTCTACATTGACCTCCCTCCTCAGCCCTAGTTTAAATACTCCGCCACCCCAGCTAGAATTCTCTCCCCCAGCACAGCGGACCCCCTTCCATTTAGGTGCAAATCATCTGCAGAATACAGTTTGTACCCCAATGAAAAGTCAGCCCAGTGCTCTAGGAACCCAAAGCCTTCTTCTCTACACCAAGACTTAAGCCATGCATTTAACTCCCTGAGCTCCCGTTGTCTTTCCTGTGATGCGCATGGCACAGGCAGTATTCCCGAGAATACAACCTTGGAGGTCCTTCCCTTCAGCTTGTAGCCTAGTTCTTTAAAATTATTCTTAAGACTCCTCCACCTACCATTTATTCTGTCGTTGGTACCTACATGGACCACAACAGCTGGATCATCAGCAGCCCCTCCCAGTAATTTATCCACCCGTTCCACCACATGCCGAACCCTGACACCAGGGAGACAGCAAATCATTCGGTTGAGGCGGTCTTGGCGACAAATTATTCTATCCGTCTTCCTGATAATAGAATCCACTACAAATACCAATTGTCTTTCCTTACCTGCATTTTCATCCCGCCAACTACTAGCTGGGCTGTTCTCCCGGCTGTTAGGGAGATCAGTATACACAGGGCTGCTATTTCTGAGACCGACACCCTCGCATTATCATCACCCAACTTGGCAATTTTGCTTGGAATATCAGAAACAGGATTGGCCTTCCTTTTCTTTGACCCCTTTCTACTGCCCCTAACTACAGTAACCCAACTACTTGCCTTATCCTGCTCACCCATGTCTTCACCCTCCAGTTCTACCCCACTAACTGTGTGCTCAATGAGCAGCATGCTCCGCTCAAGATTGTCTATCGCCCTCAGTGTTGCATTTTGCTCCTCCAGATCTCTAACGCGAGCTTCCAGGTGAACAACATGCTCACATCTGCCACAGAGGTATTCAGTCTGGAACTCCGGCTCCAGTCATACATACATATGGCGAACTGTTCACTGAAGAAAACCACCAATTTTGCTGTTAATTATCCCAGTTACACAATTTTATATTTCTCTGCACCCTCACTTCTGGCTCACAGATAACATTTACATTGCTGGCACCATCCTCTTACAACATTCATACCATTGACTCACTTATGCCACATCTGCAATTATTCATCGCACAAAGTTTTAACAATTTCCAACATACCTCTGAACAAGTGACAGCATTCAGGAGATTGAATCGTCAAAATAATAGCTAATACAAGGCGTCAATAATATTTGAGTCAAACAATTTGTAAGAATAAGCTCCTTACTCACCAGTTTTGATGTTCCACTGATGCACCAATGACCGCCTCCCAGCAGCAGCTAACAGACAATTAATCTCCCGGGTTTCGGCACCAAATACTGTTGATGCAATTCCAGCCAAAAATATATTGGACACCTGTATCAGTACACCTTTTCAGATCCAAATAAATCCAATGGTTATATTGATATATCGGAGAGAAGTAAGAGACACAGACACACTGCTTGTATGCTCAAAATCCTTCTCTAACGTTTATTGATCAAACAATTATAATAATGTCTTTCGAAAAAGGAGTAGCTTGATTCCAGCCAATCATTTACAATGTTTACAATGTGATGTTAATTTTGATTTGATTTAGCCAATAGCATACAATATGTTTTGACCTGAACCAATCATTGGCTTAGAAGACTTTTTAAGTGTAAAACCATGTTTTGCCAAAATATACCATGTCATAGATGCTAAGAGTCACAATGCCCCCTCCCTTATAGTAAACAAAGCCATTCTCCAAGGCTAAGAGTGAAACTACCCCTCCCCTACAGTAAACAAAACCATTCTCCAGACTCTCACTGATAATTGGGTGCTTTTCACACAACAAAATGTGTAAATATTTATCTATATTCTCCATAGCAAGGAATACCAACTATAAACATGCAGCTCAAGAACAAAACAACATAGAATTGTTTCAGATAATGCTGACATAGATGTATTAGCTTAAGGCCTCATGCACACTTCCTTCACCGTTTTATCGGCCGTTTTTGACGGATCCGTGTGCCCATTTTGTGTGGTTTCCATGTGCACTCCGTGTTTCTGTTTCCGAGCGCCGCACATGGTACTGTCCAGGGTGCTGAAAGAGCATGGTTGTTCAGCGCTAGTCACTGTACAGGGTGCTGAAAGAGTTAATGGGCTGCACTGATCGGTGGTAACTCTTTCAGCACCCTGGACAGTGACTAGCGCTGAAGAATGATTATGCTCGGCGCTCACAAAATACAATTCTAATGAAATAAATAAAATTAAAAAATCAGTTCATACTTACCCAGAACTCCCTGCTTTTTCCTCTAGTCTGGCGTCCTGGGATGACGTTACATCCCATCTCACCGCTGCAGCCAATCACAGGCTGTAGTGGCGGTCACATGGGATAAATGTCATAACAGAAGATCGGACTGGATGACGTCAGAAGGCCGGCCTCCTGGGATGACACTTCATCCCATGTGACCGCCTCTGCAGCCAATCACAGGCCACAGCGGCCACATGGACTGCCATGTCATACAGGAAGGTCGGACTAGAGAAAGAACAGGGACTTGTCACCAAGACAACGACCGGGGTACGTATGAACTGCTTTTTATTTTGTTTTTATCAGCAGCCTCTTCTCTCTATCAGTGCTGGATAGAGAGAAGTGGCTGCCGATTAGTGTAATATCTAATGTACTTCTGCCCACCCGGCCGTTGCTAGTCAACGTCTCCATCGCACACGGACGGCCCACAGATGCCTTCCTTGTGCCTTCTGTTTTTTTGACGGCCCCATTGACTTGCATGGGCCTCACGGTCACGGAATCTCGGTCCAAAGTAGGACATGCTCTAATTTTGTCGGAACGAAGCAACGGGACCATCAAAAAAACTGAAGTGTGCATGGCCCCATTGAAATGAATGGGTCAAGGTGCTAGACGTCAGAAAAATGGCTAGCACCCTGAAGGAAAAGACGGAAGTGGCATGAAGCCTTAAAGTAACATGATTTATTCATTTCAAAATGGATCCTTCAAAACAAAATGAATTCCACATATCCAAGATAGGGTCTACACATAATGGAGTCTACACAAAATCTAATCATCAGCGCAATTTCCCATTTTACAAGTCAGGTTTTTCTCCATATTTTTTTCCTTTGAGGATATTGTGCTTATCTAAATATAAAAAAGTGAGTGATGCTACGGGATACAATCTTTATATTTAGTGTTTGTAAACTTTCTCTGTATTTTATTCTGCTGTTACTCACGCCAAACTCATTTCTCTTGGGCAAAAAAAGATTAAAATAAAATTGAAAGCTTTAGACGCAGACTGAGTAGAGGGAATTAAAAATCATTACATTGCTTCACACTTATAAGAGAAATGGGTATTCCAATTTCGAAGATTGAAGATCTCCTAAAGTGAAGAAATGGTCAAATAATTTTAAATCAATCTGCACTGCACAAACCAAAAAGCTCATATCATTTCCAATCGGAGGCAGTCATAAAAAAAGTGAAGCACACCTATAAAATTAAATCACTGTATGCTGTATAGAATCATGTGGTATTACTGCTGAAGAGATGATGTCATGAATTTACCTGCAGTTCAAAACTTTTCAAGTCTTCAAATTGTTAATACATAGATATATTATTAGAATATTAGTGTGCAAGTAGTTTAGCTAATTGGATGAAATATCCACTTCTAGGAAAAATTGGAAACCTTGAATGGAACCTAGCATAATGGCCAGGCATAACTAGCCATGACTAGACACAATGCTAGTCATGGGGCGCTGTGCTAACTCTCTTTGGCCATATGACGACATCCATAGGTAAGGCATGCTTTATGCTGTGATATCAGCATTTCTCCACCTCTTGTTTGTTCTGGGGATTTTGTTGACACATTGTGTCTACATGGCTAGTTATGCCTGGCCATTATGCTAGGCTCCATCTCCCCAGTCTGTGACTTTACCCTCCATATACTATTTGGTTTAAATAGGTTTGAGAATGTATATTGCATACAGTAATTTATTTAGATAGTCACCTAGCAGGCATTCATAACATGCAATTATAACATCAGTATTTTCAAGTCCCCTAGTGCAACTAAAAAGCAAGTGTATCAAAAAGTGTAAAAAAAAATAAAAGTTGTAAAAAGTAAAATAAAAGTTTCAAGTAAGTAAGTTTCAAGTGTACATGATCCTGTGTACAAGGTGCATCAATAAAGGAATCTACATTGGAGAAACAATACAAAAACTACAAACCAGGATGAATCTTCACAGACATACAATAAAACAGGAGGTGGATACACCCGTGGGAAAACACTTCTCTGGACCAGACTAGAGATGAGCGAACCGGGACAACCGAACCCGGTTTCGGTCCGAACTTCAGGAAAAGTTCGGTTCGCAGCGAATCCGAACTTTACCGGGTTCGGCCGAACCCGTTTTGACCGAACCCGGCTACATTTTGGCGCCTGCCACATGTTACATCTAAAATGGAGGATTACAGAAGATCACCTGACATCAGGCTACCCCATAATGCCTTGCAAACGGCTCTCCCAGCCTATCGGGAGGCAGCATAGGGGCGGGCTCAAGCCTGCAATAAAAGTCTATGCACGGAGCTCAGCGGCCATTTTACAGACAGGAGCTGTAGGAATAGCATCTCTGTGCAGTAAGGGAAAGCTTTAGGAATCTAAAAGGCAGGAATTCAGAAATCGAAGGGGCTCATCCACTACTCACTACTCAGCCAGTGTGTGAATACGCTTTTATAAGGGGCTCATCCCCGTTGCATCCAACTTGCAATACAGGCAGCCTAGTAGTACTATAAGGCCCAGCATTCCCTGAGTGCACTGCAGCGAGGCTGATTGAAATTCTCATTCATTGCCATTTGCCAAGCCAGTGTCCGTGTGTGAATACGCTTTTAAAAGGGGCTCATCCCTGGAATAACAATCCAACTTGCCATACAGGCAGCCTAGAAGTACTACAACGCCCAGCATTCCCTGAGTGCACTGCAGCGAGGCTGATTGAAATTCTCATTCATTGCCATTTGCCAAGCCAGTGTCCGTGTGTGAATACGCTTTTAGAAGGGGCTCATCCCCATTGCATCCAACTTGCAATACAGGCAGCCTTTGTAGTAGTGGTAGTAGTAGTACTACAAGGCCCAGCATTCCCTGAGTGCACTGCAGCGAGGCTGATTGAAATTCTCATTCATTGCCATTTGCCAAGCCAGTGTCCGTGTGTGAATACGCTTTTAAAAGGGGCTCATCCCTGGCCGTTATTAACAGGATAACAATCCAACTTGCCATACAGGCAGCCTAGAAGTACTACAACGCCCAGCATTCCCTGAGTGCACTGCAGCGAGGCTGATTGAAATTCTCATTCATTGCCATTTGCCAAGCCAGTGTCCGTGTGTGAATACGCTTTTAAAAGGGGCTCATCCCTGGAATAACAATCCAACTTGCCATACAGGCAGCCTAGAAGTACTACAACGCCCAGCATTCCCTGAGTGCACTGCAGCGAGGCTGATTGAAATTCTCATTCATTGCCATTTGCCAAGCCAGTGTCCGTGTGTGAATACGCTTTTAAAAGGGGCTCATCCCTGGAATAACAATCCAACTTGCCATACAGGCAGCCTAGTAGTACTACAAGGCCCAGCATTCCCTGAGTGCACTGCAGCGAGGCTGATTGAAATTCTCATTCATTGCCATTTGCCAAGCCAGTGTCCGTGTGTGAATACGCTTTTAGAAGGGGCTCATCCCCATTGCATCCAACTTGCAATACAGGCAGCCTTTGTAGTAGTGGTAGTAGTAGTACTACAAGGCCCAGCATTCCCTGAGTGCACTGCAGCGAGGCTGATTGAAATTCTCATTCATTGCCATTTGCCAAGCCAGTGTCCGTGTGTGAATACGCTTTTAAAAGGGGCTCATCCCTGGCCGTTATTAACAGGATAACAATCCAACTTGCCATACAGGCAGCCTAGAAGTACTACAACGCCCAGCATTCCCTGAGTGCACTGCAGCGAGGCTGATTGAAATTCTCATTCATTGCCATTTGCCAAGCCAGTGTCCGTGTGTGAATACGCTTTTAGAAGGGGCTCATCCCCATTGCATCCAACTTGCAATACAGGCAGCCTTTGTAGTAGTGGTAGTAGTAGTACTACAAGGCCCAGCATTCCCTGAGTGCACTGCAGCGAGGCTGATTGAAATTCTCATTCATTGCCATTTGCCAAGCCAGTGTCCGTGTGTGAATACGCTTTTAAAAGGGGCTCATCCCTGGAATAACAATCCAACTTGCCATACAGGCAGCCTAGTAGTACTACAAGGCCCAGCATTCCCTGAGTGCACTGCAGCGAGGCTGATTGAAATTCTCATTCATTGCCATTTGCCAAGCCAGTGTCCGTGTGTGAATACGCTTTTAGAAGGGGCTCATCCCCATTGCATCCAACTTGCAATACAGGCAGCCTTTGTAGTAGTGGTAGTAGTAGTACTACAAGGCCCAGCATTCCCTGAGTGCACTGCAGCGAGGCTGATTGAAATTCTCATTCATTGCCATTTGCCAAGCCAGTGTCCGTGTGTGAATACGCTTTTAAAAGGGGCTCATCCCTGGCCGTTATTAACAGGATAACAATCCAACTTGCCATACAGGCAGCCTAGAAGTACTACAACGCCCAGCATTCCCTGAGTGCACTGCAGCGAGGCTGATTGAAATTCTCATTCATTGCCATTTGCCAAGCCAGTGTCCGTGTGTGAATACGCTTTTAGAAGGGGCTCATCCCCATTGCATCCAACTTGCAATACAGGCAGCCTTTGTAGTAGTGGTAGTAGTAGTACTACAAGGCCCAGCATTCCCTGAGTGCACTGCAGCGAGGCTGATTGAAATTCTCATTCATTGCCATTTGCCAAGCCAGTGTCCGTGTGTGAATACGCTTTTAAAAGGGGCTCATCCCTGGAATAACAATCCAACTTGCCATACAGGCAGCCTAGTAGTACTACAAGGCCCAGCATTCCCTGAGTGCACTGCAGCGAGGCTGATTGAAATTCTCATTCATTGCCATTTGCCAAGCCAGTGTCCGTGTGTGAATACGCTTTTAAAAGGGGCTCATCCCTGGAATAACAATCCAACTTGCCATACAGGCAGCCTAGTAGTACTACAAGGCCCAGCATTCCCTGAGTGCACTGCAGCGAGGCTGATTGAAATTCTCATTCATTGCCATTTGCCAAGCCAGTGTCCGTGTGTGAATACGCTTTTAGAAGGGGCTCATCCCCATTGCATCCAACTTGCAATACAGGCAGCCTTTGTAGTAGTGGTAGTAGTACTACAAGGCCCAGCATTCCCTGAGTGCACTGCAGCGAGGCTGATTGAAATTCTCATTCATTGCCATTTGCCAAGCCAGTGTCCGTGTGTGAATACGCTTTTAGAAGGGGCTCATCCCCATTGCATCCAACTTGCAATACAGGCAGCCTTTGTAGTAGTGGTAGTAGTAGTACTACAAGGCCCAGCATTCCCTGAGTGCACTGCAGCGAGGCTGATTGAAATTCTCATTCATTGCCATTTGCCAAGCCAGTGTCCGTGTGTGAATACGCTTTTAAAAGGGGCTCATCCCTGGAATAACAATCCAACTTGCCATACAGGCAGCCTAGTAGTACTACAAGGCCCAGCATTCCCTGAGTGCACTGCAGCGAGGCTGATTGAAATTCTCATTCATTGCCATTTGCCAAGCCAGTGTCCGTGTGTGAATACGCTTTTAAAAGGGGCTCATCCCTGGAATAACAATCCAACTTGCCATACAGGCAGCCTAGTAGTACTACAAGGCCCAGCATTCCCTGAGTGCACTGCAGCGAGGCTGATTGAAATTCTCATTCATTGCCATTTGCCAAGCCAGTGTCCGTGTGTGAATACGCTTTTAGAAGGGGCTCATCCCCATTGCATCCAACTTGCAATACAGGCAGCCTTTGTAGTAGTGGTAGTAGTACTACAAGGCCCAGCATTCCCTGAGTGCACTGCAGCGAGGCTGATTGAAATTCTCATTCATTGCCATTTGCCAAGCCAGTGTCCGTGTGTGAATACGCTTTTAGAAGGGGCTCATCCCCATTGCATCCAACTTGCAATACAGGCAGCCTTTGTAGTAGTGGTAGTAGTAGTACTACAAGGCCCAGCATTCCCTGAGTGCACTGCAGCGAGGCTGATTGAAATTCTCATTCATTGCCATTTGCCAAGCCAGTGTCCGTGTGTGAATACGCTTTTAAAAGGGGCTCATCCCTGGCCGTTATTAACAGGATAACAATCCAACTTGCCATACAGGCAGCCTAGAAGTACTACAACGCCCAGCATTCCCTGAGTGCACTGCAGCGAGGCTGATTGAAATTCTCATTCATTGCCATTTGCCAAGCCAGTGTCCGTGTGTGAATACGCTTTTAAAAGGGGCTCATCCCTGGAATAACAATCCAACTTGCCATACAGGCAGCCTAGAAGTACTACAACGCCCAGCATTCCCTGAGTGCACTGCAGCGAGGCTGATTGAAATTCTCATTCATTGCCATTTGCCAAGCCAGTGTCCGTGTGTGAATACGCTTTTAAAAGGGGCTCATCCCTGGAATAACAATCCAACTTGCCATACAGGCAGCCTAGTAGTACTACAAGGCCCAGCATTCCCTGAGTGCACTGCAGCGAGGCTGATTGAAATTCTCATTCATTGCCATTTGCCAAGCCAGTGTCCGTGTGTGAATACGCTTTTAGAAGGGGCTCATCCCCATTGCATCCAACTTGCAATACAGGCAGCCTTTGTAGTAGTGGTAGTAGTAGTACTACAAGGCCCAGCATTCCCTGAGTGCACTGCAGCGAGGCTGATTGAAATTCTCATTCATTGCCATTTGCCAAGCCAGTGTCCGTGTGTGAATACGCTTTTAAAAGGGGCTCATCCCTGGAATAACAATCCAACTTGCCATACAGGCAGCCTAGTAGTACTACAAGGCCCAGCATTCCCTGAGTGCACTGCAGCGAGGCTGATTGAAATTCTCATTCATTGCCATTTGCCAAGCCAGTGTCCGTGTGTGAATACGCTTTTAGAAGGGGCTCATCCCCATTGCATCCAACTTGCAATACAGGCAGCCTTTGTAGTAGTGGTAGTAGTAGTACTACAAGGCCCAGCATTCCCTGAGTGCACTGCAGCGAGGCTGATTGAAATTCTCATTCATTGCCATTTGCCAAGCCAGTGTCCGTGTGTGAATACGCTTTTAAAAGGGGCTCATCCCTGGCCGTTATTAACAGGATAACAATCCAACTTGCCATACAGGCAGCCTAGAAGTACTACAACGCCCAGCATTCCCTGAGTGCACTGCAGCGAGGCTGATTGAAATTCTCATTCATTGCCATTTGCCAAGCCAGTGTCCGTGTGTGAATACGCTTTTAGAAGGGGCTCATCCCCATTGCATCCAACTTGCAATACAGGCAGCCTTTGTAGTAGTGGTAGTAGTAGTACTACAAGGCCCAGCATTCCCTGAGTGCACTGCAGCGAGGCTGATTGAAATTCTCATTCATTGCCATTTGCCAAGCCAGTGTCCGTGTGTGAATACGCTTTTAAAAGGGGCTCATCCCTGGAATAACAATCCAACTTGCCATACAGGCAGCCTAGTAGTACTACAAGGCCCAGCATTCCCTGAGTGCACTGCAGCGAGGCTGATTGAAATTCTCATTCATTGCCATTTGCCAAGCCAGTGTCCGTGTGTGAATACGCTTTTAAAAGGGGCTCATCCCTGGAATAACAATCCAACTTGCCATACAGGCAGCCTAGTAGTACTACAAGGCCCAGCATTCCCTGAGTGCACTGCAGCGAGGCTGATTGAAATTCTCATTCATTGCCATTTGCCAAGCCAGTGTCCGTGTGTGAATACGCTTTTAAAAGGGGCTCTGAAATGTCTGGGAAAAAAAAGGTTGTGAAAGGACGGGGTAGAGGAAGAAACACCCATGCCGTCTCCTCTTCCAGTCCAAATGTTGGATCTGTTGGTGCCAGACCCAGTAGCAGCATTTGTGGCACAAGACATGTGCCCAGTTCCACTAGTAGCAGCTGCCATGTGCCTGCTAGTAGTAGTATCAGCAAGCCAGACTTGTCCATCTCCTCCGGTGGGCGGGTTACTTTAGACAATACGGCCATTGTGGACTGGTTGGCTGGCTCGCGGTCATCTCAGCAGGAAGACTCTGACGATCTGGCTTCAAGCCAGGTTTCGTTGGATTCCAGATCCTCTACAGTTCCTTGGCACGGTGACAGTAGTAATATAGGTATTTCTAGCGTTTCCATTCCATCATCTATGTCTTCGCTCCCCCTTCCTAGCGGGAAGCCATCTTTCCTGAGAGTCCTAAGAGACATCTCCTCGGGTGCGAAGGAAGATACTGAACAACATAGTGATGATGATGATTTGTTTTCCGCGAGTCAGCCAACGGAGTGTGTTGCGGCGGTGGTGGAGGTGGAAGCGGTGACCGAGACGCATAGCTGCGGTAGTGGGGGTGTTGGTGGTGGTAGCCGTGGTGGCAGACGCAGTAATGAGGGGGGGCATGGAGCCCGCCATGATGTCACATCACATTCACAACACAGTGACAGAAGTGGCGGGGATGATGAGGAAGGCTATGATGATGATGTTGTTTTAGACAGGACGTGGGAACCAGGTGACGAGGTGATGACGGCGTCAGAGGAGGAGGGTAGTAGTGGCGGCACTGGATGTGATAAACAGCCAAGCCGAGGTAGGGGCAGAAGTCAATCTGCAAAACGTTGCAGCGGTAGGGTCAGCTCAGGAGCCGGTGACGGCGACACAGATGCTGGTGTAGGTTCCCGAAAAAAGCCTGCCAGACAAGGGGCAAGCTCGGGTGGTTGTGGTGGTGGTGGTGGTGGTGGACGTGGTACTACCTCTTTACGGTACTCTGCCGTGTGGCAATTTTTCTGTACCTTCCCAGAGGAGGAAAACATGGCACAGTGCCGTATCTGCAAGCAGAAAGTAAGGCGTGGGCAGGGCAGCAATGTAGGAACTACTGCTCTACGTAAACACATGGAACGGCATCACAAGGCCATGTGGGACAATCAACATGCCCCACCATCATGTACATCTAATGAAGACCCCTCTTCCGCTGCTGCTGCTGCTCCGAGTCCCTGTCATCTAAGTAGTAGCCAGGCCTTATCCACCATGTCGTTGTCATCATCATCATCACTGTCATCTAGTGCTCCTCCTATGTCCCGTCAGTTATCCATTACGGAATCGTTGTCCAATAAGCAACAATATATACCCAGTCATCCACTTGTCGTGCGGCTTAATTCACACCTGGCAAAGTTGTTGGTGGTGCAGTCGCTGCCATACCACCTGGTCGACTCCGCCGGCTTCAAGCAATTGATGGCGTGCGCTCAGCCTAGGTGGCGAATACCTAGCCGACATTACTTCTCCAAAACAGCTGTCCCTGCCTTGCACAAGCATGTGGAGGAAAAGGTGTCCAAGTCCTTGCAATTATCCGTGTGCAGCAGGGTACATGCCACCGTCGACACGTGGAGCAGCAACTATGGGCAGGGACAGTACATGTCTTTCACGGCCCACTGGGTCAATATTTTGCAGTCCGATGCACCACCGCAGCAATGCCAGGCATTACCACCTCCACGCTTGTATGTTTCTAGTTCAACTCCGGACACCAGGCGCCTACCATCCTTCTCCTCCTACTCCTCCTCCTCCTCCTTGCCTTCCTCCTTGGAGGTCTTCCCGTCCCCGACAGGACACAGCGTATCTTCCACTCCTCCTCCCTCCTCTTTTCATAGGTGCAAGGTGAAGCGCCACAACGCTGTCTTACACCTGCTGAGCCTGGGCGAGAAAAGCCACACAGGGCAGGAGCTGCTGCTGTGCATCAAGGAGGAAATCGCACGCTGGCTGTCTCCTCTGAAACTCACACTGGGCAATGTTGTCTCTGATAACGGCAAGAACGTTGTGGCTGCACTGCGTCTAGGTCACCTGACACACGCTCCTTGCATGGCACATGTGATCAATCTGGTCATAACACGCTTCTTAAAGTCATATGTTGGTTTGAAGGGTGTGCTGGCCATGTCCAGGAGGGTTTGCGTTCGCTTTAGACGTTCGTATGCATTTAAGCACGCCCTCCTGGACTTGCAGCGTCAAAACAATCTCCCAGAACACAGCCTGATTTGCGACGTTCCAACACGATGGAATTCCACCCTGCACATGTTGGACCGTCTGTACGAACAGCGGAAAGCCGTGAATGATTTCCTGATGCAGCAGACGGGCAGCGTTTGGAGCCAGTGTAATTTCGAGCTCAGGCACTGGCAGCTGGTTAGAGACGCATGTCGCGTTTTGAGGCCCTTTGAAGAGGCCACACGATTTGTGAGCCGTGACGCTAGCGGAATGAACGATGTTATGCCGCTGATATTCATTATGGAGCAAACGCTCACAGCGATGATTCAGCAAAGGATGGAGGAAGGATCACATCTGGCTATGGATGTTGAGGAGGAGGAGGAGGATGAGGAAACAGGACCTGAAGAGGAGCTGGATTTGGAGATGGAATCACAGGAAGGGATAGGGGACGAGGCAGCCGCACAACATGACAGTGATGGTGGTGATGACGAGTCTGACGACGACCTTGATGATGGACAACCATGGCAGTATGGGGCGGAGATGGAACCAACCGGGCCCTCTGAAACGCTGGCCAGGATGGCGAGCTGTATGCTTCGTTACTTGCGCGCTGACTGTCGTATTGTTAGCATGAAGCAAAGAGATGACTACTGGATAGCCACACTTTTAGACCCTCGGTATAAAGCCAGAATGGGGGAGTTTTTTGCGCCTTCCGAGAGGGAGGCAAAATTGGCTTATTATAGAGAGAAGCTATGCAGCCAGCTTGTCATGGCTTTCAAACGGCAGACACCCGCTGCAAGCATGTCTGACCGGGGGGCCACTCTCCGCTCCCCACTGTCTCATCGTTCCACCGCCTCTGGCAGAGCTACCTCTGCAATAGGCGGCAGCCGTGGCAGCAGCGGCAGCAGCAGCAGCAGCAGCAGCCAATTCAGTTTGGAAAATATGATGACAACATTTTTACATCCAATACCCCGACCTGACACACATCGTAGCACTAGTCACCAAAGGGATGTTCACCATCTCCAGGTGCAGCACCTAAACAACCAGGTTCACTCGTACTTGGACTGTGCCCTTTCTCCGTCAGAAATGCTGATCCCAGACCCCATGGACTTCTGGGTCAGCAGATTGGATCATTGGCAAGAACTGGCCCAGTTTGCCATGGGTGTACTGTCTTGTCCACCCTCCAGTGTAGCGTCAGAGAGGGTATTCAGCGCAGCAGGGGGCTTCGTCACCCCTAAGCGAACAAGATTGTCCGCCAACAGCTTGGAAAATCTCACGTTTCTGAAAATGAATCAAGCGTGGATCGGTGAGGATTTTAAAACCCCTGTGCCTGATGCCACTGATTAGATCTTACATTGCTGCTGCTGCTGCCGCCTGCTACTGCCGCCTGCTACTATGGGATTCTGTCCTGTCCACTCTTTTTTTAATGTGCCGCTGTTGGTGCTGCAGCTGCTACTACTTCTACCACCAATCCACCCCAGTGCCGTCTGCTACAAGCAGGCCTGCCCCACCAGAGGGCTTTGTCCTGTGACTCTCCAGTCTCTTTTTTTAATGTGCTGCTACTACTGCTACTACTGCTTGCACCCTTGCTGTCTGTGTTGGCTAGTACCTCTACTACCACCAATACACCTACACTGCCATCTGCTACAAGCAGGCCTGAGGCCTGCCCCACTACAGGGCTTTGTCCTCCTGTGACTGTCCAGTCTCTTTTTTTAATGTGCTGCTACTACTGCTACTACTGCTTGCACCCTTGCTGTCTGTGTTGGCTACCTCGACTACTACCACCAATACACCTCCACTGCCGCCCGTCTGCTACAAGCAGGCCTGAGGCCTGCCCCACCACAGGGCTTTGTCCTCCTGTGACTGTCCAGTCTCTCTTTTTTTTAATGTGCTGCTACTACTGCTACTACTGCTTGCACCCTTGCTGTCTGTGTTGGCTACCTCTAATACCACCAATACACCTACACTGCCGCCCGTCTGCTACAAGCAGGCCTACCCCACCACAGGGCTATGTCCTGTGACTGTCGTCCAGTCTCTTTTTTTAATGTGCTGCTGCTACTACCAGTCCTACCACCCTTGCTGTCTGTGTTGGCTAGTCTACCTCTACTACCACCAATACACCTCCACTGCCGTCTGCTACAAGCAGGCCTGAGGCCTGCCCCACCACAGGGCTTTGCCCTCCTCTGACTGTCCAGTCTCTTTTTTTAATGTGCTGCTACTACTGCTACTACTGCTTGCACCCTTGCTGTCTGTGTTGGCTACCTCGGCTACTACCAGTCTACCACCAATACACCTCCACTGCCGCCCGTCTGCTACAAGCAGGCCTGAGGCCTGCCCCACCACAGGGCTTTGCCCTCCTCTGACTGTCCAGTCTCTTTTTTTAATGTGCTGCTACTACTGCTACTACTGCTTGCACCCTTGCTGTCTGTGTTGGCTACCTCGACTACTACCACCAATACACCTCCACTGCCGCCCGTCTGCTACAAGCAGGCCTGAGGCCTGCCCCACCACAGGGCTTTGCCCTCCTCTGACTGTCCAGTCTCTTTTTTTAATGTGCTGCTACTACTGCTACTACTGCTTGCACCCTTGCTGTCTGTGTTGGCTACCTCGACTACTACCACCAATACACCTCCACTGCCGCCCGTCTGCTACAAGCAGGCCTGAGGCCTGCCCCACCACAGGGCTTTGCCCTCCTCTGACTGTCCAGTCTCTTTTTTTAATGTGCTGCTACTACTGCTACTACTGCTTGCACCCTTGCTGTCTGTGTTGGCTACCTCGGCTACTACCAGTCTACCACCAATACACCTCCACTGCCGCCCGTCTGCTACAAGCAGGCCTGAGGCCTGCCCCACCACAGGGCTTTGTCCTCCTGTGACTGTCCAGTCTCTCTTTTTTTTAATGTGCTGCTACTACTGCTACTACTGCTTGCACCCTTGCTGTCTGTGTTGGCTACCTCTAATACCACCAATACACCTACACTGCCGCCCGTCTGCTACAAGCAGGCCTACCCCACCACAGGGCTATGTCCTGTGACTGTCGTCCAGTCTCTTTTTTTAATGTGCTGCTGCTACTACCAGTCCTACCACCCTTGCTGTCTGTGTTGGCTAGTCTACCTCTACTACCACCAATACACCTCCACTGCCGTCTGCTACAAGCAGGCCTGAGGCCTGCCCCACCACAGGGCTTTGCCCTCCTCTGACTGTCCAGTCTCTTTTTTTAATGTGCTGCTACTACTGCTACTACTGCTTGCACCCTTGCTGTCTGTGTTGGCTACCTCGACTACTACCACCAATACACCTCCACTGCCGCCCGTCTGCTACAAGCAGGCCTGAGGCCTGCCCCACCACAGGGCTTTGTCCTCCTCTGACTGTCCAGTCTCTTTTTTTAATGTGCTGCTACTACTGCTACTACTGCTTGCACCCTTGCTGTCTGTGTTGGCTACCTCGACTACTACCACCAATACACCTCCACTGCCGCCCGTCTGCTACAAGCAGGCCTGAGGCCTGCCCCACCACAGGGCTTTGCCCTCCTCTGACTGTCCAGTCTCTTTTTTTAATGTGCTGCTACTACTGCTACTACTGCTTGCACCCTTGCTGTCTGTGTTGGCTACCTCGACTACTACCACCAATACACCTCCACTGCCGCCCGTCTGCTACAAGCAGGCCTGAGGCCTGCCCCACCACAGGGCTTTGCCCTCCTCTGACTGTCCAGTCTCTTTTTTTAATGTGCTGCTACTACTGCTACTACTGCTTGCACCCTTGCTGTCTGTGTTGGCTACCTCGACTACTACCACCAATACACCTCCACTGCCGCCCGTCTGCTACAAGCAGGCCTGAGGCCTGCCCCACCACAGGGCTTTGCCCTCCTCTGACTGTCCAGTCTCTTTTTTTAATGTGCTGCTACTACTGCTACTACTGCTTGCACCCTTGCTGTCTGTGTTGGCTACCTCGACTACTACCACCAATACACCTCCACTGCCGCCCGTCTGCTACAAGCAGGCCTGAGGCCTGCCCCACCACAGGGCTTTGTCCTCCTCTGACTGTCCAGTCTCTTTTTTTAATGTGCTGCTACTACTGCTACTACTGCTTGCACCCTTGCTGTCTGTGTTGGCTACCTCGACTACTACCACCAATACACCTCCACTGCCGCCCGTCTGCTACAAGCAGGCCTGAGGCCTGCCCCACCACAGGGCTTTGCCCTCCTCTGACTGTCCAGTCTCTTTTTTTAATGTGCTGCTACTACTGCTACTACTGCTTGCACCCTTGCTGTCTGTGTTGGCTACCTCGACTACTACCACCAATACACCTCCACTGCCGCCCGTCTGCTACAAGCAGGCCTGAGGCCTGCCCCACCACAGGGCTTTGCCCTCCTCTGACTGTCCAGTCTCTTTTTTTAATGTGCTGCTACTACTGCTACTACTGCTTGCACCCTTGCTGTCTGTGTTGGCTACCTCTAATACCACCAATACACCTACACTGCCGCCCGTCTGCTACAAGCAGGCCTACCCCACCACAGGGCTATGTCCTGTGACTGTCGTCCAGTCTCTTTTTTTAATGTGCTGCTGCTACTACCAGTCCTACCACCCTTGCTGTCTGTGTTGGCTAGTCTACCTCTACTACCACCAATACACCTCCACTGCCGTCTGCTACAAGCAGGCCTGAGGCCTGCCCCACCACAGGGCTTTGCCCTCCTCTGACTGTCCAGTCTCTTTTTTTAATGTGCTGCTACTACTGCTACTACTGCTTGCACCCTTGCTGTCTGTGTTGGCTACCTCGACTACTACCACCAATACACCTCCACTGCCGCCCGTCTGCTACAAGCAGGCCTGAGGCCTGCCCCACCACAGGGCTTTGTCCTCCTCTGACTGTCCAGTCTCTTTTTTTAATGTGCTGCTACTACTGCTACTACTGCTTGCACCCTTGCTGTCTGTGTTGGCTACCTCGACTACTACCACCAATAAACCTCCACTGCCGCCCGTCTGCTACAAGCAGGCCTGCCCCACCACAGGGCTTTGTCCTGTGACTGTCGTCCAGTGTCTTTTAATGTGCTGCTACTACTCACCCTTGCCAATAAAAAGGGTCAATTTTTGGAGGGCTTGTGAAAAGCCATTGCTTGTTGCTTTTACATCCATGTATGGAAGAACCCCGGCAGGCATCTGCCAATAAAAAGGGTCAATTTTTGGAGGGCTTGTGAAAAGCCATTGCTTGTTGCTTTAATGCTTTTACATCCATGTATGGAAGAACCCCGGCAGGCATCTGCCAATAAAAAGGGTCAATTTTTGGAGGGCTTGTGAAAAGCCATTGCTTGTTGCTTTAATGCTTTTACATCAATGTATGGAAGAACCCCGGCAGGCATCTGCCAATAAAAAGGGTCAATTTTTGGAGGGCTTGTGAAAAGCCATTGCTTGTTGCTTTAATGCTTTTACATCCATGTATGGAAGAACCCCGGCAGGCATCTGCCAATAAAAAGGGTCAATTTTTGGAGGGCTTGTGAAAAGCCATTGCTTGTTGCTTTAATGCTTTTACATCCATGTATGGAAGAACCCCGGCAGGCATCTGCCAATAAAAAGGGTCAATTTTTGGAGGGCTTGTGAAAAGCCATTGCTTGTTGCTTTAATGCTATTACATCCATGTATGGAAGAACCCCGGCAGGCATCTGCCAATAAAAAGGGTCAATTTTTGGAGGGCTTGTGAAAAGCCATTGCTTGTTGCTTTAATGCTTTTACATCCATGTATGGAAGAACCCCGGCAGGCATCTGCCAATAAAAAGGGTCAATTTTTGGAGGGCTTGTCAAAAGCCATTGCTTGTTGCTTTTACATCAATGTATGGAAGAACCCCGGCAGGCATCTGCCAATAAAAAGGGTCAATTTTTGGAGGGCTTGTGAAAAGCCATTGCTTGTTGCTTTTACATCCATGTATGGAAGAACCTCGGCAGGCATCTGCCAATAAAAAGGGTCAATTTTTGGAGGGCTTGTGAAAAGCCATTGCTTGTTGCTTTTACATCCATGTATGGATGAACCCCGGCAGGCATCTGCCAATAAAAAGGGTCAATTTTTGGAGGGCTTGTCAAAAGCCATTGCTTCTTCTTTTACCACCTTATATGTATGAACCCTGGCAGGCATCAGCCGCCTAAAATGGTAAATTTTTGTACCTTTTTTAACAATGCATTAAGCATACAACATGCACAAGTGCAGTGGTTTCTGTTAGTTATCTCCGTGTCCCATCCGTTTTCCTAGAGCCATACATGTTGGCGTAACTTTGACACCAACTTTGCATTAAAGACAGCTCAAAAGTACTTGGATACACTCATGGGTGACCTAAGAGTGTTATACAGGGCTTCTAGGGCTTTAAAACAGTGTTATACACGATTTTTAGGGGCTTTCTTGTATTACAGGTTCGGTCAGAACTAGTTCGGTCCGAATCGAACTTTTGCACGAAATTCGGCGAACTTGCCGAACCGAACTTTTCATAAGTTCGCTCATCTCTAGACCAGACCACAGTTTGGCAGATTTAAAGGTACTCATTCTGAAGGGTCATTTTAAAAACAACAGAGAAAGAAAAATTTGGGAATTCAAGATGATGATAAAATTCCAGTCATTGACACAAGGCCTCAATCTAACACCAGGATTTATGAGCCACTACATGGACACACGTCACGTCCCCCATCAGACTGACTCCAGATGCCTTAATTCCTAAGTCATCACCCCTATAACCTCAGTTTTATTGCCCCGGCTTATCTTAATGATGTATCACCTCATGTACTAATTGTCTTTGTGTAACATCTAAATGTTGTGCTTTTTTCTAAGTCATTCATTTGTAAACTGCCTGAAGAAGGGGCCTCTGTGCTCTGAAAGCTTGCATATAGAACTTTTATGGTTAGCCAATAAAGGTATCATACCTATTATACTTTTGTCTTTTTTGACACAAAAGTATTTAACATTTCAAGTAATAAAAATAAAACACAATTGCCCTTTTTCACTTATCAAGTCCTTTATTATTAAAAAATAACATAAACCATACATATTTGTATCGCTGCGTCCATAGCAGCCTGAACTATAAAAATATGATGTTATTTATTCCACGCGGTGAACAGCGTAAAAAAAAACAACTAAAAAACAATGCAAGAATTTTGGTTTTTAGATCACTTTGCCCTACAAAAAGTGGAATAAAAAGTGATCAAACAGTCGCATGTATCCAAAAATTGTACCTCTAAAAGCTATAGCTTGTTTTGCAAAAAACAAACCCTCACACAGCTCCATCAACAAAAAAATTAAAAAGTTATGGTTCTTACAACATGGCAACAAAAAAATAAATTCTTTTTACAAAAGCAATTTTATTGTGCAAAAAGTTGTAATACATAAAAAAGTGCTATAAATTAGGTATCGCCGAAATCGTACTGACCCGCAGAGTAAAGTTAACATGTAATTTATAATGCATGGTGAACGCTGTATACAAAAAACTATGCCAGAATTGCTGGTTTATGGTCACCTTGCCTCCCAAAAAATAGGATAAAATGTGATCAAAAAGTCACATGTACCCAAAAATGGCACCAATAATAACTACAGTGCGTCCCGCAATAGAAAAAAAATGCCCTCATGCCACTACATTTATGAAAAAATAAATTAGTTAAGGCTCCAATAAGTCAGGAAATAAAAATATGCAGTTCTGCAGGCCAAAGTGGAACATTTCTTCTGTTTCAAAATGTGATTTATCAAGGCCCTAAAATTAGAGAACAAGGAAGGGTAGGACCCACACATATCTGCTGGAAGCGAGGGTGCCCGTATTATACCAGGACAACACTTTCCCAGCAAAATTCCCCAAGCTGCAAATATGCGGAGTGTGAACCAAAAGGATAAGAAAGGACATCATTTATCAGTGCGACAGTGGCCTGTGCTGAAAGGATTGCTTCACAGCATAACAAACATCTCTGGATTTTTTATCCCATCATTATACTACCTGACTATGCCACTGATGTACTTTGCCCAACTTAAATATGCCCCCACATTATAAACTGAAATACCAGTAAAACTCCAAAACTACTACCAAGCAAATCCACGCTCCAAAAGCCAAATAGTGCTTCCTCCCTTCTGAGCCCTACAGTGGGCCCAAAAAGCTGTTTACTTCCACATATATGGCATCGCCATACCCGGGAGAACCCTTTTAACAATTTTTAGGGTGTAGGTCTCCAGTGGCACAAGCTGGGCATGACATATTTGCCACTGAAATGGCATATCTGGGGAAAAATTTAAATTTTTAGTTTGCACCATCCACAACACACTCATTTATGGAAAAGACCTGTGGATAAAAATGCTCACTACGCCTTGAGGGGTGTAGTTTCCAAAATGGGTTCACTTCTCAGGGGTTTCTTTCAGAGCCCTGCAATTATGAAGCAATACTTTGTAAATCGCCAAATTAGGCCTCACCTTCGCATGGTACTCTTTCACTCCTGAGCCTGGTCGAATGTTCATGCAAAAGATTAGGGTCACATGTAGGGTGTTTCTAAATCCGGGAAACACAGCATAATAATTAGAGAGCTGTCATGCTAAGGTGGCACAAGCTGGGCACCACATATTGGCATATCTATGGAAAAAAATCTCATTTTCACTCTGCAACATCGAGTGCACACTAATTTCTGCAAAACATCTGTCGGGTTAACATGCTTACTCCACCCCTAGGTGAATACCTTAAGGGGTATCTTTTCCAAAATGGGGTCACTTCTTAGGAGTTTCCACTGTTTTGGTCCCACAGGGGCTTTTCAAATGCGACATAGCGCCCATAAACCAATCCAGCAAAATCTGCACTCCAAAAGCCAAATGGCGCTCCTTCCCTTCTGAGCGCTGCCGTGTGTCCAAACAGCAGCTTATTATCTGTAGACAAGAAATAAAACAAACAACCCCCAGCGCACATCGTGCATCATCTCTTGTTTAAAGTGACAAAGAGTCGGGGGTAAGCGGTTGTGCTTATCTTGTGGTGTTGTGCTAGGAGCACAACACCCAGATGTGCCTGTATGGTCTCAAAGGACTGCAGCTGGTAAATCCGTGCAGGGGCTGTCAGGGCTCCCTCAGTAGATCGAGATAAATGGAGAAAAAAAAGGAGGATACAATTCTCCAGCGCTGTCCAAATGTTGTGGAATTGAAGGATTCAATCCAAGGCAAGAAGTTTAAATAAGATATATGTTTAATGGATAAGAATGCTACGCGTTACGAGATCGGACCGATCTCTTCATCAGGCAAAGAAACATGCATTATGTATATTTATTTGCCTGATGAAGAGATCGGTCCGATCTCGTAACGTGTAACATTCTTATCAATTAAACATATATCTTATTTAAACTTTTTGCCTTGGATTGAATACTTCAATTCCACAACATTTGGACAGCGCTGGAGAATTTGATCCTCCTTTTTTTCTCCATTTATCTCAAACAGCAGTTTATGACCACATATGGGGTATTTACTTACTATAGGGAAGTTGTTTTACAAATGTTGGGGTTATTTTTTTCCTTTATTTGTTGAGAAAAATTTTTTTTAAAGCTAAATATATGTCTTATTGAAGAAAAGGGATTTATTTTTATTGACCAATTCTAATAAAGTCTATGAAACACCTTTGGGGGTCAAAATGCTCACTACACCCCTAGATTAATTCTTCACGTGGTGTAGTTTAATGAATGTTGTAACATTGGGTTTTTAGACCCACTGGGCCGTACCGCCTTGACGGTATGGCAGCTGGCCAACAGGGCGCAGGTCACAGTCTATAGTTCATATAGTGTACCTGTGGCAGCTCGGACAGTAGCAAGGCAGGCTCGGCTGGGACTAGGCAGAAGCAGACATCAGGTGTGGTGTAGCAGGACAGGCGTGTTATGCAGCACAGCACGACTACAGCTCAGCACGGCACTTGATCACGGGACACAGGATACAGGATACAGGTACGGGAAACACTGGGAACTGGAAACCACTAGGAGACCATTTGCATAGACATATTTTGGGTATGACAACAACACTCAGGCATGGGAGGAAGGGGCTGGGTCCTTCTTATAGTCCAGTGTACTCATGGGCTAATTTTACATTAGCGTCCGGTGTGCGCACTATCTTTTTAAGAGCAGGCACGAGCGCGCGCGCACCCTACGGGACCCGACCGAGGTGAGCGGAAGTGAGTGCTGGCGTCTCCTGAGGAGGAGACTGGGGCCAGCGCTCGCAGACCCATGGCTGCGGCCGTCAGGAGGTAAGTGAGCCTGATGGCCCGCGGCCATGGACATGACAAATGGACTCACTTTTGGGTAGTTTCCACTGTACCGGTACCTTTTTTTCCTTTATTTGTTGAGATTTTTTTTTTTCTTAGCTAAATATACGTCTTATTGAAGAAAAGGGATTTTTTTTTTCATTTTTACTGCCCAATTCTAATAAAGTCTATGAAACACCTTTGGGGGGGTCAATATGCTCACTACAGCCCTAGATTAATTCTTCAACGTGGTGTAGTTTCATGAATGGAGTCACTTTTGGGAAGTTTCCACTGTACCGGTACCTTAGGGGCTTTGCAAAAGCGACATGGTGCCGATAAACCAATCACTCCAAATGCTAAATGGCGCTCCTTCTCTTCTGATCCTTGCCGTGTGCCCAAACAGCAGTTTATGACCACATATGTGGTATCGTTTTACTCAGGAGAAATTGCTTTACAAATGTTGTGGTGCTTTTCTCCTTTAGTACTTGTGGAAATGAGAAAAGATTAGCTAATCCTACATTTTCTTTGAAAAAATGCAGATCTTTATTTTCCCTGCCTATTTACGATAATTTCTGCAAAAAACCTGTGGGGTCACAAAGCTCACTATACCTCTAGATAATTTCCATGAGGGGTGTAGTTTCTCAAATGGACTTTTGAGGGATTTCCACTATTTTGGCACCGCAAGAGCTTTTCAAACCTGACATGGTGTCTAAAATATATTCTAATAAAAAGGAGGCCCCAAAATCCACTAGGAGCTCCTTTGATTCTGAGGCCTGTGCTTCAGTCCAATAAATATTAAGTTGTGTTTCTCTGGTAAAACCCTCTGTGTTACAAAAAAAAATGTATTGAAAAATAATTTCTGCAAAAAAACATGAAATGTGTAAATTTTACCTCTGCTTTGCTTTAATTCCTATGAAACATCTAAAGGGTTAAGAAACTCTCTAATTGCTGTTTTTAATACTTTGAAGGGTGAAGTTTTTAAAATGGGGTTACTTTTTGGGTTTTTCTAATATATAAAGCCCTCGAAGTCACTTCAAAACTGAACTAGTCCTTAAAAATATAGCCTTTTGAAATTATCTTGAAATGTGTTGAATTGCTGCTAAAGTTCTAAGCCTTGTAACGTCCTATAAAAATAAAAGGATGTTCAAAAAATGATGCAAATCTAAAGTAGACCTATGGGGGATGTTAATTAGCAACAATTTTGCATGGTATAAGTGCCTGCCTTACAAGCAGATACATTTAAATTTAGAAAAATGCTAATTTTTGCAATTTTTCCCTAAATTTTGGTGTTTTTGACAAATACTGAATGTATGGAGCAAATTTTTCCATTAACATAAAGTCTAATGTGTCACGAGAAAACAATCTCAGAATCCCTTGGATAGGTAAAAGCATTCCGAAGTTATTACCACATAAAGTTAAATATGTCAGATTTGACAATCCGTGGCACCATTTCAGACCACACCAAGGGAACGCAAGGCAACAAACCAAGCAGACGAATCATGTCCTTCTTCATGTTCCTAATTAGGTACCTCTGAGTCCACTTTCCTAGGTCATGGCCCCCTATGTGCAACACCAGAATCTTGGGGTGACCAATCATTCCAGCCAAACGCACCACTTCTTTCACCACGCTGTCCCACCAAAGTTCTCTGTATCCAAACCATCTCAAATCCAGTCGGTCCATGGGAAAGTCAAGCCAGTCCCCATCCTTTCGAACTACAGCCCTCCAATGAGAGTACGATCAAGGCCAAAACCAGAGCTGAGCCTGTGGAAAAAATTAGTTACCACCACCACCACCAACAAGCACCACATCCCCAGACTCACCACACCCCCAACCGTCCTTCAAACCACAGGTGCCCACACCCTACCCGGTCGGACAAACCTCTTATAAGCCTCTGACTTCCACCTACCTATGTGTTTTGCCCCCACAGTCCCAAGACCAAGCCGGGAGGCTTCAGTTGCCGCTCCCACCCTAAATGGATGGGTGCCAAATTCCCTAGCCACCCCACCCAATTGACTAATACCCCTCCTGAGCACTGACAAATATTGGAAGCGGGAATCAGGAGAGCCATCCTTGTGAATAAGAATTGGTCCCGGACCGCGCGATCCCCTGACCCACAAATATTCCACAATAGTATTTACCGAGCATACTGTCACTTCGGATATGGCCGACATAACCACCTTTGCGTAGCTGATCCGGTCTCGAACCTCGTAACCATATACGCACTACCCCCCCATCCCATGTTACATCCTCATAGCATACACCTCAAGGCCGCGTCTTGCTTTCGCTCGGCAACTCACCCACATGGAAGGCACCGAAAAGGCCCAAGAAAACACTGCAGCAAACAAAGATGATTCGTACCCCGACAGACAAATCACACTCGACACTCCAATCAATCTCTGTAGCAGCTCCACCATAATAGGTTGTCTGCTGTCCACCAAATTTTTTTTCTGGCATTTCAACCCTTTCAGGGCCTTTCGTATCCGAAAGTCCTTTGTCACATCAGGCCGTCAATTCAACTTGAAGCGAAAGGCCAAAGCTGACAGTTTTCTTTCCACCCCCGATGCGGACAATCCCAACTCAATCAAATGAACACTGAAGGCCTCAAGAATTTCCACTAGGGACTCAGGCCAGACTATCGACGCAGACCACTCCTCCTCCCAGACAGATAATTTCAACCACGACTTCTCATAAGACTTCCAAGTGGATGGTGCCAATGAATTGCACAGCAAATAATCCATCACAGTTTGACCACATCCCAGATGTTGCGGGCAGACGTCTCCCACCTCCTCGGCCTCCGACGCTGCCTTCCAAAAACTTGCCCACTGAAAACCCGAAAGAGCATCAGCGGCATCATTCAAAACCCCTGGCACATGTCTTCCCTGAAACAGCACGTTCAGGTGCAAACATTGTAATACCAGCCCCCTCAACAGGTGTACCACCGGGTCCGACCCGAAAGTCAAGTTGTTGACAGCTTGCACTACTCCTAAATTAAATGACATAAACGCCACCCTCCGATTTCTAAACTCATCCTCCCAGACTTGCAAAGCCACAAAGATCGAGTAGAACTCCAAAAAAGTCAAGTTTTTTAGCAGAAAAGAGCCAGCCCAATAGCTTGGCCACGTTGATGCATGCCAGCTGCCCTTCGAAATCCACGCTACACACCGCATCAGTCTGAAGACATAACTCCACTGAATCTACCAATCCCAATTGGAATACCAAAACCCAATGGAAGGTAACCAAAAAGGATTCCCACACTTGAAGATCTTCCCAGTGCTCCTTCGTGATCCTCACAAAGTGGTGAGGTTCAGACGCCTGATGTTGCTCTACTTAACCGCCTGCTGAAGATCCTTCCCATCGGAATTACTCAGCTGGCAAAATTCAGTTTGCCCAAAACCGATTGAAGATCCCGTTGCTTCACCTTCCTGAGCCCCAGAAGCCGAGAGACTTGAGAACTTCCAACTTATTCTGCAGCAAACGACAAATTCCTGCCACCGAATCCAATTCCAGTCCCAAGAAAGTCAAACACAACAACGGGCCCACCGTCTTGTCTTACCAAATTCCCAGGAAACTCTCATCAGCATATTCAGAATGTGATTACTGACCCCAGACCCCGCCGGGCCCACGCATAAAAAATCATCTAGGTGGTTAATGATGCTGTCAAACCCAACAATTCCCTAACCATCCATTCTACAAAGCTACTAAAAGCTTCAAAGTACAAGGAAAATACAGTGAAGTCAATGGGAAGGCAAAGGTCCACAAAGTAAGCAACGTTGAAAAAACAACCCAAAAGGTGATGGCTTTCCAGGTGAATCGGGAGAAGTCGAAATGCCGACTCAACATCGGCCTTTGCCATTAAAGCCCCAGGATCTGCTTCCTGACCAAATCCACCACCTGTTCAAATGTCATCATTAACCGAGGACCCCCTTGGAAAGGAGAGATGATGAATCATCTTGATCTTTCAAGGCTCTTTCTTTGCAACCACTCCCAAAGGGGACACCCTCAAATCTACTAAAGGAGGGGTCGAAAAGGGACCAGCCATCCTTTCCATGGACACTTCCGTGTCCAGTTTGGCTCTAACTAACTCCGGGAACTGAACCACCGATTTTAAATTACCCGAACACCCCGAACCTACTCGCCCCCAAAAACCAGGATTTAGAAAACCCATAGAAAAACCGTCCATTAATAACTCCGCATGGAGTCTATTATCATACCAGCCTAGCCATGGCAGCATCGCATCGAGATTCACCGGGGTCTTCTCCTTCTCCATCATCCCCTGGGCGTTTTACAGGGGGTTTGAAAAACCTGGAGTAGGGGTGAGCGCTCCCACAACCAGAGCTACAGCGGACACAGAGCCAACGCCCGAAGCCTGTGTATCATCACCCAGAACCAGGGAGTCCTCCCAGGCCTGGGTCACAGACTCATCATGACCCTCCCCACTATCCGCCGGAGAAAAATAGACCGAACCAGGGACCAATCGCCATGCATTCAAAACCCCACTATCGCCCATCAGGGGAGGACGACCTGTCTAAGCCGACAATAAATCCCTCACATCTCCCTACACCCTAACCAAATCGCAGACGTACCACAGCCGTCACCTCTGGATGCAGCAGAACGCGCCAAAGGCCCCCTGCAGTCTACTGACACCTGATGATTAGTTTCCATCCGCACACCCTCCTGAGCGAGAACGTACCGACCATCCCCCACGTTGTCCAGCCATGAGGCACATCCAGAATGCCGTACAGGCGATAAGGTTTCCCAACCATAGATCAAAGTCCACCTTCTTGAATTCTGGTAACCACCAAGCCATGGGAGCATCGCATCGAGATTCACCAGGGTCTTCTCCTTCTCCATCATCCCCTGGGCGTTTTACGGGGGGTTTGAAACACCTGGAGTAGGGATGAGCGCTCCCACAACCAGAGCATTCATTGCGAAATTTGCATGAAACGCCCGCCTTGCATTGACCGTCGTTAAATGGCCAGCACACTCCCTTTTTATTACCCGCTGGGTGGCCAGAGGACTGTCCCCCGGTCCCCCCTTGAAGGGATATCTGACACTGTTACATCATCAACCGCGTCCACAATGGCAGGTCCAATTGGTCCCACATCATGGACGGGCATGCAGCCAAATGCTGAAGAAATTGTTCATCGTACCGCCACCACACTAACCCCCCATAACTTTTGCAGGCATCCCATATGCCCTCAATGTAGCAAAACAAGGAAACTCACCTATCCAGGAACTTTTCACCCATACACTCGCGAAAATACAAAAAGCATGCAATCAATTTCCAAAAGTTTTCAGAATTTTTCTGTACCTGCGCTTCCTTTCATCCTCTCCTCGCCTGGGTCACAGACTCATCACGACCCTCCCCACTACCCGCCGTGGGAAAAATAGACCGAACCAGGGACCGATCGCCATGCATTCAAAACCTCACTATCGCCCATCAGGGGAGGACGACCTGTCTGAGCCGACAATAAATCCCTCACTTCTCCCTACACCCTAACCAAATCGCAGACGTACCACAGCACTCACCTTTGGATGCAGCAGCACGCGCCAAAAGCCCCCTGCAGTCTACTGACACCTGACGATTAGTTTCCATCTGCACACCCTCCTGAGCGAGAACGTACAGACCATCCCCCACGTTGTCCAGCAATGAGGCACATCTAGAATTCCATACAGGCGATAAGGTTTCCCAACCATAGATCAAAGTCCACCTTCTTGAATTCTGGTAACCACCAATCTCCGGTCGGCGCCGAGCAGAGGAACCTCCGGGGCTGTACCTATCGGAAGGATCATGAAAACGACTCCTGCCTCCAATCGACTCCTCTCCCTGCTGACTGTTCTAGTCTAGACCGCTGAGACCTTCCATCACCAGGCGACAGCCTCGACGACCCAGTTCCGACCTCCATCCTGTGAGCAAACAAAATAACATCAGCCAATCGATCCTCTGGCAAGCGGAGACTCTTCTTCCCAGCATCCAACACCGCTAACCCCCATAAGGGGAAATGGCCGTAGTTTCAGGCACCCAGCCCTCTTCATCCAGAGCCCAAACCCCCACAGCAGGGAGAGAAGCTCCAGATGGCCGACTGCCGTCCCCACCTGTGTCCCTTCCTCTCAAATCCACACCACACACAATCGAAGTAGGCCCTCCAGGCCCTCCACAGCAGCTCCAACGATCACTTGCCTGTCCCTGATGGGTGGCGGACCCCTCCTTCCCGGACTCTGAACAGTCGAATACTCCGCAGCTGGCTGGACATCTCCTCCAGTTGCACCTCTTCTGCGGCCGCCAGCCTGACGCTACGGGCTAGTGCTTCTGCACCCCCTAGTGGGCCGCATCGGGCTGGGACTCAAACGTTGCGGCGGACTGGAAGTCCTCACTGGCCAACCGGACACCTCCACCGCAGACCTCATCCCTGCTAGTTAGGCCGCCAACCAGGAAGGACCACGATCAGCCGCCAGCACACGAACACGCTCCAACAGTTCTTCCACCGACATTGTCACACACAGCCGCTCCACAAACACTAAAAAACATTGTAGCGGATTTATGTTTCACCATTGTTTTTCTGCTAACAGGTGGCCAGTGTTTTTGACTAAAATAAATGCAGGAAAAAACGTTAGGAAAAATGCCAAGAAAACGCAGAATTTATTACCATCACAATTTGCATGTTAAGTGGATTCCTAATGTGGTGCAGTTACTGAGCAACTGCAGCCATGCTCCTTATTACCAACATGAGGAAAAACAATGGTATAAGAAATGCCTAAAAAATAAAATAAAAAGAAAATGTTGCTTCTCATACTAGTCTATAGTAGTATGTGATGCAAACGTTTTTTTTAAAACCACATTATGCCACAGCAGATGTCAAAGAGCTGCAACATAAATAAATGTTACTATATGTTTACCCAAATTTTATAAAAAAAAAAAAATCTAACTGTTTTCACAAAGTTACATATGTTGAATTTGCAGACATTATTATCTAAGAATCTACACATTGAAGAAAAAAAACCAAACACATACATTCTCTCAGGACTATACGAATCATATAAAAGTGCTACAATGTCAAAAAAGGCTTATATTTCTTTTTTTTTATTAATTGAGTGCCTACATATGTTCTGTCTCAGATTCTGCTTATGTTTTGTAGATAAATCAACAGTTATTCAGTGATTTCTGTGGCATAAAACAAACTATTCTATATAGGTTTTTATTCTTTTTTTATTTTGTTGGGAAAATGCTAAATTACCCCATTGCATTTTTTGACACTTAGGTTTTCTGTCTTGTATAGCTTCCTTGTGTGAATCGAGTTTTAATGTTCTCCGGAAAACATTTCAAAGTCTGAATCATTTGAGCAGTTTTTTCATATTAAAAGGAACTGTCCTATGGGAAATTCTTTCACAAGTGCAGGCATATGTTGGCTCGTTGCCTTCAAGAAATGTTAAAGGCAGTTGGTGTTCTTACTTGCCTATGATTTGCAGATAGGAATCAAAATTGCAAATGTGCTAAAATGAAAAGCTTTACCGCACTATGTATGAGAGAAATTATTATGTAAAGAAAATATATCATACTTTGGTAAAATCATCTTTATGTAATTAAAGGCAAACAGGTACATGTTTAAATGTATTCTTATTTTGTGAATATAATAAGCATACTTCTAATATAATATAATTATTAAATATTTTCCGGATTATTGAAAAGACATAGAAACATAAATAAAGTTTATTTTTAAGGATAGAGCACAAGTCCAACATCAAATGCCAACATAAAATAAAAATATTTAGACTCACAACTGGTTTGGTTATGCCTGCTCAAGCTTTCATCAGATGCCAGATTAAACTATTTCCCTGTTAGTAAATATACAAACGAGGACATAGACGCAGCACTCCAAAAGTAGTTGCAAAGATAGTGGTTTATTCACCCATGTACAGAAATAGCTACGTTTGAGTCCTCTCAGCAGGACCTTTGTCAAGCAATGGTGATATGTGTCAATCAGGGTTTTATACCCTCCACTTGTGAATGCATCATTAGTGATCATTACATCAGAGTTGTAAAAAGCATACAAAAAAATGCAAAGTACATTCAAATTGTGCATATGTTACATACATATATCATACATTTATCAAATAAAGTGCACAGTGAAAATACATCATATAAAACTTAAAAAATCGTCAACTGTCAGAAAAGCTCATGAATATTCATAAGGTGGAGGAAACAGGAGCCACAAACCAATCGTGTAATCCTGGACACATATTGGGAATAATATCCCTATTCACAGACTAATTGAAAGGCATCTATCAGAGGCAGCAGCGCTAACCAATGGAATCAAAGCATCAACTGTTGTCATGGCATCCATGTTACTCAGCCAATGCTCGCTTAACATGAGGCGGTGCCTAGACAACGCTGTCAAAACACTATGTGTTATATACACAAAATGCTCAAACCTCCAATAGAGACAAGAACCACAATTTATTTAAGTTTTTTTCATTTATTCAAGTCCAGCGATAATTAAGACCAGGTGATTGTCATCTTGTCCACGTATATCGTGGTACATCAAGCAAGCTCCATGAGAGCTACAGGTGTATATTCTCCACCTCCGTGCAGAAGCCACCTTGAGCAAACATAATGGTCTATTATATATCATATAAAGGACATTTTTTCATATATTTATAACCAAGTGGGATGTCAGTATGGGAGTCACAACTACTCGACACTATCGTTATATTAAGGAACAAAGCTGCTGTTGTCAACAGTAGATACCCGACAATTTCATTACAAAAAACAAATGTTATTAGATATATAAACTGGATTGTCCAATTATCTTGAATGGTGGATGGCTCATCCTGTATTTATTCATATTTCAATTCTGTATCAAAAAATGACAAAATGACGAAATATTAAAATTGATTATCAATCATATCACATCCTATACGAGAAAAAAAAAAAAGGAAAGCTAACCTCATTATAATGTATAGATCCTAAAATAGATCATTAAAGCATATGTCTGGATATTTAGAAATCTACATTGAGTCCCTTAGGTCTCAATGTGTCCAAATTAAAAATCGATTGCAATTCACGTTTTTTTAGCATCATGAGTCTGTCACCACCTCGTTTTGGCAATGGAACATGGTCCAGGATCATAAATCGTAGATCACGTTCATTATGACCTTTTTCCACAAAGTGTTTTGAAACAGGCAGATCCAGTTTTCCCTTTCGAATTGTATACCTGTGATTATTCAGGCGTGCCTTCATATCACATATTGTTTCACCAACATATAATAAATTGCATGGACACCATAGGACTTAAACTACCCAATCAGTTTTACAAGTTAAGAAATATTGAATTTTATATTTATGTTTTGTATGGGGATGTATAAATTCCTCTCCTTTCTTCATTAGAGAGCAATTGATACATCCCAAACATGGAAAACTACCCATCCTTGGAGGCTTTAAAGAGGCTCTGTCACCAGATTATAAATTACTTATCTCCTACATAATCTGATCGGCGCTGTAATGTAGATAACAACAGTGGTTTTTATTTTGAAAAACGATCATTTTTTAGCAAGTTATGAGCTAGTTTAGATTTATGCTAATGAGTTTCTCAATGGACAACTGGGCGTGTTTTTACTTTTTACCAACCGGGTGTTGTACAGAGGAGTATATGACGCTGACCAATCAGTGACTAATCAGTGTCCTACACTTCTCATTGTTCCAGCCCAGCATGATCCACAGCACAGTGTGATTGTGCAGTGAAAGAAGTAAACACGCCCAGTTGCTAAAAACACAATACACGCCCAGTTGGAAATAAGAGAAAACACGCCCAGTTGTCCATTAGAAAGGCTAATTTGCATAAATATAAAATTGCTCATAACTTAGCCAAAAATGATCGTTTTTCAAAAAAACAAAACGTTACTGTTATCTACATTGCAGCGCCGATCACATGCAATAGAAGATAGGGATTTGATAATCTGGTGACAGAGCCTCTTTGAGAATGTCTGTCGAGTTTTTACAGTAGTAGATTTAATGTCAGTTTTTACTAATCTATCTTTAATATTAGTTGGAGGTCTGTATGTCATAAGAGGACTTACATCAAATTTTCCAATACCTCTATGTCCGTCTTTGACTATCGACCAATATTTCCTAATAATATTCCCTATCTGAGGGCTTAAATCATTGTATGTCGACACAAATGGAATTCTTTCAAGATTTTTTTTTGTACGGTTACCAAACAGGGCATCATGCCTTGGGTATTTTTTAATCCTAGACTTTTGTTTATTAACCACACTGTGTTAATAGACCCTTGATAAAAAAAAATTCTGATCATGATGTCAAGAGCAGGGTCTAACTTTTCATCCTGATCAACAATTCGACTTACACGTAACATTTGACTAAATGGCAAAGAGTCAATAATTCTCCTAGAATGGCAACTATCATATTGCAACAATGTATTACGATCAGTAGATTTTATGAATAGTTCTGTATGTAATCCATTATCTTGAACAATGACCCTAGTATGCAAGAACTGTATGGTTTCCCTCGAAAGAACCAATGTAAATTTGATCCCTGGAACTATACCGTCAAGGAAATGGTGAAAATCTAGTAATTGGGATTCTGTACCCAGCCAAATGAGGAAGATATCGTCGATGTATCTCCACCACCTCAGCACTTTGCTGAAGTGGTGAGATACATAGACTGACACCTCCTCCATATTGGCGACAAAAATGTTTGCATAGGTGGGTGCAACGTTGAATCCCATTGTAGTTCCAACCTTTTGCATATAAAATGCATCCAAAAACCAAAAATAGTTGTTAGTCAATATCAATGTAAGCAATTCTATAATGAAATCTCTACTGTCAATAGATAAATTAGATTCAAATAGCATCTGTTTAACAGCCCCTATCCCCCTATCATGGTCTATTGAGGTATATAAACTGATTATATCAAAAGAAGAAAGTATAGCGCCAGATGGTACATGTAATCCCTGAATTTTTAAAAAAAAATCAAATGTATCCTGAATATAAGATCTTGCCCCTATAGCAAACTGTCTAAGTACCTTGTCCAGAAATATGGAGATATTACTACAAATCGAATCTCTACCCAACACAATTGGTTGGCCAGGGGGGGTAAGTCAGTGATTTGTGAATTTTAGGCAACAAATATAGTATTGGAGTAACTGGAGATTGTATAATCAATTTTTTTTTAATTTTGTATCTATTAACCCTTTGCTAAACCTATCTTCCAAGAGTTTATCTATCTTGCTTGCTATATCCCACTTGGGGTCATGTGTCAATAATGTGTACATTGCCCCATCATAAGTGTTGCCTAAGAGCTTCCTTAATGTATTTTGGGGTATCCATAATCACGACCGCACCACCCTTATCAGCCGACTTGAAGGTGAGGTCCTGATTCTGGATTAACCCCCTCAACGCTGACATCTCTGCACTGGTCATGTTTGGATGTCCAAGTTTTTCCGATTGCTGTTTAAACCTGAGTATCTCTATATCTTTATTTATCAATCCTGTGAAGGCATCAACAGTGTGTGAAACTACAGGTGGATTGAAATCACTACCACTAGACAAGTTATACTCTTTTAAACATAATTCAGGAGTTACATGTGGAGTAATAACCGGTGTGTCTTGATGCATATCAAACCACACTTTGAGTTTTAATCTCCTAATAAATTGCATAATATCCATTTCTAGTTGAAACCAATGTTAATAAATATATATGTATATACTAATTAAATATAGTACATATATATATATATATATATATATATATATATATATATATATATATATACCCATTTTGTTCCATTTTGCTAGAATGTGCTGTTCAAACTTTTGTGTTGTTTATGTGATTCATATATGTGGGGTTAGTGACTGCCTCTATTTTTGATCTTGCACTCCTCCCATTCTGCCCTGGATGATTTTAATTAGTTTAATACTGGTTCCTACCATCCCCAGATATATGTAGGCTTAGTCCCAGTTCTGGGTGTATGAGCAGTGTAAGTCCCCACCTATAGAGGACGCCTTGTCGTGGCAGGTGGGCAAGCACAATTTGATCAAAATGAGCACAAAGAACCTCGCTATTGTAAGTAGATTTAGCGGCAATGCATATTTATTTATATTCAGCCGTTTCGGTGACATCGGTTTTCGCAGAGTGCTGTCCCCATTTTCTTGTGTGCTATATATATATATATATATATATATATATATATATATATATATATATATACATATATATATATATATATATATATATATATACATACATATATATATATATATATATATATGTATATATATATATATATATATATATATATATACACTACCAATCAAAAGTTTGGGGTCACCCAGACAATTTTGTGTTTTCCATGAAAACTCACACTTATATTTATAAAATGAGTTGAAAAATGACTAAAAAATATAGTCAAGACATTGACAAGGTTAGAAATAATGAATTTTATTTGAAATAATAATTTTCTCCTTTAAACTTTGCTTTCGTCAAAGAATTCTCCATTTGCAGCAATTACAGCATTGCAGACCTTTGGCATTCTAGCTGTTAATTTGCTGAGGTAATCGGGAGAAATTTCACCCCATGCTTCCAGAAGGCCCTCCCACAAGTTGGATTGGTTTAATCGGCACTTCTTGCGTACCATACGCTCAAGCTGCTCCCACAATAGCTCTATGGGGTTGAGATCTGGTGACTGCGCTGGCCACTCCATTACAGATAGAATACCAGCTGCCTGCTTCTTCCCTAAATAGTTCTTGCATAATTTGGAGGTGTGCTTTGGATCATTGTCCTGTTGTAGGATGAAATTGGCTCCAATCAAGCGCTGTCCACAGGGTATGGCATGGCGTTGCAAAATGGAGTGATAGCCTTCCTTATTCAAAATCCCTTTTACCTTGTACAAATCTCCCACTTTACCAGCACCAAAGCAACCCCAGACCATCACATTACCTCCACCATGCTTGACAGATGGTGTCAGGCACTCTTCCAGCATCTTTTCAGTTGTTCTGCGTCTCACAAAATATTCTTCTGTGTGATCCAAACACCTCAAGCTTCGATTCGTCTGTCCATAACACTTTTTCCAATCTTCCTCTGTCCAATGTCTGTGTGCTTTTGCCCATATTAATATTTTCCTTTTATTAGCCAGTCTCAGATATGGCTTTTTCTTTGCCACTCTGCCCTGAAGGCCAGCATCCCGGAGTCGTCTCTTCACTGTAGATGTTGACACTGGCGTTTTGCGGGTACTATTTAATGAAGCTGCCAGTTGAGGACCTGTGAGGCGTCTATTTCTCAAAACTAGAGACTCTAATGTACTTGTCTTGTTGCTCAGTTGTGCAGCGGGGCCTCCCACTTCTCTTTCTACTCTGGGTAGAGCCTGTTTGTGCTGTCCTCTGAAGGGAGTAGTACACACCGTTGTAGGAAATCTTCAGTTGCTTGGCAATTTCCCGCATGGAATAGCTTTAATTTCTAAGAACAAGAATAGACTGTCGAGTTTCACATGAAAGCTCTCTTTTTCTAGCCATTTTGAGAGTTTAATCGAACCCACAAATGTAATGCTCCAGATTCTCAACTAGCTCAAAGGAAGGTCAGTTTTATAGCTCCTCTAAACAGCAAAACTGTTTACAGCGGTGCTAACATAATTGCACAAGGGTTTTCAAGTGTTTTCTAATCATCCATTAGCCTTCTAACACAGTTAGCAAACACAATGTACCATTAGAACACTGGAGTGATGGTTGCTGGAAATGGGCCTCTATACACCTATGTAGATATTGCATTAAAAACCAGACGTTTGGAGCTAGAATAGTCATTTAGCACATTAACAATGTATAGAGTGTATTTCTGATTAATTCAATGTTATCTTCATTGAAAAAAACTGTGCTTTTCTTACAAAAATAAGGAAATTTCTAAGTGACCCTAAACTTTTGAACGGTAGTATATATATACAACTTTTGTTTTGAATAATAGGAAATAATTACAAATTTTCTATAGCTTATTTGTTGCCAAAAGCATCTTTTGACACAATTAGGTGAAATCAAGCTGGTTTTGTTTCTGCTGTTGGGGGGTCAGGGATTAATCATGCATTTAAAACACGTTAAGTTTGCCTTTCTTTGTTTAATCACCACTTTCAAGAATTTACTTCTATAATTAAGGCCAAGGGAAGAAAAAAAAATGTTTTCATGCTATAAATAGATTAATTATATATTTATTTTATATTGTTTACTATATCTGTATATAAATTATTGTGAAGCTAAGGTAGACCTACTTTACTTATGCTTTTATTAAAATATACGACCAACCAAATTTGCACAAAAAAAGTTTAATTTATAGGAGTGGTGCTCTGAAAGAAAGAAATACAAAATGCAGGTTAAAGTGATTAATATAGTTAGCAAACCTGTCCAGTGCACAAATGAACACACAAAATTATAAAACACCCCAAACACCACAAAATCATATCATCAATGACAGAGTGAGCATAAAGCATACAGTTCTATATACTGAAGTATTTCTATTACTTATAGTATTGTTCTACCCTTTACCTAGTCTTGTATTTTATGTTTAACACGTGTAATTTATGTGTTTCATAACATCTAGAGAGCCACAGGTTGAAGAACACTACATAGTACTGTACAATAACCGTTCTAGTACCCAGCTTTGATCCCCTCTAGTCAGTTATAGCATGGCTCCACTCTCCTTCTCAGTCCCCAGTTTGGCGCACCTTTCCTCAGTTCCCTGCATGGCTTCCCTCTTTTCAGTCCCCAGAATGGCTTAACTATTAGAAGTGCACCTACACTTTTTTGCAGAAGGGGCAAACTGTTATAAAGTGTTCCCACCTGCACCATAGGAGTAGGGGTAGAGGACCTCCAAAGATAGCCAAAAAAAACAAAAACAATATGACTTTTATGTTCACATGTTATGGAAATCTGTTTAATACTAGTGTGTAGGATTTAGAAAAATCCTGATCACATGCTGCAGTGTATTAAATTTCTGCAGATCAATAACATAGCTTCCTACGTGCACTTACTATATTAAACCCCCTTCATATGTGCAATAATAGGTGTGCAAAGTCCATTATTTTGTGTACTGGCAGAAGGGGGGAGAGTCAGGAAAAATGTATACTTTTTCTTTACAAGAACCAAGCTCCCCGTTCATATTTACACTACCAAAACTAAACACAGTGCTTAAATATGGTGCCAGAATAAAGCTCAGTAAATAAATACAGTAACAGAACAAAGATCATTACATAAAAAAATTCACAAGAACTAAGCTCAATTCGTAAAAACAGTACTAAAACAGTAACTAAATATGGTATAAGAACCAAGATTAGTACAATAATACAGTCCAAGAACAAAGCTCATTGCATAAAAATTGTATCAGAACTAGAGATAAGCGACTTTCCCGGAATTAGTTTTGAGAGAGATTCGTTTATATCAGCTATTTGATTCGATACAGTCCAGATTAATCCTTCGAAAATTGAAAGTACCCTGATTGCCCTAAAAACTTGTTTCTGACTTTCTGATGTCTTCTAGGAATGTATTCAACCCCTTTCTAGCTTTTTAGTGCCAAATCAGCGTTAGTAATGTCATCCACCTATACCGCTTATAATTGGCTGTGCTAGGGGAGGGATAACTGCAGTGCATTTTGAGAAGATTATCTGCAAGGTACTATGGGGAAGCCAGCCCAAGGTCATGTGATCCTTTTAATAATCTGTTTACACCTTCCACAACATTTCTAGCTCTGCCTTACAAATTATTTTTAATACACCCTATTTCTTATTTACATTTGTAAAAATCTAGAAACAATGAAGGCTCTTGTGTATTTCTACACACACATATGTAATGTGGTCTCAGACTTACGGTGTCACCTACTAGGTAAGATCCAGTGTGCCAATTGAATTAATTGGCACAGATAGAGCAATAAATTATCAAATATATGTCATAGCTAATCAAGCATCGAATAGCTAGGAAACAGCACTCAAAAATAAAGTGGATTTATTCACCAAATATTCATAGCAACATTTCTCCTGCCTTTGAAAATGCCTTTATTGAGAAGGTGAAGCATTACTGTGAGTATTTGGTGACTAAATGGACTTTATTTTTGAGTGCTGCTTCCTCGTTTTTTGATGCTCTGTGATCTACAAGGAGAGGTTGCTCCTTTGAAGCTGTGCACCTGCTGTATGGTGTCATCGCTACAGTGCTGCTCCATTCACTTTTTGCTTTCTATATTGTAGCTAATCTGTGTTATGTATATGTGCTCATTAGCCACATGAACTAACCGGAGTGATGAGGGAGCCGGGCAGGTAGAAGAGGAGCAATAAGGTGTATGTTTAATTTTTTTTTAAGTTTAATTTTCATTTTACATTTATTTAACTATTCAATGATGTGGTCTAATTTTGGGGGGGGGGGCGGTAGGTAGGGGCCTAGCACGAGGCTCTACCTTACTACAACCCATAGAGTAAAATCTATGTCAGCCAGCATAGATTTTCAGTTTTCTGGCGTAAATTATAATAAATCTGTCGGGCCGTGATGACCATGCCCCCTTTAGCTAAAGCCATGCCCCGTTTCCACAAAAGTGGTGAAGGGCGGAAAGGCCAAAATACTTTTTGCCCCTTTTGCAGCTTTTCTAGGCCAGAAAACTGGCGTAGAAAGGTTGATAAGTTACCTACATTATTTCCATAGGGGATTATAGGCTGCTATGATTCGATTCAAATTATATAGCAGACACCCCGATCAACAAGCTGAATCACTCATTTTGCTATTTATAAAGCGCTCATGGCTAAGCTTTTATATGCAACTCTATACAAAATCGGAATGTGTGTAACTTTCAGCACTTATGAAGTAGAATTCAGAAATAATTTTAAAATAAATTAAAATCTATTCCAGATTGTCTATGAAAACTTTGAATTGTACATTGTACATTATAAAATGTGCAGGAGTTAATTAGATTCTGCTAAGACTATTTTGTAATGAATGCGAATTAGTCACTTATTCTTTATAGATCTTTGTAAGACCGCACAATATTCCTGGCAGAAAATCAGTCTTCCACAAAACATGTATCACGACCTGCAGATCTTGGAAGTTTTTCTTCCTTCTGGAGGAGAGCTATTTTACAGACAACCTGCAGAGCGATATTCAGCAAAAGTAAAAATAGAATTTGATTTCTAACACAATGTGTTGGGTGATTAGTAATACATATTCTGCTTGCTGACCCTGTGTAATTGCATTGCCAAGTATGTATTTCCCTGTGTTTATTTCCCTGAATATGATGTTGATTAATGTAGTTGACTTAGCTACATTATTGTGTGCATGATTTACTTAAAGTCCATTTCTAGTCTGATATTTAAAAAAGTATAATTTTGTATAACATAATGATCTGCGTGTAATGGCTGATTTTTCCTCAGAAAACGTAATTCATCTGTCATTCAAGTTTAGGAAACTCCTCTGCAAAGGTATACTCTAAGGTAGCCTACTAATATGCATTTTAACTAGGCTCAGGGGGGGGGGCATTTAATTTATGCAGTAGAATCAATTCATTGTTTTAAAGAAAACTCTGCTCTAAAATGAAATTTTACTATATGTCACAGTTTAACGACGAAGGACAGATATATCCGTCCTGTGCAGGTGTTAGTTCCCGCAAAAGGACGGATATATCCGTCCTCTGATCGCACTGGTACTGTCAGTGTACCCACGCAATCAGCGGCAGGAGCACGGCTGTTATACACAGACTGGCTCCTGCCGCAACTGCTGGAATCGAAGAGCGATCCGATTCCGGCAGTTGAACCCATAAGATGCCGCTGTTACTAGTGTGTTTGACAGAGGAAGGGAGCTCCCTCTGTGACCCCATCAGCGCCCCCCTGAAAAGAAATCGCGGGGCGCCGTTGGGTTTCCATGGCAGTTGGGGGCCTAAGAAAGGCAGAGGCATGGCCTAATAGATTGCCTGTCAGTTTTACACTGACAGGCAATAATGCTTTGGTATACTGAGTATCAGTCGTAACGACTCGAACAATAAAATTAACACATTAATTAAAACACCGAATGAACGGCGTCCAAAAATAAACGCAAAAAACAAAGGCAAAATTCTTTATTTTCTCCCATTCCCCCCCATAAAAAATAAAATAAAAGCTAATCTATAATTCCTATGTACCCCAAAATAGTGCTAATTAAAACTACACCTTGGCCACATTGACGTAAAAATAAAAAAGTTACGGCTCTTGGAATGCGGCGATGCAAAAACAAGTAATTTTTCTAAAAGGGTTTTTATTGTGCAAATGTAGGAAAACATATAAAACCTTCACATATTTGGTATCCCCATAATCAAGCCTACCCATAGAATAAAGGTAACATGTTATTTATGCTGCATAGTAAACGGCATAAATTTATACCATGAAAATCAATGCTTGAATAGCTGCTTATTTTCAATTCTCTCCTAAAATAAAGTTATAAAAGTTAATCGATATATTATATGCATCCAAAAATGGTGCAATTTAAAAATACAACTCGTCCCACAAAAAACAAGCCCTTATATGACTATGTCGACGGAATAAAAAAAAGTTATGACTCTTGGAATGCGACCGTGAGAAAACAAAAAATAATCCTTGGCCATTAACGCGCAAAATGGCCTGGTCATTAAGTTAATTGTACATGAAAAGTTGAGTAAGGTTCTGTTTACACCTAAGTCAGGCACTCCGTTCAGAGCTTCTGTCTCAAATGATATCAAAATTCATGAAAAGAATAGGGCTGCGTGCAGAGCATTTTTTCCTGTCTAAACATTGGACACTGCAATGGAATCTGATGGACACTATTATAAGTCATTATAAATCAGTTGTAAGATGGATCTGGCACTGCGTTGTGGTTTCCCTTGTAAACAGAAAACATGATTCTGATGTGAACAGATCCATACTTTACTTAATTAAAATAATTTCCTTCACTTATTTTGTATCACTTATAATAGGATAACATCACAACTCTGCTGCTGCAGTCCTGTTGCCAGTGAGCAGTGTATTATGGGGGCTCAAATTACAATTACAGATAGAACTAAACTGTAAGGTCACATGTCTGACAATGGAATGAAGCAAAACAAGAGTTTGGACCATATAAAATCTGCAGAATTGTTTGGAATATTAAAAGCAGCTTATATATAAATGGTGAAAACAACATAAATTAACTTAAAAATCAATGGGAAAAATTATTTTAAAAGAAGTATTTAGAAAATTACTTGATGCTTTTTTTATAGTTTAACCCCATAATGACCAGCCTATTTTAGCCGTTAATGACCAAGCTATTTTTTTACGTTTTTCCTTCGTCGCATTCCAAGAGCTATAACTTTTTTATTTTTGCGTCGACATAGCTGTATAAGGTCTTGTTTTTTGCGGGACAAGTTGTATTTTTTAATAGCACCATTTTGAGGTACATATTATTTATTGATTAACTTTTATAAACTTTTTTTGGGGGGAGATAGAAAAAAATCTGAAATTTCGCCACTCTTTTTTGCGTCCTAAATCTACGCCGTTTACCGTGTGGTATAAATAACACAATAAGTTTATTCAGCAGGTTATTACGATTGCAACAATACCAAATTTGTATAGTTTTTGTATGTTTTACTACTTTTAACCAGTAAAAACCCTTTTTTTTCAAAATTATTAGTTTTTGTGTCTCCATATTTGAAGAGCCGTAATGTTTTTATTTTTTCGCCGATGCAGTTGTATGAGGGCTTGTAGATGTAGACTTGTAGTTTTTATTGGTACCATTTTGGAGTAGATGCGACTTTTTTATCACTTTTTAATCACATTTTTTTAAAGTCAGGATTCACAGAAAACAGCAATTTTTCAGTCGTTTTTTATTTAATTTTTTACGGTGTTCACCGTGCGGGTTAAGTAATGTAATGGCTTTATAGTGGGGGTCGTTATGGACGTGGCGATACCAAATATGTGTAACTTTTTAACTTTAATTTGGTTTTTTAATAGTAAAGCAGTTTGTAAGGGGAAAAAGTGGGTTTTTCATTTTTTTTCACATTTTTTTTTATTAACTTTATTAAACGTTTTTTTTCACTTTTTTACTAGTCCCACTGGGGGACTTCACTATGCGATGGTCCGATCACATTTATAATACACTGCAATACTTTTGTATTGCAGTGTATTATGCCTGTCCGTTTAAAACGGACAGGCATCTGCTAGGTCATGCCTGCGGCATGATCTAGCAGGCATTTATTACTGGCAGACCTGGGGGCCTTTATTAGGCCCCCGGCTGCCATGGGAGACACAGACACTCGGCGATCTTATCGCCGGATGTCGGTGGGATGAGAGGGAGCTCCCTCCCTCTCCAAAATCACTCAGATGCGGTGCTCGCTATTGAGCACCGCATCTGAGGGGTTAAATGGGTGAGATCGATTCTAATATCGATCTCACCCGGCAGAGCAGGGACGCTCCCAGCCCTCAGCTGACTCTGGCAGCTGAGAGCAGGGAGATTTGACAGCTCCCTGCTCTGTTTACTTATTCCGATGCCGCGATGTAAAAAGTCTATGGCATCGGAATAAGGCCCGTTAGTGACCGACGTAAAAAGACTATGGGCCGGTCACTAACGGGTTAACTATAAAATTTTGTTATTTAGTTATTTGTTTTATAAATTAAATAGATGAGGTGCAATAGACACTTTTCTTTCCTCATAAGAATTACCATCCTTAGAACAACAGACAGCAACTAGCCTGCCAGCACTAATCTCCTTAAAATAAGTTAAAATAATATTATATACCTTCCTGCCAGGCATTTGCTCAGGCCCAGACAGACTTCCATTAACATATTATAAGAAATATTAGTAAGTCTTACTCCTGCACTTAATACTAATTTGCAATTCTCTTTTGGAGGGGAAACACCTACCAAAGCAACTCACTAATTCGGGAGGAGGGTAAGGATCCTGAAATTTGCAGTAGCTACTGCCTAATATCTGTCTTGAATCTATATCTTAAGATATGGACATAACTTCAGGCTTCTAAACGCCGCACTATAATTAATTCTCTGGTCTATTAGGAGCAATCAGGTTTTGTAACAGATAGAGAAAGTAAGGACAATTCCACATGTCTCTTACATGTTATACATTTATCCTACAAAACTACAAACCCACTGGTCCTCCTAGGAATTTATGTTGAAAAGCTTTTAAGGCTATGTTCACACGGGGTATTTTGCCGAGTTTTTTGACGCGGAAACCGCGTCGCAAAACTCGGCAGAAACGGCCCGAGAACGCCTCCCATTGATTTCAATGGGAGGCGTCGGCGTCTTTTTCCCGCGAGCAGTAAAACTGCCTCGCGGGAAAAAGAAGCGACATGCCCTATCTTCGGGCGCTTCCGCCTCCGACCTTCCATTGACTTCAATGGGAGGCAGGAGAAAGCGTATTTCTCGCTGTTTTATGCCCGTGGCGCTCAATGGCCGCGGGCAAAAAACGGCGCGATAATTGCCGCGAAAATCGGCGTGCAGGGAGAGGAATATCTGCCTCAAAGTTCCAAACGGAATTTTGAGGCAGATATTCCTCCCCCAAAATACTCCGTGTGAACATAGCCTAATAGGGTCAGTTGGACATGAAAATTGTTCTACTCTATTTTGGTTAGCCCTTAGACTTTGTTAGAGCTAACCATCATCCCTGTCCTGCCGTATAGGTTTATATGGCGTAAAACTACTGCTCCCAGCATGACCCGAACAATGGTAAGGATATGCTGGGAGTTGATGTTTCACAAAAATAAAAATCATACCACCCATCATCTCGCTGCAGAGCATACAGTGACTACAGTACTAATTAGAGGCATAATAAACATTTACATTAAGTGACCCACAGGTGGCATCAGATTCTAGTTGTTCTTTTTCTCCTCTTTTCTCCATCCGGTCCAGACCTCTATGATGACTTCTCTTGGCCACAGCTCATTTCTGCAGTTTGCCACTCAGATGTCTTCAAATTCTCACTTTTTAAACATTTCTGCACCTATAAACGAAAATAAAGTTCTCATGGTGTCAAACATTATGCACCTAAATATAATAGCACAATACACTGTGTCCCTGATTATAATGGTGCCATACATTGTGTCCTACACACACCGTGCCCCCTGTAGATAGTGCCCCACATAGATCCCAATGTAGATAGTGACCTCCATAGAGCCCCTGTAGATAGAGCCCCACATACAGCCCCCTGTAGGTAGTGCCCCACATATAGCCACCCCTGTAGATAGTGCCCACATATAGCCCCCCTGTAGATAGTGCCCACATATAGCCCCCCTGTAGATAGTGCCCAACATATAGCCCACCCTGTATAAAGTGCCCCACATATAGCCCCCTCTGAAAATAATGCCCCACATATAGCCCCCCTGTAGATAGTGCTCCACATTTAGCCCACCCCTGTAGATAGTGCACCACATATAGCTCCCGCTGTATATAGTGCCCCACATACAGACCCCTGTAGATAGTGCTCTACATATAGCCCACCCCTGTAGATAGTGCCCACATATAGCCCCCCTGTAGATAGTGCCCACATATAGCACCCCTGTAGATAGTGCCCAACATATAGCTCACCCTGAATATAGTGCCCCACATATAGCCCCCTCTGAAAATAATACCCCACATATAGCCCCCCTGTAGATAGTGCCCCACATATAGCCCCCTGTATATAGTGCCCCACATATAGCCCCCCTGTAGATAGTGCCCCACATATAGCCCCCTGTATATAGTGCCCCACATATAGCCCCTCTGTAGATAGTGCCCCACATTTAGACCACTCCTGAAGATAGTGCTCCACATATAGCCCATCCCTGTATTTAGTGTCCAACATTTAGCCCACCCCCGTAAATAGTAACTCACATATAGCTCCCCCAATACATATTGCTCCACATATAGCCCACCCCTGTATATAGTGTCCAACATATAGCCAACCCCTGTAGGGACTGCCCTACATATATCTCCCCCTATAAAAAGTGCTCCACATATAGCCCACCCCTGTATATAGTGCCTCACATATAGTTCCCCCTATAGTTCTCCACATATAGCCCACCCCTGTATATAGCCCCCTATAGATATAGCCCACCCCTTTATATAGTGTCCAACATATAGCCCATCCCTGTAGCTAGTGCCCTACATATATCTCCCCCTATAAATAGTGCTTCACATATAGCCCACCCATATATATAGTGCCTCACATATAGCTCCCCCTGTATTTCTCCACATATAGCCCCCCCTGTAGATAGAGCCAATCCCTGTAGATATAGCCCCCTATAGATAATGGCACTCACATTTTTATCATAATTTTTTTTTAACATATTCACCTTAATCCTGTTCCCGCGCCGTCTGCTGGGGTTGAACGACACAAGCGGCGCGATAACATCATCGCGCCGCTTGCGTCTTTGAAAGGTGCTGATTGATAGGACAAGTCATTCTACCCTGCCAATCAGCGCCTTTCATAGACACAAGCACGTGATGACATCATCGCGCCTCTTCGGTATATGAAAGGCGCTGATTGGCAAAATGACTTGCCCTGTTAATCAGTGCCTTTCAACGACGCAAGAGGCGCAAAGAAGCAATCACGTCGCTTGCGTTAGGGAGAGATACGAGTACACTTAAAGTGCAGGAGGGGGTGGTGGCAGCTGGTTTTAATGGCGCCGCCGTAACCTCAGAAAGGCAGCAGGCTGACGTCAAGGACGTTGCGGCCCTGGCGCACCCCCACCTTCCCTCCTAGTTGCGCCTGGGCACATGTCCCATTTGACTTCCCCCATACCTACGCCCCTGGTTTGGCCCCCGTCACAGTATACATTTAACATAGACGTTGGGAGCTTTTCCGGACATATACGTTAAACTTAGGCAAAAAACATGATAGAGCCCATAGCTGCCCAAAAAAATCAATAAACATATATTTTAATATTTTTTTTAAACAAACTTTATAGAACTTATACATATTGTATTTAGTATGTCTATAACAGTAACAACCTGTACAATAAGAGATTACTTATGGCGATTAGTCAATGGTGTTTTTCCTGTATCACCCCTTTAATAAAAATGCATAAAAAATGTAAACACAAACTTATGTGTACCCTAAAATGGTACTTATTTCCATACTAGTGCCGTCACCAACATTATTGGTGTACAGTATACTGTACTAGGTGTTGGTGGGTGAAAGAAGTTGGTGCATAAGAGGGCACCCTGACCACATATCTGAAGCCGGCTCTGACACCAAATACTAAAGCTCAACTTTGGAGCTGCATAATTATATCTACAATAATACATCCATATGTCCTCATAGGGCATTAGAACGGGGATTAGTGGCTACCCCTTGAATACTACACACTATGTGATACTACAGTAAAAATGACTGTGTTCTTATATAAGAAATAAAGTAATACAAAAAAACAACCCTTTCTTATTTTATTAATTTATTACATTTAGTTGGGGAAACTAATTTTCACTCCTATGCATATCAAGGTTGTATAGAACTGTATAAGTTTTGCATTTTATTATCAAAAGATTTTTATAACCAGAAATCAGTAGTATGCGTAAAAAAAAAAGAAGCAAAAAAAGCAAAATAAACATATTTAAAAACAAAATATATTCATAATAATTATTGTAAATTAAAATATTGCAAAATAACAAAGATAATCATTTTTCCTTTGTGTTTCTACTCCTAAAAATAACTTTGCAACTCTATTTTACATTTATGCTGTCAATATATTAAAAAAAGAAAAGAAAACCCCATGGGGTAAACTAAATTGAGGCTACAGTTTCCCAGTTCTGTTCCATCTGCACACCACTCTGAGATGTTTTCAATTGTACTCTATCAAGAAGCATAACCCAAGGGCTATGATGCAATATGCACAACATCATATGGATGCTGTAGGAAATAAACAATGTGCTCCTGAGGGTTAAGAAGAGAATCCACAAAATATAAATAAGAGCTTACCATCTGTGCTTGTAGTATTCACTTTCACGCTTTCTCTATTTCATTTTATTGAAAATAATAATAATAAACATATTAATATATCCTGTATATTTTAACCTTCTCATTGCAGAATTCAGGAGATAAATGCTTACTCTTGCTGATCTGTAATTATTTATGCTAGAAGATATGTAAGCCTAGGCATCCTAAACTTTCACAATCACAGAACATCATGTAATGGGATATTGCAGCTTTTAAATATTACATTTATTTATTTGTCATATAGAAAGCCATACAATTTTCTAATCTACATAGATATAAAATTCTGCTCACATACCTTTCTTATACTATTCTAATAGACCACTGTATCTGCACAGTTATATGGTATAGCCCTTTGTAAAGCAACCATGGATTAAGTACATAGGAGCTGAAGTCAATCATGTGACAACCCCACACACCATGTGACACCCCCAGCAATATGGTTATGTGACATAGGACACGTGTTGAGATACACAAGATGCATAGATAGGCTAACGGTATAGGACTAATTATGGAAAACAAACTATGATTGTGGTTATTGAAACAACTACTTCACTATACTGTATGTGTATTTATGTGGACATAATTGCTGCTTGCCTCTAGGTGTTGTTGTAGTTATGGTGGTAATATAGTTAATTGCTGGCTATATACACTTCTGGCTACTTTTTGGCTATTTTTCATATTGTTTTGGCTATGTTAAAATGTAGACCTGGCGACTCTGATTCTCATACAAGAGCAAGGCAGGTAAATGGAGGAGATGATCTAGCACTGAGAGACATGCTGGGATGTGTTACTTTAGTTATATACACTACCGTTCAAAAGTTTAGGGTCACTTAGAAATTTCCTTATTTTTGAAAGAAAAGCACAGTTTTTTTCAATGAAGATAACATTAAATTAATCAGAAATACACTCTATACATTGTTAATGTGCTAAATGACTATTCTAGCTGCAAACGTCTGGATTTTAATGCAATATCTACATAGTTGTATAGAGGCCCATTTCCAGAAACCATCACTCCAGTGTTCTAATGGTACATTGTGTTTGCTAACTGTGTTACAAGGCTAATGGATGATTAGAAAACACTTGAAAACCCTTGTGCAATTATGTTAGCACCGCTGTAAACAGTTTTGCTGTTTAGAGGAGCTATAAAACTGACCTTCCTTTGAGCTAGTTGAGAATCTGGAGCATTACATTTGTGGGTTCGATTAAACTCTCAAAATGGCTAGAAAAAAAGAGCTTTCATATGAAACTCGACAGTCTATTCTTGTTCTTAGAAATGAAGGCTATTCCATGCGAGAAATTGCCAAGAAACTGAAGATATCCTACAACGGTGTGTACTACTCCCTTCAGAGGACAGCATACACAGGCTCTAACCAGAGTAGAAAGAGAAGTGGGAGGCCCCACTGCACAATTGAGCAACAAGACAAGTACATTAGAGTCTCTAGTTTGAGAAATAGACGCCTCACAGGTCCTCAACTGGCAGCTTCATTAAATAGTACCCGCAAAACGCCAGTGTCAACGTCTACAGTGAAGAGGCGACTTCCGGGATGCTGGCCTTCAGGGCAGAGTGGCAAAGAAAAAGCCATATCTGAGACTGGCTAATAAAAGGAAAAGATTAATATGGGCAAAAGCACACAGACATTGGACAGAGGAAGATTGGAAAAAAGTGTTATGGACAGACGAATCGAAGTTTGAGGTGTTTGGATCACACAGAAGAACATTTGTGAGATGCAAAACAACTGAAAAGATGCTGGAAGAGTGCCTGACGCCATCTGTCAAGCATGGTGGAGGTAATGTGATGGTCTGGGGTTGCTTTGGTGCTGGTAAAGTGGGAGATTTGTACAAGGTAAAAGGGATTTTTAATAAGGAAGGCTATCACTCCATTTTGCAACGCCATGCCATACCCTGTGGACAGCGCTTGATTGGAGCCAATTTCATCCTACAACAGGACAATGATCCAAAGCACACCTCCAAATTATGCAAGAACTATTTAGGGAAGAAGCAGGCAGCTGGTATTCTATCTGTAATGGAGTGGCCAGCGCAGTCACCAGATCTCAACCCCATAGAGCAATTGTGGGAGCAGCTTGACCGTATGGTACGCAAGAAGTGCCCATCAAGCCAATCCAACTCGTGGGAGGGCCTTCTGGAAGCATGGTGTGAAATTTTTCCCGATTACCTCAGCAAATTAACAGCTAGAATGCCAAAGGTCTGCAATGCTGTAATTGCTGCAAATGGAGCATTCTTTGACGAAAAGCAAAGTTTGAAGGAGAAAATTATTATTTCAAATAAAAATCATTATTTCTAACCTTGTCAATGTCTTGACTATATTTTCTAGTCATTTTGCAACTCATTTGATAAATATAAGTGTGAGTTTTCATGGAAAACACAAAATTGGCTCGGTGACCCCAAACTTTTGAACGGTAGTGTATATTCTAAGTTCTGTTTCTTAACCCCTTCTCGACCCATGACGAAAATATATGTCATGGAGCGGGGAGGGATATTTGGAGCAGGCTCACAGATGTTTGGACCCCCTCCGTCAGCTCAACGGCCCCCCCGCAGCAAGATCAGTGGGTGCCGATTGTTGTCATGGCAACCCGGTTCCTAATAAAGGCCCCCACGTCTGCCTTCTGTCTGCCTCTGCTAAGCCATGCCTCCGGCACAGCTTAGCAGAGGCCAGTGAAAAAAACAATTCACTGCAATACATTTCAATACATCTAACGATCGCTGATTTACGTCCCCTAAGCAGACTAATAAAATGTGTAAAAAAAAGTTAAATACATTTTTCAGAAGTGTAAAAAAAATACTAAAAAATTAAAAATTATAAAAAAATCCTTTTCCCTTTTTTCCCAAAGCACAATGTAAAAAATGTTAAAAAATTAAAAATTGGTATCGTTGCATCTGTAAAAGTCCGAACTATTACAATATACCATTATTTAACTCGCACGGTGAACAGCGGTGTGAGTTAAACAGCGTAAAAAAAAACTTTTACCCCCGAATCGTTGCTCTTTGGACACCTTAGCGCTAAAAAAAAAAAATGAAAGCCGATGAAAGCCGTAAAAACAGAACACAAAAAACAATGGATGAATTTTGTTTTTTTCCAATTCCACTCCACGAATAATTATTTTTCCCATTTCTCAGTACATAATATGGTACTTTAAATGGTGCCAATACAAACTACTGTAACGTCTATGGCCACGGCCCGTCGTTCTGACTTAACCCTTGACGGCTATGGCCATGGACATCTGAGTTCCTTACAGCGTCGTCCTCCTGTGAGGCGCCGGCACTCACTTCCTGGTTTCTAGACTGTCTCCCGGGGGTGCGTGCTCCCGCGCGTGCACAGCCTTAAAGGGGCAGTTCGCACATACACCGTGTTCCAAATTCTTATGCACATTGGATTTAAGTGTCATAAACATTTCATTATTAGTTTTTAAATTAAACTCATGGATGGTATTGTGTCTTAGGGCTCTTTGGATCATTGTAATCAATCTCAGACACCTGTGATAATTAGTTTGGCAGGTGTGCCCAATCAAAGAAAAACTACTTAAGAAGGACGTTCCACATTATTAAGCAGGCCACAGGTTTCAAGCAATATGGGAAAGAAAAAGGATCTCTCTGCTGCCGAAAAGCGTGAAATAGTGCAATACCTTGGACAAGGTATGAAAACATTGGATATTTCAAGAAAACTTAAGCGTGATCATCGTACTGTGAAAAGATTTGTGGCTGATTCAGAGCACAGACGGGTTCGTTCAGATAAAGGCATAATGAGGAAGGTTTCTGCCAGACAAATTAATAGGATTAAGAGAGCAGCTGCTAAAATGCCATTGCAAAGCAGCGAACAGGTATTTGAAGCCGCTGGTGCCTCTGGAGTCTCGCGAACCTCAAGGTGTAGGATCCTCCAGAGGTTTGCAAGTTATTTAAAGCTATTGTTCGGCCACCCCTAAACAATGCTCACAAGCAGAAATGGTTGCAGTGGGCTCAGAAATACATGAAGACTAATTTTCACACCGTGTTGTTTACTGATGAGTGCCGTGCAACCCTGGATGATCCAGATGGATGGAGTAGTGGATGGTTGGTGAATGGCCACCATGTCCCAACAAGGCTGCGACGTCAGCAAGGAGTTGGCGGAGTCATGTTTTGGGCTGGAATCATGGGGAGAGAGCTGGTAGGCCCCTTTAGGGTCCCTGACAGTGTGAAAATGACCTCTGCAAAGTACGTAGAGTTTATGACTGACTACTTTCTTCCGTGGTACAAAAAGAAGAATCGTTAAGTTTTTTTTGATTGAAAGAGCTTTTGATTTCTGTAAATATGACTTCCTGATGCTGCAAATTCAACAAATTACCATTTTAGTTCTCTTTACAACCTTTAAAATGTTTTGATCTCTGTTGTGCATAATAATGTGAAACAGTGCATTTTGAGTTTTATACTTCAAAAAAAAATCTGTTATCATTAGGAGATTTGTTCAATAAAATTTGCATTATACTCCAACGGTTGATGGCTTGAAGATTATACTGACTGTCATTTGCATCGACTATTTAGGAAAATCAGCGAAAAATAACATTTGCATAATAATTTGGAACGCAATGTATTGCAGGAAGTCTGCAATTTAGCCCAGAAGGCTACTGGGCTAAAAAAAGGGCCCTTCCCTCTTGTTCTTTGCCTGAGCGTTGTTAGTTTCCCAAAGTTCGTCTTGCTAATGGTCCCCCAGTGTCTTCCAGTTTCCAAGTGTTCCCCGTTCCTGTATCCTGTTTCCCGTGCTATCCAGATCCAGTTCCTGTATCCTGTTTCCCGTGCTATCCAGATCCAGTACCCTGCTGAGCTGTTATCGTGTTGTGCTGCATACCACACGTCTACCTGCCGCCTGGTCCCAGCTGAGTCTGCCTTACTGCTCTCCAAGTTGCCACACGTACCCTCTGTGGACTATTGACTCTGTACTTACCTGTTTTGTCAGCTGCCGTTCCGCTACGCGGTACGGTCCAGTGGGTCCACACCCCACATCGTGACATTACGCTCAGGCCATGGACTCTGCTGGCCAATTCAAGGGCATATCACCCTCCCAAGCCATGCAGGCGAACCTGCAGGATCTCCGAGCAAGACAGGATCAACTTCTTGTGGCAGTGGACTCCATAGCACAGCAGCTAGGGACACTAGCTGCTTCCCTTCCTGCCTCTATGCAAGCTCCTCAGATCGATCCTCCTGCTACACCTCCTGGCAGTTCCAGCTCGGATCCTCGGTGCTCGCTGCCATTACCTTCTCGGTTCTATGGAGACGCAAGTACGTGCCAGGGGTTTCTGAACCAATGCCATTATCCAATATCCATTTTACCCTGCACGCCCGAGCATTTCCGTCGGACTGAACCAAGATTGCCTTCATCGTGTCTCTACTTGCTGGCAAAGCCCTGGCATGGGCAAATCCTATCTGGGAACGTCAGGGACCCGAGAGCCAAGACTTCCAGGGGTTCGTGCGGTTATTCCGGACTGTCTTAGAGGAGCCAGGACGAGTCTCATCAGCAGCCACTGCTATCTTTAACCTTCGCCAGGAGGATACCTCCATGGGCGAATACACCATCCAGTTCAGGACCCTGGCAGGAGAACTATCCTGGAACAATGAGGCCTTGGTGGCATACTTCTGGCATGGCCTATCGCTCGAGATCGAGGACAAACTTGCCGCTCGATATCTGCCACCTTCCTTGGACGACCTGATTCTGCTTGCCACTCGGGTGGACATAAGGCTGAGGGAGAGATCTCATGAGGTTCGTCAGGAGAGGCGGCTTCCTAGACTGGCGCCCCCAACTTCCAGCAACCCCTCTTGCCTCTTTCTACTGCTTTGCCCGAGGTTCCGATGCAAGTGGATCGGCTAAAATTGTCTGTCCAGGAGAAACAGCGCAGGCGCACCTCTGGACTCTGTTTATTTTGCGGCCTCGCTGGCCATGTTGTGCGTCTGTGTCCTCAGAAGCCAAAAAAAAAACAGCGCCTAAGTTTGGTTGGAGAGACAACCCTGGGTGCTACTGCATTTAACCGAGAACTCTCCTCCAAACTGTTCATTCCCGTAACCATCATTGCTGGCGAGAGGCCCCATCCGGTCTCTGCCTACCTGGACTCTGGCTCTGCAGCCAATTTCATCTGCCAAGACCTTGTGGATCTTGTTCAGTTGCCCACTGTCCTGCTGGAAAGACCGTTGATCGTTGCCTCGGTAGATGGACTGCCATTGCCTGACCCAGTCGTGTCTGTGTCCAAGCCATTAAGACTTCAAGTGGGAGCTCATTCATTCTTCATCTCCCTGTTTGTCCTGTCCAAGGCCGTCAACCCCGTACTTATGGGTTTGCCTTAGCTCCATTTGCACGCCTCAGTCCTGTATTGGAACTCTGGAGAGGTTCTCCAATGGGGTCCCAAGTGTCTCGACCGATGTAGTGTGTAGGTTTCCTCCAGGATCTCCGTCTTCCTTCTACATGCCAAAAACACACACATAGGGAATTTAGATTGTGAGCTCCATCAGGGACAGTAAATGAAAACAACTTCTGTACAGCAGAGTGGATTATGTTGGAGTTACATAAGCAACGTAAATACATATTTACATTTGTTGCCCAGTATTTGCATTTTCATGACCTATCAAAGATTTCTGACATATAGAATTGGGGGAAGTATTGCCATGTGGCATATTGTGGCTTTTTTTTTTGCCTAGTTTTGAGGAATTGGTGTACAACTAATGGAAACTTTCAAAGCTTCTTTCTTGTCATGTCGTAAGTGACTATTACATGGCAAAGACCACTCTGAGTTGTTCTAAAACCAAGCATCTTTTGCATATAATCCACTGACCGTTTATATAGCAATACCCGTTACACACTACAGTCATAGCAATAACACTTATCTAATACATTCCTAATGGATGGAAAAGATTTCTGTCAGTCAGAAAAAACATTTTCACCCACTGACGGTAACCATAAACAATTATTTAAGTAGTTAAACAAAAAAATCGGTATTAATTAACGCATTGGTTTAGGTTTACGCCCTGTTCACACGGAGTTTTTTTTGCAGGATTGCGGACAAAAAACACCGCAAAAAATGTTTGGATGTGAGCGCCACAGGTTTTTTTCTGCTTTCCATTGATTTCAGTGGGAGGTCAGAAGAGAAACCACCACAAGTTTGGACATGCCGCTTTTTTTCCCCATGAGCGGCTGGAAGACGGCCAGGAAAAACAAAAAAGCCTCTGCCTCCAATGAAAATCAATGCGGGGCGATTTCGTTAGTTTTTTGGCACTGATTCCGATGTGGCTTTCACATAAAAATCAGCGCCAAAAAAGTTGCTCGAGCGATTGGGCAGCTGAATGTCCGATGCCCGACAGTCAGAGACTGCCAGGGACCCTGGAGAGAAGACAGATGTGATTTTCACTGCTTTTATCTTCTCTTTACTTACATACACAGTGTTTGTTAAAGAGGCTCTGTCACCAGATTATAAGTGCCCTATCTCCTACATATTCTAATCGGTGCTGTAATGTAGATAACAGCAGTGGTTTTTATTTTTAAAAACGATAAATTTTGAGCAAGTTATGAGCAATTTTAGATTTATGCTAATGCTTTTCTTAGTAGACAATTGGGCGTGTTTTTACTTTTTACCAACTGGGCGTTGTGAAGAGAAGTGTATGACGCTGACCAATCAGACCAATAAGTGTCATACACTTCTCATTATTCCAGCCCATTGTTACAGTGTGATTGTGCAGTGAAAGAAGCTGGGCTGGAACAATGAGAAGTGTATGACACTGATTGATCACTGATTGGTCAGCGTCATACGCTTCTCTGTACAACGCCCAGTTGTCTATTCAGAAAGTCATTAGCATAAATCTAAAATTGCTCATAGCTTGCTCAAAAATGATAGTTTTTCAAAATAAAAACCACTGCTGTCACCTACATTACAACGTCGATCAGATTATGTAGGAGATAGGGCACTTATAATCTGGTGACAGAGCCTCTTTAAGTGCTGTGTATAGAATAGAGGTAGCGTCAGCACCCCATCTCTATTGATTCTGGTGGTCATTTGACTGGTCACATAATCGCCGGGATGCCGGTTGTAGATGACAACCTAAACAGTGACAATAGTCACTATAACAGGGCTGATTTGCCCTATAACTGGGGCTGCTGTGCAGCCCCATTTACAGTGGAAAGGTAAATTGTAGAAAAAAATGTAATTAAAACTTCCCCAAAATGAAAAGTCCCCCAAAGTTATTTTCTGGCCTTTGAGGGCAAGGCCATAATAATAAAAAATAAATAAATAAAAATTACACATATACTATCCCCTGCCAGTCATTGTCGTAACGCTAGCCCTGAACCAATTACCCCAAAATATACATTTAATATATCTAAATGTATGGTAGATAATGACGATCACAAATAAAGGGTTTATTTTACGGTAACACTGTATTATTACCAGAAAAAAATAGAATTTTTTTAATTTATTTTTATCAAACTATAAGCCTGAAAATGCTAAAAACACAAAAATGATGTATATTGGTCACGAAAAAACATTGCAAAAATTACGTTACTAGCCCAAAAAATAAACTAACGCATGCTAAAAATTACAAACGGGTGCCTGGTCCTCAACTGGTTAAGTTAAATCAATCATAACTAGCATTTAAAAATGGGGAGCGTGTCTTGGCTGCCGAGCTGAATGGCCGCATGAGTGCATCACTCCTGCACTTCCATAGCAACTATATAAGTCGCTTATCAGAGCCTTCTGACTCATTTATAACACTTCCAAAATGCCTCAAAGGAAGAAACCTCTAAAGACACCAGAGAAAATTCTTGTTTTTTTAAATTTTCCTCATAACTTGAGCCGTGACCAAGATGGCGCTGATTAATATTCACAAACGGGATCTTTTGCATCTGAGCCAGCAGCGGGACCCTCAGATCAAAGAGATGACGCTTTGTCCCCTTGGAGAAGCAACTCCTTGCCTCCCGGGCCAAGCAAGTCATTCTTGCCGCTGCCAGACAACTCTATTAACCGGCACTCAGAAGGGGAATATCATGCAGTGGAACAACAGGGCCTTCTCCGTCGCCACTCACATGGTGCAGCCTCCTTTACTTCCTCATCTCGACTATCCGAAAGCCCTGTGAAACAAAGGCCTAGGCTGCTATCAAAAGAACCAGAGCAACATGGGGTGAGCGATCCCCTGCCATTCCTCTCTAATGTTTCTGATTTTCCTGACTGGTTTGAAGATCTTCAACCTCTAATATGGAGGTTACAGAATCTACTAGGAAACATATGCTACAGGTACTGTGCCAATCTTTACATGCGGGACTTGCACAATTATTACAACCTATTAATACCTCAATGCAGAAGGTCGAACAACGTGTTCATCATGTAGAGACCAAAATTGGCTCATTTGCCTCCTCCCACAATGATTTCATAGACGCTCATTATGGCCTAGAATCAGAAATGCAGCAACGTCGGTCTAAAATAGCGGACATGGAAGATAGATCGAGGAGCAAAATGGTAAGTTTAGGGGGATCCCTGAAAATATTGCCTCACAAGACTTTACACAATACTTGCAAAAGATCATTAAGGCTTTATTACCTGATTGTTCAAAGCAAGACTTGATCATTAACAGGGCTCACAGAATACGAAGAACTTAACACTTGGAGGAGCACATTCCAAGAGATGTGTTAGCCTGCATTCACTTTTTTCATACCAAGGAAAACCTGATGACTGCCGCCAGAAAGAAAGGCCGCTTACCTGAACCGTACCAAATGATCTCCTTACACATTGACCTATCAGCAACAACTCTCCAACTTTGTTGCCAATTGCCAACTGACTCCATCACATTGGCTCTTCATGACCATAAAATTCGATATAAGTAGGGATTCCCGGTCCGTTTATTGATAACTCCGAATAACGTTTGTACATACTTAAACCCCTCTACCTGTAATGAATGCCTGCTAGGCTATAGGTTTTAACCGGACAGGCAGTAATACACTGCAATACAAAAGTATTGCAGTGTATTATAAAAGCGTTCAGATGATCGCATATGACAGTCCCCTAGTAGGACAAGTAAAAAAAAAAAGTTGAATAAAGTTAATTAAAAAAATGTGAAAAAAAAATGAAAAACCCACTTTTTCCCCTTACAAAATGCTTTACTATTAAAAAACACAATAAAGCAAAAAAGTTACACATATTTGTTATCGCCACGTCCGTAACGACCCCGACTATAAAGCTGTTACATTATTTAACCCGCACGGTGAACGCAATAAAAAATAAAATAAAAAACAATGGAAAAATTTCTGTTTTCTGTTAATCCTGACTTTAAAAAAATGCGATAAAAAGTGGTCAAAAAGTCGCATCTACTCTCAAATGGTACCAATAAAAACTACAAGTTGTCCCGCATAAAAAAAGCCCTCATACAACTGCATCGGCGGAACAATAAAATAGTTATGACTCTTCAAATATGGAGACGCAAGAACAAATAATTTTTTTTAAAAAGTGTTTTTACTGTGTAAGTAGTAAAACATACAAAATCTATACAAATTTGGTATCTTTGCAATCGTAACAACCCGCTGAATAAAGTTATTGTGTTATTTATACCACACGGTAAACTACGTAGATTTAGGGCGCAAAAAAAGAGTGGTGAAATGTCAGGTTTTCTTCTATTCCCCCCCCAAAAAAGTTAATAAAAGTTAATAAATAAATTATATGTACCCCAAAATTGTGCTATTAAAAAGTACAACTTGTCCCGCCAAAAAACAAGACCTTATAAAGCTATGTCGACGCAAAAATAAAAAAGTTATAGCTCTTCGAATGTGACGATGGAAAAACTTAAAAAATGGCTTCGTCATTAGGGCCCAGAATGCAAGCAGGGGGAAGGGGTTAAGCAACTCAAATAATAATAATAATAATAATAATAATAATAATAATAATCATAAAAAGTGTAATAGTAATATCTCCCATTTATTTTTTACATAATTAGAATACTTTATATGTTTATTTAAAAAAAAATGTATATAACAATTGAGGTACAGCAGACTTATCTAATGGAAATTGATTTCAATCATTTTAATTCCCGTATAAATTCGATGAATCCTGCTGTTAAAGATGGAGAAAATCTACAACTGTAATTGTATGCATGATTTACTGTAGCATTTAATTATTATTAATATATAATGCATGCAAAATGCTTATACAAATCAGTCTGCTAATAAGAAATTGCAATCGGCAGTCCCCAAAATATTGTGCAGCAATGCTCTAGCATTTTGAGGATAAAAGTAAGCACTCCATTAGAAGTCTACACCCTTGAATACTGTAAATGAAAAGTATAAATATAGTAGGCACAATCTTGTCAGCAGAGATTTACAGATCTCCACATAGTATTGTACTGTCATACCTTATACAGATTTAACACATGTTAAATTGGCATCTCACACATAGAATCAAATTGGCAGGTTTAAGACTTGCAGTAAATCAGATTGATTCACATTTAGAGAGTCAATAGAGAAAACTATTTTAAAGATTTGCTCATCTCATCTAGATAATTTATTTTCTGTATCGTGACATATTTAAAAAGAAACAACACAGTCCATATATGTAAAAGAGCGACAGCATCTAACCCATTTTGTCTAGTTCATTATTGTTCTGCACATGACAACAACAAAACTGTGATCAGACTTTCAATTTAGATGTTTTTGTATAATTACGCTAAGAGTGGGAATGGATCAAAAAAACATAAAACGTATACAATGTCTAAATGTATAATAGTATATGACTGCTGTATTCATAGCATCCCCTGTCTGCACAGGCATATACTGTATAAGCGCCGTACAAGTACTAGCTTGTACATGACATGCGCAGGAATAAGACTCTGTGAATGCAGCAGTCACTTGATACATCACGTAACTGTCAAGTTTATCACTGCTCCATGATTGTTTACGTGTTTCCTGTCCCAAAGGGAAAGTTACAGATCAGGCGAGGACACAATTCATGAAAACATACTGTATGCACATATGCATAATTTATGAAGACTAATAAGTCTATTAGGGCATATGACCAGGGCAGCCATCAGAAATTTCGGGGCCCCATACTGTGAGATTGGTCAGGGCCCATGGGGATTAGCGTTTGAGCCTTTAAAGGGAGCGAAGTGAGCAGAATTGTCAGCGTGAAGCATAGTAAGCAGCGACTACTGGGGTACAATAGTACGTTGCGGGAGGAATGGCTATTTCGGACATCCTCCCGGCACAAACAGGAGCTGTGACACCTGCTGTTTCGTACAGCAGTTACCGCAGCTCCTTCAACGGGGACCGATCACTGTGTCCCCGCTGATTAACCCCTTGGAAGCCGCGTTCAATATCGATCGCGGCTTCTTAGGGGTTAAACTACCATCGTCGGCCCGCTACATGATAGCGGGCGGGGATAGTTGCTTTTGGCAACCGGACGCCTAATAATGGCATCCGGCTATGCCATCTACGGAAGCCTAGTGTGTCCTGACTAAGTCAGGAGCCACTATGCTTGCTGTCAGCTCTAATACACTGCACTATGCATGTAGTGCAGTGTATTAGAACAGCGATCAGGGCCTCCTGCCCTCAAGTCCCCTAGTGGGACAAAGTAATGAATTTAAAAAAAGATGTGTAAAAATAAGAAAATATTTTTTTTTAAAGGTAATAAAAGTAAAAATCCCCCTTTTTCCCTTATCAGTCATTAATTATTAATACAAATAATAAAATAAACTATACATAATTGGTATCGCCGCGTCTGTAACGGCCTGAACTACAAAAGTATTTCAGTATTCATCCCGCGCGGTGAACGCCGTAAAAGAAAATAATAATAAACCATACCAGAATCACTATTTTTTGGTCACTTCACTTCCCAAAAAATGGAATAAATAGAGATCAAAAAGTCGCATGTAACTAAAAGTGGTACTGATCGAAACTGCAGTTCATTACACATAAAAAAAAAGTCCCCCACGGCTTTCTTGATGGAAAAATAAAAACGTTATGGCTCCTAGAATATGGCAACACAAAAAGTAAATCATTTTTTATAAAAAGTATTTTATTGTGCAAACGCCATAAGACATAAGGCAACTGTAAACATATGGTATTGCCGTAATCGTATTGACTACAAAATAAGGTGAATATGTCATTTATAGCACACGGTGAACGCTGTAAAAAATAGAATAAAAAACAAAAGTAGAATTGCTTTTTTTTAGTCACCACGCCTTTTAAAAATAGAATAAAAACTGATCAAAAAGTCGCATGCACCCCAAGAAAACTACAATGAATTCCTCAAGGGGTCTAGTTTCCAAAATAGAGTCACTTTTGGGGAGTTTCCACTGTTTTGGCACCACAAGACCACATCAAACCGGACATGGTGCCTAATAAAAAGGAGGACTCAACTAGGTGCACCTTTGCTTCTGAGGCCAGTGCTTCAGTCCATTACCACACTAGAGCCACATGTGGGATATTTCTCAAAACTGAATAATCTGGGCAATAAGTATTAAACTGTGTTTCTCTGGTAAAAAACCTCTGTTTTACAGAAAAAAATTGAATAATAGGGATTTTCTGACAAAAAAATGAAATATTTAAATTTCACCCCCACTTTGCTTTCAATTCCCGTAAAACACCTAAAGGGTTAGTAAACTTTCTAAATGCTGTTTTGAATACTTTGAGGGGTCTAGTTTCTAAAATGGGGTATTTGATAGGGGTTTCTAATATATAGGTCCCTCAAAGCAACTTCAGAACTGAACTGGAACGTAAAAAAAAATAAGAAAAAATAAGAGGCTTTTTCTTATACCACACCCCGATGTTCCGTATAGCCAAGTCCAGGATGCGTTATGAGGAAATACTTCACTTCTTTGACCCGAGATGACCCTAGTTTTGACCGTTTGTATAAACTGAGACCCCTATTAGACCATTTCAGTGCCCGGTTTGCCAAAGCATACACCCAGAGAAGTGTATTTCTATTGATGAGTCTTTGGTACATTTTAAAGGGAGGCTTCAATTCCACCACTACCTGCTGAGTAAGAGGGCAAGGTATGGTGTGAAGATGTATAAGCTGTGCAAGAGTGCATCAGGGTATACCTACAAATTTAGGATATATGAAGGGAAGGACACCAGTATTCAGCCCCCAAAATGACCCCCTTACTGGGAGTTAATGCAAAAATTATGTGGGATTTGGTGCACCCACTGCTTCACCAGGGTCACCACCTCTACCTGGATAATTTTTATACCAGCGTCCCACTCTTCAAGTGCCTCGCTTCCGGAAGTACTGAAACATGCGGCACCGCTAGAAAAAATCTGGGAGGCCTCCCTAAGAATCTGCTTTGGCAAACACTCAGAAGGGGTGAGAGCAGGGCACATTCTAGCAGCAATATATAGTGTGTCAAGTACAAGGACAAGAGAGATGTCCTTGTATTGACAACAATATGTGGCCACACCAGTACCCATGTATCTGTACAAGGTACAGAGACCCCTAAACCAGACTGCATCCTGGACTACAATAGATACAAGGTATGGATGGACTTGTCAGATCAAGTCCTGAAGCCCTACAGCGCCATGTGGTGTGGTATAAGAAGCTGGCCGTGCACATCATACAGATTGCATTGTACAATGCGTACGTGCTACATCGATGTACAGGCCAGATGGGAACTTTAAGAGGTGGTTATCAAGAACCTAATCATTAGGGACCAAGAAGGGGGGGCACCCAATACTTCTGGAAGTGAGGCCACACGCATAGTACCAGGGCAACATTTTCCATGAGAAGTTCCTCAAACTGGCAAGAAGGGAAAAAGTCAAAAGAGGCGCAAAGTCTGCTATAAGAGGGGGATAATGAAGGTCATAATATATCAATGGGACATATGTCCTGAAAAAACAGGGTTCTGTATGAAAGAGTGTTTTAAAAATTATCATACATCCGTTAGATTTTTAATCTACTCAAGTTTTACTTACCATGATGCACTCCGCACAGCTTATCCACCTCATCTTTCCCCTCTGAGCCCTACTGTTTTCCCAGGCAGCTGATAACAGCCACATGTAAGGTATTGCCGTACCAGGAGAACACACATTACAATTTATAGGGTGTATATCTCCGGTGGCGCATGCTGGGCACAATATATTGGACACTGAAATGGCATACATATATAGAAAATTGCAAATCTCACACTGCACCATCTGCTGCGCATTTCCTTTTAGACAATACCTGTGGCGTCAAAATGCTCACTACACCTCTAAATGAATGCCTTAAGGGGTGTAGATTTTAAAATGGGGTCGCTTCTTGAGGGTTTCCATTGCTTTGATACCACTGGGGCGCTGCAAATGCGACATGGCACCCGAAAACCAATCCAGCAAAATCTGGACTCCAAAGAACAAATAGCGTTCCTTTCATTCTGAGCCCTCCCATGGGCCCAAACGGCAGTTTAACACCACAAATGGGGTATTGTCACACTCAGGACAAATTGGGCAACAAAATGGGGTATTTTATTTCTTGTGAAAATAAGAAATTTTGAGCCAAATCTAGATATTATTGGAAAAAATTACATTTTTATTAATTCACAGCCCAATTCAAATAAGTTCTGTGAAATAACTGTGGGGTCTAAATAGTCACAACACCCATAAATTAATTCCTTGAGGGGTGTAGTTTCCAAAATTGGGTCATTTATGGTGGATTTTCATTGCTTTGATACCTCTTGGGCTCTGCAAATACGATATGGACCCGAAAACCAATTCAGCAAAATCTGGACTCCAAAGAACACATAGCGCTCCTTTCGTTCTGAGCCCTCCCATGGGCCAAAACAGTAGTTTATCACCACAAATAGGGTATTGCCGCACTCAGGACAAATTGGGCAACAAAATGTGGAATTTTATTTCTGGTGAAAATAAGAACTTTTGAGCCAAAACTACATATTATTGGAAAAAATGTAATTTTTTTTAATTCACAGCCCAATTCAAATAAGTTCTGTGAAAACAACTGTGGGGTCTAAATGGTCACAACACCAATAAATTAATTCCTTGAGAGGTGTAGGTTCCAAAATGGGGTCACTTCTGGTGGGTTTCCAGTGCTTTGATACCTCTGGGGCTCTGCAAATGCGACATGGCACCCGAAAACCAATCCAGCAAAATCTGGACTCCAAAGATCACATAGCGCTCCTTTCCTTCTGAGCCCTCCCATGGGCCAAATTAGCAGTTTATCACCACAAATGTTGTATTTCCACACTCAGGACAAATTGGGCAACAAAATGGGGTATTTTATTTCCTGTGAAAATAAGAAATTTTGAGCCAAAACTACATATTATTGGAAACAATTATAATTTCTTTTTAATTTACAGCCCAATTCAAATAAGTTCTGTGAAAAAAACTGTGGGGTCTAAATGGTCACAACACCCATGAATGAATTCCTTGAGGGGTTTAGTTTCCAAAACAGGGTCAGTTTTGGGGTATTTCTACTGTTTTGGTATCACAAGACCTCTTCATACCTAGCATGGTGCCTAAAATATATTCTAATAAAAAAACAGGCCTCAAAATGCACTAGGTGCTCCTTTGATTCTGGGGCTTGTGTTTTAGTGCACTAGCACACTAGAGCCACATGTAGGACATTTCTAAAAACTGCAGAATCTGGGTAATACATATTAAGTGGCGTTTCTCTGGTAAAACCTTCTGTGTTACAGGAAAAAATTGGATTCAAATTTAATTTGTGCAAGAAAAATGAAATATGCAAATTTCATCACCACTTTACTTTAATTTCTGTGAAATGACCAAGGTGTTAAGAAACTTTCTATATAATGTTTTGAATACTTTCAGTGGTCTAGTTTTTAAAATGGGGTGTTTTATGGAGGTTTATATTACATAGGCCCCTCAAAGCCACTTTAGAACTGAAGTGGTAGATAAAAAAAGAGGTTTTTGAAATTTTATGGAAAATATGAGAAATTCCTCTTTATGTTCTAAGCCTTATAGCGTCCTAGAAAAATAATGTTCAAAAGATTATGCCAATCTAAAGTAGACATATGGGAAATGGTAATTGGTGACTATTTTGTGTGGTATAACCGTCTGCCTTACAAGCAGATACATTTAAATGATAAAATATACAAATTTTTCAAAATGTTCACTAAATTTTGCTATTTTTCAGAAATAAACAATCAATGTATCGACCAAATTTTATCACTAACATAAAGCCCAATGTGTCACGAGAAAACAATCTTAGAATCGCTTGGATAGGTCAAAGCATTCCAAAGTTATTACCACATAAAGTGAAAAATGTCAGATTTGAACAATGGGCTATGAGCCTTAAAGAGGCTCTGTCACCACATTATAAGTGTCCTATCTCCTATATAAGAAGATTGGCGCTATAATGTAGGTGACAGTAATGCTTTTTATTTAGAAAAACGATCTATTTTAAACCACTTTATGAGCGATTTTTAGCTTTATGCTAATGAGTTTCTTAATGCCCAAGTGGGCGTGTTTTACTTTAGACCAAGTGGGCGTTGTACAGAGGAGTGTATGACGCTGACCAATCAGCGTCATACACTTCTCTCCATTCATTTACACTGCACTAGCGATATAGTTATATCGTTATGTGCAGCTACATACACAAACACTAACATTACTGTAATGTCATGATAATGAATATACATCACTACCAGCCTGGACGTGAGGTTTATTCAGAATCCTGACACTTCTGAATCTTTTCTGTGAGATTCCAGCAAGGCAAGCGTAATATCGCGAGATTACGATGTAACCTGTCATTTCAAACGAGATTACGCTTGCCTTGCTGGAATCTCACAGAAAAGTGTCAGGATTCTGAATAAACATCACGTCCAGGCTGGTAGTGATGTATATTCATTATCAGGACACATTACAACGGCCATCTCCTTATGTAGGAGATAGGGCACTTATAATGTGGTGACAGAGTCTCTTTAAAGGAACAGTGTCATCACCCAAAAAAATTTTCATATGTTCAAGATGTTAGTGCTTTATTAAAAACGTTTATATTTATTTGTGTGTTTGTGTTTTACTTTTTCTTATTTTTACACTTTTTCTTCCCTATGGGGGCTGCCATTTTTTGTTCCATTTCTGTCTGTGTCGATTAACGACACATACAGACATGGAATACGGCAGCCACAGTCCCATAGGGACTGCGAACGGCTCCCGTCCCATTGACTTCAGTGTACGGCGTCTGTGTGGGAACTGCGCATGCGCCGCTCCCACACAGTCCAATTCGAAATTGGCGCCGTCCGGCGCCATTTTCCTGTGGACCGGAAGTCGCGGCCGGACAGTAATATTACTACTTCCGGTCGCGGCTTCCGGATTTGTGCACTTGGACCAGCGGCAGCAAACGGAGCGGACGGGCCGGAGGGAGCCGCGGCGGCAGGAGCAGGTAAGAGATTTCAATGTATGTTCGTGTTTGTGTGTGTTTACTACTGTATGTAAACCTACTACACTGTGTGTTAGCTCAAAAAATGGCGACACACAGTGTAGGAGGTTACACCGTTCAAACCCCTCGTTTATCCCGGCACTAGCCAGGATAAAGGAGGGGGGGATGCTGAGAGCTCACTAGAGCGAGGGCTTTTAACCCAATGTTGCAATGCTGCAATTTTGGGAATAGCTCCATCTAGTGACCAAAAATGGGTAGTATTATAAATTAGAATTCATTTATAATATTTCCTGACTATTTCCTGACTCGTGAAAAAAATAAAAAAAATTTGAACAATGTTTAATCACCCACACACTAAATGTTTAATTTTTTTAAAAAAAACATGTTTTTCTGGCAACACATTCCCTTTAAGGCCCAAACTAGGCTGCATCCTTAAGGGGTTGAGTAGTGCCAGAAACTCTGATTTAATTGCTGTGTCACTTGTCAATATGGTGTAGATTTCAGAAAATCCAAGTTTATCAGGTTCAGCGTGAGCCGAGCCACGAGTCCTCCTAATGATGTGCACGCGCTCACTCTGGAGTCCTCCAAATGATATGTAGGCTAATCCCACCCACCGCCGCTAATTAACAGCTTTTTTCTCCATGCACAGAAATAGGGAGAAAGCTGTCAATCAGCAGCAAAGGGAGCTCGCTGCGCTGCAACTGGTAAACAGTAATTTTATGAAAACGACACCATATTGACAAGTGACTGACCCCTGAAACCAGGTTGTCTGTCAATACTTTATGCTGCCCTGAAATAGGGCAGCATAAATCTGGTGACAGATTCCCTTTAATCATAAAGAACAATATCAACCACCTCTCACCTACCCCTATATATATATATATATATATATATATATATATATATATATATATATATATATACAGTGAAGGAAATAAGTATTTGATCCCCTGCTGAATTTGTAAGTTTGCCCACTGTCAAAGACATGAACAGTTTAGAATTTTTAGGCTAGGTTAATTTTACCAGTGAGAGATAGATTATATAAAAAAAAAAAAAAAGAAAATCACAATGTCAAAATTATATATATTTATTTGCATTGTGCACAGAGAAATAAGTATTTGATCCTTTTGGCAAACAAGACTTAATACTTGGTGGCAAAACCCTTGTTGGCAAGCACAGCAGTCAGACGGTTTTTGTAGTTGATGATGAGGTTTGCACACATGTTAGATGGAATTTTGGCCCACTCCTCTTTGCAGATCATCTGTAAATCATTAAGATTTCGAGGCTGTCGCTTGGCAACTCAGATCTTCAGCTCCCTCCATAAGTTTTCGATGGGATTAAGGTCTGGAGACTGGCTAGGCCACTCCATGACCTTAAGGTGCTTCTTTTTGAGCCACTCCTTTGTTGCCTTGGCTGTATGTTTCGGGTCATTGTCGTGCTGGAAGACACAGCCACGAGCCATTTTTAATGTCCTGGTGGAGGGAAGGAGGTTGTCACTCAGGATTTGACGGTACATGGCTCCATCCATTCTCCCATTGATGCGGTGAAGTAGTCCTGTGCCCTTAGCAGAGAAACACCCCAAAAACATAATGTTTCCACCTCCATGCTTGACAGTGGGGACGGTGTTCTTTGGGTCATTGGCAGCATTTCTCTTCCTCCAAACTAGGCGAGTTGAGTTAATGCCAAAGAGCTCAATTTTAGTCTCATCTGACCACAGCACCTTCTCCCAATCACTCTCAGAATCATCCAGATGTTCATTTGCAAACTTCAGACGGGCCTGTACATGTGCCTTCTTGAGCAGGGGGACCTTGCGGGCACTGCAGGATTTTAATCCATTACGGCGTAATGTGTTACCAATGGTTTTCTTGGTGACTGTGGTCCCAGCTGCCTTGAAATCATTAACAAGTTCCCCCCGTGTAGTTTTCGGCTGATCTCTCACCTTCCTCAGGATCAAGGATACCCCACGAGGTGAGATTTTGAATGAAGCCCCAGATCGATGTCGATTGACAGTCATTTTATATGCCTTCCATTTTCTTACTATTGCACCAACAGTTGTCTCCTTCTCACCCAGCGTCTTACTTATGGTTTTGTAGCCCATTTTAGCCTTGTGCAGGTCTATGATCTTGTCCCTGACATCCTTAGAAAGCTCTTTGGTCTTGCCCATGTTGTAGAGGTTAGAGTCAGACTGATTAATTGAGTCTGTGGACAGGAGTCTTTTATACAGGTGACCATTTAAGACAGCTGTCTTTAATGCAGGCACCAAGTTGATTTGGAGCGTGTAGCTGGTCTGGAGGAGGCTGAACTCTTAATAGTTGGTAGGGGATCAAATACTTATTTCTCTGTGCACAATGCAAATAAATATATATCATCTTGACTATGTGATTTTCTGTTTTTGTTTTTTATATAATCTATCTCTCACTGGTAAAATTAACCTATCCTAAAAATTCTAGACTGTTCATGTCTTTGACAGTGGGCAAACTTACAAAATCAGCAAGGGATCAAATACTTATTTCCTTCACTGTATATATATATATATATATATATATATACACACACAAAAAATAAATCTTGCAGCACTCCAGTGAAGTAAGTGAAAAAAATTTGGTGTTATTCAAGCCAACATAGAAAAGGTGCGGCGTTTCAGACCAAAATTAGGACTTTTTCAAGCCTATTTTGTTTCACTTACTTCATTGGAGTGCTGCAGGATTTATTTTTTGCATATCAATTTTGTCTTTGGATCTGGACTACTTGCTGGCACCCATTTACATACCAATTTGATTGTGTTGGAGGGTTGCTGTATTTTCTACTGGTATATATATATATATATATATATATATATATATATATATATATATATATATATATATATATATGTGTGTATACATACATATATATATATATATATATATATATATATGTATACATATACATATATATATATATATATATATATATATATATATATATATATACACCAGTAGAAAATACAGCAACCCTCCAATACAATCAAATTGGTATGTAAATGGGTGCCAGCAAATACACGCACACATACATACATATATTGGTGGTGGTTATCACTTACCACTCGACCAGTCCAGAAAATCTTGCTATTGAGAGCAGAATTAATCGTCTCCCCTTACCAACTATCTCTTCTTCGATGCAAGTGCAGTACACAGCAAACATATTTTAATAGTGTGGCAGGCCCTGAAGACTCCCACCTAGCTTTTTAATAAACTTGTATTACGTACTGACGCAACGTTGGCATCACATTACATCGCTAGGTCACCATGGAGAAAGAGTTGGCGGCTGGAGCCTGGGTGGGCCTGGGTGCAGGGGCGTAGCTAATGGCTCATAGGCCCCTGGTGCAAAAGTTCTTGTTGGGCCCCCCAGCTTCTTCTCATGGACGACCCCACGCAGCTTCCAGCTGCATTGCTGGGTCTCCTATGTGACCCAACAATGCAGCACTAGCAGCCAGGGGTATCTTTGAGGTCTTAAAACATTAGGGGAGACAGCATATCTATAGCACTATATGACCCTATAGCTATGGATAGGATTAGATACAGTGGCTCAGCAGGCTTTATCACAAATGATAGGATTAGATATAAGGCCCAGCTCACTGACATTGCTGCTCTAGCGCTGGGCCCAGAAAATGTAAGTACAAAAAATTTCTTTGATTTTTTATGTGTTACTAATTTTTGTGTGCTTGTGTTTTTTTACAAGTTCGGTTGTTGGACTACTTTAGATTCGAGGACTACTTCGATAATAGCTTTTTTTTATTTTCAATAAAATGGTTAACAAAGATTGTTTGTTTTTAGTTTTTTTCAATAAGATATTATTTCTATGTCCTTGTATTTTTTAAACTTTATAACCACCGCTTTAGTAATGGCCGCTGGCTGATTGACAGCATCCATTACTAAGGTGGGGCTTAATGTTAGCTGGTGAAAAGGCTAGCACTAACCCCCATTATTACCCTGGTACCGACCACCACTAGGGGAATAGGGAAGTGTGATCCGGTAACTGACCATCTGTAGTGATGGTAGGGCACTGGGGCAGCCACAGGCTGGTATTATTAGATTGGGAAAAGCCAGAAACCTTGGCCATTCCAACTCTGTTAATGCTAGCGTGCTTCTGCTATGTTGTATCTGGCTGGTTATGAAAAATGGGCAGACCCCAACATAATTTATTTTTTTTTTTTAAATGACGTGGGGTCCTCCCCATTTTTCATAACCTGCCAGATACAAAGTAGCAGCAGCAGGCTAGCATTACCAGGGTGGCAAAGGCCACAGGCTGGCATTATTAGGCTGGGAAATCTAAAAAACTGCAACCCCTATAGCTACGCCTCCAGCGGTCACGGCGGGTATCGCTGCATCCGTAAAAGTTCGAAACTATTCCAATATAGCATTATTTGACTCACACGGTGAATGGCAGAAAAAACAATTTAATATGCCCAGAATCGTAGATTTTTTTGATCACCATAGTGCTAAAAAGAATGAAATTCTAAAAAAAAAGTGATAAAAAAATCGTATGTACAAAAAAATTGTGCTAATAAAAACTACAGCTCATCACGCAAAAAAATAAGCCTTTACACCGCTGAAACGATAAATAAATATAAAAGTTATGGCTCTCAGAATGAGGTGAAACCGAAGAAATATTTTTTTTTTAACATGTTTTATGTAAAAACTAACTGTGCCCGCTACTTCGTACGAGCAGACCACTGAAAAACGTACCAATGCCGTTTTTTATAAGTATACTCCTAGCCTTGGACCATACTCAAATCAAAGACAATAAACAAACTTCAATTAAAAATAGTATTCTTTCAGTAGTCAGTTTCACTACGGCAACGCTTCCCTGTAAACAATGTTAGCAGTAGAACCACCAGGGATGTGTGCATAAAGATTGGTAGAGTCACTAACACGGGAGAGAGCCACATAGACCTGGCTGTGCGCAAAGCAGCTGACCCTGATGTCCACGCCCGCACCGCGCAGCGCTTGGCCCTGAGCTTTGTTGATGGTCATAGCGTAACATAAGCTGACAGGAAACTGTACACCTTTAAAACTGAAGGGAAAATTATTTGGAATAAGGGGAATTCGGGCTATAAAAACTCTATCACTTGTACCGCATCCTGTTAAAATCTCAGCTTCTATTACGTTTTGTTGCAGATTTGTGATTTTTAGTCGGGTGCCGTTACATAGTTTTGGTGGGCTTAAATTTCTAAGGAGAATTATGGGGAAGCCAAAATTTTAAATAAATTTTGTGTGACGGAAGACCGGGTGTGCTTAGGGAATTAAAAAATTCCACCGGATAGTTGGTAGCGTCTTCTTGTTCAATGACTCTGTTGATAGCCATATATTCTATATACTTTCCCCATGAACACACGTCAATATTTCAGTGTTTATTGCTGCTGCCTGGTCGTTGCGAGGGGTAAAAATAGGCAAGAGTTTTCATGATTTATTATTTGCGTTGGGTGATGAGAAGTCACCCAATGCAATGGAAATGAGGTCTTGCAGTGATAGAACAATACAACATAAATTATCAGTCAAAATAACTTTCCCTTCTTCTTGCAGATACGTGCCGTCACCATTTTTTTGTAAATAATCTGAAAACTCTTGTGCATTTGGGTTTCCTCCTGTACGCGCCCACATATTTATTTTTAAATGCATCGGTATAACGTTGCGCCACAGACTGGAGCTCTTTAGACAGGCTCTAATTTCATCTGCCCTCATTCCTCTTAGTGTGAATGGCAAAGTCTGCCAAAAATTGCCACAGAAAAGCATTGTCATACCACCCATGGGCCGGTCATTTTCTCTGATATCTCGCGAGGTTCTATCTACCGCTTCTACCACTTTACGGTTTTCCATAGTGCACTCGTCCCATATTACTAAGCAGCAATCGCGTAGAACCCTTGCTTTGTCGCTAATTCTAGAAACATTACACACTGGGCTTTCTATACATACAAGTCAATCGGGATTTTGAACAATGTATGGGCGGTTTTGCCTCTGGGCAACAATGTGGCTGCTGTGCCTGATGAAGCGTCAGCAAGAGCAATTTTGCTTTGATTGCGTACTTGGGCCAAGATGACTTTGGTGAGAAATGTTTTTCCCGTCCCACAGGTGCATCTAAAAACAGGATTTCTCCCAAAGTGGCATCTACGCTATGACACACGCGATCGAATATCAAACGCTGTTCCACTGTCAGACTAGAGACACTGTTTTGCAATGTTTTGGCCAGTTCCGCTGGATTATAGTTTATTTCCGCCGCGTACTCACTGTTAATACTTTCCCCTTCTAAAACTGGTGCGGGAATACCATATTGAGAGACAGGATTACCCCCTATAGATGTAACTATGTCTTGGATAGACAGCAAACATCGATTCATATTTCTTTCACGCAACCTGACATTCAGTTTGCCGTTATTGTTTAGTTGTGCATTCCTGAAAAAGTCTTCAACAATTTTTTCCTGATATTTTTGCCACAACTGTGCAGCATCCGAAAGTCCACAAAAAAACAGCAAAATGGCAAACAAATGACGCAAGCGATGTGGACTATCGCTGACGCATGCTTCGGCCTAAGCGCCATCCCAATGTTGATCACAATCTAGCAGGTGACGCACTCGGCAAGCAGCCTGGTAAGTAGGATATTCAATACTGTCAACCTTTCGGAAGTCGGCAAAATAAGTAGGTCCTCGCACTATATGTAGAAGTAAGCGTAAGTAATAACATTCAGAGTTGTTTGGATGCATCGTATAGACTCTTCCAATGACGTGTTCATTTAAAATGCCGGGCTCGCCATTCACAGCTGTTCCACGTCTTCTAGGGTTGAAAACACCTTGCTGCTTATTATAAGTATAATATGACGGAACTTCGTTATATAACAGTGTTTTGCAAAATCATTTGTTTCACAAAGTTGAAAGTATAGCAGCAAAGTGGTTTGTCTCGGGTTTTCTAACCGCTCTGCCACATTTTCAGGGTTGAAGTATACCTGTTGCCAGCCTTCAAGGTGAACATCAAGATGCATGACTGGCAGATGTCTCTCGTGATTGTGGAAGCTCAAAATGCACCACACCGCCTCAGAAGACCTTATATATAGGCTAGATTGGAACCTCGTGACTTTGTCGTATTCATTATTAATTCTCAATGCAAACGTGGCCTGGTCACTACCCTTGTTGACGTATTTACATATATATTTCATGGCTTCGATGCTGTTACATATTTCGACGTTGATGTGACCTTGAAATGTTCTTGATAACACCGGTTAATAGGGTACAACCCATCCATTGTCCAAAACAATTTCTTGACCATGTAACCTGACTGTAGCTGTGAAACCGCCTTGTAGGGGTCATCTTCGATGATACAACGGATACCCGCTTTCCCCTGAGATCATTTGCTCTAATAGCGCTCTAAGGGTATCCTTTAGAGCAATGACTCTTCTGCATGCAAGGGAAGTTTCTATTTAAAGCGCCGCATGACCCATGAACCATGTGCGTCTTTACAATCTTGTACAATTTCGGATTCTCAATCCGGTCAGGAAATTCAGCACTTATGACCGTGGCAACAGCATCGTGACAAATTTTTTCTTGCAGCCAAAGGAGAATGTGGACGTGTAGCAAGCCTCACTTTTGCCACTCAACGCTGTACATGAAACAAAGAGCTGAACCGAAAACTTTTTGTTTTGTCATCAGGTTGATCATCAACTTTACTTTTAAGTGGAAAACTCTGGCTATGATTTCATGCCTATCATAAGACGCATGTCCTGCGAGAAGTTCTTGGGAAATTTTGTACCACTTTGGATTAGTTGTGAACGTTATAAAAAGGTTAGGCCGGCCGTATTTTCGGACATAGCAGAAAGCATCTTGTGTACGTTCATGCATGTAACACGGACCACCGGTAAAACTGGATGGCAGGATAACTAATCACCCTAAGTTTTCCCCATTATTATCTTGTTGCATGGCGTCTCGCAGATGCACGTATTCTTCAGCGCGTAAACGTGTCTGGTTAGTGCGTATGTACACTAAACTCTACGTCTCTATTTTCGCATACATGTCCACGATAAATTGGCTGAACAATCCTCGAAATCGTTGCAAATAGATAAAACAATTATGCCTTATCTGTAGCAGGTATGAATAAAATTGCTGGGCTGATATATTTTTATACATTTTTTTACCCTAGTAGTAGGATTAACTTGGTAGATTCCAAGATTGTACCCATTTTCGCCATGGCAATAAATTAAAGGAAATTGCAGGGCGTCGTAAGCTCTGTGTGTTTTGAAAATGCATTGCAGGCGATCGTCGTGAGTGTGTCACACCTATCGCACTCCTGATCAACTAAAACCACTGCAACTTCATCTGTGACGGGGGCGCTATACCTGGTGTGGTGTTCAGCAAGAGGACGTCTATCTGCGCTGATGATCATTTTGTAATCATTGCTTTGCCCCTGCGGAATAGACTGAAATGCAGCTTTGCAAATATGCACGTATGGATTCACCTGATGCAGCATGTTTTGAAGTGGACATATAAGGTTACTATTTAGTTGTGGAAAGTTCTAATTTCTGATATTGGAGTGTTCATTGTATTCTGATATGAAATAAATTTTCGCTCATCTTGTGGTAGCAAAGATACGATGAGATGGTAAACTTGGCCTTGCACCTTGAAGGTTGGCATGAATGGGCCCTCTGTGATTAGTTTTGCCAGAAAAAGATGTCATTTGAAATGCGTTGTTATCTAAATGGATACTGTCTAAGAAGTGTTTTGATTGAGGATGGTCACCATTTAAAAGTTGTTATATAAGCTCTTGAGGTTCTTGATATTTTCAATGTGAACTTTACCACTTGAACAACAGATTCCATTTGGTTATTTTCTCCATTTGAGAGCACCGCAAAAATTGCAAATTACGACCATACCACCTACGGAAGCGAATTCAGCATAGTCAATTCTAGGGGAATACATAAAACCTGCTGTTTCCGTATTGACCCAAGGAACAACATTGTTTGCCGCACCATACTCCTGAGACTCATCTGAATCTTCTGATGAAATAGATATTCTATTAAGGGAGTGTCAGATTTGATCAGCCTCTAAGCGTGATTTACATTATTCTGCTGTTTCGGCCTGATGTATTTCATCTACTCTTTCCCTTTCAGTCAATAAAAAACTTTCATTATCTTGGTGCGTGCGTTCATAATTCTCTCTAGCTGATTCCAATCGTCGTTGATAATGATCTTCACTTTCGAGAGCTCTGGCATAGTTGTGACGTTTGTGATCAGCGATTAATCGCACTTCATGTTCTTCACTACTTTCAAGCTTGCAAGAGACCGCTGTGCGAGCTCACTGACAACTCAAGCGAGATTCTCTGTCAGTGAAAGTCTTAGACTCGCGTGACGATGCTTGGTGCTGTCGCTCAACAGATACTCGCGCTACGGATTCCTCATTACTCTCCAGAAACTGAGAGGCCACCATGCGAGCACGCTGTGTTCATAGACGAGACTCACGCTGGGTAGAAGTTCCTGATGTACAAGTTCTGGCCTGACGTTCTTGAGCTACAGTAAGTGTCGCCTCATGATCTTCTTCAGATTCTTGAGTCCTAATTAGTTTAATTCTTTTTGCATTTCTGCTATATTGAGAAATATTTAATCTTTTTCTGGAAGGTATTTACTCTCTTGAGACTGAGAGACAACTAATCAGATTACAGTTTTTTGAGGCAGCTAGGTGCATGAAAGCAGCGAGCTGATTGGTTGGTTTATCTCTCTTCTATGTGTAATATCCAATACAGACAAATGTTGAAACTGTTGTCCATAGCAACCAATCAGATTACAGTTTAAATTCTTGTGAGGCAGCTAGGAGAATAAAAGCAGCAACCTGATTGGTTATAATATCTCCCTTCTATGTGTAAAAACCAAAATAAAGAAATGTTGGAACTTTTGTCCATAGCAACCAATCAGATTGTAGTTTACATTCTTGTGAGGCAGCAGGTGAATGATAGTAGTGATCTGATTGATTGCTATATCTCCTTACTATGTGTAAAAATCAATGTAGACAAATGTTGGAGCTGTTGTCCATAACAACCAATCAGATTACAGTTCCTTTTTTCCGAGGAAGCTTGGACAATGACAGCAGAAACTTGATTGGTAGTTATATGTGCCTCCGATGCATAAAAAAACCCAATATAGACGAAATTTGGAGTTGTTGTCCTTAGCAACCAATCAGATCACAGCTGTAATTTGTCTGAGGCAGCTTGAAAAAATTACAGCAATCTGATTGATTGCAACCTCTCCCTTATATAACAATCAGTATAGATTAAATTTGGAGCAGTTGCCCATAGCAACCTACTGGTGTCTATGTTTCCAAGACAATACAAAATTCAAGTAAAAATGTGATTAGTTGCCATGGTTTCCATGTGTTAGTTGTTGTTGTACTAATGCAATGTAAATTAATTTTTGAAAACATTACATTTGCATATCTTCTGATTGTGTGTACCAATTGTGATGAAATAAAAATTAAATGTTACTTCAAGTTGACTCCATCCGAACTGGGTCAGTAGTTTTTACGTGATGCGTGCACAAACAAACAGACAAACAGACAAAAATTCCAAAAATGATCTTAATGCATTCTATCACTTATCCTTCATCCCCCAATTAATTTTTTTTTGCAATATTTTAATGTACAGACACGCAAAGTTTTATTATATGTATAGATGTACAGACACGCAAAGTTTACAGTTTTATTATATGTAGAGAAGTCATTTTTGTCTCCCCACATTTTGAGATGCATACATTTTTATTTTTCCATCAATGTAGCCATATTATGGCTTACTTTTTGCAGAATGAGTTGTAGTTTTTGTTGGTACTATTTTGGTGTCAAACACTATTTTGGTGTCAAACACCTTAGATGCTGCAGTTGCTATTGTTGTTGTTGCTATTGTTGTTAGTCCCCCAGTTGTGCCCCCATATATACAGTGCCCTCTGTAGATAGTGCCACAGTGCCCTCTGTAGATAGTGCCACAGTGCTCGCTGTAGATAGTGCCACAGTGCCCGCTGTAGATGGTGCCACACACAACCCCTTTTAGCTAGTGCCAGACACACCCCATTGTAGATAGTGCTACACCCCCTCCCTGTATATAAGGCCATTGGAGCTCCTACTAGAAGTGGAATCTCCTGGAAGATCCCTTGATGTCGAAGTCACTATCCATATATGGACAGTGACATCAGGGGCTCCTCCAGGATTGGAATCCTCAGCCAGAGCATAGGCAACGCTCTGGCAAGGGATTCCGCTCCAGTAGGAGCCACTGATGTCCCTGTCCATATATGCAGTGGCCTAACTACCGCTGTAGCAGCCATAGTGGCTGCTGCGGTGCCCGTTGCATAAGGTGGCCCGTGCCGCCCGCCAGCATGCCCCCCCCCATGCCCGGTGGCGCCGCTATGGCTGCTACAGCAGTAGTCACATTCAATAGTACCTGTGTCCTTAGGACACAGATACTATTGTACACTATGTCAAAGCAGGGAGATATCGCCCCGCCTTGCCGGTTACAATAAAATACCCCCTATTTGTAGGGTAAGGGGTAACTTGCTAATCGGTGGGTGTCCGACAGCTGGGACCCGCACAGTTTACGAGAACGGGGATCCCAAATCTCTTGTTTAAACAAAGTGGCAGGTCGCTCATACGTACTGCCACTCCGTTCATTCTCTATGGAAGCGCCGGAGATAGCCGAGTGTAGCGTTCGGCTATTTCCGGCACTGCCATAGAGAATGAATGGAGCGGTAGTACGCATGAGCGACTTGCCGCTCAATTCAAATGAGGGGTTTGAGACCTCATTCTCGTAAGTGGTGGGAGGTCCCAGCTGTCGGACACCTACGGATAGGGGGTAACTTGTTATAACCGGAATACTCCTTTGACTAGGCTACAGGCCTATCAGGCGCAGGGACAGGATCTCTGCGCAGACCGGCGTGATGGCATCACTGGATCACGCCAGTCTACGCAAGGATGCCGTCATGTTGAGGAGGCTGTGTAGAAGCTCCGTTCGTCATGGGAATGGGGCCTAGATGAGTATAACATTTTTTTGTTTTATTTGTTTGGGGGCGCTATCTACATGGGGGCTGTATGGTGCTATCTACAGAGGGGCTGTATGGCACTATACAGGGGGCTGTATGGTGCTATCTGCAGGGGAGCTGTGTGACACTATCTACATCGGGGCTGTGTGGCGCTCTCTACATGGGTGCTGTATGGCACAATCTACAGGGGGCTGTATGGCACAATCTACAGGGGGGCTGTATGGCACTGGCTACAGTGGGGGCTGTATGGCGCTATCTACAGTGGGGGCTGTATGGCGCTATCTACTGAGGAGCTGTATGGTGTTATCTACTGGGGGGCTGTATGGCGCTATCTACAGGGAGGCTGTATGGCGCTATCTAGTGACCAAAAATGGGTAGTATTATAAATTAGAATTCATTTATAATATTTCCTGACTATTTCCTGACTCGTGAAAAAAATAAAAAAAATTTGAACAATGTTTAATCACCCACACACTAAATGTTTAATTTTTTTAAAAAAAACATGTTTTTCTGGCAACACATTCCCTTTAAGGCCCAAACTAGGCTGCATCCTTAAGGGGTTGAGTAGTGCCAGAAACTCTGATTTAATTGCTGTGTCACTTGTCAATATGGTGTAGATTTCAGAAAATCCAAGTTTATCAGGTTCAGCGTGAGCCGAGCCACGAGTCCTCCTAATGATGTGCACGCGCTCACTCTGGAGTCCTCCAAATGATATGTAGGCTAATCCCACCCACCGCCGCTAATTAACAGCTTTTTTCTCCATGCACAGAAATAGGGAGAAAGCTGTCAATCAGCAGCAAAGGGAGCTCGCTGCGCTGCAACTGGTAAACAGTAATTTTATGAAAACGACACCATATTGACAAGTGACTGACCCCTGAAACCAGGTTGTCTGTCAATACTTTATGCTGCCCTGAAATAGGGCAGCATAAATCTGGTGACAGATTCCCTTTAATCATAAAGAACAATATCAACCACCTCTCACCTACCCCTATATATATATATATATATATATATATATATATATATATATATATATATATATATACAGTGAAGGAAATAAGTATTTGATCCCCTGCTGAATTTGTAAGTTTGCCCACTGTCAAAGACATGAACAGTTTAGAATTTTTAGGCTAGGTTAATTTTACCAGTGAGAGATAGATTATATAAAAAAAAAAAAAAAGAAAATCACAATGTCAAAATTATATATATTTATTTGCATTGTGCACAGAGAAATAAGTATTTGATCCTTTTGGCAAACAAGACTTAATACTTGGTGGCAAAACCCTTGTTGGCAAGCACAGCAGTCAGACGGTTTTTGTAGTTGATGATGAGGTTTGCACACATGTTAGATGGAATTTTGGCCCACTCCTCTTTGCAGATCATCTGTAAATCATTAAGATTTCGAGGCTGTCGCTTGGCAACTCAGATCTTCAGCTCCCTCCATAAGTTTTCGATGGGATTAAGGTCTGGAGACTGGCTAGGCCACTCCATGACCTTAAGGTGCTTCTTTTTGAGCCACTCCTTTGTTGCCTTGGCTGTATGTTTCGGGTCATTGTCGTGCTGGAAGACACAGCCACGAGCCATTTTTAATGTCCTGGTGGAGGGAAGGAGGTTGTCACTCAGGATTTGACGGTACATGGCTCCATCCATTCTCCCATTGATGCGGTGAAGTAGTCCTGTGCCCTTAGCAGAGAAACACCCCAAAAACATAATGTTTCCACCTCCATGCTTGACAGTGGGGACGGTGTTCTTTGGGTCATTGGCAGCATTTCTCTTCCTCCAAACTAGGCGAGTTGAGTTAATGCCAAAGAGCTCAATTTTAGTCTCATCTGACCACAGCACCTTCTCCCAATCACTCTCAGAATCATCCAGATGTTCATTTGCAAACTTCAGACGGGCCTGTACATGTGCCTTCTTGAGCAGGGGGACCTTGCGGGCACTGCAGGATTTTAATCCATTACGGCGTAATGTGTTACCAATGGTTTTCTTGGTGACTGTGGTCCCAGCTGCCTTGAAATCATTAACAAGTTCCCCCCGTGTAGTTTTCGGCTGATCTCTCACCTTCCTCAGGATCAAGGATACCCCACGAGGTGAGATTTTGAATGAAGCCCCAGATCGATGTCGATTGACAGTCATTTTATATGCCTTCCATTTTCTTACTATTGCACCAACAGTTGTCTCCTTCTCACCCAGCGTCTTACTTATGGTTTTGTAGCCCATTTTAGCCTTGTGCAGGTCTATGATCTTGTCCCTGACATCCTTAGAAAGCTCTTTGGTCTTGCCCATGTTGTAGAGGTTAGAGTCAGACTGATTAATTGAGTCTGTGGACAGGAGTCTTTTATACAGGTGACCATTTAAGACAGCTGTCTTTAATGCAGGCACCAAGTTGATTTGGAGCGTGTAGCTGGTCTGGAGGAGGCTGAACTCTTAATAGTTGGTAGGGGATCAAATACTTATTTCTCTGTGCACAATGCAAATAAATATATATCATCTTGACTATGTGATTTTCTGTTTTTGTTTTTTATATAATCTATCTCTCACTGGTAAAATTAACCTATCCTAAAAATTCTAGACTGTTCATGTCTTTGACAGTGGGCAAACTTACAAAATCAGCAAGGGATCAAATACTTATTTCCTTCACTGTATATATATATATATATATATATATATATATACACACACAAAAAATAAATCTTGCAGCACTCCAGTGAAGTAAGTGAAAAAAATTTGGTGTTATTCAAGCCAACATAGAAAAGGTGCGGCGTTTCAGACCAAAATTAGGACTTTTTCAAGCCTATTTTGTTTCACTTACTTCATTGGAGTGCTGCAGGATTTATTTTTTGCATATCAATTTTGTCTTTGGATCTGGACTACTTGCTGGCACCCATTTACATACCAATTTGATTGTGTTGGAGGGTTGCTGTATTTTCTACTGGTATATATATATATATATATATATATATATATATATATATATATATATGTGTGTATACATACATATATATATATATATATATATATATATATGTATACATATACATATATATATATATATATATATATATATATATATACACCAGTAGAAAATACAGCAACCCTCCAATACAATCAAATTGGTATGTAAATGGGTGCCAGCAAATACACGCACACATACATACATATATTGGTGGTGGTTATCACTTACCACTCGACCAGTCCAGAAAATCTTGCTATTGAGAGCAGAATTAATCGTCTCCCCTTACCAACTATCTCTTCTTCGATGCAAGTGCAGTACACAGCAAACATATTTTAATAGTGTGGCAGGCCCTGAAGACTCCCACCTAGCTTTTTAATAAACTTGTATTACGTACTGACGCAACGTTGGCATCACATTACATCGCTAGGTCACCATGGAGAAAGAGTTGGCGGCTGGAGCCTGGGTGGGCCTGGGTGCAGGGGCGTAGCTAATGGCTCATAGGCCCCTGGTGCAAAAGTTCTTGTTGGGCCCCCCAGCTTCTTCTCATGGACGACCCCACGCAGCTTCCAGCTGCATTGCTGGGTCTCCTATGTGACCCAACAATGCAGCACTAGCAGCCAGGGGTATCTTTGAGGTCTTAAAACATTAGGGGAGACAGCATATCTATAGCACTATATGACCCTATAGCTATGGATAGGATTAGATACAGTGGCTCAGCAGGCTTTATCACAAATGATAGGATTAGATATAAGGCCCAGCTCACTGACATTGCTGCTCTAGCGCTGGGCCCAGAAAATGTAAGTACAAAAAATTTCTTTGATTTTTTATGTGTTACTAATTTTTGTGTGCTTGTGTTTTTTTACAAGTTCGGTTGTTGGACTACTTTAGATTCGAGGACTACTTCGATAATAGCTTTTTTTTATTTTCAATAAAATGGTTAACAAAGATTGTTTGTTTTTAGTTTTTTTCAATAAGATATTATTTCTATGTCCTTGTATTTTTTAAACTTTATAACCACCGCTTTAGTAATGGCCGCTGGCTGATTGACAGCATCCATTACTAAGGTGGGGCTTAATGTTAGCTGGTGAAAAGGCTAGCACTAACCCCCATTATTACCCTGGTACCGACCACCACTAGGGGAATAGGGAAGTGTGATCCGGTAACTGACCATCTGTAGTGATGGTAGGGCACTGGGGCAGCCACAGGCTGGTATTATTAGATTGGGAAAAGCCAGAAACCTTGGCCATTCCAACTCTGTTAATGCTAGCGTGCTTCTGCTATGTTGTATCTGGCTGGTTATGAAAAATGGGCAGACCCCAACATAATTTATTTTTTTTTTTTAAATGACGTGGGGTCCTCCCCATTTTTCATAACCTGCCAGATACAAAGTAGCAGCAGCAGGCTAGCATTACCAGGGTGGCAAAGGCCACAGGCTGGCATTATTAGGCTGGGAAATCTAAAAAACTGCAACCCCTATAGCTACGCCTCCAGCGGTCACGGCGGGTATCGCTGCATCCGTAAAAGTTCGAAACTATTCCAATATAGCATTATTTGACTCACACGGTGAATGGCAGAAAAAACAATTTAATATGCCCAGAATCGTTGATTTTTTTGATCACCATAGTGCTAAAAAGAATGAAATTCTAAAAAAAAAGTGATAAAAAAATCGTATGTACAAAAAAATTGTGCTAATAAAAACTACAGCTCATCACGCAAAAAAATAAGCCTTTACACCGCTGAAACGATAAATAAATATAAAAGTTATGGCTCTCAGAATGAGGTGAAACCGAAGAAATATTTTTTTTTTAACATGTTTTATGTAAAAACTAACTGTGCCCGCTACTTCGTACGAGCAGACCACTGAAAAACGTACCAATGCCGTTTTTTATAAGTATACTCCTAGCCTTGGACCATACTCAAATCAAAGACAATAAACAAACTTCAATTAAAAATAGTATTCTTTCAGTAGTCAGTTTCACTACGGCAACGCTTCCCTGTAAACAATGTTAGCAGTAGAACCACCAGGGATGTGTGCATAAAGATTGGTAGAGTCACTAACACGGGAGAGAGCCACATAGACCTGGCTGTGCGCAAAGCAGCTGACCCTGATGTCCACGCCCGCACCGCGCAGCGCTTGGCCCTGAGCTTTGTTGATGGTCATAGCGTAACATAAGCTGACAGGAAACTGTACACCTTTAAAACTGAAGGGAAAATTATTTGGAATAAGGGGAATTCGGGCTATAAAAACTCTATCACTTGTACCGCATCCTGTTAAAATCTCAGCTTCTATTACGTTTTGTTGCAGATTTGTGATTTTTAGTCGGGTGCCGTTACATAGTTTTGGTGGGCTTAAATTTCTAAGGAGAATTATGGGGAAGCCAAAATTTTAAATAAATTTTGTGTGACGGAAGACCGGGTGTGCTTAGGGAATTAAAAAATTCCACCGGATAGTTGGTAGCGTCTTCTTGTTCAATGACTCTGTTGATAGCCATATATTCTATATACTTTCCCCATGAACACACGTCAATATTTCAGTGTTTATTGCTGCTGCCTGGTCGTTGCGAGGGGTAAAAATAGGCAAGAGTTTTCATGATTTATTATTTGCGTTGGGTGATGAGAAGTCACCCAATGCAATGGAAATGAGGTCTTGCAGTGATAGAACAATACAACATAAATTATCAGTCAAAATAACTTTCCCTTCTTCTTGCAGATACGTGCCGTCACCATTTTTTTGTAAATAATCTGAAAACTCTTGTGCATTTGGGTTTCCTCCTGTACGCGCCCACATATTTATTTTTAAATGCATCGGTATAACGTTGCGCCACAGACTGGAGCTCTTTAGACAGGCTCTAATTTCATCTGCCCTCATTCCTCTTAGTGTGAATGGCAAAGTCTGCCAAAAATTGCCACAGAAAAGCATTGTCATACCACCCATGGGCCGGTCATTTTCTCTGATATCTCGCGAGGTTCTATCTACCGCTTCTACCACTTTACGGTTTTCCATAGTGCACTCGTCCCATATTACTAAGCAGCAATCGCGTAGAACCCTTGCTTTGTCGCTAATTCTAGAAACATTACACACTGGGCTTTCTATACATACAAGTCAATCGGGATTTTGAACAATGTATGGGCGGTTTTGCCTCTGGGCAACAATGTGGCTGCTGTGCCTGATGAAGCGTCAGCAAGAGCAATTTTGCTTTGATTGCGTACTTGGGCCAAGATGACTTTGGTGAGAAATGTTTTTCCCGTCCCACAGGTGCATCTAAAAACAGGATTTCTCCCAAAGTGGCATCTACGCTATGACACACGCGATCGAATATCAAACGCTGTTCCACTGTCAGACTAGAGACACTGTTTTGCAATGTTTTGGCCAGTTCCGCTGGATTATAGTTTATTTCCGCCGCGTACTCACTGTTAATACTTTCCCCTTCTAAAACTGGTGCGGGAATACCATATTGAGAGACAGGATTACCCCCTATAGATGTAACTATGTCTTGGATAGACAGCAAACATCGATTCATATTTCTTTCACGCAACCTGACATTCAGTTTGCCGTTATTGTTTAGTTGTGCATTCCTGAAAAAGTCTTCAACAATTTTTTCCTGATATTTTTGCCACAACTGTGCAGCATCCGAAAGTCCACAAAAAAACAGCAAAATGGCAAACAAATGACGCAAGCGATGTGGACTATCGCTGACGCATGCTTCGGCCTAAGCGCCATCCCAATGTTGATCACAATCTAGCAGGTGACGCACTCGGCAAGCAGCCTGGTAAGTAGGATATTCAATACTGTCAACCTTTCGGAAGTCGGCAAAATAAGTAGGTCCTCGCACTATATGTAGAAGTAAGCGTAAGTAATAACATTCAGAGTTGTTTGGATGCATCGTATAGACTCTTCCAATGACGTGTTCATTTAAAATGCCGGGCTCGCCATTCACAGCTGTTCCACGTCTTCTAGGGTTGAAAACACCTTGCTGCTTATTATAAGTATAATATGACGGAACTTCGTTATATAACAGTGTTTTGCAAAATCATTTGTTTCACAAAGTTGAAAGTATAGCAGCAAAGTGGTTTGTCTCGGGTTTTCTAACCGCTCTGCCACATTTTCAGGGTTGAAGTATACCTGTTGCCAGCCTTCAAGGTGAACATCAAGATGCATGACTGGCAGATGTCTCTCGTGATTGTGGAAGCTCAAAATGCACCACACCGCCTCAGAAGACCTTATATATAGGCTAGATTGGAACCTCGTGACTTTGTCGTATTCATTATTAATTCTCAATGCAAACGTGGCCTGGTCACTACCCTTGTTGACGTATTTACATATATATTTCATGGCTTCGATGCTGTTACATATTTCGACGTTGATGTGACCTTGAAATGTTCTTGATAACACCGGTTAATAGGGTACAACCCATCCATTGTCCAAAACAATTTCTTGACCATGTAACCTGACTGTAGCTGTGAAACCGCCTTGTAGGGGTCATCTTCGATGATACAACGGATACCCGCTTTCCCCTGAGATCATTTGCTCTAATAGCGCTCTAAGGGTATCCTTTAGAGCAATGACTCTTCTGCATGCAAGGGAAGTTTCTATTTAAAGCGCCGCATGACCCATGAACCATGTGCGTCTTTACAATCTTGTACAATTTCGGATTCTCAATCCGGTCAGGAAATTCAGCACTTATGACCGTGGCAACAGCATCGTGACAAATTTTTTCTTGCAGCCAAAGGAGAATGTGGACGTGTAGCAAGCCTCACTTTTGCCACTCAACGCTGTACATGAAACAAAGAGCTGAACCGAAAACTTTTTGTTTTGTCATCAGGTTGATCATCAACTTTACTTTTAAGTGGAAAACTCTGGCTATGATTTCATGCCTATCATAAGACGCATGTCCTGCGAGAAGTTCTTGGGAAATTTTGTACCACTTTGGATTAGTTGTGAACGTTATAAAAAGGTTAGGCCGGCCGTATTTTCGGACATAGCAGAAAGCATCTTGTGTACGTTCATGCATGTAACACGGACCACCGGTAAAACTGGATGGCAGGATAACTAATCACCCTAAGTTTTCCCCATTATTATCTTGTTGCATGGCGTCTCGCAGATGCACGTATTCTTCAGCACGTAAACGTGTCTGGTTAGTGCGTATGTACACTAAACTCTACGTCTCTATTTTCGCATACATGTCCACGATAAATTGGCTGAACAATCCTCGAAATCGTTGCAAATAGATAAAACAATTATGCCTTATCTGTAGCAGGTATGAATAAAATTGCTGGGCTGATATATTTTTATACATTTTTTTACCCTAGTAGTAGGATTAACTTGGTAGATTCCAAGATTGTACCCATTTTCGCCATGGCAATAAATTAAAGGAAATTGCAGGGCGTCGTAAGCTCTGTGTGTTTTGAAAATGCATTGCAGGCGATCGTCGTGAGTGTGTCACACCTATCGCACTCCTGATCAACTAAAACCACTGCAACTTCATCTGTGACGGGGGCGCTATACCTGGTGTGGTGTTCAGCAAGAGGACGTCTATCTGCGCTGATGATCATTTTGTAATCATTGCTTTGCCCCTGCGGAATAGACTGAAATGCAGCTTTGCAAATATGCACGTATGGATTCACCTGATGCAGCATGTTTTGAAGTGGACATATAAGGTTACTATTTAGTTGTGGAAAGTTCTAATTTCTGATATTGGAGTGTTCATTGTATTCTGATATGAAATAAATTTTCGCTCATCTTGTGGTAGCAAAGATACGATGAGATGGTAAACTTGGCCTTGCACCTTGAAGGTTGGCATGAATGGGCCCTCTGTGATTAGTTTTGCCAGAAAAAGATGTCATTTGAAATGCGTTGTTATCTAAATGGATACTGTCTAAGAAGTGTTTTGATTGAGGATGGTCACCATTTAAAAGTTGTTATATAAGCTCTTGAGGTTCTTGATATTTTCAATGTGAACTTTACCACTTGAACAACAGATTCCATTTGGTTATTTTCTCCATTTGAGAGCACCGCAAAAATTGCAAATTACGACCATACCACCTACGGAAGCGAATTCAGCATAGTCAATTCTAGGGGAATACATAAAACCTGCTGTTTCCGTATTGACCCAAGGAACAACATTGTTTGCCGCACCATACTCCTGAGACTCATCTGAATCTTCTGATGAAATAGATATTCTATTAAGGGAGTGTCAGATTTGATCAGCCTCTAAGCGTGATTTACATTATTCTGCTGTTTCGGCCTGATGTATTTCATCTACTCTTTCCCTTTCAGTCAATAAAAAACTTTCATTATCTTGGTGCGTGCGTTCATAATTCTCTCTAGCTGATTCCAATCGTCGTTGATAATGATCTTCACTTTCGAGAGCTCTGGCATAGTTGTGACGTTTGTGATCAGCGATTAATCGCACTTCATGTTCTTCACTACTTTCAAGCTTGCAAGAGACCGCTGTGCGAGCTCACTGACAACTCAAGCGAGATTCTCTGTCAGTGAAAGTCTTAGACTCGCGTGACGATGCTTGGTGCTGTCGCTCAACAGATACTCGCGCTACGGATTCCTCATTACTCTCCAGAAACTGAGAGGCCACCATGCGAGCACGCTGTGTTCATAGACGAGACTCACGCTGGGTAGAAGTTCCTGATGTACAAGTTCTGGCCTGACGTTCTTGAGCTACAGTAAGTGTCGCCTCATGATCTTCTTCAGATTCTTGAGTCCTAATTAGTTTAATTATTTTTGCATTTCTGCTATATTGAGAAATATTTAATCTTTTTCTGGAAGGTATTTACTCTCTTGAGACTGAGAGACAACTAATCAGATTACAGTTTTTTGAGGCAGCTAGGTGCATGAAAGCAGCGAGCTGATTGGTTGGTTTATCTCTCTTCTATGTGTAATATCCAATACAGACAAATGTTGAAACTGTTGTCCATAGCAACCAATCAGATTACAGTTTAAATTCTTGTGAGGCAGCTAGGAGAATAAAAGCAGCAACCTGATTGGTTATAATATCTCCCTTCTATGTGTAAAAACCAAAATAAAGAAATGTTGGAACTTTTGTCCATAGCAACCAATCAGATTGTAGTTTACATTCTTGTGAGGCAGCAGGTGAATGATAGTAGTGATCTGATTGATTGCTATATCTCCTTACTATGTGTAAAAATCAATGTAGACAAATGTTGGAGCTGTTGTCCATAACAACCAATCAGATTACAGTTCCTTTTTTCCGAGGAAGCTTGGACAATGACAGCAGAAACTTGATTGGTAGTTATATGTGCCTCCGATGCATAAAAAAACCCAATATAGACGAAATTTGGAGTTGTTGTCCTTAGCAACCAATCAGATCACAGCTGTAATTTGTCTGAGGCAGCTTGAAAAAATTACAGCAATCTGATTGATTGCAACCTCTCCCTTATATAACAATCAGTATAGATTAAATTTGGAGCAGTTGCCCATAGCAACCTACTGGTGTCTATGTTTCCAAGACAATACAAAATTCAAGTAAAAATGTGATTAGTTGCCATGGTTTCCATGTGTTAGTTGTTGTTGTACTAATGCAATGTAAATTAATTTTTGAAAACATTACATTTGCATATCTTCTGATTGTGTGTACCAATTGTGATGAAATAAAAATTAAATGTTACTTCAAGTTGACTCCATCCGAACTGGGTCAGTAGTTTTTACGTGATGCGTGCACAAACAAACAGACAAACAGACAAAAATTCCAAAAATGATCTTAATGCATTCTATCACTTATCCTTCATCCCCCAATTAATTTTTTTTTGCAATATTTTAATGTACAGACACGCAAAGTTTTATTATATGTATAGATGTACAGACACGCAAAGTTTACAGTTTTATTATATGTAGAGAAGTCATTTTTGTCTCCCCACATTTTGAGATGCATACATTTTTATTTTTCCATCAATGTAGCCATATTATGGCTTACTTTTTGCAGAATGAGTTGTAGTTTTTGTTGGTACTATTTTGGTGTCAAACACTATTTTGGTGTCAAACACCTTAGATGCTGCAGTTGCTATTGTTGTTGTTGCTATTGTTGTTAGTCCCCCAGTTGTGCCCCCATATATACAGTGCCCTCTGTAGATAGTGCCACAGTGCCCTCTGTAGATAGTGCCACAGTGCTCGCTGTAGATAGTGCCACAGTGCCCGCTGTAGATGGTGCCACACACAACCCCTTTTAGCTAGTGCCAGACACACCCCATTGTAGATAGTGCTACACCCCCTCCCTGTATATAAGGCCATTGGAGCTCCTACTAGAAGTGGAATCTCCTGGAAGATCCCTTGATGTCGAAGTCACTATCCATATATGGACAGTGACATCAGGGGCTCCTCCAGGATTGGAATCCTCAGCCAGAGCATAGGCAACGCTCTGGCAAGGGATTCCGCTCCAGTAGGAGCCACTGATGTCCCTGTCCATATATGCAGTGGCCTAACTACCGCTGTAGCAGCCATAGTGGCTGCTGCGGTGCCCGTTGCATAAGGTGGCCCGTGCCGCCCGCCAGCATGCCCCCCCCCCATGCCCGGTGGCGCCGCTATGGCTGCTACAGCAGTAGTCACATTCAATAGTACCTGTGTCCTTAGGACACAGATACTATTGTACACTATGTCAAAGCAGGGAGATATCGCCCCGCCTTGCCGGTTACAATAAAATACCCCCTATTTGTAGGGTAAGGGGTAACTTGCTAATCGGTGGGTGTCCGACAGCTGGGACCCGCACAGTTTACGAGAACGGGGATCCCAAATCTCTTGTTTAAACAAAGTGGCAGGTCGCTCATACGTACTGCCACTCCGTTCATTCTCTATGGAAGCGCCGGAGATAGCCGAGTGTAGCGTTCGGCTATTTCCGGCACTGCCATAGAGAATGAATGGAGCGGTAGTACGCATGAGCGACTTGCCGCTCAATTCAAATGAGGGGTTTGAGACCTCATTCTCGTAAGTGGTGGGAGGTCCCAGCTGTCGGACACCTACGGATAGGGGGTAACTTGTTATAACCGGAATACTCCTTTGACTAGGCTACAGGCCTATCAGGCGCAGGGACAGGATCTCTGCGCAGACCGGCGTGATGGCATCACTGGATCACGCCAGTCTACGCAAGGATGCCGTCATGTTGAGGAGGCTGTGTAGAAGCTCCGTTCGTCATGGGAATGGGGCCTAGATGAGTATAACATTTTTTTGTTTTATTTGTTTGGGGGCGCTATCTACATGGGGGCTGTATGGTGCTATCTACAGAGGGGCTGTATGGCACTATACAGGGGGCTGTATGGTGCTATCTGCAGGGGAGCTGTGTGACACTATCTACATCGGGGCTGTGTGGCGCTCTCTACATGGGTGCTGTATGGCACAATCTACAGGGGGCTGTATGGCACAATCTACAGGGGGGCTGTATGGCACTGGCTACAGTGGGGGCTGTATGGCGCTATCTACAGTGGGGGCTGTATGGCGCTATCTACTGAGGAGCTGTATGGTGTTATCTACTGGGGGGCTGTATGGCGCTATCTACAGGGAGGCTGTATGGCGCTATCTACTGGGGGTCGTATGGTGCTATCTACTGGGGGGCTGTATGATACTATCTACAGGGGGCTGTATGCACTATCTACAGGTGGAGGTCAGGGGGCACTATCTACAAGGGGGGCTGTATGGCACTGTCTAAAAGGGGGAGGGGGCATTATCTACAAGGGGGGTATTACACTGCCTACAAGGGTGGCTGTATGGCACAATATACAGGGGGCTGTATGGCACAATCTACAGGGGGGGTGGATGGCACTATCTACAGGGGGGCTCATTGGCACTGTCTACAAGGGGCGAGGGGGCATTATCTACAAGGGGGGTATTACACTGCCTACAAGGGAGGCTGTATGGCACAATCTACAGGGGGGCTGTATTGCACAATCTACAGGGGGGCACTATTAACAAGGGGTACTGTGTGTGGCACCTAGGGGAGGGGGAGCCGAGTCAAAAGTTTGCTATAGCGCCCAGTCTTTCCCAGTTACACCACTGCATATATGGACAGTGACGTTAGGGGTTCCCTCTAGAAGTGGAATCCCCGACCAGAGCATCAGCAACGCTCTAGCTGGGGATTCCGCTCCAGGATGAGCCCCTGACGTCACTGTCCATATATGGATAGTGACCCCACTGGCTCCTCCAGAAGCGGAATCACCAGCCAGAGTGTCGGCAACACTCTGGCCGGAGATTTTGCTTTAGTAGGAGCCCTTGATGTTACTATGTATATATGGATAGTGACGTCAGGGACTTCTCCAGAATGGGAATCCCGGGTCAGAACATCGACAATGCTCTGGCCGGGGATTCTGGTCCTGGAGGAGCGCTCTGGGGCAACGCTCTGGGGAGATTCCACTCCTAGACAGGGGTCCCCTCTAGGCAATCCTCTGGCTGGGAATTCCGCTCCTGGAAGAGCCATGACAGCAGCGTAAAGCACCTGGCGACTGAATTGGACCCCCCCAGGAATGCTGACGCAAGCCCTGATTATACTGTATATCCCATAATATTATATAGTGTTGGCATTTATTGGTACAGATAAAAATCTTCTCATATGATCTTATGTTAAGCTATTTTGATATAATTTCAAAGGCATCCAAAAGAGCTCATCATATTGTGCTATCATGTAGTTTGCAGATATGCAATGCTTTTTTTCCCACCTTTTATCATGCCATCTTCTTTGTTGTAATACATTGTCACTCTTTGTTATGATTTCTCTTCTATTATTATATTGGCATTGTGATATCCTTTACTGTGAGATACAATTTCATGATGCATTGTTATCAGTCAGTACATGGTTATTTTACAGAATTTAATGTGCAAACTATGAAATCAAACTTGTAACTAATCTGAACAACAATCAAACATGTTTGGCATGTAATAAAAGAGCTTACATTATTTTTATTCTGTCTTAATATAATAAAATAACAAATTAAATTGTTATCTTGATGCAGCCAAATGTAAAATTATTAAAATCTAATTGTAAATTAGTTATATGAATGTATATGAGTTTTGCATGTAAGTTTTTTTATTTTTTTCATTAACTGTGTTTTTATTGGAAGAAGATTTGTAATGTTTCCAATACAAAAATAGAAACATGCGAGTAACAAGAGTACAAACATTATAGAGCAGCAAATTCAGTACAATAATTAAAACCAGCAGGACATGAATAATCAGCACATAAGCATAGAATAGCCAGCATCCCATTACAGCATAGGAGAAGTGCATTCAATATGTGAATAACAGTAGCATATCAGATGGCAATGAAACAAGAAAAAATGGACCTTGATAAAAATAACACAACATTTAACATAGAATACAAAAAGACAAGACATAGGACCCAAAAGGAGGAAAGGGGAGTGGGAAGATTCTGAGGTACACTACCGTTAAAAGTTTAGGGTCACTTAGAAATTTCCTTCTTTTTGCAAGAAAATCACAGTTTTTTTCAATGAAGATAACATTAAATTAATCAGAAATACACTCTATACATTGTTAATGTGCTAAATGACTATTCTAGCTGCAAACGTCTGTTTTTTAATGCTATATCTACATAGGTGTATAGAGGTTCATTTCCAGCAACCATCACTCCAGTGTTCTAATGGTACATTGTGTTTGCTAACTGTGTTAGAAGGCTAATGGATGATTAGAAAACACTTGAAAACCCTTGTGCAATTATGTTAGCCCTGCTGTAAACAATTTTGCTGTTTAGAGGAGCTATAAAACTGACCTTCCTTTGAGCTAGTTGAGAATCTGGAGCATTACATTTGTGGGTTCGATTAAACTCTCAAAAATTGCTAGAAAAAGAGAGCTTTCATGTGAAACTCGACAGTCTATTCTTGTTCTTAGAAATTAATGCTATTCCATGCGAGAAATTGCCAAGAAACTGAATATTTCCTACAACGGTGTGTACTACTCCCTTCAGAGGACAGCACAAACAGGCTCTAACCAGAGTAGAAAGAGAAGTGGGAGGCCCCGCTGCACAACTGAGCAACAAGACAAGTACATTAGAGTCTCTAGTTTGAGAAATAGACGCCTCACAGGTCCTCAACTGGCAGCTTCATTAAATAGTACCCGCAAAACGCCAGTGTCAACATCTACAGTGAAGAGGCGAATCCGGGATACTGGCCTTCAGGGCAGAGTGGCAAAGGAAAAGCCATATCTGAGACTGGCTAATAAAAGGAAAAGATTAATATGGGCAAAAGCACACAGACATTGGACAGAGGAAGATTGAAAAAAAGTGTTATGGACAGACGGATCGAAGTTTGAGGTGTTTGGATCACACAGAAGAACATTTGTGAGACGCAGAACAACTGAAAAGATGCTGGAAGAGTGCCTGACGCCATCTGTCAAGCATGGTGGAGGTAATGTGATGGTCTGGGATTGCTTTGGTGCTGGTAAAGTGGGAGATTTGTACAAGGTAAAAGGGATTTTGAATAAGGAAGGCTATCACTCCATTTTGCAACGCCATGCCATACCCTGTGGACAGAGCTTGATTGGAGCCAATTTCATCCTACAACAGGACAATGACCCAAAGCACACCTCCAAATTATGCAAGAACTATTTAGAGAAGAAGCAGGCAGCTGGTATTCTATCTGTAATGGAGTGGCCAGCGCAGTCACCAGATCTCAACCCCATAGAGCTGTTGTGGGAGCAGCTTGACCGTATGGTACGCAAGAAGTGCCCATCAAGCCAATCCAACTTGTGGGAGGGGCTTCTGGAAGCATGGGGTGAAATTTATCCCGATTACCTCAGAAAATTAAAAGCTGGAATGCCAAAGTTCTGCAATGCTATGATTGCTGCAAATGGAGCATTCTTTGACGAAAGCAAAGTTTGAAGGAGAAAATTATTATTTCAAATAAAAATCATTATTTCTAACCTTGTCAATGTCTTGACTATATTTTCTAGTCATTTTGAAACTCATTTGATTTATATAAGAGTGAGTCTTCATGGAAAACACAAAATTGTCTGGGTGACCTCAAACGTTTGAACGGTAGTGTAGCTCTATTGATCAGGGGAGGTACTGATGAGAGATATCAATGTTTACAAATGGTAAGCAAGAAAACATTCTATGCATCCCAGACTTTCAGGAAATCATCTAATTTGTCAAGAATCACTGCTGTAAGATGTTCCAAGAATCTATTATCCTTAATTCTAGAATATAAATCTGCTAGGGTTGGGGGTTTAGATTATTTCCAGGAACAGGCTATGAGGCACCTGGCAGCCATTAGAAGGAGTGCTAACGTGGGTTTCCCCAACGGAGAGGGGAAAACTTTCAGTAGGTATGAAAGGGGATCTAGCGGTATATCTAGGAGAAGGGTGTCAGAGATTAGGTGATGAACCTCTTCCCAAAACAGGTGTACACCGGGACAGGTCCAAACGATATGGAATAGAGACCCTCTGGCGTTTTGATATCTGCAGCACGTGGGCGGTATAGTAGGGTTCAAATGGTGCAGGAATTCAGGAGTATGGTACCAGTGCATCATCAATTTATATTGGTTCTCCCTGTATATAGTGCACACTGAAGTTTTAGCAGCCCTTCTCCAAACTGTCCTCCATGTAGTATCTGAGATCGGCCTTCCCACATATACCTCCCATCGCTGCATTTAAAAGTGCCTTGGTGGACAATCAGAGGTTGGGTTTAGTTTGGTGGAAGTGCCCAGCCTACATAGTCTCTCGAACGAAGTAGAAATGGATACCAGTTGACCGCGGAAGAGGGAGTTGGCATACTGCATAATGAGTATGTAGTGGAATTTGCTCTTAACAGGCAGGGAGAATTTGTCTTGGAGCCAGTCAAAAGGATGTATCTTTCAGGTATTGTAATCTACTATGTCAGCAAAGTTAAAGAGGCCCTTGGTAAACCACGGTCTAGTTAATGGAGCCGTTGGGCCATCGGGAAAGTGTGGGTGATATAGAAACGATGACAGGAGGGAGTTCGTTGAACTGAGTGGGAATCGTCTGGAGCATATCTTCCAGATGTCGCGGGTGTGGGACTTAACAGGAGGGTTGGAGGAGGAGAGTATGGGTTATTCCATAATAGCGAATTCGGGTGTGTAGGGGTTAGCCATAGTTTTTCAATCTCCATCCATTTGGTATAAGCCGGAAGCGTAAACCAGGCTTGGATACGCCGTAAATGTGCAGCCCAATAGTAATAGAGGATGTTCGGAACTGCAAGACCCCCGAACTCCTTGTTAGCCATCATGACCTATTTTGCAATACGATTTCTCTTTTACGCTCATATGAAACGCAACAGATTTTTTAAAGTCTCTCATGGGGACAGGAATAGGAAGTGTTTCAAATAGGTAGAGTAGTTTTGGTAGCACAGTCATTTTGACCGCAGAAATACGGCCAGAGAGAGGAGGCAGTTTTAGCTATTTGTCTAACAAGGCATGTATATTTCTGTACAAAGGAGGGAAATTAGAAGCATACGCTGCTAAGTGGGAGTCAGTTGGACCCCTAAATAGATAAAGAGGCTCTGTCACCAGATTGTAAGTGCCCTATCTCCTACATAATCAGATTGGCGCTGTAATGTAGAAAACAGCAGTGGTTTTTATTTTGAAAAACAATCATTTTTGAGCAAGTTATAAACAATTTTAGATTTATTCAAATTAGTTTCTTAATGACCAATTGGGCGTGTTTTTACTTTTTACTAACTGGGTGTTGTGAAGAGAAGTGTATGACGCTGACCAATCAGTGACCAATCAGTGTCATACACTTCTCATTGTTCCAGCCCAGCTTCTTTCACTGCACAGCGTGATTGCGCACAGTGTGATTGTGCAGTGAAAGGAGCTGGGCTAGAACAATGAGAAGTGTATGATGCTGATTGGTCACTGATTTGTCAGCGTCATACACTCCTCTGTACAACGCCCAGTTGGTAAAAAGTAAAAACACACCCAGTTGGTCATTAAGAAACTAATTATCATAAATCTAAAATTGCTCATAACTTGCTCAAAAATGATCGTTTTTCAAAATAAAAACCACTGCTGTTATCTACATTACAGCGCCAATCAGATGATGTAGAAGATTGGGCACTTATAATCTGGTGACAGAGCCTCTTTAAGGGAGTGGGTTTGCCAGCGAAATGAAAAATGGGCCTGTAGTCTTTGCAAGGAGTCAGGAGTAGAGATGAGCGAACTTATGAAAAGTTCGGTTCGGCAAGTTCGCCGAATTTCGTGCAAAAGTTCGATTCGGACCGAACTAGTTCTGACCGAACCTGTAATACAAGAAAGCCCCTAAAAATCGTGTATAACACTGTTTTAAAGCCCTAGAAGCCCTGTATAACACTCTTAGGTCACCCATGAGTGTATCCAAGTACTTTTGAGCTGTCTTTAATGCAAAGTTGGTGTCAAAGTTACGCCAACATGTATGGCTCTAGGAAAACGGATGGGACACGGAGATAACTAACAGAAACCACTGCAGTTGTGCATGTTGTATGCGTAATGCATTGTTAAAAAAGGTACAAAAATTAACCATTTTAGGCGGCTGATGCCTGCCAGGGTTCATACATATAAGGTGGTAAAAGAAGAAGCAATGGCTTTTGACAAGCCCTCCAAAAATTGACCCTTTTTATTGGCAGATGCCTGCCGGGGTTCTTCCATACATGGATGTGAAAGCAACAAGCATGGCTTTTCACAAGCCCTCAAAAAACTGACCCTTTTTATTGGCAGATGCCTGCCGGGGTTCTTCCATACATGGATGTAAAAGCAACAAGCAATGGCTTTTCACAAGCCCTCCAAAAATTGACCCTTTTTATTGGCAGATGCCTGCCGGGGTTCTTCCATACATGGATGTAAAAGCATTAAAGCAACAAGCAATGGCTTTTGACAAGCCCTCCAAAAATTGACCCTTTTTATTGGCAGATGCCTGCCGGGGTTCTTCCATACATGGATGTAAAAGCAACAAGCAATGGCTTTTCACAAGCCCTCCAAAAATTGACCCTTTTTATTGGCAGATGCCTGCCGGGGTTCTTCCATACATGGATGTAAAAGCATTAAAGCAACAAGCAATGGCTTTTCACAAGCCCTCCAAAAATTGACCCTTTTTATTGGCAGATGCCTGCCGGGGTTCTTCCATACATGGATGTAAAAGCAACAAGCAATGGCTTTTCACAAGCCCTCCAAAAATTGACCCTTTTTATTGGCAGATGCCTGCCGGGGTTCTTCCATACATGGATGTAAAAGCATTAAAGCAACAAGCAATGGCTTTTCACAAGCCCTCCAAAAATTGACCCTTTTTATTGGCAGATGCCTGCCGGGGTTCTTCCATACATGGATGTAAAAGCAACAAGCAATGGCTTTTCACAAGCCCTCCAAAAATTGACCCTTTTTATTGGCAGATGCCTGCCGGGGTTCTTCCATACATGGATGTAAAAGCAACAACAAGCAATGGCTTTTCACAAGCCCTCCAAAAATTTACCCTTTTTATTGGCAGATGCCTGCCGGGGTTCTTCCATACATGGATGTAAAAGCATTAAAGCAACAAGCAATGGCTTTTCACAAGCCCTCCAAAAATTTACCCTTTTTATTGGCAGATGCCTGCCGGGGTTCTTCCATACATGGATGTAAAAGCATTAAAGCAACAAGCAATGGCTTTTGACAAGCCCTCCAAAAATTGACCCTTTTTATTGGCAGATGCCTGCCGGGGTTCTTCCATACATGGATGTAAAAGCAACAAGCAATGGCTTTTCACAAGCCCTCCAAAAATTGACCCTTTTTATTGGCAGATGCCTGCCGGGGTTCTTCCATACATGGATGTAAAAGCAACAAGCAATGGCTTTTCACAAGCCCTCCAAAAATTGACGCTTTTTATTGGCAAGGGTGAGTAGTAGCAGCACATTAAAAGACACTGGACGACAGTCACAGGACAAAGCCCTGTGGTGGGGCAGGCCTGCTTGTAGCAGACGGGCGGCAGTGGAGGTGTATTGGTGGTAGTAGTCGAGGTAGCCAACACAGACAGCAAGGGTGCAAGCAGTAGTAGCAGTAGTAGCAGCACATTAAAAAAAGAGACTGGACAGTCACAGGAGGACATAGCCCTGTGGTGGGGCAGGCCTCAGGCCTGCTTGTAGCAGACGGCAGTGGAGGTGTATTGGTGGTAGTAGAGGTAGACTAGCCAACACAGACAGCAAGGGTGGTAGACTGGTAGTAGCAGCAGCACATTAAAAAAAGAGACTGGACGACAGTCACAGGACATAGCCCTGTGGTGGGGTAGGCCTGCTTGTAGCAGACGGGCGGCAGTGTAGGTGTATTGGTGGTAGTAGAGGTACTAGCCAACACAGACAGCAAGGGTGCAAGCAGTAGTAGCAGTAGTAGCAGCACATTAAAAAAAAGAGACTGGACAGTCACAGGAGGACAAAGCCCTGTAGTGGGACAGGCCTCCGGCCTGCTTGTAGCAGACGGCAGTGGAGGTGTATTGGTGGTAGTAGAGGTAGACTAGCCAACACAGACAGCAAGGGTGGTAGACTGGTAGTAGCAGCAGCACATTAAAAAAAGAGACTGGACGACAGTCACAGGACAAAGCCCTGTGGTGGGGTAGGCCTGCTTGTAGCAGACGGGCGGCAGTGGAGGTGTATTGGTGGTAGACTGGTAGTAGAGGTAGCCAACACAGACAGCAAGGGTGGTAGTAGTAGTAGCACATTAAAAAAAGGCGACTGGACAGTCACAGGAGGACAAAGCCCTGTGGTGGGGCAGGCCTCAGGCCTGCTTGTAGCAGACGGGCGGCAGTGGAGGTGTATTGGTGGTAGTAGTCGAGGTAGCCAACACAGACAGCAAGGGTGCAAGCAGTAGTAGCAGTAGTAGCAGCACATTAAAAAAAGAGACTGGACAGTCACAGGAGGACAAAGCCCTGTGGTGGGGCAGGCCTCAGGCCTGCTTGTAGCAGACGGCAGTGTAGGTGTATTGGTGGTAGTAGAGGTAGCCAACACAGACAGCAAGGGTGCAAGCAGTAGTAGCAGTAGTAGCAGCACATTAAAAGATACTGGACGACAGTTACAGGACAAAGCCCTGTGGTGGGGCAGGCCTGCTTGTAGCAGACGGGCGGCAGTGGAGGTGTATTGGTGGTAGTAGTCGAGGTAGCCAACACAGACAGCAAGGGTGCAAGCAGTAGTAGCAGTAGTAGCAGCACATTAAAAAAAGAGACTGGACAGTCACAGGAGGACAAAGCCCTGTGGTGGGGCAGGCCTCAGGCCTGCTTGTAGCAGACGGCAGTGTAGGTGTATTGGTGGTAGTAGAGGTAGCCAACACAGACAGCAAGGGTGCAAGCAGTAGTAGCAGTAGTAGCAGCACATTAAAAGATACTGGACGACAGTCACAGGACAAAGCCCTGTGGTGGGGCAGGCCTGCTTGTAGCAGACGGGCGGCAGTGGAGGTGTATTGGTGGTAGTAGTCGAGGTAGCCAACACAGACAGCAAGGGTGCAAGCAGTAGTAGCATTAGTAGCAGCACATTAAAAAAAAGAGACTGGACAGTCACAGGAGGACAAAGCCCTGTAGTGGGGCAGGCCTCAGGCCTGCTTGTAGCAGATGGCAGTGGAGGTGTATTGGTGGTAGTAGAGGTACTAGCCAACACAGACAGCAAGGGTGCAAGCAGTAGTAGCAGTAGTAGCAGCACATTAAAAAAAAGAGACTGGACAGTCACAGGAGGACAAAGCCCTGTAGTGGGGCAGGCCTCAGGCCTGCTTGTAGCAGATGGCAGTGTAGGTGTATTGGTGGTAGTAGAGGTACTAGCCAACACAGACAGCAAGGGTGCAAGCAGTAGTAGCAGTAGTAGCAGCACATTAAAAAAAGAGACTGGAGAGTCACAGGACAAAGCCCTCTGGTGGGGCAGGCCTGCTTGTAGCAGACGGCACTGGGGTGGATTGGTGGTAGAAGTAGTAGGAGCTGCAGCACCAACAGCGGCACATTAAAAAAAGAGTGGACAGGACAGAATCCCGTAGTAGCAGGCGGCAGTAGCAGGCGGCAGCAGCAATGTCAGATCTAATCAGTGGCATCAGGCACAGGGGTTTTAAAATCCTCACCGATCCACGCTTGATTCATTTTCAGAAACGTGAGATTTTCCAAGCTGTTGGCGGACAATCTTGTTCGCTTAGGGGTGACGAAGCCCCCTGCTGCGCTGAATACCCTCTCTGACGCTACACTGGAGGGTGGACAAGACAGTACACCCATGGCAAACTGGGCCAGTTCTTGCCAATGATCCAATCTGCTGACCCAGAAGTCCATGGGGTCTGGGATCAGCATTTCTGACGGAGAAAGGGCACAGTCCAGGTACGAGTGAACCTGGTTGTTTAGGTGCTGCACCTGGAGATGGTGAACATCCCTTTGGTGACTAGTACTACGATGTGTGTCAGGTCGGGGTATTGGATGTAAAAATGTTGTCATCATATTTTCCAAACTGAATTGGCTGCTGCTGCTGCTGCTGCTGCCGCTGCTGCCACGGCTGCCGCCTATTGCAGAGGTAGCTCTGCCAGAGGCGGCGGAACGATGAGACAGTGGGAAGCGGAGAGTGGCCCCCCGGTCAGACATGCTTGCAGCGGGTGTTTGCCGTTTGAAAGCCGTGACAAGCTGGCTGCATAGCTTCTCTCTATAATAAGCCAATTTTGCCTCCCTCTCAGAAGGCGCAAAAAACTCCCCCATTCTGGCTTTATACCGAGGGTCTAAAAGTGTGGCTATCCAGTAGTCATCTCTTTGCTTCATGCTAACAATACGACAGTCAGCGCGCAAGTAACGAAGCATACAGCTCGCCATCCTGGCCAGCGTTTCAGAGGGCCCGGTTGGTTCCATCTCCGCCCCATACTGCCATGGTTGTCCATCATCAAGGTCGTCGTCAGACTCGTCATCACCACCATCACTGTCATGTTGTGCGGCTGCCTCGTCCCCTATCCCTTCCTGTGATTCCATCTCCAAATCCAGCTCCTCTTCAGGTCCTGTTTCCTCATCCTCCTCCTCCTCCTCCTCCTCCTCAACATCCATAGCCATATGTGATCCTTCCTCCATCCTTTGCTGAATCATCGCTGTGAGCATTTGCTCCATAATGAATATCAGCGGCATAACATCGTTCATTCCGCTAGCGTCACGGCTCACAAATCGTGTGGCCTCTTCAAAGGGCCTCAAAACGCGACATGCGTCTCTAACCAGCTGCCAGTGCCTGAGCTCGAAATTACACTGGCTCCAAACGCTGCCCGTCTGCTGCATCAGGAAATCATTCACGGCTTTCCGCTGTTCGTACAGACGGTCCAACATGTGCAGGGTGGAATTCCATCGTGTTGGAACGTCGCAAATCAGGCTGTGTTCTGGGAGATTGTTTTGACGCTGCAAGTCCAGGAGGGCATGCTTAAATGCATACGAACGTCTAAAGCGAACGCAAACCCTCCTGGACATGGCCAGCACACCCTTCAAACCAACATATGACTTTAAGAAGCGTGTTATGACCAGATTGATCACATGTGCCATGCAAGGAGCGTGTGTCAGGTGACCTAGACGCAGTGCAGCCACAATGTTCTTGCCGTTATCAGAGACAACATTGCCCAGTGTGAGTTTCAGAGGAGACAGCCAGCGTGCGATTTCCTCCTTGATGCACAGCAGCAGCTCCTGCCCTGTGTGGCTTTTCTCGCCCAGGCTCAGCAGGTGTAAGACAGCGTTGTGGCGCTTCACCTTGCACCTATGAAAAGAGGAGGGAGGAGGAGTGGAAGATACGCTGTGTCCTGTCGGGGACGGGAAGACCTCCAAGGAGGAAGGCAAGGAGGAGGAGGAGGAGTAGGAGGAGAAGGATGGTAGGCGCCTGGTGTCCGGAGTTGAACTAGAAACATACAAGCGTGGAGGTGGTAATGCCTGGCATTGCTGCGGTGGTGCATCGGACTGCAAAATATTGACCCAGTGGGCCGTGAAAGACATGTACTGTCCCTGCCCATAGTTGCTGCTCCACGTGTCGACGGTGGCATGTACCCTGCTGCACACGGATAATTGCAAGGACTTGGACACCTTTTCTTCCACATGCTTGTGCAAGGCAAGGACAGCTGTTTTGGAGAAGTAATGTCGGCTAGGTATTCGCCACCTAGGCTGAGCGCACGCCATCAATTGCTTGAAGCCGGCGGAGTCGACCAGGTGGTACGGCAGCGACTGCACCACCAACAACTTAGCCAGGTGTGAATTAAGCCGCACGACAAGTGGATGACTGGGTATATATTGTTGCTTATTGGACAACGATTCCGTAATGGATAACTGACGGGACATAGGAGGAGCACTAGATGACAGTGATGATGATGATGACAACGACATGGTGGATAAGGCCTGGCTACTACTTAGATGACAGGGACTCGGAGCAGCAGCAGCAGCGGAAGAGGGGTCTTCATTAGTTGTACATGATGGTGGGGCATGTTGATTGTCCCACATGGCCTTGTGATGCCGTTCCATGTGTTTACGTAGAGCAGTAGTTCCTACATTGCTGCCCTGCCCACGCCTTACTTTCTGCTTGCAAATACGGCACTGTGCCATGTTTTCCTCCTCCGGGAAGGTACAGAAAAATTGCCACACGGCAGAGTACCGTAAAGAGGTAGTACCACGTCCACCACCACCACCACCACCACCACCACAACCACCCGAGCTTGCCCCTTGTCTGGCAGGCTTTTTTCGGGAGCCTACACCAGCATCTGTGTCGCCGTCACCGGCTCCTGAGCTGACCCTACCGCTGCAACGTTTTGCAGATTGACTTCTGCCCCTACCTCGGCTTGGCTGTTTATCACATCCAGTGCCGCCACTACTACCCTCCTCCTCTGACGCCGTCATCACCTCGTCACCTGGTTCCCACGTCCTGTCTAAAACAACATCATCATCATAGCCTTCCTCATCATCCCCGCCACTTCTGTCACTGTGTTGTGAATGTGATGTGACATCATGGCGGGCTCCATGCCCCCCCTCATTACTGCGTCTGCCACCACGGCTACCACCACCAACACCCCCACTACCGCAGCTATGTGTCTCGGTCACCGCTTCCACCTCCACCACCGCCGCAACACACTCCGTTGGCTGACTCGCGGAAAACAAATCATCATCATCACTATGTTGTTCAGTATCTTCCTTCGCACCCGAGGAGATGTCTCTTAGGACTCTCAGGAAAGATGGCTTCCCGCTAGGAAGGGGGAGCGAAGACATAGATGATGGAATGGAAACGCTAGAAATACCTATATTACTACTGTCACCGTGCCAAGGAACTGTAGAGGATCTGGAATCCAACGAAACCTGGCTTGAAGCCAGATCGTCAGAGTCTTCCTGCTGAGATGACCGCGAGCCAGCCAACCAGTCCACAATGGCCGTATTGTCTAAAGTAACCCGCCCACCGGAGGAGATGGACAAGTCTGGCTTGCTGATACTACTACGAGCAGGCACATGGCAGCTGCTACTAGTGGAACTGGGCACATGTCTTGTGCCACAAATACTGCTACTGGGTCTGGCACCAACAGATCCAACATTTGGACTGGAAGAGGAGACGGCATGGGTGTTTCTTCCTCTACCCCGTCCTTTCACAACCTTTTTTTTCCCAGACATTTCAGAGCCCCTTCTAAAAGCGTATTCACACACTGACACTGGCTTGGCAAATGGCAATGAATGAGAATTTCAATCAGCCTCGCTGCAGTGCACTCAGGGAATGCTGGGCGTTGTAGTACTTCTAGGCTGCCTGTATGGCAAGTTGGATTGTTATTCCAGGGATGAGCCCCTTTTAAAAGCGTATTCACACACGGACACTGGCTTGGCAAATGGCAATGAATGAGAATTTCAATCAGCCTCGCTGCAGTGCACTCAGGGAATGCTGGGCGTTGTAGTACTTCTAGGCTGCCTGTATGGCAAGTTGGATTGTTATTCCAGGGATGAGCCCCTTTTAAAAGCGTATTCACACACGGACACTGGCTTGGCAAATGGCAATGAATGAGAATTTCAATCAGCCTCGCTGCAGTGCACTCAGGGAATGCTGGGCCTTGTAGTACTTTTAGGCTGCCTGTATGGCAAGTTGGATTGTTATTCCTGTTAATAACGGCCAGGGATGAGCCCCTTTTAAAAGCGTATTCACACATGGACACTGGCTTGGCAAATGGCAATGAATGGGAATTTCAATCAGCCTCGCTGCAGTGCACTCAGGGAATGCTGGGCCTTGTAGTACTTTTAGGCTGCCTGTATGGCAAGTTGGATTGTTATTCCTGTTAATAACGGCCAGGGATGAGCCCCTTTTAAAAGCGTATTCACACACGGACACTGGCTTGGCAAATGGCAATGAATGGGAATTTCAATCAGCCTCGCTGCAGTGCACTCAGGGAATGCTGGGCCTTATAGTACTACTAGGCTGCCTGTATGGCAAGTTGGATTGTTATTCCTGTTAATAACGGCCAGGGATGAGCCCCTTTTAAAAGCGTATTCACACACGGACACTGGCTTGGCAAATGGCAATGAATGAGAATTTCAATCAGCCTCGCTGCAGTGCACTCAGGGAATGCTGGGCGTTGTAGTACTTCTAGGCTGCCTGTATGGCAAGTTGGATTGTTATTCCTGTTAATAACGGCCAGGGATGAGCCCCTTTTAAAAGCGTATTCACACACGGACACTGGCTTGGCAAATGGCAATGAATGAGAATTTCAATCAGCCTCGCTGCAGTGCACTCAGGGAATGCTGTTCCTTGTAGTACTACTAGGCTGCCTGTATGGCAAGTTGGATTGTTATTCCTGTTAATAACGGCCAGGGATGAGCCCCTTTTAAAAGCGTATTCACACACGGACACTGGCTTGGCAAATGGCAATGAATGAGAATTTCAATCAGCCTCGCTGCAGTGCACTCAGGGAATGCTGGGCCTTGTAGTACTACTAGGCTGCCTGTATGGCAAGTTGGATTGTTATTCCTGTTAATAACGGCCAGGGATGAGCCCCTTTTAAAAGCGTATTCACACACGGACACTGGCTTGGCAAATGGCAATGAATGGGAATTTCAATCAGCCTCGCTGCAGTGCACTCAGGGAATGCTGGGCCTTATAGTACTACTAGGCTGCCTGTATGGCAAGTTGGATTGTTATTCCTGTTAATAACGGCCAGGGATAAGCCCCTTTTAAAAGCGTATTCACACACGGACACTGGCTTGGCAAATGGCAATGAATGAGAATTTCAATCAGCCTCGCTGCAGTGCACTCAGGGAATGCTGGGCCTTGTAGTACTTCTAGGCTGCCTGTATGGCAAGTTGGATTGTTATTCCAGGGATGAGCCCCTTTTAAAAGCGTATTCACACACGGACACTGGCTTGGCAAATGGCAATGAATGAGAATTTCAATCAGCCTCGCTGCAGTGCACTCAGGGAATGCTGGGCCTTGTAGTACTTCTAGGCTGCCTGTATGGCAAGTTGGATTGTTATTCCTGTTAATAACGGCCAGGGATGAGCCCCTTTTAAAAGCGTATTCACACACGGACACTGGCTTGGCAAATGGCAATGAATGGGAATTTCAATCAGCCTCGCTGCAGTGCACTCAGGGAATGCTGGGCCTTATAGTACTACTAGGCTGCCTGTATGGCAAGTTGGATTGTTATTCCTGTTAATAACGGCCAGGGATGAGCCCCTTTTAAAAGCGTATTCACACACGGACACTGGCTTGGCAAATGGCAATGAATGAGAATTTCAATCAGCCTCGCTGCAGTGCACTCAGGGAATGCTGGGCGTTGTAGTACTTCTAGGCTGCCTGTATGGCAAGTTGGATTGTTATTCCTGTTAATAACGGCCAGGGATGAGCCCCTTTTAAAAGCGTATTCACACACGGACACTGGCTTGGCAAATGGCAATGAATGAGAATTTCAATCAGCCTCGCTGCAGTGCACTCAGGGAATGCTGGGCCTTGTAGTACTACTAGGCTGCCTGTATGGCAAGTTGGATTGTTATTCCTGTTAATAACAGCCAGGGATGAGCCCCTTTTAAAAGCGTATTCACACACGGACACTGGCTTGGCAAATGGCAATGAATGAGAATTTCAATCAGCCTCGCTGCAGTGCACTCAGGGAATGCTGGGCCTTGTAGTACTACTACTACCACTACTACAAAGGCTGCCTGTATTGCAAGTTGGATGCAATGGGGATGAGCCCCTTATAAAAGTGTATTCACACACTGGCTGAGTAGTGAGTAGTGGATGAGCCCCTTCGATTTCTGAATTCCTGCCTTTTAGATTCCTAAAGCTTTCCCTTACTGCACAGAGATGCTATCCCTACAGCTCCTGTCTGTAAAATGGCCGCTGAGCTCCGTGCATAGACTTTTATTGCAGGCTTGAGCCCGCCCCTATGCTGCCTCCTGATTGGCTGGGAGAGCCGTTTGCAAGGCATTATGGGGTAGCCTGATGTCAGGTGATCTTCTGTAATCCTCCATTTTAGATGTAACATGTGGCAGGCGCCAAAATGTAGCCGGGTTCGGTCAAAACGGGTTCGGCCGAACCCGGTAAAGTTCGGATTCGCTGCGAACCAAACTTTTCCTGAAGTTCGGACCGAAACCGGGTTCGGTTGTCCCGGTTCGCTCATCTCTAGTCAGGAGCAATGTGCAATGGGAGAGCCTCAGTTTTACTGATATTAATATTATACCCAGAATCCCATAGGAGAAGCATGGAGGTTAGGGAGAGTGGTGTTTAAGTGCGTGAGAGCAAGCAAAATATTGAAGGAGAACATAAAGGGCCACCCCAGGCGATCAAATGCCTTTTCGGCATAAAGACTCAATAATAAGGTGTTGTCCGCAACTCTATTAGCGACTTCAATAAGGTCAATGGTTCTTCGGGTATTCTACCCTCCTTGCCGGAATGGGACAAACCCAACTTGATCTTTGTGAATCAGGGACGGTAGCCAAACGTTGAGGCCGGGAGCTAGAATTTTGGTGAAGAGTTTGAGGTCTGCGTTCAATAACACGATGCGTCTATAATTTTTGCAGTCCGTCTGATCTCTTCCCAATTTAGGAATTAAGGTAATTTAGGAATGTAGCATTGTAGAGGGAATAGGGTCTCCAGACATGAAGGAGTTAAAGGGGTTGTCCGAGATAACATAATATTTGAAATAACACCATTAAATCATTTATGTTAAAAAAATAAATACATTTGTAATATACTTACGTTTTCCAAAGTGGCCCCGTTTCCAGATCCTGCCGTCGGGAACTTGATTGTTGACGTCTCTCTCTGCTCCGGCTCTGCCGCGTTGTTGATCTTGAATTCTTGCCGGGTACACGACACGTCACTTGTGACGTTGTGTATATCGGCTTGTTCTGTTGTAACGCGCATGCGCGGCCCCTGCTGTTATCTCGAGAACAGCAGAGACCGCGAGAACAGCAGTGACACCGCATGCGTGTTACTGCATGTGAAGCAGAAGAAGCCGATCGACACCACGTGACAAGTGACGTGTCGTATACCATCCGAGGTCTCTCTGGTGCGAGACCATGTGTTCGGGATACGACACGACAGTGGAGGTGGCTGAAAAGGTGACGTCAGAGCTCAAGTGACCAGAAGGAAGAAGCAGCCAGAGCGGAGAACAGAAGCAAGATTGCACAGGTAAGTATATTATGCAATTTTTAATACGTGTAATGTATTTCTAAAGGTACTTAAAAAAAAATTCTCGGACAACCCCTTTAAAAGGAAGTAGTAAGTGGGGCAACAATTCAGGGCTAAATATTTTATAGTAAAGATAAGTCAGTCCATCAGGGCCTGGAGATTTCCCGTTGGGTAGGTCTTTAATGGTAGAGTCAATGTCCTCAATGGTGATGGACTCGTTAAGGGGAGTGAGCTCTGAGGGGCAAGACTCAAGAACGGAGTTCAAGCGGTCCTCTCTCTCCTCCTTATTGCCGGGTAGATAGTCCGGCAAGGAATATAGCTTAGAGTAGAAATCCTGGAAAATGCCAGCAATAACGTCTGGATCATACATAACCTGACCATCACTTCCCCTAAGAGCACATAGTACCGATTGTTCAGTTTGGTCACGTAGTTGTTTGGCTAAAAAGGTATGGAGTTTACTACCCCTTTTGTGGGAACTGCTGTCTGGTGAAGAGAAGCAATCTGTCCACTTTACGAAGCAGTAGATCTTTAATTTGAGAACGAGTGTCTATTAAGTGTTTAAGGGTACGTTTCGTAGGGTTAAGTGCCATAATAGATTCTAGGGGCCGCAGCCTAATTCGAAGCTCAGTCAGCTTAAGGTTGCAATCCTTTTTAAGACGAGAAGACAAAGCAATACTGTGTCCTCTCATGACTGCCTTATGTGCTTCCCAAAGGGTGGATTCCGCCAAAACAGATCCTACATTTAGGTCAAAAAGTTGCCGTAGATGTGAGCGGAGTTTGTCCCTAGTCTGCGGTCTCTTGATGAGAGTCTCTTTTAGTCTCCAATGACACACCCTAGTGTGGACTTGCGAGGTCTTGAGGGATACATACACTAGGGCATGATCCGACCATGTCGCAGAACCCATATGGGTATCCATCATCATACGCAAAATCGGGGTGTTTCCAAACAAATAATCTATGCACATATGGGTGTCATGCACCAGAGAGAAAAAGGAGTAGGACTTATTAGTGGGATTATTGATTCGCCAAAGGTCATATAAAGAGAACCTACATATAAGTTTTCAAAAGTCTGAAGAAAGTCAGGATTGATTAGGGTGTGGGGACTTGCCTGTCAGGGAAAGTCGGTCTACACGGTTAGAGAATATTACATTGAAGTCACCCCAAGTAGAAGAGCTGCAGAGGGGAGGTGAGCTAGCTTATTGAGTATTCTAGAAAGGAAGCGGATTTGGGATTTGTTAGTTGAGTATAAATTGCAGAGAATGATCAGGGAGGATGACATATCTACCCTCAGGGTCAAGTTGTGAGGAGGTAATCTGCAGAGGGCAGGTAGCGGACAGTAAAATGGCAGTGCCCACCTTTTTGTTGGCATTGGTGTCAGAATATGCTGTCGGGTAGTATCTCCTGGCAAAGTTAAACGACCCTGCAGAATTAAAGTGGGTCTCCTGAAGGAAGACCATATCAGCCTTCAGAGCCCTGTGCTCATTATTTGCGAGACACCTCATCGCATTGGAGTCAAGACCTCTGACAGTTAATGTAACACAGTTCAACATGGTGAAAATATGTGCAAGGAAGGAAGGGAAACAATGTACTCACCCAAGCAACACTCCACCAGCAGAAAGGAAAATAAATGTCAGCGATAGATGAAGTAGATGTTCGATGTGCGGTCAAGAAGTATGACAGGAGAACCAATATTCAAGGGACGATGAAGAGGAACGGGTCACAAGAGGGGTAGGGTAAAGACAGGACTAACACAAGACAAAAAAAAATAGTTAAACACACAGAGAAGACGATAAATGCACTCGTCACGTGGACCAGGTGACTTTGTACCTGGATGTAATGGTGGGGGGGGGGGTAGGGAAACGGACAAGTGAGCCCTAATCTACCCGCCACTCTGTCCCTGCCTACTTGCAACGACCCGCCCTAGACGACGGGGTACAACTGGGCGGCGGTCCCTGCGCTCAGTACGTGCATGACAAACACGACAAACAAACAAGGGAACACAAGCAAGGGAAATGGGCAGTTGCTCGCGGAAACACCGTGAGCAACAGAGTAGTGAACGAGCCGAGTCAAGCCAGGAGAGTGCGAGGTACAAAGCGAAAAGCAGAAGAGTAGTCGGTAAGCCAGGGTCTGTATGGAGCAGGATCAAAAAGTAGCAGGAGCTGTAGCTGGGCCAGGAAACCTCAAGGAAAGAATTCACAAGCACAGATGGACAGGAAGAGCAGGCTTAAATAGACCGAGGGCGGGAGCTAGCTGAGTCTGGCCAGGTTGCGATAGGCTCTCCCACTCCTAAGCCTGCCAGCCTGAGTGGAGGAAGCTGGTGTCTGTCTCAGGGATGTACACTCAGGTGTTGACTGATTAATTCTGGGAGTTAACCCTGAAGCAGTGCCTGGCAGATCCTTTACAGTATCCCCCCTTTTATGAGGGGCCACCGGACCCTTTCTAAGTGGACCTGGCTTACTGGGGAAACGCAGGTGGAACCTCCTGACCAATACCCCAGCGTGAACATCCCGGGCGGGTACCCAAGTCCTCTCCTCGGGCCCGTATCCTCTCCAATGGACCAGGTACTGGAGGGAGCCTTGGACCATCTTGCTGTCCACGATCCTGGCCACCTCAAATTCCACCCCCTCAGGGGTGAGGACGGGAACAGGAGGTTTCCTCGAGGGGGCCAAGGACGGGGAGCAGCGTTTCAGGAGGGAGGCATGAAACACGTTGTGTATACGAAAAGACGGGGGTAACTCCAGCCGGAAAGAGACAGGACTGAGGACCTCAATGACCTTATACGGCCCAATAAACCGGGGAGCAAACTTTTTGGACGGAACCTTGAGACGCAAGTTCCTGGATGACAACCACACCAGATCCCCGACCACAAACAGGGGGTTAGCAGAACGTCTTCTATCGGCCTGAGCCTTCTGTATGCTCTGGGACGCCTCTAGGTTCTTCTGAACCTGGGCCCAGACTGTGCACAGATCCCGATGAACGACCTCCACCTCGGGATTGTTGGAACAACCAGGTGAAACGGAGGAGAACCGTGGATTAAACCCAAAATTACAGAAAAAGGGAGAGACCCCTGACGAGTTACTGACCCGGTTATTAAGGGAAAATTCGGCGAGGGGAATGAAAGAAACCCAATCAAATTGACAGTCAGAGACAAAACATCTTAAGTATTGTTCTAGAGACTGATTAGTCCTCTCCGTTTGGCCATTGGTTTCAGGATGGAAGGCAGAGGAGAAGGACAGATCAATCCCCAACTTATTACAGAAGGCTCTCCAAAACAATGAAACAAATTGTACCCCTCTGTCAGAAACAATATTGACGGGGACCCCATGGAGACGCAGGATGTGTTTGATAAACAAGGTAGCCAACGTCTTGGCGTTGGGTAGTTTCTTGAGGGGCACAAAGTGGCACATTTTACTGAAGCGGTCTACCACCACCCACACCACCGACTTGCCTTGGGATGGAGGCAAATCGGTGATAAAATCCATGGAGATATGTGTCCAAGGTCTCTGGGGAATGGGCAACAAACGCAGTAAGCCCGCTGGTCGGGACCTGGGAGTCTTGGACCTGGCACAAACCTCACAGGCGGCGACGTAGGCCTTAACGTCTTTAGGCAAACCAGGCCACCAATAATTTCTGGTAATGAGGTGTTTGGTACCCAGGATGCCTGGATGGCCAGATAGTGCGGAGTCGTGATTTTCCCTAAGTACCCTTAGCCGGAATTGCAGGGGAACAAACAGCTTGTTCTCAGGAAGGTTCCCAGGAGCTGAACCTTGATCAGCAGCAATTTCAGAGACTAAATCGGACTCGATAGAGGAAATGACTATACCTGGAGGCAAAATACAAACAGGATCTTCCTCCGAAGGAGGGCTGGCCATGAAGCTACGCGACAGTGCATCCGCCTTAATATTTTTAGACCCGGCCCTATAGGTAACCAAAAAATTGAATCTGGTAAAAAACAACGCCCATCGAGCTTGTCTCGGGTTTAGCCTCCGGGCAGATTCTAGGAAAACCAGATTCTTGTGGTCGGTAAGGACCGTTACCTGGTGCCTAGCCCCCTCCAGGAAGTGGCGCCACTCTTCAAATGCCCATTTAATGGCTAAAAGTTCGCGGTTGCCAATATCATAGTTACACTCCGTGGGCGAAAACTTCCTAGAAAAGTAAGCACAGGGGCGGAGATGGGTGAGGGAGCTGGTACCCTGGGACAAGACGGCCCCCACTCCCACCTCGGACGCGTCAACCTCCACAATAAATGGCTCCCTTTGGTTGGGCTGAACCAGCACGGGGGCCGAGATAAAGCACTTCTTGAGGGTCTCAAAAGCCTGGACGGCCTCAGGGGGCCAATGGAGGACATCAGCACCCTTGCGAGTGAGGTCCGTAAGAGGCTTAGCGACGACCGAGAAGTTAGCAATAAATCTCCTGTAATAGTTAGCGAACCCCAAAAAACACTGTAGCGCTTTCAGGGAGGCAGGTTGGACCCATTCAGCCACAGCCTGAACCTTGGCAGGGTCCATGCGGAATTCATGAGGAGTGAGGATTTGACCTAAAAATGGTATCTCCTGTACCCCAAATACACATTTTTCGATTTTGGCAAACAGTTTGTTTTCTCGAAGGACCTGGAGCACTTTCCTGACATGCTCTATGTGGGAGGACCAGTCCCTGGAAAACACCAATATGTCATCAAGGTACACTACAAGAAATATCCCCAGGTAATTTCTCAAAATCTCATTTATGAAGTTCTGGAAGACCGCAGGGGCATTGCACAACCCAAAGGGCATGACGAGGTATTCAAAATGGCCTTCGGGCGTGTTAAACGCAGTCTTCCACTCATCCCCCTCTTTGATGCGAATAAGGTTATACGCCCCCCGTAGATCCAATTTAGAGAACCATTGGGCCCCCTGAACCTGATTAAAGAGATCAGGAATCAAAGGAAGGGGATACTGGTTCCTTACCGTGACCTTATTCAGGCCACGGTAGTCAATGCATGGCCTAAGACCCCCATCCTTCTTCCCTACGAAGAAGAAGCCAGCACCTACCGGAGAAGAAGAGGGACGAATGTAACCCTTGGCCAGGGATTCCTGGATATACTCCCTCATGGCTTCACGTTCGGGACAGGAAAGGTTAAATATTCTACCCTTAGGAAGCTTAGCTCCTGGTACCAATTCGATAGGGCAATCGTATTCTCTATGAGGCGGTAATACTTCGGAGGCCTCTTTAGAGAAAACATCAGCGAAGTCCTGAACAAACTCGGGTAGCGTATTCACCTCCTTAGGGGGAGAAATAGAATTAACAGAAAAACATGACGTACAACATTCATTACCCCATTTGGTTAGCTCCCCAGTATTCCAGTCAAACGTGGGATTATGCAACTGCAACCAGGGAAGACCTAGAACCAAATCGTACGATAATCCCTGCATCAATAGTACAGAGCACTGCTCCAAATGCATGGAGCCAACAAGGAGTTCAAAAACAGGGGTATGCTGTGTAAAATAACCATTAGCAAGAGGAGTGGAGTCGATACCCACTACCGGAACAGGTTTAGGCAAATCAATCAGAGGCATAGCAAGAGACATAGCAAATTCCACAGACATGATATTAGTAGAGGACCCTGAATCCACGAAGGCACTGCCGGTAGCAGACCTACCACCAAACGAGACCTGAAAGGGAAGCAATATCTTAGTACGTTTCATATTTACGGGAAATACCTGTGCGCCCAAGTGACCTCCCCGATGATCACTTAGACGCGGAAGTTCTCTGGCTGCAACCTTACGCTTAGGACAGTTGTTCACTTGATGCTTGTCGTCCCCACAGTAGAAGCAGAGACCATTCTTCCTGCGGAATTCTCTACGTTGTTGAGGGGACACGGAGGCCCCGAGTTGCATAGGTATTTCTGAGTCTTTAGGGGAGAAACGAAGCAACGGGACTTCGGGAGGCATCATGGGGGAGTCGGAGGAAAAAACACATAAACGTTCACGTTGTCGTTCCCTGAGACGTCGGTCAAGTCGTACCACTAAAGCCATAACCTGGTCTAGGGAGTCAGAAGAGGGATAGCTAACTAGCAGGTCTTTCAGGGCGTTCGACAGACCCAACCTAAACTGGCACCTTAAGGCAGGGTCATTCCACCTAGAAGCTACGCACCACTTCCGAAAGTCAGAGCAATACTCCTCAACAGGTCTCTTACCCTGACGTAAGGTCACCAGCTGACTCTCGGCAAAGGCAGTTCTGTCAGTCTCGTCATAAATAAGTCCGAGGGCAGAAAAGAAACAATCAACGGAGGAAAGTTCAGGGGCGCCAGGAGCCAAGGAGAAGGCCCACTCTTGGGGCCCTTCCTGGAGCCGGGACATAATTATACCCACCCGCTGGCTCTCAGAACCTGAGGAGTGAGGCTTTAAGCGAAAGTAAAGCTTACAACTCTCCCGAAAGGAGAGAAAAGCCCTCCGGTCACCTGAGAACCGGTCGGGCAACTTGAGGTGGGGTTCAAGGGGTGCGGTGAGGGGAACTACCAAGGTAGCATCAGGCTGGTTGACCCTCTGAGCCAGGGCCTGGACCTGTAGGGAGAGACCCTGCATTTGCTGAGCCAGGGTTTCACGGGGTTCCATAATGGTGTCAGGGACCAGGGTAGACTAGGTATAGGGCTTGTGAATTTGTAATGGTGGGGGGGGGGTAGGGAAACGGACAAGTGAGCCCTAATCTACCCGCCACTCTGTCCCTGCCTACTTGCAACGACCCGCCCTAGACGACGGGGTACAACTGGGCGGCGGTCCCTGCGCTCAGTACGTGCATGACAAACACGACAAACAAACAAGGGAACACAAGCAAGGGAAATGGGCAGTTGCTCGCGGAAACACCGTGAGCAACAGAGTAGTGAACGAGCCGAGTCAAGCCAGGAGAGTGCGAGGTACAAAGCGAAAAGCAGAAGAGTAGTCGGTAAGCCAGGGTCTGTATGGAGCAGGATCAAAAAGTAGCAGGAGCTGTAGCTGGGCCAGGAAACCTCAAGGAAAGAATTCACAAGCACAGATGGACAGGAAGAGCAGGCTTAAATAGACCGAGGGCGGGAGCTAGCTGAGTCTGGCCAGGTTGCGATAGGCTCTCCCACTCCTAAGCCTGCCAGCCTGAGTGGAGGAAGCTGGTGTCTGTCTCAGGGATGTACACTCAGGTGTTGACTGATTAATTCTGGGAGTTAACCCTGAAGCAGTGCCTGGCAGATCCTTTACACTGGATGAGGAAGAAGATAACAAGAAAATAAAAACATATAATATAGGTGCAGAAGCACCAGAGAACAAAAGATTCAATACGCCTCCAGTCGTGGAGGGAACAATAGAAAAAATTCCTCCGTGGAGGGGGGTACCAAAATGTAAGAGCACAGTGAAACACTTGTAAGGTGAAAAGGAAAAAGTAACCCTTAGCATCAAAGACCTCAGCCTGTTAAAGAACAAATAAAAACTGTACAGGGCATAAAACGCAATAAAGTACATTCAATAAGTCCTCTTAAAGGACAATATTGCAGCCATTATGCAACCCCATGGTTACTAGAAGGTGGTAGAATAGCCGCTCCACACTGTAAGTTTAACAGTACTGTCTGCTGGGGTCTTGTATCTAAGCCTGCCTTGTGGTATGCTTAGATACAGGGTATAAAAGACATTATTACACATGGACCCTGTATCTAAGCCTACCACATTGAAGGCTTAGATGCAGGGCCCCACCAGACAGTAATCTTATACTGTATAAGATTACTGTCTGCTGGCGCCCTGTATCTAAGCCTAACACGTGGTAGGCCTAGTACAGGGTCCAACAGACAGTATCACACAAGGGCCCTGTATCTAAGCCTACCATCTGTTTAACTACTGTTTATTTTGTGTGTTTGTGTTATTTTACAGTTGTTGAACTATGTTGGGTTCAATAATAATAATAATCTTTATTTATATAGCGCCAACATATTACGCAGCACTTTTTAATTTAGAGGGAACATGAAATAAACAATATCAGACATTACATAGTGGCAAAGTTAATTTACAATTCAAATCAGAGGAGTGAGGACCCTGCTCGCAACAGTTTACAATCTATGAGGAAATAAGGGAGACAAAAAGTGTAACAGTTTTTCTTCTGTACAATAGTCCAGCTATTTTTATACACATGGGGTGGTACACATAAAGCTGCATGAGCCGGTCACCAGCCAGTATAAGTGTATGACGGACATGAAGAGAAGTAGTGTGAGGGAATCTTATTCTGATGACTAATCTAAAAGGATGGCCATGGAAAGGAGTCAGCTTAGGGAATGTTATAGGGCTGTCTAAATAGATCTGTTTTCAGTGCACGTTTAAAACTGTGGATATTGGGAATTAATCTGATTGTCTGGGGTAGCACATTCCAGAGGACTGGTGCAGCACGAGAAAAATCTCGGAGACGGGAGTGGGAGGTTCGGATTATGGAGGATTTTAATCTAAGGTCGTTGGCAGAACGTAGAGCCCAAGTAGGGTGGTAGACAGAGATAAGGGAGGAGATGTAAGGAGGTGCAGCACTGTGGAGAGCTTTGTGGGTGAAAGTAATAACTTTGAATTTTATTCTGAAGGGGATGGGCAACCAGTGCAGTGAATGGCACAGATTAGAGGTGTTGGTGTAGCGGTTGGTCATAAATATGAGCCTGGCTGCTGCATTGAGGATAGATTGGAGAGGGGAGAGTTTAGTGAGGGGAAGACCGACTAGTAATGATTTACTGTAGTCAAGATGAGAGTGAATCAGAGCAACAATGAGAGTTTTGGCCGTTTCCTCCGTAAGAAAAGGGCGGATTCTGGAGATGTTTTTGAGGTGAAAATTACAGGAGCGTGAAAGTGATTGAATGTGAGGAGTAAAGGAAAGATCTGAGTCAAAAATAACCCAGAGACAGCGGGCGTGCTGCTTAGGAGTTATGATAGTGCCACACACAGAGATAGAGACATCAGGTTTAGGGAGGTTAGTAGATGGTGGGAACACAAGGAGCTCAGTTTTAGAAAGATTCAGTTTCAGATAGAGAGAGGACATGATGTTAGAGACAGCAGACAGACAATCACTGGTGTTTTGTATTAGAGCAGGGGTGATGTCACGGGAAGAGGCATATAATTGGGTGTCATCAGCATAGAGATGGTACTGGAAGCCAAATCTGCTGATGGTTTGTCCAATAGGGGCTGTGTAGAGAGAAAAGAGGAGCGGACTTAGGACTGATCCCTGAGGAACCCCGATAGCAAGGGGAAGAGGAGAAGTGGAACCAGCAAATGACACACTGAATGGGCGGTCAGAGAGATAGGAGGAAAACCAAGAGAGAGCAGCGTCCTTGAGGCCAATAGAGTGGAGCATGTTAAGTAGGAGTTTGTGGTCTACAGTGTCACAGGCTGCAGAGAGATTCAAAACAATCAGGAGAGAGGATTTACCATCCGACTTAGCCGCCAAGAGATAATTTGAGACTTTAGTAAGGGCAGTTTCTGTGGAGTGTAGAGTGCGGGAACCAGATTGTAAGGGGTCAAGAATGGGGTTAGCAGAAAGATAGCGGATAATGCGAGAGTAGACCAAGTGTTCCAGGAGTTTGGAGATGAAGGGCAGATGTGATTCAAGGACTTCTTCGATGACAGCTGTTTTATATTCAATAAAATGGTTAATGAGAGTTGTGTGGGGGATTTTTATTTCAATAAAATATTTTTTTATGTTCTTGTATTTTCTTTTAAACGTCATTACCACCGCCTTAGTAGAGGCCGCTGGCTGATTGACAGCATCCATGACCAAGACAGGGCTTCGTGTTAGCTGTAACAGAGGCTAACACTAACCCCCATTATTACCCCGATTCCAACCGCCACCAGGGGTACCTGGAAGAGCCGGGTACGATCCAGTACCCAACCATCTGTAGTGATGGTCGAGCACTGGGGCGGCTGTAGGCTGGTATTATTAGGTTGGGAAAGGCCAGAAACAGTGGCCCTTCCCACCCTGGTAATGCTGGGCTGCTGCTGCTATGTTGTATCTTGCTGGTTATCAAAAATGGGGGAGACTCCACGTAATTTTTTTTTAAATGGGAAAAATGTGCGTCCCCCCCATTTTTGATAACCAGCCATATACAATAAATCAGCCAGCGGCCATTACTAAAGCGGTAGTAATGAAGTTTAAAAGAAAATACAAAGATATAGAAAAAATATATTATTGAAATAAAACATCCCACACAACCCTCATTAACCATTTTATTGAAAATAAAAAAGGCGTAATCGTAGTACTACTCAAATCTGACGTAGACCAACAACCGAACATGTAAAAAACAAACACAAACATTTTTAGTAAGGCTAGGTTCACATGACCTATATTCAGATGTAGTGGAAGCGTTTTACGCCTCAAATTACGTCTGAAAAAACGCCTCCAATACGTCGGCAAACATCTGCCCATTACTTTCAATGGGTCTTACGATGTACTGTGCCGACGACCTGTCATTTTACGCGTCACTGTCAAAAGACGGCGCGTAAAATAACAGCCTCGTCAAAGAAGTGCAGGACACTTCTTAGGACGTAATTGGAGCCGTTTTCATTGACTTCAATGAAGAACAGCTCCAAACTACGCCCGTAAAAGACGCCCCACAAAACGCGAGTACATGCATTTACGTCTGAAAATCAGGAGTTGTTTTCTCCTCAAAACAGCTCTGTAATTCCAGACGAAATTGCAGTTATCGTGTGCACATACCCTCAGGGTATGTGCACACGATAAGTGGCTTTTACGCTTGAAAAGACAGACTGTTTTCAGGAGAAAACAGCTGCGTCGTTTCAGACGTAAAAGCTCCTCCTCGCATTATGCGAGGCGTCTTTGACGCTCGTAAATCTTGAGCTGCTCTTCATTGACTTCAATGAAGAACGGCTCAAATTACGTTTCAAAGAAGTGTCCTGCACTTCTTTGCCGAGGCAGTCATTTTACGCGTCGTCGTTTGACAGCTGTCAAACGACGACGAGTAAATGACAGGTCGTCTGCACAGTACGTCGGCAATCCCATTCAAATGAAGGGGCAGATGTTTGCTGACGTATTGTAGCCCTATTTTCAGACGTAAAACGAGGCATAATACGCCTCGTTTATGTCTGAAAATAGGTCGTGTGAACCCAGCCTAACGTACACACGCTCAACATAAAACGTCTGAAAATACGGAGTTGTTTTCAGAGAAAACAGCCTCTGATTTTAAGGCGTTTTTGAAGCTGAAAATGAAGCTTCTTTTAATTTGGAGTTTCTTTTGAGGCTTCTTTTGAGGCCTCTCTTCAGGCTTCTTTTGAGGTATTTTTTGAGGCGTTTTTAAAAGTGTTCAATGGAAAATCAGCTCGAAAAAACGCCTCAAGAAGTGACATGCTACTTCTTTTTACGGAGTGTCTTTTACGCTCCGTTTTTTAAAACAGAGGCATAAAAAGACGCCCCGTATGAACTAAATGCTGTTTTTCCCATTGATTTCAATGGGCAGATGTTTGTAGGCATTCAGCTTCCGTTTTTTCAGGCATTTTTCGAGGCGTAAACGCCCCTAAATATGCCTGAAAACACTGCGTGTTAACATACCCTGATACTTACCTTTCCTGGGTCCAGCGCTGGAGCTGCAATGTCAGCGAGCTGGGCCCTATATATGATCTTATCATGTTTGATACTGTCTACTGAGCCACTGTACCTAATCCAATCATGTGTGATACTGTCTACTGAGCTGTGTATCTAATCCTATCGCCTGTGATACTGTCTGCTGAGCCACTGTATCTAATCCTATCGTAGTGCTATAGATATGCTGTCTCCTATATATTTTATATAAACACACACATTTTCTTTTGGGGGGTGAACATATGTTAGTACAAGGATACTAACATATGTTCATATGTCTTCAAAATGTGGTAATTTATGGCATTTTAACCCTTTCCCGTGCTTCACAGGTGATTCACATCGGGAAAGGGTATTTAAAAATGGTGTCTGCTCAGAAGCAGTGTGGGCACCATAGCCGCCGGGTCTCTGCTTTGTAACACAGCAGGGACCCAGCGGCAATGCTTGCGATCAGAAACATCTATGATCGCAATAATTTAACCACTCAGATGCCAGTGTCAGATGTGATCACCTGCATTTGAGAGTTTTTTTACTTTCACTTTCTCTTTATCTGTGCTCAATGGCTCCCGCGCGGCAAAATTGCGGAAACCGGTGTGTTCCTCTAGCAGCTGGCAGCCGTGAATGCTCCCAGCCCTGCTAAAGCAAGATTGCTATTGAGAAGTGCAATACACTGATTTTGCCATAGACAGCAATACTGTCATATTACAGTCTATGGCATAAGTGATCTAATGATAGCAGGTTCAAGCCCCCTAGGAGGGTTAAAAAATAGTAATAAAAAATGCAAAGAAATGTTTTGAAAAAAATATATAAAAATTCATATCACCCTTTCCCTAGATTACATATAAAAGTAAATAAAATAAAAATATATAAACACATTAGGTATCTTCACATCCGTAAATGCACAAACAAACTATAAAAATATGTATGTAATACGGTGAGCGGGAAATAAAAAGTCAAAATTGCCGAATCACAGTTTTTTTGCCACCTCGACCCCCCAAAAAAATTGAATGAAAACTGATCGAAAAAGCAGACATTCCCCAAAATAGTATCAATAAAAACTGCATATTTCCCCATACAAAAAGACGCCTTACACAGCTCGACACAGAAATCTACAAAAGTTATGGGGGTCACAATATGGCGATGCATCAAACGTATAATTTTTTTAAAGGCACTAAAACATAACAAAAACCATATAAATTTGGTATCACCGTAATTGTACTGAACAACAGAATAAAGGCAATGTGTCATTTTCACCATACAGGGAACACCATAAAAAACAAACTCATAAGAAAATGGCGGAACTGCTGTTTTTTTCCAATTCCACCGCATTCTGAATTTCTTTCCAGCTTCCCAGTACATCACACATAAAATAGTACCATTAGAAAGTACAATTTGTCCCGTAAAAAACAGTGCTCCATCCATTTCTATGGAACTGCCGTAGACAGCGGTCCCAAAAGTCTTATAGAAATTAAAGAGGCTCTGTCACCACATTATATGGAGCTCTTTAATGGAGCACTGGTCGAGCATGTGCGCTCCATTCTCATGGAGCACTTTGGGGAACTTTCGGTCCCCCGTTCTCCTCATTGTTGGGGGTCCCAGCGGTTGGGTTGGTTTGGATACATGTGTTTTGCTGGAAAACCCCTTTAATGCCGCTACAGGTGTGCAATGGGGCCTGAAATATTTTCAAGCAATATTTGTGTCCTGAAATCCATTGGGTGCTCCCTTCCTATTGGGCCCTGCCCTATTTCCAGGCAGAGTATTAGGTCTACAATGGTGATATTTTTGAACAAAGGAGAATCAGGGTGATTTTGGAGTTCATTACTTTAACCTTAAAGGAACATTTAAAAGTGCTGCCAAAATAAAGAAAAGAGATGGAAATATAGATTCAATAAAATATTTGTATATATGTGCAAATGTGACAAATTGCAGTTAAAAAATATGGGGAAAATAAATTTTTACAAATTTTCATATATATATATTTTTTTAATAAATACATGCAATTCACATTGGTCTACTTTTACCACCTAAATATGTGACAACAAACTATTTCAGAATTACTTGAATGTGCAAAACCATTACAGGGTTATCCTCCTAAAAAAGTTACACATACCAGATTTCCAAAGTTTTGCTTGATCAGTAAAGGCTATGTAAACCTTTGCCATTTCATTTAGTATCAAATAAATGTATTTTTTTGTGGTTAAGCAATTTTCAAAAGTACTTTTATTATTTGTCCTGTATATATAGAAGCTGTATCGTTCTGTCTCAGCTGATTTAGTCAGTTCAGCTGAACTGACGGCTTGGCTGAGAGGATCCTGGGTGTCTCTAACACACAGGATCCAACTAATAACGATCATATCTAATTTCATAACTTAGATGTGATCGTTATTAGCTGGATCCTGTGTGTCAGAGACACATATGACCTGCTCTCAGTAAAGTGGCTTACAAAGGTGTACATAGCCTTTAAGGCTAAAACAGGCTTGATCATTAAAGGATAAACGTGAAAAATACATTTTAATAACTCTAAGAAAACAAATCCAATATATTTGTTGAAATAAAGCACAATCTGTTAAAAAAAAATATGCAAATCATTTTAATACGTGTTATATGTGTGTGCTTCATGTATGCCAAGTGTATGATTGAAATATGAGGGGAATAGCTGTTTGTCTCTGTAAGTGTCTGTTGTGCTGTGCAAGGTAATGATGTATATAGATATATGCTTCTGTTAAGGTATGATATGAGACATATCTGAGTCAGTAGAATGGCTCTTCAGTATGGTATTAAAAGAACAGATCTGCTAATAATCCTCACATTAAGGGTTAATAGTAAATCTTGCTGTGCATAGCTGAACTTGTGGTACTGCAAGACTCAGTTTAGTTTCTTGCATTCGCCTCATCCTGATTGGTCCTCCCACAGCTGCCTTATCTCTTTTTGAAGAGATTCTGTTACACAGCACATCCAGATATGTGTTTTCTTATCCCCCTTCCCCATTGCCTTCTGATAGTCTGGGAATGTCTTTGTTCAGCGTTGTCTATATCTTTATTGTAAAGTAATAGTTTTATGTGGGTATTGGCATTTGTAGATTTAAAATATTTTGGTTAAACCAGAATAAGGTCATACATTTGTATGTAACATTTAATTGTCAAATGTTTGAAAGGTAAAAATTGGTCCCCATAATGAATAGCTGCTGCAGTGTGTTCTTCTTCTTGTGTATTATATCTGTGTTTGAAGTTTTAGTTCCAGAAAGTCAGGCAGCCATCCTAAAGGAAAAAAAAAATAATTTCCAGGTTAATGGAAATTTAGGTAAAAATTTCCAGCATAGGGGAACTTTTACAGGGGAACTCTAGGTAAAGAGTTCCAGGAACAGACCTCAAGAATTAGGGCTCGCTGCCCTAATAAGTAGAGGTCTGGAATAAATTCTAAGGGCCAGGAAAGACGAGGAGAACCAGGGCTATGGATATAGTGAGACCACAGAAAGAAGGATGGGCAGTAGAAGGAATAAGGAATAAGGGTTTGGAGGAAAGTAAAGACGCAGAAAGTGATGCTGTAAATGAGAGGGACAAACTTGGTTAGAAGTGTCAAAGAAAGTAATGAAAAGTACAGGGAATGTTACAGTAGAACAAGATATAAAACACACAAGGTCAGAAATAAAAGAAAAAAAACAAAAAACAAAGGAACATGCACAAGGTGTCCTTACACAACTATATGGTTTAAAACTAACACCATTGGGGTAGTATTCTGTACACCAAGACCCTGTGATCAGAGGGGCACCATCATGCATCAGAGCAGTTGCAGCAGCAGAACTTTAAAAGATAAAGTAGCAGATATTGTACTTGAGAGCCCTCTCACCCTCCAGGTACCACATACAGTGCAGGAAATGTTGTCACAGGGAGGTACAAAATATCTATAAGCTGCAAGACTTACAAAATATGAGGTAGCATTACTTACACCCCCCCCCCAACCTCACAATAAAAATATGTGAAGTTCTGAACCCAGCGACATTACTTACGCTTGGTCCAGAAGAGGGGAATGAAGAATGGGATGAAAGGCTAGAACAGAAAGTAGAGGCCCATGAGAAAGCATTAGAGAGAGCAGAACATGAAGCTGATAGTCAGATAAGATTGGGAATTAGGAAAAAAGGTGATAATAAAATACCACACACATTTCTCTTATTTGATGATAGAGATTACATACAGGATTGTTTTGAATTAATGAAACAAGAAATAAATGCACTTGATAATGTGGTGAAAACACCCAATGCTAATGTAGATCTTGAGCTTTTTGTAGATGGATCCTGATCATATGACAACGGAGAACCCAAGACAGGATATGCCGTCACCACCTTGTATGAAAGATTGATATAGCAAACCACTCCCACCTGGGATTTTGGCCCAAGAGGCGGAGATGAAGGCACTCACTGCAGCGTGTACATGGGCCGAGGGTCAATCTGTAAGCTTTTATACGGTCTCGAGGCTTTTGGTGTCGCACATGATTATGGTCCAATTTGGAGGAGCAGAGATTTTGTTGGCTCATCAGGTAAACCTGTGAAAAACAGTGAAGCTGTAGCAGCCCTATAAAGTGGTTACAGCTACCTAAAATGGCAGCCATTATAAAAGTCCAGGCACATACAAAGGAACAGTCACCTGAGGTCGTAGGTAACCGAAAGGCAGATGAGGCGGCCAAGGCAGCTGCCCTGATGCCTCTCCCCACAATAGTACTATATGAGCCTGCTGAAGCAGGCCAGGGGGCGGTTAACCCCTTCAGGACTGAGCCTGTTTTGGCCTTCAGGACGTAGCCGATTTTTCAAATCGGACATGTGTCACTTTATGTGGTAATAACTCCGGAATGCTTTAGCCTATCCAAGTGATTCTGAGATTGTTTTCTCGTGACATATTGTACTTTATGTTAGGGAAAAAATTTGTTAAATTCAATATTTATTTGTAAAAAACACCAAGATTTAGAGAAAATTAGCAAAAATTTGCATTTTTCTAAATTTAAATGCATCTACTTGTAAAACAGATAGTAATACCACACAAAATACTTACTATTTTATATTTCCCATATGTCTACTTTATGTTTGCATCGTTTTTTGAACATTTTTTTATTTTTCTAGGACGTTACAAGGCTTAGAACTTTAGTAGCAATTTCTCATATTTTCAAGAAAATTTCAAAAGCCTATTTTTTCAGGGACCAGTTCAGTTCTGAAGTGGCTTTGAGGACCTCATATATTAGAAAGTCCCCATAAATCACCACATTTTGAAAACTGCACACCTCAAAGTATTCAAAACAGCATTCAGAAAGTGTTTTAACCCTTTAGGCGTTTCACATGAATTAAAGCAAAGTAGAGGTGAAATTTACAAATTTCATTTTTTTTTTCGAAAATTAATTTGTAATACATTTTTTCTATACCACAGAAGGTTTTACCAGAGAAACGCAACTCAATATTTATTGCCCAGATTTTGCAGTTTTTAGAAATATCCCACATGTGGTCCTAGTGCGGTAATGGACTGAAACACCGGCCTCAGAAGCAAAGGAGCAACTAGTGGATTTTGGGGCCTCCTTTTTTTAGAATCTATTTTAGGTACCATGCCAGGTTTGAATAGGTCTTGTGGTACCAAAACAGTAAAGACCCCACAAAAGTGACCCCATTTTGGAAACTATACCCCTCAAGGAATTTATCTATGGGTATAGTTAGCATTTTGAACCCCCAGTTTTTTTGCTAAATTTATTTGAATTAGTATCTGAAGATGAAAATCTACTTTTTTTGTGAAAAAACGTAAAAATTTTAAATATTTACAAGGAATAAAGTAGAAAAAACACCCCAACATATGTAAAGCAATTTCTTACGATTATAGCAATACCCCACATGTGGTAATAAACTGCTGTTTGGACCCACAGCAGGCCTCAGAAGGGAAGGAGCACCATTTGGATTTTGGATTTCTGATTTTGCTGGAATAGTTTTCAGTGCCGTGTCACGTTTGCAATACACTGGAGGGATGAAAACAGTGGAAACCCCCCAATAGTGACCCCATTTTGGAAACTACACCCCTCAAGGAATTTTTCTAGGGGTAAAGTTAGCATTTTGACCCCACAGTTGTTTTGCTGAAGTCATTGGAATTAGTCTGTAAAGGTAAAAATCGTAAATCTTTTAACAAGGAATAAAGGAGAAAAAGCACCCCAACATTTGTAAAACAATTTCTCCTGATTACGTAAATACCCCATATGTGGTAATAAACTGCTGTTTGGACCCACACCGGAGCTTAGAAGGGAAGGAGCGCTATTTGGCTTTTGGAGCTCAAATTTAGCTGGAATAGTTTTTGGGTGTCATGTCGAATTTGCAAAGCCCCTGAGGTACTAAAACAGTGGAAATCTCCCAAAAGTAACCCCATTTTGGAAACTACACCACTTAAGGAATCTATCTAGGGGTATAGTGAGCATTTAGGCCCCACACGTATTTTGCAGAATTTATTAGAATTAGGCCGTGAAAATTAATATCAACATTATTTCCAATAAAATGTTTAATTTTTTCACAAAGGATAAAGGAGAAAATGTACCCCAACATTTGTAAAGCAATTTCTCCCGAGTACGGCAATACCCCACATGTGGTCATAAATGTTTTTTCATTAGAAAATAAATTAACCCTTTCCGGACTGATCCATGTTTTGCTTTTTCTTTTTCGTTTTTCCTCCCCGCTTTCCGAGAGCCACAACGTCTTTATTTTTTCGTCAATAGAGCGGTGTGGGGGCTTATTTTTTGCGGGACGAGCTGTAGTTTTTATTGGTAACATTTTGTTGTACATAAGACTTTTTCAGCACTTTTTATTAAATTTTTTGGTAGAGCGAAGGTGACTAAAAAAACTGCGATTTTGCCATTTAAAATTCTTTATTTTTCACGGCGTTCACCGTGCGAGTTCAATAATGGTATATTGTAATAGCTTGCACTTTTACGGACGCAGCGATACCAATTTTGTGTGTTTTTTTAGTTTACTTTAGAGAAAAAATATGAAAAGGGTTTCTTTTTGGACTTTAAATATTTATAAAAATTTTTCCACTAATAGTAACTATTTACTTTTGTTTTAACATATTTTATTAGTCCCCCTGGGAGACTTGAACCAGCAATCGTTAGATCACTGGTAGAATACACTGCAATACTAATGTATTGCAGTATATTGTGATTTTTACATGCTCCTGTAACAGGGCGATCGCTGTTTCTGTCCGTTAGTCCCGGGTATCCGCTGTAATACACAGCTGACACCCGCAGAGTATGGCGCGGGCTCAGCGCATGAGACGCTCCATATATCACCCCCCACACCACGACATGCTAATAAGTCATGGTGCGCGAAGGGTTTAATGCGCAGCTGATGGTGGAAAGTGAAAATTACAATTGCACTATATGTTGTGCCCAGTTTGTGCCACAAATACCACTAATAAAATATTAACCGGGTTCTCCTGGGTATGGCGATGCCATATCGGTGGACATAAACGGCTGTTTGGGCAGACTGTAGGGCTCAGTAAAGAGGGACGCCATTTGGCTTTTGGAGCGCATATTTTGCTTGGTAGTAGCTCTGGCGTTTTGCTGGTATTTCAGTTTATAATGTGGGGGAAAATGTAGGTTGGACAGAGTACATCAGTGGCATAATAAGAGGGTATAATAATGGGGTAAATAAATAATAATCCGCAGATATGTGGCCAGTGTTGCACTTATATTATAAATGGCGCCAGATCTTATCCGCTTTTGGAACGCTCTGCACATTTTGCATCGCCATATTCTGGGAGCCGGAACTTTTTTTATTTTTTTCACCACAGGAGCTGCGTGAGGGCTTATTTGTTGTGGGACAATCTGTAATTTTCATTGGTACCATTTTGGGGTACATGCGATTTTGTTGATGACTTTTTTTTATTCAATTTTTCGGCAAGCCAGGTGACCAAAAACCATAAATTCTGACAATGATTTTTATTTATTTTTTGCAGCGGTCACCCTGGGCTATAAATGACCGTTATATTTTATTCTGCGGGTTGGTACGATTACGGCAGGGGCGTAGCTAGGGGGGGCAGGCGGGGCACGTGCACTATAATTGTACCTGTGTCGCAAGGACACAGGTACAATTAGTAGCAATGAATGACCGGGCACGTTCCGTGCCCGGCCATTCAGCGCCTCTCCACGAATGAAGCGACTGGTACCTTTTGTACCAGTGACGCTTCCGTCGATGAAAGGTGCTGACTGACTGGCAGGGAAAGTCATCCTGCCCAGCCAATCAGCGCCTTTCATAGACGCTGTGTTAAACCCCCTGGAGACCTGCGCAGAAGAGAGCAGGTCTCCATGGCTGCCGGACGGCGTGGGAGCGGGAATAAGGTGAGTTTGAATATTATTTTTTTTTAAATTGTAATAGAAGTGTGGCTGTATCTGCGGGGGAGGTGGGACTATATCTACAGGGGGACTATATCTACAGAGGGTGGGCTATATACAGGGGGACTATATCTACAGGGGGTGGGCTATATACAGGTGGACTATATCTACAGGCGGTGGGCTATATACAGGGGGACTATATCTACAGGGGGGCTATATCTACAGGGGATGGGCTATATACAGGGGGACTATATCTACAGGGGGTGGGCTATATACAGGTGGACTATATCTACAGGGGGTGGGCTATATACAGGGGGACTATATCTACAGGGGGCTATATACTGGGGTGGGCTATCTACAGGGGGACCATATCTACAGGGGGTGGGCTATATACAGGGGGACTATATCTACAGGGGGTGGGCTATATACAGGTGGACTATATCTACAGGGGGACTATATCTACAGGGGGTGGGCTATATACAGGGGGACTATATCTACAGGGGGTGGGCTATATACAGGTGGACTATATCTACAGGGGGTGGGCTATATACAGGGGGACTATATCTACAGGGGGCTATATCTACAGGGGGTGGGCTATATACAGATGGACTATATCTGTAGGGGTGGGCTATATACAGGTGGACTATATCTACAGGGGGTGGGCAATATACAGGGGGACTATATCTACAGGGGGCTATATACTGGGGTGGGCTATCTACAGGGGGACCATATCTACAGGGGGTGGGCTATATACAGGTGGACTATATCTACAGGGGGTGGGCTATATACAGGGGGACTATATCTACAGGGGGGCTATATACTGGGGTGGGCTATCTATGGAGCACCATATATAGGGGTGGGCTATAGCTACAGGGGGGGCTATATAGTATATAACCCCCTGTAGATATAGCCCACCCCTGTAGATATAGCCCACCTCTGTAGATATAGCACACCCCTGTAGATTTAGCCCACCCCTGTAGATATAGCCCACCCCTGTAGATATAGCCCACCCCTGTAGATATAGCCCACCCCTGTAGATTTGGTCACCATGTAGATATGGTCCCCCTGTAGATATGGTCCCCCTGTAGATAGCCCACCCCTGTATATAGTCCCCCTGTAGATATAGTCCCCCTGTATATAGTCCCCCTGAAGATATAGTCTCCCTGTAGATATAGTCCCCCTGTAGATATAGCCCATCCCTGTATATAGTCCCCCTGTAGATATAGCCCACCCCTGTATATAGTATCCCACAAATAGCTCCCCCAATAGTGCTCCACAGAAAGCCCACTCCTGTATATAGCCCCCTTGTACATATAGTCCACCCCTGTATATAGTGTTCCACAGATAGCCCACCCTTGTATATAGTATATACAGGGGTGGGCTATCTGTGGAGCACTATATACAGGGGTGGACTATCTAATGGAGCACTATATACAGGGGTGGACTATATGTACAAGGGGGGCTATATACAGGGGTGGACTATATGTGGAGCACTATATACAGGGGTGGGCTATATCTACAGGGGGGCTACATACATGGTTGGGCTATCTGTAGAGTACTATATACAGGGGTGAGCTATATCTACAGGGGGCTATATACAGGGAAGGGCCATCTGTAGAGCACTATAGGGGGAGTTATTTGTGGGACACTATACAGGGGTGGTCTGTATGGGGGCACTATCTACAGGGGCTCTATGGCAGGCACTATCTACAGGGGGCATAGTGTGTGTGTGTGTGTGTGTGTGTGTGTGTGTGTGACACGGTGTATGGTGCTATTACAATTAGTGATGCAGTGTAAGGCGCTATTATATTTAGGGGCGTAGTGTGTGGTATAATGATAACTTTATATTTATTTATAGGTGCAGAAATGTTGGAAAAGTGAGAAGCTGAAGACATGTGAGCAGCAAACTGTAGAAATGGGCTGTGACCGGGAGAAGCCACCATAGAGGTCTGGACCGGATGGAGAAAAAGAACTAGAATCTGAGACGTCACTGGTGAGTCACTTAATGTAAATGTTTATTCTGCCTCTAATCAGTATTGTAGTCACTGTATGATCTGCAGCGAGATGATGTGTGGTGTGATTATGATATGATTTATTTTTTTGTGAAACGGCATCTCCCAGCATATCCTTATCATTGTTTGGGCCATGCTGGGAGCTGTAGTTTTACGCCGTACATACCTATACGGCAGGGGTTGCACTAAATTGAGCTGTATTTGTGCTGGTGTTGTATATATGTAGTAAGCTTGCTTCTGGGGCTGTATTTATGTTCTGAACTTTGTTCTGGTGTTGTGTATAGAACCATATTGCTTGTAAAATGTACAAATGTTTTTATGCTCGCGTTACATAAAAATAAATGACACGTCGATTGGTAGGGAAAACAAACACGGCGAGGGGGAAGGAGATGTCGGGAAAGAGGTTGGGGGGGGCGCCAAACTGAATCTTTGCCCCAGGTGCTGGAGAGCCTAGCTACGCCTCTGGATTACGGCCATACCATATGTATATAGGTTTTTTTATGTTTTGCAGCGTTTGCGCAATAAAATAACTTATTTAGCAAATAATTTATTTTCTGTGTCACCATATTCTGAGAGCCGTAACTTTTTTATTTTTCAGTCAAAAAAGCTGTATAAGGGCTTGTTTTTTGCGGGACGGGTTGTAGTTTTGTATCAGTACAATTTTGGCGTACGTGCGACTTTTTGATCACTTTTTATTGTATATTTTGTGAGGGGTGGTGACCAAAAAATAGTGATTCTCGCTTTGCTTTTCATTTATTTTTTTTGCGGTGTCCACCGTGTGGGAAAAATAATATTATAGTTTTATAGTTGGGGTCATTACGAACGCAGTGATACCAAATATGTGTACTTTTTTTTTACGTGTTCATTTTTTTTCCTATAAAAAAGACTTATTATAGGAAAAAATGTTTATGTCACTTATAACTTTTATTTTTACACTTTTTTTAAAACATTTTTATTCTTTTTTTTACTTTTTTCACTTGTCCCACTAGGGTACACTTAGACTTGCAGCTCTGATCGCTGCTGGAATACATTACACTACACACGTAGTGTAATGCATTCCAACCGTCATTGTGACGTGACAGTCACACTGACAGGAAGCCTACGACGACCACCCTCCGGGTGGTCCTCATAGGCTTCTGTACATCGCAACCCGGAAGCCATTGTCTGGCGTCCGGTTGCCATGGGTACGATCGCCAGCCCCCGTGATTTCACATGGGGGCTGCCGATCGCCGCAATTAAGGGGTTAACTGCCGAAATCAGCGGCGATAGGCCACTGATCGGCAACGGGGAATGCAGGGCAGACGCCCTGCACAGTTAACTGCCGCTGCGGTGTAGCGCCGCGCGGCGGTTAACTGTCAAAGCACAGACGTAACTGCACGTCAAGGTGCGCGAACTTACTGCTCACCTCGACGTACAGTTATGTTAAGGTGCGGGAAGGGGTTAATATGTCAATGCTCAGATTACTTCAAAAACAGGCTGCAATGGAAGAAAAAGGAAAATGGAAGGAAAAAGGGGCAAAAGGGGACTTAGAGGGGCTATGGTAGACAGAAGGTAAACTGTGCCAACCCCTGGCCCTATACCCTATAATGACACATCATTTGACACATGGACCAACACATGCGGCTGAGGATGCAATGGTAAGTTTAGTTTCCAGGTTCTAGGTTGTCCCTGGGTACAACAACACTGCTACCCGATATGTGCAGACATGGCTTCTCTGTGCCAGCCATAACACAGGGAGAACAGTAAAAGTCCCAGAGAAGCATACCCCAAGGCCATTGTACCCTTTCCAGAGAATGCAGATTGATTACATACAGCTACCCAAGGTTGGTCGGTATGAATATGTCCTTGTCCGTGTTGATATCTTTAAAGGATGGTCTGAAGCATGATCTGTGGTAACAGCGAATGCAAAAACACGGCTAAGAAGCTGCGCAATGAAGTGGTACGTCGGTCTGGTGTTCCAGAAACCATAGAAAGTGATCCAACTACACATTTCACAGGAGAGATACTTAGAGAAGTAATTTCAGCATTAAACATTGAACAGGCGTTCCATACACCCCATCACCCCAGGGTAGTGGGACGGTAGAAAGAATCAATTGGTACACTGAAGTTAAAAATTCAAAAGGCAATGGCTGAGACAGGAAAACCATGGACAGAATGCCTTCTAATAGCGTTACACTCAGTCAGAGTCACTGCCAACAGAAAGATAGGGTTGAGCCCATATGAGATATTGTTTGGATGTCCACCCAAAACAGGACTATATTTCCTCAACAGCTTCAACATTTGCACTCAGATCTTACTGCATTTGTGGGAGCACTGAATAAAAACAGAATTTCTTTGTATCATCGTGTTTATGGTTCCCTTCCAGATCCAGATTCCCTTGCAGGGTCTCATTGTGTTAAGCCCAGAGACTGGATAATGGTAAAGAAACACGTCCGGAGAACTCTTGAGCCCGGATTTAACGAACCGTATCAAGTCAAGCTGACCATTTCCACTTCCATAAAACTTGAAGGGAAACCTTCCTGGATATTTACCAGTCACTACAAGAAGGTTCTGAACCCCGAGGCTTCATCATTGTAACCTATCTTTTACTCCAATGTATTACAACCTTGAATCCCAAAGGAGAATTGAGACAACAAGTTTTATCAAATATCATCAGACTGTCGTTAAAAAAATTACTAACTTGTGTCCGAGTGTTGGAACTTGACATTGTACGATTACCATATGTGGACGAATGTTAGAGTCGAGTGAATAGACAAAGAATCCCAGGAAGTTGGAAAAGGGTCAATATGACGGCACTTAAGTTGGGAGATAATATTAGTAGTAAATTGAAAATTAGCTTTCAGAAGGCTTCAGATTATCTAGGCTGTAACATGCCATATTCAAATGACTGTTTGGGTCGGTATGTGCATGATTCAGCTTGGAGATGGGTATCAAATTTTACGAAGGGAGCTATTCCTGATCTTGGGGATAATTATAATCACAGTGATCCTTCTATATATACAGACAGGAAAGATATCATAGCCCCATGGGTAAAAAGACTAGTGAACCCTGGTGCCTTTGCCATAATTCCCTAAGACTTGTGGAATTAGCAGATATGATGGTACATCATAGGAGTGACGCCTTTAAGCTTCCGGATGATATCTATATATTGTGTGGTCATAATGCATATAAATGGATAGCTATGGTTGCAGAAGGAACCTGTATATTAGCTAGACTCCAGTCAGCCACATGGGTACGGGAAGATAATAATTTTCCTTACAGTAACAGACCAAATCATATGTTGTTCAAGAGGGAAGCTGACCTGAGTAATGCTAAATCCCTACATGTTCCCTGGCAAGAAATTTTGGCCTAGCACTCACACTAGTAGGGCTATCTGTAAGAAATTCACATAATATTGAAAAGCTTGCTGACTTATTTGACAATATTACAAAATATGTATTTGATGCTTTACATATAACTAGCACACTTACCAGTCAGCTTATCTTAGTAACTAACCAGCATGCTATAGTCCTGGACTATCTCATAACATCCCAAGGCGGTATGTGTCAGATAGTGGGTACTGCCTGCTGCCATTATATAGAACCCTGTGGCCTATTGCAAGTCATGTATGATATCGAGCAGGATAAGAAGGTAAACGAAAAGTTTAGGAAAGTTATAACTCTCAGGATAACTGGAATTCAGATTTGCTTAGTTGGCTAAACCCAGCTAACTGGTTTAAGGGAATAGGTGGTTCCGTTTTATAGAATATTACATGTACACTACCGTTCAAAAGTTTAGGGTCACTTAGAAATATCCTTACTTTGGAAAGAAAAGCTCAGTTTTTTTCAATGAAGATAACATTAAATTTATCAGAAATACACTCTATACATTGTTAATGTGCTAAATGACTATTCTAGCTGCAAACGCCTGGTTTCTAATGCAATATCTACATAGGTGTATAGAGGCCCATTTCCAGCAACCATCACTCCAGTGTTCTAATGGTACATTGTGTTTGCTAACTGTGTTAGAAGGCTAATGGTTGATTAGAAAACACTTGAAAACCCTTGTGCAATTATGTTAGCCCTGCTGTAAACAATTTTGCTGTTTAGAGGAGATATAAAACTGACCTTCCTTTGAGCTAGTTGAGAATCTGGAGCATTACATTTGTGGGTTCGATTAAACTCTCAAAATGGCTAGAAAAAGAGAGCTTTCATGTGAAACTCGACAGTCTATTCTTGTTCTTAGAAATGAAGGCTATTCCATGCGAGAAATTGCCAAGAAACTGAATATTTCCAACAACAGTGTGTACTACTCCCTTCAGAGGACAGCACAAACAGGCTCTAACCAGAGTAGAAAGAGAAGTGGGAGGCCCCGCTGCACAACTGAGCAACAAGACAAGTACATTAGAGTCTCTAGTTTGAGAAATAGACGCCTCACAGGTCCTCAACTGGCAGCTTCATTAAATAATACCCGCAAAGCGCCAGTGTCAACATCTACAGTGAAGAGACGACTCCGGGATGCTGGCCTTCAGGGCAGAGTGGCAAAGAAAAAGCCATATCTGAGACTGGCTAATAAAAGGAAAAGATTAATATGGGCAAAAGCACACAGACATTGGACAGAGGAAGATTGGAAAAAAGTGTTATGGACAGACGAATCGAAGTTTGAGGTGTTTGGATCACACAGAACAACATTTGTGAGACGCAGAACAACTGAAAAGATGCTGGAAGAGTGCCTGACGCCATCTGTCAAGCATGGTGGAGGTAATGTGATGGTCTGGGGTTGCTTTGGTGCTGGTAAAGTGGGAGATTTGTACAAGGTAAAAGGGATTTTGAAAAGGAAGGCTATCACTCCATTTTGCAACGCCATGCCATACCCTGTGGACAGCGCTTGATTGGAGCCAATTTCATCCTACAACAGGACAATTACCCAAAGCACACCTCCAAATTATGCAAGAACTATTTAGGGAAGAAGCAGGCAGCTGGTATTCTATCTGTAATGGAGTGGCCAGCACAGTCACCAGATCTCAACCCCATAGAGCTGTTGTGGGAGCAGCTTGACCGTATGGTACGCAAGAAGTGCCCATCAAGCCAATCCAACTTATGGGAGGGGCTTCTGGAAGCATGGGGTGAAATTTCTCCCGATTACCTCATCAAATTAACAGCTAGAATGCCAAAGGTCTGCAATGCTGTAATTGCTGCAAATAGAGCATTCTTTGACGAAAGCAAAGTTTGAAGGAGAAAATTATTATTTCAAATAAAAATCATTATTTCTAACCTTGTCAATGTCTTGACTATATTTTCTAGTCATTTTGCAACTCATTTGATAAATATAAGTGTGAGTTTTCATGGAAAACACAAAATTGTCTGGGTGACCCCAAACTTTTGAACGGTAGTGTAGCTTTGTAGGTATTTATTATAGGAATACTTATTTATTTGATTGTTAATTTTTTATGCTGATGACAAAGTGTTGTAATGGTTATAAAAACCCAACGCAGATTAAAGTTCTATGTGTAGAAAAAGGAGAAACATTGGGACATAAAATAACTTCTACATCCTTTCTTCCAGTAACAGCTCACATGCCTCAATTCATCAATGATGATGGATGGATATGCGCCTACTGTGATGAATGAAACCCCTCTCAAGTCGACATATGTGTCCATCGTGGTGGTGTTAGGAAAGAATCAGATAATTAGGGATAGATTTGTGTGGCCAAGAAAACCCCACTCTTAGGTAAATGATTTATAGATGATCTGTGGGAAAGGATCTCAAATCAAGTTTGATGATCCCACTGTTTATGTGGCTACTCGTGTAATCCGTGATATACCACAGTTTCAGCTGTAACTCATGATAGGTAGATTCCCCAATATAATGGCCACTATACTAGGTTAGGAAAGGATAGGAGTATCCGAGTTTTCACCTTCAGAGGATATCGGTACCCATCGGGATAGAATAGTTGGATGCAGTATTTTGTCAAAAAGAGGGGAACTGTCAGAGTAATAAATCTAATACCTGTTAGATTTATATGGTATTAATATTATCTGCATTATATTCAAGGAGATATAAGATATGTTTTAAGATTCTCCATCATTTGAATACATAGGCTAAAGATGACGACACCAGGCATTCCAAACTGATAACTAGCAGATGTTCTTGAAGGGATTCTAGGAGGAAGAATCTTGTTACCTTATATAGAAGTGAACATACACATTGTATACTTGGCATCATCTGATTGGTTAATGTGTGTTAAGTGAAAGCATGAACCTATAAATAAAGGCTCCGTCCTCAGCCATTTTAGATTTCTGTACATAAAACCATTGTATGTGCAATCTCTCCCGATCGGTCATTTTTGTAAATATGAATGAATACTGGACAAATTCTGTTATGGAGAAAAGGAACTCAAGAGTGATGGGGATTAATTTCACAGTATGATATCTTACATTTTATGTATATCCATTATGATTCAACACTTTGGCACTGTGTCTCTTTGGAGTAGCTAGTTTCATGCCTTCCCTCAGGATTTTAGAAATTATAGCACTATGACTTGTAAGACTATATTTTTTGAGTTTTTTTCATTAAGATATTCTATACAGATATTCAACATTTTTTAAAAAAATGTTGATTTTGAAAAATAAATGGTGAGTTTGGGTATTTAGCAGAAGCAACAGGCCTTTTCATATATACTAATACTAAGCAAGGTATTTCACACAAATTAAGTTACATTTTTATGTGCCTGCATATTAATCTTGTTAATATTGTTTGTAAAAAGAAAAGCTTGCCTTACGCTTGTATGTGTTATGTCAAACTTGCCAGTTTCTACATAGCGTAAATTTCTGTGCACCCTGAAACAAACCTTATTAGGTGTTTTCCATGTAAAAGGTTAGTATATATATCTACCTATTATATTAATTTACTATATTCAGAGATGAACATGCTCCTCATCGTTTGGGGGCATACTGTGGCATCCATACCAGTTTTCATTCAATACCTCAACAAGAACTCTCTAAACCTGAAGTCCAAGGAAGCATCGCCCCGGTCATAATCCACTATCTAGATTTGGAACTTACGGGACAGGAACACGTCCCTTTATCACAAGCCATAAACGGGAAACACTGTCGTAGATTCCAGCAGCAGTAACCCATCTTACACTGTAAAAGCAATCCCTGTTGATAAGTTCATTAGAACGAGAAGAGCTTCTTCGGACAATAAGACATATTATAAAAAGCAGTGAGAAGTTTGTGGGAAACTGCCTAGAAGGGGATATAAACACTGTATGTAAGACAGAACAGTAAGTATTGCTCTTGGTAGAACACAGAAGTCCCTATTATTTGACAATAACATAAAGAAAAATAAACCAAGCGTCATGTCCATGGCCGCGGACTGTCAGACTCACTCACCTCCTGACGGCCGCAGCCATGGGTCTGCGAGCGCTGGCCCCAGTCTCCTCCTCAGGAGATGCCAGCGCTCACTTCCGCTTACCTCGGCCAGGTCCCGTAGGTTGCGCGTACGCTCATGCCCGCTCTTAACCCTTTAAGGACACGGACAATTTTGGCCATGAGGACAGAGCAATTTTTTTTACATTTCCCTCTTTGCATCCCGACGCTCTTAACTCTTTTATTTTTTGTACGACGTAGTTGTATGAGACTTTGTTTTTTGCGGGACGAGTTGTACTTTATGTAGGTACCATTTTTTGGTACAAATACCTTATCGTTTAATTTCTATAAATTTTTATTTTGGCAAAAATGCAGAAAAAAAGCAGTTCCGCTGCAGTTTTAATATTTATTTTTTTTACACCATACACCGATCATCATAAATAATGTTATACATTTGTTGTACAGGTTGTTACGGTCGTGGCGATACCAAATATGTCTATATTATTTCATGTTTTGGGACTTATATTTTAAAAAGTTTATTTATTATAAAAAAAATGTGTGTTTCTGTGTATTTTTTTTACTTTTTATTTATTTATTTATCATTAATTTTTTTTTACATTCATTTAACTTTTTTTTTTAATCCCATAAAGGGATTTATCATTTTGATTTTGATTTTGTAGCTGTAATGTACTGGCATAGATCTATATGCCAGTACATTAGCCTGTACTAATGTACCTCAGTATGCCCTAATAACAGGTAATATATTCAGACAGCCCTGGGGTCCTTTAATGGACTCTGGGCTGTCTGCCCATACAAGTTGTGGCCTTTGATCGCGTCACGGTTATTTTCTGTGACGCGATCAATGTGCAGTCCCTCCTCTTTGAACGCCGCGATCAGCTTTCATCGCGGCGTTCAAAGGGTTAACGGCGGATAGAAGTTTTTTATCTTCTCTCCGCTGTCAGAGCGGGGCCGTGGCTGTGTATTACAGCCGTTGCCCCGCTCTCAATCGCGCGCACAGACGGCTGTCACACAGGATGAGTATGCTCGTCCTAATGTGCGAAGTGCTTGCCGCTCAGGACGAGCATACTCGTCCTGTGTCGGCAACCAGTTAAAGGGCCAGCGCGCGCACCTGAAGTTAATATCAAAATTAGCCCATGAGTACCCTGGACTATAAGAAGGGCTCAGCCCCTTCCTCCCATGCCTGAGCATTGTTGTCTTACCAAAAATTTGTCTTAGCAAATGGTCTCCTAGTGTTTCCCAGTTTCCAGTGTTCCCCATTCCTGTACCTGTATCCTGTATCCTGTGCTATCCTGGTTAAGTGCCGTGCTGAGCTGAAGTCATGCTGTGTTATATATCACGCCTGTCCTGCCACACCACGATGTTTGAGGAGCCTGGACGAGCCTCGTCTGCAGCCGCATCCATGCTGAACCAATGCCAAGGAGACACCTCCATGGGCGAATACGCCATCCACTTCCGCACCCTGGTGGGAGAACTGTTGTGGAACAATGAGGCCCTGGTGGCTACTTTCTGGCAGGGACTGTCTCCTAAGATTAAGGACGAGCTTGCCGCTCCAGATCTACCGTCTACCCTGGATGACCTCTTCCTTCTGGCCGCCCGGATTGACATAAGGATCCGAGAACGGCTCCAAGAAGCTCGTCGGGAGGGAGGCCTTCCTAGTCCGGTCCCTACTTTGCAGCAACCCCTGCTGTCCTCAGATGCCGATCCTCCTAAGGAGTCTGTGAGGATGGACCAGTTCAAACTATCTACTGAGGAGAGACAACGCAGAGTCACCTCGGGACTCTGTTAATATTGCGGCCTCGGAGGCCATCTTGTGCATCTGTGTCCCCAAAAGCCCCAAAGCCTATGGTTGGTAGGAGAGACAAATTGGATAAAGAAGGACTTTCATCTAAATTGTCCATTCCCGTGACCATTATGTCCGGTGAAAAAATGCATCGGGTCTCTGCGTATCTGGACTCTGGTTCTGCGGCTAATTTCATTCGTAGAGACCTGTTGGATCTTCTCCAATTACCCACTACCCCTCTGGAGAGGCCATTGATGGTTGCATCTGTAAATGGACTACCTCTGCCAGACCCATTTGTAGCTGTGACCAAGCCGCTAAGCCTACAAGTAGGAGCTCTCCACTCCGAGCTTCTCTCGTTCTTTGTTTTGTCCAAGGCCATTAACCCCATGCTGCTGGGCCTGCCTTGGCTCCGACTACATGCCCCAGTCCTGGACTGGAACTCCAGTGGGGTCCAAAGTGTCTCAACCATTGCCTGGCACGGATTCGTTCGGCTCAGCCTCCTCTGCCTCGGTCATTGCCAGGATTGCCTGGTCATTATGCTGCATTCAGCAAGAGGGAGGCGGAGACGCTGCCCCCACACCGGGCTTATGACTGTCCTATCGAGCTGATTCCTGGTGCATCCCTTCCCCGTGGTTGGGTACATCCTCTCTCCTTGCCAGAGACTCTGTCCATGTACGCCTATGTTAAGGAGAACTTGGAGAGGGGCTTCATACGGAAGTTTCCTCCCCGGCAGGAGCTGGGTATTTCTTCGTCAAGAAAAAGGATGGTTCCCTGCATCTTTGTATTGACTACCGGGGTCTCAACCAGATCACGTTGAAAAATAAGTATCCGTTACCACTGATCTCAGAACTGTTTGATCGTATACGTAGTGTCAAGATTTTTTCAAACTAGACCTACGTGGGGCTTACAATCTAATCTGGATTCACCTGGGTGACGAATGGAAGACCGCATTTAACACCAGTGACGGTCACTATGAATATCTAGTAATGCCCTTCGGCCTGTGTAATGCTCCTGCGGTCTTCCAGGAGTTTGTTAATGACATCTTCCATGACCTCCTCTATGTTTGTGTTGTGTTCTATCTTGATGACATCTTGATTTTTTCTCCAGATCCTATAACTCATCAGAGACATGTCCGTCAAGTTTTGCTGCGGTTAAGGGAGAATCGCCTGTACGCCAAGTTGGAGAAGTGCATGTTTGAGAGAGATGTGCTACCCTTCCTGGGCTACATCGTCTTGAATCGAGGTCTCAAGATGGATTCTGCAAAGGTAAAGTCCATCCTGGAATGGCCACACCTTCAAGGCTTGAGGGCCATACAGCGCTTTCTGAGATTCACCAATTTTTACAGACAGTTCATTCCAAACTTCTCCTCACTGACATATCCTATCTCTAACCTCACCAAGAAGGGCATGAATGCCAATGTGTGGACTCCTGAGACAGAGTCCGCATTCAATAGCCTGAAGAGTGCCTTCACATCAGCCTCTATCCTCCATCATCCAGATGTTTCTCGACAATTCTCGTTGGAGGTGGACGCCTCCTCTGTGGTGCTGGTGCACTCCTGTTCCAGATAGGTTCCAAGGGCAAGTTAATGGTATGTGGATATTTCTCTAAGCTCTTCTCTTCCGCTGAACACAACTACTCGATTGGAGATCGGGAGTTACTGGCCATCAAATTGGCTCTGGAGGAGTGGAGACATCTACTAGAGGGCGCAGCTCATCCCATCTTGATTTTTACAGACCAAAAGAATCTCACCTATCTCCAGACAGCCCAATGGCTGAACCCTCATCAGGCCAGGTGGTCGCTGTTCTTTACCAGGTTCCAGTTTGAGCTCCATTATCGCCTGGTCGACAAGAATTTTAGGGCCGATGCCTTGTCCAGGTCATTCGAGACAGAGGACACCATGGAGATTCCACAGAATATTATCTACGCCACCTCATCTCCAAGCAGCATGATGACTGGGTACAGCTTCTTCCGTGGGCTGAGTTCTCATATAACAATCATGCTAGCGAGTCCACTAAAACCACACCGTTGTTCATTGTCTACGGCCAATACCCACAAATTCCTCTCCCGGTGCCCGTTATGTCCGAGGTACCAGCAGCTGATTCCGCTTTTAGAGACTTCCTGCAGATCTGGCAGCAGACCCGATCCTCCTTCCTACTGGCAGTCGACCGCATGAAATGGAAGGCAGAACGAGGAGAAAATAACCTCTTCAATTTCTCCCTGGCACGAGGGTCTGTCTGTCCTCCAGGAATATAAGACTGAGGAAGCCATCATACAAATTTGCTCCCAGGTACCTCGGACCCTTCGAGATCCTACAGCAGATCATCCCTGTCGCCTACATGCTTCTGCTGCCTCCTACCCTCAAGATCCCCAACTCCTTCCATGTCTCTCTCCTGAAGCCGGTAGTTCTGAACCGCTATACCAAGACTCCTAGCCCTACGGTTGCCTTCAGCGGTCCTTTAGACACCTACGAGGTTAAGGAGATCTTGGACACTAAGAAAGTAAAAGGAAAAACTTTTTATTTGGTGGATTGGAGGGGGTTTGGTCCTGAAGAGAGGTCCTCGGAGCCAGAGGAGAACCTCAATGCTCCTACCCTTCTAAAGAAGTTTCTCTCTCGCTCTGGCCCGAAGAGGAGGGGGTGTAAGAGGGGGGATACTGCGGGACGTCAGGGTCACTCACCTCCTGACGGCCGCAGCCGTGGGTCTGCAAGCGCTGGCCCCAGTCTCCTCCTCAGGAGACGGCAGTGCTCAATTCCGCTTACCTCGGCCGAGTACCGTAGTTAATGTCAAAATTAGCCCATGAGTATCCTGGACTATAAGAAGGGCTCAGCCCCTTCCTCAAATGCCTTAGTGCTGTTGTTGTACCAAAAGTTTGCCTAAGCAAATGGCCTCCTAGTGTTTCCAGGTTCCCAGTGTTCCCTGTTCCTGTACCTGTATCCTGTGCTATCCTGGTTAAGTGTCGTGCTGAGCAGAAGTCGTGCTGTGCTATATGCCACGCCTGTCCTGCCACACCACACCTGACGTTTGCCTGCTGTCTAGTCCCAGCCGAGCCTGTCTCGCTACTGTCCGAGCTGCCACAGGTAAACTATACGAACTATAGACTGTGACCTGCATCCTTTTGGCCAGCTGACATATCGTCAAGGCCAGGGGCATAACTAGGAAAGACTGGGCCCCATAGCAAACTTTTGACTGGGCCCCCCTCCCCTGGGTGTCACACAACCCCCCCCCCCCTTTGTAGATAGTGCCTTTTTTTACAGCCCCCCTGTAAATAACGCCATACAGCCCCCTCTGTAGATAACGCCATACAGCCCCCTCTGGAGATATCTACAAAGAGGGCTGTGTGGCATTATTTACAGGGGGGGGGGGCTGTATGGCGCCATCTACAGAGGGGGCTGTATGGCACTATCTACAGGGGGCTGTATGGCGTTCTCTACAGTGGGGGCTGTATGCTGCTATCTACAGAGGGGGCTGTATGGCGCTACCTACAGAGGGGGCTGTATGGCACTATCTACAGAGGGGGCTGTATGGCGCTATCTACAGAGGGGGCTGTATGGCGTTATCTACAGAGGGGGCTGTATGGCGCTATCTACAGGGGGCTGTATGGCGTTATCTACAGGGGGGCTGTATGGCGCTATCCACAGGGGGACTGTATACGTTCTCTACAGAGGGGGCTGTATGGCGTTATCTACAGGGGGGACTGTATGGCGTTATCTACAGGGGGACTGTATGGCGTTATCTACAGGGGGTCTGTATGGCATTTTCTACAGGGGGTTCTGTAGGGAACGCCATACAGCCCCCCCTGTAGGGAACGCCATACAGCCCCCCCTGTAGGGAACGCCATAAAGCACCCCCCTGTAGGGAACGCCATACAGCCCCCCCCCCTGTAGGGAACGCCATACAGCCCCCCTGTAGGGAACGCCATACAGCCCCCCCTGTAGGGAACGCCATACAGCCCCCCTGTAGGGAATGCCATACAGCCCCCCCTTTGGATAGCGCCATACAGCCCCCCCGGTAGGGAATGCTATACAGCCCCCCCTGTAAGGAACGCCATACAGCCCCCCCCCTGTAGGGAACGCTATACAGCGTCCCCAACCCCCCAAAAAAATGTGACCTACAGTGTGAGAAGACAAAAGACATGTATCCCCTATCCACAGGATAAGGGATACATGTGTGATCTCTGACAGCGATAGGGAGAACGGGGGACCGAAAGTCCCCCAAGTTCTCCATGACTAACCTCTGACTTCCGGCGTCTGCGCAGCTCAATAAAAATGAAAGGAGCGCTGGTCATGCATGCGCACAAGCGCGACCGGCGCTCCATTCATTTCTACGGAGCTGCCGACACAGACCCCGGAAGTCCGAGGTTTTTGATGGAGAACTTCAGGGGACTTTCAGTCCCCCGTTCTCCCTATCAATGCCAGCAATCACACATGTATCCCCTATCCTGTGGATAGGGGATACATGTCTTTTGTTTAATGGCAGAGCCGGGAGATACCTCCCTGCTCTACCGTAGTGTTCAGTGGCATCCCGCTGTAGCAGCCATAGCGGCTGCTAGCGAAGCCTCCTGCCATGGTGGGGACCCGTGCCGGCGGGCGACACTGGCCCCCTCATGCTGCGGGCCCCGTAGCAGCCGCTACGGCTGCTATAGCAGTAGTTACGCCACTGGTCAAGGCGGAACGGCCCAGTGGGTCCACGTACCCAAAGTGACAGCAAGCATGATATAGACCCTATTTTTTCCACGGCATATAGTGATAATTTTGATGCAATTAAAAATATCTTCTGCAGGAATCTCCCAATGCTATATAAAGATGACAAATTAAATTTGATACTTAAGAATGGGTGTCAAAGCATAGCAAGAAGAGGTAAAACATCAGGAGACATGCTCTCCCTGAGGGATTTTTCAAGTTTGCAACTAGATAAAAAATGGCTGTCCTAAAAAGGCATTTTCAAGTGTGGTGGAGCTAGATGCCAGAAACACACCACATGTAAATCTTCATGTGTCAATTCTACTTAAAAGATCAATGTATCATGTAATATATGTCATCCGTTCTATTCACATCATGTTATTTAATAATTATTGGCTGTACTATGAGGTAACTTAAAACTAGAATTTTCAAATATATATCGGTTAATGGTCAAAAAAAGTCTAATGCGTCAGATGCTGTCAAACATTTCATAGATGTACTGCACAAGTTTAACAAGTCTAGAAGAGGAGGAGATTGGAATAGACTTGAATTAAACAGGGAAAGCATCTGAGAGTAAGACAAGTTTTCAGGGCAATCGGGGCCTTTTCGATTTGCAAGGAATCTATCCGAATCGATTCAGACCCAAAATGAATTTCGGGAGATTTGCTAACTGTTGACTGCGATATACGCATTCTTATACACTTCCTTCCATTAAATGTTACAAATTAATGTCTAGCCCAACATGAAAATGACGAGTTCTGACAAATTGATGAAATTAGTTCTAGTGAACACCAAATTTAGACCCGATTCACATCTGCGTTGGCGGCTTCGTTAGGGGCCGCCGTCGCAGATCTGGCCAAGAATTCTGGAAAAAATAGTGAAGCATGCTGTGCTATTGTTTCTGTCAAAACCACGCAAACCCCAGCGGAAACCTAACCAAACCCATTAAAGTCCATGGGTTCCATCTGGCGCCGGTGACGATGCTTCTGGTATTTTCATTGTTCTGCTCCTCTGATGGAGCAGAACAACAGAAAGATCGAACAGATGTGAACCAGGCCTAAATTCCTTTCTAAGAAAAAGATTTATTGGCTATATTTTATCATTTAATATTGTACAGCAAGTCATAGAACTCTATGCGGCCAAATTTTTTTACCCTTGTTACTGTCGTTTGATCGAATTGGATGATATTTTTCTATCTCCTAATTAAAGTATGAAAATTATTTAAGAAATAAATGATTGTTTTTGTATATTTTACGAGGGCAGTAATAGAATTTTAAGTAATTATGGGGTTAAGAAGAAATAATTTCTACACTACAGACCAATATTTTACAGACACACTTTTAACACAATTATCCAACATGTTTTAATTTCATCAAGCTCAGTAGATAGCTATAGTATCATTATGAAACAAAATGTTAAAACATCTGTGTATAATGGGTTAATTAATTTTGGAAGCAATATTTTTATAACAATACTAATAAACCTCTAAAATAATATTTAGCATTTTAAAACTTATTAGGATTGCTTTTCTTTAAAGATTTTCTTTTCAGATTGGCAATGATGATAAGAGTCTCTGTGTCTCTGCTTTACTAAGCATTAGCAACATAATTGACAGAAGTCCTGGAGGGTTTTGTCATTTGTCAAACTAATTAATGGCCAACTAAAATTTAAATCCGCACTAAAGGTCATAGATGTTATTTAATAATAATGAGTGCAAGGGAAGTAATTGCTAAGTAACAGCCCTAAAATGAAACTGCTTCTATACAAATTGCAGTTGCCATGGACAGAATATGTAATGGTACTGAAAAAAGTAATATAATTCTTGTAAATACAGATGAAACTTCAATTTATCTAAATGAACACACTTTCCAACAACAATATGGTGGTAAGTGTATTACGAAGGTTTGGTATTCCAAGCCATAACCCACTAGAAATGTGTTCCGAATATATTAACCTCTGTGTTCTCTAATATACTGAAGAGAAATGAATCCTTTATGTCATACTGCCTCACCATGTGGCAGAGGAGAAATTTAATAATCAATGTAACATTTTCTTTGCTGAATTGTGTAGAGTATATAAATTCATTTAAGCAATTGTTCAGTGTCTTCAGTGTCAACAAGACTATATTTTAATACTTGAAAAACTTTGTGTAGTTCCTGTTTCAGTTAAATAAAAAAAAACTCCCCGCAAAATGTTTTTGGCTTTGATGTTTGTAATTCATGTGGCATAAATGATACAGTGGTTAGAAATCTTACTAATGGCAGGAATCTTGTAGTTTCAGTCCCTGTCCCGGGCTGCCGTTCGGTCACACGGTCACATGACCCCCACATTGACTAATTGAATGTTACAGCATCCGCTGTGTGGACAGGAAGTCAGTCTCTCTGTTCATTACTTTGAGAGCCTCAATTTGAGTCTCATAGAAATTAATAAAGAGACTGACATCCTATTAGTCAGAACGGGGGTCATGTGACTGAATGGCAGTACTTCTTTATCCCCTTCCCGCTCCTTGACGTACTATTACGTCATGGCAGCTGTATCGTTCGGCCGTCCTCCCGACACATACAGGAGCTGTGACGCTGCTGTCTTGTTCAGCAGCTGTCACAGCTCCTACAGCGGGGACCGATCGCTGTGTCCCCGCTGATTAACCCCTTAAAAGCCGCGTTCTATAGAGATCGCGGCTTTTTAGGGGTTAAGCTGCCATCGCCGGCCTGCTACGCGATAGCGGCCGGCGATGTTGACTATGGCAACCGGACACCAAACAATGGCGTCCGGCTATGCCATAGACGGAAGCCTAGTGGGTCCTGACAACGTCAGGACCCACTATGCTTGCTGTCAGTGAGTAGAATTAGAATTAGAGTAGAATTAGTATTAGAATAGCGATCAGGGCCTCCTGCCCTCATGTCCCCTAGTGGGACAAAGTAATAAAGTAAAAAAAAAGTAAAAAAAAGATGTGTAAAAATAAGAAAATAAAAGATTTAAAAGTATTAAAAGTAAAAATCCCACTTTTTCCCTTATCAGTCATTTATTATTAATAAAAATATATAAACAAACAAATAAACTATACATAATTGGTATCGCCGCGTCCGTAACGGCCTGAACTACAAAATTAGTTCATTATTTATCCCGCACGGTGAACGCCGTAAAATAAAATAATAATAAACCGAACCACAATCACAATTCTTTGGTCACTTCACCTCCCAAAAAATGGAATAAAAAGAGATCAAAAAGTCGCATGTACCTAAAAATGGTACTGATCGAAACTACAGTTCGTTACGCAAAAAATAAGTCCTCGCACGGCTTTATTGATTGAAAAATAAAAACGTTATGGCTCTTAGAATAAGGTAACACAAAAAGTGAATGATTGTTTACAAAACGTATTTTATTGTGCAAACGCCATAAGACATAAAAAAAACCTATAAGCATCTGGTATCGCCGTAATCGTATCGCCCCGCAGAATAAAGTGAATATGTCATTTATAGCGCACGGTGAACGCTGTAAAAAAAAAGAAAAAAAAAACAATAGTACAATTGCTGTTTTTTAGTCACCACGCCACCTAAAAATAGAATAAAAACTGATCAAAAAGCCGCATGCACCCCAAGAAAACTACAATGGATTCCTCAAGGGGTCTAGTTTCCAAATTGGGGTCACTTTTGGGGCGTTCCCAATGTTTTGGCACCACAAGACCTCTTCAAACCGGACATGGTGCCTAATAAAAAAGAGGCTTCAAAATCCACTAGGTGCTCATTTGCTTCGGAGGCCGGTGATTCAGTCCATTACCGCCCGAGGGCCACATGTGGGATATTTCTCTAAACTGCAGAATCTGGGCAATACGTATTAAGTTGCGTTTCTCTGATAAATCCTTTTGTGTTATAAGAAAAATGGTATAAAGAGTATTTTCTGACAAAAAAAAAAATGTAAATTTCACCTCTACTTTCTCTAAATTTTTGTGAAACACCTAAAGGGTTCATAAACTTTCTACATGCTGTTGTGAATACTTTGAGGGGTCTAGTTTCTAAAATGGGGTATTTGATAGGGGTTTCTAATATATGGGCCCCTCAAAGCAACTTCAGAACTGAACTGGAACCTAAAAAAATTAATAAATGAGGCAATACTTCGCTTCTTACATTATACTGATAATGAGCTGTGCCCACCCCGAGATGACCCCAGTTTTGACCATTTGTATAAACGGAGACCCCTATTAGACCGTTCCAGTGCCCGGTTTTCCCAAGCATACACCCCCGAGAAGTGTATTTCTATTGATGAGTCCCTGGTACATTTTAAAGGGAGGGTTCAATTCCGCGAGTACCTGCTGGGTAAGAGGGCAAGGTATGGCATGAAGATGTATAAGCTGTGAGAGTGCATCAGGGTATACCTACAGGTTTAGGATATATGAAGGAAAGGCCACCCCCAAACCAGACTGCATCCTGGACTACAATAGGTACATGGGAGGGATGGACTTGTAAGATCAAGCCCTGAAGCCCTACAGCGCCATGCGGTGTGGTATAAGAAGCTGGCCGGGCACATCATACAGATGGCATTGTACAATGCATACGTGCTACGTCGATGTGCAGGCCAGACGGGAACTTTCCTGGAATTTCAAGAGGTGATTATCAAGAACCTAATCTTTAGGGACCAAGAAGGGCGGGCACCCAGTACTTCTGGAAGCGAGGCCACACGCATCGTACCAGGGCAACACTTTCCAGGAGAAGTTCCCCAAACTGGCAAGAAGGGAAAAAGTCAAAAGAGGTGCAAAGTCTGCTATAAGAGGGCGATAATGGATGACACAATATATCAATGTGACACGTGTCCCGAATAACCAGAGCTCTGTATGAAAGTGTTTTAAAATTTATCATACATCCCTTGGTTTATAATTTACCCCAATTTTACTTACCCTGATGCACTCCACACAGCTTATCCCCCCTCGTCTTTCCCCTCTGGGCCCTGCTGTGTGTCCAGGCAGCTGATAACAGCCACATTTAGGGTATTGCCATACCCGGGAGAACCCACATTACAGTTTATGGGGTGTAGGTCTCCGGTCAAAATGCTCACTACACCTCTAGATGAATGCCTTAAGGGTGTAGTTTTTAAAACGGGGTCACTTCTTGCGGGTTTCAACTGTACTGGTACCTCAGGGGCTTCTGCATACATGACTTCGCACTAGAAAATCCGCAGTAGGCCAAATGGTGGTCCTTTCCTTCTGAGCCCTCCCATGGGCCCAAACGGCAGTTTATCACAACAAATGGGGTATTGCGGCACTCAGAACAAATTGCGCAACAGAATGGGGTATTTTGTTTCTTGTGAAAATAAGAAATTTTCAGCCAAAACTACATATTATTTGAAAAAAATAATTTTGTTTTCATTCCCAGCCCAATTCAAATAAGTTCTGTGAAAAAACTATGGGATCAAAATGGTCACAACACCCATAAATGAATTCCTTGAGGGGTGTAGTTTCCAAAATGGGGTCATTTGTGGTGGGTTTCTATTGCTTTGATACCTCTGGGGCTCTGCAAATGCGACATGGCACCCGAAAACCAATCCAGCAAAATCTGTACTCCAAAGAACACACAGCGCTCCTTTCCTTCTGAGCCCTCCCATGGGCCCAAACGGCAGTTTATCACCACAAATGGGGTATTGCCGCACTCAGGACAAATTGGGCAACAAAATGGAGTATTTTATTTCTTGTGAAAATAAGAATTTTTGAGCTAAAATGACATATTATTGGAAAAAATATATATTTTTTAAATTCCCAGCCCAATTCAAATAAGTTCTGTGAAGAAACTATGGAGTCTAAATGGTCACATTACCCATAAATGAATTCCTTGAGGGGTGTAGTTTCCAAAATGGGGTCACTTCTGGTGCGTTTCCATTGCTTTGATACCTCTGGGGCTCTGCAAATGCGACATGGCACCCGAAAACCAAACCAGCAAAATCTGTACTCCAAAGAACACACAGCGCTCCTTCCCTTCTGAGGCCTCCCATGGGCCCAAACGGCAGTTTATTGCCACAAATGGGGTATTGATGCACTCAGGAGAAATTGGGCAACAAAATTGAGTATTTTGTTCCCTGTGAAAATAAGAAATTTTGGTAAAAAATTACATCTTATTGGAAAAAATGTCATTTTTTTAATGTCACAGCCCAATTGAAATAGGTGCTGTGAAAAAACTGTGTAGTCAAAATGCTAACAACATCCATAAATGAATTCCTTGAGGGGTGTAGTTTCCAAAATGGGGTCACTTTTGGTGGGTTTCCATTGCTTTGATACCTCTGAGGCTCTGCAAGTGCGACATGGCACCCGAAAACCAATCCAGCAAAATCTGGACTCCAACAAACACATAGCGCTCCTTTCCTTCTGAGCCCTCCCATGGGCACAAACGGCAGTTTATCACCACAAATGGGGTATTGCCACACTAAGGACAAATTGGGCAACAAAATGGGGTATTTTGTTCCCTGTGAAAATAAGAAATTTTGATCACAAATGACATTTTATTGGAAAAAATTACATTTTTTTCATTTCAGAGCCCAATTCAAATACGTGCTGTGAAAAAACTGTGCGGTCAAAATGGTAACAACAACCCTAAATGAATTCCTTGAGGGGTGTAGTTTCCAAAATGGGGTCACTATTGGGGGATTCCTACTGTTTTGACACCTCAACACCTCTTCAAACCTGGCATGCTGCCTAAAATATATTCTAATAAAAAAGAGGACTCCAAATGCACTAGGTGCTTCTTTGCTTCTAGGGCTTGTGTTTTAGTCCACGAGCGCAGTAGGGCCACATGTGGGACATTTCTAAAAACTGCAGAATCAGGACAATACATATTTAGTAGTGTTTCTCTGGTAAAACCTTCTGTGTTACAGAAAAAAAAAATGAATAAAATTGAAATTCAGCAAGAAAAATGAAATTTGCAAATTTCACCTCCACTTTGCTTTAATTCCTGTGAAATGCCTGAAGGGTTAAAAAACGTTCTAACTGCTGTTTTGAATACTTTGAGCGGTCTAGTTTTTAAAATGGGGTGTTTTATCAGGGTTTCTAATACATAGGCCCCACAAAGCCACTTCAGAACTCAAGAGGTACCTTAAAAAAAAGGCTTATGAAATTTTCTTAAAAATATGAGAAATTGCTGTTTATGTTCTAAGCCTTGTAACGTCCAAGAAAAATAAAAGAATGTTCAAAAAACGATGCCAATATAAAGTAGACATATGGGAAATGTGAACTAGTAACTATTTTGGGTGGTATAACCGTCTGTTTTACAAGCAGATGCATTTAAATTCTGAAAAATGCAATTTTTTCAAAATTTTCTCTAAATTTTGCAAGTTTTCACCAATAAACACTGAATATATCGACCAAATTTTACCACGAACATGAAGCCCAATGTGTCACGAGAAAACAATCTCAGAATCGCTTGGGTAGGTTTAAGCATTCCGACGTTATTACCACATAAAGTGAAATATGTCAGATTTGAAAAATGGGCTCTGAGCCTTAAGGCCAAAACTAGGCTGCGTCCTTAAGGGGTTAATAGAGTAGCGCAAATTTCCCAAAATTAGTTTTGGGTCTGATTCGGTCAAATTGGCCGGCCAATTCGATTTTGTCCGAATAAATTCAATGTGAATTGAAAGTGCCCCGATTGCCCTGAAAACTCGTGTCTGACTCCCTGATGTCTTCTAGGACTGTAGCTAAGTAAAATCCATTCTCTTTCAAGCTCTTTAACTCCAAGCCATGTTGTGTCAAAGAGACAGCAATATATATGGGTAGAGGAAGGGTTAACTGTAGTGCATTTTGGGAAGGCTGCTTGCAGTGCATTATAGGGACGCCCTACTGAGGTCACGTGATTATTTTTCTGATCTGTAAAATGTTGGCTGGCGCTCGCCAATGGCAGCAATTTTCCCGTAAACCACAAAGGTTTTGGAATTTGCCAAATTCAAAGCTTTTGGAAAATTTTAACCAAATTCTATTCATGTAAAATTGATTCTCTCATCTCTATTAATTAACAATTCTTTTATTTCCTTTTTTCCCATTATAATTTTTGTTAAAATAGCTTGAAAATAACCCTGATGCATATACATAACATACATTAAGGATATAAACTAATGAGTTGCCCAGGTTCTAGGGGGGAAAAAAGACAATTTAAAGCAATCATTTCATACCTTTTTCTGGCCATACGAAACTGGCATACATTTTTTTTTTGTCCAAGGACAAAACAAAACATATATAACTCTGTTTCATTTACATCAGCAGTTCTGTATGCATTGTTGGCCATAAAGACATGAAGAACAATTTGAATGCTTCTGTCCATTAGAGATGAGCGAACCGGGACAACCGAACCCGGTTTCGGTCCGAACTTCCGGTAAAGTTCGGTTCGCAGCGAATCCGAACTTCACCGGGTTCGGCCGAACCCGTTTTGACCGAACCCGGTCAAAAACATTATACAAATCGGCAGCCACTTATCTCTATCAATCACTGATAGAGAAAAGAGGCTGCTGATTAAAAATAAAATAAAAAGCATTTCATACGTACCCGGTCGTTGTCTTGTTGACGAGTCCCTCTTCTTCCTCCAGTCCGACCTTTTCTGACGCGGCAGCCTGTGATTGGCTGCAGAGGCCTCTGCAGCCTGTGATTGGCTGCAGAGGCCGCGGCAGCCTGTGATTGGCTGCAGCGCTCACATGGGCTGCATCGTCATCAAGGAATGTCGGGCCGGATGTCGAGAGGGACGCGTCACCAAGGCAACGGCCAGGAGACCGGACTGGAGGAAGCAGAAAGTTCTCGGTAAGTATGAACGTCTTTTTTTTTACAGGTACTGTGATCGGTAGTCACTGTCCAGGGTACTGAAACAGTTACTGCCGATCAGTTAACTCTTTCAACACCCCGGACAGTGACTATTTAGGGTATGTGCACACACACTAATTACGTCCGTAAATGACGGACGTATTTCGGCCGCAAGTACCGGACCGAACACAGTGCAGGGAGCCGGGCTCCTAGCATCATAGTTATGTACGATGCTAGGAGTCCCTGCCTCTCTGCAGGACAACTGTCCCGTACTGTAATCATGTTTTCAGTACGGGACAGTAGTTCCACGGAGAGGCAGGGACTCCTAGCATCGTACATAAATATGATGCTAGGAGCCCGGCTCCCTGCAGGGTGTTCGGTCCGGTACTTGCGGCCGAAATACGTCCGTCAATTACGGACATAATTAGTGTGTGTGCACATACCCTTACTGACGTCGCCTAGCAACGCTGCCGTAATGACGGGTGCACACATGTAGCCACCCGTCATTACGGGGCCTCATGCACACGACCATAAAAACACCCGTTATCACGTGTCGTAATTACGACCCGAAATAGCGGGCCCATAGACTTCTGTTAGCCACGGGTACCTTCCCGTTTTCTCACGGGAAGGTGCCCGTGCCGTTAAAAAGATAGAACATGTTCTATTTTTTTATTTTACGGGCCGTGCGCGTAATTACGACTCGTAACTACGAGCACGGCCGGCCGGCCACGGGCAGCCGGCCGCTTTTGCGAACCGTGCTGTCATTATAATTATAGCAGCACGGCCCGTAAAATAGAAAAATAGAACATGTTCTATTTTTTTAACGGCACGGGCACCTTCCCGTGAGAATACGGAAAGGTACCCGTGGGTAACAGAAGTCTATGAGCCCGTTATTGCGGGTCGTAATTACGACCCGCAATAACGGGTGTTTTTACGGTCGTGTGCATGATGGGAGCACGGGTCGGAAAAACGAACGGCTGCCCGTGCTCATCTCCTGAAATAATCTGTGCTGCCTTAAACTCTGTGGACAGGTCAGGATCCTGTTTCTTTTAAATGCTGCTAGGGAACCCGCTCGATCCACTATATAAGGCTACGCTACAGTGCAGCATTTAAAAGAAACAGGATCCTGACCTGTCCACAGAGTTTAAGGCAGCACAGAGTATTTCAGGAGATGAGCGTGCAGATTCAGTGCTGTTGTGAACTCTGCTCTTACCATTACGTAGCTCTCAGTCTGTTACCTCTCCTCCACTCCTGTCCTCAAGAACACCTTCACATGATTGGCAAGTCACCACGTAATGGTAAGAGCAGAGTTCACAGCAGCACAGAGTATTTCAGGAGATGAGCGTGCGGATCTTGTGCGTGGTGGTGACTTGCCAATCATGTGAACGTGTTATAGAGGACAGGAGTGGAGGAGATGTAACAGACTGAGCTACGTAATGGTAAGAACAGAGTTCACAGCAGCACAGAGTATTTCAGGAGAGGAGCGTGCAGATTCAGTGCTGCTGTGAACTCTGCTCTTACCATTACGTAGCTCAGTCTGTTACCTCTCCTCCACTCCTGTCCTCAATAACACCTTCACATGATTGGCAAGTCACCACCCCGCACAAGATCCGCACGCTCATCTCCTGAAATACTCTGTGCTGCTGTGAACTCTGCTCTTACCATTACGTGGTGACTTGCCAATCATGTGAAGGTGTTCTTGAGGACAGGAGTGGAGGAGAGGTAACAGACTGAGAGCTACGTAATGGTAAGAGCAGAGTTCGCAGCAGCACTGAATCTGCACGCTCATCTCCTGAAATACTCTGTGCTGCCTTAAACTCTATGGACAGGTCAGGATCCTGTTTCTTTTAAATGCTGCACTGTAGCGCAGCCTTATATAGTGGATCGAGCGGGTTCCCCAGCAGCATTTAAAAGAAACCGTGTTTGTGTATATATGTGTGTTTGGGTATGTGACTTTGTCTGTTTTTGTTTTTATATGTGTGTGTGTATATATGGGTGTGTTTGTGTATATGTGTTTTGTGTATATGTTTGTGTATATATGGGTGTATTTGTGTATATGTTTGTGTGTAGATGTTTGTGTGTGTTTTTGTATATGTGTGTATATGGGTGTGTGTTTGTGTGTATATATGGGTGTGTTTGTGTATATGTGTTTGTGTATATGTGTGTTTGGGTATGTGTGTTTTTGTTTGTATATGTGTTTGTGTATATGTGTTCGTGTATGTGTGTATAACTGTGTGTGTGTGTGTTTGGATATGTGTGTTTTTGTTTGTATATGTGTGAGTTCGTGTATATGTGTGTTTGTCTGTTTATGTGTGTGTGTATATCTTGTTGTGTTTGTGTATATATGTGTGTGTCTGTGTATGGTTGTTTGTTTGTGTGTGCGTGTATATATGTGTGTAGATGAGTAGAAGTATTGGTATTGTTCACATTGATAACTGTTTTTTTATGTTGTTGCAGATTTTGATGTACCGATTGGACTACGTCTTCGATTCGTTGGACTACTGCGTAGATCTGCGTTTTTTCAAATTTTAATAAAATGGTTAACGAGGGTTTTGTTGGGGATTTCTTATTTCAATAAAAAAGAATTGTCTTTGTGTTTTTTTTTCAAACTTTATTAGTGCCTAGATAATGGCAGTTGGCTGATTGACAGCGTCCATTATTAAGGCGGTACTTAGTGTTAGCCGGTGCAGAGGCTAGCACTAACCACCCATTATTACCCCGGTACCCACCACCACCAGGGGTGCCGGGAAGAGCTTGGTACGATCCAGTACCCGACCATCTGTTGTGATGGTCGGGTACTGGGGCGGCCGTAGGCTGGTATTATGAGGCTGGGAAGGGCCAAAATCAGTGGACCTTCCCACCCTTGTAATGCTAGGCTGCTGCTGCTGTGTTGTATCGGGCTGGTTATAAAAATGGGGGGGACCCCACGTCGTTTTTTTTGTGGAATTTAACAAATTTAGCAATAGACGGGTCCCCCACATTTTTAATAACCAGCCATATACAAGGCCGCAGCAGTCTGGCATTACATGGGTGGGAAGGGCCACTGGTTTTGTCCATTCCCAGGCTAATAACACTGTGTTGTATGTGGCTGGTTATGATAAATTGGGTGGAACCCCATGTCTTTTTAAAAAAAAAAATGTAAATAAATAATTAAAAAAAATGACGTGGGGTCCCCCCCACTTTTATAACCAGCCAGATACAACACAGCAGCAGCAGCCTAGCATTACAAGGGTGGGAAGGTCCACTGTTTTTGGCCCTTCCCAGCCTCATAATACCAGCCTGCGGCCGCCCCAGGACCCGACCATCACAACAGATGGTCGGGTACTGGATCGTACCTGGCTCTTCCCGGCACCCCTGGTGGTTTTGGGTACCGGGGTAATAATGGTGGTTAGTGTTAGCCTCTGCACCGGCTAACACTAAGCCTCGCATTAGTAATGGATGTTGTCACTCAGACAGCGGCCATTACTAAAGTGGTAATAATAAAATTTGAAAAGAAAAAGACAAAGATATAGATAAAATATTTTATTGAAATAAAGCACCCCCAACACAACCCTCATTAACCATTTTATTGTAGAAAAAAAAAACGTCATCTAAGTAGTCCTCGAAACCGACGTAGTCCAAACACCAAACCTGTAAAAAAATAAAATAATGAAATAAAACATGTCGTAGGCTTAGATTCAGTTTAAGGTGTGATACTGACTGTTATACCATGTATAGAAGCCTGCCGTGAAGTTGACTTAGATACAGGGCGCCAGCAGACAGTATCATACATGGCCATACAGACATATATACAAACAAACATACATGCAAACATACATACATACATATATACAAACATACATACATATATACAAGCATGCACATATATACATGCAAATATACATACATGCAAACATACACACATATATACATGCAAACTATCATACATACATGCATACACACACACATGAAAACATACATACATACAAACAAACATGCAAAGATACATACATACATATATACAAGCATGCACAAATATACATGCAAACATAAATACATGCAAACATAATTACATACATGCACATATATATAAACATACATGCAAACATACATGCAAAAATAAAAACATGCAAACATACATACATGCACATATATACATACATACATGACAACATACATACAAACATACATGACAACATACATACATGCAAACATACATACACACATGCAAACATATACACATGCAAATATACATACAAACATGCACATGTATACATACATGCCAACATACATGCAAACATACATGCACATATATACATACATACATGACAACATACATACATACATGCAAATATACATACATACACACATGCACATATATACATACATGCCAACATACATGCACATATATACATACATGACAACATACATACATACATGACAACATACATACATATATATACACACATGCAAATATACATACATACATGCAAACATACATTCATGCAAACACACATACATGCAAACATACATACATGCAAACATACATACATACAAATATACATACACACATGCACATATATACATACATGACAACATACATACATACATGACAACATACATGCAAAAATACATACATGCAAACATACATACATACATGCAAATATATACATGCAAATATACATACAAACATGCACATATATACATACATGCCAACATACATGCACAGATATACATACATACATACATGACAACATACATACATGCCAACATACATACATACATGCCAAAAAATAATAATAATACGTTCATACTTACTTTCCTCCTGTCCGGCCTCCAGCGATGACGTTTCATCCATGTCGCCGCTGCAGCCTGTGATTGGCTGCAGAGGCGGTCACGTGGGATGAAGCGTCATCCTGACGTGCGTGACCGCCACTACAGCCTGTGATTGGCTGCAGCGGCGAAAGGGATGAAACGTCATCGCTGGAGGCCGGACAGGAGGAAAGTAAGTACGAACGTATAATTTTTATTTTTTTATTACATTTAAATGGTATTTTCCGCGCGCCGAGCATGTACTGTGAAGGTTGCTGAAAGAGTTAGTGCAGCCCATTAACTCTATCAGCACCCTGGACAGTAGCATGCTCGGCGCACGTAAGTGACAGGTTCGGTCAGAACTAGTTCGGTCCGAACCGAACTTTTTTGTGAAATTCGGCGAACTAGCCGAACCGAACTTTTGATAAGTTCGCTCATCTCTACTGTCCATTGCACTCTAATGAGAATTAGCAGCTTTTTATTTTTCATTTTGGAATTAAAGAATGAAAAAGACTTTGCTTTTATGAAGGCATTTATGTTTTTTTCTATATACCTTATTGACATATGGAAAAAGAAGTAGAAAAAAAGTACATTATATATCACTGCCCTGGAGGATTCAAAAACTATATTCATATATATATATATATATATATATATATATATATAAATTCTAGCTCCGAGAGCTCTAACATCTCTATTATTGCGGTTTTGATGCCTTTGAATAGTTTCTTCAGGCTGTTCCTATTTTCTGTTTCTAAGTTGTCTTTGTGCCTTTAGATTGCTGAGACATAGTTACATAGTTAGTACGGTTGAAAAAAGACATATGTCCATCAAGTTCAACCAAGGCATAGAGGAAAGGGAAGGGATGAAGCAGAAATTCTACACATTGACATAGAAGCTGATATTTTTTTGTTTTAGGAAATAATCAAAGCCTTTTTTAAAGCCATCTACTGTAGCTAGTGTGACCAGCTCCTGCAGTAGGCTATTCCACAGATTCACAGTTCTCACAGTAAAAAAGGCTTGTCGCCTCCGCAGATCGAACCTTTTTTTTCTCCCGACGGAGGGAGGACCCCCTTGTTTTTTTGGGGGGTTTTACATGGAACAGGACTTCACCATATTTGTTGTATGTGCCATTCAACCCCCTTTAGTCGTCTCTTTTCAAGGCTAAATAGGTTTAATTCTTTTTTAATCTTTACTCTTAACTTAGGTTCTTCATCACCCTCATTAGTTTAGTTGCTCTTCTTTGTATTTTTTCCAAATCCAGGGAATCCTTTTTATGAACTGGAGCCCAGAACTGAACTGCATATTCTATATGACGCTGCACTAATGCTTTGTAAAGTGGTAATATTATATCCCTGTCCCACGAGTCCATGCCTCTTTTAATACACAACAATATCTTGCTGGCCTTAGAAGCAGCTGATTGACATTGCATGCTGTTATTTAGTTTATGATCTACAAGTACACCCAGATCCTTCTCAACAAGTGACTCTCCCAGTATATCTCTCTCTAGGACATATGATACATGCAGATTATTGGTACCCAGTTGCATAACTTTATATTTATCTACATTAAACCTAATTTGCCAAGTGGATGCCCAAACACTTAGTGTGTCCAAATCAGCTTGCAATTTTACGAACATCTTCCATAGACTGAACAATACTACATAGCTTGTTGTCATCTGCAAAAATAGAAATAGTGCTATTAATTCTATCCTCTATATCATTTATAAATAAGTTGAATAATAGTGGTCCCAGCACTGAACCCTGGGGTACACCACTTATAACCGGGGACCATTCAGAGTAGGAATCACTGACCACAACTCTCTAGATACGGTCCTTGAGACAATATTCAATCCATTTACAAACTATTCTTAAAGTCCTTAATTTACCCATTAGACGTCTATGAGGGACAGTGTGAAATGCCTTTGCAAAGTCCAAAAACGCTATATCCACAGTGGCCTCTCTATCTAGGCTTCTGCTCACCTCTTCATAAAAACAAATCAGGTTGGATGGACAACTTCTGTCCTTAGTAAAACCATGCTGGCTGTCACTTATAATACTATTTTTTGGCACATACTACTCTATATAGTCCCTCAATAGCCCCTTAAACATTACCCGTGCAAGACCTAGAGCCCTTTTTTAAAATAGGCACCACATTTGCCCTGTGCCAGTTCCTTGGCACTATACCAATCACTAAAGAATCTCTAAATATTATGAAAAGGGGGACAAAAATAACTGAACTAAGTTTTTTAAGAGCTGTAGGGTGTAACCCATCTGGCCTCGGAGCCTTATGCACATTTATTTTATTTAACTTAGCTTCGACCATATCTGCATCCAGCCAATTAACTATATTAGTTGATGTATTGCCAGCACTGGCACCAGCTACATCAGCTACTCTTTCTTCTGTTGTATATATAGAGCTAAAGAACCCATTTAGTAACTCTGCCTTATCTTGATCCCCTGTGACCTAGTCCCCATTACCACTATTTAGGAGTCCTACATGTTCAGACCTTGGCTTTTTTGCATTTATATAATTGAAGAATTTGTGGGAATATGTTTTACTATCCTTGGCCACCTGCCTTTCATTTTGTGTTTTTGTTGATTTTACAACTTTTTTTTTTTACAGATTTTATTAAGCTCTTTATAATTTACAAAGGCTACAGCTGTACCCTCAGATTTTTATTTTTTTAAATGCTTTTTTTGTCATGTATTGCCTTTTTTAGAGAAGGTTTAAGCCATGAGGGGTTTAATGTTAGTCGTTTATACTTGTTACCTATAGGAATAAATTTTGCACTATAATTATACAAAGTGAATTTTAAGCACCTGTTTTTTCGGGGCTCATGTTGTGTGTTTCTGCTATATTTGCATTACGCGTTCGCTGAGATTCAGCTTCAATTTGTTGTGTGTGATTTCATTATGATGATCACAGGAACAATGAAGCTCAGCATTTCCTTCATCTGCACATCGTTGTTGCCGCCTCGTTCTGTCATTATTGGCTTTTCAGCATTTAGCATCAGCTTGTTAATTTACGGTTAACTGCATTTTTGGACTTTGCATTGTTTATATAAGTGAAGTATTATGGTTGTCTGCAGGGTGTTCACCCACCCAGACTTGCACACACCATTCGACCTTTGGCATTCAGTTAACAGGGTTACATGACATCCATTGGCTAACTGAATAGGAATACTGGTGGAATTATTGTTGTTTTTGCAACAGCTCATTCACTGTGTGTATGCAGAGGCGTAGCTAGGTTTTCCAGCACCCGAGGCAAAGATTCAGTTTGGCACCGCCAACCTTTTTTCTGACATCTCCTTCCCCCTCGCCATATTTGTTTTCTCTACCAATCAATGACGTGTCATTTATTTTCCACATTTTTTTTAATTTAACATGAGGATTAAAAAACGTTTGTACATTTTACAAACAATATAGTTCTTTAAACAACACCAGAACCAAGCTGATTACATATATACAGCACCAGAACAAAGCTGAATACATATATACAGCACTAAAACAAAGCTCAGTACATAAATACAGCATCAGAACCAAGCTAAGTACATAAATACAGCTCCAGTACCAAGCTCTGTATATATATACAGCGCCAGAACAAAGCTCATTACATATATACAGCACCAGAACCCAGCTCATTACATATATACAGTACCAGAACAAATCTCAGTACATAAATACAGCTCCAGAACCAAGATTATTACATATATACAGCACCAGAACAAAGCTCAGTACATAAATACAACTCCAGAACCAAGCTAGTACATAAATTCAGCAACATAAAAAAGCTCAGTACATTTATATACAGTACCACAACCAAACTCAGTACATATATATATATATATATATATATATATATATATATATATATATATATATATATATATACAACACCAGCACAAATACAGCTCAATTTAGTGTAACCCCTGCCATATAGGTTTGCACTAAATTATTTCCAGCTCCCAGCATGGGCCAAACAATGGTAAGGATATGCTGGGAGATGCTGTTTCACCAAAAAAAAATGATATCATAATCATACCACCCATCATCTCACTACAGATCATACAGTGACTACAGTACTGATTAGAGGCAGAATAAACATTACATTAAGTGACTCAGCGGTGATGTCACAGATTCTAGTTATTTTTTTTCCATCCAGTCCAGACCACTATGATGACTTCTCCCGGTCACAGCCCATTTCTGCAGTTTGCCGCTCAGATGTCTTCAGCTTCTCACTTTTCAAACATTTCTTCACCTATAAACAAAGATAAAGTTCTCATTATACCACACACTATGCCCCTAAATATAATAGCGCCGTACATTGCACCTCTAATTATAATAGCACCATACACTATGTCCCACACACACCGTGCCCCCTGTAGATAGTGCCTGCCATAGAGCCCCCTGTAGACAGTGCCCCCATACAGCCCACCCTTGTATATAGTGTCCCACATATAGCTCCCCTATAGTGCTCCAGAGATAGCCCACCACTGTATATAGCCCGCTGTAGATATAGCCCACCCTTGTATATAGTGCTCCACATATAGCCCGCCCCTGTATATAGCACTCCACAGATAGCCCACTCCTGTATATAGCCCCCTGTAGATATATCCCACCCTGTCTATAGTGCTCCACATATAGCCCACCTCTGTATATAGTGCTCCACATATAGCCCACACCAGTATATAGCCCCCATAGATAGAGCCCCCCGTAGATAAAGCCAACCCCCCGTAGATAAAGCCACCTCCACGTAGATAATGCCACACACTTTTTTTATAAGGATAAAAAAACAAACTATACAGCTCGATGCAAGAGGCGAGATGACGTGATCGCTCCACTTGCGTCTATCAAAGGCACTGATTGGCAGGGTAGAATGACTTTCCCTGTCAATCAGCACCTTTCTATGATGCAAGAGGCGCAAAGTATCGCGCCACTTCATTCGTAGAAAAGTGCTGAATGGCCGGGCACGGAACGTACCCGGCCATTCATTGCTTCTAATTGTACCTGTGTCCTATAGACACACACACACCTGTAGATACTGCCACACATGGCCCCTTGTAGATAGTGCCACACAGCATCGATGTGTAGACAGTGCCACACACCACTGTAGATAGTGCCCCACATCCCACCTTCTAGGAAGTGCCATACTCCCCCTGTAGAAAGTGCCACATACCCCTCTTGTAGATAGGGCCACACAGCCCCTCCTTGTAGACAGTGCCATACAAACCCTGTAGATAGTGACACACACCCCACCTTGTAGAAAGTGTCACACACATCCCTGTAGATAGTGCCGCTCACATACACCCCCCCTGTAGATAGTGCCACATACCCCTCTTGTAGATAGTGCCACACAGCCGCTCTTGTAGATAGTGCCCCCCCAAACAAATAAACATTTTTTACTCACCTAGCCCCATTCCCACGACGAACGGAACTGATCTGCCTATAAGAAGCTAAGACGGGACCCTTGCGTAGGCCGGCATGATCCAGTGATGTCATCGTGCCGGCCTACACAGGGATCCTGTCCTAGCGCCTTATCTTAGTTATAATAGTTATTTAAAATAACTGACTTGAAACTTAAAGCACCAGGACAGGAAGGACCTCACCACTGTAGCTTGTGCCACACATGGCCGCTTGTAGACAGTGTCACACACACCCTTGTAGATAGTGACATACACCCCACCTTGTAGAAAGTGCCACACACACACCCCTGTAGATAGTGCCACACACATACACAAACCCCTGTAGATAGTGCCACATGCCCCTCCTGCAATAATAACATTGTACTCACCTAGCCCCGTTCCCATGACGAACGGAGCTGATCCAGTTATGAGACGGCAAGACGGGACCCTTGCGTAGGCCGGCCTGATCCAGTGTTGTCATCGCGCCGGCCTGTACAGGGATCGTGTCCTAGCGTCTTACAGGCTGCAGGCCTAACGTGGCCTGTAGCCTAGTGAATGGCAGAGCAGGAAGCTATCACCCTGCTCTGCCATAGTATTCAATTGTATCTGCGTCCTGTAAGACATATACAGGTCAGGGAAGGCAACGATCCAAAAAGTTAGGAAAAGTTCTAGGTCAATTAGACATAATGTAAAGGAACCTTATTGCTCAAGAATGGTTTGGCATTTCTTAGCAGTTTTAAAAAATTATAGATGACCAGCCACATGTAGAGCAGTGACGAGCTGACATGGGCCACTCTAAGATGTAACAGAGTAAGCACAAGCCAGTATGGAGAGACTAGCAGGGGCGGAGACAGTGAGACAAGGAGATGGACGTTGGCTGCACAGAAAGGTGAAAATTTGGAAATGGGATCTGTGAGCTAAAGCTGAAAAAATTCCTCAAAATTTTCTAGACAATTTTGGACAACACATTCTATGGTTTTTCATTTTTTTATTTTTTTTACATAGAAGTAGTTAGCCATGTCATTAGGAGAAGATGTTGGAAAGATATAAGGGGTCTAAAGGATTCCCCCGTCTCAAGTGTGGACTTATTCTAGCCTTGCTTTAAAGTTGGAATTGTTATGTGTTTGCCTGCTTTAAACCCTTCATTGTTTCAGCAAAATACTTTATTAATGATGATGACTATAAGGTTGTGATGCTATGTTTATTGCATGTTATATGGTGCAGGACCTGTGGTCATCTAATCATACTGTGCAGGTCCTCAAGTCTGTGATATACAGTACTCGACATGCTGTTGCTGGCAGGTTGTGGTGGTTTTCCTTTATTGGCGGGGGGTGGGGGTTAGGCCCTGGATGTTATTACTAAGGTGGCAGGTCCCTTTAAGTTAAACTTTGCAGTTTGTGGAGCGCTGAGGCATAAGGACACTGTAGCAGGCCACCTCAAGTACCCGAGGAGGTACCGTGCAATGTATGAGAACCATCCTATCCCTAGTTTTGCTGTCTGTGCGCATCTCGCTGACGAGCCACTGCCAGAGACTGTGGGAGAGCATTTAAAGTGGAAGTCACCACAGCCAACCACTGTAAATAGTTGTTTGCAAGAGACTGTAACTTAGATTTTTTGTCAATTGTAGAACCAGCAAGTGTATTGTACCTTTGTAATTAACCACCACGTTTAAAGTGCCTATTCAGAGGAAAGTGAATTAAGTTGCAAGAACTGTGCTATACTTGTGCATTAATTCCTATTGCGGGGCAGTCAACATCAGACCCCCTTGACTACAATACACTGATCCAGTTCCTTTACAGACTAACACTCCTAAATACGATGGCGTTCTTCATCTTTATGCTGACACAACTAATCCAACCTAACATTACAGGGGTTATACAAGTGGTGAAAAAAACCCAAAACAGAATAAGCACTTGCCTCTTCTTCAGACGTTTTTTGCGCCACTCGCGATTTTCGCAACGTTTTTCGCTGCATTTTTTACGGCCATTTTTGGAGCTTTTTTCAATAGAGTCTATGGAAAACGGCTCCAAAAATGTCCCAAGAAGTGTCCTGCACTTCTTTTTCGCGGCCGTTTTTTTACGCGAACAGAACGGCGTTTTCCCATTGAAATCAATGGGCAAATGTTTGGAGGCGTTCTGCTTCCAATTTTTCAGCCGTTTTTCGGGCGTTTATGGCAGTTGACAGAGACGTGTAAAATAAAGGCTTGTGGGAACAGAACATCGTAAAACCAATTGCAGGCAATAGGCAGATGTTTGTAGGCGTATTAGTTGCATTTTTCAGGCGTAATTCGAGGCGTAAAACGTGTGAACATACCCTTTCTCTTCTCTTCTGTGGAAATCGGACAAGACAGGCTAGCCTTACTCCTTAAGCACATTAATAAAGCTTGGGCGCCCATGACCATGTTGTGATTTAACCAGTTATCCTACTTTGAGCTACTTTTGGCAGGTATTAACCACTTCATTCCAGGAAATCCCCACAAGACCTACCATTTTGGAGATGCTCTGACCCAATCATCTAGCTATATCAATTTGGCCCTTGTTAAATGTGGCGAATGATTTGGATTGCCGCATTTAAGGGTTTTGTAGCACATCGGCACCCCCATGATGCAATCGCAGGCATTGTTGGCATGGCAACTGTAGGCTTCGGGATCTGCCATGTATGGAAGCTTATCAGCACCAGCCTCCAGCTGGTCCTGATAGGCTTCCTATTAGCATCACTGTGAGCATCACACTGACAGTTAAAATACATTACACTACATAGGTAGTGTAATGTATTATAGCAGCGATCAGCGCTGCAGGTCTTCAAGTCCCCTAGTGGGACAAAAAAATTAAGTTAATAAAAATGTTTTCAAAAAAAGTGTAAAAATTAAAGTTATAAGTTAAGAAAAAAACTGCTTTTTTTCCTATAATAATTCTTTTATTATAGCAAAAAAACAAAAATGTTAAAAACGTACACATAGTTTGTATTACAGCGTTCGTAACAATCCAAAATTATAAAACTATAATGTTATTTTTCCGCAGGGTAAAACACTGCAACAAAAAAAAACAATGCCAGTATCGCTATTTTTTGGTTACCACCCTTCCCAAAATATAGAAAAGTGACTGAAAAAGTGATTATATCATGGAAAAGCTGCAAAACATAAAAAACTATATACATATGGTATCGCTATAATTGTATTGACCGCAGAATAAAGGGAAATTGTCATTTATAGCCCAAGATGAAAACTGTAAAATAAATATAAAAAAAAAACATTGTCAGAATTGCTTGTTTTTGGTCACCTTGCTTGCCCAAAAATTTAATAAAAAGTGATAGAAAAATCTCATTTTCCCCAATATGGTACCAATAACGGCTACAGATTGTCCCTCAACAAATAAGCCCCAACCCAGCTCCGTTAGAGAAACAATTAAAAAGTTCTGTCCCTCAGAATATAGCGACAAGAAATATGCAGAGTGTTCCAAAAGCAGATAAGATCTGGAACCATATATCAGAGCGACACTGGCCACACCATCTGTGTATTTTTATTTATTTACAGCATTATTATAACTTCTTATTATGCCCTGATGAACTCTGCCCACTGTCAAAGTCATGAACAGTCTCGAATTTTTAGGCTAGGTTAATTTTACCAGTGAGAGATAGATTATATTTAAAAAAAACAACTGAAAATCACATAGTCAAAATTATATAGATTTATTTGCATTGTGCACAGAGAAATAAGTATTTGATCCCCATACCAACCATTAAGAGTTCAGCCTCCTCCAGACCAGTTACACGCTCCAAATCAACTTGGTGCCTGCATTAAAGACAGCTGTCTTACATGGTCACCTGTATAAAAGACTCCTGTCCACAGACTCAATTAATCAGTCTGACTCTAACCTCTACAACATGGGCAAGACCAAAGAGCTTTCTAAGGATGTCAGGGACAAGATCATAGACCTGCACAAGGCTGGAATGGGCTACAAAACCATAAGTAAGATGCTGGGTGAGAAGGAGACAACTGTTGGTGCAATAGTAAGAAAATGGAAGACATACAAAATGACTGTCAATCGACATCGATCTGGGGCTCCATGCAAAATCTCACCTCGTGGGGTATCCTTGATCCTGAGGAAGGTGAGAGCTCAGCCGAAAACTACACGGGGGGAACTTGTTAATGATCTCAAGGCAGCTGGGACCACAGTCACCAAGAAAACCATTAGTAACACATTACGCCGTAATGGATTAAAATCCTGCAGTGCCCGCAAGGTCCCCTGCTCAAGAAGGCACATGTACAGGCACGTCTGAAGTTTGCAAATGAACATCTGGATGATTCTGAGAGTGATTGGGAGAAGGTGCTGTGGTCAGATGAGACTAAAATTGAGCTCTTTGGCATTAACTCAACTCGCCGTGTTTGGAGGAAGAGAAATGCTGCCTATGACCCAAAGAACACCGTCCCCACTGTCAAGCATGGAGGTGGAAACATTATGTTTTGGGGGTGTTTCTCTGCTAAGGGCACAGGACTACTTCACCGCATCAATGGGAGAATAGATGAAGCCATGTACTGTCAAATTCTGAGTAACAACCTCCTTCCCTCCACCAGGACATTAAAAATGGCTCGTGACAATGACCCGAAACATACAGCCAAGGCAACAAAGGAGTGGCTCAAAAAGAAGCACATTAAGGTCATGGAGTGGCCTAGCCAGTCTCCAGACCTTAATCCCATCGAAAACTTATGGAGGGAGCTGAAGATCCGAGTTGCCAAGCGACAGACTCGAAATCTTAATGATTTACAGATGATCTGCAAAGAGGGGTTGGCCAAAATTCCATCTAAAATGTGTGCAAACCTCATCATCAACTACAAAAAACGTCTGACTGCTGTGCTTGCCAACAAGTGTTTTGCCACCAAGTATTAAGTCTTGTTTGCCAAAGGGATCAAATACTTATTTCTCTGTGCACAATGCAAATAAATATATATAATTTTGACAATGTAATTTTCTTTTTTTTTTTATATATATAAAAAAAAAAACTGAAAATCAAATTGTCAAAATTATATAAATTTATTTGAATTGTGCACAGAGAAATAAGTATTTAAGTATATATATATTTATATATATACGTTCAAAAGTTTAGGGTCATTTAGAAATTTCCTTGTTTTTGAAAGAAAAGCACAGTTTTTTTTCAATGAAGATAACATTAAATTAATCAGAAATACACTCTATACATTGTTAATGTGCTAAATGACTATTCTAACTGCAAACGTCTGGTTTTTAATGCAATATCTACATAGGTGTATAGAGGCCCATTTCCATCAACCATCACTCCAGTGTTCTAATGGTACATTGTGTTTGCTTACTGTTTTAGAAGGCTAATGGATGATTAGAAAACACTTGAAAAGCCTTGTGCAATTATGTTAGCGCCGCTGTAAACAGTTTTGCTGTTTAGAGGAGCTATAAAACTGACCTTCCTTTGAGCTAGTTGAGAATCTGGAGCATTACATTTGTGGGTTCGATTAAACTCGAGAGCTTTCATGTGAAACTCGACAGTCTATTCTTGTTCTTAGAAAATGAAGGCTATTCCATGAGAGAAATTGCCAAGAAACTGAAGATTTCCTACAATGGTGTGTACTACTCCCTTCAGAGGACAGCACAAACAGGCTCTAACCAGAGTAGAAATAGAAGTGGGAGGCCCCGCTGCACAACTGAGCAACAAGATAAGTACATTAGAGTCTCTAGTTTGAGAAATAGACGCATCACAGGTCCTCAACTGGCAGCTTCATTAAATAGTACCCGCAAAACGCCAGTGTCAACGTCTACAGTGAAGAGGCGACTCCGGGATGCTGGCCCTCAGGGCAGAGTGGCAAAGAAAAAACCATATTTGAGACTGGCTAATAAAAGGAAAAGATTAATATGGGCAAGAGCACACAGACATTGGACAGAGGAAGATTGGAAAAAAGTGTTATGAACAGACGAATCAAAGTTTTAAGTGTTTGGATCACACAGAAGAACATTTGTGAGATGCAGAACAACTGAAAAGATGCTGGAAGAGTGCCTGACACCATCTGTCAAGCATGGTGGAGGTAATGTGATGGTCTGGGGTTGCTTTGGTGCTGGTAAAGTGGGAGATTTGTACAAGGTAAAAGGGATTTTTAATAAGGAAGGCTATCACTCCATTTTGCAACGCCATGCCATACCCTGTGGACAGCGCTTGATTGGAGCCAATTTCATCCTACAACAGGACAATGACCCGAAGCACACCTCCAAATTATGCAAGAACTATTTAGGGAAGAAGCAGGCAGCTGGTATTCTATCTGTAATGGAGTGGCCAGCGCAGTCACCAGATCTCAACCCCATAGAGCTGTTGTGGGAGTAGCTTGACCGTATGGTACGCAAGAAGTGCCCATCAAGCCAATCCAACTTTTGGGAGGGCCTTCTGGAAGCATGGGGTGAAATTTCTCTCGATTACCTCAGCAAATTAACAGCTAGATTGCCAAAGGTCTGCAATGCTGTAATTGCTGCAAATGGAGCATTCTTCGACGAAAGCAAAGTTTGAAAGGAGAAAATTATTATTTCAAATAAAAATCATTATTTCTAACCTTGTCAATGTCTTGACTACATTTTCTAGTCATTTTGCAACTCATTTGATAAATATAAGTGTGAGTTTTCATGGAAAACACAAAATTGTCTGGGTGACCCCAAACTTTTGGACAGTAGTGTATATATATATATATATATATATATATATATATATATATATATATATATATATATACACACAGCAGAAAAATAAATGGCGACAGCACACTGCGAACACTAATGCCACCTAAGCCACTAAATATAAATAAATATGCATTACTGCTAGATCTACTTACAAATAGGGAGGTCCTTAGTGCACATTTTGATCAAAAAGTGTTTGCCCACCTGCCACGACAAGGCGACCGCTGTATATATATATATATATATATATATATATATATAGTCCAGAGATAGATGAACACAGCACTCCAATGGTTCCAAAAAAATCAGGCCATGTGCTCGTTACCTGGGGGTGAATCAATTCCCCAAAATACAATAGAAAGAAGCATAGAACACAGTAACGGCACCAGGACTTCAGGGTAGATGAAAACAGGGTGGATTTATTCACCTCAACACAGCAACGTTCGGTTCAACAGGAACCTTTCTCAAGCCATCACAAAATGAACACAGTGTCACGTATAAATAGGAGGAGCATACATTAATCAGTAATAAAGCAATCATATGTACAATTCCAATAAAACATACAGACATATACATCCCAATATATCCAAAAATTTATCACGAGGTGCACATGTTTTTTCAAATGTAAGGCATACATAATCAATATAATATGCATTTATAGTGAAGTAGGAATCTCAAAAAACACCATAAATGAGTGCAATTTAGATAATTGGAAAGGGGGCAGAGGCCAATTCAACTTTAATCGCCAAAAACTTACTGTAAATCGCTGAGCCTATGCAGAGATAGCGATGTCAGCCTGTCATGTTCGCGCGTATCCACTGCGCATGCTCCAAGATGGCACCCACACCGGATGTTAAGTCCGGTGGAACGCATCGAGCAGAGAATCACCACTGCGCATGCGCAGAGATGGAACTTGCGTTCCACCCTTACTGCGCATGCGCCAGCGGCGAAAAAAGTCACAGAAAGACGGACAGTCATAGAAGGCATCAAAATTATAGCTGGACATAGCCCAGATAATTAGATGGACTCTATAATGCATCACCCAAAGGATTAAATGGGTTTTGCACCGCAATGTCCTCACATAGAGAGGCTGAATGTAGGAAAAATGACAGTATTATCAATAAAGAGCTAACTCCCCCTTTAGCAAAATTACAAGTTCAATCTCGTCGTAACTTAGTATAATGTGACTGTAGTCACTTTAGGACAAGTATAGCTATTATGATACAGGGAATATTATCATCCCTAACAGGGATATCAAACATTCCCAAAACACCCATAACAGAGAAAAATGCATATTCCAGAATATGGGATATGCGTAAAATATCAATTCAAAGCTCATGTTTATTCAAGAAGACATGGTTCAAAACACAAAAGAGGAGGTACCAATACACATCTCATTTTAACTATACAATCAGCATAAAAAACTTAAAACACTGCATCGCTATATTTTCGATTTGACTGTATTATTGGAAATCTGTTGATATATATTTCGAATGGGACTTTATAGTCTCAGAAAAAAGACCTCTGCTGTTTTCCAATATCTCTCAAATTGCTTAGCATGCAATTGTGTATCTAAAAGGTGTAAAATGAGAAATGAAAAAAACATTAATATATAATATTTGTGAATATAAAAACAAACATAAAATATGTATATTCAAACAAGAGGTCAAAATAAGGCCTCAGATTATTTATACATCAAGGACGTCAACCGATCATATCCCTATACTTTTTTTGGGGGGGGGGCAGTTACACACCACTACAATAAATATGCGGGCCGCAAGGATATTCTATATTTAACGCCTTGGGAGACATAGTTTCCAATTTAAAGATCCACTCTAGCTCTTTTCTTTTGAGAGTCAAACCTCTATCACCACCACGTCTCAGTTGAGGCACCGAATCAATGATTCTGAATCTCAACTGTGACACGCTATGCTTTTTTTCAACAAAGTGTCTCGACACTTGTAGATCCTGTCTCTTAGTATTGATGTTTGATTTATGATTTCTCATCCTGAGACGTACATCTGTCGTGGTCTCACCAACATAGTAGAGACCACAAGGACAGCTCAGCAGATAAATAACAAAGGATGATTGACACGTAAAAAAAACCTTGATATTCAATATTTTACCAGTTTGTGGGTGATTGAAGACGCCACCCTTGATCATATTGTCACAGATATTACATCCTAGACATGGATAGCAGCCATGTATCTGGGGGGCCAAAAACATTTGACTTTTCCGATTAGACCCAATATCGGCCTTGACTACACTATTTTTAATTGTTTTGCCTTTCCTATATGCCATCATAGGCCTCTCTTGAAATTCTGCAACCCTTGGAAAGGCTCTCCCCAATACCTTCCAATCTTTCCTCAGAATCCCACCAATCTGTGAGCTTATTGAGGAGAAAGTGGAGATGAATGGTAACCGGACATTCTTGTTCTTAACTAACTGCCCACTAAGGAGGTCCTGTCTGTCCAGCAATTCAACCTTTTGTCTGTGAAAATCCAAAACATGACTCGGATAGCCCCGATCAGAGAATTTTTTACACATTTTGTCGAGTCTTGAGGATAATTTGTCCTTTTGACTTACCACCCTCTTAACTCTAAACAGCTGGCTATATAGCAGTGCATTCAACATCGTTCTCGGATGTCCGCTAGTAAAGTGCAAAAGATTATTTCTGTCTGTTTTCTTAGAAAACAGATCAGAAATCAATTTATTATCAGAAATAGAAATCCGAGTATCCAAAAACTCAATAGCGACCGTAGAGAATGACATAGTGAACAAAATTGTGGAATTCAAACCGTTAAGAAATATTACAAAGTCCTGTAGTTGACTAGTTGAACCGGTCCAGATGAGGAAGACATTGTCTATGTATCGCCACCACCGCAGTACATGGCTGAAGTGGTGGGACACATAGACAAGGTTCTCCTCCATCCGCCGCATAAAAATATTGGCGTATGTGGGGGCCATATTAGACCCCATTGCTGTCCCTCTCTTCTGTAAATAGAATTTATCTCCTAACAAAAAATAATTATTCTCAAGAATAAATTCCATTAGTAATCGAACAAACCCGATTTTGTCCTCAGAGAAACCTGACTTCTTCAAATAGAAAAGTGAGGCATCAATGCCCTCCTGATGAGCAATTGAGGTATAAAGACTACCCACATCAAGGGTAACCAGAACCGACCGGTCAGGGATCATTAGATCCTGGATCCTGACCAGGAAGTCCGAGGTGTCCCTGATGTGGGAGTCCGCACCGATGGCAAACTGCCTAAGGATTTTGTCTAAAAACATAGCCGCCGGGACAAATAAGGAATCACTCCCTGAGACAATGGGACGTCCAGGGGGCCGAGTGGAATCCTTGTGGATTTTGGGCAGGAGATAGAATACAGGGGTCACGGGGAATTTCACCTGTAGAAATTCATATAGATTTCTGTCAATAATTTTTTGCTTAAATGCATTACTGATGAGGGCATCCAGTTCACGTAAATACGTGAACTTAGAATCACCCGATAAGACATCATAAACGTTAGTATCATTAAGTTGCCTTGTCATTTCTTGTAGATATAGGGAGGTGTCCATAACAACTATGGCACCTCCCTTATCTGCCGGTTTAATTTTTAAATCACTATTATCCATTAGTTCCTTAAGTGCCAAATTTTCTGCACATGTCAGATTTCTATGATTAAATTGACTACTCTGCATTTTCCTCAAAGAATCTATCTGTTCTTTAACAAATAGAATATAGGTTTCACCTCAAGGAGAAAGCGAACCCGCAGGGGCGGGAGAAAGCATAGGAGGAAGAATGAGTTCCAACAGAACCAGAGGCAGGTTGACTTCAGCTCAACCTTGGTCTGTTTTTATGTCCAAATAATCCTATCGATTGGTTTAGGTTAAATCTAGATCTTGAATGTTTTTTTAGGTCATTGAGACTCAAGGTGTAATTTTCTGAACAGTCTAAATCTGTGAATAATACCCCTATAGCCTCGACCAATGAGATGTTTCATCTTAGAGATTATGGGTTATATAACAAGAGTAAATTCCAACCTCCTCATAATATTCATGCTGTTGAAACCTATATTCTACTTGTTAAAGAACAGATAGATTCTTTGAGGAAAATGCAGAGTAGTCAATTTAATCATAGAAATCTGACACGTACAGAAAATTTGGCACTTAAGGAACTAATGGATAATAGTGATTTAACAATTAAACCGGCAGATAAGGGAGGTGCCATAGTTGTTATGGACACCTTCCTATATCTACAAGAAATGATAAGGCAACTTAATGATACTAACGTTTATGCTGTCTTATCGGGTGATCCTAGGTTCACGTATTTACGTGAGCTGGATGCCCTGATCAGTAATGCATTTAAGCAAAAAATTATTGACAGAAATCTATATGAATTTCTACAGGTGAAATTCCCCGTGACCCCTGTATTCTATCTCCTGCCCAAAATCCACAAGGATTCCACTCGGCGCCCTGGACGACCCATTGTCTCAGGGAGTGATTCCTTATTTGTCCCGGCGGCTATGTTTTTAGACAAAATCCTTAGGCAGTTTGCCATTGGTGCGGACTCCCACATCAGGGACACCTCGGACTTCCTGGTCAGGATCCAGGATCTAACGATCCCTGACCGGTCGGTTCTGGTTACCCTTGATGTGGGTAGTCTTTATACCTCAATTGCTCATCAGGAGGGCATTGATGCCTCACTTTTCTATTTGAAGAAGTCAGGTTTCTCTGAGGACAAAATCGGGTTTGTTCGATTAATACAGGAATTTATTCTTGAGAAGAATTATTTTTTGGTAGGAGATAAATTCTATTTACAGAAGAGAGGGACAGCAATGGGGTCTAATATGGCCCCCACATACGCCAATATTTTTATGCAGTGGATGGAGGAGGACCTGGTCTATGTGTCCCACCACTTCAGCCATGTACTGCGGTGATGGCGATACATAGACGATGTCTTCCTCATCTGGACCGGTTCAACTAGTCAACTACAGGACTTTGTAATATTTCTTAACGGTTTGAATTCCACAATTTTGTTCACTATGTCATTCTCTACGGTCGCTATTGAGTTTTTGGATACTCGGATTTCAATTTCTGATAATAAATTGATTTCTGATCTGTTTTCTAAGAAAACAGACAGAAATAATCTTTTGCACTTTACTAGCGGACATCCGAGAACGATGTTGAATTCACTGCCAAAGAGTCAGCTGATTAGAGTTAAGAGGGTGGTAAGTCAAGAGGACAAATTATCCTCAAGACTCGACCAAATGTGTAAAAAATTCTCTGATCGGGGCTATCCGAGTCATGTTTTGGATTTTAACAGACAGAAGGTTGAATTGCTGGACAGACAGGACCTCCTTAGTGGGCAGTTAGTTAAGAACAAGAATGTCTGGTTACCATTCATCTCCACTTTCTCCTCATTAACCCCTTAAGGACTGAGCCTGTTTTGGCCTTAAGGACACAGCCTATTTTTTCAAATCTGACATGTGTCACTTTATGTGGTAATAACTCCGGAATGCTTTTACCTATCCAAGCGATTCTGAGATTGTTTTCTCGTGACACATTGGACTTTATGTTACTGGCAAAATTTGCTCGATACATTAAGTATTTAATTGTGAAAAACACCAAAATTTAGCGAAAAATTGCAAAAATTAGCATTTTTCTAAATTTATATGTATCGGCTTGTAAGACAGATAGTAATACCACACAAAATTGTTGCTAATTAACATCACCCATATGTCTACTTTAGATTGGCATCGTTTTTTGAACATCCTTTTATTTTTCTATGACATCACAAGGCTTAGAACTTTAGCAGCAATTTCTCACATTTTCAAGAAAATGTCAAAAGGCTATTTTTACAGGGGCCAGTTCAGTTGTGAAGTGGATTTTAGGGCCTTATATATTAGAAACCCTCGATAAGTCACCCCATTTTAAAAACTTCACCCCTCAAAGTATTCAAAACAGCATTTAGAAAGTTTATTAACCCTTTAGATGTTTCACAGGAATTAAGGCAAAGTAGATGTGAAATGTTCAAATTTCTTTTTTTTTTTGCAGAAATTCATTTTTCATCTATTTTTTTTGTAACACAGAAAGTTTTACCCAAGAAATGCAACTCAATATCTATTGCCCAGATTCTGCAGTTTTTAGAAATACCCCACATGTGGCCCTAGTGCACTTATTGACTGAAGCACCGGCCTCAGAAACAAAGGAACACCTAGAGGATTTTGGGGCCTCCTTTTTATTAGAAAATATTTTAGGCTCCATGTCGGGTCTGAAAGGCTCTTGCGGCGCCAAAACAGTGAAAATCCCCCAAAAGTGACCCCATTTTGGAAACTACACCCCTTGAGGAAATTTTCTAGTGGTATAGTTAGCACTTTGACCCCGCAGGTTTATTGCAGAAATTATTGGAAGTAGGCCGTGAAAATGAAAATCTACATTCTTTCAAAGAAAATTTAGGTTTAGCTAATTTTTTCTAATTTCCACAAGGACTAAAAGGAGAAAATGCACCACTACTTTTGTAAAGCAATTTCTCCCGAGTAAAACAATACCCCGCATGTGGTCATAAACGGCTGTTTGGACACACGGCGGAGCTTAGAAGGGAAAGAGCGCCATTTGTCTTTTGGAGATCAAATTTAGCAGGAATGGTTTGCGGAGACCACGTCACATTTGCAAAGCCCCTAAGGGACCAAAACAGTGAAAACACCAAAAAACTGACTCCATTTAGGAAACTACACCCCTTGAAGAATCCATCTAGAGGTGTAGTGAGCATTTTGAACCCACAGGGGTTTCATAGATTTTATTAGAATTGGGCAGTGAAGATAAAAAAAAAACATTTTTTTCCAATAAGACGTAGCTTTAGCTCAAAATTTTTCATTTTCACAACAAATAAAGGAATAAAAGAACCCCAAAATTTGTAAAGCAACTTCTCTGGAGTACGGCAATACCCAATTTGTGGTCATAAACGGCTGTTTGGGCATACGGCAAGGATCAGAAGAGAAGGAGTGCCATTTGGCTTTTGGAGCACAGATTTTGCTGGATTGGTTTCTTGACACCATGTCACTTTTGCAAAGCTCCTAAGGTACCAGTACAGTGGAAACTCCCCAAAAGTGACTCGATTCACGAAACTACACCCCTTGAGGAATTCATCTAGGTGTGTAGTGAGCATTTTGACCCCACAGGTGTTTCATAGATTTTATTAGAATTGGGCAGTGAAAATAAAAAAAATCCTTTTTCTTCAATAAGACGTAGTTTTAGCTGAAAATGTTTAATATTCTCAACAAATAAATGAAAAAAAGCACCCCAACACTTGTAAAGCAACTTCTCCTGTGTATGGCAATACCACATATGTGGTCATAAACTGCTGTTTGGGCACAGAGTAGGGCTCAGAATGGAAGGAGCGCCATTTGGCTTTTGGAGTACAGATTTTGCTGGATTGGTTTCTGGGCGCTATGTCGCATTTGCAAAGTCCCTGTGGGACCAAAACAGTGGATCCCCCCCAGAAGTGACCCCATTTTGGAAACTACACCCCTCAAGGTATTCACCTAGGGGTGTAGTGAGCATATTAACCCCACAGGTGATTGGCAGAAATTGGTGTGCACTCGATATTGCAGAGTGAAAATGGGTTTTCAATAGATATGCCAATATGTGGCGCCCAGCTTGTTCCACTGGAGACACACACCCCAAAAATTGTTAAAAGGGTTCTCCCGGGTATGGCGATGCCATATATGTGGAAGTAAACTGCTGTTTGGGCACACTGTAGGGCTCAGAAGGGAGGTAGCGCCATTTGGCTTTTGGAGCGTGGATTTTGCTTGTAGTAGTTTTGTTTTGAGTCTTACTGGTGTTTCCGTTTATAACGTGGGGGTACATGTAAGGCAGGCGGAGTATATAAGGGGCATAGTCAGGTGGTATAGTGGGGTAAATAAAAACAATAAAATTATCCATAGATGTGTATTACGCTGTGATCGATCCTTTCTGCACAGGCCGGTGTCGCACTAATAAATGGTCTTTACTTATTCCCCTTTTGGTCCACACTCGGCACCTTTGAAGTTTGGGGAATTTTGCTGGGAAGTGTTGTCCTGGTATAATACGGGCACCCTCACTTCCAGCAGATATGTTTGGGCCCTCCCCTTCCTGGTTCCCTAATTTTAGGGGTCTTGATAATTCGCCACTTGAAACAGAAGAAACGTTCCCCTCGGGCCGGCACAACTACATATTTTTCTTTCCTGATTTATTGGTGCCTTGACTAATTTTATTTTTTCATAGACGTAGTGGTATGACGGCTGGTTTGTTGCGGGACGAGCTGTAGTTTTTATTGGTACCATTTTGGGGTACATGCGACATTTTGATCACCTGTTATCCTTTTTTATTTGGGAGGCATGGTGACCAAAAAACAGCAATTCTGGCATATTTTTTTAGGTTTTTTTATACAGCGTTCACCACGCATTATAAATTACATGTTACTTTTATTCTGCAGGTCAGTCCGATTCCGGTGATACCTAATTTATAGCACTTTTTATGTTTTACAACTTTTTGCACAATAAAATAACTTTTGTAAAGAGAATGGATTTTTTCTGTCGCCAAGTTGTGAGAGCCATAACGGTTTTACATTTTTCGTCGACGGAGCTGTATGAGGGCTTATTTTTAGCGAGACGAGTTATAGTTTTTATAGGCACCATTTTTAGGTACATGCGACTTTTTGATCACTTTTTATTAAAATTTTTGGAAGACAAAGTGACCAAAAAATAGCAATTATGTCAGTATTTTTTAGGTTTTTTTTTTACGACGTTCACTGTGCGGAATCAATAACATAATATTTTTATAGTTCAGGTCGTTACGGTCGCAGCGATACCAAATATGTATGGCTTTATTATTTTTTTCAATAATAAATGACTTGATAAAGGAAAAAGGGCGATTGTGTTTTGTGTTATTGTTTGAAACTTTTATTGTATGTTTTACAACTTTTATTTTTACTTTTTTTACACTTTTTTTTTACACTTTTCTTTAGTCCCAGTAGGGGACTTGAAGGTCCAACTGTTTGTTTGATGTTCTAATACATTGCACTACCTATGTAGTGCAATGTATTAGAACTGTCAGTTGTTCACTGACAGCAAGCCGATCAGGCTCCGCCTCCGGGCGGGGCCTAATCGGCTAACGTAATGGCAAATAGGAAGCCATTGTTAGGCATCCTGTTGCCATAGTAGCAGACGCCAGCCTTGCCATCGCATGGCAAGGCTGCCGATTGCATACAAACCACTTTGATGCAGCGATTGCATTGAATCGCTGCATTGAAGGTGTTAATGGCAGGAATCGGAGCTAGCTCCGGTTCCTGCCGATAGATCGGGGTGTCCGCTGTAACATACAGCGGACACCCACTGCTGATGACTCCGGCTCAGCTTCTGAGCCGGAAGCTGAGCCGGCGCCATCTTGCCGATGGTACCGGAAGCCTCCTGGGCCCCGCCGACGACGGGGCATAGGAGGATTCCGTTACAGGCTGATCGGGAGGTAAGCATTAGCCCTCCGATCGCCTTTGCAGCCACCGGCAACCCAGCGATCACGTTGCTGGGGTGCCGATGGCTATAAACTCCTCACATGCTGCGATCTCTATTGAACGCAGCATGTGAGGGGTTAATCGGTCGGATCGAAGGCTAGCTCCGGTCCTGGCCGATACCTCAGGGTGCCAGCTGTAACATACAGCTGTCACCCGGCGGTGATGTCGCTGGCTCAGCTCCTGAGCCAGCTTCATCTCCATCACGTACAGTTACGTGGAGATGCGCGAAAAGGCCATCTCCCATCACGTAACTGTACGTGAAATGGCGCGAAGGGGTTAAGCTCACAGATTGGTGGGATTCTGAGGAAAGATTGGAAGGTATTGGGGAGAGCCTTTCCAAGGGTTGCAGAATTTCAAGAGAGGCCTATGATGGCATATATGAAAGGCAAAACAATTAAAAATAGTGTTGTCAAGGCCGATATTGGGTCTAATCGGAAAAGTCAAATGTTTTTGGCCCCCCAGAAACATGGCTGCTATCCATGTCTAGGATGTAATATCTGTGACAATATGATTAAGGGTGGCGTCTTCAATCACCCACAAACTGATAAAATATTGAATATCAAGGTTATTTTTACGTGTCAATCATCCTTTGTTATTTATCTGCTGAGCTGTCCTTGTGGTCTCTACTATGTTGGTGAGACCACGTCAGAAGTACGTCTCAGGATGAGAAATCATAAATCAAACATCAATACTAAGAGACAGGATCTACCAGTGTCGAGACACTTTGTTGAAAAAAAGCATAGCGTGTCACAGTTGAGATTCAGAATCATTGATTCGGTGCCTCAACTGAGACGTGGTGGTGATAGAGGTTTGGCGCTCTCAAAAGAAAAGAGCTAGAGTGGATCTTTAACCCCTTAACGCTCCAGGACATACTATTATGTCATGGTAAGTGCATCGTTCGCGCTGAATGACATAATAGTATGTCATGCATTAAACAGAGCGCCGCGCGCGTTCACAAGCTGTGACAGCTGCTGTTTTCTAAATGGTCCCGCCTTCACGATCGCAGCTATTGGTTAGTTGCTGACCAACTGTCCAATAGCGGCAATCTGTGTCTAAACTTTCTCTCCCTGACATCACATCCGCCCTGAACGTCTCTGTTGGAGTTCGTGAGGCGTTCGGAGCAGTTGTGTGCAGGAAGAGAGCGAGAGAAAGTTAAAAAAAAGTTAAAAAACAGACTTTTTTCAGCTACCCACTACCCACTACCCACTTCATCCACTACCCTCTCCTGTTCCCTTCCTGTTTGTGGTCCTTCCACATTTTTGGTCAGTAATCTCGTATCACTGACCACTTGTTAGTCTTCAGGGACAAATTTTTGGTCCCTGGGGAATATTTTTTTCTTTTTTTCTTTATAAAGTATACAAAACTAAAAAAAAAATGTAAAAGTAAAAAAAAAAAAAAAAGTTTAGACACTTTAGACAATTTAACTGGTTAGTTTAGGATTAGGGTTAGTTAGTGTCAGGGAACAGTCAAAAAGCGTAGTTAGGTGTAGCATCAGGGACTTCAGGGTCAGGAATCTGTCACCGTAGCTAGGTTTAGCGTTAGGGATCCATCACCGTAGTTAGGTTTAGCGTCAGGGAAGTTCACATAAAATCTTGTTAGGTTTAGCGTCAGGCTCCCGTCACCGTAGTTAGGTTTAGCGTCAGGAAAACTCGTAATTATCTAGATAGGTGTCAGGGAATCGTCGCCACAGTTAGGTTTAGCGTTAGGGAAGTTCACATAAAATCTAGTTAGGTTTAGTGTTAGGAACCCTCGCCCTAGTTAGTTTTAGTGTCAGGGAAGCCCACTTGTTCTCTAAAAACAAAACAAAATAAAACACGCTTTTGTGCTAGTTTAGGTAGCAGCCTATTGCTCCCAGTTTGGGATTTTTTTATTTTGTTTGCTGTATACTAAGCACAACAAACATGTCCCAAAGGACATTTAGTGCCGAAGAGGCATATTCATTTCTTGCCTCCGACACAGACTCGTCGGATGGTGAGACTCTATTTTATTTGTCGACCTCCTCATCCAGTGATGAAGAGGAGGGACCCTCTAGGAGACGCCCCAGGACCACCACCGCCACCGCCACAGTTGAAACCCCCTCGACAAGTGGCTGTACAACAATTGATACCCGTGAGAGAAGTTACACCATTTGGTCGCCCACACCAGACCACTATGAACCCCAAATCCCTAAGTACACGGGCAGCCCAGGGATCAAATTTAACACGGCAGGGCTCAGTGAGATGGACTTTTTCAAGTTCTTTTTTACTGATGATTTTATAGAAGTTATGGTGTCCCAGACAAATTTATATGTCCAACAATATATCACCAAGAACCCAAACTCATTTTATGCCCAATCCCAGAGGTGGACTCCTGTAGACGCAGCAGAGTTGGGCAAGTTCTGGGGACTTCACTTGAATATGGTGCTTCTGAAAAAGCCGTCCATTAGGACCTACTGGAGCACGGACATCCTATACCACACCCCGATGTACCGTATGGCCATGTCCAGGATGCGTTATGAGGCAATACTTCGCTTCCTACATTATACTGATAATGAGCAGTGCCCACCCCGAGATGACCCCAGTTTTGACCGTTTGTATAAACTCAGACCCCTATTAGACCATTTCAGTGCCCGGTTTGCCCAAGCATACACCCCCGAGAAGTGTATTTCTATAGATGAGTCCCTGGTACATATTAAAGGGAGGCTTCAATTCCGCCAGTACCTGCCGAGTAAGAGGGCAAGGTATGGCGTGAAGATGTATAAGCTGTGCGAGAGTGCATCAGGGTATACCTACAAATTTAGGATATATGAAGGGAAGGACAGCAGTATTCAGCCCCCAGAATGCCCCCCCTTACTGGGAATTAATGCAAAAATTGTGTGGGATTTGGTGCACCCACTGCTGGACCAGGGTTACCCCCTCTACCTGGATAATTTTTATACCAGCGTCCCACTCTTCAAGTGCCTCGCTTCCAGAAGTACTGTGGCATGCGGCACTGCTAGAAAAAACCTGAGAGGCCTCCCTAAGACACTGCTTGGGCAAACACTCAGAAGGGGTGAGAGCAGGGCACATTCTAGCAGCAACATATTGTGTGTGAAGTACAAGGACAAGAGAGATGTCCTTGTATTGACAACAATACATGGCCACACCAGTACCCATGTACCTGTACGAGGTACCAGTAAAGAGACCCCCAAACCAGACTGCATCCTGGACTACAATAGGTACATGGGAGGGGTGGACTTGTCAGATCAAGTCCTGAAACCCTACAGCGCCATGCGGAAATCGAGGGTGTGGTATAAGAAGCTGGCCGTGCACATCATACAGATGGCATTGTACAATGCGTACATGCTAGATCAATGTGCAGGACAGAGGGGAACTTTTAGGGAAAAACAAGAGGTGGTTATCAAGAAACTAATCTTTAGGGACCAGGAAGAGGGGGCACCTAGTACTTCTGGAAGCGAGGCCACACGCATCGTACCAGGGCAACACTTTCCAGGAGAAGTTCCCCAAACTGGTGGGAAGGGAAAGACTCAAAAGAGGTGCAGAGTCTGCTATAAGAGGGGGATAAGGAAAGTCACAATATATCAATGTGACACGTGTCCTGAAAAACCAGGGCTCTGTATGAAATATTGCTTTAAAATTTACCATACATGCCCTTCATTTTTAATTTACCCTGATGCACTCCGCACAGCTTATCCCCCTCATCTTTCCCTTCTGAGCCATGCCGTTTGCCCAGGCAGCAGATAACAGCCACAAATAGGGTATTGCCGTACCCAGGAGAACCCACATTACAATTTATGGGGTGTATATCTCAGGTGGCGCATGCTGGGCAAAATATATTGGACACTGAAATGGCATATATATATATATATATATATATATATATATATAAAATTGCAAATCTCACACTGCACCATCTGCTGCGCATTATCTTTTACACAGTACCTGTTGGGTCAAAATGCTCACTACACCTCTAGATGAATGTCTTAAGGGGTGTAGTTTTTAAAATGGGGTCACTTCTCGGGGGTTTCAACTGTACTGGTAGCTCAGGGGCTTCTGCATACATGACTTAGCACCAGAAAAGCTTCAGTAGGCCAAATGGTGGTCCTTTCCTTCTGAGCCCTCCCATGGGCCCAAACGGCAGTTTATCACCACAAATGGGGTATTGCCGCACTCAGGACAAATTGGGCAACAAAATGGGGTATGTTGTTCCCTGTGAAAATAAGAAATTTTGATCAAAAATGACATCTTTTTGGAAAAAATATCATTTTTTTCATTTCACAGCCCAATTCAAATAGGTGCTGTGAAAAAACTGTGCGCTCAAAATGATAACAAAAACCATAAATTAATTCCTTGAGGGGTTTAGTTTCCAAAATGGGGTCACTTCTGGTGGGTTTCCATTGCTTTGATACCTCAACACCTCTTCAAACCTGGCATGCTGCCTAAAATATATTCTAATAAAAAAAGAGGCCTCAAAATGCACTAGGTGCTTCTTTGCTTCTAGGGCTTGTGTTTTAGTCTACGAGAACACTAGAGCCACATGTGGGACATTTCTAAAAACTGCAGAATCTGGACAATACATATTTAGTAGTATTTATCTGGTAAAACCTTCTCTGTTACAGAAAAAAAATTAATAAAATTGAAATTCAGAAGAAAAAATGAAATTTGCAAATTTCACCTCCACTTTGCTTTAATTCCTGTGAAATGCCTGAAGGGTTAAAAAAACTTTCTATATGCTGTATTGAATACTTTGAGGGGTCTAGTTTTTAAAATGGGGTGTTTAATGGGGTTTTCTAATACATAGGCCCCTCAAAAATACTTCAGAACTGAACTGGTACCTTAAAAAAAAGGCTTTTGAAATTTTCTTAAGAATATGAGAAATTGCTGTTTATGTTCTAAGCCTTGTAACATCCATGAAAAATAAAATAATGTTCAAAAAACGATGCCAATCTAAAGTAGACATATGGAAAATGTGAACTAGTAACTATTTTGGGTGGTATAACCGTCTGTTTTTCAAGCAGATGCATTTAAATTCTGATAAATGCTATTTTTTCTAAATTTTCTCTAAATTTTGCAATTTTTCACAAATAAAGACTGAATATATCGACCAAATTTTACCACGAACATGAAGCCCAAAGTGTCACGAGAAAACAATCTCAGAATCGCTTGAATAGGTTTAAGCATTCCGACGTTATTACCACATAAAGTGAAATATGTCAGATTTGAAAAATGGGCTCTGAGCCTTAAGGCCCAAACTAGGCTGCGTCCTTAAGGGGTTAAATTGGAACTATGTCTCCCAAGGGGCTAAATATAGAATATCCTTGCGGCCCGCATATTTAATGTAGTGGTGTGTAACTGCCCCTCCCCCCCCCCAAAAAAAAAGTATAGGGATATGATCGGTTGACGTCCTTGATGTATAAATAATCTGAGGCCTTATTTTGACCTCTTGTTTGAATATACATATTTTATGTTTCTTTTTCTATTCACAAATATTATATATTAATGTTTATTTCATTTCATTTCATTTCTCTTTTTACACCTTTTAGATACACAATTGCATGTTAAGCAATTTGAGAGATATTGGAAAACAGCAGAGGTCTTTTTTCTGAGACTATAAAGTCCCATTCGAAATATATATCAACAGATTTCCAATAATACAGTCAAATCTAAAATATAGCGAAGCAGTGTTTTAAGTTTTTTATGCTGATTGTATAGTTAAAATGAGATGTGTATTGGTACCTCCTCTTTTGTGTTTTGAACCATGTCTTCTTGAATAAACATGAGCTTTGAATTGATATTTTACGCATGTCCCATATTCTGGAATATGCATTTTTCTCCGTTATGGGTGTTTTGGGAATGTTTGATATCCCTGTTAGGGATGATAATATTCCCTGTATTATAATAGCTCTACTTGTCCTAAAGTGACTACAGTCACATTATACTAAGTTACGACGAGATTGATCTTGTAATTTTGCTAAAGGGAGAGTTAGCTCTTTATTGATAATACTGTCATTTTTCCTACATTCAGCCTCTCTATGTGAGGACACTGCGGTGCAAAACCCATTTAATCCTTTGGGTGATGCATTATAGAGTCCATCTAATTATCTGGGCTATGTCCAGCTATAATTTTGATGCCTTCTATGACTGTCCGTCTTTCTGTGACTTTTTTCGCCGCTGGCGCATGCGCAGTAAGAGTGGAACGCAAGTTCCGTCTCTGCGCATGTGCAGTGGTGATTCCCTGCTCCATGCGTTCCACCGGACTTAACATCCGGTGTGGGTGCCATCTTGGAGCATGCGCATTGTATACGTGCGAATATGACAGGCTGACATCGCTATCTCTGCATAGGCTCAGCGATTTACAGTAAGTTTCTCGCTATTAAAGTTGAATTGGCCTCTGCCCCCTTTCCAATTATCTAAATTGCCCTCATTTATGGTGTTTTTTGAGATTCCTACTTCACTATAAATGCATATTATATTGATTATGTATGCCTTACAATTGAAAAAACATGTGCACCTCGTGATAAATTTTTGGATATATTGGGATGTATATGTCTGTATGTTTTATTGGAATTGTACATATGATTGCTTTATTGCTGATTAATGTATGCTCCTCCTATTTATACCTGACACTGTGTTCATTTTGTGATGGCTTGAGAAAGGTTCCTGTTGAACCGAAACGTTGCTGTGTTGAGGTGAATAAATCCACCCTGCTTTCATCTACCCTGAAGTCCTGGTGCCGTTACTGTGTTCTATGCTTCTTTTTATATATATATATATATATATATATGTGTTTGGAAAATTTACAAACCTAAAATTTTCATTTCCTGGAGTCCGAAGGCAGCACATACACATGGGTTAAAGCAGGGGCATAGCTAGGGGGGGTGGGCAGGCGGGGCATCTGCCCCGGGCGCATCTTAGAGTTGGGCGCCAGCGCCACCCCTCCTGCACTGTAATTGTATCTGCGTCTATAGGACACAGGTACAATTAGAAGCAATAATTGGTCGGGTACATTCTATGCCCGGCCATTCAGCGCCTTTCTACAAGTGAAACGGCGCAATACTTTGCGCCGCTTGCGTCATTGAAAGGTGCTGAATGACAGGGAAAGTCACTCAGCCCTGCCATCAGCGCCTTTCATAGACGCTTTGTTCAACCCCAGGAGACCTGCGCAGAAGAGAACAGGTCTCCATTGCTGCCGGACGGCGTGGGAACGGGATTAAGGTGAGTTTGAATAGTTTGTTATTTTATCGTAATAAAAAAGTGTGTGGCTTTATCGACGGCGGGCGGGCTTTATCTATGGGGCGGCTTTATCTACAGGGGGGCTTTATCTACAAGGGGGCTTTATCTACAGGGGGGCTTTATCTACGGGGGTGCTTTATCTATGGGGGTGCTTTATCTGCGGGGGGCTATATCTACAGGGGGCTATATATAAGGGTGGGCTATCTGTGGAGCACTATATACAGGGGTGGGCTATATCTACAGGGGGGCTATATACAGGGGTGGGCTATCTGTGGAGCACTATAGGGGGAGCTATTTGTGGGACACTATATACAGGGGTGGGCTATATGGGGGCACTATCTACAGGGGGCTGTAAGGGAGGCACTATCTACAGGGGGCTCTATGGCAGGCACTATCTTCAGGGGGCACGGTGTGTGGGGGGGACACAGTGTATGGCACTATTATATTTAGGGGCATAGTGTGTGGTATATTGAGAGTGCTGAAGATATGCCAGGATTGCTCTTTTCACATGAAGTAGGTTCAGATTTGAGGATAGCTCTTGATTCGAAAGGACTATTTCCTGATTTATGTTTGAGACAGAAGGAACCTTTGGAAGGAACTCTGGCATTTTTCTCAGGGCGACAGTCTCAGGAAGAAATCTCAGGTACGGGACCTTATAGGACAAGGCTTGTGTTTCACCAATTCTTCTGGCCAATGTTATGGTCACTAGAAACAGAGTCTTAAATGAAAGGTACTTCAGAGAGGCTTCCTCAATTGGTTCAAAGGGAGGATTACATAGGTGACTCAAGACAATAGAAAGGTCCCACAATGGTCCAGGTCTATGACATATATGTCTCAGTCTATTGATTTCCTTGAAGAATCTGGACACCAAGGGGTGACGAGTAAACTTTTCTTCAGAGAAGGCATTAATTGCTGGTATATGAACTTTTAAGTGTGTCAGGTTTGAGGTCCTTCTTGTAAAAACTGAAAAAGGGAAGCCACATCAAAAGAGGTTTGTTTCTCTGGAGACACCAAGATAGGAATATATTCCAGACAGATGCGGGAATAGTCTTTGGAGGCACTTGGTTTCCTACAGGCTGGTAGAGTGTGGACATCTCTTCAGAAAGGACCTTGGATTTTAAGGACCTCTGCTCAGCCTCCAGGCTGTCAGGTGCCAGTATTCGAGAATGGGATGCATGAAGCCTTGTAGGAACAGTAGATTCCATGATCTTCCTCTTGATAAAGCTAACATGAGTGGCAATCATGCCCTTCTGGGCCAATGGGAAATGGTGGCTTCCACAGGACAGGAATTAACAGAGGAATTAATGGGGGAAACACATAAATGTAGGTTCTCTCCCAGAATATGGATAGGCAATCTATGGCTACAGGATGGTCTTTCTTGTAAACCGAATAAAGGTTGATGGTCTTGATGTTGGATCTGGTTGCCATGACATCCAGCTTGTTACGTCCATGGCCGGGGATCGCCGTTCTAACTCACCCCCTGACGATCCCGGCCATGGACACCTCTCTGCTCGGCGTCCTCCTCCCTCTGGCAGGCGCCGGCACTGTCTTCCGGGTCCTCGCGCCATTCCCCGCAGGGCGCACGTGCCTGCGCATGCACGGCCTTAAAGGGCCAATACGCGTCCAGCTGCTAGTAATCAGTTATTAGCCCAAATGGCTGCTGGACTATAAAAATGAGCTCTGCCCACTGGTTCCTTGCCTGAGCGTTGTTGTATACCCTAGTCTGTCTTGCTAAAGGTCTCCCAGTGTTTTCCAGTTCCCAGTGTTGGCCGTTCCTGCTGCCTGTACCCTGTATCCCGTACTATCGTTACCTGCTGTGAAAGCCAAGTCGTGTCTTCCGCCGCATCCGCGGCGCCACCTGTTGTGAAAGCCAAGTCGTGTCTTCCGCCGCATCCGCGGCGTCACCTGCTGTGAAAGCCAAGTCGTGCCTTCCCGCTGCATCCGCGGTGTCACCTGCTATGAAAGCCAAGTCGTGCCTTCCCGCTGAATCCGCGGCGTCACCTGCTGTGAAAGCCAAGTCGTGATCCTGCCACTGTCTACTATTGCGTCAGGTACCCGTTTCGAACTATAGACATTGTTTTGTACCTAGTTGGCCAGCTGCTACCCCGCTACGCGGTACGGCCCAGTGGGTCCACACCCCGCGCCGTGACAGTACGCTCAGGCCAAGGACCCCGCTGGCCAAGTCAAGAGTCTGTCATCCTCCCAAGCCATGCAGGCAGACCTGCAGGATCTGCAAGCGCGACAGGATCAACTAATTGTGGCAGTAGACTCCATGGCACAGCATCTTGGTGCACTAGTTTCTTCCGTCATCGCTCCTAGTGAAACTCCTCCGATCAACCCTCCAGCTACACCTCCTGGCAGCTCCAGTTCGGACTCTCGGTTCTCGCTGCCATTGCCACCACGGTTTCATGGAGATGCAAGTTCGTGCAGGGGGTTCCTGAACCAATGCCAAATCCATTTCACTCTGCACGCCCAAGCATTTCCTTCGGACGGAGCCAGGATCGCCTTTATTGTATCCCTACTCGCCAGCAAGGCCCTGGCGTGGGCGAACCCAATATGGGAACGACAGGGACCCGTGACCAGAGACTTCCTGGAGTTTGTGCGGTTGTTCAGTTCCGTATTTGAGGAGCCTGGACGAGCCTCATCGGCTGCTACTACTATTTTTAACCTGCGTCAGGAGGACGTCTCCGTGGGCGAATACACCATCCAGTTCCGGACTCTGGCAGGAGAATTGTCTTGGACTAATGAGGCCTTGGTAGCATCCTTCTGGCATGGCCTATCGCCTGAGATCAAAGACGAACTGGCTGCTCGAGATCTCCCAGCTGCCCTGGATGATCTGATTCAGCTGGCTAGCCGCGTGGACATAAGGCTCAGAGAGAGATCCCAAGAGATTCTTCAGGAGAGACGGCTTCCTAGACTGGCGCTCAACTTCCAGCAACCCCTCTTGCCCTTTTCTTCTGCTGCGTCCGAGGTCCCGATGCAGGTGGATCGGCTTAAACTGTCTGATCAGGAGAAACAGCGCAGGCGCACCTCTGGCCTCTGTCTGTATTGCGGCCTCGCTGGCCATGTCGTGCGTCTGTGTCCCCAGAGAAACCCCAATGTCTGGGATTGGTTGGAGAGACAACCATGGGCGCTACAGCACTTGATAGAGAATTCTCGTCCAAGCTGTTCATTCCTGTAACCATTGTCGCTGGCGGGAGACCTCATCCAGTCTCTGCCTACCTGGACTCTGGCTCCGCAGCCAATTTCATCTGTCAAGACCTTGTGGATCTCCTTCAGTTGCCCACTGTTTTGCTGGAGAGACCATTGATCGTTGCCTCGGTAGATGGACTGCCTTTGCCTGACCCAGTATTGTCTGTGACCAAGCCGTTGAGACTCCAGATGGGAGCTCTTCATTCCGAGCTGATCTCTCTGTATGTCCTGTCCAAGGCCGTCAACCCCGTGCTGCTGGGCTTGCCTTGGCTCCGTCTTCATGCCCCAGTCCTGAATTGGAACTCTGGAGAGGTTCTTCAGTGGGGTCCCAAGTGTCTAGACCGCTGTCTGGGTCATGTCCTTCCATCCCAGCCTTCTTCGCCTCAGTCATTGTCTGGGCTACCTCCTTGTTACTCTCAGTTCGCTGATGTCTTCGACAAAAAGGAGGCAGAGATATTGCCACCACATCGAGAATACGACTGTCCTATCGACTTGATTCCTGACTCTTCTCCTCGCAGTAGAGTATACCCTCTTTCCTTGCCAGAGACCCAGTCTATGTTGGCCTACATTAAAGAGAATCTAGAGAGGGGCTTCATACGAAAGTCTTCATCCCCGGCCGGAGCCGGGTTTTTCTTTGTCAAAAAGAAGGATGGATCCCTTCGACCCTGTATTGACTACCGGGGTCTCAATAAGATCACGGTAAAGAACAGGTACCCCTTGCCGTTGATTTCTGAGCTCTTTGATCGTATACGGGGGGGCGAAAAAAATTTCCAAGCTTGACCTGCGGGGGGCCTACAATCTAATCCGGATCCGTCAGGGAGACGAGTGGAAGACTGCCTTTAACACACGTGATGGACACTATGAATATTTGGTCATGCCCTTCGGCCTGTGTAACGCTCCCGCAGTATTTCAAGAATTTGTGAATGACATATTTCGTGACCTTCTCTATGTCTGTGTTGTGGTGTACCTCGATGATATCTTGATTTTTTCCCCAGATCTTGTGACTCATCAGGGCCATGTCCGCCAGGTGTTGCTTAGATTAAGAGAGAATCATCTCTACGCCAAGTTGGAGAAGTGTGTGTTCCAAGAAAAGTCTCTTCCGTTCATGGGCTACATTATCTCTGATCAGGGTCTCAAGATGGATCCTGAGAAGGTCAAGGCTGTCCTGGAGTGGCCACGTCCCCAAGGCTTAAGGGCCATACAATGCTTCCTGGGATTCGCCAACTTCTACAGACTATTCATCCCCAACTTCTCTTCTCTGACAGCTCCCATCTCCACCCTTACTAAAAAGGGTATGAATGCCAAAGTATGGACTCCAGAGGCGGAGATCGCATTTGAAACCTTAAAGAAAGCCTTCACGTCTGCCTCCATTCTGCACCATCCTGATGTGTCTCTGCAGTTTTCGTTAGAGGTGGACGCCTCCTCTATTGGTGCCTGGGCTCTATTGTACCAGAGGGGTTCGAAAGGCAAGACGGTGGTATGTGGTTACTACTCCAAGCTGTTTTCTTCTGCAGAGCGCAACTACTCGATTGGGGACCGGGAGTTACTGGCCATCAAGATGGCTCTGCAGGAATGGAGACACCTACTGGAAGGCGCAGCTCATCCTATCCTGGTCTTCACGGACCACAAGAACTTGACCTATCTACAGACGGCTCAACGACTGAATCCTCGTCAAGCCAGATGGTCATTATTTTTTGCACGGTTCCAGTTCGAACCCCACTACCGACCTGCCGACAAGAATGTGAGGGCCGATGCCTTGTCTAGGTCTTTTGAAACAGAGGACACTGTGGAGTCCCCACAGAATATTATCGATCCCTCCTGCATCTACCCTGTCAACCCTCTGCAGGTTAGAGGCATTCCCCCAGGAAAAACTTTCGTACGGCTGGCAGACAGAGGAAGAATCCTTCGCTGGGGTCACTGTTCCAAGCTGGCAGGACATGCGGGTGCCCGTAAGACCCGAGACCTGATTGCCCATCAGTTCTGGTGGCCCACGCTGCCCAAAGACGTCATAGACTTTGTCTCCTCCTGTATGGTGTGTGCAGCCAACAAGGGTTCCCACTCCAGACCAGCCGGTCTGCTCCAACCACTGCCGGTGCCCGAGGCCCCCTGGCGGCATATTGCTATGGATTTTGTTACGGATCTGCCTCCCTCTGCAGGATGCAGTGTGATCTGGGTGGTGGTGGATCGTTTTTCAAAGATGGCTCATTTTGTTCCCCTGACTGGCCTGCCTTCTGCCGCTCGACTGGCTGACCTCTTCATGCAACACATCTTCCGTCTGCATGGATTACCTCTGCATATTGTCTCGGATCGAGGGGTCCAGTTCACCTCTAAGTTCTGGAGAGCACTCTGTGGCCTACTCGGGGTAAAGTTGGACTTCTCCTCAGCTTATCACCCTCAGTCCAATGGGCAAGTTGAGAGGATTAATCAAATTATGGAGAACTACCTACGGCACTTTGTTTCCAGAAGACATGATGACTGGGTGCAGCTGCTTCCGTGGGCGGAGTTCTCTTATAATAACCATACCAGTGAGTCCACCACTTCCTGTCCGTTCTTTATAATCTATGGCCAACATCCTCGAATACCCCTGCTCGGCTCTACTATGTCTCAGGTGCCTGCAGCCGATTTTACCTTCAGGAACTTTCTGCAAATATGGCAGCAGACACGGTCTTCTATTCTGCTGGCGGTGGACCGCATGAAGAGAAAGGCAGACACTAGAAGACGAGAACCTCCCCAGTTTCTTCCAGGTACAAAGGTCTGGCTGTCTTCCAGGAATATCCGGCTGAGGGTGCCATCTTGCAAGTTTGCCCCCAGGTTCCTTGGACCCTTCGAGATTCTGCTGCAGATCAATCCTGTGTCGTACAAGCTTCGACTGCCTCCTACCCTCAAGATCCCTAATTCCTCCCACGTCTCCTTGCTAAAACCCGTGGTTCTAAACCGCTACTCAGGGACTCCTAGTTCCGCAGTGGCTCCTGGCAGTTCATCCGGAACTTTTGAAGTGAGGGAGATCCTGGCCACCAAGAAAGTAAGAGGCAGGACATTTTACTTGGTGGATTGGAGGGGATTTGGTCCAGAGGAGAGGTATTGGGAGCCAGAGGAGAATATCGATGCCCCGGTCCTCGTGAAGAAATTTCTTTCCCGCTCTGGTCCTAAGAGGAGGGGGCGTAAGAGGGGGGATACTGTTACGTCCATGGCCGGGGATCGCCGTTCTAACTCACCCCCTGACGATCCCGGCCATGGACACCACTCTGCTCGGCGTCCTCCTCCCTCTGGCAGGCGCCGGCACTGTCTTCCGGGTCCTCGCGCCGTTCCCCGCAGGGCGCGCGCGCCCCCGCGTGCGCCCCCGCGTGCACGGCCTTAAAGGGCCAGTACGTGTCCAGCTGCCAGTAATCAGTTGTTAGCCCAAATGGCTGCTGGACTATAAAAATGAGCTCTGCCCACTGGTTCCTTGCCTGAGCGTTGTTGTATACCCTAGTCTGTCTTGCTAAAGGTCTCCCAGTGTTTCCAGTTCCCAGTGTTGCCCGTTCCTGCTGCCTGTACCCTGTATCCCGTACTATCGTTACCTGCTGTGAAAGCCAAGTCGTGTCTTCCGCCGCATCCGCAGCGTCACCTGCTGTGAAAGCCAAGTCGTGTCTTCCGCCGCATCCGCGGCGCCACCTGCTGTGAAAGCCAAGTCGTGCCTTCCCGCTGCATCCGCGGCGTCACCTGCTATGAAAGCCAAGTCGTGCCTTCCCGCTGAATCTGCGGCGTCACCTGCTGTGAAAGCCAAGTCGTGATCCTGCCACTGTCTACTATTGCGTCAGGTACCCGTTTCGAACTATATACATTGTTTTGTACCTAGTTGGCCAGCTGCTACCCCGCTACGCGGTACGGCCCAGTGGGTCCACACCCCGCGCCGTGACACAGCTGATGATTACCCATTCTGGCCAAGTTCTGTAATAATACCTTCTGATTGAGGCTCCACTCCCCTGGACGCTAGGAATTTCAGCTTAACCAGTCCGCTCTGATGTTGAGGTCGCTTCTGATGTGAATTGCTGAATTAGACAGGATTTTTTTTATTTTCTGCCCATTTGACTGCATTCCTGTATCATAGAAGCACTTTTGGTACCTCCCTGTTTGTTCAGATAGAACACAGTCAGAAGGTTGTCAGACTGGATCTGGATGGGCTGCTGGTGTAGGAGATGCTGAAAATTAAACCGGCCTAGCTTAACCGTTCTCATTTCTGAGGTTGGAGGATAAGGATATTTCCTTTCTGGACCATTCCATTTGTACCCAGTGTGTCCCTACATGGGCACACAAGTCTGAACCGGAGGCATCCATAGTTAGGTCTATTGGGTGGGGAGCCATGAGGAACCGTCCCCTGAAGAGACCATGAGGAGACAAACACCACTTGAGATCTAACTTGGCCATGGCCAAGATTGGCATAATGATAAATAATCCAGAGATTTGAGATTTCTGTTCCAGGGCTTTAAAATATTTAACTGGAGGATTCTGATGTGGGCTTTGGCCCATTGGACCGCCTCGATAGATGAGTTTAGTGGACCCAAGACCCATGGCAAAGCGAAGAGAGCAAACCTGCGGAATGAAGATGTTCCTAATGGCTTCTTTGTCCATGGTCAGGAACAACTTTATCTGTTCTATCTATAATAAACCCCAGATATTTCAGCCAAGATGATGGAAGAAGGTGGAATTTTTTTGTAATTGATCAGGAACCCATGATTTTAAAGCATCTGCGGCTTGGTATGAAGTTGATCCTGAAGAACTTCCTGAGAAAAGGCTCTGATGAGCCATTCCTCTAGGTATGGGTTCACCAAAATACCTTTTGTTCTGAGGGCTGCTGATAATACCACAGCCACCTTGGCAAATACCCTGGGGGAAGAGTCAATCCTGAAGGGTAGGCAGGAAAATTGGAAATTAAGAATTTGACCCTGAATAAGAACTGTAATGCGAAGGAACTTCCTGTGAGCCTCGATCACTGGAATATGTAGGAACGTATCCATGAGGTCGATAGTAGCCATCATATCATTGTGATGAAGGATGTTGTTCACCGATTGAATGATCACCATCCTGAATATCCGTTTGACACAAAATTGTTTAAATATGTCAAACCTATGACCAACCGCCATGTTCCTCCAGCTTTGGGAACAGCGAATATTGGAAAGTACACTCCCTAGCTTCTCTCTAGTGGTGGAACTTCTTTCAAAGCCCTTTTTTTATAAATTCCTGAAGGAGTTGAAGGACCATTTAGTTTTTGTTTAACATGAACCGATCCGGTGGATACGTTTTTAACTCCAGGGCGTACCTCTGCTGGATAGTCAAGGAGACCCAGGCTTCGGATGAAGTTTTGGACCACTGAGCTGCAAAGGTCTGGAGTCTGCCCCCTACAGGTGGATCCAGTAGCCTGGCTTCATTGGCCCTAACTTTTCTGGTGAGATGACTTCTCCTAGGTGATCTTTTTCTTTAGCCATGAAGGTATCTCAATATGATCTCCTGGGGGAAGAAGAGAAAGACACGCCTTTGTCTTCATTTAATATTTCAGTATGCCTTCCAGTTCAGTACCCAAGAGGGATGATGGGTGAAAAAGAAGCGAAAATAAATTATTCTTTCCTCCAATTTTTCCCAATCTTTTAAACCAGTTCGAGAGTACCGGATGGGATGAAAAATATTTGTCCACCTAAACCAAAAAATAAAAAACTGCTCTTTTTTTGATTTGTCTTTGATGTCTTTAAAAGACTCAATATTTTTTTTATAGACTAAATAATGTCAGTAATTTTGTCCTTTTTGACTAAGTGGATGTTATCAGGAGAGTCATCCTCTGACATACCAGAATCTGAAGACAATAATTTACTCTCAGATGTGGCATCATCTTTAGGTGCATCAGATTGGACAGGAGAGGGCGCTCCTGCACTTTTCCTGGAGCCTGGAACTAATGGAGACTTCATACCCTGCAAGGTTTCACATAGCTGGTTTTTAACTCCTTAACGACCACCCACCTTCTTTTGACGGCAGGCTGTGCAGGTCCCCAGTCTACAACGACGTCTTTTGGTGTCGCTGTAGATCAGGCTGATGAGCGCTCCTGTGAGCGCTCATCCTCTAAGAAGGAGCTGTACCTAACAGCTCCTGATCTTAGAGAAACCTGCTGAATACAGCTGGGGTCGGAAAACATTCGGACCCCAGCTGTTTAACCCTTTGATTGCCACGGTCCGTGACCGCGGAATGATCAAAGGGAATTCCGCTCTTTGATCTCAATAACCGGGATTTCGGTGATGCGATCAAACACTGGGGAATCCCTCTGCAGTCAGCCCTGGGCACCTAAAAAAGGACCCCAGGGCTGTCTGTTCCGTTTGCCTGCTGTTCGGGCACACTATGTCATAATAGTATACAGGAGTATGCTAATACATTACTAGTAAAAAATAAAGTTATAACTAAAGTTATCCCTTAATGGGATTTAAAAGAAAAAGTAATAAAAAAAATAATTAAATAAAAAAGTTCCAAAAAAGTCATTATTCTCATAAAATATATTTTATTGCCCCTACACTAAATAAAAACAAAAAACCTACACATATTAGGTATCTATACGACCTTAATAACCTGAAGAATTAATATAATGAGTTATTTAGCGTGAAACGTGAACAGGATAGAAATAAACCAAAAAAACAATGAAGAATGGATTTTTCCTACATTGATGCCGTAAAAAATTTTTTTTACCCGCAAACTGAAAATACTATTTCTCTCGCAAAAAACAAGGCTTCATACAGCCACGTCAGTGAAAAAATAAAAAAGTTATGGCTGCTGAAAGGCAAAGAGGCAAAAACAGAAAAAAAATTAGCTGGTAATTAAGGTATTTTTGGGCACGGTCATTAAGGGGTTAAACAATGGAACAAACCCATGTGCTTCAGCAGCTGGGAGCATCAAATACACACAAGGAGCAAACACCATGTTCCCAATCATCAGGAATAGGCTGCTGACAATTGCGGCATATGTTGGATTTCCTTCACTTCTTCCTGCTTTAAGAAGGGGAGGCCATCTGAAAGATAAGGAGGCACATATGTATTTGATAAAGCAGAGTATTGCACAGAGGAGGATGCAGGAAAAAATACCATGCAGGCACATTTAAACTGCAAAGGATCCTGCTGCTCAGGCAGAGCAAGAGATCACATCTGCATAACCGGAACTCTAAACGCAGAGATCTCGCGAGAAACGAGATCCCAGTTATGCCCACATGATGCCGGGCTCTGAGAAACAGCTGCACCAGCGATGGATCCAGGTACATGTGCCAAAAACAGCGCAGCAGACATTTTTGAAAAGGGACACGCATACGCCAAACTACCAGCCAGTACATTGCCCAAGCTGAAATACCTTCCCTTGAAAATTGAGCGATGACCATGTTGGTGCACTCAATGTCGGACAAGAGGCGCAGTTAACTTGGGTCCCTAGGTATCAGAGGGTAGATAAGCTTGATACATACATTTGAAAGGCATCCAGTAGCCATATACTGGAGTTCAGGATGGCTATAGTCTGGTGCTGAGGGACAGGTATCACCTGTATAAAGAATTAGGGGAGTATGGTACATTCAACCCTGAATCCAAGGCCTTACGGACTGAGAAACATTCTCTGTATAGAGGGCCTGAAGTAACGCTGAAGGTCTTTGTCTTCTATACACAGCAAGAGAAAAATAAAATGCATCTTCATTCTGGTCTCTGGGTGCTTTATTGGGGAAAGCTGATTGCTTGATTGTTTAATTGTTTGTTTTCTGCATGTACAACTTATTAACCCCTTCAGGACTGAGCCTGTTTTGGCCTTCAGGACGAAGCCGATTTTTCAAATCTGTATCAATTTATGTGTTAATAACTCCGGAATGCTTTTACCTATCCAAGTGATTCTGAGATCGTTTTCTCGTGACATATTGTACTTTATGTTAGGAAAAAAATTTGGTCGATAAATTCAATATTAATTTGTAAAAAACACCAAGATTTATATAAAATTAGCATTTTTCGAAATTTAAATGTATTTGCTTGTAAGACAGATAGTAATACCACACAAAATAATTACTAGTTTATATTTCCCATATGTCTACTTTATGTTTGCATCGTTTTTTGAACATTCTTTTATTTTTCTAGGACGTTACAAGGCTTAGAACTTTAGCAGCAATTTCTCATATTTTCAAGAAAATGTCAAAAGCCTATTTTTTCAGGGACCAGTTCAGTTCTGAAGTGGCTTTGAGGGCCTTATATATTAGAAAGTCCCCATAAATCACCACATTTTGAAAAATGCACTCCTAAAAGAATTCAAAACAGCATTCAGAAAGTGTTTTAACCCTTTAGGCGTTTCACAGGAATTAAAGCAAAGTAGAGGTGAAATTTACAAATTTCATTTTTTTTTTTCGAAAATTCATTTGTAATACATTTTTTCTGTACCACAGAAGGTTTTACCCAAGAAATGCAACACAATATTTATTGCCCAGATTCTGCAGTTTTTAGAAATATCCCACATGCGGTCCTAGTGTGGAAATGGACTGAAACACCGGCCTCGGAAGCAAAGGAGCACCTAGTGGATTTTGGGGCCTCCTTTTTTTAGAATATATTTTAGGCACCATGTCAGGTTTGAATAGGTCTTGTGGTACCAAAGCAGTAAAGACCCCCAAAAGTGACCCCATTTTGGAAACTATACCCCTCAAGGAATTTATCTATGGGTATAGTTAGCATTTTGAACCTACAGTTTTTTTGCTAAATTTATTTGAATTAGTATGTGAAGATTAAAATTTCTATGTTTTTTCACAAAAAAAGCAGATTTTAAATTTTTACAAGGAATAAAAGTAGAAAAGCACCCCAACATATGTAAAGCAATTTCCTCCGATTATAGCAATACCCCATATGTGGTAATAAACTGCTGTTTGGACCCACAGCAGGCCTCAGAAGAGAAGGAGCACCATTTGGATTTCTGATTTTGCTGGAATAGTTTTCAGTGCCGTGTTGCGTTTGCAATGCACTGGAGGCATGAAAACCGTGGAAACACCCCAATAGTGACCTCATTTTGGAAACTACACCCCTCAAGGAATTTTTCTAGGGGTAAAGTTAGCATTTTGACCCCACAGTTGTTTTGCTGAATTCATTGGAATTAGTCTTTAAAGGTAAAAATCTACTTTTTTTCTGTAAGAACTTAGACATTTTTAATTTTTACAAGGAATAAAGGAGAAAAAGCACCCCAACATTTGTAAAACAATTTCTCCTGATTACGTAAATACCCCATATGTGGTAATAAACTGCTGTTTGGACCCACACCGGGGCTTAGAAGGGAAGGAGTGCTATTTGGCTTTTGGAGCTCAAATTTAGCTGGAATAGTTTTTGGGTGTCGTGTCGAATTTGCAAAGCCACTGATAGACCGAAACAGTGGAAGCCCCCCAAAAGTAACCCCATTTGGGAAACTACACCACTTAAGGAATCTATCTAGGGGCATAGTGAGCATTTAGGCCCCACACGTCTTTTGCAGAATTTATTAGAATTAGGCTGTGAAAATTAATATCAACATTATTTCCACTGATATGTTGATTTTTGTCAATTTCGCAAAGGATAAAGGAGAAAATGCACCCCAACATTTGTAAAGCAATTTCTCCCGAGTACGGCTATACCCCACATGTGGTCATAAATGTTTTTTCATTAGAAAGTAATTAACCCTTTCCGAACTGATCCATGTTTTGCTTTTTCTTTTTAGTTTTTCCGCCATGCATTCCGAGAGCCACAACTTTTTTTTTTTCCGTCAATAGAGTAATGTGAGGGCTTATTTTTTGCGGGACGAGCTGTTGTTTTTATTGGTACCATTTTTTGGGACATAAGACTTTTTGGGCATTTTTTATTAAATTTTTTGTTAGAGCCAAGGTGACCAAAAAACTGCAATTTTGCCATTTAAAATTCTTTATTTTTCACGGCGTTCACCGTGCAAGTTCAATAATGGTATATTGTAATAGCTTGGACTTTTACGGATGCATCAATACCAATTTTGTGTATTTTTTTGTTTTTTTACATTAATTTAGAGAAAAAATGTGAAAAGGGTTTATTTTTGGACTTTAAATATTTATTTAATTTTTTCCACTAATAATAACTATTTACTTTTGTTTTTACATATTTTATTAGTCCCCCTGGGAGACTTGAACCAGCGATCGTTAGATCACTGGTAGAATACACTGCAATACTAATGTATTGCAGTGAAACAAGTAGAAATATCGAGGCACTCACCGGATTGCAACAAACTTCTTTATTTCTGGATCTCGGTCAGGATGTGGAATTAAGCCTACGGCCGTTTCACGTGCGTACACGCTTTCTCAAGGCCTTGGCGTCACTTCCTCTACCTGCCTTTTTATCCACATAGCAATACAAAACGTTATGCAACAAATTACTAGAAGACAGGGAAATACACAATATATAATGCGGTGGAACAGTACATCATGTTATGTCAAAATGAAGTAACAATATGTTACTATTTATTCATTATGTTTAAAAACAACAAGGTTCTTTTATGTTAGAAAGGCACTAAGATCATTCCGGTCATTGAGGCCGAGAGGTCCTAGTGCCTCTGTCTGTGAGATGATTTCAGCCTCTTTCTGTAATAAAACTCGGTGCCTATCTCCTCCAGCCAATAACGGTTTAATGTGAACTATGCCCACAAAACGCATGCATCTAGCATTACCTTTATGTTCCTCCTGCATATGCTGTATCAATCTAGGACAGCCCTCACTTGTGACTAGTGATCTAATGTGTTCACGAAATCTAATATACATAGGTCGGATAGTTTTACCTATATAAAATCTGCCACAGTTACAGACAATAGCATATACAACATATCGAGTTCTGCATGTTATCAGCTCATTAATTTAAAACGCACAGCCCCCTAGATTAAGGTTCCTAGTGTGAATGATGGAGTTGCAATAATTGCACTGTCCACATTTGTGATTACCTTTTGGTCCTATGGCTGATAACCAATTGTCCTTTCCCTTCTCTTTTTGGGAAAAGCGACCTCTAACTAATATGTCCTTCAAATTCTTGCATCTACGGAAAGAAATTATTGGTTTCCTAACTGCGACTTCCATTCATAAAGGATCATTTTCTACGAGATACCAATTTTTTCTAATGCTCATGCGGATAACATCGCTCATTGGACTGTGACCAAAGGATAGAACAAACCTTTTATCGTCTTTTGCATTGAATTATTTCTTTCTCTTTGTATTGTGTTGTAATAGAGATAACTGTTTATTGTTACTAGCTTTATTTAACCCCTATCCGCACCAGGACGTAACTGTCCGTCGTTGCGGGAAGTTACTTCCCGCACGAGGACGTACAGTTACTGAGTTAATCCCGGTGCACACTGTCGGCGACAGTGTGCACCGGGAACCAGGAGGTCAGCTGTCGCCGACAGCTGACACTCCCCTCTTGCCGGCCAGCGGTCCTTTGCCGCTGATTTCGGCGCATTAACCCCTTAAATTCGGCGATCGGGTGCAATCGCCGAATTTTAGGGGTTTCTAACATATCGGCAGACCCCCGTCCGAAATCGCGGGGTCTGCCGATAGTTAGTATGGCAAACGGAAGCCAAACAATGGCTTCCGGGTCTGCCATGGACAGAAGCCCATCAGGACCAACCTTCGGCTGGTCCTGATAGGCTTCCTGTCAGAGTGACAGAAAGTCACTGTGCCGTTCCCGATGCACACTGTCGGCGACAGTGTGCATCGGGAACTTGGAGATCAGCTGTCCCCGACAGCTGACACTCTCCAGTGTTGCCGATCAGCGGCTCATCGCCGCTGATTTCGGCAATTAACCCGTTACATGCGGGGCTCGATTGCGATCTCCGCATGTAGCGGGTTTGTAGCGCATCAGCAGCCCCCATGCAATTGTGGGGGCTTCTGATGCTTGTGATGGCACCTGGGGGCCAGACAACGGCCCCCAGGTCTGCCATGTATGTCAGCCTATGAGGATCAGCCTCTGCTGATCCTCGTAGACCAACTGTCAGAGTGACTGTGACGTCACACTGACAGTTGGAATACATTACACTACCTAGGTAGTGTAATGTATTCTAGCAGCAATCAGAGCTGCAGGTCAAAAAAAGAAAGTGTAAAAAGTAAAAAAAAAAAGTTAATAAACAAAAATATAAAGTGTAAAAAGTAAAAAAAAAGTTAATAAAAATGTTTTATAAAAGTGTAAAAATAAAAGGTTTTGTTTTCCTATAATAAGTCATTTATTATAGGGAAAAAATGAAAACGTTAAAAAAAAGTACACATATTTGGTATCGCCGCGTTCGTAACGACCCAATCTATGAAACTATAATGTTAATTTTTCCGCACGGTGAACGCCGCAAACAAAATAAACTGAAAACTGTCAGCATCGCTATTTTTTGGTCACCACCCCTCCCAAGATATAGAATAAAAAGTGATCAAAAAGTTGCATTTACCCCAAAATGGTACCAATAAAAACTACAACCCGTCCCGCAAAAAAACAAGACCTCCCACAGCTTTTTTGACGAAAAAATAAAAAAGTTACGGTTCAGAATAGCGTGTCCCAGAAAATAAATTATTTTATAGAAACTTCATTTTATTGTGCAAACGCTGCAAAACTTAAAAAAAACTATACACATATGGTATCGGCGTAATCGTACCGACCGGCAGAATAAATTAAAACGTAATTTATTGCGCACGGTGAACGCTGTAATAAATAAAGAATTTAAAGCGCCAAAATCGCTGTTTTTTGGTCACCCTAGCTCTAAAAAAGATCCTGAGGGGCCAAAATGCTCACTATACCCCTAGAAAAATTCCTTGAGGGGTGTAGATTCCAAAATAGGGTGACTTTTGGGGGGTTTCCACTGTTTTGGTCCCTCCGGGGCGTTGCAAACCCGACATGGCACTGAAAACCAATCCAGCAAAATCTGCTTCCAAAATCCAAAAGGCGCTCCCTCCCTTCTGAGCCCTGCTGTGGGTCCAAACATCAGTTTACGACCACATATGGGGTATTGCCGTAATCCGGAGAAATTGCTTTACAAATGTTGGGCGGCTTTTTCTCCTTTATTCCTTGTAAAAATGAAAAAATTCTATGTTTCCACAGAAAAATAGGTGATTTTCATCTTCACAGACTAATTCCACTAAATTCTGCAAAAAAACTGTGGGGTCAAAATGCTAACTATACCCCTAGAAAAATGCCTTGAGGGGTGTAGTTTCCAAAATGGGGTCACTTTGGGGGGGTTTCGGCTGTTTAGGTACCACAAGACCTCCTCAAACCTGACATGGTGTCTAAAATATATTCCTAAAAAAAGGAGGCCCCGAAATCCACTAGCTGCTCCTTTGCTTCTGAGAACGGTGTTTCAGTCCATTAGGACACTAGGTCCACATGTTGGATATTTCTAAAATCTGCAGAATCTGGGCAATAAATATTGAGTTGCGTTTCCCTGGTAAAACCTTCTGTGTTACAGATTTTTTTTTATTACAAATGAATTTCGGCAAAAAAAATGAAATTTGTACATTTCACCTCTACTTTGCCTTAATTCCTGTGAAACGCCTAAAGGGTTAAAATATTTTCTGAATGTGGTTTTGAATACCTTGAGGGGTACAGTTTTCAAAATGGGGTGATTTATGGGGACTTTCTAATATATAAGGCCCTCAAAGCCACTTCAGAACTGAACTGGTCCCTGAAAAAATAGCCTTTTGAAATTTTATTGAAAATATGAGAAATTGCTGCTAAAGTTCTAAGCCTCGTAACGTCCTAGAAAAATAAAAGTATGTGAAAAAAAATGATGCAAACATAAAGTAGACATATAGAAAATGGTAACTAGTAACTATTTTGTGTGGTATTACTATCTGTTTCACAAGCAAATACATTTAAATTTAGAAAAATGCTAATTTTTGCAAATTTTTGCTAAAATGTGAAGTTTTTCACAAATAAATATTGAATTTATCGACCAAATTTTTTCACTAACATAAAGTACAATATGTCACGAGAAAACAATCTCAGAATCGCTTGGATAGGTAAAAGCATTCCGGAGTTATTACCACATAAAGTGACACATGTCAGATTTGAAAAAATAGGCTGTGTCCTGAAGGCCAAAACAGGCTGTGTCCTAAAGGGGTTAAAGCTTCTTCTACCAATCTAGAGGGATAGCCACGAATTTCTAACCTTTTTCTCATTTCATCTGCCTGTTCAAGGAATATCACATCGCTGCTATTAATTCTTCTTAAACGTAAAAATTTAGCATATGGTAAAGATTGAGTTACATGTTTGGGATGATAACTATCATAGCGTAAAAGTGTATTAGTAGTTGTGGGTTTTCGATATCCTTTTGTTTGTATCTCACCCTCCTCTATCGTCACATATACGTCCAGAAATTCGATTTCCTGATCACCAAACTTATGTGTAAAACTCATATTCATGTTATTTTTATTTAAGTACTGAACAAATTCTAAGAATTGTTCCTGAGTTCCAGACCACACTATAAATATATAATCTATCTTGGTAGTAGCTCTGGCGTTTTGCTGGTATTTCAGTTTATAATGTGTATGGGCATATGTAGGCTGGGCAGAGTACATCAGGGCATAATAAGAGGGTATAATAATGCGGTAAATAAATAATAATCTGCAGATATGTGGCCAGTGTCGCACTTATAAATGGCACCGATCCTATCCGCTTTTGAAACGTTCTGCATGTTTTGCATTGCCAGAATCTGTGAGCCGGAACTTTTTTTTATTTTTTCACCACCGGAGCTGCATGAGGGCTTATTTGTTGCGGGACAATCTGTAATTTTCATTGGTACCATTTTGGGGTACATGCGATTTTGTTGATCACTTTTTATTCCATTTTTCGGCAAGCCAGGTGACCAAAAACCATCAATTCTGACAATGATTTTTATTTATTTTTTACGGCGTTTACCCTAAGCTATAAATGACCATTATGTTTTATTCTGCGGGTCGGTACGATTACGGCGATACCATATGTATATAGGTTTTCTTATGTTTTGCAGCGTTTGCGCAATAAAATCACTTATTTAGAAAATTAATTATTTTTGGTGTCACCATATTCTGAGAGCCATAACTTTTTTATTTTTCAGTCAAAAAAGCTGTGTAAGGGCTTGTTTTTTGCGGGACGGGTTGTAGTTTGTATCGGTAATATTTTGGCGTACATGCTACTTTTTGATCACTTTTTATTGTATATTTTGGGAGGAGTGGTGACCAAAAAATAGTGATTCTGGCATTGTTTTTCGTTTATTTTTTTTGCGGTGTTCACCGTGTGGGAAAAATAATATTATAATTTTATAGTTGGGGTCTTTACAAATGCAGTGATACCAAATATGTGTACTTTTTTTTACATGTTCATTTTTTTCCTATAATAAAAGACTTATTATAGGAAAAAAATGCAGTTCTTGTTTATGTCACTTATAACTTTTATTTAAAGGGTATGTTCACACGGCTTATTTACGGACGTAATTCGGGCATTTTACGCCTCGATTTACGTCCGAAAATGCGGCTCGATAGCGTTGGCAAACATCTGCCCATTCATTAGAATGGGTGTTACGATGTTCTGTGCACGCGGTAATTATTTTTACGCCCCTCTGTAAAAAATACGCCCGCGTCAAAAAAGTGCCTGTCACTTCTTCAGACGTAAATGGATCCGTTTTCTATGGACTCCATGGAAAACCAGCTCCATTTAATGTCCGTAATGGACGCAGCAAAAAGCGCCTCAACATGCCATTACGGCTGAAATTAAGGTGCTGTTTTCTCCTAAAAACAGCCCCGTAATTTCAGCCGTTACGGACGCTGCCGTGTGAACATACCCTTACACTTAATTTAAAACATTTTTATTCTTTTTTTTACTTTTTTCACTTGTCCCACTAGGGGACACTTAGACTTGCAGCTTTGATCGCTGCTAGAGTTCATTACACTACCTACGTAGTGTAATGTATTCTAACTGTCAGGGCTCATCTACATGAGCCTGATATACGTCCGTTCTGTTTACAAACATCCAAACGGAGTGTCATAATGATGGCGGCTGCACGAAAATCATGCTGATGACACACAGAGCTGTTAAGTGCCTTTTGCGCACGCAAAACGCCGTGTTTTTTGTGTGCGCAAAACGCACACGCTCGTGTAAACGTAACAGTCACACTGACAGGAAGCCTATGACGACCATCCTCCAGCTGGTCCTAAAAAGGATTCTGTACATGGCTGCCCGGGAGCCATTGTCTGGCGTCCGGTTGCCATGGGTACCATCGCCAGCCCCCGTGATTTCAGGTGGGGGCTGCTGATCGGCGCTAAACACCTTAATTGTGGTGTTCAAAATCGAACGCCGCAATTAGGGGGTTAACTGCCAAAATCAGCGGCGATGGGTAGCGGCAGTTAACTGTCAAAGCACAGACGTAACTGCATGTCAAGGTGCGCGAACTTACTGCACACATCGACGTGCAGTTACGACAAGGTGCGGGAAGGGGTTAACTCTGTCTCTTTTATCCGGCAGTCAATAGACTTTAACCCCTGTCTATGTGCTGCCATAGGACAGATGCAGATGTGTAGTAGATACAGCTGGTAAAGAACAGCTTCCAGCTCGAAGGACTTGAGTATATATATATATATATATATATATATATATATATATATATATATATACATATATAAAAGTATATATTAGGTTGCACTCACACGAGCCGATCAAAAACTGCATATGTTGTACTGTAAGTTTACCACCGTTTTGTGTTATTAAGCTGCACTTTTTTTTTACAGGTGAAATGTGTTTTTAACCCTTTAGTGACCTGCCTATTTTAGGCCTTAAAGAGGCTCTGTCACCACGTTATAAGTGGCCTATCTTGTCCATAATATGATTGGCGCTGTAATGTAGATTACAGCGGTGTTTTTTATTTAGAAAAACGATAATTTTTGACCTATAGAGTTATGACCTATATTATGCTAATGAGTTTCTTAATGAGTTTGTTACTTTTTGTGGGCGTTGTGGAGAGAAGTGTATGACGCTGACCAATGAGTGACCAATCAGCGTCATACACTTCTCCCCATTCATCCATTCATTTACACAGCATATAGCGATATAGCTATATCGCTATGTGCAGCCACATAAACACACTATAACGTTACTGCAGTGTCCTGACAATGAATATACATTACCTCCAGCCAGGACGTGATGTGTATTCAGAATCCTGACATTTCTGTAGCGTCTCTGTGCCTTGCTGTAAATATCACACAGACGCTACAGAAATGTATTGGTCAGCGTCATACACTTCTCTCCACAACACCCACTTGGTCAAAAAGTAAAACACGTCCAGTTGTCCATTAACCCCTTAATGACCAGCCTATTTTAAACCTTAATGACCAAGCCATTTTTTAAGTTTTTCCATCGTCGCATTCCATGAGCTATAACCTTTTTATTTTTGCGTCGACATAGCTGTATAAGGTCTTGTTTTTTGCGGGACAAGTTGTATTTTTTAATAGCACCATTTTGGGGGTTATATTATTTATTGATTAACTTTTATTAACTTTTATTTGGGGGAAATAGAAAAAAACCTGAAATTTCCCCACTCATTTTGCGTCTTAAATCTATGCCGTTTACCATGTGATATAAATAACACAATAACTTTATTCAGCGGGTTGTTACGATTGCAACAATACCAAATTTGTATAGTTTTTGTATGTTTTACTACAGTAAAAACGCTTTTTTTTCAAAATTATTTGTTTTTGTGTCTCCATGTTTGAAGAGCCGTAACGGTTTTATTTTTTCGCCGTTGCGGTTATATGAGGGCTTTTTTTTTTGCGGGAAGACTTGTAGTTTTTATTGGTACCATTTTGGAGTAGATGCGACTTTTTGATCACTTTTTATCAAATTTTTTTAATGTTAGTATTCACAGAAAACATGTGTAATATGTGTAACTTTTTAACTTTATTTTGTTTTTTTAATGGTAAAGCATTTTGTAAGGGGAAAAGCTGGGTTTTTCATTTTTTTTTAAAAAAATTTTTAAATTAACTTTATTAAACTTTTTTTCACTCTTTTACTAGTCCCACTAGGGGACTATAATATGTGATTCTGCGATCGCATTTATAATACACTGCAACACTTTTGTATTGCAGTGTATTACTGCTTGTCCGTTTAAAACGGACAGGCATCTGCTAGGTCATGCCTCCGGCATGATCTAGTAGGCATTCGCTCCAGGCAGACCTAGGGGCCTTTATTAGGCCCCCGGCTGCCAATGGAGACACAGACACTCGGCGATCGTATCGGTAGCTCCCTCCCTCTCTCCCAAACCACTCAGATGAGGTGCTCGCTATTGTGCACCGCATCTGAGGGGTTAAACGGGTGAGATCGATACTAATATTGATCTCACCCGGCAGAGCAGGGACGCTCCCAGCCCTCAGCTGCCTCTGGCAGCTGAGAGCAGGGAGATTTGACAGCTCCCTGCTCTGTTTACTTATTCCGATGCCGCGACGTAAAAAGTCTATGGCATCGGAATAAGGCCCGTTAGTGACCGACGTAAAAACACGATGGGCCGGTCACTAACGGGTTAAGAAACTCATTAGCATAAAGCTAATGTAGGTCATAACTCCGTCAAAAATGAGTGTTTTTCTATATAAAAAACACTGCTGTAATCTACATTACAGCACCAATCATATTATGTACAAGATAGGCCACTTATAATGTGGTGACAGAGCCGCTTTAATGACCAAGGTATTTTTTACGTTTTTCCATCGTCTCATTCAAAGAGTTATAAATTTTTTATTTTTGCATCGACATATCTGTATAAGGTATTGTTTTTTGCGGGACAAGTTGTATTTTTTAATAGCACCGTTTTGGGGTACATATAATTTATTAATTAACTTTTATTACCTTTTTGGGGGGAATAGAAAAAAACAGGAATTTTGCCACACTTTTTTGCATCCTAAATTTACGCCGTTTTTCATGTGGTATAACTAACACAATAATTTTATTCAGCGGGTCATTACGATTGTAACAATACCAAATTTATATTGTTTTCTTATGTTTTACTACTTTTACACAGTAAAAAACACTTTTTTTTTTAAATTATTTGTTTTTGCGTCTCCATATCTGAAGAGCCATAACTTTTTTATTTTTCTGCCGATGCAGCTGTATAAGGGCTTTTTTTTGAAGGACAACTTGTAGTTTTTATTGGTATCTTTTATCAAAAAGTTTTTTAAGGCAGGATTCACAGAAAACAGCAATTTTTGCATTGTTTTTTATTTTATTTTTTTTACGGAGTTCAACGAGCGGGTTAAATAATGTAATAACTTTATAGCTGGGGTCAGTACGGTCACGGTGACACCAAATATGTGTAACTCTTTTACTTTTTTTTTTTGTTTGTTAATAATAAAGCATTTTGTAAGGGGAAAAAGTTTTTTTTTTTATATTTTTATTTATTATTAACTTTCTTTAACTTTTTTTTTACTTTTTTACTAGTCCCACTAGGGGACGTCACTATACAATCATCTAATCGCTTTTATAATACACTGCAATACTTCTGTTTTGCAGTGAATTACTGCCTGTCTGTGTAAAATGGACAGGCATAGCAGGCATTAACTAGTGGCAAACCTGGGGGCCTTTAGTAGGCCCCCAGCTGCCATAGAAGACACTGGCACATGCAGGATGCCGGTGGGGTGAGAGATGGAGCTCCCTCCCTCTCTCTAAAACCACACAGATGCGGCGCTCGCATCTAAGGCGTTAAACGGGTGAGATTGATACTGATATTAATCTCGCCCGTTCGAGCAAGGCTGCTCCTTGCTCTCCGCTACCTTTGGTAGCGGAGAGCAGGGAGATTTAACTGCTCCTTGCTCTGTTTACTTATTCTGATGCAGCGCTGTAAAAAGGCAATTGCATCAGAATAAAGCCCATTAGTGGTCGCCGTGAAAACACTAATGGGCGGTCACTAACGGGTTAAACTCATAAATTGAATTTTATGTATTTGATACTTACTGGCCAGTAGGTTATTTCACTGTATGGGTTGTACAGATTGAATAACAAATGCACACTGTGGGGGAGTTTATTAAAAGGTATATGACATTTAGGGGGGATTTAGACGAGCGTGTGCGCTTTGCACACGCAAAAAACGCAGCGTTTTGCGTGCGCAAAAGGCACTTAACAGCTCCGTGTGTCAGCCCCGTATGATTCGCGGCTGCGTGATCATTATGACACTCCGTTTGGATGTTTGTAAACAGAAAAGCACGTGGTACTTTTCTGTTTACATTCATAGTTTGATAGCTGTTGCATGAATCACGCTCGTCTCACGGAAGTGCTTTCGTGTTGTGCGTGTGAGATTTTCACGCACCCATTGACTTCAATGGGTGAATGATGCGTGAACAACGCAGAAATATAGCACGTCGTGAGTTTTACGCAGCGGACTCACGCTGCGCAAAAATCACTAACAGTCTGCACTGCCCCATAGACTAATATAGGTCCGTGCGTCACGCTTCAAAATCACGCACGTTGCACGGACGTATATCAAGTTCGTGTAAATAAGCCCTTAGTGGTATAAAAAAGTAGCAAATTATGGCAGACAACTTAATTTCACAGTCATTTTCAACTTTTTACCTTTTTCCCGTCACTCTTGCAACTTTTGTAGGCTAAGCTTAGCAGAAGAGTCGGGCCACACACTGCCTGAAACGTTTACTATAATTTGAGATAGAAAAAGTGTACATTTTAGCATAAATCTACTTCAGCTCATACAACAGCTGGCGTAGATTTCACTTTTTGGCGCACAGACAGCACAAAATGCAACTCATTTATTATTTTAATAAATTAGTTGCATCTTTTTCCTGCGGGCCTCAGACTAAGGCCCCATACACAAGACCATAGATTTTTTTTGTAATTACGGTCCATAGTTACGGACCGTATTTACAGTCCCATTAATTTCTATGGCCGACGGACACCTTTCTGTATATTTATGGGAAGGTGTCCGGGCAGTAGAAAGTTTCCATAAAAAATAGGGTGCATGGCCCGCAAATGCGAGTGACTGTCCACGGCCATCCACAGTCGGCCGTGCCCGTGATGCATGGGGCCTAAGACTAACATTTAAAATGCCATTATTAGTAAATTTGACCCTCTATATTTTTAAATTGCAAATTTATTAGATGTTTGTGTAAAATTAATAAATAAACTGACATATTTTTTCTTTAGCTGTGTTTCCAGTTTGAGTTATCAACCTTAGACCAACTTATATTTTTTTATTTGTTTTTTTAGTATTGGTTCATTCTTTATCTTGTTTTCATTTACACTTAATAATGCTTTTCTTTCAAGGTGGTCCGTTTGTTTACTGCATCTTTCTTTCTTTAGCAAAATACTGAAATTACTCTTTAATATTTATTTACTGTATACATTTGTTTATTTTTATATAAATGTCTGTAAAACTACAATTTTATTACTAACCTATTTATGCAGAAGATGCAAAATAAACATTGAAGACTTATTTTCTATAAAAATAAGCTTAAACTCTTAAGATTTTCGGGACGTAGTTGATATATATTCTGTTTCAGTTTACTCTTGATATTAATAACTATATCACTATGGCTGACGATTTACAGTATATTTGAATGTGTCATTTAGTTTATTATTATTTTTTTATTTATTGAGAACTCTGCATTTTAGTTTCATTTATTAGTATTACATTTGCAGCACACTGGAGTATATTCAAATATAATAAATGATGATATAACCTGCTGTACACAGTAAATTACTGCATAAAGCTAATTAAACCCACTTTAGTTCACAAATTTCACAAATCTTAATCCATATGATTACTTTACATTATATACAAAGTGAAAAAGCAGCATAGTGACCACACTGACTAAAGCATATAATATGAAAACCACACTTTCAATAAGTCATAATTATTGATGAACACATTAATTATGTTGTTTAGCTGTAAAGCCACTCCATCAAGTTATAAGTATTCTTAATACATCTTCTAGCTCATGCATAATGTCTTGGGTGTATCATAGCAACCGTTTAGCAATTAATGAATTAAGCAGCGTTCTTACTTAGTAAGATATATTGAAATTGCAATAAAGAAAACCCACTCAAGCATATAACACTCTCATATCTTAAACACTTTTTACACAATTTAAGATTTGATTTTTAAATAGCTTTCCAAGGTTAGTCTCTATGGCAATACACCAAGTTGCACAGTATAAATGTACAGTAAATAAATGCAGGCTATTTGATAAGGAGATTTCAAGGTTACTTTGTAATTAATGTAGATAAAAGTGTCAAATAATTATATATATATATATATATATATATTTACACACACACACACACACGCACGCACGCACACACACACACACAGTGTATGTATATATGCACCATTACATTAAAGCATGGTTAATATTATGTTGGTCCCCCACTTGTCCCCCGAGACTGCTCTGATAAACCAAAGCATGGACTCCCCAAAACCTCTAAAGGTGTCCTGTGGTATCTGGCACCAAAATGTTAGTGTCATATCCGTGGCTGAGGGCTGTCAGCTCCAATCTCCCCCTGACAGCCGCAGCCACAAGTCGGTAAGCGCTGGTCCCAGCCTCCTCCTCGGGAGACGCCAGTTCTTAAAGGGACAGCGCGCGCACTTTGATGAACTTTGAACCCGTGAGTCCCTGAACTATAAGAAGGGTTCAGGCCCTTGCCTCTATGTCTGAGTGTTGTTGTTGTTTCCTAAGTTTGTTTATGTGATGGCCTCATAGTGTGTTCCTGTTCCCTGCATTCCGTACTATCCCGGTCGAGTACTGTGCTGAGCCAAAGTCGTGCCGTGCCGTATACCACGCCTGACCTGCTTCACCATGCCTAACGTCTGCCTGCTGCCTAGTTCCAGCCGAGTCTGCCTTGCTACTGTCCGAGCTGCTACAGGTAACCTATATGAACTATAGACTTAGACCTGCTCCCTGTTGGCCAGCTGCCATACCGCCATGGCGGTACGGCCCAGTGGGTCCACAAACCCAACGTGACAGCAGCAGATACGTTAAGTCCTATAAGGTTTTCAGGTGGGGCCTACCTGGATTGAACTTGTTTCTCCAGCACATACCAGAGATGTAAAATGTGAAGAATATCAACTTGCAAAATGCCTGTTCCATGGTGTATTATGTAAAGGTTAATTGTAATCAATCTTTACAAGTTGCACTCACTTTAGTAAAGAAGATTCCTGCATAAAGAAATTATGTTTATTTTGACCACTGGAGATCCACGTTATTCAATGAATTGTGACGATCTTCAGATATCCAGGATTTTGTGGATAGAAGAGGTAAACGTTTGTTTGGTCTCTGGATGTCCTCTGTCAGATTTCAAGAGATATGGGCGGATATGCTAGACCCCTGTATCGACAGGACCAACTCCTCTAGGCGTTGAAGATTCTTGCACGTCGACAGGAGGCAAAAGCTGCCGTTCCTCCTACTTCACCTCCTAGCAGTGTTGATCCGCGTTTTCCTTTGCCACTTCCTGACCGCTATGATGGAGACGCAAATACCTGTCGTGGATTTTTTAATCAGGGCCAGATCCACTTCAGCCTGTATTCTAGGACATTTTCATCTGAAGGCGCAAGGGTCACGTTCATCATCTCTCTCCTCACCGACAAGGCTCTTGCATGGGCGAACTCTATCTGGGAGCGACAAGGACCAGAGATCCGTGACTTCCAGGGCTTCCTCCAGACTTTTTGCATGGTGTTTGAGGAGCCTGGCCGGGTCTCATCTGCAGTGGCATCTTTGATTAACCTACGCCAAGGAGACACCTCCGTGAGTGAGTACGCCATCCACTTCCGCACCCTGGCGGGAGAGCTATTGTGGAACAATGAGGCCCTGGTGGCTGCATTCTGGCATGGACTGGCTCCTAAAATTAAGGACGAACTTGCCGCTCGAGATCTGCCATCTACACTGGATGACCACATCCATCTGTCCACCTGGATTGATGTACGTATTCGAGAACGCCTCCGAGAGGTTCGTCGGGAGGGAGGCCTTCCTAGTCTGGTTCCTACTTTGCAGCAACCCCTACGGTCCTCAGATGTCGATCCTCCTAAGGAGTCTATGAGGATGAACCAATGTAAGCTATCCACCCACGAGAGACAATGCAGACGCACTGCAGGACTCTGTCTACATTACGGCCTCGGTGGCCATCTTGTGCGCCTGTGTCCCCAAAGTCCCCAAAGCCTAGGGTTGCTAGGAGTGACAACCTTGGGTAAGAAAGGACTTCCGTCTAAATTGTCCATACCTGTGACCATAGTGCGAGAGAACGCATCAGGTCTCCGCGTATCTGCACTCTGGATCAGCTGCTAATTTCATCCGTAGAGACCTGGTGGAACTTCTTCAATTACCCACCACCACTCTGGAGGTCCCAGGTCATGATATATAATTATAACCAATGGTGCAACTTAGCACCTAACACACATAAGTCATTATTAGAAAAGACACATGCAACTTGATGTTAGTAGTTTACCCATGTTGTAGAGCACTGCTGTCTGGCGTCACACCCGACGCGCGTATCGGCGAGAAAAGCCTTTGTCCGGCGGTGGTGTCAGAGAGTCAGAAGAGGAAATTTATGCGTGTGTGACCGCTGAGTGGCTTGATCAATGGGTTCTGCAGAGTCCTGACAAGTGCACATGCGCGGGCTGCGCTCTAGCATATGTTTGCAGCTGGAAACTGTCTAACTCGGTCACCTGATGGGGCAGAGGGCTGGATGCTCACATGACTACAACCGTATCAAAGATAACAAAACAACATAACTATATAATAACCATGCATCCCAGCAACAGATATATGCCATGACAGACCCCAGACGATAGCGCATATGATCAATATTACACATACATATTGCAATTAATTACATGCAGACATATTAGCAAACAACAGCATATCACAATTTTTGCACCAATATTAAGATGAATAGACTGTCCCTAACCTTTCCCTATCTCCTTGCATGTTATGATATCATATATATATTAGAAAGAAAGTAAAAAACACAACAATAGATAGTATATTTGAAAAAATAAAAAATAAAAAGATATACAGTGTATATATATATATATATATATTTATACATATATATATATATTATATATATATATATAAAATAAACAATGTAAAGTGATGTATAGACAATATAAATAATATATACAAAATAGAGATACACATACAATATACAGTATGTATATGAAAAATAATACATAATAAATACACAATAAAAGGATGAATAATAAATAAAAAATATAATTGCAGTTGTGTATCATATCCTATACATTCATCACTGAAGAGATAAATAAATATAATGCGTATAGGAAATAAAATCGAAAATTAATATGTTCCGGTCCCCCCTCTGCTATAGAACCTTTGGTTCCTTTATGCACTTTATGTACATACATATATACGATCTTATTGATTTTCGATTTTATTTCATATACGCATTCTATTTATTTATCTCTTCAGTGATGAATGTATAGGATATGATACACAACTGCGATTATATTTTTTATTTATTATTCATCCCTTTATTGTGTATTTATTATGTATTATTATTTTTCATATACATATATTGTATGTGTATCTCTATTTTGTTTATATTTACATTGTCTATACATCACTTTACATTTACATACAGTGGAGGAAATAAGTATTTGATCCCTTGCTGATTTTGTAAGTTTGCCCACTGTCAAAGAAATGAACAGTCTAGAATTTTTAGGCTAGGTTAATTTTACCAGTGAGAGATAGATTATATATTAAAAAAAAACTGAAAATCACATTGTCAAAATTATATATATTTATTTGCATTGTGCACAGAGAAATAAGTATTTGATCCCCTACCAACCATTAAGAGTTCAGCCTCCTCCAGACCAGTTACACGCTCCAAATCAACTTGGTGCCTGCATTAAAGACAGCTGTTTTAAATGGTCACCTGTATAAAAGACTCCTGTCCACAGACTCAATGATCAGTCTGACTCTAACCTCTACAACATGGGGAAGACCAAAGAGCTTTCTAAGGATGTCAGGGACAAGATCATAGACCTGCATAAGGCTGGAATGGGCTACAAAACCATAAGTAAGACGCTGGGTGAGAAGGAGACAACTGTTGGTGCAATAGTAAGAAAATGGAAGACATACAAAATGACTGTCAATCGACATCGATCTGAGGCTCCATGCAAAATCTCACCTCGTGGGGTATCCTTGATCCTGAGGAAGGTGAGAGCTCAGCCGAAAACTACACGGGGAAAACTTTTTAGTGATCTCAAGGCAGCTGGGACCACAGTCACCAAGAAAACCATTGGTAACACATTACAATCCTGCAGTGCCCGCAAGGTCCCCCTGCTCAAGAAGGCACATGTACAGGCCCGTCTGAAGTTTGCAAATGAACATCTGGATGATTCTGAGAGTGATTGGGAGAAGGTGCTGTGGTCAGATGAGACTAAAATTGAGCTCTTTGGCATTAACTCAACTCGCCATGTTTGGAGGAAGAGAAATGCTGCCTATGACCCAAAGAACACCGTCCCCACTGTCAAGCATGGAGGTGGAAACATTATGTTTTGGGGTGTTTCTCTGCTAAGGGCACAGGACTACTTCACCGCATCAATGGGAGAATGGATGGAGCCATGTACCGACAAATCCTGAGTGACAACCTCCTTCCCTCCACCAGGACATTAAAAATGGCTCGTGGCTGGGTCTTCCAGCACGACAATTACCCAAAACATACAGGCAAGGCAACAAAGGAGTGGCTCAAAAAGAAGCACATTAAGGTCATGGAGTGGCCTAGCCAGTCTCCAGACCTTAATCCCATCGAAAACTTATGAAGGGAGCTGAAGATCCGAGTTGCCAAGCGACAGCCTCGAAATCTTAATGATTTACAGATGATCTGCAAAGAGGAGTGGGCCAAAATTCCATCTAACATGTGTGCAAACCTCATCATCAACTACTAAAAACGTCTGACTGCTGTGCTTGCCAACAAGGGTTTTGCCACCAGGTATTAAGTCTTGTTTGCCAAAGGGATCAAATACTTATTTCTCTGTGCACAATGCAAATAAATATATATAATTTTGACAATGTGATTTTTTTTAAATTTTTTTTTATATAATCTATCTATCACTGGTAAAATTAACCTAGCCTAAAAATTCTAGACTGTTCATGACTTTGACAGTGGGCAAACTTACAAAATCAGCAAGGGATCAAATACTTATTTCCTTCACTATATATAACCTACAAAAGAAGATGCCTGAAGACCGGAAGTATATGAAATTGAGAAAATACTTTATTGAAAACAACATATAGACATACTAGAATAAAAAACGGATCCAAAAACCAACAGGTTAAAAGGACATGCAAGCCATGCAGCTCATAAGGTAAGTAGTATATGAAAATGGATGCATGAAAAAATGCCTGGTAGTGGACACTAACGCTATAACACTTATCACAGAGACAAATGAACTCCTACCCAGCACAGTTAGTAACAACATGAAGTAAGGAAAAACATAACGAAATGATTATGAAAACAGGTATGTGTGAACAAGGCAGATAGAACACATTTCTAATAAATGAGCAAATAGTGATGGGAAAACGTACCCATAATGAGTCCAGGACTGAATGCACAGCAGTATGTCCACCCCAACGCGCGTTTCGGCGCTAATGCCTTCGTCTGGGGGTAGTGCTGGACAATGTACGTACCACTTTAAAAAGGGGAGACCAGCCAATGATGATAGAGTATCCAAAATGAGGGTCCCAAGAATGAAAAATGTGTACATACCTCGCTGTCTGAATACAGGTCGCTGCCTCGAGGTGAAGCAAGATGGCCGCGCCGCCGGAAACACCGCCGATGAGGGGCCGGACTCAGAGACGCGTCACCGCGTCAGCTGACACGGTCACGTGAGTCCGAGATCCGACACGTCACCAGCGATGGAACGGAGGCCCGTCACTCGTCCACCCAAAGGAGCGACACAGCGAGGAAGGGGTAACCCTGGGATACAAACACATAATAAATTGGCTGGTGTTAAGAAATATAGAGAAATGTTAGGTGTATTGGCCAAAATCATCTGTGCAACCATACCAAGTATATGTGTTTGATATATTAACATGAATTGAATAAATTGATAAATAAACAGATGCTAACAAAAAAAGTGTGTAAGAGTGCATAACATGAGAGTGGGTAATAACACTCCACAACAAGAAACACAATGTACAAATATGTGCCAAAAAAGCATGTGAGGAGTGGAATGAAGGGGGAGGGGGGGAAGAAAAGGGGGGACGGGGGGACGGGGGGACGGGGGAAACAGGGGACAAAAGACCGTGTGGGTGACATGTGTATATATGTGCAAGTAACGAACAGCACCGACGACAGAAAAAGAAAACCATCGCATGGGGCCATATAACGGTGAAAAATGAAAAATAATAATAAAATTAATATGAATAAACGTATGCAGTGAATGATGGAGAGTGATGGAATGAATAAAAGAATGAAGAACATCAATAAAAGTTATAATAAAAGTATGTGGGTGAGGTGTAGGTGCAAAATAAATATGTGTATAATCATAACAAGAATAAGTGCACATGAGGTATTGTGATATGTAAAATATATTCATATTTATTGTGTTGGAAAATGGCAAGAATAGTAGTACAGAGGTATAATTGTGATACATAAAAGATAATATTTATTAAATTTAAAAAAGTCAAAAATAGTTGCAATAGTATAATAGATGAACACAATGAAGAGGCCAGACGAATAATGATTCAAGATGGAGATCCCCAAGAAACGTGGACAAACAGGAAATCCAGATATGCTGAGAAAAATCTCAATTTAAAAGAATCTAATCTGTCGAATACAAAATAAAAAATGTTAAAATCACGTAAACACAAACTCAATGTATATACACATATCTATGATTAAACTAATAAAAGAAACCAACACCACTAAAAGTACTGGCAATCAGAGAAATGATGAGAACCCCATGGTCTCGTTGAGACCCTTGGGGTGCATGGTTTGGAGCCTCCAAATCCATTTGCACTCCCTCTGTAGTAGACGCTTTTTAATGTCACCCCCACGCATGTCCAGATTAATGTGGTCAATGCCCCTCACCTTCAACATACTAGATCTACAAGCATGGTGTAGGCGGAAATGTCTAGGGATTGTTTTAAGTTGTTCAACATCGTCTGTGTTATTCGCGTTTTCGATGTCCCTAACGTGCTCTCTGACTCGCAACCGTAATTCGCGGGTGGTCATGCCAATATATATCAGCGGGCACGGGCAAGTTGCATAGTAGATGACCCCTTTAGTGTTGCAAGATATGGGCCAACAGATTTTGAAATTGTTGGTACCACTAGAGTCCACAAAAATGTTCGACCGTTCTACATTGGGGCAGCTAATGCAGTCACCACACGGTTTACAGCCCCATTTGGGTCCTTTTGTGCCAAAAACCTTGCCAGGCTTGGTAGGTGAAAGATAGCTGTGTACCATGGCATCACGCAGATTGGGAGCTCTGCGTGGCGCCATGGCAGGGTAGTGTGGAAGAACCCTCTGCAGAATGGAATCGGTCATCAAAATGGGCCAAAATTTATTCAAAGTATCCCGCATCTCAGCCCAGCGTGAGTTGAAGGTGGTAACAAATCTCACCTTTGGTTGTTTACGTTCCTTAGGAGTAACCTGGAGTAGTTGTTGTCGACTCACTACTGATGCACGATGACGGGCTTTACGTATACAACGTTGACTGTAGCCTCTCTGTGTGAACCTATCTCCCAATTCATCAAAACGTGATTTAAGGTCAACTTCACTAGAGCAAATCTTCTTGACGCGTAAAAATTGGCCTACTGGAATCGCATCAATAGTATGTCGAGGATGTGAAGAGGTGGCGTGCAAAAGTGAATTAGTTGATGTCTCCTTTCGAAAAAGGTCCGTCTGCAAAAGACCATCAAAATCCTTTTTAATCAAAATATCCAAAAAATCAATATTAGAATGACTCCATTTATAAGTGAGTCTAATATTGAGGGAATTACTATTCAAAGCATTAATGAACGTTGAGAGATCGTCTGAAGTACCCTGCCAGATCATGAAAATGTCATCAATGAACCGTGCCCAAAACAGGACACGGCTCATCGATGGCCCATGATCTGACATGAAAAGGTTCCTCTCCCACAGCCCCAGGAACAAATTAGCATATGAGGGTGCACAAGCTGCCCCCATAGCCGTGCCCTGGAGCTGTAGGAAAAAAGAACCATTAAAGGTAAAAAAATTGTGATGAAGAGTGAAATCGAGAAGAGACAAAATAAGTTGGGAAGTTTCCTTCTCAACATCACTCATGAGTAGGAAATTTGCCACTGCATGAAGGCCGTCCCTATGTTGGATGCTGGTATAAAGGGACTCGACATCGCAAGTGACCAATAAATGGTCCGGATCTAAATGGATCCCCTCAATCTTCAGCAATAAATCAGCCGAGTCACGCAAGTAGGACGGCAGACATTCTACCAAGGGTTTAAGATGGAAATCAATCCATTTGCATGCCTTTTCAGTCAAACCCCCTGTGCCCGAGATAATAGGCCTACCTGGCGGATTTTTAGCATCCTTGTGGATCTTGGGTAACAGGTACATAGTTGGTATGGTAGGTTCTGGTACATAGAGAGAGTCACTCAGTGGTTTCGTGATAGTACCATTTTCCAAAGCATCTTGCAAAATCTTGTGAAACTTGAGTCTAAAAGATGACAAGGGGTTAAAAGTGAGTTTTTGATAGCAAACTGAGTTGCGTAATTGACGGTTTGCCTCGTTGACATATGACTGACGGGGCCACAGTACTACGTTACCCCCCTTGTCAGCTGGTTTCACCACAACATCATTCCATGATTTGATTTTAGCAAGACTATCCCTCTCTAGTTGGTTTAAATTGTCATAACTGATTTTGCGAGATATCATACTCCACTCATCCGAGACAAGTTTCACGAACAGATCCACTGCTGGACAAATGGCAAGAGGTGGAAATTTAGTGGATTTGTTCACTATGCACTCGGGTATCTTACCTTTAGGTAAGGAATCATCCTGATTAAGTAAATCTTCCAATGCACGTAGTGTTTCTTGTTCCTGTGCTGTTGGGAAGGTAATATCATCCTCTTTGAAATACCACCTCTTAAAAATCAGGGATCTCCCGAACAGCTGTAGATCCTTCACTGCCAGAAAATGGTCAAAGGAGGAAGCAGGGGAGAAAGTCAAACCCCTTCCCAACAAAGACATATCACTGGGAGTAAGTGAATGCTTAGATAAATTAATTACCTTTAGATGTTGATGGCCTAAATTGATTTCCGGATTAAAGTTAGGATTCACTTGTCTGGGATTGTAATCAGCTCCTCTGTTGGCCCTTCTTTTTGGATATACAGAGTTATTGTAATTGACTTTACGTTTTTGTCTGGTGCTAATACGACCAGGAGCCGTGTTACGTGTGGTCATTTCATATTGGTCGCTGAGAGATGATATGGATGAGATAGAAGACGAACGACTGATGTTGGCAACAGGCGTTCTACGATTCCATCTATACATCCTATTCTGTATGTAATCATCATGATCACGAATCAGTTTTTTGGTCTTAATAGACTCTATTTCCTTCTCCCATATGGTGCATTGTTGCTCCAGCTGTACATTGAAAATCTCTAAATTCTCCTTAGTCATCTCAGATTTGAAACGTGATTGAATTGTTTCCAACTCCAGGTCCATAGTATCTATCGACTTAGAGTTTAAGTCGATAAGGAGATCCATCATTTTACGTGAACAGGCGTTGCAATTATTCTCCCACGAGGATGTGAAATTCACATCCTCGATGGGAAACGATGGAAACACCTGAACACGCAAACCCCTTGGAATGAGATTGTGCTGGAGATAGTTTTGCAAAAAAGCGCGGTTCCACCATATTTTCATCCTTTTGTGCATAAGGTTTTTAAAATAATTCTGGGACTCCCTAACATCCCTCTGACTGCCAGCACCTGCGGTTAAGGATCCATCTCTAAAAACATTTGAAATTTGGGAGAGCCATGATAATTCCCTGGCCCGAAAGTCCATAGTTGGATTGCTGCTGTTATCTGTGAAAAACAGAAACACACAAATAATATAACCGAAAAGCACAGCATGGATCAGAACAGCCCAACAGAAGTACCTTGCGGCTGTCAGCAAACAAGAAATTAATTAGTGTGATATGAGCTAGATCCTGGGGCGTGTACCCACATAAGCATCCGAAACATAAATATATAACCTACAAAAGAAGATGCCTGAAGACCGGAAGTATATGAAATTGAGAAAATACTTTATTGAAAACAACATATAGACATACTAGAATAAAAAACGGATCCAAAAACCAACAGGTTAAAAGGACATGCAAGCCATGCAGCTCATAAGGTAAGTAGTATATGAAAATGGATGCATGAAAAAATGCCTGGTAGTGGACACTAACGCTATAACACTTATCACAGAGACAAATGAACTCCTACCCAGCACAGTTAGTAACAACATGAAGTAAGGAAAAACATAACGAAATGATTATGAAAACAGGTATGTGTGAACAAGGCAGATAGAACACATTTCTAATAAATGAGCAAATAGTGATGGGAAAACGTACCCATAATGAGTCCAGGACTGAATGCACAGCAGTATGTCCACCCCAACGCGCGTTTCGGCGCTAATGCCTTCGTCTGGGGGTAGTGCTGGACAATGTACGTACCACTTTAAAAAGGGGAGACCAGCCAATGATGATAGAGTATCCAAAATGAGGGTCCCAAGAATGAAAAATGTGTACATACCTCGCTGTCTGAATACAGGTCGCTGCCTCGAGGTGAAGCAAGATGGCCGCGCCGCCGGAAACACCGCCGATGAGGGGCCGGACTCAGAGACGCGTCACCGCGTCAGCTGACACGGTCACGTGAGTCCGAGATCCGACACGTCACCAGCGATGGAACGGAGGCCCGTCACTCGTCCACCCAAAGGAGCGACACAGCGAGGAAGGGGTAACCCTGGGATACAAACACATAATAAATTGGCTGGTGTTAAGAAATATAGAGAAATGTTAGGTGTATTGGCCAAAATCATCTGTGCAACCATACCAAGTATATGTGTTTGATATATTAACATGAATTGAATAAATTGATAAATAAACAGATGCTAACAAAAAAAGTGTGTAAGAGTGCATAACATGAGAGTGGGTAATAACACTCCACAACAAGAAACACAATGTACAAATATGTGCCAAAAAAGCATGTGAGGAGTGGAATGAAGGGGGGGGGGGGAAGAAAAGGGGGGACGGGGGGACGGGGGGACGGGGGAAACAGGGGACAAAAGACCGTGTGGGTGACATGTGTATATATGTGCAAGTAACGAACAGCACCGACGACAGAAAAAGAAATTGATTGATTAAAAAGGATTTTGATGGTCTTTTGCAGACGGACCTTTTTCGAAAGGAGACATCAACTAATTCACTTTTGCACGCCACCTCTTCACATCCTCGACATACTATTGATGCGATTCCAGTAGGCCAATTTTTACGCGTCAAGAAGATTTGCTCTAGTGAAGTTGACCTTAAATCACGTTTTGATGAATTGGGAGATAGGTTCACACAGAGAGGCTACAGTCAACGTTGTATACGTAAAGCCCGTCATCGTGCATCAGTAGTGAGTCGACAACAACTACTCCAGGTTACTCCTAAGGAACGTAAACAACCAAAGGTGAGATTTGTTACCACCTTCAACTCACGCTGGGCTGAGATGCGGGATACTTTGAATAAATTTTGGCCCATTTTGATGACCGATTCCATTCTGCAGAGGGTTCTTCCACACTACCCTGCCATGGCGCCACGCAGAGCTCCCAATCTGCGTGATGCCATGGTACACAGCTATCTTTCACCTACCAAGCCTGGCAAGGTTTTTGGCACAAAAGGACCCAAATGGGGCTGTAAACCGTGTGGTGACTGCATTAGCTGCCCCAATGTAGAACGGTCGAACATTTTTGTGGACTCTAGTGGTACCAACAATTTCAAAATCTGTTGGCCCATATCTTGCAACACTAAAGGGGTCATCTACTATGCAACTTGCCCGTGCCCGCTGATATATATTGGCATGACCACCCGCGAATTACGGTTGCGAGTCAGAGAGCACGTTAGGGACATCGAAAACGCGAATAACACAGACGATGTTGAACAACTTAAAACAATCCCTAGACATTTCCGCCTACACCATGCTTGTAGATCTAGTATGTTGAAGGTGAGGGGCATTGACCACATTAATCTGGACATGCGTGGGGGTGACATTAAAAAGCGTCTACTACAGAGGGAGTGCAAATGGATTTGGAGGCTCCAAACCATGCACCCCAAGGGTCTCAACGAGACCATGGGGTTCTCATCATTTCTCTGATTGCCAGTACTTTTAGTGGTGTTGGTTTCTTTTATTAGTTTAATCATAGATATGTGTATATACATTGAGTTTGTGTTTACGTGATTTTAACATTTTTTATTTTTTATTTTATTTTGTATTCGACAGATTAGATTCTTTTAAATTGAGATTTTTCTCAGCATATCTGGATTTCCTGTTTGTCCACGTTTCTTGGGGATCTCCATCTTGAATCATTATTCGTCTGGCCTCTTCATTGTGTTCATCTATTATACTATTGCAACTATTTTTGACTTTTTTAAATTTAATAAATATTATCTTTTATGTATCACAATTATACCTCTGTACTACTATTCTTGCCATTTTCCAACACAATAAATATGAATATATTTTACATATCACAATACCTCATGTGCACTTATTCTTGTTATGATTATACACATATTTATTTTGCACCTACACCTCACCCACATACTTTTATTATAACTTTTATTGATGTTCTTCATTCTTTTATTCATTCCATCACTCTCCATCATTCACTGCATACGTTTATTCATATTAATTTTATTATTATTTTTCATTTTTCACCGTTATATGGCCCCATGCGATGGTTTTCTTTTTCTGTCGTCGGTGCTGTTCGTTACTTGCACATATATACACATGTCACCCACACGGTCTTTTGTCCCCTGTTTCCCCCGTCCCCCCGTCCCCCCGTCCCCCCTTTTCTTCCCCCCCCCCCTTCATTCCACTCCTCACATGCTTTTTTGGCACATATTTGTACATTGTGTTTCTTGTTGTGGAGTGTTATTACCCACTCTCATGTTATGCACTCTTACACACTTTTTTTGTTAGCATCTGTTTATTTATCAATTTATTCAATTCATGTTAATATATCAAACACATATACTTGGTATGGTTGCACAGATGATTTTGGCCAATACACCTAACATTTCTCTATATTTCTTAACACCAGCCAATTTATTATGTGTTTGTATCCCAGGGTTACCCCTTCCTCGCTGTGTCGCTCCTTTGGGTGGACGAGTGACGGGCCTCCGTTCCATCGCTGGTGACGTGTCGGATCTCGGACTCACGTGACCGTGTCAGCTGACGCGGTGACGCGTCTCTGAGTCCGGCCCCTCATCGGCGGTGTTTCCGGCGGCGCGGCCATCTTGCTTCACCTCGAGGCAGCGACCTGTATTCAGACAGCGAGGTATGTACACATTTTTCATTCTTGGGACCCTCATTTTGGATACTCTATCATCATTGGCTGGTCTCCCCTTTTTAAAGTGGTACGTACATTGTCCAGCACTACCCCCAGACGAAGGCATTAGCGCCGAAACGCGCGTTGGGGTGGACATACTGCTGTGCATTCAGTCCTGGACTCATTATGGGTACGTTTTCCCATCACTATTTGCTCATTTATTAGAAATGTGTTCTATCTGCCTTGTTCACACATACCTGTTTTCATAATCATTTCGTTATGTTTTTCCTTACTTCATGTTGTTACTAACTGTGCTGGGTAGGAGTTCATTTGTCTCTGTGATAAGTGTTATAGCGTTAGTGTCCACTACCAGGCATTTTTTCATGCATCCATTTTCATATACTACTTACCTTATGAGCTGCATGGCTTGCATGTCCTTTTAACCTGTTGGTTTTTGGATCCGTTTTTTATTCTAGTATGTCTATATGTTGTTTTCAATAAAGTATTTTCTCAATTTCATATACTTCCGGTCTTCAGGCATCTTCTTTTGTAGGTTATATATTTATGTTTCGGATGCTTATGTGGGTACACGCCCCAGGATCTAGCTCATATCACACTAATTAATTTCTTGTTTGCTGACAGCCGCAAGGTACTTCTGTTGGGCTGTTCTGATCCATGCTGTGCTTTTCGGTTATATTATTTGTGTGTTTCTGTTTTTCACAGATAACAGCAGCAATCCAACTATGGACTTTCGGGCCAGGGAATTATCATGGCTCTCCCAAATTTCAAATGTTTTTAGAGATGGATCCTTAACCGCAGGTGCTGGCAGTCAGAGGGATGTTAGGGAGTCCCAGAATTATTTTAAAAACCTTATGCACAAAAGGATGAAAATATGGTGGAACCGCGCTTTTTTGCAAAACTATCTCCAGCACAATCTCATTCCAAGGGGTTTGCGTGTTCAGGTGTTTCCATCGTTTCCCATCGAGGATGTGAATTTCACATCCTCGTGGGAGAATAATTGCAACGCCTGTTCACGTAAAATGATGGATCTCCTTATCGACTTAAACTCTAAGTCGATAGATACTATGGACCTGGAGTTGGAAACAATTCAATCACGTTTCAAATCTGAGATGACTAAGGAGAATTTAGAGATTTTCAATGTACAGCTGGAGCAACAATGCACCATATGGGAGAAGGAAATAGAGTCTATTAAGACCAAAAAACTGATTCGTGATCATGATGATTACATACAGAATAGGATGTATAGATGGAATCGTAGAACGCCTGTTGCCAACATCAGTCGTTCGTCTTCTATCTCATCCATATCATCTCTCAGCGACCAATATGAAATGACCACACGTAACACGGCTCCTGGTCGTATTAGCACCAGACAAAAACGTAAAGTCAATTACAATAACTCTGTATATCCAAAAAGAAGGGCCAACAGAGGAGCTGATTACAATCCCAGACAAGTGAATCCTAACTTTAATCCGGAAATCAATTTAGGCCATCAACATCTAAAGGTAATTAATTTATCTAAGCATTCACTTACTCCCAGTGATATGTCTTTGTTGGGAAGGGGTTTGACTTTCTCCCCTGCTTCCTCCTTTGACCATTTTCTGGCAGTGAAGGATCTACAGCTGTTCGGGAGATCCCTGATTTTTAAGAGGTGGTATTTCAAAGAGGATGATATTACCTTCCCAACAGCACAGGAACAAGAAACACTACGTGCATTGGAAGATTTACTTAATCAGGATGATTCCTTACCTAAAGGTAAGATACCCGAGTGCATAGTGAACAAATCCACTAAATTTCCACCTCTTGCCATTTGTCCAGCAGTGGATCTGTTCGTGAAACTTGTCTCGGATGAGTGGAGTATGATATCTCGCAAAATCAGTTATGACAATTTAAACCAACTAGAGAGGGATAGTCTTGCTAAAATCAAATCATGGAATGATGTTGTGGTGAAACCAGCTGACAAGGGGGGTAACGTAGTACTGTGGCCCCGTCAGTCATATGTCAACGAGGCAAACCGTCAATTACGCAACTCAGTTTGCTATCAAAAACTCACTTTTAACCCCTTGTCATCTTTTAGACTCAAGTTTCACAAGATTTTGCAAGATGCTTTGGAAAATGGTACTATCACGAAACCACTGAGTGACTCTCTCTATGTACCAGAACCTACCATACCAACTATGTACCTGTTACCCAAGATCCACAAGGATGCTAAAAATCCGCCAGGTAGGCCTATTATCTCGGGCACAGGGGGTTTGACTGAAAAGGCATGCAAATGGATTGATTTCCATCTTAAACCCTTGGTAGAATGTCTGCCGTCCTACTTGCGTGACTCGGCTGATTTATTGCTGAAGATTGAGGGGATCCATTTAGATCCGGACCATTTATTGGTCACTTGCGATGTCGAGTCCCTTTATACCAGCATCCAACATAGGGACGGCCTTCATGCAGTGGCAAATTTCCTACTCATGAGTGATGTTGAGAAGGAAACTTCCCAACTTATTTTGTCTCTTCTCGATTTCACTCTTCATCACAATTTTTTTACCTTTAATGGTTCTTTTTTCCTACAGCTCCAGGGCACGGCTATGGGGGCAGCTTGTGCACCCTCATATGCTAATTTGTTCCTGGGGCTGTGGGAGAGGAACCTTTTCATGTCAGATCATGGGCCATCGATGAGCCGTGTCCTGTTTTGGGCACGGTTCATTGATGACATTTTCATGATCTGGCAGGGTACTTCAGACGATCTCTCAACGTTCATTAATGCTTTGAATAGTAATTCCCTCAATATTAGACTCACTTATAAATGGAGTCATTCTAATATTGATTTTTTGGATATTTTGATTAAAAAGGATTTTGATGGTCTTTTGCAGACGGACCTTTTTCGAAAGGAGACATCAACTAATTCACTTTTGCACGCCACCTCTTCACATCCTCGACATACTATTGATGCGATTCCAGTAGGCCAATTTTTACGCGTCAAGAAGATTTGCTCTAGTGAAGTTGACCTTAAATCACGTTTTGATGAATTGGGAGATAGGTTCACACAGAGAGGCTACAGTCAACGTTGTATACGTAAAGCCCGTCATCGTGCATCAGTAGTGAGTCGACAACAACTACTCCAGGTTACTCCTAAGGAACGTAAACAACCAAAGGTGAGATTTGTTACCACCTTCAACTCACGCTGGGCTGAGATGCGGGATACTTTGAATAAATTTTGGCCCATTTTGATGACCGATTCCATTCTGCAGAGGGTTCTTCCACACTACCCTGCCATGGCGCCACGCAGAGCTCCCAATCTGCGTGATGCCATGGTACACAGCTATCTTTCACCTACCAAGCCTGGCAAGGTTTTTGGCACAAAAGGACCCAAATGGGGCTGTAAACCGTGTGGTGACTGCATTAGCTGCCCCAATGTAGAACGGTCGAACATTTTTGTGGACTCTAGTGGTACCAACAATTTCAAAATCTGTTGGCCCATATCTTGCAACACTAAAGGGGTCATCTACTATGCAACTTGCCCGTGCCCGCTGATATATATTGGCATGACCACCCGCGAATTACGGTTGCGAGTCAGAGAGCACGTTAGGGACATCGAAAACGCGAATAACACAGACGATGTTGAACAACTTAAAACAATCCCTAGACATTTCCGCCTACACCATGCTTGTAGATCTAGTATGTTGAAGGTGAGGGGCATTGACCACATTAATCTGGACATGCGTGGGGGTGACATTAAAAAGCGTCTACTACAGAGGGAGTGCAAATGGATTTGGAGGCTCCAAACCATGCACCCCAAGGGTCTCAACGAGACCATGGGGTTCTCATCATTTCTCTGATTGCCAGTACTTTTAGTGGTGTTGGTTTCTTTTATTAGTTTAATCATAGATATGTGTATATACATTGAGTTTGTGTTTACGTGATTTTAACATTTTTTATTTTGTATTCGACAGATTAGATTCTTTTAAATTGAGATTTTTCTCAGCATATCTGGATTTCCTGTTTGTCCACGTTTCTTGGGGATCTCCATCTTGAATCATTATTCGTCTGGCCTCTTCATTGTGTTCATCTATTATACTATTGCAACTATTTTTGACTTTTTTAAATTTAATAAATATTATCTTTTATGTATCACAATTATACCTCTGTACTACTATTCTTGCCATTTTCCAACACAATAAATATGAATATATTTTACATATCACAATACCTCATGTGCACTTATTCTTGTTATGATTATACACATATTTATTTTGCACCTACACCTCACCCACATACTTTTATTATAACTTTTATTGATGTTCTTCATTCTTTTATTCATTCCATCACTCTCCATCATTCACTGCATACGTTTATTCATATTAATTTTATTATTATTTTTCATTTTTCACCGTTATATGGCCCCATGCGATGGTTTTCTTTTTCTGTCGTCGGTGCTGTTCGTTACTTGCACATATATACACATGTCACCCACACGGTCTTTTGTCCCCTGTTTCCCCCGTCCCCCCGTCCCCCCGTCCCCCCTTTTCTTCCCCCCCTCCCCCTTCATTCCACTCCTCACATGCTTTTTTGGCACATATTTGTACATTGTGTTTCTTGTTGTGGAGTGTTATTACCCACTCTCATGTTATGCACTCTTACACACTTTTTTTGTTAGCATCTGTTTATTTATCAATTTATTCAATTCATGTTAATATATCAAACACATATACTTGGTATGGTTGCACAGATGATTTTGGCCAATACACCTAACATTTCTCTATATTTCTTAACACCAGCCAATTTATTATGTGTTTGTATCCCAGGGTTACCCCTTCCTCGCTGTGTCGCTCCTTTGGGTGGACGAGTGACGGGCCTCCGTTCCATCGCTGGTGACGTGTCGGATCTCGGACTCACGTGACCGTGTCAGCTGACGCGGTGACGCGTCTCTGAGTCCGGCCCCTCATCGGCGGTGTTTCCGGCGGCGCGGCCATCTTGCTTCACCTCGAGGCAGCGACCTGTATTCAGACAGCGAGGTATGTACACATTTTTCATTCTTGGGACCCTCATTTTGGATACTCTATCATCATTGGCTGGTCTCCCCTTTTTAAAGTGGTACGTACATTGTCCAGCACTACCCCCAGACGAAGGCATTAGCGCCGAAACGCGCGTTGGGGTGGACATACTGCTGTGCATTCAGTCCTGGACTCATTATGGGTACGTTTTCCCATCACTATTTGCTCATTTATTAGAAATGTGTTCTATCTGCCTTGTTCACACATACCTGTTTTCATAATCATTTCGTTATGTTTTTCCTTACTTCATGTTGTTACTAACTGTGCTGGGTAGGAGTTCATTTGTCTCTGTGATAAGTGTTATAGCGTTAGTGTCCACTACCAGGCATTTTTTCATGCATCCATTTTCATATACTACTTACCTTATGAGCTGCATGGCTTGCATGTCCTTTTAACCTGTTGGTTTTTGGATCCGTTTTTTATTCTAGTATGTCTATATGTTGTTTTCAATAAAGTATTTTCTCAATTTCATATACTTCCGGTCTTCAGGCATCTTCTTTTGTAGGTTATATATTTATGTTTCGGATGCTTATGTGGGTACACGCCCCAGGATCTAGCTCATATCACACTAATTAATTTCTTGTTTGCTGACAGCCGCAAGGTACTTCTGTTGGGCTGTTCTGATCCATGCTGTGCTTTTCGGTTATATTATTTGTGTGTTTCTGTTTTTCACAGATAACAGCAGCAATCCAACTATGGACTTTCGGGCCAGGGAATTATCATGGCTCTCCCAAATTTCAAATGTTTTTAGAGATGGATCCTTAACCGCAGGTGCTGGCAGTCAGAGGGATGTTAGGGAGTCCCAGAATTATTTTAAAAACCTTATGCACAAAAGGATGAAAATATGGTGGAACCGCGCTTTTTTGCAAAACTATCTCCAGCACAATCTCATTCCAAGGGGTTTGCGTGTTCAGGTGTTTCCATCGTTTCCCATCGAGGATGTGAATTTCACATCCTCGTGGGAGAATAATTGCAACGCCTGTTCACGTAAAATGATGGATCTCCTTATCGACTTAAACTCTAAGTCGATAGATACTATGGACCTGGAGTTGGAAACAATTCAATCACGTTTCAAATCTGAGATGACTAAGGAGAATTTAGAGATTTTCAATGTACAGCTGGAGCAACAATGCACCATATGGGAGAAGGAAATAGAGTCTATTAAGACCAAAAAACTGATTCGTGATCATGATGATTACATACAGAATAGGATGTATAGATGGAATCGTAGAACGCCTGTTGCCAACATCAGTCGTTCGTCTTCTATCTCATGCATATCATCTCTCAGCGACCAATATGAAATGACCACACGTAACACGGCTCCTGGTCGTATTAGCACCAGACAAAAACGTAAAGTCAATTACAATAACTCTGTATATCCAAAAAGAAGGGCCAACAGAGGAGCTGATTACAATCCCAGACAAGTGAATCCTAACTTTAATCCGGAAATCAATTTAGGCCATCAACATCTAAAGGTAATTAATTTATCTAAGCATTCACTTACTCCCAGTGATATGTCTTTGTTGGGAAGGGGTTTGACTTTCTCCCCTGCTTCCTCCTTTGACCATTTTCTGGCAGTGAAGGATCTACAGCTGTTCGGGAGATCCCTGATTTTTAAGAGGTGGTATTTCAAAGAGGATGATATTACCTTCCCAACAGCACAGGAACAAGAAACACTACGTGCATTGGAAGATTTACTTAATCAGGATGATTCCTTACCTAAAGGTAAGATACCCGAGTGCATAGTGAACAAATCCACTAAATTTCCACCTCTTGCCATTTGTCCAGCAGTGGATCTGTTCGTGAAACTTGTCTCGGATGAGTGGAGTATGATATCTCGCAAAATCAGTTATAACAATTTAAACCAACTAGAGAGGGATAGTCTTGCTAAAATCAAATCATGGAATGATGTTGTGGTGAAACCAGCTGACAAGGGGGGTAACGTAGTACTGTGGCCCCGTCAGTCATATGTCAACGAGGCAAACCGTCAATTACGCAACTCAGTTTGCTATCAAAAACTCACTTTTAACCCCTTGTCATCTTTTAGACTCAAGTTTCACAAGATTTTGCAAGATGCTTTGGAAAATGGTACTATCACGAAACCACTGAGTGACTCTCTCTATGTACCAGAACCTACCATACCAACTATGTACCTGTTACCCAAGATCCACAAGGATGCTAAAAATCCGCCAGGTAGGCCTATTATCTCGGGCACAGGGGGTTTGACTGAAAAGGCATGCAAATGGATTGATTTCCATCTTAAACCCTTGGTAGAATGTCTGCCGTCCTACTTGCGTGACTCGGCTGATTTATTGCTGAAGATTGAGGGGATCCATTTAGATCCGGACCATTTATTGGTCACTTGCGATGTCGAGTCCCTTTATACCAGCATCCAACATAGGGACGGCCTTCATGCAGTGGCAAATTTCCTACTCATGAGTGATGTTGAGAAGGAAACTTCCCAACTTATTTTGTCTCTTCTCGATTTCACTCTTCATCACAAATTTTTTTTACCTTTAATGGTTCTTTTTTCCTACAGCTCCAGGGCACGGCTATGGGGGCAGCTTGTGCACCCTCATATGCTAATTTGTTCCTGGGGCTGTGGGAGAGGAACCTTTTCATGTCAGATCATGGGCCATCGATGAGCCGTGTCCTGTTTTGGGCACGGTTCATTGATGACATTTTCATGATCTGGCAGGGTACTTCAGACGATCTCTCAACGTTCATTAATGCTTTGAATAGTAATTCCCTCAATATTAGACTCACTTATAAATGGAGTCATTCTAATATTGATTTTTTGGATATTTTGATTAAAAAGGATTTTGATGGTCTTTTGCAGACGGACCTTTTTCGAAAGGAGACATCAACTAATTCACTTTTGCACGCCACCTCTTCACATCCTCGACATACTATTGATGCGATTCCAGTAGGCCAATTTTTACGCGTCAAGAAGATTTGCTCTAGTGAAGTTGACCTTAAATCACGTTTTGATGAATTGGGAGATAGGTTCACACAGAGAGGCTACAGTCAACGTTGTATACGTAAAGCCCGTCATCGTGCATCAGTAGTGAGTCGACAACAACTACTCCAGGTTACTCCTAAGGAACGTAAACAACCAAAGGTGAGATTTGTTACCACCTTCAACTCACGCTGGGCTGAGATGCGGGATACTTTGAATAAATTTTGGCCCATTTTGATGACCGATTCCATTCTGCAGAGGGTTCTTCCACACTACCCTGCCATGGCGCCACGCAGAGCTCCCAATCTGCGTGATGCCATGGTACACAGCTATCTTTCACCTACCAAGCCTGGCAAGGTTTTTGGCACAAAAGGACCCAAATGGGGCTGTAAACCGTGTGGTGACTGCATTAGCTGCCCCAATGTAGAACGGTCGAACATTTTTGTGGACTCTAGTGGTACCAACAATTTCAAAATCTGTTGGCCCATATCTTGCAACACTAAAGGGGTCATCTACTATGCAACTTGCCCGTGCCCGCTGATATATATTGGCATGACCACCCGCGAATTACGGTTGCGAGTCAGAGAGCACGTTAGGGACATCGAAAACGCGAATAACACAGACGATGTTGAACAACTTAAAACAATCCCTAGACATTTCCGCCTACACCATGCTTGTAGATCTAGTATGTTGAAGGTGAGGGGCATTGACCACATTAATCTGGACATGCGTGGGGGTGACATTAAAAAGCGTCTACTACAGAGGGAGTGCAAATGGATTTGGAGGCTCCAAACCATGCACCCCAAGGGTCTCAACGAGACCATGGGGTTCTCATCATTTCTCTGATTGCCAGTACTTTTAGTGGTGTTGGTTTCTTTTATTAGTTTAATCATAGATATGTGTATATACATTGAGTTTGTGTTTACGTGATTTTAACATTTTTTATTTTGTATTCGACAGATTAGATTCTTTTAAATTGAGATTTTTCTCAGCATATCTGGATTTCCTGTTTGTCCACGTTTCTTGGGGATCTCCATCTTGAATCATTATTCGTCTGGCCTCTTCATTGTGTTCATCTATTATACTATTGCAACTATTTTTGACTTTTTTAAATTTAATAAATATTATCTTTTATGTATCACAATTATACCTCTGTACTACTATTCTTGCCATTTTCCAACACAATAAATATGAATATATTTTACATATCACAATACCTCATGTGCACTTATTCTTGTTATGATTATACACATATTTATTTTGCACCTACACCTCACCCACATACTTTTATTATAACTTTTATTGATGTTCTTCATTCTTTTATTCATTCCATCACTCTCCATCATTCACTGCATACGTTTATTCATATTAATTTTATTATTATTTTTCATTTTTCACCGTTATATGGCCCCATGCGATGGTTTTCTTTTTCTGTCGTCGGTGCTGTTCGTTACTTGCACATATATACACATGTCACCCACACGGTCTTTTGTCCCCTGTTTCCCCCGTCCCCCCGTCCCCCCGTCCCCCCTTTTCTTCCCCCCCCCCCCTTCATTCCACTCCTCACATGCTTTTTTGGCACATATTTGTACATTGTGTTTCTTGTTGTGGAGTGTTATTACCCACTCTCATGTTATGCACTCTTACACACTTTTTTTGTTAGCATCTGTTTATTTATCAATTTATTCAATTCATGTTAATATATCAAACACATATACTTGGTATGGTTGCACAGATGATTTTGGCCAATACACCTAACATTTCTCTATATTTCTTAACACCAGCCAATTTATTATGTGTTTGTATCCCAGGGTTACCCCTTCCTCGCTGTGTCGCTCCTTTGGGTGGACGAGTGACGGGCCTCCGTTCCATCGCTGGTGACGTGTCGGATCTCGGACTCACGTGACCGTGTCAGCTGACGCGGTGACGCGTCTCTGAGTCCGGCCCCTCATCGGCGGTGTTTCCGGCGGCGCGGCCATCTTGCTTCACCTCGAGGCAGCGACCTGTATTCAGACAGCGAGGTATGTACACATTTTTCATTCTTGGGACCCTCATTTTGGATACTCTATCATCATTGGCTGGTCTCCCCTTTTTAAAGTGGTACGTACATTGTCCAGCACTACCCCCAGACGAAGGCATTAGCGCCGAAACGCGCGTTGGGGTGGACATACTGCTGTGCATTCAGTCCTGGACTCATTATGGGTACGTTTTCCCATCACTATTTGCTCATTTATTAGAAATGTGTTCTATCTGCCTTGTTCACACATACCTGTTTTCATAATCATTTCGTTATGTTTTTCCTTACTTCATGTTGTTACTAACTGTGCTGGGTAGGAGTTCATTTGTCTCTGTGATAAGTGTTATAGCGTTAGTGTCCACTACCAGGCATTTTTTCATGCATCCATTTTCATATACTACTTACCTTATGAGCTGCATGGCTTGCATGTCCTTTTAACCTGTTGGTTTTTGGATCCGTTTTTTATTCTAGTATGTCTATATGTTGTTTTCAATAAAGTATTTTCTCAATTTCATATACTTCCGGTCTTCAGGCATCTTCTTTTGTAGGTTATATATTTATGTTTCGGATGCTTATGTGGGTACACGCCCCAGGATCTAGCTCATATCACACTAATTAATTTCTTGTTTGCTGACAGCCGCAAGGTACTTCTGTTGGGCTGTTCTGATCCATGCTGTGCTTTTCGGTTATATTATTTCCTTCACTGTATATATTTTCAAATATATTATCTATTGCTGTGTTTTTTACTTTCTTTATAATAATTATGTAATATCATAACATGCAAGGAGATAGGAAAAGGTTAGGGACAGTCTATTCATCTTAATATTGGTGCAAAAATTGTGATATGCTGTAGTTTGCCAATATGTCTGCATGTAATTAATTGCAATATGTATGTGAAATATTGATCGCCTGGGGTCTGTCATGGCATATATCTGTTGCTGGGATGCATGGTTTTTGTATAGTTATGTTGTTTTGTTATCTTTGATACGATTGTAGTCATTAGAGCAGCCAGGCCTCTCCCCCATCAGGTGACCGAGTTGGACAGTTTCCAGCAGCTCACATATGCTAGAGCGCAGCCCGCGCATGCGCACTTGTCAGGACTCTTTTGTATCCTGTGGTGCGCCGCACATGAGATGCTTGGTGCGTCTGCAAGTAGCGATTACAACCTGCTACCTCCTTTGTCAGCTGGGAACGATCAAGCCACTCAGCGGTCACACAGCTGATTGGTGTTTGGGACGCATAAATGTCCTCTTCTGATTCTCTGACACCACCCCTGGACGAAGGCTTTTCTCGCCGAAACGTGCATCGGGTGTGACTCCAGACAGCAGTGCTGTACAACATGCGTAAGCTACTAACATCAAGCTGCATGTGTCTTTTGTAATAATGACTTATGTGAGTTACAGTGAAGGAAATAAGTATTTGATCCCTTGCTGATTTTGTAAGTTTGCCCACTGTCAAAGACATGAACAGTCTAGAATTTTTAGGCTAGGTTAATTTTACCAGTGAGAGATAGATTATATAAAAAAAAAAAAAAAGAAAATCACATAGTCCAAATTATATATATTTATTTGCATTGTGCACAGAGAAACAAGTATTTGATCCCTTTGGCAAACAAGACTTAATACTTGGTGGCAAAACCCTTGTTCGCAAGCACAGCAGTCAGACGTTTTTTGTAGTTGATGATGAGGTTTGCACACATGTTAGATGGAATTTTGGCCCACTCCTCTTTGAAGGTCATCTGTAAATCATTAAGATTTAGAGGCTGTCGCTTGGCAACTCGAATCTTCAGCTCCCTCCATAAGTTTTCGATGGGATTACGGTCTGGAGACTGGCTAGGCCACTCCATGACCTTAATGTGCTTCTTTTTGAGCCACTCCTTTGTTGCCTTGGCTGTATGTTTCGGGTCATTGTCGTGCTGGAAGACCCAGCCTCGAGTCATTTTTAATGTCCTGGTGGAGGGAAGGAGGTTGTCACTCAGGATTTGACGGTACATGGCTCCATCCATTCTCCCATTGATGCGGTGAAGTAGTCCTGTGCCCTTAGCAGAGAAACACCCCCAAAACATAATGTTTCCACCTCCATGCTTGACAGTGGGGACGGTGTTCTTTGGGTCACAGGCAGCATTTATCTTCCTCCAAACACGGCGAGTTGAGTTAATGCCAATGAGCTCAATTTTAGTCTCATCTGATCACAGCACCTTCTCCCAATCACTCTCAGAATCATCCAGATGTTCATTTGCAAACTTCAGACGGGCCTGTACATGTGCCTTGAGTAGGGGGACTTTGCTGGCACTGCAGGATTTTAATCCATTACAGCGTAATGTGTTACCAATAGTTTTCTTGGTGACTGTGGTCCCAGCTGCCTTGAGATCATTAACAAGTTCCCCCCGTGTAGTTTTCGGCTGAGCTCTCGCCTTCCTCAGGATCAAGGATACCCCACGAGGTGAGATTTTGCATGGAGCCCCAGATCGATGTTGATTGACAGTCATTTTGTATGTCTTCCATTTTCTTACTATTGCACCAACAGTTGTCTCCTTCTCACCCAGCATCTTACTTATGGTTTTGTAGCCCATTCCATCCTTGTGCAGGTCTATGATCTTGTCCCTGACATCCTTAGAAAGCTCTTTGGTCTTGCCCATGTTGTAGAGGTTAGAGTCAGACTGATTCATTGAGTCTGTGGACGGGAGTCTTTTATACAGGTGACCATGTAAGACAGCTGTCTTTAATGCAGGCACCAAGTTGATTTGGAGCGTGTAACTGGTCTGGAGGAGGCTGAACTCTTAATGGTTGGTAGGGGATCAAATACTTATTTCTCTGTGCACAATGCAAATAAATATATATAATTTTGACTATGTGATTTTCTGGTTTTTTTTTAATATAATCTATCTCTCACTGGTAAAAGTAACCTAGCCTAAAAATTCTAGACTGTTCATGACTTTGACAGTGGGCAAACTTACAAAATCAGCAAGGGATCAAATACTTATTTCCTTCACTGTAGGTGCTAAGTTGCACCATTGGTTATAATTAGAGATGAGCGAACCGGGACAACCGAACCCGGTTTCGGTCCGAACTTCCGGAAAAGTTCGGATCGCAGCGAATCCGAACTTCACCGGGTTCGGCCGAACCCGTTTTGACCGAACCCGGTCAAAAATATTATACAAATTGGCAGCCACTTGTCTCTATCAATCACTGATAGAGAAAAGAGGCTGCTGATTAAAAATAAAATAAAAAGCATTTCATACGTACCTGGTCGTTGTCTTGCGGACAAGTCCCTCTTCTTCCTCCAGTCCGAGCTTCTTTTCTGACGCGGCAGCCTGTGATTGGCTGCAGAGGCCTCTGCAGCCTGTGATTGGCTGCAGAGGCCTCTGCAGCCCGTGATTGGCTGCAGAGGCCTCTGCAGCCCGTGATTGGCTGCAGCGCTCACATGGGCTGCATCGTCATCAAGGAATGTCGGGCCGGATGTCGCGAGGGACGCGTCACCAAGGCAACGGCCAGGAGACCGGACTGGAGGAAGCAGGGAGTTCCCGGTAAGTATGAACGTCTTTTTTTTTTTACAGGTACTCTATATTGTGATCGGTAGTCACTGTCCAGGGTGCTGAAACAGTTACTGCCGATCAGTTAACTCTTTCAGCACCCTGAAGAGTGACTATTTACTGACGTCGCCTAGCAACGCTGCCGTAATGACGGGTGCACACATGTAGCCGCACGTCATTACGGGGCCTCATGCACACGACCGTAAAAACACCCGTTATTAAGGGTCGTAATTATGTTTTCAATAGTTTTTTATTAAACAGTTTTTTGTAATATAATAATAACACAGACTCGCAGAGTCTCAACTTTTGCATATCAATAATACAATTAAACAAGGTATTAGACCAACATGGTCTCCAATAAATCTCACATTATATATCATTCATGATGTCAACACTTCTGCCAAATATATAGTATATAAATGCCTTCATTACTAACATAGGTAACCAATCTTGACATCACATTGCTTTATAGAGTACCTTAACATGGCCTCTAAGGAAAAAATATAAGAGAGAAAAACAAAACACACACAATAAACAAAAGAAGGATAAGGAGGGGGGGAAGGAAAGGTGTAGGGTAGAAAGGTCTTCTAACCATCTCTATGTATTCACGAAAATGTGTGGTTCCTCCATGGGTCCCAAATGGCATCAAATTTGTCTAATGTACCCGCCAGCTGATGTGTTAGGCGGTCATTAACCATTATCCATGAGATCTTAGCGATCAACATATCCATAGACAACGTGGGTGTTCGCCAGGCCCTAGCAATAGTTATTTTAGCTGCCAGAAACACATATCGGAGAAATTTACATGCGGGGGCCCGAACCTCGGGAATAGGACCGCATAGCAGAGCCGTAATCACATCCCTGGGGGGTTTGACTTGGATCACTGTGTTAATAAGCTGGTATACCTGGTTCCAAAATGTGGCAACCACTGGACACTCCCATAGAATATGCATTAGTGTACCCTCCGCACCACATTGTCTAAAGCAGTGCTTATCCACCAATGGGTTAAAGCGAGCTATACGAGTAGGGACCATATACCATCTCATTAATACTTTATAACCCGCTTCCACCAAGGATGTATTGATAGATAGTTTTGAGGTCGTACATGCCATCTCCCTCCACTGCTCCAATTCCACTCCCGTACCTAGATCATGTTCCCATCGTGTCATGTAAGGGAGTTTACCTTCCGGAGTAACCAGATCGGAATATATCGTGGAAATTTTATGTCGTAAGCCAGAAAGCCAACACAGCCGTTCAAAAGTGGTCAATGTGCTGATGTCCCCCCTCCTGGATTTCCAGTTCAACAAGAAGTGGTGTATCTGGATATATCTAAAATGCTCCGATGGGGGCATCGAGTGTGAGTCCTTAAAGTAATCCAGAGTTCTGATGTCCCCCCCTACAAAAAAGTCCTTAATCCTGTAAAACCCCTTATTGAGCCACCACCGGAATTCCATTCTACGCAGACCCGGAGGAAAGGCAGAATTACCCGTGATGGTCATGAGCGGATTATGGGGTGATTTAATATGGAATCTCTTTCTAAGCGAGTCCCACAGCTGTAACATCTGAGAAAGCACAGGGGAGAGAACCGGAGGCCTGTCCGAGGACTCCATCCACAGTAGCGTTTCCAGCGGGAAACTGGTACATGCGGCCGTCTCAATTTGCGTCCACTGGGGACAGTATGGTCTCGCATACATATCTGTAAATTGCGCCAGACGTGCTGCGTGATAGTATTGTTGGATATTGGGAACCCCCAGACCCCCCGCAGTTTTAGGGGTGAATAAAGTTTGTCTCTGTATTCTCGGTCTTTTAGAACCCCAAATAAACCCCATGATGAGCCCTTGGATTTGTCTAAGCGCCTTCTGAGGGACCACAATAGGGAGCGTGCGAAAATAATATAGCAATCTGGGCAATATCGTCATTTTGATGGAGGCAATGCGGCCAAACCATGAAAGATTAAGAGGGGACCATCTAGTGAGATCCGTAGCTATTTGTTGAAAAAGTGGAGGGAAATTGTCCTCGTAAAGGGACTCTATGGTAGGTGTCAATTTAATACCCAAATACGTCAATCTACGTGCATCCCAATGAAAATCAAAGTTAATTTTTAGGAGCTTCACTACCCCTATTGGCAATGTAAGATTCATTGCCACCGACTTGGAGTGATTGACCTTAAGCCCAGACAGCTTGCCAAACTGATCAAGAATATGAAAGAGATTCGGCAATGATGTGAGAGGTGTCGATATGAAAAGCAGTATGTCATCCGCAAACAAGGCACATTTGTGTTCTACTCCTCCCACCTTCACCCCCCTAATGTCGGGAGAATCTCGTATGAGGTTGGCCAATGGCTCAATAGCCAGCGCAAACAGGGAAGGCGATAGCGGGCACCCCTGTCGCGTTCCTCTGCATATTGGAAAAGCTCCCGACATAAATCCCCTAGAATTTACTTTTGCTGTAGGAAGACAATATAAGATCTTAAGAATAGACAAAAATCCCGTACCGAAGCCCATTCTCTCAAGGACATAAAACAAATAGTCCCAGGATAGCGAGTCAAAGGCTTTCTGGAGGTCAAGGCTTAATAACATACTTTGACGTCCGGAAGTGCCATCCCACCCCGAACGAACCGCTGAGATAATGTCCACAGCCCGTCTCGTCTGGTCTTCCGCCTGGCGGAGGGGTATAAATCCCGCCTGATCCTTATGTATATATGTGGCTAGGAATGAATTCAATCTAACCGCCAGAATTTTTGTCATAATCTTAAGATCCACATCAAGAAGGGATATCGGGCGATAGTTAGCCTGATCTGTATGATCCTTATGAGGCTTGGGGATAAGATGTATATAGGCTAGATTCGAAAAAGGGGGCAAATTGTTACCCTCCCGATAAGCATTGAACAATTCAACCATGTGCGGGGCCAGGACCTCCCTAAAGTGTTTGTAATAACCTGAGGAAAACCCATCTGGCCCCGGGGCTTTGTGAGCCTTCAGATTTTTAATAACATCCAATACCTCCTCCAATCTAAATTCAGCATCCAGTGTTTCTCTATCCCCTTGGGAAAGTTTAGTAGGGAATGTTTTTTCCAACAAGACCCTAGCCTTATTTTTATCAAACTGAGGTGGAGCTGAGTACAACGCTGAATAAAAATCCTGAAAGGCCTTTACAACTTTTGTGGGATTCTGTGATAAAGATCCATCCGCCAATCGCAGTTTCGGTGGTGTTGAGGTGTTAAATCGGGGCGTGAGGCTTCTAGAGAGTAATGTTCCCGGTTTATCCCCTTGTGTAAAAAACTTATGTTGTGACCAACGCAGACTTTTTTCCGCCCAACTTGTCAGACATAAATTTAATTCTGTTCTAGCTTCTGCTAATTTTGCTTTAATAACTGCTGAGGGGTCTGTTTTAAATTTCTTAGACAGGTCCGCAAAATTCCTCTCCTTTAACGCCAGAACCTCCTTCAACCGTTTCTTATTACGCGAGGCTATCTGGATGAATTTCCCCCTAATCACTGCTTTGTGAGCCGCCCAATTGGACATAATTGAGGTGTCTGGTGCCTTATTAAGTAGAAAATATGTGTCCAATTCCCTTTGGATTTCTTTAACTATCTCCTGATCCGATAGTAATGACTCATTCAATCGCCAAGAGGAGATAGGCGGTCTCCCACATAAATCTGACAACCGAACCACAATCGGGTCATGATCAGACCAGGGTGTAGCTAAAATCCTAGCATCCGTGACCTTAGGGAGTAAGCTAGTTGACATCATAACATGATCAATACGGGTGTGGATATTATGGGCTGAGGAGAAATAAGTATAATCCCTTGCTGTGGGGTTAAAATCCCGCCAGACATCTATGACGTCCACCGAATGGAAGAAACGTGCTACTTGTATGCTGGTTGACGTAGGAGGTATAAGTCGCACCCTGAATGCGTGGGATTTATCCATGGACGCGTCCAAGGCGATATTAGAATCCCCACCCATGATTATCGGGCCCTCTATCGATGAATGGATCTTGCGCCACATACCCTGGAAGAACGCCGGTTGATTGGAGTTCGGGGCATAGTAGTTAATAAAGGTTATTGGAGATTCATGTAACAGACCCGAGACCAGGATGTACCTGCCATCCGGGTCAGAGATCGTGTTGTGAGGTGTAAACGGGACCGACCGAGACAACCATATGCCCACTCCCCTGTGCTTAGTAGAGGCACTAGCCAAAAATTTTTGTGAGTAGTGTTTATGAAAGTACGATGGAGCAGAGGAGGTAGAAAAATGCGTTTCCTGTAAAAATAGTATATCAACATGAGAGGATTTATAATACAAGAAAGCTTTTCGACGCTTGATCGGGGAATTAAGGCCCTGCACATTATGTGTGAGTAAGCTAAAGGTTTTAGCAGATTCCATGGCCGCCATCATAGAGCAGGAGGTAGAACCAAGTGCGTATTAGGATCCCGCCATAGAGACAAAGGTCAGAAATAGGAAAGAAAGGAAAGGGAAGGGGGTAAAAGACAGAACAAAAATAAGACATACACAAGGTATCAATAGTACCGAACATAGTCTACCGACTAGGCAGTCAGGGAAGACTGCTAACAGGGGGACAGCAGACCGTCGTGAAGGCACAGCATTTCCGAAAATATATATCCAGACATTCAACCCCTTAACCTATATCAACCCTGAGCATAATAGGCATTCACATGTTAAATATAAGGTAAAGCAAACTTTCATATTTTTTTAAAAAAAACAAAACAAACATATCTATAGCCAGAGTACCAACTCACTGCGAACTTGACCCATCCAAACCCTTCCTCGCCTTTTTCGGGTCAGCTTATAAACAAATTTCCATTACTATAAGTGGGAGTCCAGGGAAGCAAAAGAAATCCCCACATCCCCCCCAACGTATGGATCCCCAGCTCCCAGTCCGCTGAGAACTGCAAATGGCGGTATCCGGCTGAAATTCAGCCTCCATGCCGCTTGAAGACATCTCCGGCCGATATGAAGAATAAAGAAAGAGAAAGAAAAAGAAACTATCTGCTTCTATAATCGACCTCCTTTCCGTCATGTCGGATTCAATTGTTGCCGACGAGATTCCACCCTCTGTTCCCGAGGAAACTCTGGACGGCCTCCTTGGGTACGCCATATTGGTGACAACGGGGGATCCCGTATGGGGAGTCGGGAGGAACTGGCTTTATCCTGGGGTGGTAGAATATGTAAGTCCCTCAGCAGGTCCTCTCCCTCCTGTAGCGTAGAGAAGCCATATTGCCTATTATTGCGCATGAAGAGGAGACGAAATGGGAATGCCCACCGGTATGGAATCGCATGGTGTTTGAGGGTCTGCAGAATAGGGCGAAGCATCCGCCTTTTTTGAATGGTTTGGGGAGCCAAATCAGCATATATCTGAACCGCTGTATTATAAATGGTGATCACCGGAAGCTTCCTAGCTCTTTCCATCACCTTCTCCTTAATCGAATAATAGTGGAGTTTCACTATAATATCTCTGGGAAGTCCATCCCTCCTCATGGCCGTCAAAGCTCTATGGGCCCGGTCAATTTCCATATGTGATTCCGATATATCAGGTATCAAGGTAGTGAGTAGCAGGCGAACCACCCCCGGTACCTCCGTCTGAGATTCCGGGACCCCTCTGATCCTGAAGTTATAGCGTCGAGAACGATTTTCCAGGTCCTCAATTCTGGTGTTCGCTTCCTCCAATTGCTCCTGCAGATCCTCCATAAATCTAGTATTCTGGTTAACTCTTGCAGTGACTGAGGTCATTTTGGTCTCAATAGCCTGCATATGCGCCCCCACTTTGTGTAAATCTTGATGTACCGCGGCTATCTTGGAGCTTATTTCCCCCATCTGAGCTTGCATGGCTCTTGATATGCAGGAAAAGATGGCGTCCTCTGTCAACCCGGAAGTAATGGCCGGCTGCATGGGCGAGTGCTGTGAGACGTGAACGGGCGCTAATTGCGGCAGTCCCAGGTCTGGGATCGGGCCCTCTTCTTGTAAATCCTCCTGTGCCTGCAATAGTGATGTGCTGCTATTTTCCCGCAGGAGCACAGGATAATCCTGTGATAACACCGCCGAACTGGATTCTATCTGTGTCCCCTGCTGCTGCTGCAGCAGGCCTTGCTCCGCCATGTTCGGCGCCTCCATCAGCATATCTGCCACGGACCTCTGAGCCTGGGTTTGCTTACCCCTTCTTCCACTCCCTCTGGCCATAGGTGGATGCCCGAACCTCTAAGGTACCTCTCCTTTCTTTTATGGGTCTCGATGTCTGCTGTTAGCGATATATATGCTGGAATGCCTTCACGAGGTGCGGAGCCTGGTTAGAACGCGTCCACCATGTTCAGCTGCGCGCATGCGCCCCCAGGGTCGTAATTATGACCCGAAATAGCGGGCTCATAGACTTCTGTTAGCCACGGGTACCTTCCCGTTTTCTCACGGGAAGGTGCCCGTGCCGTTAAAAAGATAGAACATGTTCTATTTTTTTATTTTACGGGTCGTGCTCGTAATTACAACTCGTAATTACGAGAACGGCCGGCCATGGGAAGCCGGCCACTTTTACGAGCCGTGCTGTCATTATAAGGGTATGTTCACACGACAGCGTCCGTTACGGCTGAAATTACGGGGATGTTTCCGCCTGAACGCCGCGTCCATTACGGACGTAATTGGCGCTGCTATTCATTGGAGTCAATGAATAACGGCTCCAATTACGGCCAAAGAAGTGACAGGTCACTTCTTTGACGCGGGCGTCTATTTACGCGCCGTCTTTTGACAGCGGCGCGTAAATTACGCCTCGTGTGAACAGACAAACGTCTGCCCATTGCTTTCAATGGGCAGATGTTTGTCAGCGCTATCGAGGCGCTATTTTTGGACGTAATTCGGGGCAAAAACGCCCGAATTACGTCCGTAATTAGTGCGTGTGAACATACCCTGTGTTCACACGCACTAATTACGGATGTAATTTGGGATTTTTTGCCCCGAATTACGTGTTTGTGTTTATGTGTGTTTGTGTATATATGGGTGTGTTTGTGTATATGTGTTTGTGTATATATGTGTGTGTATATATGGGTGTATGTGTATATGTTTGTGTGTAGATGTTTGTGTGTGTTTGTTTATATGTGTGTATATGGGTGTGTGTTCATGTGTGTGTTTGTGTATATATGGGTGTGTTCGTGTATATATATGGGTGTATTTGTATATATATTTGTGTGTAGATGTGTGTGTGTGTGTTTGTTTTTGTATATGTGTGTGTTTGTGTATATGGGTGTGTGTTTATGTGTGTTTGTTTGTGTATATATGGGTGTGTTTGTTTATATGTGTGTATATGTGTGTTTGTGTATATGTGTGTGTTTGTGTATGGTTGTTTGTGTGTGTGCGTGTATATATGTGTGTAGGTGAGTAGAAGTATTGTTATTGTTCACATTGATAACTGTTTTTTTATGTTGTTGCAGATTTTGATGTACAGATTGGACTACATCTTCGATTCGTTGGACTACTGCGTAGATCTACGTTTTTTCAAATTTTAATAAAATGGTTAATGAGGGTTTTGTTGGGGATTTCTTATTTCAATAAAAAAGAATTGTCTTTGTGGTTTTTTTTAAACTTTATTAGTGCCTAGATAATGGCAGTTGGCTGATTGACAGCGTCCATTATTAAGGCGGTACTTAGTGTTAGCTGGCTAGCACTAACCACCCATTATTAGCCCGGTACCCACCACCACCAGGGGTGCCGGGAAGAGCTTGGTACGATCCAGTACCCGACCATCTGTTGTGATGGTCGGGTACTGGGGCGGCAGTAGGCTGGTATTATGAGGCTGGGAAGGGCCAAAAACAGTGGACCTTCCCACCCTTGTAATGCTAGGCTGCTGCTGCTGTGTTGTATCGGGCTGGTTATAAAAATGGGGGGGACCCCACGTCGTTTCTTTTTTTTTAAATTTAACAATAGACGTTGGGTCCCCCACATTTTTAATAACCAGCCATATACAAGGCCGCAGCAGTCTGGCATTACATGGGTGGGAAGGGCCACTGGTTTTGTCCATTCCCAGGCTAATAACACTGTGTTGTATGTGGCTGGTTATGATAAATTGGGTGGAACCCCATGTCTTTTTAAAAAAAAAAAAAAAAAAAATATATAATAATAAAAAAATGACGTGGGGGTCCCCCCCACTTTTATAACCAGCCAGATACAACACAGCAGCAGCAGCCTAGCATTACAAGGGTGGGAAGGTCCACTGTTTTTGGCCCTTCCCAGCCTCATAATACCAGCCTGCGGCCGCCCCAGAGCCCGACCATCACAACAGATGGTCGGGTACTGGATCGTACCTGGCTCTTCCCGGCACCCCTGGTGGTGGTGGGTACCGGGGTAATAATGGTGGTTAGTGTTAGCCTCTGCACCGGCTAATACTAAGCCTCGCCTTAGTAATGGATGTTGTCACTCAGACAGCGGCCATTACTAAAGTGGTAGTAATAAAATTTGAAAAGACAAAGATATAGATAAAATATTTTATTGAAATAAAGCACCCCCAACACAACCCTCATTAACCATTTTATTGTAGAAAAAAAAAACGTAATCGAAGTAGTCCTCGAAACCGACGTAGTCCTAACACCAAACCTGTAAAAAAAAAAAAATGAAATAAAACATGTCGTAGGCTTAGATTCAGTTTAATGTGTGATACTGACTGTTATACCATGTATAGAAGCCTGCCACGAAGTTAAATTAGATACAGGGCGCCAGAAGACAGTATCATACATGGCCATACAGACATATATACAAACAAACATACATGCAAACATACATACATACATACATACATATATACAAACATACACACATACATGCAAACTATCATACATACATGCATACACACACACATGAAACCATACATACAAACATGCAAAGATACATACATATATACAAGCATGCACAAATATACATGCAAACATAAATACATGCAAACATAATTACATACATGCACATATATATAAACATACATGCAAACATACATGCAAAAATAAAAACATGCAAACATACATGACAACATACATACATACATACATACATGCAAACATACATACATACATGCCAACATACATGACAACATACATACATACATGCAAATATACATTCATGCAAACATACATAAATACAAAAACATATATACATACATACATGCAAATATATACATGCAAATATACATACAAACATGCACATATATACATACATGACAACATACATACATGACGACATACATACATACATACATACATAAAATGCAAACATACATACATACATACATTCATGCAAACATACATACATACATGCAAATATATACATGCAAATATACATGCCAACATACATACATACATACATGCAAACATACACACATGCAAATGTATACATGCAAATATACATACAAACATACATGCACATATATACATACATATATGACAACATACATACATACATACATGACAACAAGCAAACATACATTCATGAATACATACATTCATGCAAACATACATACATACATACAAACATACATTCATGCAAACATACATACATGCAAACATACATACATACATGCAAATATATACATGCAAATATACATACACACATGCACATATATACATACATGCAAACATACATGCACATATATACATACATACATGACAACATACAACATACATACATACATGCAAACATACATACATGCCAAAAAAAATAATAATACGTTCATACTTACTTTCCTCCTGTCCGGCCTCCAGCGATGACGTTTCATCCATGTCGCCGCTGCAGCCTGTGATTGGCTGCAGAGGCGGTCACGTGGGATGAAGCGTCATCCTGACTTGCGTGACCGCCACTACAGCCTGTGATTGGCTGCAGCGGCGAAAGGGATGAAACGTCATCGCTGGAGGCCGGACAGGAGGAAAGTAAGTACGAACGTATAATTTTTATTTTTTTATTACATTTAAATTGTATTTTCCGCGCGCCGAGCATGTACTGTCAAGGTTGCTGAAAGAGTTAGTGCAGCCCATTAACTCTATCAGCACCCGAGACAGTAGCATGCTCGGCGCACGTAAGTGACAGGTTCGGTCCGAACTAGTTCGGTCCGAATCGAACTTTTTTGTGAAATTCGGCGAACTAGCCGAACCGAACTTTTGAAAAGTTCGCTCATCTCTAGTTATAATTATATATCATGACCTGGGACCCTATATAGTTCTCTGAACAAGTGTATACTCCCTGACGGTTTTCCAGGTGCTATTTATTTATTTATTTATTTATGCACTCATGTATTATCCCCTTCAGGACGCAGCCACTTTTGGACCTTATAACACAGCCTCATTTTTTAAATCTGACATGTGTCACTTTATGTGGTAATTACTCTGGAATGCTTTTACCTATCCAAGCGATTCTGAGATTGTTTTCTTGTGACATATTGTACTTTAAGTTAGTGAAAAAATTTGGTCGATATATTCAATATTTTTGTGTGAAAAACACCAAAATTTAGAGAAAATTTGCAAAAAATTAGCATTTTCTAAATTCAAATGTATTTTGACCCCCCCCCCCCAGGTGTTTCATAGATTTCATTAGAATTGGGCAGTAAACATGAAAAATTTAATTTTTTTCCACTAAGACGTAGCTTTAGGTAAAAATGTTTCATTTTCTCATCAAATAAAGGAGAAAAATCACCGTAACATTTGTAAAGCAACTTCTCCAGAGTACGGAAATACCCCATATGTGGTAATAAAGTACTGTATGAATACACATCAGGGCTCAGAAGGGAAGGCGCGCCATTTGGCTTTTGGAGAGCAGATTTTTCTGGATTGGTTTTTCTGCGCCATGTCGCTTTTGCAAAGCCCCTTAGGTAGCAAAACAGTGGAAACGACCCAAAAGTGACTCAATTTAGCAAACTACACCCATTGAGGAATTCATCTAGGGGTGTAGTGAGCATTTTGACCCCACAGGTGTCTCATATATTTTATTAGAAATGGGCAGTGAAAATGAAAAATTACATTATTTTCCAATAAAATGTTTCATTTTCTCAACAAATAAAGGAGAAAAAGCACCGTAACATTTGTAAAGCAACTTCTTCAGAGTAGGGAAATACCCCACACATGGTGGTAAACTGCTATTTGGACACACAGCAAGGCTCTAAAGGGAAGGAGTGCCATTTAGTATTTGGAGTGGAGATTTTATAAGATTCGTTTTTTGACACCATGTTGCATTGAGCTATAGTACCAGTACAGTGGTACCCCCCTAAAACTTACCCCATTTTGGAAACTAGATCCCTCAAAGAATTGATCTAGGGGTGTAGTGAGCATTTTGACCGCACAAGTGTTTTGCAAAAATGAGTAAACAATAGATGTTGCAGATTGAAAATTGCTGTTTTCCACAGATATGCCATTTCAGTGCCCAATGTGTTGTCCCCAGCTTGTACCACCGTAGACACACACCCCATAAATTGTTAAATGGGTTCTCCAGAATACCCCATATGTGGTCATAAATTGCCATTTGGGCACACTGCCAGGCTCAGTTGGACCACCATTTGGCTTTTGTAGCACAGATTTTGCTTGGTGTATTAGTGGTATTTCAGCTTATAATGTGGGGGCATATGTGAGCTGGGCAGAGTACATCAGGGTATATGTAATCTGGGTGGAGTACATCAGGGTATATGTAAGCTGGGCGGAGTACATCAGGATATATGTAAACTGTGGAGTACATCAGGGCATATGTAATATGTGCGGGTACATCAGGCTATATGTATGCTGTGAGGAGTACATCAGGGTATATGTAAGCTGGGCGGAGTACATCAGGATATATGTAAGCTGTGCGTAGTACATCAGGATATGTAAACTGTGGAGTACATCAGGGCATATGTAATATGTGCGGGTACATCAGGCTATATGTAAGCTGTGAGGAGTACATCAGGGTATATGTAAGCTGTGCGGAGTACATCAGGGCATATGTAAGCTGGGCGGAGTGCAACAGGTCATATATAGGATGATGCAATAATGGGGAGAATGAATATTCCATGGATTGGTGTGGTACGCTTTGAACCAATCCTTTATACACAGGCCAGGTTTATTGGGTATTATACAAAATATCTGCGCTCCAGTGTTGCCTTATATTTGACTTCTTCACTAGCCCTATAAGCCGCACAAGGGTCTAAAGTTTCCTCATCACCGCTGCATCTACAGGGTCCACCTGTGAGGTCCAGCAAATGACAATGTGGGGTATTTAGTGAAATTCTACTGGACCTAAGAATGAGTCTGGGCCGTCATTTAGAATCATTTTGCATCATTGCGTTTTGAGAGTCATAACGTGTTATTTTTCCGTTGACGGAGCTGTGTGAGGGCGCGTTTTTTGTGGAACGAGCTGTAATTTTTATTGGTTCCATTTTGCGGTACATGCGATTTTTTTATCACTATTTATTCAATTTTTTGGGAAATGAGGAAACCAAAAAACAGCCATTCCAGCACGTTTCTTTTTTTTTACAGTGTTCACCGTGCAGTATAAACAACATGTTAACTTTATTCTGCGGGGCGATACGATTACAGCGACACCAAATTAATATAGTTTTTTTATGTTTCACTACGATCCCACAGTAAAAATACTCTTTTCTAAAAAAAATCATGTTTTAGTGTTGCCATTTTCTGTCAGCCATAACTTTTTTATTTTTTAGTTGATATCGCTGCGGGACGGCTTGTTTTATGCATGACTAACTGTAGTTTCTATTGGTACCATTTTGCGTTACTTGCAACTTTTTGATCACTTTTTATTACATTTTTTTGGAGACAAGATGACCAAAAAATAAAATGCTGTCATTGTTTTTTATTAAAAAAATTTACGGTGTTCACCGTGCGGTATAAGTAATGTGATATTTTTATAGATCAGGCCGTTCCGAACGCGGCGATACCTATTATGTATAGTTTTTTTTCATATTATCATTTTTTTTTCTAATAATAAAGGAGTTGATCAGGGAAACAGGGCAAGTGTTGTTTTTATTATTTATTTATTATTTATTAACTTTTATTTATTTATTTTTCTTTTACATTTTTTTTAAAAATTTGTACTTTTTCTTTTACACTGACCTGGGGACATGAAGATCTGGTCTTCTGATCCCCACTACGATGCACTGCACTACTTATGTAGTGCAGTGTATCGTAACTGTCATTCTTCATTTGACAGTTAGCGTATTAGGTCCTGCCTCGGGCAGGACCTATTAGGCTACCGTACCTTGGCAACCAGGAAGCCTAGTAATGGCTTCCTGGTTGCCATAGCAACAATCGCCACCCGCGATCCATCGCGGGGGTGGGCCCGGGGGTTACAGAGGGAGCTCCCTCCCTCTGTCAACCACTTCAATGTGGTGGACGTCATTGACAGCCGCATTGAAGGGGTTAAATGGCTGCGATCGGCGGTAACAGCCATCGCAGCTATTGCAAGCGGCATGTCAGCTGACAGCCGCTGAAGATAAAGCGCGCACAGCTCCTGTGCTCGCTTTATCTGCAGGGCGTAACTTTACGCCCAAATGCGGGAACTCACTCAGAATTTGGACATACAGTTACGCCCAAATGCGGTAAGGGGTTATCCCCCTCATGCATACAGACAGCAGTGCTCTACAAAATGGGTAAGCTACTAACATCAAGTTGCATGTGTCTTTTCTAATAATGACTTATGTGTGTTAGGTGCTAAGTTGCACCATTGGTTATAATTATATATCATGACCTGGGACCCTATATAGTTCTCTGAACAAGTGTATACTCCCTGACGGTTTTCCAGGTGCTATTTATTTATTTATTTATGCACTCATGTATTATCCCCCTCATGAATATGCCATTACATAGCCTATCATATATAGGTGTCTGGCTTCCATGTTTTCCACACTGTGGTAGTCATCTTTGATTTTAACATGTGAGTATTTATATTTATTTTTGTTTTATGTACCAATAAAAATTTACAATTTTATCAGCAATAGCTTGGTTTTGACTCCATTTTTAGGTTGTTGTTCTAATATATTTCATGATTCCCCGCTAGTGTTACTAGTAGTCATGGGCACTAATTGTATTTTATGCCCTTACCCTATATACGACATTCCATTTGAAGTAATTTACTTTGTGCTATTTAAAAGGGGTATTTAGGTTGTCCTCCACATTGGTTGTGGTGTGAATATAGCCTAAGGCCGTGTGCTGAGGCTAGGCTAGATTCACACAAACATGTCCGTTTTGCATCTGCATAAAACGCTGCGTTTTACCTGCGTTGCAGTTCCGTGTGCCGTCAGTGTGTGTTCTGTGTGCCATCAGTTTTTAGTGTCAGTGTTGGTGCACATTTTTTATTTATTTATTGTTTTCTCAACCTTTCTTTAGCAACTGGTGCGTGAATCACGGACAGCACACGGATGACGTCCGTGTGTTGTCCATGATTTTCACGCACCCATTGACTTCAATGTGTGCGTGGTCCGCAAAAAATCACGCATTTCTGAATAGCCCCATTGAGTTAGATAGGTCGTGTGCTGTCAGTTGTTTTCACAACGGAAATTTTATAATTACTTTTTATTACAAATAATTTTTACTTTTTGAGATACAGCTGCTTTGTACCCTTTATACAGATCAACTGTATCATTCGCTAAATTCTGTACCAGTTAGGTCTGCTGGTCTGACAGGTTCAGTGAAAGCGGGTCTTGTGTATCTCTGACATGCAGGATCCACCTGTTATCTATCAGATCTAAATGATGAACTAAGATGTGATAGTTTGCAGTTGGACCCTGCGTGTCAGAGACACACAGGACCCGCTGACACTAAACACATGAGGTCCGCGGGACTGACGGATTCAGTTCTTAGCAAACAATACAACTGCTCTGTATAGAGAATACAAAGGAGCTGTACCTCAAAAACGAAAAATAATTCTTAATAAAAACATATTATAAAGTTTCACCAATCACACTGATTGACCTTTTTATTGAGAAAGAAAAAAACCTTTTAAAAGGTGTACATAGCCTTTAAAGAACAACTAATTTACTAATGGAATCACACTGGGAACCTCAGCGTAGAAGAAATTATACAGAAAATTTACAAAACCAGATACATTTTAATTTTTTCCTAGTAAAGCGTGATCCACATTTTTAAAACTGTAACCATAAGATACTTAATAATGAGTAAACAAAAATTAAGAACCTACATGATCTCAGTTTTTAAATACTTTGTATATATTTTCCTGGTTTTGCATTATTTTGTTAATCATTTTTCTCTAATATGAAAAAATTAAAGCATTTATTTCTCTATTTTATTAAACCATTCGTATAATTTATGTTAGTTTAACAAAGTCTTCCAAACATCTGTGAAACTTTGCTGAGCTAGTGTTTTGACTATTATCGAGCCTTATTTCACTCATTTAAGACAACAAAGGAAGAATTGCTGATTAGCATAATACCAGAAAAACACTCTTAAATTTTTGCTTGACTCTATGCACAAGCCAATCACTTAAATGTTTCTTTTTAAATGCTTTTTGCATTAAAAATACTTTTAACCCCTTAAGAACGCAGCCTAGTTTGGGCCTTAAGGCTCAGAGCCCATTTTTTAAAACTGACATATTTCATTTTATGAGGTAATAACTTCGGAATGCTTAAACTTATCCAAGCGATTCTGAGATTGTTTTCTCGTGAGACACTGGGCATTATGTTAGTGGTAAAATTTGGTCGATATATTAAGTGTTTATTTGTGAAAAGTTGCAAAATTTAGAGAAAATGTAGAAAAATAGCATTTTTCTGAATTTAAATGCATCTGTTTGTAAAACAGATGGTTATACCACCCAAAATAGTTACTAGTTCACATTTACGCTATGTCTACTTTAGATTGGCATACATTTTTGAACATTCTTTTATTTTTCTTGGACGTTACAAGGCTTAGAACATAAACAGAAATTTCTCATATTTTTAAGAACATTTCAAAAGCCTTTTTTTAAGGTACCTGTTCAGTTCTGAAGTGGCTTTGAGGGGCCTATGTAAAAGAACCCCCCATAAAACACCCCATTTTAAAAACTAGACCCCTCAAAGTATTCAAAACAGCATTTAGAAAGTTTATGTAACCCTTTAGGCATTTCACAGGAATTAAAGCAAAGTGGAGGGGAAATTAGCAAATTTCATTTATCTTGCTGTATTTCAATTTTATACAATTTTTTTCTGTAACACAGAAGGTTTTACCAGAGAAACACTACTAAATATGTATTGTCCAGATTCTGCAGTTTTTTGGAATGTCACACATGTGGCTCTAGTGTGCTCGTGGACTAAAACACAAGTCTCAGAAGCAAAGAAGCACCTAGTGCATTTTGAGGCCTCTTTTTTTATTAGAATATATTTTAGGAAGCATGCCAGGTTTGAAGAGGTGTTGAGGTGCCAAAACAGTAGGAATCCCCCAAAAGTGACCCCATTTTAGGAAACTACACCCCTAAAGGAATTAATTTATGTGTTTTGTGTCCATTTAGACCCCATAATGTTTTCACAGAACTTATTTGAATTGGGCTGGGTATTAAAACAAGTATTTTTTTCCAATAATATGTAGTCTTGGCTCAAAATTTCTTATTTTCACAAGAAATAAAATACCCCATTTTGTTGCCCAATTTGTCCTGAGTGCGGCAATACCCCATTTGTGGTGATAAACTGCCGTTTGGGCCCATGGGAGAGCTCAGAAGGAAAGGTATGTATGCAGAAGCCTCTAAAGTACCAGTACAGTTGAAACCCCCAAGAAGTGACCCAGTTTTAAAAACTACACCCTTAAGGCATTCATCTAGAGGTGTAGTGAGCATTGTGACCGGAGACATACACCCCATAAACTGTAATGTGGGTTCTCCCGGGTATGGTAATACCCTCAATGTGGCTGTTAACATCTGCCTGGGCACGCAGCGGGGCTCAGAAGGGAAAGATGAGGGGGATAAGCTGTGCGGAGGGCATCAGGGTAAGTAAAACTGGGGTAGATTAAAAATCTAGGGATGTATGATAAATTTTAAAACACGGTTTCATACAGAGCCCTGGTTTTTTGGGACACGTGTCACATTGATATATTGTGTGATTCCTTATCCCCCTCTTATAGCAGACTATGCACCTCTTTTGACTTTTTCCCTTCTTGCCAGTTTGGGGAACTTCTCCTGGAAAGTGTTGCCCTGGTACGATGCATGTGGACTCTTTTCCAGAAGTACTGGGTTCCCCCGTTCCTGGCCCTAAAGATTAGGTTCTTGATAACCACCTCTTGAAATTCCAGGAAAGTTCCCGTCTGGCCTGTACATCGATGTAGCACATACGCATTGTACAATGCCATCTGTATGATGTGCACGGCCAGCTTCTTATACCACACGGCATGGCGCTGTAGGGCTTTAGGACTTGATCTGACAAGTCCACCCCTCCCATGTACCTATTGTAGTCCAGGATGCAGTCTGGTTTGGGGGTCTCTGTACTGGTACCTCGTACAGGTACATGGGTACTGGTGTGGCATCTGTCTTGTCCTTGTACTTGACACACAATATGTTGCTGCTAGAATGTGCCCTGCTCTCACCCCTTATGAGTGTTTGCCCAAGCAGAGTCTTAGGGAGGCCTCTCAGATTTCTTCTAGCAGTGCCGCATGCTGCAATACTTCTGAAAGCGAGGCACTTGAAGAGTGGGGTGCTGGTATAAAAATTGTCCAGGTAGAGGTGGTAACCCTGGTCCAGCAGTGGGTGCACCAAATCCCACACAATTTTTGCATAACTCCTAGTAAGGGGGGGCATTCTGGGGGCTGAATACTGGTGTCCTTCCCTTCATATATCCTCAATTTGTAAGTATACGCTGATGCACTCTCGCACAGCTTATACATCTTCACGCCATACCTTGCCCTCTTACTCCGCAGGTACTGGCGTAATTGAAGCCTCCCTTTAAAATGTACCAAGGACTCATCAATAGAAATACACTCCTCAGGGGTGTATGCTTGGGAAACCTGGGCACTGAAACTGTCTAATAGGGGTTTCCGTTTATACAAACGGTCAAAACTGGGGTCATCTCGGGGTGGGCACGGCTCATTATCAGTATAATGTAAGAAGCGAAGTATTGCCTAATTTTTTTATTTTTTTTAGGTTCCCGTTCAGTTCTGAAGTTGCTTTGAGGGGCCTATTTATTAGAAACCCCTATCAAAGACCCCATTTTAGAAACTAGGCCCCTCAAAGTATTCACAACAGCATATAGATAGTTTATTAACCCTTTAGGTGTTTCACAGGAATTTAGAGAAAAGTAGAAATTAAATTTACATTTATTTTTTTTGTCAGAAAATCCTTTTTATTCACAAACAGTAGGTTTTACTAGAGACACGCAACTCAATACTTATTGCCCATATTCTGCAGTTTTGAGAAATCTCCCACATGTGGCCCTAGTGTGATAATGGACTGAAACACCGGCCTCCGAATCAAAGGAGCACATAGTGGATTTTGAGGCCTCCTTTTTATTAGGCACAATGCCTGGTTTGAAGAAGTCTTGTGGTGCCAAAACCGTGGAAACCACCCAAAAGTGACCCTATTTTGGAAACTAGACCCCTTGAGGAATTCATTGTAGTTTCATGGGGTGCATGCAACTTTTTGATCAGTTTTTATTCTATTTTTAAGAGGCGTGGTGACTAAAAAACAGCAATTCTACTATAGTTTTTTTTATTCGAATTTTTTTTACAGCGTTCACCGTGCGCTATAAATGACATATTAACTTTATTCTGCGGGGCGATACGATTACGGCGTAATTTGCACAATAAAATACTTTTTGTAAAAAATCATTTACATTTTGTGTTACCTTATTCTAAGAGCCATAACTTTTTACATTTTCCATCAAGAAAGCCATGCGAGGACTTGTTTTTTTTGCGTAACAAACTGTAGTTTTGATCAGTACCATTTTTAGGTACATGCAACTTTTTGATCTCTTTTTATTCCATTTTTTGGGAGGTGAAGTGACCAAACAATTGTGATTCTGGTATGGTTTATTATTATTTTATGGCGTTCACTGCGCGGGATAAATAACAAAATAATTTTGGAGTTCAGGTCGTTACGGACGTGGGGATACCAATTATGTATAGTGTGTTTGTTTTTTTTATTTATTCTTATTAATAATAAAGGACTGATAAGGGAAAAGGGGGGATTTTTACATTTATTACTTTTAAAACTTTTATTTTCTTATTTTTACACAACTTTTTTTTACTTTATTACTTTGTCCCACTAGGGGACTTGAGGGCAGGGGGCCCTGATCACAATTCTAATACACTGCACTATATGCGTAGTGCAGTTTATTAGCTCTGTCAGCTACTCACTGACAGCAAGCATAGTGGGTCCTGAATTTGTCAGGACCCACTAGGCTTCCGTAGATGGCATTGCAGGATGCCATTGTTCGGTGTCCGGTTGCCATAGCCACCATCGCCAGCCCCTATCATGTAGCGGGCCGTTGATGGTGGTTTAACCCCTAAAAATCCGCGATCACTATTGAACGCGGCTTTTAAGGGGTTAATCAGTGGGGACGCAGCGCTCGGTTCCCGCTATGGGAGCTGCGGCAACCGCTGTATAAGTCAGCAGCTGTCACAGCTCCTGTATCGGGAAGATGGCCGAAATTGCCGTTCCTTCCGTGACGTACTATTCCGTCATGGAGCGGGAATGGGATGGTTACCATGATGGAATAGTACATCACTGACCGTTAAGGGATTAATATACAGTATAATTACAGATTTTTCTACACATTTCTTTTATATTAGAGGCTATGTACACTTTTTACCGCTTCACGCACCTGGATGTAACTACACGTCCTGGTGCAGACGTTGAATGAAGGCCCCCTGGTCTGCCTTTTTTCTGCTCCTCTGGCAGGGCTTCATAGGCGCCTATAGAAATGACAGTGCATTGTGATACATTAGTATTGCAATGTATTGTACCAGCGAGGAAAAGGATCAGCACTCATTGTACTAGGAAAAAAAGCAAAAAGGGAGACACGGCGCCAAGTAGCGTGATCAATAGTATAAGGAGCAAAAAAACGGTACATAAATGCTCACCTGTTCAGTGGCAAATTACCGACATGTAATTTGTATCAATAGCTGCTGCCAATCCCGGACGCAATCCCCGTGGAGATGCCAAAGTAATATTGAAGTAACAGAAAAAAAACGGGATAAACGGTGCTGCTTATAAAGGTACGGTTTATTAGAAGGATGCTACGCGTTTCGGCGCCGTACCGGCGTCTTCATCAGGCATGTTGCAGGGTTAAAAACCACATGTATATATACCAAATACCATAGGGTAAATTACAAACTGATTGGACCAGTTCAGACCAGCCTCCTGGCCAAAAACCGCCAAAAACAGCAGGTCAAAGTTCAGAAGTTGATACAAATAAAGAGAGAAAAAAAAAAAAAGGGAAATGCAATATGCAAACATATAACAAGGAAATAACAATATATGACAAGGATGATTGGATAAAACACATGGATCACAAATCAGAGTGAACTACCAGCTAGTTTACGATAATAGAAATAAAAAATATATATAATTATAATAACAAACATTGCTGAAGTACATACGTGATGGTAGTTTAAGAAAAGGGCAGCGGCCGTTGTATGTTGCCAGGAAACACATACACAATACAATCCGGAAGAGGTAAAGCGGTCTCAATGGAACGCATGATGGAACGTTGTCAGGGAAACCACTGACAACAAAAATCCCGGAAGTGAAGCACAGTGATACGCATAATGGACCGCAGATACGGGCGATATGCTGGGATTATAAAAACAGGATTTACCTGATTAATACAGTAATGAATTACAATAGAAGATTTAGAAGGACATAATAAAGGACCTAACCCGGGGACATATAGACAATTAGGACGGCAATACTAGATACAATAGCCGAAGAAATTCAATATTGATTTAGACATGCACGAACTATAAATAATAATTAATAATATTATTATAGAGCGTAAAGAAATATATATATATAAAAAAATATATAGTATGAACTAGCCTCAGCTAATAAAATTCACATAAAAAATTCACATAAAATGTTAGGGTAAAATTACATAGCACAATGATAATAATACTTACAACAAAACTGCATAACTGAAGATAGAAGGGTTATTGTAAAATAGTAACAAAACGCTTATGAGGAACACAATCTAAAAGCAAGGTTAAATTAATCGTCAAGACTTCTATATCATTAATCCAATACGGAAGTATGGTTAAAAAGCAAGGTCAACAGTTATATAAACATAAACATAAGATCATTAATCCAATGCGGACTCTGTAATATCGTTAAGACCATGACAACGTTCCATCATGCGTTCCATTGAGACCGCTTTACCTCTTCCGGATTGTATTGTGTATGTGTTTCCTGGCAACATACAACGGCCGCTGCCCTTTTCTTAAACTACCATCACGTATGTACTTCAGCAATGTTTGTTATTATAATTATATATATTTTTTATTTCTATTATCGTAAACTAGCTGGTAGTTCACTCTGATTTGTGATCCATGTGTTTTATCCAATCATCCTTGTCATATATTGTTATTTCCTTGTTATATGTTTGCATATTGCATTTATTTATATCAACTTCTGAACTTTGACCTGCTGTTTTTGGCGGTTTTTGGCCAGGAGGCTGGTCTGAACTGGTCCAATCAGTTTGTAATTTACCCTATGGTATTTGGTATATATACATGTGGTTTTTAACCCTGCGACATGCCTGATGAAGACGCCGGTCCGGCGCCGAAACGCGTAGCATCCTTCTAATAAACCGTACCTTTATAAGCAGCGCCGTTTATCCCGTTTTTTTTCTCTTACTTCAATATTACTTTGGCATCTCCACGGGGATTGCGTCCGGGATTGGCAGCAGCTATTGATACAAATTACATGCCGGTAATTTGCCACTGAACAGGTGAGCATTTATGTACCGTTTTTTGCTCCTTATACTATTGATCACGCTACTTGGCGCCGTGTCTCCCTTTTTGCTTTTTTTCCTAGTACTAATTTTCGGGCCATTGCTCATACCCCACCTGGGTGGCTTGGATCCCGTTTTATGAGGTACTCCGTGCACTCTTGCCCCGTATGAATTCAAGGATAACCGTGCTGGAGACCCTCTGACACTGGCAGCCTCTATTCTACCTTCAACTACTACTCCGGTTTTGCCTTCAACCACTACTCCGATTAACAACGAATACCTTTTTTCTGTGATGGATTTCATCAGAGAAAGAGCTACCACTCGTGATTGTCTTTTCACACAATTGACATCCATGGACTCCCATGGGGATGGGACTGTGCCTGTAAATAACCCCACCAATATTGAGGAAATGAAGAAAATGACTAACTTGTTTCTACAATTGGAGGATCTATTGAAAGAGGAATCCTTCCTAAGCATTGACTGTCATTTTTTGGACATGTATCTGTCAGAAAAAATAGCCCCTAGGGGCCTCAGGGTCTATTTCAATACCCCGTATCTAAATGATGAAGATTTCTTTATTGAATGGGTTAAAGCTCTGGAACTGAGCAATGCAGGGCTTATCAAATGTCTGCACAAAAAAAGATCTGACATTTGTGCTGGTCTGTCTAGAACTATAGAGGACCTGAGTGAGCAGTTATATTGTTTTTCTGATTTTCCAGATTACAAAAAACTGGAATTATCTACTATTGAACGTCTGCATATATTTGAAAAAGAAACTATTAGCAGAAAAATGAAAAAACTCAAACGTGATAGAGATGATTATGTTGACAACAAGTTGGGGGACTGGACATCTAAACCCCCTCCCACCATACGTCCGCTCATGGACCGTTATAATAATAATTTTAGAAATAAACCTGATATTCCTCGTATTAATTTATCATATTCCCGCAAACGTTTTAAATCAAAACATGGCCTAATTAGAGACGAGACATCTACAACTAACCTTAGCATTAATTTGAATACACCCACCCCTGTAGTCAATCTGAATAAAAATAATGGCACATGTAATCACACCATTCCCATGGCCCTCATTCATAAGTCTGTACCAGCCCAGATTCCTACCGGCCATGCATTGTCCCAATATCCCAATCCCACTAATTGCATAGCTCCTATGAATCCTACTACCACAAATACCAAAAATATGTCCAAAAATAATAACCTATTGGGACAAATACCTCAACATGCATTCAAGTCCGCCAATTTGGATGCTCATCTTAAATTATTTAACCTCATCCCTGACACTCCGCCTAGTCTTACCTCTGATTTATTTTTTGAATCCCCTGTATTTAATGATTCTATTGATGTTGATGTAGCATCACCCCTCCCATCATGCTTGCTGAACATTTCTGTACACGACAATCCGGTCCCTTTGGACAATCGACATACGAGGACACACCCACTGAACATGACCACGGATGGTTTAGAACCTATTTTTGAAAATACCCTGGGAACTGTGTCTTTTTTAGGACTCCCATCGCAGTTCACCCGACCCCCGATCACTCCGATATCCCGATCACAAGATATTCTTCTGCCTTTTTTAAAAAGTCCAAAATCCCAAACCATCACTGCCTTTTTTCCGAGGATACAAAAGATTACAATAAAAAGAAAACTGGAGGAAGAACCAGAGGATGTAGAGGGGGCAGACACAAGCCCCTCCCTGCTTCCAAAAAAGCACAGACAGAAACAATAAAATTGTTCAATCTATCCAAATATAATCTTAATACTGATGAAACAAGTTTACTGTCCAAGGGCCTATCTTTTTGCCCAACTACCTCTGCCGATGGCTTCGAAATTTTTATGGACCTTAATAGGTTTATGCGTAAACTAACACTCCTACGACATTTTGCACTAATACCCAAAAATTCTCTACCTGAGCTCCCACACCAAATGGTCCTATCCCCCCATTGTCCTAAGCCCATCAGTGTAGACGTTCGGCCTAGATCTACGTTTTATCCCCTCCACCACCGTGGACCAGCTCTTGAAACTTTTTATAACCTGGTCAGTAATGATCTTAAAACAATAGAACAACACATACATTCTCTGGATAACCTTACGCGATCTGAGCGTATTTCATTAAAGAATCTCCAAAAGAACCACCAAATTGTTATACGGTCCGCAGATAAAGGTGGTGGGATTATCATCCAGGATCGTTTGGATTATACCAATGAGGCCTATAGATTGCTGTCTGATACTAATTACTATGAGAAACTGCAATGTAATCCAATACCCTTGTTTCAAACTAAATATAAAAATCTTATTGAAACCGCTTTCAGGGATCAGATTTTAAATAAAAAAGAAAAATTATTTTTAAAGGCATGGTGTTGCCCTAAAAACATGTTTTTTTTTAAAAAAATTAAACATTTAGTGTGTGGGTGATTAAACATTGTTCAAATTTTTTATTTTTTTTGCACGAGTCCAGGAAATATTATAAATTATTTCTAATTTATAATACTACCCATTTTTGGTCACTAGATGGAGCTGTTCCCAATGTTGCAGCATTGCAACATTGGGTTAAAAGCCCTCGCTCTAGTGAGCTCTCAGCATCCCCCCCTCCTTTATCCTGGCTAGTGCCGGGATAAACGAGGGGTTTGAAAGGTTTAACCTCCTACACTGTGTGTCGCCATTTTTTGAGGTAACCCACAGTGTAGTAGGTTTACATACAGTAGTAAACACACACAAACACTAACATACATTGAAATGTCTTACCTGCTCCTGCCGCCGCGGCTCCCTCGGGCCCGTCCGCTCCCTTTGCTGCCGCTGTTCCATGTGCACAAGTCCGGAAGCCGCGACCGGAAGTAGTAATATTACAGTCCGGCCGCGACTTCCGGTCCACAGGAAAATGGCGCCGGACGGCGCCAATTTCGAATAGGACTGTGTGGGAGCGGCGCATGCACAGCTCCCACACAGACGCCGTACACGGACGTGAATGGGACGGGAGCCGTTCACAGTCCCTATGGGACTGTGGCTGCCGTACTCCATGTCTGTGTGTGTCGTTAATCGACACACACAGAAATGGAACAAAAAATGGCAGCCCCCATAGGGAAGAAAAAGTGTAAAAATAAGAAACAGTAAAACACAAACACACAAATGAATAAAAACGTTTTTATTACAGCACTAACATCTTTAACATATAAAAAAATTATTTGCCATGACACTGTTCCTTTAACTGTTCCATTTCCTACCACACCGTTCCTCTACCACTTACCTAAGGTTCATAAATCCCTATCTAATCCCCCTGGTAGACCCATCATATCTGGAATAGGGTCCCTTACAAGTAATCTATCCCACTTTATAGATATTCATCTCCAGACACATGTGTCTAAATTACCATCTCATCTTATAGACTCAACTGATCTAATTAGAGAGCTGTACCACTTACAAACCATTCATGATTTTACGGATCTTTGGTTTTTAACAGCAGATGTCTCATCATTATACACGAACATCCCCCATGACCTTGGTATGCAGGCATCACAAACCTACCTAATGTCTGATCCACGATTACCAAACAACCAGATCAATTTTTTAATGGAGTGCATTGATTTTATACTTCAACACAATGTGTTCACATTTGAAGGGAGTTTTTATAGACAGTTAAAGGGCTGTGCGATGGGGTCGAGATTTGCCCCATCGTACGCCAATCTGTACATGGGGGCCTTTGAAGATTTTTATATTTATGGTAATGATAAATTTAGGGACAATATTATATTTTATAAACGGTATATCGATGACCTCTTTTTTATTATCAAAGGTGAGGCGACAGTTATTTCAGATTTTATCGAGCATCTTAATGATAACAGTTATGGTATCTCCTTTACACACACATCTTCCCGTGAATACATTGATTTTTTAGATCTTACAATTATGAAAAATGGTCACCTCATTAGTACTAAAACACATTTTAAAGGAGTTGATGTGAATAGCTACTTGGATTTTAAAACTGCACATTACCAACCTTGGCTAAAAAACGTACCCTTTGGCCAATTCAGGCGGATAAGAAAAAACTGCACTAATGACAAAGATTTCTCGACTGAATGTAATTTATTAAAAAGAAGGTTTAAACAAAAAAACTTCCCAGCAAGCCTGATTATGGGAGCAGAATCGAGAGCAAAGGCATTAACACAATTAGATTGCATTAATCCGAGTGCTTGTATAGAGAAATCCACAGATTTTAATTGCAATTTTATTACTACTTTTAACAAAGGAAGCAAATTAATTAGTTCAACAATTAATAAACATTGGCATATCCTTAAGAACGACCAATATATGAAAAGTATTATTCCCACTAGACCCAAGATCACTTATAGAAGGGCTAAAACATTGAGGAATTTAATTGCACCTAGTAGATTACGGAAAATTAATTGTGACCCTCATAAAACAATTTTAACATCTAATGGCTCATATCGTTGCGGCAAACCAAGATGCCTCTGTTGTTCCAATATTGCGAACAAAATAACTAATTTTATATCGGTAAATACCAAGGAAAGTTTCCCGATTAAAAACGTCCTCAACTGCGGGAGCGACTATGTTATATACCTATTACAATGCACATGTGACCGTCAATACGTGGGTCGTACCACCCAAACCCTTAGAAATAGGATCAATAAGCATAGATTTAATGTCAGGACTGGTTTCGTTAAACATAGTGTATCTCGCCATTGTGCCACTGTACATAACTGTAACTTTGGCGTTATTACTGTAACTCCTATAGAGAGAATACCTATCGATATACCCGATAGATTTACCAGATTAAAACAAAGGGAAAATTTCTGGATATATAAATTGGGAACGTTATACCCCAATGGTCTTAACGATATTACAGAGTCCGCATTGGATTAATGATCTTATGTTTATGTTTATATAACTGTTGACCTTGCTTTTTAACCATACTTCCGTATTGGATTAATGATATAGAAGTCTTGACGATTAATTTAACCTTGCTTTTAGATTGTGTTCCTCATAAGCGTTTTGTTACTATTTTACAATAACCCTTCTATCTTCATTTATGCAGTTTTGTTGTAAGTATTATTATCATTGTGCTATGTAATTTTACCCTAACATTTTATGTGAATTTTTTATGTGAATTTTATTAGCTGAGGCTAGTTCATACTATATATTTTTTTATATATATATATATATTTCTTTACGCTCTATAATAATATTATTAATTATTATTTATAGTTCGTGCATGTCTAAATCAATATTGAATTTCTTCGGCTATTGTATCTAGTATTGCCGTCCTAATTGTCTATATGTCCCCGGGTTAGGTCCTTTATTATGTCCTTCTAAATCTTCTATTGTAATTCATTACTGTATTAATCAGGTAAATCCTGTTTTTATAATCCCAGCATATCGCCCGTATCTGCGGTCCATTATGCGTATCACTGTGCTTCACTTCCGGGATTTTTGTTGTCAGTGGTTTCCCTGACAACGTTCCATCATGCGTTCCATTGAGACCGCTTTACCTCTTCCGGATTGTATTGTGTATGTGTTTCCTGGCAACATACAACGGTCGCTGCCCTTTTCTTAAACTACCATCACGTATGTACTTCAGCAATGTTTGTTATTATAATTATATATATTTTTTATTTCTATTATCGTAAACTAGCTGGTAGTTCACTCTGATTTGTGATCCATGTGTTTTATCCAATCATCCTTGTCATATATTGTTATTTCCTTCTTATATGTTTGCATATTGCATTTCCCCTTTTTTTTTTTTCTCTCTCTTTATTTGTATCAACTTCTGAACTTTGACCTGCTGTTTTTGGCGGTTTTTGGCCAGGAGGCTGGTCTGAACTGGTCCAATCAGTTTGTAATTTACCCTATGGTATTTGGTATATATACATGTGGTTTTTAACCCTGCGACATGCCTGATGAAGACGCCGGTCCGGCGCCGAAACGCGTAGCATCCTTCTAATAAACCGTACCTTTATAAGCAGCGCCGTTTATCCCGTTTTTTTTCTCTTACTTCAACAGCACTCATTGTGGAATATAATCATATTCTTTATTGAAATAGCCAGTGGGTAAAAACAGGCAAAGTGGACAAATTACACAAATCATCCGTCCCCTCTGACACGTTTCTAGCTCTCAAGAGCCATTACTTATAGATTACTCTATGAGCAATGGCTCTTGAGAGCTTGAAACACGTCAGAGGGGACAAACACTTTATGTAATTTGTCCACGTACAATTTCCCAGTATATTCTATGGTATTTAAAATGGTGTCAATAGAAACTACAACTACTCCCTCAAAAAATAAGCCCTCACACCACTCTATTGATGGAAAACTATAAGGTATGGCTCTTGGAGTGCGGAGAGTGAAAAATAAAAAAAAACAAAAATAGCTCAGTCCTGATGCATATAAAATGTAAAAGAAATACAAAAAACAACTAAAAAAATCTTCTATCCTTTTGCGTCTAAGGCTGGGTTCACATGACCTATTTTCAGGCGTAAACGAGGCGTATTATGCCTCGATTTACGCCTGAAAATAGGGCTAGAATATGTCGGCAAACATCTGCCCATTCATTTGAATGGGTTTGCCGACGTACTGTGCAGACGACCTGTAATTTACGCGTCGTCGTTTGACAGCTGTCAAACGACGACGCTTAAATTGACTGCCTCGGCAAAGAAGTGCAGGGCACTTCTTTGCAACGTAATTTGAGCCATTCTTCATTGAAATCAATGAAGAGCAGCTCAAGATTTACGAGCGTCAAAGACGCCTCGCATAATGTGAGGAGGAGCTTTTACGTCTGAAACGAGGCAGCTGTTTTCTCCTGAAAACAGTCTTTTCAGACGTAAAAGCCTCTCATCGTGTGCACATACCCTTACAGCTCCTATGCAGACCTATGTGTCTCCATGTTTACAGACTACAAATAAGCCTTGGGTAGTCTGACCCTGTAGTCATACTCCCATCAATTTGTCCCCTGTTTCTTACTAATATTCATATAGTAATTTGTTTATTTTAAAAAGTCAGCACTATGATACTAGTGTGAACCCACCCTTACTCCATTTTTACACCTACTTTATATGTCTGCCCCATAGAAAAATGCAGAGGATTTTAAGAAGACATAACTGTCACAGCCCAGGTCATGTTGAAGCATTGATGTTTTGATCACTACTGTTTCTTCTGGTTTTGTAAAGAGTAAACGCATATTACGACAGCAGCAAATCATTATTCCTTAACCCCTTAAATGAATGCCAATATCCTTTTTAGAATTAGGCCTTGTTCACACGGCGCTTAAAAACCCTGATGTGTTAACGTGTCAAAAACGCTACTGTTTTTGTAAAGCACTTTTTAAACTACAGGCGTTTTTTTGATGTGTTTTGTGCATGCTTTTGGCAAAATTTTTTGGCGCGTAAGGACTCTTTTTGTGACAGGGTGGAACCTCTATTAAAATATAATTTTTAATGTTTTTAGAAATAAAATATAACAAAACAATGACAAAGGGGAAAACACACTGATAATGGTGTTTTACAAAAATTATTTTTGGCGATTAACCTGTTAGTACTCAAATGCAACCCTGTTAATAAATAGTTTTATATAGGTAAGTGTGCCTTTAGGTCCAGTTAACTCTCAGGCAGAGTGTAAGTATACCTCCTATTTAGAACCCTATAGATTTTTGGCTATAGGAACCCACTGAAGCCTGCAGCAGTACTGTCTCTAAAGCTAAGCAAAACAGAGGCTATTCATGCGCTCTAAAAAGAGTGACCCATGGTAGGTTTTGATTCTAAGTCCTAATGAAGTTACAATTTCCTATATAAAATCTAGCCTCAACATTTTTTGCCAGTATATTCACTGGCTCATCAGGAAGCAAACTGGTATAATAACGGTATGCAAATCACAATTGGCAGTGGCCAGTATGTAACTGAACTGCTGCTGTTAAATACCCTCAATCACGCCCACATCTTGACAACACTCCCCCCTTGACCGCCAATCAGAAGCAAAGCAGGAGCGGCTTGTATCCAGACGTCGTTCTGCTCCCTTAGACAGGTGCTGGGACAAAGATGGTGATGTAGCATCGCTAAGGGAACCTAGCAGCGCGTTCCCAGCTAGAGTAAATATCAAGTAGGCTGTCAGATCTCGGATAGGAGCAGATACGCTCCAGAGCCCGAGATGTTTCTATTGATTTCTATTTCAGATTGACTTAACACAGCCCCTATAACACGTTATGGATACATGTAAATATTTATATGAAGAGGTAAACGAGTGCCCTATCTATCAGAGGACACCGTAGATCTAAAATACACCATTTCACAGAGACTAAGGACAGGGAGGGTATATAATGAGACACATACCCACAAAATACACAACCTCTAAGGTGATGGAGAATGAGGTACAGAAGTATCATATAAATTCTATTTGAGGCTTAAATGAAGCAATTAGATGTTAGGTGTTCGTTTAACCCAGCCGGCTTAACTGATTTAATTTTATGGATCCACCGACTTTCAATCTGTTGGATCCTTTTGTTCAAATCGCCTCCCCTACAGTGTTGAGGAACAGTTTGAATACCAATGAATCTCATTGATTTGGGATCTCCATTATGCATCTGGTGTACACGTCTGGACACTGATGTGTCTCGTTTATTAATAATGTCATTAAAATGATCCCTCACTCTTCGTCAAAACTCACGTTTAGTTTTTCCCACATAATCTAGGGGACAGCTACATTGGGCCACTCCTTTTGTTTTAGAATTGATGAAGTCCTTTATTTCAAACTGTTCCCGAGTAGATGAACTCGAAAAGGTGTTTGAGGGCAGATTTTTGTCACATGCTACACATGTACCGCATTTAAATGTGCTTAAAGGTCTTCGTGTCTATCAATTACCCTGTCACAATGGGGGAGAGAAGTGACTGTTAACTAGCTGGTCCTTCCGACTCCTCCCTTTTTAAAAAGTGATTTGGGAATGTGGAGTAAAGACCTGCTAAATTATTTTCATCTCTGAATGTGCCTCGTAATATACCCCTATAACTCTGAATTGTTTATCCTCCTTAGTCTTTACTTTGGGGGTCAACAGAGTTTTCCTTTCTTTCTTAATGGCTACATCAAAAACTTCTCTTAGTGTTTGATCGGGGTAACTCTGTTTCTTAAAAAGTGTACCAAGATCCCTCGTCTGTTTGACAAATGTTGAGGTCTTAGTACAGTTTCTCCTGAGAAGGAGGTATTGTCCTCTAGAAATTCCCTTTTTCAGGGAATAAGAGTGAGAGCTCTCCCATCTCATGAGACTATTAGTAGCTTTGGCCTTTCGGAACACTTCAGTTTTGATGTAGCCATTTTGATCGCGTTGAATCAGAACATCTAGAAATGAAAGGGAGTGTTCTTCAATCTCAGCAGTAAATCTCAAACTCAGATCATTTGAGTTGATAAATGTTATAAACTCCAAGAAACTTTCCCTCATGGCCTTCCACAACATGAAAAGGTCATCTATGAATCTCAGACAGAGGCAGATGTGTGCCTGCTACCAGCTTAGATCCTCAGAAAAGATGACAGTGGTATCCCACCAGCCCGGGAGCAGATTGGCATACGTGGGTGCACAGGGACTACCCATCGCCATGCCCCTGAGCTGGTGGTAGTAGTGGCCATCAAAGACAAATACATTTTTCGTAAGATTGAATTATTTTAGTTCAAGTACAAATTCATTATGTGGCCACAAATGAACATCTCTAGTATCAAGAAAGGATTTTGTGGCCTTCAGATGATGATGAGTTTAACTATAAAGGGCCTCTACATCAATTGAGTCCTGCATTTCAATACCATCTAGATTTAATACTAGATCGGACGTGTCCCTTATGTATGAGGGTAAAGATTCTACATATGTACATAGTACGGTGTCCAACTAAATCCCTAGATTCTGATTGATACTGCCCATACTGGAAACAAATCAGTCTGCCTTTTAGAGAGGCTAGGCCATTGTGTATCTTTGGAAGTGAATAAAAGGTTGCCAAGACCGGATACAGTATGTTGGATATAGGAAGTCATATTATACTTTGCTGATGATTTTGGAGTATAAGGCTCTCAAGAGAAGTTCATTCAGTTCCCTTTGGAAGACACAGGTGGGGTTATTTTCTATAAAATGCTAAATCTGATAACCGCTCCAGACACAAGCATCTATATTTATCAGAGTCTAAGATCACCACATTCCCCCCCTTGTCTGAGGGTTTTATGGTTATGGTCTTATCTCGCTCCAAATTTTTTAGTGTCTCCTCTTCTGTTTTTGTTAGATTATTAAACCCTCTATGTCTTCATCTAGTTTTTCGAAGTCTTGAATCATTAACTGTGAAAAAATCTCTAAATGAGTTATAAGCCTGTGGTGGCATCCGTACACTTTTTTTGTTTCAGTGTCGTAAACGGTCCTAAAGACCTGTTCCTTTTGTTAGTCTCCATGGGAGCTTCTAGGGACTGAACTGCTGCTAAATCAGTGGCCTCTAAATTGAATTCTTGACAAATACGCTTGTCTCGTGCAACAAAAAATTTATGCCACTGAAGATTTGTAATGAAAAGAGAATTGTCTTTACACCATATAAAGCGATCATACTTTACTATGGGTACAAATGAGAGACCTTTTTAGAGAATATCAATTTCTGTATTATTAAGAGTTTTTGTAGACAGAGTCACGATTTGCATTTTATTGGATGTCATTGTTGTTGACCTGTTGGGCTACGATTCTGTAGAGGGTATAGACTGGGTGCAGCTTGGGCTAAGAAAGTAATGTTAAATGGCTGTTCCATCCTCTTCCTGCCTTGTGTCCCCCCTCTTTGAGGGACCTCTCGTCTATTAGTTTTGCTTCTCCCTCCTCCTCCTCTGTAGTAATTAGGACTCACATTGACTATGGGAATTAGGCGCATTTTACGCACCAAAGAATAAAGTTGACGCTAATCTTTTTTACGCTATGCGTTTTTTTAAAACATGCGCATAAAAAAACCTGTTGTATGCACTAATGGTGCGCTTTCCCATTGATGTCAATGGGAAGCCTAAATGATGCATTTTTGTCAAATTTTTTGATGTATAAAATGCGCCAAAAAACGCATCAAACAAAAGCCGTGTTGACCGGGCCTAAGGCCTAATGCCCACTTCAGTTTTTTTCGTCAGGGTGCTATCCGTTTTTTCAACTGAGAGCACCCTGACACATTCATTTCAATGGGGCCATGCACACTTCCGTTGTTGTAACTGAACCGTGCGGCCATTCCGTCACAAGTAGTGCAGGTCCTACTACTGCCCGTTTTTGACAGAACAGTCTCGACCTTTGCATTGATTTGGTCCGTGAAACAAGGGACTGCACACAGAAGACATCCGTGTGCGGTCCATGATTCACGGAACAGTCATTAGTGGCCGTACAATGGCCGACAGAAGTGTGCGTGAGGCCTAAGTCTTGCACAAGTCTCCTATGCAGCCCCTAGAGCAGATGTGTGCAAGAGTGGTGAACATATCTGGGATAAATTATTGCAGTCTGTGTAACCTGTTTTCTGCTGTACTATGTGTATACTGTTAGTTTGTTATTACTGTTATATGTCTTGTTATATTTGTAGAAGGAATATTTTTACTAATAAGTAATTTGACAGAATGTACTGAGCATGCTCAGAAAGCTTAGCATAGGAGACTGAGGAAAGTTCTAGAACGCAAGAGAAGGAGAAGGAGGTGGAGCTCTGTGCTAGAGGAGCCAACAAAATAGTGAAGGAAGAGAGACTTCAGAGAAACTCATGAGAGGAGAGTATGAAGAGGGACTACAGAGAGACTCATGAATGGAAAGACTGGAAAGAGAGAGAATCTGGAGAAAACTGTGGAGGCAGACAGCTACAGCTACAGGAGTGAGGCTAAGAACTGCTGGCACTGTCCTCACTGATGTGGCAGGTGGGAGCTGAGGAGAAGCTTGTGACTGTGATATGTGGATATTTTCAGAGACTGATATTGTGTCACTATATAACCCACAGATACTAATTTCATTTCTGAAGTAAAGTTGTGTAAAATCTGCCACCTCCCTTGTTCTTGTGCTCATATATTGCACTGGATGTGCCACCCTTACATGTGCATCTGTCTAATGACAGCTTGCGTTATTAAGCCCCAAACAGGCTTGATCATTAAGTGGTTACAACTTTTAAAATAAAAAAAAATACATATATACATATACAGTGAAGGAAATAAGTATTTGATCCCTTGCTGATTTTGTAAGTTTGCCCACTGTCAAAGACATGAACAGTCTAGAATTTTTAGTCTAGGTTAATTTTACCAGTGAGAGATAGATTATAAAAAATAAAAAATAAAAAATCACATTGTCAAAATTATATATATTTATTTGCATTGTGCACAGAGAAATAAGTATTTGATCCCTTTGGCAAACAAGACTTAACCCCTTGCGTACCTTTGACGTAATAGTACGTCGCTGGCCACTTATGCCAGCGTACCTTCGACGTACTATTACGGCGCAGGAATAAACTGTCACTATGTGAAATCACATAGTGACAGAACAGCGGCGGCAGCTGTCATTGACAGCTAACCGTCTCTGCTACCGGCCTGGGGACCAATTAGCAGTCCCCAATGCCGGCGATTGCTGTGATTGGTCAGTCTCTGAAGACTGACCAATCACAGCCGTCTGTGACGTCGTCTGCAGGAGAAAGCTCCTGTCACTTTCTCTGATCTCCTCATTTCTGTGAGATACGTGAGGAGATCAGAGAAAGCAGTGTAAAAAAAAAACAAACACTTTTTATTAACCCCTTCCCGAAAATGGGCGTATAGTAACGCCCTGAGGATGAAGCGGGCACAGGAGCTGTGCTCGCTCCATCTTCATCGGATGTCGGCTGTAATATACAGCCGACATCCCACTGCAACTACAGCGATCACTGTCCTCTCCGATCGCTGTAGTTTAACCCCTTAAATGCCGCTGTCAATAGCGACAGCGGCATTTAAGTGATTGATACAGAGGGAGGGGGCTCCCTCTGCACCCCATTGCCCCCCCCCGCGAAAAATCGCGGGGTTCTGATGGTTGCAATGGCAACCAGGAAGCCTAGCAACGGCTTCCTGGTTGCCAGGTACGGGAGCCTATTAGGTCCTGCCCAAGGCAGGACGTAATAGGCTCAACTGTCAGTTGTAAAGTGACAGTTACAATACACTGCACATCAGTACATACAGAAGTAGTGCAGTGCAGGGGATCAGAAGATCAGATCTTCCAGTCCCCTAGTATGTGTAAAATAAAAAGTGAAAAAAAAGTTAAAAAAAAAGTAAAAAAAAAGTAAAAAAAAAAGTTTTAGATAAATAAATAAATACAAGTTTTACGTAATAAAAACAATAATCGCCTTGTTTCCCTGATCAAGCCCTTTATAATTAGAAAAAAAATGAAAAAAAAGACAAAAACTAGACATAATAGGTATCGCCGCGTTCGTATCGGCCTGACCTAAAAAAATATCATATTATTTATCCCGCACGGTGAACACCGTAAAAAAAATACCATAAAAAACAATGGCAGAATTTCCTTTTTTGGTCACGTTGTTTCCAAAAAAATGGAATAAAAAGTGATCAAAAAGTCGCGCGTAGCCAAACATGGTACCAATAAAAACGACAGTGTGTCACGCAAAAAATGTATGTACTCCGCACAGATTACATATGCCCCCACATTATAAACTGAAACACCAGTAAAACACTAAACAAAACTACTACCAAGCAAAATCTGCGCTCCAAAAGCCAAATGGCGCTCCTTCTGGGCCTGGCAGTGTGCCCAAACAGCGGTTTATGACCACATATGGGGTATTACCGTACTCTGGAGAACAGTTTAACAATTTATGGGGCGTATGTCTCCAGTGGTACAAGCTGGGCCCAACGCATTGGGCACTGAAATAGCATATATGTGGAAAATGTCAATTTTCAATCTGCAACATGCACTGTGCACTAATTTCTGCAAAACCTTTGGGGGTCAAAATGCTCACTACACTTCTAGATGAATTCCTTGAGGGGTGTAGTTTCCTAAATGGGGTCACTTCTCGGGAGTTTTCACTGTACTGGTACCTCAGCGCAATGCAACATGGCGTAAAAAACAAATTTTGTAAAATCTCCACTCCAAAAACGAAATTTCACTTTTTCCGTTTAGACCCTTGCCGTATGTCCAAATAGCCGTTTACAACCACATATGGGGTATTTCCGTAATCAGGAGAAATTGTGTAACACATTTTGGGGTGTCTTTTCTCCTGTATTCCTTGTGGAAATGAAAAATTCTGAGCTAAAGCTACAGGTTATATTTCACGGACCAATTCTAATAAAATCTATAAAACACCTGAGGGCTCAAAATGCTCACTACACCTCTAATTTAATTCTTTCAGGGGTATAGTCTCCAAATTGGGATCACATCTGGGGAATTTCTACTGTACTGGTACTTCAGGGACTCTGCAAATGCGACATGGCCCCCAGAAACCAATTCAGCAAAATCTGAGCTGCAAAATCCAAATGGTGCTCCGTCCCTTCTGAGCCCTGCCATGGGTCCAAACAGCAATTTATTACCACATATGGGGTATTTCCGTAATCAGGAGAAATTGCTTTACAAATGTTGAGGGCTTTTTCTCCTTTATTCCTTATAAAAATTAGAAAATTCTGTGTTTTTTCAAAAAAAAAGTCTCTTTTCATCTTCACAGACTAATTCCAATAAATTCAGCAAAAAACCTGTGGGGTCAAAATGATAACTATACCACTAGAAAAATTCCTTGAGGGGTATAGTTTCCAAAATGGGGTCACTTTTGGGGGGATTCCACTGTTTAGGTCCCTCCAGGGCGTTGCAAACGTGACACGGCACTGAAAACCATTCCAGTAAAATCAGAGCTCCAAAATCCAAATGGCGCTCCCTCCCTTCTGAGCCCTGCTGTGGGTCCAAACAGCAGTTTATTACCACATATGGGGTATTTCCGTAATCGCGAGAAATTGCTTTACAAATGTTGGGGTGCTTTCTCTCCTTTATTTCTTGCAAAAATTAGAAATTTTTAAGTTTTTCCAGAAAAAAAGTAGATTTTCATTTTCACAGACTAACTCCAGAAAATATAGCAAAATACCTGTGGGGTCAAAATGCTAACTATACCCCTAGATAAATTCCCTGAGGTGTGTAGTTTAAAAAATGGGGGTCACTTTCGGGGGTTTCCACTGTTTTGGCACCACAAGACCTCTTCAAACCTGACATGGTGCCTAAAATATATTCTGAAAAAAGGAGGCCCCAAAATCCTCTAGGTGCTCCTTTGCTTCTGAGGCCTGTGTTTCAGTCCATTAGCGCACTAGGGCCACATGTGGGATATTTCTAAAAACTGCAGAATCTGGGCAATAAATATTGAGTTGCGTTTCTCAGGTAAAACCTTCTGTGGTACAGAAGAAAATGTATTACATATGAATTTTGTAAAAAAAAATGAAATTTGAAAATTTCAGCTCTACTTTCCTTCAATTCCTGTAAAACGCCTAAAGAGTTGAAACACTTTCTGAATGCTGTTTTAGATACTTTGAGGGGTGCAGTTGTCAAAATGGGGTGTTTTATGGGGGTTTCTAATATATAGGGCACTCAAAACCACTTCAGAACTGAACTCGTCCCTGAAAAAATCGCTTTTTGAAATTTTCTTAAAAATATGAGAAATTGCTGCTAAAGTTCTAAGCCTTGTGAGGTCATAGAAAAATAAAAGAATGTTCAAAAAACGATGCAAACATAAAGTAGACATATGGGATATGTTAATTGGTAACTATTTTGTGTGGTATTACCATCTGTTTTACAAGCAGATACATTTAAAATGGGAAAAATCATAATTTCTTCATATTTTCGCTAAATGTTGGTGTTTTTCACAAATAAGGAATGAATTTATCGACCAAATTTTTGCACTAAACTAAAGTCCAATGTGTCACGAGAAAACAATCTCAGAATCAATTGGATAGGTAAAAGCATTCCGGAGTTATTACCACATAAAGTGATACATGTCAGATTTGAAAAAATGGGTCTGGTCCTCAAGGCCAAAATGAGCTGGGTACTCAAGGGGTTAATACTTGGTGGCAAAACCCTTGTTGGCACGCACAGCAGTCAGACGTTTTTTGTAGTTGAAGATGAGGTTTGCACACATGTTAGATGGAATTTTGGCCCACTCCTCTTTGCAGATCATCTGTAAATCATTAAGATTTCGAGGCTGTCGCTTGGAAACTCGGATTTTCAGCTCCCTCTATAAATTTTCGATGGGATTAAGGTCTGGAGACTGGCTAGGCCACTCTTTGACCTTAATGTGCTTCTTTTTGAGCCACTCCTTTGTTGCCTTGGCTGTATGTTTCGGGTAATTGTCGTGCTGGAAGACCCAGCCACGAGCCATTTTTTATGTCCTGGTGGAGGGAAGGAGGTTGTCACTCAGGATTTGACAGTATATGGCTCCATCCATTCTCCCATTGATGCGGTGAAGTAGTCCTGTGCCCTTAGCAGAGAAACACCCCCAAAACATAATGTTTCCACCTCCATGCTTGACAGTGGGTACGGTGTTCTTTGGGTTATAGGCAGCATTTCTCTTCCTCCAAAAACGGCGAGTAGAGTTAATGCCAAAGAGCTCAATTTTAGTCTCATCTGACCACAGCACCTTCGCCCAATCACTCTCAGAATCATCCAGATGTTCATTTGCAAACTTCAGATGGGCCTGTACATGTGCCTTCTTGAGCAGGGGGACCTTGCGGGCACTGCAGGATTTTAATCCATTACGGCGTAATGTGTTACCAATGGTTTTCTTGGTGACTGTGGTCCCAGCTGCCTTGAGATCATTAACAAGTTCCCCCGTGTAGTTTTCGGCTGAGCTCTCACCTTCCTCAGGATCAAGGATACCCCACGAGGTGAGATTTTGCATGGAGCCCCAGATCGATGTCGATTGACAGTCATTTTGTATGTCTTCCATTTTCTTACTATTGCACCAACCGTTGTCTCCTTCTCACCCAGCATCTTACTTATGGTTTTGTAGCCCATTCCAGCCTTGTGCAGGTCTATGATCTTGTCCCTGACATCCTTAGAAAGCTCTTTGGTCTTGCCCATGTTGTAGAGGTTAGAGTCAGACTGATTCATTGAGTCTGTGGACGGGAGTCTTTTATACAGGTGACCATGTAAGACAGCTGTCTTTAATGAAGACACCAATTTGATTTGGAGCGTGTAACTGGTCTGGAGGAGGCTAAACTCTTAATGGTTGGTAGGGGATCAAATACTTATTTCTCTGTGCACAATGCAAATAAATATATATATAATTTTGACAATGTGATTTTCTTATTTTTTTTTTATATAATCTATCTCTCACTGGTAAAATTAACCTAGCCTAAAAATTCTAGACTGTTCATGACTTTGACAGTGGGCAAACTTACAAAATCAGCAAGGGATCAAATACTTGTTTCCTCCACTGTATATATATATATATATATATATATATATATATATATATATATGTGTAACACCCCTTTGGGCCGACCTCTGTAGGAAGAGTGTATTGTAGTTCTCACCTCACTATGGTGCAGTGCCTCCACCCGAATCTTGCTAGGAGCTCTATAGGAAAGCAGGAGGGACTTCCTCTTCTGCCAGGGGTCGACTCGGAAAACCCGCACCTGAGCTCAGTACACACTCACAAGTGGTTATGGTGAAACTACTCAACAGTTTTATTTAGGTGATCTGAATAAGAATGATGCAAATAAAGAAATAAAGCACAAAGGACATAACAGTTACAGTTCTGTGTGATTGACCCCCTACTGGTGGGCATGGACTATATGCCAGGCCTGGCTGGTACAACACATATCAATGAAATGTTATGGGGATAACAAAGGGTTAATATACTGTCTTCTCCAAACATATACAGTATATCAGTGACCCACACAGGATAATGATAACTCACCCACACTTATACTGCTGGTATATCCTCCTGTGATGCAGACCAGGGCACTTCCCTGGAATCAGGCTGTTTTGCAGAGGTGATGATGCAGCAGCATTTCTTCCTCTCGTACAGTGAGCTGGTGGGCTGTCAGAACTGTTTCTGGGTCTCTGTGCTGTGTGCCCCAGTGCAGGACTCTCTTCTCTCTGCAATGCACTCACGGTGTCCCTATCTCTTGACCATGTGTCTCTCCCAAAGATGGCCACTGTCTCTCCTTCCTGCTCAGCCTTGTCCCACAATCCTCTGCTCAGCCAATCAGTGCTCCCTTGGCTGGTACTACACATATCAATATTACCTGAAATGTTATGGTGATAACAAAGGGTTAAGATACTGTCTTCACCAAACATATACAGTATATCAGTGACCCACACAGGATAATAATCACTCATCCACACTTATACTGCTGGTAATAGCTGGCACACACTTATATAGCTGGTAATAGCTGGTACACACTTATACTGTTACTAATGGCTGCAGTAATGCAATGAACACAGTCCAAACGTTGGGGCCCTTTTGCCACGGACGTTGGCACGCTTTTCAGGAACCATTGGTGCACTTAGATACTGAAATTCCTCTCAAGAACAGTTCTCTCACTAAGTCCTCAATATCAGCACAATAAGTTCCAGCAATGTGTACTCAATACTTCTTGCAGCAAAGATGATATTCATTCCCCTGGGATCCAGCTCGGGGCCGCAGCGTTCAGACGCGTGGACGACAATGGAGTGGCAGGCAAAATCCTCCTGTGATGCAGACCAGGGAACCTCCCTGGAATCAGGCTGTTTTGCAGAGGTGATGCTGCTGCAGCATTTCTTCCTCTCATACAGTGAGCTGGTAGGCTGTCAGGACTGTCTCTGGGTCTCCGTGCTGTGTGCCCCAGTGCAGGACTCTCTTCTCTCTGCAATGCACTCACAGTCTCTCCCAAAGATGGCCACTGTCTCTCCTTCCTGCTCAGCCTTGTCCCACAATCCCCTGCTCAGCCAATCAGTGCTCCCTTTTGCTGCTCCTCTCCTAGGCTGCAGGGATATAGAGAAGCAAGTGGTGCTGGGACATGTAGTCTACTGCACTTCAGAAGAAGAAGAAGTGCTAATGTCTGTTGATGTGAGCCACTGCTTGGCATTAACTGCAGCATCCACTATACACAATGCTTTCTCTGCAGGTGTTATATATATATATATATATATATATATATATATATATATACATATATATATATATATATATATATATATATCTTTTTATATTTTTTATTTACATTTTCAAGATAAAGAAACAGGTAACAACATAGTTATACAATTTGATTCATGGTCTAATAAAATGACAGCCTTATTTTACCAGAATTATAATCTCTTGACAGAAGGGAAGAGGGGTTGTACATTGAAATTTACAGGGTATAAAAGGTACATTATGTATATACAGTTTACCATCAATACTTGAATAACTTTACAAAGGTGTTCAACCAGATTTGTACATCAAAGTACTACATTTATATTGGAGCTAAAAGATCATTTATCCTACTCCATGTTCCAGAGCACTCGTTTCTTTCCACCCTCTGAACCAAGGGTTGCATATTTTAGTTTCCCAGTGAGAGAGTTTCTCTTATGTGCTAATTTGGTTTATTCTATTGTGCTAATCCTGAGGGGATGGAGGTTCTTTCCAAAGTCAGTGAAGTGGCATCAGTAACTTGGCTTTGGCCAGCAAGTGGGTAAGAAGGTTTGACCTAGATGAAGTATATTTTATAGAAGGCTTAGAAAGTAACACCATGTCAGCTAATCAGGGCCGGTGTTACTGTGGGGAAATTCTCTTAGGGTCCCCTGCCCACTATAGCAGGCATATCGGCTGTTGCGGGGGTCCACCGCACATAACATTTATGAGCCCCGGTACTAGCGACAGCCACATTCACTTGTATCTGCATCCTCAGGACGCAGATGCAGTTGAAAACTATAGGCTGCAGGCCACATTCGGCCTGCAGCCTATAAAGCGCTGGGAAGAATCCCTGCACAGACCGGCGTGATGATATCATTGAATCACTCTGGCCTGCACAAGGGTCACAGCCGGAGGCTGTGAAGCACTCCATCCGTCGCGGGAACAGGGCAAGGTAAGTACAATTTATTTTTTGGGCTGTGTGGGACTATATACAAGGAGTGGCTGAGTGGCACTATATACAAGGGAGGGGGGCTGTGTAGCACTATATACAAGGGAGAGGGGGCTTTGTTGCACTATATACAAGGGAGAGGGGGGCTGTCTAGCACTTTATATAAGGGAGTGGACGGTGTGACACTATACAAGGGAGGGGGCAGTGTGGCACTATGTACAAGGGGGGCTGTGTGACACTACATACAAGGGGGGCTGTGTGGCACTATATACAAGGGAGCTATTATTCAGTAACAGTATGGGTGTATTATTCAGTCACTATGTGGTTATGGTGAGGCAGTATTATTTAGTAACAGTATGGTGGCATTATTCAGTCACTATGTCGTTATGGTGTGGCAGTATTATGTAGAACTCATATTGTATTATTATTGGTAATATTGGTCTTATAATAGTGAGTTGTGTTCAATAACAGCATGCAGGTAATATTTAATCTTGTATAGTGGTATGATTTAATAACTATATATGTATATAGATCATGTTTTTGTATGAGTGGGGGGACATATGTTTTGGGGTTTGCAACACTCCTGGAGGCTCTAGAAATCAGCGATGCAGTTCTCTGCACACCGCCTTCTGAATTGACTGCATTATTGATACAGTAATTCAGCATTTGGGGCCCCAATTTTAACTTTGCCCAGGGCCACACTTTGTCTATAATGTCCCTGCAGCTAATAAGGTTGACATCAATAAAGCAATATGCTCAAGGTATGTTCTATGCTATTTGAAAACAAATTTAATGCTGGGGCAACTTCACCAAATGTGTGATAGAGAACCTGTATAAGCGTTGCATCTCCAGCTTAAATTGTGATCTGTTAAATTCAAATGTTGAAGGAATTTAGGTGTTTTATACCAGCTGGATAGTAGTTGAAGAACATCCTTTTATTTTTATATTTCTTTGTAGTATGCTAGAAGGCTAATACATTTAGTAGAACATTTTCTAAACTTAAAAAAAAAGTCAGAAAATTTAATTTTTTGTGAACGAATTCTGTTCCAAGGTGACTTTGACAGACCTATATAATAGAAACTCACCATAAGTTACCCACTTTAGAAACTAAACTCCTCAAATTATTCAGAACAGCATTTAGGAATCTTTTTAACCCTTTAGGTTTCCCACAGGAATTAAAGCAAAACCAAGGTAAAATTAACAATTTTCTTTCTTTTCTTGTTTTTAACACAGAAATGGTTAACAGCAAATTAAACCTCAATATTTATTACCCTCACTCTGCAGTTTGTAGAAATATCCCATATGTCACCCTAGCTATTTGTAGAGCCCCAGAGGTACCAGAACAATGGAAAACCATTAAAAAAAAGGGACCGCATTTTAGAAACTGCCCTCATAGAAATTCATCTATGGGTGTTGTGTCCATTTTAAACCCACAGTTTTTTCACAGAACTTATCTGAATTTGGCAGTAAAATAAAACAATTAAATGTTTTCAATAATATGTCGTTTTTGCTAAAAAAAAGTAAATAATAATTTCCACAAGGAATAAGATACCCAATTTTCATGACAAGATTTGTCCTGAGTGCGGTATCACCCCTTTTGTGGTCATAAACTGCTGTATTTGTTCATGGGAGGGTTTAAAAGTGAAGGAGCGTTATGTGTTCTTTGTAGCCCAGATTTTGCTGGATTGATTTTCGGGTGCCATGTCGCATTTGCAGAGCCCCAGAGATACCAGAACAATGGAAACCCACCAGAAGTGACCTCATTTTGGAAACTACACCCCTCAAGGAATTCATCTATGGGTGTTTAAACTATTCTGAACTCATAGTTTTTTTTACAGAACTTATTTGAATTGGACTGTGAAATAAAAAAAATAACAAAATACTATGTTATTTTTGCTAAAAAAATTCATTTTCACAAGATCTAAAGTGTGAGAAATACCCCATTTGTGGTCATAAGCTGCTGTTTGGGCCCATGGGAGGGTTCAGAAGGGAAGGAGCGCTATGTGTTTATTAGAGCCCAGAGTTTGCTGAATTGGTTTGCATTTGCAGAGCCCCAGAGGTATCAGAACAAGTGAAACCCACCAGATGTGATTTCATTTTTGAAACTACACCCCTATTGGAATGGGTGTTTGTTTAATTTCTTACCTCACAGGATTTTCACAGACTTTTTTAGCTTTGGGATACGAAAATGAACAATTAGATTTTTTTTCTAAAAGTATGTCCTTTATCTCAAACATTTTCATCTTTGCAAAGAACAAAGAAGAAAAAGCACCCCATATTTTATTATGCAATTTTTGCTGAGTGCGGAAATACCCCATTTATAGACATAAACTGCTGTTTGGGCACATGGAAGGACTCAGAAGGGAAGAAGCGTTATGTGTCCTTTGGAGCAAAGATTTTTCTGGATTCGTGTTCAGGTACCATATTGTATTTTTAGAGTCCCAGAGGTACCTGAAGAAACGAAACCCAGCAGAAGTGATCCCATTTTGGAAACTACACTTCTCTATGGGTGTTGTGAACATTTTGACCCCACAGTTTTTTCACAGACTTTTTTAGCGTTGGGCTAAGAAAATGAACACCTACAATTTTTTTTTTCTAAAAATATGTCCGTTCATCTCAAAAATATTTAATTTTTACGAGGAACAAAGAAGATAAAGCACCCCTTATTGTGTTATGCGACTTCTGCTGAGTACAGCAATACCTCATTTGTGGTCAAAAACTGCTGTTTGGGCACAAGGAAAGAAGCATTATTTCTCTTTTAGAGGCCAGATTTTGCTGGAATGGTTTTGAGGGTATGTTCACACGCAGTGAGCAAAAACGTCTGAAAACAGCTCCTGATTTTCAGCCATTTTTTTAACAAGTCGTGTTTTTCACTGCGTTTTTTACGGTAGTTTTTGGAGCTGTTTTTCACTAGAGTCAATGAAAAACGCCTCCAAAAACATCTCAAGAAGTGTCCTGCACTTCTTTTGATGAGCCGTCATTTTATGCGCCGTATTTTGACAGTGATGCGTAAAATAAAGGCTCGTGGGAACAGAACATCCTGATTCCCATTGAAAGCAATGCGCAGATGTTTGTAGGCGTAAAACGCCCGAATTACGCCTGAAACCACTGCGTGTGAACATACCCTAAGAGGTACTACTACCGTTGAAACCACCGAAAAATGCAAATACATTTGATGATGAAGATTTTATATAATAAAATTAGTCAGATGTGTATAGACACCAAAAAATCTATAAATTTGAATAAATTAAGATTAATCAAATTTGATAAAACAAAATTTCTCAGAGACAAAAAAAATTGTCAGATGTGTATGTGTCAATCCATAATTTTTTTGTAATACCATACATGTGGCTGTTTTCTTCTGCCTGGGCACACGGCAGGGCTCAGAAGCGAAGGACCACCACTTGGCCTACTGGAGCACAGATTAAGCTGGATTGCTTTTCTGGTGCCAAGTCATGTATGCAGAGCCCTTGAGGTACCAGTACAGCTAAAACCTCAAATAAGTAACCTCCATTTTAAAAGCTACACCAGTCAAAACATTAATCTAGAGGTGTAGGTAGCATTTTGACCCACACGTCTTGTGTTAAACAGATGGTGCAGGGTAGGAATTTAAATTTTCTATACATATATTCTATTTCAGTGCACAAAATTTTGTGCCCAGCATGTGCCACCAGAGTCATACAACCCATAAAATGTAATCTGGGCTTGTCCTGGGTACAGCAATACCCTGCATGTGGTTGTTATCTGCTGCCTGGGCACACAGCAGGGCTCTGAAGGTAAAGAAGCAGCATACAGCAGGGGGATAAGCTATTCGGAGTGCATCATGGTAAATTAAAGTGGGTAAATTAAAAATTAAGGGATATATTATAAATTCTAAAGTAATCTTACAGAGCCACAATTTGTCGGGACACGTGTCACATTGATATATTGTGTCCTTCCTTATCCCCCTCTTTGAGCAGACTCTGCACTAGGACTCTTTCCATTCTTGCCAGTTTTGGGAACTTCTCCTGGACCGTGTTGCCCTGGTACCATATGTGTGGCTTTGCTTCCAGAAGTACTAAGTGCCAACCCTTCCTTATGTAATGGAATCACTAGTTGAACAATTCACCCAGAGTGCAAATTATGGAATTGCTCTGTAAACTATTCCCCAAAGGCAGCTGGAAACTGTCAGGAATAAGCGTGAAAATAATCTACTACCTCAAGTCCGTCACTAATCTTATGAGCAGAGTCTAAGGCTACTCTATGGTCTTCACCAGAGCCCACCGTAAGGCAAGTTGGATTTGGATGGTATTGGTATAGAACCTAGGTTGCATTATCAGATTATGGTGTTGGACAGGAGGCGCAATGCAGGCAATACCAGAATGGAAAACCAGACAGCCAGAGGATAAACAGCAACAGATTTCACAAACAGGAGAGTGTAAGTCCAAATCAGTAAACAGAAGAATGTCAGGAGTTGCAGAGATCAAAACCTTACTGTCTAAATCAGTAAGCAAAAGGGTTAATCTAAAGACAGAGCTGAGGCTTGCAAAAGTCCAAGTGGGTGTGTTTAAAAGTAAAAGTCCAAGTGGGCGTGTATTATGTGCATACATCGGGGCGTTTTTAATACTTTTACTAGCTGGGCGCTCTGACGAGAAGTATCATCCACTTCTCTACAGACGCCCAGCTTCTGCCAGATCACGCTGTGACGTCACTCACAGGTCCTGCATCGTGTCAGACTAGCGAGGACACATCGGCACCAGAGGCTACAGTTGATTCTGCAGCAGCATCGGCGTTAGCAGGTAAGTCGATGTAGCTACTTACCTGCAAACGCTGATGCTGCTGCAGAATCAACTGTAACCTCTGGTGCCGATGTGTCCTCGCTCGTCTGACACGATGCAGGACCTGTGAGTGACGTCACAGCGTGATCTGGCAGAAGCTGGGCGTTGTGAAGAGAAGTGGATGATACTTCTCATCAGAACGCCCAGCTAGTAAAAGTATTAAAAACGCCCACTTGGACTTTTACTTTTAAACACACCCACTTGGACTTTTGCAAGCCTCATTTGCATAACTACAAAAATGGTCATAACTTGGCCAAAAATCCTCGTTTTTTAAAAATAAAAACGTTACTGTAATCTACATTGCAGCGCCTATCTGCTGCAATAGCAGATAGGGGTTGCAAAATCTGGTGACAGAGCCTCTTTAAATACTCCACCCTAGAATCTGATAGTATGAAAACAGAGGAATGAGATTGGCTCTGCAGATTAAGCCAGAGCTGCCCAGAAGCTAGGCTAGTAGTTATGACGACCTTAAAGAAACAGACTGTAATGGCCGGAAGGAGGTGAAGGGAAAGTGAGCCCTAATCTACCCACCGCCCTGTCCCTGCCTACTTGCAACGACTCGCCCTAGGCGACGAGGTACAACTGGGCGGCGGTCCCTACGCTGTCTAAGTGCACAGGAAAACAAACAGGGAACATGCAAGGGAAGGGGCAGTAGCCACGGAACGCCACGAGGAAACAGAGCGGCGAACGGACAGTCAGGACCAGGACGAAGTGAGTACACCCAAGCGGGCAAGGAGACAGAAGCAAGCCAGGGGCAAAGCAAAGCAGGTCAAGCAGAACTGCAGCAAGGCAGAAGCACGGCAGAAGCAGGCTGGAGCAAGCAGCAGTGGGGCCAGGAATCCAAAAGAATTACAAGCACTGAGGGAGAGAACAGGGCAGGTAATAAAGGACAGGGGGCGGAGCTAACTCCGACAGACCAGGCCGCGATAGGCTCTCCCACTCCTGAGCCTGCCACCCTGGTTGGTGGGAGATGGTGTCAGTCGAACAGGTCTGGCCTCAGGTGTGGATTGATTAATCCCAGGAGTATACCTAGATGAAGTACCTGGCAGATCCCTAACAGTACTCCCCCTTTTATGAGGGGCCACCGGACCCTTACTAAGGGGACCCGGTTTAGTGGGGAAGAGAAGGTGGAACCTCCTGATCAATACCCCAGCGTGAACATCACGGGCAGGTACCCAAGTCCTCTCCTCCGGCCCGTATCCTCTCCAATGGACCAGGTACTGGAGGGAGCCCTGGACCATCCTACTGTCCATAATCTTGGCCACCTCGAATTCCACCCCCTCAGGGGTGAGAACGGGAACAGGAGGTATCCTCGAGGGGGACCAGGACGGGGAGCAGCGTTTAAGGAGGGAGGCATGGAAGACGTCATGTATGCGAAATGATGGGGGGAGCTCCAGACGGAAGGATACAGGGTTGAGGACTTCAATGATCTTATAAGGTCCAATAAATCGGGGAGCAAACTTCCTGGACGGGACCTTAAGGCGCAAGTTCCTGGACGACAACCAGACCAAATCCCCGACGACAAACCGGGGGTTAGCAGAACGTCTACTATCCGCCTGAATCTTTTGTGCGCTCTGGGACGCCTCTAGGTTCTTCTGAACCTGGGCCCAGACGGTGCACAGTTCCGGATGAACATCCTCTACCTCAGGATTATTGGAACAACCAGGGGAGACGGAGGAGAATCTTGGGTTAAACCCGAAATTACAGAAAAACGGGGAGACCCCTGACGAGTTACTGACCCGGTTATTCAAGGAAAATTCAGCAAGGGGAAGGAATGAGACCCAATCGAATTGACAGTCAGAGATGAAACACCTTAAATATTGTTCCAGGGATTGGTTGGTCCTTTCCGTTTGGCCATTAGTTTCGGGATGGAAGGCGGAGGAGAAGGACAGATCAATCTCCAACTTTTTACAAAAAGCTCTCCAAAATAAGGAAACAAATTGTACCCCTCTGTCAGAAACGATATTGACTGGGGCCCCATGGAGACGCAGGATGTGTTTCACAAACAAAGAAGCTAACGTCTTGGCGTTAGGTAGCTTCTTAAGGGGCACAAAGTGGCACATCTTGCTGAAGCGGTCGACTACCACCCACACCACCGACTTGCCCTGAGATGGAGGCAAATCGGTGATAAAATCCATGGAGATATGGGTCCAAGGTCTCTGGGGAATGGGCAAGGAACGTAGTAGGCCCGCAGGTCGGGACCTAGGGGTTTTGGACCTAGCGCAAACCTCACAAGCGGCGACGTAAGCCCTAACGTCTTTAGGCAACCCAGGCCACCAATAGTTTCTGGTAATGAGGTGTTTGGTGCCCAAGATGCCAGGATGACCAGATAGAGCGGAGTCATGGTTTTCCCTGAGTACCCTCTGCCGGTATTGCAGGGGAACAAACAGTTTGTCCCCAGGGACGTTCCCGGGAGCTGCACCCTGATCAGCCGCGATATCAGAAGCTAAATCAGAATCCGTGGCAGAGACGATTATACCAGGGGGTAAAATACAAGCAGGATCCTTCTCAGAAGGAGGATTGGCCATGAAACTACGTGACAGAGCATCAGCCTTAATATTCTTGGACCCAGCCCTATAGGTAACCAAGAAATTAAATCTGGTAAAGAATAGTGCCCACCGAGCTTGTCTAGGATTAAGCCTCCGGGCCGATTCTAGGAAAACCAGATTCTTGTGATCCGTAAGGACCGTTACCTGGTGTCTGGCCCCCTCCAGGAAGTGCCGCCACTCCTCAAAAGCCCATTTAATGGCTAGAAGTTCGCGGTTGCCAATATCATAGTTACTCTCCGTGGGCGAAAACTTCCTAGAGAAGTAAGCACAGGGGCGGAGATGGGTGAGGGAGCTGGTACCCTGGGACAAGACGGCCCCCACTCCCACCTCGGAAGCGTCAACCTCCACAATAAATGGCTCCTCTTGGTTGGGCTGAATCAGCACGGGGGCCGAGATAAAGCACTTCTTGAGGGTCTCAAAGGCCTGGACGGCCTCAGGGGGCCAATGGAGGACATCAGCACCCTTGCGGGTAAGGTCCGTAAGAGGCTTAGCGACGACCGAGAAGTTGGCAATAAATCTCCTGTAATAGTTGGCGAACCCTAAAAAACACTGTAACGCCTTAAGGGAGGCAGGTTGGACCCATTCCGCCACAGCCTGAACCTTGGCAGGGTCCATGCGGAATTCATGAGGAGTGAGGATTTGCCCTAAAAATGGTATCTCCTGTACCCCAAAGACACATTTTTCAGTCTTAGCAAACAGATTATTCTCCCGAAGGACCTGGAGCACCTTCCTGACATGCTCCACGTGGGAGGACCAGTCCTTGGAAAACACCAGTATGTCATCAAGGTACACAACAAGAAAATTACCCAGGTACTCTCTCAGGATTTCATTAATAAAATTCTGGAAGACAGCAGGGGCATTACACAACCCAAAGGGCATGACCAGGTATTCGAAATGACCCTCGGGTGTGTTGAACGCAGTTTTCCACTCATCCCCCTCTTTGATGCGTATAAGGTTATATGCCCCCCGTAGATCGAACTTAGAAAACCATTGGGCTCCCTGAACCTGATTAAAAAGATCCGGAATCAAAGGAAGTGGGTACTGGTTCCTTACGGTGACCTTATTCAGGTTACGATAATCAATGCACGGCCTAAGACCACCATCCTTCTTCCCCACGAAGAAGAAGCCAGCACCTACAGGAGAAGTCGAGGGGCGAATGAAACCCTTGGCCAGGCATTCTTGGATATATTCCCTCATAGCTTTACGTTCAGGACATGAAAGATTAAATATCCTCCCCTTAGGAAGCTTGGCACCAGGCACCAAATCGATAGCGCAATCGTAATCTCTATGGGGGGGCAACACCTCGGAGGCCTCCTTAGAAAACACATCGGCGAAGTCCTGAACAAACTCAGGAAGCGTGTTTACCTCCTCCCGGGGAGAAATAGAGTTAACAGAAAGACATGACATAAGACATTCATTACCCCATTTGGTGAGATCCCCAGTATTCCAATCAAACGTGGGATTATGCAACTGCAACCAGGGAAGGCCTAAAACCAGATCAGACGATAATCCCTGCATCACCAGTACAGAGCACTGCTCCAAATGCATGGAGCCAACAAGGAGTTCAAAAACAGGAGTATGCTGAGTAAAATAACCATTAGCAAGGGGAGTTGAGTCGATTCCTACTACAGGGATAGGATAAGGTAAATCAATACAAGGCATCTTTAGAGACATAGCAAATTCCGCAGACATGATATTAGCAGATGACCCTGAATCCACGAAAGCACTGCCCGTGGCAGCCCGGCCAGCAAACGAGACCTGAAAGGGAAGCAAAATTTTATTGCGTTTCACATTAACGGGAAATACCTGTGCGCCCAAGTGACCTCCACGATGATCACTTAGGCGCGGAAGTTTTCCGGCTTCTTATTCTTGCGCCTGGGACAGGTGTTCAGTAGATGCTTGTCGTCCCCACAGTAGAAGCAGAGACCATTCATTCTGCGAAACTCCCTACGTTGTCGAGGGGACATGGAGGCCCCGAGTTGCATAGGTACCTCCGAGTCCTCCGTGGAGGGGCGAGGAGACGGGACCTCGGGGGGGATCGCAGAAAAGTCAGAGGGGAGCACACTGAAGCGTTCTAACTGACGTTCCCTGAGACGTCGGTCAAGTCGTACTGCTAGGGCCATAACCTGGTCAAGGGAGTCAGACGAGGGGTAGCTAACCAGCAGATCCTTCAGGGCGTCAGATAATCCTAACCTAAACTGGCACCTTAGGGCCGGATCGTTCCACTGAGAAGCTACGCACCACTTCCTAAAATCAGAACAGTATTCCTCAACCGGTCTCCTACCCTGACGTGAGGTCACCAGCTGACTCTCGGCTAAGGCAGTCCTGTCAGTCTCGTCGTAAATGAGTCCGAGGGCAGAGAAAAAACGATCAACAGAGGAAAGTTCAGGGGCGTCAGGAGCCAAGGAGAAGGCCCACTCTTGGGGCCCTTCCTGGAGTCGGGATATGATGATACCCACCCGCTGGTTCTCGGAACCTGAGGAGTGGGGCTTTAGGCGGAAATACAGTCTGCAACTCTCCCGGAAGGAGAGAAACGTCTTACGGTCCCCTGAGAACCGGTCAGGTAACTTGAGGTCGGGTTCTAGAGGTGAGGTGAGGGGTACTACTAAAGCAGCGTCACCCTGATTGACCCTTTGGGCCAGGGCCTGGACCTGTAGGGAGAGGCCCTGCATCTGCTGGGCCAGGGTCTCAAGGGGGTCCATGATAGCGTCAGCGTAGGAGAAATGGTAGACTAGGTAAGGGCTTGTAATTATGTAATGGCCGGAAGGAGGTGAAGGGAAAGTGAGCCCTAATCTACCCACCGCCCTGTCCCTGCCTACTTGCAACGACTCGCCCTAGGCGACGAGGTACAACTGGGCGGCGGTCCCTACGCTGTCTAAGTGCACAGGAAAACAAACAGGGAACATGCAAGGGAAGGGGCAGTAGCCACGGAACGCCACGAGGAAACAGAGCGGCGAACGGACAGTCAGGACCAGGACGAAGTGAGTACACCCAAGCGGGCAAGGAGACAGAAGCAAGCCAGGGGCAAAGCAAAGCAGGTCAAGCAGAACTGCAGCAAGGCAGAAGCACGGCAGAAGCAGGCTGGAGCAAGCAGCAGTGGGGCCAGGAATCCAAAAGAATTACAAGCACTGAGGGAGAGAACAGGGCAGGTAATAAAGGACAGGGGGCGGAGCTAACTCCGACAGACCAGGCCGCGATAGGCTCTCCCACTCCTGAGCCTGCCACCCTGGTTGGTGGGAGATGGTGTCAGTCGAACAGGTCTGGCCTCAGGTGTGGATTGATTAATCCCAGGAGTATACCTAGATGAAGTACCTGGCAGATCCCTAACACAGACGTTTCCTAACAATACCCCCCCCCTTTCTACAAGGGGCCACCGGACCCTTAAACCTTGGTCTAGGTTTTAAAGGCAGCTTCAAATGAAAGACTTTAACTAAACGATTAGCGTGATCTAAATAGGCAGAAACCCAAGTATTGGTGAGTACCCCTGACCCTTCTGGAATCCACAGTCCTTTGAACCTCAAATTCCATATCTCCTTGTCCCTGAACAGGAGGAGAAGGTTTCTTGAGTGGATTCGATTGTTGTACACATTTTTTAAAGAGGCTCTGTCACCAGATTATAAATGCCCTATCTCTTACATAATCTAATCGGCTCTGTAATGTAAATAACAGCAGCGGTTTTTATTTTGAAAAACCATCACTTTTGAGCAAGTTCTGAGAAATTTTACATTTATGCTAATTCGTTTCTTAATGACCAACTGGGCGTGTTTTTACTTTTTACCAACTGGGCATTGTACAGAGGAGTGTATGACGCTGACCAATCAGACCAATCAGTGTCATACACATCTTATTGTTCCAGCCCAGCTTCTTTCACTGCACAGTGTGATTGTGCACAGTGTGATTGTGCAGTGAAAGAAGCTGGGCTGGAACAATGAGAAGTTTATGACACTGATTGGTCAGCGTCATACACTCCTCTGTACAACGTCCAGTTGGTAAAAAGTTAAAATACGGCAAGTTGGTCATTAAGAAACAAATTAGCATAAATCTAAAATTGCTCATAACTTGGTCAAAAATGATAGTTTTTCAAAATAAAAACCACTGTTGTTATCTACATTACAGCACTGATCAGATTATGTAAGAGATAGGGCACTTATAATCTGGTGACAGAGCCTCTTTAATCACTTCCTGACCAGGAGCTTAACCCTTCTTCCTGACCAGGCCCATTTTCATGTTTTAGCCATGTGCCAATTTAAAAGCAAATTATTGTTCTATTATTTTTCCAACCTACATGTATTTGGTCTTGTTTTTTTCAGAACATATTGGGCTTCCATATTGTGTAAAAAAATAAAAGATATATTTTACTTTTTTTTTAAATATGGAAGGAAAAATGGAAAATAAAGTTGAAAAAAATGTGAATGTGTGGTTTTAGGTGATTTTTTTTTATTACATCTGGTGCATGCCACTTGGTAAACACACCTGAATACATATTTGGCAACTTCTACCGACTTCAATGATACCAAATATGTGTGCATTTCTTACACGCTGGGCTCAAGGTGGTGCTTAAAAAGAATGGTGCGCAAACTGGCTTTTAGAGAAAAAAATTCCAAAGCTGGTTCGCTGACACCATACGACTATTACAGATGTTGTGGCGTTTCCAGTCCACAAAAACTGATGGCCTATAATATCTGATCGGTCAGGGACCGACACCCGGCACCCCCGTAGATCAGCTGTTTTGAAGGGGCCACAGTGCTTCCACTTCATTCCCTTTACTGCTCACATTGTGAATCGCAGATACACTTGTAACGGCGGTTCACAGTATTACAGCCTTCTACCATTCAAGTGTATACTGTAATACTGTGAACCACTGCTACAAGTGTGTCCGCGATTCACAGTGTGAGCAGTAAAGGAAATGAAGGGGAAGCGACGATGGTACGAGCATCGCGGCCCTTTTAAAACAGCTGATCAGCGGGGCTGTGAGTAGACGGGCCACCATCAATGTTTCCGTTTTCAATGGCCGATTTAGACCTGTTTTGCATCTGTTTTTTTCCCTGTTCGTTTTAAAATCGGATGAATTTCATTTGTAAATTTCTTGCCACACACTTCCCTCTGTAGATAATGCCACACACTGCCCTCTGTATATACTGCCACAGCCCCGCTGTAGGTAGTGCCACACAGCCCCATATGTAGGTAGTGCCACACAGCCCCCTATGTAGGTAGCGCCACACAGCACCCCCCGGTAGGTAGTGTCACACAGCCCCCTGTTGGTAATGCCACACAGCCCCCTGTAGGTAATGCCACACTGCCCCCCTGTAGGTAACGCCCCTTGTACATAGTCACCCCCCATAGATGGCACCCCACCCCTACCTTCCTGTAGGGGATAGCTCCAGGAGAAGTCCCCCATTTCACTGTCCATATATGGACAGTGAAGTGAGGGACTTCTCCTGGATCGGAATCCTCAGCCAAAGTGGTGAGGATTCCGCTTCAGAAGTCCCTGATGTCACTGTGTTCATATATGGACAGTGAAGTGAGGGACTTCTCCTGGAGCGTAATCCCCGGCCACAGAGCTGGGGATTCCGCTTCAGAAGTACTTGACGTCACTGCGTCCATATATGGACAGTGAAGTCAGGGACTTCTCCTGGAGCGGAATCCCTAATCCCCGGCCACAGTGTTGCCGAAGCTGTGCCGGGGATTGGGGATTCCGCTCCTATAGGGAGCAACAAAATACCCTCCTCCTCACATGCACATCGCACTGCGAGAGAGCGACAGAAGACACGGCCGTCACTTGGAACTCATTCAAATGATGGCCAAGTATTACCAGACCACATAGATTTCTATGAGGTCCGGGAGAACGGCCGAAAATAGGGCATGTCCCATTTTTCGATTTGTAAAATATAATCTACTTGCCTTGTACTGTAATCTGCTTCAGACTTTGCCTGCGCAAATCCGCAGGTAAAATTTGCAGTGAATCCGCCCCATCTAACGTCACCCTAAGGCCCAATTCCCACAGAGTTTTTTGGTGCTGATTTTGACGTGGAGACCGCATCCGAATCAGCACCAATATACAGCCGAAATTGCTGTTTTCTTCCGGGCGGCTGGGAGGTAGAAAAAGAGTTTTACTCCCGCGTTCCCCAATGGCCTCAGATGAAAAACACGGCAAAAAAGTGCAGGCAGGTCAAAATCCGGCAGATTTTTTTATGCCTGCAAAACACTCCGTGTACAGGTTGTCCGACCAAAGATCACTATGTCCCATAGCCTACACCGCAAGTAATGAAAGTCAATGTGGTCGCGTTGCGACCTGTAAGTAACTGCGACATGACAGTTTGGATTTCTTGCAACTGACATGTTGTGGCAACTTGCGCGTTGCAACACAACCACATTGACTCTTATTACATGCAATGTAGGCTACGGGACATAGTGAGCTTTGGCTGGTCGACCTGTGTCTTGCGTGGCCAAAGTCGCCGTGTAGCAGATAGACAAATTTACTTATAGAGACTAATCTTATTGAAAAAAAAAGTGTGTGTGTGTTATTTGTTTTTTTTACATTACATTATACTTCTCCCTCTCTGTCAGAGAGGGAGAAGATTCCACTGGTGATCGCTGTGACAGGCTGTCGCAGTGATCACCTGACCAGAGACCACTCTGAAGCTCAGTGATACAACTGTCTAGACAGCTGTATCATGGAGCTCCTTACTGTCGGCACGCATGTGATCGCTGTGACAAGCTGTCACAGCGTTCACATAGCTGAGCGCCTTACCGTCGGCACACAAGCGCTGCTGGGAGGAGCAATGTGATCATAATGACACGCTGTCACAGCGATCACATGTCCGGAGAACACACTGTGTGGTCTCTCGGTGAAAGCTCCGTGATACAGCTGTCTCTAGACAGCTGTAGACAGAGCTCCTCACAGTCGGCGCATAAGCGCTGCTGTTCGGAGCAATGTAATGGTTGTGACAGATTATCACAGCGATCACATGACTGGAGACCACTCTGAGTGGTCTCTGGTTAAAGTTCCATGATACAGCTGTCTAGATACAGCTGTTTTACAGAGCTAAGGGCCGCCGGGGAGCAGCAAACCTGTTAACTCTGCAGGACGTTCTGGAACGGCCCTGCAGAGTTAATTGCGGACCGCCCGGACGATTATAGTCTGTGGGCGGTCCGGAAGTGGTTAAGGAGAGATTTGAATTTTAAAAGATGGAGGAAGAGCCAGGCGAAAAGACACAGGGTTAATAACTCCAACAATTTCCTATAGACCAATAAACCTAGGAGCAAGCTTACAAGACAGTACTTTAAATCGCAGATTCTTAGTAGAAAGCTGCACCTTTTGACCCACACTAAACACAGGACCCACCATATGTCTTTTATCAGCATTTTTCTTTTGAATAACTTGGGAGTTCTTCTGGTTCGATTGAACCTGAGCCTAAACTGTGCAGTTTATTTGATTCAACTTCTACCTTAGCGTTATCAGTAGAAGAGGTGGAAAATGAACCAAAACAAGGAGGAAAACCATAATTACAGAAGAACGGTGAGGTATCAAGATAAACATGGTGGCGATTATTTATAGCAAATTCCGCTAAATGAAGATACGAGACCCATTCAGCCTGGTTGTCCGCAATATAACACCTAAGATACTGTTCCAAGGTTTAATTAAAGCGCTCGGTTTGACCATTTGTCTCAGGGGGAAAAGCAGAAGAGAAAGATAACTGTACACCAAGTTTCTTACAAAAATCTCTCCAGAAGTTAGTCACAAATTGTACACCTCTATAAGAGACAATATTCTCCAGAATACCATGTAGACGAACCACCTGATCAATGAATAATTTAGACAGAATTTTGGAATCAGGGAGTTGAAGCAAAGGAATAAAATTATACATTTTTCTGAATAGGTCCACCACAACCCAAATTAAAGTTTTCCCTTCAGAGGGAGAAAAATCAGTGATCAAATCCATAGACAGATGAGACCAAGGTTTCTTTGGAACAGACAATGGAAGTAGTTCACCCATAGGATGAATTTGAGGAGTCTTAGCGCGAGCGCAGACATCACAAGTAGAGACATAGGAGCTAACATCACAAGATAAATACTGCTACCAGTAGAGCTGTGAGACTAATCTTTTAATACCAGTTATCCCTGGATGGCCACACAAAACAGAATCATGTAACTCACTGAGTCGACAAAATCTGAACTGAGGAGGTACAAACAACCTCCCCGCAGGAATGGTTTTTGGAGTGAGTTGATGACATTCTTTTATCTCAGTTGCAAGATTGGGCGATATGGCAGAAACCACTATCCCCTTAGACAAAATATGTTCAGGATGAAAACAGAGAAATTAGATTGGCTCTGCAACTCAACCCAGAGCCACCCAGAAGCTAGGCTAGTAGTCATGACAACCTTAAAGAAGCAAACATTTCCTAACACCTGGTTCCTAAAGATTAGGTTCTTGATAACCACCTCTTGAAATTCCAGGAAAGTTTCCCTTTGGCCTGCAAATCGATTTAACACATACGCATTGTACAATGCCATCTGTATGATGTGCATGGTTAGCTTCTTATACAACACCCTCCATTTTTGCTGCTGGATTGTGCCCTGCTCTCACCCCTTCTGAGAGGTTTTCCCAAGCAGTACTTCTGTTCATGAGGCACTGAAAGAGTTGGAAGCTGGTATAAAAAATTATGCAGGTAGAGGTGGTAACCCTGGTCCAGGAGTGAGAGTAACAAATCCCACACAAAGTTGGTGTTAACTCCTAGGAAGTGGGGGCATTCTGGGGGCTGAATACTGGAATACATCTTTACACCATACCTTGCCCTCTCACTTGACAGGTACTGGCGGAATTGAAGCTTCCCGTTAAAATGTACCAGATACTAGTAAAAAAGAAAATACCCTTTTTGGGGGTGCATGCTTGGGCAAACCGGGCATTGAAGTTTTGAAATGGTTTAATAGGGGTTATACAAACAGTCAAAACAGGGGTCATCGCAGGGTGGGCACTGGTCATTATCAGTACAATTTAAGAAGCGGAGAATTGCCTCATAATGCATTCTGGACATGGCAATGTGGAACTTCTGGCTGTGGTTTAAGTTGTTTGTGCTCCAGAAGACAAAATGGATGGTTCATCAGAAGTCCCATGTTCAAGAGCAATCCCCAGAACTTGCCCAACTCTGCTGCCTCTACACAGATTCACCTGGTATTGGGCATAAAATTATGTGGGGTTCTTGGTGATATACTATATTATAAGCTTGAAAAAGTCCATCTTACTGAGCTCTACCGTATTAAATTTGATTCTAGGGCTGCCCGTGTAGTCTGGAATTTGGGGCTCATAATTGCCTGGTGTGAGAATCCAAATGGGGTCACTTTGCACAAGGGTATCAATTGCAGCAGGGTCACTGCTTTCGGGGGCTTCAACTGTGGTGGTGGTCCTGGGGCGTCTCCTGGGGGGGTTTTCCTCCTCATCACTGTATGACAGATAAAACAAAGTTTCACCATCCGACGAATCTGTGTCGGAGATAAGAAATGAATATACCTCTTTGTGCTTAGACACGTATAAAAAGGGCTGTGTATAAAACACAAGGTATATATTTATACAGTTATAAGTGCATATACACCGAAAAAATAGGTATTATGAGTATATAAAGAAAAAAAAGGTATAATTAGGTTATAAAACTATAGAAAACTTGAGAAAATAGATATACATACTTCTCTAGCTAGCAGCAATAGGCTGCTACCTAAACTAACAAATACATTTTTTGATTCTTTTCTCTATATATTTTTTTTCTCGTTTTTATAGAATAAGTGGACTTCCCTCACACTAAACCTAACTATGGCAAGTATTTCTGAGACTAAACCTAACTAGATTTGATGTGAACTTCCCTGACGCTAAACCTAACTAAAGCGACAATTCCTTGATGAGGAGAAGGGTCTGGTTCAAGTGTTGTTTTTAACAAGAGGTTTGCTCTGCCGAAGCCGTGGAATAGGTTAGAGAAGTAATTTATGCTGCTTCTCATGTTTTTACTCTGCTTCCTATCGGTTTAATGTCAGTCCATATGTCAGCTAGCTCCTGCATAAGCGGTCGCATTGCTCGAGCAAGAGCTTTCTACAGAAACGATCTAGTGATTGGGGCCCCAACTGCTAATGTTAGTTCACCATTAATATCATCTATGCTGAGATCGGAATCTAATCCTGATTTAGAGTCAGTGTCATTTTGGAAAGTGTCTCGGAGAAGTTACCGTTTTGCTTTCCTGAGAAATTTGTCTAGTTGTCTTTGCTGTTTCTGGGTTCTGGGGGTACCAATTGTCTCGACGCCTTTATCTCTTCCCATTATGAAAGGGTTGCCGCTAGTGAAATCAGCTTTGTTCAGAACGAATAGAGAGGAGCTCGGGATTCAAGGTGCAATCAGTCTCGCTAAGTCGACATTATATTTTGTATCCCTTCTATCTAACTTTTGAATAAGTATGTACATTCTGCAAATCATTATTTACAGTTTAATTACCAAAAGTGACATCATCTAACATTTTTCAATCATAAAATGTAGCTATTTAAAGACAGCTTTCCTTTGAACCATTATTTAGGCTCCCTGTGGTCTTTCTCTGCACTAGACTCAGGAGAGGGGCATGAAATATACACCGATGTGTCATGAAACAAATTATTTCTCCAGTTCACATGGCAAAGTTTTGTAAAGATGAATAACAAGAGAAGTCAACAAAGTCATAGTATTTGCAGTGATTCATTATAAGTTCCCTTTTATCATACTATGTGCATATGTCTATATGACTTAAACAGACCAGAAAGCTATACTGTATGTTGAAATCTACTCAAATTATAAAAAAATATTACTGTAACTGTACACTATGTTTACGCTGTTCAATGAAGGGGGATCCTGCAAAAAACATATACCCCTTTGTATATGTTTTTTTTACAATGGGAGTCAATGGGTAACTTATTCTGTTTGAACATACAGTTGCATATTATCCATATACCCATGGATACATATGATTCATATTCAGTGGATCCTCATAATAGTGGTTCGGGCGGCCGCCCGTGGTTCAAGGCTCCCAGGGGGCCCATGGCCGCCGAAACCGCACATAAGTTAAAAAAACAACTATGCAGGGCTGCTGCCTGCCACATTCTCACGGTCATTGGTCCCACCTGCTGATGAAGAGGTGGGGGGCATGTGCAGGGGAAGTCAATTGCGGCCAGAGAACCGGGGGCCGGCGGCACAGCACATCAGCTGTAGAGAGCTGACTGTCAGACATAGTGATGGGAGGTGCTGGAGTCTCCCTGACACTCTGCTCCTCTGTGCTACTGTGCACTGTCCCTCCTGTCTACACCTCCAGCAGCTGCTCGATAATGGCAAGACTGCAACTAGGGAGTGAAGGACCTATGGTGACGTCACAGTCACATGATTAAGGTCCTGGAGGCTGCCAGAGCACAAGCACCACAGAGGAAGAGGCCCTGGTAAGTGTTATGCATGTATAGTGAACATAGTTTAAGTCTATATAGTGAGTAGTGTGTAGTGTATATAGTGTAAGTCTATATACTGTGTGTGTATAGTGTATATAGTGTAAGTCTTTAGTGAGTAGTATGTGTATAGTGCATATAGTGTAAGCCTATATAGTTTGTGTGTGTGTGTGTGTATATTGTAAGTTTATAGTGAGTAGTATGTGTATAGTGTATATAGTGTAATTCTTTATAGTGTGTATATAGTGTAAGTCTATAGTGAGTAGTGTGTGTATAGTGTATATAGTGTAAGTCTATATAGTGTGTAGTGTGTATATAGTGTAAGTCTATATAGTGAGTGGTGTGTGTATAGTGTATATAGTGTAAGTCTATATAGTGTGTAGTGTGTATATAGTGTAAGTCTATAGGGAGTAGTGTGTGTATAGTGTAAGTCTATATAGTGTATAGTGTGTATATAGTGTAAGTCTATATAGTGAGTAGTTTGTGTATAGTGTATATAGTGTAAGTCTATAGAGTGTAGTGTGTGTATAGTGTATATAGGGTAAGTCTATACAGTGTGTAGTGTGTGTATAGTGTATATAGTGTAAGTCTATATAGTGTGTTATGTGTGTGTATGTAGTGTTTATAGTGCAAGTCTCTATAGTGTGTGCTGTGTGTATAATGTAAGTCTATATAGTGTATGTATAATGTAGGTTTATATAATGTGTGTATAGTGTGTATAATGTAAGTTTATATAGTGTGTGTATAGTGTGTATAATTTAAATCTATATAGTGTGTGGTGTGTTTATAGTGTGTATAATGTAAGTCTATAGTGTGTGTGTATATGGTGTAAGTCTATATAGTTTGTGTGTATAGTGTATATAGTGTAGGTCTATATAGTGTGTGCTGTGTGTATAGAGTTTATAGTGTGTATAATGTTAGTCTATATAGTGTAAGTGTGTGTGTGTATTGTGTGTGTATAATGATAGTCTATATAGTGTGTATAGTGTAAGTGTGCGTGTATATACTGTGTGGTTTAAATATATAGTGTATAGTGTTAGTGTGAATTGTATATAGGTTGTTTAGTTTCTAAGTTTTTGTGTGTGAAATAATTTCCCACGCATAGAGCCGAGCACTGAGACCCCCACCAATCGCTGAAACAAAGTGGCAGAAGCACTCAGGTGACCGCTGTGCCACTTTGTTTCTGATTGTCTTTCCTCTGATAGCCGAGCGAGCGGTGTACGGGCACAATATAAAGTCTCTGAGTCCGTACACTGCTCAGAGGAAAGACGATCAGAGATTAAGTGGAACGGTGCTCATCCGAGCAATTCTGCCACTTTGTTTTAGTGATCGGTGGGGCTCTCAGTGCTCATACCCCCATCGATCAAAACTTCTGACATATCACTATGACACTCCAAATGTTTTTTAAAAGTTACGTTATTCCTTGGGGCTGAATTTATTGGACTGATTTAAAGTATGGACCTGGGGTCTTAATTTGCTTAGGGGTCTGGGGTATAAAACGATTTAGGGTGTTTAGTTATTGAATTTTTGTGTTATAGATGTTGAAAATGGCTGCAGAATCGGGGGGGGGGGAGATTTCTCACCAGGAAACTCTGCAGTCATCAGGAGAAGCCATAACGGTCTGTGTCAAATGGATAAGAGAAGAAAAGAGAACGATTCCCATCAGAGAAGATATCACTTGTGAGTTACTGAATCTATATAGGATCTGTCCCCTTTCCTAACATGTCTGTTATAGGAAATCCTTGTTTTACACATAAAGCCTTTGTGTATCCAGGACTAATAGACAAATGCGTGTTACCATTCCTATCGTCAAGAGGCTGTGTGATACTCAGTTTGATACTGTCAGCGATGGTTGGAGACTGTCAGTATGTAGGGACACAGCCCTTTGACAAGGGGAATCGTAACACCCATTTGTCAATGCTTACACAGAAAGGTGGTGTTTAATATAGACACGACATGGCAGGGCGGTGGTGGAGAGGGGGGGCCCAAGTTTGTGGAACAGCCCAGGGCCTATGGTGTACTTAATCCGCCACTGTCCATATTTGTCCAAGGTGATTGGTAGGTTAATGCCCAATTTCCCAGGTGATCCCTAAAGTAGTAAGTACCTGTTTGTTTTTTTTGTTTTTTTGGGGGGGGGGGGGGGTCTTACCATTTCAAGTTCAGAGTTAATATTTTGGTGGTACTTATAACAAAATAAACTTTTAAAAGCTTTTAGACTCAATAGACATAAATAATGAAAATAAAACTTTTTTCACTTTTTTCTTATCTGTAACACTTCCCAAAGACAACCAACATGTGGACCAACATCTTAAGTTTTTTTGGTTTATAATGTGCATAGATAGGACCATAGATTTAGAATAGTACAGTCATTGTCTAGTTCTACAATACTGATATTATTATACAGTGTATCCCCCCTTTTTTTTTACTTGGTACCAGCACTCCACACATTGTGCTCAGCTGATTTTACTTAGGAAATGACCTCATTAGTGTTTCTTCTCTTGCTTGTGTTCTCAGTTGACCACTAGGAGCACATGGAAAGGTGAGCTCATTCAATCTGTTCATATGTTGTGATGCTGTGTAGTGGTGTCTGTTGCTGTAGTGCTGAAATTTTGGGGGGACGGGGCTCAGAGCCAAGGAGGCATGGCGAGGCCTGGCAGTATCGTTGCTTTTGGGCCCCTGGGTTGATCCCTCTGCAGGAGTGGTGTTGCAGTGGCAGTGACCACCATGTGGTGCTGCAACCGATAGAGTAGGGACTTACTTGAAAGAGGTCACTGTGAAGTGGCTAGTGGGCTTATACAATTTGATCAAAATGTTTTCAAAGATCCTCATGTTCATGTTTATAAATGTTTGCCTAGCAGCTATAGATCAAAGTATATAGTGGATGTGCGGTCCATGTTTAGTTCTACAATGCTGAGAAAAATATAAAAATTATGGCTTTTGGAAGGCGTAGAGGAAAAACAGAAATGAAAATACCAAAATTGCCTGCGTCTACAAGGTATTAAATATCTAAACCACACCATCAACAAAAGGAGGAAAATAAAATGTAATATATATTGCTAAATAAAACAAAGATCAAGTGGACAGTCTGCTGTTGTCTAATATTATTATAGTTATGTGCCTTTGTTTAGTACTTTGAATGGATACTTTTTCATAATCTATTGCGCTTTATTATATTCCTTTTTTTTTTTTTTTTTTTTAATTGTAAATACATTATTTGAGGATTGCTGCATTTAAAGTATAATGTGAGCAAATTATCAGACTGAAGTCAAATAATTCACACAAATAGGTAAAACCATGTATAAATACGGAAAATAAATGTGTTTGTTCCCTCAGGGACTCAACAATTCCATTCCTATTTTAAATAACATATGTAAACTAACTGAGTATGTCACATCAACTATATCTGCCCTTTAGTAAGAGACATCTATTTACAAAATTAGATTAAAAATATGCTTTCTCGAGCTTGTTATTCAAATCAATAACATGCATCACTAAACAAGCAAAATACCTATAATGCTGCCTTGTCAAAATGTTTAGCTTTTTAAATAAGAAGCATGCACATCTAATATAATGAATTGCATAACTAGGTGTAGTTACTACATGGATTGATTCCATCTGGTATTTGTATAATATGTTAAATGTATCAACATGGAGATGTATAAATGTATAGAGAACCCATTTGCTCACATAAAAACACATAAGAGCACAACAACAATACAGTATTTATTCTAAAACGGTTATCACTAACGTAGGTGATTATGGCATATACACAGGATATGCCATAAATATCTAATAGAAGCATCACCCAGCTCTGGGATCTGCACCTATATAAAAAACCGGGGTCACCAGGTGCGTGGCTCTCTCCATTCTGTTTAATGGGAGTTGGAAACAGTCAAGCAAGCCGAGCAGAGCTGGTACACGCATCGATCAGACATTTATGGCATATTCTATGGATATGTCATAAATGTCTAAGTTGGGAATAGCCCTTTAGATATCCCTGTGGCTCCATACTACAGAGTTGTAGGAACTATGTGATTCCCAGAATCGACAATTACCAGCTATATACCGGATTACGAACCCCCATTTCTCCTCATTGCTTAACGCAGTGAGGAGGACATTAAATGGAGCGGCAGACGAGCATGCGCGCTGCTGCGCCATTTAATGCCTATAAGAATGATAGAAACAGCCATGTCAATCACTCAGATGTTTGTTTCAGTCCTATAGACTTTGAATGGAGCTGTGGGCGCCACTTTGGGGAATGAAGTATGGAGGATCTGGTGGTTAGGAACCCTCGTTCCATCGGCCTGCGGCTGGAAGTGATAACACAGCGTGATCTCGCGATTGAAGTTGAGATCACACTGGGCTGTGAACAGGAGACCTGTATGACACTGATTGGACAACATGGGATACACAGTGACCTAAAATTGCATGTGACTCATGCAGTGCATGCCTGTTTTGTTCATGCATTAAACTTTGTTTATTTTTTCTGAATAGTGAAATTCTGAAAATGAAACTGCCTGATTATAGGTGTCCATTACTAATATTAAATAGTGCCCGGGAAGAAGTTGGACATGCTAAAACCCAGGGTCGGACAGGAGAGGCTTACTGTGCAACATGGAGATTTTGAATATTTATGAGCACTTTTTACTTTGTCACTCTGTGGAGTATATGGAATAAAGTACCAAAAGGTTTTATCCAACGCTGCAGTCTGCGCTGTTTGTCTGCTTTTATCATCTGCAGAAACACTTTATGTTAAAGCTGGGAGACCATGCTGTAGAAAAATCAAGTGTGTTTCATCTACCACACCTAACCTCCTTTATATTGGGAGTGGTGAGTAGAGATGAACGAACTTATGAAAAGTTCGGTTCGGCTAGTTCGCCGAATTTCACGAAAAAGTTTGATTCGGACCGGACTAGTTCTGACCGAACCTGTAATTTCCGTGCGCCGAGCATGGTACTGTCCAGGGTGCTGAAAGAGTTAATGGGCTGCACTAACTCTTTCAGCAACCTTGACAGTACCATGCTTGGCGCGCGGAAAATACAATCACAATCACAGGCTGCCGCGTCTGCTGCAGCCAATCACAGGCTGCCGCGGCCGCTGCAGCCAATCACAGGCTGCCGCGGCCGCTGCAGCCAATCATAGGCTGCAGCGGCCTCTGCAGCCAATCACAGGCTGCCGCGTCAGGAAAGAAGGTCGGACTGGAGGAAGAAGAGGGACTCGTCACCAAGACAACGACCGGGTACGTATGAAATGCTTTTTATTTTATTTTTAATCAGCAGCCTCTTTTCTCTATCAGTGATTGATAGAGACAAGTGGCTGCCGATTAGTATAATATTTTTGTAATGTTTTTTCTGCCCGCCCGGGTTCGGTCAAAACGTGTTCGGCCGAACCCGGTGAAGTTCGGATTCGCTGCGAACCGAACTTTTCACGATGTTCGGACCGAAACCGGGTTCGGTTGTCCCGGTTTGCTCATCTCTAGTGGTGAGGAACTTTTGCTGTAGACAGTGTATTGAATTTTTATCCGGACTAAACAGTGTGTAGCCCCATTGCATATAAACTTAATATAATAATAAATAGTGCTTGTGTAGCAGTCTAACCTGCTTCCAGACTGGTTCAATCTGGCCAGCCTGCTTGAGTACTGAGATGCCGGATCAATCAGCTGTCAGGTCTGGTGTCCACTCATATTAGTCAGCATTCTATATAAAGTGCCTCCTCCTGGCCTTATGTGCAAGTAAATGTTTATTCTACCTGGTTCTATTGCTTCTGAAATTCTGCTAAATATCGCAGTGTTTGGACTTCTCTGTTTGATTTTGCTCTGACTATTCCTATTCTGTTTATTTATGTACTTCAGTAATGGAATTATCTCTGCTTGTCAGTTTAGTTTCTTTGTTTCAACCCAGGTTCCTCTTGGTTTAGTGTGGAGTAGATATCATCCTGCCGTATTTGTTACGTGTTTTCCGGTTTACCTTTTACTTGTATTGCTGGATTTATGATGTGCTTTCTGGTTTTCCTTTTGCTATTACTGTCCTGCTAGATTTATGATGTGTTTTCTGCTTACCATTTTGCTGGTATTGTCCTCATATTACATGATTTCTGGTTTACATTTTCAGGTACCGTTCTAGTTGTACTGCCATTCAGCGGCTGCCCAGTGGTCATCCTGATATTCTGTAGCTTTTAAGGGTATGTTCACACGCTGAGTCAAAAACGTCTGAAAATATGGAGCTGTTTTCAAGGGTACCACTTTCTTTCGTGGTACAAAAAGAAAAACCGTGCCTTCCGTAGCAAAATTATCTTCATGCATGACAATGCACCATCTCATGCTGCAAAGAATACCTCTGTGTCATTGGCTGCTATGGGCATAAAAGGAGAGAAACTCATGATGTGACCCCCATGTTCCCCTGACCTCAACCCTATTGAGAACCTTTGGAACATCCTCAAGCAAAATATCTATGAGGGTGGGAGGCAGTTCACATCAAAACAGAAGCTCTGGGAGGCTATTCTGACATCCTGCGAAGATATTCAAGCAGAAACTGTCCAAATACTTACAAATTCAATGGATGCAAGAATTGTGAAGGTGATATCAAAGAAGGGGTCCTATGTTAACATGTAACTTGGCCTGTTCAGTTTTTTTTGATTGAAAGAGCTTTTGATTTCTGTAAATATGACCTCCTGATGCTGCAAATTCAACAAATTACAATTTTAGTTCTCTTTACAACCTTTAAAATGTTTTGATCTCTGATGTGCATAATAATTAGAAAAAGTGCATTTTGAGTTTTTTACTTCTAAAAAAAAATCTGTTATCATTAGGAGATTTGTTCAATAAAATTTGCATTATACTCCAACGGTTGATGGCTTGAAGATTATACTGACTGTCATTTGCATCGACTATTTAGGAAAATCAGCGAAAAATAACATTTGCATAATAATTTGGAATGCGGTGTTAGGAGTCAGACCTCTAGTTCACACACTTGAAGATTTCAATTTGGTATCTTGGATGAAAGAAGGAATAGATATTTTGGATTACAACAAACCTGATTCTTTGTCCTCTCAATAGATAAGCAACATCAGAAGGCATGTCTAGCACATACCTTCCCCTTTCCCTTTGCAAGCATTTAGCCATTGGGTTAAAAAAATATATTGTACATTGATTATAAATCACGCGACCAAGTGTGGATCACGCAATTGTCGGGAATTTTTCATAATACCGAGTCACCCCAAGATAATGCAAATACCGATGTGAGAGAAACTAAATTACCTCTAAAATACTTACTAAAAAAAACAGACGAAGGTGTGGTGGAACAAAGCCGTTCTTTAGAATTACAGAAAGACATTATTCCACAAGGTTTAAGGATTCAGGTGTTTCCTCCTTTCCCATTGAGGACATTACATTTGAGGTATCTCTCTTATGAGTTTTCCATCTTCCATCATGCCAGAAACAGGTAATGTATTTCCTCTTTTTTGCTACGGAGCACTGTTTTGGAGATCTTCTTAGTACCTCCTGGTTTTTGGCATGTGGAATATTTTGTGTTCTAGACATGCTTCCTCTGCCATATGAGTAACTACAGCCTGTAATATTGATTAAGTATATATTGTAGTCGTTGGTATTTTTTTATTGTATCAATAGAGGTTATGGTTTTAATTATGTTTTAATTTTTTGTATTTAATTGTGGGAAGGGGAGTCCATGTCTATGGACGAAAAAATATATATTTTGGACTATATGGTCTGATTATGTAATTGTTTTGAGACATATTTTGGTTTAGTAAAAATTTAGCCATTTGTTGACTTATGTTCTGACCTAATCAGAGGGCCCTAATCATTTTACTGTATGGAGCCTCAACATTTGTCAGCACTGGATATGGTGCCGCAGCATAAAGCAGTAATATGAACATGGCCATGAGCCAAAAAATAAATTGAGCAATAAATAAAAGTTCATATAATACTGCAGGAACACATTGATATAGTTGGTGTTGCTGAAACATGGCTAGACTCTTCACATAATTGGGATGTAAATCTTCTTCTCGGGCCCCCCCCACAGCCCTCCCCTTGCGACCCCCCCTCGCACACCTGCTGTAACTGTGTGTTTATCTGTGTGTATAAGCTGTGTGTGCGCATGCAGCAAAGCTGTGTGTGCGCGTGCAGCAGAGCTGTGTGTGCATGTGCACAGCGGAGCTGTGTGTGCATGCACAGCAAAGCTATGTGTGCGTGCAGCAGAGCTGTGCGTGCACCCACGCGCGCGTGTGTGTGTGTGTGTGTGTGTGCGCGCAGCAGAGCTGTGTGTGTGCATGTGCACAGCAGAGCTGTGTGTGTGTGTGCACGTGCAGCAGAGCTATGTGTGTGTATGCGTATGCAGCAGAGCTGTGTGTGTGCGCGCGCAGCAGAGCTGTGTGTGTGTAGTGTGCGCAGCAGAACTGTGTCCTATTTTTGTGCAGCGGAGTATGCACGGGCGCCGCTGGTCCCTTATAGCCGCTTATCAGCTGTTTTGAAGAATCAGCGGCGAGCACACCCTCCACACAAATCCACCCAAACATGCAACTGTGCCACACACAACCCCACCCCACTGTCCTTATTTTAACGCAACACGTTTTTTAAAAACTTTTGCTTAAAAAACTAACGGCTCGCTTTCCCATTGATGTAAATGGGAAGCTTAATCAAGCGTTTGACGCTTTTTTAGAGCGTTTTTTTATGCATTTTGTGTGCGCTTTTTGGCGCACAATTAGGACTCCTGTTGACTATGGGAACATTTGGCACATTTTACGTGCAAAGGAATTGACTCGACATCTCTTTATTTACACAACGCGTTTTTTAAAAACGCATGTGTAAAAAAGCATGTTGTATGTACTAACAGCGCACTTTACCAATTATGTAAGTAAAAAGTGTATTCAAGCGTTTTTGAATGTGATTTTTGGCACGTAAAATGCGCAAAAAAACGCATCAAATACACATCATATAAATCTGTCAATTGAAAAGTTATTCACTTCACTTTCATCATTCTTAGGGTATGTGCACACACAAAATCAAAACCGTCTGAAATTACAGAGCTGTTTTCAGGGGAAAACTGCTCCTGATTTTCAAAGTTTTTTTAGCAACTCCACGTCGGAACAGAACGCCATATTTCCCATTGAAATCAATGGGAAGATGTTTGAAGGCGTACTGCTTCAGATTTTTCAGCCATTTGCGGCCTGAAAAACGGCCAAAAAAAAGCTGTGTGAACATACCCTTAGGGTATGTGCACATGTAGTGTTTTTTGCCGTTTTTCGGGCCATAAAAGAAGCAGAATTGGGCATTTTTTTACACCTTATTTTCAAAAAACGGCACGTAAAAGGACGCCCGCGAAAAAGAAGTGCATGTAACTTCTTGGGACGTTTTTGGAGCCGTTTTTCATTGACTGTATAGAAAAACAGCTCCAAAAATGGCCGTAAAAAACGCTGTGAAAAACATGAGTTTGATTCAAAAACGGCTGAAAATCAGGAGCTGTTTTCCCTTGAAAACAGCTCCGTATTTTCAGACATTTTTTTAGTAAGCGTGTGAACATACCCTTAGCTCTTTGGTGTGTCCTATAGCTTCTGCCAGCTGCCATTTGTACAATCACTCCCAAAATGGGAGCCGGACACTGCTTAGCAATATGAAGACACCTTTTCCTGGATTGTAGCCAAAAAAAAAGGGAGGGGGGCGAGATTCCCTTCCACATTTACAGCAGCTGTGAGTCAGGTTGCTTTGCCTTGTTCACCTTGCTGTAATTCTGGGAAGTGCTCCCTCTGGTGGCCAACATGTGGAAGAAAAAAAAACAGCAAAAAACGTTATAAAATATAATAGAAATAAGTTACTTACTTAAAAAAAATTAAAAATTGCAACACATTCCTTTAAAGAGTATCTATCACTAGTTTAGTAATGCCCTATCACCTAGCTAATCTAATAGGTGCCATCACACTGATAATTCTAGTGAAAATTGTGTCCCAAAACGTTTAGTCTTTTAAAAGTTCTGATCTTTTTTCTAAATATACAAATAAGCCTATACTTGACAAGTGGGTGCCAACACCAGCGATTCTCCTGAGGTGGAGCTACCTCACAGCCTCTGGCGCTGTCCTATCAGCATGAAGCTGCTTCACACAGTGTGAGAGACTGAGGCTGGAGGGAAGAGGGATCACTTCAAATAGCCATATCTCCGGCTTTGGACCATCTAGAACAGTTCTGGTGGCATATGAAAGATGAGATTCTAATCTTTCATATGGCACCAGGATTACAGTTCTAGCTGTGAAACAACTGTAGGTATCACCAGTTGAAAACACAGTCGGGAATTGAAGCTGTATACTATATGATCACACTGTGTTAATGGACAGGAAAGGGGGAGAAGCTGTATGCTGACTGGACAGCGTCATACAGAAAACATTACACCGCCCAGAGTGAAAAGAAAGAGTCACCTCCTATTTGGCTATTAGAGCCACATTAGCATATTTAGAAAAATCCTCATAACTTTACAAATGATAAACATTTGTAAAAACAAATTACACTGTAGTTATCAGCATCATAGATCCTATTGGATTAGTTAGGAGAACTGGTGACAGAGAAATGTAAAGGGGAGAAAATTCCTCAACTTGTTGCATGATAATTTCATGGGCCAGTTTGTGAAAGACCTGACTAGAGGTGATGAACTGGTAATTTCTAACAATGCAGAGCTTGTTGGGAATGTCACTGTTTGTAAAAACCTTGATAACAGTTCCACAATATAAGTTTATTTTGCCTAAACGAAAAAAATAAATACACAGGTTGGGAGGGCAAAAACCACTTAATTTTAACCACTTCAGGACTGAGCGTGTTTTGGCCTTGAGGACGAAGCCGATTTGTGTCACTTTATGTGGTAATAACTTTGGAATGCTTTTACCTATCCAAGCGATTCTGAGATTGTTTTCTCGTGGCATATTGTGCTTTATGTTAGTGGAAAATTCAGTATTTCGTTGGGAAAAACACCAAAGTTTGGAGAAAATGTGCAAAAATTAGCATTTTTCTAAATTTGTATGTATCTGCTTGTAAAACAGATAGTAATACCACACAAAATAGTTACTAGTTAACATTTTCCATATGTCTACTTTATGTTTGCATTGTTTTTTGAACATTCTTCTATTTTTCTAGGACGTTACAAGGCTTAGAACTTTAGCATCAATTTCTCACCTTTTCAAGAAAATTTCAAAAGGCTATTTTTTAGGGACCAGTTCAGTCATGAAGTGGCTTTGAGGGCCTTATATATTAGATAGACCCCATAAATCACCCAATTTTTTTAAAAAATACACCCCTCATAGTATCCAAAACAGCATTCTTAACCCTTTAGGCATTTCACAGGTATTAAACCAAAGTAGAGGGGAAATTTACAAATGTCATTTTTTTTTTAATACATATTTTGCTGTGTTTTACCAGAGAAACACAACTCAATATTTATTGCCCAGATTCTGCAGGTTTTAGAAATATCTCACATGTGGCCCTAGCGTACTAATAAACTGAAACACAGGCCTCAGAAGCAAAGAAGCACCTAGTGGATTTTGGGCCTCCTTTTTTTTAGAATATATTTTAGGCATCATGTCAGGTTTGAAGAAGTTTTGTAGTGCCAAAACAGTGGAAATACCCCAAAAGTGACCCAGATTTGGAAACTACACCCTCAAATAATTTATCTAGTGATATCGTTAGCATCTTGACCCCACAGGTCTTTTGCGATATTTATTGGAGTTAGTCTGTGAAAATGAAAATCTGCTTTTTTTTCTGAAAAAACATAAAAATGTTTAATATTTACAAGGTATAATGGAGAAAAGCCCAAAATTTATAAAGCCATTTCTCCTGATTACGGCAATACCCCATAAATGGTAATAAACTGCAGTTTGGACCCACAGCAGGAGCGCAATTTGGCTTTTGGAGCTCAAGTTTAGCAGGAATGGTTTTCGGACGTCATGACGCATTTGCAAACCCCCTGAGAGACCAAAATAGTGGAAACACCCCAAACCGAATTTGGGAAATTACACCACTTAAGGAATCTGTTTAGGGGAATAGTGAGCATTTAGACCCCACAGGTCTTTTGCAGAATTTATTAGAATTAGGCCATGAATATCAACATTTTTTCCACTAAAATGTTGATTTTTTTTCATTTTCATAAAGAATAAAGGAGGAAAAAGCACCCCAACATTTGTAAAGCAGTTTCTCCCGAGTATGGTAATACCCCACATGTGGTCATAAATGTTTTTTTTAAATTAGAAATTAATTAACCCTTTCAGGACTGCTCCATTTATTGCTTTTTCACTTTTGTTTTTCCCTCCCTGCTTTAAGTGCTATAACATTTTTCTAGATTAATAGAGTGGTGTGAGGGCTTATTTTTTTGTGGTAGGAGTTCTAGTTTCTATTGACACCATTTAAGGTACCATTTAATGTACTGTGGAACTGAAAATAAAATTCTTTGCAGGCTGAAATGGGAAAAAATTGCGATTCCTCCATTGTTGTTGTGTTTCATTTGTATGGCTTTTACCGAGTGGTAAAATACGACAATACCAAATTTATATATTTATATATTTTTATTTCACCACATTCCGAGAGCCATAACTTTTTTTTATTTTTTCGTCAATTGAGCTGTGTGAGGGTTTATTTTTTGCGGGACGAGCTGTCATTTTTACTGGTACCATTTTTCGGTATGTACAACATTTTGATCGCTCTTTATTACATTTTTATGAGAGCTAAGGTAAGCAAAAAACAGCAATTTTGGTGTTTTAAACTCTTTATTTTTTACGTCATTCACCGTTCACCGTGTGAGTTAAATAATCGTATATTGTAATATTTCTGAGTTTTATGGACGCAGCGATACCAATTTTGTTAATTTTTTTATTTTTTACATTGCTTTGGAGGAAAAACTGGAAAAGTTTTTTTCGGACTTTAAATATGTGTTTAATTTTTTCACTGACAATATTTTTTTTTTTTTACACATTTTATTAGTCCCTCTAGGGGACTTGAACCAGTGATCATTGAATTGCTGGTACAATACACTGCAATACTAATGTGGAACAGGCTCATTAAGTCGTGATGCGTGAAGGAGTTCATGCGCAGCGGATGGTGCAAAGTGGAAATTACAATTTTCCACTGATATGCCATTATAGTGCACAATATGTTGTGCCCAGTTTATGCCACTGAAGACATATCTCATAAAATGTTTATCGAGTTCTCCCGGGTATGGCGATTTCATATCTGTGGACGTAAACTGCTGTTTGGGTATGCTGTAGGGCTCAGAAGGAAGCGCCATTTGGCTTTTGGTGCACAGATTTTGCTTGGTAATAGTTCTGTTTGGGGTTTTACTGGTATTTCAGTTTATAATGTGGGGGCATATGTAATCTGTGCGGAGGTACATCAGGGTATAATAAGAGGGTATAACAATGGGGTAAATAATTATTAATTCATACATATTTGCCCGGTGTCGCATCGATAAATGGTGCCCAATCTTATCCACTTTTGGAACTCTCTGCACATTTTGTGTCGCCATATTCTGAGAGCCAGAACTTTTTTATTTTTTCTCTATTGGAACTTTTTATTCCATTTTTTGGCAAGCAAGGTGACCAAAAACCAGCAATTCTGCCAATGTTCTTTATTCTTTTATTTTATGGCATTCACCCTGGGCTGCAAAAGGCCATTTTAGTTCATTCTGTGGGTCCATGCGATCATGGCGATACCATATGAATATAGTTTTTTTTTAATGTTTTGCGGCATTTGCAGAATAAAATCACTTTTTAATAAAAATAGTTCACCACATTCTGAGAGCCATAACTTTTTTATTTTTTAGACTAAAAATCTGTGTTGCGGGATGGGTTGAAGTTTTTATTGGTACTATTTTGGGGTACATGCGACTTTTTGATCACTTTTTATTCTATATTTTGGGAAGGGTGGTGACCAAAACATAGTGGTTCTGGCATTGTTTTTTTACTTTTTTTTTTTTTTTGCGGTGTTCACCGTACAGTTAAAATAATATTATAGTATTATAGTTTGGGTCATTCCAAAAAAAGGAATAGGTGATACCAAATATGCGTACTTTTTTTAACTGCGTCATTTTTTTTCCCTATAATAAAAGGCTTATTATAGGAAAAAAAAGGCATTTTTTGTTTTTGTAACTTAGAACTTTTATATTTACACTTTTATAAGACATTTTTATTAACTTTTTTGTACTTTTTTTTGTCCCACTAGTGGACTTGAAGACTTGCAACGCTGATTGCTGCTAGAATACATTACACTACCTAGGTAGTTTGACACTAACAATGACGTAATAGGATATTTGGAGTCGGCAGGAATTTTTCCCCTAATAAGGGAATTGGCATCAACCTCATGGGGGTTTTGCCTTCCTCTGGATCAACACGGTAGGATGGACTTAATGGACTTGTGTTTTTTTTTAACCTAATCAATGATGTAACATTGTCTGCAGCATTTAGTAGCATTAGCAGAAAAGTGGATGAGATTTTGCAAATCTCATCCACATACTGCAGATTTTTTTTTAGAAAAGTTGTGAGGAAAGTGTTCTGTGGTGCCAATTTCAAATCCTCAGCATGTCAATTTATGCTGCATATTCTGTGCGGAAATGCTGCCTCTTTGGCAATGTTAAGTTGTGCTGCGGTTTGTATAGCAATTCCGCAGCAGGTGCACATAAAGTTCGCTTTAATCCATGCTTCATACTAAATCTGCATATGCGCAAAAAAAACTCACTATTTGCTGTGGATTTCTGTGACTGATTTACCTGCGTTTTTTTGAGATTGTGCCGCAGATTTTCTGTAGCAGAAAATCTGCAGCGTATCCTGCCTGTGATAACATATGATCAAATAAAGCGAGAAAATCAGGAACGTGACTTGAATAATTTTCAAGCAGAATACATAAATATAAAAAAAAGATAAAGCAGGTCCTGCTGGCACATGTAGTCCCAAATGTTTAGTTTTGTTAAAATATTGTCATGGAACTAAAACATAATTTGTGAATTTTATGTATTTTTCTCGGAAAACAAATAATTTACTGTCCCGCATAGTTTAGTGCATGCATATGGAAAGAAAAAGACTGTTTATAACCTCTGCTTGCCAAATTATAATTTTAAATAGACTGAAATGAGGTAAGCCTTTATAATTTACTGTCAAAACTTATCGAAATGATGTAGACATCAATAATTTCTATTGCCCTTTCTTATTAATCCATGTGTTGTAATCTTACTCTTGGCATAATAAACTTGAAGTTGCAATAATATATTTTTAGTATTCTTTGTGTGAACTGAACCCTCCTTCTGTAAAGTCAATTTATCTTTAGTTTTTTTAAGCTGTTCTTTTTTTTCATCAGAGCTTTGGCGAACTATAAAACGTCTTTGCTGCAGCTCTGCTGTCATTAATTATTAAATGTTTGGAAAAGTTGGGTGAATGCCAAGGTTCTCTTTTGTACTGTCTTAAATGTGAAATTATTTTTTTTTTTTATTATAGATTAGGTCTCTATAGAGGTTTTTCTAGATAAGTTTAGAGTTTCAATGGTCAATAGCTTTATATAAAGCAAAGTTTGCTACATTAACACTTGAATTTAACTCTTTGTAGTTTTTTTTTAGTGAAAAAGAAATCTGCCTTTGTGTGTAGTATAAAGCAGCAACCAATATTTTCAATAAAATAGCAAATATATCAGTAATGAAGAGTAAAAAAGGAAAATGATCAATTTGTGAAAATGTATTATATCTGTGTTAATATGTTATTACTCCGTAGTTTTCTACACCACAACTATTTTACATATACTTTTATACCTTTTTTTTATACTTTTATTTATAGATCAAACATAAATTTAAAGAGGCTCGGTCACCAGTTTATAACTGCCCTATCTTCTACCTAATCTAATAGGCGCTTTAATGTAGATAAGCAATGTGTTGTTTTTTTTTTAAACTTTTATTTTTGACAAAGTCATGAGCATTTTAAGTGTTATGCAAATTTGTTCTTAATTCCCAAGTGGGCGTTTTTTTCTCCTGACCATGTGGGCGTAGTAATGAGAAATGTATGATCCTGACCAATCAGCATCATACACTTCTCTTCATTCATGTCCAGCTTAATCCACAGCACAGTGTGATCTCGCGAGATCACGCTCTGTCACCTATTCCCGTAGTTCCTTCACACAGGCGACGGTAGAATGACCGGACATCGCTTCCAGGCTTATTAGATTAGGTAGAAGATAGGATGGTTATAAACTGGTGACAGAGCCTCTTTAATTTGCTTCTAGCTGTATTTTGTTGGCCATGCAGTGTTTCTGCTGTTTTATTTGTATTGTTTTATTCATAGATGACTGTAAATTGTTGTGCTATTGTGTTGTTTTTCATTGCTACTTGATTGTATTATAGAAATAGTTACAGACATAGTTACAGACATAGTTACAAAGTAAGTACGGTTGAAAAAAAAGACATATTCGGGCAAATTATATAATTTGTCTGCGTCTAGAATGTACTGAACAATTTCCTTTTAGAATAGTTGTTTGAACCTCTCTAAACACTGTAAAAAAAAGTTCCAAAAAGGTGAAGGGCTTATCGGAACAAGTGGCGTGGCTTAAAATGTGCTAAACGTCTGTCGCAAAATTCTGTCGCAAACTAAGCCAAACAGAACATGTTGTAGGGAGGAGAAAAGTGTCTACCAAGTCTAGCTAGATGGACCAAATTTATTACACACCATGTACAACTGTGATAAATTTGGTGCATCTTCTGACTGCCTGGTTGAAGTTTACACTGTCTAAAACTTACACAGTTTAGTAAATCTGCCCCATCAAGTTTAATAAAGGTATTAAAAAGGAAGTAAATTAAAAGACGGGGTATGAGTACACTTTAGAACGTTATTTTACCCCTGCTGATCCAGTGAAAGTAAAAAATACTTAAACCAATCTGCCCTTAAGAAAAAAATAGCTCCTGATCCCAAGTGGCGATCAGAATGGATCAATATTCAAAACAATAATTCTGTACATTTACATGTGTTGATATTATTAGGTGTTAAGAAATTATTAGAATGTTTTTTTAAACCAATAGTGAATTTACATATGCCGGCATTTACATGTCATACATATCAAAAGGACAAAGTCTACAAGGCATTACAGATAATTTTGTACATTCCCTTATAATTAAACAAAGTATTCTCCAGAAAGAGAAAGAAAGACAGTGGAAGGAGGATGATAAATTTTTCCAAGTCCCAGACCAGATCAGGTATATATATAGCGATACATATCTGTATCTAGTCCTTTTAAATTGCCATACTACACATAAGGGTACATATTTAAATTTCTATATTGGGAAACGTCTAAGCCAAAGATCCAAAATTAGGTTGAAAGCCTGTAATCATCCTTAACAGATAGCAAACAACCTTTCATATAATCAGTGTTTTGAGACCATTTCTATTAAGGCCCGTATAGAGGGCATCTGGCGATTTCCAATGTTTAGCAATAAGTACTTTAACAAAGAGCAAAAAAAGAGAGAAAAAGAGACACGGCGCTACATAGTGCAGATTAACATAATAATATAAGGGAGAGCAAGAAAGCAAAATATGTGCTCACCTTATAAGTGTCTGTACAATCAGGTACAACACTATTGTTGTGGAGGTACACCACTAATGTTGTGGAGGTACAATGTATGACAAGAACAGCTGCTGCCCGGTCCCATACGCAACAACCCAGAGGGTTTGCCAATGATAAGTAGATAAATATTAGAAAAAAGTGGGGGACCACAAAGGCGCTGCTAGTAATAAAAGTTCATGTTTAATAAGAGATAGAACAAATGTATAAGCGCTACGGCTTTCAATGCCGGACTGGTGTCTTCCTAAGGCGAATACAATACAAACAGTAGGCAGGGTTTATATACATATATATGCATATGCACAGCATATTACAATTATCCCAATTTAGAAAAAGAACTGCAAAGGAGGATGGGTCAAAAATTATGATTGAAATAAAAGAAAAAGAAAAAGACTCACCATGGGTGCTTAGCAAATTTTAAAAATTTTAAACACTCCTCTGGTGCATCACTTGGCCCTAGCTGTCTAGGCTCAAGCAAACTCAATCCACTAGTTCTATGATCCTTCCATGTACGTTCACGGCTGCTAGCTATCTGCTGTTTGCCATATACTCGGGGCTTCAGCGCGCCCCGCCGTATCTCTCAGATCAGCTGGGTGTGCATTCCCCATCCGGTCATTGCGCCACGCTCTGACCGTTGGTGACTCACATTCACCTACAGGAACTGACAGCAGTCCCGCCGCACAGGATAAATCGTCCTCGGTGTGGCATTTAGGTCTCAACTCTGAGTCTTTGCCGCTTTACCCCAAACCCAGTGTGCACACTGGGCTAGACTCTGCTGGAGAACATAGGCAATCTGCAAGCTGACACCGTGTTACCGCCTCTCGGCTGACAGCTGAGCACGGCCACCACAATTACTCACGTTCGCTTTGACAGCAGAGTCAATCCTGAGGACGGCTCTTTAACACCGTCTCTTGGCTGACAGCTGAGAGTGGTCTCACTTTCCAACCCGGTCGCTCCCCACGCTGCTGCTCTGGTCTGCAGGGACACCAGCGTGAGGGTGCGGTTGACCAACTGTTCACACTGCAATACTGTCATAACGCGGGGTCACTCACACATACCAGTTTGCACCACTGGACCTTTTAATCACATCATTTCTTTTTAATGCAAAATAATAAAAGTTACTGTAATGGCAGGAAGGAGGTGAAGGGAAAGTGAGCCCTAATCTACCCACCGCCCTGTCCCTGCCTACTTGCAACAACCCGCCCTAGGCGACGGGGTACAACTGGGCGGTCCCTACGCTGTCTAAGTGCACGGGAGAACAAATAGGGAACACGCAAGGGAAGGGGCAGTAGCCCACGGAACGCCGCGAGGAAACGGAGCGGTGAATGAGTAGTCAGGACCAGGATGAAGTGGAGTATACCAACATGAGCACGGAGAAGGAAGCAAGCCAGGGGCAAAGCGAAGCAGGTTAAGCGGAACTGCAGCAAGGCAGAAGCACGGCAGAAGCAGGCTGGAGCAAGCAGCAGTGGGGCCAGGAATCCAGAAGAATTACAAGCACTGAGGAAGAGAACACGGCAAGTAATAAAGGACAGGGGGCGGAGCTAACTCCGACTGACCAGGCCGCGATAGGCTCTCCCACTCCTGAGCCTGCCACCCTGATTGGTGGGAGACGGTGTCAGTCTAACAGGTCTGGCCTCAGGTGTGGATTGATTAATCCCAGGAGTATACCTAGACGTAGTACCTGGCAGATCCCTAACCGTTACATATAAATTTTTTCACAGACCACATTCTTTCCCTTTTTCCCATTCCCTGATCCATTTCAATTTAGATAACCAATATGTACACAAGCAGGAATCGTGTGAACTCCAAGAATATATATCTTTATATGTCTATAAAAGTCAAGGTAACACAAATAGCTATAACTATAGACTGAGGAGAACACACATATAACCCAATATGACCTGGTACTCCGACCATAGCATTACTAAGAAACCTATAGAGAAAAGAGGTCAAGTACGCTCAAGGTAATATGTGATAGAAAAAACTTCTTTATTAACAGATACAAAAAACAGGACAATTAAAAAATGAGTCATACAGTGTAAAGTTGGCGTCAGCCCATGTGGTATACAAATATTAATGGTAACACATGATGTAAAGAATGAGTAGCAAGACCCGGGATTAATACTGTTGTAATTTAGACAGTCTTGAATGCATTTGGCTATACGTAACACAGCATAAGTAAATGGCGCAGGAAAAGATCTTCAGGTTGAAACCACCATTATATGGGGGTTATAAACAGTGTAATCAAATATATGTGGCCAATACACATGGATGAAGTCATTCACATATGAGAAACACAGTTAGCAAATGTTATAGAGTGTAAGCCGTAAGTGTAATTGGTAGCACAATATGGTGTAGCTAAGGCAAATGCAGGTGAAAGTCAAAGATCTGGATCCTATTACCAACAGATAGCAAGATGCATGAGAAAGAAAGTAGTATTACGTACCCGGATTCATATGACCAACATGGGGGAGACGCCAGTCCTGACAGCGTCCGCGCACTTCCGCCTGGATGACGCGGTACCGGAAGTGGGGAGTAGCCATCTTGCTACCCCCGGCCTGTCGCCGAGTACCTCCGACATCACCCACTGACACCAATTACGGTCTAATCATGCCTATATTTAAGGGAGGGTCCCGCCGGGAAGACGCCATCCCCGGATGAAGGCATCAGCCGAAAACGCGCGTCGGGACTGGCGTCTCCCCCATGTTGGTCATATGAATCCGGGTACGTAATACTACTTTCTTTCTCATGCATCTGGCTATCTGTTGGTAATAGGATCCAGATCTTTGACTTTCACCTGCATTTGCCTTAGCTACACCATATTGTGCTACCAATTACACTTATGGCTTACACTCTATAACATTTGCTAACTGTGTTTCTCATATGTGAATGACTTCATCCATGTGTATTGGCCACATATATTTGATTACACTGTTTATAACCCCCATATAATGATGGTTTCAACCTGAAGATCTTTTCCTGCGCCATTTACTTATGCTGTGTTACGTATAGCCAAATGCATTCAAGACTGTCTAAATTACAACAGTATTAATTCCGGGTCTTGCTACTCATTCTTTACATCATGTGTTACCATTAATATTTGTATACCACATGGGCTGACGCCAACTTTACACTGTATGACTCATTTTTTAATTGTCCTGTTTTTTGTATCTGTTAATAAAGACGTTTTTTCTATCACATATTACCTTGAGCGTACTTGACCTCTTTTCTCTATAGGTTTCTCCATTTCAATTTAGCCTGGTGGTGTACACCAATGTGGTCTCCTTGACACGACATAATCTTGTGTGATAGGCGATCTTCACCAATATAGAACAAATGTATAAGCGCTACGGGTTTCAACGCCGGACTGGTGTCTTCCTAAGGCGAATACAATACAAACAGTAGGCAGGGTTTATATACATATATATGCATATGCACAGCATATTACAATTATCCCAATTTAGAAAAAGAACCGCCAAGGAGGATGGGTCAAAGATCAAAGATCAGTTGTTACATCACAAAAAACGCAACGGCCGTGCAACACACAAGTTCAATAGATCGAGGAAATATAAATACAATTAAAAATGCAAATGTTAACGTAATTTAGCATAAGTGAATAAGATTAAAAAGATGATACAAAAAACGGCAATACCGGAAAATGTAAGATGAACCGAGTAATAGAAGGGACGGTAATTAAAACAACATTAAAATGTAGCAAATATATACAATTAGGAACTACTAAGGGTAAAATTATGATTGAAATAAAAGAAAAAGACTCACCAATAGAAGAAAGGTGACAGGCGAAAAAGGGAAGCCAGATACTAATGAAAGGGTAGTGTCACTGTCGTCAAGGATACCACTGACACTACGGTGGCCGAGGAAGACCAGAAAGAAAGCATGGAACGCAACATGACACGCAAAGGAGAAAAATTGCGTGCACAGAGAGAATGTGAAGAACAGAAACGATGGGGGAACAAATGAAAGAAACAACAAAACGGTAAGTAATTATAATAGAATAATATAATCAGAATGTTAATAAGATTAATTTGTACGTAAAAAAACAATAATATGATAATTGTATAAAAATAGAAAGGAAACGTGTAGATAATACTAATCGAGTGCAGACTCAGTTAAATCATTCAGGCCATTAGGGTGCAAAGTCCCCAGTTTGTAAATCCAGACGTTTTCCCTCTGTTTTAGTCTTATGAATCTGTCAGATATATCTGAAGAGATACTTTCTATGGAAATAACTGTAATATCCTCAAAATTGCACTCATGTTTAATAGCACAATGACTGGAAACACTCTGCTTAACCCCTTCAGGACTGAGCCTGTTTTGGCCTTCAGGACGAAGCCGATTTTTCAAATCTGACATGTGTCACTTTATGTGGTAATTACTCCGGAATGCTTTTACCTATCAAAGTGATTCTGAGATTGTTTTCTCGTGACATATTGTACTTTATGTTGGGGGAAAAATTTGGTCGATAAATTCAATATTTATTTGTAAAAAAAACACCAAGATTTAGAGAAAATTAGCAAAAATTTGCATTTTTCTAAATTTAAATGTATCTACTTGTAAAACAGATAGTAATACCACACAAAATACTTACTAGTTTATATTTTCCATATGTCTACTTTATGTTTGCATTGTTTTTTGAACATTCTTTTATTTTTCTAGGACGTTACAAGGCTTAGAACTTTAGCAGCAATTTCTCATATTTTCAAGAAAATTTCAAAAGCCTATTTTTTCAGCGACCAGTTCAGTTCTAAAGTGGCTTTGAGGGCCGTATATATTAGAAAGTCCCCATAAATCACCCCATTTTAAAAACTGCACCCCTCAAAGTATTCAAAACAGCATTCAGAAAGTGTTTTAACCCTTTAGGCATTTCACAGAAATTAAAGCAAAGTAGAGATGAAATTTACAAATGTAATTATTTTTGGGGGAAAATTCATTTGTAATAATTTTTTTCTGTACCATAGAAGGTTTTACCCAAGAAATGCAAATCAATATTTATTGCCCAGATTCTGCAGTTTTTAGAAATATCCCACATGTGGTCCTAGTGCGGTAATGGATTGAAACACCGACCTCAGAAGCAAAGGAGCACTGTAAAGGATCTGCCAGACACAGCTTCTGTGTCGACGCCCGTGGGTAATCAGTCTGCACCTGCTCCTAAGTCTGAGAGAGTGACACAATCTTCTACCAGTCAGGCTGGGAGGCTGAGGAGTGGGAGAGCCTATCACAGCCTGGCCAGACGGAGCTAGCTCCCGCCCTCTGTCTATTTATACGTGCATTTCCTGCTCCTCCTTTGCCTGTGATTATTTTCTGTTTCCTGACTCTGCTGCTCCTGCTATGATTATTGACCTTGCTTCATTTTTGACCCTGGCTTTACTGACTACGCTCCTGCTCTGCGATTTGTACCTCGTGCACTCCTGGTATGACTCGGCTCGTTCACTACTCTTGTTGCTCACTGTGTTGTCGTGGGCATCTGCCCCTTTTCCCTTAGCTTCTTTGTACCCTTGTCTGTTTGTCTGTCGTGCACTTATTGAGCATAGGGACCGTCGCCCAGTTGTACGCCGTTGCCTAGGACGGGCCGTTGCAAGTAGGCAGGGACTGAGTGGCGGGTAGATTAGGGCTCACCTGTCTGTCTCCCTACCCCGTCATTACATAATCACAGGCCCATATACCTTTTCTACTCTGGTCCCTGACACAACTATGGACCCCCTTGAGACCCTGGCTCAGCAAATGCAGGGCCTCTCCCTACAGGTCCAAGCCCTGGCTCAGAAGGGCAACCAGCATGATGCTACCCTGGTAGTGCCCCAACCTCACCTCTTGAACCCCAGCTCAAAATGCCTGACCGGTTCTCAGGGGACCGGAAGACTTTTTTCTCCTTTCGGGAGAGTTGTAGGCTCTATTTACGTTTAAAGCCCCACTCCTCAGGTTCTGAGAGCCAGCGAGTGGGTATAATTATGTCCCGGCTCCAGGACGGGCCCCAAGAATGGGCCTTCTCCTTGGCTCCTGACACCCCTGAACTTTCCTCTGTTGATTTTTTATTTTCCACTCTCTGGCTCATATATGACGAGACTGACAAGACTGCCTTTGCCGAGAGTCAGCTGGTGACCTTACGTCAGGGTAAGAGACCCGTTGAGGAGTACTGTTCTGACTTTAGGAAGTGGTGTGTAGCTTCTCGGTGGAATGACCCTGCCTTGAGGTGCCAGTTTAGATTGGGTCTGTCGAACGCCCTGAAAGACCTGTTAGTTAGCTATCCCTCTTCTGACTCCCTAGATCAGGTTATGGCTTTAGCGGTATGTCTTGACTGACGTCTCAGGGAACGACGACTGGAACATTTTTGTGCCTTCCCCTCTGACCCCCCCATGATGGCTCCCGAGGTTCCGTTGCTTCGTTCTTCCATGGAAAACTCGGATGAACCTATGCAACTCGAGGCCTCCGTCTCTCCCCAACAACGTAGAGAGAGTCCCGCAGGAAGAATGGTCTTTGCTTCTACTGTGGGGATGACAAGCATCAAGTGAACAACTGTCCTAGGCGTAAGAATAAGCAGACGGAAAACTTCCGCGCCTAAGTGTCCATCAGGGAGGTCATTTGGGCGCACAGGTATTTCCCGTATACAGTGAAGGAAATAAGTATTTGATCCCTTGCTCATTTTGTAAGTTTGCCCACTGTCAAAGAAATGAACAGTCTAGAATTTTTAGGCTAGGTTAATTTTACCAGTGAGAGATAGATTATATATAAAAAAAAAACTGAAAATCACATTGTCAAAATTATATATATTTATTTGCATTGTGCACAGAGAAATAAGTATTTGATCCCCTACCAACCATTAAGAGTTCAGCCTCCTCCAGACCAGTTACACGCTCCAAATCAACTTGGTGCCTGCATTAAAGACAGCTGTTTTAAATGGTCACCTGTATAAAAGACTCCTGTCCACAGACTCAATGAATCAGTCTGACTCTAACCTCTACAACATGGGCAAGACCAAAGAGCTTTCTAAGGATGTCAGGGACAAGATCATAGACCTGCACAAGGCTGGAATGGGCTACAAAACCATAAGTAAGACGCTGGGTGACAAGGAGACAACTGTTGGTGCAATAGTAAGAAAATGGAAGACATATAAAATGACTGTCAATCGACATCGATCTGGGGCTCCATTCAAAATCTCACCTCGTGGGGTATCCTTGATCCTGAGGAAGGTGAGAGCTCAGCCGAAAACTACACGGGGGAACTTGTTAATGATCTCAAGGCAGCTGGGACCACAGTCACCAAGAAAACCATTGGTAACACATTACGCCGTAATGGATTAAAATCCTGCAGTGCCCGCAAGGTCCCCCTGCTCAAGAAGGCACATGTACAGGCCCGTCTGAAGTTTGCAAATGAACATCTGGATGATTCTGAGAGTGATTGGGAGAAGGTGCTGTGGTCATATAAGATTAAAATTGAGCTATTTGCCATTAACTCAACTCGCCGTGTTTGGAGGAAGAGAAATGCTGCCTATGACCCAAAGAACACTGTCCCCACTGTCAAGCATGGAGGTGGAAACATTATGTTTTGGGGGTGTTTCTCTCCTAAGGGCACAGGACTACTTCACCGCATCAATGGGAGAATGGATGGAGCCATGTACCGTCAAATCCTGAGTGACAACCTCCTTCCCTCCACCAGGACATTAAAAATGGCTCGTGGCTGGGTATTCCAGCACGACAACGACCCGAAACATACAGCCAAGGCAACAAAGGAGTGGCTCAAAAAGAAGCACATTAAGGTCATGGAGTGGCCTAGCCAGTCTCCAGACCTTAATCCCATCGAAAACTTATGGAGGGAGCTGAAGATCCGAGTTGCCAAGCGACAGCCTCGAAATCTTAATGATTTACAGATGATCTGCAAAGAGGAGTGGGCCAAAATTCAATCTAACATGTGTGCAAACCTCAATCATCAACTACTAAAAATGTCTGACTGCTGTGCTTGCCAACAAGGGTTTTGCCACCAAGTATTAAGTCTTGTTTGCCAAAAGGATCAAATACTTATTTCTCTGTGCACAATGCAAATATATATAATTTTGACAATGTGATTTATTTATTTTTTTACTTAATCTATCTCTCACTGGTAAAATTAACCTTGCCTAAAAATTCTAGACTGTTCATGCTTTGACAGTGGGCAAACTTACAAAATCAGCAAGGGATCAAATACTTATTTCCTTCACTGTATATAGTTACAGGGAAGGGATTGGGAAAAGTAGTGTGATATAATAGAATATGAAAAATAGAAAAATAATAAACGCTTTAGTAATAATTAATTAAAAAAGAACGATGTTAAATGATGGTTGTTTAGTGCCAATGTCCCCTTACTTGGCACCAATGACAAATGATGTCTAAAATAATCTTACTCCTTAACAGAATAAATTAGATAGCCTAACCTACATAGGGCAAATAACCATTGTGGTTGTAATGTGGGTTTGACCTAACCTTCTGAACAGAACTAGTCTGCTAACACAAAAATTAATATGAGAATATCTAGTGGTAGGTGTAAACTACCTAGAATATCAACATAATGTATCACTCATAAGGGGCTATATAGATGCCCTCTATTGTAAAGGGAATGACGACTTGTGTTATGAAGCAATTGCAAAGGACACAAGACTTAATGTACTCCATACTAAAGATTCCTTCAACGGGCTGTCATTAAAGCTAGATCAGCGATAACAACATGATCATGAATAACGCTGCATGCAAAAAGATTTGCGTAAAAACAGAAACGGCATAGCTGGGTTGCGATGCCGTGCAAGGTCAGGTCTGCAAGAAAAGTAAATATGAGTTAAAGGGAATGTGTCGCTTAAAAATTTTTTGTTTTGTTTTTTAATTAAACAGTTAGTATTTAAAATGATTACACATTATCCTATTTTTTTTAATTTTTTCACAAGTCAGGAAATATTATAAATTAGATTCTAATTTACAACATTTCCCTGTGCTGGTCACTAGAGGGAGCAATTCCCCAAATTGCAGCATTGGCATGTGGTAAAGCAACCTCATTGCTTTATGCTGCAATATTGGAGAAGACACACTCGCTCTAGTGTGCTCAAACAATCCCCCTCCTTTATCCTGGCTAGTGCCAGGAGAAAGGAGGATGTTGAATGGTCAAACCTCCTACACTGTGTGCCGCCATTCTTTGAGCGAATGCACAGTGTAGGAGGATTAGATACAGTGGTAATCACACAGTATAACACGAACATACACAAACATAACTTACCTGCTCCTGTCGCCGCCGCTGCCGCCGCTCCCTCCACTCCCTCCGCTCCTAGTCCTTGCTTCTGAACATATGGACGGAAGCCGCGACCGGAAGTAGTCATCTTACTGTCCGGCCGCGGCTTCTGGTCCACATGAAAATGGCGCCGGATGTCGCTCGGCCGAAGACCTTCCTTTTGGACTGTGTGGGAGCGGCGCATGCGGTGTTACCACACAGACAGCGTACGATATAGTGAATGGAACGGCTCCCGTTCGCATTCACTATGGGGATGTATGTGCCGTATTCCATCTCTGTATGTGTCGTTAATCGACACATACAGAGATATAAAAAAATGTCAGCCCCCATAGAGAAGTAAAAGACAGAAAAAAGAAAAAAGTAAAACACAGAAACACAAATAAATAAAGTGTATTTTAATAACATAATAAAAGCAAAAACATATAATTTTTTTTATTTCGCGACACCTTCCCTTTAAACCGCGGTCAGCTGTCTGAGTGCTGTAGCACATCCAACACAGCCCAGTGCGGTCCCTGCGTGCACACTGAAATTATATACACTACCGTTCAAAAGTTTGGGGTCACCGAGACAATTTTGTGTGTTCCATGAAAACTCACACTTATATTTATCAAATGAGTTGCAAAATGACTAGAAAATATAGTCAAGACATTGACAAGGTTAGAAATAATGATTTTTATTTGAAATAATAATTTTCTCCTTCAAACTTTGCTTTCGTCAAAGAATGCTCCATTTGCAGCAATTACAGCATTGCAGACCTTTGGCATTCTAGCTGTTAATTTGCTGAGGTAATCGGGAGAAATTTCACCCCATGCTTGCAGAAGGCCCTCCCACAAGTTAGATTGGCTTGATGGGCACTTCTTGCGTACCATACGGTCAAGCTGCTCCCACAACAGCTCTATGGGGTTGAGATCTGCTGACTGCGCTAGCCACTTCATTACAGATAGAATACCAGCTGCCTGCTTCTTCCCTAAATAGTTCTTGCATAATTTGGAGGTGTGCTTTGTGTCATTGTCCTGTTGTAGGATGAAATTGCCTCCAATCAAGCGCTGTCCACAGGGTATAGCTTGGCGTTGCAAAATGGAGTAATAGCCTTCCTTATTCAAAATCCCTTTTACCTTGTACAAATCTCCCACTTTACCAGCACCAAAGCAACCCCAGACCATCACATTACCTCCACCATGCTTGACAGATGACGTCAGGCACACTTCCAGCATCTTTTCAGTTGTTCTGCGTCTCACAAATGTTCTTCTGTGTGATCCAAACACCTCAAACTTCGATTCGTCTGTCCATAACACTTTTTTCCAATCTTCCTCTGTCCAATGTCTGCGTGCTTTTGCCCATATTAATCTTTTCCTTTTATTAGCCAATCTCAGATATGGCTTTTTCTTTGCCACTCTGCCCTGAAGGCCAGCATCCCGGAGTCGCCTCTTCACTGTAGACGTTGACACTGGCGTTATGCGGGTACTATTTAATGAAGCTGCCAGTTGAGGACCTGTGAGGTGTCTATTTCTCAAACTAGAGACTCTAATGTACTTGTCTTGATGCTCAGTTTTGCAGTGGGGCCCACTTCTCTTTCTACTCTGGTTAGAGCCTGTTTGTGCTGTCCTCTGAAGGGAGTAGTACACACCGTTGTAGGAAATCTTTAGTTTCTTGGCAATTTCTCGCATAGAATAGCCTTCATTTCTAAGAACAAGAATAGACTGTCGAGTTTCACATGAAAGCTCTCTTTTTCTAGCCATTTTGAGAGGTTAATCGAACCCACAAATGTAATGCTCCAGATTCTCAACTAGCTCAAAGGAAGGTCAGTTTTATAGCTCCTCTAAACAGCAAAACTGTTTACAGCAGTGCTAACATAATTGCACAAGGGTTTTCAAGTGTTTTCTAATCATCCATTAGCCTTCTAACACAGTTAGCAAACACAATGTACGATTAGAACACTGGAGTGATGGTTGCTGGAAATGGGCCTCTATACACCTATGTAGATATTGCATTAAAAAACAGACGTTTGCAGCTAGAATAGTCATTTAGCACATTAACAATGTATAGAGTGTATTTCTGATTAATTTACTGTTATCTTCATTGAAAAAAACTGTGCTTTTCTTTCAAAAATAAGGAAATTTCTAAGTGACCCTAAACTTTTGAACGGTAGTGTATATGCCCTCAATCCCATAATAAATAATAACTAATGTTTGGAACTAATGCAGAGGACACTTATCTTAATGAGCTCAATACTAAAGGTTCCTTCATCAGGCTTTAAATAAAGCCCAGAGGTGGAGGAACCCGTTAGATCAATGGTAGCGACATGATCTTAAAGGAACAGTGTCACCAATTTTTTTTTTTTAATATCAGTTTTATGTTAGGGTTTTATTAAAAACGTTTATATTTATTTGTGTATTTGTGTGTTACTTTTTTCTATTTTTACACTTTTTCTTCCCTATGGGGGCTGCCATTTTTTTTTTCCATTTCTGTATGAGTCGATTAACGACACATACAGACATGGAATACGGCAGCTCCAGTTCCATAGGGACTGCGAACGGGGCCCATTCCATCCACTTTGGTGTACGCCGTGTGTGTGGGAACGGCGCACCCACACAGTCCGATTTGAAATTCGCGCCGTCCGGCGCCATTTTCCTATGGACCGGAAGTCGCGGCCGGGCAGTAAGATTACTACTTCCGGTCGCGGCTTCCGGACTTGTGCACATGGAGCAGCGGCAGCAGACGGAGCGGACGGACCGGAGGGAGCGGCGGCGACTGGAGCAGGTAAGTGATTTCTATGTATGTGCGTGTTTCAGTGTGTTTTACTAGTGTATGTAAACATTCTACACTGTGTGTTAGCTCAAAAAATGGCGACACACAGTGTAGGAGGTTAGACCGTTCAAACCCCTCGTTTCTCCCGGCACTAGCCAGGATAAAGGAGGGGGGGATTCTGAGAGCTCACTAGAGCGAGGGATTTTTTCCCAATTTTGCAGCATAAAGCAATGTGGTTGCTTTACCACATGCAATGCTGCAATTTTGAGAATTGCTCTATCTAGTGACCAGTGCTGGGAAATATTATAATATTTCCTGACTCGTGGAAAAAAAAAAAAATTTAGAACAATGTTTAATCACCTATACACTAACTGTTTAACTAAAAAAAAAACAAAAACATGTTTTTCTGGCAACACATTCCCTTTAAGTAACGCTACATGCAAAGAGATTTGCATAGAGACAGACACGGCATAGCTGAGTTACGATGCCGCACGAGGTCAGGTCTGCAAGGAGAGAGAATAAGAGGTGAGCCGTGCATCGGCACATCTAACAGAGCCCAGCACGGTCCCTCCCTTTACACAGGGATTGAACAAGTGACCGCACAATCAGTGTGCACTCACAGCGGTCGCTAGTCCCTAACTAAGGCAGATATTCTGCCTGAGAGATGAGGTAACAAGCTGATGTTGCATAGTACGCAGTAGTGTTTAAGCATGAAACATTGTTATTATATTAAAACACCCGATGCGCATTTCGCCGGTACTTCCGGCTTCTTTCAGGGGTGGTGGCCGCCAAACAAACGGACTTGAAATAGGTAAAAAAATCCCAATAGAGGGCATTTATATAGCCCCTTATGAGTGATACATTATGTTGATATTCTAGGTAGCTTACACCTACCACTAGATATTCTCATATTAATTGTGTGTTAGCAGACTAGTTCTGTTCAGAAGGTTAGGTCAAACCCACATTACAACCACAATGGTTATTTGCCCTATGTAGGTTAGGCTATCTAATTTATTCTGTTATGGAGTAAGATTATCTTAGACATAATTTGTCATTGGTGCCAAGTAAGGGGACATTGACACTAAGCAACCGTCATTTAACATTGTTCTTTTTTTAATTAACTAATTATTCATAAAGCATTTATTATTTTTCTTTCTATTCTATTATATCACACTACTTTTCCCAATTCCTTCCCTGTAACTATACATATATAAAATATACAAGAACGCACTTGAAGCAACCCTCTGTTCTCTGGACAAAATGCTAAATGTGATGGGGTATGCTGTTGCTACGCCGTTTGAGTGTCCCCTCTGTGTTGTCTCAAAATGACACTCCCTCGGTTTATGGATTGGACAGAACTGATCATGTGAGCAGTTCTGGCCAATCTGAAAACAGTGGGAGTGTCTCAGACCCATAGTCTAAGAAGCGCTACAGCTATTTTGGGACAGTACAGAGGGGACCCTAAAACAGTGGATCCACGGCATAGGGGGGTAACTGAAGGGCACCAGATAATATTACTCCATATACCCCATCATATTTTAAATGTTGTCCCTGCATTAGAGGGCTGCTTTAATGTTCCCTCTTAGGGTTGGAATTCTCTCCTACACCCTTACACATACAGAGCATGCCATATTTTTTTTTTCATATGGATTCCATATAAATTCAATGAAAATAAACCTTCATATGCCTCTGTATGAAATTGTAGGTATATAAAGGTATAGTAAGGGCCCAAACACTTGTAGGGCCAGTGTATTATGGATCTCTACAACTTGGGGGTTGTACAGGGTCTTAATACAGCCATGTGCATTAACACTCATCAGCCTAATTTACTGCCAAACTAATGACTACGATCTATACACAAAGCTTGATAATGCAAGGATAGTAACACCATTCAATTGTCAAGTGGACAAAGGAGTTTACTTTTCTTATTCTATACGTCTTAGTAGGGATCCTACTTTATATCTAGGAATATACAGGGGCATCAAAATATTATGGTAACCTGTTATTTATATTTTTAGTTAACCATTTTACAATGCTTACTTAACTGATGTAAAGATATATCTTGCCTAATATAATTTTTTAGAACTGTCTAAGCAGTAGATTAAGGAATCAAATCAAATCAAAGGTGCTAATTAAGATTTGGAAAAAGATGAACATTAGATGGTGCAAATGTAAGAGTGTGGGGAACAATCCCTAACACTTAAAGGGTACTTTGTTGCATATTTTATATATTTGTATATAGAGGCCAGACTATGTTTTGTTTATTTATGCACTGTGCCTTGAAGTGCTGTGTTTTGCGCTGTTTTCTTCCCCCAGGTGGCATTCCCTGAGGCGAATGGCTTGTAATGTTGTGTTGTGCTGCTGTTTATTGTTCTGTAACTTTACTTTTATCTATGGCAGGTGTGGAGGATGATGGCTGGCTCGCTGGTGTTTTAAATTATTTAGCGCTGGAATAAGTGTCCCAGACGCCATCTTGGGTAATGTTGTGCCTCTTCACAACTGTTTCAGAAACTCCTTTAAAGCATGTACAGTACTTCCATTGAATATATCTGATAACTCCTTGTGTTGCAACAAGACCCAATGTTCCTTTAACTGGCCAGAAACTGACATTTAATATCTGAGGGCCACCCTCACAACCCCTAATCCTCATTATGCAAGCATAACTATGTACATCTTCTTAAATCCATTGAACAAGACCTAATGACCTATAGTAAACACAATATTTTGTGGGTGGGCAGGATCGCCACCTTTCAGATGATGACGCTATCCAAAAAATTACATTTGCTAAGTACACTTCCAATCACGCTACCCAGCAGATTCTTTCAAAAAATTAGAAAAGACTGAGAAGGGAATCTCTTTTATTAGTGAAAAATAAAGGTATGGGAGAATTAGGACTGCCTGCTATTATTACTATGGAGCATCCACTCTATTTTCTCTGAAAGAGTGGTGGATAATGAAGTAAGACAAATAATGGGTCAACATAGAAAATAGATCTACTCCAAATCGTAACTTAACCCCTTAGTGTCTAAGCCTGTTTTAGCCTTCAGGACAAAGCCGATTTTTGCAAATCTGACATGTGTTACTTTATGTGGTAATAACTCCAGAATGTTTTTGCATATCCAAGCGATTCTGAGATTGTTTTCTCGAGACATGTTGTACTTTATGATACTGAAAAAATCTGGTCGTTAAATTCAATATTTATTTGTAAAAAATACCACAATTTAGAGAAAATTTGCAAAAATATGCATTTTTCTAAAAGGTAATGTATCTGCTTGTAAAACAGATCGTGATACCACACAAAATATTTACTATTTAACATTTCCTATATGTCTACTTTATGTTTGCACCATTTTTTTAACATTATTTTATTTTTCTAGGACGTTACAAGGCTTAGAACTTTAGCTGCAATTTCTCGCATTTTCAAGAAAATTTCAAAAGGCTATTTTTTCAGGGACCAGTTCAGTTCTGAAGTGGCTTTGAGGGCCTTATATATTAGAAAGTCCCCATAAATCACCCCATTTTAAAAACTGCACACCTCAAAGTATTCAAAACAGCATTCCGAAATTATTTTAACCCTTTAGGCATTTCACAGGAAATAAAGCAAAGTAGAGGTGAAATTTACAAATTTCAATTTTTTTTTACGAAATTCATTTGTAATACTGTTTTTTTCTGTACCACAGATGGTTTTACCCAAGGAACGCAACTCAATACTTATTGCCCAGATTCTGCAGTTTTTATAAATATCCCACATGTGGCCCTAGTGTAGTAATGGACTGAAACACCGTCCTCAGAAGCAAAGGAGCACCTAGTGGATTTTGGGGCCTTATTTTATTAGAATATATTTTAGGCACCATGTCAGATTTGAAGAGGTCTTGTGGTGCCAAAACAGTGGAAACCCCCCAAAAGTGACCCTATTTTGGAAACTACACCCCTCAAGGAATTTTTCAAGAGGTATAGCTAGCATTTTTAGCCCACAGGTTTTTTGCTAAATTTATTGGAACTGGTCTGTGAAAATGAAAATCTACTTTTTTTTCTGAAAAAACATAGGATTTTTTAGTTTTTACAAGGAATAAAGGAGAAAAAGCGCCCCAACATTTGTAAAGCAATGTCTCCTGATTACAGTAATACCACATATGGTAATAAACTGCTGTTTGGACACATGGCAGGGCTCAGGAGGGAACGAGGGCCATTTGGATTTTGGAGCGCAGATTTTGCTGGAATGGTTTTCGGTGCCATGTCGTGTTTGCAAAGCCCTGGAGGGACCATAACAGTGGAAACTCCCCAAAAGTGACCCCATTTTGGAAACTAAACCCCTCAAGGAGTTTTTTTAGGGGTATAGTTAGCATTTTGACCCTACACGGTTTTTGCTGAATTTATGGGAATTATGCAGTGAAATTGAAAATCTAAATTTTTTCTAATAAAAGGTCGTTTTAGCTCAGATTTTTCAATTTTCACAAAAGATAAAGGAGGAAACGAACCCCAAAATTTGTAAAGCAAACTCTTCTGAGTACGGCAATACCCCATACGTGGTAATAAACTGCAGTTTGGACCCACAGCAAGGCTCAGAAGGAAAGGAACACCATTTGGCTTTTGGAGCTCAAATTTTGCTTGATTGTTTTTCAGGTGCCATGTTTCATTTGCAAAGACCTTGAGAGGCCAAAACAGTAGAAACCCCACAAAAGTGACCCCATTTGGAAAACTGCACCCCTCAAGGAATCTATCTATGGGTATAGTGAGCAATTAGACCCCACAGGTCTTTTGCAGAATTTATTGAAATTAGGCTGTGAAAATGAAAATCTACATTTTGTTCCACTAAATTGAAGAATGTCTTCATTTTCACAAGGGATACTGGAGAAAAAGAACCCCAATATTTGAAAATCAATTTCTCCCGATTACGGTAATACCCCACATGTGGTCGTAAACTGCTGTTTGGAGACACGGCAGGGCTCAGAATGGCAGGAGCACGATTTGTCATGCAGATTTTGCTGTATTGGTTTTTGGGCGCCATGTCGCATATGCAAAATCCCTGAGGTACCAGAGTACAGTGGAAGCCCCAAGAAGTGACCCCATTTTGGAAACTGCACCCCTCAAGGCGTTTATCATTTGCCTGCACAAGACAGGGCTCAGAAGTGAAGAGCACCATGCGCATTTAAGGTCTATTTTGGTGATTTTTCACAGCATCGGCCCACAATTGAAGGGCTCGGAAGTCAAATAGTAAAACAAACACCCCAAGTAGTGACCACCATATTGGAAACTACAACTCCTTAGGGCATTTTAAGGGGTGTAGTGAGCATTTTGACCCCACAGGTGATTTTACATTAGAAATTAGTGCCCAGTGGATGATGCAAAGTGAAAATTGCAATTTTCCACTGATATGCCATTTTAGTGCACAATATGTTGTACCCAGTTTGTGGCACTGAAGACAAATACCTCATAAAACGTTAAGCGGGTTCTCCCGGGTATGGCAATGCCAGATCTGTGGACGTAAACTGCTGTTTGGGCACGCTGCAGGGCTCAGAAGGGAGGGAGCGCCATTTGGCTTTTGGAGCGCAGATTTTGCTTGGTAACTGTTCTGTTTGGGGTTTTGCTGGTATTTCGGTTTATAATGTGGGGGTATATGTAATCTCTGAGGAGTACATCAGGGCATAATAAGAGGGTATAATAATGTGGCAAATAAATAATAATCTGCAGATGTGTGGCCAGTGTCGCACTGATAAATGGCGCCCGATCTTATCCGCTTTTGGAACACTCTGCACATTTTTCATCGCCATAATCTGAGAACCAGAGCCGTGCCGTGTGAGGGCTTATTTGTTGCGGGACAATCTGTAGTTTTCATTGGTACCATTTTGGGGTACGTGCGATTTTTTTTTAATCACTTTTTATTCCATTTTTTTGACAAGCAGGGGGACCAAAAACCATCAATTCTGCCAATGTTTTTTTTTTTTTTTTACGGTGTTCACCCTGGGCGATAAATGATATTTTACTTTATTATGCGGGTCGATATGATTACAGCGATACCATATGTATATAGGGTTTTTTATGTTTTGCAGCGTTTGCACAAAAAAAAATCTGCCTCCGATACCGAGCAATAGGATAGATTCTGCCTCCGATACCGAGCAATATTAAAGATCTTTCATGACAATGGCACTACAAACATTTTAGAGGACTCGAAAAAAGCTATGAAAATTATCGAAGAAAAATATAGAACAAGTTTTGTTTCCCTCACTTTCCTTGTTTTGTTTATTTATTTTGCTCAAAAATAAATTTAGGGGTGAAGTCTTGAAATAGTACACATATGTTAGAGTTGGTAATAAATTAAACAGCTCTAAGAAGTGTAATGGGAAGGGGCAGTTAGGGTATGGGGAGGGAGAGGTAAATAATGATCATCAGAGCACTGGGTATTTGTGGTTAACCCCTTAATGACCAGCCTATTTTAGACCTTAATGACAAAGCCATTTTTTACGGTTTTCCATCGTCTCATTCAAAGAGTTATACAGTTTTTATTTTTGCGACGACATAGCTGTATAAGGTCTTGTTTTTTGTGGGACAAGATGTAATTTTTAATAGCACCATTTTGGGGTACATAGAATTTATTGATTAACTTTTATTAACTTTTCTTTGGGGGGGGGGGTGATAGAAAAACAACATAAATTTTGCCACACTTTTTTCCGTCCTAAATTTACACCATTTACCGTGTGGTATAAATAACACAATAACTTTATTCAGTGGGTTGTTGCGATTGCAACAATACCAAATTTGTATAGTTTTTGTATGTTTTACTACTTTTACACAGTGAGAACACTTTTTTTTCAAAATTATTTGTTTTTGTGTCTCCATATTTAAAGAGCCGTAATGTTTTTGTTTTTTTTTGCCGACGACTTGTAGTTTTTATTGGTACCATTTTGGAGTAGATGCGACTTTTTGATCACTTTTTATCACATTTTTTTTTAAGGCTGGATTAAAAGAAAACAGCATGTTTTTTTTATTTTATTTTTTACGACGTTCACCGTGCGGGTTAAATTATGTAATAAGTTTATAGTTGGGGCCATTACGGACGCGGCAATACCAAATATGTGTAACTTTTTTACTTTATTTGTTAATAATAAAGCAGTTTGTAAGGGGGAAAAGTGGGTTTTTCATTTTTTTTTCAACTTTTTTTTTTTCACTTTTTATTAAACTCTTTTTTAAACTTTTTTACTAGTCCCACTAGGGGACTTCACTATGTGATTATCCGATCAAATTTATAATACACTGCAATACTTCTGTATTGCAGTGTATTACTGCCTGTCTGTGTAAAACTAACAGGCATCTGCTAGGTGATTTCAGATCACTCTTCAGTAGGAATATCTTTCAAATTATTTATTCCATATAACACTGCAGTGAATTGACATATCTGTCATCTACAGTATCTTAAATGCTAAGTATTTCATTTCATCTTTAAAAAAATGCTATGAGGATTATAACAATACTACTGTAATGAGCCAGAGACAATCCCATACTAGACTGGGAGACTTTTAAGGCGGTACTAAGGGGAAATATCTTATCATATATAGTCAGTAAAGAAAAGCTACTATAATAATTATTGGAAGTCAAGTAATAATTATGGAAAAACCTATTATGATAATAAAAGGAATTCTACTGAATCCAATGGAATTCAAGCATTATAAATATTTTAATAAAGCAGGGAAACTGCTAGCAGAGTTAATTATGAAAAGTAGACATGGAAACACCATACCTGCTATTAGAGATGAATAGTGTTATCTAAACTGACCCTAAGGCTCCTTTCACACTACCGTTATAGTATGCTTATCTCTCTTCCGTCGGAGGAAGAGATGAACTAGAGTCCATGGTAATTATTTTGTTTCAGATGCTTTCCCTTTGCCTCCGTTCGCTATGCTCAAATATTTTTTTCACGGAAACAAAAGTGCTGCAGACTGCACCTTTGCTTCCGCAAAAGAACGGAAACTTAGTGTACGGAGGCAAACGGAAAGCATCCGAAACAAAATAATTACTATTGAAATCAATCGAAATTCTAACGGAAGCAATGCTTTGCGAGGGAAGAGTGCTAAACGTACTATAACGGTAGTGTGAATTTAGTCTGAAAAAGTGAAGTGGGTTTTACCATTTTTAAAGATCATTATATTGTAAGCATGCCGAGGATACAGAAAGGGATAGGGTATTCCTTTCCCGCCTCAGCCTTGTTGAATCAAGACGTAAATTAATTATCAAAGATACAGGCCAAAAGATTGGCGAAGATAATGCCAAATTTAATTGAAGGGAATAGGACAACTCCTGGACATGTGCAGTCCTATGCTGCTGCTTGCAGGGTGTGTGACTAGCTGAGCAAAAAAAAAAATAGTTCTCACTGTCCTTTCATACATCAAGGCATTATAAATCATGTACATTTGTGCTCAACCCCTGATCAATCAAAAAAAAAAACTTTGCCAGCAGAAGAGGATCAGTTTTCTATTTAGCCACCACTGCATCACAAAGTGTAACATTATCTCATCGCATCTCCCAGGTCTGTATAGTACAGGCCCTTTACATCGGGCGATAAGCGGCCGCTGCAGCGAGACATCGTTGATCAGTGCTCATTTGCTCTTGTCACACGGAGCTATGGATAGGGATGAGCGGTCGTTACTCCGATCGCTCGTCCCAATACATTATTATCATGTCGGCAGTGCGTCTCCCTGTTTACAGGGAGATGTGCTGCCGACAACGATAATCTTTTAATTTTTTAAAATGATACGAACAGCAGATGATCGAGCTTTTGTTCGTTCATCTGCTGATCGCTGCCATTTTTACACAGGTCACTTATCGGCAACGAGCATTTTATATATATATATATATATATATATATATATATATATATATATACTTCAAAAAATAGGCAGCACTCCGCAGTATGGTGAAAAAAGTGAGGGTACTTTATTGCCCCATGTGCAACGTTTCAGCTATGTCCTCTAGAGCCTTTCCCAAGCAAATAACAAGTGCATATTACAGTGTATATAACAAGGTGTCAATTAACACATAATCAATATTAACATCAAGCAAAAATTGTATCAAAACACAATACAAAACATATTCGGAGTGTACCATGTAAAACAGTGAATAAAATACAGACATAATATATATAAATAAGATGGATAATTAAGAGATAGCAACGTATAAATAACATTCTAACTAAACTATCCAATGAAGTTTATGCTAAACACATGTGAGAAAACGGTGTCTGTATTTAAAATAATTAAAAGAGAATCACCTCCTGGATTCGTCCTGATCACGGCGCCGCCATTATGGCCAGCAGAGAGCGCTACTGCGCATGCGTCAGGTGGTTACATCACAATCCCGGCAACAGGGATATCCGGATGCAGCCGCGCAAGCGCACTACGGCGAAAGCGTGGATGCAGCCATATTGGAAGTGGTAACAGGTAAATATAGTGCTTTATAGAATAAGAGACCAGGGTCATATCCATAAAATAATGTCTATTATATGATAAACAGAAGGGAAATATTGCTATAGTGCCTGAGGATGGTGTAAAACGAGAATATTTGTGAGCAGCAGTGTACTCAATTAGAGCTGTCAAAAAGTCGACACATATGTAGCGTCCCTTAGGAGAGGGAATATTTATGCAAAACCTCACACTTCGCTATAAATCTAGAAAGTGGAGCGGAAAATGGACAGTGAATATTATAAACAGCCACTGCCATCAACCAGAAAGGTAGACAAAGGCACCACAGAAGTATCTCACATCCATGTGCCTTAATGTTGCCTCAAGCCCCTAACAGATACATTACTTTAGTAGATGGAGGTCTGCAACCCTAATTGCGTGTCATGACTGCAGAACATTTTTCGAGACACCTGCATCAATCATATCGTAAAAACACCTAATTCAGGCACCCTAGGAATGAGAATTGTATAAAACACGAAATCCCATGTAGCCCATGAACTGTGAATAACCAAATTTAGAATAAATCGTAAAATCTTTATTGTATATATAAAAATCCGTGATGTTTCCAATATCCAGAAGTGATCTCAAAAATTATCTGGAAAGAGAAAAAAAATGTCATATATTAGTATCTCAAGTAATAGAACACGTATTAATACTGATAATCATATTAACAACCAATAAAGATGGACAGAAACGGAAAAGAGGGTACTCAAAACTACACCAAACCACTTAGTGAGAAGTCCACATTAAGACCATTAGGTTTGAGAGTGTGGAGCCTACTTATCCATTGTAATTCTCTTGTCTTCAGCAACTTGGTCCTATTACCACCTCGTCTAGGGGGGGGGAATATGGTGCAAGATCCAAAATTTTAATTGATGGCCCATATCTGCAAAGTGTTTGGAAACAGGTAGATCTAGATGTTTTTTACGGATGGTGTATCTATGTTGGTTCAACCTAGTTTTTAGGTCAAGTGTAGTTTCACCAACATATAATAAAAGACAGGGGCATTGTAAGACATATACCACAAAATCAGTATTACATGTGAGAAAATGTCGGATGTGAAAGATTCTCTTAGTAGTGGGATGTGTAAAAGTGGAGCCTTTAACCATAAGATTACAATTAATACAGCTCAAACAAGGGAAGCAGCCCAATTTTGGTTTTGATAAGTATGTTTGTCTGTCAGGTTTCAAAGAGCCCAAATCCGCCTTCACCAATTTATCTCTCAGACTTTTTGATCTGCGGTAGGAAAATAGAGGGTAGTTAGTAAATTCAGGAACATTTGGCAAGCAGTTATGCAACATAGGCCAATGTCGTCTGATAACTTGAGATATGTTCGTACTTTGATCTGTAAATGTAGAGACAAAGGGGATGCGATCCAGATTTGGTCTGGCTTCACTAGGTCCAAGTAGATCCTCCCTGTTAAACTGTTGAAGTTTAGATCTATGTTTATTTAGCAGTCTAGCTGGGTAGCCCCGGGTACGAAATCGTGTTATCATAGTGTCAAGGGTTCTGTTAGTGGTGTCACTGTCACTAACTATTCTTTTGACCTTCATTAGTTGACTGATAGGTAAGCTTTCTATCATCTTACGGGGATGATTGCTGCTGTAAAGTAGTAAATTATTACAATCTGTTGGTTTTGTATACAATTCGGTACTGAAGACATTATCATTAATTTTCACCAGGACATCCAAAAATTGGATCTCCTTAGTTGAGTGTGTCATCGTAAATTTAACGTTCTCATCAAAAGAATTAAGCATAGTAAAGAACTCATGAAGTGTCTCACAATCACCTGACCAAATCACAAAAATGTCATCTATGTATCGCCACCACCTGACAACATGTTCAAAGTGGTGGGACACATAGACGAACATTTCTTCTAATGAGCGCATAAATATATTAGCATAAGTAGGGGCAATGTTGGACCCCATCGCAGTCCCTTGAAGTTGCAAATAAAATTTGTCACCAAATAGGAAATAATTCCTTCTCAAGATTACATTCAATAGTTGCAATAGAAAAGTGCGGCATTCTGGGGTCATTACAGAGGTGTTGAGACATTTTTCGACAGCACGTAGGCCTCTAGTGTGATCTATGACTGTATAAAGATTGGTAACATCAAATGACACCAATCTCAATGTTTTATCTACCGGTAAATTAACATCAGCAAGTTTTTTTAAGAAAATCAGATGTGTCCCTAATATAGGAAGCTGCCCCAGTTGCATACACTCTTAAAATTCTATCTAGAAATATTGCAATATGGCAAAAAATGGAGTCAGTCCCAGAAACAATAGGGCGACCCGGAGGGTCCACAAGGGACTTATGTATTTTTGGGAGTGTATATAATACCGGGGTCCTAGGTTCATCAACAATCAAATATTCAGCCAACTTGTCATCTATGATGCCACCTGCAATAGCCTCACTCAGAATATTTCTACTCTCCCTACTGATTTCAAATTTGGGATCATAGTTAATACATTTGTATACTAGGGTATCATCTAACTGTCTCCCAATCTCTCTTATGTACGATGAGGTATCCATCACAACCACTGCTCCACCTTTATCCGCAGGTTTTATAGTGATACTAGTATCCAAGACTAGTTCATCCAATGCTTTCGATTCCTCTAGCGTTAAATTGGGATGCATACATTTAATCCTTTTGGCACATTCAGTTTTAATTATTGCAATATCACCCTTAACAGCTGTTATGAAAGCATCTATGACAGACAGACTCGTAGGAGGCATAAATTTACTCCCTGTAGTAAGGCCTAGTTGTCTAAGATCTAATTCAGAATTAATATTACGTTCAGGCACTGTTTTATCTGAAAACCAACATTTTAATTTAATCATTCTAAAGAATCTAAATAGGTCGGTCTCAATCTGAAACCAATCCGTCAAAGAAGAAGGACAGAACGAAAGTCCCTTATTCAGGAGTGATTTCTGAGGTTCAGACAGTACCTTAGAGGAAATATTAACCACTAGCGTTTCCTCAACGCCATCGCTCCTCTCTTCATCATTTGTCGTGGTTTGTGACCTCTGTAGCCCGGACCGCCAGCGGTGCCTTGCTCCCCCTCTTCTGGTACGTTTCCTGCTGGAGTAGACGTCACCGGGGTCTCTCCCAAAAAAGATGAAGAATCCGCAGTGGTCATTCCATTCTGAGCAATCGATCTTTTCCTTCTCCTGACATCCCTATAGTTGGAACCATCCCTGGTGTCCACATTTTGCCAATTGTAGACCTTGCCTTTGGCGTAATCTTCTGCATCTCTACTCCATTTCCTTCTCTTAATATCCTCCTGTTCCGTTTTCAATCTTTGAACTTGTATTTTGAGATTATCAGAGAATTTAACATATTCATGATCTTCGATCGTAGATTTAAGTGACGTGTCAATCTCATGCATGCTGTTGTGTACTACCAAGATCTCCTGTTGTAAAAACTCAAGATTGAGCAACTATAGGGATGTCAGGATGGAATGACCACTGCGGATTCTTCATCTTTTTAAGAGTGTATGCAACTGGGGCAGCTTCCTATATTAGGGACACATCTGATTTTCTTAAAAAACTTGCTGATGTTAATTTACCGGTAGATAAAACATTGAGATTGGTGTCATTTGATGTTACCAATCTTTATACAGTCATAGATCACACTAGAGGCCTACGTGCTGTCGAATAATGTCTCGACACCTCTGTAATGACCCCAGAATGCCGCACTTTTCTATTGCAACTATTGAATGTAATCTTGAGAAGGAATTATTTCCTATTTGGTGACAAATTTTATTTGCAACTACAAGGGACTGCGATGGGGTCCAACATTGCCCCTACTTATGCTACTATATTTATGCGCTCATTAGAAGAAATGTTCGTCTATGTGTCCCACCACTTTGAACATGTTGTCAGGTGGTGGCGATACATAGATTACATTTTTGTGATTTGGTCAGGTGATTGTGAGACACTTCATGAGTTCTTTACTATGCTTAATTCTTTTGAAGAGAACGTTAAATTTACGATGACACACTCAACTAAGGAGATCCAATTTTTGGATGTCCTGGTGAAAATTAATGATAATGTCTTCAGTACCGAATTGTATACAAAACCAACAGATTGTAATAATTTACTACTTTACAGCAGCAATCATCCCCGTAAGATGATAGAAAGCTTACCTATCAGTCAACTTATGAGGGTCAAAAGAATAGTTAGTGACAGTGACACCACTAACAGAACCCTTGACACTATGATAACACGATTTCGTACCCGGGGCTACCCAGCTAGACTGCTAAATAAACATAGATCTAAACTTCAACAGTTTAACAGGGAGGATCTACTTGGACCTAGTGAAGCCAGACCAAATCTGGATCGCATCCCCTTTGTCTCTACATTTACAGATCAAAGTACGAACATATCTCAAGTTATCAGACGACATTGGCCTATGTTGCGTAACTGCTTGACAAATGTTCCTGAATTTACTAACTACCCTCTATTTTCCTACCGCAGATCAAAAAGTCTGAGAGATAAATTGGTGAAGGCGGATTTGGGCTCTTTGAAACCTGACAGACAAACATACTTATCAAAACCAAAATTGGGCTGCTTCCCTTGTTTGAGCTGTATTAATTGTAATCTTATGGTTAAAGGCTCCACTTTTACACATCCCACTACTAAGAGAATCTTTCACATTCAACATTTTCTCACATGTAATACTGATTTTGTGGTATATGTCTTACAATGCCCCTGTCTTTTATTATATGTTGGTGAAACTACACTTGACCTAAAAACTAGGTTGAACCAACATAGATACACCATCCGTAAAAAACGTCTAGATCTACCTGTTTCCAAACACTTTGCAGATATGGGCCATAGTGAACATCAATTAAAATTTTGGATCTTGGACCATATTCCCCCCCCTAGACGAGGTGGTAATAGGACCAAGTTGCTGAAGACAAGAGAATTACAATGGATAAGTAGGCTCCACACTCTCAAACCTAATGGTCTTAATGTGGACTTCTCACTAAGTGGTTTGGTGTAGTTTTGAGTACCCTCTTTTCCGTTTCTGTCCATCTTTATTGGTTGTTAATATGATTATCAGTATTAATACGTGTTCTATTACTTGAGATACTAATATATGAATTTTTTTTCTCTTTCCAGATAATCCTCATACCAATTTTTGAGATCACTTCTGGATATTGGAAACATCACAGATTTTTATATATACAATAAAGATTTTACGATTTATTCTAAATTTGGTTATTCACAGTTCATGGGCTACATGGGATTTCGTGTTTTATACAATTCTCATTCCTAGGGTGCCTGAATTAGGTGTTTTTACGATATGATTGATGCAGGTGTCTCGAAAAATGTTCTGCAGTCATGACACGCAATTAGGGTTGCAGACCTCCATCTACTAAAGTAATGTATCTGTTAGGGGCTTGAGGCGACATTAAGGCACATGGATGTGAGACACTTCTGTGGTGCCTTTGTCTACCTTTCTGGTTGATGGCAGTGGCTGTTTATAATATTCACTGTCCATTTTCCGCTCCACTTTCTAGATTTATAGCGAAGTGTGAGGTTTTGCATAAATATTCCCTCTCCTAAGGGACGCTACATATATGTGGACTTTTTGACAGCTCTATTTGAGTACACTGCTGCTCACAAATATTCTCGTTTTACACCATCCTCAGGCACTATAGCGATATTTCCCTTCTGTTTATCATATAATAGACATTATTTTATGGATATGACCCTGGTCTCTTATTCTATAAAGCACTATATTTACCTGTTCCCACTTCCAATATGGCTGCATCCACGCTTTCGCCGTAGTGCGCTTGCGCGGCTGCATCCGGATATCCCTGTTGCCGGGATTGTGATGTAACCACCTGACGCATGCGCAGTAGTGCTCTCTGCTGGCCATAATGGCGGCGCCGTGATCAGGACGAATCCAGGAGGTGATTCTCTTTTAATTATTTTAAATACAGACACCGTTTTCTCAAATGTGTTTAGCATAAACTTCATTGGATAGTTTAGTTAGAATGTTATTTATACGTTGCTATCTCTTAATTATCCATCTTATTTATATATATTATGTCTGGATTTTATTCACTGTTTTACATGGTACACTCCGAATATGCTTTGTATTGTGTTTTGATACAATTTTTGCTTGATGTTAATATTGATTATGTGTTAATTGACACCTTGTTATATACACTGTAATATGCACTTGTTATTTGCTTGAGAAAGGCTCTAGAGGACAGAGCTGAAACGTTGCCCATGGGGCAATAAAGTACCCTCACTTTTTTCACCATACTGCGGAGTGCTGCCTATTTTTTGAAGTCTGTATAGGTGGAACCTAGGTCTGGTTCCTGAGGCTTGCACCCAGGGTACACCGGTGCTGCTGGGTTTTCTATTTTTGTAGTCTATATATATACACTACCGTTCAAAAGTTTGTGGTCACCCAGACAATTTTATGTTTTCCATTAAAACTCACACTTATATTTATCAAATGAGTTGCAGAATGACTAGAAAATATAGTCGAGACATTGACAAGGTTAGAAATAATGATTTTTATTTCAAATAATAATTTCTCCTTCAAACTTTGCTTTCGTCAAAGAATGCTCCATTTGCAGCAATTACAGCATTGCAGACCTTTGGCATTCTAGCTGTTAATTTGCTGAGGTAATCGGGAGAAATTTCACCCCATGCTTCCAGAAGGCCCTCGCACAAGTTAGATTGGCTTGATGGGCACTTCTTGCGTACCATACGGTCAAGCTGCTCCCACAACAGCTCTATGGGGTTGAGATCTGGTGACTGCGCTGGCCACTCCATTACAGATAGAATACCAGCTGCCTGCTTCTTCCCTAAATAGTTCTTGCATAATTTGGAGGTGTGCTTTGGGTCATTGTCTTGTTGTAGGATGAAATTGGCTCCAATCAAGCGCTGTCCACAGGGTATGGCATGGCGTTGCAAAATGGAGTGATAGCATTCCTTATTCAAAATCCCTTTTACCTTGTACAAATCTCCCACTTTACCAGCACCAAAGCAACCCCAGACCATCACATTACCTCCACCATGCTTGACAGATGACGTCAGGTACACTTCCAGCATCTTGTCAGTTGTTCTGCGTCTCACAAATGTTCTTCTGTGTGATCCAAACACCTCAAACTTCGATTCGTCTGTCCATAACACTTTTTTACAATCTTCCTCTGTCCAATGTCTGTGTGCTTTTGCCCATATTAATCTTTTCCTTTTATTAGCCAGTCTCAGATATGACTTTTTCTTTGCCACTCTGCCCTGAAGGCCAGCATCCCGGAGTCGCCTCTTCAATGTAGACATTGACACTGGCGTTTTGCTGGTACTATTTAATGAAGCTGCCAGTTGAGGACCTGTGAGGCATCTATTTCTCAAACTAGAGACTCTAATGTACTTGTCTTGTTGCTCAGTTGTGCAGCGGGGCCTCCCACTTCTCTTTCTACTCTGGTTAGAGCCTGTTTGTGCTGTCCTCTGAAGGGAGTAGTACACACTGTTGTAGGAAATCTTCAGTTTCTTGGCAATTTCTCGCATGGAATAGCCTTCATTTCTAAGAACAAGAATAGACTGTCGAGTTTCACACGAAAGCTCTCTTTTTCTAGCGATTTTGAGAGTTTAATCAAACCCACAAATGTAATGCTCCAGATTCTCAAGTAGCTTAAAGGAAGGTCAGTTTTATAGCTCCTCTAAACAGCAAAACTATACAAGGGTTTCAAGTGTTATTCTAATCATCCATTAGCCTTCTAACACAGTTAGCAAACACAATGTACCATTATAACACTGGAGTGATGGTTGCTGGAAATGGGCCTCTATACACCTATGTAGATGTTGCATTAAAAACCAGACGTTTGCAGCTAGAATAGTCATTTAGCACATTAACAATGTATAGAGTGTATTTCTGATTAATTTAATGTTATCTTCATTGAAAAAAAAACTGTGCTTTTCTTGCAAAAATAAGGAAATTTCTAAGTGACCCTAAACTTTTGAATGGTAGTGTGTGTGTGTGTGTGTGTGTGTGTGTGTGTGTGTGTGTGTGTATATATATATATATATATATATATATATTTATATTTATATTTAGAATATCAAAGTCTATGTAAAAAAAAATTCTATAACTGGTATCACCACATCCGTAAAGGTCCAAAATATTACAACATAACATTATTTAACAAGCAAGGTGAAAGCAGAAACATTTTTTTTTAAATTGACCCCTAGGATCATGTTATTCGATTTACTGCACGGTAAATGCCGCAAAAACAAAGCCCAAAAAACAATAGAGGAATCACTGGTTTTTTTCCATTTAAACCCACAGATAAGTTTTTTCCAGTTTCCCACTACATTATATGGTACAATAATTGGGGAAAAAATACAACTCGTCCCGCAAAAAACAAGCCCTCATACGCTATATCAACTGAAAAATAAAGTTATGGCTTTAAAAATGTGGGGAGGAAAAAAGCAGAATTGAAAAACTGAAAAATGGCTGTAGAGGGAAGGGGTTAATAAAGATAAAAGATAGAAAAAATAAACAAGTGTTCGCTCACCGCGTTTCCACTGAGTTAGTCCATACGTTTATCAAGAATGGCAAAGGTGCTCGTAGATATACCAAGAAAAATCCTGAGTCGACAGCAGGTATACAAGGCAATGAAAAGAGAAAAATTGTGTATCCAGCAATTTTGTAAAAAAAATAGGTTTTATTTGGTCATTTTAGAAACAAAACAATTAAAATGATAATCCCGGTACCACGCTTAGGCGTTTCAAACATCTAGGGTTCTTAATCATAGCTTGTTAATAAAGATAGTCCGCTTCCACAAGATTCGGTATCCCCTACAATTGTCACCATTCTTGCTATATGCGTTTAACATCATTAGCATTAATAAGAAATTGAATGATTTTCTTTGGTTTTTGGAAATAAAGGAACAATTTTTTTCTACCCAATTCAAATATTGTTATCCTTATTTACAGGTTATGTCCTATTTTCAGTCTATCCAGGACATGTCATAAAAAATATTAAAGTTTGAAGTTCTCTTCAAGTTAGAGAGGTTGATCATCTCATGGGGGTACAGAATCATGCTGAACTGGAGAAAGGGACCAACATAGTGAGACAAAAGAAAGTTTTAGAGGTTACCATTCCTGAGGAAGTGGTTAAAAGTAGATTAATAAAAGGGTTAGAAAAGATAAAGCAGATTTATAAATTAGAAAATGGAGGGAAACTCCATTTAAAAAACTCCATATAAAAAATATAATTTTGTGTGAGTTTATGGTAAAAATAAATAAAAAAAAGAGAGGCTGTTGTCTCCATAAATGCAGCTTATATATATGAAAAATCACTTTCTTACAGTATGTTTGGAAACATTTAAATTAAATTAAAGAAGTCTGGAAACTCTGGGCCTCACATATTAAAGCTTACCTAACTTTTTTGGGTAACTTTTTAATTAAGCTGTCATATGCATGTTCATGAATAATAACACTATTGTATATGGCCCTTTTTTTTAGCAGTTTTCCCCCATGCAGGCTCTATCTCTAATTCTCAGTTGTCTCTGAGCTAGTAGGTGGAGACAATAACTTCTCTCATGTCTAACATACATAGCACATATAGGGAATAGAATCCTGATCTCTTGTGCCCATCACATATATAAAAAAGCTGCAGCAGCATGGATGACATTATACTGCAGTAATGAGCAGTGTAGCTGATAATCCACCACTGGGGTGAGATATACCACTTACTAGGAAGCTAGAGAAAATCTGTGTGTGTCTTTCTCACTCTGCTCCTACTCTCCCCTCCCCTCTCCATAGACTTCTATGAGTAAAGAGAAACACTCCCACTTCCTATAGCCTGTTTCCTCTGCTCTGTAACTAGGGATGGATTTTGCATGACAATAGGGGTGGACAGCAGATTACAGGAGGGGAAAAACCTAGTGGCAGTATGTTTCACAGAGAATTGCGTGAAAACAAAACTACAGTTTTTTACAGCAAATAAATTCCAAAATTGACATATATCAAGAATACTATTCGATTAGCAGAAGTTGTTTAAAAAGTTAGTGTGCATGTAAGTGTACAGATGTAGCAATCCTTATCTGAAAAGCAATAGTTGTTCATATTTGTACAGTGGTCCCTGAAGTTACAATATTAATAGGTTCCGGGGCGACAATTGTAAGTTGAAAATATTGTAGGCTTGAGGCCATAACACTATGGAAAACTAGAAATTGATTCCAAAGCCCCCAAAATGTCAACCCCAGATAAGAAAAAAAAGCTGATTTAGCAGATTTCTTATACAGATAAAGCAAGTTCTCTCATATAAAAGTCAGAAATACTGTAGCTGCTGGAGGCTGTAAATCTCTTTCTATGATGAGGACATGAGCTTCTTTAGGAGCCTGTACAGTACACAGTGTACCAGAAATATAACATGGAGCCGCCCTTACCTGGTGACCAGACAGCCAATCAGGGCGTTTAACCAATAAAATGGCCATTCTGATTGGCTGGATCTTCCAGCCATTCACACGCGCCCGAGATCCAGACCTTTTGTGGCATTGTATGTTGAATGTGGTTTCAAGTTACAATGGCCCAGCAAAGACCATTGCATGTTAAAAATATTCTAACCTGAGGCCAACTCAAGGGACCACTGTATATTCTTTCCTTTTCTGCATAACATTTTTTACTAAAAACCTATTCAAATGAAAATATATATTTTCCTCTGATCTTAGATGGTTTCTAAATGATGTTTACTGTAATATTTCTTTATTTGCTTAAAATATTCAGCAACTTGTTAAATATTAAGCAATACATATACTTGTATATATAATATTATTAATTTGAGGCATGAAAAACATATCCTTATATAATTATAGTCTGAATCTATTTATTCAATGTACTCTATTTATTGATATTTTATACATAGACATGTATAAAAAAAATTGTGTTTGTAATGAGGTGCAGGTGCAGCGTCCTTGTCTGTAAAAAATGCATTTTAATGATCTGAATTATACTGTATACAGTATAGTGTCATAAACTACAATGCCAGACATCTTGAGACGAGAATGACTTGGTACATAGAAAATTCTATCATTTTCTATAATTTTCCCCTTAATGAGATCTATCCATATGTTTATTTCTATTTTTCCTAATTGTCATATTTCAAATCACTGAATGCAAATGTAAACACATTTTATACTTTCAAAATTCAAATATTCATTGACAGGTTTTTTGTTGTTCTGCGGAATACATTGCAAAAAGGGAATTAAATAAAAATATCATTAAATTGTTGCAACTGAAATGTACTGTATGTGGGGTGTGCAATGATATTAGGAAAACTATAAAACTGCACACTTTTACATAAAGGCAGACTAATGGGATTTTAATCAAAAGTTACTTGTAAAATATATGCATGACACTACAAATAAATAAATGGGAAATGTAGCATACAGTAATATTTCTTCAGAGGTAACCAGCTGTTTATATTTAAAGGCATAGAGAAATGTGCACTTCACACCTTTTTTGGAGAACTGTCATATTCATAAGTATTTGACCTACTCCATTAGGGAATCCTGAGTTAAAACGAAAAGCTCCCTCATTCAGGATAGTAAAATATTAGCAAGATGATCTATTTCTCTCTCTCCCTCTCTTTGTCTCTTTCTTTCTCTTTCTCTCTGTTTCCCTCTCTTTCTCATGCCATGAGGATGATCACAGGTCAGAAACACCAGGCACTATCAGGAAATATCCAATGAAGAAATGAAGGCTATGTGTTAAGTAAGGTAAAAAGTTCCTGTAGCCGAGGCACAAAACAACACAACAGGTGGTGAAATCTGGTAGTTATCTCTAAAACAAAGTGCCCGTGGCACTAGGAAACCACTTGGTCATTTTATCTCCTGTCATCTCTGCTTGGAGACTTCTTCTGCCTGGAAGCTGCCAGTATATCTTACTCCTCCTTAAAGGGGTAATCTGGGCCTTAGGATAGGTCATCCATGTTTCGGTGGGGTTTCTACCTCCAGTATTCCAGCTGATCTGCACAATTCCTAATACGTTTTTTTTTGTTAGCATTATTTTTTGTCTGTTCTTACTTAGCAGTAACTATAGAAAAGTCTGGAAATTACAACACTGCTTCTGCAGGGCCTACAAAGGGCTAGTGTATTCAAAATGTTGGTACCCACTGCCTATTTGTTACATACAGTACACCGAAAACCTCACTGTAGATATTGATTAAAAAAGAAGGAAAACATTTTATTTAACCGCTAGTAATTAAATATTAAATGTTGAAAAAATTCAAAAGCTATATATCATATATGCTAAATAGGTACAAAACTAATCTTAGAATTGTTAATATTTTACTTAAAACAATTCTCCAGTCCCCCCAAAAATTGACCAATCTATAGAAAACGTACCTGCTGTCTCACTCCTGAATGATCCGAGCATCGGTCCTGTGCTCCGGTTCCCCAATTTCCGCTCTGCATGATGTCTGACGTATACTCATACTGCATTATGGAGATCTTATTTGCAAGTCTGAGACACGCCACCACTCCATCCACTTCTATCCGAATGAGCAGCGCTGGACACCGCGCCGGCACAGGGGCCAATGATATCATCAAAGATTTTTGGACTGGAGGGTCACGTTAAAGGGTAAGCCCATCTTTAAAAATTGTGGGTAAATGGTTTAGCTTTAGTAAAAGTATCTCCTGCTTGTGTGCCATTCTGTACACTGAACACATGGTTATCTCCCCTCCCTGCAGTATGACACACATTACATGACTCTTATCTTCACTGCTTCCTGCTCTCCCCTTCCTCCTTGTCTCTAAAGGGATCATGTTGCCAGCAGATCCTGCAGTGTCAGTTGCATAGCAGAATCTAAGCAAATCTGTGTTGTGTGTAAAGACCGTGAGTAATCACAGTACTACCTTAGGGCCTGTTCACATCACCGTTGCCCTTCCGGTGAGGGGTTCGGTCAGAGGTTTGCGTCAGGTAAACCCCTCAACCCAAAGGCAAACGAAATCTAAGCTTCCATTTCCCTCACCATTGATATCAATGGTGACAGAAACCTAGCTAATGGTTTTCGTCTGTCACCGTTGTGACAAGGTTCCGTTGTTCTTGACGGAACCAATAGCACAGTCAACTGCGCTATTGATTCCGTCACAACGGTGACAGACGGAAACCATTTGCTAGGTTTCTGTCACCATTGAGTGCAATGGTGAGGGAAACGGAAGCTGCGGTTTCCATTTACCTTTCCGCTTAGGGATTAACCTGACGGAAACCTCAGACGGAACCCCTCAGCGGAAAGCGACGGTGATGTGAACACAGCCTTACCCCTTGTAATAGAGGCATACAATGCAGTTGTAATTAGAGGCGATGTATTTGAGAGAGTAGAGAAATTAATGGAGCTGTAGTCCTTTACATTGGTAATCTCACCCACATTAAGCCCTAGCAAATTGAAAACATTAGTGCTGTACATAGCTAGACATCATAATGAAAAATTACTACTTCTGTGCTATGGTGGCATCATCTGGTAATCATTTAGACACATACAGGTACCTTTCTGTATTTTTTTATAAGCTCGGAAAACCCCTTCAAATAAGTTCAAGGAAATTAAGTGAATAGTTCTAGTTCAAGTGAATAGAAGCAGAGTTGCAGTTCTGCAGCACGGCCGCTATGCAGTGTATGGAGCCATCTGCTTCCAGAACTGAACACTACATAACATCTGGTGCCCAGATAAGCCTTGGAAGATAAAAAAACGTTAAAGAGGTTCTCCACTTTGGACAGTCCCTACTTGTTAGAAAAGTCCTTTGACAATAAACTGATTACAAAATGTTCCCACTGCTGGGATTCCCAGCAATCAGCTGTAATCTTTGGGAAAACCTCGAAATTAAGGGGTTTTCTGAGACAAGTGACTGAATAGAGGAAATGACATTAAAAAACAAAAGAACCTATACTTACCTGACAAACCACTGCTGCTTCAGCTGTCCCTGTCACTCTTTGTTTACCCTGCTACAGTGATAACGGGAAATGATTGGGACTGCCAAGTGTGGTTTGTATATCTATCTGTCTGCATTTGCATAAATATTTCTGCAAACTCACTCTTGACAAATTCCTGCAAACACCCCAATCCCAGTACCATTTATCAGACAGTAAAGGGGTGGCTAACACTAGTTGACGCTAGATTTCTCTGTATTTGTTTTTTTTTTTTAGACCAAATTGAGGATAGACACCCTGCTGGGAACTTTGTGCTTCTCTGCCGGAGTTTTCCCTTAACAAATTGGCAGGGATAAAGCCATATAAGGGCCATATAGCCATGAATTGTGGTAACAGAGCATCATACTTTGCCAGTGTCGGACTGGTCAACTGGTCAGACTCGCCCCCTGGTAGTGGTGGATGAAACAGCATTTCAGCGGTAATCGTAGTCGGACAGGAGATGCTATTGTCTAGCCTGACTAGCCTCCCTGCTGCATGCTGCTGCGTCCGGCTACAAACACTGCTTTTAAGCACAGCACTGGTTGGTTGATCTTCAGCCAATCAGTGCTATGCTTGTTTTTGCTCCGTCCCCAGCTCAACTGCTCAGGTCAGTAAAGTCTGGTGCCGCGTAGGAGTCAGGGAAGACTTTAAAAAGTGATTCATAATTTTTACTTTGCTACAGCATATTTTTACTAAAAATGCCTGCACTGTGGTCTGCTCTAAAGGTGTGGGCCTCAAGCCCCCACCACAACCCCACCCAGCCCACTTCAAACACACCTCGCCCCACAACAACCACCTTCTAACGCTGATTTTCTACAGGATATTATCTGAGGAGCTCCATGTTATTATACAGAAACTGACTGAGGGCCCCTCCATTAGCACCCTTACACGACTTATTAAGTGAGCTCCACCCATAAGCTAATTGAGTGTCCCCTCCCCACCACTGGTGGGAAAGGGAGCCCTCAGTCAGCAAATATATCAGTTGCTTTAGCATATATTTTTTTGTCTCTGACAAAACTGATGCAAAAATGTATCAGTTGCCATCAGGCTTTTTCACGATTTTTACTACAAAACCATCATTTGTCATCAGTTGTCGTTAGTTGTCATCAATTTTTACCATCCGTTTTTAACATCAGGTTTTACCACAATGGTCCACCAAAAAAGGTCGTCTAGGGTCTGAAAATTAGCAACTTTATCAAAGTGGTGCATAGATTTTGATAGATTATATACATGACAGATTAGATACTTGTTGTGTACCATGTCAGGGCTCTCCTTCTCTGCTATGGCCTCAGCGCTACACTGAAGTCGGACACACACATTGTAATGTCACTTGTATCATATTCAGTGCAGCACTGAGGCCGGCGCCGAGAGAGAGCCCGGAAGGCAGCTGCTGTCCACTGACCTCAAATCAGATCTTCGACGCAGCCTTGTGAGCCTGCAAAGACTCCAAACACTAGCCATAACTTCAGGGAGTAGATAGTTTTTGAAGCCTTTACAGCTACCCAATTTCACCCTGCATCTCCTACCCACCCCGCACCACACAGGGATTGCTGTTGTTTCTATTCAAACAGGGTTCGGGTGTAGGCCATTAAAAACGACCATCTAGGTCCATTTTTGACGGCTGTTTTGCATCAGTTTTTTATGCGTGTTTTCCTTTTTTGACACATTTTTAAAAACAGATGTATTTCATGTATAGATAATGAAACAGTGACCTCTGCAGATAATGCTGCAGTGCCCTCTGTAGATAATGCTGCAGTGCACTCTGTATATAATGCCACAGTACCCCCTGTAGATAATGTCACACAGCCCCCTTGCAGATAGCGCCACACAGTGCCCACTGTAGATGACACCACACAATGCTCCCTGTAGATTGTGCCACACAGCGCCCCCTGTAGATAGCGCTACCCCCACTGTATATAGCACTACCCCCCTTCCCCTGTAGATAGTGCTACCCATGCCTGCCCTGTATATAGTGCCACCCACGCCTGCTCTGAAGATAGTGCCACCCACACCGGCCCTGTAGCTAGTGCCACCCATGCCTGCCCTGTAGATAGTGCCACCCACGCCTGCCCTGTACATAGTGCAACCCTCATCCGCCCTGAACCGCAATCCCCAGCCAGAGTGTTTCCGATGGCTGAGGATTTTGCTCCTGCAGAAGCCACTGTTGTCAATATTCATATATGGATAGTGACTTCAGCAGGGGCTTCTTCAGGAAAGGATTCCCCGGTCACGTCGGCAAGGCAGTGCCTGGGGATTCCAGTCCAGAAGCGTCGGCAACACAGGCCGAGGAGAATGCAGCTCATCTCAGAACTTCACTTAAAGGCGCGGAACACTAGTGTACAGCTACTCACAATGCACCACGACAATATTTTTATTCTCCCATGCCAGGTGCTGCCGGAAGGTGGATGCAGCAGCACTCGGCGTTCATACGGCTACAATGTACTAAGATAGGATACGGTGACGGACCAAGAGATGGACCCAGATACGCTGCTGGTAACTTTTTTGGATCCGGCTCCCAGGGTTGTCCGGCGCCACAACTGATGTCCTCTGTGCCAGAACAGATCCCATGGAAAGCTACGGAACCTGTCCTAACATCAGTTTGCCTCCGGCTGTTCTGAAACACGCCGGAGGTAAACTGAAGCGTACAGCGGACATATGTGAATGACCCCTAAGTGTATCGATGGTGTTGGAAGGCCTCAGTAAGGCTCTGTTCACATAGTTCTTGTAAACGACATTCCACGTATGCACTTGGAAAGCGCCTGCTGCATACACTGAACATATCTATAGTCCCCCTTTCACTTGGCATATGGCAAAGGGTGTACTTTTATTAGTCCATCCTTGAGCTAAAAGGAAAAGTGGCGCTCCATCAATTGCAAAATAAAAAATAAAAAAAACAGGTGGGGGAGTATGGAGCGGGCTCACAGGATGAGCCCACTCATAGAATGAGCGTATCGGCTGTATCTTACAGCCGAGACTTCAGTGTAACATCTTAGAAGTCGCAGTCAAAAGCGACCGTGGCATCTAAGTGGTTAGAAACAGGATGGCCCCCTCTCACATGCTATCGCCTCCTGAAGGCAGGTCTTAATAGGTGCCTGTCAGATGCACACTAATGTACTGCAGTACAGTGTAGTGTGTAAGCAATCCAACGGTCGCTGGTTCAATTCCCCTTGGGAAACTGGTTAAGAACAATTAAATTAAGTTTTTTATATATATATATATATATATATATATATATATATATATATATATATATATATATATATATATATATATATTAAAGTTCAATTTTCCCCCTAAGGCAATCTAAAAAAATAAAATTAACATAACTCATATCATTGTAAAAGTCTGAACTATTACAAATTAACATTATTTAACCTGCATGCTGAACGCGGTAAACAAAAAAAAATGCCAAAAGTCTCATGTATGCCAAAATGGTACTAATAAAAATGACAGCTCACCCCGCAACAAAATAAGCCCTCACACCGCTCAATCAACGGAAAAATAAAAGTTATGGCTCTAAGAACGTGTCGACACAAAACAAATTTTATTTCTAACAATTAGCTTTTTCCTTGTAAAAGTAGTAAATAATGAAAAAAAACAACTATATCAATTTAGTATCGCCATAATCGTATTGACCTGTAACGTAACATGTCATTTTTGAATGGTGAACACCGTCAAATTGAAATCCCAAAAAATGGAGAAATCATAGCTTTTTTTATTCCACCCCTCAAAATGTTTTTATCCAGTTTCATAGTACATTATATGGTGCAATAAATGGTGCTGTAAAAAACGATAACTTGTCTCGCAAAAAACAAGCCCTCAAATGGCTATATCCACAGAAAAATAAAAAAGTTATGGCTTTTGGAAGGTAGGGAGGAAAAAAACTAAAATAAACATCTGAAAAATGGCTGCGGAGGGAAGGGGTTATTATCCGGTAATGTTTCATTTTGGCTCCATGAGACTTTCTCTTATATCTTAATTTTGGAGTGCTGTCTCTCCTTTCTACTTGCGTAAGGGCCTGTTCACATCACCGTTGCCCTTCCGTTGAGGGGTTCCGTCTGAGGTTTCCGTCGGGTAATCCCTCAACAGAAAGACAAAAGGAAACCTAAGCTTCCATTTCCCTCACCATTGATATCAATGGTGATGGAAACTTTGCTAAAGGTTTCCGTTTGTCACCGTTGTGACAGGGTTCCATTGTTTTGACGGAATCAATAGTGCAGTCGACTGAAAGATCATACGGAACCCCTCAACGGAAAGACAACGGTGATTTGAACACAGCCTAAAATGAAAGGAACACCACCGGATGCCATCCCCACAAATCTGATGTTTGAATTAATTTTGTGGTCTGGTGTTTGTTGTCATTCTACATTTCCTACTTATGTAGCTGATAGTGGTACCATTGTTTGTGTTTTATCCAACCTTTTAGATTTTATTCAGTAAGTTAAATTGGTTAAGTGAATAATTAACATTGTGCTTTCTCTTATATTGCGCAACAATATAAGCATGTTTTACTGCACAATTAAGAGTGGTCTTCTTTATTTCTATATAGCTAATGGGTTGTCCCCAAGAATGATTTCCTCTGGTGGGCCCAAAGTGTTCCAGTCTGACACTGTACTTTGCTAACACAAAGCCAGATACTGCTAGAATCCCTGCATCAATGCATTGCAAACCAATTAATACAATGATAACTTAGAGGCATCAATTTTAATATGACAACTGCACACCTCATCTTCTGAGACCTGTACAGGCTATTGCTCTTGGCTAAAAGTCAGGAGTCCTAGGTAGACAACAATTATATTAACATTACAGCCCCTAATAGAGAATATGCTATTAAAACCGCTTTTGAATTAGGTCATTGCTGTAAAAACAATACAAATTTTTTTATCATTGTATAACAAAAGGTCATTTACATTGCGTGTCGATTTGTAAAGTACATTATTTCCTTTTAATATTGCTGTTTCGAAGGAAAGAAAGGTGTGTTATTGGCATACTTTCAGAGCTATTTAGAGATCACGACCTCTCTTGTAAGGATCACCCCATGAGTGCGGCACTTAGACACCTGCTAGCTGCTTGCAGTGACACTATCCAACTGTGATGTTAATGAGATGTACAAGAGCTCTGCTGAGAGGAGTGATAATTGCAGGGTGAAGAGCAGATTTCTTCCTGGACCTCCTCTTATGCCTCCCTTGTCCTTTAAGGCACAATGTTTTGTAATACTAATTACTAATTTTAATTAAACATTTCTTTGGAATATTGCCCTCCATTAATGGGTCAAGCAAATCGAAAATATAAGTAACTACAATTCTAGGAAGAAAACATGTTCATATACAGCTAAATAGTCTGACAAGCTGCATTTTTCAGCAGATTGTTATTATTACAATTTATGTCAAAATCACAATAAATGTTTTAATTTCAAGCCCTTCATAGAATTACCATTTTTAGTATTTCTCTATGCATTCTGTGTACCAAACTTGTTTAAGAGTCTGTGACACTAGACGATGTTTACTGTAGATTTTCCCCAAGAGTCTCCTTATAGTACTCTGTAGTGTCCATAAAAGCCCCATTTCTGTTCAGTCTAGGTGGGGGGCATGATTTCATTTACTAAACAGTTTTATTGTTCTCAAAACTGTAAAGGTTGATGGAAAGGACGCCTGGTAGGAAAAGTACACTTATTCTATGCGTGACCAGATTTTAACCTGGGTCTCTTGAGAGAGATTTTCAAACAAGGATTGTAAGGAAAACATTTTGCCAATGGCTAACATTGTAAACTGTTACCTAGTGATGTTCTACAGTGTAATGTATAACAAGCCTTGATGATAACATACTGTATAGCCCATATTAAGGGAAATAAAGGGCACTTCTCACTATTTGTTATTATAAGGAAATAAACATTCTGGACATATTTGATGTAAACATGCATTCTCTGCTAACCGGGCAAATACTAAACAAATTTTAAACACAAATATTCTGGGTTTTATTTTATTATACTTTTTGTCTAGCTATTCCCCTTATCAAATGTTCTCCTTTTTATATTTACATCACTACTAACGCTCGTGCCCAAAAGGTAAATTTTACTAGGTAGAAGTGAATACAATCTTAATGCTGTAGAAAACCAAAACTAGACAATGTTTTATACTATATGTCAAAACTTGAACTCAGTATAATTACCATTTGTTATAAAACCCAATTTTCAATGTAAATTACCAAATGATTGACAAACTGCTTATCAATGGCAAATTTGACTTAAATAATTTAAGCCTTATTATTGCAGTTTTACCACTGAAATATTGTTCTAAAGCACACAGATGTGCAATATCAGTGAAAGGAAATTCTTGAAGGAAGTAAAAAGACACTCTACTTTTGGTTGAGTATTCAGTTAAAGAAAACTTTATTAATAACTTCATAGAAACTTGCTTTGGTGAGGCTACAGAAGTAATGGGGAGAAAATGTGTTACTGCAGTAGGTACCGTATGAGAAATAAGACATTGATGTAGGAATAATGTACTTTTTTTTTAACCACATATAATAATTCAGGTTTGCCATTTAAAAATGTTCACTTTATATTTGGGATTACAGTGGAAGATAGCATGGCCTGAAATGCAGGTGGAAGGCTCTCACACGTGAGAGTTCATTATAAAGGGCATTTAAGGTGCGTAACATTTATTGTTAGGGCTGGCTGAGAACTGCTTAGCCAATATATGTTGTACATACGATGGAAACATGAAAGTGTCTGCTCCATATATGAGCATAGCACAATGTACTTTCATGTTCTCTATAGTGGTAAATAATGGAGGTGGTTAAGAATTGTATTTGTAATAAATTGAAAAAATGTAGGATATATTCTTAGAAGCATAATGTAAATATATAAACAAACATTACTTTGTTCAATGGCAACCATGGCCTCCTATTATATTATTTCTGCAAACACAAAAACAGCTTAGAGTATGTTCACATGGGCTATTTTCAGCCATTTTTCGCTCCGTAAACGCCCCAAAAAACGGCAAAAAATGCGGGGTCTGAATTTCATGGGGAAAAATGGCATTCAATGGGAACTGCACTATTGATTCCGTCAAAACAATGGAACCCTGTCACAACGGTGACAAATGGAAATCTTTAGCAATGTTTCTGTCACCATGGAGATCAATGGTGGGGGAAACGGAAGGTGAGGTTTCAGTTTGCCTTTCCGTTGAGGAGTTACCCGATGGAAACCTCAGACACAAAGACAGCGCTGATGTGAACAGGCCCTTACTAATGTGTTTTATTTGTGTTTTTTTTAAAGGTTTGGTCGTTTGACTACTTCGATGACGCCTTTTTTTTAATATATCAATAAAATGGATAATGAGGATTGTGTGTGTTTTTTTATTTCAATAAACCTTTTTTTTCTATGTCTTTGTATTTTTTTAAAACTTTATTACTACTGCCTTATTAATGGCTGCTGGCTGATTGACAGCGTCCATTACTAAGGCGGGACTTAATGATAGCTGATGCAGAGGCAAACTCTAACCACCATTATTATCCCGGTACCCACCACCACCAGGAGTACTGGGAAGAGCCGGGTACGATCCAGTACCCGACCATCTGTAGTGATGGGCGGGTACTGGAGCGACCGCAGGCTGGTATTATTAGGCTTGGAAAGGCCAAAAACAGTAATGCTAACCTGCTGCTGCTGTGTTGTATCTGGCTGGTTATAAAAAATGGGGTGGACCCCACGTCATTTTTTTAAAAAAAATATTATAATTGGAAAGAACAATGTTGGGTTCTCCCATTTTTATAACCAGCCAGATAAAACACAGCAGCAGCAGGCTAGCATTAATAGGCCACTGTTTTTGAGCTTTCCCAGCCTAATAATACCAGCCTGCGGCCACGCCAGTGCCCAACCATCACTACAGATGGTTGGGTACTAGATTGTACCCAGCTCTTCCCGGTACCCCTGGTCGCGGTGGGTAACGGGATAATAATGGGGGTTAGTGTTAGCCTCTTCATGTCTAACATTAAACCTCGCCTTAGTAATGGATGCTGTCATCCACCAGCAGTCATTACTAAGGCAGTAGTAATAAAGTTTAGAAAAATACAATGACAAATTTTTCTTTTATTGAAATAAAAATCCCACACAACCCTCGTTATCCATTTTATTGAGATGTGTGATACTGTCTGCTGAGCTACCGTATCTAATCCTATAATGTGTGATACTGTCTGCTTAGCCACTGTATCTAATCCTATCATGTGTAATACTGTCTGCTAGGCCTTATATCTAATCCTATCATGTGTGATACTGTCTGCTGAGCCACTGTATCTAATCCTAACCATAGCTATAGGGTCTTAGTGCTATAGATATGCTGTCTCCTATATACACATATACATACACGCACACATTTTTTTGGGGGGACATAAGTATTGGGGCTATTTCCCCTGATGTTTCAAGACCTTAGCTACGCCCCTGGCTGCTAGTGCTATTTCGTTGGGTCACTTAGGAGATACAGCGTACAGCGATGCAGCTGAAAGCTGCGGGCCGTCGGCCATGAGAAGTTTGAGGGGGCCCAAGAAGAACCTTTGCATCGGGGCCCATAAGCCTTTAGCTATGCCCCTGCTCTGTGCAGTTTAATATTTTCTGTATGACGCTGTCCAATCAGCATCATACAGTTCTCCTCCTTCCAGCCCAGCAACACAGCATAATCATATAGTATACAGCTTCTATACACGACTGTGTTTTCAACTGGTGATACCTCCAGTTGTTTCACAGCTATTCTGATGCTATATGAAATTTTAGAATCTCATCTTTCATATGCCACCAGAACCACTGTTCTTGGATGGTTCACAGCCGGAGATATGATCCCGTTTCCTCCAGCCTTAGTTTTTCATGCTGTGTGAAGTAGCTTCATGCTGATAGGATATCGGCAGAGGTTGTGAGCTAGCTCCACCTCAGGAGAATGGATGGTGTTGACACCCACTTGTCTAGTATTAGATCATTTGCATATTTAGACAAAAGCTCATAACTTTTAAAATAATAAACTTTTTGGGGACACAATTTTCACTAGCATTATCCGTGTGACAGCGCCTATTAGATTAGCTGGAAGATTGGGCATTACTAAACTGGTGACAGATCCTCTTTAAACAGAGTTTAGTCATCCATGTATAAACATGAAACTCTTCTATGCCAGATATATTTTTAAGCGTCTCTCTCTGTTTCAAAGAGTAGTTTATTTAAGGTCTACTTACCATAGATTAAGTAAGTGAAACAAGAATAAACTGATGCTCTGCGTAAGGTTTCATATCTGTGTTTATCTTTCCATTGTTCTGCTCCATCAGAAAAGCAGAACATCGAAAATACTGGTCGTGTACGACGAATATCACTGGTGCCCCACGGAACCCATTGACTTTAATGTTTTCAATCAGGTTTCTGTCAGGGTGTCCGTGGTTTTACCGGAAACAATGGCTCTTATTTCCGGTATTTTCAGACAGGTCTATGACGGAGGCCCCTAACACAGCTTCCAACTCAGATGTAAACTGGGCCTTACAGTTGTTTTCTGTCAATTTTTAAATGAATATGATACCTCAAAAATCTAAATATTGACATTTAAATACATTTTTACTAAGAAAACTCCTTAACAATGTTTGTAGAACATAATACTAATAATTTCATAACTTTCAGTTACAATGGTTAAAGTTTAGGGGACTATTTCAAGTATCCAATATAGCTCCATAAAACCCGGGAGCACTACCATGGACATAATGGACTTTACATGTAAACTTTTTTCTGGCGTCTTAATGGCTTTAGAGTAATTCAAAGTTCTTGAATTCACATAATAATGAAACAGCAACACTGGTTATTGTACCGGTTTGTTTTCATTATATATTCTTTCAAGAATAAAAGAAAGAACATTTACATATGTACCTATCGATATGGTACACTTTGAACTGACATCTCTAATAATTAAACCTGTACATTAGAGCAGGATCCATTATCCTGATGATAATGACATTCCAATAATATGGTCATATTTATTCTACCTGGCCATGTACTGTGACTTAAAATGCAAATGTTAGATGTTATCTATGATATTAGTTACACTATGAACACCTTCAATAAAATACAGATGCAAGAAAGCAAAGGAGTAAAATATTTAAAATTTAAATTCCATAATTTTGAGTACGATCCAATTAATTTTGACTACATTTAGGGATAATTACTACATGGAAATGACCTGATGTGATGTTTCCAATTGACTGCAATTATTTCTACCATAACTGAAATGATCTGATATGCAAGAGATGAATGTTTCAGAACATTGTATTGCCTGTCCGGGTGGAGCCTGCCCACTGTCTGTGATGGAATCTTGAGCCTGCAGCTCCCTCACACAAGTGCAGAGAAACCACCTTTCCAATTACCATATACCCCAAGAGAGTGAAACCAGGCAGAGAGAACGGCAAGGACCCCTTTGGCACAACCTCCAAAATATTCCCCTGCAAAAATCCTGATAGCTTCCCGCATAGTAATGACTGAGCTGGCCTAGGTTAAGATAGCAGTACAGCAGGCCATAAAGTGGAAGACCTAGAAAGCACAATTGCTGAAAGTTTCTTCTTCTCAGAAGAGCTATCATCACAGGTGCCGCAACGATCGGCCAGTTAGCAGGACAGTGTTCCTAAGTCCTGCTAACTGTATCCTGTATCCCGTGCTACCTTTGTTCTTGTGCCCTAAAAAGTTGTATCTGTTGCCAAGGCCCTGTCTGTGCAGAGCATCCATTACTGTCTGAACGACTACAGGTACACTTGTGCTTGGACTATATCTATACATTGACTTGGTACACTGTTTGGCCAGCTGCTATCCCACTACGGTGGTACGGCCCAGTGAGTCCACATACCCACAAATCATGACAGTACGATCAGGCCATGGACCCCGCTGGTAAACCCAAGACCTTGACGACATCACAAGCCATGCAGGCGGATATGCTAGTTTGGCAATTATAACAGGACCAACTCCTCCAGGCGGTGAACGCCATTACACATCGGCTGGATGCGCAAGCTGCAGTTATCACGGCACCCATTCCTGTTGTTCCGGCTGTTCCTCCTGCGACACCTCCTGTCAGTACCAGTGCTGACTCCCAATTCTCGCTGCGACTACCTCCTTGCTATGACGGAGAAGCGAGGACCTGCAGGGGATTTCTGAACAAGTGCCAGATCCATTTCAGTGAACATGCCAGAGCATTTTCTACTGATGGCGCAAGGATCGCATTTATAGTATCACTCCTTAGTGGCAAGGCCATAGCATGGGTAAATCCTATCTGGGAACGTCAGGGGTCGGAGACCCGTGACTTCCAGTGTTTCCTACAGAATTTTCGCATGGTATTTGAGGAACCTGGATGAGTCTCTTCAGCAGCTGCATCTCTTCTGATCCTTTGCCAGGAGGACACCTCCGTGGGCGTGTATGCCATTCAGTTCTGCACCCTGGCAGCAGAGCTGTCCTGGAGCAACGAGACCTTGGTGGCTACATTCTGGCAGGGACAGTCTTCTCAAATTAAATACGAGCTTGCCGCTCGTGATCTGCCACCTACCCTGGATGACCTCATTTTTCTAGCCACCCGTATTGACATGAGGATCCGGGAGCGATCCCAAGGGGTTTGTCGGTAGAGAAGATTCCCTAGGCTGGCTCCTACTTTACAGCAAGCCCTGTTGCCCTCACCAGTTTATCCACCAGAGGAGCCTATTCAGGTGGACCAGCTCAAACTGTCTGCCCAAGAGAAACACTGTAGACGCACTTCGGGACTTATTCTGTATTGTGGCCTCGGAGGCCATGTTGTGCGTTTGTGCCCTCAGAAACCCCAAAAAACTCCAGTGCCTCAGATGTGTTGGAGAGACAACCCTAGGTGGAATGGCGCTAGATAGAAAGTTCTCCTCAAAACTGTCCATTCCCGTGACCTTAGTGTCTGGTGAAAAGACGCACCGGGTCTCTGCCTATCTGTACTCTGGATGCGCAGCAAACTTCATCCAAAAAAACCTAGTGGATCTTCTCCAGTTGTCCACAGTTCATCTGGAGATGTCTTTGGCTGTTGCCTTGGTGAATGGACTGCCTCTGCCAGACCCGATCGTATCTGAAACCAAGCCGCTGAAGCTTCAAGTTGGAGCCCTTCATTCGGAACTAATTTTGTTTCTCGTTTTGCCTAAAGCCATCAATCCTGTCCCACTGGGTCTGCCTTAGCTCCAACTACATGCCCCAGTCCTGGACTAGAATTCCAGAGAGGTTCTCCAATGGGGCTCTAAATGTCGCAGCCACTGTCTGTTACAGATCTATCCTGTCCAGCCTCCTCTTCCTCAGTCATTGGCAGGATTACCCCCTCATTTCTCTCAGTTTTGCAGATGTCTTTAGCAAGAAGGTGGGGAGATGCTTCCTACACACCGGGCTTATGACTGCCCCATTGAACTGGTTCCAAATGCGTCCTCTCTCCGTGGAGGAGTATACCCTCTCTCCTTGCCAGGGACTATGTCGGCCTATATCAAGGAGAATCTGAAGAGGAGTTTCATACAAAAATCCTCCTCCCAGCCGGGGCCGGGTTCTTCTTTGTCAAGAAAAAAGAGGGATCTTTTTGGCCCTGCATTGGCTACCGTGGTCTCAATCAAATCACGGTCAAGAACAAATATCCGTTGCCACTAATTTCCAAACTGTTTGACCGCAGAGGAGGAGCCAGGATTTTTCTAAATTAAATTTGATCTGAATTCACCAAGGTGACGAGTGGAAGACTGCGTTTAACACTCGAGACGGGCACTACGAATACCTGGTGATGCCCTTCAGTCTGTGTAACTCTCCCACAGTCTTCCAGGAATTTGAAAATGATATCTTCTGAGATCTTCTCTATGTCTGTGTTGTGGTCTGTCTCGCCGATATTTAGATTTTATCTGCAGATCCGACGATCATCAACTTCTGCTGCATTTAAGGGAGAATCGTATGTATGCCAAGCTGGAGAAGTGCGTCTTTGAAAAAAAACTCCCTGCCCTTCCTGGGCTACATCATCTTGGATCAAGGTCTCAAGATGGATCATGAGAAAGTAAAGTCTGCCCTGGAATGGCCACGTTCTCAGGGCCTGCGGTCCATACAGCGCTTTTTGGGACTCGCCAACTTCTACCGGCAGTTTCTCCCAAACTTCTCATCATTGACGGCTCCTATCTCTACCCTTATCAAGAAGGGTGTAAACGCCAAGGTATAGACTCCAGAGGCAGAATCTGCATTTAATAGCCTCAATAATGCCTTTATCTCAGCCTCAATCCTCCATCATCCTGACATCTGTCGACAGTTCTTGTTGGAGTTGGACGCTTCCTCTGTTGGTGCAGGTGCACTTCTGTTCCAGAGAGGCCTCAAAGGAAAGGCAGTAGTATGTGGCTATTACTCCTCCACAGAGTGCAATTACTCTATTGGGGATTGGGAGTTACTGGCCTTTAAATTGGCTCAGGAGGAGTGAAGACATCTGCCAGAGGGCGCAGCCCACCCCATCCTGATATACACCGACCACAAGAACCTTACATATATCCAGTCAGCTCAACGGCCGAACCCCCGTCAAGCCAGGTGGTCGCTGTTTTTCACTCAGTTCCTATTTGTGCTCCACTACTTTCCCTCTGACAAAAATGTGAGGGCTGTCTAGGTCATTTGAAACGGAGGACCCTGTGGCGTCCCCTCAATGTATCATAGACCCGTCCTGCATTTTTTCTGATAACCCTCTGCATGTTAGAGACATCCCTCCGGGGAGGACGTTTGTGCAGTTGGCAGACAGGAGGAGAATCCTTCACTGGGGACACAGCTCCAAACTGGCCGGAAACGCGGAGGTTCAGAGGACGAGAGATCTACTTGCTCGTCATTTCTGGAGACCTACGCTGCCCAAAGACGTTGTGGGCTTTGTCGCTTCCGGCACGGTGTGTGCTTCTAACAAAGTTGCTCACTCCAAGCCTGCCGGCCTGCTCCAGCCTCTGCCTGTGCCCAACGCTCCCTGGCAGCATATAGCAATGGACTTTGTCACTGACCTTCCTTCCTCTGCAGGATGCAATACGGTCTAGGTGGTGGTGGACCGGTTCTCGAAGATGGCACATTTTATCTCGTTGACTGGCCTACCTTCAGCTCATCAACTGGCAAAGCTCTTCATCCAGCACATCTTCCGTTTGCATGACCTGCCCCTTCATATCGTGTCTGATAGGGGGTTCAGTTCACCTCGAAATTCTCGACAGCCCTCTGTAAACACCTAGACGTGAAGTTAGACTTTTCTTCAGCCTACCATCCCCAGTCCAATGGCCAAGTCGGGAGGGTTAACCAAATCATGGAGAATTATCTTTGCCACTTCATCTCCACGCGCAATGATCATTGGGTAGAGCTTCTTCCTTGGGCCGAGTTCTCATACAACAACCACACAAGTGAGTCCACTGCTTCTACACCTTTCTACATTGTGTACAGCCAACATCCACAAATCCCTCTTCCTGTTCTGGCTACATCCCAGGTACCCGCAGCTGACTCTGCATTTGAAGACTTTCTACAGGTCTGGCAGCAAACCCGATCCCCTATTCTGCAGGCAGTCGATCGCATAAAGCAAAAGGTGGATATTAGGAGAGGAGGGACGCCTCCGTATCTGCCGGGTACCAAAGTCTAGCTGTCCTCCAGGAATATCCGGCTAAAGGTGCCTTCCTACAAGTTTGCTCCCAGGTTCCTCGGACCCTTTGAGATACTACAACAAATAAACCATGTCTCCAATAAGCTTCGGCTGCCTCCTACCCCCAGAATCCCCAACTCCTTTTATGTGTCCCTCCTGAAGCCTGTGGTCCTGAACCGCTATAGTCAGGCTCGTGATCCCGCAGTGGCCCCCAGCGGTTCGTCTGACGTGTTTGAGGTTAAGAAGATCCTGGACTTCAAAAAAGTAGGAGAAATAACTTTTTATTAGGTGGTTTGGAAGGGGTTTGGTCCAGAGGAGAGGTCCTGGGAGCCAGAAGAGAACATCAATGCTCCTACCCTCATTAAGAAGTTCCTCTCTAGCTCTGGTCCTAAGAGGGGAGTAAGAGGGGGATACAGTAATGTCCACAGCTGTGGACCGTCGTGCTTTCCTGCCCCTCGACGGCCACGGCCATGGACAGATGGGTGCCAGGCGGCATCTCCCTCCTGAGAGACGCCAGCACTCACTTCCGCATCGCTGCACTGGTTCCCGTAGGGTGCGCGTGCAAGCTTGCAAGCTCCCGTCCGGCCTTAAAGGGCCAGTGCACACACATGAGTAAAATCTGTAATTAGCCCATGATCACCCTGGACTATAAAAGGGCTCTGCCCTTACATTCATTGCCTGAGGGTTGTTGTGTTTACCCGTGTTAGTCTTGCAAATGGTCCCTGAGTGTTATCTTGTTCCTAGTGTCCCCCTGTTCTGCTACCTGTATTCTGTATCCCATGCTACCGTTGTTCCTGTGCCTTAGAAAGTTGGAGTCGTGTTGTGCCCCCTGTCATGCCTGCTATGTTACACCACGCCTGGTGTCTGCTGCCAAGGCACTGTCTGTGCCGAGCATTCATTACTGTCTGAACGATTACAAGTACTCTTGTGCTTGGACTATATATGTACATTGACTTGGTACACTCTTTGGCCGGCTGCTATCCCGCTACGACGGTACGGCCCAGTGGGTCCACATACCCACAGATCGTGACATAGGCCCAAATCAAATGAAATTCGGAGAAATTGAATGTGCGGCCTAATCTCCTATGGAGATACAGCTATGACAGTAGTAAAGTAAATTATACAGTAAAATAAAGTTACAAGACTTGAAGCTGATTGACTCTTAGAGACACCATAACCCCACTACTATTGACTTTTCCTTTTACTGATTATGCATTTATCCTTCCAAAGACTTGACTATATTTTCACTTCATCCAACCTACTCCCCTCTATCAAGAAGCCCAAACTAGCAGTATTACAGTCTCGGACCAGTCTCCGTATCACTGTCACAATTGCCCTTTAGGGAGTGGAGATGACATCTAAATGAATCCCTCTTAGATAAAGAAGCAAACTATGTGAATATTAAGCAACACCTTTAAACCTTTTTGAAACAAACTTTTCACCATACTCAACTTACCCAGTATTATGGGAGACCAATAAGGCATACATTAGAGGAAACTTTACTACTCTAGGTACCAAAACTAGAAAGGAAAAAAATAGAAAGAGATAGACATTAGCACAAATTGTCTCTCTGGAACATGTTCACAAACGTTCTAAAGAACTCCTAACCCAAGATGTGCTTACAGCCTTGAGTGAAAAATGAAACGATATATTGAATTGCAGATTGGCAAAAAACAACAAACACTACCGTTCAAAAGTTTAGGGTCACTTAGAAATTTCCTTATTTTTGCAAGAAAAGCACAGTTTTTTTCAATGAAGATAACATTAAATTAATCAGAAATACACTCTATACAATGTTAATGTGCTAAATGACTATTCTAGCTACAAATGTCTGGTTTTTAATGCAATATCTACATAGGTGTATAGAGGCCCATTTCCAGCAACCATCACTCCAGTGTTCTAATGGTACATTGTGTTTGCTAACTGTGTTAGAAGGCTAATGGATGATTAGAAAACACTTGAAAACCCTTGTGCAATTATGTTAGCACCGCTGTAAACAGTTTTGCTGTTAAGAGGAGCTATAAAACTGACCTTCCTTTGAGCTAGTTGAGAATCTGGAGCATTATATTTGTGGGTTCGATTAAACTCTCAAAATGGCTAGAAAAAGAGAGCTTGCATGTGAAAATCGACAGTCTATTCTTGTTCTTAGAAATTAATGCTATTCCATGCGAGAAATTGCCAAGAAACTGAAGATTCCCTACAATGGTGTGTACCACTCCCTTCAGAGAACAGCACACACAGGCTCTAACCAGAGTAGAAAGAGAAGTGGGAGGCCCCGCTGCACAACTAAGCAACAAAACAAGTACATTAGAGTCTCTAGTTTGAGAAATAGACGCCTCACAGGTCCTCAACTGGCAGCTTCATTAAATAGTACCCGCAAAACGCCAGTGTCAATGTCTACATTGAAGAGGCGACTCCGGGATGCTGGCCTTCAGGGCAGAGTGGCAAAGAAAAAGCCATATCTGAGACTGGCTAATAAAAGGAAAAGATTAATATGGGCAAAAGCACACAGACATTAAACAGAGGAAGATTGGAAAAAAGTGTTATGGACAGACGAATCGAAGTTTGAGGTGTTTGGATCACACAGAAGAACATTTGTGAGACGCAGAACAACTGAAAAGATGCTGGAAGTGTGCCTGACGTCATCTGTCAAGCATGGTGGAGGTAATGTGATGGTCTGGGCTTGCTTTGGTGCTGGTAAAGTGGGAGATTTGTACAAGGTAAAAGAGATTTTGAATAAGGAAGGCTATCCATTTTGCAACGCCATGCCATACCCTGTGGACAGCGCTTGGTTGGAGCCAATTTCATCCTACAACAGGACAATGACCCAAAGCACACCTCCAAATTATGCAAGAACTATTTAGGGAGGAAGCAGGCAGCTGGTATTCTATCTGTAATGGAGTGGCCAGCGCAGTCATCAGATCTCAACCCCATAGAGCTGTTGTGGGAGCAGCTTGACCGTATGGTACGCAAGAAGTGCCCATCAAGCCAATCCAACTTGTGGGAGGGCCTTCTGGAAGCATGAGGTGAAATTTCTCCCGATTACCTCAGCAAATTAACAGCTAGAATGCCAAAGGTCTGCAATGCTGTAATTGCTGCAAATGGAGCATTCTTTGACGAAAGCAAAGTTTGAAGGAGAAAATTATTATTTCAAATAAAAATCATTATTTCTAACCTTGTCAATGTCTTGACTTATATTTTCTAGTCATTTTGCAACTCATTTGATAAATATAAGTGTGAGTTTTCATGGAAAACACAAAATTGTCTGGGTGATCCCAAACTTTGGAACGTTAGTGTATATTTTAGACAAAAGGTTTATTATGCTTTACGGAATAAGGGAGTAAAATTCATGTCTGCCTTGATCAAGTAAGCTAGAGACCAAGCCCATATATGCTCCATCACAAACAAACAAGACAATGAGAGAAAGATCATTGATTTAACAATGTGATACTGTAGGTATTTCAAAGGAACAGTCAGAGTGTTTAATTTTCTGTACGTATTTTTCTTTGTATATTTTTACGTGCTCTCAGCATTAAGGCCCATCTACATGGACAAATTAAAGTGATATTGTGCCTGATATTATGTTTTCATAACAATAATTCTTCTTTAAAAAAAACTATTAATTCGAAAAACAAAATTTTAGCAATACAAACTATCATACCTACATTACATTAAAAAAAGAAAATTTGGTGCAATGAACAATACTACACTTGGATGGAAGAATTGCATTCCAAAAAGTAAAATTTCTGCCTAATGGAGCTAGTGAATTTTGCTATAATGGGAATGACTTGTCATAGCAAATAAACATTCTGTATCTGAGAGCTAAACTATTACAATGCCCCAATTGGGCATTGGTTATATTTAGGACAAAATCATCCTCTGCAAATGAGGCTTTTAGCTACTGATCATTACAAAGTTATCTACCATTTTTATTATCCAGTCATTATTTTAAATATTGTTATCTAATCCACTAGTTTGCTATTATATAATTCTTTCCAGAAGAAGCATTTATTTCAAATGGTTTTTATGCATAACATAAGTGCATTTTGAACAAATACACTCTGTGATACATGTTTACATTAATTACACTGTAACTATATTTTCAGTTTGTTTTGATTTATCTTTGGATTGAACCTAATAGTAGTAGCTCTACTGCAAATATGAAAGATTTACCGTTCAATAAGTGCAACCACACACTGTGTATCAGTGAACATTGTCACCAACTTAGGGTGAAAGAGAATCAAGATAAAGGAATGTTCTGTCTCTTTGACAAATATCTGTCTGACTTGCTGTATATGTTCTGAAACGTTATACTGTTAGTAGTAATACAAAGCTGTAGTGTAGAGCAGACATTTCTAAAGCACATTAAAAGAAGCAAGGTGAGTACTGCATATCACCTAAGGCAGCACAATGTCACGTGAAATTTTTATATTAACAGTGCTAAAATCATTTTCTACAATATTGTTTTTTTAGCTTTTTTTGTGAGATGAAGTCTCAAATGGATGGAGTGACCAATTTGAAGTAGTCCTTTCTTGTCATTATAATTTCCTACCTAGTTCTCCTTTAGTAAGTGAAGTAGTCATGTAGGATGCAGGAATTAGAGCTGAACCGCCTGTGAGCTACAGACCTGCTGGTGTAGAAAATAGTAATGGCAACAGTAATGTCATAGGAATATATCCTTATCCAATATATCATTAGATCCATCAAATTGGATTACATCTTCATAGCAATGGGTAGTAAGAATTGGGTAGGTGGATATATTGAGAACTTCCAATAACTAGAATTCTGCAATATCACACAAAGAGAATCTTCAACAGTTTGAACATTCTTTCAAAGTCTAATAAAATAAGTGCAGGATTTGCTGCAAAAGTAACCCAGCAATACTCAAGGGAAATCTTAAAGAGGACCTGCCACTAGGTCATAGAAAGTGAACCAGCAGTCTAACCTTACTACCGCTGTCTCCTGGAATCCAGCGGTGCTTGAATTTTATTTGTGCACCCCCCCGGTCCCAAGATATGTTGCCTCGTTGTTTTTGTGCCAAATATTGTAATGAATTGCCTACTAGCCAAGAAGGCGTCAACACCAGCGATTCTCAGGAAGGTGGAGCTTTGGGGCTACCTCACAGACTGACACTGCCCTATAAGTGTGATGCTACTTCACACAAGTTGCTAACTCAGCGTGAGGCTCACTGTGAGAGACTGAGGCTGGAGGGAAGGTGGATCACTTGAAATAGCCAATAGCTCAGGCTGTGGACCACCTAGAACAGTGTCATATGAGAGATGAGATTCTTATCTTTCATATGCCACCAGGATCGCAGTTCTAGTTGTGACACAACCGAAGATATCACAAGTTGAAAACTCACTTGGGAATGGAAGCAGTGTACTAAATGCATACACAGCTCTCATTCCCAACTGTGTCTTTAACTGGTGATATAACCAAAAACAGTTAATAAGGCAGTACAAACAACACATTAAATTACATAAAAATAATATTACATAAAATACATTATTTAACTTAATTGCACATGACACTGATACCTTAAATCTTAGTATGCTACTTTAATGCTAACCAACTTTCAGAACACTGGCTTACCATACCAACCACTCCAGATTCCAACTCAAATTATGAGACAGAAAGAGAGAGTTGGATTGAATTGGCTGCAGTAGCCATATTAATATTAAAACGTTAAACAACAATAGACACATAAAAGAAAATATGTACGCCTATCCAGTCAGGCGTACAAATAGAACTCCGGTAGAACCTGGTTCCAAACCATACTTCAAAGGCCCAACCAGGACAGCCAGGTTCTTAAGGAAAACAATTGCCTCCCATTGGAACGAATGTCAGGCTGCTTGACTCCCAATAAACCTACACGTGCACTATGATCCAGATAAGGCAAGGGGCAGGGCCTGTAACGCAGGAGAAAAAAACAACAGATAGAAGAATATGACATTCCCCAGCAAAAAAAATGTAACACCCCTCTTTGCATACTAAACTTATTACAACACAAAGTGAGGGCGCACATATGTCTTGAAACTATCAGCCCACACCGCCAAGTCATCCCAGTGCTCACTGGGCATCTACACAAAATGATGAGGAGCATTGACCCCTGCTGTATCACTAATCATCACTCCCCATGGGCAAAATCCTGCAGGCAAAGTAAAGCTTATCTAATAGCGATTGCAAATCCCTGAGGGGAATTTTACCTAAAGGTCCTATTACACACGCCGAAGCAGCTCGTTGCTGGGTGATCATTTGCTCCTTTCACAAGGAGCTATGTATGGGGACGAGCACTTGTTACTCCGATCGCTCATCCCCATACATTTCTATTATGTCGGCAGATGTGCTGCTGACAATGATAATATTTTATGCTGGCTAGATGATACAATCACATGGTGAACGAGCGTTTGTTCGTTCATCGGCTGATCGTTGCCCTGTTTACACAGGTCAATTATCGGGAACAAGCATTTTGCCCAATAAATGGCTGGTGTAAAAGGGCCCTAAGTGCATAGTGCGTAAAACCTATTGACACAGCCGTGCCAGCTTATCCGGAAGCAGCCTGCATTTCATTTTGCTGGAATCAATCACAATTCCCAAAAAACTAAGGGAATATGTGAGACCCTCGGTTTCATCCGGCGCTAAGAGGATGCCAAAACGGTGTACTAACCAATGAAATTTGAATTGAGGAACCCCTGATCATGAGCACCAACCTATTCAACACCACAGAGCAAATTACAACACCCTGGAATGCGAATAAGCCAATATTTATTCAGCTACTTTTTGGGTACAATACCCAAGGGGGACAATATCAAATCAGGGAATGGCAGGGATGGGAATGGCCCAGCCATGCGGCCAAGAGAAACCAACTACTCAACCAATGGGAATTGATGTGAACACTTCACATTTTTAATCAAAAAGGGCACCTAACGGGCAGAAAAAAAGAATACAGAAATAATCCCTAAAACTCACCTCTAGTAAGTTATCCCTCTGCCTATCCAGAAATCTATTGAGATATGGGAGCATCTAGGTCAGCTTCATCGTTCTCACCCCGTCTACTTCCTGTTAAACCCTTGAAATATCTGATGGAACTATGGGATGATCCACTATAAGATGAGCAGGAGTGATTAAACTTACATTTATTCCCGAACTTGGAATGTCCCTCGTTAAACTCTCAGCACAAACACAGACTTATCTCCCCCTGTCTTAACCCCTTTACCTGACAGCCCACTAGGAAGGACTCCCTGAAACACACTGAAGCCATCACACGTAACTACAACCCAATGTACTTGTGGTCCCATCTAATATTGGAGCGAACTGCCTTCCGCTACATAAACTGCTTATCGTTGCAGAGCCAAGTCTGTATATAACTGTAGGCCTTCCCAATAGCATCTATATAGCAGCAAAGGGCCAAACAATAACATTTGCTAAAGTGACAAGGGCTTGAAGCCAGTTTGTAGGATCAAGTCTCAAGCGGCAAAAAGATCCTCAGACTGAGATTTGAATCTTATAAAGGAACTTGTTACTTTTGTGTCATATACATTTAATTTCAAGATCAAAGACCCTCTACACGCCAAGGAAGAAAATGTACAGATTGCCTTTTTAGGAAAGCAGTAGACATACCAAAAGTAATACAATGAACACATGCCTTCTGAAGTTCCTAACTGCATGTCCTATATCCTTGGTGGGCCATGTAAGATGCTTGTTTAGTGGTCTCCTTGCAGGTAATTAACTCCTCTGCTGTCTGGGAGTAGCCACTTAACCTTTTTTTATGCCAGCAAATAATAAACCTCTTTAACTCTTGCAGTGTCGGAGAGCCAATAGTGCATAGTGTACAAATTACGAATATCAACATGATTTATCATTCCCCCTTTAACGCTGAATCGGAGGTAAGGGGGAGGATTGGGTAATGGTGAAATCTAGGTCTCCCCACCAAGCAGAGTCCAAAAGCTGAGGAAGAGAGGCTACGTCTTGAGATGCTAGAGAGAGTGGTAACTATATGACAAATATGTGTGGTGAAGAGGCTTCAAACTTGCCCAAGATGACCATATCTTAAAAAAGTTGTCATGAGTTCTGTTTGCCCAACTAGACAGTTCTTCAAACCTATAGATTTGAGACACTTTAGACAGCCAAGTCTGTTGGGAGGGTGGTTGTGGCTGCAGCCAATAGAGCACAATTATGTTTTTTGCTGCAGCAATTACGTGTGTGGTCAGATTGTTCTTCGATGGTGTATATGACTTGATAGGTTTACGGAGAGCAATCATGTCAAAAGACAAATCCAAAATTAGTAATCTGCCTAATCATGTCACCTACTTGATTCCAGAAGGGAGAGATAACAGGGCAGGACCACCAGATTTGAGTGAACGTGACAGTGGCAGCCTTGCATCTCCAGCAAATGTTACAGTCAGACATGTTATGTGTAAATAAGAATACAGTACTTTGGGGGGCGTGCCTTGACGCACTGGCGAGTGGAAGAAGTTAGAGAGAACTCCGGACTGGGTTCCTGCAAAACGGGAGATAGCTTGCTGATCATGGGGACAGCGAAGACCGGAAGTTCCCTCAAAGGTTCCCAGATGACTGGAACCATGGATGTTACGATTCAGAACTTTTTCCAGCCATTTGTAATGATGGGGGTAGGGAAACAGACAAGTGAGCCTTAATCTACCCGCCACTCTGTCCCTGCCTACTTGCAACGACCCGTCCTAGGCGACGGGGTACAACTTGGCGGCGGTCCCTTCGCTCAGTAAGTGCACGAGACAAACAGACAAGGGTAAACAAGCTAAGGTAAATGGGGCAGTTGCCCACGGCAACACCGTGAGCAACAAGAGTGGTGAACGAGCCGAGTCAAACCAGGAGTGCACGAGGTACCAAACGCAGAGCAGGAGAGTAGTCAGTAAGCCAGGGTCAGTATGGAGCAGGATCAAATAGTAGAAGCTGTAGCTGGGCCAGGAAACCACACGAGAAGAATCACAAGCAAAGGAGGAACAGGAAAGGCAGGTATAAATAGACAGAGGGCGGGAGCTAGCTCCGTCTGGCCAGGCTGCGATAGGCTCTCCCACTCCTAAGCCTGCCATCCTGAGTGGTGGAAGATGGAGTCAGTCTCAGAGACATAGACTCAGGTGCAGACTGATTAACTATGGGCGTATACACAGAAGTTGTGCCTGGCAGATCCTTTACACCATTAGAGGAAACGCCGTTGACAACAGACAGGGAGTCGGGCGGGTACGTGATTCCGCAGGCACCATCTTACACAACTCTAGATGCATAGTCGCCTCCTCAGGCCTCAAGGGGGTCTAATCACTCCAATATGGGGTACGGGGATCGCAGTAAGAGACTTCCTCTGTGCTCTATTTCTACCCTGCTCCTTGACCCTGAGGTGTCGGATTTGCATCGCCAAGATCCGATACAGGCGGTGCAGCAGCCATTACTGGATCTGGAGAGAGACGGGTCATCACAGGGTACGGATACCAACTCGGCAGTAGTAGTGACACCCTCAACTCCTGGGTCTAATGACCCACACAAACTGCGTGGGGCAGCCGCATGTCTTCTTAACCTACGTCGCCATGCTGGAGCTCGGAGGATGGGTTTAGCCCACCTACAAAATGGTCTCTCTTTAAACCATATCCTGCTATGGAGTCAGCTTCATCCCTGACTCCAGATTGCACTGAGCTTCAAGATTCTTCCTCTAATGAGGATGTCATACCCCCGACTATTCGCAATAAATAATCTAACAACCAGTCTCCGCAGTTATTTGGGAGTAGCGAAGAATTACCTCCGCCTGAAGAAGTGGCCAACACCCTGAAAGGCCATGCAGAATTACAGACTCTTCTAGCTCTTCTGCCTACAAAATCTGATATGACTAGAATGGCTACGGTTCTAAAAAAAAAACTGGCGTCAAGACCTACACCAAGATAGAACGGGAGTCAACAAATTAAATGATAGAGTGGCAGATTTGGAGGCTTTTAAGTGCTCAATCTCTGGTGCAGTACAAGATTTAAAGCATACTTCAGCAAATCATACTACTCAACAACGTCTCCTTATTTCGCAACATGACGACCTGGAAAATAGAAATAGGAGAAATAATATCAGAATACGAGGACTCCCGGAAGAGACACACACTCCTGATCTCCTTCCCACTCTTAGAAACATATTCAACTCTCTTCTGAAAAAATGGTGCAATCACATTGAAATTGACAGGGCTCATCGAGCACTTCGAGCACGTATTGCTGACCCGACCAGACCACGCAATGTAATATGCCGTATACATTACTTTGCGGTAAAGGAAGAAATTATGCAACGTGCCAGAACCCTCCAATCTATTGACTTTGATGAGACCACAATTTCCCTTTTTCTGGATCTCTGCAGACGCACTCTCCAACAACGAGCATCTTTAAAACCGCTCCTCTCTATCCTTCAGTCTCAGAATATACCTTACCGCTGGTGTTTCCCCTTTGCCCTAAATGTGAGGATGGGAAATTGCGTTCCGGTCCTCTCCGCACCAGAGGAGCTACCCTCTTTCTTGCAAGCTCTAGAACTCCAAATGATGTCCCTCCCGGCCTGTGAGGCATTCTTTAACGATCCTTTGGGCCTGTTGGCTCAGTTTTCTTCTTGGGATATGAGGCGATACACATGTTTCTTCTCCAATACCTCAAAGACAACGATGTAGACAACGTACCTCACCAAGAAGCTAGAGATACCGTTGATGTACTATACAGCCGCTCTGCGTGAATATGATTTATCATTAAAGACGTTCCCCATTGTTAAGTAATTTAACTGCTCATATATTGGTCTTTTTTTCCCCCAATGCCTATATGACATTATACTGATATTGTCCTGTTGTACTCTGTTTATATTACCGTTCCTCTTATGACCCGGTCTCATAGTAGATGTTTGTATCTGCATTCCGACTGTGTCTTTAACGACTCCCCGATAGGTTATACTAACTGTTAGTATTGCATTAGCGCGCGTGTGCTTCATCTCTACTGTTTATTACTGATAGGTTTCTCTGTCATTATTGTTTTGTGATACGAATTTTCTGTTTATTTGTTCCTTGCCTTTAACCTAATCTTCCCCTCCTTTTTCCCCTCCCCTTCCTCTTTACTGTATAGAGCAGAGGCCTATTTCTGATACGATGGAGGTGTCTCTTGCATCCTTTAATGTAGAAGGATTCAACATCCCTCAAAAATGATCCTGGATTCTTTATTATATGCATAAATATAGGGCTCACATAGTTTGCTTGCAGGAAACTCGCTTTCATACAGATCATTTTCCAAATTTGAAAAATCGCTATTATCCATCTGCATATCATAGTAGTAACCCTGATGGTAAGTCTAAAGGAGTTGACGCACGTTTTCTTTTTCTGACGTGTGAGATTAGCTCACAGATCTACACTATAGCTAATATTTATACCCCTAACATGAATCAGGTTGCGTTCATAGTTAGAGTTTTGGAAGAATTACTTTCCTTTACACAAGGAGGGCTCATACTGTGTGGAGATTTCTATCTCCCTATTAACCCATCTTTGGATTCCTCCTCGGGACACACAATTCTTGCATACAACAAAACCAATAAGGTGCACAGAGTTTTGCATGATATGCAGTTGAGTGATATCTGGCATCTTAACCATTCTAATGACAAGGATTACACATTCTACTCACATGTGCATGCAGGGCCGGCCCTAGTATAGATGGCGCCCTGTGCGAAATGATCTTTCGGCGCCCCACCCCATCATTAAAAAAAAATGCCCCATAAAAAAATTATAATGCCCCTTTAGTGCCCCCATACAGTATAATAATAATAATTAATAATATAATATATTACAACCCCTTCAAGGACACAGAATTTTGTCCTCTAATTGTGCCCATAGTATTATGCCATTTGTAGTACCCCTACACAGTATAATGTCCGCTTAGTGGCCCACACACAGTATAGTGCCCCCCTGTAAATTTTGCCATATAGCCTCCCTGTAGACAATGCCATAATCCCCCACCTCCATTTTGTAGATCGTGCCATACAGCCCCCCACCTCCCCCTTGTAGATAGTGCCATACAGTCCCCCACCGCCCCCTTGTAGACAGTGCCATACAGTCCTCGCACCTCCCCCTTGTAGACAGTGCCCCCAAACAAAAACAAAAATTATACTCCCCTAGGCCCCGTTCCCATGACGAACTGAGCTGATCCATGACCGGACCCTGTAGCCTAGTACAGAGTTTCCCAACCTTTTTGGACTCGAGGCAGCACTGGAAAAATAAAATTTCCTCAGGGCCCCCCTACCAAAAATTGTTTTGAGAAAGACAGAAAATGGCTAAGAACAAGCACTCCACTCGTAGGGCATGTTCACACACGTTTTTTTGTAAGGCAAAAATAATCTGCCTCAAAATTCCTTCAGCAACTGACAGCGTGTGTGACCTTTTTTTTGTGTTTTTTCTTAAGCTGTTGAAGCGAATGCAAAAGACGCAGGAAAAAAAAAAGCTCCAAACCGGCGCCACAGGTATTTTCTGCCTCCTATTAATTTCAATTGGAGGTCAGAGGTGGAAACCACTTGAAGACCATCAGCCCCCCACTCACATAAAAATGACCATCAACCCCCCACTCACAGCAAAATGAGCATCAGCCCACCACTCAGTAAAATGACCATCAGTCCCCACTCACAGATTCCCCCTGTAGGTAGCGCCACACAGCCCCTTGTAGGTAGCGCCACACAGCCCCTTGTGGGTAGCGCCACACAGCACCCTTGTGGGTAGCACCACATAGCCCCTTGTAGGTAGCACCACACAGCCCCCTTGTGGGTAGCGCCAGACAGCCCACTTGTAGGTAGCGCCAGACAGCACCCTTGTAGGTAGCGCCACACAGCCCCCTTGTAGATAGCGCCACACAGCCCCCTTGTAGATAGCGCCACACAGCCCCCTTGTAGATAGCGCCACACAGCCCCCTTGTAGATAGCGCCACACAGCCCCCTTGTAGATAGTGCCGCACAGCCCCCTGTAGGGAGTGCCGCACAGCCCCCTGTAGGGAGTGTCGCACAGCCCCCTGTAGGGAGTGCCGCACAGCCCCCTGTAGGGAGTGCCGCACAGCCCCCTGGTAGGAAGCGTCGCAAAGACCCCTGGTAGGGAGTGCCACACAGCCCACAGCCCCCTGGTAGGGAGTGCCACACAGCTCCCTTGTAGGTAGTGCAAGGACTACGAAATGACCCTGATAGCTGGTGGGCAATAGACATTCAAAAAAGGACAACTGTGCAGGAGCACACAAAATACCCAGCTTTCCCATCTATCAAATAAATGTGTGGAAATAAACTAAGTTATAACTTTTATTTAGTCTGAGTAAAGGATTAATCCCTTTAGCTAGATTAAATAAAAATTATATCTTAGTTTATTTCCACACTTTTTTTTAGATACCCGGGAAAGCTGGGTATTTTGTGTGCTCCTGCACAGTTGTCCTTTGTAGGTAGTGCCACACAGCCCAAGGCCCCCCTGTAGATAGCAACCCCCTCCTTCCAGTAAAGATAGCGCCACTGTAGCTCCCTGAAGGAGCGGAATCCCCGTGTGGCCGGGGATTCCACTCCTGGAGCACTGCTTGATGCCTCTGTCCATATATGGACAGTGACATCACTGTCCATATATGGACAGAGGCATCAAGCAGCGCTCCAGGAGCGGAATCCCTGGCCACACGGGGATTCCGCTCCTTCAGGGAGCTACAGTGGCGCTATCCTGGAAGGGGGGGTTGCTATCTACAGGGGGGCACTATAGCAGAGCAGGGAGGTATCCGCTTAATCGAAAATATGACCATACTCTAAAAATATTTTCCTGATCATTCTATGAATGGGGCAATAAACCCAGTAAACTACTAGCTTTAGCGTTAAAAGACCAAAGAGCGGCATCATATATTCCGTTAGTTAAAGACAACCCTGGTACAGTAGTGCATTTTACTGACAAAATAGCTGCAGCTTTTCTAATATATTATCAAACATTATACAATCTCCCTTCCCACCATATCTTAAACACCACCTCATCTCAGCCCCAGTCTCTCAATATATACATGATACAGCATTAGCCTTATTCCCTGCAGAAGATGCAGCACTACTAGAAACACCTTTTACCCTGGAGGAACTTTATACTGTAATTAAAAATCTTCCAATGGGAAAAAGTCCAGGCCCTGATGGGTTTACAGCAGCGTTTTACAAATCTTTCAATAATGAGATTTCCCCAATTTTGCTCCTACCACTCCAGGACCTATCCCAAGGTACTCTTACTCCCCCGGCATTCTTACTAGCCTACATTACTGTTATGCCTAAAAAAGGTAAAGATCCTAAGTAGAGATGAGCGAACCGGGACAACCGAACCCGGTTTCGGTCCGAACTTCCGGAAAAGTTCGGTTCGCAGCGAATCCGAACTTCACCGGGTTCGGCCGAACCCGTTTTGACCGAACCCGGTCAAAAACATTATACAAATCGGCAGCCACTTGTCTCTATCAATCACTGATAGAGAAAAGGCTGCTAATTAAAAATAAAATAAAAAGCATTTCATACGTACCCGGTCGTTGTCTTGGTGACGAGTCCCTCTTCTTCCTCCAGTCCGACCTTTTCTGACGAGACAGCCTGTGATTGGCTGCAGAGGCCTCTGCAGCCTGTGATTGGCTGCAGAGGGCGCGGCAGCCTGTGATTGGCTGCAGCGCTCACATGGGCTGCATCGTCATCAAGGAATGGCGGGCCGGATGTCGAGAGGGACGCGTCACCAAGGCAACGGCCAGGAGACCGGACTGGAGGAAGCAGGGAGTTCCCGGTAAGTATGAACGTCTTTTTTTTTACAGGTACTGTGATCGGTAGTCACTGTCCAGGGTACTGAAACAGTTACTGCCGATCAGTTAACTCTTTCAGCACCCTGGACAGTGACTATTTAGGGTATGTGCACACACACTAATTACGTCCGTAATTGACGGACGTATTTCGGCCGCAAGTACCGGACCGAACACAGTGCAGGGAGCCGGGCTCCTAGCATCATAGTTATGTACGATGCTAGGAGTGGAGGAGATGTAACAGACTGAGCTACGTAATGGTAAGAACAGAGTTCACAGCAGCACAGAGTATTTCAGGAGAGGAGCGTGCAGATTCTGTGCTGCTGTGAACTCTGCTCTTACCATTACGTAGCTCAGTCTGTTACCTCTCCTCCACTCCTGTCCTCAATAACACCTTCACATGATTGGCAAGTCACCACCCCGCACAAGATCTGCACGCTCATCTCCTGAAATACTCTGTGCTGCTGTGAACTCTGCTCTTACCATTACGTGGTGACTTGCCAATCATGTGAAGGTGTTCTGGAGGACAGGAGTGGAGGAGAGGTAACAGACTGAGAGCTACGTAATGGTAAGAGCAGAGTTCACAGCAGCACTGAATCTGCACGCTCATCTCCTGAAATACTCTGTGCTGCCTTAAACTCTATGGACAGGTCAGGATCCTGTTTCTTTTAAATGCTGCACTGTAGCGCAGCCTTATATAGTGGATCGAGCGGGTTCCCCAGCAGCATTTAAAATAAACCGTGCTTGTGTATGTGTGTGTTTGTGTATATATGTGTGTTTGGGTATGTGACTTTGTCTGTTTTTGTTTTTATATGTGTGTTTGTGTATATGTGTGTGTGTGTGTGTGTATATATGGGTGTGTTTGTGTATATGTGTTTGTGTATATATGGGTGTATTTGTGTATATGTTTGTGTGTGTTTTTGTATATGTGTGTGTTTGTGTATATGTGTGTATATGGGTGTGTGTTTGTGTGTATATATGGGTGTGTTTGTGTATATGTGTTTGTGTATATGTGTGTTTGGGTATGTGTGTTTTTGTTTGTATATGTGTTTGTGTATATGTGTTCGTGTATGTGTGTGTATAACTGTGTGTGTGTGTGTGTGTGTGTGTGTGTGTGTGTGTGTTTGTTTGGATATGTGTGTTTTTGTTTGTATATGTGTGAGTTCGTGTATATGTGTGTGTGTTTGTCTGTTTATGTGTGTGTGTGTATATCTTGTTGTGTTTGTGTATATATGTGTGTGTCTGTGTATGGTTGTTTGTTTGTGTGCGCGTGTATATATGTGTGTAGGTGAGTAGAAGTATTGGTATTGTTCACATTGATAACTGTTTTTTTATGTTGTTGCAGATTTTGATGTACCGATTGGACTACATCTTCGATTCGTTGGACTACTGCGTAGATCTACGTTTTTTCAAATTTTAATAAAATGGTTAACGAGGGTTTTGTTGGGGATTTCTTATTTAAATAAAAAAGAATTGTCTTTGTGGTTTTTTTTAAACTTTATTAGTGCCTAGATAATGGTAGTTGGCTGATTGACAGCATCCATTATAAAGGCGGTACTTAGTGTTAGCCGGTGCAGAGGCTAGCACTAACCACCCATTATTACCCCGGTACCCACCACCACCAGGGGTGCCGGGAAGAGCTTGGTACGATCCAGTACCCGACCATCTGTTGTGATGGTCGGGTACTGGGGCGGCCGTAGGCTGGTATTATGAGGCTGGGAAGGGCCAAAATCAGTGGACCTTCCCACCCTTGTAATGCTAGGCTGTTGCTGCTGTGTTGTATCGGGCTGGTTATAAAAATGAGGGGGACCCCCATGTCGTTTTTTTTTTTGAATTTAACAAATTTAGCAATAGACGGGTCCCCCACATTTTTAATAACCAGCCATATACAAGGCCGCAGCAGTCTGGCATTACATTGGTGGGAAGGGCCACTGGTTTTGTCCATTCCCAGGCTAATAACACTGTGTTGTATGTGGCTGGTTATGATAAATTGGGTGGAACCCCATGTCTTTTTAAAAAAAAGAAATTAAATAAATAATTTAAAAAAATGACGTGGGGTCTCCCCCACTTTTATAACCAGCCAGATACAACACAGCAGCAGCAGCCTAGCATTACAAAGGTGGGAAGGTCCACTGTTTTTGGCCCTTCCCAGCCTCATAATACCAGCCTGCGGCCGCCCCAGAGCCCGACCATCACAACAGATGGTCGGGTACTGGATCGTACCTGGCTCTTCCCGGCACCCCTGGTGGTGGTGGGTACCGGGGTAATAATGGTGGTTAGTGTTAGCCTCTGCACCGGCTAACACTAAGCCTCGCCTTAGTAATGGATGTTGTCACTCAGACAGCGGCCATTACTAAAGTGGTAGTAATAAAATTTGAAAAGAAAAAGACAAAGATATAGATAAAATATTTTATTGAAATAAAGCACCCCCAACACAACCCTCATTAACCATTTTATTGTAGAAAAAAAAACGTCATCTAAGTAGTCCTCGAAACCGACGTAGTCCAAACACCAAACCTGTAAAAAAAATAAATGAAATAAAACATGTCGTAGGCTTAGATTCAGTTTAATGTGTGATACTGACTGTTATACCATGTATAGAAGCCTGCCGTGAAGTTGACTTAGATACAGGGCGCCAGCAGACAGTATCATACATGGCCATACATACATATATATAAACATACATACAAGCATGCACATATATACATGCAAATATACATACATGCAAACATACACACATATATACATGCAAACTATCATACATACATGCATACACACACACATGAAAACATACATACATACAAATAAACATGCAAAGATACATACATACACATATACAAGCATGCACAAATATACATGCAAACATAAATACATGCAAACATAATTACATACATGCACATATATATAAACATACATGCAAACATACATGCAAAAAATAAAAACATGCAAACATACATACATGCACATATATACATACATGACAACATACATACAAACATACATGACAACATACATACATGCAAACATACATACATACAAACATACATACACACATGCAAACATATATACATGCAAATATACATACAAACATGCACATGTATACATACATGCAAACATACATGCACATATATACATACATGACAACATACACACATGCAAATATATACATGCAAATATACATACATACACACATGCACATATATACATACATGCCAACATACATGCACATATATACATACATGACAACATACATACATACATACATACATGACAACATACATACATACATACATACATACATACATATATATATACACACATGCAAATATACATACAAACATGCATACATACATACATGCAAACATACATTCATGCAAACACACATACATGCAAACATACATACATACATTCATGCAAACATACATACATACATACAAATATAAATACACACATGCACATATATACATACATACATACATGACAACATACATACATACATACATGACAACATACATGCAAAAATACATACATGCAAACATACACACATGCAAACATACATACATACATGCAAATATATACATGCAAATATACATACAAACATGCACATATATACATACATGCCAACATACATGCACAGATATACATACATACATACATACATACATACATACATACATGCCAACATACATACATGCCCAAAAAAAATAATAATACGTTTATACTTACTTTCCTCCTGTCAGGCCTCCAGCAATGACGTTTCATCCATGTCGCCGCTGCAGCCTGTGATTGGCTGCAGAGGCGGTCACGTGGGATGAAGCGTCATCCTGACGTGCGTGACCGCCACTACAGCCTGTGATTGGCTGCAGCGGCGAAAGGGATGAAACGTAATTGCTGGAGGCCGGACAGGAGGAAAGTAAGTACGAACGTATAATTTTTATTTTTTTATTACATTTAAATTGTATTTTTCGCGCGCCGAGCATGTACTGTGAAGGTTGCTGAAAGAGTTAGTGCAGCCCATTAACTCTATCAGCACCCCAGACAGTAGCATGCTCGGCGCACGGAAGTGACAGGTTCGGTCAGAACTAGTTCGGTCCGAACCGAACTTTTTTGTGAAATTCGGCGAACTAGCCGAACCGAACTTTTGATAAGTTCGCTCATCTCTAATCCTAAGTTATCCACTAGTTTCCACCCCATATCAGTGATAAATAATGATGAAAAAAATTACGCGAAACTCATTGCAAATAGATTGGGAAGCTTGCTGGACTCCCTAGTCCACCCGGATCAGGTGGGATTTGTTCCTTCTAGAGAAGCTTGTAATAATACTCTTAAATCATTTTCTCTTGTTAATTGTTCCAAGAGACATTCTATGCCATGCATGTTACTTTCATTAAATGCCGAGAAGGCCTTTGATGGGGTGGACTGGGGTTTCCTGGAAGAAGCGTTGGTACAGCTGGGATTGGGTCAAATCATGCTCCAACGGGTCCAAGCCTTTTATTCTGGTCCTACAGCCCAAATTCATGTGAATGGTTTTCTATCCCCTAATTTTAATATTAATAACTCTCTCCGATGCTCTATGCATTTAGTGATGGAACACTTGCTGAATGCCATAAGAAATAACCCTGACATCAAAGGATTGCAGATAGGACGACATCAGGTAGAATGCTGAGCATTCACTGATGATGTCCTTCTGTATATTTCCTAACCTCTCACATCTTTACCTGATCTTATGTCTACTATTAGGGAGTACAGTCATTATAGTAATTTTAAAATCAATATCGCTAAAAGCAGCGCTCTAAATATTTCTTTAGATACTCGCCTTGTGCAGTCTCTTCAGTCCTCTTATCATTTCTCTTGGCAACAAAAAGCTATTAAATATCTGGGCATTATGATTCCCTCAGACCTCACAAACACATACACTCTCAACTATTTGCCTCTGTTACGTACTATACAACGCGGGCTCTCCAACTGGGAGAGTTAACTCTTGTCTTGGTTAGGTAGAAGAAATGTATTAAAGATGAACGTTCTGCCACGCCTATTATATCTCTATCAAACATTACCCTGTACACCCCCAACAACGCAATTTCACTCGCTCCACAAACTTTTTCAATGATTTGTTTGGCCATCAAAAGGATCTAGGATAGCACGTCATATTTTAATTTGGAAAAAACAGAAGCGGGGCTTAGCTTTACCAGATTGCTTCCTATACTACATAGCTGCAATCACGACGAGAATACTCGATGTCTCGGTTAGCCACCCAAGTAAACTGTGGATTCAGTTGGAGAGTGCTCAGATAGATTAACCTCTGACATCCCTTCCCTGGGGTCCAGGTCTAATGTTGCGGCTTTACCATATGTTTTAGGGAATGTGGTTGCGACCTGTAAACCGTACCTTTCTAAAATAAAACATTTTTTACTTGGGACGGTCAGCTGACACCGATTTTGGCAGCTCCTCTGGGTCTCCATTCTTCTTTCCTGGGTAGATCTCAATTGGACACACATTTGACATTCGCACAAGTTTTGTCTTCTGGTCACTTAAAATCTTACGAAGATTTGGTACCGGAAAATGTCAGAAATCTTAAGGCACAATGGGATTACTTCCAATTTAAGCATTATTATAACAAGATGAAGTTAGCACTCAATCTGTATTGAGATCTTACTCCATTTGAGATTCTGTTCTACTCGCATTCCACAACGCCGAAAGCAATTGCTTTGATTTGCAATCTCTTAATGGACTCGAGTGTTGATTCAAAACCTTCATATGTGAATAGTTGGGAAAAATAATTGAATGTCTCGTTCACACCTGAAGTTTGGTCTAAATCTTTCACTGTGTCATAAATTTTCGATCTCATGTATGGCACAAGAGACGTACTTTAAAATATTATCCAGATGGTATAAAGTCCCTGTACTTTTGCATAGGATTTACCCTAATAAATCTGACTTAGGGTATGTGCACACGAGAAGTGGCCTTTACGTCTGAAATTACAGACTGTCTTCAGGAGAAAACAGCTGCCTCGTTTCAGACGTAAAAGCTCCTCCTCGCATTATGCGAGGCGTCTTTGACGCCCGTAAATCTTGAGCTGCTCTTCATTGACTTCAATGAAGAACGGCTCAAATTACGTTGCAAAGAAATGCCCTGCACTTCTTTGCCGAGGCAGTCATTTTATGCGTCGTCGTTTGACAGCTGTAAAACGACGACGCGTAAATGACAGGTCGTCTGCACAGTACGTCGGCAAACCCATTCAAATGAATGGGCAGATGTTTGCCGACGTATTGTAGCCCTATTTTCAGACGTAAAATGAGGCATAATACGCCTCGTTTACGTCTCAAAATAGGTCATGTGAACCCAGCCTTATGCTTGCGTTGTGGACTGGCTAGGGGAACAATGTCTCATATATGGTGGGAATGCCTACTAATACTGTAATGGCAGGAAGGAGGTGAAGGGAAAGTGAGCCCTAATCTACCCACCGCCCTGTCCCTGCCTACTTGCAACGACCCGCCCTAGGCGACGAGGTACAACTGGGCGGCGGTCCCTACGCTGTCTAAGTGCACAGGAAAACAAACAGGGAACACGCAAGGGAAGGGGCAGTAGCCACGGAACGCCACGAGGAAACGGAGCGGCGAACGGACAGTCAGGACCAGGACGAAGTGAGTACCCCCAAGCGGGTAAGGAGACAGAAGCAAGCCAGGGGCAAAGCAAGCAGGTCAAGCAGAACTGCAGCAAGGCAGAAGCACGGCAGAAGCAGGCTGGAGCAAGCAGCAGTGGGGCCAGGAATCCAAAAGAATTACAAGCACTGAGGGAGAGAACAGGGCAGGTAATAAAGGACAGGGGGCGGAGCTAACTCCGACAGACCAGGCCGCGATAGGCTCTCCCACTCCTGAGCCTGCCACCCTGGTTGGTGGGAGATGGTGTCAGTCGAACAGGTCTGGCCTCAGGTGTGGATTGATTAATCCCAGGAGTATACCTAGATGAAGTACCTGGCAGATCCCTAACAAATACACATGTTTTGTAGCTCTTTAATCTCTCTGATTGAGAAGATCACTGAGTTCAAGTTAGACAATGATCCGGCTACACTGCTCCTGTCCATGATTCCTGGTTCACCTATATGTCTCTCACATACTCTACTGGGTTACCTGCTTGTGGCAGCCAGAACAATCATCCCTAGACACTGGAAAAGCACTATTGTACCTACCATCTCAGAATGGCTTTTGGAAGTTTTCCATATCCAAAATATGGAGGAGTTGGTGGCCCTTTCGCACCAACGCTCAGACAAGTTTCTAACTATCTGGAAACAATGGCTGAAGTACCGGAGCTCACATGATTTTCACGCTCAATTGACGATGTGAGTCCTTATGGCTCATCCTATTTATGGTTCTTGGATTAAGGTCATATATTTTTCTGGGATCGCTACTTGCTTAACCTATTGAAAACAAAACAAAAAAGATAACAATCCTTCTCCTAATATTACCTGATAGAGGCACCTTCTCTAATATTTTTTCATGATTATTCTACATTTTGACATCTCCATTTTCGCTTCTCCTTTTCCTTCCCCCTTAAAATCATATTGCAAATATTTTGATTTTCTATTGTTTTTACTTTAAATATTTTGCATGAATATATGATACACTATGTCTCGGATTTTGTCAGTACTCCACGGTCTATTTCCACTTGATGCTCTGTATCTAAATGTGAATTTTCTTTTTTTGGTCCCCCCCCCTCCATTTTCCTGTCTATTATCCCTCTGCATTTTATTGAAAAACTTCTTAAATAAAGAATAATAATAATAATAATTAAAAAAAAGAACTCAGGAGTTCTGTACCCCCTAGAGAGGAGTTTATAGTGGTCTTCCTGAAGATGTACACAGGTAGAGAAGCCATGTGAATGTTTGAGAATGAACTTTGATTCAAAATCGGAGAGAGGTGTACCTATTTCATTCTCCCACGATTAAAAAAAGACTGGCTTGGGAGACGAGGATCCAACCATAAAATTGCCATAGAAATATGAGATTTTCCGTGTTACATAGTTAGATAGTTAGTGTGGTTGAAAAAAGACACATGTCGATCAAGGGCAACCAAAGGATGGGAAAAGGGAAGGGAAACATTTCTACACATTGTCATAGGAGATGATATTTTTACGTTCTAGGAAATTATCTAAGCCTTTTTTAAAGCCATCTACTGTAGCTACTGTGACCAGCTCCTGCCGTAGGCTATTCCATAGATTCACAGTTTGCATAGTAAAGAAGGTTTGTCGCCTGCAGATTGAACCTTTTTTTCTCCAGACAGAGGGAGGGCCCCCTTGTTTTTTTGGGGGGTTTTACATGGAACAGGGTTTCACCATATTTTTTGTATGTGCCATTCATATATTTATAAAAGTTAATCATGTCCCCATTTAGTCGTCTCTTTTCAAGGCTAAATAGGTTTAATTCTTTTAATCTTTCCTCATAACTTAGATTCTCCATGGCCCTTATTAGCTTTGTTGCGCTTCTTTGTATTATTTCGAACTCCAGGGCATCCTTTCTATTAACTGAAGCCCATAACTGAACTGCATATTCTAGATGAGGCCGCACTAATGCTTTGTAAAGTGGTAATATTACATCCCTGTCCCGCGAGTCTATGCCTCTTTTAATACATGACAATATCTTGCTGTCTTTTGAAGCAGCTGATTGACATTGCATGTTGTTATTTCGTTTATGATCTACAAGTACACCCAGATCCTTCTCAACAAGTTACTCTCCCAGTATAGCTCCCCCTAGGATATATGTTGCATGCAGATTGTTGGTACCCAGATGCATAACTTTACATGTATCTACAGTATATTAAACCTCATTTGCCAAGTGGATTCCCAAACACTTAGTGTGTCCAAATCAGCTTGCAATTTATGGACATCTTCTATAGACTGAACAATACTACATAGCTTGGTGTCATCTTCAAAAATACAAATAGTGTTATTAATCCCATCCTCTATATCATTAATAAATAAGTTGAATAATAGTGGTCCCAGCACGGAACCCTGGGGTACACCACTTATAACCGGGGACCATTCAGAGTAGGAATCATTGACCACAGCTCTCTGGATATGGTACTTGAGCCAATTCTCAAGCCAATAAAAAATATACACTTTCTAAATCTATAGTCCTTAATTTACCCATTAGATGTCTATGAGGGACAGTGTCAAATGCCTTTGCAAAGTCCAAAAACACTATATACAGAGTGTTGTAGGGTTCTTTGCTAACAATACCTTTTACATATCAGTTACTTCCCTGAGTGAGGGATAAAGGCTTAAATATTGGGAACAAACTTTTTTAAATTGGATATAATGAAGGAATGTGATGGAGAGCACTGGCAAGAGTTTGCGGAAATGATTTTCATCTGGAACAGTACGAGTGTGCAGAACATCCTGGACAGAATGTAAATTAAGAGCTTCCCACATATCTGGATACGCCTTTGTATCTATGTGTAAGAGTTCAGGAAGGAGTCCTAGTCGCAAACATGGGGAGGGCGAGGGAATTAGGGAGGGAATGCCAGACCTCACACATTCCTTTGGACAGGGGATCAAAAGAAAGTTTCCTGAATATTTTGGGTTCGGGTAAACACAGTGTCTTATGAAATGCGTTTCCCCAAAGAGATTTAGCTATGAGTGCTGCGATTGGATCTTTGCAAGGCTTAACTAAATCCAACCATCTATTGACTTGGATAGCCTTATAATATAAGTTCATGTCCGGCATGCCCACTTCACATGCTGTTTTTTTGGTCATCAAAAAGTGTGTGAGATTCTCTTGTGATTCCAGAGGAACTTTGAAAAAGCCCTCGTAACGATTTAAAAAAGGAGCGGGGAAGTTCTATTATAACCAATTGCAATATATATACATAACCTTAGGCACCACATACGTTTTAAGCAAGGCTTTCCTCCCCATCAAAGAAATAAATGGAATATCATACTCCTTATTTAACTTAGTGACATTTGAAAAGAGAAGGGTATAAATTAGATGGAATAAATCGTAACATTTATTTGAAAGGCGAATACCCAGGTATTTAATGTTGTATTTTGACCAGAGGAATGGGGAAGTGGACTGCAACGTTGACAAGACATTCTGTGGGAGAGTTATATTTAACACTTCTGATTTATTAAAGTTACCCTTAAAATCAGAAATGTTCCCGTAGTGTTCCAGCAGGGTCTCGAGTTTAGGAAGGCCTATCTGGGGGTTGCTGACAAGGAAGAAAAGATCATCTTTAAAGTTTGTGACTTTTAGTGTAGCCGAGCCCAGTGCCTTCACATCTGGTTCCTGTCTTACAGCTAGGAGAAGCATCTCAACTACTAGTACAAACAGGGAAGGGAAAAGGGGGCAACCCTGCCTCAAAATCTCAAATACTGGTGAAAGTAAACCATTAACCTTTAATAGTTCATGGGGAAGGCCGACGGTAGGTTAAATTTTCAAGGTGACTTTCATGAATGATTCACCGCCTGGAAGAACGATTAAAAAGTAGTTTATTAGTTGTATTCATAAAATTGTGGCTCTACCAGCCATTGATACCAGACCAGGCATAAGCAAGTGATTGCGACAAGAAAGGTGGTATAGAGTGAATGATGTCTCCTTTCCACCCAAATCCCCACTTTCCTGCTTGTAGTATAAATAACGCTATATCCTTGCCATTAGTAACGGTCTGTCTAAATCCTACGCGTTTCATCATCACACACAAGGTGATGCTTCCTCAGGGATTAATAGATGTGGATTTGTTTTAAATATTGTTAAATTCAAAAGTGGTAAAGTGGTTACAATGTTACAGCACTGGATAGCACTGTTCTTGTGCTGATTGTTAGCCTCCAGACGCATGCACGGCTCTGATGCACTGGCCGTACACACGCCGGAGAGACTAAAGGCTTAAAAGGCTGAGAGCCTGCCCTCCACAGGTCGTCCCCGGACTGAACCACCAATCCGCATAGTACACGGCAGCCAGTGACGTGCCGGAGGCGGCGCCCCGGGGACCTATCAACCTGTGGGGGTTCCTGAACGACAAAAGCGTCCATGGTAACTAGGGGACGCTAGACGTGGCTCCTGAGTTGTCAGTAGACAAAAATACATCGTATGGGTATTGTAATAACACACGGCCCTGTACAAAGACAAGGACGTGTGGATGCAGGGGGAGGAACTAAATCGTAAGGGGAACCGTCTCATTCCGAGACTACCTTCCCAGACGTGACACCAATGGTGTCCTTATTGTCCCCTACCTCAGCCCGGGATCACAGGTAGACAGTGTCCCATAGCATCGCAAGTAGGAGTAGGCTAGAAAGAAGCGGCCATCCCGTAACGAATTGCCCTAGGGAGGGCGGCACGCAAGGGCTATACTCGCGATACATGGTATATAGTCCCACAGCGATCATCTGGTAACCTATGTCATGAGATGCCAGTGCCGTACATGGGACTAAGGGGTAACCAATAGTGCTGAAGGGCCAGCAACAGACCTCACGAAAAAACGCGATAAAAAACGCATAGTGTGCATGAGGATAGAGGTCAATAGATCAGAAGTGGCATGCATGGGTGTGATAAAATAAACTAAATAGATGGCAATTACAACCATCAGATGACGTGGTGCGGTTAAAGGAAACATGAATACGAGATTTGTTCATTGATGCCATGCGGGTTGATGTTCTGCATTCTGAATATCCATTCTGCCTCTTTTTGGAGTATTTTCTTATCCAGGTCCCCACCTCTAAGGAGGGGTCTCACATGTTCTATACCCTGGAAAACAAGAGCCGTAGCATCCCCGTCATGGCAGGACCACACATGTCTTGATACAGGGGTGTCCACTTTCCTTCTAACATCCCCAATGTGGTCCCGTATCCTTCTCCTAAATTCCCTTTTGGTCTTGCCCACATATTGTAGGCCACATTTGCATGTCATGAGATAAACAATACCCTTTGTTTTACAGTTTATGAATGACCTGTTATCAAAGGTTTTGCCAGTATGGGTACACGTGAAATTCTTGCTGCATAGTATGGACACACATGCTTTACATGTTCCACATCTGTATGTCCCTCTAGCACTATTGTCCAGCCAGGTGCCACATTGTGCCACCGGTTGTAAGTGGCTATGGACCAATCGGTCCCTGAGATTGCGTCCCCTCCTATAGGTAATAAGCGGGGTGTCCCCAACCAGGGTCCCCACATCAGGATCTGCCTTTAGGATGCCCCAAAAGCGTTTGAGGACCTCCCTCACCTCTCTACTCGCCGAGTCAAAAGTACCAATAATAGGTTCTTCATGCGTTTCCTTCGGTTTGGGGTTGAGCAGGTCGTCTCTATTGCACCCCAGTGCATTCTGATATGCCCCTCTCAGCACCTCTCTAGGGTATCCCCTATGCCTAAACCTATTCTCAAGGTCACGTGCAGATACCCTGAAGTCCGTGATTGTCGAACAATTCCTCCGTGCCCTGAGATATTGGCCCTTCGGTATACCTCTCTTCAGGTTGATTGGGTGCCAACTTTCCCACCGTAGTAGGCTATTAGTCGCCGTTTCTTTGCGATACATGTTGGTCTCCAACAACCCTGTATCCGTCTTGGATATCGTGATGTCCAGGAAGGTAATCCTAGTGTCTTGAATTTCAGATGTGAAAAAAAGACCTAATTCATTGGCGTTCAAGATCTCCACAAATTCCTTAAATTCCTCCCTGGTCCCTGTCCCTGTCCATAGGATAAGGACATCAACTCAGAGGAGTGGCTATGGGCAGTCCATGTGCACCCACTTTTGCCAACCTATATCTGGGTTGGTGGGAAAAGGAAGTTGTGTTCAATGACCTGATGGATAAATGGTCATCATGTATCCTGCTCTGGATGAGATTCATAGATTATGTCCTTATCCTATAGACAGGGACCAGGGAGGAATTTAAGGAATTTGTGGAGATCTTGAACGCCAATGAATTAGGTCTTTTTTTCACATCTGAAATTCAAGACACTAGGATTACCTTCCTGGACATCACGATATCCAAGACGGATACAGGGTTGTTGGAGACCAACATGTATCGCAAAGAAACGGCGACAAATAGCCTACTACGGTGGGAAAGTTGGCACCCAATCAACCTGAAGAGAGGTATACCGAAGGGCCAATATCTCAGGGCACGGAGGAATTGTTCGACAATCACGGACTTCAGGGTATCTGCACGTGACCTTGAGAATAGGTTTAGGCATAGGGGATACCCTAGAGAGGTGCTGAGAGGGGCATATCAGAATGCACTGGGGTGCAATAGAGACAACCTGCTCAACCCCAAACCGAAGGAAACGCATGAAGAACCTATTATTGGTACTTTTGACTCGGCGAGTAGAGAGGTGAGGGAGGTCCTCAAACGCTTTTGGGGCATCCTAAAGGCAGATCCTGATGTGGGGACCCTGGTTGGGGACACCCCGCTTATTACCTATAGGAGGGGACGCAATCTCAGGGACCGATTGGTCCATAGCCACTTACAACCGGTGACACAATGTGGCACCTGGCTGGACAATAGTGCTAGAGGGACATACAGATGTGGAACATGTAAAGCATGTGTGTCCATACTATGCAGCAAGAATTTCACGAGTACCCATACTGGCAAAACCTTTGATAACAGGTCATTCATAAACTGTAAAACAAAGGGTATTGTTTATCTCATGACATGCAAATGTGGCCTACAATATGTGGGCAAGACCAAAAGGGAATTTAGGAGAAGGATACGGGACCACATTGGGGATGTTAGAAGGAAAGTGGACACCCCTGTATCAAGACATGTGTGGTCCTGCCATGACGGGGATGCTACGGCTCTTGTTTTCCAGGGTATAGAACATGTGAGACCCCTCCTTAGAGGTGGGGACCTGGATAAGAAAATACTCCAAAAAGAGGCAGAATGGATATTCAGAATGCAGACCATCAACCCGCATGGCATCAATGAACAAATCTCGTATTCATATTTCCTTTAACCGCACCACGTCATCTGATGGTTGTAATTGGCATCTATTTAGTTTATTTTATCACACCCATGCATGCCACTTCTGATCTATTGACCTCTATCCTCATGCACACTATGCGTTTTTTATCGCGTTTTGTATCGCGTTTTTTCGTGAGGTCTGTTGCTGGCCCTTCAGCACTATTGGTTACCCCTTAGTCCCATGTACGGCACTGGCATCTCATGACATAGGTTACCAGATGATCGCTGTGGGACTATATACCATGTATCGCGAGTATAGCCCTTGCGTGCCGCCCTCCCTAGGGCAATTCGTTACGGGATGGCCGCTTCTTTCTAGCCTACTCCTACTTGCGATGCTATGGGACACTGTCTACCTGTGATCCCGGGCTGAGGTAGGGGACAATAAGGACACCATTGGTGTCACGTCTGGGAAGGTAGTCTCGGAATGAGACGGTTCCCCTTACGATTTAGTTCCTCCCCCTGCATCCACACGTCCTTGTCTTTGTACAGGGCCGTGTGTTATTACAATACCCATACGATGTATTTTTGTCTACTGACAACTCAGGAGCCGCGTCTAGCGTCCCCTAGTTACCATGGACGCTTTTGTCGTTCAGGAACCCCCACAGGTTGATAGGTCCCCGGGGCGCCGCCTCCGGCACGTCACTGGCTGCCGTGTACTATGCGGATTGGTGGTTCAGTCCGGGGACGACCTGTGGAGGGCAGGCTCTCAGCCTTTTAAGCCTTTAGTCTCTCCGGCGTGTGTACGGCCAGTGCATCAGAGCCGTGCATGCGTCTGGAGGCTAACAATCAGCACAAGAACAGTGCTATCCAGTGCTGTAACATTGTAACCACTTTACCACTTTTGAATTTAACAATATTTAAAACAAATCCACATCTATTAATCCCTGAGGAAGCATCACCTTGTGTGTGATGATGAAACGCGTAGGATTTAGACAGACCGTTACTAATGGCAAGGATATTTATACTACAAGCAGGAAAGTGGGGATTTGGGTGGAAAGGAGACATCATTCACTCTATACCACCTTTCTTGTCACAATCACTTGCTTATGCCTGGTCTGGTATCAATGGCTGGTAGAGCCACAATTTTATGAATACAACTAATAAACTACTTTTCAATCGTTCTTCCAGGCGGTGAATCATATATAACAATATTGAACGACATTTATTACCAATTTTCAGTGAATCTGACTTTCATGAATGCCCAGTCGACCCTATCAAAGGACTTTTCGGCATCGATACTTAAGAGGACCAGAGGTGTATTCGTCATATGAGTGGATTGAATGGCTCGAAAAATCTTAGTGGTGTTATCCTTTCCCCCCTTTCCAAAAACAAACCCCGACTGCTCACTATTGTCAAGATGAGGCATCAGTGGTCTTAATCTGGTAGCCAGAAGTTTGGCCCATATTTTCAGGTCCAGGTTTAAGAGCGAGTTCGGCCTGTATTTACCCCATAATTGAGGATGTTTTCCTTCTTTGGGAATAAGCACAACATGTTCTTCCTGTGTCTGTCTAGCTAGCCTTACGCCCTGTAATAATTCATTGCACATCTGTGTAAGGTGGGGTAGAAGAACGTCCTGAATTTTTTTTTGTAATGTAACAATGGAAAACCGTTTGGACCCGGGCTTTTACCTGGGGAAGAACTAGCCAATACACTTTGTAGTTCTTGCACCGTGACAGGAGCTACCAGCTATGCAACGGATTCAGAGTCCATGGAAGGGAGGTTAAGAGAAGAAAAAAAAAGTTTAGTTGCTTCTTCTTTACAAAAGGTGGGGTTCCCTGGCTCAGAATCTTTCAAGTTGTAAAGTTTAGAGTAAAAAAATTTGGAACAACCGGCAATGTCCCTGGTGGAGGAAAAGGACATACCTTGTTTGTTTTTAACTGAGACTATGTGAGATCTCTCTCTCTCTCTCTCTCTCTCTCTCTCTCTTTTAATCAGACGGGACATCAATTTACCCCCTTTATTACTATGTGCATATATTTTATGTTGAAAATAGAGGTAATTCTTAGCAGCTTGGCATTCAAGAACCCCCTAAGGGAGATTCTCCATTTGGAGAGGTCATCTTGGATCAGGAGGGATGCAGATTGCTTATGTATACGTTCCAGGGCAGCTATTTGTGCCAGAATGGACTCTATTTATTTTTGTTTGTCTTTCCTGAGTTTCAACCCCAGTGCAATTAGGATACCCCTAATGTAGGATTTGTGTGTTTCCCATATCATGGGATGGTTGCTATTACCCATAGAATTGATCTCAAAGAAGTTCGTAAGGTGTTCCCTGAAGTGAGCACAATCTCTTTCCTTGTATAGAAGTGACACATCCAACCGCCACCTCCACTCTCTTGGGGGAAGCAATGACTGCAACACAGTGACTGAGGAGGGGGCATGGTCAGATATTGTTATATTCCCTATCATGGGATTCTTAGTGCATGATAGTAGAGGAGAAGACACAAAAAGATAGTCCAATATCTGGTGTGAAAGGTGAATGGGTGAATAAAAAGTAAAGTCTTTAGTGTTAGGGAAATGCGATCTCCACACATCTTGCAGACCCACGTCTTGGAGCTTAGCATGCAACCTGGCGAGATCCCTTTGTGAAATGCATGACTTCTTGGAGGAGGAATCGAAAAAAGGGATTCAGGACTACTTTAGGATCACCACCCAGAATGACCTGGCCTTCAGAGAAAAGTTTCAGGTCGTCAAATACCTTGAGGAGCAAGGGTACCTGGTGGGATTTTGGGGCATATGTGTTTGCCAAAGTGTAGGTGATGGAAGCAATTGTACCTTTTAAAAAGAAGACTCTGCCCTCCACGTCAGTGCGTCGCTACCGAAGCTGAAAAGGTATGGACTCATGATTCACAGTAGTTACTCCTTTAGAAGCTGAGGTTGGATGACAGCTATGGCCAAGTGACGATGGGGAATCTGGGGACATTTATTAAGTTTGAAATGCATTTCCTGCAGAAAAGATATTTGTGAGTGCAATTTTTTCAGAATTAGAAAAATGTGATGTCTTTTACTGGGTCCATTCCGTCCTTTGACATTGAAAGTGGTAATTGTAAAATCTGCCATAATCTCGATAAGGGAGGAAAGGAGAAAGAGGGGAGGGGTGGGGGTATAAGGTTGTTGTCCTTATTATTAAGAGGGTATAAAAGTTAAACAGGGGAGGCAGGAGGGTGAGGGGTATAGGATACAATAAGCTCTTAACGAGTTTGTAAAATGCAAAAGAGGGCGTTTTGGTATCAGGTGCCGACTGTTGGCCTACGTCTAGGGAGATCTTATAAGAAGTTACAAGGGTAACAATAGACAGTCAGCAATGCGTGTGGTAGTTGGTATAGGGGGTAGGAGAGATTCCTTATTGGGAGTGTATGTGCATTGCAACAATAACAGATTGGTGAAAACCAGAACATTTTCATCTGTGCAAATTTCATAATAAATAGAGACAGAGCTACAAGTATTAGAAATACAGGAAGAAAAAACGGGATACACGGCGCTGCTTGGTGTGATTGATTTAATGACGATAAATGCTACGCGTTTCGATACCGGACCGGCATCTTCATCAGGCATATCATGAGGATAGTACAAAAACACACATATATATACACAAAAGTACAAGTGAAAAGCAAGTTCATTGGACCAGTTCAGACCAGCCTCCTGGCCAAAAACCGCCAAAACCTGCAGGTCAAAGTTCAGAAATGTCCAAAAAATTAAAAACAGTAAACAGTAAAAATGGGGTGAATAAAAGCCACAAATGGGTTGCTAGCAGATAATGAATGCGTTCCAACACAGTTTCCCTTCTCTTCCGGTATGCATTTGTTTATGGTTGCCATAACAACGCGCCACTATGCGCTGTATGAAAGATCTCGTACGGTTTTTGTACTATCCTCATGATATCCCTGATGAAGATGCCGGTCCGGTATCGAAACGCGTAGCATTTATCGTCATTAAATCAATCACATCAAGCAGCGCCGTGTATCCCGTTTTTTCTTCCTGTATTTCTACTACCTTGGCAACCCCTTGGGAGTTTGCGTTGGGATTGGCAGCAGCTTTTCTACTACGAATTACATGCCGGTAATTCTCAACCTTGGAGGTGAGCATATATGTGCTTTATCTCCGCGCATTATATATTGATACCGCAAGTTTTGGGCGCCGTGTTCTTTTTGTTTCACTTTAGTATCACGTTCGGGCCAGTGCTCATACCCTAGTTTGGGTGGCTTGGATCCCGTCATTGAGGTTTTTTGGGGCTTTCGTTCCGGAGACCCTCTGACACTGGCAGCCTTCGTTTTCATGATGGACTTTATTAATGAAAGAGCAACCACACGGGATTGTCTCATCACACAGCTTACGACAATAGACTTCCTTGATGATCGTGCTACACCAGTGAGTAACACTACTACTAATATTGAGGATTTGAAGAAAATGACAGATTTATTTCTGCTATTGGAAGACACATTGAAAGAGGAAGCCTTTCTCAACATTGACTGTCGTTTCTTAGACGTATACCTGTCTGAAAAAATAGCCCCTAGGGGCCTCAGGGTCTGTTTCAATACTCCATACCTTGATGATAGCAATTTTTACACTGAATGGCTCAAGGCATTGGAACATAGCAATGCTGGGTTTATTAATTGTTTGCACAAAAAGAGAACAAGTATTTGTGCAGAATTACCTAACAAGATTGATGAGTTAAGCGAACAGTTGTGCCGCTTCTCTGATATTCCCGATTAGAAAAAATTGGAATTGTCAACCATTGATCGTTTGCATGTATTTGAAAGAGATATCATTGGTAAAAAAATGAAAAAACTAAAAAGAGATAGAGCGGATTACATGGATAATAAATTGGGTGATTGGACCTCCAAACCCCTCCCTACCAAGCGTCCGCATATGGACCTCCATGTAAATAAGCTAAATACTCCTTTCGGCAAATCATCCTATTCATTCAAGCGCTCTAAACCCAAACAAGTTGGCATTGGCGATTCAACATCTAGGACCGACACTAGCGAAATAAAAAACAAAATTATGAATGAACCAACCCCACCTGTCCATATGAACAAAAACAAAAACACCAGTATATCCAATAATATTAGTTCCAACATTAGACCAGTCACCCCCCTCCACAATCCCAAACCTCTTTCCATCTCAATTAACCATTTACACCACCAACAATCTATACATTCCAACTGCACAGACCCTCAAAATGCAATAAATTCAAATATGACAAATATTACATGCACCAACCATTTGGGACCAATACCCCAATATGCTTTTAAATCTGCCAATTTAGATGCACATTTGAAACTTTTCAATCTTATTCCAGACACTCCTTTTGAACAGTCTTTTGAATCCCCCTTGTTTAATGACTCTATAGAAATTGACATTACATCACCACTTCCATCATCCATGTTGAATTTAACCACACATGACGATCTGGTTCAGGATATTAGTCCACATGTTGTGTCATATCTACATAACATCACCACGGATGGCCCTGAGCCCATTTTTGACAACACTCTGGCAACAGTCTCTTTTTTAGGACTTACACCACAGTTCACCAGACCTCCAATTACCCCGATCTCCCAATCACGAGATATCCTTCTGCCCATTATAAAAAGTCCAAAATCTCAAACAATTACAGCCTTTTTCCCAAGAATACAAAAGATCACATCAAAAAGAAAATTGGAGGAAGAGTCAGAGGATGCAGAGGGGGCAGACACAAACCTCCCCCTTCTCCCAAAGAAATACAGGCAGAAACGATAAAGCTTTTTAATCTATCTAAATATATTCTAAATGTTAACGAGACTAGTCTGCTCTCCAAGGGTCTCTCTTTTTGTCCCACCACCGCACCGGATGGCTTTGAAGTTTTCATGGACCTTAATAGGTTTATGCGTAGACTCACACTTCTACGTCATTTCGCATTATCTCCGGTAATAACTCCGCCAGAGCCCACACAAAATTTGACCTCATCCTCTCACATCCCCAAATCTGTTAGTGTAGACGTCCACCCTAGATCTTCATTCTATCCCCTCCACCATCGTGGACCGGCACTTGAAACTTTTTACAATTTGGTCAGTAATGACTTCAAGACAATAGAACAACCGATCTACTCTTCAGACAATCTTACTAAGTTTGAACGCATTGCATTAAAAAGTTTACAAAAAAACCACCAAATAGTGATACGATCTGCCGACAAGGGTGGCGGGATTATAATTCAGGATCGTGCTGACTATACCAATGAGGCCTATAGACTACTGTCCGATACTAATTTTTATGAGAAACTGCAGCACAACCCAATACCAACATTTCTACTTGAATATAAATCCCTCATTGAAACGGCTTATATCTATCAGATTATTAATAAAAAAGAGAAAACATTTTTAACCGTTCCATTTCCCACCATTCCGTTTCTTTATCATTTACCAAAGATTCACAAATCCCTAGCAAATCCCCCTGGCAGACCCATTATCTCAGGGATAGGGTCCTTAACTAGCAACCTATCACATTTCATAGATATTCACCTCCAAACACATGTGGTCAAACTGCCGTCTTACCTTAAAGATTCTACCCATCTAATCAGAGAACTCTATAAACTACAAACCACCCACGATTTTACGGATCTATGTTTTTTTACTGCAGATGTGACATCGCTATATACAAATATCCCACATGATCTTGGCATGCAAGCGTCTTTAACCTATTTAACCTCTAACCCCCTTTTCCCGAATAATCAGATCATTTTTTTAATGGACTGTATTGATTTTATACTTAAACGCAATGTATTTACTTTTGAGGGCAAATTTTACAGACAGGTAAAGGGCTGTGCGATGGGGTCAAGATTTGCCCCATCGTACGGTAACCTGTACATGGGGGCCTTTGAAGACCTTTATATATACGGTGACCATAATTTTAAGGAGAATATCATTTTTTATAAACGCTATATAGATTACCTTTTTTTCATCATTAAAGGTGATGCAACTGTAATTTTAGATTGGGTAAGCCACCTTAATAACAACAATTTTGGTATTACACTTACGCATACTTCGTCTCTTGAACGAAAAGATTTTTTAGATCGAACAATTGAAAAAAATGGCCGCCTTTTAAGTACCAAGACACATTTTAAAGGAGTTGACGTTAACAGCTATCTAAATTTTAATAGTGCACATTATCGTCCATGGCTAAAGAATGTACCTTTTGGCCAATTCAAACGAATAAGAAAAAATTGTACTAGCGATAAAGATTTCTCCATTGAATGTAATATTTTGAAAAAAAGATTTAAACAAAAAAACTTTCCAACTAGTTTGATTAAGGGAGCAGAGTCTAGAGCAAAGGCGCTAACACAATCTGAATGTATCAACCCCACAGCCCGAGCAGTTGTGAAACCGACCGATTTTAACTGTAATTTTATCACTACTTTTAATAAAGGGAGTAAATTAATTAATGCTATACTTCTGAAGCATTGGCACATTCTAAAAAATGACCAATACATGAAAAGTATCCTTCCCATTAGGCCCAAGATCACATATAGAAGGGCAAAAACGTTAAGAAATATGATCGCGCCGAGCAAACTGCATAGAATTATCCAAGACCCTCCAAAAACATCATTAATTATTAATGGGTCGTATCGTTGTGGCAAATCTAGATGTCTCTGTTGTCTAAACATTTTAAACAAAAAACGCACTTCACTTCGATAAGTACGAATGAAAGCTTTCCGATAAAAAGTTTTCTCAACTGTGGTAGTGACTATGTCATCTACCTGTTACAATGCACGTGCGATCGACAATATGTGGGTCGTACCACCCAAACCCTTAGATGTAGGGTTAATAAACATAGATTTAATGTTAGGACTGGGTTTGAAAAACATAGCGTGTCCCGCCACTGTGCTACTGAACATAAGTGTAATTTTGACTCTATCACTGTGACTCCCATTGAAAAAATACCCCTTGATATATCTAATAGATTTATTAGATTAAATTGGCGACCTAATTTCCTAATGGCCTTAATGATATTACAGAGTCCGCGTTGGATTAATGTCAATCTTATTTCATATATTGTAATTTATTATTATTAATTTTATTGATGGTTTATTGATTATTAATTTTATTTGATATGGTGCTTCTTAAGGTCTATACTAACCTAATTTTAATTTTTATGCATTACTTTCAATTTCATTGATATATTGCATTTTACTATCCACATCGAGATTTATTTATGTACTAATATTTCCAGGGCTATCCGATGTTGAGGTTATACATATTCCTCATAATTAAGCGTCATTTTATCATTTTATTAGTTATATTTTTCACTTCTTACAAATATATACAGCATACACCTTTGCAATTTTGTCTAACAGCTGTAATTAAGATATAACTATGTGATATGCTCCAGCCAGTTGCTGGCTCAATTTGCCTTTGTGTAGAACTTCCCCCTTGCGCTTTTTGCGCTTCACCATGCGTTCCAACACAGTTTCCCTTCTCTTCCGGTATGCATTTGTTTATGGTTGCCATAACAACGCGCCACTATGCGCTGTATGAAAGATCTCGTACAGTTTTTTTGATATCGCACCATCTCACTATCCCCCTGACAACTCCAGACTACTTATTCCATTCACATACTACATATAAAACATTTTTATGTACAATATATCGTTTGTATTGAGTGCAGCATTTCCCTGTTGTCCCGTGACTGAACGGACCTTCATGTTCATCTAGTTACTGTTCCAAATGTGACCTTTTATGTCATTCATTATCTGCTAGAAACCCATTTGTGGCTTTTATTCACCCCATTTTTACTGTTTACTGTTTACTGTTTTTAATTTTTTTGACATTTCTGAACTTTGACCTGCAGGTTTTGGCGGTTTTTGGCCAGGAGGCTGGTCTGAACTGGTCCAATGAACTTGCATTTCACTTGTACTTTTGTGTATATATATGTGTGTTTTTGTACTATCCTCATGATATGCCTGATGAAGATGCCGGTCCGGTATCGAAACGCGTAGCATTTATCGTCATTAAATCAATCACATCAAGCAGCGCCGTGTATCCCGTTTTTTCTTCCTGTATTTCTACTACCTTGGCAACCCCTTGGGAGTTTGCGTTGGGATTGGCAGCAGCTTTTCTACTACGAATTACATGCCGGTAATTCTCAACCTTGGAGGTGAGCATATATGTGCTTTATCTCCGCGCATTATATATTGATACCGCAAGTTTTGGCGCCGTGTTCTTTTTGTTTCACTTTAGAGCTACAAGTATGTGACTCTAAGGAGACTTACACAAGGCAAATTAATTATATATGATAAAGGAACAGATAAAGTCTGTGAGTCTGCAGAGGCATATAAGCCAACTGCAAAGAGATCAGGTGTTCTCTTGAGCCAGGCAATACAACAATAAAATAACAACTTAGAATTAGAACAAGAGGTATCTAAGCATATTAATAAAGAGATAAACATAAGCAGTAAAAAAGATGGGAGCGAGGCACCCATTAAACTCACGACTCAGGGGGTTCCGTATGACCCAAAGTGCAAAGATCAAGTCCCATCATATAAAGGAAGAGTAGATAAAAAAAAGACACTCAAGGGGCTTCTGGGTGAACTTTAGCTGGGGTCTTCCTCCCTTTCAGTGATCTGAATTTCATTGCCGGTTACCATGGTGGAAAAGCATGAAGAGGAGGTAAGACGTTCTTCATCTGAGACGGCATCCATGATGGGACATCAATGGGTTGTAAATCCAGGGTGGGCCGGGCCCTTTCAAGATCTGCAGGGTTGTGGATTCTGATCCGCTTGCCATCTTTCAAAACTGCTATTCCGAAGTGATAGAGCCAAAAATATTGTAAATTGTGGGACCTAAGGAGGTCCAATAGGGGTTTCAGGAGACATCTTTTGGCTAAAGTGCAGGGGGCGAGCGATGTCTTGAAGGAAGGCTAGATCTGTGTTGCTATATTTCACCTCTCTCCTTTCCCTAGCAGCTCATAAAATCTGTGCAGTGTCCATGAATGAAAGGAAACTGCATATGACATCTCGAGGCGGTTCGGTGGGCCTGGGTTTGGGGCGCCGGGTTCTGTGGATCCATTCCATGACTATGCCGGCCACTCTATCCGGGTCTAGTAGGTCTGCAAAAATCTCACCCGTTCCTATCCGGAGGGTCTCAGGCGCCTATGACTCCGGCAGGCCCTTGATACGAATGCCGTGCCTGCGGCTTCTATTCTCCTGATCCTCTATGAGGACCAGGGCTTTATTCATCTCCTCAGTGTGCTGTTCAACTTGGGCAGCCAGAGCTCCTGAGAAGTGGATCACCTCTGAGCACGTGGATTCCAGCGCCTCAACCCTTTGTCCGATCTGTTTTACTTCGGTTTTAATATCTGCAAGTTCCGACAGCACAGGGTGCATCGCCTGCAGTAACGTCTTCCTTAGGAAATACTTGGTAATCAGAGCTGAGGAGGCCTCGTTATGATCAGCTAGGCTGTTGGCGTCTGATTCCTCTACTGTGTCTGTAGCCCCTAAAGCATCCACCGCCATCTCAAGCGCTCTGGCGGGAGAATGAGCATTCCGCTTGTTCCAGTACTTAGGTAAGTCTGCTTTCTTTCTCCCTAGTTTGGGAGTTCCAGTCTGGTCACTGCCTTTGCTGGTTTTAACCATCTTTTTTCTCTAAAAAATCAGCTGAAGAGGTTGCATTTAGCACAGCTGCGACTGAGCTACAGGTTCAAGCGCTCATCTCACTTAGCGACCAGGCTCTGCCCCCTTTTAACAGTATTTTGCATCAGTATTTGGAAACCAAAACAATTCACAGAAAAAAGTATAATAGAAAGACTGTACCTCTTCCATATTTTGAACCCCCTCCTGGTTTTAGCTCACAAATACTAAAGAAAAATACGAACCTAAATACTGACATGTAAAAGTGGCCTTACTGCTGTTATTTCCTTAAAGCCCATTTAAACAAATATTTTTCAATTTTTATTTTTTTTATTGTACATTTCTTATGAGTAATATTCAGGCAATATGGTAAATATACAGTACCACAGTACCCCACCACAATGCCAGACACAGTGTCCAACCACAATGCCAGCCACAGTGGCCCAATACAATACCAGCGTACCAACGACAGTGCCTCACCACAATACCAACCATAGTGCCCCAACACAATGCCAGTCACAGCGACCGAATACAATGCCAGCCACAGTGCCCCACCACAGTGCCAGTCACAGTGCCCCAATACAATGTCAGCCACAGTGATACAACATATTGGCAGTTACAGTGCCCTGAACTCACCAGACATCAGGTGTGGAATGGCAGGAGTTAATGGTAATAATTCTGCTCTTGCAGCTTGCTCCATTTATAGTAGGGGCGTGGCTAGAAGGTCCTTGCAGATCAGTACCTGCACAGTGCTGTGCTGTGTGTAGAACAGTCTCCTGCATCTTCATACACTGGTACTTCCTTGCGTTCAGACTAGTAGATGCACCAGAAGATTACAGCACAGTTTTTAGAACAAAAAGATGAATCTAATAGTCTTAAAAATAGGATACTTGACAAATTAATTTGAATTGTTTATGGTTTGTTTTCACGAATTAAAGCGAATACTGGACTGATTTACTGGCAAGTTTAATAGGGACAATTACCAGTTTGCCTGTTTATGTGGATAAAATTGCTCAGGTATTGAAAAATATTTTCTAGATTAATTTATTCCTAATTCTTTAAACAATTGAATAATGATAGGATTTTGCTTAAAGCATAGGTATAGTCCTACTTTAATTAGCAAATTTGCAATATGGCATTTGCAATTTTGCCCGTTGCTTCTTATTGTTTCAACAGTAAATGCTGACTGACAATTTGTAGTCTACCAAGTAGATGGTGAGAAACACCCTGACAGGATTTGAAAAAGCTTGCAGCAAATCTCAGCAAGACTTAACATATACTTTAAAGTGAATGTCACACATTGAACACCATTTTTTGTTGTTGTTTTTTGTAACTAAGTTGAAATTCCAGTACTAATTAATTTCTTAATCTTTTTTATATTTTTAAATAGTCAAATTTTGGCAGCCGGTAGCCACAACTAGGAGAAGCTTAGGAGAAAACTAAATGCTGTTTATATGTTTTACTTAATAAGACAACAACAGTTCCCTTAATGGTTGCTCCTGGCAGTCAAGATGTTACTATTCTATCTAACTCTATCTATGTAGGGAATATTGACCTCTTTATCAGAGCAATAATGCTCTCATCTTTATAAAGCTATAGCAATAAATATATATAAAAGGTCTAAACAGAAATGCATGGGACAAAAAACAAACACCATGTTAAAAGGTGGACAGTCACCTTAAGGCTCCACACATAAAAAATGAAATCAAAAGATTTAAGGAGAATCTGTATATAAAAAGTATGGAATTGAATACTTAAAAAAGTGTTAGGGTATGTTCACATGCTGAGAGGCATTTACGTGTGAAAAGACAGACTGTTTACAGCTGCCTCGTTTCACACGTAAATGCTCCTCCTCGTAATTTACGAGGCGTCTGTGACGCTCATAAATCTTGAGCTGTGCTTCATTGAGTTCAATGAAGAACAGCTCAAATTACGTGGCAAAGAAGTGCCCTGCACTTCTTTGCCGAGGCAGTCCATTTACGCGTCGTCGTTTGACAGCTGTCAAACGACGACGCGTAAATTACAGGTCGTCTGCACAATACGTCGGCAAACCCATTCAAATGAATGGGCAGATGTTTGCCGACGTATTGTAGCCCTATTTTCAGACGTAAATCGAAGCATAATACGCCTCGTTTACGCCTGAAAATAGGTCGTGTGAACCCAGCCTTACGGTGAAGGTTCAATTTTATTCCTCTTCTGTCAGATCATTGAGATAATTTAGAAGATGTAATTGATGAAGATTAGTGAGTGATCCACTGGTCACTTAAACAAAGGAACCAAATCATGCTTTCAAGAGGTGGGCGCATTTGGCTTTTAGCAGAGATATGCAGATTTTTGAGCTGTGTTGACAAGTATACCTATTTAAATTAGTGGCACGACTCATCAACACAGCTAAGGCTCTGTTCAACCTACGTTTGCAGTGTATGTTGGAGGTATACGTCGGGTGGACTCCTGGCGTATACCTCCAACAGCAGACTGTGAGATATCCCACTGTATAGGCATAGAGGGTCCTAATGTAAAAAAAATATTCGGTATACATTTATTTTTTACTAGATACTGTTGTATGAAATAGCGAAGTACTACACTATTCCATCCCTCAACGTATACCACCCCACTGGAGTCTAAAAGAATACTGTTTTGCCCTACAGGTGAATGGGGGCCTATGATAACATTTACTGTATACCCTGGGAGCTTTACCGGCATATACGTTAAACGCACACTGCAAATGCTAAAAGCTACTAGCTATTTTGCGCTTCTAGTGCTTAGAAGGGCAGAATGGCTCCTTCATTTTAGTTTATAGACCCCACCACTGATGTCTTTTATGATTTAATAATATACCAGAAGATGTTTAAAAGCAAACATTCACATTAAGTGCATCTTACTGTTATCGTTGACCCTGTTAGAATTCAAATTTCTAAAGTACGATCATTTTAAACAAAAATACATGGTTTACAAATTATTCTACTGCAATCCAGCAATGTCATAGAAACTGAAAAGCGATTGACAGAAAGTATGCAAATAGCAAGAGATGTCAAGCAGAGATGGCAAAAGATATATAGTTTTCTATTTGTTTGACATTAAAACTTGACAGGTTTTGCAAGGCTTCCATGTGTAGCTCATATAACAAAAAATGTATGTAACCTAGAAGTACTTGAAGTTTTCTATTATATAGAAAATGTCAAAAGTGCTTATAAAAATATACTAACTATTATGGTTATTTTATCTTTTAAATTCAAAATTCTGTCATTAATATAAGGTCTTACCTTGTCTAGAAACTGTGAATCGAGAGGTGAAATAATGCTGTAAGCTGAATATGTGATTATGCAGATGACACTTATAACAAGATGCAGTAAGATAAAGACTTTAAAGGGACCAGTAGTATGCAGGATTATAGTAGTAGTGGATTTTCACTGTAATAAAAATTCAGGCACATTTATCTCCCGGGATCTACCTTATCTTCAGTGTTTACTAAGCAGGACTTTAACCCCTTAATGACCGCCTTTTCATGGCATCATTAATGAGCTTTATTCTAGGCCGCCGCCTTTTCACTGCGGCCTAATTAACATCCTGCACGGGTCTCCCGTGCAGGCTGGAGCCGGGGCTCAGCTGTCTGATGTCAGCCGGGCTTCGGCTCCAATGGTAGCGATTGAAGTTTACGTAGATTGTGGCCGTATAACATTTCAAATGCCGCGGTCATTGGCAACCACTGCATTTGAGCTGTTTACAGAGGGAGTGAGCTCCCTCTGTCACCCATCGACGGCCCGCAAATGCAATTGCGGGCATCCGATGGGGTGTTATGGCAGCTGGGGGCCTGATAAGGGCCCCCAGGACTGCCCTTGCTATATACCTATTAGGAAGTGCCAGAGATATGTCCTAATAGATGCCTGCCCGTTCTTTACTGACAGGCAATAATGCTCTGGTATATAAAGTATACATCTAAAGATCGCATAGTGAAATCTCCTAGTGAGACTGAAAAAATAATTCATGTGAAATAAAAATGAATAAGGTACACATTAAAAAGAATAAAAAAATTTTTTTGCCATAAAAAAATGGTTATATTTAGTAAAAGTGTAAAAATAAAATAAAAACTACACATATATGGTATCCTCGCAATCATAATAACTAAAAAAATAAAGTTATCATATTATTTAAAGCACAAGGTGAACCCCGTAAAAAACCCGCAAAAAAACAACTGCAAAATTGCTATTTTTTTGTTCCCATATCCCCCCAAAATAATAATAATAAAAGATTAATCAATAAGTCCCATGTACCCCAAAATGGTAGCAATGAAGTCCCACAAAAAACAAGCCCTCATATGGTGACATTGACAAAAAAATAAAACAATTATGGCTCTTGGAATGCGGTGATGCAAAATAAAATAATTTTAGTTCAAAAGTGTTTTTATTATGCAAAAGTAGTAAAACATAAAAAAAACTATGCATATGTGGTATCGCCATAATCTAACCGACCCATAGAATAAAGGTAGCATGTTATTTATGCCGCACAGTAATCGGCGTAAATATAAAATGCATAGAACAATGGCTAAATTGCTGTTTTGCTTATATCTCCCCCAAAAAAATAATAAAAGTTAATAAAAAATTTCTGCATACCCCAAAATGGTGCCAAAAATACAACTCATCCTGCCAAAAACAAGTCCTCATACAGCCAAGTCCATGTGAAAAGAAAAAAGTTATAGCTCTTCGAATGTGACGATGGAAAAATGTAAAAAAATTCTTGGTCATTAGGGCCTAGAATGCAAGCAGGGGGAATGGGTTAAATTCCAAACTATTTTTCTCTGCTGATTTAATGCTTTCAGTCCTTTAACTTGTACAACTTAGACTTCGTTCACATCTGCGTCAGGACTCCGTTCATAGTTCCATCTGAGCTTTCCATCAGGGGAACCCGTGAACGGAATCCAAACCGAAACAAACGAAAACCGTAGGTTTCCGTTTGCAACACTATTAATTTCAATGGTGACGGATCCGATGCAAATGGTTTCCGTTTGTCACCATTGTGCAAGTGTTCCATTGTTTTGACGGAATCAATACCGTATTCGACTGCGCTATTTATTTTGTCAAAACGACGGAACCCTTGCACAATGGTGACAAACGGAAACCATTTTCACCACATCGGTCACCATTGAAATCAATCATGATGCAAACGGAAACCTACGGTTTCTGTTTGTTTCAGTTTGGTTTCTGTTCGTGGGTTCCCGTGACGGAAAGGTCCGACAGATCCCATGAACGAAGTCCTGATGCAGATGTGAACGAAGCCTAATACATGGGAGTCCTTCATCTGATCCTGTCTAGATTTATTATAAAATCCAGTCTTCACATAATTGTACATTGGTGTCACGAAGCGGGTTAGTGGACCCACTAGGCCGTACCACCGTAGCGGGGAGGCAGCTGACCAAACAACAGGAAACCACAGCAATACAATGTCCCGCACAAGGGTACCTGGATAGTCCGGACAGTGGCCGCAGCTCTGGCACTGATTGAGATGGGTGCAGCTGGTAACGCCAAACGTGGCGGATGACACAGGTGCCGCAGGTTGCGCCAGACATGGCGGATTCCTCCGGACGTGGCAGATGACACAGGACGTGGCGGATTCCTCCGGATGTGGCAGATGACACAGGACGTGGCGGATTCCTCCGGACGTGGCAGATGACACAGGACAAGGCAGAATCAATACTAAAGGCACAACACGGGAAACAGGAACAAGGCACGGGTAATAACTGGAACGGGAAACACTAAGGGACCATTTGCAAGACAGACTGGCATGGATCAGAAGGCCTGGGGCCTTCTTATAGACAAGGAAATCATGGCAGTTGATGATGGTGACGATTTCCTAAGTGCGCACGCGGGCCCTTTAAGGCCGGGCACGAGCGTGCGCGCGCACCCTACGGGACACAGCACAACGGAGCGGAAGTGAGCGCTGGCGTCTCCTAGGAAGGAGATGGGGACCAGCGCTCACGGATCCATGACTGCGGGCATCGGGAGGAGAGTAAACCCGACGGCCCGCGGCCATGGACGCTACAATTGGTAACCGCCCTATATGATATAAGTAGGACACCATTGATGATGGGGCTTAAAAACTGAAGAGCTGAGCTGTATAAATACATACTATTTTTCAGATTCTAGCTGTCATATGACTGTGCGCACTTACCAATCAACATCGTTATAGAAAAAGGTTAGTAACATTTGCTATAAACATTTACTGGTCAGACTTACAGTGGAGGAAATAAGTATTTGATCCCTTGCTGATTTTGTAAGTTTGCCCACTGTCAAAGACATGAACAGTCTAGAAATTTTAGGCTAGGTTAATTTTACCAGTGAGAGATAGATTATATATATAAAAAAAAAAAAAGAAAATCACATTGTCAAAATTATATATATTTATTTGCATTGTGCACAGAGAAATAAGTATTTGATCCCCTACCAACCGTTCAGCCTCCTCCAGACCAGTTACACGCTCCAAATCAACTTGGTGCCTGCATTAAAGACAGCTGTCTTAAATGGTCACCTGTATAAAAGACTCCTGTCCACAGACTCAATTAATCAGTCTGACTCTAACCTCTACAACATGGGCAAGACCAAAGAGCTTTCTAAGGATGTCAGGAACAAGATCATAGACCTGCACAAGGCTGGAATGGGCTACAAAACCATAAGTAAGACGCTGGGTGAGAAGGAGACAACTGTTGGTGCAATAGTAAGAAAATGGAAGACATACAAAATGACTGTCAATCGACATCGTTCTGGGGCTCCATGCAAAATCTCACCTCGTGGGGTATCCTTGATCCTGAGGAAGGTGAGAGCTCAGCCGAAAACTACACGGGGGGAACTTGTTAATGATCTCAAGGCAGCTGGAATCACAGTCACCAAGAAAACCATTGGTAACACATTACGCCGTAATGGATTAAAATCCTGCAGTGCCCGCAAGGTCCCCCTGCTCAAGAAGGCACATGTACAGGCCCGTCTGAAGTTTGAAAATTAACATCTGGATGATTCTGAGAGTGATTGGGAGAAGGTGCTGTGGTCAGATGAGACTAAAATTGAGCTCTTTGGCATTAAATCAACTCGCAGTTTTTGGAGGAAGAGAAATGCTGCCTATGACCCAAAGAACACCGTCCCCACTGTCAAGCATGGAGGTGGAAACATTATGTTTTGGGGGTGTTTCTCTGCTAAGGGCACAGGACTACTTCACCGCATCAATGGGAGAATGGATGGAGCCATGTAACGTCAAATCCTGAGTGAAAACCTCCTTCCCTCCACCAGGACATTAAAAATGGCTCGTGGCTGGGTCTTCCAGCACGACAATTACCCGAAACATACAGCCAAGGCAACAAAGGAGTGGCTCAAAAAGAAGCACATTAAGGTCATGGATTGGCCTAGCCAGTCTCCAGACCTTAATCCCATCGAAAACTTATGGAGGGAGCTCAAGATCCGAGTTGCCAAGCGACAGCCTCGAAATCTTAATGATTTACAGATGATCTGCAAAGAGGAGTGGGCCAAAATTCCATCTAATATGTGTGCAAACCTCATCATCAACTACTAAAAATGTCTGACTGCTGTGCTTGCCAACAAGGGTTTTGCCACCAAGCATTAAGTCTTGTTTGCCAAAGGGATCAAATACTTATTTCTCTGTGCACAATTCTAATAAATATATATAATTTTGACAATGTTATTTTTTTTATTTTTTTTTTATATAATGTATCTCTCACTAGTAAAATTTACCTAGCCTAAAAATTCTAGACTGTTCATGTCTTTGACAGTGGGCAAACTTACAAAATCAGCAAGGGATCAAATACTTATTTCCTTCACTGTATGTGCGTCATGGAAATAAACAGTCATTTGGTTCAAATAAAGGAGTCTTGGACACAACATTGAGCTGCAATATTAACCCCTTCCTGGATTTTCATGTACATGTACGTCATGGATAGGGTCAGCTTCCCACATTATGATATGCATGTACGTGATGGTGATGGTCTGGGCACAGAAGTTGTGCCCGCACGATCACCGCGTGAGCCCAGCTGTGACTTAGAGCCAAGCTCACGTTGCAACGGCCAAGATTGGAGAAAACGACAGCAGCATTTAAATGTTTTGACAGAGGGAGGGAGCTCCATCTGTCACCCATCGAAGGCCAGCGAACGCGATCGCCGGCTGCTGACAGTTTGCTATGGCTGTGCGAGATTTCTGTTTGATCAGTTTAATCTACCAGAAAACTGATCCCAATGATTACAAATCTTTACAAGACACTAAAATGTAAATAGCACCTTAAAGAGAATAGAAACACAACTTCATTACAGGTAATAGAAAGGTAATAGGTTATCTTTATGACCTTTTACAAATTAAGTAATCAGGACAAATATTTAGCAGTGTACTTCGTTCACATCTTTCGTCGTTTTGACGGAATCAATAGCGCAGTCGACTACGGTATTGATTCCGTCAAAATGACTAAACCCTTGCACAACTGAGACAAACGGAAACCATTGGCATCGGATCCGTTACCATTGAAATCAATGGTAATGCAAACGGAAAACTATGGTTTCCATTTGTTTCAGTCAGGGTTCCGTGGCAGATGTGAACGAAGCCTAAATGTTTAGCAGTGTAGACTTTACAGATATTAAAATTGGTCTAAAAATTTAGAAAAATATGTGTGTGTATTTGTCAATGAAGAACAAGTACAAAACAAATCAGTATTTTAAGAAAAAATGTCTTCTACATATAAGTTGTAGATGGATAAAATGTGCACTTTCATCTTTACTTATATTGTAACTGTGCATAGGCTACATTAAGGGAAATATGTATATTTAAGAGAAATTGTATATTTCGTAGATAAACATAAGTCACGTTACTTTGCTGTTGCTATGGTCACATCCTTTACCTAAGGTATTAAGAGCTCTATCAACCAGCTGACATTGTATAAGCTATGAAAGCTTGAATACATTTTTGTAGATCTTGAAATTTTCACATGTAAACCATTAATGGATAGTTTCAACTTTGTAATCTTCTTTTTATTAATGTCAAGACCCTTCATATTTGTACTGCCTCATACATATCCCTGATTCATTTACTCCAGAAAAGTAGAAAATGGATCCAGCATTTGTTAATGGCAAATTAAATTATAGGTCAAAAGCAAACAAAGTTGGATATATGCGAGTGGGACTAACTGTGTACTCTTAAAGAGGACCTACTGTATCACTTCCACGGAAATCTCATGAATATTCGAAGACCAAAATGTAAAACCTTTCTCAAATATATTGTCAGGAAAATGTAAAAAAAAAATCCTCTCTAATTTATCCAAAAAGAGGAAACGGCACTGTGCAAATGCTGGGTGCCAGCAGCAGAAAGTTTGTTCCAATAAAGTTTGACTTGAATACACAGGGTGGGCCACAGAACCCTATTCCCTTGTGTGGTTTGTACAGGATAATGCTTATCACACCTCATTCAACAAAACTGTCTTAGGCCTGATTTACACAAGCGTGTGCGTTTTGCGCACGCAAAACACGTGGCGTTTTGCGTGCGCAAAAGGCACTTAACAGCTCCGTGTGTCATCAGTGTATGATGCGCGGCTGTGAGATTTTCTTGCAGCCCCCATCATTATGACACTCCATTTGGATGTTTGTAAACAGAAAAGCACGTGGTGCTTTTCTGTTTACATTCATAGTTTGACAGCTGTTGCGCGAACCACGCAGTTCGCACGGAAGTGCTTCCGTGCGGCATGCATGGTTTTCACGCACCCATTGACTTCAATGGGTGCGTGATGCGCGAACAGCGCACAAAGATAGGACATGTCGTGAGTTTTACGCAACGCACTCGCGCTGCGCAAAATTCACGCACTGTCTGCACTGCCCCATAGACTAATATAGGTGCGTACGACACGCGTGAAAAGCACGCGCGTCGCACGCGCGTATATTACGCTCGTGTAAATGATGCCTAATAGTAAAACTGTCTTTGTTGCCCATATCACTCAATCAGAGCTCAGCTTTCAATTTACCATAGATGTTAAGAAATGAATGAGGCCCATCGTATCCTTTCCTGACAGTCAAGTGGTACTCCTTCTGGAGGGCTATAGTGTTATGTCTATGTACGCACAGGCTCATTCGAAGAAACAGGACTGTTTTGCAGGTGCATTTTCGGTCTTTCTTCTTCCAGGAAAAAGGAGTATACATGGTTTAGTGCAGAAGTGGCCAAAAGAATTTAGAACCACATGTTCGGACACCCGTCAAAAAGCAGAAGATTCTGAGAAGCCCAAGGAAATCAGCACGAAAATTATCCCAACAGGCGAATATCAGCAGAAAAAAAATATCGACCTCTATTGAAATCGCTTCACCTGATGCCATACTGATTGTCAGTTGTGCAAGAGTTAAATGAAGGGTATAAACAGAAGCGTGGGGCGTATTGCAATTGTTTACTGGATATGATCATAGACAGCTATTTCATCTAGCCGGGTAAGTTAATCCACAGAATAGCTACTCGCAAACAGAAAATTCAAGGTGGCACCAATAGCCACCTCATGATCCAGAAATCGGCATTTGGTACACGATTATGGGTACATGGAATGTGAGTCAAATATTCTTTGACAAAAATGTGAACACAGTCTACGCTATTGATTCCCCCCAAAAAACTGAAACCTTACGGTACTTAGACAAACGGTTTCCGTTTGGTTTCCAATCATGGTTTCCCCTGATGGAAAGGTCTGACGGAACCCATGAACAGAACCCAGACACAGATGTGAACGAAGCCTAAGCGAATAACCTGCTGAAGTTCTTTTTTAAAACTTTGCTCTATCCTACCATACGATCATGGACTCTCATGGCTGTGCTTTAGAAAATAAAATAGACATTCATAAATATATAATAATTATAATAAATGATAAAGAATAATAGTTTATACTAGCAATTGGCTAATGTTGAAACATGCAGTATTAAATACTCTAGAATCTTTTGTGTGATAGGAGCTTTTTTATATAAAGTATCCTGCTGAATATGAAATAGTTTTAATATTGAATCTATTTCTGTTTAAAACTAATGCTATCACCAAAGTAAATACAGATACCATTTTTTTTAAATATTTTTATTGGGAAAGATCCTAACATATTTTACAGTTATTTCCACCCTCATTATAATGTTCCTGGATATTTTGATAAGTGTGACATTTTCTTAAATTAGTTTTTTTTTCTGAACTCAAAAACTGGATAATAAATGTAAGTGAAAGAGTCTGAAGAGAAACTCATCTGCAGACATGTTTTGGAGATTTTGCTTTTCATCGGTACAGAGCAGTGTGCTGGCTGGGTTGATGGGTGGGTGTTTTAAGACTTTTTCGTGGGCCAGACATTGACTTACAGGGAAGCTACCTCCAATAGGTGGCACTAGAGAGATTGTTTTCTGCTTCCTGAAGGGGAACTATATTGCATACATTAGTCTATTTTCAAAATATTGAAGACAATTTTGATGCGCTAGAACATATTCTATCAGAGCTGGGTAAAATATCACTGCAAAGTTAATAAATTTTTCGTTCAATGCGGATTTCCCCAAAAACAAATGGAATAATAACAAGCATATGTAGATAACAATCACAGATAAAGGATTTGGCGATATTGATCAATTTAAAAGCTCACAAGATATTTTGTTTACTTCCACACCACAATGATATTCTCCCGCTACATCACATGACCCCATAACCAATCACTCCCCCTTATTTCTATTTATTTACGTTTGTAGTACGTTTGGAAAACTGACACTGACACTTGCTCTGCTGAGCCCCTTCAATCTGTCTTTACCCCAAACTTTCTTTATAAATGTGCCACATTTTATCTGAAACTGCAAACTCATCTTTGCCATTGATCTCTTTACTTTATTAAGTTTTATTTTCTGTCTACATAGTTATTTGTGGTCTTGCCTTTTCTGGGGAAGTTGTACATTCTTGTGGCTGTCAGTTACCATCACAGCCTTGGACATGTAATTGGGATTGCAGGAAGGTAACCACATGTGAATGATTTTGTTGGACGAGGTAAAAATTTAATTTTATTGCAAGTGCACCAATTTATTTATCATAAATAAATAAATATTTACTAAAAAGACCAGCAATTTTACATGTTTTAAAGATAAGACCTATCTATATTCCCCAATCCCTGTTCTATGCATGCAACCTATTAATATCTGTGAGCAGTAGAGCAGAGTGAATTTTTAGAAATTATATTCTATATTGATTCTCCAAAATGTGAATCACGCAGTCCAGAAAAGTAATCCCCAAATTTCCTTACATATCTCCAGGAACCTTTATAAACATATGTGATTGATATTAGTATCTTATTCTGTTAGCTACACACTTCAGGTTTGCTGGTCCTTTAACCACATATAAGGTACTGGATTCAGTATATCATATTCTGTTTGTAAAACCAAAGAGAAAGGAGACTTTTGAAGGCAACAGGGAGGCACTGACATTTCATGCTAATTTACTCTGGTTGTTTGTTTTCCTACAGAGGTACGTAGTTGTGAAGATATTGCATTTGACTATTTAATCACACAATTTATTTTTGCATGCCTATTACAACTTTGTTGTATGATTGACAGTTAGGTAATCAAAATGATCATATCAACTTTACACATGACATGTTAATTGAAATCTGAATATTGCAGCAAATGGATATTTAAAAAAAAAAATTTGTGGGGAAAGCAACTGCTAAGTTTGTGAGCTGCCATTTAATAGCACAAACTATATAAAATGGGAAGGAAAACAAGTTAAAGGGGTTTTCCCATGAGGGACACTTATGGCATATCCACAGGATATGTCATAAATGTCAGATAGATGCGGGTCCCACCCCATGGGAAAACTCCTTTAACCCTTTAACCCCTTAAGGACGCAGCCTAGTTTGGGCCTTAAGGCTCAGAGCCCATTTTTCAAATCTGACATATTTCACTTTATGTGGTAATAACGTCGGAATGCTTAAACCTATGCAATCGATTCCGAGATTGTTTTCTCGTGACACTTTGGGCTTCATGTTCGTGGTAAAATTTGGTCGATATATTCAGTCTTTATTTGAGAAAAATTGCAAAATTTAGAGAAAATTTAGAAAAAATAGCATTTTTCAGAATTTAAATGCATCTGCTTGAAAAACAGACGGTTATACCACCCAAAATAGTTACTAGTTCACATTTCCCATATGTCTACTTTAGATTAGCATCGTTTTTAGAACATTATTTTATTTTTCTTGGACGTTACAAGGCTTAGAACATAAACAGCAATTTCTCATATTTTTAAGAAAATTTCAAAAGCCTTTTTTTTAATGTACCTGTTCAGTTCTGAAGTGGCTTTGAGGGGCCTATGTATTAGAAACCCCCATAAAGCACCCCATTTTAAAAACTAGACCCCTCAAAGTATTCAAAACAGCATTTAGAAAGTTTTTTAACCCTTCAGGCATTTCACAGGAATTAAAGCAAAGTGGAGGTGAAATTTGCAAATTTCGTTTTTATTTCTGAATTTCAATTTTATTCTATTTTTTTTCTGTAACAAAGAAGGTTTTACCAGAGAAACACAACTAAATATGTATTGTCCAGATTCTTCAGTTTTTAGAAATGTCCCACATGTGGCTCTAGTGCGCTCGTGGAATAAAACACAAGCCCCAGAAGCAAAGAAGCACCTAGTGCATTTTGGTGGTGCTTTTTTATTAGCATATATTTTAGGCAGCATGCCAGGTTTGGAGAGGTGTTGAGGTGCCAAAACAGTAGGAATCCCCCAAAACTGACCCCATTTTGGAAACTGCACCCCTCAAGGAATTAATTTATGGTTATTGTTACCATTTTGACCCCGTAGTTTTTTCACAGCGCGTATTTGAATTGGGCTGTGAAATTAAAAGAATGACAATTTTTCCAATAAGATGTCATTTTTGATCAGAATTTCTTATTTTCACAGGGAACAAAATGCCCCATTTTGTTGCCCAATTTGTCCTGAGTGCGGCAATACCCCATTTGTGGTGATAAACTGCCGTTTGGGCCCATGGGAGGGCTCAGAAGGAAAGGAGCGCTATGTGTTTGTTGGAGTCCAGATTTTGCTGTATTGGTTTTCGGGTGCCATGTCGCATTTGCAGAGCCTCAGAGGTATCAAAGCAATGGAAACCCACCAAAAGTGACCCCATTTTGGAAACAAAACCCCTCAAGGAATTTATTTATGGGTGTTGTGACCATTTAGACCCCACAGTTTTTTCACAGAACTTATTTGAATTGGGCTGTGAATTTAAAAATAAAAACTTTTTTCCAATAAGATGTAGTTTTGGCTCAAAATGTCTTATTTTCACAACGAATAAAATACCCCATTTTGTTGCCAAATTTGTCCTGAGTGCGGCAATACCCTATTTGTGGCCATAAACTGCCGTTTGGGCCCATGGGAGGTATTAGAAGGAAAGGAGCGCTATGTGTTCTTTGGAGCAGAGATTTTGCTGGATTGGTTTTCGGGTGCCATGTCGCATTTGCAGAGCCCCAAAGGTATCAAAGCAATGGAAACCCACCAGAAGTGACCCCATTTTGGAAACTACACCCCTCAAGGAATTCATTTATGGGTGTTGTGACCATTTAGACTCCACAGTTTTTTCACAGAATTTATTTGAATTGGGCTGTGAATTCAAAAAAATGAAATTTTTTCCAATAAGAGGTAGTTTTGGCTCAAAATTTCTTATTTTCACAAGGAATAAAATACCCCAATTTGTTGCCCAATTTGTCCTGAGTGCGGCAATACCCCATTTGTGGTGATAAACTGCCGTTTGGGCCCATGGGAGGCCTCAGAAGGAAAGGAGCGCTATGTGTTCTTTGGAGCCCAGATTTTGCTGGATTGGTTTTCGGGTGCCATGTCGCATTTGCAGAGCCCCAAAGGTATCAAAGCAATGGAAACCCACCAGAAGTCACCCCATTTTGGAAACTACACCCCTCAAAGAATTTATTTATGGGTGTTGTGACCATTTAGACCCCACAGTTTTTTCACAGAATTTATTTGAATTGGACTGTGAATTAAAAAAAAAATTATTTTTTCCAATAAGAGGTAGTTTTGGCTCAAAATTTCTTATTTTCACAAGGAATAAAATACCGCATTTTGTTGCCCAATTTGTCCTGAGTGTGGCAATACCCTATTTGTGGTGATAAACTGCTGTTTGGGCCCATGGGAGGGCTCAGAAGGAAAGGACCACCATGTGGCCTACTGGGAATTTTCTGGTGCTAAGTCGTGTGTGCAGAAGCCCCTGAGGTATCAGTACAGTTGAAACCCCCGAGAAGTGACCCCGTTTTAAAAACGACACCCCTTAAGGAATTCATCTAGAGGTGTAGTGAGCATTTTGACCCCACAGGTATTGTGTAAAAGATAATGCGCAGCAGATGGTGCAGAGTGAGATTTGCAATTTTCTATATATATGCCATGTCAGTGTCCGATATATTGTGCCCAGCATGTGCCACCGGAGACCTACACCCCATAAACTGTAATGTTGGCTCTCCCGGGTACGGCAATACCCTACATGTGGCTGTTATCAGCTGCCTGGGCACACAGCAGGGCTCAGAGGGGAAAGATGAGGATGGGTAAGCTGTGCGAAGTGGATCAGAGCGAGTAAAACTGGGGTAAATTAAAAATAAAGGGATGGATGATAAATTTGAAAACACTCTTTCATACAGAGCTCTGGTTTTTCGGGACACGCGTCACATTGATATATTGTGTCCTTCCTTATCCCCCTCTTATAGCAGACTCTGCACCTCTTTTGACTTTTTCCCTTCTTGCCAGTTTGGGGAACTTCTCCTAAAAAGTGTTGCCCTGGTACGATGCCTGTGGCCCCGCTTCCAGAAGTACTGTAAGGCTTCAGGACTTGATCTGACAAGTCCACCCCTCCCATGTACCTATTGTAGTCCAGGATGCAGTCTAGTTTGGGGGTCCCTGTACTGGTACCTCGTACAGGTACATGGGTACTGGTGTGGCATCTCCCTGGTCTTGTACTTGACACACAATATGTTGCTGCTAGATTGTGCCCTGCTCTCACCCCTTCTGAGTGTTTGCCCAAGCAGAGTCTTAGGGAGGCCTCTCAGATTTCTTCTAGCAGTGTCGCATGCCGCAGGACTTCTGGAAGCGAGGCAGTTGAAGAGTGGGACGCTGGTATAAAAATTATCCAGGTAGAGGTGGTAACCCTGGTCCAGCAGTGGGTGCACCAAATCCCACACAATTTTTGTATTAACTCCCAGTAAGGGGGGGCATTCTGGGGGCTGAGAACTGGTGTCCTTCCCTTCATATATCCTAAATTTGTAGGTATACCCTGATGCACTCTCGCACAGCTTATACATCTTCACGCCATACCTTGCCCTCTTACACGGCAGGTACTCGCGGAATTGAAGCCTCCCTTTCAAATGTACCAGGGATTCATCTATAGAAATACACTTCTCGGGGGTGTATGCTGGGAAAACCGGGCACTGAAATGGTCTAATAGGGGGTCTCAGTTTATACAAACGGTCAAAACTGGGGTCATCTCGGGGTGGGCACGGCTCATTATCAGTATAATGTAAGAAGCGAAGTATTGCCTCATTTTTATTTTATTTTTTAGTTTCCAGCTCAGTTCTGAAGTTGCTTTGAGGGGCCCATATATTAGACACCCTTATCAAACACCCCATTTCAGAAACTAGACCCCTCAAAGTATTCACAACAGCATTTAAAAAGTTTATTAACCCTTTAGGCGTTTCACAGGAATTTAGAGCAAAGTAGAGGTGACATTTAATTAATTTAATTTAATTTATTAGGCACCATGTCCGGTTTGAAGAGGTCTTGTGGTGCTAAAACAGTGGAAACCCCCCAAAAGTGACCCCTTTTTGGAAACTAGACCCCTTGAGGAATCCATTGTAGTTTTCATGGGGTGCATGCGGCTTTTTGATCAGTTTTTATTCTATTTTTAGGTGGCGTGGTGACTAAAAAAACAGCAATTTTACTATTGTTTTTTATTCAATTTTTTTTACAGCGTTCACCGTGCGCTATAAATGACACATTCACTTTATTCTGCGGGGCGATACGATTACGGCGATACCAGATGTTTATAGTTTTTTTTTATGTCTTATGTCGTTTGCACAATAAAATACATTTTGTAAAATATAATTTATTTTTTGTGTTACCTTATTCTAAGAGCCATAACTGTTTTATTTTTCCATCAGGAAAGCCGTGCGAGGACTTATTTTTTGCGTAACGAACTGTAGTTTCGATCAGTACAATTTTTAGGTACATTCGACTTTTTGATCTCTGTTTATTCCATTTTTTGGGAGGTGAAGTGACCAAAGAATTGTGATTGTGGTACGGTTTATTATTATTTTCTCTTACGGCGTTCACCGCGCGGGATAAATAATGACATCGTTTTGTAGTTCAGGACGTTACGGACGTGGCGATACCAATTATGTATAGTTTATTTGTTTATTTATATATTTTTATTAATAATAAAGAACTGATAAGGGAAAAAGGGGGACTTTTACTTTTATTACTTTTAAATCTTTTATTTTCTTATTTTTACACAACTTTTTTTTACTTTTTCACACTTTTTTTACTTTGTCCCACTAGGGGACATGAGAGCAGGAGGCTCTGATCGCTATTCTAATACACTGCACTACATGCGTAGTGCAGTGTATTAGAGCTGTCAGCTGTTCGCTGACAGCAAGCATAGTGGGTCCTGATTTTGTCGGGACCCACTAGGCTTCCGTCGATGGCGTAGCCAGAGTCCATTGTTAGGATTCTGGTTGCCATAGTAGCCATCACGGCCCGCTATCGTGTAGCAGGCCGGCGATGGCAGCTTAACCCCTAAGAAGCCGCGATCGCTATTGAACGCGGCTTCTAAGGGGTTAATCGGCGGGGACCACCGCGATCGGTCCCTGCACACTAAGCTGTGATAGCCTGCTGTCGGAAACAGCAGGTATCACAGCTCAGACACGCGCCGGGGAAAGATGGCGCCGTGTTTACTCAGGTCAGTAATAGTACTGACCTGAGCGCGAACGTTCTACTTAGCAGGACGTACTATTACTGACCTGAGCGCGAAGGGGTTAATGACTGTCTATGGGTGTTTTCACGGCAGCCATTAAGTAGAGGCGTAGCTAGGTTCTCCAGCACCCGGGGCAAGGATTCAGTTTGGCGTCCCCCCTCAAACCTCTTTCCCGACATCTCCTTCCCCCTCGCCATGTTTGTTTTCCCTAACAATCGATGAGGTGTAATTATTTTTCCAATTTTTTTTATGTAACTCGAGCATAAAACCATTTCTACATTTTACAAGCACCAGAACCAAGCTCATTACATATATACAGCACCAGAACAAAGATCACTACTTATATACAGCACCAGAACCAAGCTCAGTACATATATACAACACCAGAACCAAGCTCATTACATATATATGCAACACTTGAACACAGCTCATTACAGAACCAAGCTTAGTACATATATACAGTGCCAGAACCAAGCTTAGTGGATATATACAGCACCAGAACAAAGCTCAGTACATAAATACAAAACCAGCACAAATACAGCTCAATTTAGTGCAACTCCTGCAGTATAGGTTTGCACTAAATTGTATACAGCTCCCAGCATGGCCCAAACAATGATAAGGATATGCTGGGAGTTGGTGTTTCACAAAAAAAAATCATACCACTCATCGCCTCGATGCAGATCATACGGTTACTACAGTGCTGATTAGAGGCAGAATAGACATTTACATTAAGTGACTCACCAGTGACGATCTCAGATTATAGTTGTTACTTTTCTCTTTTTTTCTCCATCCGGTCCAGACCTCTATGATGACTTCTCCTGGCCACAGCCCATTTCTGCAGTTTGCGACTCAGATGTCTTCAGCTTCTCACTGTTCAAACATTTCTGCACCTATAAACAAAGATACAGTTATCATGGAGCCGGACAGTGTGCACCTAAATATAATAGCACCATACACTGCACCTCTAATTATAATAGCACCATACACTGTGTCGCACACAAAGTGCCCCCTGTAGATAGTGCTCCCCATAGAGCCCCTTGTGGATAGTGCCCCACATATAGCCACCCCTGTAGATAGTGACCCCCATAGAGCCCCTGTAGATAGTGCCCCACATACAGCCCCCAGTAGATAGTGTCCCACATATAACCACCCCTGTAGATAGTGTCCTACATATAGCCACACCTGTAAATAGTGTCCCACATATAGCCACCCCTGTAGATATTTCCCACATATAGCCACCCCTGTAGATACTGCTCCACATATAGCCCACCCCTGTATACAGTGTCCAACATATTGCCCACCCCTGTAGATAGTGCCCTGCATATATCTCCCCCTATAATTAGTGCTGCACATATAGCCCACCACTGTATATAGTGCCTCACATATAGTTCCCCGTATAGTGCTCCATTAAAGCCCACCCCTGTATATAGCCCCCTCTTGTGGATAGTCTATAGCCCCCTTATAGAAGGAGTCGACCTCTGTATATAACCCCCCGTGGATAGAGCCAACCTCTGTAGATAGAGCCCCCCTGTATATAGCCCCCACTGTAGCTAGAGCCTCCCCTGTAGATAATATCACTCACATTTTTATTAGGATACAAAAAAACTAAACTTTACATACTCACCTTAATCCCGTTCCCGCACCATCCGGTGGCAATGCAGGCCTGCTCTCTTCTGAGCAGGTCTGCTGGGGTTAAACAACGCAAACTACGCGATGACGTCCTCGCGCCGCTTGCATCGATGAAAAGCGCTGATTGACAGGGCAAGTCATTCTGCCCTGCCAATCAGCACCTTTCATAGATGAAGGTGTGATGCCGTCATCGAGCTGCTTGTGCCTATGAAATGCGCTGATTGGCAGGACACTATGACTTGCCCTGTCAATCAGTGCCTTTCAACGACGCAAGCAGTGCAAAGAAGTACTCGCGCCGCTTGAGTAGTTGAAAGGCGGTGAATGGCCGGGCAACAAAACGTAGCCGGCCATTTATCGCCTACAGTGCAGAAGGGGTGGTGGATTCAGAGCGGCCGCCTGGCGGTCTTGGCGCCCACCCTACCTTCCCTCTTAGTTGCGCCCGAGGCACATGCCCCGCCTGCCCCCCCTAGCTACGCCCTTGCACATGTGTGATCGCTGGCACCCCCAGCGATGAGAATCAAGGACCGAAATTCCCCTGAAGTAGCCAGCGCTCCATTCATTTCCATGGGATAACTGTCTCCTGCAGCTCCATAAAAATAAATGAAGGAATTCTCATTCAGGAGAATTTTGGTCCCCTGTTCTCAGCACTGGGGGTCTGACCACTGTATGATGTATCCCCTATACAGTGGATGGGGGATACATGTGGTTGTGGGACAACCCCTTTAACTAGCGCTTCTAAAATCATAAAATGTCATTTATTTTATGATTTTAGAAACACTAGTGTTCCCAGGCACTAAATTGCTTTTACTTTATCCTCACCACTGTATTTACTTTGCTCCGCTTGGTGCCGTGGTGCTCAATGCCCTGCTCTGTCGCTCCACTCAGAACGCTGTTACGCCCAGCATCATAGTGACGTGGTCCCGCTGTGCGCAGGCAGCTCACGGGACTCGCGGGGGGCGTGACTTGCTGGCGACAGGAAGCACAGCGGAACATTTTTCAGAGGCCCCTGGACAGCGGTAAGAAACCTGGACGGTCCCTCCTGATCCGGCGGTTAGGACCTATGTAAGTAGTGGCAGCTGTCCCAGCGGCGCCCCCCCCCCCCGTTCCTACATACTATTTGCGCCTGGGGCACATGCCCCGCCTACCCCCCCTAGCTACGCCCCTGCATTAAGGGTACTTATGCCAGAGCATCGCCTTTTAAAAATGATACTGATATCATTTTTGGGTCTAGTGATCCTTTACTGTTCATATAGATGGCTTTGGACACTGTTCCTTTATATATTTGGTAGGTGAATGGTTTTTTGTGCACATAGCGGTTCCTACGTTGCCGGGCAGGGGTGTAGCATACATGGCCACGGGCCATTGGGTTTACTAACCTCCCGACGCCCGCAGCCATGAATATGTGAGCGCTGGTCCCCATCTCCTTCCTAAGAGACGCCAGCGCTCACTTCCGCTCCGGTCTGCTGTGCGGAAATCATCATCATCAACTGCCATGATTTCCTGGTCTATAAGAAGGCCCCAGGCCTTCTGATCCTTGCCTGAACATTGTTAGTTTTCCCAGTCTGTCTTGCAAATGGTCCCTTAGTGTTTCCCGTTCCAGTTGTTACCCGTGCCCTGTTACCTGTTCCTGTATCCCGTGCTGTTCTTGTTCCTGTGCCTATTAGTGTCGGAGTCGTGTCACGTCCTGTGTCATCTGCCATGTCCAGAGGAATTTGCCACGTCTAGCGCAACCTGCGGTATCTTTGTCATCTGCCACGTCCTGTGTCTTCTGCCACGTCCAGAGGAATTTGCCACGTCTGGCGCAACCTGAGGCACTGTGACATCCACCACGTTTGGCGATACCTGCTGCACCCATCTCCATCTGTGCCAGAGCTGCGGCCACTGTCTGGACTATCCAGGTACCCTTGTGCGGGAATTTGTATTCTGGGGTTCCTGTTGTTTGGCCAGCTGCCTCCCTGCTACGGCGGTGCGGCCTAGTGGGTCCACTAACTTGCTACGTGACAAGGGGCATGTTATGGTTTACCACGTCTCTTATATATGGATTGATGGGGCTAAAGAGACTTTGTATGACCAGTCACTATGAAAACTAACTTGTCATTATGGCCCTATAGCTGGTTTTCATCTTCATAAGCTTGAGTTTGCCACATAGTTGGATACATTTTGCTTCATTTTATTTATATATATTGCCCTTCACTCCAGTACAGTTTATTTTTTTCCCGCTATAATTTATTATATATAAGACCAAAATGCTGTTCACAACAGCATCAGAGTGACACAAATGTGGGACAACTGCTTTGTTAGCAAGACATACTCAGATGGACAGTCAAATGCATTTTTAGGCTCATGCCTCCCTTATGAGAACGTGGCATCGCCTTTCTTCTTTATGACCCCCAAAGACAAGAATGCGACATTTGTCTAACACATTAGCTGATTTAAAGATTTTTCTCTCATTTCATGTGAAGATGCATTACAAATTTGAAGAAAACAATATATACCCATATTCCCTGAGATAATTCCCATTAATTCCTCCTATAAAAATGTTGCCTTCAGTATGCAGACTACACCCCTAGATAAATATCTTAAGCAGTCTTTTTACTAAATGAATGGAGAAGTGAAAAGAAATGGATCTTCTGAAGGCGCTGCTGCGTGGTGAAATCAACGGAATAGCAGAGAGGTTTAGTCCGGTATAAAATATATTTTATTGGAACAAGAAGTGGCTACGCGTTTCGACGCTGAACAAGCGTCTTCCTCAGGCCATGTACACATTAGACTTCTGACCCTTATATATCAGAATTAATTCAAATTAACAAGAACGATAAAACCGCCAAGTCTGCCGGGGTCAGAGTGCGACCGTGACGTCACAACCGGTTCTTTTAGAAAACATTAAAAAGTAAAACCACAATCAAAAACACATTGATAAAACGAATACAGTGAATAATTTGTTTAGAAACATAAAAACTTGGTGATAGTGATACATAAAAATAATGCGTAAAACTATAAATAGTATTGCTTGAAAGACAAATGACGGAGATACAGAGGAAAATATATTCTCATATAAAACCAGATGAAACAAAGTTTTTTCATTGATTAATATATTTTCCCCTGTATCTCCGTCATTTGTCATGTGACGCCGTGTTTTTTGCTCTTTTCTTCATGTTTACTAAATGGGCCCATTTATGGGGAGTTTCTATCGTTCTGGCAGCTCAAAGCCTCTCCAAATATACAGTGGGGCCTAAAACATTTTCAAGCCTGGTTCTGAAAGCCTCCGGTTGCTCCTTTTGCTTTGGGCCCTGCCGTGTGTCCAGGCAACACATTAGGGCCACAATGGGGGTATTTTTAAAAACATGAGAAACAGGGTGATAGATTTCGGGGTGTGTTTCTTCATTCTCATGTTCGCTTTACAAAGAAATCTGTCTTTAAAATGATACATTTGTGGAAAAAAGTGGATTTTTTTTTCACCTACTTTTCATGAATTCTTATAAAAAAAACTGTGGGCTCAAAATAATTACTACACCCCTAGATAAATACCTTAAGGGGTGTAGTTTTCAAAATGGGGTCATTTGTGGGGGTTTCCATCATTCTGACACCTATGAGCCTCTAAAAACCTGGCTTGGTGCAGGAAAACAAAATGTACTTCAAAATATATAAAATTATTATTAAATTTGTCTTCTAAATTGCTCAAAATTGATTTTATTTTCTCAAAAGTGCTGCCGAAATAGAGTAAAGAGTAAAAATTACAGCATGTATGTACATATGGAACATATTGCAGTTCAAAATATTGAAAAATTTAAAATTTTACCACATTTCATAATTTTTTGTATTTTTTAATTAATTTACGCAAATCATATCAGTCTACTTTTACCACTAAAATAAAGTACAACACGTGATGAAAAAACCTGGTCAGAATTACTATGATATGTAAAACTATTGGAGGGTTATTCTCTAATAACTTCAGGCATACCAGATTTGACAAATTTGGCTTGGTCACTAAAGTCCAAACAAGCTTGGTCATTAAGGGATTAAGTGAACATTCAATTAAGTATATAAAAAATTGCATTATCTTACACTTTTTTTTTCCGTAGTCATCTACACCTGAACTGCCTTTTGATGTTTACATATAAATTTAATCTGCATATAATGGCAATTTGAGAAAGGACCTAGGGTAACCATCAGAGATGAGAACTGACCCTGAATGACTTGTGTTCATCTCATCTAATGAGACCAAAGGAATGGGAGTGGTTCCCTCCAGTTATTGCTCTTCCTTCCCTGATGCCTATTTGTTGCCCCAGTCATATTTGTCAGTGTAAATGATTTAGCAGCGCTATTCCTTTCTTTTTTTTTTTTTTCTTTCTTTTTTTTTTATTATCTACTCTGCGGATTATGTTTACAGCTACTGTAGAATAAAACTGTACAGTATGAATATGGTCTTAAAGGGGTTATCCAGTTTAGACAACTCCTGTTAACTTGGACAGTACCAATATGGAGCAGATTACAGAGCATATTAAAAGCAGGTTGCCCCTTTAAGCTGTTAGTAGATTCTGTTGACAACCTGTTGACTGGCTCCATCAACACCCAGCAGATATCTGAATGATTCTTGGATAATTCTCAGGATCAGTACAAAATAACATTATATATTCAAAGTTACCCATGATTTTCTTTTTAAAAATAATGTTCAGACATGAACCTTGGAAAAGACTTTATGCAACTAAAGCTAACATTGTAAGTGACAAAGTGGACAATGTGGTACAGATTTCAAATTATACTACCCTAAATCCAAGGTTCAAGGCAAAGTATTCCACTATGTAAAAATTGACAAATTGTGCAACTTTGTGCAATATTAGCTAAACTTACATGTTGGAGAGTAAATTGACTAGGGCTTTCTTCTGATATGACATTTAAAATGGAAGTTTGCATAGTTTTAACGACACCCGGACCCCGCACCGTTAAGCCGCTCCGGCTGCCTCCGGGCATCAGACGTCCATTCCGGAAGCAGATAGCTTCGGTCACAGAATAGTGGCAGAACTGCAGCACTACAGCTCTGGTCCTATTCAAGTGTTCTGCAGCACCGCCGTTATGCAATGTACAAAGCCAACCGCTTCCAGCTCCGTACATTGCATAATGTGCCATAACATCCGGTGCCCGCAGGCCACCGGAGCAGTTGATCAGTGCGGGGTTTGAGTGTCGGACCCACGCCGATGATATACTGATGACCTATCCGGTGGATAGGTCATCAGTTGTCCGGTAGTAGACAACCCCATTAATGTTATGCTGAAAAATTTTAGACTGTCTGAGACAGTATTGAAGAAGTTATATCTTGTGAAGGTATAGAAAATTTCCATTGTAGAACAATTCTGGGTGACATGAGTTGTTTGAGTGCAGAGCATTAAACAAAGAATAAGCTGATTCAAGTTGTATTTTCCTTGTGGGGCTGTATTAGTTTGCATGCTTCTCTGTGCGGCCAACCTTCCTGCTTCTAAAAACTGCTACAGTCAAGTGTGCCCTGCTGCAAGAATTCTTAACTCCATGGTTTTATGCACTCTAAATCCTATGGAGAAACTTTGGATAACTGTGGATAACCACATGTTTCTCCAGAGAAAACACAACATTGGTATTCCCACATTGTATAAAATTACACGGAGTATAGGACACATCAATGTGTTACTGGTTCAGTGAGCGTGATAGAACAGTGGGTCACTTCCAAATCACTGAATCTTACTAACTAGGCTGCATTCCCTGCATTCTACCTAATTTGTACACCTTGTTAGTGAATAACTGGCTGAAAATTCACAGGAACTATATAATTAAATAACAGTTACACTACAAATAAAAAACAAGTGGACTGAGGTCTGGGAATTTTAGAAGCCACACACGTAACCACAGTGACAAATCCAGGAAACTGCTGTTTAAAGCATCAATACATACAGACAACCTGATGAGGTGATATGCTGTGTTTAGAAACATACCTGACATTCTCTTTTTTTTTTAGCACGGACTAAATTGTATTGAATTGTATTCGAATTGTACTAAAGATAAAACCTCTGATCATTTTATTTTTCACATCCTATACCATACTATCAGAATGTAGCTTACACTTTTAAGGGGACATGTGACTGACAGTGTAAAGATGTGGTATTTGGCTGACACTATAAAAAGAGAGTGTGTGGCTGGCATTGTTGATGGGGTGTGTGGATGGCACTTTTATATATGCTTTATTTATGATGAGAGAACTGACTGTGCATCCATGCGTGTATGTGCGCACCCTTGTCTATGCCCTTCTTGACAAAATCCTACATACACTCTTCCCATAAAGATGTAGCAATCCTTAACTTTATACTTAAAATGTTAAATACACTGGGGCACAAGCATTTAACTTGAATTTTTCAATGGCTATACAGCATTCACCCATATAATTATTATTGCCTAATATTGTGTAACTTCCCTTCGTGCCTCCAAAACGGCCCTGACTTGCTTTTCTAGCACATCTCACAGATGCTCGATTGGATTGAGATCTTGGGAATTTAGAGCTAAGTAAATACTTTGAACTCTTTGTCATGTTCCTTAAACCATTCCTGAAATTTTTTTGGCATTTGGCAGGGTGCATTGTCTTTCTGAAAGAGGGCATTGCTATTTGGGAATACCATTGCCATGAAGGGGTGTATTTCGTCTGCTACAATTTTTAGTTAGGTGGTACGTGCCAAAGTACCATCCACATGAATACCAGGTCCCAAGTTTCACAGCAGAACATTGCCCAGAGCATCACACTGCCTTCGCCGGCTTGCTTCTTCCCAAAGTGCATCCAAGTGCCATCTCCTGGCCATCCATAACAAATAAAAGCAAACATGATTCATCTAGCCACCTTGATCATTGCTCCATTGTCCAGTTCTAATGCTCACATGCCCGTTATAGGCACTTTCAGAAGGTGATAAGGGTGAATTACGCATTCGTAAACACAGCAAGTTAGGATGCAATATGTGTACTGACACCTATATATCATAGCAAGCATTAACATTTTCAGCAAATACTGCTACAGTAGCTCTTCTATGAGATCCGACCACACATGCTAGCCTTTGCTCCCCATATGCATCAATGAGCCTTGGGTGCCCATGACCCTGTCACTAGTTCACCGGTTGACCATCATTGGACCACTTTTGGTAGAACCCCCCCATAATACCTGCTATTTTGGTGATTCAATGTCCCAGTTGTTCGGCCATCACAATTTGGCCCCTGTCAATGTTGCTCCGATCCTTTTGCTTGCCCATTTTTCCTCCTTCCAACACTTCAACTTCGAAAACTGATTGTTTGCTAGCTGTCTAAAATGTTAGGATATGGATTATCCGAAAGTCATATGTAATAAATAAAATGTAACTGTAAAGGTAACATAACATTTTCTGTTATCACTTTTTGTAAGTAGAAAATTTTAACATTGTTTATCTCGACTCAGTATCCTGCTCTCTATCTTTATCTCTATCTTTAGAGATTCCATTTCTAATATGCATAAATATTCCTTTACATCTTTTGCATATATATATATATATATATATATATATATATATATATACACAGATGTAGCCATTTTATCTTGACTCTGATAACTTGCTGCAGCGTGATATCACACAACAAAAGCTATTGAAAAGTCATTGAAAAAGTCAAGATAAGGGATCTTGCCGCTGTGTATTTAATGCGTTAAAAATCAAGATAAAGATGGCTACATCTGTATATACTGTGTATATATACTAATTTCCTGTTTTTAACTTATTTCTATATCAATTTTATGTCATATTAACATTCAATATCCCATGCTCATTTTCAGAGTGATTCTTTGAAATTATATTTTTTTCTAAATTAAATGAAAATCATTAAATACTAGAGAAAAGCACAGCGGGTTGAGACAAATGTTTGTCCTTCTGGTCATATTAAATACTGGGAATTGAAGAAGCTGTTATGCTTTATATTTTTCCCTTGAGAGACTTGAGTGGCAGACAGGAGGATAATCCTGTTCACAGTTAATGTGCAGTAACAGGATTGAGTGAAATTCACTTTAGAGACTGTCATTTAGAGCTGGAAGCAGAGATAAAGGGGCTGTGTATCAAACTCCTGGAAAGAGCATCAAGATTCACATCTTTATTTTTTTTATTTCTTACTTTGCTCCTCTTGACAGCATCAGATGCTAGAAATTTATTAATTAAGTTTTTTTTCTCCATCCGACACCAGCTTACTATACTGATTACATAAGAATCAGCAAATAAGTACAATCATGGCAAAGTGCCCATTAAAAATAGAAAAATTATTTATCTTCACATTGTTGCATCATTTTTGTATAGTTTTAAGGGGTAAGAGGGCCCACTGTCACCCTAAACCATCTTTTCTCTGTTTATTAGGTAGAACTTAAATGCCCGAGCTAATACATTTTATGGCCAACAATTACTAAGGGATTGTAAGGGTATGTTCATACAGAATATTTTGGTGCTGTTTTTGACACGGAAACCGCCAAAAAACGCCCGAAATGACTTCCCATTAATAAAAAAAAAGGAAGCCATATGCCCTTTTTTCAGGTGTTTCCATCTCTGATCTCCCATTGACATCAATAGGAGGCAGGGAAAGCGGTATTTGCATCAGTTTCTGCCCACGGTGCTTAATGCCCGGGGGCAAAAAACGCTGCTAGAGACACAATGAATGTTCTGCCGGCAGGTCAAAATCTGCCTCAAAATTTCTTCAGGATTTTTCGGCCTGCAAAAAACTCTGTGTGACCAGGGCCTTAGGAAAACCTAAGGTAGTGATCTATGATAAGATATTGGAGAGTAAGGGGGCCTTACACTGTTCTTACACAGGGCCCCTCAGCTGTCTATGTCCACTCCAATTACAGAATTGAATTAAAACTATATACAGAAAGTAGAAAAAAGTAAAATGTTACTTTTTGAATATTAGAAAAACCGCAGCACAACGTTATCCAGGTACAAAATAAGGTGTCTTTATTTCACCAAACAGCTGTTTTGGTGAAATAAAGACACCTTATTTTGTACCTGGATAACGTTGTGCTGCGGTTTTTCAACTTTCTTTGCCTGTTTTGGAGTTGTTTTGGCTGCAACTCGATACTGCCTGCACCAACTGAAAAATTCCTTCCTGTTTAAAAGCTCCCTGTGAATGCTCTTTGGGACTGTGATGTGCTGCTGATCTCTCTACTTTTTGAATATTAGAAGTGGTGGACAGTGGTCAATATTTCTAGAATGCAGTTGTTTAAGTTTCTCCTCCAAGATTTACAAATTATGTTGTCTGTGATGGTGTGTCCGTGGTATGGCATATTGCCATTGGCCAAGCTGGGACATAACTATAGGGGTTGCATCGGTAGCAGTGACACCCAGGCCCTGATGTCTGAGGGGGCCAAAAGACCCCCTAACTACAGTAGAAGACCCCAGTATTAGAAACAGCACATGATAGGTGGAAGGCCTCGTTAACCCCTTAATTACCCCTTAAGTGTTTTCAGGGTGTTCATTAAGGGTACTTATGCCGCAGTGCCCTGAATAGGCCGCGCTGTGACATAAGCCAATCACGGGTCTCCTGTGCCGGCAAGAGCGGGTGTTGGGCTATTTAAAGACAGCCGAGCACCTGCTTTAGCAGGCAGGATCGAAATTAGAATCAATCCAGCCAGTTTAACCCCTTGGATGCCACGGTCAACAGCGATCGCGCCATCTAAGTCAACTGTGCTATTGATTCCATCAAAACAACGGAACCCTGTCCCAACGGTGACAAACGGAAACCTTTGGTAATGTTTCCGGCACCATTGATAACAATGGTGATGCAAGAGGAAGCTTAGGTTTCCATTTGCCTTTAAGTTGAGGGGTTAACCCGAAGGAAACCTCAGACTGAACCCCTCAACGGAAGGGCAACACTGATGTAAACAGGCCCTTAGGCATATACACCAAAATGGTACCAATACAATTTACAGGTTGTACCGTAAAAAAGTAAGCCCTCATACAGCTAACTCAGTGAAAAAAATAAAAAAATGTATGACTGTTAGAATTAGGCACTTTTTTTAAAAGTGTTCTTATTTTGCAAAAGTAGTAAAATGTAAAAAACTATAAAAATTTGGTATCGCTGCAATCATAACGACCCGCAGAATAAAGTTATTATGTTATTTATGCTACATGGTAATCAATGTAAATTTAAGACGCAAAAAAGAATGGTGAAATTTCAGGGTTTTTTTTATTACCCCCAAAAAGTTAATAAAAGTTAATCAATAAATTATATGTACCCCAAAATTGTGCCATTAAAAACTGCAACTGGTCCTACAAAAGAAGAACTTAATGAGTAGCTATAATAAAATCGACAAGATAACAATTACCCATTATGTCCTGGTGCAGGGGTTGATGTATGGAGCAGGCTCATGTGCTGAGCCCGCTCCATGCGCTGCGGGTGTCAGAAGTGTATTACAGCTGATACTCTACACTAACAACCAGGAACAGCGATCGCACTGCTCCAGGCCATTTAACCACTTAGATGCTGCAGTCAATAGCGACCACGGCATCTAAACTATTAGAATTAGGGGATGGCCCTCTCTGACAGACCATCGTTCCCCCCTGTGATGCAATCGCGAGGTTCCAATGGTTGACATGGCAGCCCAGGGCCTAATGAGGGCCCCCAGGTCTGCCTTCTTTCTGCCTCTGTCTCTGCCTCTTTCTGCCTTTGTTAAGATACCTGTAAAAATGACAATGAACTACAATACATTTATATATGATCTTCTGATCGCTGGTTCAAATCCTCTTAGGGGACTAATGAAAAATGTAAAAATAAAGTTACGTTTATAGTAGTGTTCAGAAAAAAAAACTATTTAACTTAAAAAAAATATATACAATATTACATTATTTAACCTTCTCGGTAAACGCTGGGGGGAAAAAATAAAAAATCTCCAAATTGCTGTTTTTTGGTCACCTTAGCTCCCCAAAAAAATTATAATAAAAAGTGATCAAAAAGTTGCATTTACCCCAAAATGGTACCAATAAAGACTAAGAGCTCGCACTGCAAAAAATAAGCTCTCACACCGCTCAATCAAAGGAAAAATCAAAAAAGTTATGGCTCTCAGAATGTAGCGTCACAAAATAATTTTGTTTTTAACAACTAGTTTTTATTTCTAAAAGTGGTAGAACATAAAAAAACATAAATTTGGTATCACCGTAAGCGTATCAACCCATACAATAAAGTGAACATGTAGTTTTTACCGCACAATTAAGCCCGTAAAAACAAAACCCCCCAAAAGACGGCGCAATCGCTATTTTTTGCCCATTTCACCCCACAAATATTGTCTTTTCCGTTTACCAGTACATTATAAGGTACATTAAATGGTGCCATGAAAAACTACAACTTGTCCCGCAAATGTAGACGAAAACATTGTACGGCTATGTCGATGAAAAAATTAAAAAGTAATGACTTTTGAGAGGAAAATACGAAAATGAAAAAATGAAAATTGGCCGTGTCCTTAAGGGGTTTATCATAATAATGATCAAATAAAATGAGGACATAAACATGAACAGAAATATTGACAAAATATAAGAATGTCAAAATTCAAAAATTAGAAATGTCTTTTAGACATGTTTACAACCTGCAATAGAAGAATAAATCTGTCTCTTAGTGATTTCCATCTGTATCTTAACTCTGAAGATATAACAGATGGGCCCACAGCTTTAGGTGTGATGAAACGGTGACATCTGCAACATAGAAATGGATATGTATATTGCTTATTGAGTATTTCAAAAAATAAATAATTATAAGGTGTATCAGTATTTAGGGGACAGACTTAATTTTGAAGACTTTTGCAACAAACTAAATACTGTACTTGAAAAACTTTTAGAATATAGCACAGAGTTTACAACTTTCCTTACGAAGGGTCTTATGTGCTCTAAAGGATTGCATTTATATTATTTCTTGATAGCCAGTAAAGGTATCACTACTATAAGGCCAGGTTAATACCGGTCGGTTACGCTGTGTGAAGGTACACAGCGTATCTGCCCCGGTGGGCGCACGGAATTCCGGGCGAAAACCCGTGCCAAATTGTGTTTTTATCATGGAAACAATAGCCCAGGACACTATGCTATTGTTTAGTGAAAAACAAAAAATGGGAACCTAGCAGAATGGAGGCAAACTGACACAAACTGAAACCAAAAAAATACCATTGAAATCAATAGTATTGCAAACGGAAACAATACTTTACGTTTGACTTTCCGTTCACCTGTTTCTCTGATGGAACAGATGCACGGAAATTCAAACGGAAGTTCAACGCTGATATGAAAAAGCCTTTGAATGAATAGTTACACATGTTTATATATAATTGTCATCAATATTGTTTTAGATTGTTTCTTAAGGGGATCACACCTATACATAGTTTGAGTATATTATATAGTTACAATGCATTCGGAAAGTCTTCAGACCCTTTACATTTTTTCGCATTTTTCTATGTTAAGGCCTTGTGTTAAAATAAAAATAAAATAACAAATTTCCCCATCATTCCCCTAATCATCCCCATCATTCCCCATCATTCTGCACCACATAATGACAAAATGAAAACAAATGTTAGTAATCTTTGTTGATTTATTGAAAGGGTAAAACTAAAATATTGCATTGACATAAGTATTCAGACCATTTACTCAGTACTTAGTTGAAGTACCTTTTGCAGTGATAACAGCCTCCAGTCTTCTTGGGTATGATACCACAAGGTTTGCACACCTGGATTTGAGGATTTTCTGACATTCTTCTCTGCAGATCCTCTAAAGCTCTGTGAGGTTGGATGGGATGCGTCGGTGGACAGACATTTTCAGATCTCTCCAGAGATGTTCAATTGGGCCATTCAAGGACATTCACAGAGTTGTCCCTAAGCCACTCCTGTGTTGTCTTGGCTGTGTGCTTAGGGTAATTGTCTTGTTTGAAGGCGAACCTTCGGCCCAGTCTGAGGTCCAGAGCACTCTGGATCAGCTTTACATTAACAATATCTCTGTACTTTGGCAGCCACTCTGTCATAAAGCCCAGATTGGTAGAGTGTTGCAGTGATGAAGTTTATTCCATCTGCACACAGGATCCTAATAACTCAGCCAGAGTGACCATTGGGTTCTTGGATCACCTCTCTCACCAAAGCCCTTCTCCCCCGCTTAGGTTGTTGTGGCGGCCTTTCTAGGAAGAGTCCTGTTTGTTCCAAACATCTCCCATTTAAGAATTATGGAGGCCACTGGGCTCTTGGGAACTTTCTGTGCAGAATAAATTTTCTGTCTCCTGCTCCAGATCTGTGCCACCACACAATCCTGTCTCTGAGCTGTACAGGCAGTTCTTACCTCCTCATGGCTTGGTTTATGCTCTTATATGTATTGTCAGCTGTAAGACCTTATATAGACAGTGGTGTGTCTTTCCAAATCATGTTCAATCAAATGAATTTACTACAGGTGGACTCCAATCAAGGTCTAGAACCATTTCAAAGATGATCTAGATAAATGGCAGGCTCGTCTAGCTAAATTTCAAGCATCATAGTAAAGGGTCTAAATACTTATGTCCATGCGAAGTTTGAGTTTTTTATTTTTAATAAATTTGCAAACATTTCTAAAATTCAGTGCAATACGTTATTCACAATCATAGCAATTTTATTGCAATAGTATTGGCAGCCATTGGATAATACAGCCATGTGACTTGATGTCATTATGCAGGCAACATCACTATGGCCTAGCCATTGTGATGGAGTACGGTAAATTTGCAAAATTTCTAAAATTCGGTTTTCGCTTTGTCATTATGGGGTATTGAGTGCAGAATGATGGGGAAAGCTGGATTTTTTTTATTTTAGCACAAGGCCTCAACATAACAAAATGTGAAATGGTCTGAAGACTTTCCGAATGCACTGTACATTTGTTACTTGCAACATACTACTGAGCACCCTATAGATCACTGAATGCAATGTTATTTACAATCATGACAATGTTGCAACCATTGGCAGCCATTGGATAATGCAGTCATGTAAATTGATGTCATTATGGAGGCAACATCACTAAGGCCTAGCTTTCGCGATAGAGCATGGTAGACAGCAGGGTTTAGCAAGAAATGTTGACGGTAAATTATAAGATTATAATTTTGGGGTTTTTATTTTTGCAGGTTGCCAGGATTTTTGTAAAACTGGGCATTATTTTTGCAAATACAATGGGCTATAATTGGCACTCCTGCCAAGTGCCTTTCAGTATTTTTAATGATTTAGAGAAGAAGCTTAACACCAATACCCTTGCTGTGGGTTTAGAATAAATTCCCATTATGGCATTAACAATATTGTCCGCAAGGTCAAATTTGAGTAAGACTGCCTCCAAGAACCCCCATTGCACTCTATCGAAAGTTTTTTCAGTGTTTACGGCTAAGAAATCAGTGGGAGGATTCAGCAATTTGGAGGAGGTCAATCATCCGTCTAGTACCATTCTTACATTTCCGTCCAGCAACAAAACCCACCTTGTCTGGAGATAAAAGGATTTAATGAATTCTTATAGCCTGAATTTTCACAAATAATTTAAGGTCATTGTTTAGCAATGATATGGGCCTAAAATTAGACGGCAAATCAGAAGATTTCCCAACTTTAGAGAGTATATTAATAGTTTCTTCCAACATGTCAGTTGGTATTTTGCCGGATATGATAAAGTTATCAAACAAACAATTAAGGTAGGGGAGGAGCAGTAATTGAAATGTGTTGTAGTACTCCCCATATAGCGATCTGGCCCCCGGAGCCTTCTATGGTTTGATGGTCTTAATCACATGTAGTAACTCCGCATTAGATATGGCGTAATTTAACTTGATCAGTACTTCTGGGGAAAGCTTAGGGAGTAAAACTAAAGACAAAAAAGAGGGCATTTTGGGTGGGGTGAATGTGTTGTGGAAGTATCATTCTTCAAATTATACAGACTGTGATAGTAATCTGCAAAGACATCTGCAATTTTTATTAGATGATTGAGGAACCATCTGGAGGGTGCATGGTTGTAATTCTAGAGACTGCTGCCCTGTGTTTTAGTCTATTAGCTAGTAAAGCCCCTGCCTTATCTCCTAAGTTACAATATCTTGCTTTGGTATGTCTTTGAGTATATTCAAACTTATTCTAAAGAAAATATCTCAATTGAAATCGCAAGAATGTGAGCCGTTTCATGGAATTAACAGACAAGGTAGTTTTGGGCTGAGATTCTAAGTTTGCTAATTGGTTGAGTAGGCCAGATAGCTGTTGCTCCTTTTGTTTCTTTAAGCGTGCAGCAGAATGTATAAAGATGCCCCTCATGTAAATCTTATAAGTACACCACAAGATAGGCACAGGAACATCATATGTGTCATTGTGGAGAAAAAAAACCTTAAAGAGGCTCTGTCACCACATTATAAGTGCCCTATCTTCTATATAAGGAGATCAGCGCTGTAATGTAGGTGACAGTAATGCTTTTTATTTAGAAAAACAATCTATTTTAAACCACTTTATGATCGATTTTTAGCTTTATGCTAATGAGTTTTTTAATGCCCAAGTGGGCGTTTTTTACTTTAGACCAAGTGGGCGTTGTACAGAGGAGTGTATAACGCTGACCAATCAGCGTCATGCACTTCTCTCCATTCATTTACACTGCACTATCAATATAGTTATATCGTTATGTGCAGCTACATACACAAACACTAACATTACTGCAGTGTCCTGATAATGAATATACATCACTACCAGCCTGGACGTGATGTTTATTAAGAATCCTGACACTTCTGAATCTTTTCTGTGAGATTCCAGTAAGGCAAGCGTAATCTCGTTTGAAATGACAGGTAACATCGTAATCTCGCGAGATTACGCTTGCCTTACTGTAAATCCACTTGGGCATTAAGAAACTCATTAGCATAAAGCTAAAAATCGCTCATAAAGTGAATTAAAATAGATCGTTTTTCGAAATAAAAAGCATTACTGTCACCTACATTACAGCGCCAATCTCCTTATATAGGAGATAGGGCACTTATAGTGTGGTGACAGAGCCTCTTTAAGCGAATCTTCATGAAATGTTACTCTTGGTGTACTCTATGCTTCAATAGCAGTCACAACAGTGGGGGGCTAGGATTAGGTATATTGTCTCAGATTTCCAATTGCATCTTCAAAAGTTTCTTGAACAAATATTTAATATTAAATAATTGGTGGGAGTTGGGAACATACAAGTTTGGTAATGCGTAAGGCACATTGTTAAAGAGGCTCTGTCACCAGATTTTGCAACCCCTATCTGCTATTGCAGCAGATAGGCGCTGCAATGTAGATTACAGTAGCGTTTTTATTTTTTAAAAACGAGCATTTTTGGCCAAGTTATGACCATTTTTGTAGTTATGCAAATGAGGCTTGCAAAAGTCCAAGTGGGCGTGTTTAAAAGTAAAAGTCCAAGTGGGCGTGTATTATGTGCGTACATCGGGGCGTGTTTACTACTTTTACTAGCTGGGCGCTCTGAAGAGAAGTAACATCCTCTTCTCTTCAGAACGCCCAGCACACTCACAGGTCCTGCATCGTGACGGCCACATCGGCACCAGAGGCTACAGTTGATTCTGCAGCAGCATCAGCGTTTGCAGTCGATCTTACCTGCAAACGCTGATGCTGCTGCAGAATCAACTGTAGCCTCTGGTGCCGATGTGGCCGTCACGATGCAGGACCTGTGAGTGACGTCACAGATCTGCACTGTCAGAAGCTGGGCGTTCTGAAGAGAAGAGGATGATACTTCTCTTCAGAGCGCCCAGCTAGTGAAAGTATTAAAAACGCCCCGATGTATGCACATAATACACGCCCACTTGGACTTTTACTTTTAAACACACCCACTTGGACTTTTGCAAGCCTCATTTGCATAACTACAAAAATGGTCATAACTTGACCAAAAATGCTTGTTTTTTAAAAATAAAAACGTTACTGTAATCTGCATTGCAGCGCCGATCTGCTGCAATAGCAGATAGGGGTTGCACAATCTGGTGACAGAGCCTCTTTAATCCTAAACAGTAAAATTATATACCTGCCAGAGGGATCCGTAATGCAGTAACATTGAATAAAGGCTACTGAGTTTTATATCCCCGTGAGCCTTTTTTTGCATTGCCGATTAATGGTAAATTACGGAGAACAGTTTATGGGTGTCTATAGTACGGAGGTCCATATTTGTAACAAAAGGATGACACATCGCAATTTAATCGCATCCCTCCAAAGTGTGGACCTTTTAAATAGGCCTTTGCATTAATCAACATTATTTTTAATACGATTGGGATTGTTAGGGAGGTATAGGGCAATCTGGAACCCTGTGGACAGTGGTTCGAATATTAGACATGGGATCTTAAGAACAGAAATCCATTGCCTATTTTGTATATAAGTACACCTGTTAAATGAACATTTTAAACAAATAAACAAGTTGGTTTGTATGTCAAAGACTAAACTTAGACATACAAAGGAGTAGCAATATGTCACTAGCTCCATTACTATACATAACTAGGAAGAGTGACAAACAGATACAACTCCTACGCAACATAATGAAATAAATACAAAAGTCCTCATGAGATGCATGTAAAAGAGATGAACATATAATGCACATATAACAAAACAATCATATTTGTCAATTTGAAAGAATATAGAAGAGACTATCTTTCAGTTGAAGTCAGGTGTTATCTTGGATGTCTGCTTTCCCGATTTTGTCACTTTTGTCACTCGTGACTTGTTCCCAAGTTGTATAGGGTGTGATGGTTGGTACAGAGGATAATTCCTGAATAGAGGATTAATCCTGGATCTATAAATGCTGACGCTCAAGGGTTTCCAGCAGGTCATACAAATCCGTGAGTACTGACGACAATTGGTTTCCCCTCAACTTAGGTAGCTAGGCCGGAGGGGAACAGCCACCAGTACAAGATCTTTTTAGAATGGAGATTGTCAGTGAGAGGCTTTAATAATCTTCTTTTATTCAGAGTGATAGGAGGAATGTTTTGAAAGATTGTGAGTTTCTGTTCTTCAAATGTGTATGAGCCTGTTTCTCTGGTTTACCTCAGTATACACTACCGTTCAAAAGTTTGGGTTCACCCAGACAATTTTGTGTTTTCCATGAAAACTCATACTTATATTTATCAAATGAGTTGCAAAATGACTAGAAAATATAGTCAAGACATTGACAAGGTTAGAAATAATGATTTTTATTTGAAATAATACTTTTCTCCTTCAAACTTTGCTTTCATCAAAGAATGTTCCATTTGCAGCAATTACAGCATTGCAGACCTTTGGCATTCTAGCTGTTAATTTGCTGAGGTAATCGGGAGAAATTTCACCCCATGCTTCCAGAAGCCCCTCCTACAAGTTGGATTGGCTTGATGGGCACTTCTAACGTACCAAACGGTCAAGCTGCTCCCACAACAGCTCTATGGGGTTGAGATCTGGTGACTGCGCTGGCCACTCCATTACAGATAGAATACCAGCTGCCTGCTTCTTCCCTAAATAGTTCTTGCATAATTTGGAGGTGTGCTTTGGGTCATTGTCCTGTTGTAGGATGAAATTGGCTCCAATCAAGCGCTGTCCACAGGGTATGGCATGGCATTGCAAAATGGAGTGATAGCCTTCCTTATTCAAAATCCCTTTTACCTTGTACAAATCTCCCACTTTACCAGCACCAAAGCAACCCCAGCCCATCACATTACCTCCACCATGCTTGACAGATGGCGTCAGGCACTCTTGCAGCATCTTTTCAGTTGTACTGCGTCTCACAAATATTCTTCTGTGTGATCCAAACACCTCAAACTTTGATTCGTCTGTCCAGAACACTTTTTTCCAATCTTCCTCTGTCCAATGTCTGTGTGCTTTTGCCCATATTAATCTTTTCCTTTTATTAGCCAGTCTCAGATATGGCTTTTTCCTTGCCACTCTGCCCTGAAGGCCAGCATTCCGGTGTCGCCTCTTCACTGTAGACGTTGACACTGGCGTTTTGCGGGTACTATTTAATGAAGCTGCCAGTTGAGGACCTGTGAGGCGTCTATTTTTCAAACTAGAAACTCTAATCTACTTGTCTTGTTGCTCAGTTGTGCAGCGAGGCCTCCCACTTCTCCTTCTACTCTGGTTAGAGCCTGTTTGTGCTGTCCTCTGAAGGGAGTAGTACACACCGTTTTAGGAAATCTTCAGTTTCTTGGCAATTTCTCGCATGGAATAGCCTTAATTTCTAAGAACAAGAATAGACTGTCGAGTTTCACATGAAAGCTCTCTTTTTCTAGCCAATTTGAGAGTTTAATCGAACCCACAAATGTAATGCTCCAGATTCTCAACTAGCTCAAAGGGAGGTCAGTTTTATAGCTCCTCTAAATAGCAAAACTGTTTACAGTGATGCTAACATAATTACACAAGGGTTTTCAAGTATTTTCTAATCATCCATTAGCCTTCTAACACAGTTAGCAAACACAATGTACCATTAGAACACTGGAGTGATGGTTGCTGAAAATGGGCCTCTATACACCTATGTAGATATTGCATTAAAAACCAGACGTTTGCAGCTAGAATAGTCATTGAGCACATTAACAATGTATAGAGTGTATTTCTGATTAATTTAATGTTATCTTCCTTGAAAAAAACTGTGCTTTTCTTTCAAAAATAAGGAAATTTCTAAGTAGCCCTAAACTTTTGAACGGTAGTGTATCTTCCATCACTCTGAAGTCCAGGAAGCGACAGATGATATCCTGGGGGGAGTCTGTTGGTTTAGGATGGGATTTTAGGGGTCTATGTGCCTTTTCAATTCCTATAGGCTGTGGATAATTGTCACCTACCAAGCCAATGACCATCTGTTTAACTGTGGTGGGAAATGTCTCTGGCTCAATGGACTCCAGAAGTCCAAATTATTTTAAAAATATTTCTGTTTTCCTGATCTTCCTGTAATCTCGGATGGAGCTCGGATTCTTCTGACAGGACTGAAAGTATTGAGTGGTAGCTATAGTATGATCATTTATTGCCGCTTTTTCGGATTCAAGCGACTCAACTCGGGAGTCTCATATCTTTTCTTAGCTCTTGAAAATCCTAAACAATTGGGTCTAGCACCCCAGCTAAGGTACTTTGTAAGAATGAACATGAGATTTCAGATCATTATTCATAGGGGAATCTTCCCCATCACTCAGCTTTTCTTCTGAAACCTCTTTTGAACATGATGCGGTACCCTACAAAGGTTATAAATATTTTCCAGGTAAAGAGATTGGAATTGCTGAATTCTTAACCTATTTTTCAAGGCCCTCTTTTGTATTGTTTTAACTTGAGAAACACCCTGCTTCCCTTTTAGGGTTATCGTATTTCACCTTCTTAAAATTCTATGTAGCTAATGAAATGCGAGGAGTTGCGGAGTATAGTAATGCTATCTTATATAATGCAGTCCTCTTGGCTTAGCAGGAGGGGAGAAGAACCCCAAGTGGATCATAGGTCCCTATCTAGTTGTCCTTAGTTAAGAACAATATTTTCCTTCTGATACAGACAGGACTGAGCAGAAGGATAAAAAAATGGGGCCTGTGGCCCTTTAAGTCCTGGGTTTAGTGTCCCTAAAGGCTGAGAAAGATAACTTGCTGGTAGGCAGGCACCATAAAAATTGTGCCGTCAAAGTGCAGGGGAGCCGAGTGTGTTTGCTTGGGCAGTTGTATAGGCCTCAAGAGGATGCAGGTGCCCTTAAAGGGGTTTCCAAGACAGGACAACTGATGACCTATCCACAGGATAGGTCATCAGTATATGATTGCATGTACCCCAAAATTATACCAATAAAAACTACAGCTTGTCCCATGAAAATCAAGCCCTCACACAGCTCTGTCAACTGAAAAATATAAATGTATTACTTTCATGACGCAATGACTAAATTATATGTCCAGCAGTTCTTCACCTCAAACCCTATGTCATTATTTGCTAGGCCCCACAGATGGACCCCATTGATGCACTTGATGTGATGATGTTTTAGGGTCTTGTTCTGCATATAGTGCTAGTTAAAAAGTCAAAGATTAGCCAATACTGGAGTGTGGCTATTTTGTACAATAAGGACTATAAGTGCGATACCTGCCACAAAAACTGGTCTTGGTTGAAAGCGTACGTCAATATCCATGGATAATTAATGTTATTATTTATTTACCCCCACGGCTAGTTCGGTGAACGGGGAACCAGCGTGGGCAGGGCAAAAGGATGAGTGCCAATGTGGATGGACGCGGGTGGTGCAAGGTTGTTGTGGCTGCCATGATCAACTGGTGAGGGCTTGTGCTATGGAGATGGAGGCGGCACGGGAGCTCGTGGAGTCAGTAGATTGATGTTTTCGGCCGTAGAAGGGACGATATGCCTCCATACAGTGTCGCTGGGCGGACTGTTGAGGAGGAAGCCTAGACTTTGCTTTGGACTGGCGGTCAGCATAGGCTGCAGTGTTTGTTGATGTTGATGGACCCAAAATAGGTGAACTGTGCTTGGGTCCCAGGACACCGGGTGCCCAGTGAAAGTAGGACAATGTTGGGTACGCATATTCTAAGTGCTCTGGCATTACAGCTTGTCCCTGGGGCATTAGCTTATTGAAATATTCCCTCCTCAGCCATAACACTAATGTTCCTATGTGGAATGTGGGAATACCAAGTATGGTAAATCTACTATTACACGGTGGTTCAGTTTTCTTGCTGCCCCTTCTGAGACCGAATGGGAATTTGCCTTTGCTGGGGGGTTCAGACAGGGTCCCCAATGTTAATAGAAGTCATTATGGTCCTTTCTCAGACTGTGATACTATATTAAGTGAGATACAAGAAGATGAGAGTTTGATGTGGAAAAGTGTATGGTATTACTCAAGATCACAATTACTGGCTGTAAAACGTTGTATGCCACGTTTTGTCATAAAGGAGTATAGGATGACTACTTGTGTGAGAAGATCCTATGGGGGTGCAGAATGGGTTTTAACAACAGACTTAGACTAAGGGATTATAACCCGTTTGTTCCATTTATTATGTTGGGCAATATACACTCTCTGGGAAATAAGGTTGATGAATTACGTGCCCTGGTCGGGAGTCACAAGGATTTTAAAGAGTGTAGTCTTTTTTGTTTTACAGAGTCCTGGATGAAAGACAATATCCCAGATTCTACTAAGTCGGTACCTGGATTTCACTAATTAATAGCGGATAGAGATGCACAATTGAGTGGAAAAAAAATAAGATGGTTTAGTGTTGTATATTAATACAAAGTGGTGTCATCAATGACATGTGACTTTGCGGGTGCAGCACTTTTGTCGCAAATTGGAGATCCTGGCTGCGACCTTACATCCATACTATTTACCATGGGAGTTCTCAGTGGTTGCTGTGATAGGAAGGTGGCTTGTGGGGTATTGGCAAACCCTGTGGTGCTTCTTCAGACAAAACACCCCGATGGTTTTATTATAATTTCAGGAGATTTTAATCATGTATATGTTTGTTCTATATTGCCAAAATGTAAACAGCACATAAAGTGCCCAACTAGAGGGTTGAATAAATTAGATCTTCTGTATACTAATTTAGGTAGTGCTTAGGGTTGGACTGGCCATCCAGAGAATCAGAGAATCCTCCGGTGGGTCCAGGCTCTTACACAGTTATGGCCCTTAAAGATCCAGCAGAAGGCAACCCCATTTGGAGCTCTTTGGAGCCAATCACTTTCCTAGGGTCTATTTTTTATGGGATTATTCGCAAATTACCTATTAGACCTGATTGATGATAGATCCTATATGTACAATGATAACAACAGGGTCTATGATGAAATTAAAAGTGGAATGGTACATGTTCCATATAGTGGAGAGTGGACCCTTAGAATCATCTCCTCTGGTGGGCCCAAGGAACTCCAGTCTGACGCCAGTGGTGCTTCTGTATCATCAGCTCTTCCACCGCTAGGGAGATCGGATCACAACTTGGTTTTGCTGCGTCCAGCATATAAACCTGTGGTATTAAGATTGAAAGTTAAATCCAAAAGTCTTCAAATGTGGAGCAAGGAAGTGGAGGATGAATTACAGGCGTGCTTTGAAACAATTAATTGGGACGTACTGTGCGGCCCTGTGGGTGGAAATATTGACGAGGTGGTGGATGTGGTTTCAGAGTACATTATATTCTGTACAGATAACATTGTCCCTATTAAACGGGTAAAGTGCTACCTGAATAATAAACCATGGGTCAGTAAAGAATTGAAAGAGTTTTTAAATAGGAAAAAGCAGACATTTAGGTTACATGATGAAATCATTATTAAGAATGTGCAGACGGAGTTGAAGTATAAACTCAGAGAAGGGAGAGAATCGTACAGGAAGAAATGAGAGAATAAGCTAATAACGACATAAGAGGTATGGTCGGGTATGAAAAAGAGGAAGGGATTAAAATCAAAGTGTGCGAATGAGGATGATAATATGGATAGAGATAATGAGTTTAATGTAGTTTTTAATAGATTTAATGACGATTGTGGACAGATGCTGGGTATAGTACAGAGTGTTTCTAGTAGATCTGGGTGGAATCCGCAACCAATGGTTGAACCCTCGGATGACGGTATCGTACTGCAATTGGTTGTCGTTCCGGGGGAGGTTATCAGAGAACTACGTAGGCTGTTTGTGAAGACAGTGGCCGGACCAGATGAGCGGCACTAGAGTATTAAAGGGTTTTCAGGACAGTTTGGGGAGATTTTGCTAAACTGTACAATATGAGCATATCTACTCAGTGTGTTCCAGTTTTGTGGAAAACTGCTTGGCTCATCCCGGTACCAAAAAATGGTAGTCCAGGAGAGTTGAATGATTACCATCCTGTGGCCCTTACGTCACATAAAATGAAAGTATTTGAGCGGTTGGTGTTGTCTTACTTGGCTACAGTGGTGGGCCAGTATCTCAACCCCCTGCAACTTGCATATTGCCCAGGTGTGGGGGTTGAGGATGCAGTTATCTATTTATTGTAGAGGGTGTACAAACACTTGGAAGTGCAGGAAAATTCGGTTAGAATCACATTTGAATTCTCCAGTGCATTTGTTGAGAGATAAGCTAATGATATGGGGGTCGATTACCGGATTGAGAAGTGTATTCACTGTGTTTAATGATAAAAGAGTTTTGTTCCTATAGTTTCGAGTTAATTACAGCCTGAAGGAACGATTAAAATACTAATTCTTTATTAATGATATTGTAAAAGCTGGCTCTCAAGCCAAATAAATCCTAAATACAGCACAAGCAAGCGGTCAGAGATGTGAGAGGCGTCAGTAGGTGCCAGTATGTGTATCCACCCACTGATCATACACTCTCCTTATAGTATACACTTTCTCTGAAACCCTTGCCACAAATTATATAATCCAACGGATTGGGAAGTGGGTATTTTATTATCTGTCTTCTAGGCCACAGTATGTTAGACTTGGGTCATGTATTTCAGAGTCATTACTGTGTAATGTAGGTGCCCCTCAAGGTACGGTTTTAGCACCGTTCCTTTTTGAGATATTCACCTCTGACTTTCAATACAACTCTGCCACTTGTCATATGCAAAAGTATTTGGACGACTCAGTGGTGGTGGGGTGTATTGTTAATGATGATGATCTGTAGTATAGGGAGCAAGTAGAAAATTTCTGTGCCTGGTCGAAGAAAAATTGTAAAAAAGTGTAAAACGCAAGCGGTGGTAATTGACTTCAGCAGGAGGAGGCAAGAAACTAGCGAGTTGAGTATTAATGGCCAGAAGGTGTCAATTGCGGACAATTATAAATACCTGAGAGTGTACCTTGACAATAAAATAGTCTGGAAGTTGAATTGTGATATGTTGTATAGAAAGGGTTCTAGCCGACCTTAAGTTTTTATGCCAATTAAGGTGTTTTAAGGTCTGTACAAAGATGTTACAGATGTACTATGATTCTGTGATGGGGAGTGCAATATTGTTTGCTGTGGTGTGCTGGTATGGCATTGCAAGGGCTATGGATATTAAGTTGATTAGGAAGGTGAGTAGTGTAGTTGGACGTGCGATCGACTCTATCAGCATTGTGTCTGACAAAAGTATTTTGAGAAAGTTCAATCTAAATCTTCCGTGCTCCCAGCAACCTCTTTTTAATTATGTGAACTCTCAACAAAGTTCATTTAGTAGACGCTACATTCAACTAAGGTGTTCTAAAGATAGGTATAGGAGGTATTTTCTGCCAAAGGCTATCTCTTTATTAAATAGAGTCATGACCGAAATTTTTTATCTACCGTACTGCATTTTATTTATTCTATATTATTTTACAGTATATGTATAATTTACATGTATACTTTATATATTTTGATTTTTTATTTTAATAGAATCTGATGTGTATGTAACAATTTGTTTGTTAAGATTGTCCTGTTCAGGTATGTGCACACACACTAATTAAATACATATGTACGATGCTAGGAGTCCTGCAGAGAGGCAGGGACTCCTAGCATCGTATATAACTATGATGCTAGGAGACCGGCTCCCTGCACTGTGTTCGGTCCGGTACTTGCGGCCGAAATACGTCCGTAAATTACGGACGTAATTAGTGTGTGTGCACATACCCTCAACGTGTTTTTGGTTTTTATGGTGTATACTGTGTGACTATAATTAATTTCCCTTCAGGGATCAATAAAAAAATTTTTTAATCTTTTTTCTTTATATTTATTATGTGCTGATATACTCCACTAAACCTAGCTTAGCCCCCACATTATAATCTGAAATACCAGTCAAACCCAAACAGGGGCGTAACTAGGATAGACTGGGCCCCATAGCAAACTTTGACTGAGCCCCCGTCCCCCGGGTGCCACACAACCCCCCCCTCGTAGATAGTTCCTCCCTGTAGATTCCACCACACAGCGCCCCCTGTAGATAGCACCATACAGCCCCCCTGTAGATAGTGCCATACACAGCCCCTGTTTATAGCACCATACATTCCCCCTGTAGATAGCGCCATACAGCCCCCTCCCTGTATAAAGTGCCATACAGCCCCCTGTAGATAGCGCCATACAGCCCCCCCTGTAGATAGCGTCATACAGTCCCCTGTAGATAGCGCCATACAGCCCCCTGTAGATAGCGCCATACAGCCCCCTCCCTGTATATAGCACCATACAACCCCCCTGTAGATTGCACCATACAGCCCCCTCCCTGTAGATAGCACCATTCAGCCCCCTCCCTGTATATAGCACCATACAGCCCCCAGTATATTGCACCATACAGCCCCCCTGTATAGCACCATACAGCCCCCTGTATATAGCACCATACAGCCCCCTGTATATAGCACCATACAGCCCCCCTGTATATGGCACCTTACAACCCCCTTGTATATAGCAACATGCAGCCCCCTGTATATAGCACCATACAGCCCCCCTTTATATAGTGCCATACAGCCCCCCTGTATGTAGCATCATACAACCCCCTCCCTGGATATAGATACAGCCCCCCTGTATATAGAACCATACAGCCCCCTGTATATATCACCATACAGCCTGCTGTATATAGCGCCATACAGCCCCCATTTATATAGTGCCATACAGCCCTCCTGTATATAGCACCATACAGCCCCCCTGTATATAGTACCATACAGCTCTCCTTTATATAGCACCATACAGCCCCCCTGTAGATTGTGCCATGCAGCCCCCTCCCTGTAGATAGCGCCATTCAGCCCCCTCCCTGTATATAGCACCATACAACCTCCCTGTAGATAGTGCCATACAGCCCCCTCCCTGTATATAGTGCCATACAGCCCCCTGTATACAGCACCATACAGCCCCCCTGTATATAGCACCATACAGCCCCCCGTATATTGCACCATACAGCCCCCCTGTATATAGCACCATACAGCCCCCTGTATATAGCACCATACAGCCCCCCTGTATAATGCACCATAAAGCCCCCTCTATATAGCACCATACAGCCCCCTGTATATAGTGCCATACAGCCTCCCCTGTATATAACACCTTACAACCCCCTTGTATATAGCACCATACAGGCCCCTGTATATAGCGCCATACAGCCCCCCTATATAGAGTGCCATACAGCCCCCTGTAGATAGCACCATACAGCCCCCTGTATATATCACCATACTGCCTGCTGTATATAGTGCCATACAGCCCTCCTGTATATAGCACCATACAGCCCCCTGTATATAGTGCCATACAGCCCTCATTTATATAGCACCATACAGCCCCCCTGTATATAGCACCATACAGCCCCCTGTATATAGCACCATACAGCCCCCCTGTATATAGCACCATACAGCCCCCCTGTATATAGTGCCATACAGCCCTCATTTATATAGCACCATACAGCCCCCCTGTATATAGCACCATACAGCCCCCTTTAGATAGCACCATACAGCCCCTTGTATATATCACCATACTGCCTGCTGTATATAGTGCCATACAGCCCCCCTGTATGTAGTGCCATACAGCCCTCCTGTATATAGCACCATACAGCCCCCCTGTATATAGTGCCATACAGCCTTCATTTATATAGCACCATACAGCCCCCCTGTATAAAGCACCATACAGCCCCCTGTATATAGCACCATACAGCCCCCCTGTATATAGTGCCATAAAGCCCTCATTTATATAGCACCATACAGCCCCCCTGTATATAGCACCATACAGCCCCCTGTATATAGCACCTTACAGCCCCCTGTTGATAGTGCCATACAGCTCCCTCCCTGTATATAGTGCCATACAGCGCCCCATGTATATAGCAACATACAGACCCTGTATATAGCACCATACAGCCCCCTGTATATAGCACCACACAGCCCCCTGTAGATAACGCCATACAGCCCCAAACCCTCCACCCCAAAAAAACTGGCCTTTAGCCTTTGGTTTGTCCTACAAAATACATGTATCCCCTATCCACAAGATAGGAGATACATGTGTGATCGCTGGGACCCCCAGCGATAAGGAGAATGGGGGACTGAAAGTCCCCCAAAGTTCTCCATGAGAAACCTCTGGCTACTGGAGTCTGCATCCGGCAGCTCAATAAAAATGAAAGGAGCGCTGGTCACGCATGCGCACAAGCGAAACAGGCGCTCCATTCATTTCTACGGAGCTGCCGACACAGACCCCGAGTTTTCAGAGAACTGAGAACTTCGGGGGGACTTTAGTTCGCCCGTTCTCCTTATTGCTGCGCGCCCCAGCGTCACGCATGTATCCCCTATACTGTGGATAAGAGATACATGTGTTTTGTAGGAATAACCCCTTTAATGGCAGAGCGGGGAGATACCTCCCTGCCCTGCCGTAGTGTTCAGTGGCATCACGCTGTAGCAGACATAGCGACGATGGGGGGGCTGTGGGCCCGTGCCGGCGGGAAGCACGGGTCTCCTCATGCCGCGGGCCCCATAGCAGCCGCTATGGCTGCTACAGCGGTAGTTACGCCACTGAACCCAAACAATACTACTACCAAGCAAAATCTGCTCTTCAAAAGACAAATGGCAGTACTTCCGAGCTTGGTAGTGTGCCCAAAGAACAGTTTATGACCACATATGGGGTATTATTATACTCCGAAGCACTGAGTTAACAGTTTTGCATGTATGTGTCTCCAGTGGTACAAGCTGAGCACAACATATTGGGCACTGAAATAGCATATCTGTGGAAAAATGGCAATTTTCAATCTGCAATATCCATTACTTTCCCAAATGGGCTCACTTCTCGGGGGTTTTCACTGTACTAGCAGTGCAACATGGCATCAAAAAACTCTTGTAAAATCTTTACTCCAAAAACTAAATGACGCTCTTTCACTTTAGAGCCTTGCCATGCGTCCAAACAGCAGTTTACAAGCACATATGGTGTATTTCCTTACTCAGGAGAAATTGTGTAACAAATTTTGGGGTGTCTTTTCTCATGTCTTCCATGTGGAAATGAAAAATTATGACATAGAACTGCATATTATTTGAAAAACAATAATTTTACATTTTCACGGTCCAATTCTAATAAAATTTATAAAATACCTGAGAGGTCAAAATGCTCCCCAAAACGTAGAAGTTAAGGGACTGACTTCAGATCCCTTAACTCCCAAGTCATCACCCCTATAACCTCAGTTTTATTGACCCGGCTTATCTTAATGATGTATCACCTCATGTACTAATTGTCTTTGTGTAACATCTTAAATGTTGTGCTTTTTTCTAAGTCATTTATTTGTAGACTTGCCTGAAGAAGGAGCCTCTGCGCTCTGAAAGCTTGCATATATCATTTTTCTTGGTAGCCAATAAAGGTATCATACCTACAATACTTTTGTCTTTTTTGACACAAAGGCATTGAGCATTGCATATTGTTTCTGGTGGTACTACACGGTACTACACAATTTTTTTACTGTAATTCGTGTATATAGCTAATATGCAAAACTATGTGTGCTGCTGATATATGGCTACATACAGGGGCGTAACTACCACAGTAGCAGCCATAGTGGCTTCTACGGGACCCGTGGTGTCAGGGGGGCAAGGGCAGCCTGACACACCTTTTCCTGATGCCAGTCAGCATCCTAATGTAGTGTACGGCAGGGTCGTAGCAGTGTGTAGCTGAGTGTAGTCAGAGTTGAGAGGGTAATGGACAGGGGCGTAGCTAAGGGGGCAGGCGGGGCCTGTGCCCTGGGTGCTAATACAGTGTAGGGAAGGGGGGTGACACAGAGCAGCCATATCTAAACAGCTGATCACTGCTGATAGGCGCCCTATATGCCAGGCAGCCGCTTAGCTAGCTGTTTTGATACGGTTGCTCTGCTCCCATCCTCTCAGGGCCCGCGCCGCCCGGTAGATTACATTTATGGGCCGGGCGGCACGGACACTGTCAAGAACGGCGGCGTCGCTAGCACTAGGGGGGCCCCGGTGTTAGCGACTGCCACCTTCACTTGTATCTGCATCCTCAGGATGCAGATACAATTGGATACTATGGCGGAGCAGCTCCGCCATCACTAGGCTACAGGCCATATTAGGTGGGGACAGCGTGGCATCATCTACAAGCTGGACTGCGTGGCGTCATCTACATGGGGGGACTGCATGGCATCATCTAGCAGGGGGCTGCATGGCATCATCTACATGGGGCTGCGTGGCATCATCTACAAATGGGGGAGGCTGTGTGGTATAATATACAATGGGGGCTGTGTGTAGCACTATCTATAGGGGGGCTTTTTGGCATAACCTAAAAGGGGGGATTTGTGGCACCATCTATGGGAGGACTATGTGTGGCGCTATCTACAAGGGGGGACTGTGTGTGGCACTATCTACAAGAGTTGGGCTGTATATGGCGCTATCTGCAACAGTGGGGCTATGTGTGGGGCCATCTACAAGGAGGAAGCGTAAGCCGCCATCTACAGGTGGCTGTGTGTGGCACTATTTATAGGGGGCTGTGTGTGGTTCTATCTACAGGGGGGCTTTGTGTGGTGCTATCTACAGGGGGGCTATGTGTGGTGCTATCTACAGGGGAGATTTGTGTGTGGAGCTAGCTACAGGGGGGCTGTGTGTGTAGCTATCTACAGGGGAGCTGTGTGTGGCTCTAGCTACAGGGAGCTATGTGTGGCGCTATTTACAAGAGGGCTGTGTGTGACCTCTTTAATTTATTTTCTTTTAATTTATTGTTATAGTATAACTTTATTATTTGTAAAATGTACAAATGGTTCTATGCTCGAGTTACATTAAAAAACAAGTAAAAAAAAAATGCATCTCATTTATTGGTAGTGAAAGCATACATGGCGAGTGGGGAGAAGATGTCGGGAAAGAAGTCGCAGAGGGGGAGCGCCAATCCGAATCTTTGCCCCAGCTGCAGGAGAACCTAGCTACACCTCTGGTATTGAAAGCCACTTTTAGTTAAATTAAAGTAAATGGGACAATCTCCTCTTCTCTCTGCATTAGATACACTGTACACCAACAGCCGGAGCTCCCTCTCCTACTGTGGAACCCCCTGCTTGAGGGTTAGCAGAGTGGCTGCGGCCGAATATGTACGGCCTGGCTCCTCGAACACGGCACAGAAAGACTGCAGGAACAAGGTTAGGTCTGAGGATACAGATCCCTGCTGTTCCAAGATGGGATTCCCCATGTGAGGGCCTTGCCAGCAAGGAGGAAGATGATAAATGCTACTTTGGCCTCCTCAAAGGGGAAGAGATGAGCTTGTAGCCTAAAATGAACCGTGCACTGGTTCTACAGGCTCTGAAATCACAGTCATAGCGAGGAGGAAGAGGCAGAGAAACTGTGGATCCGGAACAAACAGGTGGAGCAACGGGCAGTGGAACAGCAACAGTCTCTGGAGGAGGAACTGGAGGTGGAACAGTGAGTTGATCCAGACGGGCCATGATGGAATTTACAGCCTCAAGGAGTTGATCCTGGCGTGTCCGTAGGTCATGCATCTCCGTCTGTATCATTTGAACTGCGGTCTTGGGCTGGTCAGCGGGTTCCATGGCCTGAGCGTACTGTCACGGTCTCAGGGTATGTGGACACACTAGGCCGCTCCGCCGTAGCAGAGAGGCAGCTGACCAAGCGAAAGTCTATGCAAGAGTCTATGCAAGTTTGTAGCACAAGGGTACCTGAAATAGTCCAGATGGTGGCAGGGGCTCTGGCATGGTTGGTAATAGGGGCAATTGGTTGCCCCAGATGTGGCGGAAGACAACGGGTGGAGTAGGTTGCGCCAGACGTGGCAGATGACAACAGGTGCAGTAGGTTACGCCAGACATGGCGGATGACAATGGGTGTAGCAGGGCACGACTCCAAACACTAAACATGCTCAGGAACAATAACACAGCACGGGATACAGGATACAGATAGCAGGGCATGGGAAACACTGGGAACAGGGTAAACACTAAGAGAACATTTGCAAAGACTAACATAAGACTAACTAACAATGCTCAGACAAGGATCAGAAGGGCAGGACCCGTTTTATAGTTCAGGGAATAATTAATTAATTATTTACATATGTGCGCACTGGCCCTTTAAGGTCAGGAACCAGCGCGTGCACGCCCTCTAGCGATCACTACGGGGCAGAGCGGGCGCATGTGCCGATTTCTCTGGGGAGGAAGTCGCCGACAGGAAGAGGAAAATCTGCGGAAGGCAGGTAAGTGAAGGTCGCGTTCCGTGACTGCGGCCGTAACAGAGACACTCTGGCGGGGGATTCCACTTCAGGAGAAGCCCCAGATTTCACTGTCCATATATGGATAGAGCCATAGTCCCGGGCAGAGCACTACTAGCACTCTCCCTGGGACCAGGGCGGCATAGCTAAAGGCTCATGGGCCCTGGTGCAAGAATTCAGCTTGGGCCCCCTACCCCTCCCCAACACCACCAGACACCTATGAATGCCTATGCCCAGCTTCCTTGCCCGACAGACCCCATGAATGCCCCCACAGTATAATGTCCCCCCATGGCTGCCCCCACACAGTATAATGCTCCCCATTGCAGCCCCCACACAGTATAAAGCCCTCCATAGCTGCCCCCACAGTATAATGCCGCTAGTGCTTAGAGTGACTCGGCGCAGATAGGCGCGCTGACATCTCTACATCGCGCCTGTCTGCGCCGAGCCGCTCGCGCCACACAGAATGCTGAAGCAAGGCTTCAGCATTGAACCCAACTGAATGTGAGCCCTGTGGACGCAGATTCAGTTGGAAGCGGAATCAGCGCAGTCAGCACTGTGTGGCAATGGGGGCCCTGCGAACGTTTCGACCCCTATAGCTACGCCTCTGCCTGGGACACTACTCTGCTCCTGACAACACTGTCCATATATACGGCGCTGTCGGGTGGTGCTTCCCGCAAAGCGCCGTATAGCTACGGCGCAGTGATGGTGCGGTCTCAGAAGCAGAGCCAGCACCATCACCACGGGGTGACAGCTGTATTATACAGCTGGCACCCTCCTGTAACAGCCAGGACCGGAGCTATTCTCCGATCCGGCAGATTAACCCCTCAGATGCTGCGCTCAATAGAGCGCAGCATCTGATAGGTTTTCACCTGACCGGCAACCCAGTGATGCAATCGCTGGGTTGCTGTGGCAATCGGACGCCAGAAAATGGCGTCAGAGTCTGCCTTGTACGGGAGCCGATGAGGACCCGTCTGCGGCGTGTCCTCATAGGCTTGCTGTCAGTGAATAACTGACAGTGCTAATACACTGCACTACGTATGTAGTGCAGTGTATTAGAGTAGCGATCGGGGCATCAGGCCCTCATGTCCCTTAGTGGGACAAGTCAAAAAAGTTAAAAAAAGTTAATAAAAATGTGGTAAAACAATAAGGGTATGTGCACACACATTAATTACGTCCGTAATTGACGGACGTATTTCGGCCGCAAGTCCCGGACCGAACACAGTGCAAGGAGCCGGGCTCCTAGCATCATACTTATGTACGATGCTAGGAGTCCCTGCCTCTCCGTGGAACTACTGTCCTGTACTGAAAACATGATTACAATACGGGACAGTTGTCCTGCAGAGAGGCAGGGACTCCTAGCATCGTATATAACTATGATGCTAGGAGCCCGGCTCCCTGCACTGTGTTCGGTCCGGTACTTGCGGCCGAAATACGTCCGTCAGTTACGGACGTAATTAGTGTGTGTGCACATACCCTAAAAACACACACATTTCAAATAAAAATAAAGCTAAACTGACTTTTTTCCCATAGTAAGTCTTTTATTATGGGAAAAAACGTAAAAATGAAAGAAACTATACATAATTGGTATCGCCGCGTCTGTAACGACCCAAACTACAAAACTATTATTTAATTTATCCCGCTTGGTGAACGCCGTAAAAAAAAAACATGAAAAACAACGCCAGAATCTTTGTTTTGAGGTCACATCTCCTTCCAAAAAATGCTATAAAAAGTGATCAAAAAGTCACATTTACTCCAAAATAGTACTAATAAAAACGACAATCCGTCCCGCAAAAAAGAATCCCTGACACCGCTTTGTGCACGCAAAAATAAAAAAGTTATGGGTCTTAGACTATGGCGACACAGAAAACAAATGATTTTATGAAAAAAGTGATTTTATTGTGCAAAAGCCGCAATACATATAAAAAACTATACATAATTGGTATCGCCGCGTACGTAACGGCCCAATCTACAAAACAATTATGTAATTTATCCCGCACGGTGAAAGCCGTAATAAAAACCCATGAAAAACAACGCCAGAATCTTTGTTTTTAGGTCACATCTCCTTCCAAAAAATGCTATAAAAAAGTGATCAAAAAGTCACATTTACTCCAAAATAGTACTAATAAAAAACGACAATCCGTCCCGCAAAAAACAATCCCTGATACCGCTTTGTGCATGCAAAAATAATAAAGTTATGGGTCTTACAATATGTCGACACAAAAAACAAATGATTTTATAAAAAGTGATTTTATTGTGCAAAAGCTGCAATACATAAAAAAAACTATATAAATTTGGTATCGCAGTAATCGTATCGACCCGCAGAATAAAGCTAACATGTAATTTAGGGCGCACTGTGGATGCCGATAAAAAAAACAATAAAAAACGATTCCAAAATTGCTTGTTTTTGTTAATTTCCTTTAGCAAAAAATGAAATAAAAAGTGATCAAAAAGTCGAATGTGTTCCAAAATGGTACCAATAAAATCTACAGCCCGTCTCGCAAAAATCAAGCCCGCACACCGCTCAATCAATTGAAAAACAAAAAAGTTACGGCACTAGTAATGCGGTGATGAAAAAATATCTCAATGCGCAGGCCGGAGGGGAACATTCCTTCAGTTTCAGGGCCCTAGTATTTAGGAACTAGGAAAGGGAATGGACATAGCACATCCGCTGGAAGCGAGGGCGCCCGTATTATACCAGCGCAAAACTTTCCCAGTAATATTTCCCAAACTACGAAGGAGAAAAAGTCCCCAAAAAGTGCAGAGCGTTACAAAAGGGGGATAAGAAAGAAAACTGTTTAGCAGTGTGACGCCGGCCTGCACATAACGGATCGCTTCACATCGTAACACACATCTATGGATAATTGTATTATTTACCCCATTATTATACCCTATTATGCCCTGATGTACTCCGCACAAATTACATATGCCCCCACATTATAAACTGAAATACCAGCAAAACCCCAGACAGAACTACTACCAAGCAAAATCCATGCTCAAAATTGCGGTCTTTCCCTTCTTAGCCCTACAGTGTGCCCAAACAGCAATTTATGGCCACAAGTAAGGCATTACCATACCCGGGAGAACCCGCTTAACAATTTATGGGGTAAGATTCTCTAGGGGCAAAACATCTTGTGCGGTGAATGGGCAGATCAGTGGAGAAATTGCAATTTTCGCTTTGCACAATCCACTGCGTATTCATTTCTGAAAAACACCTGTGGAGTCTAAATTCTCACTACACCCCTTGATAAATGCTTTTAGGGGTGTAGTTTCTAAAACGGGGTCACTTTTATTTGGTACATCAGTGGTTTTGCAAATGCAACATGGCGTCCGCAAACCATTCCAGAAAAATCTACGCTCCAAAAGATAAATACCGCTCCTTTTCTTCTGAATGCTCCCATATACGTAAACAGCTGATTATAACCACATATGGGGTGTTACCGTACTCGGGAGAAATGACTTTACAAATGTTGGGGTGCTTTTTCTTCTCTATTCCTTGTAAAAATGAAAAATGTTGATCTAAAACGACATCTTGTTGGAAAAAATAATTATTTTTCATTTTCATGGCTTAATTCTAATTAATTCAGCAAAAAACCTTTGGGATCAAAATTTTCACTATACCCTTAGATGATTCCTCAGTGGGTGCAGTTTTCCAAATGGAGTCACTTTTGGGGTGTTTCCACTGTACTAGTACTACAGGGGCTCAGCAAATGTGACATGGCGCCCAGAAACCATTCCAAAATCCAAATGGTGCTAGTTCCATTCTGAGCCCTACCGTGTGTCCAAACAGATGTTTGTGACCTCATGTGGGAAATTGTTTTACTCGGGAGAAGTTGCTTTACTAATTTTATGGTGCTTTTTCTCCTTCAGTCCTTGTGGAAATGAAAAAAAAATACCTAAACCTACATTTTCTTTGAAAAAATGTAGATTTTCATTTTTACGGCCTATTTCCAATAAGTTCTGTAAAACACCTGTGGGGTCGAACTGCTCACTGTACCCCTAGATAATTTCCTCATGGGGTGTAGTTTCCAAAATGGGTTCACTTGTTGGGGGTTTCCAATGTTTTGTCCCCTCAGGAGCTTTGCAAATGCGACATGGCCTCCGCAAACCATTCCTGCTAAATTTGAGTTCCAAAAGCCAAACGGCGCTCTTTCCCTTCTCAGCCTCGCCGTGTGTCCAAACAGCCGTTTATTACCACATGTGGGGTATCGTTTTACTCGGGAGAAATTTCTTTACAAATTTTATGGTGCTTTTTCTCCTTTAGTCCTTGTGGAAATGAAAAACAATTAGCTAAACCTACATTTTATTTGAAAAAATTTAGATTTTAATTTTCACAGCCTACTTCCAAAAATTTCTGCAAGAAACCTGTGGAGTCAAAATGCTCACTATACCCCTAGATAATTTCCTCAAGGGGTATAGTTTCCAAAATGGGGTCACTTGTTGGGGGTTTCCACTGTTTTGTCCCCTAGGGGGCTTTGCAAATGTGACATGGCCTCTGCAAACCATTCCTGCTAAATTTGAGCTCCAAGAGCCAAATGGCGCTCTTTCCATTCTAAGCCCTGCCGTGTGTCCAAACAACCGTTTATTACCACATGTGGGGTATTGTTTTACTCAGGCGAGAAATTTCTTTACAAATTTTATGGTGCTTTTTCTCCTTTAGTCCTTGTGGAAATGAAAATAAATTAGCTAAACCTACATTTTATTTGAAAAAATGTAGATTTTCATTTTCACAGCCTACTTGCAAAAATTTCAGCAAAAAACCTGTGGTGTCAAAATGCTCACTATAACCATAGATAATTTCCTCAAGGAGTATCGTTTCCAAAATGGGGTCACTTGTTGGGGCTTTTTTTACTGTTTTGTCACTTCAGGGGCTTTGCAAATGTGATCTGGCCTCTGCAAACCATTCCTGCTAAATTTGAGCTCCAAGAGCCAAATGGCTCTCTTTCCCTTCTAAGCCCTGCCGTGTGTCCAAACAACCGTTTATTACCACATGTGGGGTACTGTTTTACTCGGGAGAAATTGCTCTACAAATGTTGTGGTGCTTTTTCTACTTTAGTTCTTTTGGAAATGAAAAAAAATTAGCTAAACCTACATTTTATTTGAAAAAATGTCGATTTTCATTTTCATGGCCTAGTTCCAAAAATGTTTGCAAAAAAACTGGCCGGTCAAAATGCTTGCTACACCCCTAGATAAATTCCTTGAGGGGTGTAGTTTCCCAAATGGGGTGACTTTTGGGGGGTTTCCACTGTTTTAGTTCCACAAGACCTGTTCAAAGCTGACATGGTGCCTAAAATATATTCTAATAAAAAGGAGGCCCAAAATCCACCAGGTGCTCCTTTGCTTCTGAGGCCGGTGCTTCAGTCCAGTAGCAAGCTAGGGCCACATGTGGGATATTTCTAAAACTGCAGAACCTGGGCAATAAATATGGAGTTGCATTTCTTGGGTAAAACATTCTGTGGTACAAAAAAAATGGATTCAAAGTGAATTTCTGAAAAAAAATAATTTGTAAATTTCACCTCTACTTTGCCTTAATTCCTGCGCAATGTCTAAAGGGTTAAGAAACTTTCTAAATGCTGTTTTGAATACTTTGAGAGATGCAGTTTTTAAAATGGGGTGACTTATTGGGGGTTTCTAATATCTAAGGACCTCAAAGCCACTTCACAACTGAACTGGCCCCTGTAAAAATAGCATTTTGAAATTTTCTTGAAAATGTGAGAAATTGCTCCTAAAGTTCTAAGCCTTGTAACGTCCTAGAAAAATAAAATGAAGTTCAAAAACGATGCCAATCTAAAGTAGACATATGTGGGATGTTAGTTAGCAACATTTTTGTGTGGTATAACTGCCTGTCTTACAAGCAGATACATTTAAATTGAGAAAAATGCTAATTTTTGCAATTTTTCGCTAAATTTTGGTGTTTTTCACAAATACTGAATGTATCGGGCAAATTTTGCCAGTAACATAAAGTCCAATGTGTCATGAGAAAACAATCTCATAATCGCTTGGATAGGTAAAAGCATTCCGGAGTTATTACCACATAAATTGAAACATGTCAGATTTGAAAAATGAGGCTCTGTCAGGAAGGTCAAAAGCGGCCAAAGAGGGAAGAGGTTAAAAGTACAGTGTTGTGCAGTACGGACTAATGTAAACAATGAGAAGGCAGCAGCACTCGCCGAGTGTCAATGCACCTTCAAACATCTAATAGGCAGGGGTGCCGAGAGTCAGACCCCCACATAACTAATACTGATGGCCCATCCGAAAAATAGGCCGACACTTTAAAAAAACCTGGATAACCCCTTTAACTGTTTGTTACGTTATTCCTAAACATGTAAGGGTAAGGGCATAATTGGTGGTCTAGTTGTGTTTGTTTTTACGCAATTAGGCAGAAAAGTGAATTCTTGCAATGTGTTACTATCACCACATTCACCCTATCTATTGTATTTTTAAAAAAACTTTATCCCCCCTGCAAAAATAAATAATTTTTTTAATGTCACCTATTAAAGAAAATACATAAATAAAATAAATAGGTTGAATGTGGTACTCATTGACTTTCACATGGAGCTGGTGAATGTTTATGTTCAATGTGGGGCCCATTAAAATGTTTTCTATGGGGCTCAGCTTTTTCTAGTTATGCCACTGGTTACACACTATAAACAAACCCTGTGTGTATTAACCTGCATCTTGGTAGCCTCCTCCTAAACAATTTAGAGACTTTCGTGGTTTCAAAAAGTTAGTATTACTCACACACAGAATGTTATATATCCTGAAGGAGACTTCTGAACTTGCTCTCAGAAATCACAGCACAGGAGTGATGGGGAGAGGAAGAGCTTTCTTCATATAGAATACCCACTGTGTTGCAGAACCACATGCAGGCACTTTAGAAAATGCAGGTCCTAGAAATAAAAGTAGAAATACAGAAATCAGTCAACAATATGTACACAGGTACAGACCTAAAAAAATATGTTTTTACATGTCAAAGTTGCACATACCCTTTAAATTAAATGTGTAACTTGCTTTGTGCATTCATGTTCATAGCTGCCACCATGGCAGTACCAGGGGTACTGCTGTAAGGGGCCTGGCCAAACCTGACTCAAAGGGGGCCCGGTAACTGCCGCCACTTGCCTTTGGTAAAAAAAAACAGGCCCCTGCAATGGAGCCCGTTCTTTTCACCAAAGTAAAGTTGTGAGCTGTGGGTCCCCCTCCACCCTTAGTTTGTCTGCGTCTCTCATCATGGGGGCGCGGACGTCAAACACTGCCCCCCCCCCGCATGTGTTCACGCGCACACCCTCTATCGCGCGCACCCGCGAGAACTCTCGCACGCACCCGCGCACACACGACCGCACCAGGCAGTGTGCAGAGTACGTCCCTCCTCCATTATACTCACCTGAGCCTCATCCTCCCCCCTCCTTCTTCTCCTTCACAACGTAAGAGTGCAGCTGCGTAAGGAGAGGGGGAGGAGTCAAGTTGAAGCTCGGCGGCGGGCATTCTCTGATCCCCGCCATTTCCTCGACCTAGAAGACTGGACCTGGAAGACCTGTGGAGAAATCATCGCCTGACAACGAGGACTGGAGTGGGTGCCAGCAGCTCTTCTGACACAGTAAGTAAAGTGTCTGAAAGTCCTGATTAAGTATGGCCCTGTTCACACATATCCTTCAAGAATTTTGAGGCAGATTTTGACCTGCCCACAATTTTTTGCCGCATTTTTTGCTGCGTAAAAATGCTTTTTCTGCCTCCCATTGATTTTGATGGGAGGTCAGAGGCGGAACCGCGGCAAGAAAGGACATGCTGCTTTTTATTTTTCCCGCGACTGGCTCCCATTGATTTCAGATTAAATCAATGAGAAGCGGTTTTGGACGTTTTCTGGTCCTGATTCCAGAACGAATCTCAGGCACACACCGCAAAAAAAAATTGACCTGCAGTGTGGTTTTTTTGAGCCGCTGTATGTCAATTTATGCCGGTTATGCCGCAAAAATCACAAATGAGAAGAAAAAAAAGTATTTTTTTATTTTCAATTTATAAAAAAGTTTAGACTTCCCCCGGCTTTAGTCTAGTCGACGTGATCCTCTACTCTTAGCACAGCACGGCCTCCTGTCATGACGTTTCATTCTATGTGACTGCTGCAGCGGTCACATGGTCTACAGCGTCATCCCAGGAGGCCGGGCTAAGTTCAGAAGAGAGAGACGTGTCGCCTAGACTACGACTGGGGTAAGTCGAAACTTTTTTTTTTCCCTGCAGGATATCTGCAGCGGACATGCCTCACGAAATCTGCACCACTATTTGGTGCGGTTTTGCTGGCGGAATTCCCTGCGACTACCAGGTTGAAAAAAATATAAAAAACACTTTATTGAAATAAACTGCCCCGCCTACAGCCCGCTTTGACCATTTTACTGGTAAACATTTGATCCCACGACAATTCAACGTAGTCCAAGACACGGAAACCTTTAAAAAAAAACAACACAGACAGTAAAACGTATAAGACCGTTACAAGCATACAATGTGATATACACTACCGTTCAAAAGTTTGGGGTCCTCCAGACAATTTTGTGTTTTCCATGAAAACTCACACTTATATTTATCAACTGAGGTGCAAAATGACTAGAAAATATAGTCAAGACATTGACAAGGTTAGAAATAATGATTTTTATTTGAAATAATTTTCTCCTTAAAACTTTGCTTTCGTCAAAGAATGTTCCATTTGCAGCAATTACAGCATTGCAGACCTTTGGCATTCTAGCTGTTAATTTGCTGAGGTAATAGGGAGAAATTTCACCCCATGCTTCCAGAAGGCCCTCCCACAAGTTGGATTGGCTTGATGGGCACTTCTTGCGTACTATATGGTCAAGCTGCTCCCACAACAGCTCTATGGGGTTGAGATCTGGTGACTGCGCTGGCCACTCCATTACAGATAGAATACCAGCTGCCTGCTTCTTCCCTAAATAGTTCTTGCATAATTTGGAGGTGTGCTTTGGGTCATTGTCCTGTTGTAGGATGAAATTGGCTCCAATCAAGCGCTGTCCACAGGGTATGGCATGGCATTGCAAAATGGAGTGATAGCCTTCCTTATTCAAAATCCCTTTTACCTTGTACAAATCTCCCACTTTACCAGCACCAAAGCAACCCCAGACCATCACATTACCTCCACCATGCTTGACAGATGGCGTCAGGCACTCTTCCAGCATCTTTTCAGTTGTTCTGCGTCTCACAAATGTTCTTCTGTGTGATCCAAACACCTCAAACTTCGATTCGTCTGTCCATAACACTTTTTTCCAATCTTCCTCTGTCCAATGTCTGTGTGCTTTTGCCCATATTAATCTTTTCCTTTTATTAGCCAGTCTCAGATATGGCTTTTTTTTTGCCACTCTGCCCTAAAGGCTAGCATCCCGGAGTCGCCTCTTCACTGTAAACGTTGACACTGGTGTTTTGCGGGTACTATTTAATGAAGCTGCCAGTTGAGGACCTGTGAGGCATCTATTTCTCAAACTAGAGATTCTAATGTACTTGTCTTGTTGCTCAGTTATGCAGAGGGGCCTCCCACTTCTCTTTCTACTCTGGTTAGAGCCTGTGTGTGCTGTCCTCTGAAGGGAGTTGTACACACCGTTGTAGGAAATCTTCAGTTTCTTGGCAATTTCTCGCATGGAATAGCCTTCATTTTTAAAAACAAGAATAGACTGTCGAGTTTCACATGAAAGCTCTCTTTTTCTAGCCATTTTGAGAGTTTAATCGAACCCACAAATGTAATGCTCCAGATTCTCAACTAGCTCAAAGGAAGGTCAGTTTTATAGCTCCTCTAAACAGCTAAACTGTTTACAGCGGTGCTAACATAATTGCACAAGGGTTTTCAAGTGTTTTCTAATCATCCATTAGCCTTCTAACACAGTTAGCAAACACAATGTACCATTAGAACACTGGAGTGATGGTTGCTGGAAATGGGCTTCTATACACCTATGTAGATATTGCATTAAAAACCATACGTTTGCAGCTAGAATGGTCATTTAGCACATTAACAATGTATAGAGTGTATTTCTGATTAATTTAATGTTATCTTCATTGAAAAAAACTGCTTTTCTTGCAAAAATAAGGAAATTTCTAAGTGACCCTAAACTTTTGAACAGTAGTGTACTTAAATACAGAAGATGATTCATGCCAACCCTGGCGCTGTCTTCCTCTGTCCTCCACTGACGCGCTGTCAGTGAGGATGTTGCTGCAGCCGGAACCCCTGTCAAGAACCCAGCAGTAGAAGTGTCAGAAAAGATGGACACAGCGCTGATATCATCGGTGCTTGTCCTTCTGAGAGCAGTGAAGGAGGTGGGGGCATGTCTCAGACTTCCAGACAATGCTTTCTATATACAAGTCTGAGACAGTAGCAGCCATCTTAGATTCCGGAAAACGGGGACCGGAATAAGGAAGCAGAACCAGAAGCAAGCAAGTGAGGCCTGCAGGTAAGTTAACAATAATTTTGCAGTTTTTAATTTGTTTTTCTTTTTGGACTGAATGGTTGCTTTTTAACCAGTAAGCAGCAGCTCCAATGTGAGTCTAGCTGAGGTGTATTTAAGTCACTCAGCAGTCTCATGATGCAATCGAGCACATTGTGACATCACGCTCAACATCATAAGCGTTAACCATAAAGTTTAAAACTCTGTAGAACTAATGACGAAGCCATGGGTGAACCTAGCCTCTTTGCTGCCTAAGGCGAACTATAAAAAGACGCCCCCCCAACCCCAAATCTATCCGAGTTTTTGTCATTATTAGCTTTACACAACAAACACGTAATATATAAAAAAAATTAAATAGGAAAACATTTGTTCTTTATTTGTTAAAGTGCTGTTTGAAGTATGAAAAAGATTTAAATAATTCTACATACTGTATTACTTTAGTATCATAGATCAACAACGCAGCATTATCCCTGAAAATGGTTTAACACATCTTCTTGCCAGGTGAAACTTCAAGGCCTGTTTTGAAGCGGCCAGCCTGGGCTGGTTTCTTTGCTCTACCTGCTGTATTGTTGTGGTCTGCTTGTGCTGGCTCGATGCCAGTGGTGGATTAATATGAGCTTAGGCCCTGTGCTGTGCATAAGTTATGGGCCCACACCCTACACGTAAGTTTCACCGACATGTCAAAGTACATCACATGCCACTCTCCAGACTGTCTCTTAGCCTGATCATCTGCTGCCACACTCACACTTCTCCACAGCCCCCACCACAGTAATTTACATAGATTGTAAGACCAACATTACAAATAATATCGCCATACTGTTACTGAATAATACCTCCAAACTGTTACTGAATAATACCCCCATACTGTTACTGAATAATACCCCCATTTTGTTACTGAATAATACCCCCATACTGTTACTGAATAATACCTCCATACTGTTACTGAATAATACCTCCATACTGTTACTGAATAATATCCCCATACTGTTAATTAATAATACCCCCATACTGTTACTGAATAATACCCCCATACTGTTACTGAATAATACCTCCATACTGTTACTGAATAATACCTCCATACTGTTACTGAATAATACCTCCATACTGTTACTAAATAATACCTCCATACAGTTACTGAATAATACCTTTATACTGTTACTGAATAATACCTCCATACAGTTACTGAATAATACCCCATACTGTTACTGAATAATACCTCCATACTGTTACTGAATAATACCCCCATACTGTTACTGAATAATACCTCCATACTGTTACTGAATAATACCTCCATACTGATACTGAATAATACCTCCATACTGTTACTGAATAAAACTACCAAACCAAGATCACATATTACTACAACATAGTGTCTCAAAAAAAACACCATTTTTGTTAGTGAATAAAACACACTATATATAAACCAATATTACCACCATACACTGACCTTATAGAGGTAGATGCCAGTTATACACAAGATATCAGCAGACCATATAAGTAATTACAGTATAGTTATATCGAGTGACTCACTAGTGACGTCTTCTCAGATTGAAGTCGCTCACTTTCACCTTTTATTCTTCACCCAGCCAAGACTGCAATGACAACTTCTCCCAGACACGATTTCCTAAGCCCCGCAGAATATGGCTCCTTGCTTTTCTAGGGCACTGCCTAACTATTCCCTACCTCTTTACAAACTCCCTATACTTACTAAACTAGGTTCTCCACACAGTAATAGTACACACACCTTTTTTTTCCCCCAAATGCCCCACACAGTAAGTGCTACTTTTGTTCCCCTTACACAGTGTTAGTGTCCCCTTTATACTTTACTCAGTGATAGAGCCACTTTTAGGGCCCTCACCCAGTAATAGAATTCCCACTCAGTACTAATACCCCCTTTATGTCCCCATAGAAATAATGTCTCCACTCAGTAGTAATGCCACTTTTTCTGCCACACTCAGTAATAATGCCCCACAGTAATTTTGCCTCTTTATGCCCGCACAATAAATATGCCCCCTTTTGTATGCCAATTTGTCATGCCCCCTTTTTATTACCTAATAGACTTATGTATTTTAACTGAATTCAGTGGCCCGGCGTGGACGGCATGATGCAGTGACATCATTGTGCTGGGCAGTTGACGTCATCAGCGTGCTCCCGATCTCTTGTAGACCTCAGGTCTAAACCAGGCTGTGGCCTACAAGAGCAAACGGCGGAGCAGGGAGCCAATGGGCAGGGGTTGGCTGGCAAATTGTAGTCTGCGGGGCAAGCACACAGCACTGGCCCAAGAGTTGCGGCCCATTCTGGGGGCACTGGGCAATTGGCGAGTTTGCCCCCCTAACACTGCTGCAGAAGAACTCTGCTAACCTGTCAACGGAAAAATCATCCGCCAGGAGGAAAAACGTTTCTTGATGGCGGAGTACAAGAAAGCCTCGCCTGGGAATTAGACTTTCTTGTACTCCACCATGGGGAAATATTTTTCCCTCTGGCGGATGACTTTTCAGCTGATAGGTAGCAGAGTTACATGAAGGGGAATCATTTTTCCTTGACCTATAGTTTCTATTGTGGCAAATTTAAGTTTTTTAAATTTTTATACTGCTAACTTTTTTTTGGTTAGGTTCCGTTGGACCGTTTGGACTACGTTGTAGATTCATTGGATTACTGCGATGATCTAATTTTAAAAATAAAATGGTGAAAGAGGGTTGGTCGGGGAGTTTAGATTTCAATAATAAAAAAAAATCTTATGTGTTTTTTTTAATACTTTATTATGGCCTTAGAAATGGCTGCTGTCTGATTGAGAGCGTCCATTACCAAGAAGGGGCTTAGTGTTAGCCAGTAAAAAGGCCCTCACTAACCCCTATTATTACCCCAGTTCTCACTGCCGCGAGGGGAGTACGATCCAGTACCCGACCATCTGAAATGACGGTAAGCCGCAGGCTGGTTTTATCAGGCTGGGAACGGACAAAAACCGTGGCCCTTCCCACCCTGGTAATGCTAGGCTGCTGCTGCTTTATTGTATCAAGATGGTCATGAAAAATAGCGGGAACACCACGTCATTTTTAAAAAATAAATAATTGAAAAAAAACCATTTTTCATAACCAGCCAGATACAATAAAGCAGCAGCCTAGCATTACCAGGGTGGGAAGGGCCACGGTTTTTGGTCATTTCGAGCCTGATATTACCAGCCTGCAGCAACCCCAGTACCCGCCCTTCACTTCAGACCGTCGGGGGCTGGATCGTACTTAGCACTTCCCAGTACTCCTGGCGGAGGGGGGTACCGGTGTAATAATAGGGGGTTAGTGCAAGCCTTATTACTGGATAACACTAAACCCCTTCTTAGTAATGGACGCTCTCAGTCAGACAACTGCCATTACTAAGGCGGTAATGAAGTATTAAAAAGAGACATAAAAAAAATATATTTTAACACAATCCACTTTAACCATTTTATTAAAAAAAAAATGAAAAAAAGCTTAAATCAGCGAAGTAGTCCAACGAATCTACGACGTAGTCCAAATGGTCCAGCGGAACCTGCAAAACAAAAATTACCAGTATGAAAAATAAAAATGGCTGCCCCCACAGAAGTAGAAACATATTAATAAATAGTTACTTTAGGGAACATATTAAAATAACTAGAAAAAATAGGCTCATAAAGTAAAACAAATAAAATAAAAAATGAAAAATTATAACACCTTTCCTTTAAAGAGAACCTTTCACCTGCCCATACAGGTCCAGCTCAGTGCAGCATGTAATGGGGAGGGCTGCACAAACCCTGGGGCACTTTACATTTTTTTTCTAGACTCCTTCGTTATTTAGATATCGGTGCTGTAATATTTGGCGCCCGATATTTAAATAACCCCATGAACAGTCAATGGGGACGTAATTGGCAAGGGGGCATGTAACATCTCCGTGACACTGTCCAATCAGCTATGGACAGTGTCACAGCAAGATCTGGAGAGAGGAGAGCGTTTGCGCGCAGCTCCGCCACCACTATGGAACAGAAGAGGAGAAGAAGAGTGCGAACTCTTCTTCTTCTGTTCCATGTTATCGGAGCTGTGCGTGCGCACTCTCTCACTCTTTAGCTCTCAGCAGACAAGGACGACAAGACTGATCTCTCGTGAGAGATCACATAGTCGTGTACTTGCCTGCCGAGAGCTGAAGAGTGAGAGTGTGCGCGCGCACACGCTCTCCCCTCTCCAGCTCTTGCTGTTGACACTGTCCGTAGCTGATTGGACAGTGTCACAGTGATTTTACATGCCCCCTTGCCAATTAACGCCCCATTGACAGTTCATCGGGTTACTTAAATATCGGGCGCCAAATTTTACGTCACCGATATCTAAATAAGGAAGGAGGGTAGGAAAAATTTTTCAAAGTGCCCCAGAGTTTGTGCAGACCTCCCTATTACATGCTGCACTCAGCTGCACTCAGCTGCACATGTAGGTGAAAGGTTCTCTTTAAAGTGTAACAACTTTTTTAAAAACTTTTGACATGTCAGAAGTTTTGATCAGTGGAGACCAAGCACTGAGAACCCCCACAAGTTGCTAAAACGAAGCTGCAGTAGTGCTCGGGTGAGTGGTGTGCCGCTTCGATTCTGTTTGGCTTTCCTTGGAGAAGTACAGGCTCAATAGAAAGTCTATGAGTCCGTACACCGCTCACTCGAATGAAAGTCGATCATAAATGAAGCGGCACAACGCTCACCCGAGCACTTCTGCTGCTTAGTTTTAGCGATCGGTGGGGATCTCAGTGCTTGCTCCCCCCCTGATGAAAACTTCTGACATGTCAGTATGACATGATAAAAGTTTAGTTACAGTTTAAAGGCTATGTACACCTTTAAAAGCGTGTGTATATATATATATATATATATATATATATATATATATACACACATTTCCAGCAACCATCACTCCAGTGTTCTAATGGTACATTGTGTATGCTAACTGTGTTAGAAGGCTAATGGATGATTAGAAAACACTTGAAAACCTTTGTGCAATTATCTTAGCACCGCTGTAAACAGTTTAGCTGTATAGAGGAGCTATAAAACTGACCTTCCTTTGAGCTAGTTGAGAATCTGGAGCATTACATTTGTGGGTTCGATTAAACTCTCAAAATGACTAGAAAAGGAGAGCTTTCATGTGAAACTCGACAGTCTACTCTTGTTCTTAGAAATGAAGGCTATTCCATGCGAAAAATTGCCAAGAAACTGAAGATTTCCTACAACGGTGTGTACAACTCCCTTCAGAGGACAACACAAACAGGATCTAAACAGAGTAGAAAGAGAAGTGGGAGGCCCCGCTGCACAACTGAGCACCCAGACAAGTACATTAGAGTCTCTAGTTTGGGAAATAGACGCCTCACAGGTCCTCAACTGGCAGCTTCATTAAATAGTACCCGCAAAACGCCAGTGTCAACGTCTACAGTGAAGAGGCGACTCCGGGATGCTGGCCTTCAGGGCAGAGTGGCAAAGAAAAAGCCATATCTGAGACTGGCTAATAAAAGGAAAAGATTAATATGGGAAAAAGCACACAGACATTGGACAGAGGAAGATTGGAAAAAAGTGTTATGGACAGACGAATCGAAGTTTGAGGTGTTTGGATCACACAGAAGAACATTTGTGAGACGCAGAACAACTGAAAAGATGCTGGAAGAGTGCCTGACGCCATCTGTCAAGCATGGTGGTGGTAATGTGATGGTCTGGGGTTGCTTTGGTGCTGGTAAAGTGGGAGATTTGTACAAGGTAAATGGGATTTTGAATAAGGAAGGCTAACACTCCATTTTGCAACGCCATGCCATACCCTGTGGAAAGCGCTTGATTGGAGCCAATTTCATCCTACAACAGGACAATGACCCAAAACACACCTCCAAATTATGCAAGAACTATTTAGGGAAGAAGCAGGCAGCTGGTATTCTATCTGTAATGGAGTGGCCAGTGCAGTCACCATATCTCAACCCCATAGAGCAGTTGTGGGAGCAGCTTGACCGTATGGTACGCAAGAAGTGCCCATCAAGCCAATCCAACTTGTGGGAGGGGCTTCTGGAAGCATGGGGTGAAATTTCTCCCGATTACCTCAGCAAATTAACAGCTAGAATGCCAAAGGTCTGCAATACTGTAATTGCTGCAAATGGAGCATTATTTGACGTAAGCAAAGTTTGAAGGAGAAAATTATTATTTCAAATAAAAATCATTATTTCTAACCTTGTCAATGTCTTGACTATATTTTCTAGTCATTTTGCAACTCATTTGATAAATATAAGTGTGAGTTTTCATGAAAAACACAAAATTGTCTAAGTGAAACCAAACTTTAGAACGGTAGTGTATACTGAGGTAAACCAGAGAAACAGGCTCATACACATTTGAAGAACAGAAACTCACAATCTTTTACAACATTCCCCCTATCACTCTGAATAAAAAAAGATGATTAAAGCCTCTCACTGACAGTCTCCATGGAAAACACAAAATTGTCTGGGTGACCCCAAACCTTTGAATGGTAGTGTATGTATATATATATATATATATATATATATATATATATATATATGATATCTATCAATGGGATTGGTGCAAGTTATAATTACTTTTTATTGAAAATTATTGTTACTTTCTGAGATACAGCTGCTTTCTATAATGTTTACAGAGCAGCTGTATATAGCGCTGAGACCTGAATCCATTAGGTCGCCTATTATCGATCACATCTAAGTTATGAATTTAGACAAATGCAGATCAGCAGCACAGGATCTCAAAACTTCACAGCGGGTGCACGCCTCCTGGGTCACAGTCCAAAAATGACCCCTCGATTTGGACAAAAGAAAGTGAGGAAGCACTACCAAATATTGGATAAAGATCCTTTTATTCCACGTTTCAGCATAGTATGAGCCTTTCTCAAGCATGCTTGAGAAAGACTCATACTGAGCTGAAACGCCGCACGTGGAATAAAAGGATCTTTATCCAATATTTGGTAGTGCTGCCTCAATTTCTTTTATCTAAGTTATGAATTTAGATGTGATTGATAACAGCTTGATCCTGCAGGACCTGCTGACACTGAATCAGTCAGTCCCGCTGACCCGACAGATACAGGATTCAGCGCTATATACAGCTGCTCTGTATACAGGATACAAAGAAGCTGTATCTCAAAAAGTAACAATAATTTTTAATAAAGAGTAATTAGAAAGTAGCACCAAATCACACTGACCCCCCCCCCCTTGCAGTGTAATAACTACTGAGGGTGCTATGGTGGGATTATACTGCAAGGAGGGTACTGACTGTGGGGGAGTGCTGTGGGGGAGCTATAGAGCGGCTAAGCTTCAATGTGTTTTTAAGCACTTGTGAGCTTGATGCCCCCTGCCAAAGAGTAGAGAAGACTGCAAAGGTAAGTGTAAAATGAATAAATGGGTTACATAGAGAATTATAAAAATATTTACACACAGGGGTGTAACTACATTGTGCTGGGCCCCATGCCACACTTTTGAATAGCCTCGTCCACCTTAAGCAAGGACCCCAGAACCGACATAAAAATTTAGAAAAATGCACTCCCCACTACTCGCTCCTCTTGCCTTCATTGCCTGGTACACAAGGCCCGCTGCCACATCCGGCCAGACAGCATCAGAATATTATATGAGATGCAGCATACACTGTGCTAACACTTTCGTTAAATACGAGGATCCGGTTTTAAGTGGGGCTCGCCCATTCCAAGTCGACCCACCCCCCTGTAAACGCAATTGTTATGCCACTGTTTTAACAACCTTTTTCTCCTTTGCTCTTATGCATCTATTTATTGATCATAGATGGGGTTTTAAGATTGTACCAAAACAAATCCTGTATGTTCTATTTTGTTTATGTGAACCTGTCGTCATGTTAATGTTGCCCTAACTGCGGGCAGTATGATATAGTGACAGGTGCACTAATTAAACTAAACTATGTGTTACTCTAAAGTGGTGCGTCATTTTAGAGAAATCATACCTTTAGCACTGGCTTGTGTCCATTGTTAGGGCAGCATGAGTGTGCTTAAAATGTTCCTTTTAAAGGGGTTTTCCAGTCCCTAAAAATTGATGGCCTATCCTCTGGATAGGCCATCAATAGCTTATGGGTGGGTACGAGCTCTGCTTCCTCTTCATTTCTACTTGCTCACTGTGAATCGTTGACATGGATGAAGGGACGATTCACAGTATTGCAGCCTTCCCCCATTGAAGTGAATGTAAGAAGGCTGCAATACTGTGAATTGCGCTACATCTGTGTCGACGATTCACAGTGAGCAAGTAGAAATGAAAGGGAAGCAGCGCTTGCACGAGCGCTACACTCCATTCAAAACAGCTGATCGCAGGGGGTCCCGGTAATTGGACACCGACCCATCAGTTATTGATGGCCTATCCTGAGGATAGGGCATCATCAATTTTTAGGGGCTGGGAAACCCCTTTAAGTATTATATTCATTAAATCTGCAGAAAAAGGAATAAAGTCTATATATTTTTAAGTTAGAGTAGAGTAATGCAATGCCAAAAGAGCCTACCTTGTCGTGGTGGCAGGCTTCAAAATCTTTCGGCCAAATAAAAAGTTATTAGTTATGTATCACACAAAGAGCGTGATATGGTGCTGGACGGAGTACCATTAACAGGTGGTGCCACGGTAGGGGGGCCCATACAATTTAGCTGTATGGGGCCCTGAAATTCCTGATGGCGGCCCTGTTCATGTTGATATTAACCCCTACCCGCATGAGTAAGTAACTATACGTCGTAGCGGGAGGTTACTTTCCGCACGAGGACGTATAGTTACTGAGTTGTTTCCGGTGCACACTGTCGGCGACAGTGTGCACCGGGAACCGGGAGGTCAGCTGTCGCCGACAGTTGACACTCCACTCTTGCCGGCCAGCGGTCCTTTGCCGCTGATTTTGGCGAATTAACCACTTAAATTCTGTGATCGGTTGCAATCGCCGAGTTTTAGGGGTTTCTAGCATATCGGCAGACCCCGGTCCGAAATCGCGGGGTTTGCCGATAGTTAGCATGGCAAATGGAAGCCAAACAATGGCTTCCGTGTCTGCCATGGACGGAAGCCCATCAGGACCAACCTTCAGCTGTTCCTGATAGGCTTCTTACCGCAGTGACAGGTAGTCACTGTCGTTCCCGATGCACACTGTCGGCAACAAGGTGTGCATCGGGAACTGGGAGATCAGCTGTCCGCCGCTGATTTTGGCAATTAACCTGTTAAATGTGGTGCGCGATTGCAATCGCCACATTTAGGGGGTTTGTAGCACATCAGCAGCATCCAGAGGCCAGGCAACGGCATGTCCTTCTCACAAGTCTAGTTGATATCTCACAAGATCTCAAACAATGGAAAATAAATCAAACACAAAAAATATTCCTCAAATCCATAAGGTCTCGCTTTTGTTTTGCATTATAGCCTCCTAGTATTTATAAATCCTATGTTGGCTGGTCAGTCAGTCCTTACATTGTAAACCCTTAAAAAGTGCTGCTGAATATGCCATATAAGTAAAGATTCTTGTTATTTCTACTCTCCCTTTCCATGATATCCTATTATTTTTTTGATTTCCTTCAAACTTCTGCTAAGCATAAATATTTCTCTAGCTATATCCAAAAATTCCACACTGTTTAATCTCTCTCTTTTAACTTTATTCCGTTTAGGTGGAATGTACCTTTAAAGATTATACCATATTTGAAAGTCAACCGATTGCTTTATCATCCTCCTTCGTGTAAACAGACCATAGAAATTTGATTATTTTTCTGCTTTCTTCATTGTGGTAAGCATTACTATATTGCAGAAAATACAAAAATAGAGTGGGAGTCAAAAGGAATAAAACTAAATACAGTATCTTTAAAGAGAACCTTTCACTACCCCATACACGTGCAGCTGAGGGCACCATGTTATAGGCGCTGCTGCAAAGACCATGGGGCACTTTGAATTTCCTGTCTATCCTCTGCCGTTCAGGAGATACCGATGCCGTTATTATTGGCACCTGATATGTAAATTAGCCTCTGTACTGTCAGTGGGGCATTGCTGGACATAGAAAGAGCAGGGGGCCTTATATTTAGCGCTCTGACACTATCCAATCAGCTGCGGACAGTGTCATCATGACTTCTGCTGTGTGATCTCTCTCGCGAGATTACACAGTCTTCTCATCAGTGGCTGGCAGGAGCTGGAGAGAGAAGGAGAGTGCGCACACACAAGCGCGCATTGGTGACCCACAGCACAGACGGCGCCACCAGCATCGATATATATATATAAATATGACACCATTGTGACTGAAGTAATGTCCGTTTATATCTACTGAATACAGGGAAACACTGTCTATGGAAGGTGGTGAAATATTGTTTGTTTATAATAATTGAGCGGGGTGAAATATGCCCTGCTTACTTTGGCTGGGGCTGGTGAAATACTGGCTGTTTATATTCACTAAATGCGGTGTATACCTACTAAGTAGGGGGTAACACTGCCTGTTACACCCACTGGATAGGGTGAATTACAATTACTAACAGTGGTAAAACCCCTTTTGTCCAATTAGAGCAGTGAAAATACTGGTATCCACTCATCGAAGGGGCTAAAATATTGCCTGCTAATATCCAGTGACTATGGTGAAATATTGCCTGTTACATCTAATGAGCGTTGCAGCCAATCCATATACTCTGTCTGGTTGCATCCATTGAGTGCGGTGAAACACTGTCGGTCTACTTCTACTGAGAGGGGTGAAGTCCTGCTTGCCTATATGTTTTGAATACAGCAAAATATTGCCTGTTTAAACCCAATGAGAGCAGTGAAAAACTTCCCGATGATATTCACTCATTGAATGTAAAGGATCTGCCAGGCACAGCTTCTGTATCAATGGCCATAGGTAATGAGTCTGCACCTGCTTCTATGTCTGTGAACCTGACTCCATCTTCCACCACTCAGGACAGCAGGCTTAGGAGAGGATACGGGCCTGAGGAGAGGACTTGGGTACCCGCCCGGGATGTTCACGCTGGGATATTGGTCAGGAGGTTCCACCTTCGCTTCCCCAATAAACCAGGTCCACTTAGAAAGGGTCCGGTGGCCCCTCATAAAAGGGGGGGTACTGTAAAGGATCTGCCAGGCACAGATTCTGTATCAACGCCCATAGGTAATCAGTCTGCACCTGCTTCTATGTCTGTGAGACTGACTCCATCTTCCACCACTCAGGATGGCAGGCTTAGGAGTGGGAGAGCCTATCACAGCCTGGCCAGACGGAGCTAGCTCCCGCGCTCTGTCTATTTATACCTGCCTTTCCTGTTCCTCCTTGCTTGTGATTCTTCTCTGTTGGTTTCCTGGCCCTGCTGCAGCTTCTTGAACTATTTGTTCCTGCTTCTTATTGACCCTGGCTTACTGACTACTCTCCTTCTCTGCGTTTGGTACCTCGTACACTCCTGGTTTGATTCGGCTTGTTCACTACTCTCCTGCTCTGCGTTTTGTACCTCGTACACGCCTGGTTTGACTCGGCTCGTTAACTACTCTTGTTGCTCACGGTGTTGCCGTGGGCAACTGCCCCATTTCCCTTAGCTTCTGTGTACCCTTGACTGTTTGTCTGTCGTGCACTTATTGAGCGTAGGGACCGTCGCCCAGTTGTACCCTGTCGCCTAGGGCGGGTTGTTGCAAGTAGGCAGGGACTGAGTGGCGGGTAGATTAGGGCTCACTTGTCTGTTTCCCTACCCCCATCATTACATAATCACAAACCCATATACCTAGTCTACCCTGGTCCCTGACACTACTATGGACCCCCTTTGAGTCCCTGGCTCAGCAAATGCAGGGTCTCTCCCTACAGGTCCAGGCCCTGGCTCAGAGGGTCAACCAGCCTGATGCTACCATGGTAGTGCCCCTCACCTCACCTCTTGAACCCCACCTCAAGTTTCCTGACCGGTTCTCAGGGGACCGGAAGACTTTTCTCTCCTTTCGTGAGAGTTGTAGGCTCTATTTTCGCTTAAAGCCCCACTCCTCAGGTTCTGAGAGCCAGCGGGTGGGTATAATTATGTCCCGGCTCAAGGAAGGGCCCCAAGAATGGGCCTTCTCCTTGGCTCCTGACGCCCCTGAACTTTCCTCCGTTGATCTTTTCTTTTCTGCTCTCGGACTCATTTATGACGAGACTGACAAGACTGCCTTTGCCGAGAGTCAGCTGGTGACCTTACGTCAGGGTAAGAGACCTGTTGAGGAGTATTGTTCTGACTTTAGGAAGTGGTGCGTAGCTTCTCGGTGGAATGACCCTGCCTTAAGGTGCCAGTTTAGGTTGGGCCTGTCGAACACCCTGAAAGACCTGCTAGTTAGCTATCCCTCTTCTGACTCCCTAGACCAGGTTATGGCTTTAGCGTATGACTTGACCGACGTCTCAGGGAACGATGACTTGAACGTCTTGGTGTTTTCTCCTCTGACTCCCCCATGATGCCTCCCGAGGTTCCTTTGCTTCGTTCTTCCACGGAAGACTCGGAGGTACCTATGCAACTCGGGGCCTCCGTGTCCCCCCAACAACGTAGAGAGTTCCGCAGGAAGAATGGTCTCTGCTTCTACTGTGGGGATGACAAGCATCAAGTGAACAACTGTCCTAGGCGTAATAATAAGAAGCCGGAAAACTTCCGCGCCTAAGTGATCATCGGGGAGATCACTTGGGCGCACAGGTATTTCCCGTAAATATGATACGTAATAAAATCTTGCTTCCCTTTCAGGTATCTTTTGGTGGTAGGTCTGCTACCGGCAGTGCCTTCGTGGATTCAGGGTCTTCTGCTAATATCATGTCTGTGGAATTGGCTATGTCTCTAGCTATGCCTTCAGTGGCGTAGCTATAGGGGTCGCAGCGGTCGCAACTGCGACCGGGCCCAGTAGCTAGGGGGGCCCGCAGGCCCCCCTCACCACACTAGCGCTGCAATGATTGCTCTACATTGCTGGATCCCTGCTGTGGTACAAAAGAGACCCAGTAATGTAGCTTAAAGCATTGGTGGCAGCTCAGCTGTCAGAGAGTCATTGCGTGGAGGGGGAACAAGACGGTGGAAAATGAATGATAGATGAATCCACTCATCTTACGAGACCCAGGCACGCCCGCTGTACTGTCCACCCAATCAGCTCACTTCTTGCTGTTTCCCTCTTCCTCGTGACCTGTTCAGAGGGAAAGGAATGGCTACAGCAAGAAGATGGTGTGCGTGTCTGCTGTTCCCCTGCAGTACGAGCTGCTGACCCCACAGCAGATGTAAGTAGCAACTAGTAATCCAGCTCTTAACCCCTTCACTGTGTGTACGTATGTCTGTCATGCTGAGCAGTCACACCTCAGGGCTGACAGTTTAGCATAACAGACAAAGTATCTATCTATCTATCTATCTATCTATCTCATATCTATCTATCTATCTCATATCTATCTATCTATCTATTTATCTCATATCTATCTATCTATCTGTCTGTCTGTCTGTCTGTCTGTCTGTCTGTCTATCTATCTATTTATCTCATATCTACACTGGTGTAGCTATAGGTGTCGCAATTGCGACCGGGCCCCGAAGCCAGGGGGGCCCACAGCCCCCCGCACAACATCAATAAAAATATACTATAGTAACTCGGGCCGCGGGCCCCTGTTACTATAGTAACAGACTGACTTTACCTTCCTGGTTCCGGATCGCAGCGGAGGTCCTGACGTCACAGCGCTATGTACCGTGCACAACATCGAGAGGACAGAACTTCTGCCGCGGCTGAAGAGGAAGGTAAGATTAGTTGCCCTGACTGGCGGGGTTTGACTCTCGGGACCCGCCAATCAGCTGTTTTGAAGGGGCGGCAGCACTCGTACGAGAGACGCTCCCCTTCATTCTGGTCACACTGTGAATCGGTGTCGGCAATTCACAGTGTGAGCGAGTAGTGAAATGAAGGGGAAGCAGCTCTCGTACGAGTGCTGCGGCCCCTTCAAAACAGCTGATTGGCGGGTCCCGGGAGTCGGACCCCGCCAGTCAGGGCAACTAACCTTACCTTCCTCTTCAGCCGCGGCGGAAGTTCCGTCCTCTCGATGTTGTGCGCGGCGCATAGCGCTGTGACGTCAGGACCACCGCTGCGATCCGGAACCAGGAAAGTCCCGGGAGTCGGACCCAGACACATCAGCTATTCATGGCCTATCCTGAGGAAAGGCCATCATTGTTTAGGGACTGGACAACCCCTTTAAGCCTACGATGTAGCAGGCTTAGAGGGCCCATGAGACAGGATCACAGATTGTGTGATCGTGTTTTCTGGGCCCTGTATCTAAGACAATCACATGGTAGGCTTAGATACATGGCCCATGTGTGATCCTGTCTGATGGGCCCTGTATATAAGCCTACCACACTGTAGGTTTAGATACAGGGCCCCAGCACACAGTAATCTTATACTGTATAAGATTACTGTCTGCTGGACCCTGTATCTAAGCCTAGGTTGTGGTAGGCTTAGATACAGGGTCCCACAGACAGTATCACACATGGGCTCTGTATCTAAGCCTAACACACGTGTTTCTAATCATTTTTTGTGTGTTTTCTTACAGGTTCGGTCGTTGGACTACGGTGGATTCCAGGACTACTTCGATGATGGCTTTTTTTTTATTATCAATAAAATGGTTAATGAGGGTTGTGTGTTTTTTTTTTTATTTCAATAAAATATTTTTTCTATGTCTTTGTGTTTTTTTTTAAACTATATTACTACCGGCTTAGTAATGGCCACCGGCTGATTGACAGCATCCATTGCTAAGGCGGGGCTTAGTGTTAGCCGATGCAGATGCGAACACTAACCCCCTTTATTACCCCGGTACCCACCGCCACCAGGGGTGCTGGGAAGAGCCGGGTACGATCCAGTACTTGACCATCTGTAGTGATGGTCGGCCACTGGGGTGGCCGCAGGCTGGTATTACCAGGAGGGGAAAGGCCAAAAACAGTGGCCCTTCCTACCCTGGTGATGCTGCCTGCTGCTGCTTTATTGTATCTGGCTGGTTATGAAAAATGGGGGGGACCCCACGTCATTAAAAAAAAATAAAAAATAAAAATAATTGGAAAGAACGATGTGGGGTCCCCCCCAATTTTCATAACCAGCCAGATGCAACACAGCAGCAGCAGGCAGCATTACAAGGGTGGGAAGGGCCACTGTTTTTGGCCTTTCCCAGCCTAATACTACCAGCCTGCGGCCACCCCGATGCCTGCCCGTCACTACAGATGGTCGGGTACTGGTTCGTACCCGGCTCTTCCCAGTGCTCCTGGTGGCGGTGGGTACCGGGGTAATAATGGGGGTTAGTGTAGCCTCTGCATCGGCTAACATTAAGCCCCGCCTTAGTAATGGAGGTTGTCAATCAGCCAGCGGCCATTACTAAGGCGGTGATAATGAAGTTTAAAAAGATACAAGCACATAGAAAAAATATTTCATTGAGATAAAAAAACACAACCCTCATTAACCATTTTATTAAGAATAAAAAAAACGCCGTCATTGAAGTCCTCGAATCCGAAGTCCAACAACCGAACCTGTAAAAAAAACACAAACACACAAAAATAATCAGTAACACATAAAGAAGCAAAATTATTATTCTTACCTATCCTGGGTCCAGCGCTGGAGCCGCAATGTCAGCGAGCTGGGCCCTGTATCTAATCCAATCATGTGTGATACTGTCTGCTGAGCTGTGTATCTAATCCAATCATGTGTGATACTGTCTGCTGGACCCTGTATCAAATCCTATCATGTGTGATACTGTATGCTGGGCGCTATATCTAATCCTATCATGTGTGATACTGTCTGCTGAGCCACTGTATCTAATTCTATCATGTGTGATACTGCCTTCTGAGCCACTGTATCTAATCCTATCATGTGTGGTACTGTCTGCTGAGCCACTGTATCTAATCCTATCATGTGTGATACTGTCTGCTGGGCCACTGTATCTAATCCTATCATGTGTGATACTGTCTGCCCAGCCACTGTATCTAATCCTATCATGTGTGATACTGTCTGCTCAGCCACTGTATCTAATCCTATCATGTGTGATACTGTCTGCTGAGCCACTGTATCTAATCCTATCCATAGTTTATAGGGTCGTAGTGCTATAGATATGCTATGCTGTCTCATATACACACTTTTTTTGTGCGGACACATATGTATTGGGGCTATTTCCCTGACATTTTAAGCCCTGAGGGTATGTCCACACGGCAGCGTCCGTTACGGCTGAAATTACGGTGCTGTTTTGAGGAGAAAACAGCACCGTAATTTCAGCCGTAATGGCATGTGCAGGCGTCTTTTGCTGCGTCCATTACGGACGTAATTGGAGCTGTTTTTCTATGGAGTCCATGGAAAACGGCTCCATTTACGTCTGAAGAAGTGACAGGGACTTCTTTGACGCGGGCGTCTTTTTTACGCGCCGCCTTTTGACAGCGGCGCGTAAAAACAAAAGACCATCGACACAGAACATCGTAAGACTCATTCAAATGAATGGGCAGATGTTTGCCAACGCTTTTGAGCCGCATTTTCGGACGTAATTCAATGCTAAAACGCCCGAATTACGTCCGTAAATAGGGTGTGTGAACCCAGCCTTAGTGACGCCCCCGGCTGCTTGTGCTGCATTGTTGGGTCACTTAGGAGACCCAGCGATGCAGCTGAAAGCTGCGGACCGTCGGCCATGAGAAGTTTGCGGGGGAGGGAGGAGGGCCCAGTAAGAATTTTTGCATCGGGGCCCATGAGCCTCTAGCTACGCCCCTGTATGCCTTTGATTGATTTGCCTAAACCTGTCCCGGTAGTGGGTATCGACTCCACTCCTCTTGCTAATGGTTATTTTACACAGCATACCCCTGTTTTTGAACTCCTTGTTGGCTCCATGCATTTGGAGCAGTGCTCTGTACTGTTGATGCAGGGATTATCGTCCGATTTGGTTTTAGGTCTTCCCTGGTTGCAGTTGCATAATCCCACGTTTGACTGGAATACTGGGGATCTTACCAAATGGGGTAATGAATGCTTGACGTCATGTTTTTCTGTTAATTCTATTTCTCCACCTGAGTAGGTGAACACGCTACCTGAGTTTGTTCAGGACTTCGCTGATGTTTTCTCTAAGGAGGCCTCCGAAGTGTTACCTCCTCATAGAGAATACGATTGCGCAATCGATTTGGTACCAGGAGCTAAGCTCCCTAAGGGTAGGATATTTAATCTCTCTTGTCCCGAACGTGAAGCCATGAGAGAGTATATCCAGGAATGCCTGGCCAAGGGTTACATTCGCCCCTCTACTTCTCCGGTAGGTGCTGGCTTCTTCTTCGTAGGGAAGAAGGATGGTGGTCTTAGGCCATGCATTGACTACCGAAACTTGAATAAGGTCACTGTGAGGAACCAGTATCCCCTTCCTTTGATTCCTGATCTCTTTAACCCCTTAAGGACACAGCCTGTTTTGGCCTTAAGGACACAGCCTATTTTTTCAAATCTGACATGTGTTACTTTATGTTGTAATAACTCCGGAATGCTTTTACCTAGCCAAGCGATTCTGAGATTGTTTTCTCGTGACACATTGGACTTTATGATACTGAAAAAATTTTGTCGTTAAATTCAATATTTATTTGTAAAAAACACCAAAATTTAGAGAAAATTTGCAAAAATCTGCATTTTTCTAAATTGTAATGTATCTGCTTGTAAAACAGATAGTTATACCACACAAAATAGTGACTAGTTAACATTTCCCATATGTCTACTTTATGTTTGCATTGTTTTTTGAACGTGCTTTTATTTTTCTAGGACGTTACAAGGCTTATAACTTTAGCAGCAATTTATCATATTTTCAAGAAAATTTCAAAAGGCTATTTTTTCAGGGACCAGTTCAGTTCTGAAGTGGCTTTGAGGGCCTTATATATTAGAAACCCCCTATAAAACACCCCATTTTAAAAACTGCACCCCTTAAAGTACTCAAAACAGCATTCAGAAATTATTTGAACCCTTTAGGCATTTCACAAGAAATAAAGCAAAGTAGAGGTGAAATTTACAAATTTCAATTTTTTTTTACTAAATTCATTTGTAATACAGTTTTTTCTGTAACACAGAAGGTTTTACCCGAGAAATGTAACTCAATATTTATTGCCCAGATTCTGCCATTTTTAGAAATATCCCACATGTGGTCCTAGTGCGGTAAAGGACCGAAACACCGGCCTCCGAAGCAAAGGAGCACCTGGTGGATTTTGGGGCCTCTATTTTATTAGAATATATTTTAGGCACCATGTCAGGTTTGAAGAGGTCTTGTGGTGCCAAAACAACGGAAACCCCCGAAAAGTGACCCGATTTTGGAAACTACACCCCTGAAGGAATTTTTCTAGGGGTATAGTTAGCATTTTTAGCCCACAGGTTTTTTGCTAAATTTATTGGAACTTGTCTGTGAAAATGAAAATCTACTTTTTTTCTGAAAAAACATACGATGTTTTCGTTTTTACAAGGAATAAAGGAGAAAAAGCACCCCAACATTTGTAAAGCAATGTCTCCCGATTACGGCAATACCCCATATGTGGTAATAAACTGCTGTTTGGACCCACGGCAGGGCTCAGAAGGGAACTAGGGCCATTTGGATTTTGGAGCGCAGATTTTGCTGGAATGGTTTTCGGTGCCATGTCGTGTTTGCAAAGCCCTGGAGGGACCATAACAGTGGAAACTCCCCAAAAGTGACCCCATTTTGGAAACTACACCCCTCAAGGATTTTTTCAAGAGGTATATTTAGCATTTTTAGCCCACAGATTTTTTGCTAAATTTATTGGAACTGGTCTGTGAAAATGAAAATCTACTTTTTTTCTGGAAAAACATACAATGTTTTAGATTTTACAAGGAATAAAGGAGAAAAAGCACCCCAACATTTGTAAAGCAATGTCTCCCGATTACGGCAATACCCCATATGTGGTAATAAACTGCTGTTTGGACCCACAGCGGGGCTCAGAAGGGAAGGAGGGCCATTTGGATTTTGGAGCGCAGATTTTGCTGGAATGGTTTTCGGTGCCATGCCGTGTTTGCAAAGCCCTGAAGGGACCATAACAGTGGAAACTCCCCAAAAGTGACCCCATTTTGGAAACTACACTCCTCAAGGAATTTTTCTTGGGGTATAGTTAGCATTTTGACCCTACACGGTTTTTGCTGAATCTATGGGAATTATGCCGTGAAATTGAAAATCTAAATTTTTTCTAATAAAATGTAGTTTTAGCTCAGATTTTTTCATTTTTACAACAGATAAAGGAGAAAACACCCCAATATTTGTAAAGCAAACTCTTCTGAGCACAGCAATACCCCATATGTGGTAATAAACTGCTGTTTGGACACATGGCGGAAGTTAGAAAGGACGGATCGCCATTTGACTTTTGGAGCTCAAGTTTTGCTGGAATGGTTTGCGGCCCCATGTCACATTTGAAAAGCCACTGAGGGGCCAAAATACTGCAAACCCGGCAAAAGTGACCCCATTTGGTAAACTACACCCCTCAAGGCATTTATCATTTGCCTGGACATATGACGGCTTAGGAGTGAAAGGCGCATGTGAGACCAATTTTGGTGATTTTCGCAGCATTAGCCCACAACGGCAGGGCTCTGGGGTCAAATAGTAAAACAAACCCCCAAGTAGTGACCCCCATTTTGGAAACTGCACCCCTGAAGGCATTTTATTAACGGGTGTAGTGAGCATTTTGACCACACAGGTTTTTTTTTTTTCTATTAGAAATGAATGCTCAGTGGATGGTGCAAAGTGAAAATTGCAAATTTCCACAGGTATGTGCCATTTTAGTGCACAATATTTTGTGCCCAGTTCGTGCCACTGAAGACAAATACCTCAAACTGTTAAGCGGGTTCTCCCGGGTATGGCGATGCCATATATGTGGACGTACACTGCTGCTTGGGCACGCTGCAGGGCGCACCATTTGGCTTTTGGAGCGTGGATTATGCTCGCTAGTTGTTCTGTTTGGGGTTTTGCTGGTATTTCAGTTTATACTGTGGGGGCATATGTAAGCTGTGTGGAGAACATCAGGGGTATAATAAGAGAGTATAATAATGCGGTAAATAAATAATAATCCGCAGACGTGGCCGGTGTTGCACTGATAAATGGCGCCCGATATTATCCGCTTTTGGACACTCTGCACATTTTGCATCGCCATATTCTGAGAGCCAAAACGTCTTTATTTTTTTTCCCTGGAGCTGGGTGAGGGCTTATTTGTTGCGGGACAATCTGTAGATCTCATTGGCACCATTTTGGGGTACATGCGATTTTTTTTGATCACTTTGTATTAAATTTTTTTGGCAAGCAAGGTGACCAAAAACCTGCAATTCTGATGATTTTTATTATTATTTTTTTTACGGCGTTCGCCATGCGCTATGAATGACAATTTTACGTTATTCTGCGGGTCGGTATGATTACGGCGATACCATATATATATAGTTTTTCTTAAGTTTTGCAGCGTCTGCACGATAAAATCGCTTTTGTTTCAAATAATTTATTTTTGGTGTCACCAGATTCTGAGAGCCATAACATTTTTATTTTTCCGTCAAAAAAGCTGCGGGAGGGCTTGTTTTTTGCGGGACGGGCTGCGTTTTTTAATGGTATAATTTTGGGGTACATGCAATTTTTAGATCCCTTTTTTTATTCTGTTTTGCAAGGGGTAGTGACTAACAAAAAGCGATTCTGGAATAGTTTTTTATTTTATTTTTTTACGGTGTTCACCGTACGGGTAAAATAGCGTGATATTTTTATAGTTTGGGTCGTTACGGACGCGGGGATACCACATATGTGTACTTTTATTTATGTTTTTTGGTTTTTCCTATAATAAAAGACTTATTATAGGAAAAAAGGCTGTTATAGTGTTTTTTAACATGAAACTTATTTTTTTTTTACTTTTTTACAACATTTTTATTAACTTGTTTTAACTTTTACTTTTGTCCCACTAGGGAACTTGAAGGCATGAAGCCCTGATCGCTATTCTAATACACTGCACTACCTACATAGTGCAGTGTATTAGAGCTGTCAGCTATTCACTGACAGCAAGCCTATTAGGCTTCGCCTCCCGGCGGGGCCTAATAGGCTTCCGTACTAGGAAGCGATTGTTAGGCTATGGTTGCCATAGCAACCATCAGAACACTCGCGGGTGCCGATGGTTGTTATTAGCAACCATAGGGTACGATCTAATCACTTAGATGCAGCGATAGCTGCATCTAAGGGGTTAATCGGCCGGATCGGAGCCTTGCTCCGGTCCTGGCCGTTAGGGCACGATGTCAGCTGTGACAAACAGCTGACACCCGCGCCCGTGGCAACCATCGTGGTTGCCGACAGGGCTACAAGCCACTTCGATGCATCGATCACGTTTATCGATGCATCGAAGGGGTTAATCGGCCGGATCGGAGCCTAGCTCCGGTCCTGGCCGTTGCAGAGGGGCGTCGGGCAGCTGATTCCCGGCGGTGATAACGCTGGCTCAGCTTCTGAGCCAGCGTCATCACATACACACGTCATAGAGCTGTGATTGGTCAGTCTGCTTTGACTGACCAATCACAGCGATCGCCGGCAGGAGACCGCTGTGAATGGTCCCCTGCCGTCTTACTGTGCCGATCAACTGTCATAAACAGTTGACGGCACAGTTCTGTCACCTTGTCCTTTGACAGGGTGACAGTTTTTAGCCAGGACGCACCGGTACGTCCCTGTGCCTTAAAGCACTTCAATGCAGGACGTACCGGTACGTCCTGGTGCGCTAAGGGGTTAATCAGGTTCAGGGGGCCCAATGGTTCTCTAAGTTTGATCTTCGGGGGGCTTATAATCTTATCCGCATCAAAGAGGGGGATGAGTGGAAGACTGCGTTTAACACGCCCGAAGGTCATTTCGAATACCTCGTCATGCCCTTTGGGTTGTGTAATGCTCCCGCGGTCTTCCAGAATTTCATAAATGAGATTTTAAGAGACTTTCTGGGGGTATTTCTTGTGGGGTACCTTGATGATATACTTGTGTTTTCCAAGGACTGGTCCTCCCACATTGAGCATGTCAGGAAGGTGCTCCAGGTCCTTCGGGAAAACAAACTGTTTGCGAAGACCGAAAAATGTGTGTTTGGGGTGCAGGAGATACCATTTTTGGGTCAAATCCTCACTCTTCATGAATTCCGCATGGACCCCACCAAGGTCCAGGCTGTGGCAGAATGGGTCCAACCTACCTCCCTGAAGGCGTTACAGTGCTTCCTGGGGTTCGCTAATTATTACAGGAGATTTATTGCTAACTTCTCGGTCATCGCTAAGCCTCTTAAGGATCTCACTCGCAAAGGTGCTGATCTCCTCCACTGGCCTCCTGAGGCTGTCCAGGCTTTTGAGGTCCTTAAGAAGTACTTTATCTCGAACCCGGTGCTGGTTCAGCCCAACTAAATGGAGCCATTTATCGTGGAGGTTGACACGTCCGAGGTGGGAGTGGGGGATGTCTTGTCCCAGGGTACCAGGTCCCTCACCCATCTCCGTCCCTGTGCCTACTTCTCCAGGAAGTTTTCGCCCACTGAGAGTAACTATGATATTGGCAACCGCAAACTCTTAGCCATTAAATGGGCATTTGAAGAGTGCCGCCACTTCCTGGAGGGGGCTAGGCACCAGGTAACGGTCCTTACCGACCACAAGAATATGGTTTTCCTAGAATCTGCCCGGAGGCTAAACCCGAGACAAGCTCGATGGGTGTTATTTTTTACCAGATTCAACTTTTTGGTTACCTATAGGGCTGGGTCTAAAAATATTAAGGCTGATGCACTGTCGCATAGCTTCATGGCCAGCCCTCCTTCGGAGGAAGATCCTGCTTATATTTTGCCTCCAAGTATAATCATTTCCTCTATTGATTCTGATTTAGTCTCTGAAATTGCGGCTGATCAAGGTTCAGCTCCCGGGAACGTTCCTGAGAACAAGCTGTTTGTTCCCCTGCATTCCGGCTAAGGGTATTAGGGAAAATCATGACTCCGCACTATCTGGTCATCCAGGCATCCTGGGTACCAAACACCTCATTGCCAGAAACTATTGGTGGCCTGGGTTGCTCAAAGACGTTAAGGCCTACGTCGCCGCTTGTGAAGTTTGTGCTAGGTCCAAGACTCCCAGGTCCCGACCAGCGGGCTTACTACGTTCTTTGCCCATTCCCTAGAGACCTTGGACCCATATCTCCATGGATTTTATCACCGATTTGCCTCCATCTCAAAGCAAGTCGGTGGTGTGGGTTGTAGTAGACCGCTTCAGTAAGATGTGCCACTTTGTGCCCCTCAAGAAACTACCCAATGCTAAGACGTTAGCTACCTTGTTTGTCAAACACATCCTGCGTCTCCATGGGGTCCCTGTCAATATTGTTTCTGACAGAGGGGTACAATTTGTTTCATTGTTTTGGAGAGCCTTCTGTAAAAAGTTGGAGATTGATCTGTCCTTCTCCTCTGCCTTCCATCCTGAAACTAATGGCCAAACTGAGAGGACTAATCAGTCTCTACAACAATATTTAAGGTGTTTTATCTCTGACTGTCAATATGATTGGGTCTCATTCATTCCCCTCGCCGAATTTTCCCTTAATAACCGGGTCAGTAACTCGTCAGGGGTCTCCCCCTTTTTCTGTAATTTTGGGTTTAATCCACGGTTCTCCTCCGTTTCACCTGGTAGTTCCAACAATCCTGAGGTAGAGGTCGTTCATCGGGAACTGTGCACAGTCTGGGCCCAGGTTCAGAAGAACCTAGAGGCGTCCCAGAGCATACAAAAAACTCAGGCAGATAGAAGACGTTCTGATAACCCCTTGTTAATGGTCGGGGATCTGGTATGGCTATCGTCAAAAAATTTGCGCCTTAAAGTCCCGTCCAAGAAGTTTGCTCCCTGGTTTATAGGGCCGTACAAGGTAATTGAAGTCCTCAATCCTGTCTCCTTCCGACTGGAGTTGCCCCAATCTTGTGGACAGCAGGATGGTCCAAGGCTCCCTCCAGTACCTGGTCCATTGGAGAAGATACGGTGCTGAGGAGAGGACTTGGGTACCCGCCCGGGATGTTCACGCTGGGATATTGGTCAGGAGGTTCCACCTTCGCTTCCCCAATAAACCAGGTCCACTTAGAAAGGGTCCGGTGGCCCCTCATAAAAGGGGGGGTACTGTAAAGGATCTGCCAGGCACATCTTCTGTATCAACGCCCATAGGTAATCAGTCTGCACCTGCTTCTATGTCTGTGAGACTGACTCCATCTTCCACCACTCAGGATGGCAGACTTAGGAGTGGGAGAGCCTATCACAGCCTGGCCAGACGGAGCTAGCTCCCACCCTCTGTCTATTTATACCTGCCTTTCCTGTTCCTCCTTGCTTGTGATTCTTCTCTGTTGGTTTACTGTATCTGCTGCAGCTTCTTGAACTATTTGTTCCTGCTTCTTATTGACCCTGGCTTACTGACTACTCTCCTGCTCTGCGTTTGGTACCTCGTACACTCCTGGTTTGACTCGGCTTGTTCACTACTCTCCTGCTCTGCGTTTGGTACCTCGTACACTCCTTGTTTGACTCGGCTCGTTCACTACTCTTGTTGCTCACGGTGTTGCCGTGGGCAACTGCCCCATTTCCCTTAGCTTCTGTATACCCTAGTCTGTTTGTCTGTCGTGCACTTATTGAGCGTAGGGACAGTCGCCCAGTTGTACCCCATCGCCTAGGGCGGGTCGTTGCAAGTAGGCAGGGACTAAGTGGCGGGTAGATTAGGGCTCACTTGTCTGTTTCCCTACCCCCATCGTTACATTGAATGTGGTCAAATACCACCTGTTAATATCCACTGACTAAGGTGTAATACTGCTTGTTAAATCTAATGAGTGAGGGGTGTCATTGACCTCCGATTTACACTGTTTGGTTACATCCATTGAGTTTGGTGAATTACTGTCTGCTTATTTCTATTGAGAGTGGTGAAGTCCTGTCTGCCTAAATTTTTAGAGTGCCACAAAATATCTTCGGTTTTATACCTACAGAGAGTGGTGAAATGCAGCCCACTCTTATTTATTAAGTGTGGTGATATACCGGGTATCTATCCCAAATGAACACGGTCTGTTTATATCTGCCTATATTCAGAAGGCTCAGCTATTTGTCTTCATGTTAACGGCATCTCCGTGTTCAGGTGGAATTGGCAGTACCAGGAGTCAAACAATAGTGGGGAAAAGTAAAGGTAACCCTTCTATCGGGGCAAAGGAAAAAAAGTTGGAGGAAGTTGCTAGTGATGCAGCTGATAAGCTCAACAAGTTCTTAAGGAAATCCCTTATATTGGATGATATTAAAAATATAAAACAAAATGATAGGGGATCCAAACCTGTTTGTCACATTGGGTGTGTGGACCCACTAGGCCGTACCGCCTTAACAGTATGGCAGCTGCCAACAGGACACAGGTCAAAATCTATAGTTCAATAGGTGTACGTGTGGCAACTTCGGACAGCAGCAAGACAGGCTCGGATTAGACTTTGGCAGCAGGCAGACACCAGGCATGGTGTACCAGGACAGGCATAGTACTTAGCGCAGCACGACTCCAACTCTATATGGAATTTGGCTCTGGATAGCACGGGACACAAGATACAGGAAGCAGGAACGGGAACACTGGGAACTAGGAAACACTAAAGGACCATTTGCAGAGACAAACATAGGTAAATGGCAACAACGTTCAGGCTGTGCAGGAAGGGGCTGGGCCCTTCTTATAGTCCAGGGTGCTCATGGGCTAATTTGGTACTTTTACTCAGGTGCGCACGCTGGCCCTTTAAGATCGGGCACGAGCATGCACGTGCACCCTACAGGACCCGGCCGAGTGAAGCGGAAATGAGCACTGATCCATGGCTGCGGTCGTCAGGGGGTAAGTAAACCTGGCGGCACGTGGCCATTGGTATTAGACCGTTGCAGTGGTGATACAACACCACAAAAAAAGTTCAGGCAGAAGTGAAGCCTTCACTACAGTTTTGTAAGAGACTGATACCATGAAAACTCAAGAGGCAGAGGGACCACTACAGGAGGACCCCATCTATGAGATTCTAAACGCCACAAAAGCCTGTAATAGCGCTATAAATATGTGTAATGCCACCATGAGAGATATGGCATTGCAGCTGGGGAGTTTGAAGGAGGAGGTAGCCTACATGAGGAGGGATATGAGTGAAATGAGGGAGGGCATCCAGGGTAGCACACAGAATCAAAGCCGTGGAGAAATCTGCTGGAAAGCATGGAGATTCTATTAAGGATATGTCACAAGTAATTAAATCTCTACAATCTAAAATGGAGGAGATGGAGGAGAGGAGAAAAAATCTGGAGTTCCTGGAATTTCAAGAAAAGGAGGAGGGCTCTTCTGTAATTACTTTCATTTCACGATGGATTACTGAAACTTTTGTCAGGGAGTCATTCTCGGAGATGTTACAAATTGAGCGGGCTCACAGAGTTCTAATGTCGACAAAAATATAGGGGACCAAGTCACATTGTTGTAAAATTCCTCTCGTTTGTGGATAAGGAGATTCTTGAAAAAAGGCTAGGGAAATTGGGCCATTAAAATATAATGATATTAGAATTTTAAATTATCCGGATTTATCTAGAAGTACCCAGAAGAAAAGCTCGCTGCTTGTTGCCGTAAAAAAGAGACTTCAGCCGAATGGTCTTCAGTACTCTATCTTGTATCCAGCTAAGCTGAGAACAGCGTGTGAAGAGCACCCAGTATTCTTTGATAAGTTTGAGGATGTGTGCAGCTGTATGGACTCTAAAGGTTTAAAAGAATAATCTATTTAATAATGGATAATTTTTTTTTTTTAGGGTTCTTATTATCCTTTTGCTTCTGTATGTAGATGGAAAGAAGTCAATAATCTCAGCTGTGGATGTAAAAAAAAATGTTGATGTGGAGCGGAATGGATGAGGGCATGACATAGGGAATCTTTTTGAGATGGTTTTTGGTAAAATGGTTTATGGGTAGGTAGGGTGGTGTAAGATATCCTTCATACTAACAGAAATAAAACAGCTGAAATCCCTTATTAAGACTGCGCAAAGCCCAAGCAAATAGAAACGTTTTTCCATTTTAGGCAACAGTTGCGTAATTGCCTCCTACAGACCTTTCAGGAGAAACAGAAAAATGTGAAAACTAGACATTATTCTCAAAATGATAAGGTGCAGAAACTATTAGTTTTTTTTTTCTGAGGCTGAGCTACTACAGGTGTAGTTGCGGTCATCTTGACCTGATATCAAGCTGACTGTTTTTTCCCCCATTTTGATGGACAGTTGTATTTGTCCATTGTTCGTACTAGATTTGTTTGGAATCTATTGTTTCTTGTTTCTATTTTTCTTATATTTATGTGCTAGCAGTAGATACATCAGTTGTGAATATGGTCAGCAGAGACTATATGACCTACTTACCTTGGGTGCATATAAAGGATATGTCTACTCTATGCTCCCTTCAGATAGGGCAATCCACCACACTTCTCTATCCATTCAATGACTATTAAAATAGCCTCACTTAATGTTAACGGCCTCAATAGCCCACATAAGAGAGCGCATATGTGGCAAGAATCTAAGTCTATAGCCTGCGACATTTTATGTGCCCAAGAAGCGCACCTATTGCAGACAGATGCAAACCGAATTAACCACCATTTATTTCCTCATATATTTCAGTCACACTACACGACTAAGTCGAGAGGAGTCTTGATCGCGGTAAAAAACTCAGTAGCCTTTCAAAAGCTCCAAGCTCATATTGACCCAAATGGTAGATACATTATTTTAATCTGTATGATTAATAACATCACATACACAGTGGTAAATATCTATGCTCCCAACCGCCACCAAATTTGCTTTCTTCACAAAATACTCAGACTAATTAACAAATTTCGTAAGGGAAAGGTATTAATCTGTGGAGACTTCAACGCCATAGTCGATGCCTCTTTAGATACTACGAATCCTACTCGCCAGCCACAACCCCAACTTGGTCCTTTGGTGGCGAAACAAGAGTTGTATGATGTCTGGAGGGCTCAGCATAGTATAGAAAGAGATTACTCCTTCTACTCTCCAACTCATAATAGCTATTCCTGCATAGACCTATTTCTCGTAGATAAAGAACTGCTCTTTGCTACTAAAAAGTCCTCAATAGAGACCATAAAGTGGTCTGATCATGCGGCAATAACTTTGACCCTTGAAGAAAACAATGTGTCTAACCCTACGTATCTGTGGAGATGTAATCCATTTTTATTATCTCATACAGACCATAAACTAACTATTGCCAATGATCTCCGAGAATACTTCCAACAGAATGATAACTCCCAAATCAATGACTTTACCCTCTGGAATGCCCACAAAGCCTTTATTAGAGGTACCCTCATTCGCTTAGGCCATATAGTAAAAAAACTGAGGATGGCTTTAATTTCCTCCCTTACGGCAGAAATTTGTTCCCTGGAAACTCAAAATAAAATTAAGCAGACGCCACAAAATGCAGACAAACTGTATACTCTCCGACAACGCCTAAGATGTAGCTTACTCTCAGACTATGAGAAGAATCTTAAAAAAACCAAAGCAAGGTACTATTCGCAGAACAACAAGGCTGTTGTTAGTGATCAGATTGAAGACACAACATCAAAAATCCAAGATCCCATTTTTGCTAAATCCACATACCCAAGTGAAAATAACTCATCCCACAGACATTGCCAACCAATTTCGAACCTTTTATTCTTCCTTATATAATTTGGAGCAAGATCCTTTTTCCCCTCATCCGTCGAAAAAAGATATACAGGCCTTTTTACAAAAAATTGATTTACCTCACCTTTCAGAAACCCAATTGCTGAGTTTAAACGCACCATTCCTAGAAAAGGAGATTTCAACGGTGCTAAAGTCACTTCCCAATGGCAAGTCCCCTGGTCCAGACGGACTTACGAACACGTATTATAAATCCCTACAGGGTACATTATTGCCCTACATGTGCAGATTTTTTCAAAAAGCAATGGACTCTGGATCCATGCCAGCAGAAAACCAAGCTGCTTTAATTGTCACCATCCCAAAACCTGACAAACCTATAGATGCCCCTCAAAACTTTCGGCCCATTTCCCTACTAAATGTGGACGTTAAAATATACGCAAAAATTTTGGCTATGAGACTTGCCCCCTTGCTACCCACGCTGATAGGGGAAGACCAAGTGGGATTTGTGAAGGGCAGACAAGCTTCTGACAATACCCGTAGAGTACTAGGTATTCTACATAATATAGAACAATCGGAGACACCTTCGGTTATGTTGGCTTTAGATGCTTAAAAAGCGTTTGACCGCATACATTGGGAATATGCTTTTACTACATTAGAAAAGATGGGGTTCAGAGGAAATATAATCAAGGCTATTAAGGCATTATACTCATGCCCCTCAGCCAAGGTATACACTAATGGAGTACTTTGACATGTTTCAAATGACTAATGGAACTAGACATGGGTGTCCTCTATCCCCTCTAGTGTTCATTTTATCTATGGAGCCCCTAGCTCAAACCCTTCGAACACACACCAATATCCAAGGTATAAGCATTGATAGTAGAATGCATACAATCTCATTATACGCTGATGACATTATCCTCTCCTTATCCTCCCCAGAGGACTTCTTAGAAGCGGTGTTAGAATGCATTCGGTCATTTGGACAGATTTCACTATATAAATTAAATACCCAGAAGTCTCAAAAACTACCGCTGAACAGCTCGCCCTCTGTGCTACATTTCCTCAGACATAAATACCCATTTGACTGGAAAGAAAAAGGTATTACATATCTAGGTATCACTTTGACGCAATCTCATAAGGCTTTATACCGCTCTAATTATGAACCTCTTTTGCAAAAAATTCAGGTTGAAATGACTAGATTACACAAATTTGAAGTATCTTGGATAGGCAGGATTGCACATTCAAAATGTTATTGTTACCTAAACTGTTGTATTTGTTCAGAACGGTCCCCATAGCGGTACCAAAATCTTTTTTTAAAAATATTCAAAAGGCTATAATGAAATTTATTTGGGCCTACCGTAAGCCACGTGCTGCAGCACATATTTTGACCAGGGATAAAAAACTAGGGTGATTGGGCATACCAGATATATATGGCTATTACACTTCTACTCTAGTTGCGCTCTTTCAACCAGGATGGATGGCTAATCTCACAAGACATTGGGTGCATATAGAATCCTCTTATGTATATCCTGCCAACCTAAAAGCCCTCATGTTTCTGGACTTCTGGAACATAGCCACGCCATCACACATATCCCCAATTACAAAAGCAGACTTAGGATGTTGGTCGCATATACAGGAGCATTCTACTCATCGCCTGTCTCTTCCGAATTCACAGATACCTATAGAGGTACTAGAATTGGCCATTCCACATTTAAATTTAAATATTTGGAAATTAAGGAACCTTACCCTAATGACTCATTTATACTCTAAAAACCAGCTGAACTCCTTTGAAAATTTGAGGCTCACATATTCTCTTCCCAGAAGTGACTTTTATAAATACTTACAGGTTAGACACTTTATAGCAACCTTAAAAAATCTTCATCCAATATGCAATATGAAACTTTTTAACTTAGTAGAAAAACCTACTAAGATACTAAAGGGCATATACGACACACTATTAGGACACGCTGATTTTTGCAAAACCCACAACATCTTGACATGGGAGCGGATGTTAGGAAAATCATTTGGGGAGGAAGAATGGAGGAAGGCATACAAACAGATTCATAGTTCCTTGCAATGTAGCTCACATTTAGAAGCAGCTCTTAAAACCCACCTACAATGGTACTATACCCCGGACAAATTACATAAAATGTTTCCAACGGTGGCAGAAGCATGTTGGAGGGGCTGTGGCACCAAAGGCACGTTGATACATGTGTTATGGGAATGTCCGATTATATGCAGATACTGGAGAGAGGTATTCGCTCTATTGGAATCCCTGTTTGATATAAAAATTCCTATATCCCCTCAACTAGCTTTACTGTTCTTACACATGGAAGATATCCCCCCTAAATTCAGAACACTGACGTGCAAAATATTGGCGATGGCAAAATTAGTATTGACCAGACACTGGAAGAGCGTTGATACACCCACTCAGGCAGAACTCTCACTGTTAATAAATTCATCCTTTGCCTATGAAAGAATAATAGCCTATGGTAATTTGAGTTTTACTAAATTCTCCAATATCTGGGAATGCTGGTCAACTAACCCCCTATGTCATCACATATAGCCCCTACATCACTTCAAATCAAATTGATAAATAAACTATTTACACCATATTCATATAATGTCTTTTGAAGATATAAATTATGCTAGCGATGTTACGATGTTACTTTGTTGTTTTGTATACAAGTTTTACTGTTGTAAGGACATAAAGCAGTTATGATGACTAAGATGCTACCATATTCATTTGTGTTATTAATGAAATATGACATGTATATCTTGCATCTATTCTTTGTATGAAAAATTTAATAAAAATCATTGAACAGAAATAAAACAAATCTCATCCACACGCTGCGTAAATACTGAGTGGAAAAAAAAATGCTCAGAAATTGACCTGCGGTGCTGAGTTTTATTCCAAAACATGTCAATTGTATTTATGTAAACCCTGCTTATTTTTTTCGGGATTTGCCCATTGAATTCAATGGGGAGGTAAATCCTGCAACAAACAGCAGCTGTTACGTTTTCTGCAGCAGGCTCGCAGCGATCCCGCAACAAAAAATGCAACTCAAAAAAATATGTTCTACTTACCTAGGAGTCTGTGTTTCATCCTCCTGGGATGACGCTTTTTTTTTTTCATGTGACCGCCGCTGCAGCCAATCACAGACTGTAGTCGTGGTCACATGGATGAAATGTCATCCCAGGAGTCCGGCCTGGATGACGTCAGAGGGCCAGCCTCCTGGGATGAAGCTTTATTGCATGTGTCTGCCGCTGCAGCCAATCACAGGCTGCAGTGTTCTCCTGGGATGAGAGGTCCTCCCAGGAGCCCGGCCTGCTGGCAGGCTGGCTAAGTGCTGCAGTTTTTCGCAGCGGACATTCCAGGTGAAAAACTGCACCACAGTTCGGTGCATTTTTTCGTCCGGAATTACCGGCGGTGCACAGGGCGGATACACTGCATGCTTTTACGCAGCATATCCGTCCCGTGTGAAGTCTGCCTCATAGTCCTCCAAATAACCCCAATAAAGATAATCCTAATAGAAAATTTGCTGGAGGTTAATTTTCAAAGATTTCCTCATCTATAAACCTCAGTCATAATTAGTCATTTATATATTTTTTTCATATATGCCACAACATACACTTGCGTAATTCATTTATTTTAATAATTTATTACCAAAAATGTGCACACGGACTTGAAAGGTGATTATTTCTTTTTATCTAACTTGCGAGTACAAAGCAGCAATGAATATGACATTGATTGGATATTTTTTTTTATTAAGAAGCATAATTTTACGAAAATTACATTCTTACAATTTGGCATAGCAAAATGAAGTTAAAATAACTTAAATGCATTTTATGTCTAAAAATAAAGGTACTTCTTCTTCAAGTAATCAGGTAATGGTGGAAGTGTTATTCCGAAAAAAATTCTGCACTGGGAGATTCAATTTTATGTTTTGTATGGTAAAAGATCAATGCTTTAAAATGTTGGAATTGGTATACTCTGATAAACCAAACTGCATTGTATGGAGGAAGGCATTCAAATGAGTTCAGCATACTTGAAATGTCCCTTGGCATTTATTAAAAATCGTGGGAAAACATGCTGCAACCATATTGTAATGTTTAGGACCGTCATCAGAAATCAAAATTCCTATTATGTTCATCAACCTTCATAATGTATTCAATTGCGTACATTTGTAAAGAATTCTGTTATATTTCTTCTCAAGCACATTGAGTCACTTAGTTTGACATATAGGGGAATAATATAATTTGTTTGCAGTCTCTCAGACCCATACCATAAATGTCGTTGGTCCATAGGACAGGGGAATAGAATACTAACTGGGGCCTTTGCATAGAAGCTGATTTTGTGTATGGTCTAGCATGCCTAGCTTCAAAATTATATCAAAACTTTAAAAAAATGTACTTACATTTTTATTTCACTGTAATGATACATTGTATTGTTAGCTTGAGAACTGGGTCTTGCACAAACAATCATAAGCAAATACATAAGCTCAGAGATCCTTTCTTTAAGCTTTTACCGCATTTGCTAGGTGATCAAAGGTTTTGTGCTTTCAAGGATGCTCAATACCAATGTCTTGAGACCGTTTATGGCATCTCAGCTTAATTTATTCATTAAAGTAGAGAACAATGAAAATATTATAACTATTTGTTAGCCAGTAGAAATGAATATACACATAGGGGGAATTTACTAAAACTGGTGTTTTATAGGCCAGTCTTAAACTGAACTGCACCACATTACAATGTGCCAAATTTTTGTAACCTCTTGGTCGCCAAGAGGGTGTGTGGAGTGGGCTTACAGGCTGAGCCTGCTTCACACCTGGCAAGTGTCGAATGTATGTTACAGAAAACACCTCACTGCAATGGCAGTTTAACCACTTAGATGCCGAGGTCAATAGCATCTAAGTTATTAGATAGGGGGCGATTGTGGGGTGCTGATGGTTGTCATGGCAGCCTGGTGGCCTAATGAAGGCCCCCAGGTCTGCCAGAGGCAGGGCTTACCATGACCGGTTAAAATTACAATACACTGCAATGCATAAGAATTGCAGTGTATGGCACAAGCAATCAAAAGATTGCTTTCTCAAGTCCCTTAAGTAGACGAAAAAAAAGTAAAAACAAATAATTAAATAACTTTTTTTAATATGCATAAAAAACAAAAAATATTAAAAGTAAAAAGAAAACCCTTTTCTCACTTTCCATTAAAGTAATGTAATAATTTTTTTTAACATAATTGACATCGCCGCATTCGAAAAAGTCTGCACTTATTTATCCCACACGGTGAACTCAGTAAAAAAAAAGTGGAATAAATAGTAATCAAAAAGTTGCATATTCCCAAAAATGGTGCCAATAATATCTATAGCTCTATTTGCAAAAAATAAGCTCTCACACCTCAATCGACATAAAAAAAAAAGTTATGGCTCTCAGAATATGGGCAAAACATAAAAAAATATATCAATTTAGAATCTTCATAATTATATACAATAGACTCACAGAATAAAGATATAATTTACATAATTTAGATCATTTATAATGTGATTGATGTTGATCGGTTTGCATGGACAAGTGTAATATTTCTCTGTTCATATCCAGTATTTACTAGTCATTTTCTACCACAGGCACCGTGTTCAGTCCCCGTTTTTGTCTTCTGCTCCACTTTCTAAAAACTATGAAGGCTATGGAAGCATTTTGTAAAAACTATTTTTTTAAATTAAATCTAAGTTTTGTGTGTTTACAAACGTTTTTCCAATCGATTTAAATTTTTTTTATTTTTTTTTATACAGCTTCTTTGTTTCCTCTATACATAGAAGCTGTATCATTCACTATCAGCAGAACCCATCATGAACTGACGGCTCTTTCTGATCAACAACAAGTTGATGGGAAAAAACGAAAAAAGAATTGATATTTATTTTATAAAAGTCAGATAAAATATACATTTAATTTGAACAATTCTTACAAAGGTGCACATAGCCTTTAACAACTGATGCTCTGGAACACTTCACAAGTGCAATGGTTTTGCTTATTGTTGCCAACAGTGCTTCACTCACATACCTTGAATGTTCAAAATGTATGAGATTATATTGTTTCCCCATTATCTCTTGAACTAAACACTCCAGTATGTCTTCTGTCAAAACGACAAAACCCTTGCACAATGGAGACAAACGGAAACCATTTGCACCGGATCCGTCACCATTGAAATCAATGGTGATGCAAATGAATACTATTGTTTCAGTCAGGGTACTGTTCATGGGTTCCCCTGAAGGAAAGCTCAGACAGAACAACTGAATGGAGCCCTGACGCAGATTTGAACGAAGCTGTAGTTGTTAAATATTCTCGGCTTCACCATTTTATACCACCATAATCTGATATTTGCAATATCTGTTCAATAGCCAATTTGCACCACTGTGCTCATGTAATTTACAGATATTTCAATCGGTATGCGTTGCCAATGTCTATGAGTTGTGGCACAATGCAAGTACGTTATTTCATAGTTGCATAGTTAGTTGAAAAAACACACATGTCCATCAAGTTCAACCAAGGGATGGGAAAAGGGAAGGTATACATTTCTACACATAGGAGTTGATATTTATTTGTTCTAAGAAATTATCGAACCCTTTTTTAAAGCCATCTACTGTCCCTGCTGTGACCAGCTCCTGCGGTAGACTATTCCATAGATTCACAGTTCTCACAGTAAGGAAGGCTTGTGGCCTCTGCAGGCTGAACCTTTTTTACTCAAGACGGAGGGAGTGCCCCCTTGTTTTTTTAAGGGGGTTTTACATGGAACAGGATTTCACCATATTTTTTGTATGTGCCATTAATATACTTATATAAATTAATCATGCCCCCATTAGTTGTCTTTTTTCAAGGCTAAATAGGTTTAATTATTTTAATCTTTCCTCATAGCTTAGATTCTCCATGCCCCTTATTAGCTTTGTTGCTCTTCTTTGTATTTTTCCAACTCCAGGGCATCCTTTCTATGAACCTTGAGCCCAGAACTGGACTGCATATTCTAGATGAGGCCTCACTAATGCTTTGTAAAGTGGTAATATTACTGTAATGCTGGGGGTAGGGAAACAGACAAGTGAGCCCTAATCTACCCGCCACTCAGTCCCTGCCTACTAGGCGACGGGGTACAACTGGGCGACGGTCCCTACGCTCAATAAGTGCACAAGAGACAAACAAACAAGGGTACACAGGAGCTAAAGGGAAATGGGGCAGTTGCCCACGGAAACACCGTGAGCAACAAGAGTAGTGAACGAGCCGAGTCAAACCAGGAGTGTACGAGGTACCAAACGCAGAGCAGGAGAGTAGTGAACAAGCCGAGTCAAACCAGGAGTGTACGAGGTACCAAATGCAGAGAAGGAGAGTACTCAGTAAGCCAGGGTCAATATGAAGCAGGGACAAATAGTTAAAGAAGCTGCAGCAGGGCCAGGAAACCAACAGAGAAAGAATCACAAGCAAGGAGGAACAGGAAAGGCAGGTATAAATAGACAGAGGGTGGGAGCTAGCTCCGTCTGGCCAGGCTGCGATAGGCTCTCCCACTCCTAAGCCTGCCATCCTGAGTGGTGGAAGATGGAGTCAGTCTCACAGACATAGAAGCAGGTGCAGACTGATTACCTATGGGCGTTGATACAGAAGCTGTGCCTGGCAGATCCTTTACAGTACCCCCCCTTTTATGAGGGGCCACCGGACCCTTTCTAAGTGGACCTGGTTTATTGGCGAAACGAAGGTGGAACCTCCTGACCAATATCCCAGCGTGAACATCCCGGGCGGGTACCCACGTCCTCTCCTCAGGCCCGTATCCTCTCCAATGGACCAGGTACTGGAGGGAGCCTTGGACCATCCTGCTGTCCACAATCCTGGCCACCTCAAATTCTACCCCCTCAGTGGTGAGAACAGGGACCGGAGGTTTCCTCGAGGGAGCCAAGGACGGGGAGCAGCGTTTAAGGAGGGAGGCATGAAACACGTCGTGTACTCGAAAAGATGGGGGCAACTCCAGTCGGAAGGAGACAGGATTGAGGACTCCAATTACCTTGTACGGCCCTATAAACCGGGGAGCAAACTTCTTGGACGGGACTTTAAGGCGCAAATTTTTGGACGATAGCCACACCAGATACCCGACCATAAACAAGGGGTTAGCAGAACGTCTTCTATCTGACTGACTTTGTATGCTCTGGGACGCCTCTAGGTTCTTCTGAACAAGGGCCCAGACAGTGCACAGTTCCCGATGAATGACCTCTACCTCGGGATTGTTGGTACTACCAGGTGAAACGGAGGAGAACTGTGGATTAAACCCAAAATTACAGAAAAAGGGGGCGACCCCTGACGAGTTACTGACCCGGTTATTAAGGGAAAATTCGGCAAGAGGAATGAATGAGACCCAATCATATTGACAGTCAGAGATAAAACACCTTAAATATTGTTCTAGAGACTGATTAGTCCTCTCAGTTTGGCCATTAGTTTCAGGATGGAAGGCAGAGGAAAAGGACAGATCAATCTCCAACTTTTTACAGAAGGCTCTCCAAAACAATGAAACAAATTGTACCCCTCTGTCAGAAACAATATTGACAGGGACCCCATGGAGACGCAGGATGTGTTTGACAAACAAGGTAGCTAACGTCTTAGCATTGGGTAGTTTCTTGAGGGGCACAAAGTGGCACATCTTACTGAAGCGGTCTACTACAACCCACACCACCGACTTGCCTTGAGATGGAGGCAAATCGGTGATTAAATCCATGGAGATATGGGTCCAAGGTCTCTGGGGAATGGGCAAAGAACGTAGTAAGCCCGTTGATCGAGACCTGGGAGTCTTGGACCTAGCACGAACTTCACAAGCGGCGACGTAGGCCTTAACGTCTTTAGGCAACCCAGGCCACCAATAGTTTCTGGCAATGAGGTGCTTGGTACCCAGGATGCCTGGATGACCAGATAGTGCGGAGTCATGATTTTCCCTAAGTACCCTTAGCCGGAATTGCAGGGGAACAAACAGCTTGTTCTCAGGAAGGTTCCCGGGAGCTGAACCTTGATCAGCCGCAATTTCAGAGACTAAATCAGAATCAATAGAGGAAATCATTATACTTGGAGGCAAAATACAAGCAGGATCTTCCTCCGAAGGAGGGCTGGCCATGAAGCTACGCGACAGTGCATCAGCCTTAATATTTTTAGACCCAGCCCTATAGGTAACCAAAAAGTTGAATCTGGTAAAAAATAACGCCCATCGAGCTTGTCTCGGGTTTAGCCTCTGGGCAGATTCTAGGGAAACCAGATTCTTGTGGTCGGTAAGGACCGTTACCTGGTGCCTAGCCCCCTCCAGGAAGTGGCGCCACTCTTCAAATGCCCATTTAATGGCTAAGAGTTCGCGGTTGCCAATATCATAGTTACTCTCAGTGGGCGAAAACTTCCTGGAGAAGTAGGCACAGGGATGGAGATGGGTGAGGGACCTGGTACCCTGGGACAAGACAGCCCCCACTCCCACCTCGGATGCGTCAACCTCCACGATAAATGGCTCTATTTGGTTGGGCTGAACCAGCACCGGGGCCAAGATAGAGCACTTCTTAAGGACCTCAAAAGCCTGGACAGCCTCAGGAGGCCAATGGAGGAGATCAGCACCTTTGCGAGTAAGAGGCTTAGCGATGACCGAGAAGTTAGCAATAAATCTCCTGTAATAATTAGCGAACCCCAGGAAGCACTGTAACGCCTTCAGGGAGGCAGGTTGGACCCATTCCGCCACAGCCTGGACCTTGGCGGGGTCCATACGGAATTCATGTGGAGTGAGGATTTGACCCAAAAATGGTATCTCCTGCACCCCAAACACACGTTTTTTGGTCTTCGCAAACAGTTTGTTTTCCCGAAGGACCTGGAGAACCTTCCTGACATGCTCAATGTGGGAGGACCAGTCCTTGAAAAACACAAGTATGTCATCAAGGTACACTACAAGAAATACCCCCAGGTAGTCTATTAAAATCTCATTTATGAAATTCTGGAAGACCGCGGGAGCATTACACAACCCAAAGGGCATGACGAGGTATTCGAAATGACCTTCGGGCGTGTTAAATGCAGTCTTCCACTCATCCCCCTCTTTGATGCGGATAAGGTTATAAGCCCCCCGTAGATCAAACTTAGAGAACCATTGGGCCCCCTGAACCTGATTAAAGAGATCAGGAATCAAAGGAAGGGGATACTGGTTCCTCACAGTGACCTTATTCAAGTTTCGGTAGTCAATGCATGGCCTAAGACCACCATCCTTCTTCCCTACGAAGAAGAAGCCAGCACCTACCGGAGAAGTAGAGGGCGAATGTAACCCTTGGCCAGGCATTCCTGGATATACTCTCTCATGGCTTCACGTTCGGGACAAGAGAGATTAAATATCCTACCCTTAGGGAGCCTAGCTCCTGGTACCAAATTGATTGCGCAATCGTATTCTCTATGAGGAGGTAACACTTCGGAGGCCTCCTTAGAGAAAACATCAGCGAAGTCCTGAACAAACTCAGGTAGCGTGTTCACTTCCTCAGGGGGAGAAATAGAATTAACAGAAAAACATGACGTCAAGCATTTATTACCCCATTTGGTAAGATCCCCAGTATTCCAGTCAAACGTGGGATTATGCAACTGCAACCAGGGAAGGCCTAAAACCAAATCGGACGATAATCCCTGCATCAACAGTACAGAGCACTGCTCCAAATGCATGGAGCCAACAAGGAGTTCAAAAACAGGGGTATGCTGTGTAAAATAACCATTAGCAAGAGGAGTGGAGTCGATACCCACTACCGGGACAGGTTTAGGCAAATCAATCGAAGGCATAGCTATAGACATAGCAAATTCCACAGACATAATATTAGCAGAAGACCCTGAATCCACGAAGGCACTGCCGGAAGCAGACCTACCACCAAAAGAGACCTGAAAGGGAAGCAAGATTTTATTAGGTTTCATATTTACGGGAAATACCCGTGCGCCCAAGTGACCTCCCCGATGATCACTTAGGCGCGGACGTTTTCCGGCTGCTTTTTCTTATGCCTGGGACAGTTGTTCACTTGATGCTTGTCATCCCCACAGTAGAAGCAGAGACCATTCTTCCTGCGGAACTCTCTACGTTGTTGGGGGGACATGGAGGCCCAGAGTTGCATAGGTACCTCCGAGTCTTCTGTGGAAGAACGAAGCAACGGAACCTCGTCAGGCATCATGGGGGAGTCAGAGGAGAAAACACCAAGACGTTCAAGTCGTCGTTCCCTGAGACGTCGGTCAAGTCGTACTGCTAAAGCCATAACCTGGTCTTGGGAGTCAGAAGAGGGGTAGCTAACTAGCAGGTCTTTCAGGGCGTTCGACAGGCCCAACCTAAACTGGCACCTTAAGGCAGGGTCATTCCACCGAGAAGCTACGCACCACTTCCTAAAGTCAGAACAATACTCCTCAACAGGTCTCTTACCCTGACGTAAGGTCACCAGCTGACTCTCGGCAAAGGCAGTCTTGTCAGTCTCGTCATAAATGAGTCAGAGAGCAGAAAAGACAAGATCAACGGAGGAAAGTTCAGGGGCGTCAGGAGCCAGGGACAAGGGCCATTCTTGGGGCCATTCTTGGGGCCCCTCCAGGAGCCGGGACATAATTATACCCACCCGCTGGCTCTCAGAACCTGAGGAGTGGGGCTTTAAGCGAAAATAGAGCCTACAACTCTCCCGAAAGGAGAGAAAAGTCTTCCGGTCCCCTGAGAACCGGTCAGGCAACTTGAGGTGCGGTTCAAGAGGTGAGGTGAGGGGCACTACCCTGGTAGCATCAGGCTGGTTGACCCTCTGAGCCAGGGTCTGGACCTGTAGGGAGAGACCCTGCATTTGCTGAGCCAGGGTCTCAAGGGGGTCCATAGTAGTGTCAGGGACCAGGGTAGACTAGGTATATGGGCTTGTGATTATGTAATGATGGGGGTAGGGAAACAGACAAGTGAGCCCTAATCTACCCACCACTCAGTCCCTGCCTACTTGCAACGACCCGCCCTAGGCGACGGGGTACAACTGGGCGACGGTCCCTACGCTCAATAAGTGCACGGCAGACAAACAAACAAGGGTACACAGGAGCTAAGGGAAATGGGGCAGTTGCCCTCGGAAACACCGTGAGCAACAAGAGTAGTGAACGAGCCGAGTCAAACCAGGAGTGTACGAGGTACCAAACGCAGAGCAGGAGAGTAGTGAACAAGCCGAGTCAAACCAGGAGTGTACGAGGTACCAAACGCAGAGCAGGAGAGTAGTCAGTAAGCTAGGGTCAATATGAAGCAGGGACAAATAGTTCAAGAAGCTGCAGCAGGGCCAGGAAACCAACAGAGAAGAATCACAAGCAAGGAGGAACAGGAAAGGCAGGTATAAATAGACAGAGTGCGGGAGCTAGCTCCGTCTGGCCAGGCTGTGATAGGCTCTCCCACTCCTAAGCCTGCCATCCTGAGTGGTGGAAGATGGAGTCAGTCTCACAGACATAGAAGCAGGTGCAGACTGATTACCTATGGGCGTTGATACAGAATCTGTGCCTGGCAGATCCTTTACAGTACCCCCCCTTTTATGAGGGGCCACCGGACCCTTTCTAAGTGGACCTGGTTTATTGGGGAAGCGAAGGTGGAACCTCCTGACCAATATCCCAGCGTGAACATCCCGGGCGGGTACCCAAGTCCTCTCCTCAGGCCCGTATCCCCTCCTAAGCCTGCTGTCCTGAGTGGTGGAAGATGGAGTCAGTCTCACAGACATAGAAGCAGGTGCAGACTGATTACCTATGGGCGTTGATACAGAAGCTGTGCCTGGCAGATCCTTTACAATTACATCCCTGTCCCGTGAGTACATGCCTCTATTAATAAACAACAATATCTTGCTGGCCTTTGAAGCAGCTGATTGACATTGCATGCTGTTATTTAGTTTATGATTTACAAGTACACCCAGATCCTGCTCAACAAGTGAATCCCCCAGTTTAGCTCCCCCTAGGACATATGATGCATGCAGATTGTTGGTACCCAGATGCATAACTTTACTTTACATTTATCTACATTAAACTTCATTTGCCAACTGGATGCCCAAACACTTAGTTTGTTTAAATCCGCTTGCAATTTACGAACATCTTCCATAGACTGAATATATTACATAGCTTGGAGTCATCTGCAAAAATAGAAATAGTGCTATTAATCCCATCCTCTGTATCAATAATAAATAAGTTGAATAATAGTGGTCCCAGCACTGAACGATGGGGTACACCACTTATAACCGGGGACCATTCAGAGTAGGAATCATTGACCACAACTCTCTGGATACGGTGCTTGAGCCAATTCTCAATCCAATTACAAACTATATTTTCTAAACCTATAGTCTTTCATTTACCCATTAGACGTCTACGAGGGACAGTGTCAAATGCCTTTGCAAAGTCCAAAAACGCTACATCCACAGCGGCCCGTCTATCTAGGCTTCTGCTCACCTCTTCATAAAAACAGATCAGGTTAGTTTGACAACTTCTGTCCTTAGTAAAACCATGCTGGCTGTCACTTGTAACACTATTTTTTGTCACATAATCCTGTATATAGACCCTCATAAGCCGCTCAAACATTTTCCCCACGATGGATGTTAAGCTTACTGGTTTATAATTACCCAGCGAAGACCTAGAGCTCTTTTTGAAAATAGGCACCACATTTGCCCTGCGCCAGTCCCTTGGCACTAATCCAGTCACTAGAGAATCTCTGAATATTATGAAAAGGGGGACAGAAATAAATGAACTAAGCTCTTTAAGAATTCTAGGGTGTAACCCATCTGGTCCCAGGGCCTTGTGTACATTTATTTTATTTTATATAGTTTGGACCATATCTACATTCATCCAATTCAGTATATCAACTTATATACTAACAGCACTGGCAGCTACATCAGCCGCTCTTTCTTCTGTTGTATATACAGAGCTAAAGAACCCATTTAGTAACTCTGCCTTCTCTTGATCCCCTGTGACCAACTCCCCATTACCACAATCTAGGGGTCCTACATGTTCAGACCTTGGCTTTATTTGCATTTATATACTTGAAGAATTTTTGGGGATTTGTTTTACTATCCTTGGCCACCTGCCTTTCATTTTGTATTTTTGCTAATTTTATTAAATTTTTACAGATTTTATTACGCTGTTTATAATTTAAAAAGGTTACAGATGTACTCTCATATTTGTATTTTTTAAATGCCCTTTTTTGTGTCATGTATTGCCCTTTTTACAGAAGGTGTAAGCCATGTGGGGTTTAATTTTAGTCGTTTATACTTGTTACCTATAGGAATAGTTTTTGCACTATAATTACCCAAAATAGATTTGAAAATCTCCCATTTATCATTTGTCCCATTATTTAACATTAGTTCTTGCCAGTCTATATCCTGAATTGCAGCCCTCATCCTGGGGAAATTGGCCTTCTTAAAATTAAATGTTTTTGCCCTCCCAGCCTGTGTTTGTTTTTTACAGTATAGGTAAAATATAACTATATTATGATCACTGTTACCGAGGTTTTCACAAACATCGACATTCCCAACAAGCTCTGCATTATTAGAAATGACCAGATACAACAGAGCTTCACCTCTAGTCGGGTCTTCCACAAACTGGCCCATAACATTTTCCTGCAACAGGTTGAGGAAATGTCTCCCCTTTGCAGTTGAAGCCGAACCATGACACAAATTAATATCCCGGTAATTAAAATCTCCCATTATCACTACAGTACCCGCCTGTGCAGCCCGCTCCATCTGTTTATATAGCTGACCTTCCATCTCCTCACTTATATTGGGGGGTCTATAGATTACACCAAAAGTATTTTTTTCAGTGTTTACCTCCCTTTGTAATTCCACCCACAAGGTTTCAACCTCCTCACAATCTTCACCCACTATTGTCTCTTTCACACTCGCCTTTATATCACTTCTCACATACAGACATACACCACCACCTTTCCTATTTGTCCTGTCTTTCCGAAAAAGTGTAAAACCCTGTAGATTTACAGCCCAGTCGTGTGAAGAGTCTAGCCATGTTTCAGCAACAACAACTATATCTATATTTTCTTCCAGTTTCAAGTCCTCCAGAAAACAAATGCCACTGTGTACTTTTGCAAACACTTTCTAAATCTAATACAATATGGTGACATAACAAATAATTATCTATTAAGTATTAAAGAGATACTACAATTAAGGGTATTTGGACTTATGCAACTATTTTTATTTATCGAATGCATATAAATAAAAAACAAAACAACTTTGTAAATAGTCTTGAGTAGACAAAACAAATCTACCATTTTGTGTCTATAGCTCACAATGGCATAGTATATGTGATTTCGCAGCTATATAGTGTATTGAGTGACGCTGAGGATAATTATGTCTTTCTCACATATCATACTTACAGGCCATAAGGGGTTAACCTTTGGTTAAGCTAACTTAGCTCAACCACCAACTGATGTTACCCGTAGAGAGAGCATAACGTATGTCATAAGTTAAATATGTTTGTCACCTTAAAAGATCATGTATGTCTTAGTGATGACACTATACCATCTTTATGCGAGAAAACATCTATAAATATTGGGGAAGATTTCAAATTCAAAATGCGCAAGAATTCTGGTGTACATGCTGCATACCACATTTATAAAGTGGTTTAGACACCTTTTTTTTACATGCTTGGCAAGCAAGCGTGGCTTAGCAGAAATTGGATGTGGTCTTGCAGAAAGGAGGCACGACAAAAAAAACCTAGAAAAACCTAAACCAACTAATAGGTGATATAAGGAAGAGAAAAATTTCTAACATGTCTAGCAAGACGCACCAAATTTATCATACAGCATGCAACTTGCACGTATTCTGACTGCCTCATCTGTTTACACTGTCTAAAACGTAGACAGTATTAGTTAATCTGCCCCATTGTGTTCGGAGTCATATCTGGTAAAGCTTAAAGAGGCTCTGTCACCAGATTTTGCAGCCCCTATCTGCTATTGCAGCAGATAGGCGCTGCAATGTAGATTACAGTAACGTTTTTATTTTTAAAAAACGAGCATTTTTGGCCAAGTTATGACCATTTTTGTAGTTATGCAAATGAGGCTTGCAAAAGTCCAATTGGGTGTGTTTAAAAGTAAAAGTCCAAGTGGGTGTGTATTATGTGCGTACATCAGGGCGTTTTTAATACTTTTACTAGCTGGGCGTTCTGATGAGAAGTATCATCCACTTCTCTTCAGAACGCCCAGCTTCTGGCAGTGCAGACACAGCCGTGTTCTCGAGAGATCACGCTGTGTCGTCACTCACAGGTCCTGCATCGTGTCAGACGAGCGGGGACACATCGGCACCAGAGGCTACAGTTGATTCTGCAGCAGCATCGGCGTTTGCAGGTAAGTCGATGTAGCTACTTACCTGCTAACGCCGATGCTGCTGCAGAATCAACTGAAGCCTCTGGTGCCGATGTGTCCGACACGATGCAGGACCTGTGAGTGACGTCACAGATCTGCACTGCCAGAAGCTGGGCGTTCTGAAGAGAAGTGGATGATACTTCTCGTCAGAAAGCCCAGCTAGTAAAAGTAGTAAAAACGCCCCGATGTACGCACATAATACACGCCCAGTTGTACTTTTACTTTTCAACACACCCACTTGGACTTTTGCAAGCCTCATTTGCATAAATACAAAAATGGCCATAACTTGGCCAAAAATGCTTGTTTTTTTAAAAATAAAAACGTTACTGTAATCTACATTGCAGCGCCTATCTGCTGCAATAGCAGATAGGGGTTGCAAAATCTGGTGACAGAGCCTCTTTAAGTCAAAGGTGCTATGGTGTAACGGACTGGCCATTAGGTACCCACAAGTACCCAATGGGCAACAGTCTGTTGACCACAGCGGGCGTTGAAGAACCCAATGCAATGCTCTACCACTGTTTGTATATTGACCTGAAACCTTCCAGGATTTTTTGCATTAATAAACCTCTTTTACCATTTTAATTGTGTGTGTCCTTTAACTTGTGCAATTCCTGTAGCCTGTCCCATTACAAACTCCAATGCAGATCTATGTGCCTCCATGGATATAGACTACAAGACTCCTACAAGTAATGGGAGGGGCGGAATGTAAAAAGCACCAGGATGTCTAGTTCCTGGATGGTGGGGTGTGATGATAAGACTTAACAATGGCATGGGGCCACTTTTTGATCTTCTCCGCTCCATGTACACAACATGAGTATGATAATGATGGTGACCTTATTTTATCATGATGTTTACATTCTAATTGATAATTATCTAGAAAGTATCATTAGGCAGACCAATATGTAATGAACGGTATATAGCACAGTGCAGTTAAATAATCTACTGTAGTTATGCAGTTTCTATTATTTTGATGCTAAAGCAATAGATATGTTGTAATGGTTGAATTGTTTTTTCATTTATATTTTAAATATAAACCTAGAATTGTATTATTATTTATTATTATTGCCACTTACAGTATATATGTAACAAATCATTATGATTCAATGTCAGTACATTCTTGCCTAGCCGCTTATGATATTACGAGCATGTTGCATAATTTTTCGGAAATGTTCTGAATCCAACGGGCCAAATACTGATGAGTCTTGGCTATAAAAGATAGTGTAAATAATAAAATTCTGGTCTTTATGAATGAGCCCTAGTATGTTAATTGTCGACCTGTTAGCTTCATTATCTTGCAATGTATAGAACTACTAGTCCTCACAGTACTTTCGTTAAGATGGTTCTTATTGAAACACTATTATTAGTCCAACATCTGATGAATAAAATCCTTTCATTTTTCAGAAAAAATCAAATTTAATAAATTCCTCTTCCCTCTGATAGAACACTATGTATTCGATTACAAACGACTTTTTAAAGATTGAATTAGTTGCATTTTGTTAGGAAAACAAATTCCAGGGTTCTCTTTGTTATTTGTAGTTTTTCTTTTATATTTGTAGAAATGTTATTTAGTGTCAAGATATTTTTATACTTGTTTTTATTACCATGATCTTTTAGCAATTTTAATTAATGTAGCAATTTCAATGTCAATTTTTCACAAAGGTGAAATATTAAGGGATGAAAATTTTAGTTGAGGAATGTGGTGCCTGCATTGTGCGGATTATTATAGTATGTTTGTGAAGTACAAGGTCAAAGAAGGCACAAAAGCAACATTCCAAACATGTGTTTGGGAAATAAAAGCCTTGTAAAGCATCAGCAAGACGCATTACTGCCGTCATTATGGAAGAGATGTGTATTGATTTTCGATCTTTGCTGCTTTAAGAAATAAATCACTTGTTTTTCTATATCATAATATTGCAATGTTGCATTTCAAACTCATTGGAAGTTCTGTTCATTATTTCACAGCATACATTAGACCTTTAAAATATGCTATTTCTGGGCTAATATATAGAAATACATCTTATCGCAGCAAACTTAAAGGGGTTGTCTTCATGAAATTGAAACCGGGTCAGCTACTCTTCGAAGGTCAGGATTAATAAAGCCCCGCAATTAGTTGTTACTGACACCCTCGCATGGTATACATTTCCCTTACAGTGGCCAAGAGCATTTTATGCTGACCAATCAAAATAATGGTCATCCATGTAATATATAGATAAAGTGAGGTCCAGGGTAGGGTCTATATGATTTAATAGGCATAATTGGGTTTGCATTATTTATTAGAAAAGTCTATTGCAATTTCATGTTATCAAAAATAGTTCTAAAGCCATAATTAACCCCTTAACGCACCATGACGTAACTGTACGTCATGGTGAAAAGTAAGTTCGCGCACCTTGACGTACAGTTACGGCAGTGCTTTGACAGTTAACCGCCGCGCGGCGCTACACCGCAGCGGCGGTTAACTGTGCAGGGTGTCAGCCCTGCTCTCCCCGTTGCCGATCAGCGGCCTGTCGCCGCTGATATCGGCAGTTAACCCCTTAATTGCGGCGCTCGATTTTGAACGCCACAATTAAGGTCTTTAGCGCCGATCGGCAGCCCCCATGTGAAATCACGGGGGCTGGCGATGGTACCCATGGCAACCGGACGCCAGACAATGGCTTCAGGGTTGCCATGTACAGAAGCCTATGAGGACCACCCCGAGGGTGGTCGTCGTAGGCTTCCTGTCAGTGTGACTGTCACGTCACAATGACAGTTGAAATGCATTACACTACGTGTGTAGTGTAATGTATTCCAGCAGCGATCAGAGCTGCAAGTCTAAGTGTCCCCTAGTGGGACAAGTGAAAAAAGTAAAAAAAAGAATAAAAATGTTTTAAAAAAAGTGTAAAAATAAAAGTTATAAGTGATATAAACAAGAACTGCTTTTTTTCCTATAATAAGTCTTTCATTATAGGAAAAAAAATGAACACGTAAAAAAAATGTACACATATTTGGTATCACCGCGTTCGTAACGACCCCAACTATAAAACTATAATATTATTTTTCCCGCACAGTGAACCACGCAAAAAAAAAAAACGAAAAACAATGCCAGAATCACTATTTTTTGGTCACCACCCCTCACAAAATATGTAATAAAAAGTGATCAAAAAGTCGCATGTACGCCAAAATAGTACCCATACAAACTACAACCTGTCCCGCAAAAAACAAGCCATTACACAGCTTTTTTGACTGAAAAATAAAAAAGTTATGGCTCTCAGAATACGGTGACACAGAAAATACATTTATTTTCTAAATAAGTTATTTTATTGCTCAAACGCTGCAAAACATAAAAAACCCTATATACATATGGTATCGCCGTAATCGTACCGACCCGCAGAATAAAGTATAATAGTCATTTATAGCCCAGGGTAAACGCCGTCAAAAATAAATAAAAATCATTGTCAGAATTGATGGTTTTTGGTCACCTGGCTTGCCGAAAAATTGAATAAAAAGTGATCAACAAAATCGCATGTACCCCAAAATGGTACCAATGAAAATTACAGATTGTCCCGCAACAAATAAGCCCTCACACGGCTCCGGTGGTGAAAAAATAAAAAAAGTTCCGGCTCCCAGATTATGGCGATGCTAAATGTACAGAGTGTTCCAAAAGTGGATAAGATCGGGCACCATTTATCAGTGCGACACTGGCCACATATCTGTGGGTTATTATTTATTTACAACCATTATTATACCCTCTTATTATGCCCCTGATGTACTTTGCCCAGCCTACATGTGCCCCAACATTATAAACTGAAATACCAGCAAAACGCCAGAGCTACTACCAAGCAAAATATGCGCTCCAAAAGCCAAATGTCGTCCCTCCCTTCTGAGCCCTACAGCGTGCCCAAACAGCCGTTTATGTCCACCGATATGGCATCGTACCAAAAAATGGTACCAATAAAAACGACAGCTCGTCCCGCAAAAAATAAGCCCCCACACCGCTCTATTGACAGAAAAATAAAAAAGTAGTGGCTCTTGGAAAGCGGGGAGGAAAAACTAAAAAGCAAAACATGAATCAGTTCGTAAAGGGTTAAATACTTTCTAATGAAAAAACATTTATGACCACATGTGGGGTATTGCCGTACTCGGGAGAAATTGCTTTACAAACGTTGGGGTGCATTTTCTCGTTTATCCTTTGTGAAATTGAAAAAATTCAACATTTTAGTGGAAATAATGTTGATATTAATTTTCACGGCCTAATTCTAATAAATTCTGCAAAAGACGTGTGGGGCCTAAATGCTCACTATACCCCTAGATAGATTCCTTAAGTGGTGTAGTTTCCCAAATGGGGTTACTTTTGGGGGGCTTCCACTGTTTCGGTCTCTCAGGGGCTTTGCAAATTCGACATGACACCCAAAAACATTCCAGCTAAATTTGAGCTCCAAAAGCCAAATAGCGCTCCTTCCCTTCTAAGCCCCGGTGTGGGTCCAAACAGTAGTTTATTACCACATATGGGGTATTTACGTAATCAGGAGAAATTGTTTTACAAATGTTGGGGCGCTTTTTCTCCTTTATTCCTTGTAAAAATTAAAAATGGCTACCTTTTTTCAGAAAAAAAGTAGATTTTCATCTTCACATACTAATTCAAATAAATTTAGCAAAAAAACTGTGGGCTCAAAATGCTAACTATACCCATAGATAAATTCCTTGAGGGGTATAGTTTCCAAAATGGGGTCACTATTGGGGGGTTTCCACGGTTTTCTTCCCTCCAGTGCATTGCAAACGCGACACGGCACTGAAAACTATTCCAGCAAAATCAGAAATCCAAAATCCAAATGGTGCTCCTTCTCTTCTGAGGCCTGCTGTGGGTCCAAACAGCAATTTATTACCACATATGGGGTATTGCTATAATCGGAAGACATTGCTTTACATATGTTGGGGTGTTTTTTCTACTTTATTCCTTGTAAAAATTTAAAATTTCCTAATTTTTTCACAAAAAAAGTAGATTTTCACCTTCACATACTAATTCAAATAAATTTAGCAAAAAAACTGTGGGTTCAAAATGCTAACTATACCCATAGATAAATTCCTTGAGGGGTATAGTTTCCAAAATGGGTTCACTTTTGGGGTGTTTCCACTGTTTTGGCAGCACAAGGCCTCCTCACACCTGACATGGTACCTAAAATATATTCTAATAAAATAGAGGCCCAAAATCCACTAGGTGCTCCTTTGCTTCTGAGGCCTGTGTTTCAGTCCATGACCGCGCTAGGGCCACATGTGGGGTATTTCTAAAAACTGCAGAATCTGGGCAATAAATATTGAGTTGCATTTCTTGGGTAAAACCTTCTGTGGTACAGAAAAAATTTATTACAAATTAATTTTTGAAGAAAAAAAATGAAATTTGTAAATTTCACCTCTACTTTGCTTTAATTCCTGTGAAACGCCTAAAGGGCTAAAATACTTTGTGAATGCTGTTTTGAATACTTTGATGGGTGCAGTTTTCAAAATGGGGTGATTTATGGTGACTTTCTAATATATAAGGCCCTCAAAGCCATTTCAGAACTGAACTGGTCCCTGAAAAAATAGCCTTTTGAAATTTTCTTGAAAATATGAGAAATTGCTGCTAAAGTTCTAAGCGTTGTAACGTCCTAGAAAAATAAAAGAATGTTCAAAAAATGACGCAAACATAAAGTAGACATATGGGAAATATAAACTAGTATGTATTTTGTGTGGTATTACTATCTGTTTTACAAGTAAATACATTAAAATTTAGAAAAATGCTAATTTTTGCTAATTTTCTCTAAATCTTGGCGTTTCTTACAAATAAATATTGAATTTAATGACAACATTTTTTCAGTATCATAAAGTACAACATGTCACGAGAAAACAATCCCAGAATCGCTTGGATAGGTGAAAGCATTCTGGAGTTATTACCACATAAAGTGACACATGTCAGATTTGCAAAAATGGGGCTGGTCCTGAAGGCCAAAACAGGCTTAGACACTAAGGGGTTAAATTGTCTTTTTGTTGTTATTATGCTTATTGTTCATTTTATTTATTTTTCCTGTCAATGAATAGTATAGCTATTAGAGTGTTTATCATTTATTTGCAGCTGATTATTTATTTTTGATTGTTTTAAATGAATAAGGTCTCATTGACACTAACATGTCCACAATAATATCTTTAAAATATCTATTTATTTTTTATTATCTGTCCATGGATCCCATTAATTTCAATGAGATTATAATTGATGATTCTTTTTTTTATTTGTTTGACCTGTTCTATTTATTAACATGTCAAATAACACAGCATGAGCATATATTTTAACCAGTTCAGGACCGGGCTATTTTGCGCCTTCAGGACCAGACACCGTTTAGCCATTTTTAGCACGTGTTAGTTAAAGTAAGTTTTTATTTGTTGGGCTAACGATGTGATTTTTGCGACGTTTTTTCCGTAGACAATGCAGGTTTCATTTTTTATCGTTTTTATACACACCTTTTTTGCTATTTTAGAATTTTTATTCATAAAGTTTGAAAATAATAGTAAAAAAATAAGCTTTTTTACGTTTCAGCTATTTTTTTTGGGGTAATAACATAGTTTTACCCTAAAATAGACCTTTTATTTGTGATAGTCATTGTCTACCGTAAATTTTAATATATTACATGTCTATATTAGGGTAATTGGGTCAGCGCTAGCGTTACAACAATGATTGGCGGGGGGAACGTTTTTTTTTGGGGTGGGTATTTTATGTGTATTTATTATTAAAAAAAAATTTTGCACTTTACTTTATTATTTTTTTATTACTATGGTCTGTGCCCCAAAGGTCAAAAAAGACCTTTGGGGAACTTTATATATTTTTTTTCTTTCTTTTACACCATGTTTTTCATGTTCCCAGTTACAAGGGAAATCAGCCCTCTCATAGTGACGATTGTCACTAATAGGGCTGTGCTGGGTCTAGTAAGACCCAGCAGCAGTCTGTCAGTAACGGGACCCGGCGATCATGTGACCAGTCACATGATCACCGGGAGGAATAGAGACAGCGCCGCTGCTGCTGTCTCTATTCCTATACACAGCGTTCATTGAGCGCTGTGTATAAAGACATCAGAGAAGACAGAAGCAGCGAAAGCTGCCTCTATCCTCTCCTCAGGGTCCCCAGCAGTCACTGACAGCCGGAGACCCAACATCCAGCTGCCGATCGCGCGGGCAGCAAGTTAAAACCCGAGCCGTAAAAAGTCTATGGCTCGGGTTTTAAGGACCCTGACCGCTGGCCGTAAAAATACAGCCAGCGGTCGGGAACCAGTTAATTTATTTTTATTACATTACCATCAATGGAGGGCTAGATAACAAAACATGTATTGCATCAGTTTAACATTCTCTTTTAAAAATCCCCCCAAAAATGTTTAATTTAACCATGACCTGTCACTAAGTTATATACGTTGAACTGGTTAACTGATCTGAATAGCGCTGTCTCCCTGATTTCAGCTTTTCTTTTTTTTTATTGCTCCCGCGTTCCAGAGATAGGACTCACTGTAGCAAGTTGCTATAGTTCGCCAACAGGGTGGAGCTAGCTTCCCTGCCTCTGATGCTGACCAATTAGCATGAGGCAGCTTGAGGGTAGTTCACGCCCTGTTGTCTAACTACAACAAATTAGCATAGAGGGAGACAACACAGCAGTGGGCCATATCTCTGGAATGGGAGGAGGGTCCAGGAAGAAAAATAAACAGGACTGGAATCGGGGAGACATCACAATTCAGGTTAGTAAACCAGTTCAACTTAAATGACCTAGTGACCGGTCCTCTTAAAACCAGCTAATTTTAAATTGGGCTAGATTATAACATTCATAACATCCAAAATAAAACCTTCCAAAAAATTCTACACTACAATACATATTTAAAATACAAAACACAATGGATCTTCTTTTTCAAAAGAGTTTTAGGAAAAAGCGTCTGTGTTGCTCATACAAACTGATCAGATAATTTCTTTCCATTTCTAATCTGCTAAGGAAATTGTGAACCTATGTGAAGTAGTAACCAATTGTCCCCTATTAGGGGAATTTGTTTTCAAATATGGCATCGGAATAAATGCTTTGCTCAACAACCCATCTCCAGTAATCTAGTAGCCATAAATTGTGATTTTATTGTTATTTCTGTCCTTTCTATGCTAATGATGAAGTCTTCTTTCCTCTAGTGGAAGCCTTCTTTTCATGGTTAAAGGCCTAGATATAAAAATGTAATTACACAGACTGTTTATTGACTGTTTATTGACATATATGATAATATCCCCCTAAACCGTCTTGTTCCAAACAAAATATTTCAAGTTTTATAATCCTTCTGGATACTGAAATAATCCCATTTCCTTAATTACCTTGGTCACCCTCCTCACCCTTCAGTTCAGCTTTGACCGTCTTATACACGTGTCCAAAACTGTATACAATATTCCATGTGGACTCTTACTAGTGATTTTTATTGAGGAAAATCGGCATCAATCCCTTGTCATCTGCATCTACTGTATTCCTCTTTTGATGCATCCCATTATCTTATTTGCTTTGGCAGCAGCTGCCTGACATAGGTTGCTAAAGTTAGGTGCTGTTCAAATCTGCATTGGAGCCTTTATTATGGGCCTCCGTCGCGGATCCATTAAAGTCAATGGGTTCCGTCAGATGCCGGCAGTGTTCATATTGTAAAGGAACCGTTGCTTCCAGCATTCCCTGGTTCTGCTCCTCTGACGGAACGCCCTGACGCAGATATGAATAGGGCCTTAACTGGCCATCAATATCCCTAAGTCCCTTTTAATGTGAGGTCTAATTCACACGACCGTGTACGGTCCATGATATACGGTCTGCATGTCGGCAGTATTTCCCGGACTTCCAGTTTTACTCAGTATTTTACTATTTAATATTTTATGGCAACATTTGTTAAATCATCCCAAGTGCGTAACAGTTATTTTTATCTACACTAACACAATTTTTAAAGAGCACTTTTCTTTTTTTTCATAAGGCTGGAAGAACTTTAATGTTTCTACATAATATGCTACATTATAAAATATATTTTTGCGAAAGGTCATATCGCATATTTTATCTAGAATAAAAGGATCATCACAGCATGTGTAGGAAGGAATAAATAAACTGGAAACCCGAGATCTGCACCAACCTATGCGGTAAGATCGAAATACATTGGGAAATAGTTAAATTCCTTCAAATAGAAGATGTCCAGATGGAATGCAGTACTGCAAAGCCATCCAGATAGTGTTGTGATTTTAAAGAGGCATGAACTCAAAAGATAGGGACTACATTTTACTGAATTACAAAGCATTAGTGCAGCTTCACCAAGCAGCCAAGTTCAGGGTATAGATTCACGCTGGAATTCACAGGAAGTTGATGTAAAGAAGGGCAATACAATTGATAATAGGCATGAGAAACCTCAGCAAAGAAAAACATTTAAATAATTACATTTATTTAAAGAATAATTTAAAAGAGCCATTTAAGGGGAATATGTTTCAAATGTACAAATATATGAATGGTCCATACCACAAGTTGATCACCTGGAAAGACGACTCTCATCTGGTGGAAAAAAAGGTTTAATCTCCAATTGCGAAAAGTCTTTATTAAAGAGGTAGTTCCATCAGTACAACCCCTATTCAAATGCCCTATTAGGGCATATAGACATCATAGACGGGGGGTCTCCTGCCCGAGCAGACCAGGTTCATTGCACGGACGTACATTAATTTAATTGGCCGGTAATGTATGTAATGCTATTTTTCCTCTGCAGCGATAATGTGTGACTGGCCCCAGCTTCTTTTTGAAAAGGGCTATCTTAGTGAGACAACCCCTATAATGTAAGAGCTGTAAAGTTATAGAATAGCCTATTGGTTTTAAAACACTTTAAGGCCCCATGCACACGACCGTGATTTGCGGCTCGGACGGCCGTGGTGTATCACCCGCGAGCCTCACGCAAATTGCGGTGCCGTGCACATGGCCGCGTGCATTAATTTCTATGAGCCTGGACCGCAAAACACGGCCGTAATAAGACATGTCCGTTCTTTTTGCGGTCCAGGCTCCTGGGCCATGCACGGACTGTGAAAAGCACGGTCGTGTGCATGGGCCCATTTAAATGAATAGGGCTGCAATTCACCCGCAGATTTGCAAGTGAATTGCGGCCACAAAAATACGTTTGTGTGCATGGGGCCTAAGAGAGGCTTTCTTAAAGCAAAACTAAATAAAAGGTTATGAAAATGTATAAAAACCATTTTACTACTCAATTTTACAGTCAACACCTTCAAAGTAGCAAGTTGTCATTCAGGATAGATGGATTTACAGCCATTTTTAACCATTTTTAAAGGAAGCTGGTAAGTTACTTTTGCCAAAACTTCCATCCCACTTTTGCATAGAATGCATTTAGTCCCCGTCCCACCAGATAGAGGGTTGCCAACCAGATTTTTTTTCAGGACTATTTGTCCAAAAGTAATGGACAGCCAACATTTTTTACGGATAAATTGGAAATCATAACGCATCATAAAGATGATAACCAATATGTAACTATAGCTTGGAATATTGATAAGAACACATTATCAGCATGTACTGTGACCTCTAAAATGATGATAATTACAATCTCAGTAATCATGGACACGTCCGTTTTTCTTATGGACACTGTATACTGATTGAAAGCAATGAACTCCTCACGTGTAGGCTGCATCAGTATAAATATTCCTCATTATCTGTATATATAAATACTCTCTACAATAAACAGAGGAGCCTGTTCACTACATACATTGTACAGAGGCTCAGCATCAATTAACATTATACATATTATTTGAAAAAAAGGTTCACTGATTTCCAACACCAGTAAGGGAGTTCAAAACTATGCAAGTTTTTGGGAGTCTTCTATCTTTATGGACTGTCCAGAAAATTAGACGGTTGGCAACCCTGTCCAAATAGCACCACCTAGTTTCCTCCTCCTCCCATTTTTTGTCTTAGGTGTTATATCGAAATAATATCACAACCCCATCTATGGTGGACGTGCCCTATTGTTGACAACTTTTGGTACAAAGTATCAGCGCCAATATTTAGAGTCTTAGAAATTAGCTTACCTAAATTAGTCTCAGCTCTTCAAGGGTAAACCAAATCAACCCCCCCTAGAAAAACAATAAACATTAACAACATTCTGAACCAAGCATATAAATTGTCCAAGTTTGTATGTATACAGTAGCGGTAGGATTTTATATGGCTTGGAATCCTGAAGCCTATCTTTCAAGGAGGTTAGAGACAGATTCTCCAAAATGATGTTTAATGAAAAATGTATGCCACTAAATCTTAAACCATCCACCAATTGCTGGTGAGCAAATGGCCATAGACAACTTATCTAGGCTCCCCAAGTCTGAAACATGTAATGGTCACTTTTTTTATGCTCCAACTGGATGTATATCCACAGGGTAACAAGCATATCAAGTCTCCCTTAGTGTGGTTACTGGAATTGTTTGGAATCTAAGAGTGCTGATATTTGTTGTGCCACATGAAACACATTAGCTGTGTAAAGATTTTAGATCAGCAAATTGTTCCAAGTAGAAAACAATATTGTAATAATTATTGTATAGTCTGTGGGAGTCTTACACTTGATAACTAGCTGAGCTCTTAAGTCCCTTTACACGCGAAACACACTATATATAGGAAGGTTGTGCCATGTGTAACATGATGTGACACAACAATGCTGCCTCTCTATGCAGTTTCACAATTTGCCAATGGCAAATGCAGCAAACATCCAGACTTCGCCACAAATGCTAAAAATTTCAAAACCTGTCACTTATCTCTACTATAATTGTATCTCCCTTTTAAAGTATAATTATGTTCAAATCGAAATAAAAAAAAAACAAAAAAAAACAGGATAGACAAACATGATGTAAATGGTGGCTCAGTAGTTAGCAATCTTGCATTGCAGCACTGGGATCATGGGTTTAAATCTGACCCATGACAACATCTGCATGGATTTTGTATATTCTCCATGTGTTTGTGTGGGTTTCCTTTGGGTATTTCAGTTTCCTTCCGCACTCTAAAAGCATGCTAATAGGTGAATTGTCTCCCTATGAAATTGACTTTTATGTTTATGTTTGAGATAGGGTATTTTGATTGAGAGCCGTATGGTGGACCGGTAGAAAGAAACGCAAGGGCACCACAATAAATAAATACGACTAGGGCAAGATGCTCTGAATCCCCTAAAAAAAACACATACGATATGTTATAAAAGATATAACATAAAGAAAAAGGATGGGACGTTATTGAGATCCATCAAAATTAAATCACAAAGAATAAGCATGTTTATTGAAAAAGACACTGCCACAATTAAAAACAAGCAAATCTATCATGATGCTATAGACTACTCCCATACATATAAAGGTCCAAACTCCACAACAATCTTATCAGGGCTAAAAATGTACTGTAGCAATAAACTCTACTAACAATATGACAATATGATAATGCATATTTGTTCTCTACCAATTCAACTAGTATTACTCTGAACTTGCTTTAGAGTTGCAGTTGATTGTTTCTCTTGCAGATTTGTAAATTTATCAACATGTTTACTGATTTTGAGGTGACTGTTGATCTGTTTGACCTTGTTTTATCCTTCATAATGCCAGTTTCTTTAAGGCTATGTTCACATGGGGTATTTTGCCGAGTTTTTTGACGCGGAAACCGCATCGCAAAACTCGGCAAAAACGGCCCGAGAACGCCTCCCATTGATTTCAATGGGAGGCGTCGGCGTCTTTTTCCCGCGAGCAGTAAAACTGCCTCGCGGGAAAAAGAAGCGACATGCCCTATCTTCGGGCGCTTCCGCCTCTGACCTCCCATTGACTTCAATGGGAGGCAGAGAAAGCGTATTTTGCGCTGTTTTATGCCCGCGGCGCTCAATGGCCGCGGGCGAAAAACGGCACGAAAATCGCCGCGAAAATCGGTGTGCAGGGAGAGGAAAATCTGCCTCAAAGTTCCAAACGGAATTTTGAGGCAGATATTCCTCCCCCAAAATACTCAGTGTGAACATAGCCTAAATGTAATGATGGCCTTGGGCACAGCAATTACAATTACTGGCAAAGCTTTAAAGGATGACCTTAATTAGTTATTAGCTCTCTTTTTCTTTGAATAAATGGTTACATTCTATCATGTGTGTGTGCTGTCACAAAAAATAATAGACAAACAGATAGATGTGCAGAGCACAAAAGAGTCCCCAATTTCCCAGCTGCTATAGAATTGTTGTATTGATTAAAATATAACTTTTATTGTTTAAATTAGAAACAAGTTGCAGCAGATAAGGTAAATAGTTGTACAATAGTTGGTTAGATTAAAATTGCTTCAGAGCTGGTTAGTCTAACGTTGGAGATCAAATGTGTATTTAGATCTCAGTGTGTCAGGCTGGACGGCAGCTGCAGACTGCTCGGGCAGCCTCTAATATGACACAGTAGTGGAGTTCATTTGTTAGACCAGCAATGATTTAAAAAAAGCGCTAGCCCCCCGACATGTTTCACTGCTTCAGCAGCGTCCTCAGGGGATAATTTCAGGGCTATTACTCGCGCTTGTGATTTCCTCTTCCTTATATGGTGGGGAGACACACCTATCATGGTGTGTCATCTCCCTGGGGCAAGCAATAGAAATTGTGAACCGGGACGAGCCTTCTCTATGTTTATCTGACACAGAGATCAACCTATCGTATGTGGGGGCCGTTATTCCGGACGCATGGCATACTTGGCGCATGCGTACTACAGTAGAATCAGGTGATAGAATTTGTAGCTGTCAGAAGATCGTTATCATCATCGGACATGATGGTAATGTCCGAGGCTGATCGATGTATTATGTATACAGGTGCATTCTGTGTTGCCGGCTAGATATTAGTTTCTTATCATGCAGTGGAGGTATATAATGAAATAAGTAATCGGTTCCGTAGATATATATGTCTGTATACACAGTTAAGGATATCGTTGTTAGGATCAAACTATAAGTTGCGGCGCATGCGCGCCTTAGTTAGATCGGGTCACAGAATTGTGATGTTATGGAGAACCGCTGTTATTATTAAGAGAGAGAGGAGAGAGAATGTGCTCTGTGTTCAGACATACTACATCTTAACAGCTCCGTCTACATTCACCTGCATATAGTATAACTCCCAAGTTTAGAAGTAGTTGCATCTAAATATATATATGTTGAGATGGTAGTAAAGTGTGGCCGTTATTGGGACCACTATGGACATCAGAGAATACCGCAACAGATAACTGCGCTGTGTGTACAGACGCATTACCTATTGTCAGCTGAATTTTGGGTTTACCTGCTGTAGTATTGCTACTGTATGTCATATATAGATTTACCCACATATGGTGAGATTGCTATGTGGCAAATACATTTTGTAAAGGAGGCCAGAATATGCGCCGTGTGTACCGGCGTATAAAGTATTGACTGCTACGTCTTAGTTCCTTTTTCTAATGTAGTTATGCTGTTTAGATGACTGTTTAGATGTATATGTACATCCAAGAACGGTAGTGGTAGTTGGAATGCTGACAGTAGTGTCCATAGTAATGACACATATAAAGGAGAGGAAGATTGTCTTATTTTCAAATTGTACAAAGGCAGTGCGTTATAAGCCTGTTGTAAAGTCTGCTTGTTGAGTGTACTGATATGTATTGATAATTGTATGTTTTATGGAAAGTCCTGTATTACATACTGTTTGGTTAGTAGGTGGTGGTTAGGGTAGATGTGTGTTGAAACAGTACTAGTGACTGTGGTAGTATAAATAAGTGAATATCTGGGGAAATTTATGTTGGTAGGGAGAGCTATGGAGAAAATTATAAATAAGTTATGAAATAGGCTACAGGAAAGCAGCAAAAGTGAAACCTTCATTAAGACCATTGGGACTGAGAGAATTGAGTCTGTGTATCCAACGTGCCTCTTCTTGTAGTAATTTTTTATCTAAGTTTCCAGACCTTGGGCCCAGTTTTACTTGTGTGATACCCCAGAATTTGAGAGTGTTACTGTTTCCTTGATGGAAGTATCTTATGTGCCTCGAGAGTATGCCTCGAGGGGTGTATCTTCTCGTGTATTAATAGCACTGGTAATTGTGAAAAATAATAGCACTGGTAATTGTGAGTTTTACTTGTTGTTTTGTTTGACATAATGATTTATTTTGCTTTCTTATCCCGCCCTCTGGATCAATTCAGGTAGCAAATTTGTGATGCCAACACAGAGACATATCGAGAGTGGGTTTAGTCTGGCAATAGGGGTAAGGGGCTGTTAGCTACCTATGTTAGGATGCGTTCAGGTTTCCATTGTACGACTCCGTCACAGGTGCCGGATCCGTTGCATAATGAAGATTAACGGCGCACGATATAACCCGTTGGCTTTAATGGGTTCTGTTGGGTTTCTGTCATGGTGTCCTTAATTTTTCCATCATTTTGGACCCAATCTGCAACAATGCACAGGTAGGATTTCACATGGTAACATAATGTAAAGATAAATCCAAGAAAATATGATCGACTAAAGCACATGAGATATATAGAGAAATATACAAAATTTTATTGACATAAAAATATGAAACAATTAAAACTGGAACAGGGAATGAGTCACTCAATAAAAAGACATCAAATTGATCACGCACCGGATGTAAATATTACGTGAGTATGTAAGTAGTATACATGTTGTTGAAACAGCAAGAGAGAATTATGTATATGCTCATGCAAGCCTGTGTCTAATGGAGCCGAAGTAGGTTACAACAAGAAAAAATCCAATGGAATCCAACAAATGTATGCAATCTAGCACACCTATGTCAAAGCATGTGACACCAATTACGTGTAAGTACATAGGTGCAATGGTTGTCTGGATAAACATGGAGGGCTAACAAGGGCCGTGGCCTATGGTATAGATGCTGAAGGATCAGCACTAGAGTGTCAAGTATGCAATGTACATGGGCTCACAAAAATGCCAGAGACAAGACAAAAAAACCTCAAATGCAGCTGTCTAACAAGAAGGAGATATGGGACATACCAGTGGACATGATGGAGGCGTGAAAGAGATGTCTTGACCCGACGCGCGTTTCGGCAACTGCCTTCGTCCGGGTTTAGGGTCAGACTGCTAATATCCGCCCATATATAGTACATAGCTCAGGTGTTTAAGATATTATAAAATTAGAGGACGAGGAGGAGGCAAAACCAGATGAAGGGAATCGGCGTCTGATGCGGGATATGAAGATGGCGCTGCCCCACTTCTGGTGACGCGTCATCAGAGAGGGTGTGAGGCGGCGGGGACTAACCACACCCCCCACATCCTACTCCAATTACAGACAGTGGTCGGAAGAGGTCAGGGCCACTCCCCCCCCGGAGAGATCATCTGATCAGGATGTCATGAACATCAGCGCACAGCCCGACATCGATGTATGCCAAAGAAGAAATAAGGAGAGGAATTCCATTAAAAGTAGTTTCGGGACAGTGTGTATAGATGGGAAAAGGGCGATACAGTGGAGTGGAATACATAAGTGTGGAAATGCGTGATGTGTGAACTAAAAAGTGGCATGTGATGAGAACAGCCGCTGAATAAAAAGAGCGACATGATGAAAAATGAAGTAGTATGTTATAAGTGAAGTATGGATCAAGGAAATTATCGATCTAGAAAAATAATGAATGCAGAATGCAATAAAAGTGTAAATGGAATGACCAATATAATGAAGTGTGTGCAAGTGAGTAAAATAATGAAGTGATTGGAAATGAGGGGAAGAATGAGTAAAAGCATATGCAAAAGAGATAAATAATAAATTATTGCATAAGTGAGTGTGAGTATGAAAGTGAAGGGACAGAGTAGGGAATTGTGTATAATGCATGAGGTGTTAAATAAAAGCTGGTGAAAAAGAAATAAAGAGTTATTGTATATAAATACATACGTAGATGTGTGATGGTCTATGAATGTTTATGTAAATAGCAGCACAACATAAGCATACAAATATAAACTTTGAAACACACATTATATTTTGACCACATGCAGACATACAACATATTAATAAAAAATTATTATTATTACATGCTGCAGACAATGCATATAGAGAGCACACATTTTTGTAAATATGTTACATAATGAGTGAATATTAATATCAGATATGAAAAAAACAAGGACAATACAAGAATACATTATATGTATATAATCTCTGCTTGTAAAAATGATAAGAAATAATAAGAATAGAAGTAACAATAAATGTGGAAAAGAAAATGACACAACGACACTATGCATTTTATACATGTAAAATTATGCAAAGTAAATTGAGTGACAGAAATGATACTTAATAAAATATAAGAAATGAATGAACCAAATAATAATATAAGAAATACAGGTAAAAAGTGAAAAGTAAATGATACCATATAATGAAACATATGAATGCTGACAAATACGAAAAATGTGTGTGCGGAACACCGTTTCTGTTTCTTATTTCTTCTTTGGAGGAATGGAAGATGGTCCAGAGAAAAAGCCTCCTCAGGTGAACTCGATAGAAAGTATCATGGTTCTATGTATTTAAATGGAAAGAAAGAGGGTCCGTTACATTGATGACATCCTGGTCATCTGGAAGGGCACACATGCTGATCTTGACCTTTTTATGGTCGGGTTGAACAAAAATGATGTAAATCTTAAATTTACCTACAAAGCACATCCCAGTTGCTTGGAATTCCTGGATGTTAGAATCATCACAGACGAGATGGGTTTCCTTCACAGCGATGTTTTCCGTAAGGAAACTTCCGTGAACGCATTGCTTCACTCCTCCTCGTCTCACCCCCCGCAGACCATTTCAGCGGTCCCTATTGGACAATTCTTACGGATAAAGAGGATATGTTCTTCTGACTCGCTTTTCGAGAAACAGGCAGATGATCTGAAACACCGTTTCCTGGAGCGGGGATATAGTGTGAGATCAATAAAAAAAGCCTATCAAAGGGCAAAGCGGACACCTAGGGATGACCTGTTATTCCCTAAAAAGAAGGTAGAAAAACAGAGTCAGGTCAGATTCATCACGGGGTATCACTCCCGATGGCCACAAATGAAAGAAATTCTCAAAAGCTACTGCCCGATTCTTCTGACAGACCCTACTTTAAATAGATTTATCACAAAATATCCCTGCGTCACAGCCAGACGATCTAAGTATTTGAAAGACCATCTCGTAAAAAGTTTTTACGATCCAATAAGAACTAAATACCCATTTGGGACCAAGGGTCCAAGATGGGGGTGTAAGCCCTGCGGAAAATGCGTAGCATGCCCTAATGTAGAAGAAGTTAATACTTTCACTGATGCTTCTGGCAGTAAAACCTTTAACATCACTCACTCCATCACCTGCACTACCAAAGCTGTTGTATATTACACTGTCTGCCCGTGCCCAAAGATTTATGTTGGTCTCACTTCCAGAGAGCTGAAGGTTCGTGGACGTGAACACATGGCCGACATAAAACGACCATGTGGGGCAGAGAATTTGGAGATGCTGAAACCGGTGGCCCGACACTTTAAAACACACCATTCATGCGATCCCTCCAAGTTGAAGGTGAGGGGGATTGACCACATTATATGTGGTATGAGAGGTGGGGCCATCAAACAAAAACTCGCACAATGCGAGTTTCGCTGGATGTGGACCCTTGGGACAATGTCTCCATATGGACTAAATGAATATTTGAGCTATGTTTCGTTTTTGTAACCATTGACTCCTGTCGTGGGTCTTGGCTTTTATCCTTCCCTCATCCCCGTTGTCATTTTTTTAGCACTAACTACCCTCTTTCTTTCCATTTATATACATAGAACCATGATACTTTCTATCGAGTTCACCTGAGGAGGCTTTTCTCTGGACCATCTTCCATTCCTCCAAAGAAGAAATAAGAAACAGAAACGGTGTTCCGCACACACATTTTTCGTATTTGTCAGCATTCATATGTTTCATTATATGGTATCATTTACTTTTCACTTTTTACCTGTATTTCTTATATTATTATTTGGTTCATTCATTTCTTATATTTTATTAAGTATCATTTCTGTAACTCAATTCACTTTGCATAATTTTACATGTATAAAATGCATAGTGTCGTTGTGTCATTTTCTTTTCCACATTTATTGTTACTTCTATTCTTATTATTTCTTATCATTTTTACAAGCAGAGATTATATACATATAATGTATTCTTGTATTGTCCTTGTTTTTTTCATATCGGATATTAATATTCACTCATTATGTAACATATTTACAAAAATGTGTGCTCTCTATATGCATTGTCTGCAGCATGTAATAATAATATTTTTTTATTAATATGTTGTATGTCTGCATGTGGTCAAAATATAATGTGTGTTTCAAAGTTTATATTTGTATGCTTATGTTGTGCTGCTATTTACATAAACATTCATAGACCATCACACATCTACGTGTGTATTTATATACAATAACTCTTTATTTCTTTTTCACCAGCTTTTATTTAACACCTCATGCATTATACACAATTCCCTACTCTGTCCCTTCACTTTCATACTCACACTCACTTATGCAATAATTTATTATTTATCTCTTTTGCATATGCTTTTACTCATTCTTCCCCTCATTTCCAATCACTTCATTATTTTACTCACTTGCACACACTTCATTATATTGGTCATTCCATTTACACTTTTATTGCATTCTGCATTCATTATTTTTCTAGATCGATAATTTCCTTGATCCATACTTCACTTATAACATACTACTTCATTTTTCATCATGTCGCTCTTTTTATTCAGCGGCTCTTCTCATCACATTCCTCTTTTTAGTTCACACATCACGCATTTCCACACTTATGTATTCCACTCCACTGTATCGCCCTTTCCCCATCTATACACACTGTCCCGAAACTACTTTTACTGGGATTCCTCTCCTTGTTTCTTCTTTGGCATACATCGATGTCGGGCTGTGTGCTGATGTTCATGACATCCTGATCAGATGATCTCTCCGGGGGGGTAGTGGCCCTGACCTCTTCCGACCGCTGTCTGTAATTGGAGTAGGATGTGGGGGGCGTGGTTAGTCCCCGCCGCCTCACACCCTCTCTGATGACGCGTCACCGGAAGTGGGGCAGCGCCATCTTCATACCCCGCATCAGACGCCGATTCCCTTCATCTGGTTTTGCCTCCTCCTCGTCCTCTAATTTTATAATATCTTAAACACCTGAGCTATGTACTATATATGGGCGGATATTAGCAGTCTGACCCTAACCCCGGACGAAGGCAGTTGCCGAAACGCGCGTCGGGTCCAGACATCTCTTTCACGCCTCCATCATGTCCACTGGTATGTCCCATATCTCCTTCTTGTTAGACAGCTGCATTTGAGGTTTTTTGTCTTGTCTCTGGCATTTTTGTGAGCCCATGTACATTGCATACTTGACACTCTAGTGCTGATCCTTCAGCATCTATACCATGGGCCACGGCCCTTGTTAGCCCTCCATGTTTATCCAGACAACCATTGCACCTATGTACTTACACGTAATTGGTGTCACATGCTTTGACATAGGTGTGCTAGATTGCATACATTTGTTGGATTCCATTGGATTTTTTCTTGTTGTAACCTACTTCGGCTCCATTAGACACAGGCTTGCATGAGCATATACATAATTCTCTCTTGCTGTTTCAACAACATGTATACTACTTACATACTCACGTAATATTTACATCCGGTGCGTGATCGATTTGATGTCTTTTTATTGAGTGACTCATTCCCTGTTCCAGTTTTTATTGTTTCATGTTTTTATGTCAATAAAATTTTGTATATTTCTCTATATATATCTCATGTGCTTTAGTCGATCATATTTTCTTGGATTTATTTTGTGTCAATTGTTGATCGATGCACCAAGTTTATCTTGGTTACTACCTAGGACGTAACACAGTAGATTCCATATAGTTCAGCAACGTTGCTTTACATTGAACATTACTCTGTGTTTGTGTCCTTTCTGTTGGTATCTTATCGGTATATAAATATAATGTAAAGGTAAAACTAGGCACTTGTTTGTTTTGCTTTTCCAGTTAAGACTTATTTTTCAGCCAAAATAAGACATTTATCAGATAGTCTGTTGAGAACAAATAATACATCTTACAATGATATCATAACATCTTTAACCGAAGTGACAGGTATACAGACGATAACACCGCTCAATGAATGGCAGTTATAACAAGATCCTGTACATTTTGGTTTTCAAACATTACTTCATGTTCATAAATGGGTATCCCTCTAATAGGTGATACAGCGCGAAAAGAAGCCATATTACATCGACAATAATATTATACTAATTTTATTTATCAAACATTACTATGAATAGAGATCCCTCAAATGAAGGTTATCACAAAAAGAACAGTCATAGTCAATAGACAAAAACATATCTAAAAATCCACTAACCCAATAAATTTCAACTGGTTTGAAGAAGATTTCCATGACATTTGAACTTATACAGTATAGGTAATCATATTCCTAAAGTGACCTTACCTGATCACCGTTTGTAGATTGGGTACAAAGAGAGTGTTTGCGCTAAATAACAGTCAAATAGCAGGCTTTTTATTCATAAAAATTGTATCAAGTAATTAACGTATTGTCATGTTTCCTATGTTATATCGTGTGTAGCGTACTCACCACAATTCACAGACTGTTAATCACGTTTCTATAATGTAATCATGTCATCATGAATAGATGTGGTAGAAAGCTGAAATGCCTACTTCCGAGTCATCTGACTGGAAGAAGCTGCATCACGTGTTGAAATGTGAAAATGGTCTATCCATACCTGTATAAGAAAAGGAATTCCTTTTCTTATACAGAAACCTTTTAAAACTGCTTATTTAAATGGGAATAATATTTTGGGAATAAATATAACACATTGCAGCAAGGAATACCACATCTAATTAGTATACTGTAGTCCTCATGTGTCATATCGAAATAAAATCTCGATACAATCTAGTAATACCATTTTATATGATGGGCACCTACTTCAAATATCATCAATATTCAATAACGAGCCTGTAAGGGCAGCGCATTAAAATACAAAGCTGGAATCAATCTTGTCACTAAATCACTCACATTGTTTAACATTATGATACATTTAGAACCATCAGGGGTGTGTTTCCCCAGGTGAACATACATATTTTTTGATCCTGAGATGAAGTAATGCACATTGTACTCCCTGTTTAAACCTTGCGGTTCCAGTGACTGCAATTTATGGATCCAAAATTATTCTCTGAGTTTCAGACTTTCGAAATTACATAGTTACATAGTTACATAGGTTGAGAAAAGACACAGGTCCATCAAGTCCAACCTTTCTCAATCAATTACATGGCATTCATTGCTAGATTAATTATAACCCTCAATGCTATTTGTCTGTAAATAATCATCTAGCCTTTTTTTAAATGCCGACATCAGGGTTGCCGACCTCCACTTCAGAAATTTCTGGACAACTGAGCTAAAATTCTCGGACAGACCAAAATTTTTACGGACACATTACAAAATCATTGCCTGTGCATTGTGAAGTGTGCTAGGAGTGACTCAACAATCACAGCTCCACTTGTAGCGTTCCCGCACTAACTTAGGTGATGTTTTCTCTGATTAGAGTCGTTCACTTTCCTTTTTTTTACATCCGGCCCAGACCACTTTGACGACTTATTCCAAACCCCTCTTATAGTCCAGGGTACTCACGGGTCAAAGTTCATCAAAAGTCCCGTATGCGTGCTGCCCGTTTAAGAGCGGGCATGAGCATGCGCGCACACCCTACGGGACCCAGCTGAGGTGAGTGGAAGCGGGCGCTTGCGTCTCTTGAGGAGGAGGCTGGGGCCAGCGCTTGCTGACTTGTGGCTGCGGCTGTCAGGAGGGGATTGCAGCTGAGAGCCCGCAGCCACGGACATTACATATAGCACCACACAGCTCCCCCTTGTATATAGTGCCACACAGCTCCCTCTTGTATATAGTGCAAAACAGCTCCCGCTTGTAGATAGTGCCACACAGTTCCCCCTTGTAGATAGCGCCACACAGTTCCCCCTTGTAGATAGCCACACACAGCCCCCCTGTGTAGATAGCACCACACATCCCCCCATTGTAGCTTGCGCCACACACAGCTCCCCCTTGTAGATAGCTCCACAAAGCCCCCCTTGTACATAGCCACGCACAGCCCCCTTGTAGATAGCCACACACAGCTCCCCCTTTTAGATAGCCACACAGCCACCCCTTGTATATAGCACCACACAGCTCCCCCTTGTAAATAGTGCCACACAGCCCACCCTTGTAGATAGTCACACAGTACCCCCTTGTAGATAGCGCCACACAGCTCCCCCTTATAGATAGCAACACACAGCCCCCTTGTAAATAGCACCACACAGCCCCCATGTAGATAGCGCCACACAAGGCTCCCCTTGTAAATAGCTTCACACAGCCCCCTCTTATAGACAACACCAAAGCTCCCCCTTGTAGAAAGGAACACACACACCCTTGTAGATAGTCACACACAGCCCCATTGTAGATAGCACCAGCCACCCCCTTGTAGATAGCGCCCACAGCCCCCTTGTAGATAGTCAAACACAACCCCCCTTGTAGATATATCCATTTTTAATATATATTTTTTTTTTCAAAAAATATATACCTTTTAAAATTGCTAAGAGAAAAGTGCTTCTCAAAAGGAAAGAATAAGCAGGGTGATAATAATTAGTAGATTTATTTTGCAATGAAGAGCAACACATTTCAACACAGAACCTGTGTAAAGGGAAGTGTTTTATATATTTATATCTACGTACATGTGAGTGTAGAGATATATATATATATATATTTGTCCCTCCAGAAAGGTGTATATAACTCCGTTCACCAGGTATTGAGACACCCTGGGGGATGGAAACCAAGAGCAGTGAACAAATCCAGGAAGCAGGAAGTTCCAAATGCCCTTCCATCCCCCTACCAGGTAGTGAGATTCCATGAGGGAGCCATAAGCCCATGCCCGCCCCCTTGCACGTGCCTGAGCATGTGATGTCACACAGATGTGCACGGACAAGGTATAAGAGCGTCAACTGCCCCACACTCTCTCTCTTATTTCCTGCTCCCAATGGACTCCCCTTCCCTCCTGGTCTGCTCTTGCCTCATGGCCCTTTCTGGGAGACCACACCAACTTTGGACCACATGAACCGCTAAGTATCTTCTCCCCCTATAACCCTTAGTGTACAGGGACAGTTATATTAGGAGGGAGTGGGACAGAAATAGTGAGTGTGTGAGAATTACAAGTAACTTATGTGTATTGTGTTGTAACCTAACTTCTATGTATGTTTAGGTAAGAGGGTGGCGGTATAATTAGGATTGTGATACCGTGTTTATACTGTACTACGTATGGTGTGAGTATACTCAGTATATATTAACATGTTATATGTATTGGGGCATACTGACACTATACCGTGATCAGTTACTATGTTCTGTGTTTGGTGTATTTTATATGTATGTGTAATTATTGTTAGTAATAAATATTACCCTTTATTTACTATACAATTTTATTTACTTAGTCGTATACACTTACGTAGCAGCAAAGCAAGTAGATTAATGTTAGTATAAGGAAAAGGTAGGGGAACTAGGCATAACCCTAGTGACCCTGATTATAAAGGAGGTAGTAATGGTGAGTGACAGAAGTAGGTGATACCTGCTATTTTACCAGCCCTTTTTCAACCTGCATCTTCATCAGGCCAAAAAAAAGTTAATAGCATAACAAAACAAACATCTTAAATATACATGTGGATTTGGGGGAGGAGATCAAAGGAAAAAAAACGCCAAAACAAGCAATCAATTACACAGGACACAACGGATGTAAATTACGTCTTCAAGGATTGGGATGCAATCATAATTACAATGTGAAAAATAACAATAACAAAAGATATGTTTAGGATAATGTGTAATCCAAAGTTGAAATACAAAACATAGGTACAGTGTACCAGATTTAGGCAGACATGAAACAGAAACATATGCAAAACGTGAGATATAAAATGCAGAGATCGGCCAGCAAAGAAACATTACAGAAACAATACAAATGGAGAAGGGATGAGAGATATTTACTGGTAAATTGGAATAATAGAGCTCAGCAAGAACGTGGAGAAGACAGATATAGCGGCACACAGATGAAAATGTGGAAGCGACAACGGCCCACCGGCATCAGCATAGTCAAGGAAACTGAGCCCGATTAGCGGTCCAATGCCGGCGATCGATGTGGTCGGTGGACTTTTACAGATCCATCGATCACATTGTCTTAACTGTAAAAAGTTTTAAAAACCATTCCCGGGACTCGTAGTTAAGTCCGGGAACGGTTACAAAGGTCCCCCTTCCTTCCCCCATGTTCCATGTGACTGGCAATGGACTGCTGCTATTGATCCATTGCCGTCAAGAGCTGTGATTGGTGGGTCTATTCAGACCCACCAATCACAGTGCACTTTTAGCCGGGAGGTGTAAAAAATGCCCCCCCCCCCCCGACAGCTTACACATGTCAGTCACCGGCAACGGACCCGTAAAAGCGGTCCAATGCCGGCGATCGATGTGATAGGTGGATCTGTACAGATCTGTACAGATCCACTGATCCTCCCTAAAAGTTAGGAAAAGTTTTGAAAAGTTTTCAAAACTGTTCCTGTGCTCCCTCCCCCTCCCCATGTCCCATGTGACTGGCAATGGACTGCTGCTATTGGTCCATTGCCGGTGAGAGCTGTTCAGACCCACCAATCACAGTGCGTTTTCTTGCAGGGCGGGTGAAAAATACAGGATACAGGCTCTGATCTCTTAGTTGGTGTTTAGTAGTTGGAGAGACAGAGCCTGTATCGTGTTGTCAGTGAAAATAGTGAATAACTCCTAATTTTCACTTCCCCTGTTCCGCACCGCCTCCCAATGTATAAGGGAGATATTTTTTCTCTTATTTGATCACAAATAATAATTTGATTTAGTTCACAGGTAGTTGCTCGTCTACGTCAATTTGTCGCGTCAGTTAGTCAGTGTCAGTCAGTGTCCGTTGTCAGTTAGTCTGCGTCAATCCGTTGTCAGTATCAATCCATTACTGTCAGTCGCGTCACTTGTCAGTAAGTGTCAGTTAGTCAGCGTCAGTTAGTCAGCGTCAATTCATTACTGTCAGTTGCGTCACTTGTCATTAAGTGTCAGTTAGTCAGCGTCAGCTAGTCAGCGTCAACCGATTACTGTCAGTCGCATCACTTGTGAGTAAGTGTCAGTTAGTCAGCGTCAGTTAGTCAGCGTCAATCCATTACTGTCAGTCACGTCACTTGTTAGTAAGTGTCAGTCAGAGTCAGTTAGTCAGCGTCAATCCATTACTGTCAGTCGCGTCACTTGTCAGTAAGTGTCAGTTAGTCAGTGTCAATCCATTACAGACAGTCGCGTCACTTGTCAGTAAGTGTCAGTTAGTCATTGTCAATCCATTACTGTCAGTCGCGTCACTTGTCAGTAAGTGTCAGTTAGTCAGCGTCGATCCATTGTCAGTGTCAATACGTAGCGTCCGTGTCAGTCAGTCTCAGTGTCCATTAGTACGTTTTACTAAGTGCTATAAAACAAAACAAAAAAAAAATCTTTGTTAGACTTTGTTACAGTTCTCTGAGCTACGTGAGTGTAAACACTACATATACATACATATACATATATATATATATATATATATATACAGTGGCGTAACTACCGCCGTAGCAGCCGTAACGACTGCTACGGGGCCCGCGGCATGAGGGGGCCCGTGTCGCCCGCCGGCACGGGCCCCCACTATGGCCGCAGGCTCCACTAGCAGCCGCTATGGCTGCAACAGCGGGACGCCACTGAACACTACGGCAGAGCAGGGAAGTATCTCCCCGCTCTGCCATTATACAAAAGACATGTATCCCCTATCCACAGGATATCCACAGGATATCCACAGGATAGGGGATACATGTGTGATCGCTGGCAGCGATAGGGAGAACGGGGGCCTGAAAGTCCCCTGAAGTTCTCCATCACAAACCTCGGACTTCAGGGGTCTGTGTCGGCTTCTCCGTAGAAATTAATGGAGCGCCGGTCGCGCTTGTGCGCATGCGTGACCAGCGCTCCTTTCATTTTTATTGAGCTGCCGACACAGACTTTCAGTCCCCCGTTCTCCCTATCAATGCCAGCGATCACACATGTATCCCCTATCCCGTGGATAGGGGATGCATGTTATTTGTAGGACACACTATAGGTCGCATTTTTGTTTGGGGGGGGGGGCTGTATGGTGTTCCCTACAGGGGGGAGCTGTATGTCGTTCCCTGCAGGGGGGGTGCTGTATGGCGTTCCCTGCAGGGGGGCGCTGTATGGCGTTCCCTGCAGGGGGGGCGCTGTATGGCGTTCCCTGCAGGGGGGACTGTATGGCGTTCCCTGCAGGGGGGACTGTATGGCGTTCCCTACAGGGGGGGCTGTATGCCGTTCCCTACAGGGGGGGCTGTATGGCGTTCTCTACAGGGGGGCTGTATGGCGTTCTCTACAGTGGGGGCTGTATGGCGTTAGCGCCATACAGCCCCCTCTGTAGATAACGCCATACAGTCCCCCTGTAGATAACGCCACACAGCCCCCCTGTAGATAACGCCATAAAGACCCCCCTGTAGATAACGCCACACAGTCGCCCCTGTAGATAACACCACACAGTCCCCCCTGTAGATAACGCCACACAGTCCCCCCTGTAGATAACGCCACACAGTCCCCCCTGTAGATAACACCATACAGTCCCCCCTGTAGATAACACCATACAGTCCCCCTCTGTAGATAACGCCACACAGCCCTCTGTAGATAACGCCACACAGTCCCCTCTGTAGATAACGCCATACAGTCCCCACTGTAGATAACGCCATACAGTCCCCACTGTAGATAACGCCATACAGTCCCCCTCTGTAGATAACACCATACAGTCCCCACTGTAGATAACGCCATACAGTCCCCCTCTGTAGATAACGCCATACAGTCCCCCTCTGTAGATAACGCCATACAGTCCCCCTCTGTAGATAACGCCACACAGCCCTCTCTGTAGATAACGCCACACAGTCCCCTCTGTAGATAACGCCATACAGACCCCCCTGTAGATAACACCATACAGTCTACAGGGGGGGCTGTATGGCGTTATCTACGGGGGGGGGGGCGCTGTATGGCGTTATCTGCAGGGGGGCTGTAAAAAAGGCACTATCTACAAGGGGGGGGGTTTGTGTGACACCCAGGGGAGGGGGGGCCCCAGTCAAAAGTTTGCTATGGGGCCCAGTCTTTCCTAGTTACGCCCCTGTATATATATATATACGCACACACACAAAATGGCAGCGAGACTTTACACCGCTGAAGGCTGAAGAGACGTATGCCATGATCGCGTCCGATACGGACTCAGCGAGTGTTGAGGAACCACAGTTGTTTCTCTCATCCTCCTCCTCCAGTGACATTGAGGAACATCCTCGTAGTCGCAGGAGAGTTAGTGTCCAGGTTCTGCCTTACCCTGAAACTGCGATCTGCCTGACCCTGGTACAGTCAGCAGTGATTGGTCAACCCCAACAAATTACACCCCCCAAATCCCAGAATTTACTGCTGCGGCAGGCATTCACGTACAGACAGAAGGGCTACCTATGATTGGATTTTTCAAATTATTCTTGACAGACAATTTGATCAAGCTCATGGTTGATCAAACTAACATTTACGCCCAGCAGTTTATTTCGGAATACCCCAACGCCTTTCATGCCCATGCCTATCGGTGGCAAGCGACTAATTGTGAAGAAATGCACAAGTATTGGGGGTTAGTCCTCAACATGGGTCTCACTAAAAAGCCCGAAGTGAGATCCTACTGGTCCATGGACATTCTCTATCGTTGTCTGCTGTACCGCAATACTATGATCAGATCCCGCTTAGAGGCCCTCCATAAATTTCTTCACTTTAGTGACAATTCCCAATGCCTACCTGCGGATGACTTAAACTTTGATAGACTTTTTTAAAATTAGGCCCCTCATTAACATTTTATCCCAAAAAATTTCCTCAGTCTACACCCCTGAAAAAGAAATATCTATAGATGAATCCCTGGTGCACTTCAAGGGCAGGCTGAAGTTTCGCCAATATTTACCAAATAAGTGTGCCAGGTACGGGATAAAACTGTACAAGCTGTGTGAATCGGACACCGGATACACACACGCTTTCCGGATTTATGAGGGGAAGGACAGGACAATACAGCCCCCAAATTGTCCTCCCAATCTGTCCACAACAGGGAAGATAGTGTGGGACCTCCTGCACCCACTGCTTGATCAGGGGTACAACTTGTACTTGGACAACTGGTACACAAGTGTACCCCTGTTCAAATGTCTAAAAGACAAAAAAACAGTGGCATGTGGGACGGTGCGAAAAAATCAGACCCTCATCAGCCAATCCATGCAAATTGGCGAAAGCAGGGCATTGCTGCAGGATGGGATCTTGTGTCTCAAATTTAGAGACAAAAAAGAGGTCTGTATTCTGACATCTATACATGACGCCAGCTGCACACCTGTCCCCACATGTGGATTCACATCATCCACGATGAAGCCTGTGTGCATTCAGTCGTACAATAAATTCATCGGGGGGGGGGGGGGGGGGGTGTTGACCTGAATTATCAGGTGTTGAAACCATATAGTGCCATGAGAGAGTAAAATCTGGTACAAGAAATTGGCTGTGTACCTTGTCCAGCTGGCACTATATAACTCCTTTTTAATTTTTAGGAAAGCTGGTAATCTGGGTACATTCTTGGAGTACCAAGAGAAAATTGTAAAATTAATTTTATTTGGAGACGAGGTGGGGGAAACGTCTGCTGCTCCAAGTAATGTTTGCCGAATTTTTCCTGGGCAGCACTTTCCTAGCGAAGTGCCTGGCACAGGAAAAAAAGGCAGGGCACAAAAAAGGTGCAGTGTCTGCACAAAAAGGGGTATCCGTAAGGATACCACATATTAGTGCGACACTTGCCCATCTAAACCCGGACTGTGCATGAAGGAGTGCTTCGGCATCTGCCACACCTCCCTTTATTAAAAATTTTATACTTTTAACCCCTTCCCGCCGCAGCCCTTTTTCAGATTTTCATTTTCGTTTTTTCCTCCCCACATTCCAGAAGCCATAACGTCTTTATTTTTCCGTCGATATAGTACTATGAGGGCTTGATTTTTGCGGGACGAGTTATAGTTTTTCGTAGCACCATTTATTTTGCCATATAATGTATTAAGAAACGGGAAAAAAAATATTTGTGGGGTAGAAAATGAAAAAAACAGCGATTCCTCCATGGTGTTTTGCGCACCGTTTTTACGAAATTCAGTGTGCAGATAAAACAACATGTTAACTTTATTCTGTGGGTCAATATGATTATAGCGATAACAAATATAAATAGTTTTTTCTATATTTTACATGTAAAAACCTAAGTGTAAAAAAGAAAATTTATTTTGCGTCGCCAAATTCCGAGAGCCATACGTTTTTTATTTTTCCATCGATTAAGTGGTATGAGGGCTTATGTTTTGCGGGATAAGCTGTAGTTTTTAATAATACCATTTTGGTGTACATGCGATGGTTTGATCACTTTTTACTTGATTTTTTGTGGGAGATTAGGTGACCAAAAAATAGACATTCTGGCGTTTACAATTTTTTTTTTTTACGGCGTTCACCGTGCGGGTTAAATAATAATATATTGTTATAGTTCAGACTTTTACGGACGTGGAGATACCAATTATGTTTATTTATTTATTTTTTTACTATGCTCTAGGGGGAAAATGGGAAAAAAATGGGGAAAAAAAATTTGACACAAAAAAAAAACTTTATTTAACTAATTTTTACTTTTTTTAATAGTCCCCCTAGGGGACTTCAACCAGCGAACGTTAGATCGCTTGCACAATATACTGCAATACTAATGTATTGCAGTATATCGTGATTCTGACAGGAAACTAGTAAGCCCTGCCGGAGGCAAGGCTTAATAGTTGTACAAAGATGGCGGACCTGGGGGCGTTCATTAAGCCCCCAGGCAGCCATAGCAACCATCGCCCCTCCGCGATTGCGTTGCGGGGGGCGCGATGAGCTGTTAGAGGGGGTGTGCTTCAAATGGTTCTCCTTCCCTTCTAAGCCTTGCCGTGAATCTAAACAGCAGTTTATTACCACATATGGGCTATTGCCGTAATCAGAAGAAATTGCTTTACAAATGTTGGGGTGTTTTTTCTCCTTTATTCCTTGTAAAAATGACAAAAATCTATGCTTTTTATGAAAAAAAAAGTAGATTTTCATCTTCACAGACTAATTCCACTAAATTCTGCAAAAAAACTGTTGGAACAAAATGCTAACTATACCACTAGAAAAATTCCTTGAGGGGTGTAGTTTCCAGAATTGGGTCACTTTTGGGCGGATTCCACTGTTTTGGTCCCTCCAGGGCATTGCAAACATGACATGGCACCAAAAACTATTCCAGCAAAATCTGCGCTCCAAAAGGCGCTCATTAGCTTCTGAGCCCCGCTGTGAGTCCAAACAGCAGTCTATTACCACATATGGGGTATTGCTGTAATCGGGAGAAGTTGCTTTATAAATTTTGGGGTGTTTTTTCTTCTTTATTCCTTGTAGGTTTTAATCGGGAAAGACTCATTTGTTACAGTAGATGTAAAAGAGATGCAGCCGTGTGTAATGTTACTACAACATAAACATCTCTGGTGGCCACATCTGTAGGTAGAGATGAGCGAACCGGGACAATCGAACCCGGTTTCGGTCCGAACATCGTGAAAAGTTCAGTTCGCAGCGAATCCAAACTTCACCTGGTTCGGCCGAACACGTTTTGACCGAACCCGGCTTATGAGTCACTGATTTTCCGGTACGCGACATCAGGAGATAGTCACTGTCCAGGGTGCTGAAAGAGTTAAGCCATCGGCAGTAACTGTTTCAGCACCCTGGACAGTGACTTCCGATCACAAGATGCATCAACGTGTAATAAAAATAGAAGTTCCTACTTACCGATAACTCCATGCTACTTCCTCCAGTCCGACCTCCCGGGATGACGATTCAGTCCAAGTGACCGCTGCAGCCAATCACAGGCCGATCACAGGCTGCAGCCAATCACAGGCCAATCCCAGACTGCAGCGGTCACATGGACTGCCGCGTCATCCAGGGAGGTCGGGCTGGATGCCGAAAGAGGGACGAGTGACCAAGGCAATGGGGACGCGTCCCTCTCTTGACATCCAGCCCGACAACCCTGGATGACGCGACAGTCCATGTGACCGCTGCAGCATGTGATTGGCCTGTGATTGGCTGCAGCGGTCACATTGGCTGAAACGTCATCCAGGGATGTCGGCAGGATGTCGAGAGGGACGCATCACGAAGGCAACGGCCGGGAGGCCGGACTGGAGGAAGAAGCAGGAAGTTCTTGGTAAGTACGAACGTCTTTTTCTTTTTTTTTTTACAGTTTGCTCTATATTGTGATCGGAATTCACTGTCCAGGGTGCTGAAAGAGTTACTGCCGATCAGTTAACTCTTTCAGCACCCTGCACAGTGACTATTTACTGACGTCGCCTAGCAACGCTGCCGTAATGCCGTGTGCACACATGTAGCCACCCGTCATTACTACACATTTTAATGGATGTTCCTATAGATGAATTGGATTATGAATCACTATTGTACAACATGGAAAAATTTCAGGGTGGGAAAAGATCCACTTTCAATCCTCCTTTACCTGCCGGTTCACAATTGGATTTATTTCAAAAATAAGTTTTACGTGATGTGAAATGTTTGATTTATCCATTAGCCATTCCTAATCTATCAGTAGATGAAAGGAAAGCATTAAAATGGCTAAGTTCTAACAAAAATGTTATTTTAAAACCGGCAGATAAAGGAGGCAACATAGTTTTACTGTCTAAAGAATATTATATTCAGGAGGCCCATCATCAGTTAGATGATAGTATGGTTTCTGAAATCTTAAAACAGGAACCAACATCGTTATATCTTAGGTTATTGAGATCACTATTGAGAAAAGGGGTCGAGGGTGGTTTCTTTTCAGAAAGTTTCGGAGAGAAATTAATTATACCGTTCCCTAAAAGACCATATTGGTATTTCATCCCAAAGGTACATAAATCAATTGAATCTCCTCCGGGCCGTCCAATCATAGCGGGAATTGGATCAGTTACTGAGCCACTTTCACGCTATTTGGATTGGGTTATGCGCCCACTATTAAAGAATATTCCTTCCTATTTACAGGATACACAGGATTTCCTGTCAATAATAATGGATTTTGGTTGGTAAAAAGACTTTAAATTGGCTAGTATTGACGTCGAGAGCCTATACACCCGTATCCCCCAGGATGCCGGTGTACAGGCTGTTAGACGTCAGTTGCAGTATACTAAAAGTGATCACTTGTTTATTGATTTTATCTGTGAAGCATTACAATTTGTTTTGAGTCATAATTCCTTCCAGTTTGATGACATTTGGTATCGTCAAAAGTCGGGAACGGCTATGGGTACTCCTGTGGCTCCGACTTTTGCAAACTTATTTTCAGCAGATTTTGAAGAACAAATGATATACAATTTATCAAATCCCTATGCAAAATACCTACAGCTATACCTGCGTTATATAGACAATATTTTTGTAGTGTGGTCTGGTACACAGCAAGAGTTTCTAGATTTTGTAAAATACCTAAATATGAATACATCGAACATGAGTTTTACACATAAATTTGGTAATCAAGAAATTGAATTTTTGGATGTACAGTGGAGGAAATAAGTATTTGATCCCTTGCTGATTTTGTAAGTTTGCCCATTGTCAAAGTCATGAACAGTCTAGAATTTTAAGGCTAGGTTAATTTTACCAGTGAGAGATAGATTATATTAAAGAAAATCACATAGTCAAAATGATATATATTTATTTGCAATGTGCACAGAGAGATAAGTATTTGATCCCCTACCAACCATTAAGAGTTCAACTCCTCCAGACCAGTTACACGCTCCAAATCAACTTGGTGCCTGCATTAAAGACAGCTGTCTTAAAGGCATGGTGTCGCCCCAAAAACATGTTTTTTTTTTAAAATGTAAACATTTAGTGTGTGGGTGATTAAACATTGTTCAAATTTTTTTTATTTTTTTCGCGAGTCAGGAAATATTATAAATTTTTTCAAATTTATAATACTACCCATTTTTGGTCACTAGATGGAGCTGTTTGGAGCTAGTTCCCAAAATTGCAGCATTGCAACATTGGGTTAAAAGCTATCGCTCTAGTGAGCTCTCAGCAATCCCCCCTCCTTTACCCTGGCTAGTGCCGGGATAAACGAGGGGTTTGAAAGGTTTAACCTCCTACACTGTGGGTCGCCATTTTTTGAGGTAACCCACAGTGTAGTAGGTTTACATGCAGTAGTAAACACACACAAACACTAACATACATTGAAATCGCTTACCTGCTCCTGCCGCCGCGGCCCGTCCGCTCCCTTTGCTGCCGCTGTTCCATGTGCACTTGTCCGGAAGCCGCGACCGGAAGTAGTAATATTACTGTCCAGCCGCGACTTCCGGTCCACAGGAAAATGGCGCCGGACGGCGCCAATTTCGAATAGGACTGTGTGGGAGCGGCGCATGCGCAGTTCCCACACAGACGCCGTACACGGCAGTCAATGGGACGGGAGCCGTTCGCAGTCCCTATGGGACTGTGGCTGCCGTATTCCATGTCTGTGTGTGTCGTTAATCGACACACACAGAAATGGAACAAAAAATGGCAGCCCCCATAGGGAAGAAAAAGTGTGAAAATAAGAAACAGTAAAACACAAACACACAAATGAAAATAAACGTTTATATTACAGCACTAACATCTTTAACATATAAACAAATTATTTGTGATGACACTGTTCCTTTAAATGGTCACCTGTATAAATGACTCCTGTCCACAGACTCAATTAATCAGTCTGACTCTAACCTCTACAACATGGGCAAGACCAAAGAGCTTTCTAAGGATGTCAGGGACAAGATCATAGACCTGTAAAAGGCTGGAATGGGCTACAAAACCATAAGTAAGACGCTGGGTGAGAAGGAGACAACTGTTGGTGCAATAGTAAGAAAATGGAAGACATACAAAATGACTGTCAATGACTGTCAATCGACATCGATCTGGGGCTCCATGCAAAATCTCACCTCGTGGGGTATCCTTGATCCTGAGGAAGGTGAGAGCTCAGCGGAAAACTACACGGGGGGAACTTGTTAATGATCTCAAGGCAGCTGGGACCACAGTCACCAAGAAAACCATTGGTAACACATTACACCGTAATGGATTAAAATCTTGCAGTGCCCGCAAGGCCCCCTGCTCAAGAAGGTACATGTACAGGCCCGTCTGAAGTTTGCAAATGAACATCTGGATTATTCTGAGAGTGATTGGGAGAAGGTGCTGTGGTCAGATGAGACTAAAATTGAGCTCTTTGGCATTAACTCAACTCGCCGTGTTTGGAGGAAGAGAAATGCTGCCTATGACCCAAAGAACACCGTCCCCACTGTCAAGCATGGAGGTGGAAACATTATGTTTTGGGGGTGTTTCTCTGCTAAGGGCACAGGACTACTTCACCGCATCAATGGGAGAATGGATGGAGCCCTGTACTGTCAAATCCTGAGTGACAACCTCCTTCCCTCCACCAGGACATTAAAAATGGCTTGTGGCTGGGTCTTCCAGCACGACAATGACCCGAAACATACAGCCAAGGCAACAAAGGAGTGGCTCAAAAAGAAGCACATTAAGGTCATGGAGTGGCCTAGCCAGTCTCCAGACCTTAATCCCATCGAAAACGTATGGAGGGAGCTGAAGATCCGAGTTGCCAAGCGACAGCCTCAAAATCTTAATGATTTACAGATGATCTGCAAAGAGGAGTGGGCCAAAATTCCATCTAACATGTGTGCAAACTTCATCATCAACTACTAAAAACGTCTGACTGCTGTGCTTGCCAACAAGGGTTTTGCCACCAAGTATTAAGTCTTGTTTGCCAAAGGGATCAAATACTTATTTCTCTGTGCACAATGCAAATAAATATATATAATTTTGACAATGTGATTTTCTGTTTTTTTTTTAATATAATCTATCTCTCGCTGGTAAAATTAACCTAGAATAAAAATTCTAGACTGTTCATGTCTTTGACAGTGGGCAAACTTACAAAATCAGCAAGGGATCAAATACTTATTTCCTTCACTGTATATGTAACAATAGAAAGGGGTGCAATTCAGACTAAAGGTTATCGAAAACCTACAGCCACCAACACACTGTTGCGATACGATAGTTATCACCCTAGACATATAACTAAATCCTTACCTTACGCTCAATTTTTATGCTGAAGACGAATTAACAGCAGTGATTTGATATTCTATGAACAGGCAGATGAGATGAGTCAAAAATTGGAAACAAGAGGGTACCCGGTACAATTAGTAAAAGAAGCTTTAAATAGAGCTAGCAAGATTAAACAGACATCGCTATTACATCATAAAAAACAGAGTCGAAAATCTCTTGTTAAAAAAGATAAGAGATTTATTTTATCCTTCGGTTATAGCCCAATGTGTGATGTGATTCGAACCAGTATCCGAAAAAATTGGTATCTAAATAGAACGACCCACTACTTACGGAGGTCGAAATTAGGAAACCAATAGTATCCTTCCGTAGATGTAGGAATTTAAAAGACATATTGGTCAGGGGCCGTTTTTCCCAAAAAGAAAAGGGCAATGAAAATTGGCTGACAGCTAATAGTCCAAAGGGTAATCATAAATGTGGACAATGCAATTATTGCAATTCCATAATACGTACAAGGAACCTGAATTTAGGGGGCATTACGTTTGAAATGAATGAATTAATAACCTGTAGGACCCAATATGTTGTATATGCAGTGATCTGTAATTGTGGTAGATTTTATATAGGAAAAACTATACGACCTATGTACATAAGATTTCGTGAACATATACGATCACTAATTACATGCGAGGGATGCCCTAGGTTGATACAACACATGCAGGAATAACATGAAAATAACGCTCGATGCATGCGATTTGTGGGCATAGTTCACATTAAGCCATCGGTGTCAGGAGGAGACAGACACAAATCTCTATTGCACAGAGAGGCAGAGATAATTTCTCAGACAGGGGCACTAGGACCGCTCGGTCTTAATGACCGGAACGATCTTAGTTCGTTCTTAACATGAACCTTGTTTTTAGATAAAGTAAGTAATAAAATTTAATATTAAAGCATTGTCATATGAATATAGAATTGATGCATGAATCACAAAAGTATACTGTGCATTTTCCTGTCTTTTTTAACTTTTACTTGTTATGTAACAATTTGCACTGATTTGTAAATAAAAGGGCAGGTGAAGGAAGTGACGCCAGGGCCTTGAGAAAGCGTGTAAGCACGTGAAACGGCCGTAGGCAATTCCACATCCTGACCGAGATCTTTTGAAATAAAGAAATTGTTTTGCCAGTTCCGGTGAGTGCCTCGATCATTCTTCTACAATATGATTTATTATGGGCTTTCTTGAATTACAGGTTCGGTCCGAACTAGTTCGGTCCGAATCGAACTTTTTCAAGAAATTTGGCGAACCAGCCAAACCGAACTTATCATAAGTTCGCTCATCTCTATCTGTAGGAGCCAATGACGGATGGTAATGAATTGTGCATTTTCATTTCCATCTTCTGTAACAAATTAGTCTTTCCCGATTAAAACCTACATGAATTGCAGCAATAACTATGTGGTATATTTGTTAAAATGTCCCTGTAACCTACAATACATGGGGAGAACCACCCAACAATTACGATGCAGAATCAATAAACATAGATCAAACGTTAAAAATGGCTTTCTGAAACACAGTTTCACAACATTTTTCGACTTTACATAACAATAATTTTGGAAATATTATTGTTACCCCTATCGAATCCATCTCAGCATCTTATAGTGATAGGTTCTACAGACTTAAACAGAGAGAGAACTATTGGATTTTTAAACTTTCTTGTCTGCAGCCTAGTGGTCTTAATGATATCTCTGAATCTTCATTAGACTAAATGTATATTTGTCACTATTATTGAAACATCTCTTATACACCCATAAACGCATGTCTGTTTCTATAAATGTCTGATAACAAGCCTTTTACCACACTTAATATCTATTTGCTCACTCCTTGATATATCGTTTTAGAGTCACATGTATTCATCTGTATTTTATAGTCTCCATTTGCATCCTGTAGTTCTATGAAACACCTTGTTTTAATTTTTTTTTAGACATATCTCTATGTATATATGATTATTTTTGTGTCTCCTAACAGTAACATACCTCTTTCAAAAAAAAATTCATCTCCCTCCCTTCTGCCCCGTCCTTTGGCTTCCATAGCTCCCTGGTTGTCATACCAACGGGTGACGCTGTCGGGTCCCCATGGTATCTAGTCTATGTGTATACATGTCTATATGTGTATTTGCTTATACTCTTACTCTCCTACCTGATAAATATCAAATGCACAAATCATGATTTACTAGTACTTTTTTCCTATTTTTATTATTTTAGATTTTCTATTTTTTTCAATTTCTTTTTTCTTTCTTTTTCCTTTTTTCAGTTAACAGCATTGCCTAGTTGTAATAAACCAATCTTATATCGCCCTACTCACATTTTACATGCTCCCCTCCTAAAGATCTGTTTCCTCCGAAGCGGCGTTCCCTATGACCGATCCGCTTTGCTTTAGTTAGATTTTTTTACCCCTACAGCCACCGTAGTTCTCCAGTTTCCTTGATTACGCTGATGCCGGCGGGCCGTTATCGCTTCCACATTTTTATCTGTGTGCCGCTACATCTGTCTTCTCCACGTCCTTGCTGAGTTCTATTTTTCCAAATTACCGGTAAATATCTCTCATCCCTTCTCCATTTGTATTGTTTCTCTAATATTTGTTTTCTGACCGATCTCTGCATTTTATATCTCACGTTTTGCATGTTTCTGTTTCATGTCTGCCTAAATCTGGTACACTGTACCTATGTTTTGTATTTCAATTTTGGATTACACATTATCCTAAACATATATTTTGTTATTGTTATTTTCCACATTGTAATTATGATTGCATCCCAATCCTTTATGATGTCATTTACATCCGTTGTGTCCTGTGTAATTGATTTCTTGTTTTGGCGTTTTTTTTTTTGCTTTGATCTCCTCCCCCCAATCCACATGTGTATTTAAGATGTTTGTTTTGTTATGCTATAAAAATTTTTGGCCTGATGAAGACGCAGGTTCTGTGTTGAAACGCATTGCCCTTCTTTGGAAAATAAATCTACTAATTATTATCACCCTGCTTATCCTTTCCTTTTGAGTAGCGCTTTCCTCTTATATCCATTTTTAATATATATATTTAAAAAAATATATATATACCTTTTAAAATTGCTATTTCTCACGGCACCACATATTTGATCTGGATATTGAAAGCTGCAACCATTTTTACTACTGCCTACTTCATGATATTGTACCAGCCAGTACAAACTACCTTAGGTGAGTGCAATTACTTACCATTACTATAATTACCCTACCTATCAGGTTTATCTTGCACTATGTGGCGCTTTTTAAAAATTTTTCTTTCCAGACACCCCTTGTAGATAGCCACACACAGCCCCCCTTCTAGATATAGCCCCCCTCATAGATAGCCACACATAGCCCCCCCTTGTAGATAGCCACACACAGCCCCCCTTCTAGATAGCACCTCTCTTCTAGATAGCCACACACAGACCCACTTGTAAATAGCCACACACAGCCCCCCTTGTAGATAGCTACACACATCCCCCCTTGTAGATAGCCACACACAGCCCCCCTTCTCTATAGCGCCCCCCCTTCCCTTGTAAGTAGTGCCTCACAGCCCCCCTTCCCTTTTACTTAGTGCAAACAGAGCGGTAGCCTACCGCTACTACTCTCCTTCTGCCTGACACGACTCACCGTCATGAGGAGGTGGCAATGCGACGAAGCGAAGCGGTGGAGGAGCACTTTTGACTGGGGTCGGTGACGGCACAGGACTGGACCAGTCCAGTCATCTGACCTGAGTTACCTGACCTCATGTCAGGTGACTGGATTGGTCCACTCCCGGCACCGACCTCACTTGGCTACGGCAGGCCTGCATATTTTCAAATTCTGCAGAATCTGAAAATATGCCCGGCCACAGCCTACTATTCCTTTGCACTGCGCAAATCAAATTTGGAGCATGCGCAGTGCAAAGTTCCGGGAGAATCTAGAAAAATCCGGACGGCAGGAAAAAACACCCATTTTTGCGGACTGTCCGTAAATTTATGGACGGTTGGCAACCCTGAATGACGTAGTATCTTCTATTACTACCCCTTGGGGTTGGGCATTCCATAGTTTGAACACTTTCCTATATTGATGTGTGAATGTCTTTTTGCACCTGCAATGAATGTCCCTTGGTCCTTTGTAAATTCCTTGGAAAGAACAGATAATGGGCTCGTTCATTATATTGACCAAACATATACTTACATTTTAATAAGAACACCTCTAAGCTGAACAAGCCCATTTATTTTAGCCTTTCAGTGCAAGGGCTTGTCCACATGTAGCGGAATTTCTGCATATTTTCCATCAGCAATTGCGGATGTAAAAGTACGCAGCAGAATACAGTAGCAGCAAAGTGGGTGAGATTTAATTAGTGCTGCGTAAAATTTCCGACCAGAAATTAACCTGCAGTGCATATCTATGCCTGCTGCGGATAGTGGACTGAATTGCTGCGTTTTTCAGAGGACATGTGACCATCTCCCAGCATTGCAAAAAACAGCAAAATACCCAAAAAAATTTCAGTAAATATGCAGGAAATGGTGCGTTTTTTCCGCAGCGGAATGTCTTCTACTTTCAACGGAATTGCTGTATACATTTTCTGCAGCAATTCCGTTACGTGTGGACAAGCCCTAGGAGAGACCTTCCATCCCGTTTAGTAATCTATTTGCCCACCTTTGAACCCTCTCCAGCTCTCTCGTATCCTTTTTACAATTTGGATCCCGAAACTGAATTCCATATTTAAGATTTGGCTTTACAAGGGATTTTTTATTCGGGTAATGATACATTTCAATCACTGATTTTTATCTCTCGTTTTATACTCCTTAAAATCCAATTTGCTTTTGCAGCTGCTGCTTGATATTGAGTGCTGCTGCTTAGCTTATTTGTTACCAGAATACCCAGGTCCTTCTCTTGCTTCGTTATCCCCAGTTTTATTAAATTTATTGTATATGCGTTAATATTATTACTGCTGTTTAGGTGCATTAATTTACGTTTATCAACATTAAATTACATCTGCCATGCTTTTGCCCCTGCTGCCAGCTTATCTAGGTCTTTCTGTAATATTTCATAATCAAGCTGAGTTTTAGGTATCCTACAAAGTTTTATCTACAAAAACTGACACCTTACTAACAATCTGATCCCCAAGGTCATTAAAACAGAGCTTAAAAATAATTGGGCCTAACACAGATCCTTTTGGTCCCCCGTTGCTGACTTCAGCCCAATTTAAGTATACCATTTATAATAACACTTAGTTGTTTGTTCCTTAACCCCTTCGCGCTCAGTAACGTACTATTCCGTCGTGCTGACCGTACCGTTCGCGCTCAGTGACGGAATAGTATGTCACGGGGAAAAAGCATCGCCATTTTTCGCCGGCACGTTCACGAGCTGTGACAGCTGCTGTTTCGGACAGCAGGCTATCACAGCTCAATAAGCCGAGACCTGTCGCGATTGTCCCGCCTCCTCCATCGCCGCTATTGGTCAGTCAGTGACTAACTGTCCAATAGCAGTGATCGGTCTCTTCACTTCCTCTCCCTGACATCACATCCTGCTGCAACCGCTCAGAGCGGTTGTGAGAAGAGAGAGAGAAGAGCAAAGTGCAAAAAAACTTTAAAAAAAATAACTTTTTTTTGCTAATTTCTGCTTCCCACCCCCCCCATCCACTACCCACTGCTGTACCCTTCCTCCTTGTGTTCCCCCCACTTTTTTGGTCAGTGATATCCAATCACTGACCACTCATTAGTCTTCAGGACCAATTTATTGGTCCCTGGGGATTATCTTTTTCTTTTTTTTCTTTATAAAATATATAAAACATAATTAAAAATTAAAAAAAAAAAAAATAATTTGTTAGTTTAGACAATTTAGACAATTTAACTGGTTAGTTTAGTATTAGGGTTAGTTAGAGTCAGGGAACTGTCAAAAAGCGTAGTTAGGTATAGCATCAGGGAATTTAGCGTCAGGAATCCGTCACCGTAGTTAGATCTAGAGTTAGGGGTCCGTCACCATAGTTAGGTTTTGTGTCAGGGAAGCTCGTAATAATCTAGTAAAGTTAAGTGTCCGGCACCCGTCACCGTAGTTAGGTTTAGTGTCAGGGAAGCTCGGAATAATCTAGTTAGGTTGACCCCGCCGCAGTTGAAGCTCCCGAGCCAAGTGACCCCTCTGCAGTTGAAACCCCAGAGCTAACTGACCCCATTTGGACCCCCACACCAGACATTTATGAGCCCCACATCCCCGTACACGGGCATCTCAGGGGTCAAATTTAATATGGCAGGGCTTTGTGAAATGGACTTTTTCAAGTTCTTCTTCACTGATGACTGTATAGAGCTTATGGTCTCCCAGACAAATTTATATGCAAAACAGTATTTCACTAAGAACCCTACATAATTTTATGCCCATCCCCACAGGTGGATCCCTGTAGACGCAGCAGAGTTGGGCAAGTTCTGGGGACTTCACTTGAACATGGGGCTTCTGAAAAAGCCATCTATTAGGACCTACTGGAGCACGGACATCTTATACCACACTCCGATGTACCATATGGCCATGTCCAGGATGCGTTATGAGGCAATACTTCGCTTCTTACATTATACTGATAATGAGCAGTGCCCACCCGGAGATGACCCCAGTTTTGACCGTTTGTATAAACTAAAACCCCTATTAGACTATTTTGGTGCCCGGTTTGCCCAAGCATACACCCCCGAGAAGTGTATTTCTGTTGATGAGTCCCTGGTACATTTTAAAGGGAGGCATCAATTCCGCCAGTACCGGCCGACTAAGAGGGCAAGGTATGGTGTGAAGATGTATAAGCTTTGTGAGAGTGCATCAGGGTATACGTACAAATATAGGATATATGAAGGGAAGGACAGTTAATGCAAAAATTGTGGCCTTCCTAAAACTCTGCTTGGGCAAACACTCAGAAGGGGTGAGAGCAGGGCACATTCTAGCAGCAACATATTGTGTGTTAAGTACAAGGACAACAGAGATGTCCTTGTATTCACAACAATACATGGCCACACCAGTACCCATGTACCAGTACGAGGTACCAGTACAGAGACCCCCAAATCAGACTGCATCTGGACTACAATAGGTACATGGGAGGGGTGGACTTGTCAGATCAAGTCCTGAAGCCCTATAATGCCATGCGGAAATTGAGGGTGTGGTATAAATAACAGTCCATGCGCAACATACAGAAGGCATTATACAATGCGTACTTGCTACGTCGATGTGCTAGCCAGAGGGGAACTTTCCTGGAATTTCAGGAGGTGGTTATCAAGAACCTAATCTTTAGGGACCAAGAAGAGGGGGCACCCAGTACTTCTGTAAGTGAGGCCACACAAAACATACCAGAGTTTTCCAGTCCTATGAAACTGATGGCCTATTCTCAGATTAAAGCAGGTTAAAAGCAGGTTAAAATTAACAGGAAGCAGCGCTCCTATTGGCACCGTGGCCCCTCAGAACAGTTGATCGGCAGTACTTCTGGAAGCGAGGCCACACGCATCATACCAGGGCAACACTTTCCAGGAGAAGTTCCCCAAACTGGCAAGAAGGGAAAAAGTCAAAAGAGGTACAAAGTCTGCTATAAGAGGGGGATAAGGAAGGACACCATATATCAATGTGACGTGTCCCGAAAAACCAGGGCTCTGTATGAAAGAGTGTTTTAAAATTTATCATACATCCCTTGATTTTTAATCTACCCCAGTTTTACTTACCCTGACGCACTCCGCACAGCTTTTCCCCCTCATCTTTCCCTTCTGAGCCCTTCCGTGTGCCCAGGCAGCTGTTAACAGCCACTTGTAGGGTATTGCCATACCCAGGAGAACCCACATTACAGTTTATGGGGTGTATGTCTCCGGTGGCACATGCTGGGCACAATATATCGGACACTGAAATGGCATATATGTATAGAAAATTGCAAATCTCACTCTGCACCATCTGCTGCGCATTATCTTTTACACAATACCTGTGGGGTCAAAATGCTCACTACACCGCTAGATGCATGCCTTAAGGGGTGTAGTTTTGAAAATAGGGTCACTTCTTGGGGGTTTAAACTGTACTGGTACCTCAGGGACTTCTGCATACATGACAGCACCAGAAAATCCCCAGTAGGCCAAATGCTTCCCTTCTGAGCCCTGCCGTATGCCCAGCCAGCTGTTAACAGCCACTTGTAGGGTATTGCCATACCTAGGAGACCCCACGTTACAGTTTATGGGGTGTATGTCTCCAGTGGCACATGCTGGGCACAATATATCGGATACTGAATTGGCATATATGTATAAAAAATTTCAAATCTTAATTTGCACCATCTGCTGCGCATCACCTTTTACACAATACCTGTAGGGTCAAAATGATCACTACACCTCTAGATGAATGCCTTAAGGGGTGTAGCTTTGAAAATGGGGTCACTTCTTGGGGGTTTCAACTGTACTGGTACCTCAGGGGCTTCTGCATAGATGACTTAGCACCTTAAAATCCCCAGTATGCCAAATGGTGGTCCTTTCCTTCTGAGCCCTCCCATGGGCCAAAATGGCAGTTTATCACCACAAATGGGGTATTGACGCACTCAGGACAAATTGGGCAACAAAATTGTGTATTTTATTCCTTCTGAAAATAAGAAATTTGTAGCCAAAACGACATCTTATTGGAAAGAATTTTTTTTTTAAATTCACAGCCCAATTCAAATAAATTCTGTGAAAAAACTGTTGGGTCTAAATGGTCACAACACCCATAAATGAATTCCTTGAGGGGTGTTGTTTCCAAAATTGGTTCACTTCTGGTGAGTTTCCATTGCTTTCATACCTCTGGGGCTCTGCAAATACGACATGGCACCCGAAAACACATCCAGCAAATCTGGACTCCAAAGAACACATAGCACTCCTTTCCTTCTGAGACCTCCCATGGGCCCAAACGGCAGTTTATCAGCATGAATGGGGTATTGCTGCACTCAGAAGAAATTGGGCAACAAGATCGGGTATTTTGTTCCCTTTGAAAATAAGAGATTTTTGATCAAAAATGACATCTTATTGGAAAAAATGTCATTTTTTTAATTTCACAGCCCAATTCAAATACGTGCTGTGAAAAAACTGTGTAGTCAAAATGGTAACAAACACCATAAATTAATTCCATGAGAGGTTTAGTTTCTAAAATGGGGTCACTTTTGTGGGATTCCTAATGTTTTGGCACCTCGACACCTCTTCAAACCTGGCATGCCTAAAATATATTCTAATAAAAAAAGAGGCCCTAAAATGCACTAGGTGCTTCTTTGCTTCTGGGGCTTGTGTTTTAGTCCACGAGCACACTAGAGCCACATGTGTTGGCAAGTAATGCCATTTGCAGATAAAAGTTTTTATCTGTTTTCATAAAGCCCAAATAACCACTTTAATAATTATTCTGTTATAGGACTTACTTTGGCAAAATAGTTGCAATCTAAAGGGATAATCAAAACATAGTGCCTAGCTGTCAGTTGTACACTGCATTTGGAAAGGTGCTATCCCTTGGTGTCCATTTGGATAGAAAATATTTATTGGTGTCCAGCAAGTAGGAAAATATTGTCTGGTACGGGATTGATAAGTCAATATTCCCAGTATGGTTGGTTGGTATGTTCCAGAAAAGGAGGAAAGCAGCACTGATAGTTTAACTGTCCTAAACCCTGTATCCTTTTGTTGAAAGAAAGCACTGCTTCCGCCCTGCCACTTGGTTCTTGCTTGATTATACAAAGGCAGACTACCTCATCCTTCTTCTCCCTCTTGCTGTCCCTCTGTGAGTGTCTGATAAGTGGCCGCATACAGATAAGCTTGACACTTAGAGTAAATAGGCTGCAGACCGCAGGACACCAGTCCATCTGGCATTTGCCAGAACTGCCAGATGGCCAGCACAGCCCTGTTCAGATGCCTGATTTACTAACCTTGAGCAAATCTGTACAATCTTATTTGTTACTACCTCCTCACATATTTATTGTAGAAGATGTAGGCCATTGTTCCATAAACAATTGTTGACATGATGAGTTACACTTATCACAATAATATTGCTACTTACTCCAATATTTCCCCGTGGTAAAACAAATCTAATGTCTAGGGCAGGTTGTACAGATTTGCTCAGGGCTGGTAAATAAGGCATATGGATTGATTCCCTAATCAATTATATATATATAAAATTATTATTAGTATTTTTTTCACTTTTATTCATTACAACTAAAGGTTACGTACAACTTTCTTTCAATGGAAGTCAATGGTAATGAAACTGTATAGGCATGCAGTTCTAGACTTCTGGGGCTTTCATTCAGCAGCACTCTTTAAACGTGCACGTCGAACATAGGGCCCGAATGTAATGTAAACAGGGCCTTGTTTTGGTAGTCTTTCATATTGTTCAGAAATAATTCGACCATAATATCACCATTCAGTGCTAAATACTTCCACACAGTGCCCAATTTGAGCACTCTTCATGCTCTCCTTTAAAGTTTTTTTTTTTTTTTTTTAAACGATCATTTTTGCCCAAGTTATGAGCAATTTTATATTTATGCAAATGAGTTTTTCAATGGACAACTGGGCGTGATTTCTTGTTTTACCAACTGGGCGTGTATTGTGTTTTTACCAACTGGGCGTGTATTGTGTTTTACCAACTGGCCGTGTATTGTGTTTTTACCAACTGGGCGTGTTTACTGGTTTTACCAACTGGGCATTGTGAATAGAAGTGAATGACGCTGACAAATCAGACACCAAGGTTGAAGGACCTGTGGGTGACGTCACACTGTGTGTCTGCAGTGAAAGAAGCTGGGTGAGAACGATGAGGTCACCCACAGGTCCTTCAACCTTGGTGTCGGAAGAGAGAAGACACATCGGCTCCAGGCGTCAGAGGGTACAGTTGAATCTGCAGCAGCATCACCATGTGCAGGTAAGGATACTAAACTCCTTAGAGACGAGCATATTAGCCTCTCGGACGCCTGGAGCCGATGTATCTTCTCTGTCCGACGCCAAGGTTGAAGGACCTGTGGGTGACGTCACGCTGTGTGTCTGCAGTGAAAGAAGCTGGGTGGGAACGATGAGAAGTGCATGATGCTGATTTGTCAGCGTCATACACTTCTATTCACAACACCCAGTTGGTAAAACCAGTAAACACAATACACGCCCAGTTGGTAAAACGAGGAAATACGCCCAGTTGTCCATTGAAAAGATCATTTGCATAAATAAAAAAAATTTAAAATTGCTCATAACTTGGGCAAAAATGATCGTTTAAATATTCAGTAGGAGATAGGGATTTGATAATCCGGTGACAGAGCCTCTTTAATAAGGCTCCTTTATCTCTGATTATGCGTGACAGTTACTATGTAATCTTTGTCTCACTGGTGGTTTAGTAATCTGTACTTTATAATCATGCTGTTCCTGCTGTCATGGAAATCAGATTACCCTGCACAGATTTACTAGTAAACTTGTGCTGGGCTTGTATTCATACAAAGCAGCCAATCTGCAGAGGCAGAGCTGTAGTGGGCACGGAGAGCAGCAGTCTGAACCAATGATGAGATGTGTGTGAGGAGACGAATTACAGACTTCCTTGGACTCCCTAATAGTATTATAGCTCAAATTAATTTGCAAATTGCAACTCTCATCTAACTCTGTTTTACACATTTGCATCAGACTGTATCCAGCAAGAGTAATTTGTAAACTTGGTAATATTTTTTTAATTTGTTTACACATATTTTGTATAATATTTTTATAGAAATTTAATAAATTCAATCAATTCGCTCATATTAAATTGTGAAAAAAATTCAAATATTGTTAAAGTGTACAAATTAAAACTGTTCAGTAGCGTTCATGTAGAAATATAAGTATTGTAATAGTTGTATAATTTGGTCAGAAGACAAAATGACACTTGCATTCTATTGCAACCAAAAGTCTCTGCTATGTCACATGTGTTATGTCTTCTGTAAAACTACAAGCAGGTTAACTGCTCACATGAAAGGTTTACCAGATTAAAGTCAAAATAGATGTGTTTTTTAAGGGCTTGGCGGAACAAAAAGGTTGAGTTTCTCAATTATCTTTAAAGCTCTGTAATACAAACCTCAGTAGGCTTAAGTGAGCAGAGGAATAAACATGTCCTGCCTGCATGATATCCACAATGTAAGGGAATGCTTGCTGAACAGTCTAGTTAAGAAGTACATAAGGAGTAAAAGATAAGGATAGATCTGTTCTGAAATGAAATCACACAGAGAAGAGTAATTTGTAGCGAACACAAAAAAATGTGTAAGTGTAATTTGTATAGAAAAGAAATACAAATGTTCTCATAGCTAGGGGTTTAGCAGAGGGGGAGTGACACATCTCAGTGGGCCCCCAATGCATATTTATAACTAAAGAGGCACATTCTAATTATTGTGGTCATCATTCTGAATGAGCAAGAGTGCTGTATATGCTGCTATATTATCCATTCTCTTAATCTTTTCTCTGACAGAGGAGTTTGCATTAGAAAGTGTTGTAGACCTCTCTGAAAGTGAATGAAAGAATATATAACCCCGTCATCCCTGTATATACCAGTCATGACAGACACCAGCCCTGTATAAACCAGCCATCACCCCTGTATTTAACCATCATCCCTATATATAACCCCATCATCCCTGTATATAACCCCCATCATCCCTGTATATACCAGCCATCATCCCTGTATATAACCCCCATCAACCCCATATGTACCAGCCATCATCCCTGTATATAACCCCCATAATCCCTGTATATACCAGCCAGCTTCCCTGTTAATGTATATACCAGAAATCATTCCTGTATATATCAGTCATCATCCTTGTATATACCAGCCATCATCCCCGTATATAACTCCCATCATCCATGTATATAACCCCCATCATCCCTGTATATACCAGCCACCATCCCTGTATATAACCCCCATCACCCTTGTATATAACCCCATCATCCCTGCATATACCAGCCATCATCCCTGTTTATAACCCGCATTATCCCTGTATATACCAGCCTAGCTAGAATATACAGGTAAGATGGGGGTTATAAACAGGGTTGATGGCTGGTATAAACAGGGATGGTGGCTGGTATATACAGGGATGATAGAAGTTATATATAGGGATGATGTGGTTATATACAGGGATGATGGCTGGTATATACAGTTATGATGGGGTTAATACAGGGATAATAGCTGGACAACCCATCATCCCTGTATATAACAACCATCATCACTTATATACCAGCCATCATCCCTGTATTTAACCCCCATCATCCCTGTATTTACCAGTCAACAGCCCTCTATATACCAGCCATCACCCCTGTATATAACCTCCATCATCCCAGTATATAACCCCATCATCCCCATATATACCAGCTATCATCCCTATATATATAACCCCCATTATCTCTGTATATACCAGCTATCATCCCTGTATATAACTCCATCATCCCTGTATATACCAGCCATCATCCCTGTTAATGTATATACCAGCCATGATCCCTGTATATACCAGTCATCATCCTTGTATAATAGATATCATCCCTGTATATAACTCCCATCATCCCTGTATATAACCCCCATCATCCCTGTATATACCAGCCACCATCCCTGTATATAAACCCCATCATCCCTGTATATAACCCCATCATCCCTGTATATACCAGCCATCATCCCTGTATTTAATCACCATCATCCCTGTATTTACCAGTCATCAGCCCAATATATACCAGCCATCACCCCTGTATATAACCCCAATAATTCCTGTATATAACCCCATCATACCTGTATATAACCTTATCATCCCTGTATATACCAGCCACCATCCCTGTATATAACTTCCATCATCGCTGTATATACCAGCCATCATCCCTGTAAATAACTTACATCATCCCTGTATATACCAGCTATCATCCCTGTATATAACCCCCATCATCCCTGTATATACCAGCCATCAGCCCTGTATATACCAGCCATTACCCCTGTATATAACCCCCATCATCCCTGTATATAACCCCATCATCCCTGTATATAACCCGATCATCCCTGTATATACCAGCCACCATCCCTGTATATAATACCCATCATCCTTGTATATACCAGCCATCATCCCTGTATTTAACTGTCATAATCCCTGTATATACCAGTCATCATCCCTGTATATAACCCCCATCATTCCTGTATATACCAGCCATCATCCCTGGTAATGTACATACCAGCCATCATCCCTGTATATACCAGTCATCATTCCTGTATTTAACCCTCATCTTCCCTGTATATACCAGCCATTCTCCCTGTATACAAGCAGCATCATCCCTGTATTTACCAGTCATCAGCCCAATATATACCAGCCATCACCCCTGTATATAACCCCAATAATTCCTGTATATAACCCCATCATACCTGTATATAACCTTATCATCCCTGTATATACCAGCCACCATCCCTGTATATAACTTCCATCATCGCTGTATATACCAGCCATCATCCTTGTAAATAACTTACATCATCCCTGTATATAACCCCCATCATCCCTGTATATACCAGCCATCATCCCTGTATATACCAGCCATCATTCCTGTTTATACCAGCCATCATCCCTGGTAATGTATATACTAGCGATCATCCCTGTATAAACCAGTCACCATCCCTGTTTTTAACCTCCATCATTACTGTATATACCAGCCATTCTACCTATATACAAGCCTCATCATACCTGTATCCATCCATTATTGGGGAGGGGTGCTTGCTCACCCTCTCCTCACACGCAGATTTCCTCTTCTCTTCTGCTCCTCCCTGGCGGGCAGCGTCAGGAGTGTGCTCTATGCGGCAGGTCTACTAGATAGAAGAGTATTGCGGCATGGCGGTCATGACGGGGTGGCGGCGGTCATGGCAGTCATGGCGATGGTGGCGGCAGTTAGGGTGGGAGCGGCGAGCCCCACCACTTCAGTCGGCTCAGAGGCCACAACCACCCCCCCCCCCACCCTGATAGCTCCTCCACTGTTCTGAATACTATTTATTATGCTGTTTGTATTGTGGACAATAGTTTACCAAAGATGTCAATCAACTAAATAATTAAGCACAGGTAACTAAAGCTGCCACTGCAGATTTAGTATTTTCGGTAAAAAAAAAATGATGCTGCTGAAAACACAAAGCCAACATGCAGTTTTAATCGAAGTGGTGTTTAAATGATTGTTAATGCGTTCCTGATATGCAGTGGTTAGTACCTATCAAAAGTGGCCCAAAGAAGGACAAACTGTAAACCGGTGATGGGGTCATGGGCGCTTGAGGCTCATTGATGCGCGTGGGGAGCAAAGTCTAGCCCGTCTGGTAAGATCACACAGAAAAGCAACTGTAGGACAAATTGCTGAAAAAGTTCATGCTTACTATGATAGAAAGGAATCAAAACACATGGTGAATCCCAGCTCGTTGCATTTGGGGCTGTGTAGCTGCAGACCGGTCAGAGTGCCCATGCTGAACCCTGTCCACTGCAGAAAGCAGCTACAGTAACTGGACCATGAGTCAAAGGAATAAGGTGGCCCGGTCTGATGAATCACTTTTCTTTCCCTTTATGTAGATGAACGGGTGTATGTGCATCAGATTGCACTATGGGAAAAAAGTGAGCCCGCAGAGTGGGTGTGATGTCCTGGGCAATGTTCTGCTCTGAAACCTTTAGTCCCGGCATTAATGTGGATGTTACCATCACACATACCACCTACCTAAACATAATTTCAGACCAAGTGCACCCTTTCAAGGCAATGGTATTCCCTAATGTCAGTGGCCTCTTTCAGCAGTAAATTGTGTTCTGCCACACTGCAAAAAAATTTCAGGAGTGGTTTGAGGATCATGGCATTCAAAGTGCTGACTGGGCCTTCAAATATGCCAGATCTCAATCCAATGGAGCATCTCGGGCAACTTCAGGGGTCTTGTGGAGTCCATGCCTCGATGAGTCAGAGCCGTTTTAGTGGCATGAGGGTAGGGCTGGGCAATTAATCGTAAAAACTAATCCGAAATTCAGGTTCGGGTTTGTTTTTTTTAAAATTCCCCACGGTATTAACTGTTTCTGCATCTTCAGGACACAGATACAGTTTAATTAAATGGTAGAGCAGGCGGCTGTAAGACTAAACATTCAGTGTCCCTTTAATTTCGTTGTTCATTATCTTAGGGCCTGTTCACATCAGCGTTAGATTCCGTTGATGGGTTCCATAAAGTATTTCCGTCAGAGGAACCCATCAACGGAAAAGCAAATGGAAACCATAGCTTTTCATTAGCATTACAATTGATTTCAAAGGCAATGCTTCCGTTGCTAATAATTTTCGTTTGTTTCCGGGTATTTTTGGCGGAAACAATACCGCAGTCAACCTGAAGTCTGATGGAACCCATCTACGGAACATTACGCTGATGTGAACACACCCATAGTAATTCACTGATTAATGATACCATGGATGTGTACTGGGAGTCTTTCTTTCTAGGTCTTATCATTCAAATAAAGCACGCATTATATGGCTCATAGTGTTTTTAGAAGAATAAACAAAACTTGTGCCAAGCTGCTTGTCATTTTACATTGTTTTGATTTTTACGCAGCTAAATTGTGATTAAATTATGACAGCAGTCAGGCTGTGAGTATCAGGTCAATTCCCTGGTGGCCCTCACTCCACTATAACTTCAATGAACAGTCTTTATGTGCAGAACCATATTCCTGAGTTATTATATGGTTTACAGGGCATAAAATACATAATTCATAAATTAAACAGCAGCTAGATCTCCTCATTACTGAATCCAGATTGCAGAATGGCAATCAGATGTCTCACTGGACCAAAACCCTTCCTCTATTAAAATAACAGATGTAATCCCTATTATTGTTCCATTTAATGTCATGCAAACGTGTAATTGGCATGCTCTTTTGCTGAAAAACACCCAAACTGAATATCTATCAAAGTAAGTCACAATAAAAATCCAACAATTTATTTTTTGTGCATGACAGAATTAGTTCAATAATGACTTCTTTTGTTCAAGCCTATTTTTTGAAGGGACCAACATAATACATCCAACCAAAAATGCAAACTAGACAGAATTTTTGTGTGCAGTAACTGTGTGCTAAGTCTTTTTCTTGAATGTATAGTTAGTGTTCTACATAGTTCATGTCTTTAATTTTTGGGATAGGAAGTAGCAATTATGGTTTCCTTCTTAGCTCTCATAGGTCTAATATTTGTATCAACTTGTGCCACCCCCCCCCCCTCCATCCGGTTCTTGTAAATTGGAACATGTTCCTAATGTACTTGGTAAGGCTACAGTGATTTGTTTCTTCAGTACAGAGAATTGTTCATCTGTTCCCACACACATCCATTAAAATTTCAACTGGCTGTTTAAACAAACACTAGGGGTCTAATCTTTATACAGATGTTTTATGCTCTTATTGTTTTTAATAGGAGCTGCACACAGTTCAGTCCCCTTGTGGCAGCAAGAGGAATTATGTGTGGTGGGAGAGGGGGGCAGGTGAATGGGGCTTGGATTAGAAAAAAATAATTGCAACAGATGTACAATATAAATTAATTTCCTGGTTGATCTTCAAGCGTGATCAGCATGTTTGCATTTTCAACAATGGCAATTTTCCTTTATTACAGGACTGTATTTCCACCATATACGACATTGGGCACTAGTAGTATGGATCTGGATGTCCAAACATTAAAGCAGATGTCCAGTTGAGAGTGCAAAAATGATACGTAGATGGTTCACTGCTATTTATTTTACTCAGTTCTTGCTTTTTGGCAGATCTGGGATCTATGACTACATCTTAGCTACAGTACCTACAGGGAGCCTGACGTAGTCTGAATCTGACTCCTTTCTCATCATTGATTCAGGCTCCTGCACTCTCCCATTACAGTGCTGCTATGCCTCCGTAGATTGGCTGCTGGCTCATTAAAAAGCTCACCATAAAATCAGTGCATGTAGAGCTAAATTTATCGCAGAATGTAATGTCCGTGGCTGCGGGCTGTCCGCTCCAACCTCCACCTGACAGCCGCCGCGATGAGTCGGCAAGCGCTGGCCCCAGCCTCCTCCTCAGGAGACGCCAGCGCTCGCATCCACTCACCTCTGCCGGATCCCGTACCTCATGGACCTCATGGACGACCTTTGACCCGTGAGTACCCTGGACTATAAGTGGGGTCCAGCCCCTTAGTTCTATGCCTGAGCATTGTTGTGTTCCCTAAGTTTGTCTACGTGATGGCCTCCTAGTTGTTTCCTGTTTCGGTCCCTGTTCCAGTCCCCGTCCCTGCACCTGTCCCTGTACCTATACTTGTTTCATGTTCCTGTTACTAGCAATCCATACCATCCTGGTTGAGCACTGTGCTGTGCCAAAGTCGTACTACGCTACATCCACGTCTGACCTGCTTCATCTCGCCTGACGTCCGCCTGCTACCTAAGTCCCAGCCGAGCCTGCCCTGCCGCTGTCTGAGCTGCCGCAGGTACCTATAGAACTATAGACAGTCACCTGCTCCCTGTTGGCCAGCTGCCTTACCGCCACGGCGGTACGGCCCAGTGGGTCCACAGACCCTTCGTGACACAGAATAATTATGAAATACAGGCTACTCATCCACCAAAAAATAAGAAAGATTACTGCCACACATATAGATGTGTCCACCATTACCTTTTCCTGAATTGTGTCAAGTTATACAATTTCCCATAAAAACAGATTCAATACAATCCTTCGCCTTCCAGTAAAAAAATGTATACGTTATCCTATACGTTTTTTTAACATGGGAGTCTATGGACCATGGGCTGCCAACAGATGGCATCTGTCACAGCCGTCTAGTAAAACATCATATACATTAAACGTATACGTTTATTTAACCTGGAAGTCTATGTCTGAGATGTGGCATTTATCAAAGTTATAGATTTATTTTTACATTTGTTTAACCTGTTGCCGCGACAGCCATTTTTAGTTTTCTTATTTACTTTTTTCTTCCCCTGCCATATCTTTTTTTATTTTTCCATTGACATAGCCTTATAAGGGTTTATTTTTTATATGACGAGATGTAGTTTTTCACTGTTTCATTTATTGTACCATTTAATATACTGAGAATCATTGTTTTTTGGGTGTCGTTTTTGTGGCATTCTCCATGAGATAAAAATGCCACGTTAACTCTATTCTTTGGGTCAATACGATTAGAGACATGCCAAATTTCTATAGTTTTCTTTATGTTCTACTACTTTTACAAAGAAAAAACTTGTTTTGTGCCACCACATTCTAAAACCCATAACATTCTTTAATTTTTAGTCGGTTAAGATGTGCGAGGTCTTGCTTTTTTCGAGATAAGCTGTCGTATTTATTAGTACCATTTTAATTTACATGCTACTTTTTAAAGTTTTTTTGTGGAAGGCAAGGTGACCAAAATAACAGCAACTCTGTAATATATATATTTTTTTTTACGGTGTTCACCAGCTGTATGCAAATTCCTGGACCATGCATACAAATAGGGAACTTTTTTCAGTGTCCGTAATAAACGTTGAAGTTATTTTAATTATCGTCATTCTGCAGGTCACAGCATATGTCGCTAATGTGTTCATATTAGTATTTTGAGCTATAGACACTTATCATCTTTATGACTCATTACGGTTTTCTGATAAATTGTCCAGAGAAAAGTAAAAATTCAGATTGGTAATGGTGACAAGTTGCTCCTTGCTCTCGAGAGATGCTTAATGAATCGCTTTTGTCCTACCCAGTAATCTATCTGTTGAAAGCTTAAAGAGGCTCTGTCACCAGATTTTGCAACCCCTATCTGCTATTGCAGCAGATAGGCGCTGCAATGTAGATTACAGTAACGTTTTTGTTTTTAAAAAACGAGCATTTTTGGCCAAGTTATGACCATTTTTGTATTTATGCAAATGAGGCTTGCAAAAGTACAACTGGGCGTGTTTAAAAGTAAAAGTACAACTGGGCGTGTATTGTGTGCGTACATCGGGGCGTTTTTACTTCTTTTACTAGCTGGGCGTTCTGACGAGAAGTATCATCCATTTCTCTTCAGAACGCCCAGCTTCTGGCAGTGACGTCACTCACAGGTCCTGCATCGTGTCAGACGAGCGAGGACACATCGGCACCAGAGGCTACAGTTGATTCTGCAGCAGCATCGGCGTTTGCAGGTAAGTCGATGTAGCTACTTACCTGCAAACGCCGATGCTGCTGCAGAATCAACTGTAGCCTCAGGTGCCGATGTGTCCTCGCTCATCTGACACGATGCAGGACCTGGGGAAGTGACGTCACAGCGTGATCTGCCAGAAGCTGGGCGTTCTGAAGAGAAGTGGATGATACTTCTCGTCAGAACGCCCAGCTAGTAAAAGAAGTAAAAACGCCCCGATGTACGCACATAATACACGCCCAGTTGTACTTTTACTTTTAAACACGCCCAGTTGTACTTTTGCAAGCCTCATTTGCATAAATACAAAAATGGTCATAACTTGGCCAAAAATGCTCGTTTTTTAAAAATAAAAACGTTACTGTAATCTACATTGCAGTGCCTATCTGCTGCAATAGCAGATAGGGGTTGCAAAATCTGGTGACAGAGCCTCTTTAAGCGGCAGTCCTGCATGAGCTCTGTATGTAAGAAACCTACTGCAAAAACAAAAAAAGAGCTAGTGAATTAGTGGAAGCTGACTTTCTGCCGTACCCTGCAGATTCCTGGTGGGCCGCACTTCTTGACCTCACAGTGGGTCGCCTTGAATGTCCCTTTATATTCTATAATTGAGTTCTCAAACACAGGTCCCGCACCAGTCGTCACCCAACCTGGCATACATCAAGGTTCGGACAGTAACTCTGGCACATTGTTTAGCGTGGTTGCAGTGCATACACATGTTCCTGGCGCTGGCTCAGGTCGCTCTGTGCGGTATTTAAAGAGGCGCTGTCCATCGGTGGTTGGACCCCTAATAGAAATCTTGGCTTCACCTCCCTCTCCCTCTTACCAGTGCTGTATAAGGCGCCATTAATGCAGTCAATGCTCTGTCCTCCCCTGCTACGACCTGGTGAGTCTACTCAATAAAAAAAGACTCACTCAGAAAGTTCACAAAGGAAGAAACGTCCAGGGCACTTTTAAAACAATAATCTTCTACTATTTCGATATGCATGTGCAGGTACACAGACAGGAGACAAACAGACAGCGGCAACCCACTGTTTGTCTACAGTGTCTGTACCCGCACATGCATATCGAAATACAGAGAACTTTGTTGTTTTAAAAGGTTAAGTGCCATGGACGTTTCTTCCTTTGTGGATTTATTGCTGTGACTAATTGAACACTGAGCGCCATCCATTATTCAGCCATAAAAGTGTCACAGCTGCCTGGTCATATTAGACTCCGGTCACACAGCTCTTTGACAGGGAAAATTATAACACCCAGTTGTTATTTCATTCATAACTTTTTAGGAGGAATAACAGAGGAATGGCCCAATGCAGACTTTGAAGAAAAGATGCTAGAGAATTATAATTTCATATACAATGGTGTGCCTTTTCTGCGCACGCACCAGAACAGAACATTGATGTGCAAGCGCGGGATTTCGTGTCTTTTGGGAAGAGGCGAGAAGTAATTCAAAAGTAAGGAGGCGGGGTTAACTCAGGAAAGGCTTGAGGAATGAAAATATGACTTTTCAAGCGAAGATATGACTCTTGTATGCTTATAGCATACAGAACAGGAACACAAAAAAATAGAATACTAAAGGTACAGAGGATACTTAGAAGATAATTATAGGTTACATAAAAATTATTTTTCACCCACTTCCACCAGGTATTGCTGATCTAAGAGGTGAAATGCTGGTGACAGGTTCCCTTTAAGGAAATATGGAATGCCTTAGATTAAGCTGGATTAATCACAAGCCAAGAGGCTGCTCCAAATGAATGCCTGAAAGATGGAACGCTATGGTGAGAAGAATAATGTTGGAAAATAAAGTTTGTGATGAATTGATGCAATCACTTTTCACTTGATATCTAGGTGGGATAACAGCTAAATGGTTAAGGGTGTATTCACACAGTGCGTTTTTACTGCAATTTGTCACAGTTTTCCAGTTAGCATGGAAATTGCGGTAAATCGCATCAGAAAATGTATGCTTTTTTGTTGCTGTGGTTTTTGGCTATGTGGCAAAAACTGTGGCAAAACCGCACCGTGTGAAAACACCCTTAGACCCTGTTGAGTTTTTTACGGGCAGAAAAATCTGCAGATTTCAACCTGCCTGCACTCTCTTTGCCGTGATTTTTGCGGCATTCATAGCAGTGTTTTTTGGCCGTGGCAATTGAGCACCGCGGTCAAAAGACGCCGCAAAAAATGCTTTCTCTGCCTCCCATTGATGTCAAAGGGAGATCAGAGATGGAGACACCTTATGAAAGGGCATGACACTTCTTTTTGCCGCAAGGGTTTTTTCAGCTCGCGCCTCTGATTTCGGATGTTTTTTGGCATGGTTTCCGACACTGATTCCGCATCAAAAACTGCGCCAAAATACTCTGTGTGATCAGGGCCTTAGGCCGTGTTCCCACGTAGCATAAACGCTGGAGAATTTCCATAACGGAATTCTGTGCGGAAATTCTGCAGCATTTATAGTAGCAGTAAAGTGGATGAGAGTAAGAAAATCACATAGCCACAATTTAGAAAAAAAACAGCGTAAACGTTAATAAATAATTTAATTCCGCAGCATGTCAATTTTTGCTGCGTTTTTGTTGATTTTCTGTTGCAGGTTTTCCCCATTGAATTCAATGGGGATGCAAAACCAGCAACAGAAAGCCAAGTGTTGCGAATTTTGCAGCGTAATCGTAGTGATTGCGCCGCAAAAAGCACAACTCCGGAAAAAAAAACAACTTACCCAGAACACCCTCCTCCTGCAGTCCGGCCTCCTGGGATGCAGCGTCATATGGCCTGCATCGTCATTGTAGGAGCCCAGACTACGCGCAGAGAAGAGGGAGAGGGTAAGTATCAATGTTTTATTTTTGTATTTAAGTCAAAAGCTGCTTTGCGCAGCAGAAATTCCGTCTGAAAAATCACATTGTGGTGCAATTTTTCGGACAGAATGTACGGTGGGTTTCAACCGCATGCAAAATCTGCAGCAAATTTGCACTGTGGGAACCCAACCTAAAAGCCACCTACAAAATCCTGAAGGAAATTTTGAGGCAGATTTTTTTCTGCTTGACAAAAAGTTCTGTGTGAACATTCCATTATAAAATGGGCGGGTCTATACACAGTATAGCGGTGCGTCAACATTGAGTTTCATTACTGCGATGCAACCATATTCGTTGTATAGCCGTAGACTTTCACACAGTGGAGATTTGACGCAGATTCTGCCAGTATTTTTAAGCTAAAACCAGGAATGGAACCAAAACAGTAGAAATATATAAAGGAAGGCCTTAGGGCACTGGCATAGCTATAGGGATCGCAGCGGTCGCAATTGCGACCGGGCCCCGAAGCCAGGGGGCCCACAGCCCCCCGCACCACATCAATAAAAAGTTACTATAGTAATTCGGGCCGCAGGCCCCTGTTACTATAGTAACAGACTGTACTTACCTTCCTGGTTCCGGATCGCAGCGGAGGTCCTGACGTCAAGCGCTATGCGCCGTGCACAATATCGAGAGGTCAGAACTTCAGATTAGTAGCCCTGACTGGCGGGGTCCGACTCCCGGGACCCGCCAATCAGCTGTTTTGAAGGGGCTGCAGCACTCGTACGAGAGCTGCTTCCCCTTCATTCCGGTCACTTCATTCCGGTCACACTGTGAATCGGTGTCGGCGAAAACAGCTGATTGGCGGGTCCCGGGAGATGGACCCCGACACATCAGCTATTGATGGCCTATCCTCAGGATAGGCCATCAATGTTTAGGGACTGGACAACCCCTTTAAGCCTACGATGTAGCAGGCTTAGGGGGTCCATGAGACAGGATCACAGATTGTATGATGCTGTCTGCTGGGCCCTGTATCGAAGCCAATCACATGGTAGGCTTAGATACATGGCCCATGTGTGATCCTGTCTGATGGGCCCTGTATATAAGCCTACCACACGGTAGGTTTAGATACAGGGCCCCAGCACTCAGTAATCTTATACTGTATAAGATTACTGTCTGCTGGACCCTGTATCTAAGCCTACCTTGTGGTAGGCTTAGATACAGGGTCCCACAGACAGTATCACACATGGGCCCTGTATCTAAGCCTAACACATGTGTTACTAATCGTTTTTTTATTGTGTGTTTTCTTACAGGTTCGGTCGTTGGACTACGTCGGATTCAAGGACTACTTCGATGACGGCTTTTTTTTTTTATTATCAATAAAATGGTTAATGAGGGTTGTGTGTTGTTATTTTATTTCAAAAAAATATTTTTTCTACGTCTTTGTGTTTTTTTTATACTATATCACTACCGCCTTAGTAATGGCCGCCGGCTGATTGACAGCATCCATTGCTAAGGCGGGGCTTAGTGTTAGCCGGTGCAGAGGCTAACACTAACCCCCATTATTACCCCGGTACCCACCGCCACCAGGGGTACTGGGAAGAGCCGGGTACGAACCAGTACCCGTCCATCTGTAGGGACGGGCAGGCACCGAGGCGGCCGCAGGCTGGTAGTATTAGGCTGGGCAAGGCCAAAAACAGTGGCACCTACCACCCTGGTAATGCTGCCTGCCGCTGATGTGCTGCATCTGGCTGGTTATGAAAATTAGGGGGGACCCCACATCGTTCTTTCCAATATGAAAATATGCCACGAAAAACGCTAGTTGCTACAAAAACGACTGAAAATCAGGAGCTGTTTTCACTTCGTATTTTCAGACGTATTTTGCTAAGCCGTATGAACATACCCCAAGACATATCAAACGTTTGATGAAAGTGTGGTTCCTATTTAAGTGGAAATATTCTGACATTTGGGAAATATTACTGTGCTCAGCTCTCCACCACATTCTAAGGCCCAGTTCACAGGCCCAGGTCTTTTTTGACATTTAAAACCACTTGAAAAAAAACTACTAGAGATTCCTATAGAGTAACAAAAAGCCTCTAGTTGCAGCTTTTTTGGCTTCGAAAAACACCTGGAAAAAATTAACTAAGTACACCTGACCTAAATGCTGTGTGTGAATCTAGCCTAAATGAAAGCTAGTTTTGCAGCTACACCGCATTCCAAATTATTATGCAAATGTTATTTTTCGCTGATTTTCCTAAATAATCGATGCAAATGACAGTCAGTATAATCTTCAAGCCATCAACCGTTGGAGTATAAGGCTGGGTTCACACAACCTATATTCAGGCGTAAACGAGGCGTATTATGCCTCGATTTACGTCTGAAAATACGGCTACAATACGTCGGCAAACATCTGCCCATTCATTTGAATGGGTTTGCCGACGTACTGTGCCGACGACCAGTAATTTACGCGTCGTCGTTTGGCAACTGTCAAACGATGACGTGTAAAAGGACTGCCTCGTCAAAGAAGTACAGGACCCTTCTTTGAAACGTCATTTGAGCCGTTCTTCATTGAATTCAATGAAGAACAGCTCAAATGTTCGGCCGTCAAAGACGCCACGCATAATGCGAGGAGGAGAAATTACGTCTGAAACTACGCAGCTGTTTTCTCCTGAAAACAGTCTGTAATTTCAGACGTAAAAGCCAGCTAGCGTGTGCACATACCCTTATGCGAATTTTATTGAACAAATCTCCTAATAATAACAGATTTTTTTTTAGAAGTAAAAAACTCTAAATGCACTGTTTCAAATTATTATGCACAACAGAGATCAAAACACTTTAAAGGTTGTAAAGAGAACTAAAATGGTAATTTGTTGAATTTGCAGCATCAGGAGGTCATATTTACAGAAATCAAAAGCTCTTTCAATAAAAAAAAAAACTTAACAGGCCAAGTTACATGTTAACATAGGACCCCTTCTTTGATCTCACTCTTCACAATTCTTGCATGCATTGAATTTGTGAGTATTTGGACAGTTTCTGCTTGAATATCTTTGCAGGATGTCAGAATAGCCTCCCAGAGCTTCTGTTTTGATGTGAACTGTCTCCCACCCTCATAGATATTTTGCTGGAGGATGCTCCAAAGGTTCTCAATAGGGTTGAGGTCAGGGGAACATGAGTTTCTCTCCTTTTATGTCCATAGCAGCCAATGACACAAAGGTATTCTTTGCAGCATGAGATGGTGCATTGTCATGCATGAAGATAATTTTGCTAAGGAAGGCACGGTTCTTCTTTTTGTACCACGGAAGAAAGTGGTCAGTCATAAACTCTACGTACTTTGCAGAGGTCATTTTCACACCGTCAGGGACCCTAAAGGGGCCTACCCAGTGGCGTAACTACCGCCGTAGCAGCTGTAGCGGCTGCTATGGGGCCCGCGGCATGAGGGGGCCCGTGTCGCCCGCCGGCACAGGCCCCCACCATAGCAGGAGGCTCCGCTAGCAGCCGCTATGGCTGCTACAGCGCGACGCCACTGAACACGACTACGGCAGAGCGGGGAGCTCTGCCATTAAGCAAAACACATGTATCCCCTATCCACAGGATAGGGGATACATGTGTGATCGCTGACATTGATAGGGAGAACGGGGGACTGAAAGTCCCCTGAAGTTCTCCATCACAAACCTCGGACTTCCGGGGTCTGTGTCGGCAGCTCCGTAGAAATGAATGGAGCGCCGGTCGCGCTTGTGCGCATGCGTGACCAGTGCTCCTTTCATTTTTATTGAGCTGCGCAGACGCCGGAAGTCAGAGGTTAGTCATGGAGAACTTCGGGGGACTTTCTGTCCCCCGTGCTCCCTATCGATGCCAGCGATCACACATGTATCCCCTATCCTGTGGATAGGGGATACATGTCTTTTGTTGGACACATTGTAGGTCGCATTTTTTTGGGAGGGGGGACGCTGTATGGCGTTCCCTACAAGGGGGGGCTGTATGCCGTTCCATACAGGGGGGGCTGTATGGCGTTCTCTACAGGGGGGCTGTATGGCGTTAGCGCCATACAGCCCCCTCTGTAGAGAACGCCATACAGCCCCACCCCTGTAGAGAACGTCATACAGCCCCCACTGTAGAGAACGCCATACAGCCCCCCTGTAGGGAACACCATACAGCCCCCCCTGTAGAGAACGCCATCCAGCCCCCCTGTAGATAACGCCATACAGACCCCCCTGTAGAGACCGCCATACAGCCCCCTCTGTAGATAACGCCATACAGCCCCCACTGTAGAGAACACCATACAGCCCCCTCTGTAGAGAACGCCATACAGCCCCCTCTGTAGAGAATGCCAAACAGAGTCCCCCCTGTAGATAACGCCATACAGCTCCCTCTGAAGATAACACCATACAGCCATACAGCCCCCCTGTAGAGAACGCCATACAGCCCCCCTGTAGATAACGCCATACAGCCCCCCTGTAGAGAACGTCATACAGCCCCCTCTGTAGATAACGCCATACAGCCCCCACTGTAGAGAACGCCATACAGCCCCCACTGTAGAGAACGCCATACAGCCCCCACTGTAGAGAACGCCATACAGCCCCCTCTGTAGAGAATGCCAAACAGAGTCCCCCCTGTAGATAAAGCCATACAGCCCCCTCTGTAGATAACGCCATACAGCCCCCCTGTAGATAAAGCCATACAGCCCCCTCTGTAGAGAACGCCAAACAGAGTCCCCCCTGTAGATAACGCCATACAGCTCCCTCTGTAGAAATCCGTTGCGGAAAATCCACAATATTTACGCCTAGTGTGTTCCTACCCTAAGGCCGGATTCACACGAGTGTGTGCGTTTTGCGCGCGCAAAAGGTCCATAAAAGCTCCATGTGTCAGCAGCATATGATGCGTGGCTGCGTGATTTTTGCGCAGCCGCCATCATTATGACACTCTGTTTTTATGTTTGTAAGCAGAAAAGCACGTTGTGCTTTTCTGTTTTCATTTATAGTTTTGACTACTGTAGTGCGCATCGCACGGCACACGGAAGTGCGTCCGTGTGCCGTGCGCGGTTTTCACGCACCCATTGACTTTAATGGGTGCGCGATGCGCGAAAAACTGGCAAATATAGGACATGTCATGAGTTTTGCGCAGCGGACATACGCGCGTAGCACGAACGTATAATAGAATTCTGTGTGGAAATTCCGCTGAATTTACAGTAGCAGTAAGGTGGGTGAGATTTAGTAAATCTCATGCCCACGCTGCGGAAAAAAAATGCAGCGTAAACGCTAATAAATTAACCTGCGGTCCGGAATTTAATTCCGCAGCATGTCAATCTATGCTGCGTTTTCATTGATTTTCTGCTGCTGGTTTTCCCCATTGAAATGAATGGGGGTGCAAAACCCGCAACAGAAAGCCATGTGTTGTGACGTTTGCTGCAAAAATCGTAACGGCAGAAAAAAACAAACAAGCATACTTACCCAGAACGCCCTCCTTCTTCGTGCAGTCTGGCCTCCTGGGATGACTTTGTATCCCATGTGACCACTGCAGCCAATCACAGGCTGCAGCGTCACATAGCCTGAAACGTCATTCAGGGAGGCCAGAGGAGGAAGTGGGTTAGTATGTGCGCTTAATTTACATCTGAAAAATCTCATCACAATGTGGTGTTATTTTTCAGATGGAAAGTCCTGCGGGTTCCAGGTCGGATCCGCTGTGTTGTTTTTAAGCAGCGTATCCGTCTCGTGGGAACCCGGCCTAACACTGAATTCATTGATGCAGTGAGGCAAGAATTGTGTTTGATATCAATGGTTCAGTAGTGGGAGAATTGTGCTGAAGATTTCAAGTGACAGAAATATCAGATTAGTTTAGAAATGGTTCATGCATTTTACCGAGTGCCACGTTTCTCGATTTAAGGATTGACAGGGTCTGATCTCACTGACCTCATCGACATCATCCCTGGGCATGTTAATATAAGGCCCGATGCACATGACCGTAGCTGTCATCAGTAATTACGGAATCCGTAATTACGGTTGAAATTGCGGACCTATTAATTTCTATAGGCCACAGACACCTTTCCGTATGTTTTACGGATGTGTGTCCGGGCCATAGAAATGATCCTCAAAATATAGAACATGTCCTATTCTTGTAAGTAATTTATAAACGGACTCGCCGATAGAAGTCTATGGGTGCTCCCGCAATTGCGAACATCTATGGATGTGTATCTGTAGCCACCGGGTCCATGTTTGCAGATAGTAAGGGCATGTTCACACGTCGCGGAATTGCTGTGGAATTCCGCTGTAGACAGTCCACAGTGGAATTCTCCTGCAGCCGTTTTTTACATTTGTTTCAATACGTTTTTAGGCAAGTTAGTTCAGACATTGCGGAAAACTCTGCTTTGGACCATAGGCTGCAGTGCGGAATTTTCCCTCCGCAGCATGCACTGTCTGTTGCGGAGAAGAAGCGGAATTTCACTGCGGATTTCAGACTTTGCAATGCAAAAACTGAAATCTGTGGCAAGTCCGCTGTCTTTTCTGCAACGTCTGGACTTACCTGTCAAATATGCAAATGTTGGTGCAGATTCGTTGCGTGATCTGCACTAACATTTGCAGCGGAAAACTCTGCCACATGTGAACATAATTAAAACCACAGAAAAAGGCCATACTCACAGATTAGGTGGTGGGTAAAATACCCGTTCCAAACAGGACGCAACCAGGTCAGAGAATGCTGTTGATGGGAAGTGCCCAGGTGTGTTTAAATAATGATAGCCACTCCCACTAACCTTGAGGGGAGTGGTGTGTTGGGCATGGAAGCAAATGTGTAGTAATAATAAATAATAAAGTACTGTGTATAGTGCACATGTGAGGTATAGGGGACATGACTAAGTGTAGTGTGTAGAGATCAGGGCTGTGAGTGTAGTGTGTAAACATGGAGGCATAGTGTTTGGATAGTGAGGCACAGCATATATCGCCGAATAGCAGCCTATTTATAACGCCCATATTGTAAGAGAGCGGGCTGCCCTGCATGCAGTGCCAAACATCCGCACACCAGGCTATCCCAGCATCATAAGACCTGGGCGCGTCCTGAAAAAAAGTATATACAATGTAAGTAACCATGAGAAAACATGGGGTATTAGTTGTTGTTTTGGCCAAAAAAACGCAAGCTCGCAATCCACGTCACGGATCCCCACACTTGCGAGTCCCTACCTGGAACTTTTCGTTCCAAAATCTAAGATATACAAAAAAATGGGACATAGAATATAATTAAAACCACAGAAAAAGGCCATACTCACAGATTAGGTGGTGGGTAAAATACCCGTTCCAAACAGGACGCAACCAGGTCAGAGAATGCTGTTGATTGGAAGTGCCCAGGTGTGTTTAAATAATGATAGCCACTCCCACTAACCTTGAGGGGAGTGGTGTGTTGGGCATGGAAGTAAATGTGTAGTAATAATAAATAATAAAGTACTGTGTATAGTGCACATGTGAGGTATAGGGGACATGACTAAGTGTAGTGTGTAGAGATCAGGGCTGTGAGTGTAGTGTGTAAACATGGAGGCATAGTGTTTGGATAGTGAGGCACAGCATATATCGCCGAATAGCAGCCTATTTATAACGCCCATATTGTAAGAGAGCGGGCTGCCCTAAAAACCCTTTCGGTTGTGTGTATGAGGCCTAAGGTAGATTGCAAATTTAAAGAAAGTCTCATTAAAGTAGAGCAGTAATTCCCTATGTCTTGGTTAATTTAACCAAAAACTATCGTAATGCTTGGCTTTATGTTAAAATAAAAAGCGAAAAAGAAATGATTTATTAATGTGTTGTTTTGTTCAGCTTTTACATAGTTTGCCAAATTCAGAAAAGAATTCCCGTTAGAGGATTATATTCCCTCTAATTTGAAACAACTGAATGTAGCAGTAGAAATAAATTAGAGTTATTATGTTTACATTTTTCATACAGTACAACCAAATACTAGAATAAAATATTAAGGCTTAGAAACAAATTATAGCAACATTGGCCCACTGAATCATCTGCTTACAAAACAGTGATTATTGCTTGACTTAATTGTCCATGCATTTCTGAAATACCACTTCTCTCATATTTGATGTCTAGTATCCATGACTATATTTACACAATATAACAAAAAATCTGCTTAACCCCTTAGGGGTTATCCGCGGAACATTAAAAAAAAAAAAAAAATATGTGTAATCAGCATTACACAGTGCTAAATTCATTCCACTTGCTCAAAATCACATTTTTGCATTTCTCACCGCATTCCACTGTAACGCTATGTCCGCTCTGAAACTTCCATACAGTTTCCCTTCAGCTGCTAAAGGCATGCCCAGCCCGACGCTCTGTAAAGTTCACTTTTAGGGTACGAACACACACAGCGTGTTCAGGGCGGATACGCTGCATCAAGCTGCGCAGGATATCCGCCCTGAACACCTCAGGGAATGCCGTCCGAATAATCGCAACACGTCGTGGTGAGTTTTTTTGGCGAGATTTTCGCTGCGTGAAGCAGCACCGTAAAAATAAAAAAAAAGTTCATGCTTACCCCCTGCCTCTTCACTGCGCGTAGACGGCCTTCCGGTATTATTATTATTTTTTATTTTCTTACTTGCAACTTTTACGATGGAATAGCTGTGGTTCTGCCGCAAATGTCGCAACACACTACTTTGTTGTGGGTTTAAGCACCCCATTGAATACAATGGGGAAAACCCACTACAGAAGTGCTGTGATTCTGTAGCATTAGGCTTTGTTCACATCTGCGTTCACAGGCTACGTTTCGTCTGAGTTTTACGTCAGAACGGGACCCTGACTGACACAAACGGAAACCATAGGTTTCTGTTTCGATCACCATTGCCAATGGTTTCCGTTTTTCTCTGTTGTGCAAGGGTTCTGTAGTTTTGACTGAATCAATAGTATAGTCGACTGCGCTATTGATTCTGTCAAAAAAACGGAAACCTTACGGAACAGAGACAAACAGAAACCATTTGCAACTGAACCATTAGCTTTGAAATCATTGGTAATGCAAACGGAAGCTATGGTTTCCGTTTGGTTTGCGTTCATGGGTTACCCTGACGGAAAGGTCTGACGGAAGCCAACAATGGAACCCTGACGCAGATGTGAACACACCCTTACTGTGTCAATAATGCAGTCAATTAAGAAGGCGGTGTGCAGAGAACTGCATCTCTGATTTCTTGCGCGTCCAGGAGTGTTGCAAGACCCAAAGCATATGTGGGGGACAAAAAATTATCTATATGCCGTTATTAAAACATACCACTATACCAGATGAAATATTACCTGCATACTGTTACTAAACACAACTCACTAGTATAAGACCAATATTACCAATAATAATACATTATATGGTCCAAATAATACTGCCACACCATAACCACACAGTGACTGAATAATACCCCATATGGTTACCAAATAATACCACCACACCATAACCACAAAGTGACTGAATAATACTCCCATAGTTGTGGCTTTGTTCAGATAGCACTAGTTTTTCTCAGGTGCTCGGAACAGGGACCAACCCAGTTGAAGATATAAAGAAAAACGGGGGGGGAGAATTTCCTCCAGCTCACCTTGTCACAGGTATGGTAGTCAGCACGCGGATCCTCGTGTCGGCACACGCGAGGGAAACGGCAGAAAAAGGAAGTTGGAACCAGCGCTGAGAGTAGTGAATCTGTTTAAAACAGGAAACTATTTCCAAGTTTTAATATTACTTTAGTAAAAACAATGAACAGAGAAATAATAGTGACGGGCAGGTAATGTCCAAAGTTCAGAGAGTGATGAGAAAATAGGCGGTAGCCTACGCGTTTCAGACCCCTGCTGGGTCCTTAGTCCTGCTGAACTTTGGACATTACCTGCCCGTCACTATTATTTCTCTGTTCATTGTTTTTACTAAAGTAATATTAAAACTTGGAAATAGTTTCCTGTTTTAAACAGATTCACTACTCTCAGCGCTGGTTCCAACTTTCTTTTTCTGAAGATATAAAGAATTGTATTCGGCACACACTTGGAATGTTAACGTAAATTTATTTAGACTTTTATTTTTTATTCAGTAACAGTATGGGGGTATTAGAAAGATAGGAAGAATTGTATTCGGCACACTATTGGAATGTGAAAAGATTGTTTTCAATTTTTTTGTAATGCCAGTGGCTACATGTGCAACATTCCTGTCGTGAGACCTTTGTCAGGCACTGAGCCATACTGGGGACTGGTTTAGCGATATTGCTGGCGCTGAATTTCTATACAAATTCAGTGCCAGCAATATCGCTTAACCATTCCCCAGTATGGCTCAGTGCACGACGAAGGTTTCACGAACGAAATGTTGCACTGGCATTACGAAAAAATTGAAAAAAATCCTTTCAAGCTCGTAATCCACAGTCCCCAGATGGTAATAATAATCCCTCAGTGCTCGAATCAATAAAAGTGCCCCATCAGTAACCGTGCCCCCTTTGTGCCCTCACAGTAGTAATGCCCCCTTTGTGCCCCCTGTAGATAGTGGCACAAAGCTCCTTTTGCATATAGTGCCACGCAGACACCTTCCCTTGTATATAGTGCTACACAGCCCCCATCCCTTGTATATAGTGCCACACAGCTCCCCCTTGTATATAGTGCCACACAGCCCCCCTGTATATTGCCACACAGCCCCCTCCCTTGTATATAGTGCTATACAGCTTCCCCTCCCTTGTATATAGCACTACACAGACCCCATCCCTTGTATAAAGTGCTACACAGCCCCCCCCCGCTCTCTTGTATATAGTGCCACACAAACCCCCCTTGCATATAGTGCTACACACTGCCCTCCTTGTATATAGTGCCACACAATACCCACCTTTTTATATAGTGCAACAAAGTGCTCCCCCCTTGTATATAGTGCTACACAGCCCCCCTTGTATATAGTGCTACACATCCCCCCTCCCTTGTATATAGTGCCACACAGAACCCCCTTGTATGCAGTGCCACACAGAACCACCCCTTGTATATAGTGCCAGACAGCCCCACTTGTATATAGTGCTACACACCGTCCCCCTCTTGTATATAGTGCTACACCGCGTTGGCCCCCTTGTATACAGTACTACACCATGTCGTGGTCCCTTGTATATAGTGCTACACAGTGCCCCCCTTGTATATAGTGCCACACAGCATCCCCCTTGTATATAGTGCTACACAGAGCCCCCTTGTATATACTGCTGCCCAGCGTCCCCCCTTGTATATAGTGCTACACAGTGTCCCCCTTGTATATAGCGCTACATAGCGTCGTCCCCATTGCATATAGTGCTACACAGCATCCCCCTCGTATATAGTGATACGCAGTGCCCCCTATTGTATATAGTGCTACACAACCCCTTCCTCGTCTATTGCCACACAGACCCCCAAAAAATACAAATTTTGTACTTACCTTGCCCCGTTTCCACGACGGACAGAGCGATTCACTACCTTCAGACGGGACACATGTGCAGACCAGCGTGATTAGGTGACGTCATAGGCTGCAGTCCTAACATGGCCTGCAGCCTATAATATTCATTTGTATCTGTGTCCTGAGGACGCAAATACAAGTGAATGTGGCTGTTGCTAGCCATCAGGCCCATAAATTTTGTCAAAAGCGACAGTTTGTAGTCGATCAACATTCCTGTGACGCCATTGCTGCTATGGCAACCGGAGGCCTAGCAATGGCCGGCTGGTCGGCAAAATATGGAAGCCTATTAGGCCCTGCTGGAGGCAGGACCTAATAGGCTGCCAGATAGTTTGAAACGGACAGGTATAATACATGCAGTATTGCAGTGTATTATAACAGTGATTGGACAGTTGGACCTTCAAGTCCCCTAGTGGAAATAAAAAAAAAAGTGAACAGCAAGCAAAAAAAAAAGTTTCAAGTAATAAAATAAAAAAACACCCTTCTTCCCTTATCAAGTCCTTTATTATTAGAAAAATAGAAAAAACGATACATAATTCTGTAACGGCCTGAACTATAAAAATATTATGATATTTATCCCGCACGGTCAACACCGTAAGAAAACAGCCCATAAAAAAGCATGCCAGAATTGCTTTTGTGGTCACCTTGCTGTAATGCCCGTGGTCGCTGACCGCCGGCAGCTCCCACTTAATGGCAGCCGCGACCGCAGGACTCTGAAACCTGGCCGGCGTCTTCTTCCTTCGAGACGCTGGCGCACACTGCTCTCTTCTCCTGCTGATGCCCTTAGAGTGCATGCCCATCCCCAGTAATAAAGGACCATTGTGTGCACCAGAAACTTTGTCCCTGACCAATCCCAGCACAACCGGGACATTAAGAAGAACCCTGCCCACTTCCACATTGCCTGAGCAATGTTGTATCTAACCCTGTGTTGGTCTGCAAAGATACCAAGCGTTATCCTGTTTCCCATATCCTGTATCTTGTATCCTATATCCAGTGTCCGTTGTCAAGTCCAGTATCCGGTGTCCGTGTTCGGTGTCAAGTCCAGTGTCCATGATGACTTCAGTAAGAAAGTCCAGTGTCCTTGACGACTTCAGTATCCATGTCGAGTGTCCGTGTCAAGTCCAGTCTGTAGGGAAGAAAAATAAAAAGATGCACGGCGCAACCATAGTGCAGATTTAAATGATATTTAACAGAACGGGTGAGGTATAAGCTCACCTATAGGAGTTGTGCTTGGTCAGGCATGGGTCAGGCATATATGCATGGGTTAATAGGAGAATAGCTGCTGCCCAGGTCCGATGCGGGAAACAAAAAAATGTACCTATAACGGCACTGCTGGAATGAAGTTTAAAACATCAAGGTATATAAATAAATATGTTTTATTAGTAGGTAGGCTACGCATTATGACATCTAACTGATATCTTCATCAGGCCAAAGTCCAGTGACTGTGAGACTACTTCAGTATCCGTGTCCGGTGTCCGTGCCAAGTCCAGTATCCGTGTTGAATTTGGTATCCGTGCCTGTGCCATGTCCAGTGTTTGTGATGACTTCAGTATCCGTGTCCGGCATTCGTGCCAAGTTCAGTGTCCAAGACTACTTCAGTATCCGTGTCCTGTAACTGAGAAAAGTCCTGTTGCCTAGCACAAGCCAACTTCCGATAGTCCTGCACAAGCCAGCTTCCAATAGTCCGGCACATTCCAGCTTCTGATTATCCGGCACAAGTCATCGACCCAGGTACCCTTGTCCAAGAGACTATTACTGACTCTCATTTGAACAGCTGCTACTCCGCTATGGTGGAGCGGCCCAGTGGGACCACATAGAATAAATTGGAGCAAATTGGAATAAAAAAGTGATCAAAAAGCTGCATCCAAAAATGGTACCAATAAAAGCTACAGCTTGTCTCGCAAAAAATCAAGCCCTTATACAACTCTGTCGACCAAAATTTTTTAAAGTTATGGTTCTCAGAACATCGAGACAGAAAAAAATACATTATTTTTACAAAAAAGTTATTTTAGTATACAGAAAGTTGTAAAACATAAAAAAACTGTATAAATTTGGTATCGACGGAATCATACTGATCCGCAGAATAATGATAACATGTAATTTATACAGTACAGTGACCTCCGCATTAAAAACAACCTACAAAACTATACAGGAATTGCTTTTTTTTAGCACTTTACCTACCAAAAAATGGAATTATAAGTGAACAAAAAGACGCATGTACGTGGGTTATGGTTCCAATAAAAACTGCAGCTCAACCCGCAAAAAACAGTCCTCATACCACTATGTATATGAGAACATAAAATAAGTTATTGCTCCCATAGGCCAAGAAAGAAAAAATATGCAGATGTGCAGGCCCGAGGGGAATATTTATTTTTGAAGAAGCGATTATCAAGGCCCTAATATTTGGGAACCGGGAGATAGAGGGCTCAAACATATGTGCTGAAAGCAAGGGTTCCCATATTATACCAGGACAACAATTTCCCAGCAAAATTCCCCAAACCTGAAAGGTGCAGTGTGTGTACCAAAAGGGGGATAAGAAAGGAGAACATTTATCAGTGCGACACTGGCCTGTGCATAAAGGATAGCTTCAAAGCGTAACAAACGACCATGGATAGTTTATAAATTTTTTACCCCATTATTATACCCCCTTATTATTCCCTGATGTACTCCGCACAGCTTACATGTGTCCCCACATTAAAAACTGAAATACCAGTAATAATTGCAACAAAATTACTACCAAGCAAAATCCACAGTCCAAAAGCCAAATGGTGTTCCCTCCCTTCTGAGCCCTACACTGTGTCTAAACCGCAGCTTAATTACACATATATGGCATCGCCATAACCTTCTTAACAATTTTTAAAGTGTGTGTCTCCAGTGGCACAGGCTGGGACACATATTTGCCACTGATATGGCATATCTGGGTAAAAATTTCAAATTGTACTTTGAACTATCCACAGAGTATTCATTCCTGGAAAAAACACCTGTGGGGTCAAAATGCTCACTACACCTCTTGATAAATGACTTGAGGGGTGTAGTTTCCAAAATGGGGTCACTTCTCAGGGGTTTATTTTATTATTTTACATCAGAGCCCTGCAATTGAGAACCAATACTGTGCAAATTGCCAAATTAGGCCTCAAAAATTTGGATGGTACTATTTCAGTCTTGAGCCATCAAGCAAAAGATTAGGGCCACATGCAGTGTGTTTCTAAAACCAGGAAACACAGCATAATAAAGAGCTGTCTTTTCATGGTGACAGAAGCTGGGCACAACATATTGGGCACTGAAATATCATATCCATGGAAAAATTCCCATGTTCACTCTGCAACATCCACTGCACACTAATTTCTGGAAAACACCTGTGAGGTTAACATGCTCGTTACACACTTAGGTGAATGCCATGAGGGGTGTAGTTTCCAAAATCTGGACTTTAAAACAGCAGTTTATGACCACATTCGAGGTATTGTAGTACTCGGAAGAAATTGATTTCGAAATTTTGGAGTGCTTTTACTCCTTGCGAAAATGAAAAATGTTTGCCTGAACTACATCTTATTGAAAAAAATTAAATTTCTAGTTTTCACAGCCCCATTCTAATAAATTCACCAAAAACCTGTGCGGTCAAAATGATCACCATACCGATATATGAATTCCTCAAGGGGTGCAGTTTCCCAAATGGGGGTCACTTTTGTGGAGTTTCCATTGTACTGTTACCTTAGGGGCTTTGCAGATGTGACATGGTCCCGAGAAACAAATCCAGCAATATCTGTGCTCCAAAATCTAAATGGCGCTGCATCCCTTCTGAGCGCTGCCGTCTGTCTAAACAATAGTTTATGACCACATATGGAGTATTTCCATTCTCGGAAAAGAAATTGCTTTACAAATGTTGTGGGGCTTTTTGTCCTAAAAAAATAGCTAAAACTACATTTACATTTTCATGGCCAAATTCTATTAAAATCTGTGAAACATCTGTGGGGTCAAAATTCTCACTACACTCCTAGGTGAATTCTTTGTGGAATGCAGTTTCCAAAATGGGGTATTTTTAGGGTGTTTCCTTTGTTTTAGCACCACAAGTCCTGTTCAAACCTGACACGGTGCCTAAAATATAATCTAATAAGAAGAAGCCCCCAAAATCCACTAAGTGCTTCTTTGATTCTGAGGCCTGTGTTTCAGTTTAATAGAACACTAGGGCCACATGTGGGATATTTCTAAAAATTGCAGAATCTGGGCAAAAAGTATTGAGTTGTATTTTTCTGGTAAAACCTTCTGTGTTACAGAAAATATTGATTAGAATTAAATTTCTGAAAAAAAACTGAAATTTGTTCATTTCACTTCCACTTTGCTTTCATGCCTGTAAAAAAAAAAACCTAAAGGGTTAAGGAACTTTCTAAGTGCTGTTTTGAAAACTTTGAGGGGTGCAGTTTTTAAAATGGGGTGATTTATGAGAGTTTCTAAAGTATGGGCCCCTCAAAGTCCCTTCAGAACTGAACTGGTACCTAAAAAAACAGGCTTTTAAAATTTTATTGATAATGTGAGAGACTTCTGCTAAATTTATGCCTTGTAACATCCTAGAAAAATAAAAGGAGGTTCAAAAAACGATGCAAACATAAAGTAGACATATGGGAAATGTTAATTAGTAACTATTGTATGTGGTATAACTATCTGTTTTACAAGCAGATACATTTAAATTGTGAAAAAAGCTAATTTTTGGAAATTTCCTCTAAATTGTTGTCTTTTTCACAAATAAGCAATGAATGTATCAACCAAATTTTAACTCTGACATAAAGTACAATGTGTCACGAGAAAACAGTCTCAGAATTTCTTGGATAGGTAAAAGCATTTCAAAGTTATTACCACATAAAGTGACGCATGTCAGATTTGAAAAATGAGGCTCTGTCAGAAAGGTCAAAAGTGGCTGCTGCAGGAAGGGGTTAAAAAAGATTAAATAAAGCACCAGGATGATGACAAACAAAATCTTTACTAAGACTGGTGTTACTTCACACGAATGGAAATAACACAACACTTCTCAGCAGTTATGAGACGTGCAAATCTTCATCTCTGCAACTTGGTTCAGTTAGGTAATGATAGCTGTCGCCCCACACAGTAGGATAGAGTTATGGGCACTCCTCCCCGGTACAGGGGTAACATCCATTTGAATGCAGGTACTTGCTAACTTTCCTGGCTTGCAGCCTGTTCAAAATATGCCTGCTGATTTACATGGTCTAGCGGGGAGACTCCTGCCAATATCGCTGTCTCTCACGGGCTCCTGCCTAACACCTGACAAACAATAAGAATGCAACATGTGGGGAAGCTCCTGCCCGTAACTTACTAATACTCCGGACCCACTCTGCACTTCAAGTCCCATTTGTAGCACTGGTGCCTGACAGGCACTACAGAAGCACTTCTCTCCATATGGGCCGTAGCCCGCACACTGAACCCCATTAGCCAGGAACAGCTACCACCACGCTGGCCTTGACCTCCCCGCTGATATGGCACAGCTATGCTTCTGACTAAGATGGCATCTGATCCTTCTCTCCAAAGAAATTTAAAGCAACAGAAATCAACCATCATTCCCTTGTAAACCAACAGTACAATACAAATGACAGTACAATATATACTCTACAGTACACAACAGAAACATGTATTCCTCTGGAACTCCAACCTTAGGGAGAAAAGCACAATTAGCAACAAACACAATGCAATTAAAGAGATAGTATTATTACATATGACTTCACTTTATACAGTGCAAAATATATATATTTGTGATCCCTTTTGAGGATCATCCACACATTCTAACACTTGTACATATAAAGACAAGTACCTCCTAACATATTAATTTGATGTCTTTGAAATACATGGTTTGTTAAACACTACATATCGAGAAATGTGATTAATGTATCTCTACTTACTGATTGGGCATACAAGTGTGGAAAAGGTCCACAGCATTAAATATATTTTCCTTTAGAGGAACATCAAGCTACACTTTATGAAAACTATGCCTGTTGACAGATCATGAAGTGCGAACTTTCATGCCCTTTAATAAAACCATGTAAGAAAATCTACTTCACATGCACATTGCTTCGAACTTATCTCTGATCTGGTTTAGAGACACTTTAATTATTATATTAGGGGACGGCATTATGAGCAATTACCTAATATAATGTTACTAAAAGGTTCCCTTCATTTACAGGAGGGAAAGACTAGGGGCTGGCTGGCAAATTTTATCCTTGTGGGCAATCAGACAGCACTGGCCTATGAGTTGCGGCTTATCGTTAACCTGTTTACCTCCATCTGCCATTTAAAAGCAGCAAAGCTAACCGGGATTACAATCCAGCCGCTGTTAAAAAAAACGGTAGCTGGTGAAGTTGTTTTTATGTTGGGATCGCATGGCATGTACAATCCCAAATACATGATTGAGCTGTTGGCAATAGCTCGATCATTTAAAACAAGGATTCCCATTCTGGGGTGCCCACACCCCCAGAAAGCGTGAGATGGAATTTTACTGGGTGCAACAAGTAGAGGCTTGTGTCTTTGAATGACGAGTCACAAGTCAGTGCTCAGTCAGCGTCCACTGTACCTTGAGAAGTGATAGAAGGTGGATGTATTGTTGCATAGATCGTAGGCCCGTTGTTTACTTAACAGAATAAACATATAAGTAAGGCCTCATGCACACGACCGTATTTTTTCCCACCCGTAAATACTGGCGTAAATACGGGTCCGGTGTCACACGTATTCCACCCGTTTTGCACCAGTATTTACGAACCCGTGCTCGTAAATATGGGTCCGGTGTCACACGTATTCCACCCGTATTTACGAGCACGTTTTTGGCTGCAAAATAGCACTGCACTAATCGGCAGCCCCTTCTCTCTATCAGTGCAGGATAGAGAGAAGGGACAGCCTTTTCTGTAATAAAAGTTAAAGAAATTCCTACTTACCCGGCCGTTGTCTTGGTGACGCGTCCCTCTCTTCACATCCAGCCCGACATCCCCGGATGACGCGGCAGTCCATGTGACCGCTGCAGCCTGTGATTGACCTGTGATTGGCTGCAGCGGTCACATGGCCTGAAACGTCATCCAGGACGTCGGGCCGGATGTCGAGAGGGACGCGTCACCAAGGCAACGGGCGGGAGACCGGACTGGAGGAAGCAGGAAGTTGTCGGTAAGTATGAACGTCTTTTATTTTTATTTTTTACAGGTTTATACTGATCGGTAGTCACTGTCCAGGGTGCTGAAACAGTTACTGCCGATCAGTTAACTCTTTCAGCTCCCTGGACAGTGACTATTTACTGACGTCGCTTAGCAACGCTGCCGTAATGACGGGTGCACACATGTAGCCACCCGTTATTACGAGAGCTCCATAGACTTCTATGGACTGTCCGTGCCGTTATTACGGCCTGAAATAGGACATGTTCTATCTTTTTCAACGGCACGGGCACCTTCCCGTGAGAAAACGGGAAGGCACCCGTCGCCAATAGAAGTCTATGAGCCCGTTATTACGGGTCGTGATTACGACCCGTAATAACGGGAGTTTTTACGGTCGTGTGCATGAGGCCTAAAGTAGGAAGACATTTCTTTGTCAGACAGGAAGAATAGTACGCTACCACTATAAACAGCGCTCTGCAGAGCATCATCACACTGAAGACCATACAATAGAATACAAAACTGATCAAACACAGGCAAAATACATAACAAAATATAAAGGACCTGCCCGCCCTTCTGACATATCTATTTTAGTAAATACTTGTATTACCCATGAAATTAAAATTCTGGAACGCCTTTTCTTAGAACTCTGCATTGTGCGGTCCCTCTGTTATAAGTCGGGGAAATGTATGAATAAATGAACAACTGGGTGTTACCATTCCACTTGTCAAAATGCTGTGTTCCTACATAATCTGATGCTCTCCAGTCAACACTTAGGATCAGTTCACACGTTGCGTAAATACTGTGGCTTTTCCGTAACGGAATTAGTTGTGGAAAAGCCGCAGCAAATACAGTAGCAGCAGAGTGGATGAGATAGAACAAATCTCATCCCCACGCTGCATAAATACTGAGCAGAAAAACCGCTCAGAAATTGAACTATGCTGCAGAGTTTTATTGAAATTGACCTGCGGCGCAAATGGTGGATACACTGCGTGCTTTTACGCAGCGTATTCACCCCGTGTGAACTCAGCCTTACAGTATCAGACTGTGTCAGGACACATCCTATTGACAAGGGGAAAAGTAAAACTCAGTTAGGTCAATTAGCCAATTAGGCCGGGGCTACACAGGGACTCTTTTTAGCTCTGTCACCATTTTTCCTTGAAATCAGTGAATAAGACCTGCCCAATACATTTTTACACCTACAGCTCCAATACAAAGCAATACATTTCTAAACGAGCTAAACATGAATGGGGAGAAGTGTATGACGCTGGTTGGTCAGCGTCATACACTCCTCTGTACAACGCCCACTTGGTAAAAAGGTAAACAATGCCCAGTTGGGCATTAAGAAACTAATTTGCATAAATTGAAAATTGTTCATAATTTGTTTAAAATTAATCATTTTTCAAAATAAAAACCACTGTTGTTATCTACATAACATCCCCTATCAGATTAGGTAGGAGATAGCACTTAGAAACTGATGACAGAGCCTCTTTAACTATCGAGTGACAACTGCAGTCCAATCAATGTATTGCTTTGTATTGGAGCTGTAGGTGTAAAACTTTATTGGGCAGGTCTTATTCACACATTTCAAGGAAAAATAACAGGGGAACATCACAACATAGTAAAGATGCTCCAGAATTGTTATCTCATTGAATATAAGGATTTAATCAGGGGCATCACTAGAAACAGAGTTACTCATAATGTTATTTCTGAACGTTAAACCGTCAGAAGTTTAAAAGTGAACAGGAGACGGAGCTGGGAGAGTGGGTGCATATCAGCGTCAATTTAAGGTGAAAGTGCATCTTTCTTTAATTTAATCAGTTTTTGTACATGTAGCGATAGTGTGCTATTCGGCCAAGACCCGCACGGCAAAACCCCACGTAATTTTATTATGAATCAATGTGGTTTTGCGATGCGGTTGCGATGTACTTCATCTGTACAAACCGTGCAGCCAAAAACGCAGTTTAGTTTCTGGTAAAAACGCTTGCAGTATTTGCCCATGCGGCATAATACCGCTACATGTACGTGCACCCTAATATACACACATGGCCATAACTTCAGTTTCCTTATCTGTTGGATTTGTTTTAAGATAAACGCTTATATCTGATGCTGTAGCATAAATAGAACAGAGTTAGGTCGACTTTAATGACATTGCCACCAGACATATAAGTTCCTAGACTGGGGGAATGAGTAGTAAGTTAAATGTCATCTGAACAAGGAGTCTACTGGGGATAAAGCGGTGCTCAAGAAAATCAACAAAGGCAATTATTTCCACTGTACAATTTAATCTTTGTGTTTTAGTAACTTATTATTGCCCTATATAAATATGACTGTGTACCCGACTTTCTGACACACTTTATATTACAAAGGCTGCTTTGTGTTCAGATTTCAATAGATGGATAGAAAGATAGTGAAATAAATAAATATATATATATATATATATATATATATATATATATATATATACATATACATATATATATATACATATACATATATATATATATATATATATATATGTAACATTTTATTTTTTTGCGGTATTTATTGATTTTTTTATTTCTTTTTTTCCAAGATAGTCTATATCTTCATGTTTATTAGAAGTTTCATATTGCTATTCCTGTTTTTTTATCTGACAGAAATTATTGAACAGTGAATGCAATGGTGAAGAAAACATCATTTAATTCCCGTTGAGAATATGAATGGTATTTTTAGGTGGAAAAAGTATCAACCCTAGCGATAAGACATGCTGCAACCTTGACACTCTAACTGCTATTATCTATTTTCTCTAGTTTGAAATTTTTTTTTATTTTTTTTATTGCAAACAAGGAAAACTGTCCTAAAATAAGTATTTATATTAAAAGAGGAACAGAGGTATGACGTTGGTTGTTAAAATTACACAAAGACCAGTAAAGCTATTGCCTATTTTTGAGTTGTAACTGAGACATCGTGATTTGCTATCTTTTATTTCCATAAAAGCAAAGGTGACATACTATTAAAAAATGTATTACTGTAAAACATTATCTTTATTAAAAGGGTTAAAATAATTCAGGAAGAACAATAAATAGTGGCAGAATCACAAAGAGTCGAAGTGCAACTATTGTTTTACATTTAAAAGTACAAAGTTCAATGCTGCTTAATTTTATTATATATCTTTATAAAAGGTCAGAGCCTTTGATCTCAAAATCATGACGTCTTTTGACAGGCATAACGTGAAGCTCCCGGGACATGATGCAAACTAAGTAATTTCTCATATGCCAGAGGGGCTAAAGGGGGCCCTCAGACTCCAAGGTCCGGGTGAAACTGCTACCTCTGTGTAACGGTCACGGATCGCCGACATTACTTACCCGCCAATGGCCGTGACTGCAGACCCACGATCTCATGCCACCACCTCCCTCCTCTGAAACACTGACACCCTGTACTGCCCTCGGCGGCTGCTAGGCGGCTCGCTCCCAGCCTTGAAGGGTCAGCACGCGCAACAGGAAAATCTCCCCGATTCTATCCCAGAAAACCAGGAACTATAAAAAGGACTCTGACCACTTCCTCCTTGCCAGAGCTGTTGTGTCTACCCATGTTCGTTTAGCAAATGGTCCCTTATTTGTATCCTGTTCTCAGTGTTCCCGTATCCTGCTTCCTGTTTCCCGAAGTCTAGTGTTGGAGTCGAGTTCATCCTCTGTACCATGCGTTATCTGTCACGCTAAGTATCATCTGCCATGCCATGTGTCATCTGCCACGCCAAGTGTCATCTGCTACGCCAAAGTGTCTGCTACACTCGTGTCTGTCAGAACTTCTATACAGATATTCTAGTTCTATAGACTTTCATTGACTGTAGTTTGGCCAGCTGCTACTCCGCTACGGCGGAGCGGCCTATTGTGTCCACATACACCCAGAGTCATGACAGTATGCTCAGACCATGGCACCCGCTGGTCAACCCAAGACCGCAGTTCAAATAATTCAAACAGACATGCGTGACCTCCGGGCACGTCAGGATCAACTACTACAGGCAGTCAACTCATCATTACTCTTCTGGAGCTTCCTCCTGCACCTCCTCTGGCTGCTCCTGCTGCTCTACCACCTGCCTTGGTCCTGCAATTTTGTTACCTCTATGTCCTCGCTATCACGGGGATCTCAAGTCTTGTAGAGGTTTCATCAATTAATGGACTATCCACTTCAGATTACGTGCTCACCTCCTCCCCTCTTATGAGGCCAAAGTTGCTTTTATTATTTCTCTCCTCTCCAGCAAAGCCTTGGCATGGGCAAATCCCATCTTGGAACGAGAGGGCCCGGAATTCTCTGATCTGCCACTATTTCTAGAGACTTTCCGTACAGGGTTTGAGGAAGCGGTTCGAACAAGGGGAATCGACTGTGTGAGAGTACGTGATCTCCTTCCATATGCTGGCAGCGGAGCCAGCATGGAACAATTAGGCCTTAGTGGCAACTTTCTAAGAAGGATCTGGACCCTCAAATAAAGGATGAACTTGCAGCCCTTGAGCTTCATGCTACCTTGGATGGTCTAATACTTCTGCCAACCCATATCGATATGAGGATCCAAGAGCGCACTTTGGAATTTCATCGTGAGAAAAGGTCTTGTCGACTGACACCCACATTTCAAAGGCCTCTACTGCCCTGTTCTGCCGCACCTTCTGAGGAGCCTATGCAGGAAGACAGACTCTGACTGTCCTACCAGAAGCGGCAATGCAGACATTTTGACTGGGCTTTGTCTGTATTGTGGCCACAAGGGACATTTCGTGCACCAAAGCTCTCAAATGCCGGGAAACTCCAGCACCTATCCTTGATTGGAGCGACAATCCTAGGTGAATCTCCCGCGAGACTTTCCATTCCTGTGTCTATCGACACTGGTGAAGGATCACACTCTGTCTCCGCTTATCTGGATACCCGAGCAGCCGCAAATTTTATCCAGGAGGACATAGTTGATCGTCTCAACTTGGCCACAGTTCCTCTGGAGAGACATCTGGTGGTCGCCTTTGTAGATGGACAATCTCTGCCTGATCCTATACTGTCTATCACTAAACTGAGACTACAGATAGGAGTCCTCCATCAGAGCTGATAGCTTTTTATGTCTTGCCAAAAGCTATCAACCCCACTCTGATGGGACTGCATTGGCTTTGCCTATATACTCCGGTCCTCTACTGAAGTTCCAGAGGGGTCCTCCAATGGGGATCCAAGTGTCTTGACTGCTGTCTGCCACTGGTTCATCCTGTTCTACCTCCCCTGCCTCAGTCACTCTCTGGACTACCTCCACATTATGCCAGTTTTGCGGATGTCATTAGTAAAAAGGAGGCAGAGGTCCTTTCTCCTCATTGTCCCTATGATTGTCCTATAGAAGTGCTCATTAAAGCCTCACCCCCTCATGTACAGGTCTATCCTCTCTCCTTACCTGAAACCCAGGCTATGTCGGCATACGTAAAGGAGAACCTTGAGAGGGGGTTCATCAGGAAGTCTACTTCTCCGGCCGGAGCCGGATTCTTCTTCGTCAAAAAGAAAGCTGGATCACTTCGACCATGTATTGACTACCGAGGTTTAAACCAAATCACGGTAAAAAAAATGTACCCCTTACCATTAATTTCCAAGCTGTTCGATAGAATTTGTGGGGTCAAGATTTTCACGAAGCTGGATCTACACGGGGCTTATAACCTGATCCGGATCCGTAAAGGTGATGAATGGAAGACTGCATTCAACACCTTAGACGGTCACTATGAGTATCTCGTGATCATCTTCGGCCTGTGCTACCCTCCAGCTGTGTTTCAGGAATTCGTAAATGACATATTCTGGGATCTACTGTATGTTTATGTGGTGGTATATTTGGACAACATCCTAATCTACTCACCAGGTCTGATGATGCATCGGAAGTATATTTGCAAAGTCCTGACGCGGTTATAGGCGAATCGACTGTACGCTAAAATCGAGAAGTGCATGTTCCAGGGGAACTTTTTGCCCTTCCTGGGCTACATTGTCTCCGATCGTGGCCTCAAGATGAATCCAGAGAAGGTGAAGTCCCTCTTAGTTTGGCCACGTCTACAGGGTCTCCGGGCTGTACAAAGATTTCTGGGATTCGCAAATTTCTACTAGCAATTTATCCCAAACTTCTCGTCTCTGACTGCTTCAATCTCTGCTCTCACCAAGAAGGAAGTGAACGCCAAGATTTGGACCCCGGAAGCAGAGTCTGCATTTACCAATCTAAAGAGAAACTTCACTTCAGCCTCTGTTCTTCACCATCCTGACGTGAATCTGTAGTTCACACTGGAAGGTGATGCTTCTTCCGTTGGTGCTGGAGCACTTCTGTTTCAAAGAAACTCCAAGGGTAAGGCAGTGGCTTGCAGCTTCTACTCCAAACTATTCTCTCCTGCAGAGCGCAACTGCTCCATTGGGGACAGGGATTTAATGGTCGTCAAGTTGGACTTGTAGGAATGGAAACACCTTCTGAAGGGTGCTATTCATCCTATCATCATCTATATGGATCACAAGAAACTCACGTATCTATAGTCTGCACAATGATTCTCGCCGGGCCAGGTAGTCAATGTTTTTCGTCCAATTCCAGTTCCTGCTCCACTTCAGTCCTGCAATTTAAAATATGAAGGTCGATGCCTGTCTCGGTAGTTCGAGTCTCACGACTCTGAGGAGGCTTCTCAATATATCACAGATCCTCCTAGGATTCTGTCAAGATCTGTGTGCATGTTGACCCACTAGGCTGCACTGCCGTAGTGGGGTAGCAGCTGGCCAAACGACAGTATACCAAATATATACAAAGTCCAGCACAAGGGTACCTGTAATAGTCCAGACAGAGGGTGCTATTCATCCTATCATCATCTATATGGATCACAAGAAACTCACATATCTCCAGTCTGCACAATGATTCTCACCGAGCTAAGTGGTCGATGTTTTTTGTCCGATTCCAGTTCCTGCTCCACTTCTGTCCTGCAACTTAAAATATGAAGGTGGATGCCTGTCTCGGTAGTTTGAGTCTCATGACTCTGAGGAGGCTCCACAATATATCACAGATCCTTCTAGGATTCTGTCAAGATCTGTGCGCATGTTGACACACTAGGCCGCACCGCCGTAGTGGGGGTAGCAGCTGGCCAAACAACAGTGTACCAAATATATACAATGTCCAGCACAAGGGTACCTGTAATAGTCCAGACAGTAGCAATAGCACAGATGGGACCATGGCGGCAGGTGATGCAAAACATGGCAGATGACACCAGAAGTGGTTGTCACGAAGGGTCTGTGGACCTACTGAGCCGTACCGCCTTGGCGGTAAGGCAGCTGGCCAACAGGGTGCAGGTGAATGTCTATAGTTCATATAGGTACCTGTGGCAGCTAAGACAGCAGCAGGGCAGGCTTGGCTAGGAATAGGCAGCAGGTGGACGTCATGCAAGGTGAAGCAGGTCAAATGTGGAACACAGTACGACACGACTTTGACACAGCACAGTGCTCGACCAGAATGGTATGGAATGCAAGGAACAGGAACTGGAACAGGAAACACACTATGAGGCCATCACATAGAAAAACTATGAAACATCAACAATGCTCAGGCATAGAAGCAGGTGGCTGGACCCCTCTTATAGTCCAGGGTACTCACAGGTCAAAGTTCATCAAATTTCTGGTACGCGCGCTGCCGCTTTAAGAGCGGGCATGAGCATGCGCGCGCACCCTGAGACTCGTGACTGCGGCTGTCAGGAGGGGATTGGAGCTGACAGCCCGCAGCCACGGACATTACAATGGTTTAAAGAGGCTCTGTCACCAGATTTTGCAACCCCTATCTGCTATTGCAGCAGATCGGCGCTGCAATGTAGATTACAGTAACGTTTTTATTTTTAAAAAACGAGCATTTTTGGCCAAGTTATGACCATTTTTGTAGTTATGCAAATGAGGCTTGTAAAAGTCCAAGTGGGTGTGTATTATGTGCGTACATCGGGGCGTTTTTAATACTTTTACTAGCTGGGCGCTCTGACGAGAAGTATCATCCACTTCTCTTCAGAACGCCCAGCTTCTGGCAGTGCAGACACAGCGTGTTCTCGAGAGATCACGCTGTGACGTCACTCACAGGTCCTGCATCGTGTCAGACGAGCGAGGACACCGGCACCAGAGGCTTCAGTTGATTCTGCAGCAGCATCGGCGTTAGCAGGTAAGTCGATGTAGCTACTTACCTGCAAACGCTGATGCTGCTGCAGAATCATCTGAAGCCTCTGGTGCCGGTGTCCTCGCTCGTCTGACACGATGCAGGACCTGTGAGTGACGACACAGCGTGATCTCTCGAGAACACGCTGTGTCTGCACTGCCAGAAGCTGGGCGTTCTGAAGAGAAGTGGATGATACTTCTCGTCAGAGCGCCCAGCTAGTAAAAGTATTAAAAACGCCCCGATGTACGCACATAATACACGCCCACTTGGACTTTTACTTTTAAACACACCCACTTGGACTTTTGCAAGCCTCATTTGCATAACTACAAAAATGGTCATAACTTAGCCAAAAATGCTCGTTTTTTAAAAATAAAAATGTTACTGTAATCTACAATGCAGCGCCTATCTGCTGCAATAGCAGATAGGGGTTGCAAAATCTGGTGACAGAGCCTCTTTAAGTCAGCAGGCATAGTAGACGGCACAAGACAACTCCAACACTAGGGATAGCACAGGAACAAATACAGCACGGGATGCAGGTAGCAGGGCACGGGAACACAGGGAACAGGATACAGCTAAGGGACCATTTGCAAGACTAACAGAGGAACTGTAAAGGGTTTGCCTGACACAGGTTCTGTGTCGACGCTCGGGGTTAATCAGCCTTCATCAGATCCAAGGTCTGCTAGAGTGACACAATCTGTTACCACTCAGGCTTGCAGGCTGAGGAGAGGGAGAACCTATCACAGCCTGGCCTGACGGTTCTAGCTCCCGCCCTTGGTCTATTTATACCCTCACTTGCAGCATGTTCCTTGCCTGTGATTCTCTGGTTTCCTGGCTCTGCTATTCCTGCTATTTACCTGATTGACCGCTGTAACTTTTTGACCCTTGCTTGCCTGACTATTCTCCTGCTCTGTTTTGCTACTACATACTCTCCTGGTTTGATTCGGCTTGTTCACCACTGCCTGTTGCTCACGGTTTTCCGTGGGCAACTGCCCCTACTTCCCCTTTGCTTCCGTGTGCCCTTGTCTTGTGTTGTCTGTCTTGCACTTACTGAGCGTAGGGAGCGTCGCCCAGTTGTACGCCGTCACTTAGGACGGGCTGTGCAAGTAGGCAGGGACTGACTTGCGGGTAGATTAGGGCTCACCTGTCGTCTCCCTATCCCGTATCCATTACATAATCACAGGCCCTATACCTTTTCTTACCCTGGTCACTGACTCTACTATGGATACCCTTGAGGCCCTGGCTCAGCAAATGCAGGGTCTCTCCCTACAGGTCCAATCCTAGCTCAGAGGTTCAACCAGTGTGATGCTACCCAGGTAGTACCGTTCACCTCACCTCTTGAACCCCACCTCAAGTTGCCTGACCGGTTCTCAGGGAACCGGAGGACTTTTTACTCTTTTCGGGAGTGTTGTAGACTCAATTTCCGATTAAGACCCCACTCCTCAGGTTCTGAGAGCCAGCGAGTGGGTATAATTAGGTCCCTGCTCCAGGACGGCCCCCAGGAATGGGCCTTCTCCTTGGCTCCTGACGCCCCTGAACTTTCTTCTGTTGACCTTTTTTTTCTGCTCTCGGGCTATATCTATGACGAGACTGACAAGACTGCCTTTGCCGAGAGTCAGCTGGTGACCTTACGTCAGGGTAAGAGCCCCGTTGAGGAGTACTGTTCTGACTTTAGGAAGTGGTGAGTGGCTTCTCGGTGGAATGATCCTGCCTTGAGGTGCCAGTTTAGATTGGGTCTGTCGAACGCCCTTAAAGACCAGTTAGTTAGCTATCCCACCTCTGACTCTCTAGATCAGGCTATGGCTTTAGCGGTACGTCTTGACCGACGTCTCAGGGAACGACGACTTGAAAATTCTGGTGCCTTCACCTCTGGCTCCCCTATGATGGCTCCAGAGGTTCCGCTGCTTCGTTCTTCCACGGAGGACTTGGATGAACAGATGCAACTCGGGGCCTCCGTGTCTCCCCAACAACGTAGAGATTCCTGCAGGAAGAATGGTCTCTGCTTCTACTGTGGGGATGACAAGCATCAATTGAACTCCTCTCCCAGACGCAAGAATAAGCAGCCGGAAAAACTGCAAGTAGGCAGGGACTGAGTTGCGGGTAGATTAGGGCTCACCTGTCGTCTCCCTACCCCGTATCCATTACAGGAACACAAAAAATGCTCAGGCAATGAGCAAAAGGGCTGGGCCCTACTTAAGTCCAGGTTGTTCATGGGCTAATTAGTGATGTTTAACATGTGCGCGCACTGGCCCTTTAAGGCTGGGCGCTAGCGTTTGCGGGCACCCTAAGGTTCTCTTCTGGCTCCCAGAACCTCTCCTCTGGACCAAACCCCTTCCAATCCACCAAATAAAAAGTTGTTCCTCCTACTTTCTTAAAGTCCAGGGTCTCCTTTACCACAAACACATCGGATGAACCGCTGGGAGCAAATGCAGGGCAAGGGGTTTTAGTGTAGCGGTTCAGGACCACAGGGTTCAGGAGGGACACATGAAAGGAGTTGGGGATTCTGAGGGTAGGAGGCAGCCAAAGCTTGTAGGAGACATGGTTAATCTTTTGCAGTATCTCAAAAGGTCCGAGGAACCTGGGAGCTTATTTGTATAAAGGCACCTTCAGACGGATATTCCTGGAGGACAGCCAGACTTTGGTACCCAGAAGATACTGAGCGGCTCTCTTCTTCTTCTATCTGCCTTTCGCTTCATGCGATCAACAGCCAGCAGAATAGAGGACCGGGTCTATTGCCACATTTGCAGAAAGTTCCCAAATGCAGAGTAAGCTGTGGGTACCTGAGATGTAGCCAACACAGGAAGAGGGATTCTAGAAGGTTGACCGTACACATATATATTATACAAGAATTTGGCCCATGGAAGAAGCTGTACCCAGTCACCATGCTGCATGGAGATGAAGTGGCGGAGATTATTCTCCATGATGTTAATCCTCTCGACTTGACAATTGGACTGAGGGTGGTAGGCTGAAGAAAAGTCCAATCTCACATACAGGAGTTTACAGAGGGCTCTCCAGAATTTTGAGGTGAATTGAACTCCTCGATCGGACACGATGTGAAGGGGCAAGCCATGCAAGCAGAAGATGTGTTGAATAAAGAGATTTGCCAAGTGAGGAGCAGAAGGAAGGTCGGTCAGTGGGATAAAATGTGCCATCCTCGAGAACCGGTCCACCACCACCCAGACAGTGTTGCATCCTGCTGAGAGAGGAAGGTCTGTGACAAAGTTCATCGCAATGTGCTGCCAGGGGGCATTGGGTATGGGCAGAGCTTGAAGCAGACTGGCAGGCTTGGAGTGAGCAACTTTGTTAAAAGCACACATAGTGCAGAAAGAAACAAAGTCCACAACATCTTTGGGTAGTGCGGGCCACTAGAAATAATGAGTAATCAGGTCTCGGGTCTAACGAACACCAGCTTATGAAGCCAGTTTTGAGCTGTGTTCCCAGCTGAGAATTCTTCTCCTGTCTGCCAACCGAACAAAAGTCCTCCCCGGCGGGATGTCTCTAACTTGCAAAGGATTTGTCAGTGACAATGCAGGATGGGTCTATGATACTTGATAGGTGAGGTTCTTGTGGTCGGTGTATATCAGTATGGGGTGAGCTGTGCCCTCTTGCAGATGGCTCCATTCCTCCAGAGCCAATTTGATGGCCAGTAGCTGCCGATCCCCAATAGAGTAGTTGTGCTCTGCAGGGGAAAAAAAGTCCCGAGTAATAGCCACATACTACTGCCTTTCCTTTTGAGCTCTTCTGGAACAAAATTGCACCAGCATCAACAGAAGAAGCGTCCACCTCCAAGGAGAACTATCGAGAAACGTCAGGATGGTGGAGGATCGAGGCTGAAGTGAAGGCTTTCTTGAGGCTATTAAATGCTAATTCTGCCTCTGGAGTCCACACCTTGGCGTTCATATTTTTTTTAGTAAGGGTAGCGATGGGGGCTGTCAGTGAAAAGAAATTTTGGATAAATTTCAGGCAGAAGTTAGAGAATCCCAAAAAACGCTGTATGGCCCGCAGGCCCTGAGGACGTGGCCACTCCAGGACATAATTTACTTTCTCAGGATCCATCTTGAGACCCTTATCCGAGACTATGTAGCCCAGGAAGGGCAAAGAATCTTTTTCAAAAGTACATTTCTCCAACTTGGCATATAGGCGATTCTCTCTTAATCGCATAAGCACTTGACAAATATGACTCCGATGTGTCGTTTGATATGGGGAGAAAATCAAAATGTCATTGAGATAGACTACAACGCAGACATAGAGGAGATCTCGGAAGATATCATTGACAAATCTTGGAAGACCGCGGTTTTGTTACACAGGCCAAAGGGCATTACCAGGTATTCATAGTGCCCGTTTTGAGTGTTAAATGCCGCCTTCCACTCGTCACCTTGACGGATTTGGATTAGGTTGTAGGCCACACGCAAGTCTAGTCAAGGTTAGTGGGAGTGGCTATCATTATTCAAACACACCTGGGCACTTCCCTTCAACAGCATTCTCTGACCTGGTTGCGTCCTGTTTGGAACAGGTTTTTTTACCCACCACCTAATCTGTGAGTATGGCCTTTTCTGTGGTTTTAATTACATTCTATGTCCCATTTTTTTGCATATCTTAGATTTTGGAATGAAAAGTTCTAGGTAGGGACTCGCAAGTGTGGGGATCCGTGACGTGGATTGCGAGCTTGCGTTTTTTTGGCCAAAACAACAACTAATACCCCATGTTTTTTCATGGTTACTTACATTGTACATACTTTTTTTCAGGACGCGCCCGGGTCTTATGATGCTGGGATAGCCTGGTGTGTGGATGTTTGGCGCTGCATGCAGGGCAGCCCGCTCTCTTACAGTATGGGCGTTCTAAATAGGCTGCTATTCGGCGATATATGCTGTGCCTCACTATCCTAACACTATGCCTCCATGTTTTACACACTACACTCACGTTTTTGTTTCACTCACAGCCCTGATTTCTACACACTACACTTAGTCATGCCCCCTATACCTCACATGTACACTATACACAGTACTTCATTATTTATTTATTATTATTACACATTTACTTCCATGCCCAACACACCACTCCCCTCAAGGTTAGTGGGAGTGGCTATCATTATTTAAACACACCTGGGCACTTCCCTTCAACAGCATTCTCTGACCTGGTTGCGTCCTGTTTGGAACGTGTTTTTTTACCCACCACCTAATCTGTGAGTATGGCCTTTTCTGTGGTTTTAATTACATTCTATGTCCCATTTTTTTGCATAACACACGCAAGTCTAGTTTAGGGAAGATCTTGGCTCCTCGTATGCGATCAAATAATTCCGAGATCAGTGGCAAAGGGTATTTCTTTTTGACCGTCATTTGGTTGAGACCATGGTAGTCAATGCAGGGTAGATGACATCTGTCTTTTTTCTTTACAAAGAAGAACCCAGCACCGGCCGGGGAGGAGGCTTTTCATATGAAACCCCTCTCAGGATTCTCCTTAATATAGGCTGACATGGACTGAGTTTCTGGCAAGGGGAGGGGGTATATGCGACCACAGGGGGTTGAGGCATCAGGAACCAGTTCAATCGGGCAGTCGTACGCCCGGTGTGGGGAAGCATCTCAGCCTCCTTCTTGCCAAAGACGTCTGCAAACTGCGCAAAATGAGTAGGTAGTCCTGTCAACGACTGAGACATAGGAGGCAGAACCGGACGAAACTATAGCAGGCAGCGGTGGACACATTTGGAGCCCCATTGAAGAACTTCTCCGGAATTCCAGTCCAGGACTGGAGCACGAAGCCGGAGCCAGGGCAGACCCAGCAACACCGGATTGATGGCTTTGGGCAAAATAAGGAAGGTAATCTGCTCGGTATGAAGCGCTCCTACTTGGAGCTTCAGTGGCTTAGTCTCGGACAAGATGGGGTCGGGCAGAGGAAGTCCATTCACCGGGGGAACAGCCAGGGATGTCTCCAAGGGAACCATCGGCAAATGGAGCTGATCCACTAAGTCCTGTTGGATAAAGTTTGCCGCGGATCCGGAGTCCGGGTAGGCAGTACCCTGTGCATCTTCTCACCGGACACTATGGTCACGGGAATGGACAATTTGGGAGAGAGTTTATTAATTAGTCTTTTTCCTTTTCCTTCTAGGGTTGTCTCTCCAAACAACCGTAGGCTTTGGAGTTTTTTTGGCTTATGGGGACAGAGACGCACAAAATGGCCTCCGAGGCCACAATACAGACAGCGTCCGGAAGTGTGCATGCGCTGTTTCTCCTGGACAGACAACTTGAGATGGTCTATTTGCATAGACTCCTCTGATTGGACAGCTGGTGAGGGCAGCAGGGGTTGCTGAAATGTAGGAGCCAGCCTGGGCAATCTCCTGACCCAGTGAATCTCTTGAGATCGTTCCTGGATCCTCATGTCAATTTGGGTGGCTAGAAGGATGAGGTCATCTATGGTAGAGGGTAGGTCTTGAGTGGCAAACTCGTCTTTGATATTGGAGGAAAGGCCATGCCAGAATGTAGCCACTAAGGCTTTGTTGTTCCAGATCAGCTCTGCTGCCAGGGTACAGAACTGAATGGCGTTCTCGCCCACGGAGGTATCTCTTTTTTGAAGGATCAGCAGGGATACAGCTGCTGAAGAGACTCGCCCAGGTTCCTCAAATACAGTGCAGAAAGTCCGTAGAAAACACTGTTGGTCACGGATCAACGGTCCCCGACGTTCCCAGATGGGGTTCGCCCATGCCAGGGCCTTGTCAGTAAGGAGAGAAACTATGAATGCGATCCTTGCGCTATCAGAAGAAAATGCTCTGGCATGTAGGCTAAAGTGGATCTGACACTGGTTCAGAAATCCTCTGCAGGTCCTCGCTTCTCCGTCATAATGGGGAGGCAGTGGCAGAGAGAATAGCAAATCTGTACTGCCAGGAGGTGTAGTAGGATGAGCAGCAGGAGCAATAGGAGCAGGTGTCAGGAAGGTTGCAGCTTGCGTATCCATTCGATGCGCAATAATGTTCACCACTTGGAGGAGTTGTTGGTCCTCTCGTGACCGGAGGTCAAGCATTATGGCTTCTGACCTCGTCGTGGTCTTGGGTTGACCAGCGGGGTTCATGGCCTGTGCGTACTGTCACGATCTGTGGGTATGTGGACCATAGCGGGGTAGCAGCTTGCCAAACAACAGCGTACCAAGTATATACAAAGTCCAGCACAAGGGTACCTGTAATAGTCCAGACAGTATCAATGGCACAGATAGGACCATTGCGGCAGCTGATGCAAAACGTGGTGTAAGTCAGCAGGCTTAGTAGATGTCAAAAGATGACTCCAACACTAGAGATGGCACAGGAACAAATACAGCAGGGGATACGGAATATTGACCCCCTGAAGAAGCTGTATCAGCGACACGCGTGTCGGGGCGTTGTCTCCTGTTGTGGACCACCTGATTACATCTACTCACATGGGTAAGGCTCGGTGCATGGGCTGCTGATAAATGATTTGGGTATATACTCTTCAGCCATTTGGTTGGATGTGTATTTTTTACTATCTATCAGACCAGGTGGGCTTGGCTCATATGCCAAGTTACATCTCCTTGATATGTGAGCTACACAATGCCTATATACCGTTTTTTCTACCTATGTCATTTCTACCTATGTCATGCTTAATGATTAACTTCTTCATAAATATTACCGGATAGCCTGTCGCACAGTTTTGGTGTATTTAATACATACATGTATTATGCAATGTGCTAACTGTTTTATGGCAGTAATGCCATTTTGTGGAGTGGTCCCCATATAGACCTTTTTTTAGATCCTCAACATTGTTTTATACATTTCCCTTTGTTATATTGTATCCAATAAGATTGATATTTTTCTATTTTGATTATATGTAGTGTTTGGACTCCTTTTTTTATCATAGTTGTAGCACGGGATACAGTTAGCAGGGCACGGCCACAAAAGGAACAGGATACAGCTAAGGGACAATTTGCAAGACTAACAGAGGAGTACAAACAATGCTCAGGCAATGTGCAAAAGGGCAGGGTCCTACTTAAGTCCAGGGTGAGCATGGGCTAATTAGTGATGTTTAACATGTGCACGCACTGGCCCCTTTAAGGCCGGGCACGAGCGTGTGCGCACACCCTACGGGACACAGCAGAGTGGAGCGGAAGTGAGCAATGGCGTCACCTGGGGAGGAGATGTGGACCAGCGCTCACAAGTCCATGGCTGCGGCCGTCAGGGGAGTGAGTAGTCCCGACGGTTCGCGGTCGTGGATGTTACAGATTGTTGTCGTTAACCCTCTGCAAATAAAATACATTTCTCCTAGAAAGACTTTTGTTCATCCTCAAGATAGGAAATAGATTCTCCTCTGGGGACACAATTGCAAGCTGGCTGGGCACTATGGTGTCTGTAAGACTTTATCTCTCGTCACTATTGGTGGCCTAGAGATGTTGTTGGACAAAATAGACGAGGAGACAGCACTTCCAAAATATGTCAGCTTTTTAATCACCCGTGCGACGTTTCAGTCCAGCAGGACTTTTCTCAAGCATGCTTGAGAAAAGTCCTGCTGGACTGAAACGTCGCACGGGTGATTAAAAAGCTGACATATTTTGGAAGTGCTGTCTCCTCGTCTATTTTGTCTATCTGATATTGGGGACCACGGATCCGGTCCTATTGAGGCGTGCACCCACTTGTGGTCCAGTGCTGTGGTAATTTTCTGCTTTAGAGATGTTGTTGGCTAAGTCAATTCTTGTACCAATTGTGCCCAAGACAAGTCTACTTATTCCACGCCTGCTGGTCTGCTTCAACCTTTGCCCGTTTCTGATGGTCCTTGGCAACACATTGCCATGGATTTTATTACTGACCTTCCTTCTTCTGCTTGTGTGGGTCATGGTGGATCGCTTCTCAAAGATGGCATATTTCATTCCACTGACTGGCCTTCCCTCTGTTCCTCATCTGGAGACTTTATTCATACAGCATATTTTTTGTCTGCACGGATTTCCTTTCATATTGTGTCTGATCGGGGTGTACAATTTACTTATAAATTCTGGAGAGCCCTGTGTAAACTTCTAGATGTGAAATTGGTCTTTTCCTCCGCTTATCACCCACAATCTAATACCTTCTGCTCAACATAACAATTAGGTGCAGCTACTTCCTGGGGCCGAATTTTCCTACAACAACCACACAAGTGAATCTTCTGCTTCTTCCCCGATCTTCATTGTATATAGTCAACATCCATGTGATCCTCTTCTGGTACCGGCTACATCTCAAGTACCTGCAGTTAATTCTTCATTTGGAGACTTCTTCATATCTGGCAGCAAACCAAGTCCTCAATACTTCAAACTGTGGACCGCATGAAGAGAAATGCTGATAGAAAAAGAAAAAGTCCTCCTCAGTTTCTTCCCGAAGTTAAAGTCTGGTTATCATCAAGCAATATTCGTTTGAAAATCTCTGCAACAAATAAACTGTATGTCCTATAAGCTTTTGCTACCTCTTACCCTCAAAATTCCCAACTCGTTCCTTGTGTCCCTCCTAAAGCCTGTGATCCTGAACCGATTCAGCAAATCCCCTGGTCCTACAGTTTCTCCCTGCAGTTCTTATGACATCATTGTGGTAAAAGAGTTCCTTGATTACAAGAGGGTAGGAGTCAGGATGTTCTACCAGGTGGACTGGAAAGGGTTTGGTTCTGAGGAGAGGTAATGGGAGCCTGAAGAGAATGTGGATGCACTTCACATCAGGAAGTTTCTCTCACGCTCTGAACCTAAGAAGTGGGGGCATAAGGGGGGGTACTGTAATGGCCGCGGTCACGGACTAACGGCCATGACCGTAGACCCACAAGCTCATGCCAGCAAACCAGGAACTATAAAAAGGACTCAGCCCTCTTCTTTCTTGCCTGAGCATTGTTGTGTCTACCCATGTTCATTTAGCAAATGGTCATTTAGTTGTTATCCTGTTCCCAGTGTTCCCGCATCCTGTTTCCTGTATCCAATATCTAGTAAATGTGTTTGTTCTTGAGCAAAGTCAAGTTTTGGAGTCAAGTTCATCCTCTGTGCCACGCATCATCTGCCACGCCAAGTGTCATCTGCTACGCCAAAGTGACTGCTACCCCTCATGTCTGTCAGAACTTCTACACAGGTACTGTAGTTCTATAGACTTTCATTGACTGTAGTTTTGCCAGCTGCAACTCCGCTACAACGGAGCGGCATAGTGGGTCTACATACTCCCAGAGTCGTAACACTCTGCATCCGCTTTGTCTCTCATGTGAAATGTAAGTCAATGGGCAAAATGATTTTGAAAGCATTGCAGGAAGGAAACACATATCTTTGCAGATTTTAGGGTTATGCTGGGAGGGCCAAATAATAAAATGGGCATAAAAACAAATGACTTGGATTCTCCACCATCTGGGGATTTCCACCATCCTCTTCATAAATCTTTGATGCTTGGCTTAGAAACCCAAGACATGAGCATTGCTATCTGGGCATGATATTTATTTAACCAGTGTGTGTTAGTATTATTAGGTTACTAAATTACATTATTATTTAACCCCTTCCCGCACCTTGGCGTAACTGTACGTCCAGATAAGCAGTAACTTCGCGCACCTGGGCGTAAAGTTACGTCCGCGCTTTAAAAGTTAACCGCCGCGCGGCGCTACACCGCAGCGGCGGTTAACTGTGCAGGGTGTCAGCCCTGCTCTCCCCGTTGCCGATCAGTGGCCTGTCGCTGCTGAAATCGGCAATTAACCCCTTCGATGCGGTGGTCGATTGCGATCACCACATCTAAGAGGTTTACAGCGGATCGGCAGCCCCCCACATGTATTTGCGGGGGCTGGCGATCCTTATCATGGCAACCAGAGGCCAGACAATGACCTCCGGGTTGCCATGTACGGAAGCCTCGAAGGATCAGCCTCCGGCCGTTCCACCTCTGCTTCCTGTCAGTGTGACAGTTACGTCACAATGACAGTTAGAACACATTACACTACGCAGGTAGTGTAATGTGTTCCAGCAGCGATCAGAGTTGCCAGTCTAAGTGTCCCCTAGTGGGACAAGTAAAAAAAGTTAAAAAAAGATAATAAAAATGTTTTGAAAAAGTGTAAAAATCAAAGTTATAAGTGACATAAACAAAGAATGCTTTTTTTCCTATAATAAGACTTTTATTATAGGAAAAAAATTAACACGTTAAAAAAAGTACACATATTTGGTATCGCCGCGTTCGTAACGACCCCAACTATAAAACTGTAATATTATTTTTCCCGCACGGTGAACACCGCGAAAAAAATAAACGAAAAACAGTGCCCGAATCACAATTTTTTGGTTACCAACCCTCCCATCATATACCTTAAAAAGTGATCAAAAAGTCGCATGTATGCAAAAATGGTACCAATACAAACTACATCCCGTCCCGCAAAAAACAAGCCCTTACACCGCTTTTTTGACTGAAAAATAAAAACGTTATGGCTCTAAGAATATGGTGACACAAAAATTAATTTATTTTATAAATAAGTGATTTTATTGCACAAACGCTGCAAAACATAAAAAAATTATATACATCTGGTATCGCCGTAATCGTATCGACCCGCAGAATAAAGTATAATGGTCATTTATAGCCCAGGGTGAAGGCCATAAAAAAAACAAATAAAAAACATTGTCAGAATTGATGGTTTTTGGTCACCTTGCTTGCCAAAAAATTTAATAAAACGTGATCAAAAAAATTTCTGGTACCCCAAAATGGTACCAATGAAAACTACAGATTGTCCCGCAAAGAATAAACCCTCACACGGCTCCGGTGGAGAAAAAATAAAACAGTTCTGGCTCTCAGAATATGGCGATGCAAAATGTGCAGAGTGTTCCAAAAGCAGATAAGATCGGGCACCATTTATCAGTGCGACACCGGCCACATATCTGCGGAATATTATTTATTTACTGCATTATTATACCCTCTTATTATACCCTGATGTACCCCGCACAGATAACATGTACCCTGATGTACTCCGCACAGATAACATGTACCCTGATGTACTCCGCACAGATAACATGTACCCTGATGTACCCCGCACAGATTACATATGCCCCCACATTATAAACTGAAACACCAGTAAAACCCCAAACAGAACAACTACCAAGCAAACTCTGTGCCCCAAAAGCCAAATGGCGTCCCTCCCTTCTGAGCCCTGCAGCGTGCCTAAACACCAATTTACGTTACACAGATATGGCATCGCCATACCCGGGAGAACCCGGTTAATATTTTGAGTTATTTGTCTTCAGTGGCACAAACTGGGCATAACATATAGTGCACTAAAATGGCATATGAGTGGAAAATTGTAATTTTCACTCCGCACCATGCGCTGCGCATTAACCCCTGCGCGCACCATGACATAGCATGTCGTAGTGTGGGGGGTGATGTATGGAGCGTCTCACGTAAAAAATAAAGAATTTAGAACGGCAAAATCGCTGTTTTTTTGGTCACCTTGGCTCTACCTAAAAATGTAATAAAAAGTGCTCAAAAAGTTGTATGTACCAAAAAGTTGCACAAATAAAAACAACCGCTCGTCCCTCAATAAATAAGCCCTCATACCGCTCTATTCACTGAAAAATAAAAAAGTTGTGGCTCTTGGAACGCGGGGAGGAAAAAACTAAGAAGGAAAAGAAAAAAATGGATCACTCCAGAAAGGGTTAATTACTTTCTAATGAAAAACCATTTATGACCACACGTGGGGTATTGCCGTACTCGGGAGAAATTGCTTTACAAATGTTGGGGTGCTTTTTCCCCCTTTATCCTTTGTGAAATTGAAAAAAATGCAACATTTTAGTGGAAGAAATGTCGATATTCATTTTCACGGCCTAATTCTAAATAAATCCTGCAAAACACTTGTGGGGTCTAAATGCCCACTATATCCCTAGATAGATTCTTTAAGTGGTGTAATTTCCACTTTTGGGGGGGTTTCCCCTGTTTTGGCCTCTCAGGGGCTTTGCAAATGCGACATGGCACCCAAAAACCATTTCAGCTAAATTTGAGCTCCAAAAGCCAAATAGCGCTCCTTCCCTTCTAAGCCTTGCTGTGGGTCTAAACAGCAGTTTATTACTACATATGGCATATTTGCGTAATCGGGAGAAATTGTTTTACAAATGTTGGGGTGCTTTTTCTCCTTTATTCCTTGTAAAAATTAAAAATGGCTACCTTTTTTCAGAAAAAAAGTCGATTTTTACCTTTACAGAATAATTCCAATGAATTCAGCAAAACAACCGTGGGGTCAAAATGCTAACTTTACCCCTAGAAAAATTCCTTGAGGGGTGTCGTTTCCAAAATGGGGTCACTTTCCGGGGGTTTCCACTATTTTGTTTCCTCCAGTGCATTTCAAACGCAACATGGCACTGAAAACCATTCCAGCAAAATCAGAATTTCAAAATCCAAATGGTGCTCCTTTCCTTCTGAGTCCTGCTGTGGGTCCAAACAGCAGTTTATTACCACATATGGGGTATTGCTATAATCAGGAGAAATTGCTTTACATATGTTGGGGTGTTTTTTCTCTTTTATTCCTTGAAAAAATTAAAAATGTCTAAGTTTTTTCAGAAAAAAGTAGATTTTCATCTTCACAAACTAATTCAAATAAATTTTGCAAAAAAACTGTGGGTTCAAAATGCTAACTATACCCCTAGATAAATTCCCTGAGGGGTGTAGTTTCCAAAATGAGGTCACTTTTGGGGGTCTTTATTGTTTTGGCCCCACAAGACCTCTTCAAACCTGACATGGTACCTAAAATATATGCTAAAAAAAGAAGGCCCCAAAATCCACTAGGTGCTCCTTTGCTTCTGAGGCCTGTGTTTCAGTCCATGACCGAACTAGGGCCACATGTGGGGTATTTCTAAAAACTGCAGAATCTGGGCAATAAATAATAAGTTACATTTTTTGGGAAAAACCTTCTGTGGTATAGAAAAAAATGTATTACAAATGAATTTAGTATAAAAAAAATGAAATTTGTAACTTTCACCTCTACTTTGCTTTAATTCCTGTGAAACGCCTAAAGGGTTAATACACTTTCTGAATGCTGTTTTGAATACTTTGAGGGGTGCAGTTTTCAAAATGGGGTGATTTATGGGGACTTTCTAATATATAAGACTCTCAAAGCCACTTCAGAACTGAACTTGTCCTTGTAAAAATCGCCTTTTGAAATTTTCTTGAAAATATGAGAAATCGCTGCTAAAGTTCTAAGCCTTGTAACGTCCTAGAAAAATAAAATAATGTTCAAAAAACAATGCCAAACTAAAGTAGACATGTGGGGGATGGTAACTAGTAACTATTTTGTGTGGTATTACTATCGGTTTTACAAGCAGATACATTTAAATTTAGAGAAATGCTAATTTTTGCAATTTTTCGCTAAATTTTGGTGTTTTTCACAATTAAATACTGAATCTATCGGGCAAATTTTGCCAGTAACATAAAGTCCAATGTGTCACGAGAAAACAATCTCAGAATCGCTTGGATAGGTAAAAGCATTCCGGAGTTATTACCACATAAAGTGACACATGTCAGATTTAAAAAATCGGCTTCGTCTTGAAGGCCAAAACAGGCTCAGTCCTGAAGGGGTTAAGCTATGATTCTCTGTTGTTTTGTCATTATAACGCCATTATTTTGTGCCTTGTATGGTGGTATGATTTGGATACTCAATGGTACCATTACTTGTAATCTTTATAGTAATTTTTGAAAAACGAATGTTTCAAATATTTTAGCTGTATAATGTCTTTGTGCATGAGTAATATATATAGTGTCAAGGATGGGTCAGCTATTGCTCTATAAGATCAGGGAATCTTTTCCAAAGATTTATTTGGGAAAGGATATTCGGATCTATCCGGACCGGATCAAATTCCATTATTGGCACTAACAGTTCCTGCACTGAGACGTAATATGGCCCTGTGAGCAGAGCCTAAGGTCTACAGTGATCTGTTTTGCCTATTGGGGGGGAATTAAAGCAAAAGCAATCTGCAGCTAGAGCTGCGAAGATTCAAGGAATTTGTTGTTGTTTTTTTAGCTTCTCAGGCTACAAGCTATTTGAGAAATTTGATGGTCCCATGCCTGTCCTTCACTGTCTTCTCATTGTAGTAGCTTGCAGACGGAGTGATTTGGCTGATGAGAGTATTTTAAGAAACTGCACGTTATTCTTTAGTATATAAACCTGTGTACTTCAGGAAATTCTTTAATCGGGAAATAAGCCAGTCATTAGGAGATAATACGATTTCCCTGTGCATTACTTAGCCAGCTGATTTTGCTACATATTTATATCCTACAACAAATAATTTCAGTTATGTCATTACAACAAGTAATATTGATCTAGAATATTACTAATTATTGCTTCAATATATTGCTACTTAAATGTAATTGTTCTTTTGATTTCAAGTAAGCATGCTCTGGGATGTAGTGTCTGGCAAATAAATACCTTAGCCAAGCACACAATTTGCAGGATGTATTAAAAGAATCTGCAGAGAAGTAGTGAAAAAAGAAGGAATACGCTGCACTTAATGTGTGAAAAAAAAAATAAGAAATCAATACAGAGAATGTGGATTTCTATTGACACATTAATCAGCCTCCTGAATGAAACCTGTCCCCACTTTTAACTGTTTTCTGTTCTAGTGATAAATACTCTCAGCTATATTCCAGATAGGAATAAGATGCACTATGGAATATTCAGCAATGTCTTATTAGAACAATAGTTCTTTGTTCTCTTTGCTAGGTTTGAATAAACCATAATGCCATAAAACAATCCTTGAAAATCTGAACTACCGTATGCAAACTAGAGAAAAGCATAAACGTGCCACAAATTGTATAACGTAGATTCTTCTTTGATCTTGACAGAATACATATATGAGAATTTATGGGCTAATTTTCTTTGCTGAAAAATATTTCTGAAAAAATGATTGTTTGAGTCTGGCTTTGAACTTCATTTTTATGTTTTTTTTCCAACAAACTCAAATGAAAGCAAATGTCAATCACAGATTCATAATTGTTACATCCATCTCCAATTTTTTGTCTGCTGGTATAAAGTTTAATACAAAAGTAGCTACAGGTACTTAACTTAGTGAAGAAGAAGTGAATATACATAGCTCACTTTCATCAGATCTTAGAAAAGCAAGGTAATAAATCCTTATTTTGGAATAGTGGGCCACAGGGGCATCAAGGGTCAACAGACATATTTATGCCCAATCTACTTGGTTTTCTTGATATGTGATGGGAGAAATCTTTATAAATTTTGCCTTTTACAAATCAGTTTCAAGAAGGTGCAGGGTGCTTTACTAGCCTAATTCTTTTTTCACATCCCCATAACAATACCCGTAGTGCTTCCATTAACAGAGTCAGCAAAGTGCTCCACATAAACAGTGTTAGAATAAAGCCAACCTCCCGGCAGCTATAGAATCCAATGATAAAATTGTGTCTGCAGTTCCCATTAGGGGAGCTCACTGCAGACACACTGTATTTATATATCTCTAATTGAAGTCGATGGAAGTTGCCAGCAGCCTTTGCATTTTAGCCTGGCCAGGAAAAGCAAATGGCGTCCACAGCACCCTCCTTTTATAAGAACTTCCCTTTGCAAGGGGTTAATTGGGATGGAAATTTGGAATGTCCAGGAACCCCTTCAGGACGAATTTAGGAAGAAAGCAACAGAATCAACACAGGTGTAGAAATATACCAAAAGAGTATTTATTCCAGCATAATAAAAAATGAAAAGTTTCAACACACGCAGGGGTATTTTTCAAGCATCATAGCCTGGCAAGGAGTCTAGTAGATTTCCATTTTGGCGGACTACTAGGTAATCTTGGAGAGTGGACTAGTTTTACATAAATACATTCTTTTAAGAAGGACTTGCTGTGTTTTGTAATTCTGAAGACTTTTTCGTTCCTTTATTTCCAATTTAATGTAACCTTTAAGGACTATTCTGTAAATAACAAAACTATAATTGGTGATAAGGTCCTTCAAAGACCTGGATCAACAGTGCAGTATGTAGTCCTTCTTCTCTAAGACGCCAATATTACAAATGTCACATGATAGGTGGCAGGCCCTGTTACAGATTCAACATTGAGGTCCAGGAACTTCAAGTTATTCCATTGGGGAGGCATGTGCACTGGCGCTTGTTTCCATGGGTGGCGTTCACCCACCAACTGGTATTTAAACACCGAGCAGAAAACTGAATTTTTGCCTCTGGTGAAGGAAAGCCTAGCCAATACCCACAGTATTAAATGTGGAGTTGTTGTTTTTTTTTAAATTTTGCCATATAATATATTTAACCCCTTCCCACCGGATCACGTACAGTAACGTCATTAAAACCGGTGTCTTACCCTATTTTGACGTTACTGTACGTCATGGACATGAAGCTGACTCAGGAGCTGAGCCAGCGACATCACCGCCGGGTGACAGCTGTATGTTACAGCTGGCACCCTGAGGTATCGGCCAGGACTGGAGCTAGCCTCCGATCCGACCGATTAACCCCTCACATGCTGCGGTCAATAGGGATCGCAGCATGTGAGGAGTTTATAGCCACCGGCACCCCAGCAACGTGATCGCTGGGTTGCCGGTGGCTGCAAAGGCGATCGGAGGGCTAATGCTTACCTCCCGATCAGCCTGTAACGGAATCCTCCTATGCCCCGTCGTCGGCGGAGCCCAGGAGGCTTCCGGTACCATCGGCAAGATGGCGCCGCCTCAGCTTCCGGCTCAGAAGCTGAGCCGGCGTCATCAGCAGTGGGTGTCCACTGTATGTTACAGCAGAAACCCCGATCTATCGCCAGGAACCGGAGCTAGCTCCGATTCCTGGCATTAACCCCTTCGATGCAGCGATCCATTGTGATCGCTGCATCCTAGAGGTTTGTAGAAAATCGTCAGCCTTGCCATGCGATGGCAAGGCTGGCGACTGTTACTATGGCAACAGGAGCCCTAACAATGGACTCTTGTCTGCCATTACGTAAGCTGATTAGGCCCCGCCCAGAGGCGGAGCCTGATCGGCTTGCTGTCAGTGAACAACTGACACTTCCAATACATTGCACTACATAGGTAGTGCAATGTATTAGAGCATTAAACAAACAGTTGGCCATTCAAGTCCCCTAGTGGGACTAAAGAAAAGTGTAAAAAAAAGTGTAAAAAAAGTAAAAATAAAAGTTGTAAAACATACAATAAAAGTTTCAAGTAATAAATAAAACACAATCGCCCTTTTTCACTTATCAAGTCATTTATTATAGAAAGAAATAATAAAGCCAAACATATTTGGTTTTGCTGCGACCGTAACGACCTGAACTATAAAAATATTATGTTATTTATCCAGTGCAGTGAACGCCGTAAAAAAAAAACCTCAAAAATACTGCCATAATTACTGTTTTTTTGGTCACTGTCTTCCAAAAATTGAAATAAAAAGTGATCAAAAAGTCGCATGTATCCAAAAATGGTACCGATAAAATCTATACGTCGTCTCGCAAAAAACAAGCCGTCACACAGCTCCATCGATGAAAAAATGTAAAAGTTATGGCTCTCAAAACTTGGCGACAGAAAAAATACATTCTCTTTCCAAAAGTAATTTTATTGTGCAAAAAGTTATAAAAAAGTTCTATAAATTTGGTATCACCGGAATCGTACTGACCCGCAGAATAAAGGTAATATGTAGTTTAAAACGCATGGTGGACGCTGTATAAAAAAAAACAACTAAAAACTATGGCAGAATTTCTGTTTTTTTTGTCACCTTGCCTCCCAAAAAAAGGATAACAAGTGATCAAAAAGTCGCATGTACCCCAATATGTACCAATAAAAGCTACAGCTCGTCCCATAAAAAAAGAGCCCTCATACCACTACGTCTATGAAAAAATAAAATAAGTTAAGGCTCCAATAATTCAGGAAAGAAAATTATCCAGTTGTGAAGGCCCGAAGGGAACGTTTCTTCTGTTTCAAAAGGCAATGTATCAAGGCACTAAAATTAGGGAACCAGGAAGGGGAGGGCCCAAACATATCTGCTGGAAGCGACGGTGCCCGTATTATACCAGGACAACACTTTCCCGGCAAAATTTACCAAACTGCAAAGGTGCGGAGTGTGGACCAAAAGGGGCATAAGGAAGGACATTTATCAGTGCGACACCGGCCTGTGCAGAAAGGATCGATCACAGAGTAACACACATCTATGGATCATTTTATTATTTTTTTTACCTTATTGTTATACCACCTGACTATGCCCCTGATGTACTCTGCCCAGCTCAGATATGCCCCACATTATAAACGGAAACAACAGTGATACTCCAAACAAAACTATTACCAAGCAAATTCCACGCTCCAAAACCCAAATGGCGCTCCCACCCCTCTGAGCCCTACAGTGTGCCCAAACAGCAGATTACTTCCACATACATTGCATCACGATACCCGGGAGAACCCTTTTAACAATTTTTGGGTGTGTGTCCCCAGTGGCACAAGCTGGGCACGACATATTTGACACTGAATTGGCATATCTAGGGAAAAATTTAAATTTGTACCTTCCGCAGCGCAATCATTTATGGAAAGGACACGTGGGGTGAAAATGGTCACTACACCTCTTAATAAATGCCTTGAGGGGTGCAGTTTCCAAAATGGGGTCACTTCTCAGGGGTTTCTTTTATTATTTCACATCAAAGCCTCTGCAATTGTGAACCAATACTTTATATGTCGCCAAATTAGGCCTCAATTTTACATGGTACTCTTTCACTCCTGAGCCCTGTCGACTGTCCAGGCAAAAGATTAGGGCCACATGTACGGTGATTCTAAAACAGGGAAACACTGCATAATAATTGAGAGCTGTCTTGTTATGGTGGCACAAGCTGGGCACCACGTATTGGCGTATCTAAGGAAAAATTCCCATTTTCATTCTCCCACATCATGTGCACACGAATTTCTGCAAAACACCTGTGGGGTTAACATGCTCACTACACCCCTAGGTGAATACCTTGAGGGTGTTGTTTCCAAAATGGGGTCACTTCTGGGGGGGATCCACTGTTTTGGTCCCACATGGACTTTGCAAATGCAACATAGCGCCCAGAAATCAAATGCAGCAAAATCTGTACACCAAAAGCAAATGGCGCTACTTCCCTTCTGAGCCCTGCCGTGTGCCCAAACAGCATTTTATGACCACGTGTGGGGTATTGCCGTACTCCAGAGAAGTTGCTTTACAAACGTTGGCGTTCTTTTTTTCCTTTATTTGTTGAGAAAATTAAAAATTTGGAGCTAAAGCTACGTCTTATTGAAGAAAAAGGATTTTTTTTATTTTCACTGCCCAATTCTAATAAAATCTATGAAACACCTGTGGGGGCAAAATGCTCACTACACCCCTAGATGGATTCCTCAAGGGGTGTAGTTTTCTCAATGGAGTCACTTTTTTGGTGTTTTCACTGTTTTGGTACCTCAGGGGCTTTGCAAATTCCGACATGGCCTGCGCAAACCATTCCTGCAAAATTTGACGATAGATTTTTATTTTCACGGCCTACTTCCAATAATTTCTGCAAAAAACCTGCGGGGTCAAAATTCTCACTACACCCCTAGATAATTTCCTCAAGGGGTGTAGTTTCCCAAATGGGGTCACTTTTGGTGGATTTCCACTGTTTTGGCACCGAAAGAGCCCTTGTAACCTGACATGGTGCCTAAAATATTTTCTAATAAAAAGGAGGCCCAAAATCCACTAGGTGCTCCTTTGCTTCTGAGGCCGGTGTTTCAGTCCATTACCGCACTAGGGCCACATGTGGGATATTTCTAAAAACTGCAGAATCTGGGCAATAAATATTGATTTGCGTTTCTCTGGTAAAAACTTCTGTGTTACAAAAAAAATAGATTAAAAATTAATTTCTGCAAAAAAAAATGACATTTGAAAATTTCACCTCTACTTTGCTTTAATTCCTGTGAAACGTTTAAAGGGTTAAGAAACTTTCTAAATGCTGTTTTGAATACTTTGAGGGGTGAAGATTTTAAAATGGGGTGACTTTTTGCCGGTTTCTAATATATAAGGCCCTAAAAGCCGCTTCACAACTGAACTGGCCCCTGTAAAAATAGCCTTTTTAAATTTTCTTGAAAATGTGAGAAATTGCTGCTAAAGTTCTAAGCCTTGTGACGTCATAGAAAAATAAAAGGACGTTCAAAAAACGATGCCAATCTAAAGTAGACATATGGGGGATGTTAATTAGCAACAATTTTGTGTGGTATAACTGCCTGTCTTACAAGCAGATACATTTACATTTAGAAAAATGCTAATTTTTGAAAATTTTCACAAAATTTTGGTGTTTTTCACTGGTAAATATTGAATTTATCGACCACATTTTTCCACTATCATAAAGTCCAATGTGTCACGAGAAAACAATCTCAGAATCGCTTTGATAGGTAAAAGCGTTCCGGAGTTATTACCACATAAAGTGAAATATGTCAGATTTGAAAAAATGGGTCTGGTCCTGAAGGCCAAAATGAGCTTGGTCCTGAAGGGGTTAAAAGAAAAAATGTAGACATATCAAATTGTGAGTAGTCCATGAGGTTGGGTTTTTAACAAAAAAAAACAGATAAAAAATATTGTTTACACTTAGAAATGATGTGTCGCATCATTGTATTTACTTGCAGATTTTGTCATAGTTTGCCCACAATTGCAGTGGAGATTTTGACTAGACCTATTGCATTCAAAACCATGAGCTCACTTTCAAGAAAACCACAACACAAAAATGCATGTAAACCATTTTTGTCACAGTTTTTTGAATTGTGGTAATAGTTCAGCTTTCTAGAGCCTGTAAAAATTACAGCTGCCTGTAAATATACCCTCTCAAGTGAACTATTAGTCAAGGTTAATGGCTCCACACTACCCCAGTCTAACTAGTTTGCTGACTCAGGATAACATTTGATTTAGCCCTATCCTTTAACCACACATCTGAGGGTATGTTCACAGGCTTAGCAAAAAACATCTGAAAATACAGAGCTGTTTTCAAGGGAAAACAGCTCCTGATTTTCAGCCATGTTTAAAGCCATTTCGCATTTTTCGCGGTGTTTTTTTTATGGCTGTTTTTGGAGCTGCTTTTCTGTAGAGTCAATGAAAAACGGCTCCAAAAAAAAGTCTCAAGAAGTGACATGCACTTCTTTTTACAGGGCGTCTTTTTACGCCCCGTCGGAATAAAATGCTGTTTTTCCCATTGAAATCAATGGACAGATGTTTGGAGGCGTTCTGCTTCCGATTTTTCAGCTGTTTTCCAGCCCAAAAAATGTCCGAAAATAAGCCGTGCAAACATACCCTATAAGCCTTTACAACTCCTGATGCCTCCACCTCAAAAAGATTTTTAAAATTCACTCTTCCTCAACCTCATGTTAGCAATACTTCTTGTACATGCCCTTACCATCTCCCGCTTAGACTACTGCAACATCATTCTCTGTGTTCACTCATCTAACACTCTTGCACCCCTTCAATCAGGGCTTGGAAGAGGGGTATGTTAAGGTAAGCAGCCACCTAGGGTGCCACTTTTGCTATAGGTAAGGTGGGACACATTTTTATGTTGGAAACATTTAACAATTTTTTTTAACTTTCTAATTAATTTGTGCTTCCATCAGTCATGGAGGCCGGGGAGTGGTGAGGAAGGTTAGTTTAACTCACTGCTCCTCGCTCCCTGGTTTTATTCTGCTGCGGGTGACTGTGCACACAACGTCCTCACGCCATCTCACTCTATGTCATGACACTCCCACTACAAACAAGTCCAGTGCAGCAGAGTCAATGCTCAGAACAGAAGAGGAGTGAGGAGGAGTGAGTAACCTGTATTTTTTCTTTGTTTGATCTGATGACTGAATTTAGGTATCTGGGATCTGATCTTGGGACTGTAAAAATGTTTAGGGTCTGTATACATTTTAATGTCTGGTCTGGGGTCTGTATTAAAGGGGTTATCCAATAACAAACATTTATCACCTATTCACAGAATAGATGATAAATTTATAATTGGTGGTGGTCTGACCGATGGGAATGAGTACTGTATTTGTCTATCTCGAGTGGCAGGGCACATGCGTGACCACTGCCCATACAAATGCGTCTGAAACAGGTCCTGGTCTGGTCCGGGGTTTGATTCCTTCCTGCTCCATTCTGCATTATCTAAAAGTTTACCTGTATTTTGAGCTCCTGACGAAGCCGGTCCCAGGCGAAACACGAGTCGAGGCGTTCCGTTTTGTGCCATATCTCTCCACGTCCTGTTCCTCCTCTTGGTATACCTTGTTGTCCTCATCACTAATGATTACTGCAACTTTGGTATTTTACCTGCATTGTCTTTGTGCATTTTCGCCACTGCCCTATTTATATATATTTTTTTCACCATTGAATATTTGTGGCTGTACCTAGCATTCTTATATCTGTTTGTTTCTCTGCAACAGCTATATCATCATTTATGTTCTATATACATGGTGTTATTAGGCAGGGGACATTATGTTTGAGATTGGTTATGTCTGTTTACCTCATGGTATATTCACATCTATACCTTTTTGCTGCTGCTCTCCTTGTATGACCAGTTTTATCTAGCTTACTTTATATTTCTGTGATACCATGTATTGTCGTTGATAAATAAAGATTTATATTTTTTACAATACGTGGCAGTTATATATTTACATATTTCATTGGGGCGTTTGTCCCCTGTGCTTTAGTGCTTCTAGGTTGTACCTGTATTTTCTACCGGTATCCGTGATGTCTAGAACTTTAATTTTAGCAGTATGATATTTTGGGGGCATTGGGCAGCACTGTAGGTACAGTAAAGGGGGCAAATGGGGCAGATGCAGTATTGCTGGTAGCAGCTGGATGGCTGTGTTAATGGGGGCAGCAAGGTGGAGAGTTTGTTCTGTTATAGATGGCAGGGATGAGCTGTAGAAGCAATGAGCTAATTTCAGAGGTATAAGTTTAATCTCCTGGACCCCAATGCCAAATCTGTAACAGGGCCCCACCTACCATGTGCCATGTATATTACTGTTGTCTTCTATTAATACTGGTTTCCAGGGCTCGCATATGACTGCTACCTCTGCACCCATATAGTTTCGACCCTGACCAAAAATGTCTGGGCAGTAAACTGCACTCTTCGGAAGAAATTGTCATGGCGGTCTGGGCCTGATGGAGAAGAAAAGGAAAGTGAACGACTCCAATTATGGAAGACATCACCTGTGAGTCACTGGATATAATTATTTTGTATTCCTGTAAAGGATCTGCCAGGCACAGCTTCTGGGTCAACGCCCATAGGTAATCAGTCTGCACAGTCACAGGGCGAAACGCGCGTCGAGGCGTTCACTCAGCCATTCATCTCTTTTGACCTTCTGCGCACTGCATCATGTCCCAGGGTATGTGCTAGCTGTTTATATGATTCTGTCCTAGTCGGTGTTTAATTTATATTCTGGCGATCTTCTTAAAACTATTTGAGTTTTCTGGACACTTCATTCTCTCATGCATAAATATATATCTTGCAGGCTATAGTGGGCATGGGTATTACCCATTGTCTACTTCTGTATACCGCTATTATCAGTTGGTAGCACTATATCATGTGTGGACTTTTCTACCTATATTTATAGGTGTATAATTCTGCTATATGCACTATTGGAGCGTGGTCTGGTCAAATTTTTGGATGATTGACTTTGCTGTCATGGTCTATTCCATCTGACCCTGTTGTTTGTATTTCTGTGTATGACGTATCCCATTCTCTTTTCATTATATGTTATTGTCGATTATATTCAATAAAGTATTTTGTTTGCATCTTTGTATATTATTTTAGTATACTATTTTTCTTAGGGCTATGTCCCTTTATGGTTCATTTTTAGGTTGTGCACCTGCTTCTATGTCTGTGAGACTGACTCCATCTTCAACCACTCAGCATGGCAGGCTTAGGAGTGGGAGAGCCTATCACAGCCTGGCCAGACGGAGCTAGCTCCCGCCCTCTGTCTATTTATACCTGCCTTTAATGTTCCTCCTTGCTTGTGATTCTTCTCGTTTGGTTTCCTGGCACTGCTGCAGCTTCTTGAACTATTTATCCCTGCTTCATACTGACCCTGGCTTACTGACTACTCTCCTGCTCTGCGTTTGGTACCTCGTACACTCCTGGTTTGACTCGGCTCGTTCACTACTCTTGTTGCTCACGGTGTTGCCGTTGGCAACTGCCCCATTTCCCTTAGCTTCTGTGTACCCTTGTCTGTTTGTCTGTCGTGCACTTATTGAGCGTAGGGACCGTCGCCCAGTTGTACCCCATCGCCTAGGGCGGGTCGTTGCAATTAGGCAGGGACTGAGTGGCGGGTAGATTAGGGCTCACTTGTCTGTTTCCCCACCCCCGGTCATTACATAATCACAAGCCCATATACCTAGTCTACCCTGGTCCCTGACACTACTATGGACCCCCTTGAGACCCTGGCTCAGCAAATGCAGGGTCTCTCCCTACAGGTCCAGGCTCTGGCTCAGAGGGTCAACCAGCCTGATGCTACCATGGTAGTGCCCCTCACTTCACCTCTTGAACCCCACCTCAAGTTGCCTGACCGGTTCTCAGGGGACCGGAAGACTTTTCTCTCCTTTCGGGAGAGTTGTAGGCTCTATTTTCGCTTAAAGCCCCACTCCTCAGGTTCTGAGAGCCAGCGGGTGGGCATAATTATGTCCCGGCTCCAGGAAGGGCCCCAAGAATGGGCTTTCTCCTTGGCTCCTGACGACCCTGAACTTTCCTCCGTTGATCGTTTCTTTTCTGCTCTCGGACTCATTTATGACGAGACTGACAAGACTGCCTTTGCTGAGAGTCAGCTGGTGACCTTACGTCAGGGTAAGAGACCTGTTGAGGAGTATTGTTCTGACTTCTCGGTGGAATTAAGGTGCCAGTTTAGGTTGGGTCTGTCGAACGCCCTGAAAGACCTGCTAGTTAGCTATCCCTCTTCTGACTCCCTAGACCAGGTTATGGCTTTAGCGGTACGACTTGACCGACGTCTCAGGGAACGACAACTTGAACGTTTTTGTGTTTTTTTCTGACTCCCCCATGATGCCTCCCGAGATTCCGTTGCTTCATTCTTCCACGAAAGACTCGGAGGTACCTATGCAACTCGGGGCCTCCGTGTCCCCCCAACAACGTAGAGAGTTCCGCAGGAAGAATGGTCTCTGCTTCTATTGTGGGGATGACAAGCATCAAGTGAACAACTGTCCTAGGCGTAGGAATAAGCAGCCGGAAAACTTCCGCGCCTAAGTGATCATCGGGGAGGTCACTTGGGCGCACAGGTATTTCCCGTAAATATGAAACGTAATAAAATCTTGCTTCCCTTTCAGGTCTCTTTTGGTGGTAGGTCTGCTACCGGCAGTGACTTCGTGGATTCAGGGTCTTCTGCTAATATCATGTCTGTGGAATTTGCTATGTCTCTAGCTATGCCTTTGATTGATTTGCCTAAACCTGTCCCGGTAGTGGGTATCGACCCAACTCCTCTTGCTAATGGTTATTTTACACAGCATACCCCTGTTTTTGAACTCCTTGTTGGCTCCATGCATTTGGAGCAGTGCTCTGTACTGGTGATGCAGGGATTATCGTCCAATTTGGTTTTAGGCCTTCCCTGGTTGCAGTTGCATAATCCCACGTTTGACTGGAATACTGGGGATCTTACCAAATGGGGTAATGAATGCTTGACGTCATGTTTTTCTGTTAACTCTATTTCTCCCCCTGAGGAGGTGAACACGCTACCTGAGTTTGTTCGGGACTTCGCTGATGTTTTCTCTAAGGAGGCCTCCGAAGTGTTACCTCCTCATAGAGAATACGATTGTGCTATCGATTTGGTACCAGGAGCTAAGCTCCCTAAGGGTAGGATATTTAATCTCTCTTGTCCCGAGCGTGAAGCCATGAGAGAGTATATCCAGGAATGCCTATCCAAGGGTTACATTCGCCCCTCTACTTCTCCGGTAGGTGCTGGCTTCTTCATAGGGAAGAAGAATGGTGGTCTTAGGCCATGCATTGACTACCGTAACTTGAATAAGGTCACTGTAAGGAACCAGTATCCCCTTCCTTGGATTCCTGATCTCTTTAATCAGGTTCAGGGGGCCCAATGGTTTTCTAAGTTTGATCTACGGGGGGCGTATAACCTTATCCGCATCAAAGAGGGGGATGAGTGGAAGACTGCGTTTAACACGCCCGAAGGTCATTTCGAATACCTCGTCATGCCCTTTGGGTTGTGTAATGCTCCCGAGGTCTTCCAGAATTTCATAAATGAGATTTTAAGAGATTACCTTGGGGTATTTCTTGTAGTGTACCTTGATGACATACTTGTGTTTTCCAAGGACTGGTCCTCCCACATTGAGCATGTCAGGAAGGTGCTCCAGGTCCTTCGGGAAAACAAACTGTTTGCGAAGACCGAAAAATGTGTGTTTGGGGTGCAGGAGATACCATTTTTGGGTCAAATCCTCACTCCTCATGAATTCCGCATGGAACCCGCCAAGGTCCAGGCTGTGGCGGAATGGGTCCAACCTGCCTCCCTGAAGGCGTTACAGTGCTTCCTGGGGTTCGCTAATTATTACAGGAGATTTATCGCTAACTTCTCGGTCATCGCTAAGCCTCTTACGGATCTCACTCGCAAAGGTGCTGATCTCCTCCACTGGCCTCCTGAGGCTGTCCAGGCTTTTGAGATCCTTAAAACGTGCTTTATTTCGGCCCCGGTGCTGGTTCAGCCCAACCAAATGGAGCCATTTATCGTGGAGGTTGACGCGTCCGAGGTGGGAGTGGGGGCTGTCTTGTCCCAGGGTACCAGGTCCCTCACCCATCTCCGCCCCTGTGCCTACTTCTCCAGGAAGTTTTCGCCCACTGAGAGTAACTATGATATTGCCAACCGCGAACTCTTAGCCATTAAATGGGCATTTGAAGAGTGGCGCCACTTCCTGGAGGGGGCTAGGCACCAGGTAACGGTCCTTACCGACCACAAGAATCTGGTTTTCCTAGAATCTGCCCGGAGGCTAAACCCGAGACAAGCTCGATGGGCATTATTTTTTACCAGATTCAACTTTTTGGTTACCTATAGGGCTGGGTCTAAAAATATTAAGGCTGATGCACTGTCGCGTAGCTTCATGGCCAGCCCTCCTTCGGAGGAAGATCCTGCTTGTATTTTGCCTCCAGGTATAATCATTTCCTCTATTGATTCTGATTTAGTCTCTGAAATTGCGGCTGATCAAGGTTCAGCTCCTGGGAACCTTCCTGAGAACAAGCTGTTTGTTCCCCTGCAATTCCGGCTACGGGTACTTAGGGAAAATCATGACTCCGCACTATCTGGTCATCCAGGCATCCTGGGTACCAAGCACCTCATTGCCAGAAACTATTGGTGGCCTGGGTTGCCTAAAGATGTTAAGGCCTACATCGCCGCTTGTGAAGTTTGTGCTAGGTCCAAGACTCCCAGGTCCCGACCAGCGGGCTTACTACGTTCTTTGCCCATTCCCCAGAGACCTTGGACCCATATCTCCATGGATTTTTATCACCGATTTGCCTCCATCTCAAGGCAAGTTGGTGGTGTGGGTTGTAGTAGACCGCTTCAGTAAGATGTGCCACTTTGTGCCCCTCAAGAAATTACCCAATGCTAAGACGTTAGCTACCTTGTTTGTCAAACACATCCTGTGTCTCCATGGGGTCCCTGTCAATATTGTTTCTGACAGAGGGGTACAATTTGTTTCATTGTTTTGGAGAGCCTTCTGTAAAAAGTTAGAGATTGATCTGTCCTTCTCCTCTGCCTTCCATCCTGAAACTAATGGCCAAACTGAGAGGACTAATGAGTCTCTGGAACAATATTTAAGGTATTTTATCTCTGACTGTCAATATGATTGGGTCTCCTTCATTCCCCTCGCCGAATTTTCCCTTAATAATCGGGTCAGTAACTCGTCAGGGGTCTCCCCCTTTTTCTGTAATTTTGGGTTTAATCCACGGTTCTCCTCCATTTCACCTGGTAGTTCCAACAATCCCGAGGTAGAGGTCGTTCATCGGGAACTGTGCACAGTCTGGGCCCAGGTTCAGAAGAACCTAGAGGCGTCCCAGAGCATACAAAAAACTCAGGCAGAGGGAAGACGTTCTGCTAACCCCTTGTTTATGGTCGGGGATCTGGTGTGGCTATGGTCTAAGAACTTGCGCCTTAAAGTCCCGTCCAAGAAGTTTGCTCCCCGGTTTATAGGGCCGTACAAGGTCATTGAAGTCCTCAATCCTGTCTCCTTCCGACTGGAGTTGCCCCTATCTTTTCGAGTACACAACGTGTTTCATGCCTCCCTCCTTAAACGCTGCTCCCCGTCCTTGGCTCCCTCGAGGAAACCTCCTGTCCCTGTTCTCACCCCTGAGGGGGTAGAATTCGAGGTGGCCAAGATTGTGGACAGCAAGATGGTCCAAGGCTCCCTCCAGTACCTGGTCCATTGGAGAGGATACGGGCCTGAGGAGAGGACTTGGGTACCCGCGCGGGATGTTCACGCTGGGGTATTGGTCAGGAGGTTCCACCTTCGTTTCCCCAATAAACCAGGTCCACCTGGAAAGGGTCCGGTGGCCCCTCATAAAAGGGGGGTACTGTAAAGGATTTGCCAGACACAGCTTCTGTGTCGACGCCCGTGGGCAATCAGTCTGCACCTGCTCCTATGTCTGTGAGACTGACTCCATCTTCCACCTTTCAGGATGGCAGGCTTAGGAGTGGGAGAGCCTATCACAGCCTGGCCAGTTGGAGCTAGCTCCCGCACACTGTCTATTTATACCTGCCTTTCCTGTTCCTCCTTTGCCTGTGATTCTTCTATGCTTGTTTCCTGGCTTGATGCTGCTGCTTGTACTACTCATCCTCTGCTTGTTATTGACCTTGGCTTTCTGACCACTCTCCTGCTCAGCGTTTGGTACCTCGTTCTCTCCTGGTTTGACTCGGCTCGTTCACTACTCTTGTTGCTCACGGTGTCTCCGTGGGCAGCTGCCCCGTTTCCCAAGCTTCTGTGTACCCTTGTCTGTTTGTCTGTCTTGCACTTACAGAGCGTAGGGACCATCGCCCAGTTGTACCCTGGGCCCCTCATAAAAGGGGGGGTACTGTAAAGGATCTGTAAAGGGTCAACGCCCATAGGTAATCAGTCTGCACCGGCTTCTATGTCTGTGAGACTGACTCCATCTTCCACCACTCAGGATGGCAGGCTTAGGAGTGGGAGAGCCTATCACAGCCTGGCCAGACGGAGCTAGCTCCCGCCCTCTGTCTATTTATACCTGCCTTTCCTGTTCCTCCTTGCTTGTGATTCTTCTCGTTTGGTTTCCTGGCACTGCTGCAGCTTCTTGAACTATTTATCCCTGCTTCATACTGACCCTGGCTTACTGACTACTCTCCTGCTCTGCGTTTGGTACCTCGTACACTCCTGGTTTGACTCGGCTCGTTCACTACTCTTGTTGCACACGGTGTTGCCGTGGGCAACTGCCCCATTTCCCTTAGCTTCTGTGTACCCTTGTCTGGTTGTCTGTCGTGCACTTATTGAGCGTAGGGACCGTCGCCCAGTTGTACATCGTCGCCTAGGGCGGGTCGTTGCAAGTAGGCAGGGACTGAGTGGCGGGTAGATTAAGGCTCACTTGTCTGTTTCCCCACCCCCGGTCATTACAATTCCGCCTGCAACTGCTTTTGATCAGTACTGTCTTCTCTTGTGTGTTCTGCAGTGTGATAAGCGTTCGTCCACACGGGACGGAAATTTCTTCTGGAAATCCGACATGCGTTTCTGCAGCAAAATTTGCATGTTACACATCCCAATTTTTCTGCAGAGTTTGTCACGGTTTTCAGAACGGATTTCTCCCTTCTCATTCAAAAGAGTCAAATCTGTAGGGAATATCGGCAACGTAAACTGACATGCTGCAGGTTGTTTTTTTTTAAATGTCTGCTGTGTGAAGATGAGAATTGTTAAAATCTCATTCACAATGCTGCTACTGTAGTATGCTACAGATTTTCTGTACACAAATTTGAATAGAAAATCCAAAGCGTATCCGTCATGTGTGGATGTACACTAATACTCTGCAGACTGCCAGTGTAGAACTGGTATCTGACCATTATATGGTCAATGTAATTATATGGTCTATATAATCATGGTTATATTGGTCTCTGCATAGTGGTATCATACACTTGTCTCTGACTGAGAAAGTTATTGTATGCCTATCCCTGTCTGTGTGACTTTGTGATTAGGTGTTTCTGCTTTTTGCGTGACTAAACAGAAAAAATTGCCAAATAAATTTGCTATTAATGGGCAAAATAAAAAATAAAACAAAATATTTATGTCTGTGTGTAGACTTTGCTTCAGCTAAAAACATTAATATTAATTCACTGTATACATTTCTTTATATTGTTTTTTTTTTTATTAAGTTTGCTTTTAAAATGTGTTTAAATCTCTTTTTATTGGCAAGTATGGTAGTGTTGAATTGATTCTACGTGGTTGTCTGCCTTAGGCACTAGACTACATTATCCCGACCCTGAATCTAATCCACCGTCAACGCCGCTGCCCGTTTAAAATATTAATAATGACATACAATGCTGTCCACAACCTGTCCCTCCATATATCTTTGCCCTAACCACCAGATACCCACCCACACGTAACCTTTTTAAACCTCCTTATTTGCTCTCCTCTTGTGTATTCCTCACATCATCGCCTTCAATATGTCTCCTGTGCATCCCCCATATTCTGGACCTCTACCCCAGCACATCAGACTCTATCCTGCCATGCACACCTGCATAAGCAACCTAAAAAAACACTTAAAAGCTTAAAACCTGCAAAAGCCCTGCTGCGTCTACATTACCCCTTCCCCCTTACCTTGTAAATTGTTAGCCCTCACAGGCAGGATCCTCCCTTCTTCTGCACCAGTTTGTAATTCACTAGGCTCATGTTTATTGTTATTTTTATTGTTTTATGTCTTGCACTATATATGTATATATATATATATATATATATATATATATATATATATATATATATATATACAGAGGTACTTGAAAGTTTGTGAACCTTTTAGAATTTTCTATATTTCTGTAAAAATGTTACCTAAAACGACATCAGAGTTTCACACAAGTCCTAAACGTAGATGGAGAGAAACAAATCCAACAAATGAGTCAAAAATGTTACACTTGGTCATTTATATATTGAGGAAAATTATCCAATATCACATATTTGTGAGTGGCAAATGTATGCAACCTTTGCTTTCAGTATCTGGCGTGACCCTCTTATGCAGCAATAGCCAATAACTGCATCTAAACATTTCCATTAATTGTTGATTAGTCCTGCACATTAGTCCTGGGGTTTTAAGATGTGCTGTTCAAGTTCTTTATAACCCCTTCCCATCGTAAACAATTTTCAGATTTTAGTTTTCATTTTTTCCTTCCCACATTCCAAAAGTCATATATTTTTCTGTTTTCCGCCTACTTTATCCTATGAGGGCTTGATTTTTGCAGAACGAGTTGTAGTTTTTTTTTTGCGCCATTTATTGTGCCATATAATGTACTAGGAAATGGGAAAAAATTATTTGTGCAGTAGAAAATTAAAAAAAAACAGCGATTCCTCCATTGTTTTATGCACTTCGATTTTATGGAATTCACCGTGCAATTTAAACAACATGTTAACTTTATTCTTTGGGTCAAAAGGATTACGGCGATATCAAATATATATAGTTTTACTACTTTTACATGGAAAAAACTAAGTGTAAAAAATAAAATGTATTTTGTGTCGCCAAATCCTGAGAGCCTTAAAGTTTTTATTTTTCCGTCGCTATTGACCGCGGCATTTAACGAGTTAAATGAGCAGGATCTCGCACGTTACTGTGAAGTTACTGTGAAGCCGACACCCGCATCGTGTGGAGCACTTCCCCTACCCGGCTAAGACGTAGCCATAAGAAACTGACAATATTGAGGACTGTAGACGCAGTGGCCGGCCAAGGAAACTTAGTGCAGCAGATAAAGACAAATCATGCTTAATTTTCTCAGTTTCAGTGCTGCAGCATCTTTGTATTCACTTTATAAGCAGCAGAATGCTGCTGTCAGTCGAATCCGTCACAGAGCTAATATAACGGCTTAGCTGACAACAGCTCCTGTGTGTCTCTGACACCTTAACTAACCCTGAGGGTATGTGCTCACACAAACTCAAAAACGTCTGAAAATACGGAGCTGTTTTCAAGGGAAAACAGCTCCTGATTTTCAGACGTTTTTTTTTCAAAGACGCGTTTTTCGCATGGGTTTTTTAACGGCCGTTTTTGGAGCTATTTTTCTATAGAGTCTATGAAAAAGTCTCCAAAATATGCCTGAAGAAGTGACATGCGCTTCTTTCTCGCGACCGTTTTTTTACGCGCCCGTTTTTAAAAACGGCCGGGTAAAAAACGTCCCGTCGGAACAGAACACCATTTTTCCCATTGAAATAAATGGGCAGATGTTTGGAGGCGTTCTGCTTCTGACCTTTCAGCCGTTTTTCGGGCCGTTTATGGCCCGAAAAACGGCTGAAAATAGTCCGTGTGAAAACACCCTAATACTGATTCCTAGTATAACAGTTTGTTTTACAGCTAAATGACCAGAGCAAATTTGACAATTTTGCTATGCGCTTCTTTAGATGACTATAACTCTGCAGGTGAATAAAGTTCATCTTTGAATTTTACACTCTTTTTAAAGGACAGATAGGGCTTTGTTTTAGTGGCATTTGTCAGTATATATCATTTTTATTTTTTTCTCTAAAGTGGGCAAAATTGGAAAAAAATGCAAGAATTTAGCAAATGCGTCAGATTATGCTAGCATTTTTCACACACGGTATGGACCACGGACAAAATTAATCTCCTTTCACATTCTTCCACTTCTCCCGTGCATGGGGATACCAAATATGTGTGCCTTATTCACTGTGCGGGCATGTGCCAGGGCTTGGCATAAAAGGAGGCTTTTTGGCCTTTTCGGTCCAGGAATTTTGCATTTGATTTTATAGCCGCATACTGTTTTCTGGGTGGCGTAATGCTGCTGAAACATTAGAAACTCCCCATAAATTACTTCATTCACACAAGTAGACCCCACAAGGTTTCCTTCAAGGGGTTTATCATATTTTTAGCAAGTCCAGTTTTCTTCTGAAAGTTTCTTGAATAAGATGGAACAAAAAAAAATCTGCGATTTTTTTAGCAAATGCGTCAGTTTATGCTAGTATTTTTCACACACGGTATAGACCACGGACAAAATTAATCTCCTTTCACATTCTTCCACTTCTCCCGTGCATGGGGATACCAAATATGTGTGCCTTATTAACTGTGCGGGCATGTGCCAGGGCTTGGCATAAAAGGAGGCTTTTTGGTCCAGGAATTCTGCATTTGATTTTATAGCAGCGTACTGTTTTCTGGGGGGCCTAATGCTGCTGAAACATTAGAATCACCCCATAAATGACTTCATTCACATAAGTAGACCCCACAAGGTTTCCTTCAAGGGGTTTATCATATTTTTAGACAGTCCAGTTTTCTTCTGAAAGTTTCTTTAATAAGATGGAACAAAATAAAATTAGCTTTTTTTTTAACAAATGCGTCAGTTTATGCTAGCTTTTTCACACACAAAATGGACCACGGACAAAATTCATCGCATTTCACATTCTTCCACTTCTCCCGTGCATGGGGATACCAAATATGTGTGCTTTATTCACGGGCATGTGCCAGGGCTTGGCATAAAAGGAGGCTTTTTGGCCTTTTTGGTCCAGGAAATCTGCATTTGATTATATAGCAGCATACTGTGTTCTGGGGGGCGTAATGCTGCTGAAAGATTAGATTCACCCCATAAATTACTTCATTCACACAAGTAGACCCCACAAAGTTTCCTTCAAGGGGTTTATCATATTTTTAGACAGTCCAGTTTTCTTCTGAAAGTTTCTTGAATAAGATGGATCAAAATAAAATTAGCAATTTTTTAGCAAATGCGTCAGTTTATACCAGCATTTTTCACACACGGCATAGACCACGGCCAAAATTAATCTCCTTTCATATTCTTCCACTTCTCCCGTGCATGGGGATACCAAATATGTGTGCCTTATTTATCACATAGAGAAGTAGGAGGGCGGACGATAGAAGAAGCTTATTTCACAAATCGCTTTTTTTCAAAGCTGGTTTTACAAAACTCAACAGAGTTTCTATAACACTTCCAAAATATCTGCTCTTGAAGCAGAAATCCCAAAATATTCATCTAGGGGTATAATGGGAATTTATTTTTTTGGGTTTTCTAAAATAAGAAATTGCAGGTTTATGCAAATGGACTATCCAGCAGATGAATTTTAGAAAACATCAAACATGACATCCACCCCCCACCCATTCCCTCCCTCACCCTTGGAGTAAAATCAGGGGAAAAATAAAAACGTAATGTAGGGCAAATATATTTTCAACGAATTAACTAAAATCTAATAATTCAGAACAGTGTGGTATATTTTAAAACATGGCTCAATGCACAGGCCTGGTTGCGAGGGACATGAGGGACAGAAATATAGGGAATCTTTGCGGTGCCCGTCTTTTCTGCAGACGCGGCACTTTTTCTGGGGGTTGCTTCTGGTTGGTGTTGGGGGAATCCGACTGATGAAGTGTCTTTCAGTCAGTCGCGTGACATCCTCAGACTGGGGGCATTCTCGGGTGTCCTGAACATCAAAAATGAGGTATTCAATATTTTTTTCCTGGAAATCCAGGTATGTGTCTCTGCCTCTGTTTTTTTTGTAGAGCACAAATTAATTGTGGATGGCCACCTGTAACAAATACATGGCCACTTTTTTGTACCAGGTTTTAGTTTTGCATTTTACTAAATAGGGCTGTAAAACCTGGTCGCTTAAATCCACCCCCCCCCATGTACTTGTTATATTCGGACACGCTCACTGGTTTGTGCTTGTCCGATGATGCCCCCCTTTCCCTCACTGCCACTGTTCCTGCGGTATGAATCGTGCTTAGAACATACACATCTTTGCGATCCCTGAACTTGACCGCCAGCAATTCCTCAGATGCATAAGCACAGGAGTCCCCCTTTACCATGCGCTTCCCCACTAATTGCTGTGGAAAACCAATTCGGTTTTTGCGCATGGTACCACATGCCCTAAGTCCTTGCAGCATGCAAATGCCTAAACAGGGGCACACTCGAATAAAAATTATCACAGTACAGGTGGTACCCCTTATGAAGCAGAGGCTGCATTATCTCCCACACGATCTAACTGCTGGTGGAAAGATCAGGGGGGCATCCAGGAACATTTATTGTGCGGTCCCGCCCTTCATAAATCCTGAAGGCGGTGGTATATCCTGACCCGCTTTCACACAATTTGTAGAGCTTAACGCCATATCTTGCCCTTTTGGAAGGTAGATATTGGCGAAAGCTAAGTCTGCCATGAAAGTTGAGGAGGGATTCGTCCACACTTACATTCTGCTCAGGGGTGTAGAGTTGCAGAAATAAATTATTCAGGGAATTTATTAGCGGTCTTATTTTGAACAACCGATCCCGGTTTGCATCGGTACTTGGGGGGGCCTGTGCGTTGTCATTGAAGTGGAGGAACCTCATTATTGTCTCATAACGAGACCTGGGCATTACTGCAGAATATACTGGGGTGGCTTGGGCGGGTCTTGTTGACCAGTAAGACCTAATGGAGGGCTTTTTGACAATACCCATATTTAGGGTGAGACCCAAATTTTTTTTTAATTCCTGCAAATTGGTGGGCGTCCAATCTCTGGCATGGGTGGATGAAGGTTTCTGCCTTATATATTGAGTGGCATAGAAATTTGTTTCGTGGACAATCTGATTTAGGATTTTGTCCGTTATAAATAAATGGAAGTAATCCATTTGGACAAAATTTGTATTGTCCACGGTTATGCCAGGAGTTGCAGTAAATCCGTGGATTCTAGGCCCAAAAGATGGGGCAGGTGCCCATACAAGAGCCTGGACTGGAGGGACCAGGCTGTCCCGTGCTACAGCGCTACTTGGCCCTGCGCTTTCATGTTCTGCAGTTTCAACTGCATCAGGGACAACGTCCCCTGAAGATGAACCTGAAGTGACGCTGTCATCGTCACTACCTAAAACAGGTTCCATCTCGGACGCCATCTCTGATGCGGTCTCCGACTCAGACCACAGCATGGCGTATGCCTCCTCGGCGCTAAACAACTTCCTCGCCATAACGTAACTAACACTAACTAAACAATATATATATTTTTTTTTTTATAAAACACACAAACTAACTGGTATATATATATCTACCCTACCGCTAACAAAAAAATAAACCGCTATTGCTATATATATTATATATATGTGGATATATATATAATTATATACTCCCTACCTGCCTATTCTAATAGAATAAAAGAAAGAAAGGTAGATAGATAGAAAAAAAGATAGATGGATAGATAGATTGTATAGATAGATAGAAATCTATCTATACAGAGATTGTTTTATGGTGTAACTGTATTTTTTTTCACTGTAATCTTCTGGCAGCAATTCTCTCGAGTCTCTTCTTCTCCTCGAACTGAAGCAATATTTGAGGAGAAGAAAAGAGGCAGGAGATTTACTGCCAGAAAATTCAAAATAAAACAAATGTGGTCGCTGTGATAGGTTTTCACAGCAACCACATGTTCAGGGACCATCAGATTGGTCCCTGATACTCTGCCCAGTGCCCAGAGCTGTTGGTAACAGCGTGGGCACAGGGCTGTGTGCACACGATCGTGTGCACACTATTTTATATGCCGAAATGCATGTGATCACTGTGATTGGTTGTCACAGCGATCACATGTTCAGGGGCCAAAAGATTGGCCCCTGACATTCTGCCCAGTGCCCATGGCTGTTAGCAACAGCCAGGGCATTAAGCTGTGTGCACGCGATCGCGCGTGCACAGTCTCTGAAGTGCCGCCGTAATTAGTCTATACGGCGGACTTCAGTGACCCTGACCGCTGGCCGTATAAATACGGCCAGCGGTCGGGAACCTGTTAAGATGCACACAGAAGCCGCTGTCAGCCGAGCCATTAGTCCAGTTCACTGATGGATTCAGCTGAAAGCGGCATTTTGCAGCTTCTAAGTGAAGTAGATACGTTAAGATGCACTGCTAAAAAGGAAAGAAAGTTTTTTTAATAATTGTATATTAGGCTGCGTTCACATCTGCAATTGTAAACTAAGCCAAATCAGAGTTGTTATAAGAAGGAGAACAGTATCTAGCAAGTCAAGTAACCTGCGCCAAATTTATCATACATCATTTACCATTGTGATGAATTTGGTGCATCTTCTGACTCTAATGGAGCATGCCCAAAAATGTTTTAATGATAGGTTCATCTGGAATTCGACAGAAAAAAAACCCTCTGTATGTCTCTTTCTATATAGTACAGTAGAGGGCCACAACAAATATAATTCGCAACTACCAGGATGCAGCTCGTACTTGTCATTTTGCCAACAAAAACATGTCAAACAGCTGGCATAAATAGATGTACACATGTTGCTGTATTTTTGAAAAAAGATTTGAATCATCTCTTGTCTACTACACATATAGTAGTACCAAGAATATATTTTATTATTTGAAAAGACATGAAAAAATATTTGGAAATATATCAATGAGTATTTCCATTTGAGTGATACTATCTCCTAGGGCTGGTGTTAGCAGTCAGCAAGGTGTGGGAAAACGCAGGGGCCCGCTGCTTCGCTCTGCATTACATCCTTTGTTGTTTCTCTTACTCAGGACGTTAGGAGAAACTATTGCAGTGTACTCTGAGGCTGTGTTCACACGACCAATTTTCAGACGTATTGGTCTTCGGCACAGTACATCGTAAGACCCATTGAAAGTAATGGGCAGATGTTTGCCGACGTATTGGAGGCGTTTTTTCAGACGTAATTAGAGGCGTAAAACGCCTCCAATATGTCTGAAAAAAGGTTGTGTGAACCCAGCCTCACACTAAATATCTTAATAGTATTCTTCTACACAGGCACAATGTACTGGTATATAAATTAATTTCTCTATATACCAGTACAGTAGAAAAAAACTTGTTAGGTTAAAGTTGCATTTTTGTTCTGTAAAGTTACAGTACTAAAAAAATAACAGCGTAAAATAATTTACATTAAACACATATTTTCAAATACACTTTATTCATAAATATCAAAAACTGTATATAACATAACATGGACATATTTGGTATCCTCATAACCATAACAACACAAACAATGCAGTAAACATATTATTTATGTTGATAGATTAATATTATATGTATAAATATTACGAACACAAGTGGTACCTATTAAAACTACAGCTCGTTTTGCTAAAAACAAGACCTAAGCTTGACGCAAAAATAAAAAAGTTAATATATTTGTCATTTTTACAAAAATTACAAACACATACAAAATTTGACAAAAACATCACTGGTGACATTATATATGTATATATACTGGGGGGATGACAAATTCTACGCATAAGGGGGCCAACTGTGACTCTATTGTCCAAGGGCCTTCAAAAACCTGGACTGGCAATGAAATCTCCAGTAAAGATCTTACTTATATAGTATATGAATGAATGAGTTAGGCTTCAGCTAACAAAAGTCAGTGGTTTAAAAATAGAATAAGTGAGGCAAAGTTTTATGGGATGATAATTTTAGATGTGAACTTAAAATTCCCAATTATCTCTATGTGAGATAAACATCCTCAATAAGTCTGAGTTTACAAGTATACAAGTTATTATAACTCCTTAGAAGGATAATTATACCTTGAAATTATTATGATTAGAAAATTATAGGAAGATGAAGATCAGATATTATTAAAGCAGGTCTTGTTACAATATAAAGTAGGAAAAAAATTATATACTAAAGATCCAATATCAGAGTCTGGAAATATTTTCACAGGTTCTCAAATTTTCCTAAAAAATTACAATAAGACCGGCCGGGTTCACAAAGTGCAGTTTGGCTAAGAGAAAGTCATAAAAAAAAATTGCACCAAAGCCAGGAGTGGATTCTAACAGTAAAAAATATACAAATAAAAGACTATTTTTTTTGTAACCACCTTGTTGGTTTTGCTAAAAAAAGACATCAATAACTGCTTTACGTACAGCTTTCGGGCATACTGGTAGTTGCCCTTAAAAGTACTTCCCCCCCCCCTCTTCTATTATTGACTTATGCCCATTATTAAAGTTCATACATGTCTTGCCTGTGGTTTATAATATGCTTTCTGAATATACATGGGATTTATATGCACAGGAATATCGGAAGTTTAGGTCTAAAGCTTAACCCTTTAGTGAGCAGCCTATTTTGGGCCTTAATGACAGAGCAATATTTTTTCAGTTTCTTGATTGTCTCATTTCAAATGCTATAACTTTTTGATTTTTCCATAAACATAGCTGTGTCAGGGCTTGTTTTTTGCAGGACAAGTTTTTATTTTTCTGCTGATGTATCTGTATGAGGGCTTATTTTTTGTGGGATGACGTGTAGTTATTATTGGTACTATTGGGGGGTACATACCACTTTTTGATCGCTTTTTATCACATTTTTTGGTTCATGAACTTAGATGTAATTGATAGCTGTCACCAAAGCCATCAGTCCCGCTGACCTGACAGATCCAGGTTCTAGCGTAAGGTGCAGCTTCTTTGAATCCAGGATACATAGACGCTGTATCTCAAAAAGGAAGATTTTTTTTCTGCAATAAAAAACAATTCAAAAGTTGTTTCAAATACTATAATACATTGTTTTATAATAATAATAATAATAATAATAATAATAATAATAAAGTGTGCAAAGGTTTTTATAGCCATTAAGTCCTGGGTAGTTTCTCTTATTTAGGACAGTAGGAGAAACTACTGCAGTGTTCTCATACCTCCCATGTAAATTTTCCTCTGACACGGGATGTGTTTTTAGCCTTTTCTTTCACCAGGACCTGCTGAATTGCAGTCCTCAACCTGGGGAAATTGGCCTTCTTAAAATTAAGTGTTTTTGCCCTCCCAGCCTGTGTTTGTTTTTTACAGTATATGTAAATTAGAACTATATTGTGATCACTGCTACTGAGGTTTTCACGAACATTGACGTTCCCAACAAGCTCTGTATTATTAGAAGTGAGCAGATCCAACAGAGCTTCACATCTAGTCGGGTCTTCCACAAACTGGCCCATAAAATTTTCCTGCAACAGGTTGGGGAGATGTCTCCCCTTTGCAGTTGAAGCCGAACCATGACACCAATTAATATCCCGGCAATTCAAATCTCCCATTATCACTACTGCACCCACCTGTGCAGCCTGCTCCATCTGTTTATTTAGCAGAGTGCATAGGGTAATCCCCCTTGACAGACTCAGAGTGCAAAGGGAACCCCTATTGACAGTCTAAATATAGGTTGCTGTAGGGTTAAGTAGGCCAGAATTTAGAAAAATAGACTGAAGAGTTAGTGCAGATTTTGCCAGGTTTGTCTTGACTCTGATAACTTGCTGCATTGTGATATCACACAGCAAAAGCCATTGGAAAAAGTCAAGATAAGGGTGGCTACATTAGTAAGTCAGGAAATTAGCAGAGGGTGTGGGGATATCTGTATCAAAATATTCCCCTATGTAAAGGGCTGGCCAGCCGGGAATTAGGGCATAACAGCCAAGGTACAGGGTGGGAAAAAACAGCAGCAGATATTGTTAGAAATCTATGTGGGAAAAGAATCAGTGAATAACTAAGAAAGCGGCAATGCCCTAACAGGGACTACTCAGTTATACTAGATGGGATGATTTTTTGAGAGATGATGGGCCCCGGATTGATAGACAGAGTTGAAGAGAACAGATAGAAGTGATTGAATGTACCAGAAATAAATTATAAAAAAAAACAAAAACGGAAGGAAACACAGTTGTCATTTGTAAGCAAGAATTCACAACCATCTAAATTTTATAGATAGTGACATTTCAGAAGAAAAGAATGTGCCAACATATAATTCTTCTATGTACAGCTTTATAAACCAAAGGTTTACAGAGACAAGAGGTTTCCAAAGGTGATATGCCCTCAGTTATTAGCAATAAATCTAGAGAATGGTGTCATCTGAATTCATAAAGGAATAAATTGACTCTTCACTTCCTAAAAAGGAGGCACTGGGTGAAATGTTCAAAAATTATTGATAGAGAGATAGTTCGATGTGGGTTAGGAATTGGCTAGAAATAGAGTTAAAGCCAACAGAATAATCTTAAATTTAATGACCATGGATTGTAAAAGGAGAAGTGGGATTGATAAAGTGAAGATTCTTATGTATTTCTATCCAGATATGGTTGTTGGAATATACTTTATATTATCTGTCCTAAATTGTCACTAATGAAACAAGACATTTTAAACATTACTGTAAATCTTTTTCCTTTTTGCTTTATTTAACAGTCATTTTAATAATTGCATGGAATGTCTAACAAGATATATTGTTAATCTATAGTAACAATGTTAGACTAATATAACTAACTAATATACCTTAGATCTCCATTGTGTAATGACCATGTGAAGATGCTTGGTCATTGATTGGCAGGAGAACATGGTGATATTTTTAGCTTGTAGCTCATCAATTTTGGCTAGTAAAGGGTCAATGCTACATTCTCTGTTATCTGTTGTATAGTTGTGTCTGCAGAAAGTGCACAAAAAGTGCAAAATAAGAACTGTAACTTAAAGATTAAGAAAAAAAAACAAAAAAAAAACCTGATAAGATCAGAGGATTTAGTATTATATGTTTTTATGTTTATATGTGACGTTATATGTGTTTTATGTGTCGTCCACAATGAAAAACTTCATTTATATTTAAATTTAATATGATGCACATTACTAAATGAGGATTACAGTTCATTGGATGAATAATAATTGAATAGGAGTTTATACACAGTCATTCTAGTTATATATTTGTTTTAACAAAGGTACACACAAAAAGTATACATGTGTGAAGTTAGATTCTCAATATTGTGAGTGTCTGGTAACAGCCGGTATTGTGAGTGACTGGTGTTTGTGCTGAACTATTTTTAAGGGAAATGGTTTGTTTGAAATCACCAGAAGTGATTTGACAAGAAAGATTTTTATATGTCATGTTACATTTTAGTTTATGATTATTTAATATTAACAAGGTTCAATTGGCATATGATGATGCATATAGTGCACAATATCTTTCATCATTTATGTTAATCAATTGGTTTATATAATATTGACACATATAAGTAAGGAAACAAATATTTAGTTATTTTGCAAACCTCCATTAGTTATTTCTAAGAGTGTCCTTTTTTTACTGATAGTAAAAATGGTATACATTTACATATGCACACACATACACATAAACATATTGGGAATATATTTGAAGAAATGAAAATGTAAATAACATTACAGCATTCACAAGAGCTTGCTGCCAAGTTTCTGGTATCAGATTCCTGTCCGGTCTCTCTTATAGGTGATGACATCCTTGTAGCAATTCAGGCTGTCATCCAATATTGGCCTGATGGACAGATTGAAGTTACTGATGATATGCTAAATTTTGTGTGTGTTGCACTTTATAAGGTTTTGTGCTGAGAGGAGGACCTCACATCTCAGGAAATATTGAGGGTGGTCCTGTCCTCCTTCTGGGCACAGGGTAAACAGTTGTAGAACCCATGTTTGTCGCCCCTGTGACTGTTAAAACTATTGCAAACAGTCTCAAACCCCAGTTAAAGCAGTGCCCTCCGAGCCTCACACAGTTGAAAAGTATTGATAACCAGATTAGACAGTATTTGGAATTAGGGGTACTAAAGAAATGTGTATGTCCTTATAAACGCCCCTCTCACTCAGAATGACAAACAACTTTGTACCCCCCTGGGTCGCATCGGGTACTGCTCTTATGTAACCCCAATGCGATGCAATAGAGCAGCAACCCTTCACTTTGACAGGGGAATAAGTTGAAGCCATTAACGATCTGAAGCATGCTATTGATCCTGTCATACGTGGGTCACCGTCTTGTATCTGTGTAGTAGCAGCAGCTGCTATACTCAAAGACAAGACAATAGACAGTGCTAAGATTAGCTTTTAGTGCTCATGGTGCCCCATGCTGTTAGTAAGATTCTTCATTAAACACACACTAAGAATATGTCTACTTTATGTATCACTAAATATAAGACGAGTCTCATCGCCTAACCTTACCTAACCATACAGAGATGTACACTGTTGAACCCTGCTACATTGCTTCCACAGGGTCCAACAGAGGAGGAAGAGAAGGATAGGTTACATGATCAATGGGAGACTTGAGAGGAAATGGGATAAGTCGCAGGAGATAGCAGACAGTGAATTTCCAAACTGGTGGGAAGTTGATTTCACAGTGCATTTGATTCCCCAGTACCCAGATCATCAACATAATTGTCCTGAATTAATAAAAATAGAGATGAAAACATAAAAAAAAAAAAATGTAACAGAGGATCCAATATCTAATCCAGATTTTGAGTTTTTTTGTAGATGGTTCCAGGTACCACCATCAAGGATGCTACAAGACTGGGTATACAGTCACCACCGAAACAGAGGTAATAAGGAAGGAACCACTCTCATCCGCCATGTTAGCATAGGAGGTGGAGTTGAAGGTACTCGCTGAGGTGTGTAGACTGGCTGAAGGTAAAACCGCAAATATATATACTGGCTCTAGATATGCTTTTGGTATTGCACATGATTATGGCCCAATCTGGAGGAGCAGCGATTTTGCTGGATCCACGGGTAAACCCATAATGTTGAGAGAGTGAAAGAACTGTTTGGGGCTCTGACACTGCCAAAGCAGGTACACTACCATTCAAAAGTTTAGGGTCACTTAGAAATGTCCTTATTTTTGAAAGAAAAGCACAGTTTTTTTTCAATGAAGATAACATTAAATTAATCAGAAATACACTCTATACATTGTTAATGTGCTAAATGACTATTACAGCTGCAAACGTCTGGTTTTTAATGCAATATCTACATAGGTGTATAGAGGCCCATTTCCAGCAACCATCACTCCAGTGTTCTAATGGTACATTGTGTTTGCTAACTGTGTTAGAAGGCTAATGGATGATTAGAAAACACTTGAAAACCCTTGTGCAATTATGTTAGCACTGCTGTAAACAGTTTTGCCGTTTAGAGGAGCTATAAAACTGACCTTCCTTTGAGCTAGTTGAGAATCTGGAGCATTACTTTTGTGGGTTCGATTAAACTCTCAAAATGGCTAGAAAAAGCGAGCTTTCACGTGAAGCTCGACAGTCTATTCTTGTTCTTAGAAATGAAGGCTATTCCATGCGAGAAATTGCCAAGAAACTGAAGATTTCCTACAACGGTGTACAACTACTCCCTTCAGAGGACGGCACAAACAGGCTCTAACCAGAGTAGAAAGAGAAGTGGGAGGCCCCGCTGTACAACTGAGCAACAAGACAAGTACATTAGAGTCTCTAGTTTGAGAAATAGATGCCACACAGGTCCTCAACTGGCAGCTTCATTAAATAGTACCCGCAAAACGCCAGTGTCAACGTCTACAGTGAAGAGGCGACTCCGGGATGCTGGCCTTCAGGGCAGAGTGGCAAAGAAAAAGCCATATCTGAGACTGGCTAATAAAAGGAAAAGATTAATATGGGCAAAAGCACACAGACAGACAGCGCTTGATTGGAGCCAATTTCATCCTACAACAGGACAATGACCCATAGCACACCTCCAAATTATGCAAGAACTATTTAGGGAAGAAGCAGGCAGCTGGTATTCTATCTGTAATGGAGTGGCCAGCGCAGTCACCAGATCTCAACCCCATAGAGCTGTTGTGGGAGCAGCTTGACCGTATGGTACGCAAGAAGTGCCCATCAAGCCAATCCAACTTGTGGGAGGGGCTTCTGGAAGCATGGGGTGAAATTTCTCCCGATTACCTCAGCACATTAACAGCTAGAATGCCAAAGGTCTGCAATGCTGTAATTGCTGCAAATGGAACATTCTTTGACGAAAGCAAAGTTTGAAGGAGAAAATAATTATTTCAAATAAAAATCATTATTTCTAACCTTGTCAATGTCTTGACTACATTTTCTAGTCATTTTGCAACTCATTTGATAAATATAAGTGTGAGTTTTCATGGAAAACACAAAATTGTCTGGGTGACCACAAACTTTTGAACGGTATTGTAGGTATATGCAAAGTGAAAGCTCTTACTAAAGTGCAAGCTATCCCGGAAGCGAGGGGAAATAGGCATGCAGACAAGGCCGTGAAAGCTGCGTCTCTCATGTCCCTTAAAGAGGAGGATGTATTCTTGACCAGCATAGCATCTGGTCCAATAGACATGATAATATTAAGTAGACTGCAAAGTCAAGCCACAAAAGAAGAAAAAGGACAGTGGCAGACAAGAGATGCCAGTGAAGGGGAGGATGGAATATGGAAGGTGGGTAACAGAATATGCGTACCCAGAGTCCTCTTCCCCATGGTAACCCAACTAATGCAAAGACCAACGCATGTGTCAAGAGAAGGAATGTGTGCAATGGTTATCAAATGGTGGGTAGCACCTGTGCGGGCTCCAAAAAGACATATGGTAAAGGCAGACTACCCATATCAGTGATTGCAGATTGACTTCAGTTACTAAAGGTGGGACAGTATGAACATGTACTGGTCTGTGTAGATCTGTTCTCCAGGTAGCCAATAACGAGGGCCACATCAAAAGTTACTGCTAAAAAATTGCTCTAAGAAGTGGTATGTGGATATGGTGTCCCTGAGACAACAGAAAGTGATAGAGGAACTAACTTTACTGGAGAGGTACTTCAAGAAATCTTGCAGGCCCTGAAAATAGAGCAGGCTTTTCACACCCCTTATCATCCCTAGAGCAGTGGGAAGGCAGAAAGGTTGAATGGGACTTTGAAGTTAAAAAACTGAAACCCATAAACCATGGACTGAGTGCCTGCCCATTGCACTCTGACCTCACAAGTTATGTAGGAGCTCTGAAAAACGAAAACAGCTCACGCTCATGTATAAATATGTTTATGATTCCATTCCAGATCTTAAATTAGTGAAAGGAGGACATTGTTTACAGCCAGGAGCGTGTTTAAAGAGACACCGTAAAGCACTGGAGCCGCACTGTGCTGGTCCATACCAAGTTCAACTCACAACTTTCAATAATTTGGAAGGAAAGACAACTTGGATACACGCCAATCACTGCTAAAAGGTCGTCAATCACGATGTTGAACTGTGGGTTTCTTCAAGCTCCAGCTGACCTTCATCTTTTCTGTCACCTCTACCTTACCTATTGTTTAAATGATACTCTAGAAGAAGAGGTTTTTTTAACAAGTTTATCAAACATTAAGTGATATCAGTATTGACTAAATTGCTGGACTTTTGGATATGTATCCATTCCCCTCTTTCTTAAAAAACGATGCCATATCTGAAGATGGATGACGTTATTGCCTTGGCCTTGCAGTCCCATCTCTTTTCCCTAGTGCATAACCTTAACTCTCCTTGAGTTGTTTCTCTTGTAATAGCAGCATGGGCATTGTTTCCCTGGCTGTTTAACAGTGTAAGGGTATGTGCACACGCTAACTGCATTTACGGCTGAAATTCCAGAGCTGTTTTCAGGAGAAAACAGCTCCGTCATTTCAGACGTAATTGCTCGTACTCGCATTTTGCGAGGCGTCATTGATGGCCGTAATTTGGAGCTGTTCTTCATTGGATTCAATGAAAAACGGCTCAAATTACGTCCAAAGAAGTGTCCTGCACTTCTTTGACAAGGCAGTCATTTTACGCGTCGTCTTTTGACAGCGACGCGTAAAATGACAGGTCTTCGGCACAGTACGTCGGCAAACCCATTCAAATGAATGGGCAGATGTTTGCCGACGTATTGGAGCCGTATTTTCAGGCGTAAATCGAGGCATAATACGCCTCGTTTACGCCTGAAAATAGGTTGTGTGAACCCAGCCTAAGACATTAAAAAAAAGGGGAGCACTGTGGAAAATAGATCTCAAGCCAGGAATACTGCAGTCCATGATTATAGCAAGGAAAAGAGGCAGCACTCCAAATGGAAAGTATCCAATGCTTCAGCTGCTCATTGCAGCCTTTGTCAAGCCAGATGGTCCGATACTGTATTGTACCTGGCTGTTCCCGGTACTACTGGTGGTGGTGGGTACTGGGGTAATAATAGGGGGTTAGTGTTGGCCTTTTCACCAGCTGTCAGACAGCGGCCATTACTAAGGCAGGAGTAACAAAGTTAAAAAAAACACCCTTGTTAACCATTTTATTGAGAATAACAATAGACACCTTCATCGAAGTAGTCCTTAAAGCCAAAGTAGTCCAACAACCGAACCTATAAAAAAGCACAAACACAAAAAATAAATTAGTAATACATATAACAGGAAAGCAATTATTAAACTTACCTTTCCTGGGTACAGTGCTGGAGCCACAATGTTTCATTTTCCTGCACGGAGATACACAGGTTGCACACTGGGAAGTATGAGCATGCCCGTATTTGCCACTAGGCACTGGGGGTGCAGTGCCTGGAACGTCCAGTGCCTAGGAAGTTCAGTAGAGGGGGCGGCTGCAGGAGTTTTTTTTCTGGAGTAATAGAGGACATCAGCACTAAAAGTCCTCAGGGCAGAATCAACTCTAAATATGGCCCTGGGAATGGGGCAATCATTTGACTCCCAAATATTCATGTACACGGGTCCTATTGATTGCAGGAAAATGCAATTATACTGACACATTAAAGTGTCCCTCTAAATCCGAAATTATAATAACACATTAAAGTGTCCCTCCACATACAATCTCCCTACAAATCTGACAGGCTTGCAGAACATTGTGAATGGGTACGTCACAGCCTACGTTTATAAAATGTACGTCTGGTGCTTTTCCTGGTGTACACATCAAACGAAGGTTGTGGTATCACACAATCATAAATAGGCATACAGAGGGCCCTTATATTTTTACTGTGAGAGGCCCAGAAATTTAAAATGGCGGCCTTGTGTGTGTGTGTGTGTGTGTGTGTATATATATATGTACACCACTGCCGATTAATTTTAATACACCCCTTAATTCATTAATTTCTTTGGCATTTTTTGTCATGAATATGGATTTACAGTATTTAGGCAACTAAACATGTTTTGTACTCATGAACATTATTTACAAATGAATTGAGCCTTGATTTCCTTACATTTTTCTCCCATCAAAGTATCCACCCTTAGAAGCGATCACAGCAGTGCAAACTCGGGGCATTTTAAAGGTCAACTTGTCTAAAGCTTGAGCTCTGATTGAGCTAACTTCTCCTACAAATGTAGTCAATTTGACATCAGTGATGCTGCTGATATTGGCAGTACATGTAAACAGCCTTTGCCATATAGTTCCATGTGTGCAGTAGTTTGCATTTGCAGCTGAGAACAGGCAGCTAAGTTCATAGACTTCAAGGTCTATCAGGGCTAACGTATTGTTCTGTTTTTACAGACTATTCTGTTAAGATTGATTGAATTCTCAGGTTGTTATTCTCATGTTCCAAGAGTTTGTCCTTGGAAAAGGGTAATCTAATAAAGCAAAGAATATCAAATAAATTAAGTTATTAAGTACACAATCTAGTATATATATATATATTATTACAGGTATCAAAATCTTGGAGTATTTTAAGTTATATAAAAAAAAAAAAACATTAAGGAAAACTTGTTTAAACATAACCCTAAATTTGTCATTTGTGGCACACTTACCAAGGCAGGACACAGTTCCATATTAAGTAGTACACCGAGATGATAAGATAGATTGCATAAAAAAACTGATTTTCTACAATAGTAAATGTAAAATGTATCCCAAAGTCCCAGCTTAGTTGACCTTAAGTACATTTATGAATTCGGATTAGCTCATGTTTTATAAGAAATTTAATAAGATGTAGGATTTAATTAAATCAGGATGCTGTTAAATTTAGATTAGACTGGTAAGATCAACGTAAATAATGAAGCTGGTATACAGGGAAATGTCCCAATATAAAAAAAAGTCATAACCAACATGCCTGTGGAAATTGTTTAAAGGTCATAGCATGGAAAACCCACCTATTAACAGAGGAAAAGATGAATAAAAATGTTACCACACAAAATTTACCATACACATTTTACTGCTTTCTATCACTGCATTTGCATCTGTCCACACAAACTTTTTTTTATTATATTTATCCTATTTTAATATTGTATACTGAGAATATCATCCATAACAACTCTCAGCAAGAGAGGACCACTGGCCTTGAAATTAATAAACACAAACCAATTTTGATACCCTACAATTCATAATTGTATGTGCAGAAAATGATCAATTACAAAGTGGGTTTCTCTAGAATTAGCTGGTTTTAGGGGGAACCACATTTTTTGAACTTTTAATTTATTTATTTTTTCCACTACTAAGAACTTTATTAAACTTTTTTTTACACATTTTATTAGTCCCCCTAGGGAACTTGAACCAGCGATCATTAGATCGCTGGTACAATATACTGAAATACTAATGTACTGCAGTATATTGTCATTTTTACAGGCTTCTGTTAGACCCTGCCAGAGGCACTGCTTAACACAGGTAGTGTGAAGGAAGACCTGGGGGCTTTCATGACAACCATCGGCAACCCACAATCATGTAATGGGGAGCCGATGAGCTATCGGAGGGGGCAGCCCCCCTCTTTTTAATGCCTCATATGATATAGTCCCAATTGACCTCAGCATTTAAGGGGTTAATTGGCCAGGAATAGAGTGATTGCTTTACGGGGCTGTTAGTCCCGGGTGTCAGCTGTACTATACAGCTGACACTCACAGCACGTGAGCCCCCTCCATACATCCATACATTACCCCCCACATGAGGACGTGCTATTACATCATGGTGTGTGAAGGGGTTGATAAATCTGTACTCGACTCCTTCCTGACTTTTGACGTACATGTACATTGTAATCGGGAGGAGATGTTTATGGAGAGGGCCCACAGGAAGACCCTGCTCCATGCACTGGAGTGGGTGTTAGCTGTATATTATAGCTGATACCTTGCACCAACGGCCAGGATTGGAGATAATGCAGATTCTGGTCTTTCAACCACTCAGATGCGGCAGTCAATATCAACTGTGGCATTTAAACTGTTAGACAGAGGGCCCGCTTTGTCACTCCATCAACTCCCCCGCGACACGATTGTGAGGGAGTAAATATTGCAGTGTATTTGTAAAGGATCTGCCAGGCACTGCTTCGGGGGTAACTCCCAGAATTAATCAGTCAACACCTGAGTGTACATCCCTGAGACAGACACCAGCTTCCTCCACTCAGGCTGGCAGGCTTAGGAGTGGGAGAGCCTATCGCAACCTGGCCAGACTCAGCTAGCTCCCGCCCTCGGTCTATTTAAGCCTGCTCTTCCTGTCCATCTGTGCTTGTGAATTTCTTTCCTTGAGGTTTCCTGGCCCAGCTACAGCTCCTGCTATTTTTGATCCTGCTCCATACAGACCACGGCTTACCGACTACTCTTCTGCTTTTCGCTTTGTACCTCGCACTCTCCTGGCTTGACTCGGCTCGTTCACTACTCTGTTGCTCACGGTGTTTCCGCGAGCAACTGCCCATTTCCCTTGCTTGTATTCCCTTGTTTGTTTGTCGTGTTTGTCATGCACTTACTGAGCGCAGGGACCGCCGCCCAGTTGTACCCCGTCGCCTAGGGCGGGTCGTTGCAAGTAGGCAGGGACAGAGTGGCGGGTAGATTAGGGCTCACTTGTCCGTTTCCCTACCCCCCCCACTATTACAAATACAAATTCACAAGCCCTATACCTAGTCTACCCTGGTCCCTGACACCATTATGGAACCCCGTGAAACCCTGGCTCAGCAAATGCAGGGTCTCTCCCTACAGGTCCAGGCCCTGGCTCAGAGGGTCAACCAGCCTGATGCTGGTAGTTCCCCTCACCGCACCCCTTGAACCCCACCTCAAGTTGCCCGACCGGTTCTCAGGTGACCGGAGGGCTTTTCTCTCCTTTCGGGAGAGTTGTAGGCTTTACTTTCGCTTAAAGCCTCACTCCTCAGGTTCTGAGAGCCAGCGGGTGGGTATAATTATGTCCCGGCTCCAGGAAGGGCCCCAAGAGTGGGCCTTCTCCTTGGCTCCTGGCGCCCCTGAACTTTCCTCCGTTGATCGTTTCTTTTCTGCCCTCGGACTTATTTATGACGAGACTGACAGAACTGCCTTTGCCGAGAGTCAGCTGGTGACCTTACGTCAGGGTAAGAGACCTGTTGAGGAGTATTGCTCTGACTTTAGGAAGTGGTGCGTAGCTTCTCGGTGGAATGACCCTGCCTTAAGGTGCCAGTTTAGGTTGGGTCTGTCGAATGCCCTGAAAGACCTGCTAGTTAGTTATCCCTCTTCTGACTCCTTAGACCAGGTTATGGCTTTAGTGGTACGACTTGACCGACGTCTCAGGGAACGACAACGTGAACGTTTATGTGTTTTTTCCTCCGACTCCCCCATGATGCCTCCCGAAGTCCCGTTGCTTCGTTTCTCCCCTAAAGACTCAGAAATACCTATGCAACTCGGGGCTTCCGTGTCCCCTCAACAACGTAGAGAATTCCGCAGGAAGAATGGTCTCTGCTTCTACTGTGGGGATGTCAAGCATCAAGTAAACAACTGTCCCAAGCGTAAGAATGCTGTCAGAGAGCTCCCGCGTCTAAGTGATCATCGGGGAGGTCACTTGGGCGCACAGGTATTTCCCGTAAATATGAAACGTACTAAGATATTGCTTCCCTTTCAGGTCTCTTTTGGTGGTAGGTCTGCTACCGGCAGTGCCTTCGTGGATTCAGGGTCCTCTACTAATATCATGTCTGTGGAATTTGCTATGTCTCTCGCTATGCCTCTGATTGATTTGCCTAAACCTGTTCCGGTAGTGGGTATCGACTCCACTCCTCTTGCTAATGGTTATTTTACACAGCATACCCCTGTTTTTGAACTCCTTGTTGGCTCCATGCATTTGGAGCAATGCTCTGTACTATTGATGCAGGGATTATCGTACGATTTGGTTCTAGGTCTTCCCTGGTTGCAGTTGCATAATCCTACGTTTGACTGGAATACTGGGGAGCTAACCAAATGGGGTAATGAATGTTGTACGTCATGTTTTTCTGTTAATTCTATTTCTCCCCCTAAGGAGGTGAATACGCTACCCGAGTTTGTTCAGGACTTCGCTGATGTTTTCTCTAAAGAGGCCTCCGAAGTATTACCGCCTCATAGAGAATACGATTGCGCTATCGAATTGGTACCAGGAGCTAAGCTTCCTAAGGGTAGGATATTTAACCTTTCTTGTCCCGAACGTGAAGCCATGAGGGAGTATATCCAGGAATCCCTGGCCAAGGGTTACATTCGTCCCTCTTCTTCTCCGGTAGGTGCTGGCTTCTTCTTCGTAGGGAAGAAGGATGGGGGTCTTAGGCCATGCATTGACTACCGTGGCCTGAATAAGGTCACGGTAAGGAACCAGTATCCCCTTCCTTTGATTCCTGATCTCTTTAATCAGGTTCAGGGGGCCCAATGGTTCTCTAAATTGGATCTACGGGGGGCGTATAACCTTATTCGCATCAAAGAGGGGGATGAGTGGAAGACTGCGTTTAACACGCCCGAAGGCCATTTCGAATACCTCGTCATGCCCTTTGGGTTGTGCAATGCCCCTGCGGTCTTCCAGAACTTCATAAATGAGATTTTGAGAAATTACCTGGGGATATTTCTTGTAGTGTACCTTGATGACATATTGGTGTTTTCCAGGGACTGGTCCTCCCACATAGAGCATGTCAGGAAAGTGCTCCAGGTCCTTCGAGAAAACAAACTGTTTGCCAAAATCGAAAAATGTGTATTTGGGGTACAGGAGATACCATTTTTAGGTCAAATCCTCACTCCTCATGAATTCCGCATGGACCCTGCCAAGGTTCAGGCTGTGGCTGAATGGGTCCAACCTGCCTCCCTGAAAGCGCTACAGTGTTTTTTGGGGTTCGCTAACTATTACAGGAGATTTATTGCTAACTTCTCGGTCGTCGCTAAGCCTCTTACGGACCTCACTCGCAAGGGTGCTGATGTCCTCCATTGGCCCCCTGAGGCCGTCCAGGCTTTTGAGACCCTCAAGAAGTGCTTTATCTCGGCCCCCGTGCTGGTTCAGCCCAACCAAAGGGAGCCATTTATTGTGGAGGTTGACGCGTCCGAGGTGGGAGTGGGGGCCGTCTTGTCCCAGGGTACCAGCTCCCTCACCCATCTCCGCCCCTGTGCTTACTTTTCTAGGAAGTTTTCGCCCACGGAGTGTAACTATGATATTGGCAACCGCGAACTTTTAGCCATTAAATGGGCATTTGAAGAGTGGCGCCACTTCCTGGAGGGGGCTAGGCACCAGGTAACGGTCCTTACCGACCACAAGAATCTGGTTTTCCTAGAATCTGCCCGGAGGCTAAACCCGAGACAAGCTCGATGGGCGTTGTTTTTTACCAGATTCAATTTTTTGGTTACCTATAGGGCCGGGTCTAAAAATATTAAGGCGGATGCACTGTCGCGTAGCTTCATGGCCAGCCCTCCTTCGGAGGAAGATCCTGTTTGTATTTTGCCTCCAGGTATAGTCATTTCCTCTATCGAGTCCGATTTAGTCTCTGAAATTGCTGCTGATCAAGGTTCAGCTCCTGGGAACCTTCCTGAGAACAAGCTGTTTGTTCCCCTGCAATTCCGGCTAAGGGTACTTAGGGAAAATCACGACTCCGCACTATCTGGCCATCCAGGCATCCTGGGTACCAAACACCTCATTACCAGAAATTATTGGTGGCCTGGTTTGCCTAAAGACGTTGAGGCCTACGTCGCCGCCTGTGAGGTTTGTGCCAGGTCCAAGACTCCCAGGTCCCGACCAGCGGGCTTACTGCGTTCGTTGCCCATTCCCCAGAGACCTTGGACACATATCTCCATGGATTTTATCACCGATTTGCCTCCATCCCAAGGCAAGTCGGTGGTGTGGGTGGTGGTAGACCGCTTCAGTAAAATGTGCCACTTTGTGCCCCTCAAGAAACTACCCAACGCCAAGACGTTGGCTACCTTGTTTATCAAACACATCCTGCGTCTCCATGGGGTCCCCGTCAATATTGTTTCTGACAGAGGGGTACAATTTGTTTCATTGTTTTGGAGAGCCTTCTGTAATAAGTTGGGGATTGATCTGTCCTTCTCCTCTGCTTTCCATCCTGAAACCAATGGCCAAACGGAGAGGACTAATCAGTCTCTAGAACAATACTTAAGATGTTTTGTCTCTGACTGTCAATTTGATTGGGTTTCTTTCATTCCCCTCGCCGAATTTTCCCTTAATAACCGGGTCAGTAACTCGTCAGGGGTCTCTCCCTTTTTCTGTAATTTTGGGTTTAATCCACGGTTCTCCTCCGTTTCACCTGGTTGTTCCAACAATCCCGAGGTGGAGGTCGTTCATCGGGATCTGTGCACAGTCTGGGCCCAGGTTCAGAAGAACCTAGAGGCGTCCCAGAGCATACAGAAGGCTCAGGCCGATAGAAGACGTTCTGCTAACCCCCTGTTTGTGGTCGGGGATCTGGTGTGGTTGTCATCCAGGAACTTGCGTCTCAAGGTTCCGTCCAAAAAGTTTGCTCCCCGGTTTATTGGGCCGTATAAGGTCATTGAGGTCCTCAGTCCTGTCTCTTTCCGGCTGGAGTTACCCCCGTCTTTTCGTATACACAACGTGTTTCATGCCTCCCTCCTGAAACGCTGCTCCCCGTCCTTGGCCCCCTCGAGGAAACCTCCTGTTCCCGTCCTCACCCCTGAGGGGGTGGAATTTGAGGTGGCCAGGATCGTGGACAGCAAGATGGTCCAAGGCTCCCTCCAGTACCTGGTCCATTGGAGAGGATACGGGCCCGAGGAGAGGACTTGGGTACCCGCCCGGGATGTTCACGCTGGGGTATTGGTCAGGAGGTTCCACCTGCGTTTCCCCAGTAAGCCAGGTCCACTTAGAAAGGGTCCGGTGGCCCCTCATAAAAGGGGGGGTACTGTAAAGGATCTGCCAGGCACTGCTTCGGGGTTAACTCCCAGAATTAATCAGTCAACACCTGAGTGTACATCCCTGAGACAGACACCAGCTTCCTCCACTCAGGCTGGCAGGCTTAGGAGTGGGAGAGCCTATCGCAACCTGGCCAGACTCAGCTAGCTCCCGCCCTCGGTCTATTTAAGCCTGCTCTTCCTGTCCATCTGTGCTTGTGAATTTCTTTCCTTGAGGTTTCCTGGCCCAGCTACAGCTCCTGCTATTTTTGATCCTGCTCCATACAGACCACGGCTTACCGACTACTCTTCTGCTTTTCGCTTTGTACCTCGCACTCTCCTGGCTTGACTCGGCTCGTTCACTACTCTGTTGCTCACGGTGTTTCCGCGAGCAACTGCCCATTTCCCTTGCTTGTATTCCCTTGTTTGTTTGTCGTGTTTGTCATGCACTTACTGAGCGCAGGGACCGCCGCCCAGTTGTACCCCGTCGCCTAGGGCGGGTCGTTGCAAGTAGGCAGGGACAGAGTGGCGGGTAGATTAGGGCTCACTTGTCCGTTTCCCTACCCCCCCCACTATTACAGTATTTTACCAGTGATCTAACCGTCGCTTGTTCAAATTACCTAGTGGGAATTCTAAAAAATAAATAGAAATTTGTTAAATACATTTTTTTTTTAAAAATAAAGGAAAATATTTAAAGTGAAAAATATATATTTTTTTTCAAATTTTCCCCTAAGGTAATGTAGAGATTGTTCTTATTTTGTAAAAGTAATGAAGAATTAAAAAAAAATATATGTAAATTTGGTATTCCTGCAATTGTATTGACCCACAGAATGCATATACTGACATTTCATTTTTCCACCCCAAAAAATACCCCCCCAAAAAAAATGGATAAATAGGTTTTATTTTCTATTTCACCCCACAAAATAATTTATAAAAGCTTCCCAATACAATATATGTTACATTAAAAAGGTATCATTAAAAACAAAAACACATCCTGCAAAAAACTCTAAATAAAACATGGCTATGTCGATAAAAATAAAAACGTTATGGCTTTTGGAAGGCGGGGAGGAAAAATTTTAATAACAAAAAATAGAGAAATGGCTACAGCAGTAAGGCCTCATGCACACAAATGTATTTTTTTCCTCCCGTAATTACTGGTGTAAATACGTGTCCATTGTTCCACGTATTCCACCAGCTTCCACCCGTATTTACGGACCTGTGCCCATAAAAATACGGTCCCGTTGGCACCCGTATTCCATCCGGTATTTACGAACCCGTAATAAAAAAAAGGGAAGGGGCTGGAAATGATGTCAAAATCATGTCCAAACCCCTTAAAAGAGTCACATGATCGCTAAAACGCCTGTTTAGGTGCCATTTGTGCATTGTGAGAGCTGTGTGCGATTCGTGTGCTGAGATAGTTTGGGATATTGGCGTTTATTTCGCAGCAAGGATGTCAGACACTCATGTGAATGATGCTCTGCTGTACTGGCTTGTCTCGCGTCGATTTGGACAGCGGCCTACGCTGGACGAGGAGGTATTGGGTTCACCCCATTGTCTCCCAAAGGCCCAGGAAGGGACATTTCCATACCCTATACGATGACCTGCGGAAGCACCCGGAGAAGTTTCACAACTTCTGCCGCATGTCCATCTCCAGCTTTGACCGTCTGATGTCGGACCTCCGTCCCGGAATCACTTTACAGGACACCAACATGCGACGGTGCATCTCTCCAGAGGAAAGGCTCAACGTCACCCTCAGGTAAAGCACATAATGTCCCCTGCGACAGTTAGTAGAACCGTACTTGTCCCCTGTGCCCATTCCTGCCATGCCCTGCGACAGTTAGTATAACCGTACATGTCCCCTATGCCCATTCTCGTCATGTCATGCATAACCGTAGTTGTCCCCTGTGTGAAACTGATGTCCTGTTACCCTGTACCAGCAGTACTAATTTTTTGATGGCTTTCTTGACAGATTCCTGGCAACCGGCAACTCATTTACATCACTGCATTTTGAGTTTTTGATGGGTTGCTCAACAATTTCGCAGATCATCCGTCTGGCCTGCCAAGTCATCTGGCAGCGTCTGAGAGCGTCGGTGATGCCACAGCCCAAGGCAAAAGATTGGCTACGAATTGCTGAGGGCTTCTACAAATCTGCACAGTTTCCCAACTGTGGGAGCGCTGGATGGGAAACACATTCATGTGAAGAAGCCGCCTCACTCTGGGTCCCTATATTACAATTACAAACAGTTTTTGTCGGTGGCGCTGTTGGCCTTGGCTGACAGCGACTACTGGTTTGTGATTGGTGACATAGCGGCCTATGGGAGCTCCTCGGATGCTGGCATCTTCAGCGCTTGCCGAATGGGTGAACATCTTCTCTCCAACCAGCTTGCCATTCCTGAACCAAGACAACTACCTGGATCTTCGGGTCCACCAGCACCATTCGTCATATTGGCAGATGAAGGATTTGGCCTATCACACCATGTGTTGCGGCCATTCCCCCGCCAAGATCTTGATGACCGGAGGCGCATTTTTAATTACTGGCTCACCCGTGCAAGCTTATGTATTTCTGCCGCAATATCAGTGTATGTTATGTAAGTTAATGGTAAATGGAATTGTGTGCAGAAATACATAACAATACCTCATTACAATTATGATTTGTTCACTTTTTCAATAAATATAAATACAAACACAATGAAAATGTTACTTTTGGTTGTTGGTTAAAAATCACACACGTTCACAATTTAAAAAAAAAAAAATCCAGACCAATATGAAGTGTAATGTACATATAACATTCGTTCCCATACATGTGAAATGTATTGTACCTAATAAGCATAAAAAAAGGCAACGCAAAGTATTTTGGTGCAACACATTTTTTAGTAAAACAAGCACAAATTTAAAAACAACAACAAAACAAGAGTGTAAAACAAAATAAAACTACAAACGGACAAAGTCCTCATTCGAAGGGCACCTTGCAGTTCCGCCCCTGCACTTGCTGGTACGCATATTGGCTACCAGAAAACTGTCCGGGGGAAGAGAACGTTGGACGATCCTGGCTGAATTGTGGCTGGAAGGAGGGAACATATCCACGATAGGTGGATGCACACGGCGGCGGTGGGGGTGGAGTGCTGATAGCGGAAAAAAGCATGACATGCCTGCTCCGATGAAACTCTATTGCATTGCAGAGTTCCATAGGAGCAGAATTGTTCATGAATGTGTCAATGACACCAAGAATTGCCGATTGGCAGCGAAGGTGCCTTTCAGACGGTATACTTTTGAGATGTTGAGCGACGGTTTTGCCAAAGGCGTCCTCCGAACTGTCCTCTGATCTTCGCTGTAGATGGGCCAGCACTTGTGTGTCTGTGGACGATAGTCTCTCCCCTTCGTGTTGTTTGTGATTACGACGATGACGTGGTGGGGGCGATGCCCTATCCTCCAGCACAGGCGTATTTTCCTCTGGATTTATGGTCCCAGACGGAGACTCCAACAACGTAACGTCAGAGTCAAGTTCTTGAAGATTATCGCTAGTTCTATGTTTATAATAAAATTATTGAGTCAGTTCAATATAGGTTGCTAAAATATTATTAAAGCATTTATAAAGGAGATAAAAAAGACGTATAGTGCTATGCGATGTCACACAGGTATCTGTGGGACATACCATATCCCCATGCATTACATGTAAACACAATATCAAGAATAGCATGTCCCCTGGCAACATAGCAAGGTGTGACGGATAGGGCTATGCGATGTCACACAGGTATCTGTGGGACATAACATATCCCCATGCGTTTAAATTAAACACAATAGCATGTGATATTTGACATAATTGTATACTTACGGCCCAATGTCCATCACAGCTTTCAAGAACTGCAGTTGCTGTGTAAATATATATGGCCTTTTTTTCAACTGTCCTTCGCCGCTGCGGCCTTTCGACACCATCTCGCGGTGGAATTGGCCGCAACAAGTGCTCCATCGTGACTTAGCATTAGACACTGTGGAAAAAAAAAAACCAGAATTGGAGTATACATTTGAATTAAAACAAAGGGTGATTGCAATTACATTTGGGGGGAGGGGGTGGCAACTTACCTAGTTTGCGACACTCTCTCACCGTCGCCGACTCCCATTGCTCAGGATGGAGGGACTTCACCACCTCGTTCCAGGCTTGCTCCTTTGCCACAGTATCCTTATACTCCTCCATATCACTGGGTAGTCTTCGACAAAGGAAATGAGGCACTCCACCTGTACTTTTGTTAGTGCCATTTTTGTAACACTTTCTCTTCATCCACTCTTATAATAAATGAAGATTGTGGCCTGCAGACAGAGAAATCCCCTGATGGATGTCGTCTAGCAAAGCACCTGTAAATACGGGTGCACACATGTAGCCACCCGTAATTACGGGACCCCCCTAGACCTATTACGGCCTGAAATAGGATATGTTCCATATTTTTCAACGGCATAGGCACCTTCCCGTAAGCATACGGGAAGGTACCCGTGGCCAATAGAAGTCTATGGGCCTGTAATTACGGGCCATAATTACGGCCCATGATTACGGGTGTTTTTACGTTCGTGTGCTTGAGGCCTAAATGGTTAGTTCTTTAATACTAGTTAAATATTGTTGGTTATTACTAAGGTTATGATGCTTTAAGTAATGAACCTTGGCTTTAAGTGATTGGCTGCTAACATTTATTCCCTATTCATATTCATATGTATAAAATGCTTAATATAAATAATACATTTTAGATCAGAAACAAATTCCAGTCTCTTGTGCCCAATATTCAATAAAGAGTGAATCAACTGTTTTTATTAGAAAATTTGATGACACTTGTATGCCCTAAGAGTAATATTGGGTTATTTATGTTATATACAGTATGTTTTCTCAATATTTCTGTGTATGCAGACTTTATTGTTATTGCAGGAATACGCATATGTGATTATTATAGCTCCCATGAAAGGCATAGGTTGTGAGTCTCTTAAAAAGCACATTCACATAAGGCCTCGTTCACATCAGCGTCGGTTTCCATTGATGGGTTCCGTTAGACCTTTCCATTGGAGAAACCCATGAACGGAAAGACAAAAATAATAATGCTTCCGTTTCAAATTGTATCTATTTGTCTTCGTTCCGTAAGGTTTTTTTTTTTGTTTTGTTTTATGTCCTTACATGTGATTACCTAAGGAATTTTGCTGGCAAAATGAGAAAGTGTTAATAGTCATTATGTAAATTAATTTTACGTTATTCTATTATGTGAAAACAAACAATCAATAGAGAGAAATCATACAATACCCCCAATTATGAGATGATAGATAAATAGCTGATAGATCGATAGATAGATATGTTGTTTTTTTTAAAAAAGAAGCAGCACTACAAAAAATGTAAATAAATCTGATGAGCTTATTCCATGCGCTACATTTTGGTTCCTAAACCCACCAGAGTTATTTTGATTTTTTGGAGTGCTGCCTCTTTTTTTGAAAACATACTAATATGATAGATCAATAAGACTTATAGCTCTTAAGCCCTTAACGCACCAGGACGCACCAGTACGTCCTGTATTGCAGTGCTTTAAGGCCCCGAGACGTACTGGTTCATTCTGGCTAACAGCTCTCACCCTGTCAAAGGACAAGTTGACAGAACTATGCCATTTACTGTTTATGACAGTTGATCGGCACAGTAAATACGGTAGGGGACCAATCACAGCGGTCCCCTGATGGCGATCGCTGTGATTGGTCAGTCACAGCAGACTGACCAATCACAGCTCCTTAAGAACGTAACTGTATGTGATGGAGCTGGCTCAGAAGCTGAGCCAGTGCCATCACCACCGGTTGTCGGCTGTATTTTACAGCCGACACCCCGTTGTAATGGCCAGGACCGGAGTTAGCCTCCGATCCGCTAGATTAACGCCTTAGAAGCAGCGATCGCCAAAAACTATCGCTGCATCTAGGTGGTTTCTAGCCTGTCAGCACCTCGGAGGCGTGGTCTTGGGGATGCCTATGGTTGCCATGGCCGCGTGTATCAGCTAACATCCTGCTCTAATGGCCAGGACCAGAGCCAGGCTCCGATCCGGCCAATTAACCTCTTAGATGCAGCAATCAAAAGCGATTGCTGCATCTTGGTGGATAGATCACACCCGATTGTTGCTATGACAACCGGTGGCCTAACAATGGCCTCCTAGTACGGAAGCTTATTAGGCCCCCCGGGAGGCAAAGCCTAATGGGCTTGATGTCAGTGAATAGCTGACATTTCTAATACACTGCACTATGCACATAGGTAGTGCAGTGCATTAGAATAGCGATCAGGGCTTCATGCCTTCAAGTCCCCTTGTGGAACAAAAAAACAAAGAAAAAGTTAATAAAAATGTTGTAAAAAAGCAAAAAAATTACAAGTTTCAAGTTAAAAAAAACAATAACCACCTTTTTTCCCATAATAAGTCTTTTATTATAGGAAAAAAACGGAAAACATAAAAAAAAATACTCATAGGTGGAATCACCGTGTGATAATATCACCGCGTTATAGTATCACCGTGTGAAAGTGTCACTGTGCCGCGTTCTTCAGTCCATTAGGACACTAGGGCCACATTTGGGATATTTCTAAAAACATCAGGATCTGGGCAATAAACATTGAGTTGTATTTCTATAGTAAAGCCTTGTGTATTACAGAAACAAAATGTATTACTAATGAATTTCCCCTCTACTTTGCTTTCATTCCTGTAAAACGCATAAGGGGTTAAGAAACTTTCTGAACACTGTTTCGAATACTTTGAGTGGTGCAGTTTTTTAAAATTTGGGTGATTTATGGGGACATTCTAATATATAAGGCCCCCAAGGCCACTTCAGAACTGAACTGGTCTCTGAAAAAATAGCCTTTTGAAATTTTCTTGAAAATGGGAGAAATTGCTGCTAAAGTCATAAGCCTTGTAAAGTTCTAGTAAAATAAAAGGTCTTTTAAAAAAACTATGCCAACATTAAGTAGACATATTTTAACTAGTAAATATTTTGTGGGGTATTACTATCTGTCTCACACGCAAATACAATTAAATTTAGAAAAATACAAATTTTTGCAAATTTTCTCTGAATTTTGGTGTTTTTCACAAAAAAACACTGAATATATCGACCAAATTTTACCACTAACATATAGTACAATGTGTCATGGGAAAACAATCTCAGAATCGCTTGGATACATAAAAGCATTCCAAAGTTATTACCACACAAAGTGACACATGTCCGATTTGAAAAAATTGGCTGTGTCCTTAAAGATTGCTAGAATTTATTTTTTATTTTTTTTAAGTTAAAGAGGCTCTGTCACCACATTGTAAGTAGCCTATATTGTACATGATGTGATCGACGCTGTAATGTAGATTACTTGAGTGTTTTTTTATTTAGAAAAACGATCATTTTTGACGGAGTTATGACCTATATTAGCTTTATGCTAATGAGTTTCTTAATGAACAACTGGGCATGTTTTACTTTTTGGCCAAGTGAGCATTATACAGAGGAGTGTATGATGCTGGCCAATCAGCGTCATACACTTCTCCCCATTCATTTATGCAGCACATAGCGATATAGCTATATCACTATGTGCAGCCACATAAACACACTATAACATTACCGCAGTGTCCTGACAATAAATATGCATTACCTCCAGCCAGGACGTGATGTGTATTCAGAATCCTGTCACTTCTGGAGCGTCTCTGTGATATTTACAGCAAGGCAAGCGTAATCTCGCGAGATTACGATGTAACCTGTCATTTCAAACGAGATTACGTTTGCCTTGCTGTACGCTTCTGTGAATGGAACGGCTCCCGTTCGCATTCTCTATGGGGTTGTATGTGCTGTATTCCATCTCTGTATGTGTCGTTAATCGACACATACAGAAATGAGAAAAAAAATGGCAACCCCATAGAGAATTCAAAGTAAGAACACAGTAAAAAGTTTAAAGTCACAACACTAATAAATAAATTTTTTGTTTATATTTTATTAAAAGCAATATAATAATAATAATTAAAAAAAAATCATGACACCTTCCCTTTAAGGCCAAAACAGGCTGTGTCCTTAAGGGGTTAAGCACCCCCTGGTGGTCATTACAGGCAGCCACAATATTATTATTTCACTATATTGCCGCGTGAAGGAAAGAGTGGGATTTAAAACTCTGTATCATATAAATTAGGCTCCAAAAAATTCTGTTCATAGGAATTATTTTTTTTTACCAGATACGTTAATAGATATTCTATTAATATTCATTGGTCATATCTACAAGTTTCACTGCTCTTTTTATCATTTTATAGCCCTGCTTGAATTTCAGTTACTCAACAGAATTGATTGATGAAGTCTCCACTCTATATTACTACATTTCGAAATGACTCCAGACTTGCTAGCAAATGCTCCATTTCATCTATCAAATATTGACTGAGCAACTTTATTAGCAGCTTGTCACCGGAAACTTTTCTGTGTATTATATATGAAAACGTTGAAAATACAGACAATCCAATTGGAAGCATTCTCTCCTCAAGCAATTTCTTGCGTGAAAGGGCAGCCAATTAATTATATTAACCACTGAAGAACAGAAGTAGTACGGGCTAAAACAAATGTTAACTGACACAACACAGTGAGCAGTTTGGTTCTAATAAGAGGTTTATCAGGCAGAAATAAGTCTGCACACAGAATATAATTATTTATTTAAGAAAACAGCTTGCAAAATAATAAATTTGGCAAGCCATTTTTTATCCATTTTGATATGTGTAAGGACTTCAAATATGGTAATAAAAATAGCATTTCTGTATTTAAGCATTTTAAAATTAATGTAGTACGTACATGGAATTGTAGGACCACAAAGAGATGCAGAGTCAAGCTGGCACTACACCATATTAATGGTACTTTGAGCTGGCAGATCCTATAATATGCTCTAGGTGTTTCTCTGTCACATTCTTATGGATATGCCATGAATGTCTGAGATTCAAATACCCCTTTTATGACGGCACAAATGGTATTTTTTAATGACTCCATTTTAGGATACATATAATGTATTGTATAACTTTAATTTTTGGAGGTGGGGGGTAGAAAAAATACAGCAATTTCCCCATTGTCTTTTCCGTTTTGTTTTTACCTTGCTAATCATGTGGTATAAATGTTAACTTTATTGTGCAGGTCAGTATGATTATGGAGATACCAAATTTATTATGTTTTTTTATGTTTTACATAATCAAAACACTTTATAAAAAATAAATAATGTATTTGTGTCGCTACATTCAAAGACCCATACCATTTTTGTTTCTCCAAATGATGGAGCTGTATGAGTAATCTTATAGGTGTTGCACATCTAGGAATCAAAACACAAACTGAGAGTCAGAATAAGGGTTTTAGAGAAACTGATAAAACAAATGCATAACTTCCAAAACTGTGTCAACATGTTCACCGAATGTAATCATGACGTGAAGGCAAGCTATTCATGTGAGAAGAAATTATATACTGGGCATGCAGCCCAGATGCTGGCGCGACTCACCGCTTGCAGTCCATTAGCTAATTCAACGATAGATGGAGTGTTTCTTCATATTAATGAGTCAGCACTATGCCCTTGTGTGGTAAGTGTAAAAAAAACGTTGGATTATAGCTGGTCTAGTGAAGATGTCCCGACCAGTGCCATTTTACGTGTATTACAAACTACTGTTTCAGTTCTGTGACATCACAGCCCAGTAGTTTGCAATACACATAAAGCAATAGGAACAGTAGCCAAACAAAGGATGTACCTTGATCTCCAGGTGAGGTGTGAAAGCATGAGTTGCCCTTAAATAGGTCGCCAGGATTAAATTGATCTAGGAGCACTGCTTGCTCCGGAAACTCAGCGCTGCCAGCCGGTCAGATGAAGAGATCTCCAGCCAGAACCGGCAGGGCTGTGTCTGCAGACAGGAGCAGAAAAGGAGGCATCTGGTTAACTAGCAACCAGACACAGCCATGTCAGGTTCCGCAGCCATTCGGAGAGATGCGCTGCTGCAACTGGGTAAGGGGAGTAACAATCTCAGGTTTCAAATTGCAATGTAGAGTATTAACTGGAGAAGAATAAAAAAAAAGTATCTTGCAATGAATTATGCATTTCTCTCAATTTATCCAGCATTCAAGAAGCTGTATTTTTTCATAACATTTTATCTATATAGAGAATTAGTGATTGATGGGTTCATTGATTATTGTCTAAAGAGAGAATACACAGAAGCAACCATCCAAGAGAATGCTATAGACAATATTAAGGCACAACTGTGATCACAGTAGTTTTACCTCCATAAGATACCAGTGATGCGTACATGAATAAATATATTTTCCGGTTACATTATTTCAGTTAGGTTCCTTGATTCATTAGTTCCAAGCATCCTTTAGAAATCTTTAAAATTAAATGTGGAGCTAATATTAAGCAGGACAATTTGTACCTTTTGGTTGAAGCTTATGGAAAGGGGAAGAGATGTTGCAGACACTATCGACACATTAAGAAGCATGGTGTATAGATAAAACAAATGCAGCAACCAATTAAATGTATTCATAATTTTTATTTATATATTGCCAACATATACTGTGGAGCTAGTAAGGGAATGTGTCACGTTGGGTATGTGGACCCACTGGGCCATACCGCCTTGACGGTATGGCAGCTGGCTAACAGGACAGGTCACAGTCTATAGTTTGTATAGTGTACCTGTGGTAGCTCAGACAGTAGCAAGACAGGCTTGGCTGGGACTAGGCAGCAGGCAGGCACCAGGCATGGTGCAGCAGGACAGGCGTGGTACACAGCACAGCACGACTTCAGCTCAACACGGCACTTGACCAGGATAGCACGGGATACTGGTTACAGGTAGCAGGAACGGGGAACACTGGGAACTGGAAAACACTTAGGAGACCATTTGCATAGACATACTAGAATAATGACAACAAGGCTCAGGCATTGAGGCATTGTAGGGAGGGGCACAGCCCTTCTTATAGTCCAGGGTGCTCTGGGAGCAATCAGCTCAATCTCATCGGGCACAGGCAGCGGCTGGAGCAGGCCTGCCGGTTTGGAGTGGGCAACTTTATTTGCTGCACACACCGTGCAGTAGGAGACAAAGCCTGTTAAGTTTTTGGGCAGCGTGGGCCACCAGAACTGACGAGAGATCAAGTCTCGGGTCTTATGGACATCGCGTGACCTGCCAGTTTGGAACTGTGTCCCCAGCGGAGAATTCTTCTTCTGTCTGCCAGATGCACAAAAGTCCTCCTCGGGGGAATGTCTCTAACTTGCAGAGGGTTGACAGGGATGATGCAGGACGGATTAATAATAATCTGTGGAGACTCCATTGTGTCCTCTGTCTCGAACGACCTGGACAAGGCATCGGCCCTCACATTCTTGTCGGGCGGATGGTAGTGGAGCTCAAACTGGAACCGGGCAAAGAACAGCAACCACCTGGCCTGACAGGGAGTCAGTCGTTGGCCCATCTGGAGATAAGTGAGATTCTTGTGGTCTGTAAATATCAAGACGGGATGAACTGTGCCCTCTAATAGATGTCTCCGCTCCTCCAGAGCCAATTTAATGGCCAGTAACTCCCGATCCCCAATCGAGTAGTTGTGTTCTGCGGAAGAGAAGAGCTTGGAGTAATAACCACATACCATTGACTTGCCCTTGGATCCTCCCTGAAACAGGAGTGCACCAGCACCAACAGAGGAGGCATCCACCTCCAACAAGAACTGTCGAGAAAAATCTGGATGATGGAGGATCGAGGCTGACGTGAAGGCACTCTTCAGGCTACTAAATGCGGCTTCCAATGTCAGGTCCGTATTTCACACCGAATAACCACCTCTGTAAATTGAAAGCTGAAGGCATGCCTGGAGAGAAGTACACCACACAAATGTCTGAGGTACAGCTTCAATGTCAGCCAGGAGGAACTGACCTTTATTCAGAACAAAGAAACACACACAGAGAAGACACATGCCCCTCCCTATAGATGTGGGACTTGCTTAAATTCTATTCGCTCCTCAGCTATAAGTTTTCTGTACATTCTTCTGCACACTCCTCTTTGCATTCCAGGGGGCGGTGTCTTCCATAGGTGTGTCCGACATGAACAAAGAACTTGTTATATATATCAGTATATTACACAAAGAACTGAAATGTATATACATATATGTGAGGATAATATTTTTCAGACAATATACATAGTAATGATCCCTGACAGTCCCCCCTAAAAATATTATTACTCTATCCCTGAGTCTTGCCTAGCAACCTACCACTGACCACTCGAACCAGGCGGGTAGGGGTTTTGGATTTTTTCACCAGCTTGAGACGAGCTACTCCTGATGAGTAACCCCCCTTTGTACCTGGACTTCCAAGGTGTCGGAGTGGTCCTAACTTTCCCTATTCTCCTCTGGATATAAGATGGTTGTCTTGATATAATCTACAAACCGCTGCTGGTTGTAATATATATAATTAATCCAGTCTACATTTTTATTAACAGTAATAATTGTCGCACTGTCACTTACTGTCCTAATGGGACTTTTACCCCTGCAAATATAACAGGTCATGGGCAGCACAGTGACCTTCACCTCACGCCTCCACACAAAACTCCTCAGATTGTAATTTGCAGCACCGTGGCATATTTACACACATTATAATTATAAATCTCAGACATTATAAACAATAGGGCCTCAACTAATAATCATAATGCTATCACCCTCAGGTTACGGGTCCCATCAGTTCATTGCCAGTCCTGTACACCATCGTCTTCTTCTTCTCCTGTCTTCTGCTCTTCACTGACTGTCACCCTCAGGGTAACCCACACAATTGTGGAGTCAGACTACGTTGGTGTCCAGTGGGGGAGTTATTATTACCCCCTCCTAGTCACTTACTTATCAAAACACTTGATCCTGCTGACGGATTCACTCAGGTCTTTGGTCTTTACTTTGATCTTTGCTGACGTCATCAGGACTTGGTTTTGTCCTTCTCATCTGTCCGACACCGTCTCCTTTGGTTTACGTCATCAGGCTGTACATAGCACCTCATATTGTGAGCCTGGGGTGAGATCCCACGTAGGCGGATTAGTGGAGTTGTATTGTGACTATCAAACCCTCCGCATCTGTACTCTTCCTCTGGCAAGTTACTTGTCTGGGCGGCCGCTTAGAATTGTGACACTACCGTCAGTTCATGATAAACACGTTGTACTGGCTCAGGCTGTGCCTGCCGCATCTCAGTGATGGAGTTCATCGTGTTAAAAGTCTTCTAGTTCATATTTACTGGTACTTGCTGGGGACCCCCAACTCTTGTCAATTGTTAAAATAAATACTAATCTGGTGATAACATCATCCGCATACACTATAAACGTTGTTCTAAGTACATACAATAATGTCAGGCCCCTAAATGACATCAAACACCTTTATATAAGGAAAAACTTCTCTGTTACAATGGACAGGGCACCTAGAAGATGTGTAACTTATTGGGTACATTTCATTTGCACTTGGTGATACCCTTTCAGCAGGATTTGTACCTTGATCTCAGCTGATTGCCTGGAACATCTCCACCTCACAGAAAGATACACAGATTCCACATGTTTATCTGACAAGTGTCTTAAACCTATTTTTCTTACTCTAATCTGGTTCGTTCTACCTGGGAAGGCCTCTCAAGGTCGGTTCTCTTCGTGGGAGGCGGGTATGATAAGGTTTGCACCGGTCTGCCAGGACTGTTCTGTAGGCAAATCAAACAGCTCTAACAGAATTTAGCAGCAACAGCTGTAAAACCTGGGACATACCAATTAGATCTTACCAAATCGATCCTTGCAGTCTTGGGGCATATGTGAGGTCATACAATGCAAAAGCCATCAAGAGTGCCTTGGGTGGTACCGGTTTACCTTCCTTTATCCGTCCACATTCTGTCAGAATCTGGTTCTCACGCCTTCCGCTCCCAGTTGGACTCTTCCTGTGGAGAACAAGCTTTTTCATTGTATAAACATTAATTGATCTTAATCAAATAATTAATTTGAAGAAAAACATTAACAAATAGCATCTTTACATCAAACGTTCACACTGGTCAGTAACTAAAACTTACAAATTGATTCTTCTTCTTTATATACATATCTATACATACACATATACACTGCACAGAATTCTCTGCTCTAAAATTTCCCTTTCACAACAAAAATAAAAAATAAACAAATAAAAATGTTTTCTAATGGGAATATTCCACTTCTGTACCTTTTATCTGACGCATGACTCTAATAGTCCAATGCTAAGGCTGGTCCAGAACTTTACATAAAACTTAACCTCAGTATTTAATATTCCCACAACCCTTCTTAAATACAGTTATTAAACAAACTAACCTTGGGACAATGTCTAGAGAACTGCTGACATCTTATCATTGTACAAACACCAGTTCAATACTTGGGATAAGCACTGTTCCCCCGTCACTTACACACAATGTCTGCAATGGGGAAGATATCGGCCGGGCTTCAGGCCCCCCCTGAGAACAGGTCTACACACACGAGCACATTGTCATACACTTCTACCTCCGGTAGTTGTATGTTCTGCAGTCGCTGGGACTGTTAATCTGGCCGGGCTGCACTTTTCACAGGTACCTTTGCAGTTTCACCTATGTCATGCCGTGCGCACATCATGCCGGCTGCTACAAACCTAGTGGTGGCATTATTGTATCCAGGGACAAGCCAATTTACTGATACCTGGCCGCACATACCCTTGTTGTCAGTTCTGTCTTCTCTCGCTCTCTCAATTGGCTTACCCGATGATCCAATAAAGTTCCTACTACCAATGGGCCCATAATTGTGGGCGATGCCAAAAGTGTACCTAGAGTCAGTGTAAATGTCGGCTGTCTTACCTTCTGCCAGGTTACAAGCCTCAGCGAGCACCTCCAGCTCCGCTCCTTGAGATGAACAAGAAGGTGAGAGTGGTTTCTGGGTAATTTACCTGGTGCCTCGTATCCTGTCTTGTACATATTGTATAATAAAATATCTCTTTATTACAAATTTATATTAAAAACCCATGTCACATATAGATAGAACATCTCAAAGCGGTGGCGTCTTCATTCTCTAAAATAAAACCAAATGTTATACACTTCTCAACACTCATCTGATAATCCAGAATACTTTGAGAATCTCACTTTTATCAGATTCTGCAAATACTTGATTAATACAAAAACAAATAAAAATAAAACATTCCTAAAAACTTTACATCAAATTAACAATGTCCAGACAATTTTTGTTTTGCCTTCTCCCTCATCTAAATCCATAAAGACTCGTGTGAGTGACGTCACCTCTGCCTCCTGTGTAAATTTGCTGGAGGGGGATGGTCTCTTACACAACCATCTACACAGAAAAACCTCAAAATGTAGGTTACTCTCATACACATTTAATCCGGATTACTCATTGGGGTCTCTTACACATTTTTAGATCTTCTGAAACCAAATTAATTAATTCAAAACAAACCAAAATTGTACCTGATCAGTTCCTTCACCATTCCCCCCTTTGTGGACTCAAAACTACATCTCAACATAACACTAATTTAACCCCCTGTAATGTACAACAGCCTGAAACAAAAATGACTTTATCCTGACAAATACATTTGATCTTTACAATGACATAACTCATGTGTGAAATCAAAAACAAACCAATTGTAGTTAGTTATTCAATAAAACAGAAAATATTATCACTGATAACATTAATTACTGCAAACCAATAAACTGTATATAAAAATAGGGAACGGTGGGGGCACATACATTTTCAAAACCCTGTGTCTAATACATCTGAATTAACATCAAAACACATGAAATCTGATCACATCAGAACACATAAATATTGTAACTTTTATAAACAACAGCGCATGCGCAAAAGAGAAGAAATTTATTTAGGTTTGTACACATTACTGATATATATATATATATATCTAAAAGCAATGCATATTGAAATCCTTTGTCTCATCAGCCCTGCAGACTGCACCCAGTCAGCCCCCCCTGCTCCTCCTCCCAAACACAACACACTACAGGGGAGAGGGAGGGGGGTCACACACTCACAGCTTCTCACAGCTTCTAGTCTCACAATCTTAACACTTTCAATGCCGGCAAAACATCATACGTATCTGCAATCATTTATCACACCATTGTATAGGAATTATCTACGTTCAAAACATCAAACATATAATCTGTAACAGTCTACAATCTGTCGGCCACCATCTCTATATTATGATGACGTGTTGCTTCACCAGTGAACAGCGTCTAGCATGGGACCTAAAAAATAGAAGACACTACAAATTACAAAATTAACAAGGCGATTATTTCATACTGATTTGGTTGGGCCGGGCGTGGCCACATCAGGGGTGGGTGGTGGGGGGGCAGCCTCTCCCATTGGAAACAGTGCGCAGCTGTGAGGGGGGGGTTTCCCACCAACAATGAGGACACACTCAACATGAGGTACGGACGCCATTACCGGGCGTCGGCTGGTCCTGTTTTCTAATACATACAATACCTTTCTTATTCCTAACTTCCTCTTCTGCAAATCCCTCTAAAGCAGTTTCCATCAACTTTCTACCTTCCAACTTCCCTTTGTTCTCCAGAATACCTTTTGCCCAATCTCCGGCTTGCAGCCGCCCTCCTCTATGGATTCCACACACTTCCATCAATTTCTTCATTTTACTCACATACTGCTTCCCTTCTCTTCGCTTCATTAAATCATATGCCTAACAGTCTATATTATACACGTAATTTATATAACCATTTTCGGTCAACGACTCCCAGGCCTCACCGGAAATATTAAAATTCCTCAGTCTACAGCCTCCGGTCCGCCGAAATATAATTTTATTTAGACTCTCCGGCTACGCTGGAAATATTAAAATTTCACAGTCGATAACTCTCCGGTCGCTTATATAATCTATTTAGACTCTCCGGCTACGCTGGAAATATTAAAATTTCACAGTCGATAACTCTCCGGTCGCTTATATAATTCTATTTAGACTCTCCGGCTACGCTGGAAATATTAAAATGTCACAGTCGATAACTCTCCGGTCGCTTATATAATTCTATTACTTAGACTCTAATTACCCAGAGGATGGTTAGTCGGGCGCGACTAAGGTCTCACAGGTTTTTTTTACCCTCACAGCGGAAAATATCACCTCTGTCGCCTGAGATAATCCAGGAAATCAACAAAAGGGTTCTACAGATCGCTACAAGACTGCCCACTAACACAGATAAGACGAAGATTTATAAAATCAATTCGCTTACCGTGTTATTGCGGAGGTGATCAAATTCCTTCAGTGGGTAACTTTGAGTCCTCTGTTTCACCCTGTGATTGTCGGTTGTCCGGATTTTGATATTTCCTCGAGTGAGGCCCCACGTTCGGGCGCCAAATGTCAGGTCCGTATTTCACACCGAATAACCACCTCTGTAAATTGAAAGCTGAAGGCATGCCTGGAGAGAAGTACACCACACAAATTTCTGAGGTACAGCTTCAATGTCAGTCAGGAGGAACTGACCTTTATTCAGAACAAAGAAACACACACAGAGAAGACACATGCCCCTCCCTATAGATGTGGGACTTGCTTAAATTCTATTCACTCCTCAGCTATAAGTTTTCTGTACATTCTTCTGCACACTCCTCTTTGCATTCCAGGGGGCGGTGTCTTCCATAGGTGTGTCCGACATGAACAAAGAACTTGTTATATATATCAGTATATTACACAAAGAACTGAAATGTATATACATATATGTGAGGATAATATTTTTCAGACAATATACATAGTAATGATCCCTGACAGTCCCCCCTAAAAATATTATTACTCTATCCCTGAGTCTTGCCTAGCAACCTACCACTGACCACTCGAACCAGGCGGGTAGGGGTTTTGGATTTTTTCACCAGCTTGAGACAAGCTACTCCTGATGAGTAACCCCCCTTTGTACCTGGACTTCCAAGGTGTCGGAGTGGTCCTAACTTTCCCTATTCTCCTCTGGATATAAGATGGTTGTCTTGATATAATCTACAAACCGCTGCTGGTTGTAATATATATAATTAATCCAGTCTACATTTTTATTAACAGTAATAATTGTCGCACTGTCACTTACTGTCCTAATGGGACTTTTACCCCTGCAAATATAACAGGTCATGGGCAGCACAGTGACCTTCACCTCACGCCTCCACACAAAACTCCTCAGATTGTAATTTGCAGCACCGTGGCATATTTACACACATTATAATTATAAATCTCAGACATTATAAACAATAGGGCCTCAACTAATAATCATAATGCTATCATCCTCTCGTCTCCATTATAGCGGTCAGGAAACAGCAATGAAAATTGGGGATCAGCACTGCTAGGAGGTGTAGTCAGAGGATAAGTACTGCCAGGAGGTGTAGTAGGAGGAACGGGAGCTTGCACCTCCAGCCGACGTTAAATATTGTTCAATGTCTGGAGAAGTTGGTCCTGTCGAGACCGGAGGTCTAGCATACCTGCCCGCATCTCCAGTGACGTCGTCATGGTCTTGGATTAACCAGCGGTGTCCATGACCTGAGCCTACTGTCACGTTGGGTATGTGGACCCACTGGGCTGTACTGCCTTGACGGTATGGCAGCTGGCCAACAGGACACAGGTCACAGTATATAGTTTGTATAGTGTGCCTGTGGCAACTCAGACAGTAGCAAGACAGGCTCGGCTGGGACTAGGAAGCAGGCAGGCGCCAGGCATAGCGCAACAGGACAGGCATGGTACACAGCACAGCACGACTTCAGCTCTACACGGCATTTGACCAGGGTAGCACAGGATACTGGTTACAGGCAGCAGAAACGGGGAACACTGGGAACTGGAAAACATTTAGGAGACCATTTGCATAGAGATACTAGGATAACAACAACAAGGCTCAGGCATTATAGGGAGGGGCACAGCCCTTCTTATAGTCCAGGGTGACCTGGGAGCAATCAGCTCGATCTCCCACCTGTGTGCGACCCAGCTCCTTGTCTGGATTGAGCTCGCGAGCGCACCCTGGTGGTCACTGTGGAAAAGGACGGCCGCATGTGCAGACATCTCTGGAGTGAAGGGTGTCGACCGGATGGAAGGAGTCCGTGGTCAGTGACCAGAGACGTTACAGAATGTGCTTTTATTGGTTACTGTGCCCGACGAGATTCACTTATAAGCATAACTTTAGCCACAGCATCTGCAGTTTGGCCTAGAGGCTGAGGAAGTCAGCTTATGTGCAAGAATAGTGTTCCTTTTTTTTGGGGGGGGGTTTCAATGTGTCGCTATTGGATTCTCCTTTGTGCAGAAGATCTGATATATCACACAACTAACTTGGTTAATGCTCATGTAAATGTAGTTATGCTTCTGTTTGCATGACTACAGTTTGATTTGCGGTTAACTTGGTGGTGGTGACTCATCCCTGACTTTGCTGGGCCCTATGAATTCCTGTTACACCCCTGGGTTCACAATTAGTGTTCCTTCTTACAAGTCAAAAATCCAACCTGCAGCTAGACTTAATGGCTTATTACCTATCAGTATTTTACTTTACACATATGAGGTGTCCTTTCTGATTCGACTAAGGACCCTATTGATACAAGGCAACATAGCTAACCACTGAAGTCACCATGATATCTGCTTGCTTACCTCATTTACATCATAACTCTGCGCAGCCTTTCTCCTCAAAATCTATTTTTTGTACATTTCTACACACACAATTTCAGACTGATACAATATAAATTATTTTGCATTATGGTAGGTTATGTTCTATAAATAACTTATACTGTCACACTCCCGAATTTAATCAATTTTTCCTTAAAGAACCAATTCAACCATCCAATCTATAGTTCAGCTAGTCAATGGTCGAGCGTTAATATACAATCACCAAATTCTTATTTACAATAAAATCTACTTACTATCTAATATATTCAAATTATGGTTTCTTAGCCCAGCAGCAATGTTTTACTCCTTGGCTTTTCTATCAGGAAGTTTCTGCTTCCATTGCTTAATTTGTGCTCTGCTGGGATTAGTGATGTGTGAATAAATTACAGAATGCAGCATGTCCCCCCACACAGGTAGGAAGTATTATTTGTGTCCAAGTCATTTACTGGACGAAACAGTATACTGCTCCTCCTAGGTGAGCACCACATTGCTCTGCAATCTAAGCACAGATCAGGTGGTCACCCGGCAGTCACGTGGGCTGCAGGATCTAGCAATTTTTCGTGCATATTCTTAGGCGGGATTCACACGACCGGGTCGCGTCCGAGCCCGAGTGCCGGCCGGTAAAATCGGCCATTCTGCCCGGTCGGTTTGCATAAAGTTATGCATCCGTGCCGGGCCGGGCAGATCCGGACAGTGACATCAGCGGCAACTCCTGAAGGGGAATCCCCATGTGTTCGGGGATTCCGCTTCAGGAGTTTCCCCTGATGTCACTGCCCAGATATGGACAGAGACATCAAGCGCTCTGTCCAGGAGCGGAATCCCCGAACACACGGGGATTCCGCTCCTTCAAGGAGCTAAAGTGTGGCTAGCACATAGCAGAGCGGGGAGATACCTCCCTGCTCTGCTATAGTGGGGTCGCTACAGTAGTAGCAGCCGCAGCAGCAGCAGCTGCAGCTGCTAGCGGCGCCATCGAAGGTGTCGCCGGGCCAGGGTGATTTTAACAAGCAGGGGAAGGGAGCCAGCGCAGCGCTCCCTCCACCTGCTGTACACCCCGGCCCTGCCACACCGTGTACAGCGATGCCATTCGTCAGAATGGCATCAACTCCTCCTCCTCACATGCACTCTGCGCTGTGAGGAGGAGGAGATAGAGCGCAAGAGCCGGAAAACTCGGCCGGCACTCGGGATACATCCCGGTGATGGCCGGGTATTACCCGGCCCCATAGACTTCTATGGGAGCCGGGCGGCCGGGTACCCGGGCGAAAATAGAGCATGTCCTATTTTTTGACGGGCGGTTTTCCCGGCCGTCAAAAAATCGGTTGTGTGAATAGCCCCATTAGGGGTCTATTATTCCTAATGCAGCCGGGTGCCGGCCGATTTATGAACGGCCGGCACCCGGCCGGGTAACCCTGCCGTGTGAATGAGGCCTTAGAAAGAATCTGATAACAATAAAAAGCCAGCACTAAACAGGTATATGGGGAAGAAGTAGAATCAAATTTCACCCATGTATCACTTTAATTAGATTGATTCCTCATATACGTTTATTAGGTGTTCCACACTGACCATCCCTGTACATAATTTAGTGGTCTCCTCTTCATTTTGATATCTGACTGTACTATCATGGGATTTCACACTTATTTTTGAGCAAAATTGACTGTGGTTGGCCAAAGCTTTCACTCAACAACTCTTTAGTTGTTTACGTATTCACGTTTCCTGGGATCAGGAGACTAAAATTAAAAATATATTTTTTTAACATACTTGCAAGATGTATGTAAACATACATGAAACATGAAAACATTGTGCAAAATATTTAATACAACTACAAAGCACATATAGATATCATAGCATTTCATTTAGTGTCCTTTTAATTGGTTTGCTAATTATCTATTATATAACAGTAACTACAGGGTACTATATAGGGAAAAGTAACTACAGGGAACTATATAGGGAACAGTAACTACAGGGGACTATATAGGGAACAGTAACTACAGGGGACTATCTAGGGAACAGTAACTACAGGGGACTATATAGGGAGCAGTAAATACAGGGGACTATATAGGGAACAGTAACTACAGGGGAATATATAGGGAACAGTAACTACAGGGTATTATCTACAGGGGACTATAGGGTAACTACAGGGGACTGTAAGGAACTAACTACAGGGGACTATATAGGGAACAGTAACTATAGGGGACTATATAGGGAACAGTAACTACAGGGGACTATATAGGGAACAGTAACCAGGGGTGTTATATAGGGAACAGTAACTACACGGGACTATATAGGGAACAGTAACTACAGGGGACTATATAGGGAACAGTAACTACAGGGGACTATATAGGGAACAGTAACTACAGGGGACTATATAGGGAACTAACTACAGGTGACTGTGAGGAACTAACTACAGGGGACTATATAGGGAACAGTAACTACAGGGGACTATATAGGGAACAATAACTACAGGGGACATTATAAGGAACAGTAACTACAGGGGACTATACAGGGAACAGTAACTACAGGGGACTATATAGGGAACAGTAACTACAGGGGACTATATAGGGAACCGTAACTATGGGGGACTATATAGGGAACAGTAACTACAGCGGACCATATAGGGAACAGTAACTACAGGGGACTATATAGGGAACAGTAACTACAGGGGACTATATAGGGAACAGTAACCAGGGGTGTTATATAGGGAACAGTAACTACAGGGGACTATATAGGGAACAGTAACTACAGGGGACTATATAGGGAACAGTAACTACAAGGGACTATATAGGGAACAGTAACTACAGGGGACTATATAGGGAACTAACTACAGGGGACTGTAAGGAACTAACTACAGGTGACTATATAGGTAACAGTAACTACAGGGGACTATATAGGGAACAATAACTACAGGGGACATTATAAGGAACAGTAACTACAGGGGACTATACAGGGAACAGTAACTACAGGGGACTATATAGGGAACAGTAACTACAGGGGACTATATAGGGAACCGTAACTATGGGGGACTATATAGGGAACAGTAACTACAGCAGACCATATAGGGAACAGTAACTACAGGGGGCTATATAGGGAACAGTAACTACAGTGGACTATATAGGGGACAGTAACTACAGGGGACTATATAGGGAACAGTAACTACAGGGACTATACAGGGAACAGTAACTACTGGGAACTATATAGGGAACAGTAACTACAGGGGACTATATAGGGAACAGTAACTACAGGGGACTATACAGGAAACTAACTACAGGGGACTATATAGGGAACACTAACTACAGGGGACTATATAGGGGCCCTTACCTTCAGGGAATGCCTCAGGGGGCCCTTATCTACAGGGAACGCCACAAGGGGCCCTATCTACAGCTGGAACTATACAGGGAATGCTACAGGGGGCACTATACAGGAAATGCTACAGTGGATTTCACAAGGGGCTTTATCTACAGGTAACGCTACAGGGGGCTCTGTCTGCAGGGAATGGCACAGCGGACGCTATCTACAGGGAACGCTACTACCTACAGAAGGCTCAACTGGAAGCACTATCTACAGAGGGCTCTATGGAGAGAACTATCTATAGAGGGCTCTACTGGGAGCACTATCTACAGGGGGCATTGTGTGTGGTGCATTACTTTACAGTGTTTGACACCATTTTATTCACGGGCACAGTGTATAGTACTATTATATTCAGGGACACAGTGTATGATTCTATTATATTTTGGGGCATAGGGTGTGGTACCATAACCATTTGCTCTTTATTTATAGGTGCAGAAATGTTTAAAAAGAGAGCTTCCGAAGACATCTGAGCAGCAAATTGACAAATTTCCGCAGAAATGAGTCATGGCCAGGAGGCATCATGGAGTTCTGGACCAGATGGAAAAGTAAAGAGAACGACTAGAATCTGAGAAGTCATCACCGGTGAGTCACTAAATGTAAATGTTTATTCTCCCTGTGACTGCTCAGTACTATAGTCACTGTATGATCTACAGTGAGATGATGTGTGTATCGTTCTTTTTTGTGAAACAGCAACTCCCAGCATATCCTTACCATCACTCTGGCTTAACTGGGAGCTGTAGTTTTATGCCGTACAAACTTATATGGCAGGGGTTAAACTAAATTTGCTAATTATCTCTGTACTGAGCTGTATTTGTACTGGCGCTGTATATATGTACTGAGCTTTGTTCTGGTGCTGTATATACACTACCGTTCAAAAGTTTAGGGTCACTTAGAAATTTCCTTATTTTTGAAAGAAAAGCACAGTTTTTTTCAATGAAGATAACATTAAAGTAACCAGAAATACACTCTATACATTGTTAATGTGGTAAATGACTATTCTAGCTGCAAACGTCTGGTTTTTAATGTAATATCTACATAGGTGTATAGAGGCCCATTTCCAGCAACCATCACTCCAGTGTTCTAATGGTACATTGTGTTTGCTAACTGTGTTAGAAGGCTAATGGATGATTACAAAATACTTGAAAACCCTTGTGCAATTATGTTAGGACCGCTGTAAACAGTTTTGCTGTTTAGAGGAGCTATAAAACTGACCTTCCTTTGAGCTAGTTGAGAAGCTGGAGCATTACATTTGTGGGTTCGATTAAACTCTCCAAATGGCTAGAAAAAAGAGCTTTCATGTGAAACTCGACAGTCTATTCTTGTTCTTAGAAATGAAGGCTATTCCATGCGAGAAATTGCCAAGAATCTGAAGATTTCCTACAACGGTGTGTACTACTCTCTTCAGAGGACAGCACAAACAGGCTCTAACCAGAGTAGAAAGAGAAGTGGGAGGCCCCGCTGCACAACTGAGCAACAAGACAAGTACATTAGAGTCTCTAGTTTGAGAAATAGACGCCTCAGAGGTCCTCAACTGGCAGCTTCATTAAATAGTACCCGCAAAACGCCAGTGTCAACATCTACAGTGAAGAGGCGACTCCGGGATGCTGGCCTTCAGGGCAGAGTGGCAAAGAAAAAGCCATATCTGAAACTGGCTAATAAAAGGAAAAGATTAATATGGGCAAAAGCACACAGACATTGGACAGAGGAAGATTGGAAAAAAGTGTTATGGACAGACGAATCGAAGTTTGAGGTGTTTGGATCACACAGAAGAACATTTGTGAGACGCAGAACAACTGAAAAGATGCTGGAAGAGTGCCTGATGCCATCTGTCAAGCATGGTGGAGGTAATGTGATGGTCTGGGGTTGCTTTGGTGCTGGTAAAGTGGGAGATTTGTACAAGGTAAAAGGGATTATGAATAAGGAAGGCTATCACTCCATTTTGCAACGCCATGCCATACCCTGTGGACAGCGCTTGATTGGAGCCAATTTAATTCTAAAACAGGACAATGACCCAAAGCACACCTCCAAATTATGCAAGAACTATTTAGGGAAGAAGCAGGCAGCTGGTATTCTATTTGTAATGGAGTGGCCAGCGCAGTCACCAGATCTCAACCCCATAGAGCTGTTGTGGGAGCAGCTTGACCGTATGGTACGCAAAAAGTGCCCATCAAGCCAATCCAACTTGTGGGAGGGGCTTCTGGAAGCATGGGGTGAAATTTCTCCCGATTACCTCAGCAAATTAACAGCTAGAATGCCAAAGGTCTGCAATGCTGTAATTGCTGCAAATGGAGCATTCTTTGACGAAAGCAAAGTTTGAAGGAGAAAATTATTATTTGAAATTAAAAATCATTATTTCTAACCTTGTCAATGTCTTGACTATATTTTCTAGTCATTTTGAAACTCATTTGATAAATAACTGTTCTATTTTATTGTTAGAATAGTTTTCAATGGCGCGATACCCAGCTAAACACTGTGACCCCCCCCCCCCCCGCGGCGCATATGTCTTTGTCCACAAAACATGGAACCTGCTGTTAAGAATTAGAATCCCACCCCTGGATGTGAGTGATTAGTGGTGTAGCTATAATGCCCCCCTCCCATACACAGTATAATACCTCCCTCCCATACACAGTATAATGCTCTCCTCCCTCCCATACAAAGTATAATGCCCCCTCTCTGCCATACACAGTATAATGTCCCCCTCCCTTCCATACACAGTATATTGTCCCCCATCTTCGTCCCATACACAGTATAATGCCCCCATATGAACGGACCTAATAGAAAAATAATAAGATACATACTTACCTATCCCCAGGGTGGAGGATCCTTCTCCTACGCCAGTCTGTACGTTGTGAGTAACTCAGTACAGACAGGCGCGATGACGTCCCTACATCGCGCCTGCTTTCGCCGAGCCGCTCACAGCCCACTGAGCACAGTGCAGAGAAGGCAAAGGATCCTCCATCCGTCGTGAGAACAGGGATAGGTAAGTATGTATGTTATTATTTTTCTATTTGATTCGCACATATAGGGGCATTATTGTAAAGGATCTGCCAGACACAGCTTCCGTTTCGACGCCCATGATTAATCAGTCTGCATCTGCTCCTAGGTCTGATAGAGTGACTCCATCTGCTACCACTCAGGCTGGTAGGCTGAGGAGTGGGATAACCTATCACAGCCTGGCCAGACGGAGCTAGCTCCTGCCCTCTGTCTGGTTTCCTGGCTCTGCTGTTCCTGCTTGTTCTATTGACCTCAGCTTCATTTTGACCCTGGCTTTACTGACTACTCTCCTGATCTGCGTTTGGTTCTTCGTACACTCCTGGTTTGACTCAGCTCGTTCACTACTCTTGTTGCTCATGGTGTTGCCGTGGGCAACTGCCCCATTTCCCGTAGCTTCTGTGTACCCTTGTCTGTTTGTCTCTCGTGCACGTATTGAGCATAGGGACTGTCGCCCAGTTGTACGCCGTCGCCTAGGACGGGTCGTGCAAGTAGGTTGGGACTGAATGGCGGGTAGATTAGTGCTCACCTGTCTGTCTCCTTACCCCGTCATTACATAATCACAAGCCCATATACCTTTTCTACCCTGGTTCCTACACAACTATGGCCCCCCTTGAGACCCTGGCTCAGCAAATGCAGGGTCTCTCCCTACAGGTCCAAACTCAAGCTCAGAGGTGCAACCAGCGTGATGCTAACCAGGTAGTGCCCTCCACCTCACCTCTTGAACCCCACCTCAAGTTGCCTGACCGGTTCTCAGGGGACCGGAAGACTTTTTTATCCTTTCGGGAGAGTTCTAGGCTCTATTTCCGATCAGGTTCTGAGAGCCAGCGAGTGGGTATAATTATGTCCCGGCTCCAGGGTGGCTACCAAGAATGGGCCTTCTCCTTAGCTCCTGACGCCCCTGAACTTTCCTCCGTTGATCTTTTTTTTTCTGCTCCCGGGCTTATCTATGATGAGACTGACAAGACTGCCTTTGCCGAGAGTCAGCTGGTGACCTTACGTCAGGGTAAGAGACCCGTTGAGGAGTACTGTTCTGACTTTAGGAAGTGGTGCGTAGCTTCTCAGGGGAATGACCCTGCCTTGAGGTGCCAGTTTAGATTGGGTCTGTCAAACGCCCTGAGAGATCTATTAGTTAGCTATCCCTCTTCTGACTCTCTAGATCAGGTTATGGCTTTAGCGGTATGTCTTGACCTACGTCTCAGTCAACGACGACTTGAACGTTTTTGTGACTTCCCCTCTGGTTCACCCATGATGCCTCCCGAGGTCCCATTGCTTCGTTCTTCCACGGGAATCTCGGATGAACCAAAGCAACTCGGAGCCTCCGTGTCTCCCCAACAATGTAGAGAGCTCTGCAGGAAGAATGGTCTCTGCTTCTACTGGGGATAACAGGCATCAAGTGAACAACTGTCCAAGGCGTAAGAATAAGCAGCCGGAGAGACTTCAGCGCCTAAGTAACCATCGGGGAGGTCGCTTGGGCGCACAGGTATTTCCCGTAAATATGAATCCTAATAAGATCTTGCTTCCCTTTCAGGTCTCTTTTGAGGGCACCGGCAGTGCCTTTGTGGATTCAGGGTCTTCTGCTAATATTATGTCTGTGGAATTTGCTATGTCTCTAGCTCTGCCATTGTTTGATTTGCCTAGACCTGTCCCGGTAGTGGGTATCGACTCCACTCCACTTGCTAATGGTTGTTTTATGCAGCATACCCCTGTTTTTTAACGCATTGTTGGCTCCATTCATTTGGAGCAGTGCTCTGTACTGGTGATGCAGGGATTATCGTCTAATTTGGTTTTAGGCCTTCCCTGGTTGCAGATGCATAATCCCAAGTTTAACTGGAATACTGGGGATCTTACCAAATGGGGTAATGAATGCATGACGTCCTGCTTTTCTGTTAATTTTATTTCTCTCCCTGAGGAGGTAAACACTCTAGCTGAGTTTATTCAGGACTTTGCTGATGTTTTTTTCTAAAAAGGCCTCCGAAGTGTTACCTCCTCATAGAGAATATGATTGCGCAATCGATTTGGTACCAGGAGCTAAGCTCCCTAAGGGTAGGATTTTTAATCTCTTTTGTCCCGAACGTGAGGCCATGAGAGAATATATCCAGGAAAGCCTGGCCAAGGGTTACATTCTCCCCTCTACCTCTCAGGTAGGTGCTGGCTTCTACTTCGTAGGGAAGAAGGATGGTGGTCTTAGGACGTGCATCGATTACCGAAACTTGAATAAGGTCACTGTAAGGAACCAGTATCCCCTTCCTTTGATTCCTGATATCTTCAATCAGGTTCAGGGGGCCCAATGATTCTATAAGTTTGATCTTCGGGGGGCTTATAACCTTACCCGAATCAGAGAAGGGGATGAGTGGAAGACTGTGTTTAAAATGCCCGAAGGTCATTTCGAATACCTTGTCATGCCCTTTGGGTTGTGTAATGCTCCCGCGGTCTTCCAGAGTTTCATAAATGAAATTTTAAGAGACTACCTGGGGGTATTTCTTGTAGTGTACCTTGATGACATACTTGTGTTTTCCAAGGACTGGTCCTCCCACATTGAGTATGTCAGGAAGGTGCTCCAGACCCTTCGGGAAAACAAACTCTTTGCTAAAACCGAAAAATGTGTGTTTGGGATGCAGGAGATACCATTTTTGGGTAAAATCCTCACTCCTAATGAATTCCGCATGGACCCTGCCAAGGTTCAGGCTGTGGCGGAATGGGTCCAGCCTGCCTCCCTGAAGGTGTTACAGTGCTTCCTGGGGTTTGCTAATTATTACAGGAGATTTATTGCTAACTTCTCGGTCATGGCTAAGCCTCTTACGGATCTTACTCGCAAAGGTGCTGATCTCCTCCACTGGCCTCCGGAGGCGGTCCAGGCTTTTGAGATCCTTAAGAAGTGCTTTATCTTTGCCCCAATGCTGATTCAGCCTAACCAAATGGAGCCATTCATCATGGAGGTTGACGCCTCTGAGGTGGGAGTGGGGGCTGTCTTGTCCCAGGGCACCAGGTCCCTCACCCATCTCCGTCCCTGTGCCTACTTCTCCATGAAGTTCTCACCCACTGAAAGTAACTATGACGTGGGCAACCGCGAACTCTTAGCCATTAAATGGGCATTTGAAGAGTGGCGCCACTTCTTGGAGGGGGCTAGGCACCAGGTAACTGTCCTTACCGACCACAGGAATCTGGTTTTCCTAGACTCTACCTGGAGGCTAAACCCGAGACAAGCTCGATGGGCGTTGTTTTTTACTAGATTTAACTTTGTGGTCACCTATAGGGCTGGGTCTAAAAATATTAAAGCTGATGCACTGTCGCGTAGCTTCATGGCCAGCCCTCCTTCGGAGGAAGATCCTGCTTGTGTTTTGCCCCCAGGTATAATCATTTCCTCTGTTGATTCTGACTCTGACTGATCAAGGTTCAGCTCCCGGGAACCTTCCTGAGAACAAGCTGTTGGTTCCCCTGCAATTCCGACTAAGGGTACTCAGGGAAAATCATGACTCTGCACTATCTGGCCACCCAGGCATCCTGGGTACCAAGCACCTCATTGCTGGAAACTATTGGTGGCCTGGGTTGCCTAAAGACGTTAAGGCCTACGTCGCCGCTTGTAAAATTTGTGATAGGTCCAAGACTCCCAGGTCCCGACCAGCAGGCTTACTACGTGCTTTGCCCATCCCCCAGAGACCTTGGACCCATATTTCCATGGATTGTATCAACGATCTGCCTCCATCTCAAGGCAAGTCGGTGGTGTGGGTTGTAGTAGACCGCTTTAGTAAGATGTGCCACTTTGTGCCCCTCAAGAAACTACCCAATGCAAAGACGTTAGCTACCTTGTTTGTCAAACACATCCTGCGTCTCCATGGGGTTCCTTTCAATATTGTTTCTGACAGAGGGGTACAATTTTTTTCATTGTTTTGGAGAGCTTTCTGTAAAAAGTTGGAGATTGATCTGTCCTTCTCCTCGGCCTTCCATCCTGAAACTAATGGCCAAACTGAGAGGACTAATCAGTCTCTAGAAAAATATTTAAGGTGTTTTATCTCTGACTGTCAATATGATTGGGTCTCCTTCATTCCCCTCGCCGAATTTTCCCTTAATACCCGGGTCAGTAACTCGTCGGGGGTCTCCCTCTTTTTCTGTAATTTTGGGGTTAATCCACGGTTCTCCTCCGTTTCACCTGGTGGTTTCAACAATCCCGAGGTAGATGTAGTACATCGGGAACTGTGCACAGTCTGGGCCCAGGTTCAGAAGAACCTAGAGGCATCCCAGAGCATACAAAAGACTCAGGCAGATAGAAGACGTTCTGCTAACCCCTTGTTTGTGGTCGGGGATCTGGTGTGGCTATCTTTAAAAAATTTGCGTCTTAAAGTTCCATCCAAAAAATTTTCTCCCCGGTATATAGGGCTTTACAAGGTCATTGAGGTCCTTAACCCTGTCTCCTTCCGGCAGGAGTTACCCCCATCTTTTTAAATACACAACGTGTTTCATGCCTCCCTCCTGAAACGCTGCTCCCCGTCCTTGGCTACCTTGAGGAAACCTCCGGTCCCTGTTCTCACCCCTGAAGGGGTAGAATTCGAGGTGGCCAAGATTGTGGATAGCAGGATGGTCTAAGGCTCCTTCCAGTACCTGGTCCATTGGAGAGGATACGGGCCTGAGGAGAGGATTTGGGTACCCGCCCGGGATGTTCACGCTGGGTTATTGCTCAGGAGGTTCCATCTTCGGTTCCCCAATAAGCCAGGTCCACCTAGGAAGAGTCCAGTGGCCCCTCATAGAAATGGGGGGGGTACTGTAAAGGATCTGCCAGACACAGCTTCTGTGTCGACGCCCGTGATTAATCAGTCTGCATCTGCTCCTAGGTCTGATATTGACTCCATCTGCTACCACTCAGGCTTGTAGGCTGAGGAGTGGGATAACCTATCACAGCCTGGCCAGACGGAGCTAGCTCCCGCCCTTTGTCTGATTTCCTGGCTCTGCTGTTCCTGGCTCTGCTGTTCCTGCTTGTACTATTGACCTCAGCTTCATTTTGACCCTGGCTTTACTGACTATTCTCCTGATCTGCGTTTGGTACCTCGTACACTCCTGGTTTGACTTGGCTCGTTCACTACTCTTGCTGCTCACGGTGTTGCCGTGGGCAACTGCCCCATTTCCCGTAGCTTCTGTGTACCCTTGTCTGTTTGTCTCTCATGCACGTATTGCGCGTAGGGACCCTCGCCCAGTTGTACGCCGTCGCCTAGGATGGGTCGTGCAAGTAGGCAGGGACTGAGTGGTGGGTAGATTAGGGCTCACCTGTCTGTCTCCTTACCCCGTCATTGCAATTATACTGTGAATGGGAGGGAGGGCGGGCATTATACTGTATATGGGAGGGAAGGAGAGGCATTATACTTTGTATGGGAGCGAGGGGGCATTATACTTTGTATGGGAGGGAGGGGGGCATTATACTGTGTATGGGAGGGAGGGAGGGCATTATACTGTGTATGGGAGGGAGGGAGGGCATTATACTGTGTATGGAGGGAGGGGGGAATTATACTGTGTATGGGAGGGAGGGGGCATTATACTGTGTATGGGAGGTAGGGGGCATTATACTGTGGGGGTAGCTATAGGGAGCATTATGCTGTGTGGGGGCAGCTATGGGGAGCATTATGCTGTGTGGTGTCAGCTATGGGGGGCATTATACAGTGTGGGGGAAGCTATGGGGGGCATTATACTGTGTGTGGGAAGCTATGGGGGGCATTATACTGTGGGGGCAGCTATTGGGGGCATTATACTTTGTGGGGGAAGCTATGGGGGCATTATACTGTGTGGGGCAGCTATGAGGGGCATTATACTGTGGGGGCAGCTATGAGGGGCATTATACTGTGGGGGCAGCTATGAGGGGAATTATACTGTGGGTGGAGCTGATATGGGGGGCATTATACTGTGTGGGGGCAGCTATGGGGGCATTATACTGAGTGGGGTCATCTATGGGGAGCCTTATACTGTCTGGGGGCAGCTATGGGGAGCATTATACTGTGTGGGGGCAGCTATGGGGGGCATTATACTGTGTGGGGGCAGCTTTGGGGAGCATTTATATTTATTAACAGACTACTGCATTCCTTTTGCTAGCAAACCCGTGTTACATTATATATTCTATAATCCCTTAATAAACATTGCTAGCCTGCAAAACGCAGAATAGGAAGCTAATTACCGTATATATCGGCGTACAAGACGACTTTTTACACCCTTAAAAAAATGTCAAAAGTGTGGGGTCGTCTTATATGCCGGATATTGTCTACATTAGGGATGCACGTTGCAGCCGCACAGCTCAGTATAGTAACACATGAATGTATGGGAGCGCGGCTGCGGCTGTGTAATTCAGCCACAGCCCCGCTCCTAAATCATGATAAGTTCGCGGGGTCAGGATGATGCAATGCGGCCAGCGCTGCACTAATGAGCGGCGGCACTGGAGACAGAACATGGCGGGCGCGCTACAAAACACCCCCATGTTCTGTCTTCAGTGCCTGAACTGCCGCTCATTAGTGCAGCGCCGGCCGCATCACCTCATGCTGACCGCGCGCGCACTTCCTGTCAGGAGCGGGGCAATGGCTGTATTACACAGCCGCAGCTCCGCTCTATAACGGCGGAGATCAGAGAAACCTCTCATCTCCGCCGCTATTCCCCTGAATGCTGCGATCACAGCTGACTGCAGCATTCAGGGGAAAGTGAGAAGGGGGGATGCCCCTGGATCGCGTCACAGGGAATTCCTGTGACGGGATCGAGGGCCATACCATATATGGGCAGACAGCCCAGGGTCTATTGACGGACCCCAGGGCTGTCTTACCATATTTCATGTTGTTAGGACATACCCAAGTATGTCCTAACAACTGCCTGTGTATTATCCGTCCACAGGTTAATGTACTGGCACATATCTGATATATGTCAGTACATTAAAGTTTAAAAATAAAGTAAAAACAAAGTATTGTTAAATTTTAAAAAAAATACACCATCACCTTTTTTACAATAAACATTAAAATAAGTCTCAATACATAAAATACACACATTCAGTAATGGCGCGGACAACAATGTTTTTGCATCATTTATGATGTGTACGCTGTAAAAAAAAGAAATAAACATGGCTTTCATTCACTTATTAATGTGAGGCGCGAGGTGCGATGAATTTACCCTCCATGTTCCTCACATTAATAGTAATTAACCCCATCATGTACCTCGCACATTAACCCAATATGACTGAGAAACATGATGGGATTAATTACTATTAATGTGAGGCTCGTTCAAAATTCATCACACGTCGCGCCTCACATCAGAAAACGGAAGAATTTTTTTTTTATTACTGTTGGCAAAAGTATCGAAATTGGTATCGAAATCGCAATACTAAACGAAGTATCGGTATCGAAGTCCAAATTCTGGTATCGTGACATCCCTAGTCTACATATTGTCTACACACAGGTTGTGTGTTACCTTGTGAGCCTGCAGTCCGGTACACAGGCTCCCGGGATGCACGGAATCCGCCACGGATCTGAGGGAAGCCGGTATTAGCCGCCAGGGAACATCTCTGTAAGATCCTCTGGCCCGCCCTTTCCTCTCATTCCCTGCCTCTCAGATCTCGCGCGATGAAGCAGCCTATCTGCGCATGCGCGAGTTCAAAGAGACAGAGAGTCCTGGGTCCTGCCGCCGATGGCCATAGTGAAGCGCTCCTGCACGAAATGGTGAGTATATCTTAAATTCTATATTTTAAGGGTAAAAGTTGGGGGTCGTCTTATACGCCCAGTCGTCTTATACGCCGACATAATCTAATTTTATGTATATTAGTCCTGCATATATGTGTTGTACTAAAAGTAACAGTACATTGCAGTAAATGACTGTAATAATTATACTAGCTAATCTGGGTACAGCAAATCCTTTCCACATATATAGTGGCTGTACATAAGAAGAAATCAGTGTGAGTCTTTATACCACCATAGACTGGAATTACAGTTATAAGGAACACAGATTGAAGAGGTTTTAGGCTGTGAATGTTTAGTACTCTGCTGGAGGGAATGAAATTTCAATGGTAAATGATGTACTCATGTAGCTGCCGGGAGAAAACTAAAAAAAAATCTTCTTTTCTACACATATTTTGAAAAATAGTAGTTTTATTTACATTAAAAAAAATCATAGTCTTTGCTTTTGCCCTTGGAGCCCCACCACAGAATTTAAAAAAAAAAAAAAATTTTATTTTATGGAGTACAAGCTAAGCACTGAAAAAAAAAATTCTAATTTTTATATAATTCAGCTTTCAACAATATATCAACAATTTGGAGTAACTTTTCCAATACTTTGCTGAATTGTTTTTGTACTAATTTTTAGTTAAAAAGATTGTATGAGATTAAAAAAATCATGGCTGATTTCTTTCAGAAACAGTGCCATGTCTGTCCATGGGCTGTGTGTGAATTGATGTAATTTATGTATTTTTACAATACCTTTAATTCAAATATTTTTCAGTTCATATACATAGTTTCTTTGTAATTTGCTGGCTGTCCTTGGTAATGTATTGCAGTGAAAGTATAACTCCAGGCCAAATATTAATGCTGCCATTTCAGATATTACCTGCTGTCCTTTACGCCTCAGCTGATGCATGTTCTGGCCATGACAATATGACAACCGAGTAGCACTGGCATAAGACACTTAGCTGGCAGCATAAGAAATACTCCAACTGCCAACTGAAGTGGATTTTAGTTTTAGTATTTCCTATGCTGCCTGTAACTTATTCCATTGCTGCTCAGTTGTCATTGCCAGCATAGGCCTTAGCTGCGGCCTTGTACATGACCGTGGGTGATCTTCGGAATGACGGTTTTTAGGTAATTAAAACATTTTAGGAAATGTTTTGAAACACGGGTGTGGCCACAGTGTGAATATGCAGTTTAACACTTCAAGTTCCACTCAACTGTTAGACATGTGACCTTACAGCCTCTGACTGTACTTACTTCTGACTGAGACAGTGAACCATTATTTAGTAACATGAAACCAGCAGAATTTCTAAACATATTTCCTTACAAATAACATTTATAAATCAGTTTTGCGAATCAATTTTAAATCAGTAGGGTCCAATGTCTGTGACCCCTATTGATCGGACACTCGATTTTTAAAGTGGTAGCCAAAACTGCACACGGCCCGTTTTATGCAAACCAAAAGGAAACCCGCATACAGTTGACCACACTGTTTAGTATTAGACATGAATGGAAGAGAAAGCATTTTGTAACTCAAGTTGGTAAAATATTCACTAAATAGCTCAAAACCGTATAAAGACAAAATCTGTGGAAACTTGAATCTTGTAAATAGTTGTTTAAATTCTTGAAAGTATTCTTTTAACATAAATTGCACCCTTTCATATTGTTAAAACATCTAAAGATTGGCTAAGTCATTGTTTCACTGCAAGGGAAATACAACATTAAGGAATAATGCTGCTCTCAATCGTGAACACTTTTGTTACATTAATAAACATGGTCATTTATTAGATGAATGTTTGGTTAGCCAATTCTCCAAAGAATGATAAATACCAGTCATAAAACTTTTTGTATGGTTGTTTCATAATGATAGTGCCAGTGTAATTCCATTTTTTATAGCATACAGTATGCTTAGTTCTTACCATATATGACATACTACATTCCTGGGGGAGATCATTAGAGAAGCCGTCAGAACGCAAAAAACTAAGGCTGTAGTTGCAGTACAGTATATCAGTATATTTTAACAATTTATCATGTTCATATTGAATTTTGAAATACCAAACTAACCTACATTTACAGTTGCATCAGTTTTAAAATGGCAGAAAAAGAGATTAAATTCTTTACTATTAGTAGTCATTTTGTACTTTCAAATTCTAAAACATCATTTATTTTTAATTTTCGGCCAAAGATTTATTAGAGCAGGATATTAAAATTGCAGGACTGCACTCTAATAAATGTCGACTCCAGTAAAAAAAAATATTCATCTTACTAGCAAAATGAAACTTATTGGCATTTATGCCATGCTTCATACATATGAATGTTTTAATTACAGTAATTATAAAAGATACTAAAAATTTAAGTACTCCATTTGTTCATTAATATGAAAATGTCTAAATATAATCGGTGTGCAGCTGCGAAGGGCAGTGACTGTAACTCCTACATTCACTGTGGATATAATGTTTTGTATGTGTAGTCACAGCAGTAAATTGTCTTTAGATGGATATATTTTCCTTTCTATCCTCGTGAAACTGATGAGGCCTGTGAGTAAAAATCTACTCAAATTAGAAACAAGTTTGAAAACTTAAAAAAAATAAAACGTAACAATAAAACAAATTATCTAATTACTCAGTCAAAATGAAAAGACACACAAGTTGTTACGGTTCTCATTGGGAAGTGGATCCTTTAACAGCAATTTGTTTGGGGCTAGCTAAACTGAGGTGCAAAGTCTAAGTAATCGCCTAATTCTTCACCCTAATCCCACAAGGGGTTAAAGTCTTTCCCGGTCGGATTTCCAAGTGTTGCAGTCCCCAGAGTATTCACGAATTGGTGGCGGTTGCTTCGTAGGATTCTTGGGACTGATCTCAATTTGGAGTAAAGCCAGGGGTCGTCCCCGGGAGAACAATCAAACATAAGACATAACAAGAAGACTAGCCAGGGTCAATAGATCCAGGAGGTCAAACTACAAGCATCAGGTGACAAATCTGAAAAAGCAAGACCAGGGGTTGTGTGGCATATTTTAGGCTGAGGGGTAAGCACATAGCACTGGCCTATGAGTAGCATCCCATCCGGAAGAAGTAGCTGAGATTTAAATCCAGCTGCTATTAAAGGGACAACAGATAATGGAGTTGTTTTCATGCTGGGATTGCACACACATGTGCAATCCCAGATACATGGTTGAGTTGTTAGCAGCATTTGCTCGAGTAATAAGAGAGACCAGGAATCTAAAAACTATTGCTGTTATAACAAATTCCCATTACTCAATATTACATGTAGGCTAAAGACCATGCTCCTACATTCCATATATTAAAGCAGGCTAAAGATCCCCCTAACTTTTAATTTATATTACATGTGGGCTAGAGACTTCCCCCACCCCATTACTATATATTACATGCAGTCTATAGACCCCCCTACCCCCTCATTACTTTATTATATTTTAGGCAGGCTAGGGACCTCCTCCCCACTTACTTTTGGTTGCATGCCAAATAGAGACCTCCCTTTCCCTATAACTATATATTACATACAGGAAAGAGACCCCCCTCCCCCTTACTATATATTAAATGTAGGTTAGAGACCCCCTCCCCTTACTATTTATTACATGCAGGCTGGAGACAGCCTTCACCTTTACTATATACTATATGCAGTCTGGAGACCCCCCTGCCACCATTACTTTATTATATATATATATATATATATATATATATATATATATATATATATATATATATATATATATATACATATATATATATATATATATACACTATCGTTCAAAAGTTTAGGGTCACTTAGAAATTTCCTTATTTTTTAAAGAAAAGCACAGTTTTTTTCAATGAAGGTAACATTAACCCCTTAATGACCGGGCCTGAATAGACCTTAATGACCAAGCCAGATTTGTTAAATCTGGTATGTCTGACTTTATCAGAGAATAAGTTTTGAATATCCAAGTAATTCTGACATTGTTTTTTCGTCACATGTTGTACTTTATTTTAGTGGTAAAAGTAGACTGATAAGATTTGCGGAAATTAATGAAAAAATAGAAAAATTGAAGAAATTTTGTAAAAATTATCATTTTTCCCTATATTTAACTGCAATATGTCACATATGTACATACATACTGTACAATTTTTTTTATAAAATATATATTTCCATCTCTTTACTCTATTTTGGCAGCACTTTTGAAAAAAAATAAAAATTTTGAGCAATTTAGAAGACTTACAAGTTTAGTAATGATTTTATAACTTTTGAAGTACATTTTGTTTTCCTGCACCAAGCCAGGTTTTCACAGGCTCATAGGTGTCAGAATGGTGGAAACGCCCACAAGTGACACCATTTTCAAAACTACACCCCTTAAGATATTTATTAAGGGGTGTTGTAAGTATTTTGACCCCACAGTTTTTTTGTAAGAATTCATGCAAAGCAGGCGTAAAAAAATATAATTTAACTTTTTTCATAAAAGTATCACTTTGAAGACCGATTTCTTTGTAAAGCGACCATGAGAATGAAGAAATGCACCCCAAAATCTATCACCCTGTTTCTCCTGTTTTCAAAAATGCCCACATTGTGACCCTAATGCGTTGCCTGGACACACGGCAGGGCCCGAAAGGAAGGGAGCAACCGGAGGCATTCAGGTCTCATATTTTGCTTGAAAATGTTTTAGGCCCCACTGTACATTTGGAGAGGTTTTGAACTACCAGAACGATAGAAACTCCCCATAAACGACCCCATTTAGAAAACTAGACCCCTTAAGGTATTTATCTAGGGCTGTAGTGAGTATTTTGACCACACAATTTTTTGCTAAATTGAATGCATAGCAGGTGAAATAAAAATAAAAAACACTTTTTATATAAAAGTATCACTTTGAAGACCGATTTCTTTGTAAAGCGACCATGAAAATGAAGAAACACCCCTCAAAATCTATCACCCTGTTTCTCCTGTTTTCAAAAATGCCCCCATTGTGACCCTAATGCATTGCCTGGACACACGGCAGGGCCCGAAAGGGAGGTAGCACCCGAAGACTTTCAGGACACACATTTTGCTTGAAAATGTTTCAGGTCCCATTACACATTTATAGAGGCACTGAGCTGCCAAAAAGATAGAAACTCCCCATAAAGGACCCCATTTTGAAAACAAGACCGCTTAAGGTATTCATCTAGGTGTGTACTAAGTATTTTGACCCCACAGTTTTCGCAGGAATTAATGCAAAGCAGGTGGAAAGAAAATTTTATTTCACTTTTTTTCACAAATGTGTCATTTTAAGGTCAGATTTCTTGTACAGAGGACATGAGAATAAGGAAATGCACCAGAAAATGTATCACCCTGTTTCTCCTGTGTTCAAAAATATCCCCATTGTGGCCCTAATGTGTTTCCTGGACACACGGCAGGACCCAAAAGGAAGGGAGCACCCGGAGGCTTTAAGGACACACATTTTGCTTTGAAAATGGGAGGATTCTACTTTTCTAGATTGAGAAATAGATGTCCCTAACAGTTTCTACACCCTATGACTATGTCGTGCTAAGAAAGCAGCTGTCCTGAAATCATGTCAGTCCATAGACATTATGTATATCAACCCGCTCTGATATATAGTAAGTTAGAGCGGGAAAATGTATTAAACTGTTGGCGGAAAAAGGCAATATATCCCAAAAAAAGGAGGAAGAATGTATCCAGCTATGTGGAAAACTAGAGCATGTTCACAGGATGAAAGAAAATTTGTAGGGCTGTAATGACTTTATTATTCAAAGTGACTGGACATACAACGTCTCTTTAGCTCCATCAATCCCTATATAAGGGACGAATGTGCCAAGTGACGCGGTACACCATAACAAGCCCCTGCCCGGCAAGGTAGGAACCGCCATGTGCACAAAACAACCAATCACCTGTAGAATATATAAAGGGGCAGTGTCCCACACCGTATGTATAGATACAGTAAAGGACCACTACTCCCCAAATTAATGTCGCTATTTCTAGAAGTATTGTCGGGTGTAAGAGGTCCACCAAAAACCCGAACAAAACTGTAATAAAGCCCATAATGTATTGATAAGGACAAAACAGGGACTTATGCATAGACCGGGGTTGGAAGGACAAGCGGAACAATAATATCGTGACTCACTTCGCTGTCCTCGTTTGCTGCAGACCCGACACCGTTTTTGGGGTATTTTTGGTTAGATGTTGAAGGGATGGGGTGTAAAAAATGTTTTTCAACAAGTCGGTGTACATCCTCTGACTCATGGACTACTCTCTGGTCTGCAGATTGAAATAGGAGATCTTCAATCACTTTCTCCTGAAATTCAAAGAATGTCGCCCTGCCCGCTGATTTTTTGTACAGGACAAATGCGTTCTGCATCGCAACCTGAATTTGTTATAGCCGATGACACACACAGGCTTTTGTCTATCTGCAGAGGCCCCACGTTGTCTAATAGTTGCTGTTGCACTTGAATGGACAGTGCTGATCATGTAGACGTCCTTGCGGTCACAAAATTTTAAAGACAGCATCTTCTCAATTTGAAAAGTGCATGACTCCCACTTTCGTAGTTTTTTATCAACAAGTTGACGTGGGAAACCTTTGCGATTCCTACGTATTGTGCCACAGGCTCTGGTGTTGGCACAATGAAGGGCGCTAAACAATGGCACACTGGTATAAAAACTGTCCGTGTATACATAATACCCCTTGTGTAGGAAAGGGCCAATTAAATCCCACACAATCTTACCAGTGGTACCAATATTTGGAGGGCACCCTTGTGGATTAAATTCACTCTCTTTACCCTCGTAGATCTTAAATGCACATGTGTAGCCAGTAGTGCTTTCACATAACTTGTAGATCTTTACCCCGTATTTTGCACTTTTTGAGGGTATGAATTGACGGAATGAGAGACGCCCTTTGAAATTTGTGGGATTCCACAACCTGGCATTAGGTGACGAAGGCTTATTGGCAATGTACTGCCTGGCATACAAATTTGTTTCCTGCACAAAATGTTCCAAAATTTGGTCCGTAATAAAAATATTAAAATAATTTAGTGGTGAAAAATTACTGACATTGGGACTTATGCCAGGAGTAGCAATAAAGTCATTTATGGTGGGAGAAAATAAACTCGTGGGTTCCCACACTAAATCGGTTTGGTGGGGTTGTGCAATTTCAGGGTCTGCACTTTGAACGGACGTTGTGGCAACTGCGCCGTCTCCCATATCACTGGTGCTGGGTCTCATATCCATAGAATCCCTTGAAGCGACACTTTCGCTGTCGCTTTCATGTAAGGCTGGGTTCACACGACCTATTTTCAGACGTAAACGAGGAGTATTATGCCTCGTCTTACATCTGAAATAGGGCTACAATACGTCGGCAAACATCTGCCCATTCATTTGAATGGGTTTGCCGACGTACTGTGCAGACAACCTGTCATTTACGCGTCGTCGTTTGACAGCTGTCAAACGACGACGCGTAAAAATACAGCCTCGTCAAAAGAAATGCAGGACACTTCTTTGTACGTTTTTGGAGCCGTTTTCTCATAGACTCCATAGAAAACAGCTCCAAAAATGGACGTAAAAAACGCAGCGAAAACGCAGCGAAAACCGTGAGTTGCTCAAAAAACGTCTTACAATCAGGGTCTGTTTTCCCTTGAAAACAGCTCCATATTTTCAGACGTTTTTGGTTACTACGTGTGCACATACCCTAAAAGCTCAACTTCAGATGCAGAATCCGTATCTGAGCATAGCATCTGATAGGCTTCCTCAACGCTGTATCTTCTGGCAGCCATAATGATAATACAGTCTAAACCGCAAATAATAAATGGAACTAGCGGTTTCAATTTTTTTTTATCAACTAAGGCCTCATGCACACGACTGTAAAAACACCCGTTATTGCGGGTCGTAATTACGACCCGCAATAACGGGTTCATAGACTTCTGTTACCCACGGGTACCTTCCCGTTTTCTCACGGGAAGGTGCCCGTGCCGTTAAAAAAATAGAACATGTTCTATTTTTCTATTTTACGGGCCGTGCTGCTATACTTTATAATGACAGCACGGCTCGCAAAAGCGGCCGGCTGCCCGCGGCCGGCCGTGCTCGTAATTACGAGTCGTAATTACGAGCACGGTCGTGTGCATGAAGCCTAATCAACTAAGAACACTAAAAGAATTAAACTTTTTTTTTTTTGTTTTATTGTTTTTTTTCAAACCTAAACCTAAACCCTACGCCTAACACAAACCGTAAACCCAAGCCCAGAACAGCACCCTACGCCGTCTAAGGCCCCATGCACACGAACGTGTTTTTGCGGCCGCAATTCCCCCGAAAATCCACGGGAGAATTGCGGCCCCATTCTTTTCTATGGGGCCATGCACACGACCGTAGTTTTTGCGGTCCTTGCACGGCCCGGGAGCCCGGACCGCAGAAAGAACGGGCATGTCTTATTACGGCCCTGTTCTGCGGTCCGGGCTCATTGAAAACAATGGTGGCGGCCATGTGCATGTCCCGCGATTTGCGGGCGGCCTGCGGCTGACAGTCCGCAGCCGGCCGACCCGAAAATCACGACCGTGCACACGGCTACGGTCGTGTGCATGAGGCCTAACAGCGTACACGCCGTCTAACAGCGTACCCTAAAAATAAAGTCGTTTATAGTACGATTCTTAGTATATACAGTAAATATATTTATATTTATATATATATATATGTATATACTATATACTATAAAATACTGAAAAAATGTTATTTTTTTTAATAAACTGTGTAAGGGACAAGTGATTTTGTGTGGGGACACTGACACACTTGTATCTGTTTCTCTCCACAGCTAGAACAGTGAGGAAAAACAGATACATGTGTTTACTTTTATTTTACTGTAGTGATCACTATGATTGGATCTCATAGTGATCACAAAAGATCAGGAACCAATACTATTGGCTCTAAGAACAGAGCTGCTAGCAACAGCTCGTTCTTAGAGCAGGAGCTGTCATTTAGACACTCCCGACGGCTCTGTACGCAGTAACAGCATGTGACCGCTGTGATTGGCTGTCACAGCGGTCACGTGCTCTTACGACGAAATCGGCAGGTCCTGATGGCTGCACTAAGAACCGGACCTGTTACATACAGCCGGTTTTTAGTGCAGACTTGACCAGGCAGCCGTTAAACCCACTCTACTACAGCGACGCCAAGAGGCGTCGCTGTAGACTGAGTACCTGCACCGCCTGACGTCAAAAGACGGTGGGCGGTCGTTAAGGGGTTAAACTAATCAGAAATACACTCTATACATTGCTAATGTGCTAAATGACTATTCGAGCTGCAAACGTCTGGTTTTTAATGTAATATCTACATAGGTGTATAGAGGCCCATTTCCAGCAACCATCACTCCAGTGTTCTAATGGTACATTGTGTTTGCTAACTGTGTTAGAAGGCTAATGGATGATTACAAAATACTTGAAAACCCTTGTGCAATTATGTTAGCACCGCTGTAAACAGTTTTGGTGTTTAGAGGAGCTATAAAACTGACCTTCCTTTGAGCTAGTTGAGAATCTGGAGCATTACATTTGTGGGTTCGATTAAACTCTCAAAATGGCTAGAAAAAGAGAGCTTTCATGTGAAACTCGACAGTCTATTCTTGTTCTTAGAAATTAATGTTATTCCATGCGAGAAATTGCCAAGAAACTGAATATTTCCTACAACGGTGTGTACTACTCCCTACAGAGGACAGCACACACAGGTTCTAACCAGAAAAGAAAGAGAAGTGGAAGGCCCCGCTGCACAACTGAGCAACAAGACAAGTACATTAGAGTCTCTAGTTTGAGAAATAGACGTCTCACAGGTCCTCAACTGGCAACTTCATTAAATAGTACCCGCAAAACGCCAGTGTCAACGTCTACAGTGAAGAGGCGACTCCGGGATGCTGGCCTTCAGGGCAGAGTGGCAAAGAAAAAGCCATATCTGAGACTGGCTAATAAAAGGAAAAGATTAATATGGGCAAGAGCACACAGACATTGGACAGAGGAAGATTGGAAAAAAGTGTTATGGACAGACGAATCGAAGTTTGAGGTGTTTGGATCACACAGAAGAATATTTGTGAGACGCAGAACAACTGAAAAGATGCTGGAAGAGTGCCTGACGCCATCTGTCAAGCATGGTGGAAGTAATGTGATGGTCTGGGGTTGCTTTGGTGCTGGTAAAGTGGGAGATTTGTACAAGGTAAAAGGGATTTTGAATAAGGAAGGCTATCACTCCATTTTGCAACGCCATGCCATAACCGGTGGACGGCGCTTGATTGGAGCCAATTTCATCCTACAACAGGACAATGACCCAAAGCACACCTCCAAATTATCCAAGAACTATTTAGGGAAGAAGCAGGCAGCTGGTATTCTATCTTTAATGGAATGGCCAGCGCAGTCAACAGATCTCAACCCCATAGAGCTGTTGTGTGAGCAGCTTGACCGTATGGTATGCAAGAAGTGCCCATCAAACCAATCCAACTTGTGGGAGGGCCTTCTGGAAGCATGGGGTGAAATTTCTCCTGATTACCTCAGCAAATTAACAGCTAGAATGCCAAAAGTCTGCAATGCTGTAATTGCTGCAAATGGAGCATTCTTTGACGAAAGCAAAGTTTTATATATTATGCAGGCTACAAAAGTCCCTGCTACTATTACTATACATTACATACTCACATGTTAGTGCCCCCCCCATGTTCCTAATCCCCCCACACTTTTATATGGATATATAAAAAAATATCAATTTGCAGGATGCGTTGAATCTGTTGTCTTGAGACAAGGTGTGGTTATTTAAGTGTGTGTGCACTGAACTCAAGTATGCCTTGATAAAGCGTCTGAAGGACGTGAAACAGTTGGCTCTGTTGTCTTTTGAATCCTGTGTTGCCTGCCTCAATCTTGGAATAAAGAAAAACCTTTTGCAAATGGTGAGTGTCGTGCTGTCTTCCTTTCTACATGTTGTCATTTGCTGAAACTAACTTCAGCAAGCACTGAGCACCACCAGATCAAGGCTGTCGAACTACAGGTCCCAGCCAGTTGAAGCACAGAGTCTGTGACATTGCAAGCTAAGGCAGTGCCAACCATTTTTCATTTCTACATGTTGCACGCTATTGCATACATGTCTATTCCTTAAAAACTTCAGATGACTTTGACCTCAGAATAATTGTTGATACCAAATGGGTGGTTTTAACATCTCAAAAATTCTCACTCAGAATTTTCACGCACAGTATGCAGAAGACCATCTCTATATGCACAACATTTTAAATATTTTATTGGATGGGCTTTGTCAATAGAAGGTCAAATTATGCAGCTTTTAGGGGTAATGTGGTTGGTAGGGCACCATTGGCTTGTGTTTTCCTGAGCATCCATATTGTATTCTGTATAGACATACGTTGGTCCATATACATACTACACGTATATGGATTTGCATGAGACAGGCATCAGTCTGTCATTTAAAACAGATGTTTGATGGTGGGCTTAAAGGAACAGTGTCACCAAATTTTTTTTTATATCAGTTTTATGTTAGGGTTTTATTAAAAACGTTTATATTTATTTGTGTGTTTGTGTGTTACTTTTTTCTATTTTTACACTTTTTCTTCCCTATGGGGGCTGCCATTTTTTTTTCCATTTCTGTATGTGTCGATTAACGACACATACAGACATGGAATACGGCAGCTCCAGTCCCATAGGGACTGCGAACGGGGCCCGTTCCATCCACTATGGTGTACGCCGTGTGTGTGGGAACGGCGCATGCGCCGCTCCCACACAGTCCGATTTGAAATGCGCGCCGTCCGGCGCCATTTTCCTGTGGACCGGAAGTCGCGGCCGGGCAGTAACATTACTACTTCCGGTCGCGGCTTCTGGACTTGTGCACATGGAGCAGCGGCAGCAGACGGAGAGGACGGACAGGAGGGAGCGGCGGCGACTGGAGCAGGTAAGTGATTTCTATGTATGTTCGTGTTTCAGTGTGTTTTACTAGTGTATGTAAACCTTCTACACTGTGTGTTAGCTCAAAAAATGGCGACACACAGTGTAGGAGGTTAGACCGGCACTAGCCAGGATAAAGGAGGGGGGGATTCTGAGAGCTCACTAGAGCGAGGGATTTTTTCCCAATTTTGCAGCATAAAGCAATGTGGTTGCTTTACCACATGCAATGCTGCAATTTTGGGAATTGCTCCATCTAGTGACCAGTGCTGGGAAATATTATAAATTGAATCCAATTTATAATATTTCCTGAATCGTGAAAAAAATAAAAAAAATTAGAACAATGTTTAATCAACTACACACTAATTGTTTAACTAAAAAAAAAAAACATGTTTTGCTGGCAACACATTCCCTTTAAGAACTATATGCATGTCACTAGTTATGGATACTACATGTACTTACCTGCTATTTATTCCATAATCTAACAATTGTTACACTATGTAATATTCAGGCATCAGCACCATTCAGGTGGACAGCACCTATCCCCACCTGTTGGTAACCAGATATAAACCTAGTTCTGACACATATGTGTTAGCAAACAAGCCACGAGGAAGGACGGGGTGTACGTCTGAAACGCGTAGGCACCTTATCAATGTGTGTACCCTTGCATTCGGGAACTATCCTGTTTTAATCACTGCAATAAAATCGTAACAACGTTCTATTTTAAACCAACTGCGCTGGATCATCTGCTTTTTGCTCTTTTTTCCTGTATCCAGCTTTCCTGCAACATTTATTAGTCTGTATTATTTTAATGTTATTCTAAACTTCTAAAGAGCCCCACCAATCGCTAAAATTGAATGGCAGAAGCGCTCGGATGAGCTCTCTTATTTTTAAAAAAAAGTTTAGTTACCATTTAAAGCATTACATACCAAATGTGGCATTTTTGAAACATATTTGCATGTTAATTTTATAAATCCACAGATATTCACATACTATATTTGCATGCAATACATGCTCAAATTTAGCAAGCTCCTTCCTCTATAGATAAATACATAAGATGTATCAGGGGAATACTAAAAGAAGTCACATGTGCTAACCTCCAGGTGAAGTCTTGGTATCCCTGCTATGTCTTTTTGTCTGCATTTAGTTTGCTCCAGAGTTGTGATCAGCAGCTGTAGCTTACAGTTCACCCCTATTGAACCTTTTAATGTTTTATTATGTAACAACATTGGATTGCACTGATTTTAATTATGCTTTTCTGACACTCATTAGCAGAAAAAGAGTCTTTATTGTCAAGTAAAAACAAATCTTTATAAAGTGTTTTACATTCATTATCGTTAGTAAACACAAAATAATTAAATGCATAGCCAGTTCATTTAAGCCAATATTAAGTGAAGAAACATTTGGCAGCTATAATGATTACAATTATTAATTGGATTGAGGTTATCAATGAAACTTGGTCATTCCATAGTTGTTTTCGAAGCATTCCTATGTTGCTTTGACTACAAATACTGCTATTGATGTGAATGAAGATGCCAATCCCAGCGTAAAAGTTTTATATGGTCCCTGTAGATAGGGAAATCCATAGGCGTTTTCTGACAGCCCGCTTTTGAAGCCTGACTGCACACTCAGGTCTCGGGCAGAGGTTGGGGCTGGGATGGAACATCACTTTATTTCTCCTTTGGTAAATATTGGCATAAATTATTATTATTGCTATTACTATTATTAATACCTTAAATCACACATATATGTATATATACATATATATATATATATACCACCTGCCTAATATTGTGTAGGTTCCCCTTGTATCACCAAAATAACTTCACAAGAACTCTGAACGTGTCTTATGGTATCTGGCACCAAGATGTTAGCAGCAGATCCTTTGAGTCCTGTAAGTTGTGAGGTAAATCCTCCATGGATCAACTTATTTTTTCACCGGAATCAGAGCTAGGGAATTTGAAGGCCAAGCCAACACCATGAACTCTTTATCATGTTCATAATCACTGGTTAACAACCAAAATTGGTTCTATAGACCCCGTGGCAAAAAATTTAATCACTGGAATAGGGTATCCACTAATATTAATAAATAACTTTTATGGTCCCTAGTCTATTGGATGTGCTCATATTCACGGTTACCCCAATGGTTGGTGTGTTTGAAAGTAGAGAGCTTAAAGATAATAATTATTAAGCACCATTCAAATCATTCAGTGCTTGCTCATTTTACATTTATAGTCTATATCAGATATTTCCTTTGGTAGTTTATTAACATACAGATGCTAGTGACATGAGAGACTGTTGTGTTGGAGCATTACCAGTTAGTCATTTGGTTCAGCTCCTATATTCATCAGTCCTACACCGATATTAAGCCTGCATTCAGGGAATCACAGCATGGAATATATATGTGTGGCATGAAAGGCTGTTGTATTAGAGTACTAACAGTTAGTCACTTAGTATAACTCTTATTTTCGTCAGTCCTACAGCCAAATTTACCCTGTTTTCAGGGATTCACAGATCTACTAACCTAATGAGTAAAAAATGGGAGAAGGAGCCAAGAGGAAGCTCCCTCAGCTTCTATTAGAAGAGAAAAAAGGTAATCTTAAACAAAAATTACGTAAGTTGTCTGAACTTAGGGAACAGGCTCTAAAACTCAAAACCGATCCCCAATTTGAAAAAAAGGAGATACTCCTACAGAGCACTGTAGAGAGGTTCCAATAGCAGGTATGAGAACGCAAACATCAACAATTTGTAAGAGACCTCCAAGAATTTAGGGAGAATCGAGCATATCTATTTCTGAGTAAGAACTATCAGAAGGAATCTTGACGTGTCCTTATCAGAGGCAGACCTCTCTGATTCAGACAGATTGAATCCACTACAGGGGGAATTAACAGGAGACCTTGTAGAGCTATGGGAAATAGAGGGGGTAGAGGAGAGAACAATATTAATGTACGAGAAAGCCACACAATAGTGGCAATTCACATGAAGGTGATATTTTAGGGGTACAGGTGCCATCACTATACCCTTTGAGGAGCAAGTGACCAACATTGGACCAAGGCCCAGTCCTGAGAAACTTGCCTCCGATTCCCAGGTCTTGAATTTTTCGGCCAGACACCTTTCAGCTAGTGAATTGACACTACTCAGTAAGGGACTCTCTTTTGTACCCACAACTAGATATACCTCTTTTAACTAAGTGAAGGACTTACATCTATTCATCAGAAAATGAAAATGGCATAAGTATCATTGTATTCGAATGATAAATCTGTGCATACAACAGGGATTGAGTGAGTCAGAATTAGAAGCTACAAATTCATTGGTGGAATTATTATCGGAGGGGGAGAAACTAGAAGGGAAAGGACCATACACCCCGCTCCAAATGAAAAATTCTAAGATGCCACTACTAGGTGATACTCCGCACATCGATATCTTTCTGGACCAGGTCACTAAAGAAATTGATCTATTAGAAGGGAAAATTAGAGATAGAGCAAATCTCTCAAAAGAGGAAATCAGCAGCCTAATGTCCCTTGAGCAGGATAAAAGCATTATAATAAAACCCTCAGATAATGGGGGAAATGTAGTGGTCATGGATTGCAAAACGTATCACCAAATCTGCTTAACATGGGTGAAAGATACAGAGTGTTATAGAATCCTAGATAAGGATCCTAGCCCAGAATTTAGATTGGAACTGGAGGCCTTTCTATTAGTGGCCAATAGTGAGGGCCTCATTTTGCACTTCCTCCAAGAGTTTCTACTTCCTCCCTTTCTTACAATTCCCATCCTTTATGCACTTCCAAAGGTGCACAAAAAAACTATACCCATCAGGGGACGTCCCATCGTGTCAGGAGTAGGGGGTCTAGGCCAAAATATTGGCACTTATGTAGATAAAATCTTGAGACCTTTTGTTAGCAGCTTGCCCTCATACCTGCGAGATACAACTGATCTACTCCTGAAGGTGGACGGCCTTAAACCAGATGGTCAGTTCTTACTGGCAAGCATTGATGTAGAGGCCTTGTATACATCTATACCACACAATCTGGGTATAATGACAGTGAAAAGCTTCTTAGAAACAAGAAGCAAAAATTTTAGACCACTCAATGAATTTGTCTTGGAAATTTTAGAATTTTGTCTGACCAGAAACTTCTTTCTCTTTGATGGTCGATTTTTCCACCAGCTCAGGGGTACTGCTATGGGGCGCCCTGGTGCCCCCTCATACGCAAACCTTTTCCTGGGTTGGTGGGAGAATAATATTGTTTTTTTTTGGATGGAAACCAGGAGAGGTGTTCCAATATCCTCTCCTGGCATAGATTTATTGATGATATTTTTATACTATGGCAGGGTTCTGAATCTGAGTATGTCAATTTTGTACAACATCTGAATGCTAATGAACTGAATTTACAGTTTACCTACGAGTGCAATACAACTCATTTGTCTTGTCTGTCTCGATGTGCTGATAGAAAAATACTTGAAAGGTGAAATTCATACTTTAGTATACAGAAAACCTACTTCAACTAACAGCCTTTTAAGATGGGAAAGCCATCATCCGGTAGCACTCAAAAGGGGAATAACTAAAGGCCAATACCTTTGTATGAGAAGGAATTGTTCATCTATGAAAGCATTTAAAACAGAAGCCAATGACCTACAGAAGAGATTTAAGGATAGAGGACATCCAGATAAAACACTTAGAAGAGCTTTTGAGGATGTTATTGGTAGAAATAGAAGGAATCTGTTAATCCAACAAAAAAAAAAATTACAAGAACACTAATTTAGGATTACTGGTACCTTTGATGAGGCACATAATGAAGTACATGATATTATTTAAAAATACTGGAATGTCCTCTGTGAGGATCCTGATCTAAAACAAGTGTTGAAGTTGACCCTACAAATTACTTATCGTAGAGGGAGATCCCTGAGGGACCGCTTGGTAAAAAGGCATTTTATATCCGATAGACAAACCAAACGCACATGGTTGCCTACTCGCACTATAGGCAACTATAGCTGTGGAGGTTGCATAGTATGTAAACACATACAAAGTATTTTTCAAGTCATGTGATTGGGAAAATCTACAAAATATGTGATTTATTCAACTGCAAAGCGAAAGGTCTCGTATATCTTTTGTCCTGCAGTTGCCCACTGTCCTATGTAGGAAAAACCACATGGGAACTAAGGTGGAGAATAGGTGAACATATTGGAGACATTAAGCCCAAGAGAGACACAACAGTGGCACATCATGTTAATTTGCACCATAAAGGGGACACAATTAGTATATCCTTTATGGGGATTGAGAAAATACACGAGAGCGTGAAGAAAGGCGATACCAATAAACGTATTCTACAGAGGGAATGCATGTGGATTAACAGGTTGAAGACACTCTCTCCTATGGGCTTAAAAGAGCACTATGGCTTTAAATGCTTAATTTGAACACATCCCCTTGTTTTGTATATCTCTGCTTCTGGTCACCATCCATGACTACTCAGAACACACAGTGTTATTTGAATGTGCACTTATCTGCTCTTTTTCTGATATAATATATTAAGTGTAGATTTATTCATTGTAATACAATATTTACAAATACCTTTTTGGATTCTAGAACATAAGGTACGGGAAGGTTGGATGAGTCCCGTGAGGCCATCCACATTTTTGTGTATCCACCCCTATGAGATAATCCCATGATGATGTCCATGCCTGTGATATTCCTATAACACAAGGCAAAGAGGGTGAATCGATTTTTTCAAATCTAGAATATGAGGTGTTGAACTCTCTGATCATCTATATAAGTATCTAGGCTATGAGGTTAGAATGTCCTACTTAGGTATTAGTTTGGCTGGGGACGCTCTGCCAGGTCCTAATGTGTAACAGAAGCTGCATAGAGGGATGAGACGCTGAGAACTATGCAGCCTACGAGTGGTTAATGAGGGTCAATATTATCATGGACGAGCCCTTCCGCCGATTGGCTGACACACCCTGGATCCATCCTCCTTGTGGAAGGTCCTCAGTAGTCTTAAGCTAGGAATTCTCGAGCGCACACGGCCATTGCACTGCACCTGTGTACATGACTGTATGTTTAGCCTGACTCTCCCTGAAGATCCATAAATGCAGGGTGAAACATGTTGGACAGGCTAAAGATAACTTTACTATAGTGACAGGATGAACTAAGAATCAGATAGCTTAGGTAGTATGGTCTTTCAGAGCATTTCCAAGATAGTTCAGACTAGAAGGTTTGGAAGAGATAGAAGGAATTTGTAAATCCTTTATGCGGTGAACCCCTGAATGCAGCTGTAAGACTGCTGGAAATAGGAGATACACTGAATGACTAGCTTGTAGTACTCCAATACAGAAGCCTTTAAAGCCACCTGTATATCATCCATGCTGTGACTCCCTGAATGCAGGGTTATTGAGGCTGTGAGACTGCTGGAAATAGGATGTAAACTGAATTACTAACTTGTAGTACTCCAATACAGCAGCTTTTCATGCCACCTGTATGTCCTCCATGTTGTGATTCCTTGAATACAGGGTTAATCTGGCTGAAGGACTAATGCAAACAGGAGCTGTGTCAAACGACTAACTAATAATGAATCAGTCTTCTTTGCCAAGTACATATTTTTCATGCTGTGAATCCCTGAAAACAGGGTGAATGTGGCAGTAGGACTGACGAAAATAGGACTCATGCTAAATGATTAACTGTTAGTACTCTAAGGGTATGTGCACACACACTAATTACGTCCGTAATTGACGGACGTATTTCGGGCACAAGTACCGGACCGAACACAGTGCAGGGAGCCGGGCTCCTAGCATCATAGTTATGTTTTCAGTACGGGACAGTTGTCCGGCAGCGAGGCAGGGACTCCTAGCGTCGTACATAACTATGATGCTAGGAGCCCGGCTCCCTGCACTGTGTTCGGTCCGGTACTTGCGGCCGAAATACGTCCGTCAATTACGGACGTAATTAGTGTGTGTGCACATACCCTAATACAACAGCCTTCCATGCCACATATATATCTTCCATGATGTGATTCCCTGAATGCAGGGTTAATGTGGGTGTGGGACTGATGAGTATAGGAGCTGAACCAAATGACTAACTGGTAATGCTCTAACACAACAGTCTTTCATGTCATTAGCATCTGTATGTTAATAAACTACCAAAAGCAATATCTGATAATCTCATATAGACTATTAATTTAAAATGAGCAAGCACTGAATGACTTGCATGGTGCTTAATAATCATTTACTTTAAGCTCTCTACTTCTAAACACACCTACCATTGGAGTAACCATGAATATGAGCATATCCCAAGGACTAGGGAGCTCATTAATTTATTTATATTTGAACTTTTTTAAGTCACCATTTTTGTTGATTTTAAAGCATACTCAATAAAAGTTATTTATTAATATTAGTGGATACTCTATTTCAGTGCTTAACTCTTTATCGTGTTCCTCAAACTAATTCTGGTTAAGGTGTTAGTGGTATATTTGAAGCCTTCCACCGCAGGACTTGGTATTTTGTATACTCTACAAAAATTTATAATTAAATCACTGGAATAGGACTAGAGTTTCCTCGTGCTGGAGTAAACGCTGGTTCCGGCGTGTGACGTCCTCCATTAGCGTTTACTCCAGCACGAGGAAACAAGTGCTATGAGGAATCTCTGCCACTGCAGAAGATTTAAACTTCAAAACAGCTCCAACTTAACTTGTGCCCCCTGTCAAGGAGGTTATCTGGCCTTATCTCCCCTGAGGAATTCTGGCCATAAGGAAACGCGTCGGGAGAAAACAATGATTGATTGCCTAAAATCATATGAAAGAACCAAGTGAGGCTTCCCAGTCCCCAGCCATAAGAACGGAACAGGACTTTAACACACTACGGAACGGGTAGGAGGGGTCATTACCCCACAGAGATTTATATTTTTCCTCCTGGGAAATAGATAACTCACATGTTTTGCAACAATTTGGAGCATTTTCTTAAACTCTGCAAAGAAATGATAATATCACCAATATTGAATTGACTTTTGTTGCATGGAGCACTACATCTCCTGTACAATAAGGAAGATTTTTTTTTGTAAACAGTCTTGTCCTGGTGTGCCATTTGTTTTACACACTTTTTAAATATGTTACAAGTAAAATTTACATTTTAAACGAAACTCTAGTCCTATTCCAGTGATCAAACTAATTCTGGACAATTTTTGCAGTGTGGCAGGGCACATTATCCTGCTGAAATACTGCAGATATACAGTTGCCATGAAGGGATTTACTTGATCTGCAATATTGTTGGTAGGGGGTATGTGTCAAAGTAACAGCCACATGAATGTTAGGACCCAATGTTTCCCAGCAGTACATTTCCCAGAGCTAGCCATCTTCCCATAATTCATCCTGGTACCATCTCTTCCCAACGGACCCGGCTGTCCATATGATGTAAAACAAAATGTGATTCATCAGATTAGGCCACCTTCTTCCACTGCTCCATGGTCCAGTTATGATGCTTACCTGCCCATTATAGGTGCTTTCAGTGGTAGACAGGGCTCAGCAAGCTGAGATCAACTGTGTGTTCTGACCCCTTTCTAGAAGATAAGGGGTGAAAAGGGACGGAAAATCCAAGGGCGCAGCTAGGTTTGAAATAACTTTTATTGTACATAAAACAACAGCACTATATGCGTTTCTAAGCCGTACCGGCCCCTTCGTCAGGTCAAGTACAAGTAAATTACGGCTTTGAAACACTTATAGTGCTGTTGTTTTATGTACAATAAAAGTTATTTCAAACCTAGCTGCGCCCTTGGATTTTCCGTCCCTTTTCACCCCTTATCTTCAGGATATATATAGCGGAGATTGCCTCTACATCTCCGGATCGGGAACTGGGCTGCAACTACCTTACAAGTGGGACTTGGACACGCTTTTTTGGATGTTATGCTCCTAGCATAACATTACCAGGTCAGCATAATTGACCACCTCTTTTCTCCTTGTAATTCTACAGGTTCATGCACGATGTGCGCTTTGTTTCTTTTCTCCTTATAGCCTGACCCCTTTCTATCATAGACAGCATTAACTTTTTCAGCAATTTGTGCTACAGTAGCCCTTTTTTTGGGATCAAACCAGACGGGCTAGTTTTTGCTCTCCGCATGCATCAATGATCATTGGGCGCCCATTCCTCGCTTATCGGTTGTCCTTCCTAGAACCACTTTTGGTAGGTAATAGCCACTGCACACCGGGCAAACCGCACAAGACCTTCTATTTCGGAGATGATCTGGCCCAATCATATTGCTATAACAATTTGTCAGTTATCAAAATCGCTTAAATCCTTACACTTGCCCATTTTTCGAATGGCCAATTAGCAAATTGCTTGATTGCAAAATTCAAAATATAATATTCTCTTCCATTTCCACTTCTAAACAAAATGATTCTCATAGCTAAAATATTTATGCAATTCTCTAAAATGTAAGTACAGGTTTACCAATAACAAATGAGTCAAAATGTTTTCAAAGCAATTTGTGAGATTCAATACGAGAAGTATGGCATATGTCATGTCATTTTATTGCACACACTAGCTGTTAATTACAGATGTGCTATAATGTAAAATGACAGTGTAACATATGAGTGTAAAACCGGGCAGATTTGAGCACATGGAACCATCCTGGTGTCAAAATTTCAACCTGGTGATTATTTTACATAGTAGTGTGAGAAGTGTTCTTGTGATAGTCATTATGATTAGAGAAAAGCGAACTTATGAAAAGTTCGGTTCGGCTAGTTCGCCGAATTTCACGAAAAAGTTTGATTCGGACCGAACTTGTTCTGACCGAACCTGTAATTTCCGTGTGCCGAGCATGGTACTGTCCAGGGTGCTGAAAGAGTTAATGGGCTGCACTAACTCTTTCAGCAACCTTGACAGTACATGCTCGGCGCACGGAAAATACAATTTTAATGTAATAAAAAAAAAAATACGTTCATACTTACATTCCTCCTGTCGGGCCTCCAGCGATGACGTTTCATCCATATCGCCGCTGCAGCCAATCACAGGCTGTAGTGGCGGTCACGCACGTCAGGATGACGTCAGAAGGCCGGCCTCCAGGGATGATGCATCATCCCACGTGACCGCCTCTGCAGCCAATCACAGGCTGCAGCGGACTCTGCAGCCAATCACAGGCTGCAGCGGCCTCTGCAGCCAATCACACGCTCCTCTCCTGAAATACTCTGTGCTGCGCTGTCTTAAACTCTGTGGACAGGTCAGGATCCTGTTTCTTTTAAATGCTGCTGGGGAACCCGCTCGATCCACTATATAAGGCTGCGCTACAGTGCAGCATTTAAAAAAAACAGGATCCTGACCTGTCCACAGAGTTTAAGGCAGCACAGAGTATTTCAGGAGATGAGCGTGCAGATTCAGTGCTGCTGTGAACTCTGCTCTTACCATTACGTAGCTCTCAGTCTGTTACCTCTCCTCCACTCCTGTCCCCAATAACACCTTCACATGATTGGCTAGTCACCACGTAATGGTAAGAGCAGAGTTCACAGCAGCACAGAGTATTTCAGGAGATGAGCGTGCGGATCTTGTGCGGGGTGGTGACTTGCCAATCATGTGAAGGTGTTATTGAGGACAGGAGTGGAGGAGAGGTAACAGACTGAGCTACGTAATGGTAAGAGCAGAGTTCACAGCAGCACAGAATCTGCACGCTCCTCTCCTGAAATACTCTGTGCTGCTGTGAACTCTGCTCTTACCATTACGTAGCTAAGTCTGTTACCTCTCCTCCACTCCTGTCCTCAATAACACCTTCACATGATTGGCAAGTCACCACCCCGCACAAGATCCGCAAGCTCATCTCCTGAAATACTCTGTGCTGCTGTGAACTCTGCTCTTACCATTATGTAGCTCAGTCTGTTACCTCTCCTCGACTCCTGTCCTCAATGACACCTTCACATGATTGGCAAGTCACCACCCCGCACAAGAACTGCACGCTCATCTCCTGAAATACTCTGTGCTGCTGTGAACTCTGCTCTTACCATTACGTGGTGACTTGCCAATCATGTGAAGGTGTTATTGAGGACAGGAGTGGAAGAGAGGTAACAGACTGAGAGCTACGTAATGGCAAGAGCAGAGTTCACAGCAGCACAGAATCTGCACGCTCCTCTCCTGAAATACTCTGTGCTGCTGTGAACTCTGCTCTTACCATTACGTAACTCAGTCTGTTACCTCTCCTCCACTCCTGTCCTCAATAACACCTTCACATGATTGGCAAGTCACCACCCCGCACAAGATCCGCACGCTTATCTCCTGAAATACTCTGTGCTGCTGTGAACTCTGGTCTTACCATTACGTGGTGACTTGCCAATCATGTGAAGGTGTTATTGAGGACAGGAGTGGAGGAGAGGTAACAGACTGAGAGCTACGTAATGGTAAGAGCAGAGTTCACAGCAGCACTGAATCTGCACGCTCATCTTCTGAAATACTCTGTGCTGCCTTAAACTCTGTGGACAGGTCAGGATCCTGTTTCTTTTAAAAGCTGCACTGTAGCGCAGCCTTATATAGTGGACCGAGCGGGTTCCCCAGCAGCATTTAAAAGAAACAGGATCCTGACCTGTCCACAGAGTTTAAGGCAGCACAGAGTATTTCAGGAGATGAGCACGGCCGGCCACGGGCAGCCGGTCATTTTTCCGAGCCGTGCTCCCATTATAAAGTATAGGAGCACGGCCCGTAAAATAAAAAAAATAGAACATGTTCTATCTTTTTAACGGCACGGGCACCTTCCCATGAGAAAACAGGAAGGTACCTGTGGCTAACAGAAGTCTATGGGCCCGCTATTTCGGGTCGTAATTACGACCCGTAATAACGGGTGTTTTTACGGTCGTGTGCATGAGGCCCCGTAATGACGGGTGGCTACATGTGTGCACCCGTCATTACGGCAGCGTTGCTAGGCGACGTCAGTAAATAGTCACTGTCCAGGGTGCTGAAAGAGTTAACTGATCGGCAGTAACTGTTTCAGCACCCTGGACAGAATATAGAGTACCTGTAAAAAAAAAAAAAAGTTCATACTTACCGAGAACTTTCTGCTTCCTCGAGTCCGGTCTCCTGGCCGTTGCCTTGGTGACGCGTCCCTCTCAACATCCGGCCCGACATTCCTGGATGACGTTACAGCCCATGTGACCGCTGCAGCCAATCACAGGCTGCCGCGGCCTCTGCAGCAAATCACAGGCTGCAGAGGCCTCTGCAGCCAATCACAGGCTGCCGCGTCAGAAAAGAAGGTCGGACTGGAGGAAGAAGAGGGACTCGTCACCAAGACAACGACCGGGTACGTATGATATGATTTTTATTTTATTTTTAATCAGCAGCCTCTTTTCTCTATCAGTGATTGATAGAGACAAGTGGCTGCTGATTTGTATAATATTTTTGACCGGGTTCGGTCAAAACGGGTTCGCTGCGAACCGAACTTTTCCTGATGTTCGGACCGAAACCGAGTTCGGTTGTCCCGGTTCGCTCATCTCTAATTATGATTAAACTGGACTACCTTGAGGAGAAAAGGATAACCTTTTTTCTGACCAGATTATATTGAAATTTGACCAGTAGGATAGCTAGTTGGAGTGGCCGAAATGCGTAATGCAGTTCCATACAGTATATTGCTGGTCCAGATATAGCCCAAAACATCTGTTCTATCTGCATTCTTACTGGGAATGACTGTGTTGTTTTGATCTGCGATACTCAGGTAAAGAATCAACCAGATTGCACAATTCATCTATAGAACCCCCTTTCCCACTACTGCAGTTAGGTACAAACTACCCAACTAGCCCTAATAAGTTAATGTACCAGTGAGAGTAAAGCAATGAGCCTGGGAAAGCATAGTAAAAAAAAAAAAAAAGCCACTGTTCATTAATAGAGGTCAAGCATAGCCGGATATGCGGGACCATGGAATTAATGTAAACCTAGTCAGACATGTCATGGGTCATGTAATGGAGGTCAGGCATGTCTAGAAAGCAGTACCATAGAATAGATGTAAGCGTAGTCAAACAAGCCATTGGTCGGCTAATTGCGGACAGGCAGGATCTTGATGTGGTACAGTCAAGAATCCGAAGAGTAGTCAGGTAAGCCAGGTCACTACAGGCCAAGCTCAAGTACAAAGTTCAGAAAAGACAAAATCAAATCAGGTAGAAACACCTATAACTGGCACATAGGCAAGTACGGTGCTGATTGAAATAGCCCATCTTTGATTTAAATTGGGCGAACAGCTCATGTGCTTCCCGGCATCCAAAGCTGCTGCAAGACTCATTGCGGCTGCCAGGATGGAGAAAGCCCAGCACTGGAGCACAGAAAGGTAAGTTTGTGACAGGTCTCCCACTTAGTCAAGAATACAGACAAGTCATGCTTATTTTATATACTGTCGTTTAAATATGTTTATGTATTTTAGCTGCAGTTCTTAGGGTGATGTGTATCATTAAGTTGTGCCTATTTTTTTTATAACTATATGATCTTATGTGGAACTTATTTCGTACATGCTAATAACTATTAAACTGAATAATTCTGTATTGAGCTACATAGCCTTGTATTATTTTTTATCTTATAATTTTTTTTTTAAGTTTGTTGCACCAAACTCCATTCATTTTTATTAAGCAGAGTAGTACACAATGTCACAGCTTAATGTCATTGACAAATTCTTCCTAACATATGGCAATTGTTTTACTTTGCCTTAATGCCCTGCACAATTCCAATATCTTACTCCTTTAGGATAAGGCAGAATAGGTTATGTACAGTATGTAGGACTTGTATTATAATCATAATTTTCTGAAGGCAAAAGCAATTAAGTTGCTGAATATTTGTAGGATTAATATGTATCAAAAAATGCATTATGCATTGATTGTTTTGTAATCATGTAATATGCAAAATGTACACATTTAAACAAGAATATATATAAAGTATACACTTTTACAACTATTGCTTTCAGAAGGATATTTTTCAGTGTAAATCAAGTAGGTCTACTCTATCCTGATACAGTGTCACACTTTGTGTTCCTGTTACTAATGATTAAATTTATTGCTCACTTTGATGTTCTCCTTTGATCTTTGATGCTAGTTAAGTACTAATCAAGTCATTTAGTTGTGTATTATAAGGTTTATAGTTTCAACATGATAGATGAGGAACAGATGGATATCATGTTGCTAATGGAATTTAATGCTACTTAATTTTAATCTCATTTTCTGTTGTACTTTTTTTATTTAGAAAAATGTAATAGTAAATTTGGCATTTATTGTGTTTTGCATGAAATATGTAAAATGTAGATGGGGCTGCATTCATCAATAGGTAAACAAAGATCTAAACTTTTTAATTTGGTATACACTAAAAAGTATGTTAACACATGGACATGCTATTTATGTGTTTGTATTGAATGTTTATTTTTAAAATCATGTACATACGGAGTTCATCCTCCCTTGACTGCTATAACATCTCCACTCTTATGAGATTTATTTCCACTATATTTTAGAATATGGCTTGTGATAATTTGTGCCCATTCAGCTACAAAAGCATTAGTGAGGTCAGACACTTATTTCCGGTGAAAAGGCCTGCCTCTTAGTTGTCATTTTAATGTATTCCATCGTTTTTTTATTTGGGTCATGTATACTTTGATGCTAGTTAAGTTTTTGTTTGCACCACAATTAGCAAGCTGTTGTTATAGTGCTTACTTAATGCATGGTAGACATAGGCTCGTAAGCAGTTTTAATTTATACAATTGCCAGGAAAGTCAGGGCAACACTGTGGGCCTTATTTATCAAAACTGTCTCACAGTAAAACTGTCTTTGCTGCCCAGAGATACCGATCAGAGCTCAGGTTTCATTTTTCCAGAGCAGTTTAAAAAAAAAAAAAAAATGAAAGGTAAGATCTGATTGGTTGTTATGGGCAAGAAAAACTTTTTACTGTTAGACACTTTTGATAGATGAGGCCCTAAGTCTTTAGTAGTGTAACACCAGTTGCAGGCAATTCACAGAACTCAGTTTGGATGATCCAATTGTTGCGTAACCCTGCTCCAATAAATAAGATGAAGTCAATCAACAGTTGTTATTCTCTTTACTTCTATTACTTTTAACAGTTGCACAACCACGGTGTTCTATGGATGTGTCTATGCCATAACTCCAAATTCCTAAACATAAATTTTATTTATTTGTGCTCTCATGTACTACTTTTTACTTTGTACTTACTTTTACTTCTCTATGGGGGCTGCCATTTTTTTTCATCTCTGTACATTTTTCCTTCCCTTTTCCCTTCCCTTGGTTGAACTTGATGGACATGTGTCTTTTTTCAGCCGTACTAACTATGTAACTATGTCGATTAACGACACATACAGAGATGGAATACGGCACATACAACCCGAGTGGCATGCGCCACTCCCACACAGACCAAAACGAAGCTCGTTCGCAGAGCGAAATCCGGCGCCATTTTCTTGTGGACCGGAAGCCGCTGCCGGATAGTCAGATGATGACTTCTGGCCGTGGCTTCCGGCCATATGTTCAAGGAAGCGAAGGCGCAAGGAATAGGAGCGGAGGTGGCAGCAGCAGGAGTAGGTCATTTATGTTTGTTTATGTGATGTGTGTATTATGTTTGTGTATGTTCGTGTTATACTGTCTGCTGAGCACTGTATCTAATCCTCCTACACTGTGCAGTCGCTCAGAAAATGGCGGCACACAGTGTAGGAGGTTTGAAGATTTAAACCCCTCCTTCTACTGGCACTAGCTAGAAGAAGGGAGGGGGGATTGTGTGAGGACACTAGAGAGAGTGTGTCTACCCCAAATTTGCAGCATAAAGCAATGAGGTTGCTTTACCACATTGACCATGCTGCAATTTTGGGAACCGCTCCCTCTAGTGGCCAGCACATGGAAATGTTAAAAATTAGAATCTAATTTATAATATTTCCTGACTTGTGAAAGAATTAAAAAAATTAAAACAATGTGTAATCACTTAAATATTAATTGTTTAACTAAAAAAAAAAAAATTCTAGCGACACATTCTCTTTAAGAACTATTGTTTTTAGAAGTTATGCTGAACCAATTCTAACATCAATCTCAGTCCTCTATCACAAACTGTTAGGAGAGCTTCTTGTTTTTCTGCTTTTGTTCTAATACTGGGGTTTATGTGCTTAGACAAAGCCTTTCTCAATCAATTGCCAAAAAATGGAAGCCCTTAATCATTTACTTTGTTATTGAATGTTATAGCATTAGGATTTCCCAGCACTAAAACCATGGAGTCATCCCAAGTCATAAAAACATCTAGAAACTATTATTCTTCTTCCCTGTAATATACTCACCCGTCCAAGTGCCAGCGCCATCCTCCTTTACCACCTGCCGCTGTTTTGAAAGTTGTGGTGGGTCTGGAGTTTATGTTCTGACCCGACTTGTTTGACCATGTCTTTTGGATTTCCTTTCTGCTTGTCGTTACTTTTGGCTACAGAGCCCCGCACTCTCTGACCATTCCCCTACCTTCTGTTATCTGCACAGGAAGTTCTCCTGGTATTTGACCCTTGGCCTGTCCCAGATCTTGCTTCTGCTTAAGGCTGGGTTCACACGACCTATTTTCATGCATAAACGAGGCGTATAATGCCTCGATTTACGCCTGAAAATACGGCTCCAATACGTCGGCAAACATCTGCCCATTCATTTGAATGGGTTTGCCGACGTACTGTGCAGAACTGTGCAGACGACCTGTAATTTACGCTTTGTCGTTTGACAGCTGTCAAAAGACGACGCGTAAAATTACAGCCTCGTCAAAAGAATTGCAGGACACTTCTTGGGACGTTTTTGGAGCTGTTTTCTCATAGACTCTATTGAAAACAGCTCCAAAAATGGGCGAAAAAACGGCGCGAAAACGCAGTGAAAAACGCTGCGAAAAACGTGAGTTGCTCAAAAAACATCTGAAAATCAGGTGCTGTTTTCCCTTGAAAACAGCTCCGTATTTTCAGACGTTTTTGGCTCAGCGTGTGAACATACCCTTATTCTCTGATTTTGTCGCTCTCATGACTGATATCTGTTAACAAATTTTCTGGCTTCTGTCAGCACCTGTTTTTTTTATTTGCACAAATTGCCAGTCAGCAACTACTCTGGAAATTGCAACCTGGGGATTCCCTGCGGCAAAGTCCACATATCTGTATGAAGGTTAAAGGGGTTTTCAAGTCATAAGAAATTTATAGCCTACCCTCAAGATAGGCCATCAATATCTGATCGGTGGGGGACTGACTAACGGCAGCCCCGCCAATCAGCTGTTTTGAAGGGGTCACTGCGCTTCTAAAAGCGTTGCTTTCCTTTCATTCCTTATCTGCTTGTACTGTTCACCAATGACACACTTGTAGCGGTGGTTCACAGAACAACATCTTTTTCCCATTGGGAGAAGGCTGTAACACTGTGAACAGCTGCTGTAAGTGTGTTGACTATTCACAGTATGAGCGCCGCAGCCACTTTAAGACCCCCAACGATCAGAAATTGATGGCCTATCCTATGGCTATACCATCAATTTATTCTGATTGTACAACCTCTTTAAAGGGTGAAAACCAGGGATCCCTCAGACCTTGCACCTCAGTTTGGCCAGTGACAAGCTGTCTACGGTTTTTAGCTTTCAATGCGGTAGATAATCATAACATTCACCAACACTTTGTTGGCATGAAATATTCTGATTTGTTCATTTTCCTGCTATCCTCCACATCTAGAGTCATTTGTTGGACTGCAGCGCTGGTTTTTCTCTTCCTGCTAGCCACCCACATTCCCCTGCAATTGACCCTGTTGGTTTCAGTGACCTGTAAGAGTAGACGGTCCGCAGACATTAGTGTCTATGACTGAGATTATCACTAAGTGCTGGGGACCGCCCGCTTGACAGCCTACTCTTATAGGTCACCAAAATGAACTGTACCAATTGCAGGAGAACACGGGGGGGGGGGGCTAGCAGGCAAAAAAAAAAAAACAAGCACAGCACTCAGCGCTGCAGCGGCTGATAAGCTAGCCAGCTTTTTTTTATATGTCAGAAGATGAGACAGATCCTCTTCAAACACAGACAACTCCTTTCAAATTGGAGCCACTGCAATTGATCAATTACAGTGGGTTAGCTCCCTGAAGGGGAAATGTTGTGTTTTATGGCGACCTTGCAGATGATTGCCCATTTATGTAACGCATAGGTAGCGCAAGTCCGCCAGCATGTAACCCCCTGTATAACATCCATATGTGTCCTAAGAGGTTATAGGGACAGGAGTTGTCTGTATGAGACAACCTCTTTATGCGGGAGTTGGTCCCACTCCTTAAAAATAAATTATTCCAGCCTTATTTTAATGATTGAGACATCTGATTGCTCACAAATTGGTTCCCCATCAAGTGTAGAGAAGGATATTTAACTATTATTATTGTATAAAAGTTTCCATCTTGACATAACAACTTGTTTTACTTTTGTTTTTGTCTCTTCTTGCTGCAAAAGTGGCATTCCATGATGGTGTCAGGTTGAAACATTCAAAACTCTTCATTATTGCTGTTTAAGAATTTTGCATGGCTGTATATTTAATTTCATATACAGTGAAGGAAATAAGTATTTGATCCCTTGCTGATTTTGTAAGTTTGCCCACTGTCAAAGACATGAACAGTCTAGAATTTTTAGGCTAGGTTAATTTTACCTGCTCAAGAAGGCACATGTACAGGCCCGTCTGAAGTTTGCAAATGAACATCTGGATGATTCTGAGAGTGATTGGGAGAAGGTGCTGTGGTCAGATGAGACTAAAATTGAGCTCTTTGGCATTAACTCAACTCGCTGTGTTCGGAGGAAGAGAAATGCTGCCTATGACCCAAAGAACACCGTCCCCACAGTCAAGCATGGAGGTGGAAACATTATGTTTTTGGGGTGTTTCTCTGCTTAGGGCACAGGACTACTTCACCGCATCAATGGGAGAATGGATGGAGCCATGTACCGTCAAATCCTGAGTGACAACCTCCTTCCCTCCACCAGGACATTAAAAATGGCTCGTGGCTGGGTCTTCCAGCACGACAATGACCTGAAACATACAGCCAAGGCAACAAAGGAGTGGCTCACAAAAAGAAGCACATTAAGGTCATGGAGTGGCCTAGCCAGTCTCCAGACCTTAATCCCATCGAAAACTTATGGAGGGAGCTGAAGATCTGAGTTGCCAAGCGACAGCCTCAAAATCTTAATGATTTACAAATGATCTGCAAAGAGGAGTGGGCCAAAATTCCATCTAACATGTGTGCAAACCTCATCATCAACTACAAAAAACGTCTGACTGCTGTGCTTGCCAACAAGGGTTTTGCCACCAAGTATTAAGTCTTGTTTGCCAAAGGGATCAAATACTTATTTCTTTGTGCACAATGCAAATAAATACATATAATTTTGACAATGTGATTTTCTGTTTTTTGTTTTTTTTATATAATCTATCTCTCACTGGTAAAATTAACCTTGCCTAAAAATTGTAGACTGTTCACGTCTTTGACAGTGGGCAAACTTACAAAATCAGCAAGGGATCAAATACTTATTTCCTTCGCTGTATGTGTTAGCAATATATGTGTCTGAAATTGGCGAATTTGTGAATCAGAAAAATTTGCACTTACATTTTTTTCATGTATGTACTGTATATGAACTCGAGTTGATTTTGAAATACACTAAAAGGTACCACAGCAATATAATAGAAACTTGTGGAAACATTAATCACTAAGTCCACTAATGAATGAAGCCTAAATTTACTGACACCGCTGTGACTAACATTTTCTACAGTGAGTAAGAACAAAATGTATTGGTACTGACAAACAGTTGGATTTATTGCTAAAATTTTATGTTCCCTGCATAATTTTAATATGTAATGTGATCATGCCGATAATATTTCACCTGTAAAAATCATACTGTGGTTGATATAATTATCTTAAAAAGTCTCTGTCACTACAATAAAAAGACAGCTGAAATGTACATTAACTCTGGGTATTTTGCCAAGTGTGCAGAAATTTACTGGCACAGCTAGAATTTTTAAAATTTGGTCCCATGCCATGAAAGGCTTGCCTGAGGTTAGCAAATTAGCCCCATTTAAAGCTTTAAATCATAGTTGCTAGTGGGAAGAAAAGCCTTGTCTTTTCTGATTGATAGTAGTACTTTGGCAGTAACTAATCAGAAAAGACAAAGGGGAAAAGTGAAGAATGTCTTGCATTTTGCTAGTAACCATGTAAATAACTCATAAAGATTAGTACAAGGTTTCTTAAGAAGACTGCAATAGAATAGAAATTTACAGTATAAGTCTATCTGTCTATCTCTACTGGTATTGCGTAAAAATGAATGATTGTATAAAATGTGTAGTAAATATGTTTTGCTATTTTAAAATAAGAATACATGAATACGTACAAATTTCATGCATGTATAGAAAAAATTATAATTAAAAGACACATACAAGTTGGATAAATGTCATTTAGGTTTCAAATGCACAGGCAATATGCTCTGATGTCATGAAGGCATGCATACAAATGATGTGAGTGATATTGATAGTTTGCGAAAACACACAACAGCAAAAGTTTACTTTAAATTGTAACTCTATGGATATGAAACAGTGGTCTTCAAATAAAGGATTGTAAAATAATAAAAAAATATCAATTCTGCAGGTCTATTTTATTTCTGGCACGTTTCTTTTCAAGGGTAGTAGTTGAAGGTTAGATGTGTGGATCTCATGAATGTCTGATCAGAATTCCAAGGGCTGTACAGGAAAATAAAGCCGAAAGTAAGAGGATTTGAAGAGAATTGTGTATTAGAGATAAATTATTATGTATGTTCAAATAAAATTCCAAAACTAGTTCCTGATGACAAAAGAACTTCATTTCAATTTGTATTGTGACAGACGATAAATAATCAAATATTTCCAATACTAATTCCTATTCTTTGTTGCTGCTTACTCCCATACTAAGACTCTGACGTAATTTTGTCAGCAAAATATACTACCAAAAAACTGTGGGTTCCTAAATAAGCACATTCTGTACCAACTGTCAATGTTAAATTGGACAATTCTATTGTAGATGTTGTAAATGTATTCTCTAGAAATATTAAGATTTTCTCAGGCATAACTACACATTGTAAAATGTGTGACTAATCTGTTATTTAACAGACAATAAAGAGTACAGTATTGCTTTTTAAACTTTTCTTTTTTTCCTTAGTGAGTGATGTCAGTCTTATGTTTACTTCTTTCTAGCCCAGATTTTTACACTTTGATCATACAAATTTGTTTCTTAATTTTCTTGGGAAATTAAAACAGTAAAATAGTTGACTTAAAATCATTACATTAGGGAGATCATTATATTTTTTCAAGTTGTTCTCACAGCAATGCTTATCTGTAAACTAACAAGTGCTACAAGCACATAAATGTGTGGGTTCACAATAGGAGGTATTTTTCAAGCTAAGAACAATAACATAGTTTTATACTTTTCACAGAGGAAGCTTATATTAGACTTTAAAGAGAGAAACAAAGATAGCAAAAGAGTTTTAATTAGCTTAACTGGTAAACTAGATCAATCAGAAACAACTGCACAGTCATAGGATTAGCTTTGATTTCTTCAATATTTATTGGGGAAAAAAAGGAACAAATTTAGTATTGAGATCTGACCCATTGCCTTTTGTATAATTTTTTTAGATTTTGTTTAGACATGGGCCCCAACCGAGTGGGGCCCCCCCAACGCATGTTTACAACTGAAGAGGCGCATTCTAATTATATACCAGCCATCATATCTGTATATAACTCCCATAATCCCTGAATATACCAGCCATCATCCCTGTATATAACCCCGATCATCTCTGTATATACCAGCGTGTCTAGTGCATACAGGTAAGATGGGGGTTATAAACAGGGATAATTGCTGGTATATACAGGGATGATGGGGTTATATAAGGGGATAATGGCTGGTATACACAGGGATAATCGGGCTTAATGCAGGGATGATGGCTGGTCTAACCATCATCCCTGTATATAACAATCATCATCTCTGTATATAACAACCATCATCCCTGTATATAACAACAATCATCCCTGTATATAACAACCATCATTCCTGTATATAAACCCCATCATCCCTGTATATACCAGCCAGGCTTCCCCTACCATATAGGTCTGTACGCTGTAAAACTACTGCTCCCAGCATGACCAGAACAACGGTAAGGATATGCTGGGAGTTCCTGTTTCACAAAAAATATCATACCACCCATCATCTCACTGCAGTTCATACAGTGACTATATTACTGATTAGAGCCAGAATAAACATTTACATCTAGTGACTCACTGGTGACGTCTTTACAGATTTTAGTCCTTCTTCTTCTCTTTTCTTCTCCATCCGGTCCAGACCTCTATGAAGACTTCTTCTGGCCACAGCCCATTTCTGCAGTTTGCCGCTCAGATGTCTTCAGATTCCCACTTTTCAAACATTTCTGCACCTATAAAGGAAGATAATATTCTCATGGTGCCACACAATATGCACCTAAATATAATCGCGCCATACAGGGCCGGCCTTAGGGGTGTGCGACCTGTTTGGCAGCACAGGGTGCATCACTCCTCCTAAGTAAAGGGGGCGCCGTCACTGACAATAAACATGCTGCCTGATGCTTACGTAGATTAGTCCCTCCTCAGCCCCTATTCCCTCCTACAACATAATCTTCTCTATGTTGGCACCATATCCCATCTCCTCAGCCTGCCTGTGGAATGTTGTGAATACAAACTACGTCCTCTCTCTTTCGTCTGAAGCAGTCGGGACATAGAAAAGGGGGAGGGGAGAGTTCACAGCCTGAGCATCTGCAGACAGGAAGCTCCGTTTCTAGTCCTCTCCTGTGTCCCTCTTCTGTGTCTCCTGTATCCCCCTCCTATCCTGTGTGCCATTTCTCTCCTGTGTGCCATTGCTTCCCTCTCCTGTGCCCCCCTCCTCTCGTGTGCTGGGTCCCCCAATTCTTATAATAGACCAGCTACTTCTGAAGCTGATTATATCTGCTGTCCTGGTATGGGGCATGTTGTAAAGGCCCCTGCTGCTTCAAGAGACTGCATGAGAGATCCTACATAGAAGGTAAGTGTGTATATGAGTGTAAGTGTGTGTATGAGTATGTAAGTGTGTGTATGAGTGTAAGTGCGTGTGTATGAGTGAGTAAATGTTTGTGTGTATCTGTGTGGATATATATGATTCTCGTGTACATATGAGACTGTCTGCATGGGAGATCCCACATAGAAGGTAAGTGTATGCATGAGTGTGTAAATACGTGTATGAGTGTGTAAATGTGTATGAATGTGTAAATATGTGTATTAATGCGTAAATATGTGTATGAGTGATAATGTTTGTGTATATATGTGTATGTATATAAAAAATGAAGAAAATAAAATAAAAAAAATGAAATGAAAAAAAAAAATTAAGAAATCCCCCAATAAAAAATAAAAAAAAAATGAAGAGGCAACACTCCAAGGAAATTGGTGAAAAAAAAGTGGTGTATTTATTCACCACAGGCAGGCAACGTTTCGATCCGTCTCTATGGGATCTTTGTCAAAGATCCCATAGAGATGGATCGAAACGTTGCCTGCCTGGGGTGAATAAACACACAGTGCTGCCTCTTCATTTTTTTGGGGATTTCATTAACAAGGGTTCCTAGCCTCAACCTAGGAGGCCTGCACCCACTGATGTTGCTGTGCTGCTTTATTATTTTTCTCATTATATATATATATAAATATATAATCTGTGTGTATGTGGATACATATGATTCTCGTGTACATATGATACTGTAAGGACATATTCACACATAGCAGTTTTGTAGCAATGATTTAACCCCTTAAGGACACAGCCTAGTTTGGGCCTTAAGGCTCAGAGCCCATTTTTCAAATCTGACATATTTCACTTAATGTGGTAACGTCAGAATGCTTAAACCTATCCAAGCGATTCAAAGAATGTTTTCTCGTGAGACATTGGGCTTTATGTTAGCGGTAAAATTTGGTCGATATATTCAGGTTTTTTTTGTGAAAAATTGCAAAAATTAGAGAAACTTTAGAAAAATAGAATTTTTTTAATTTAAATGCATCTTCTTGTAAAACAGATGGTTATACCACCCAAAATAGTTACTAGTTCACATTTCCCATAAGTCTACTTTAGATTTGCATCATTTTTTGAACATTCTTTTATTTTTCTTGGATATTACAAATCTTAGAACATAAATAGCAATTTCTCATATTTTTAAGAAAATTTCAAAGGGCTTTTCTTAAGATACCTATTCAGTTCTGAAGTGGCTTTGAGGGGCCTATGTATTAGAAACCCCCATAAAACACCCAATTTTAAAAACTAGACCCCTCAAAGTATTCAAAACAGCATTTAGAAAGTTTTTTTTTAACCCTTTAGGCATTTCACAGGAATTAAAGCTAAGTGGAGCTGAAATTATCAAATTGCATTTTTCTTGCTGAATTTCAATATTATTCTATTTTTTTCTGTAACACAGAAGGTTTTACCAAAGAAACACTACTAAATATGTATTGTCCAGGTTCTGAAATTTTTAGAAATGTCCTACATGTGGCTCTAGTGTGCTCGTAGACTAAAACACAAGCCCGAGAAGCAAAGAAGCACCTAGTGCATTTTGGGGCCTCTTTTTTATTAGAATATATTTTAGGCAGCATGCCAGGTTTGAAGAGGTGTTGAGGTGCCAAAAAAGTAGGAATCCCCCAAAAGTGAACCCATTTTGGAAACTTCACCCCTCAAGGAATTAATTTATGGGTTGTTGTTACCATTTTGACCCCACAGTTTTTTCACAGCGCATATTTGAATTGGGCTGTGAAATTAAAAAAATATATTTTTTCCAATAAGATGTCATTTTTTATCAAAATTTCTTATTTTCACAGGGAACAAAATGCCCCATTTTGTTGCCCAATTTGTCCTGAGTGTAGTAATACCCAATTTGTGGTGATAAACGTTTGGGCCCATGGAAGGTCTCAGAAGGAAAGGAGCGCTATGTGTTCTTTGGAGTCCGGATTTTGCTGGATTGGTTTTCGGGTGCCATGTCGCATTTACAGAGCCCCAGAGGTATCAAAGCAATGGAAACCTACCAGAAGTGACCCCATTTTGGAAACTACACCCCTCAAGGAATTAATTTATTTGTGTTGTGACCATGTAGACCCCACAGTTTTTTCACAGAATTTATTTGAATTGGGCTGTGAATTAAAAAAAAATTATTGTTTCCAATAAGATGTCGTTTTGGCTCAAAATTTCTTATTTTCACAAGTAATAAAACACCCCATTTTGTTGCCCAATTTGTCCTGAGTGCGACAATATCCCATTTGTGGTGATAAACTGCCGTTTGGGCCCATGGGAGGGCTCAGAAGGGAAAGAGCGCTGTGTGTTCTTTGGAGTCTAGATTTTGCTGGATTGGTTTTCGGGTGACATGTCACATTTTCAGAGCCCAAGAGGTATCAAAGCAATGGAAACCCACCAGAAGTGACCCCATTTTGGAAACTACACCCCTCAAGGAATTAATTTATGGGTGTTGTGACCATGTAGACCCCACAGTTTTTTCACAGAATTTATTTGAATTGGGCTGTGAATTAAAAAAAAATTATTGTTTCCAATAAGATGTCGTTTTGGCTCAAAATTTCTTATTTTCACAAGTAATAAAACACCCCATTTTGTTGCCCAATTTGTCCTGAGTGCGACAATATCCCATTTGTGGTGATAAACTGCCGTTTGGGTCCATGGGAGGGCTCAGAAGGGAAAGAGCGCTGTGTGTTCTTTGGAGTCTAGATTTTGCTGGATTGGTTTTCGGGTGACATGTCACATTTTCAGAGCCCAAGAGGTATCAAAGCAATGGAAACCCACCAGAAGTGACCCCATTTTGGAAACTACACCCCTCAAGGAATTAATTTATGGGTGTTGTGACCATTTAGACCCCACAGTTTTTTCACAGAATTTATTTGAATTGGGCTGTGAATTAAAAAATTTTTTAATTTTGTTCCAATAAGATGTCGTTTTGGCTCAAAATTTCTTATTTTTGCAAAGAATAAAATACCACATTTTATTGCCCAATTTGTCCTGAGTGTATCAATACCCCATTTGTTGTGATAAACTGCCGTTTGGGCCCATGGGAGGGCTCAGCAGGAAAGGACCACCATTTGGCCTACTGTGGATTTTCTGGTGCTAAGTCATGTATGCAGAAGCCCCTGAGGTACCAGTCCATTTGAAACCCCCGAGAAGTGATTTTAAAAACTGCACCCCTTAAGGCATTCCTCTAGAGGTGTAGTGAGCATTTTTTTGACCCCACAGGTATTGTGTAAAAGATAATGTGCAGCAGATGGTGCAGAGTGAAATTTGCAATTTTCTATACATATATGCCATTTCAGTGTCCGATATATTGTGCCCAGCATGCGCCACCGGAGACATACACCCCATAAATTGTAATGTGGGTTCTCCCGGGTACAGCAATACCCTACATGTGGCTATTAACAGCTGCCTGGGCACACAGCAGGGCCCAGAGGGGAAAGATGAGGGGGATAAGCTGTGCAGAGTTGATCAGGGTAAGTAAAACTCCGGTAGATTGAAAATCAAGGGATGTATGATAAATTTGAAAACACTTTCATACAGAGCCCTGGTTTTGTCACATTGGTATATTGTGTCCTTCCTTATCCCCCTCTTATAGCAGACTCTGCACCTCTTTTGACTTTTTCCCTTCTTGCCAGTTTGGGGAACTTCTCCTGGAAAGTGTTGCCCTGGTAAGACGCGTGTGGCCTCACTTCCTGGTCTCTAACGATTAGGTTCTTGATAACCACCTCTTGAAATTACAGGAAAGTTCCCGTCTGGCCTGTACATCGACGTAGCACGTACACATTGTACAATGCCATCTGTATGATGTGCACGGCCAGCTTCTTATACCACAACGCATGGCGCTTTAGGGCTCCAGGACTTGATCTGACAAGTCCACCCCTCCCATGTTCCTATTGTAGTCCAGGATGCAGTCTGGTTTGGGGGTCTCTGTACTTGTACCTCGTACAGGTACATGGGTACTGGTGTGGCCATGTATTGTTGTCAATACAAGGATATCTCTCTTATCCTTGTACTTGACACACAAAATGTTGCTGCTAGAATGTGCCCTGCTCTCACCCCTTCTGAGTGTTTGTCCAAGCAGTGTCTTAGGGTGGCCTCTCAGATTTCTTCTAGCAGTGCCGCATGCCGCAGTACTTCTGGAAGCGAGGCACTTGAAGAGTGGGACGCTGGTATAAAAATTATCCAGGTAGAGGGGGTAACCCTGGTCCAGCAGTGGGTGCACCAAATCCCACACAATTTTTGCATTACCTCTCAGTAAGGGGGGCATTATGGGGGCTGAATACTGGTGTCCTTCCCTTCATATATCCTAAATTTGTAGGTATACCCTAATGCACTCTCGCACACCTTATACATCTTCACGCCATACCTTGCCCTCTTACTCGGCAGGTACTGGCGGAATTGAAGCCTCCCTTTAAAATGATCAAGGACTCATCAATAGAAATACAATTCTCGGTAGTGTATGCTTGGGCAAACCGTGCACTGAAATGGTCTAATAGAGGTCTCCGTTTATACAAACAGTCAAAACTGGGGTCATCTCGGGGTGGGCACTGCTCATTATCAGTATAATGTAAGAAGCGAAGTATTGCCTCATAACGCATCCTGGACACGGCCATGCGATACATCGGGGTGTGGTATAAGAAAAAAACTCTTATCAAACACCCCATTTTAGAAACTAGGCCCCTCAAAGTATTCAAAACAGCATTTAGAAAGTTTATTAACCCACAGGAATTTATAGCAAAGTAGAGGTGAAATTTACATATTTCAGCTTTTTTTGTCAGAAAATCCTTTTTATTCAATTTATTTCTGCAAAACAGAAGGTTTTACCAGAGAAACACAACTCAATACTTATCGCCCAGATTCTCCAGTTTTGATAAATATCCCACATGTGGCCCTAGTGTGGTAATGGACTGAAGCACCGGCCACCGAAGCAAAGGAGCACCTAGAGGATTATGAGGCCTCCTTTTTATGAGGTACCATGTCCAGTTTGAAGAGGTCTTGTGGTGCCAAAACAGTGGAAACCCCCCAAAATTGACCCTATTTTGGAAACGCGACCCCTTGAGGAATTCATTGTAGATCTCATGGAGTACATGCGACTTTTTGATCAATTTTTATTCTATTTTTAAGAGGCGTGGTGACAAAACAACAGCAATTCTACTATTGTTTTTTATTCAATTTTTTACAGCGTTCATTGACTTTATTCTGCGGGGTGATACGATTGCGGCGATACCATATGTTTATCGTTTTTTTATGTCTTATGGCGTTTGCACAATAAAATACTTTTTATTAAAAATCATGTACTTTTTGTGTTGCCATATTCTGGGAGCCATAACGTTTTTTTGATGATGGTAGCTTAACCCCTAAGAAGCCGCGATCGATGTTGAAGGCGGCTTCCAAGGGGTTAATCAGCGGGGACACAGCGATCGGTCCCCGCTGAAGGAGCTGCGGCAACTGCTGTATGAGACAGCAGCTGTCACAGCTCCTGTATGTGTCGGGAAGATGGCCGAAATGGCCGTTACTCCCGTGACGTACTATTCCGGTGCTGAGCGCAAACGATGCACTTAACACGACGGAATAGTATGTCGCTAAGCGCGAAGGGGTTAAAAACTGTTTTTGCTGTGCTTTTGAGTAAATAGTGGGAAAACTGAGTGCACAGCATATAGTGTATATAGTGGTATTGAGTGTGTAGACTGTGAAGCAGTATTGTGTGTAGTGTATGTTGTAATGTTATAGGTGTATGCAGTATATAGCAGTATTATATGTGAGTATAGTATATAGCAGTATATTAGGTGTGTAGTGAATATAATGGTATTATATGTGCACAGTATTTAGCAGTATTTTTTTATACAAACAATATGTAGTGGTATTATATGTGTGTACAACATATAGCGGTGTTATATGTGTGTAAAGTATAAAGTGATTATATTAATTATACTTACAGCATATGTTGGACTTTATATGTACAATATATGGCATCATTATACTGTATATATATATATATATATATATATATATACGGACACACAGCACAGTACAGTATTATTAATTTGTGCTGTATATGGCGGTATTATATATGTATACATTTTACAGACGTGTTATTTATGTGTAATGTAAATAGCAGCATTATTTATATGTGCAGGATATACCGGTGTTATTTATGTGAACAGTATATGGTGGCGTTATTTCGGTTGAAGGTATGTAATATGGGTGGGGGTGCCGAAACAATTCTGCTGCACAGGGTGCCCTCTAGCCTAAGGCCAGTCCTGGCACTATACACTGCACCTCTAATTATAATAGCACAATACACTGTGTCCCCAATTATAATAGCATCATACTCTGTGTCCCTGAATATACATACACTGTGTCCCTGATTATAATATCACCATACACTGTGTTCCAAGCACACACAGTGCTCCCTGTAGATAGTGTCCCCTATAGATCCCCCTGTATAGAACCCACATGCAGCCCCCTGTAGATAGTGCCCACATATAGCCCCCACTGTAGATTGTGCCCTACATATAGCCCCCTGTAGATAGTGCTCTACATTTAGCCCCCCTGTAGCTAGCGCTCTACATATAACCCCCTGTAGATAGTGCCCCACATATAGCACTCCCTCTATAGAGTGCCACACATATAGCCCACCTGTAGATCGTGCCCTACATATAGCCTCCCCCTGTAGAAAAAAGCAAAGGATTGGAGCAGCACTGTGAACAAATGCCTGACTAGGCTGGTGCAAAGCTTCAAAAATAAAGGAGTGACCTCTCCTTATGTGTTAGATATCCAAAAAAGAGAACGTGAAGCAGCACTCAAATAAAGTGAATTTATTCATCCAACATGGAACCACAAAGTTTCACCTCCTCTATGAAGGCATTTTCAAGTGAAAATGCCTTCATAGAGGAGGTGAAACGTTGTGGTTCCATGTTGGATGAATAAATTCACTTTATTTGAGTGCTGCTTCATGTTCTCTTTTTTGGATAGCCTCTCCCTGTAGATCGTGTCCCACATCTAGCCCCCCCCTGTAGATTCTGCCCCACATATAGTTCCCCCCATAGATAATGCCACTCACACTTTTAAGTGTAAAAAAACAACTTTACATACTCACCATGATCCCGTACCCACGCCGTCCTGTGTCAATGCAGGCCTGCTCTCTTCTGAGCAGGTCTGCTGGGTATAAATGCTGCTAGCGTTGTTGAAAGGCGCTGATTGGCAGGGCAGAATTACTTAATCAGCGCCTTTCAACAACGGAAGCGGCATCTTTGAAAGGTGCCGATTGGCACGTTTCAACAATGGAAGTGCTGCCTTCATTGAAAGGCGCTTATTGGTGGGGCAAGTCATTCTGCCCTGCCAATCAGCATCATTGTTAGGCACTGAATGGTCAGGCACAGAACGTGCCCGGCCAATTCAGCGCTTATGCATGTAATTGTACTTGCGTCCTATAGACGCAGGTACAATTAGTGCAGGAGGGGGTGGCGGTGACTGGTTTCAGTTTCATCACCACCCCATTAGACAGGCAGCAGGCCGCCCTGTGTGGTGTGGCCATGGCGGCGGGAGCGGGGGTCATGGTGGGGGCGGTCATGGTGGGCCCCACCATCTCAGTGGGCCCGGGTCCACCGCCCCCCTGCCCCACCCCCCGCTAGCTATGCTACTGGCTTATATAACATAACTGTTGGATAAGAGATAAGAGAAAAACTTCACTTAGCTGGCGATTTAATATGAAGTGTTTGATTAGCGGTGTCTAGGGTAGGACATGTTGACATGTTGCCTGATGAGTCCTCATGGCCGCCCAAAGTACAATGCAGTTTTGTCGCGTTTTTGCGGCGGATTGCGGCAAAAAATGTGACAGAACTGCATTGTGTATGTCCTTCAAAAGGACCTGCACACATAAGGTTACATAACCTTATGTCTGCAGTTCTTGTTACTGATTAGAGACCTGCTGGTCACATGACCATGGGTCCTAGAACAGCAGCAAGACCCAGAGAGAAGACTGTGAGGTGAGCTGCTGCTGCTGCTGATGCAAGTATAAGGGGATGGATTTGTTTAAGGGGTCTGTAATTAGGGGGTTGGGTCTGTATTAGTCTAAAGGGTATGTATTTAGGGTGTGTGTTCTATAGGTCTATATTAGTTTAAGGGATCTGGGGTCTGTAATTAGGGAGTCTGGTCTGGGGTCTGTATTTAGGGGTTTGGTCTGGGGTCTGCATTAGTTTAAGGGGTCTCTACTTAGAGGGCCTGGTCTGGGGTCTGTATTAGTTTAGGGGTCTATATTTAGGGGGTCTGGGGTCTGTATTAATTTAGGTAGGTCTGCTCTGGAATCTGTATTTAGGGGTTTGAGATCTCTATTAGTTTAGGGGGCCAGGTTTGGGGTCTGTATTTAGGGGTCTGGTCCGAGGTCTGTATTTAGGGGGTTTATTCTAGGGTCTGTATTTATTTAGGGTGCTTATTCTTGGGTCTGTATTTATTTAGGGTGCTTGTTCTCGGGTCTGCATTTGTTTAAGGGGGTCTGGTCTGGTGACTGCAATAGTTTAGAAGGTCAGGGGTTTGTATGTATTATAGGAAGGATCTGGTCTGGGGTACGAATTTACTAGTCTGAATAAAAGGGGTTGTCCGGGCACATGGATAGGTCATCAGTATGAAAAACGGGTCCGTGCCCAGACAACCCCTTTAATGTAGGGGCCTGGGACTTGGTGTCTGAATTTTTGTGTTTTTATAGAGGCTAGAAATGGCTGCAGAACCGAGGGGCAAAGATGTCTCATCCGGAGAACTCGCCATAATGGTCTGTGTTAGATGGAGAAGAAAAAAGAACAACTCCCATCAGAGAAGACATCACCTGTGAGTCACTGGATCTATAGAGGATCTGTCCCCTCTTCTGACATGTCTGTTGTAGGAAATACTTGTATTCGACATGAAGTCCTTGTGTACCCAGGACTAATAGACAAATGTGAGTTACCATTGCCATTATCAATAGTATGTGTCCCTACACAGCATGATACTGTCTGCGATGGGTGGAGATGGTCAGTATGTAGAGACACAGCCCTTTGACAAGCAGAATCATAACACCCATTTGTCAATGCTTGCACAGAAACGTGGTGTTCACTATAGACACGGCACAGCGGCGGTGGGGAAGGGTGGCCCAACTTTGGGGAACAGCCCAGGGACTATGGTCTACTTAATCCGCCACTGTCATGAGTGAATAGCGGGGGTAATGTCTGGTTGATTCTGGCTGCCCAGTGTTATGTTTATCTAAAACCTTTCACATGTACAGTAGGAACTCTCAAGAACGGTACACTGAAATCATTCATTGGTTAAATGTGGTAAACAGCAGTGACTAAAACACATCTAAATCAATGCTGTTTCCCAGGAATAAGTAAATTATCAGATCCTACTGGGAGGGTTGTTTTATATAAATGGATAATGTCCCACAGTTTGTACTTCCATTCTTTTTGAAAAAAAATATGAAAAAAATATTTGGGTACTGTGGGTGTTCTATCGCGCAGCTCTGATCAATCATTATGAATATTACTCTGGATAGCCCCATTTAGAACTATTATATGTCTCTGTGATAGAAATTGGCCCACACAAACCATTTATATGTCTGCCCTATATACTTTTGATATTGAACTTTCCAAAGACTTAGGGTCCTCTTACACAACCAAACATGGGCCATGTAAACAAGCGCGCATCAACGAGACAGCTCGTTGATTGGTGCTTGTTTGCTCTTTCACAAGGTGCAAGCGACCGTTACTACAAATGTTCATCCCCATGCATTTATATCACATCGGCAGTATATCTCCCTGTTTACATAGGGAGATATGCTGCCGACAGAGATAATAGGGAGATATGCTGCCGACAGAGAAAATATTTTCTGCTGCATAAACAATGCAATCAGCCGATAAATAAGCATTTGCTCATTTATTGGCTGATCATTGCCCTGTTTACACAGTTCTGTGAACGCTCATTTGCCCGATAACTGTCAAAGAGCCTTAACAGTGATCATAAATGTGGAGTTACACACACACAAGTGTTTATGGAGGTAGGGGACCTAACTGATTCACCTGATCTCTGGCATATTTGTAATTTATTTATTTTCCTAATTTATATATTCCAAGTCCATTTTACAACGTATGCAGATTAATACACAAGTACAAATAATTTGATGAGCTAGTCCAACATGGTGAAGCAGTATTATCAAACATACTTGAACGCCTTGTGGTCTTGCATCATCAAACAAAAATAATCTTCCTTTTATCGCACAAACAACAATGAATAGACAGAGGTATAAAAAGTACATACCTACATTCATACAATGCAGCTTCAATGAGGTTATGTGCCTCATATGTTTTATCTCATAAAGTTGGTCTCTAAATATTCTAGCCCACTGTTCAGAAAGTTTGCTACAGTTTGGTTCCCAGGATACCAAGAGAAAAGTCCAACTAGTTGACACAATTCCTCTATAACCCCCTCCTTTACCCATGACTTTAGTTAAGGTCAAAAGTACTTGGCTGGCCCTAAAACGTTGATATTTTTAGATAGCCGGGTGGTTAAATCTCTGCATAATGTCAGCGTCAAATCTGCATATTTGCATCTAACCGGGTCAGTTCACACAGAGTTTTTTGGCGCTGATTTTGACATAAAAAAACGTCCGAAATCGTCCCCCATTAATCTGGAGGCAGAGGCATTTTTTTTCCATGCGTTCTTTAGCCCCTTGCGGAAAAAAAAAACCGGCATGTCCTATTTTGCCACGCATTCCGCCTTTGACCTCCCATTGAAATCAATGGGAGGCAGAAAAAATCTGCAGCGCTCGTTCATGAGCGTTTTTCCCTGCGTTTTTTGCCCATATTCCTTGCAATACCTACAATGGCCGCAGGCAAAAATAAAATAAACAAAAACACACATAAAAATACGTGCAGGCAGAAAAAAAATCTGCTTCAGTATTCCTTCAGTGCAAAATACTCTGTGTAAACAGAGCCTAAGATCATTAGGGTATGTGCACACGCTAGCTTGCTTTTACGTCTGAAAAGACAGACTGTTTTCAGGAGTAAACAGCTGCCTCGTTTCAGACGTAAATGCTCCTCCTCGCATTTTGCGAGGCTTCTGTGACAGCCGTAAATTTTGAGCTGTGCTTCATTGAGTTCAATGAAGAACGGCTTAAATTACATCTGAAAGAATTGTCCTGCACTTCTTTTGACGAGGCTGTATTTTTACGCGTCGTTGTTTGACAGCTGTCAAACGACGACGCGTAAATGACAGGTTGTCTGCATAGTACGTCGGCAAACCCATTCAAATGAATGGGCGGATGTTTCCCGACGTATTGTAGCCCTATTTTCAGATGTAAAACTAGGCATAATATGCCTCGTTTACGTCTGAAAATAGGTAGTGTGAACCCAGCCTTAGGCTTTGTGAAGAAATTTAGGAATTCTTTTTAGCTTTTGACTGATAAATTATATATATAAAGAAGCAAGAAAAGAATGCTTTGTAAGGTATTTTACACATGGATATGCTAATTGAAAAGATGACAGATTTGATAATCTTTTTCTCATTTTATAAAAATGTAATTTTATATGGAATTCATGGATAATATAGTCATTCATATTCATGGCCAACTGTCATTCATAATACACAATTTCTAACATTAAACTAGCTATACCAGTTTTCTTATGTCTAATATACTATGTGTGTGATCATCTTTCCAATAACCTAATAGCATATTTGATGAATTTTTTTTATGCAGTTGCACATGGCTTTCTTGATCTTCATCTTCTGGAATGAGTCACAAATTTATAAAGTGTCTCTACAAAAAGCTTAGTATGCAGGACCACTTTTTATTTTGGCATCATGTAACTGTTAAAGCATCTGCACATATAAGAACTAAAAGGTATGCTGAATTAAAGGCAAGGGTGGTCCCATATGGTCCAATTCACTCGCTCTTTGTAATTATGCTGTGTTTCTAATACTTATTAAGATAGACATTGACTGAGACTAAAAAGACTCGTATTACATGGCCAAACGTATCTGGACATCCAAATATCACATCCATATGAGACTCTTGAACATTTAGTTCCAAAATCACAGGGTTGATGCTGGGTGAAAAGGCCTGGCTCCCAGTCAGAATTCTAATTCATCCCAAAGGTTTTCAGTGGAAAGTCAATTTTTTTTTGATTTTACTATTTTTAGTGAGATTGTATAGTTGAAAGTTTACGAGATTACAAAACATGGCAATTGCAAGTTGTTTCCTATTAATAAATCCAAAAATTAATATCTATTAATGCGTGAATATTGTTTCTATTTTGCAATACATCATTCCTGATTTGTCAGAATTAATTTTTAACTCAATTTTGACAAACTCATGCCGAACTATTATTAAATTAGAGAGAGTAGTCAGGAGTTTGGTGACCATAAACATCTTGTATTTTGTTGCCTCTACTCCTTAGCTTGTATCCAATTATGTCTTGCACTGACAATGGAATGGCTTCGTTGTCAATGCAAAGATAACTTAGTATAGGATAACAACCTGTCCTTGTCCTGCTTCGTACCTTAACCGCTTCTTTGGTGCCTTGGACATGCCATGACATCCTAATTGTAGTCTTTTGTCAGTTATTGGACATGATGATGTCTATTAGATGGCAGAGGGGCCATACCAGCGCCAACAACAGCAGGTGTTGGCTTTAATATACAGCCAACATACTGCTGTACTGGCTATTCTGGCCGTTTAATTCCTGTGATGCCATGGTCAATAGAAACCACAGTGTTTATGTGGCTATAGAGGGAGGGGCTCTCTCTGTCACCCCATTGGCGCTCTCCAATGTGATTGCAGGAAGCCGATGGGTTGTCATGGCAGCCAGGGGCATTACAAAGTTTATTACTGACAAGCAATAAAGCTTTGGTATGCTCAGTATATCAAAGCATTGTAGAAGGGATAAACTGATCGCATTGCAAAGTCCCTGGTGGGACTAAATATTTAAAATCAAATAAATAAATGAAAAAAAAAGTATTGAGAGAAAAAAAAATGAAACGGTTGTATTATTGTGCAAAAGAGTTACAGAAAATTCCTGTCTACCTTTTAGGAATTGTCCAATAGAATAAAGTTAACATGTTATTTATTCCGCAAGGTGAGCGGCGCAAGTTAAAGTGGTATCTGGCAGCGGATTACTCACACGCGCATCCAAACTAAGTATGCATTTGTAGGGGGAGTTCATTAGGAATAGCTGTCAAGCAAAAGACTACAAAATTAAAATACCCGCATACCAGATTATCATAATCTAGATCCAATACTTTATTCCAAATTAGTACTCTAGAAGTAGGTAAGCGACTACGGATGTAGCCATCTTTAACTTGATTCTGATAACTTTCTGCAGCGTGATATCACACAAGAAAAGCCATTGAAAAGTCATTGAAAAAGTCATTGTGTATTTAATGCATTAAAAGTCAAAGGTAAAGACGGCTACATCTGTATGTAATGATTTGAGTACTTTGACACCCAGATAAAGAACCAACCGGATGGCACAATTTCATCTGTAACACCCCATTTCCTATGACTTCAGTTAGGGTTAAGGTACTTAGCTTGCTCCAGGGCATAGGTGCCTCTAGCTAGTCTGGTTATTCATTCTCTATATAAGGTTATGTGATGGGGAACTAGACAAAAAATAACAGAGATTGTAGATAATAGGCAACAGCAAACAAAAGTATTGGGAAGGATATGGCACATAGGGGGATAAAGCAAGGACAGGCAGCTATGACATTGGCAATAGGCCACATTGAATAGAAGCCAGTGATGGATGTGCCTGGTCAAGTTAAAGCCTCATAAGTCTGTAGAGTAGGCAGTACTAACAAGGCAGTGCTTCACAGAGGTGGATACCGGCACTAATCTTCTAAGAACTATGTATCAATAAGTGGTACACAATGCTGTTTCCCACACATTAGTGAAAGTAAACATAAAGTGGCCAACCTCTTTAATACAGAGCCAGTATAATGGCGGTGGGGCTCACTGGCCGCCCCCATCTTGCCGTGATTTGTATGCCACAAACCCCAAAAGTTTTAGATTTTGGAAAATTCAGACCAAATTCGATTGGTGTAGAATTCCTGCGCACATCTCTATTAAATACCCATGGTTAGGCTGGGAGAGAGAGTGTACATTCTTGCAATAGGTAAGCGGGAAACATAAAAATCATGTCATCTGATCAAACATAGATTTTTTGGGGTGGTAAATTTATTGCATTCCTTTTAGCATATATCAACAAAACCAATATATTTGTTTGGTAACTGGACAGGAGAAACTTCAGTAGCACCAAACGACAGGGTCCTACAATAAGTGTGTGTATGTAAGAGTTATGTTTTTGGGTTCTAACACTTCACACTGTTACAGTATGCGAGGATTTATCGGGCACAAAGAAATTATAAATTCCAAATCATATATTCATTTGCGCGCACACTTGTTAATAAGATTAGTTATTGCTCCTACTGATTTATTCAAGAATATACTATATAAAATTGTGAACAGTGATTAATGTAGGTCACGTTCCAGGGCGGGACATGTGCAAAGAGAGAGAGGAGTAATCTGAAGCGAAGTGTGAGGAGGATATACAGGAGCGAGAGAGCATGTGGAGCAACTGCAGTGTTGCAGCAGAAGAAGTCTAGAAGCCAGGACCATAAGCTGGGGCAGGAAGGCCATAACCGCTAGCAGCGGTAGCCGTAGCACAATAGCGGCAACTGAGAAGCAGGGAATTGGAGTGAAAATAGGCAGTTAAGACATGGCTAAAGGCAGTGTAAAGGATTTGCCTGACACAGCTTCTGTGTCGACGCCCGTAGTTAATCAGCCTGCATCTGTTCCTAGGTCTGCTAGAGTGACTCAATCTGCTACCACTAAGGCTGGTAGGCTGAGGAGTGGGAGAGCCTATCGCAGCCTGGCCAGATGGTTCTAGCTCCCACCCTTGGTCCACTTATACCCTCATTTGCTGCTTGTCCTTTGCCTGTGAATCTCCTGTTTCCTGGCTCTGCTGTTCCTGCTGTTACTATTGACCTCTGCTTCATATTGACCCTGGCTTGACTGACTATTCTCCTGCTCTGCATTTGTTACCACGTACTCTCCTGGTTTGACTCGGCTCGTCCACTACTCTGTTGCTCACGGTGTTGCTGTGGGCAACTGCCCCACTTCCTTTGCTTTTGCGTTCCCTTGTCTTGTTTGTCTGTCATGCACTTATTGAGCGTAGGGACCGTCGCCCAGTTGTACGCCGTCGCCTAGGACGAGCTGTGCAAGTAGGCAGGGACTGAGTGACGGGTAGATTAGGGCTCACCTGTCTGTCTCCCTATCCTGTCATTACAGGCAGACTATAAGAACAGAGAAAAGACAACGACTCATATATGAATAAGACGACACTTTTTTTATTTTTCTCACTCTATAATTACGCTACTTTTTTTTCCCCAAAGAGTTGCAAATCTCTGTTAATCTATTGTGGTAATAACATTAATGGAAAAAAAAAATAAGAAAAAAAAGGTGTTAAAAAAAAAAAGTTAAAAAGAAAAAAAGGGTCTATTTGCTTGCTAAAAATGTACGCTAAAAACGGCAATGTCACTTATTATTATTCCACGTTACTGCTGCCTTTAACTACCACTATCTATTATCCCATATCTACTATTGTTGGAGCATCAATTATCAATCTACCCACTATATTGCCACATCTCCATGTTGTTGATTGGAAATTGTTTACTGCACATTGTTCATCGCTTACTTTAAAAACCTAACATCTAAAAACAACGGAAATTGAGTAATTAAAATTACTGGATAGAGCTTGTTTATCTGCTTATATTCAAGAAGCAGTAACCATCACCACTATCAATATCACTAATAATTTTTACCAACTGCTGTGATTGGCGACCATGATGCTATGATGATCTGATGTCAGGGATCATATTGTTGTGATAGAACTAAGATTATGCTTTATTTCTAACTATTACCATCTATCCCTTTTGGTGTGTTAACTATCAACTTACATGCCATATTGTTATATCGTCTCACCATCATATCGCTGATTGGTAATTGTAAATTGCTCACTGCTCAATACTTACTTTCCATCTATAAGTCATGGAGTATTGACAACTACTATTATCTACTATTATTGGATATAGCCTGTGTGTTTGCCCATGTTTAAGTAATATCAACTACTACCCTCATTAATATTACTATTAACTACTGCCAAATTCCGTGAATTGCGGCCATGAATGCTAGGATATGCTGACGCCAGGGATCATACCGTGTCTGACAGAAATAAGACTATGTTATGCCTGTGAAGAGCACTAATTTTAACCGATCCTTTCCACATGCTATTTACTATCACGACAACAAGGCTTATGACGTTTGACAGGATTTCATGGATCTGAGTGAATTTGCATAATATCTGCTGATTATCATTTTTGGCATCACTACCTAAAGTTTAATCTGGGAATGGTATCACTCACAAATGCAGACACTATAAGGTACAGTGAACACTAAATAAAAGTGATATATTTACAGAGACTACTAAATGTGACCTCGTTTATCCATACCTAGTGTGTTCATACAGGACCAAGAGGACGCAAAGGATAGCATCCTCTAGGTTAAAGCATGAACTCCCATCTGACAGTTTGGGACAAAATATTCCTATATTGCTCAAAGAAATTTGTATATTAGAGAAGAGTAAGGCACATACCTATACCCCATATTGGTTTCTTCCCTCCCCTATTTTGTTTTCTCGCAGTATATTTTGTACGTATAGATATTGGGAAACCTTTATATATTGTTCTAAGTCATTAGATCTCTATTGTCTTTATGTTAGGGGGCTAAACTCCCCACAAAAACGCTTCATGGCATGGAGAAACATCTTGAACTCAAAGAGCAATGTTTTACAAGAGACACATCTTCCCAGAGATGTGATTAAATTTACAGACTCAAGATTTGAACATGTCTTTCACACCACTTCTGGCCAAAAGAAAGCTGGAGTGTTAATTGCAATCAAAAATGAATTAAACTTTAAATTTAAAAAAATTTAATGTGACATAACGGGCAGATATATTATATTGTCATGTTCTATACAGAAATTCTTACTTACTTTAGTCAATATATATGCACCTAAAACTATACAACATTAATTTCTTAGCTCTCTAATATCAGAAAAGAAGCAGTTGGCCATATTATTGTGGCCGGCGACTTCAACGCAACTATAAGTCTTGATCTAGATGTTCAATGCAAAACATCTCAGAAATGTAAGTTGATTAATTACATCTTAATCTTCATGACTGATCTCCATGACATCTGGAGATATAAGCATGGGATGGATCGTGACTATACATTCTATTCAAATTCCCAAAAAATCATACCTTAGGACGATTTTTTTTTTGTTAGATAGGCAACACATAATATGACCAGAGTAGAGATCTTACCGATCACTTGATCAGATCATGTAGCTATCTGTCTCTCTGTTAGACTAGGGTTTCAACGCTCTCATTCATGGAAATTGACCCCCTGTAATCAGACACAAAAAATAAATAATATGTGCCCTTAAAGAATATTTCAATATTAATGATAATGAAGAGATCTCGAGGTCAACTTTGTGGACAGCACATAAAGATGTCATCAGGGGTGTCTGCTGTGGCCTACAGGCAACATTTAAAAGATCTGAGGAAGCAGAGTTAAGCTGTTTAATAAAGGAGCTAAGAGTTCTGGAAAAAAATCCACTAAGAAGAACCATTAGATAGCACGTTATGTCAAATAGAAGCAATTCGTAGAAAAATTCACAAATCCCTAATTTAGGAGTACTGTAGCAATCTAACATATGTTAAGGCTCATCACTATGCAATAGGCGGGAAAGCAAGTAGCCTGTTAAGTTGTCGTATTAAAAACCAAAACGTTTCTAGAGCAATAACTAAGCTACTAGATGAGAAAAGTAATATAATGTACAATACACAGGCTATAATGGATATATTTGCGGATTATTATAGGGATCTTTACAATATAAAAGATGATACCCAAATGGAACATCCTTTGAAAGATTTAATTGGGTTTTATTTAAACAAGATAAAATTACCTATACTAAAGGCCCTATTACGGCGGCCAATTTTGGCAGGTGCAGCGAGCACCGATCAACTATACAGCTCGTTGATCTGCATTAGTTTGCTCCTATCACAAGAAGCTATGAATGGGGATGAGCGGTCGTTACTCAGAGTGCTGGTCCCCATATATTATTTTTATGTCGGCAGCGCTTCTCCCTGTTTACACAGGAAGATGTGCTGCTGACAACGATAATATTTAACTTTTTTAAAATGATACGATCATCAGATGAAGGAGCTTTTGGTGATGTACTTGGATCCAGACTTCAGGCAGTCATCGCCTGCAAAGGATTCTCTACAAAGTAATACAACAAAAAAAAAAACATTTTATTTACAGTAATGTTAATTTGTCCAAATACTTTTGAGCCCCTGAAATGAGGAGGCTGTGTAGAAAAATGGCTGCGTTTCCTAAACGTTTCACAGGATATTTTTGTTCAACCCCTTGAATTAAACCTGAAAGTCTACTCTTCAATTGCATCTCAGTTGTTTCATTTCAATCATTGTCCAAATAATTCTGGACCTAACTGTATTCCTCTATTCTTTCCCAAATCTTTAACTACGGAAATAATTTCACAACTTCTTAAGTTTATGTGGGGATATAAACGGGTGAAAATATCTAATCGCATTATGTTTAGCCATATGAACAGATGAGTTATGGGGGTCCCAAATATATGGGCTTATCAAATAGCGGCATTACTAGAGCCCCTAAAAGTATATTGGCTTGAATCCACTGATGAACCGTGGGTTCAGATTGAATGGATGCAGCTGAAAAAAGTCTCACTTAAAGGGACGTTAATAAACTACTGGTTGCATAAAATTAAAAAGGTTGAGGTCAATTTAGAAACAACTATGTAAGATAGCTTTAAAGCTGTGGAATAAATCTGTTCTAAAGGAGATGGGCCTAAAGATTGAATTGTTTAATATCCAATTGAGTCATCTAAAGGAAGGCTTATAACTTTAGAAGCAATTTCTCACATTTTCAATAACATTTTAAAAATGCTATACTTTCAGGGACCAGTTCAGATCTGAAGTGGCTTTAAGAGCCTTATATATTAGAAAGTCCCCATAAATCACCCCATTTAAAAAACAGCACGCCTCAAAGTATTCAAAACAGCAATCAGAAGGTTTCTTAACCCTTTAGGCGTTTCACAGGAATTAAAGCGAAGTAGAAGTGAAATTTAAAATGTTCATCTTTTTTGGCAAAATTCATATGCAATAAAAAAAAAAATTGTAACACAGAAGGTTTTACCAGAGAAACTCAACTCAAGATGTATTGCACAGATTCTGCAGTTTTTAGAAATATCCAACATGTGGCTCTAGTGTCCTAATGGACTGAAACACAAGCCTCAAAATCAAAGGAGCACCTAGTGGATCCTTTTTTTAAGAATATATTTTAGACACCATGTTAAGTTTGAAGAGGTCTTGTGGTACCAAAACAGTGGAACCCCCCAGAAGGGACCTTATTTTGGAAGCTACACCCCTCACAAAATTTATCTAGGGGTATGGCTAGCATTTTGACCCACAGTTTTTTTTGCAAAATTTATTGGAATTAGTCTGTAAAAATGAAAGTCTACATTTTTTCTAAAAAAAAAACCATAATATTTATTAAGGAATAAAGGAATAAAGGAGAAAAAGCACCCCAACATTTGTAAAGAAATTTCTCCCGATTACGGCAATACCCCATATGTGGTAATAAACTGCTGTTTCTACAAATGGCAGGTCCTTAGATAGGAAGGAGCACCATTTGACTTTTGTAGCTCAAGTTTTGCTGGAACGGTTTGCGGTGCCATGTCACATTTGCAAAGCCCCTGAGGGGCCAAAACAGTGTAAACCCTGCAAAAGTGACCCTATTTGGGAAACTACAACCCTAAAGGCATTTATCTAGCTGTATAGTGATCATTTTGACCCCCCAGGTTTCTAGCAGAAATTATTGAAATTAGGCCATGAAAATGAAAATCTAAATTTTTTTCCAATAAAATGTAGGTTTAGCTAATTTTATTTAATTTCTACAAGGAATAAAGGAGAAAAAGCACCCCAACACTTGTAAATCAATGTCTCCCAAGTACAGTAATACCCCATATGTGGTTATTAGCTGCTGTTTGGACACACCACAGGGCTCAGAATGGCAGGATTGCTACTTAGCATGCAGATTTTGCTTGATTGGTTTTTGGGCACCATGTCACATTTGCAGAGCCCATGAGGTACCAGTACTGTAGAAAGCCCTGAGAAGTGACTCCATTTTGTAAAATATACCCATCAGGGCATTCATCTAGGTGTGTAGTGAGCATTTTGACCCCACAGATGTTTCATAGATTTTATTAGAATTAAGCAGTGAAAATTAAAAATTTAAGTTTTTCCAAAAATATGTAGTTTTTGCTCCAAATTTTGTATTTTCACAATGGGTAAAAGGAAAAAAAAAAATCACACAATTTGTTAGCCAATTTCTCCCGAGTACGGCAATACCCCATGTGTGGCCCTAAACTGCTGTTTGGGCACATGACAGAGCTCAAAATGGAAGGAGCGCTTTTTGGCTTTTAGAGCGCAGATTTTGCTGGATTGGTGTACGGGTGTCATGTTGCATTTGCAAAGCTCCCTTAGGTACCAGAGTAGAGTGGAAAACCCTGGGAAGTAACCCCATTTTGCAAACTACACCCCTCAAGGCATTTATCCTTTTCCTGGACATATGACAGGACTTAAGAGTGAAAGAGCAAATTCGCATGTGAGGCCTATTTTGGTCACAATTGCCACAATTGCAGGGCTCTTGGGTCAAATAGTAAAACAAACCCCCAAGTAGTGACCTCATTTTTGAAACTGCACCCCTCAAGGCATTTTTTAAGGGGTGCAGTGAGAATTTTGACCCAGGTTTTGTTTTTGTTTTTTAGAAATGAACGCCCAGTGGATGGTGCAAAGTGAAAATTGCAATTTTCCACTGATATGCTATTTTAGTGCACAATATATAAATAGATGTCTCACAGGAGTAAGTAAGTGGTTAGGTACCAATCAGCACAAGTGTACAAAGTACCCCCAGACTATTAGATCAAGGAATAGCAGGACTCTACTATATCATGCGAAAACAAATGGAGAACCAAGAGTCACAAGGCTACATATAATGTAAAAAAGTACAATTTTATTACATATAAATACATCAACACATAACATATAACATATATAATGATAAAAACACAACGAGGTATCTCAAAGACGACAGATAATAACCGGATCATATGGCAAGGTGGTCAAATCGCAGGAAGGGTATACATATCAGTACTTTGTCAAAAAATGACAGGATATATCTTCCACCTAATAACTGGGGACATGTATGTTATGGGCACAAGTAATTAATGAAAAAGTCATATAATCAATGCATATGTTGCCCAGGTGTAAGTTACACACAGTCTGCACACAGTCTGCAGACCAGCCTGTTACAGCAATAGCACTAAAGATATCCCAACATATCAAGTCCGTCCCCCTTAGTAACTTATAGAGAAGTTTGTCCTACACAAGCGGGAGGGACAGGGAGTATACCGTATATGTGTCCAATAGTGAGCAAAAGGGCCCGACCGGCAAGTACCAGTGGGAGCCCCTAGATCAAAACTTACCCATCTCTGCAGTGTTGCGCCTGCGATCCACGTGATCCCCGTAACAAAAAGATAATAGTAGCACCCCAACGCGCGTTTCGCTGTTCTAGCTTCCTCAGGGGGTATAATCTCAACTACGTCCTGTGCACCTTAAATACTGTCCCTTATTGCCCTGAATCGAACGTTCCGTGTAAAATCACTCCTCAGTGGTCAACGGCGCATGCGCGGGGTAGTGTCAGATGTCATGTTACCTCAGTCGCCTGTCGTCTCACCATCAACGCGCACGCGTGCCTCCGGAGAAATGTCTCCATGGAGACCACGCTAGCGCATGGACTGCGTATAGACGAGAGGAGAAAGAGGGACAGACCCGACAACCCCGCAGCGTGCGCTCCCCCAGAGTATCGTGAGTATATAATATGTATTTGTATCTCTCTCTTTGTTACTGTCTACTACTTTATCACTGTAGGAATATAAACGGTATATGCCCCTTAGATTATATGGGAAAATAAGTGCTGGGAAAGAAACCCAAATGAAATAGCATGTATTAACACAAAAACCCTCAGTTATGAATATAACATAATATATATAGTGCAGGATTGTGAGAAAATAACAACATATGCATAAAGTAGTTCCATTAATCGTGCAAAAGTGATGAGCACTAAATAATAAATAATAATATGATTTATACAGTACAGAAAAACCATAAACAGTCTATTACAATAAGGCTGCCATGTACTAGTGTTAATTATATTCATAATCAGTCATACCAAAATTTCCATTGTGACTTGAGTAGAAAGATAAGTGACAAAAGTTAATAGGAAAATATTTAATAATTTCCAGTAAAATTTGAAAAATGACCAACTAGGTCGTGAACAAAAAAGGAGTGAAGAAAAGTACTAAATAATGGTCAAGTGATACTGAACATTGTACCAGCTACAGTACCACACCAAAAGTGTCCACCATGCGCAGAAAAAGCACACAAACATAATCTATAATTTAAGAGCAAAAAGAGAGGGGGCAAAAAAAGGGGGGAAGGTTATTATAGTGATATTCCGACAATAGCAACATCCAATAACTAGTACACTATCAGTTACACATTTATATTCTCTATCGATATATCTATACAAGGACAGAGTATTCATATTTCTCATCTCTATGTCCGCCTATTATTGATCAGATCTTTTATTTTTCAGATGTTTCCAATAGCGCGAACATCCAGAAGGACAACTCACAGTGAGAGAGTTCAACAGAATCTAAACCAGGATACAAGAACGCACAATTACTTACAGAGCAAGGTAGGACAAATGCACGAGAGACATATTAAAATCACCTAAAAATATTCAATAGACAATGGACAAATCTATCATTATTGTTGTTTTACATAGATATTAAGTTATTTTTTATATATAGTCTATAAGAAGGCAGAGAAGCTCAATTTCTCATTCAGACCCAAAGGGGTCATGGTTCCAAGGGTGGTGATCCACCTACACTCCTTTTGTGCTAAAATCTTATTAGCATTACCCCCTCTCACACCGCAATGTACCAAGTCTATGCCCCGTGCCAAAAAGGAAGATAATTTTAAGGATAAATGGGAAATCTTATCTTCAACTTGCTCACGGGGCTTCATGGATCTTTTGATCCAGTCCAATATTGCCACTCTGGTGGGAGTCGAAAAGGAAATCGATGAAATACAAGTGTCCCTTAAAAAAGATCTTTCCAACGACACTTTAGACAAATTAAATATAGATCTGGAGAAAGATTTCCAGAAATGGGAACAGGAGATATGCTCCATTAAAACCAAAAAATTTCAGAGGGATGTCGCTGATTTTCAGCAGGGTAGAGTATTTAAATGGCGGCAAGGAAGGCCATGTACTAATTCCCGCTCTAGATCAGGGTCCATATCCTCTCAAACCTCAGATGAACACACAGGGAACAGATGGAATGGAGAGATGGCGTTAAACAAACAAGATCCCATTTTCCCGAGGAGGAATAGAGAGAGGCAAGTCGCTAAGCGCAAGACCCCTTCTCCCTATCAAAGGAGTAAAAAGTCAAAAAACCTTGAGGTAATCAATCTATCTAAGCATACCCTCTCCGACACACAATGTCATATTCTGAACAAGGGACTAACGTTTTCTCCAAGTAATTCATTTGATTACTTCACAGCTCTAAAGGATCTTCATCTGTTTTCACGGAAGCTGATCCTGAGGAAACTGCACAGTAGGGGTGACCTTGATATGGGTTTGAATAGCACAATGGAAAGAGAAACCCTGGCAGCTCTAGAGGAGCTATTACATGAACAGATTTCCCCGCAACAAGGTGGGTTCCCATCCTCAATGTTTCCCAGATCAACAAGGTTTCCCCCTTTGTCCCTTTGCCCACAGGTGGAAATTTTTACCAAATTAGTGATGGAGGATTTCCAACAGATCTCAATTAACAAACACTATGATAATCTGACGGCAAATCAAAGAATAGCACTTAAACAACTACAATCTTATAAAGATGTTGTGTATAAACCAGCGGACAAGGGGGGAAACATTGTGATCTGGCCAACTAATCTATATGACCCTTTGGGTCTGAATGAGAAATTGAGCTTCTCTGCCTTCTTATAGACTATATATAAAAAATAACTTAATATCTATGTAAAACAACAATAATGATAGATTTGTCCATTGTCTATTGAATATTTTTAGGTGATTTTAATATGTCTCTCGTGCATTTGTCCTACCTTGCTCTGTAAGTAATTGTGCGTTCTTGTATCCTGGTTTAGATTCTGTTGAACTCTCTCACTGTGAGTTGTCCTTCTGGATGTTCGCGCTATTGGAAACATCTGAAAAATAAAAGATCTGATCAATAATAGGCGGACATAGAGATGAGAAATATGAATACTCTGTCCTTGTATAGATATATCGATAGAGAATATAAATGTGTAACTGATACTGTACTAGTTATTGGATGTTGCTATTGTCGGAATATCACTATAATAACCTTCCCCCCTTTTTTTGCCCCCTCTCTTTTTGCTCTTAAATTATAGATTATGTTTGTGTGCTTTTTCTGCGCATGGTGGACACTTTTGGTGTGGTACTGTAGCTGGTACAATGTTCAGTATCACTTGACCATTATTTAGTACTTTTCTTCACTCCTTTTTTGTTCACGACCTAGTTGGTCATTTTTCAAATTTTACTGGAAATTATTAAATATTTTCCTATTAACTTTTGTCACTTATCTTTCTACTCAAGTCACAATGGAAATTTTGGTATGACTGATTATGAATATAATTAACACTAGTACATGGCAGCCTTATTGTAATAGACTGTTTATGGTTTTTCTGTACTGTATAAATCATATTATTATTTATTATTTAGTGCTCATCACTTTTGCACGATTAATGGAACTACTTTATGCATATGTTGTTATTTTCTCACAATCCTGCACTATATATATTATGTTATATTCATAACTGAGGGTTTTTGTGTTAATACATGCTATTTCATTTGGGTTTCTTTCCCAGCACTTATTTTCCCATATAATCTAAGGGGCATATACCGTTTATATTCCTACAGTGATAAAGTAGTAGACAGTAACAAAGAGAGAGATACAAATACATATTATATACTCACGATACTCTGGGGGAGCGCACGCTGCGGGGTTGTCGGGTCTGTCCCTCTTTCTCCTCTCGTCTATACGCAGTCCATGCGCTAGCGTGGTCTCCATGGAGACATTTCTCCGGAGGCACGCGTGCGCGTTGATGGTGTGACGACAGGCGACTGAGGTAACATGACATCTGACACTACCCCGCGCATGCGCCGTTGACCACTGAGGAGTGATTTTACACGGAACGTTCGATTCAGGGCAATAAGGGACAGTATTTAAGGTGCACAGGACGTAGTTGAGATTATACCCCCTGAGGAAGCTAGAACAGCGAAACGCGCGTTGGGGTGCTACTATTATCTTTTTGTTACGGGGATCACGTGGATCGCAGGCGCAACACTGCAGAGATGGGTAAGTTTTGATCTAGGGGCTCCCACTGGTACTTGCCGGTCGGGCCCTTTTGCTCACTATTGGACACATATACGGTATACTCCCTGTCCCTCCCGCTTGTGTAGGACAAACTTCTCTATAAGTTACTAAGGGGGACGGACTTGATATGTTGGGATATCTTTAGTGCTATTGCTGTAACAGGCTGGTCTGCAGACTGTGTGCAGACTGTGTGTAACTTACACCTGGGCAACATATGCATTGATTATATGACTTTTTCATTAATTACTTGTGCCCATGACATACATGTCCCCGGTTATTAGGTGGAAGATATATCCCGTCATTTTTTGACAAAGTACTGATATGTATACCCTTCCTGCGATTTGACCACCTTGCCATATGATCCGGTTATTATCTGTCGTCTTTGAGATACCTCGTTGTGTTTTTATCATTATATATGTTATATGTTATGTGTTGATGTATTTATATGTAATAAAATTGTACTTTTTTACATTATATGTAGCCTTGTGACTCTTGGTTCTCCATTTGTTTTCGCATTTTTTAGTGCACAATATGTTGTGCCCAGTTCGTGCCACTGAAGAAAAATAACTCATGAACTGTTAAGTGGGTTCTCCTGGGTATGGTGGTGCCATATATGTGGATGTAAACTGCTGTTTGGGCACGCTGTAGGGTTCAGAAGAAAGGGAGCACCATTTGACTTTTGGAGCGCAGATTTTGCTTGGTAGTAGTTCTGTTTGGAGTACTACTGGTATTTCAGTTTATAATGTGGAGGCATATGTGATCTGTGCGGAGAACATCAGGGCATAATAAGAGGATATAATAATGGGGTAAATAAATAATAATCTGCAGATTTGTGTTCAGTGTCTCACTGATAAATCAGAGGCGTAGCTAGGTTCTCCAGCACCCGGGGCAAAGATTCAGTTTGGCGCCCCCCCCCCAACCTCTTTCCCGACATCTCCTTCCCCCTCGCCGTGTTTGTTTTCTCTACCAATCGACGTGTCATTTATTTTTATGTAACGCGAGCATAAAATTATTTGTACATTTCACAAGCAATATGGTTCTATACACAACACCAGAACCAAGCTCGGTACATATATACAGCCCCAGAACAAATACAGCTCAATTTAGTGCAACCCCTGCTGTATAGGTTTGTACGGCGTAAAACTACAGCTCCCAGCATAGCCCGAACAATGGTAAGGATATGCTGGGAGATGCCGTTTCACAAAAAATAAATCCTATCATAATCATCTCACTGCAGATCATACAGTGACTACATTACTGATTAGAGGCAGAGTGAACATTTATATTAAGTGACTCACCGGTGACGTCTCAGATTCTAGTTCTTTTTCTCCATTTGGTCCAGACCTCTATGATGACTTCTCCCGGTCCATTTCTGCAGTTTGCCGCTCAGATGTCTTCAGCTTCTCACTTTCCAACATTTCTGCACCTATAAATAAATATAAAGTTATCATTATACCACACACTACGCCCCTAAATATAATAGCGCCAAACACTGCACCTCTAATTATAATAGCACCATACACCATGTCCCACACACACACACACACACACACACACACACACACACACACACACACACACACACTGTGCCCCTGTAGATAGTGCCTGCCATAGAGCCCCCTGTAGATAGTGCCTGCCATAGAGCCCCTGTAGATAGTGCCCCCATATAGACCACCCCTGTATATAGTGTCCCACAAATAACTCCCCCTATAGTGCTCTACAGATAGCTCACCCCTGTATATAGCCCCCCTGTATGTAGAGCTCTACAGATAGCCCAACCATGTATGTAGCCGCCCTGTAGATATAGCCCACCCCTGTATATAGTGCTCCACATATAGTCCACCCCTGTATATAGTGTTTCACAGATAGCCCACCCCTGTATATAGCCCCCCCTTGTACATATAGTCCACCCCTGTATATAGTGCTCCACTAGATAGTCCACCCCTGTATATAGTGCTCCACAGATAGCCCACCCCTGTATATACTATATACAAGGGTGGGCTATCTGTGGAGCACTATATACAGGGGTGGACTATATGTACAAGGGGGCTATATACAGGGGTGGGCTTTCTGTGGAACACTATAGGGGGAGCTTTTTGTGGGATACTATATACAGGGGTGGGCTATATCTACAGGGGGACTATATACAGGGGTGGGCTATATCTACAGGGGGACTATATATACAGGGGGACTATATACAGGGGTGGGCTATCTACAGGGGGACCATATCTACAGGGGGACCATATCTACAGGGGGACCATATCTACAGGGGGGCTATATCTACAGGGGGCTATATCTACAGGGGTGGGCTATCTACAGGGGGACCATATCTACAGGGGGACCATATCTACAGGGGGACCATATCTACAGGGCTGGGCTATACACAGGGGGGCTATATCTACAGGGGTGGGCTATACACAGGGGGGCTATATCTACAGGGGGGGCTATATACAGGGGTGGGCTATACATAGGGGGCTATATACAGGGGTGGGCTATATACAGGGGGAATATATCTACAGGGGGCTATATCTACAGGGCTGGGCTATATCTACAGGGCTGGGCTATATCTACAGGGCTGGGCTATATACAGGGCGACTATATCTACAGGGGGGGCTATATACTGGGGTGGGCTATCTATGGAGCACCATATACAGGGGTGGGCTATATCTACAGGGGGCTATATACTATATAGCCCACCCCTGTATATGGTGCTCTATAGACAGCCCACTCCAGTATATAGCCCCCCTGTAGATATAGTCCCCCTGTATATAGCCCCCCCTGTAGATATAGTCCCCCTGTATATAGCCCCCCTGTAGATATAGCCCCCTGTATATAGCCCAGCCCTGTAGATATAGTCCCCCTGTATATAGCCCCCCTGTAGATATAGTCCCCCTGTATATAGCCCAGCCCTGTAGATATAGTCCCCCTGTATATAGCCCAGCCCTGTAGATATAGTCCCCCTGTAGATAGACATCCCCCGTAGATAAAGTCCCCCGTGTAGACAAAGTCCCCCCCGCTGATACAGCCACACTTCTATTACAATTTTTTTTAAAAATAAAAAACAATATTTCAAACTCACCTTATTCCCGCTCCCACGCTGTCCGGCAGCAATGGAGTCCTGCGCTCTTCTGCGCAGGTCTCCAGGGGGTTGAATGCAGCGTCTATGAAAGGCGCTGATTGGCTGGGCAGGATGACTTTCCCTGTCAGTCAGTCAGCGCCTTTCATCGACGGAAACATCACTGGTACAAAAGGTACCAGTCGCTTCATTCGTGGAAAGGCGCTGAATGGCCGAGCACGGAACGTGCCCGGTCATTCATTGCTTCTAATTGTACCTGTGTCCTTGTGACACAGGTACAATTATAGTGCAGGAGGAGGTGGCGCTGGCGCCCCCTCTGAACTGCGCCCGGGCAACATGCCCCGCTTGCCCCCCCTAGCTATGCCCCTGGATAAATGGTGCCCAATCTTATCCGCTTTTGAAACACTCTGTGAGCCAGAACAGAATATTCTGAGAGCCAGAACTTTTTTTTATTGTTTCTCCACCTGACCTGTGTGAGGGCTTATTTGTTGCGGGACAATCTGAAATTTTTATTAGTACCATTTTGGGGTAAATGCGATTTTTTGATCACTTTTTAATTCATTTTTTGGCAGGCAAGGTGAACAAAAACCAGCAATTTGGATAATGTGTTTTTATTCTTTTTTTTACAGCGTTGACCGTGCATTACATACTTACTTTATTCTGCGAGTCGATACGATTACAATGATACCATATGTATATAGTTTTTTTATGTTTTGCAGCGCCTGCACAATAAAATCACTTTTTTTAAAAATAATTTCGTTTTTGTGACGCCATATTCTGAGAGCCATAGCTTTTTTATTTTGTCGTCAAAAAAGCTGTGCGGGGTCCTGTTTTTTTCAGGATGGGCTGCAGTTTTTAATAGTATCATTTTGGTGTACATGCAACTTTTTGATCACTTTTTTTATTCTGTTTTGTAAGTAAAATAGTGTGAGATTTTTATAGTTTGTGTCGTTATGACGCGGTGATACCAAATATGTATACTTTTTTCATGTTTTCTGTTTTTTCCTATAAAAGATATACTTATTGTAGGAAAAAAGGCGGTTATTGTTTGTTTAATTTGAATCTTTTATTTTTTTACTTTTTTACAACATTTTTCTTAACTTTTTTAAACTTTTTTTTTGTCTTACTATGGGACTTGAAGGCATGAATCCCCGATTGCTATTCTAATACACTGCAATACCTACATAGTGCAGTGTATTAGAGCTGTCAGTTATTCACTGACAGCAAGTCTATTAGTCTTCGCCTCTGGGTGGGACCAAATAGGCTTCCGTACTAAAAGGCCATTATTAGGCATCCGGTTGCCATAGCAGCCATCGGCACCCACCTAGATGCTGCGATCGCTTTTGATCGCTGCATCTAAGGGATTAACCGACCGGAGCAGAGCATAACTCTGGTCCTGGCCATTAAAGCAGGGTGTCAGCTGTGACAAACAGCTGACACCCGCGGCTGATGGCTCAGGCTCAGCTTCTGAGCCTGCACCATTTTCTTGGCCCTGATGGCAAGCATTTTAGGCCCCGCCTCTGGGCAGGGCTTAAAAGGTTTCCGTACTTGACAGACCAGGAGGCCATTGTTAGGCCTCCGGTTGGCATGGCTAGAAACCACCTAGATAAAAATATATAAAAATATAAAAGGAACATGACTAATAGGAGTTGTAAAATATGCCATATTTATTATTTGTTTTTAGGAATTTTTTATACCTTACTAAACAGCTTTGAATATTGTCTATCGAAGGGGGCATGATTAATAGAAATCGTAAAATACGCTAGATTTATTAATGGCATGCACTATATTGGGAGCTCAAAATATTGGCATAAATTATTCCAGCCATTAGGTGGCGTAAGAAAGAGAAAAGTGTCTAATGTGTTAACTGTGACAATTTATCACACAGTTTGTGCCACTGTAATAAATTTGGCGCAGTTCCTACCTGTTTCAATTTATTAGAAATTCTGCCATTGTTTTCTGAGTTTTATTTTAAGGACATTCACTGTGCAGTATACATGACATGTTAACTTTAGTCTGTGGGTCAGTACGATTACTGTGATACCAAATTTATATATTTGTTTCACTATTTTTACACAATAGAACACTTTATTAAAAAAATATATTATCTTTGTGTTGCCGCATTCCAAGATCTATCCATTTTTTTTTTTTTGTCAACATGAGGGCTTGTGTTTTGGAGGGAAGAGTTGTATATTTTAATGCCACCGTGTTGGGGTACATATTATGTATTGTATTACTTTTATACATTTTAAGGGCAGAGTGAAAAAAACAGCAATTTTGAAATAGTTTTTTTGTTTTTTGTATTTATGGTGCTCACTGTGCGATATATATATGACATTTTAACACTATTCTGCAAGTCAGTACAGTCACGTCAATACCAAATTTATATAGTTTTTTTATGTTTTACTTATTTTGCACAATAAAAACAAATTTTTCATAAAAGAAAAATGTTTTTGTGTTACCGCATTCAAAGACCCATAACATTTTTGTTTTTCTGTCAATTTATGAGGGCTTGTTTTTTTGTGGTACAATCTGTGGTTTCATGGGTATCATTTTGGGGTACATTTTGATCACTTGTTACTCAATTTTTGGGAGACGGGATAATCAAAAAACATTAATTATTGCACTGTTTTACTTCTTTCTTACAGTATTCAACGTGAAAGATAAATAACATCATAATTTTATAGTACAGATCGCTATGGATTCAGCCATACCATTTTTTTTTTCGGAAATGTAGCAGTGGCAATATCTGCAAATAATGGAAATGATTGAAAGTGGCTAGCAAGTATTCTCTTTTCCCTTTTAACAATACATCTCTAGTCTCAGCATAGTGCATCTTAATTAAAACATCTCTATACAAATTTCCATCTCTGTACTTTTCATAAACTCTGTGGAGCCTATCAAAGCTCAACAAGTTTTTATCCCTCTGAGGGGAACTAAAGTAGTCTCATAAAATAGTCTGACAAATCATTTACACTTTCAGGTATTCCACATATTCTCACATTACTTGTTATGGATCTGTTTTCAAGATCCTCCTCCTTATTCTCTGAAAAAATTAACACACAATCAGACCTGACTTGTTAATCTCCACAGTGTCAATAATATTGTCCATTTTATTCTCCAGCTCCAGACTTCTTGCTCTTTTAACTATCTTTTAAATAGGGATTTTATAGAGTAATATAAATCATTAGCTGACAGGTTCATGTACAGCTGCTGACTCCCTTCCCCTTCTCTTTGGTGGTACCTGAGAACCTTAGAGAGAAATCCCTTATCTCCAATTCTGCTGCTGTCCCCCTTTTCTGCATCTGGAATACATCTTTTAGCCTTTTTATTATTATTATTATTATTATTATTAATACAAACAGATAAATATTGCACTTACTTATCTTTTATGTTTCAAAGTTTCATTGGTCCCCGTTTTGATCCTCCAATGGGTTTCCAGCTTTCAGACCTCGAACTGCATGTGATACAAATAACTTTAGGACAGCCACGTGTTTTTTCTCCTTCTGCCCCTTCCCGTTCCAGTAGCTTTCTCAACGGCCTAGGTAGTGAAAGTTACAGCTAGATCAGCAGTCCTCCAGCATGGTTGCAGAGCATGGACAGCTTGGGCTTATTGGCCGCATTGGCTCAACAGGTGCCAGTCACGCAGAAGCTACAGCATCATGTCGTCACCATGCGCTTCGCATCTTTAATCAGGTTTCTTGAAAGGCCAGTCATGTTCTTCCACACCAAATTTGGCAAACCATTTTTATTGCCTTCATTTTATGCACTTGATCATTGTCATAGAGAAACATCAAAAATGCCTCCCGCAACCTGTTGCCACAAAAGTGAAAGCACACAACTCACTAAAATATCATTGTTTGCTATAATATTCAGATTTACTTCATTGTAACTAAGGAGCCCCAGCCCAAAGCATTAAAAGTTATTAGAAGTTATCACTTTACAGTTGGAATGATACATTTGGACATGTGTACTTAACCCAGACTTATTTGTCAGACTGACAGATGGTAAAATGTGATTCGTCACTTAAGAGAACATGCTTGTGCGCTACAGGTCTGTTTCAGAAACTCGATTAACAAAGCTCCAGACAAACAGGTCATAAGCTGTCAATAACTCAGTAGAGAATGTTGCTATCAAGAACAAATGATTTGTATGATGTATGCCCTTCAGCACTTGGGTTTGCAGCTGAGCTCTAAGACAGTTCTACTATACAAGGGCAGAAATTTGATTAACTGACATCCTGCAATAGTATCGAAGTTTACCTATAGATTAACTGGCTGCCGGTGGGCGCTTGCCGGATTAGGACGATAATTCTCGATTTCTTAGCGGGGGTGCCGATGGGGTAACAGAGGGAGCTCCCTCCTTCTGTCAAACACATTAGATGCCACTGTCGCTATTGACAGCGGCATCTAATGGGTTAAACTGTCGAAATCGAAGAGCAGGCTGTATATAACAGTCGTACTCCTGCCACTAATCGCATGGGTACAGTGGCAGTACCCACGCAATCAGAAGACTGATATATCCGTCCTTATCCAGGAACTAGCTCCTGCATAGGACGGTTATATCCGTCCTTTGTCATAAATGGATTAAATAATAAAAAAAAAAAACAGTAAAAAAAATACACAGAAATGCAAATAATAAACTTTAAAAAATATAAGTCCCAAAACATGAAATAATATATACATATTTGGTATTGCCATGAACAAATGTATAACATTATTTATGATGATTAGTGTATGGTGTAAAAAAATTAATAAAATAAATTTGCAACGGAACTGCTTTTTTTCTGCATTTTTTTCAAAATAAAAAATAAAAATAATAATTTATATAAATTAAATGATAATGTAAATGTACCAAAAATGCCACCGAAATAAAGTACAACTTGTCCCACGAAAAAACAAAGCCTCATACAGCTATGTCGAACAAAACTAAAAAAGTTATGAGCGCTGGGTTGCAAAGAAAGAAATATAAAAAATAGTTCTGTCCTCAAGGTCAAAATTGCCTGTGTCCTTAAGGGGTTAAAATACTTCAGTATTATCTGCATAGTTGTAAATATGACATAGTCACATATTCAATCCCCCACTATGCCAGCGCCTATGATTTTGTGGTCCTTTGCTGGGATTTGTTTACTGCACAAATAAACGATGTGATATACTCCAAAGCCAATCACTACACACATATTAAATCAATCACTGTGGCCAGTAATTGGCTGCTATAGTCACATGTCGAGTAGGGCATGTAATATTTGCGCTTCATGAACAAGGACCAGCTGGGGAGCATGGTAGTCAGAGGCGCAGCTCGGTTCTCCTGCACCCGGGGCAAAGATTCAGATTGGCGCCCCCCCCCCAACTTTATTCCTGACACATCTGCTTCCCCCTCGCCATGTTTGCTTTCTCTACCAATCAATGAGGTGCAACTTTTTTTTACAATTTTTTTAATGTAACTCGAGCATAAAAGCATTTCTACATTTTACAAGCAATATAGTTATAGAACGTAGTTAACATAAAAATAAATGAAAATAAAATAAATTAAAGAAGCCACACACAGCCCCCTGTAGATATTGCCACACACAGCCCCTCCTTGTAGTTAACGCCACACAGATCCCCTGTTGTAGATAGCGCCACACATCCCCCCTTGTAGATAGCACCACACAGCCCCCTTATAGATAATGCAACACACATCCCCCCTTGTAAATAGTGGCACACTGCCCCACTTGTAGATAGTGCAACACACATCCGCCTTGTAAACAGCGCCACACAAACCCCCCCTTATAGATAGTGCCACACATAGCCCTTCTCTTGTAGATGGTGCCACACACAGCCCCTCTCTTGTAGATAGCACCACACATCCCACTGTTGTAGATAGTGCCACACACAGCACCCTGTTGTAGATACCGCCAACCACAGATCCCCCTTTGTAGATAGCTCCAGACAGCCCTCGTTGTAGATAGTGCCACACAACCCATCTTGTACACAGCATCACACAGCCCCCCTTGTAAATAGCGCCACACTGCTCCCTCTTGTAAATAGCGCCACACTGCCCCCCTGTAAATAACGCACACTGCCCCCTGTCACGAAGGGTCTGTGGACCCACTGGGCCGTACCGCCTTGGCGGTAAGGCAGCTGGCCAACAGGGAGAAGGGGAGAGTCTATAGTTCTATAGGTACCTGTGGCATAGAACTTACAGCGTTTGGGGTACAATTAACACACAGTAATGTTTTTAGAAAAATGCAAACTTTATTCAAAATACAAAAATGGCTAAAAGATGAGTCATGCAAAGCATGAACAAACCGTCCCTCATTGCAGGGAGCATGTGTGAACAACAGTGTAACACATGGGCATGGATTATACCCGAAAAAGGGTTAGATGCAGGATATAAAATGCATATGTCCTGAAGTCTATGTGTATCCTCAAATATATTAGCTGAACTGCTGACAAAAGATGCAAGTATACAGCTGGTCACTTGATGCAATGATCAGTATTGTATGGAACAATATAGTTAGACTTAAATGCACATAGTGCGTATGAATTACATACCCATGTGACTTGCCCTGCAAGGAGAGAGATGTCAGACCCTCAGGTACCTGTGGCAGCTCGGACAGCAGCAGGGCAGGCTCGTCTTGGACTAGATAGCAGGCGGACGTCAGGCGAGGGGAAGCAGGTCAGACGTGGATGCAGCATGGCACAACTTTGGGACAGCTCAGTGCTAGACCAAGAAAGTACGGAATGCTAGGAACAGGGACAGGAGCAGGGACTGGAACAAGGACTGGAACAGGGAACACACTAGGAGGCCATCACATAGACAAACTAGGGAACACAACAACGCTCAGGCAACGAACTAGGGGGCTGGACCCCTCTTACAGTCCAGGGTACTCAAGGGTCAAAGTTCATCCACAATGTCTTGTGCGCGCGCTGCCGCTTTAAGAGCGGGCACGAGCGTGCGCGCACACTCTACGGGATCCGGCTGAGGTGAGTGGACGTGAGCGCTGGCGTCTCCTGAGGAGGAGGCTGGGGCCAGCACTTGCCGGCTCGTGGCTGCGGCTGTCAGGGGAAGGTTGGAGCTGACGGCCCGCAGCCACGGACATTACAGTATCCCCCCTCTTACGCCCCCTCTTCTTGGGACCAGAGCGAGAGAGAAACTTATTCAGAAGAGTAGGAGCATTGAGATTCTCCTCTGGCTGCCAGGACCCCTCTTCAGGGCCAAACCCCCTCCAATCCACCAAGTAAAAAGTCTTTCCTCTCACTTTTTTGGTGTCCAAGATCTCCTTGACCTCAAAGATGTCCGAAGGGCCCCTGGAGGCAACCGCAGGGCTGGGAGTCTTGGAATAGCGGTTCAGAATCACTGGTTTCAGGAGGGAGACATGGAAGGAGTTTGGAATACAGAGGGTGGGAGGCAGCCGAAGCTTGTAGGCGACAGGGTTGATCTGCTGCAGGACCTTGAATGATCTGAGGAACCTGGGGGCAAATTTACATGAAGGGCACCCTTAGTCAGATATTCCTGGACGACAGCCAGACTTTAGTGCCAGGAAGAAACCGAGGAGGCTCTTTTCTCCTTGTGTCAGCCTTCCGTTTCATGCGGTCCACTGCCATTAGGATGGAGGATCGAGTCTGCTGCCAAATCTGCAAAAAGTCTCTAAACGTGGAGTCAGCTGCCGGTACCTCGGAAGTATCAGGCACCGGGAGAGGAATTCGTGGGTGCTGGCCGTAGACAATGCAGAACGGTGTATTCCTAGAAGACTCGCTGGTATGATTACTGTAGGAGAACTCCGCCTATGGGAGCAGCTGCACCCAGTCATCATGCTGCTTGGAGATTAAGTGGCCTAGGTAGTTCTCCAAAATCTGGTTGATCCTCTCAACCTGACCATTAGACTGAGGATTGTAGGCAGAGGAAAAGTCCAACTTCACGTCAAGAAGTCCGCAGAGGGCTCTCCAGAACCTCGAGGTAAACTGAACCGCCCGATCAGACACAATATTCTGTGGCAAACTGTGCAGGTGGAAGATGTGTTGGATAAATAACTTGGCCAACTGAGGAGCAGAAGGGAGACCGGTCAGAGGAACAAAGTGGGCCATCTTCGAAAATCGGTCCACCACCACCCAGACAGTACTTCATCCAGCAGAGAGAGGCAGGTCAGTGATAAGTCCATAGCTATATGCTGCCAGGGAGCATTGGGCACAAGCAATGGCTGGAGCAGACCAGCAGGTCTGGAGTGTGTGGCCTTGTTGGCTGCACATACAGCACAGGAAGAAACAAAGTCCACAATATCCTTGGGCAAACATTTACTCCATAGACGCATGAAGGTCTGGTGGAACAAAGTGTTCCTAGAAAATTATATTCAGAGATGTCTTATCCCAAGGGGTCTTAGGATCCAAATTTTTCCCTCATTTCCAATCAGTGATGAAACTTTCATCACTAGGTGGGAAGATATTTGTAACAATAGTTCCAAGAAGTTCATGGAACTCTTGGTAGGACTCAACCAAGACACACTCACCTTGCTGGACGCAGAAATTGAAGATGTTCAATCTCAGCTTATTGCACTCTTATCTGTAGATAGTATGGCCAGATTTAGACAAAGTCTTGAAGTTCAATTCTCCGAATGGGAGAAGGAAATTCAAGCTACAAAATCTAAAAAGTTCACCAGAGATGTTGGAGATTTCCAGCAAAACCAGGTGTACAGATGGAGGAGAAACAAAATAGGTGGTCGGAGTCGCACACCCTCTGTATCCTCTATCTCCTCTCTCAGTGAAACAGAAAATGCATTCTCTCGTTTCAATCAACCATCTGGCTCACGTCCAAAAAGAAAATTTACACAAAGACAAATGGCAAACAAGAAAAGACCAGATACGCAAGATCCTACTCATCGCCTAAAGGTGATTAACCTATCCGTACACACTTTTTCAGATATAGACAGAGAGGTCATTGAAAAGGGTCTTACTTTCTCACCTTGTAATCGCTTTGACGCTTTCTCTGCAGTAAAAGATCTCAACATGTTTGGTCGGTCACTTATACACAAAAAATGGTTCCACAAATCCACTCATGTGGATCTTTTTCCTACCACAGAGGAGCAACAAGCATTAGGGACTCTTGAGGAATTGTTGGAAGAACAGGATACTACTGTTTCAGGTAAAATCCCAGTATGTGTTCGTATGAAATCCAAGAAATTCCCCCCTCTTAGTTTGTGCCCTGCTGTAGATTCTTTCGTTAAGGCGGTTACACTAGAATTTCATAATATTCCTGCTAATGTCAAGCATGATAATCTAACCACATTACAACGTGAAAGCTTAAATAGATTACAGAAAATGAAGGATGTTGTATTCAAGGCTGCCGATAAAGGCGGGAATGTTGTTGTATGGCCCTGTCACATGTATGAGGCTGAAGCCTACAGACAATTGCGTGACAGACAGTGCTACAAAAAACTAACATTCAATCCCTCATCCTCTTTTAGATCTACACTGCAGCAGATATTATCGAAAGCCTTACAAGAAGATGTTATAAATAAGGATTTGTTAACCGCACTTACAACGGTTGAACCTACTGTCCCTACGCTGTATTTACTCCCTAAAGTGCATAAGAATGACACAATACCACCAGGAAGACCAATAATTTCAGGTAGGGGCAGCATTACAGAGAAGTGCTGTAAATATATTGACCACCATCTGAAGGATTTGGTTATAAACCTTCCTTCATATGTTCGTGATTCTGCAGATCTTCTTCAGAAAGTTAGCGGTATCAGCATTGACGATGATATGCTGCTAGTTGCGATTGACGTTGAATCCCTCTACACTAGTATTAGGCATGCTGATGGCATTAGGGCCACTAAATTCTTTCTGTCAACTACGAATTTGGAAAAATCCATGTGTGATTTTCTTGCTGAACTATTGGAATACACCTTGACGCACAACTTTTTCACCTTCAATGGGCACTTTTACCTACAGCTCCAGGGAACGGCGATGGGGGCTGCTTGTGCACCCTCATATGCCAATCTGTTCCTTGGACTGTGGGAGAGGGACCTTTTCTCAGATGGCCAGGATGATTCAATGGACCGGATCCTGTTTTGGGCACGGTACATTGATGACATCCTGGTCATTTGGAAGGGTACTGCCTCTGAGCTGGACAAATTCATGGTAGATCTCAATAAGAACCAGCTCAATCTTAAATTTACGTACAAATCCAACAGTCAGCACATTGATTTTTTGGACATTAAATTAACCAAGGACATTGATGTTTTTTTACAGAGTGACGTGTATCGCAAGGAGACCTCGGTTAATTCTTTATTGCATTTTTCATCCTCCCATCCACCACAGACCCTACAGGCGATCCCTATCGGGCAATTCCTGAGGATAAGGAGGATATGCTCCTCTGACACCATTTTTGAGGAACAGGCCAAGGACTTAAAAAAACGTTTCATTGATCGAGGTTATAGTATGCGGTCCATCAAAAAGGCGTATCACAGGGCCAAGTATACAAATAGAGATGATCTTTTGTTTACTAAGAAGAAGAGAGATACACGGAATAAGGTGAGGTTTATAACAAACTATCACTCGAGGTGGCCGCAAATGAGGGAAATTTTCAAAAGGTATTGGCCCATTTTGCTTACAGACCCAATTCTCACCAATTATGTGACTAGGTACCCCAGCATAACAGCAAGACGTGGGAGAAATTTGAAAGATCATTTAGTGAGGAGTCACTATGATCCGGTTACGAGAAAATATCCGTTTGGATCAAAGGGAGCAAAGTGGGGGTGTTCCCCCTGTGGGCATTGTGTGGCATGTCCTAATATCGAGAGGATCACAACTTTTCCTAATGTTACAGGTACGAAAACGTATACTATAACACATCCGATAACATGCACCACCAAAGCAGTGGTGTATTATGCAACATGTCCATGCCCTAAAGTATACATTGGTCTCACCTCTAGGGAGCTAAAAGTGAGAGTGAGGGAGCATATGTCCGATATCAGACGAGCAGCGAATGAGGAAGTCATGGAAACTTTGAAACCGATACCGCGACATTTTAAAGTACATCATTCCTGCGATCCAACAAAACTAAAGGTGAGGGGCATTGATCATATTGTCACAAATATGAGAGGAGGCAATATTAAGCAAAAATTAGCACAATGCGAAGCACGTTGGATTTGGACCCTTGGGTCAATGTATCCATCAGGCCTCAATGAATCTTTGAGTTTCGCTCCATTCCTCTGAACCACTGACTCCCTGTGGGTCTAGGTTTTTTAAATTATTTTTAATCAATAAATATATATTGTTTTATTATTTTATTATGTATATATATATACAGTCCTTACCTTGTTAACTACCCTCTTCTATGGACTCTTTATCTTTTGAAGGTATATAGAAATGCAGTTATATTTGGAGATATATATGCTGAAGATATTGGAGGCTATGGACTCTGGAGGCGTTGAAGATAATATATATGTATGCTCCTTGGCCACTGGCATGGTGTCATTCTACTCATCGTTTCTATATTGTATATATGCTTTATCGCTCTCTTTCTACTATGGGGATGCTGTCATCAGATCTATGTGGGGTTCTTTATCGATCACACTATGCACTTTAGACATACACATGCGGGTATAATCTACGTATTATATATATTGTCATGTTTTATAATGTATTGGTAACTGGTATTAATTATGTATCTTATTATTTTATATATTTCACTATTTACTCTATACACATCTACGAATTTTTTAACATATGGATATGTAGATATCTATGTACTGCCATTATACACATATTGATTGATTTTTTAACACATAGACATGTAGATATTTATTTGACTTACTTTTGCATGTCTTTTATATACATATACCTGTGCATGTTTTATATATATATATATATATATATATATATATATATATATATATATATATATACACATATCTTTTTTATTGATGTATTTCTTTACCATGGATTTTATTTATTTATTTATTGTGCACTCATGCCTAATAGTGTTTATAGATACCCCTGCCTGTTGGTTTATGTCTTGCAATACATCTTTGTGCATTTGTGTATGTTTCTCTTGTGTATGGAGTGAAACCATTGATGTACTGAATGTGAACACTACTGATCATGTATATGCATAAATATAAATAGTCTATATGTACATCTTTTTTCTTGTTTCTCTTTAATATATGGTTTCACACTATTTAATCTTGGCAAACCTAATACATATATCAATTATGCTCTTTTTTTGCTTCTTTATTTATTTATACACATTATGTTTTACACAACAGTATATGGATACATTTATATATAAATATATATATTTTTTATTTTTGATGTATTCATAATTATGAACATGTTTGACTATTTATTTATATATATATATAGAATTTTCACATACAGTACTTTATACATTTGCATATTCATCACATACATACATACAATGAAATGGTATGGGTTTGTTATTTCTTTATTTACACATATTTTGTCACTTCCTTCACTTAGTAATCAATTAATTATTTATTTATTTATTTTTTTAGTTTTTTGTTCGGTCCCTTATTTACATATCAGTGTATCATCCAAGTGTTTACATGGACCGTCTTCTTGTCAACATTCACACACACTTGCGTTTTCTCTGTCTCTGGTTTCCTTCTTTGTTTCTTCCGTTTCTCCCTTCTCTTCTTTTCTGCTTTTTCTCTTCTTCACAGGTTACATTCATATGTGCCATATTCTTGGTATTAAACTAACATTTATCGTCTCCCGATCCCCTTATCTATATCTACATACATCTATCTCAGTTATCTCTAACTGTTTCATAAGCCTGCTTCTTATCCAGTGGTACGGGGTGAGAGAGGTGTGCGCTAGCTAGGGGTGGGGGAGTGGCTCACTCACTTTCGGCCGGGTCTTCAATCCTGGCTGGACGTGTGGCGGAGCTGTCAGACAGCGTCCGCGCACGTCCGCCTCGATGACGCGGTTCTCCGGAAGTGGGGCAGTAGCCATCTTGCTACCCCCGGCCTGTCGCCGAAATAACCTCCCATATTACCCACACGGATACCAATCTTCTTTAATTATGTTCAGATATAAGGGAGGGTCCCGCAGGGAAGACGCCACCCCCGGACGAAGGCATCCGCCGAAACGCGCGTCGGGCTTGGCGTCTCCCCCATGCGGCTACATGAATCCGGGTACGTGACATGTTCTATTTACCTAATGCACATGGCCATTTAGATCCAGGTTGTACTGCTCCTCAATCAGTCTCAGCTATACTGCTACATGATATTAACTTATATTTACTGATTACAACTACCAATACTAGCTTATGGTGTTATAGACATCAGAATCACTTGATCACTTGATCTATTCCCTTATACTTATGCTACATGTATCGAGCTGTTCACTGTTAACATTTAACCCTGGGTCTTTGTTATTTAATACCATCATCAGTATCTTTTCATGTATTCCGTGTGGGCTGACGCCCTTTTACACTGTATGACTCATTTTTAACTGTTTGTCTTTCTATCTGTTAATAAAGAAAGTTTTTCTATTACACATTATTTTGAATGTACTTGACCTCTTTCTCTTTAGGTTTCTCAGTATATATTCATGGTCAGAGTACCAGGTCATGTTGGGTTTACATGTATGTTCCTCCTACTTCATAATCTTGGTTATTTATGTCACTTTGACTGTTACCGGTACTTACGAAGATATATATCTTTAGTATTTTTTCTGATGTGGAGTGCATACGTTTGCTGCATGTGTACAATTTGGTTTTCAATATCCTTGGGCAGCGTGGGCCACCAGAAATGATGAGCAATCAAATCTCGGGTCTTACGTAACCCCGCGTGACCTGCCAGTCTAGAGGAGTGTCCCCAGCGGAGGATTCTTTCATGATCAGCCAGGCGCACAAAAGTCCTCCCTGGAGGAATGTCCCCAATTTGCAGGGGATTGACTGAGACAATGCAAGATGGGTCAATAATGTTCTGTCGACTTTCTATTGTGTCTTATGTCTCAAAAGACCTGGACAAGGAATCGGCCCTCACATTTTTGTTGGCCGGGCGATAATGAAGCTCAAACTGAAACCTCGCAAAGAACAATGATCACCAGGCCTGACGAGGGTTCAGCCGTTGGGCCGTCTGGAGTTAGGTCAGATTCTTGTGGTCCATAAAAATCAAGATCGGATGAGCTGCATACTCTAGTAGATGTCTCCACTCCTCCAGAGCCAATTTGATGGCCAGTAACTCCCGATCCCCAATCGAGTAGTTGCGTTCTGCGGAAGAGAATAGCTTGGAAAAGTATCCACATACCCTTGGAACAGGAGTGCACCAGTAAGAGGACGCGTCCACCTACAACGAGAACTGTAAAGAAACGTCTGAATGATGGAGGATAGAGGCTGACGTGAAGGCACTCTTCAGGCTATTGAATGCGGACTCTGCCTCAGAAGTCCACACCTTGGCATTCATACCCTTCCAAGTAAGGTTAGAGATAGGAGAAGTCAGTGAGGAGAATTTCGGAATAAACTGCCTGTAAAAATTATCAAATTCCAAAAAGGGCTGTATGGCCCTCAAGCCTTGAGGGCGTGGCCACTCCAGGACAGATTTTACCTTTTCAGGATCCATTTCGAGACCTCGATTCAAGACGATGTAGCCCAAGAAGGGTAGAGCATCCTTGTCAAACACGCACTTATCCAACTTGGCGTATAGACGATTCTCCCTTAACCGAAGCAGAACCTGACGGATATGTCTCTGGTGTGTCATAGGATCTTGAGAGAAAATCAAGATGTCATCAAGGTAGACTACAACACAAACATAGAGGAGGTCACGGAAAATGTCATTGACAAACACCTGGAAGACCGCAGGAGCATTACACAGGCCGAAGGGCATTACTAGATACTCATAGTGTCCATCCCGGGTGTTAAATGCAGTCTTCCATTCATCACCCTGGCGAATCCGGACTAGGTTGTAAGCCCCACGCAGGTCTAGTTTAGAAAAAATGTTGGCTCCTCGTATGCGATCAAACAGCTCAGATATAAGTGGCAACGGATATTTATTCTTCACCGTGATCTGGTTAAGACCTCAGTAGTCGATGAAAGGACGAAGAGAGCCATCTTTCTTTTTGACGTAGAAGAACCCGGCTCCTGCCGGGGAGGAAGACTTTCGTATGAAGCCCCTTTCTAAGTTCTCTTTCACATAGGAGGACATGGACATAGTCTCTGGCAAGGAGAGAGGATATACGCTACCACGGGGAAGGGATGCACCAGGAATCAGTTCAATAGGGCAGTCATACGCCTGATGTGGAGGCAATGTCTCTGCCTCCCTCTTGTTGAAGACGTCCAAAAAGGCAGCTTAATGACTCGGCAATCCTGCCAAAGACCAAGGCAGCGAAGGCTGAGCCAAACGAATCCACACCAGGCAACGACCTTGACACTCAGGGCCCCACTGGAAAAGCTCTCCAGAATTCCAGTCCAGAACTGGGGCATGCAGTCGGAGCCAAGGCAGGCCCAGCAACACAGGGTTAACAGCTTTGGGTAGGATATAGAACGACAGAAGTTTGGAGTGAAGGGCTCCCACTTGGAGCCTCAGCGGCTTGGTCACAGCTATAACAGGATCTGGCAGAGGTAGTCCATTCACTGAGGCAACTGTCAATGGGTTCTCCAGAGGGGTGGTGGGTAATTGCAGAAGGTCCACCAGATCTCTGCGAATGAAATTAGCAGCGGATCCCGAGTCCAGATACGCAGAGACCTGATACGTTTTCTCGCCGGACACTATGGTCACAGGTATAGACAATTTAGACGGAAGTCCATCTTTACCAAAGGTTGTCACTCCTAGCAACCCTAGGTTTTGGGATCTTTGGGGGCACAGGCGGACAAGATGGCCATCGAGACCGCAATAAAGACAGAGTCCAGATGTGCGTCTGCGTTGCTTCTCCTGGATGGATAACTTACACTGGTCCATTATTACCGACTCCTTAGGAGGATTGACACCTGAGGACCGCAGGGGTTGCTGCAAGGTAGGAGCCACTCTGGAGCAGGCTCCCTCCCGTTGAACCTCTTGGAGGCGTTCACGGATCCGTATATAAATCCAGTCAGACAGAAGGATGAGGTGATCCAGGGTAGACGGCAGATCCCGGGCGGCAAGTTTGTCTTTAATTCTGGTAGATAGTCCATGCCAGAATGCAGCCACCAGAGGCTCATTGTTCCATAACAGCTCTCCCGCCAGGGTGCGGAAGTGGATGGCATACTCATTCACGGAGGTGTCTCCTTGGCGCAGGTTAATCAAAGAGGCCGCTGCAATGAGACCCGTCCAGGCTCCTCAAACACTGTGCGAAAAGTCCAGAGGAAGGCAGGAAAGTCATGGATCTCTGGTCCTTGTCTCTCACAGATAGGGTTCGCCCATGCAAGAGCCTTGCCAGTGAGGAGAGAGATGATAAAAGTGACCCTGGCACAATCAGACGAAAATGTCCTAGCATACAGGTAGAAGTGGATCTGGCATTGATTAAGAAAACCACGACAGGTACTTGCTTCTCCATCATAGCGGTCAGGAAGTGGCAAAGAAACACGTGGGTCAATACGGCCAAGAGGTGTAGTCTGAGGATTAACATTGCCAGGGGATATAGTAGGAGGAACGGCAGCTTGTTCCTCCTGCCGAAGTGCAAGAATGTTCAACGCCTGGAGGAGTTGGTCCTGTCAAGACCGGAGGTTCAGCATATCCGCTCGCATCTCCTGTGACGTCGTCATAGTCTTGAATTGACCAGCGGCGTCCATAGCCTGAGCGTACTGTCACGAAGGGTCTGTGGACCCACTGGGCCATACCGCCTTGGCGGTAAGGCAGCTGGCCAACAGGGAGCAGGTGAGAGTCTACACCACGTTCCAAAATATTATGGAAATGTTATTTTTCGCTTATTTTCCTAAATAGTCGATGCAAATGACAGTCAGTATAACTTTCAAGCCATCAACCGTTGGAGTATAATGCGAATATTATTGAACAAATCTCCTAATGATAACAGATTTTTTTTTAGAAGTAAAAAACTCAAAATGCACTATTTCAAATTATTATGCACAACAGAGATCAAAACATTTTAAGGGTATGTTCACACGCTGAGCCAAAAACGTCTGAAAATACGGAGCTGTTTTCAAGGGAAAACAGCACCTGATTTTCAGACGTTTTTTGAGCAACTCACGTTTTTCGCTGCGTTTTTCGCGCCGTTTTTTTGGCCGTTTTTGGAGCTGTTTTCAATAGAGTCTAAGAGAAAACGGCTCCAAAAACGTCCCTAGAAGTGTCCTGCACTTCTTTTGACGAGGCTGTAATTTTACAGCTGTCAAACGACGACGCGTAAATTACAGGTTGTCGGCACAGTACGTCGGCAAACCCATTCAAATGAATGGGCAGATGTTTGCCGACGTATTGGAGCCGTATTTTCAGGCATAAATCGAGGCATAATACGCCTCGTTTAAGCCTGAAAATAGGTCGTGTGAACCCAGCCTCAAGGTTGTAAAGAGAACTAAAATGGTAATTTGTTGAATTTGAAGCATCAGGAGGTCATATTTACAGAAATCAAAAGCTCTTTCAATCAAAAAAAACTTAGCAGGCCAAGTTACATGTTAACATAGGACCCCTTCTTTGATATCACCTTCACAATTCTTGCATCCATTGAATTTGTGAGTATTTGGACAGTTTCTGCTTGAATATCTTTGCAGGATGTCAGAATAGTCTCCCAGAGCTTCTGTTTTGATGTGAACTGCCTCCCACCCTCATAGATATTTTGCTTGGGGATGCTCCAAAGGTTCTCAATAGAGTTGAGGTCAGGGGAACATGGGGGCCACACCATGAGTTTCTCTCCTTTTATGCCCATAGCAGCCAATGACACAGAGGTATTCTTTGCAGCATAAGATGGTGCATTGTCATGCATGAAGATAATTTTGCTACGGAAGGCACGGTTCTTCTTTTTGTACGACGGAAGAAAGTGGTCAGTCATAAACTCTACGTACTTTGTAGAGGTCATTTTCACACTGTCAGGGAGCCTAAAGGGGCCTACCAGCTCTCTTCCCATGATTCCAGCCCAAAACATGACTCCACCACCTCCTTGCAGACGTCGCAGCCTTGTTGGGACATGGTGGCCATTCACCAACCTTCCACTACTCCATCCATCTGGACCATCCAGGGTTGCACGGCACTCATCAGTAAACAACACGGTTTGAAAATTAGTCTTCATGTATTTCTGAGCCCACTGCAACCGTTTCTGCTTGTGAACATTGTTTGGGGGTGGCCGAATAATAGCTTTATGCACACTTGCAAACCTATGGAGAATCCTACACCTTGAGGTTTGCGGGACTCCAGAGGCACCAGCGGCTTCAAATACCTGTTTGCTGCTTTGCAATGGCATTTTAGCAGCTGCTCTCCTAATCCTATTAATTTGTCTGGCAGAAACCTTCCCCATTATGCCTTTATCTGAACGAACCCGTCTGTGCTCTGAATCAGCCACAAATCTTTTCACAGTACGATGATCACGCTTAAGTTTTATTGAAATATCCAATGTTTTCATACCTTGTCCAAAGTATTGCACTATTTCACGCTTTTCGACAGCAGAGAGATCCTTTTTCTTTCCCATATTGCTTGAAACCTGTGGCCTGCTTAATAATGTGGAACGCCCTTCTTAAGTAGTTGTCCTTTGATTGGGCACACCTGGCAAACTAATTATCACAGGTGGATACCTATATAGTTACAGGCCAAACGATAAACGTTCACAATAAGCGTCCACACATATCAAAAAAAGAACAAGAGTAAATACCCAAAGCTGTATGTGTGGACATATCACACATCCCAAAAGGGACAAAATCAAACACCAAGTACACGAGTGTAACTTGTAATAATGGCAATACTTTATTAGAATATACATAAAAACATGTTGGCCATGATGACCTAAAATATGACATACAATTAAAATGTATAGATGTGGAGAACACAAAGGCTGTTACAAATGAATAATATTCAAGAGGCAAAATAGTGACATAAAATCTAAAGGCACAAAAAACAATTTTACACAAAACATAGTGCAAATAAAGAAATTCAAAAACCACTAATGTGGTGCATACAAAATGCCTGCACAAAGGAGTAAATAGTAAGCCAAAGCGAGTATAGAGCAAACATAGCACATCCAAACTGGTATATGTGTGAGTGTAGATGTATAGTAACCCGGGGGTAACCACAAATCAGACCCGATCCCAGGACCTATACCAACCAGTAAATTGCATGATCAGCCTAAAAGTGGACACCACACCACGAGTCACGGTTACTATACATCTACACTCACACATATACCAGTGTGGATGTGCTATGTTTGCTCTATACTCGCTTTGGCTTACTATTTACTCCTTTGTGCAGGCATTTTGTATGCACCACATTAGTATTTTTTGAATTTCTTTATTTGCACTATGTTTTTGTGTATAATTGTTTTTTGTGCATCTAGATTTTATATCACTATTTTGCCTCTTGAGTATTATTCATTTGTAACAGCCTTTGTGTTCTCCACATCTATACATTTTAATTGTATGTCATATTTTAGGTCCTGATGGCCAACATGTTTTTATATATATTCTAATAAAGTATTGCCATTTTTACAAGTTACACTCGTGTACTTGGTGTTTGATTTTGTCCCTTTTGGGATGTGTGATATGTCCACACATACAGCTTTGGGTATTTACTACTATTATTATTATTATAATTATCACAGGTGTCTGAGATTGATTACAATGATCCAAAGAGCCCTAAGACACAATACCATCCATGAGTTTAATTGAAAAACGAATAGTTAAATGTTTATGACACTTAAATCCAATGTGCATAATAATTTGGAACATGGTGTATAGTTCTATGGGTACCAGTGGCAGCTTGGACAGATGCAGGGCAGGCTCGGCTTGGACTAAGCAGGTGAAGAAGGTCAGACGTGGATGCAGCACGGCACGACTTTGGCACAGCTCAGTGCTAGACCAGGATAGTACGGAATGCTAGGAACAGGGACAGGAGCGGGGACTGGAGCAAGGACTGGAACAGGGAATACACTAGGAGGCCATCAGATAGACAAACTAGGGAACACAGCAACGCACAGGCAACGAACTAGGGGGCTGGACCCATCTTATAGTCCAGGGTACTCATGGGGCAAAGTTCATCCACAATGTCCGGTGCGCGCGCTGCCCCTTTAAGAGCGGGCACGAGCGTGCGCGCGTACCCTATGGGATCCAGCTGAGGTGAGTGGACGCGAGCGCTGGCGTCTCCTGCGTAGGAGGCTGGGGCCAGCGCTTGCCGACTCGTGGCTGTGGCTGTCAGGGGAAGGTTGGAGCTGACGGCCCACAGCCACGGATATTACACCCCCCTTGTAAATAGCGCCACACTGCCCCTCTTTGTAAACAGCACCACACAGGCCCCCCTTGTAAACAGCGTCACAAAGCCTCCCTTGTAAACAGCATTACACAGCCCCCCCTTGTAAACGGCATTACACAGCCCTCTTGTAGATACCGCCACACACAGCCCTCTTGTAAATAGCGCCACACAGCCCCTTTTGTAGATAGTGCCACACACAGCCCGCTTCCCCCCTTGTAGATAGAGGCACACTCTACCTCTTGTAAATATTGGCACACTCCCCCCTTGTAGATAGTGCCTCACACAGCCCACTGCCCCTTGTAAATAGCGCCACACTCCCCCCTTGTAAATAGCGCCACATTCCCCCCTTTTCAAATAGCGCCACACTTCCCCATTGTACTTAGCACCACACTGTAAACAGAGTGGTGAGCTGTAGCCTACCGCTACCACTCTCTGCCTTGCCTGACGTGACTTACCGAAGAAGCCAAAAAGGTCATGCGGCGCAGGCAGCGGCGGAGTTCCTTCTGACTAAGGTCAGTCCAGTCACCTGACCTGAGTCATCTGACCTCATGTCACTGACGTGAGGTCAGGTGACAGGTCAGGTGACTGGACTGGTCCACTCCCAGGCCGTCACAGACCCCAGTCAGAACGCCACTGCATGAACTCCTGGCTCTTCCTAAAGCTGATCGCTTCTGCAGGTGTCCGACATACAGGGTGCCTATCAGCAGCGATCAGCTGCTCTGCAGTGCCCCCCTTCCCTACCACCTAGTTGCACCTGGGGCACATGCCACGCCTGCCCCCCTAGCTACGCCCCTGATGGTAATATTGGTGCAGAAGTTGTACGGGATTTAAAAAATGTGTGTATGCTACTATTTTTATTTTTACCGATATGAAGCTTAAGTTGAAGTTTTTTAAACTGTTGGAAAACCCCTTTAAAGTCGCTCTGCTCTTCAGTAGCAGCCATTCAACAACGAATGTTTGTCTAGACGGTACCCTCTATACTGTGTGCTCTGGAAGTGATAGAGTTAAAAATCCCACTTTCTTCAGACATGTAGAGTTGTTATTGGGCTTTTTGACTTCATTAGAATGTTGTTTTAACTCTTTCCTTTGCGGACTGCACAGCTTGGAGGGAACACTATTAATCTATGGAGATTGCATGTCTGTATGTATGTAACTTAGCAATACATGTTACGTGCAATGCCCAGTTGTCAATTTATTCATACATTTCCAAGAAAAGTACAATGGAGAGTTCAAAGAAAAGGAAAATCCAAGCATTTATTAAAACAGACACGTCAAGAGCTGAGAGATCCTCTTTAAAGTGTACCTAACTTTTTAGGTGACATTTAAAAATAAGTGTGTTCATGAGAAATAAGACTATTTCTTCACTTTTACATTGCATTTGGTAGCAGTTTTCCTCTCAGCAGGCTCTATCTCTAATCCTCAGTTTTCTCTAAGCTAGTAGGTGGAGCTTAATGACTATTATGTCTTCTATACACAGCACAAAGAACAGAGGAAAATCTTTCTCTGCTACCTCTATCTATGACATATATAGCAGCGACAGCAGCATGGAGGACACTATACAGCAGTAACGAGCAGTAGGTGCTGAAAATCCAGCACTACGGTGAGACAGTTACACTTACCAGGAAGCTTCAGCACGTCTGTGTGTTTCTTTCTCACTCTGCTCCCCCTCACCTCTCCATAGACTTGTATGGGAAGCGCTTCTGCATCTGACTCACTTTGCTCCTGCTCCTTCCTACTTCTCCCACTCGCTCTCCATAGAGTTGTATTTGGCAGCATATCTGTGTCTCTTTCTCTCTCCGCTCCCTCCTCCTGCTTCCCCTTCTCTCTCCATAGACTTGTATGGGTAGCATGTCTGTGTATTTCTCACTCTACTCCTGCTCCACTCTCCATAGACTTGTATTGGCAGTGTGTCTGTGTCTGAATCACTCTCTGCTCCCTCCTCCTTCTCCCCCCTCCCCTCTTCATAAAGTTGTATTGGCAGCAGTGAAGAGATACACCCCCACTTCTGCAGTACGTTAATTATAATCTGCAACTAGGGACAGATTTTGCTTGACAAAAGGAGGTGGACAGCAGATTACGGGAAGGGAGACACCTAATGGCAGTAACTTCACACAGAATTTGCATGGATGAAATGGCTGAATTTTAAAGTGGCTCTATCACCAGATTTTGCAATAAATATCTCCTATTGCAGCAGATTGGCGCTGCAATGGAGATAAGAGTAACGTTTTTTTGTTTTTTTTAAAACGAGCATTTTTGGGCAAGTTATGATTGTTTTTATATTTATGTAAATGAGGCTTTCTAAAGTACAACTGGGCGTGTTTAAAGTAAAAGTACAACTGGGCGTGTATTGTGTTCGTTACATCTGGGCGTTTTTACTTCTTTTACTAGCTGGGCGTTGTGTATAGAAGTATCATCCACTTCTCTTCACAATGCCCAGCTTCTGGCAGTGCAAATACACAGCGTGTTCTCATGAGATCACGCTGTGACGTCACTCACTTCCTGCCCCAGGTCCTGCATCGTGTCGGACCAGCGAGGACACATCTGCACCAGAGGCTACAGTTGATTCTGCAGCAGCATCAGCGTTTGCAGGTAAGTAGCTACATCGACATGCTCGTTTAAAAAAAAACAAAAAACGTTACTCTTATCTCCATTGCAGCGCCGATCTGCTGCAATAGGAGATAGGGGTTGCAAAATCTGGTGACAGAGCCTCTTTAACAGTAAGCAAATTACAAATTTGGTATATATCAGGTATACTATTCGATTATCATAAGTTGTTTAAAGAGTTAGTGTCAATTTTGTGAAGGAAAAATTGATTTGGAGTCTGACCCCTGTATAAAGTAAGACATATTTTATATAATGACAGGGGAAGTAACCACTTCACCACACCAGGTGGGCAGATCTATTCTCTATTTACTTTTACCACCATTATCTTCTGTCAACTGGGTTCACTAAAGAGAGCTTATTTTTTTGTTTTTAGACCTTTTTATGTTTTGCTCCCATCCTCCAGGAGTTACTCAGTGTCATGCACTGAGAACAAAAAGTCAAAATTCTTTCAAAACAAATACATTTATTACTGATTTCAAACTGTTGCATTCTAGTGTATATTTATAGTGACATACATAGATAATACAGAGATATATAAATAATAAAACTATTAGATTAGCATAAGTTGTTTTAAAGTTAGTTTCTATTTAAAGGGTGTAAAATAATATTGACAATAATATTAATAATAGCAATAACAATAAAATGTAATACCTAGCTAAAAGTTATTTGAAAGTATGAGGTATATACTATAAATATTAAGTAAGTTCCCAAAGTGGGAGAAGGGCACATAGTTATCTTGAACATATAAATAATAAGCACCTATTACGTTGATCATTGGTATTACAAATAAATCCCCAAATGTAGTAAAATGTTACTGTTAACGAACGTTGGAATCATTAAACTTGTTTATATCTGATGCTAACAGCTGGGGTGAATATTTTTCCCTACCTTTGAGTTAAATTCAGAAAACAGCATACTTCTGTTCATTTCTTTTCATTTTCCGAAAAATATCCTTTCTGTTCCTGTTTTTGTTCTTTGTTACAGTACTCTTTTTTAATTTACACAATGCAATATGTGATTTTATGTAACTCGACATATGGTGATTTTGTTTCTCCCTGTATTAAATGGTGCAGCATTGTATGGATTAAGCAGAAAACAAGTGATTTGACTAAACTTACAATTATTTACATTAGTATATTGAAGTCAGCTCTAACATATTTTTTGGTTTTGAATACAATAAACTCTGTATCTATATGTATTCTCTTTTTAACATTTTTAATATCTCCAGCTGGTCCTGTTAAAGGAGCTCCCCATCCTTATATCTGAAGGCCATGCTAGTATGTGTGCTAGATTATAATTACAGAATTTAGTAACAACTAAAATCTTCATCGATTTGTGTCTTTATAAGGGTGGCTTCACACGCAGCATTTTCAGGAAAAACACCATGGTTTTTGTGGCGTTTTTTCTGAAGTTTTTTTATAGCTTTTTTATGCATGAAAATGTTGTGGCTAGATGTTGGCTTGAAGTCAATAAGGAAATATGAAATACAGTTTTAGGTGGCTTTTTTTTATCTTGTCTTGTGGTTTTGTTTTTAAATTGCACCACGGCTGGCTTTGTCAATTTTTCAAGCAATTAGTTACATTTTTCTTCCATAGACTTCTATAGGATTTTTTTGCCTCTTCATAAAAACAGAAGCATCAATGTGTTTGGCATTTTTTTATACCATTTTTATTTTTCAGAATAAAACATGTGTTGCTAATAGGAATCTCTGTATTGCCTGATCTTTGAATTACATTATTTGCAATGTGAAAACACCACCTACAAACAAATTCAGGTAATAAAACACACTATATAATGGTGGTTTCTCTTAGCTCAAATACCCACAAAATCTCTCTCAGACCGGAGCAGGCAAAACTAAATTAGGTATGATCCAACAAATACCCTAAATAACATATATAAAGTACAGTGAAGTTTACCGCTCAGACGGCACTGGTAACAGTCCAATATCATTCAGTATGGACTGTTAATAAGTACTTTAAATAAAACACACTAATTGCAAAAAAATGCCACAAAGAAATGTCATGTACCATTTTACTAAAAAGGGGGGAATTTATCAACATTTGTGACTTTTGGCCTTTTTATGCCCGACAAATTTCTCAAATTATAATAGATATTTCACTCTGTGGGGTGTAGCAAAGTAGAGACCCTTTTTGTACTCATACCCTAATTTAATAAAAAAATGTAAATTAAGAAATTAAAAATGCATGCTCACCTCACCACTCCTCTTCTCCCCTCCGGGTCCTTTCAGGCTCTCCCAGCATGCCACCGTTCATACAACATACATGATGGGGAAAGAGGAGTGGTGAGGTGAGTATACTTATTTTTTATTTAACGATATGTCCAATAGGAAGGGGAGAATGGTTGGCGCCCGGCCATGATCATCCCGCCACAATTATAATGCACAGTCGCGGTCATTCTGCCACAATTGTAGCTTATGGCTGCTGCCATTGCACCACAATTGTGGTGCACAGTCGGCCGAAAGATGCAATACATTTATTAAGAGGCTTTCTTTATATTAAAAGTATGTTCACACGCAGTGTTTTGAGGCGTATTTTGGGGCATAAACACCTCGAAATTGCTAGCTTAGTCAGAGGCGTAGCTAGGTTCTCCAGCACCCGGGGCAAAGATTCAGTTTGGCGCCCCCCCCCCAACCTCCTTCCCGACATCTCCTTCCCCCTCGCCGTGTTTGTTTTCTCCACCAATCGACGTGTCATTTCTTTTTATGTAACGAGAGCATAAAATTATTTGTACATTTTACAAGCAATATGGTTCTATACACAACACCAGAACCAAGCTCGGTACATATATACAACACCAGAACAAATACAGCTCAATTTAGTGCAACCCCTGCCGTATAGGTTTGTACGGCGTAAAACTACAGCTCCCAGCATGGCCCGAACAATGGTAAGGATATGCTGGGAGATGCCGTTTCACAAAAAATAAATCCTATCATAATCATACCACCCATCATCTCGCTGCAGATCATACAGTGACTACAGTGCTGATTAGAGGTAGAATAAACATTTACATTGAGTGACTCACCGGTGACGTCTCAGATTCTAGTTATTTTTCTCCATCCGGTCCAGACCTCTATGACGACTTCTCCCGATCCATTTCTACAGTTTGCCGCTCACATGTCTTCAGCTTCTCACTTTTCCAACATTTCTGCACCTATAAATAAATATAAAGTTATCATTATACCACACACTACGCCCCTAAATATAATAGCGCCATACACTGCACCTCTAATTATAATAGCACCATACACCGTGTCCCACACACACACTGTGCCCCCTGTAGATAGTGCCTGCCATAGAGCCCCATGTAGATAGTGCCTGCCATAGAGCCCCTGTAGATAGTGCACCCATATAGACCACCCCTGTATATAGTGTCCCACAAATAACTCCCCCTATAGTGCTCTACAGATAGCCCACCCCTGTATATAGCCCCCTGTAGATATAGCCCACCCCTGTATATAGAGCTCTACAGATAGCCCAACCATGTATGTAGCTCCCCTCTGTATATAGTGCTCCACATATAGTCCACCCCTGTATATAGTGTTTCACAGATAGCCCACCCCTGTATATAGCCCCCCCTTTTACATATAGTCCACCCCTGTATATAGTGCTCCACTAGATAGTCCACCCCTGTATATAGTGCTCCACAGATAGCCCACCCCCGTATATACTATATACAAGGTTGGGCTATCTGTGGAGCACTATATACAGGGGTGGACTATATGTACAAGGGGGCTATATACAGGGGTGGGCTTTCTGTGGAGCACTATAGGGGGAGCTATTTGTGGGATACTATATACAGGGGTGGGCTATATCTACAGGGGGACTATATACAGGGGTGGGCTATATCTACAGGGGGACTATATACAGGGGTGGGCTATCTACAGGGGGACCATATCTACAGGGGGACCATATCTACAGGGCTGGGCTATATATACAGGGCTGGGCTATACTCAGGGCTGGGATATACACAGGGGGGCTATATCTACAGGGGTGGGCTATACACAGGAGGGCTATATCTACAGAGGGGGGCTATATACAGGGGTGGGCTTTATCTACAGGGGTGGGCTATACATAGGGGGGCTATATACAGGGGTGGGCTATATACAGGGGGAATATATCTACAGGGCTGGACAATATCTACAGGGCTGGGCTATATACAGGGCGACTATATCTACAGGGGGGGCTATATACTGGGGTGGGCTATCTATGGAGCACCATATACAGGGGTGGACTATATCTACAGGGGGCTATATACTATATAGCCCACCCCTGTATATGGTGCTCTATAGACAGCCCACTCCAGTATATAGCCCCCCTGTAGATATAGTCCCCCTGTATATAGTCCCCCTGTAGATATAGTCCCCCTGTAGATATAGTCCCACTGTATATAGCCCAGCCCTGTAGATATAGTCCCCCTGTATATAGCCCAGCCCTGTATATAGCCCCCCTGTAGATATAGTCCCCCTGTATATAGCCCAGCAGATATAGTCCCCCTGTATATAGCCCAGCCCTGTATATAGCCCCCCTGTAGATATAGTCCCCCTGTATATAGCCCAGCAGATATAGTCCCCCTGTATATAGCCCAGCCCTGTAGATATAGTCCCCCTGTAGATAGACACCCCCGTAGATAAAGTACCCCGTGTAGACAAAGTCGTCGTCCCCCCCCCGCAGATACAGCCACACTTCTATTACAATTTAAAAAAAAAATAAAATCAAACTCACCTTATTCCCGCTCCCACGCCGTCCGGCAGCCATGGAGACCTGCTCTTTTCTGTGCAGGTCTCCAGGGGGTTGAACGCGGCGTCTATGAAAGGCGCTGATTGGTTGGGCAGGATGACTTTCCCTGTCAGTCAGTCAGCGCCTTTCATCGACGGAAGCGTCACTGGTACAAAAGGTACCAGTCGCTTCATTCGGGGAAAGGCGCTGAATGGCCGGGCACGGAAAAAACGCTTTAATAGAAAAAAACGCTCCAAAAACGTTTTCAGCGACAAAAACAGCTAAAAATCAGAGGCTGTTTCCCCTGAAAACAGCTCCGTCCTTTTTAGCCGTTTTTGATTCTGCGTGTGAACATACCCTAAGTCTGCTGTATGAAACACGTCTTTAAAAAATCCCCCCATAGTGTGTGAAAAGGAAGCCTAAAAGTATAAAAAAGTGGGATTAATAAAACCTGTTGCAGAGATTGTTACGCTAAGCTAACCTAAGATTCATTCGTACCTCATTTGGTCAGGTATGTATTATGTAATGTACTTTTTCTATGAGCTAGCGCTAACAATATTATATATTGACCTGGACTGTATCTTATAGGCAAAAAGCTTAGTATGTGTCTACTACAAGGAGTTTACTGAATGTAGCTAACCATGGTGTATATTTACGAAGTGTATTAGAATATCCCTACTACTACCACTAGATGGGAGTGGAAATAAAGAAAACTTATTGGTCAGTCCATAAATTGAATTTTAACTGGCATCCAGTAGAGAGCAGAACCATGTATTCTATAGAGGAGGGTCTAAAATATTATTGCTTTAATGACATTTTATATAAGCTGTACAAATTTTAGCCATCCACATTGAAATAAAACAAGGTTGTTTAACATTAGCTAATGATATAATTACACATTTCATCTTGCGGGAAATAAGTTTTAATGCCATCTCAATATAATCCTTGTACGGTCTATAGTATAGCCTAATAATGCTGCAGAAATGTATGTACAGAATATCTTATAGTCATTTTTCTGAAATCATATTAATTTGTAATTGGCAATATATGAATGCAATTTTCTAGGTTGCAATGATTGTTTAAACATATTACGTACATTGTATAAGTAGTTCATTTAGGATATCATAATTTCCAGTAAATCATAACCATAGAAATGTCATCACTGCAGATTTTTTTTTTTAATATACTCTTTATTTCAGAGGAATGTGTAAAAAAGAAACATATACTGAAATAAATCACAGTATTTCCATGGCCAGAATTTCCAAGGACAAAACTTTTAGCATACTGTACTCTTTATTTCATTGGAATGCATAAAGAGAACAGATACTGAATTACATGGGCAGCATTTTCAAGGACAAAACATTCAGGGACAAATATTTAAAATGGCTACAACAACTATGTGAATTGTACTAGTGTTTATTAAAGTAGACTGAACTGAATTTCATTTGAAGACATTTAAAATCGCTGTGAGAAAAATGATAAAAAGAAAACAACAATGCTTATTTTGAAACAATAATATTGCAGCTATATAATTTAAATATGTACAATGTATTTAATAACATAATATCATTGTTAAACATAGTTTTTAACATTTTTAAAGTTTTTTTCCAATTTTAATGTCACTATCTATATTTTAAAAAAAATCATCAATAGTCATTCTTTACTGGAGCCCTCACCACAGAAGGGCTTATTCAGACGAACATGGGTAAAACTCGGATGTGAAAAACGGCCATTTTTCACGTCCGCGTTGCCCTGGTGCAAGTCCTGTTTTCACAGATCTCCATAGACATGAGTCTATGGAGGGTTCCGTGAAAACGTAAGAAAATAGTACATGTTCTATATTTCAACGGACCCTTCACATGGTCCGTTGAAACAACTGCTATGTGAACGGCCCCATTAAAATACATGCGTCCATGTGATGGACGTTGTTCTAATGGCCGTCACACGGAGGAGGTATTCTACATTCGTCTGAATAAGGCCTAACAGTTCCTGTTTTGGAAAGATCACTTTAAGGCCTTATTCAGACGAACGTAGAATACGTCTGTGTGTCGGCCGCATGTATTTCAATGGGGCCATTCACACGGCTGTTGTTTCAATAGACCGTGTGAAGGGTCCATTCAAAAATAGAACATGTCCTATTTTCTTCAGTTTTCACGAAACCCTCCATAGACTCAAGTCTATGGGGATCAGTGCAAAACGTGACCAACAGGGGGGACGTCTGAGTTCCCCCACGTTCGTCTGAATAAGCCCTAAGGGTATGTTCACATGTAGAAAAAGAAGTGGCTGAAAATGATGGAGATGTTTTCAAGGGAAAACAACCTCTGATTTCAAGAAGTTTTTGAAGCTGAAAATTAAGCTTCTATTGAGGCTTTTTTTAAAGTGTTTTTTTAGGTGTTTTTCATAGTGCCAATAGAAAATCAGCTCCAAAAATGCCTCAGGAAGTGACATGCTACTTCTTTTTACGAGGCTTCTTTTTACGAGGTGTTTTTTTAATTCAGCAGCGTAAAAATACACCTCATGTATTCAGTGTATTTCCCATTGAATTCAATGGGAAACTGTTAGTAGGCGGTTTGCTAGTGTTTTTCCAGGCGTATTTCAATGTGCTTACACTCAGAAATATGCCTGAAAAAAATGCGTGTGAACATACCCTAAAGCTGGTGCTGCATGCACTGAGGGCAGGTTCAGCAGACACCTCATTAACATTACAGGGCAGGATAATATTGAAAGAAAATAAAAAAACAATTCAGCCCCCTCCTACCTTCTCCCTCTCCATGCACAGCGACCTTTGCACATTTCACAGAGCATGCCTATAATACTCTCCCATATAAGTCTATTAGTCAGTTTCTGTCTTTTTTTTTTTACTGTCCAAGTGCTTGCTGTAAAGCAAATTTCTGCATATGTTCAACGCTCAGAGTAGCAGTTCGGGCAAGATGGCTGCGCCATAGTTATGTACAGGAAATAGATTAAGAAAATATACGATAGTTTAAGTATATATTTCGATTACCAAAAATGATGATGCATTATAGCAAAATATTTGTGAGGCGTAGCATGAATTGAGTATGTATAAACCAGTAGATTTCACAGTCAAGTGTGTTTATTCAAGCGATATGTTGTTAAATTTCTTGGCCAGACAAAACTCACTATGGAATCTTCCCATGTTACAAAATAGATTTTTTTTTAAATTTGAAGTGACCAAAGAAAGCCACCTACGGAATTCTCTCCAAAATTGTAGAATTAATCTCCATAATACTACTAGATTATGCATGTCCACAGCTACAACATCTAATCCTGCAATATGGATATACAAACCACTGCATGACTCTTCTAACTGCATTGCTTTCAATGCATAATTTTGGTTTGATTCACTCTATGGTCATATCTACATGATAAGATGACTCAGTGAGTAGCATGTCTTTCACTACAGGTGGTTTGCCTTTGATTTTTACACCGAAACATATTAAAATACAAAACTAAAATGTATTATCAAAAACATAATAAAAAAAATAAAAAAACATGTTTAGAATTTATCACATATGTCTTAAACATTTGATTTTCTATGTACCATGTTACTTATTTTACCAGTATATGTCACAGCGGCTCGCTGTGCAATGTATGCATGTTCCATATATTGCATATACTGCCCTGCTGCAATATTTACATTGTGTTATATATTTTTCATAACATGTATTGGGAAAGCCTTCTTATACTTTAGGAATAAAAGGGCTAGATTAAAGAAAAGCTCAGCAACCTTTTTAAGGAGCATCTGTCCAGATTTGTTGACTTATAGTCTGTCATATTACAATATTGTCTTGGGAAGATTAATTAATTGTTGCCTCTTATTTGTTTAGTTTCCTGTTGCCATAATTTTGGAATTATTCTTTCGGTATACGTCTCGGAAGGGCTGGAGCTTTAGTTAGGGCTTTAACCAATCACATTCACTGTTGCTCAGAGGAGTCAGCAGTCAGTATGTAGACGATCATGGTAAATAATGAAGGCTGGACAGAAGTGGAACCTCTAATAAGCATGTAGTACTTCTACAAGTAAAGCTGAAGAATGCATAAGGCCTAGAGCCTTTGCTGGTCAACTATTATAGCCATACTGGTTGGTAGAGTACAGAAAACATTGCAGCATGCAAGGCCAGGGAGACAAAAACTTAATGAAACGTAAAAGAAGTAAGAAGTAAATAAACAGAACCAATCTCTGCAGTAAAGAGTTAAAAAATCCTTGACCTAATGTTGTCCATAGTGCTGCCATAATCATAGAGAAATCATCCTGAGTGACCTGAGAAATAGAACCATTTTACCCAATAATACATTAAGGACTTTTGGTTGTCTATTCATCCCACAATCAAAGAGGTTTTCCAGTCCTATGAAAATGATGGCCTATTCTCAGGTTAAAGCAGGTTAAAAGCAGGTTAAAATTAACAGGAAGCAGCGCTCCTATGGGCACCGTGGCCCCTCAGAACAGCTGATCGGCAGTACTTCTGGAAGCGAGGCCACACGCATCGTACCAGGGCAACACTTTCCAGGAGAAGTTCCCCAAACTGGCAAGAAGGGAAAAGTCAATAGAGGTGCAAAGTCTGCTATAAGAGGGGGATAAGGGAGGACACAATATATCAATGTGACACGTGCCCGAAAAACCACGGCTCTGTATGAAAGTGTTTTAAAATTTATCATACATCCCTTGATTTTCAATCTATCCCAGTTTTACTTACCCTGATGCACTCCGCACAGCTTATCCCCCTCATCTTTCCCCTCTGGGCCCTGCTGTGTGCCCAGGCAGCTGTTCACAGCCACATGTAAGGTATTGCCGTACCCGGGAGAACCCACATTACAATTTATGGGGTGTATGTCTCCGGTGGCGCATGCTGGGCACAATATATGAAACACTGAAATGGCATATATGTATAGAAAATTGAAAATCTCACTCTGCACCATCTGCTGCACATTATCTTTTACACAATACCTGTGGGGTCAAAATGCTCATTACACCTCTAGATGAATGCCTTAAGGGGTGTAGTTTTTGAAACGGGGTCACTTCTCGGGGGTTTCAACTGTACTGGTACCACAGGGGCTTCTGCATACATGACTTAGCACCAGAAAATCCCCAGTAGGCCAAATGGTGGTCCTTTAATTCTGATCCCAAATGGGGTGTTGCCGCACTCAGGACAAATTGGGCAACAAAATGGGGTATTTTATTCCTTGTGAAAATAAGAAATTTTGAGCCAAAACTACATCTTATTGGAAAATATATATTTTTTTTTAATTCACAGCCCAATTCAAATAAATTCTGTGAAAAAATTGTGGGATCTAAATGGTCACAACACCCATAAATGAATTCATTGAGGTGTGTAGTTTCCCAAATGGGGTCACTTCTGGTTGGTTTCCATTTGATACCTCTTGGGCTCTGCAAATGTGACATGGCACCCGAAAACCAATTCAGCAAAATCTGGACTCCAAAGAACACATAGCCCTCCTTTCCTTCTGATCCCTACCATGGACCCAAACGGAAGTTTATAACCACAAATAGAGTATTGCCGCACTCAGGACAAATTGGGCAACAACATGGGGTGTTTTATTCCTTGTGAAAATAAGACATTTTGATCAAAAATGACATCTTATTGGAAAAAAATTCATTTTTTCAATTTCACAGCCCAATTCAAATACGCGCTGTGAAAAAACTGTGCGGTCAAAATAGTAACAACAACAACCATAAATGAATTCCTTTAGGGGTGTAGTTTCTAAAATGGGGTCATTATTGGGGGATTCCTACTGTTTTGGCACCTCAACACCTCTTCAAACCCGGCATGCGGCCTAAAATATATTCTAATAAAAAAAGAGGCCCCAAAATGCACTAGGTGCTGCTTTGCTTCTGGGGCTTGTGTTTTAGTCCACTAGAGCCACATGTGGGACATTTCTAAAAACTGCAGAATCTGGACAATACATATTTAGTAGTGTTTCTCTGGTAAAACCTTCTGTGTTACAGAAAAAAAATAGAATAAAATTGAAATTCCGCAAGAAAAATCTTTGCTTTAATTCCTGTGAAATACCTAAAGGGTTAAAAAAATATCTAAATGCTGTTTTGCATACTTTGAGGGGTCTAGTTTTTAAAATGGGGTGTTTTATGGGGGTTTCTAATATATAGACCCCTCAGAGACACTTCAGAACTGAACAGGTACCTTAAAAAAAAGGCTTTTGAAATTTTCTTCAAAATATGAGAAATTGCTATTTATGTTCTAAGCCTTGTAACTAGAGAAGAGCGAACTTATCAAAAGTTCGGTTCGGCTAGTTCGCCGAATTTCACAAAAAAGTTCGGTTCGGACCGAACTAGTTCTGACCGAACCTGTCACTTCCGTGCGCCGAGCATGCTACTGTCCGGGGTGCTGATAGAGTTAATGGGCTGCACTAACTCTTTCAGCAACCTTCACAGTACATGCTCGGCGCGCGGAAAATACAATTTAAATGTAATAAAAAAATAAAAATTATACGTTCGTACTTACTTTCCTCCTGTCCGGCCTCCAGCGATGACGTTTCATCCCTTTCGCCGCTGCAGCCAATCACAGGCTGTAGTGGCGGTCACGCACGTCAGGATGACGCTTCATCCCACGTGACCGCCTCTGCAGCCAATCACAGGCTGCAGCGGCGACATGGATGAAACGTCATCGCTGGAGGCCGGACAGGAGGAAAGTAAGTATGAACGTGTTATTATAATTTTTTGGCATGTATGTATGTATGTATGTATGTATGTATGTATGTTGGCATGTATGTATGTTGTCATGTATGTATGTATATCTGTGCATGTATGTTGGCATGTATGTATATATGTGCATGTTTGTATGTATATTTGCATGTATATATTTGCATGTATGTATGTATGTTTGCATGTATGTATTTTTGCATGTATGTTGTCATGTATGTATGTATGTATGTATGTTGTCATGTATGTATGTATGTATGTTGTCATGTATGTATGTATGTTGGCATGTATGTATATATGTGCATGTATGTTGGCATGTATGTATATATGTGCATGTGTGTATGTATGTATATTTGCATGTATATATTTGCATGTATGTATGTTGTCATGTATGTATGTATGTATATATGTGCATGTATGTTTGCATGTATGTTGGCATGTATGTATACATGTGCATGTTTGTATGTATATTTGCATGTATATATGTTTGCATGTGTGTATGTATGTTTGCATGTATGTATGTATGTTTGCATGTATGTATGTTGTCATGTATGTTTGTATGTATGTTGTCATGTATGTATGTATATATGTGCATGTATGTATGTTTGCATGTTTTTATTTTTGCATGTATGTTTGCATGTATGTTTATATATATGTGCATGTATGTAATTATGTTTGCATGTATTTATGTTTGCATGTATATTTGTGCATGCTTGTATATATGTATGTATGTATGTATGTATCTTTGCATGTTTGTTTGTATGTATGTATGTTTTCATGTGTGTGTGTATGCATGTATGTATGATAGTTTGCATGTATATATGTGTGTATGTTTGCATGTATGTATATTTGCATGTATATATGTGCATGCTTGTATGTATTTTTGTATATATGTATGTATGGCCATGTATGATACTGTCTGCTGGCGCCCTGTATCTAAGTCAACTTCACGGCAGGCTTCTATACATGGTATAACAGTCAGTATCACACATTAAACTGAATCTAAGCCTACGACATGTTTTATTTAATTATTTTTTTTCACAGGTTTGGTGTTTGGACTACGTCGGTTTCGAGGACTACTTAGATGACGTTTTTTTTTCTACAATAAAATGGTTAATGAGGGTTGTGTTGGGGGTGCTTTATTTCAATAAAATATTTTATCTATATCTTTGTCTTTTTCTTTTCAAATTTTATTACTACCACTTTAGTAATGGCCGCTGTCTGAGTGACAACATCCATTACTAAGGCGAGGCTTAGTGTTAGCCGGTGCAGAGGCTAACACTAACCACCATTATTACCCCGGTACCCACCACCACCAGGGGTGCCGGGAAGAGCCAGGTACGATCCAGTACCCGACCATCTGTTGTGATGGTCGGGCTCTGGGGCGGCCGCAGGCTGGTATTATGAGGCTGGGAAGGGCCAAAAACAGTGGACCTTCCCACCCTTGTAATGCTAGGCTGCTGCTGCTGTGTTGTATCTGGCTGGTTATAAAAGTGGGGGGGACCCCACGTCATTTTTTTAAATTATTTATTTATTTAATTTTTTTTTTTTTAAAAAGACATGGGGTTCCACCCAATTTATCATAACCAGCCACATACAACACAGTGTTATTAGCCTGGGAATGGACAAAACCAGTGGCCCTTCCCACCAATGTAATGCCAGACTGCTGCGGCCTTGTATATGGCTGGTTATTAAAAATGTGGGGGACCCGTCTATTGCTAAATTTGTTAAATTCAAAAAAAAAAACGACGTGGGGGTCCCCCCCATTTTTATAACCAGCCCGATACAACACAGCAGCAGCAGCCTAGCATTACAAGGGTGGGAAGGTCCACTGATTTTGGCCCTTCCCAGCCTCATAATACCAGCCTACGGCCGCCCCAGTACCCGACCATCACAACAGATGGTCGGGTACTGGATCGTACCAAGCTCTTCCCGGAACCCCTGGTGGTGGTGGGTACCGGGGTAATAATGGGTGGTTAGTGCTAGCCTCTGCACCGGCTAACACTAAGTACCGCCTTAATAATGGATGCTGTCAATCAGCCAACTGCCATTATCTAGGCACTAATAAAGTTTAAAAAAAAACACAAAGACAATTCTTTTTTATTGAAATAAGAAATCCCCAACAAAACCCTCGTTAACCATTTTATTAAAATTTGAAAAAACGTAGATCTACGCAGTAGTCCAACGAATCGAAGACGTAGTCCAATTGGTACATCAAAATCTGCAACAACATAAAAAAACAGTTATCAATGTGAACAATACCAATACTTCTACTCACCTACACACATATATACACGCACACACAAACAAACAACCATACACAGACACACACATATATACACAAACACAACAAGATATACACACACACACACATAAACAGACAAACACACACACACATATACACGAACTCACACATATACAAACAAAAACACACATATCCAAACACACACACACACAGTTATACACACACATACACGAACACATATACACAAACACATATACAAACAAAAACACACATACCCAAACACACATATACACAAACACATATACACAAACACACCCATATATACACACAAACACACACCCATATATACACACATATACACAAACACACACATATACAAAAACACACACAAACATCTACACACAAACATATACACAAATACACCCATATATACACAAACATATACACAAACACATATACACAAACACACCCATATATACACACACACACACATATACACAAACACACATATAAAAACAAAAACAGACAAAGTCACATACCCAAACACACATATATACACAAACACACACATACACAAACACGGTTTCTTTTAAATGCTGCTGGGGAACCCGCTCGATCCACTATATAAGGCTGCGCTACAGTGCAGCATTTAAAAGAAACAGGATCCTGACCTGTATATAGAGTTTAAGGCAGCACAGAGTATTTCAGGAGATGAGCGTGCAGATTCAGTGCTGCTGTGAACTCTGCTCTTACCATTAAGTAGCTCTCAGTCTGTTACCTCTCCTCCACTCCTGTCCTCCAGAACACCTTCACATGATTGGCAAGTCACCACGTAATGGTAAGAGCAGAGTTCACAGCAGCACAGAGTTTTTCTGGAGATGAGCGTGCAGATCTTGTGCGGGGTGGTGACTTGCCAATCATGTGAAGGTGTTATTGAGGACAGGAGTGGAGAAGAGGTAACAGACTGAGCTACGTAACGGTAAGAGCAGAGTTCACAGCAGCACTGAATCTGCACGCTCCTCTCCTGAAATACTCTGTGCTGCTGTGAACTCTGTTCTTACCATTACGTAGCTCAGTCTGTTACATCTCCTCCACTCCTGTCCTCTATAACACGTTCACATGATTGGCAAGTCACCACCACGCACAAGATCCGCACGCTCATCTCCTGAAATACTCTGTGCTGCTGTGAATTCTGCTCTTACCATTACGTGGTGACTTGCCAATCATGTGAAGGTGTTCTTGAGGACAGGAGTGGAGGAGAGGTAACAGACTGAGAGCTACGTAATGGTAAGAGCAGAGTTCACAGCAGCACTGAATCTGCACGCTCATCTCCTGAAATACTCTGTGCTGCCTTAAACTCTGTGGACAGGTCAGGATCCTGTTTCTTTTAAATGCTGCACTGTAGTGTAGCCTTATATAGTGGATCGAGCGGGTTCCCTAGCAGCATTTAAAAGAAACAGGATCCTGACCTGTCCACAGAGTTTAAGGCAGCACAGAGTATTTCAGGAGATGAGCACGGGCAGCCGTTCGTTTTTCCGAGCCGTGCTCCCATTATGCACACGACCGTAAAAACACCCGTTATTGCGGGTCGTAATTACGACCCGCAATAACGGGCTCATAGACTTCTGTTACCCACGGGTACCTTTCCGTTTTCTCACGGGAAGGTGCCCGTGCCGTTAAAAAAATAGAACATGTTCTATTTTTCTATTTTACGGGCCGTGCTGCTATAATTATATTGACAGCACGGTTCGCAAAAGCGGCCGGCTGCCCGTGGCCGGCCGGCCGTGCTCGTAGTTACGAGTCGTAATTACGAGCACGGCCCGTAAAATAAAAAAATAGAACATGTTCTATCTTTTTAACGGCACGGGCACCTTCCCGTGAGAAAACGGGAAGGTACCCGTGGCTAACAGAAGTCTATGGGCCCGCTATTTCGGGTCGTAATTACGACCCGTGATAACGGGTGTTTTTATGGTCGTGTGCATGAGGCCCCGTAATGACGGGTGTCTACATGTGTGCACCCGTCATTACGGCAGCGTTGCTAGGCGACGTCAGTAAGGGTATGTGCACACACACTAATTACGTCTGTAATTGACGGACGTATTTCGGCCGCAAGTACCGGACCGAACACACTGCAGGGAGCCGGGCTCCTAGCATCATATTTATGTACGATGCTAGGAGTCCCTGCCTCTCCGTGGAACTACTGTCCCGTACTGAAAACATGATTACAGTACGGGACAGTTGTCCTGCAGAGAGGCAGGGACTCCTAGCATCGTACATAACTATGATGCTAGGAGCCCGGCTCCCTGCACTGTGTTCGGTCCGGTACTTGCGGCCGAAATACGTCCGTCAATTACGGACGTAATTAGTGTGTGTGCACATACCCTAAATAGTCACTGTCCAGGGTGCTGAAAGAGTTAACTGATCGGCAGTAACTGTTTCAGTACCCTGGACAGTGACTACCGATCACAGTACCTGTAAAAAAAAAAGACGTTCATACTTACCGGGAACTCCCTGCTTCCTCCAGTCCGGTCTCCTGGCCGTTGCCTTGGTGACGCGTCCCTCTCGACATCCGGCCCGACATTCCTTGATGACGATGCAGCCAATGTGAGCGCTGCAGCCAATCACAGGCTGCCGCGGCCTCTGCAGCCAATCACAGGCTGCCGCGTCAGAAAAGGTCGGACTGGAGGAAGAAGAGGGACTCGTCACCAAGACAACGACCGGGTACGTATGAAATGCTTTTTATTTTATTTTTAATCAGCAGCCTCTTTTCTCTATCAGTGATTGATAGAGACAAGTGGCTGCCGATTTGTATAATGTTTTTGACCGGGTTCGGTCAAAACGGGTTCGGCCGAACCCGGTGAAGTTCGGATTCGCTGCGAACCGAACTTTTCCGGAAGTTCGGACCGAAACCGGGTTCGGTTGTCCCGGTTCGCTCATCTCTACTTGTAACGTCCAAGAAAAATAAAAGAATATACAAAAAACTATGCCAATCTAAAGTAGACATATGGTAAATGTGAACTAGTAACTATTTTGGGGGGTATAACCATTTGTTTTACAAGCAGACACATTTAAATTTAGAAAAATGCTATTTTTTCAACATTTTCTCAAAATTTTGCAATTTTTCACAAATGAACACTGAATATATCGACCAAATTTTACCACTAACATAAAGCCCAATGTCTCACGAGAAAATAATCTTAGAATCGCTTGGATAGGATTAAGCATTCCGACGTTATTACCACATAAAGTGAAATATGTCAGATTTGAAAAATGGTCTCTGAGCCTTAAGGCCCAAACTAGGCTGCGTCCTTAAGGGGTTAATGTCTATAGATTTAAAATGAAATGTCATAATAGCTCCTGTAGATGTAATGTGTACTGTAGGGTTCCCAATACTTTTGTTCATTGTATGTATGATTTCTACTGAGCTCACAGGCTTTGTATACTCACTCCATAAGTGCTAGATCATGCCCCCAGACTCTCTGTAAATAACCCCAAACAATCTGTCTAGAGTAAAACAGTTATTAGGAAACAAAGAAAAGAAGGGGAGGAGGGGGTGCAGCTGCAGCTTCTAATTTTGCATTTAAGTTAAACAGCAGGAATGTAGGTAGAGCAGCAAGAGAGAACATCTGATTGGCTCAAACTACACAGCAGAGTTCTGACATGAAGAGATTGACTTCTCAGCAAGAAAAAATACCATTTACAGGAATTATATAATTAAATATCACCATAATAAGACACTAGTATTATAAATGGCACATGGTGGGTTAGGGCACTGCAATAGATTTTGCATTGGGGCTCAGGGATTTCAAGTTACACCTTAAACAATATAATAAGTTCTCAGTTTTGTATTTTCTCTACATCTGAAATCTGTTCAGCAAATTCACATTACCACACAAAAAAAATAAAAAAAATATGTATTTTCCTGTTGGACAGCAAATAATGAATGTGAGGACTGTCAAAGTATCTTTGTCCTAATGATTTCATCCTACTGAAAAATGCAGTTGTTTCTTATGCCAAATAATTATGGTGATATTTAATTAGTAGCAGTTAGACTTGGAGAATTTTGACAATAACAACAAATTGCTTCATGTACTTATTATTACCACATTTGCTATTTTGTGAATACAGGTTTTTTTTTTCCCAGAGAAATGTATATAGCATTTGGAGTACTGTATCATTTACATTGTAATACATAACACACATCAATTATGCTGTTGAAGAGCACATTTTCATTATGATGAAATAACAATAGTCTTTCAGTGCCAACCAATGTCTCGGTGCACTTTAAGACCTTTCTTCACTTAAGAGATTAGTAACCATGGAAAAAGCTATACTTCTAATAGGAACACCTTATTATGATTTGCTTGAACATCAGGAAATACAGGATTCCACAACAGTGCATACATTGTAAACAAATAGATTCTAGAAAATTGCATTGCACAAGTTGCAATTACAGTATTTGTTGCATGGAAATCATTGTAACATGAAAGAGCATAAAACATAAAAATGATCATAAGATCATTCACTCTCATTCATTACCTGTGCTTGGAAGTAAGCTTCCCACAGTTTGAAGAAAGTACATTTTCAAATTCAAAGCTGTAGTAGCAATGGCTATTCTAAGAAAAAGATCTAAAATCCATAGATTTGCTTTGTAACCTTTATGGGCTTGACCATATTCTTTGCAAAAATGCCCTTGCATATAAATTATATAGGTAGCATGGTCAATATTTCAGTGTGCGCTTTGGTCAAGTTCACACTTTGCATTATCAGTGCTGATTTCTCATGCTTGTGTTTTTTTATTCAGGAGCAGAAGGGGAGTCTACAGAAAACAGGTTAAAACAAATGAATGCAAAAAGAGATACATTCACATGTATTGGCTTTAGAACAAATGAATGCAAAAATTGCACCAAAATGCAAAGTGTGAACCCAGCCTTATAGAAATTGTTCTCACCATACACTGTAGGTTACATTCACATGTGGCGAACCACTTCTTCTTAGAAGGCTAACAAGTGCGTAAGCATATTGAGGTAATAATCTGTAGAAGCGTTTGGGAAAGAGTGTTGGGAGTCCGTTGCAGCACAGCAAACATAATACTCAGTTGCAGCAAACCAGCAGGCACAGTATTGAGGGGAGCGGGCACAGTATTGGGTGGTAGATGGAAGACATGTAGAGTATTACTAGCGGTAGCAGAGCAGACTCATTTTTGAAAAGCAGCAGGCACAAAATATGTGGCAGCACGGTAGGCACAAAACTTATGGCAGCAGTCTTGCACAATATTTGTGGGGTTTAGCAACAGGCACAGTATTTGTGAAGCAGCAGGTGCAACATTGGGGAACTGCAGGCTAGCAATATGAGAGATGCAGGTAAAAACAAATGGATCTATATCGGCGCTGCTGCTTAATGTGGACAAGGTAAGTATCCTGAAGTCAAGTTTGAGTTTATGAAAACTGTTTAATCGCAACACATTTCAGCGCCGAACTGGCGCTTTCATCAGGCATAGGGATACAGGAAAAAATAAACATGTTTATATAGGGCCAGTTCAGATTAGACAATTAGGTAAAAAACCGCGAAAAACATCAGCAGGTCAAAGTTCAGATGGAACGATCTAATATAATATAATATGAGTAAAGGCTCTTTTCTCCTTATCCTAGGCTAGCAATATAAAAATGGTGTAGGAGGATGGCGCTGTTAAAGGGGGCAGCAGAATGAAGTGTTTGTGTTGAGGAGTGGGAATTTGTTGAAAAAGTGAGGAGCCAACGATACAGCATCTGGATGGCAAACTCTGCAGAGAAGAATTGTTTCTGAAAAAAAGCCTTCAATAAAGTCTGGGCAATCGAAAATATACAAGTAGGCAGCACTTCCAAAAAAGACAACTTTAATCACCAGCGACGTTTCAGTACAACAGTACCTTTCTCAAGCATAGTGAACACAACAAATTGCAGGTATATAAAGACTCACAGAGTCAATAGTAATAGAAAAGTAATAAAGACAAAAACATATGAATATATCCATATACTGTGCAGTGATACAATTTCAAACAACAAATCACAAAAATAGGTGATACTATACAAATACTTAAAATTGTTAAGAGACTGATACAGCAATAAGCAGTCAAATGTACAAAAAAGCTAATAGTTAATAACTCACCCAAGTGTGTGTGTAATGAGGTAAATTGCAGAATACTCTTTGCAGATACTGGAAGGACTCACTCCTCATGGATTGTGGCGTCCATGCATTCTAAATGCGTATGTCACGCACATTTTCGAGAAGAAAATCAATTACTGAGTTATCTAATGCAAACAGGCAGCGAAATCCCACAAGACTACACAAATACTTCCCTCGCATGCGCAATAGATCACACTACGTGCCGTGGCCATCTTGGGGACTGGCAGAAGATCGCTATCAATGCAGAATCTGGTAATACTGATACTGAAGTAAGGGATAACATGCAGGAGAGTATGGGAAATGTGTCTAAGACCAATGGAGATAGTGATTGGTCTATGTGGGATTTCACACTCAATCTGATGTGTGTCCATCCATAGTAGACACATATTTAATCATAAAGACACCCCATGTCCAGCATGTATTACCAATACAAGTATAATAAATGTAATATCACAGAAAAGGGAAGTGATCAAACAATCCTAGCCAATGTGATTAATCATTAGCCCAATCAATAAAGACAAAATAGTAGTATTTAGTAAAAAAAAAGGGGAAGAACGGGAGAATAGTAAATATTGAATACATAAAAAACTCCGGAAGCCCGAGGAGATCATATTAGATGTGTTCAGATCCATGTACAACAAAAGATAACGTACGAGGAAAAACAAGGCAAAAAAGGGGACAAGGTAATCCTATTCAGTGTACACATCAGCTGGTCGCCACGCTTACTTTGAAATCAATGTTCAAACCCTGTGGGGATAGACAGTTCAATTTAAATGTCCATTCAAGTTCCCTACGCTTAAGCCTAGAGACCCTTTCCCCACCCCTACGATGTATAGGTATGTGGTCAATGATCCAAAATTTCAGATCACTGACCGTATGACGCGCCGAGACAAAGTGTCCTGAAACAGAGAGATCTAGTTTTTTTGTTCTAATTGTGGATCTATGCTTGTTGATCCTGAAACAACATTCTTGGGTTGTTTCCCCTACATATATCAATCCACAGGGACACTGTAAAACATACACAACATAGAATGAAGCGCAAGTCAAAAAGTGTTTGATGTGAAAGGTCCTGCCATCCCCAGGGTGAACAAATGTATTCCCTTTAACCATGTTATTGCAATTAGTGCAATTTAGACATGGGAAACAGCCCAATTTTTTGGGGGGCCAAAGTCAACTGGCAACTCATTTGAAAAGACCCAATGTCGGCGTGTACAAGTTGGTCCCTCAATTCTTGCCTGTTTTGATTAGGTAACTCAGTAATTGATTTCCTTCTCGGAAATGTGTGTGACATGCGCATTTAGAATGCATGGACGCCACAATCCATGAGGAGTGAGTCCTACCAGCATCTGCAAGCAGTATTCTGCAATTTACCTCATTACACACACACACACACACACTTGGAAGAGTTATTAATTATAAACTTTTTTTGTGCATTTGACTGCTTATTGCTTTATCAGTCTCTTAACAATTACAAGTATTTGTATAGTATCACCTATTCTTGTGATTTGTAGTTTTAAATTGTATCACTACACAGTAAATGGATATATTCATATGTTTTTGTCTTTATTACTTTTTTATTACTATTGACTCTGTGAGTCTTTATATACCTGCAATTTTATGTGTTCACTATGCTTGCGAAAGGTACTGTTGTACTAAAACGTTGCACAGGTGATTAAAGTTGTCTTTTTTGGAAGTGCTGCCTCCTTGTATATTTACGATTGCCCAATATTGAGGACCGTGGACCAGGTCTTATTGATGCATGCGCTCATTTATGGTCCAGTGCTGTGAAATTCTTCTCGTTTTTTCAATAAAGTCGGGCCCAAATAAAGTTACAGGAAAAGCAAGCAACTACAATCTGAGACGATGTTTTTTGTGTCATTGGATCGAATTGTTTATTAATTGTGGATTTAAATGCACACAATAAGTACTGTATTCATTTGTCTGTTCTGCAGTGTGACACAGTGCCTATGGCAATGGTTTTACCTCTGTATGGTCACCATATGGTAGTATAATTCAGTCAAAGTATGATAGTATTAATCAGTCGTGATACAATGTTATTGTTGGTAGTTGTACAGTATGTGAGACTATTTAGTCATAGTATGGTGGTAATAATCTGTCAATGTGGTATAATTAGGTCACTGTCTCCCTTCAATGAGTGCCCCAGATGTCTGAGGATAGACCAACATTTTTTTTTCTCTGGAAATCCCCTTTAAGGTGATGAGGTGGTAATCCTATTACATATGTATTTTTGTGGGGAAATAGAAAATAGAAAAAAGTGATATTCTTACCTTATTCCAAACATAGATAAAGTAGTCAGACTTAATTACAGACAATCAGAATTCAAGAAAGTGACTCTTCTTTTACTTTGGTATTCAATAGACTCACTGGGCAGATTTAGCAGATCAGAAATTCCACAAACTGACTTGTGTCAAGCTTGACAAATACCCTGGTATAGCATAGGGTAGAAATGTTGCTGCTTATCTATGTCCTGTTCTTGGCACAATAAAGGAAGTCTCTTGAATAAGAATGATGTTGCCAACATTTATGGATTATATGGTTGGGAGTGACGACCATCCGACTATTGTGCGCCTGCATTCTACTGGCCATCCAAGTCTGTTACTGCCTCAACTAGATTGTATCCTATAACAGTGTTATGTGTAACACTGAGCACTCAAGTGTGTTCCATAGTACTACCATTCTTGTCTATGGAGATGAGTGTGGATGAAATAATTAAACTCAATAGCTAGGAGTGTCCACAAAGTTTCACTCCTTATAATTCTGCATTGCAGTACACCATGGATATTGGCACTGGCAGATGATACCTTGGCAGATGGATTCAAATCTGAAGTCACAGATAGAAACAGGTAGCGAGTCTTCAGGCTTGCAGCAGGACACAGGTTGCCAACAGGTAGTAAGACTCAAACTCGTCTCAGGTAGTAGAATTCAGACTGGTAGCAGGTAGCCTGATACCGACTGGTAGCGGACAGCAGGATACAGACTGGCAGTAGGTTGTAGGTTGCAGACTGATATAGAATGGGTGGATACCGAATGATAGAGGGTAGCTTGATACAGACTGGTAGCTGTATATAGATTGGTAGCTGGTAGCCGGATACAGACTGGTAGCTGGATACAGACTGGTAGCTGGATACAGACTCATAGCAGGTAGCGAGATGTGGACTGGTATCAGATAGCATAATGCAAATGGGAACCTTCGCAGGAAACTTCTAAAATGCACCAAAGTTGCTCAGGCACCAGGTGATCATAGGAGCTTACTTAAATAAGCTTGGAGCAACAGAATTTTTCAGAGGTTTCTGAATGCCCTTAAAAGCATACAGCTGTGAGCAGGAGGAGGTGCGCAGCCACATGCGGCAGGACAGAGATGCAGGCGGCCATGTAAAGCAGAGGGACAAAGCCGTTGGCAGATGATGTAGATGATACGGCGGTGGGGACCATCGGCAAGAGCGGCACCTGCCTCTGGCATTACAAAAGTTCTGTTATTAGGGCATTATGAAGGTTTTATTTGGGCACTGTATAGTGGACTTCACATGGTACTGTTATTACTGTATCTTTTGCACTTTATTGTATTTTGTAAAAAACTATTTTTCTACTATATACAATATTTTAATAGATTGTAGCTGTGCAATTTTCAACTTTCACCTGCAGCCTGCTTTTCCTCATGTAGTTTCACTCCCTCTCCTTCCAAAAATTAGGAGGGTAACCTCACACATTTTTCTGCCATGGGGCATTCTAATACTCAAATCCAGTTCAGATACTACTGTACATAATATAAGATCACATGTGTAGCACATTGTCCATTATTTCTAGAAGTTGCATACACTAAAATATTAGTAGGGCTCATCCAGTGCATGCGTATAAGTAGCCAGCCATAATTTTAGGGGCCGTCAGCAGACATTTTCAAGTCACTATAAGCATAACAAAGTTAGGGTGAATAAGGCTAAAATCAACCAAAAAGCAAGCAATTTGGAACACAGCAAAGTATTCTTAAAACAAGTCTGCCAGAGAGTGTGGAGGACATGGTCCTGTGATTATATCATGTGACTACCTCAACTCTTGTAGCATGGACAAGAAAACCCATAATTTTCATGTGTACAAACTTTACATACGGTATGAATTTTTGGAACTGTGGAAATGGTGCTGTACTACAAGAGTGAGTTAGAAATGGTTACTTTTATAAAATATATTTTTCAAAACTCCATCTACCCCTTTAACAATAGTTTATGAAGCTGCTGAGGATCAACACCACTGTATTCATATTATCATAATTTGCAGTAAAAAAAATATATATAATGCTTAAACCTGCATGAAAACAGTAAGTGTAGCTAATTTATTATTGCCGTTTTGTACGTTGCTCTAAGTGGGTCATTTATGAGGCAAATACCTCGGTTAGCCTAAAATTTCAAATATCTGGAGCTAGACTAGATGTTTTACATTATAGATTTCCTTTTATTTTTTCAGTATAAGTTTAGTTTCCTAATAAGACAAAAAGTACCTCTTTTTTTCTAATACATTAGTAATGTCTGAATTTTTTAACTTAGACTGTAGGCCTTTGTTTTATAAATGATACTGCCATAGGCACAGACTTTAGAAACTGAAGACTGTGTTCCAGGATGCCATCAATCTCTATAGCTGTTAATTTGTATATGTGTAATTGTGAATTGACTTGTAAGATTCTACATTTAGAAGTCAGTGTGGGCTTTGCATCTTTGTCTATTCACTACAAAAGTTCCTTTTATATCTTACTATACTTTGCTGTCCAGCTCCTTGATTCTAATACACAGTGCACATTATTCTTCATCTGAGTAGGAAAGAGTAGGAGGGAATTGAGGAGCTTGCAAAGTGTCTGCCACCACCGGGGTATCCATGTCAACTCAAAAATGTTCTTGTACAATTTAAAAGGAATTTATGTTAAGTTCAAAATGCTGTGGGAGATAAAAAATAATTAGCCAAAATAATGCATAATTGTGCCTCACTTAAAATAAATTACAGCAAGTATCCTGTATCCTTTCTATGAACCAGTTACAATTAAAGTGCTATAATAAAGCACTAAGTATTCTATAGAAAACAACAAAGAAAATGTCATTAGAAAAATACAAGCAGGCTTTAGGCCTCATGCACATGGAGTACTATATGGCACGAATAGAAGTCTATGAGGCCACACTGTACCTAAGTCATTTTCCATCAGGGAAGAATACCTCCGTAATGATTTGCCATACATAGACACTATACAGCAGCAAACAGAGTACGCGGTAATGGGAATTTCATGCCCAGCTGAACAGGCTCCATGTACATAGCAAAAAAAAAATCTGTTTAGATGATCAGTAAAGTATCTAGTGAGCTAAACATATCTACTTTGATACTGCATTAGTATTTAAACATATGTATGTGGAATTATAGCTGAATGATAGCTATAAGGCTACCGCTAAACGGCGACTTAAGGCGCAACACAGGTCGCACATCCAAACATCGCTGTGTTGACCTGCCTGCATCACCGGTAATGAAAGTCAATGTAGGCGCTTTGCAACCCACAAGTTGGCACGACGGCAACACCACACTTGCAAGAAATCCAAACCCAATGGACTACTTGCGACTGTGGTGTCGCGGTTGGGACAAATTGCAGGTCGCAAAGCACGAACATTGACTTTCATTACCTGTGATGAAGGCAAGGAAACACAGTGATCTTCGGTTGTGTTGCCCTAGTCTTAGAAATAAAAATTTAAGATTTAGAGTCATAATATCAGTACACACACACATACACACATACATCAATCCCATTTTTTATTATTATTATTATTATTATTATTAGTCTTTTAACCCCTTAGTGACCACCAATACGCCTTTTCAGAGCATTCACTAAGGGGCCTTAGGCTAGGCCGCCGCCTTTTCACGGCGGCCCACTCAAAGCCCTGCACGGGTGCCCCTGCCCCAAACGACCATGATTGACATTTACTTAGATTAGTTTAACCCATAAAATACTGTGATCAATAGCGACTGCAGCATTTAACTTGTTTACAGAGGGAGTGAGATCCCTCTGTCACCCATCGGTGGCCCGCAAATGCACGTCCTAATAAATTGCCTGTCATATTTACACTGGCAGGCAATAATGCTTTGGTATAGTATGTATACCAAAGCATTATAGCAGCGATGTAAAGATCGCATAGTAAAGTCCCCTAGTGGGACTAATAAAATAAGTAATAAATGTGAAATAAAAATAATTAATAAAAATGAGTAAAAGTGTAAAAAATAAATAAAAGTGCACATATATGGTATAGCTGCGACCATAATGACTCAAACAATAAAGTTAATATGTCATTTAAACTGCAAGGTGAACACCGTAAAAAATACACGCAAAAAACAATGGCAAAATTGATATTTTTTTCCATTGCCCCCCCCCAAAAAGTCATGATAAAAGTTAATCAATAAGTCTCATGTACCCCAAAACAGTACCAATCAAAACTATGTCTCATCCCGCAAAACAAAAGTCCAAAAAATCACTACATTGACAGAAAAATAAAAAATTACGGTTCTTAGAAAGCGACGATGCAAAAACAAATAATTTTAGTTCCTAAGAGTTTTTATTGTGCAAAAGTCGTAAAACATAAAAAACTTCTACATATGTAGCATTGTCGTAATCGTACCGACCCATAGAATAAAGGTAACATATTAACAAAAAGTTAATAAAAGTTAATCAAAAAATTCTATGTACTCCAAATGGTGCCATTAAAAAGTACAACTAATACTGCAAAAAACAAGTCCTCATACAGCTATGTCGACGGAAAAATAAAAAAGTTATAGCTCTTTGAATGCGATAGAAAAATGAAAAAAAATAGCTTGGTCATTAGGGCCTAAAATAGGCAGGTCACTAAGGGGTTAAAAGTAATTTTAACCCCTCTGTAACTATTACAATTATTTGAATGTAAAATAGTAAGAAAAACTTTGATCTTGATGAATTTGTGCATGACAATTTGCTGGAAGAATTTTGAAGCCATGTTAAATAAAGCACTTGCTCTAGACACACATGTTTTTTTTGCCAACTTATGATTTGTTTGGATGCAATAATTTTTCTAAAAATAAATTTACAAATTGCAAAATGTGTAAATAGGCAAATAAAAATGATTTGTTTTCTTTGTGGTCACTTAACTCTTTCAAGGCAATTGCTGAAAATCTATATTATAGTAATTACTTATTTACCATTTAGTTTTACCTGTTATCAGTACATATAATTTGGTAGCTATTTCATTATGTATTTGATTGATGTCATTTGATAGTTAAGTGTAATAATAGTCAAAAGCAAGCAAACAAACAAACAACCAAACAAACACTTTATCAATTATTAGCTGATAAGAAGTAAAAGTGATGGATCTTTATGAGATTTCTTGTGTGGTTCCCTGTCTGCTTTTATTGGCTGATTTCATACATTGCAAGTCACCACTTTGTTGTTTGCAGTGACAAAGCATAAGCTGTAAATCTTGTCTCAGTTGAGTTTCTTTCTCATGCTTGATGTATTTCAACACGACTTAATTCAAGTTATTGAAGTGGATCCCTGACTCCAGAGAAACCACTTCAAGCTTGGCTGACATCATAAATGAAACTTCTAGGGAACTCTTTCAGCACCAGATATTTTAACGTTTCCCCCTGTATGTCACAGCAGGGGTTGTTACTCTGATTTAAGAGCATTATAAAAAAATAGACTATTGTTTTTCAGCACGCAGTATGACATACAAATGTGTATTGTATGCTTTGAACATGCCGTGAATACAGTACATTATGGAATACCTGGTTCAAAGGCAAACCTTAAATTCCATTAGAAAATGCAATGAAGACTCTGTTGTTCTGTGCTGGTAATTGTTCTAGAAGGCTTCTGGGAAAAAAAGAAAGCTTGGCCAAGGTCTACTGAATTCAGTAGATCACACACTCATGACATGGATGAAAGACAACTCTCATTAAGTTTATAAAACTGTCGAAAAATTAGCACATTCAAAAAAGAAAAGAAAGCATAGTACACTATAGCCTATAATTAATATATATAAGTCCTTATCAATGAATTAGAATGTCATCAACAACTTAATTTATTTCAGTAATTCAATTAAAAAAGTGAAGCTCATATATTATATAGATTTATTTCCAGAATTTTTTTCTTTTAATGTTGATGAGTATAGCTAACAGTTAATGAAAAGCAGTCTACGAGGAAATTTTACCAGGACATAAGATTACTAAGTCTACCAGGACATAAGATTACTAAATCTACCAGGACATAAGATTACTAAGTCTACCAGGACATAAGATTACCATCCAGTAAAGAAAAAATAAATTTTATTGTTTGCCATTAAAGGAAACAAAGTACAGTACGTATAAAAAAATGTCATACAGAGCACACTTACAAAAGCAGTGGACTCCCCTAATGCAATAATTACAGCATACACATGTAACAAATTTAGAGTACGTAGACGTAAATAAGTATTTTTAGATACTACAGACACAGAGTAATTGATGCAATTTGTCCATTTAAAGAGGCTCTGTCACCAGATTATAAGTGCCCTATCTCCTACATAATCAGGGCGTGTTTTCACTTTTTACCAACTGGGCGTTGTAAAGAGAAGTGTATGACGCTGACAAATCATTGACCAATCAGCGTCATACACTTGTTACAACCCATTGTTACAGTGTGATTGTGCAGTGAAAGAAGCGGGGCTGGAACAATGAGAAGTGTATGACACTGATTGGTCACTGATTGGTCAGCGTCATACACTTCTCTTTACAACGCCCAGTTGGTAAAAAGTGAAAACACGCCCAGTTGTCTATTAAGAAACTAATTAGAATAAATCTAAAATTGTTCATAACTTGCTCAAAAATGATCGTTTTTCAAATTAAAAACCACTGCTGTTATCTACATTACAGCGCCGATCAGATTATGTAGGAGATAGGGCACTTATAATCTGGTGACAGAGCCTCTTTAAAGTAGCATAATAGACCCCAATGTAGGAATAAGGACATAAAGAATAACATCCAGTATAAGGCTGGGTTCACACGACCTATTTTCAGACGTAAACGAGGCGTATTATGCCTCGTTTTACGTCTGAAAATAGGGCTACAATACGTCGGCAAACATCTGCCCATTCATTTGAATGTGTTTGCCGACGTACTGTGCAGACGACCTGTTATTTACACGTCGTCGTTTGACAGCTGTCAAACGACGACGCGTAAAAATACAGCCTCGTCAAAAGAAGTGCAGGACACTTCTTTGGACGTTTTTGGAGCTGTTTTCTCATAGACTCCAATGAAAACAGCTCCAAAAACGGACGTAAAAAATGCCGCGAAAACGGTGCGAAAAACGGCGCGAAAAACGCAGCGAAAAACGCGAGTTGCTCAAAAAACTTCTGAAAATCAGGGGCTGTTTTCCCTTGAAAACAGCTCTGTATTTTCAGACGTTTTTGGTCACTACGTGTGCACATACCCTAAGAGTAGGACCACAAAGTTAGCCAAGCAATACAGTGTCAGGTAGTCCAGCACACTCTACACGCATTTAGCCTTCAGTGCTTCGTGTGGGGAATAATGATTTCTTCGTTTTGGTTATGCATTGGTACATGCGTTTGGGACTCATCATATATGGGAAAATTTATTAGCGTAACAATAAAGGGAATTATTATTCATGTGGCAATATAAGTATTAATCTCACCAGTCCTCAATGTTCAAATAGTGTTGTACAATGTCCTAATGCCACTACCACCTCAGCAGATGAATAGACAAATGTATCCTCTTTTTCAATATCTAATTACAAATGCCTATACTTTCCTTCTGAGCTCTACAGAGACAGTTCAATATTGCAGAAATTTAATGTGCATAATCTCACCATCTTCGGGAATATGGGAGAGAAACTTGGTACCAAACTTCTGCTGATCACTATTACACATGCGTGCTTGTACAGAACAATCTGATGATCACTGCACATATAATGACATGAGCGATGAGTAGACAAAGACACCATCCAATCATGGATCGTGGGATCCTGATCATTCTTATAATATTATAATATTGGGTTTAACATGAGTGCTGTTGTCATGGAGAATTTTATGTTAGTACAAATAGTGTCATCCCTTATTAAAAAAATTGTCTAACCTAAAAATTGTATACTGCTATGATTTATTTCTTACAATAGATGTACAATCCAGTCATATTTGTTGATTTGTAAGAGAAACCATTCCAACTCCGAATGACCTCTTTCCCATATAATAAAACAGAGATCTATAAACATCCACCAATATTTAAAGTGTTTTGATCCTTAATTTGAGTCTTCCGTGGTGTTCTGGACAGTAAAGGCCTTTGGAATCTGTTGCTGAGAAAGGGGAGGATACACTGTTTGTTCAACTGCTGCGGTGATCATGGAATAAGGACATTTAACCCATTAATACTATCTTAACATTCAACAGTAATGAGATTAATACTTGCATTGCCACATAAATTATAATTCCCTGTATTGCTGCTTAAAAAGATCTGCAACCGTTGTTTTATATGTTCTTAGGTCATTTAATCCGTAGGAGTTTATTGGTCACGTTGTAGTTATGTTTGTTTATTTTCTTGCTGTTTTTTTATTATTGAAGTTTAAAACACAAAGGCAGATTTTTTTTAGCTAATTCCACAATACACTTTATTAACTTTCTTTGCTCTATATAAGCATCGATTAATTGAAACTTATGACTTGAAATTAATGGTATAAATATCTGGATTTATTTTTAGAATTCATTTTAGAATTCTATTAAATTATTAACTAATCTTTTAAAATCTTAAAAAGGATTAACATGTCCATAAAATACAACACGCAATGTCTGATCACAGGTCTGTTTAAATAAATAAATAATTGAATTAATACAACAAACTTATATGAATAACCTTATATATAATAGACCTGAAAGATCTATCAAGCACACCAAGATATATATCCTCTGTTGATGAATTTCTCGTCAGCACATCCCATTACTTTTTTCTTAGCATAATATATTCATGACCATTAAACCTTCGGTGCTAGAAGCTATTTTATTGGATTATAGACACAGCCGGTGTCTCAACTCATATAAAGGCATATCCAGTTTTAAGAGGAAGGAAAGAATTACATGGTTGTTGGTTATTGAATTTAAAGGTCACTTTCCTGGGACACTGTGCACCTCTCCAAGGAGTTTAAAATTAAATTACAACACTCTCTATGTGCAGTAAACCTCAAAAAGAACATCAACAATCCCATCAACAGCAACTGTAAAATCTAGGTCTCTACCAATTCCTTCATAATACCAAGTAATTATTGTGTTTTATGTGAAGTCATCCCAGAATCCACATCATTCTTTTCACTCCTTCTATTTCTTTTAGAGCCATTATTTGGACATAAATGGCTGTTTTGTCACACAGAATATTATCCTATACAAAAGCACTCAGATTATCTTTTTGCCATAGTTACAAGATACTCTGTCTGGAATATTTTCATTTTCTAATTTATTTTTCATTACATAAGCTATCCAATTTATGGGTTCAGTTCTACTTATTGGCAGCTCGATTTTTTTTTATAAGAATGTAAAAATAATTGCCACTGATGGACTGTGCCTTGCCATTTTAGAAGGCATTCAGTGATCTTGTGTGTGATTAATTTTTGGAAGGCAGTTGAAAGACTAAAGTGCAGTCCCATAGAACAAATCTAAACACATTATTGAAATGTTTGAATGAATACCCTTTGACCCTTCAAATAAGAAGGAATCTTACATAGAAAGAGGTAATTTCTATGGCTCTTTTATCAATTAGACATCAATTACACATGCTCACAGCAGATCATATGCATGAAGCCTGTACAGCAAACCGATACGGACTCCATGTGCCGCCATATGATGTCTCTATGAGAAACTTTATTATGGAGATTTTCTCCTATAGAAGCAATATTCCTCCATAACAAAATTCCTCCATAATACAGCATCTGATGCAACATGCCACAATATTTTTTTTTTTTCACTATCCGAAATAAATGGAATTCGAAAGAAGTTATTTTCCGCAACACCTGAACTAAGTTTCCTAAAAATGTATAGAAACAAATGTAAAAAACGGCTGCTGCAGAATTCCACGCCGGACTGTCAACAGCAAGTCGCCACGTCTGAACGTGGCCTTTAAACCAGTGCATCAGAACATAAAAATATGAATCTCAAGAAGGTGTTATAGGAAGCAGGGCACTTCCTTTTGCACATGAAGAGAAATTGGTAAAAATAACTGCCAATCAAAGATATAGTGAGTTATTAACCCTTTCATGACCAGGGGTGTTGTGAGCCTTCATGCCCATAGAGAAATTTCACCTTTTGGAATGCTGCATCCTAAAGGTGATTTATTATTTTTTTTCTGTTGGTTTGTTTGTTTGTTTATTTATTTATTTATTTATTTGGGGGGGGCGGTACATATTGGGTTTTCTTATTATTTGAAATTGGAGTCTATATCAATTGGTTTTCTAGGTCTTTAGGGAAAAATTGTTTAGTAGCAGGAAAAAATATTTTCTCCTAATTTTTTAATGATATATATTAAGATAGTTTGTTCAATTAAAAATATTATTATTAATAATAATATTTACACCAAAAATATTTTTTTTTTTAAATTTAGGTTTTTATTACATTTTCAGTATAACAAAGAGAGGGGAAAAAAAAGTGAATAAACACATTTTCACTCCATAGTCCATTCCAATAGCAACAATTCCATACATTGTCAGCAAGTTAATGTACAATCATGATGACTTACAGTTCAAATGCACCAGAAATAACAAACGGACAAAACCAACTCTTTCGGCGTAACTTAATAAGTTTAGAGAAAAACACCATATTACCTTCTTCAAAAACATGTAAAGCCTATACCAGAGATTGTACCCATACACATCCCACAAACCATCAGAGGGTCACCCTAGGCCCCAGTAAAAATTATACAGGACTAATCAAAAATACAGAGCGTCAAATCAGAGAATAGGAAAGTGAACATGTAGCCTCAAAAGTAACACCCAAAGATACCAGCACCCATGTCGGGGGGGGGGGGGGAGTCCCAGACAACCTATATTCAGACCATAAGGCCCAATGCACGCGAAATATGTTAAATGTATTTAGACGTACAGTTATCATCTTCTCCATAACATAATCAATTTGCACTAAATTAATTAGCTCCGCTATTATAATCGGATCTGGGGACTTCCAAGACCTAGCTATCAATAGTCTAGCAGACAGGATTACATGGCCAACAACCCACCGGAACTCTGTAGGGATGTCAGCAAGGCCAATGAAACATAGTGCCAAAGCAGAGGATGGGGAAACCTTGAACTGTACGATAGAAGAGATAAATGTGAAAGTGCTTTTCAAAAATTGGATAGTAGAGGGCAGGTCCACCATACATGCATATAACTACCTATCATACCACAACCCCTCCAACAAGACGGAGAGTAAGTAACATTACATTTAGCAATTTGCAAAGGGGTTCTATACCACCTAAGTAATATTTTTTGCGCTATTTCTCTATGACAAGCAGCCCTTGAAATTCTGGAGAATTAATGTATGGCAGAATACCATTGAGTTAGTGAAATTTCTCATTTTAAATCTATTTCCCAAACAACATATACCCTGGCTTGACTAATGACTTAGATCGGGAAGCCCCAGAATAAAACAAAGAGATCCCTTTGGGTTTGGGCAATCCTGGAACAAGTATCTTATATGCACTAATAGGGAATACTGGGGTGTCCAGAAATCTAGGCTGTAAGATATGGCGAAATTTAAATTATTTAAACAGATCATGCTTGGGAATGTGAAATGTATGTACCAAACTATGAAAAGGTATTAGTGAATCTCCATCATACAATGAGCCTATGTCACATATCAGAGCCATTACCCAGGTAATTAAGTTGATTTCTGGCACAAAGGAATAGAGATGAGCGAACCGGGACAACCGAACCCGGTTTCGGTCCGAACTTCCGGAAAAGTTCGGTTCGCAGCGAATCCGAACTTCACCGGGTTCGGCCGAACCCGTTTTGACCGAACCCGGTCAAAAATATTATACAAATCGGCAGCCACTTGTCTCTATCAATCACTGATAGAGAAAAGAGGCTGCTGATTAAAAATAAAATAAAAAGCATTTCATACGTACCTGGTCGTTGTCTTGGTGACGAGTCCCTCTTCTTCCTCCAGTCCGACCTTCTTTTCTGACGCGGCAGCCTGTGATTGGCTGCAGAGGCCTCTGCAGCCTGTGATTGGCTGCAGAGGCCTCTGCAGCCCGTGATTGGCTGCAGCGCTCAGATGGGCTGCATCGTCATTAAGGAATGTCGGGCCGGATGTCGCAAGGCACACGTCACCAAGGCAACGGCCAGGAGACCGGACTGGAGGAAGCAGGGAGTTCCCGGTAAGTATGAACGTCTTTTTTTTTTTTTACAGGTACTCTATATTGTGATCGGTAGTCACTGTCCAGGGTGCTGAAACAGTTACTGACGATCAGTTAACTCTTTCAGCACTCTGGAGAGTGACTATTTACTGACGTCGCCTAGCAACGCTGCCGTAATGACGGGTGCACACATGTAGCCACCCGTCATTACGGGGCCTCATGCACACGACCGTAAAAACACCCGTTATTACGGGTCGTAATTACGACCCGAAATAGCGGGCCCATAGACTTCTGTTAGCCACGGGTACCTTCCCGTTTTCTCACGGGAAGGTGCCCGTGCCGTTAAAAAGATAGAACATGTTCTATTTTTTTATTTTACAGGCCGTGCTCGTAATTATGACTCGTAATTACGAGCACGGCCGGCCACGGGCAGCCGGCCGCTTTTGCGAGCCGTGTTGTCATTATAAGGGTATGTTCACACGACAGCGTCCGTTACGGCTGAAATTGCGGGGATGTTTCCGCCTGAAAACATCCCCGTAATTTCAGCCGTTACGGCATGTGCAGGCGCATGGACGCGGCGTTCAAGCGCCTGCACATGCCGTTACGGCTGAAATTACGGGGATGTTTTCAGGCGGAAACATCCCTGTAATTTCAGCCGTTACGGACGCTGTCGTGTGAACATACCCTAATTATAGCAGCACGGCCCGTAAAATAGAAAAATAGAACATGTTCTATTTTTTTAACGGCACGGGCACCTTCCCGTGAGAAAACGGGAAGGTACCCGTGGGTAACAGAAGTCTATGAGCCCGTTATTGCGGGTCGTAATTACGACCCACAATAACGGGTGTTTTTACGGTCGTGTGCATAATGGGAGCACGGCTTCGAAAAACGACCGGCTGCCTGTGGCCGGCCGTGCTCATCTCCTGAAATACTCTGTGCTGCCTTAAACTCTGTGGACAGGTCAGGATCCTGTTTCTTTTAAATGCTGCTAGGGAACCCGCTCGATCCACTATATAAGGCTGTGCTACAGTGCAGCATTTAAAAGAAATAGGATCCTGACCTGTCCACAGAGTTTAAGGCAGCACAGAGTATTTCAGGAGATGAGCGTGCAGATTCTGTGCTGCTGTGAACTCTGCTCTTACCATTTCGTAGCTCTCAGTCTGTTACCTCTCCTCCACTACTGTCCTCAATAACACCTTCATGATTGGCAAGTCACCACGTAACGGTAAGAGCAGAGTTCACAGCAGCACAGAGTATTTCAGGAGATGAGCGTGCGGATCTTGTGCGCGGTGGTGACTTGCCAATCATGTGAAGGTGTTCTTGTGGACAGGAGTGGAGGAGAGGTAACAGACTGAGAGCTACATAATGGTAAGAGCAGAGTTCACAACAGCACAAGATCCGCACGCTCATCTCCTGAAATACTCTGTGCTGCTGTGAACTCTGGTCTTACCATTACGTGGTGACTTGCCAATCATTTTAAGGTGTTCTTGAGGACAGGAGTGGAGGAGAGGTAACAGACTGAGAGCTACATAATGGTAAGAGCAGAGTTCACAGCAGCACAGAGTATTTCAGGAGATGAGCGTGCGGATCTTGTGCTGTTGTGAACTCTGCTCTTACCATTACGTAGCTCAGTCTGTTACCTCTCCTCCACTCCTGTCCTCAATAACACCTTCACATGATTGGCAAGTCACCACCCCGCACAAGATCCGCCCGCTCATCTCCTGAAATACTCTGTGCTGCTGTGAACTCTGCTCTTACCATTACGTGGTGACTTGCCAATCATGTAAAGGTGTTCTTGAGGACAGGAGTGGAGGAGAGGTAACAGACTGAGAGCTACGTAATGGTAAGAGCAGAGTTCACAGCAGCACTGAATCTGCACGCTCATCTCCTGAAATACTCTGTGCTGCCTTAAACTCTATGGACAGGTCAGGATCCTGTTTCTTTTAAATGCTGCACTATAGCGCAGCCTTATATAGTGGATCGAGCGGGTTCCCCAGCAGCATTTAAAATAAACAGTGTGTGTGTTTGGGTATGTGTCTTTGTCTGTTTTTATATGTGTGTTTGTGTATATGTGTGTTTATGTGTGTTTGTGTATATATGGTTGTGTTGGTGTATATGTGTTTGTGTATATGTTTGTGTATATGTGTGTGTATATATGGGTGTATGTGTATATGTTTGTGTGTGTGTTTTTGTATATGTGTGTGTTTGTGTATATGTGTGTATATGGGTGTGTGTTTATGAGTGTGTTTGTGTATATATGGGTGTGTTTGTGTATATGTGTGTGTATATATGGGTATATTTGTGTATATGTTTGTGTGTAGATGTTTGTGTGTGTGTGTTTGTGTATATGTGTGTATATGGGTGTGTGTTTATGTGTGTGTTTGTGTATATATGGGTGTGTTTGTTTATATGTGTGTGTGTGTATATCTTGTTGTGTTTGTGTATATATGTGTGTGTGTGTTTGTGTATGGTTGTTTGTTTGTGTGTGCGTGTATATATGTGTGTAGGTGAGTAGAAGTATTGGTATTGTTCACATTGATAACTGTTTTTTTATGTTGTTGCAGATTTTGATGTACCGATTGGACTACATCTTCGATTCGTTGGACTACTGCGTAGATCTACGTTTTTTCAAATTTTAATAAAATGGTTAACGAGGGTTTTGTTGGGGATTTCTTATTTCAAAAAAAAGAATTGTCTTTGTGTTTTTTTTTAAACTTTATTAGTGCCTAGATAATGGCAGTTGGCTGATTGACAGCGTCCATTATTAAGGCGGTACTTAGTGTTAGCCGGTGCAGAGGCTAGCACTAACCACCCATTATTACCCCGGTACCCACCACCACCAGGGGTGCCGGGAAGAGCTTGGTATGATCCAGTACCCGACCATCTGTTGTGATGGTCGGGTACTGGGGCGGCCGTAGGCTGGTATTATGAGGCTGGGAAGGGCCAAAAACAGTGGACCTTCCCAGCCTTGTAATGCTAGGCTGGCTGCTGCTGCTGTGTTGTATCGGGCTGGTTATAAAAATGGGGGGGACCCCACGTCGTTTTTTTTTTTTAATTTAACAATAGACGTTGGGTCCCCCACATTTTTAATAACCAGCCATATACAAGGCCGCAGCAGTCTGGCATTACATGGGTGGGAAGGGCCACTGGTTTTGTCCATTCCCAGGCTAATAACACTGTGTTGTATGTGGCTGGTTATGATAAATTGGGTGGAACCCCATGTCTTTTTAAAAAAAAATAAAAAAAAAATAATTTAAAAAAATGACGTGGGGTCCCCCCCACTTTTATAACCAGCCAGATACAACACAGCAGCAGCAGCCTAGCATTACAAGGGTGGGAATGTCCACTGTTTTTGGCCCTTCCCAGCCTCATAATACCAGCCTGCGGCCGCCCCAGAACCCGACCATCACAACAGATGGTCGGGTACTGGATCGTACCTGGCTCTTCCCGGCACCCCTGGTGGTGGTGGGTACCGGGGTAATAATGGTGGTTAGTGTTAGCCTCTGCACCGGCTAACACTAAGCCTCGCCTTAGTAATGGATGTTGTCACTCAGACAGCGGCCATTACTAAAGTGGTAGTAATAAAATTTGAAAAGAAAAAGACAAAGATATAGATAAAATATTTTATTGAAATAAAGCACCCCCAACACAACCCTCATTAACCATTTTATTGTAGAAAAAAAACTGTCATCAAAGTAGTCCTCGAAACCGACGTAGTCCAAACACCAAACCTGTAAAAAAAAAAAAATAATGAAATACAACATGTCGTAGGCTTAGATTCAGTTTAATGTGTGATACTGACTGTTATACCATGTATAGAAGCCTGCCGCGAAGTTGACTTAGATACAGGGCGGCAGCAGACAGTATCATACATGGCCATACAGACATATATACAAACAAACATACATGCAAACATACATACATACATATATACAAACATACATACATACATACATACATACATATATACAAACATACAAGCATGCACATATATACATGCAAACATACACACATATATACATACATGCAAACTATCATACATACATGCAAACTATCATACATACATACATACATACACACACACACACATGAAAACATACATACATACAAACAAACATGCAAAGATACATACATACATATATACAAGCATGCACAAATATACATGCAAACATAAATACATCCAAACATAATTACATACATGCACATATATAAACATACATGCAAACATACATGCAAAAATAAAAACATACAAACATACATGCATACATGACAACATACATACATACATGCAAATATATACATGCAAATATACATACAAACATGCACATATATACATACATGCCAACATACATGCACATATATACATACATGACAACATACATACATACATGACAACATACATACATGCAAACATACACACATGCAAACATACATACATACATACATGCAAATATATACATGCAAATATACATACAAACATGAACATATATACATACATGCCAACATACATGCAAACACACATGCACATATATTCATACATACATGACAACATACATACATACATACATACATACATACATGACATCATACATACATACATGACAACATACATACATGCAGACATACATTCATGCAAACATACATTCATGCAAACATACATACATGCAAACATACATACAAACATACATTCATGCAAACATACATACATGCAAACATACATACATGCAAATATATACATGCACATATATACATACATACATACATGACAACATACATACATGCCCAAAAAAATAAATATGTTCATACTTACTTTCCTCCTGTCCGGCCTCCAGCGATGACGTTTCATCCATGTCGCCGCTGCAGCCTGTGATTGGCTGCAGAGACGGTCACGTGGGATGAAGCGTCATCCTGACGTGCGTGACCGCCACTACAGCCTGTGATTGGCTGCAGCGGCGAAAGGGATGAAACGTCATCGCTGGAGGCCGGACAGGAGGAAAGTAAGTACGGACATATTATTTTTATTTTTTTATTACATCAAAATTTTATTTTCCGCGCTCCGAGCATGTACTGTCAAGGTTGCTGAAAGAGTTAGTGCAGCCCATTAACTCTATCAGCACCCTGGACAGTAGCATGCTCGGCGCACGGAAGTGACAGGTTCGGTCCGAACTAGTTCGGTCCGAATCAAACTTTTTTGTGAAATTCGGCGAACTAGCCGAACCGAACTTTTGAAAAGTTCGCTCATCTCTACAAAGGAAGATAGATAGCAGAGGGGCAGTAGCCTCAAGGATATACACTCCGACACAGGCGTAGCTGAAGTAAGATATTTCCAGGAGGCTACAGAAGCAACAATAGAAAGTAAAGGTTTACACAATACTGGGCGCTTAGACCCTTCAAGTGACAGACGGGAGACAAGAGAAAACCCCCACCGTGAACCTCTCAATTTCTGCCCATCTAAGATACAAATTACTATGCCACCAATGATACACATGGGTAAGAACAGTAGAGTGAAAATATTTTTTAACATCCGGAACACTCATCCCCAGAAGACCAAGGTCTAAACATCGTGGTAAACATTATTCCATTTGCGTCACGAAGGTCTAAAATTGGTGTGTGTGGGTTCGGACAGGTCTGTACTTTTTTGGAGCAGGTAACATTTTTATTATTGTACTTTATTATTTTTCTTATTTTATTTATTGGTATTTATTTTTTCATTTTGCTGTATTTATGCATTAATATTTTTTTTTTTACTGTAGGGGCATCGGTATAACATGGAACACATGATCTGCATGTTCCCTGCTGTTCCAATATACAGATCACTGCAAACATTGATCTAACAGTAACAGCCCAGACAGGCATGCAGGGAAGATGCAGATCACATATTCTCTGCATGCCTCTAAGCCTGCTCTGCACAGGAAATCCCTGTGACGTCATTACTGATGTCATAGATGCTCTAGCAACTGCCCAAAGGCGGAAGCAGAGCTTCTGCATTTTGGAACAGTGTTCAGTAAGAACTCTGTGTTCATGTGCATTTTTCTCTAAATGTTTCAGATTTCCCCTTTCTCTTTTCTTGTTATTTTTGTCCTCATGAGTATTAATTATATTATGTCACACATATAGACTAAATAAAACAGATTTAAAGGTGTATTCAAATAAAGACGTAATGTTTTTGTCAGCGGATTGCTCTCATTCATTGTTATCTAACTATTCACCTTTTGTGGGATCTCACTATTAGACCTCATGCATATTGCAGAGCCGTGTTCATGGAGCCTATGTAGAAGCACAAACAGTCCATGTGCCACTGTAGAGTGCCTCTGTAAAATGCTGTATTATGGAAGTATTCTTTTTCCATATGAATCCAACAGAAAAAAACGTATGCCTCTTATATAAGATTTAAGGCATTTAGAAGTACAGTAAGGACCCACAGAAGGTTGCATAAAGCAGTAATAGGGTATTGTGCATAAGTCCTTACACTAACACTAATAGCATTTCTGAGGCATTTGCTGTCATTATTATTATTTTATTAATTTATTACATTATTATAGGGACAAAAAAATTTCCACTCTGCATTTCTGTCAGTGTTCATCACACAGAGATGATTTCTGTTGTGTGCCTCAGCAGGAGGATCTTGGCTACCTTTTTTAAATGCATGCAATATCTACAGTACATCCACCATAAAAACATCACATAAGAGCTCTATGTGGTTAATTTAACTTTTTAACTGTCGTTATCTGGGGGTCACAATTTCCCTGTCAGCCCCGGTGATTGCGTTGCCGAGGCTGACAGGGACAGGACAAAGGGAATACTAATCACAGTTCATAAACGGCCGGGATCTGAGTTTTTTTCAATCCCAGACGATAAAGCTGGAGTGTGGCTGTCTATCAAAGCCACACTCCTTCTTGTGATCACACTAGCAGGGACATTGATGATGTACCTGTACATCAACGTTTTTAAACAACTTCCCGCCGCTGGCGTACATGTATGTAATTGTTCATTAAGGGTTAACATTTTACTGTCTACCATGATAGGGAATTGGTTTGATTTACTCTGAGAATATTATGTATGTTATTTTAGTAGGTAACAGTATATTTTGGAACCTTTTTAATTTTGTTAAATTGTGTTTATTAAACCTAAGCTTTTGTCGACATGCTCCTTGACCAAAAACAATTGGTTAAGCAACAAAAGAACTGAAGGGAAATACCTTTTCAGTGATTCACACTTTGGCTTCTACATGTGATGTACTTTGATCAATTGAGGGTGTACATTCCATGAACAACTGAACCATTTTATGAATGCTTACAGAGTCACTGACACAGCAATAAATTGGCTGGTGAATTCATTCTCTAAGAAGGAAGGAAAGCAAAAAAAAAAGAATAGGGGATATTTGTAGACCTTTTGTCTCAGTGCATAATTAAAGACCTACTTGATGGATAGCCGCTCTCCTACTATGTAAAAATAATTGTTGTATGTATCAGAAAGACAGTCAAATGTAGCAACAAACAATGAATTTACTCGAAATTAAAATATTTCAAGTACATTTCATACCATTCATCTACCATTTATTACCTTCTATGAAGTTACAGAATTTGCGCTCTCTATTCAATATCAGGTATATTAGATTTATTATTAACATTTCATGTTGTAACAAATTAACATTCTGCATTTATTGGAAAATAGCATTATGACAATGTTTTTACAGAATAAAAAAAGCTAATGTTCCCTGCATTGTTATGACTACTATAAAAACTGTTAAAAAAGCCTAAATTAAGTTTAATATTCAATGCATTAACACTTCATTTTCAGGGATATGTAAAAAATGTAGATACTATTGTCAGGTATACAAGCCAGCCTATTGGAGCCTTGCAAGTAATCTACAGTGCTATGAACAGGCGGTGGCGGTTCATGAGTGGTATGGACTGCTCAGAATAGTTGTTACTTACTACACAGATTCCAAATTCCAGATTCCAAATATTGATTAATCAATATTTGATTGAATGGTTGGTTGGTTGGTTGGTTGATTGAATGGTTCATTGATTGATTGATTGATTGATTGATTGATTGATTGATTGATTGATTGATTGATTGATTGGTTAGTTGCTGTATATTCACAAATCTAGAACAATCCCAATAATTTAACTGGATTAACTCATTTGATTAACCATGCAGATATCAAAAATATATGTATAGATAGATGTCCCACATGCTGGACCCCAACTGATGGTACTTTTAAAATCCTATATTAACAGGCTGTAAAAAACGTTATCCATAACTTTATAAGTCATTCTCCAATAGAATAACAGTGTATGGAGTTTCAGACTCGGCTTAGAATATTTAATTTACACTGTATTCATTACACTTGAAACCAAGAAAAAAATCACTGTATGTAAGAATAAATTGTTGAGTTTTTCTCTTCCCTCAAGTTTTTAACATTTCTGTTAAACTATTTCACATAGAACAGTTATAACTGTTTCTTTCTTTACTGGTAATTCCCTGTATCTATGGGAGATAGTCCTGTTTCTGTAACTCCAATAGCCTATGACGTAGAGAGCCATAGCCAGGACTCCCAGGCATCTCCTATTCTTAGCAGCTTCCACCTTGTACTCCGAAGAATGAGTCAGGGGACCCCCATCTTCCATGTAAGTGAGACCGTTACCTATGTTTATCTAGACATTTAAGGATCAGAATATTTCTACCAACAGGCCATACATATCTTTGGTTGGAATACTCCTTACTGGGCTTTAGCATGCATAACACATATTTCCTAACTCATTAACACTCATAACACATTATATATACACTATACTGACAATCGTATTGGGTGACACCTCTTGATCATTGACTTCAGGTGTGTCAGGAACCACAGCAACTCAGCCACGAAGTTGCAGTGTTGGGGTGTAAGTGTTCTTGCCGTCACAAAGAGTCCTCACTCAGGATTTGGCAAACAATGCTCAGATTTATTTTGCGCAAATACAAAATAAAACAACAACAAAAAGCAGGTACATTAGGGGTTGAAATTGCAGCTGCCTTCATATCAAGCAGCACCCCAATCTTCAGCTCTCATTGGAATGTCGGGGTAGGGAGATAGACAGGTGAGCCCTAATCTACCCGCCACTCAGTCCCTGCCTACTTGCACGGCCCGTCCTAGGCGACGGCGTACAACTGGGCGACGGTCCCTACGCTCAATAAGTGCACAACAGACAAACAGACAAGGGTATACAGAAGCTAAGGGAAATGGGGCAGTTGCCCACGGCAACACCGTGAGCAACAAGAGTAGTAAACAAGCCGAGTCAAACCAGGAGTGTACGAGGTACCAAACGCAGAGCAGGAGAGTAGTCAGTAAAGCCAGGGTCAATTTGAAGCAGAGGTCAATAGTACTAGCAGGAACAGCAGAGCCAGGAAACCAGACAGAATCACAGGCAAAAGGAAGAGCAGGAAATGAAGGTATAAATAGACCGAGGGCGGGAGCTAGCTCCGTCTGGCCAGGCTGTGATAGGTTCTCCCACTCCTCAGCCTACCAGCCTGAGTGGTAGCAGATCGAGTCACTCTATCAGACCTAGGAGCAGATGCAGACTGATTAACCACGGGCGTCGAAACAGAAGCTGTGTCTGGCAGATCCTTTACACATATGCTCTGAACTGAACCTGTCCCACCCTCCTCTGGGTGCACTGAAATACACAATATACTATTTCCCAGAATTCTGCAGTCTTAAAGGGACACACACAATTGTGTTTACATTTTCAAACACATACATATTATACCTAAACCACATATTATACATATTCCATACGTCATGTCTCCTTTTAGAAAGAAAAGGAGCTTACAATCTCTATACACATAACCAAATCATACAAAAGAAAAATACATCTACTTTGTGTGTCTGCAGCTCTGCCTCACCTGGCATTAATCAAGTGCCTCCTATATAAACCAACCACACCTTCCATTCAGGTTTAATCACATGCAGGTAAGATGGAGGTAATGCTGAATCAGTTTGTCTGTAGAAACAATAGTGGACAGAGACAAAGGTTTGCTGGCCAACAGGTGAAAGAGAGAGATACAGATACACATACACAGACAAGCTAATTCACTATTCACCCCTCAACAGGCAGGTCACATAAAGTTATGTGGGGGTCGGGACTGGGGTCGCAGAGTGCTGAGGTGCATGGAGCATAAAAGTCACCAACGCTCTGCTGACTCAATAACTTCAGAGTTCCAAAAATCCAGTAACATTAACATTTGCACAAAAACAGTGCACCAGGAGCTTAATGGCATGGATATCCATGGCCGAGCAGCTGCATGCAAATCTTACATCACCAGGCACATTGCCAAGTGTCGGATGGAGTGGTGTAAAGAACACCGCCACTGGACTCGCGAATGGCAGGAGAACGGTACCTGCCTGACTGCATTGTGCCAACTGTAAAGTTTGGTGGAGGAGGGATAATACTATGGGGTTGTTTTTCAGTGGCTGGCTAGGCCCCTTAGTTCCAGTCAAGGTAAATATTAATGCTTCAGTGTACCAAGATATTTTGGACAATTGTTCTAGGAAATTATCTAACCCTTTTTTAAAGCCATCTACTGTCCCTGCTGTGACCAGCTCCTGCGGTAGGCTATTCCATAGATTCACAGTTCTCACGGTAAAGAAGCCTTGTCGCCTCTGCAGCTCTCCAGACGGAGGGAGTGCCCCCTTGTTTTTTGAGGGGGTTTTACAAGGAACAGGATTTCACCATATTTTTTGTATGTGCCATTAATATATTTATATAAGTTAATCATGTCCCCCTTAGTGTCTGACCTAAAAAATGCTCTTCTGGATTAATGGGCAAAAATTCCCACAAACACTCTCCAAAATCTTGTAGAAAGCCTTCCCAGAAGAGTGAAAGCTGTTTTAGCAGCAAAGTGAAGTGAGGACCAACTCTATAATAATGCCTATGGATTTAGAATGGGATTTCAGAAAAGCTTCTGTAGGTGTAATGGCAGGGGGTAGGGAGACGGACAAGTGAGCCCTAATCTACCCGCCACTCTGTCCCTGTCTACTTGCAACGACCCGCCCTAGGCGACGGGGTACAACTGGGCGGCGGTCCCTGCGCTCAGTAAGTGCACGACAAACACGACAAACATACAAGGAACACAAGCAAGGAAAAGGGGCCGTTGCCCACGGCAACACCGTGAGCAACCAGAGTGGTGAACGAGCCGAGTCAAGCCAGGAGTGTGCGAGGTACAAAACGAAAAGCAGAAGAGTAGTCGGTAAGCCAGGGTCTGTATGGAGCAGGATCAAAAATAGCAGGAGCTGTAGCTGGGCCAGGAAACCACAAGGAAAGAAACACAAGCAAACAAGCACCGAGGGACAGGAAGTGCAGGCTTAAATAGACCGAGGGCGGGAGCTAGCTGAGTCTGGCCAGGTTACGATAGGCTCTCCCACTCCTATGCCTGCCAGCCTGAATGGTGGAAGCAGGAGTCAGTCTCAGGGATGTATTCTCAGGTGCTGACTGATTAGTTCTGGGAGTTAACCCCGAAGCTGTGCCTGGCAGATCCTTTACAGTACCCCCCCTTTTATGAGGGGCCACCGGACCCTTTCTAAGTGGACCTGGCTTACTGGGGAAACGCAGGTGGAACCTCCTGACCAATACCCCAGCGTGAACATCCCGGGCGGGTACCCAAGTCCTCTCCTCTGGCCCGTATCCTCTCCAATGGACCAGGTACTGGAGGGAGCCTTGGACCATCTTGCTGTCCACAATCCTGGCCACCTCGAATTTCACCCCCTCCGGGGTGAGGATGGGAACAGGAGGTCTCCTCGAGGGAGCCAAGGACGGGGAGCAGCGTTTGAGGAGGGAGGCATGAAACACGTCGTGTATCCGAAAAGACGGGGGTAACTCCAGCCGGAAGGAGACAGGATTGAGGACCTCAATGACCTTATACGGCCCAATAAACCGGGGAGCAAACTTCTTGGACGGAACCTTGAGACGCAAGTTCCTAGACGACAACCACACCAGATCCCCGACCATAAACAGGGGGTTAGCAGAACGTTTTTTATCAGCCTGAGTTTTTTGTACGCTCTGGGACACCTCTAGGTTTTTCTGAACCTGGGCCCAGACTGTGCACAGTTCCCGATGAACGACCTCTACCTCAGGATTGTTGGAACTACCAGGTGAAACGGAGGAGAACCGTGGATTAAACCCAAAATTACAAAAAAAAGGAGAGACCCCTGACTAGTTACTGACCCGGTTATTAAGGGAAAATTCGGCGAGGGGAATGAAAGAGACCCAATCAAATTGACAGTCAGAGACAAAACACCTTAAGTATTGTTCTAGAGATTGATTAGTCCTCTCCGTTTGGCCATTGGTTTCAGGATGGAAGGCAGAGGAGAAGGACAGATCAATCCCCAACTTCATACAGAAGGCTCTCCAAAACAATGAAACAAATTGTACCCCTGTGTCCGAAACTATATTGACAGGGACCCCATGGAGACGCAGGATGTGTTTGACAAACAAGGTAGCCAACGTTTTGGCGTTGGGTAGTTTCTTGAGGGGCACAAAGTGGCACATCTTACTGAAGCGGTCCACCACCACCCACACCACCGACTTGCCTTGGGATGGAGGCAAATCGGTGATAAAATCCATGGAGATATGTGTCCAAGGTCTCTGGGGAATGGGCAACGAACGCAGTAAGCCCGCTGGTCGGGACCTGGGAGTCTTGGACCTAGTACAAACCTCACAAGCGGCGACGTAGGCCTTAACGTCTTTAGGCAACCCAGGCCACCAATAATTTCTGGTAATGAGGTGTTTGGTACCCAGGATGCCTGGATGGCCATATAGTGCGGAGTCATGATTTTCCCTAAGTACCCTTAGCCGGAATTGCAGGGGAACAAACAGCTTGTTCTCAGGAAGGTTCCCGGGAGCTGCACCTTGATCAGCAGCAATATCAGAGACTAAATCAGAATCGATCGAGGAAATGATTATACCTGGAGGCAAAATACAAGCAGGATCTTCCTCCGAAGGAGGGCTGGCCATGAAGCTACGCGACAGTACATCAGCCTTAATATTTTTAGACCCAGCCCTATAGGTAACCAAAAAATTGAATCTGGTAAAAAATAACGCCCATCGAGCTTGTCTCGGGTTTAGCCTCCGGGCAGATTCTAGGAAAACCAGATTCTTGTGGTCGGTAAGGACCGTTACCTGGTGCCTAGCCCCCTCCAGGAAGTGGCACCACTCTTCAAATGCCCATTTAATGGCTAAGAGTTCGCGGTTGCCAATATCATAGTTACTTTCAGTTGGCGAAAACTTCCTGGAGAAGTAGGCACAGGGGCAGAGATGGGTGAGGGACCTGGTACCCTGGGACAAGACAGCCCCCACTCCCACCTCAGATGCGTCAACTTCCACGATAAATGGCTCCATTTGGTTGGGCTGAACCAGCACCGGGGCCGAGACAAAGCACTTCTTAAGGACCTCAAAAGCCTGGACAGCCTCAGGAGGCCAGTGGAGGAGATCAGCACCTTTGCGAGTGAGGTCCGTAAGGGGCTTAGCGATGACCGAGAAGTTAGCAATAAATCTCCTGTAATAATTAGCGAACCCCAAAAAACACTGTAACGCCTTCAGGGAGGCAGGTTGGACCCATTCCGCCACAGCCTGAACCTTGGCGGGGTCCATGCGGAATTCATGAGGAGTGAGGATTTGACCCAAAAATGGAATCTCCTGTACCCCAAACACACATTTTTCGGTTTTGGCAAACAGTTTATTTTCCCGAAGGACCTGGAGCACCTTCCTGACATGCTCAATGTGGGAGGACCAGTCCTTGGAAAACACCAGTATGTCATCAAGGTACACTACCAGAAAAATCCCCAGGTAATTTCTCAAAATCTCATTTATGAAATTCTGGAAGACCGCAGGGGCATTACACAACCCAAAGGGCATGACGAGGTATTCGAAATGGCCTTCGGGCGTGTTAAACGCAGTCTTCCACTCATCCCCCTCTTTGATGCGAATAAGGTTATACGCCCCCCGTAGATCCAATTTAGAAAACCATTGGGCCCCCTGAACCTGATTAAAGAGATCAGGGATCAAAGGAAGGGGATACTGGTTCCTTACCGTGACCTTATTCAGGCTACGGTAGTCAATGCATGGCCTAAGACCACCATCCTTCTTCCCCACGAAGAAGAAGCCAGCACCTACCGGAGAAGAAGAGGTACGAATGTAACCCTTGGCCGGGGATTCCTGGATATACACTCTCATAGCTTCACGTTCGGGACAAGAAAGATTAAATATCCTACCCTTAGGAAGCTTAGCTCCTGGTACCAATTCGATAGCGCAATCGTATTCTCTATGAGGAGGTAACACTTCGGAGGCCTCCCTAAAGAAAACATCAGCGAAGTCCTTAACAAACTCGGGTAGCGTATTCGCCTCCTTAGGGGGAGAAATAGAATTAAGAGAAAAACATGACGTACAACATTCATCACCCCATTTGGTTAGCTCCCCAGTATTCCAGTCAAACGTAGGATTATGCAACTGCAACCAGGGAAGACCTAGAACCAAATCGTACGATAATCCCTGCATCAACGGTACAGAGCATTGCTCCAAATGCATGGAGCCAACAAGGAGTTCAAAAACAGGGGTATGCTGTGTAAAATAACCATTAGCAAGAGGAGTGGAGTCGATACCCACTACCGGGACAGGTTTAGGCAAATCAATAAGAGGCATAGCAAGGGACATAGCAAATTCCACAGACATGATATTAGTAGAGGACCCTGAATCCACGAAGGCACTGCCGGTAGCAGACCTACCACCAAAAGAGACCTGAAAGGGAAGCAAGATCTTAGTACGTTTCATATTTACGGGAAATACCTGTGCGCCCAAGTGACCTCCCCGATGATCACTTAGACGCGGAAGTTCTCTGGCTGCAATCTTATGCTTAGGACAGTTGTTCACTTGATGCTTGTCGTCCCCACAGTAGAAGCAGAGACCATTCTTCCTGCGGAATTCTCTACGTTGTTGGGGGGACACGGAGGCCCCGAGTTGCATAGGTATCTCTGAATCTTTCGGGGAGGAACGAAGCAACGGAGCTTCGGGAGGCATCATGGGGGAGTCGGAGGAGAAAACACATAAACGTTCACGTTGTCGTTCCCTGAGACGTCGGTCAAGTCGTATCGCTAAAGCCATAACCTGGTCTAGGGAGTCAGAAGAGGGATAGCTAACTAGCAGGTCTTTCAGGGCATTCGACAGACCCAACCTAAACTGGCACCTTAAGGCAGGGTCATTCCACCGAGAAGCTACGCACCACTTCCGAAAGTCAGAGCAATACTCCTCAACAGGTCTCTTACCCTGACTTAAGGTCACCAGCTGACTCTCGGCAATGGCAGTCCTGTCAGTCTCGTCATAAATAAGTCCGAGAGCAGAAAAGAAACAATCAACGGAGGAAAGTTCAGGGGCATCAGGAGCCAAGGAGAAGGCCCACTCTTGGGGCCCTTCCTGGAGCCGGGACATAATTATACCCACCCGCTGGCTCTCAGAACCTGAGGAATGAGGCTTTAAACGAAAGTAAAGCCTACAACTCTCCCGAAAGGAGAGAAAAGCCCTCCGGTCCCCTGAGAACCGGTCGGGCAACTTGAGGTGGGGTTCAAGAGGTGCGGTGAGGGGAACTACCAGGGTAGCATCAGGCTGGTTGACCCTCTGAGCCAGGGCCTGGACCTGTAGGGAGAGACCCTGCATTTGCTGAGCCAGGGTCTCACGGGGATCCATAGTGGTGTCAGGGACCAGGGGTAGACTAGGTATGGGCTTGTTATTATACAATGGCAGGGGGTAGGGAGACGGACAAGTGAGCCCTAATCTACCCGCCACTCTGTCCCTGCCTACTTGCAACGACCCGCCTTAGGCGACGGGGTACAACTGGGCGGCGGACCCTGCGCTCAGCAAGTGCACGACAAACACGACAAACATACAAGGAACACAAGCAAGGAAAAGGGGCCGTTGCCCACGGCAACACCGTGAGCAACCAGAGTGGTGAACGAGCCGAGTCAAGCCAGGAGTGTGCGAGGTACAAAACGAAAAGCAGAAGAGTAGTCGGTAAGCCAGGGTCTGTATGGAGCAGGATCAAAAATAGCAGGAGCTGTAGCTGGGCCAGGAAACCACAAGGAAAGAAACACAAGCAAACAAGCACCGAGGGACAGGAAGTGCAGGCTTAAATAGACCGAGGGCGGGAGCTAGCTGAGTCTGGCCAGGTTACGATAGGCTCTCCCACTCCTATGCCTGCCAGCCTGAATGGTGGAAGCAGGAGTCAGTCTCAGGGATGTATTCTCAGGTGCTGACTGATTAGTTCTGGGAGTTAACCCCGAAGCTGTGCCTGGCAGATCCTTTACAGTAGGTCTAATGTGTAGTGGCCGGATACATTTGCCCATATAGTGAGATATATATATATATATATATATATATATATATATATATATAATGAGTATATACATTCCTCATTTTACTTGTCTCCAAAACTCCTTCCTGGATATATTTTTGAAGTTTCTTCCTTATCTTCGTATGTACAAGCTAATGGCGTAAAATACCCTCTGAGTCTTTAAATAATATCTTATGTTCTTTCTCTGAGAAAAAAATCAAATACAAAACTGACTCCTAAAATTAACAACTGCTGAGTTCATACTTTTCAGCTGCTGTTTCTATCAATATTGGAAGAAGAAAAATAATTTGTCTGTGCTACTTTATGGTTCCAACTGAAGCATAAAACATATTACCTAAACACATTACTCTTTGTTAAACACAGCAAATTTATATGAATTAAAAACATAAAACTGTCAGCAACGAGAAGGTGGAAGGCATGACAAATGAAGTGAAGGTGGTTGCAGTGACCTGTTGTAACGTATTGACTTAAAACCTTGTCTTGGCAGCAAGCAAGTCTGTATTTACATTGCAAGAAAGCAAAGTACTGGGTGTGGGGGGGGGGGTTGTGTGCTGCGTAAGCAGCTAATAGAGTTGTTACTTTGTGAAAACTGAACTATGAAGAGCATGCACATGTAGAAATGTATCCCTGTATATGGAGATTTAGGCAGTAGTCTCATATAGGTGTGACGAATTTTACTGAGGTCTTATTCACACGAGCGTATTTCACGTCCGTGTTATGTGCGTTAAAACAACGGACGTCACACGGAGCTATGCAATTCAATGGGGCCATTCAGACATGTTTTTCAACCAGTGCGTGTCCGCTGCGTGAAATTCACTGCATGTTATATTCTTGTGCGTTTTTTGCGCATCACGTACCCATTCAAGTCATTGGGTGTGTGATAAAAACTGACAGCACACGGACATCATCTGTGTGCTGTCCGTGTTTTTCACGCACGAGTTGCTAAACAAATGATGAGGAAAAAATAAATCACCTCCTTCAGTTTTTTTTGCTGATGTTAAAAACGCATGACATACGGAAGACATACGCGCGTAAAAAACGCAGACGTGCACTGTACACAAATGCCACACGGAACTGCAAAGCAAGAAAAATGCTGCATTTTTTACGCATGCAAAACGGACACGTTCGTCTAAATAAGGCCTTAAAGTGTAAGGATGCATTCAGACAGTTGAGGTGAGGTTAAAACAGCATTAAAAAAGCATCTGAAAACCGAATGCTTTTTTACGCGATCTGGTGCATTTTTCGTCACTATAGCTTTTTTTTTTACTGTAATCACATTAAATGAAAGGCATTACATTGAAGAAAAACTCATGTGATTTTCATATGCATTTTTTTTATGCGGTTTCAACTTCACCTCAACTGCAACGTCTGAATGGACCCACAGTGCTGCTAAAAGGAGTTTTGCCATCAGGGACATTTATGACATATCCACAGAATATGCCATAAATGTCAGATAGATGCGGGTCCTACCTCTGGGACCTGCACCTATCTCTAGAACGGGGCCCTCAAACCCTGTTCTACCGCTCTGTGTTGCGGCTAAAGCGTGTTTTCCAACCATGAAGAAGAAAGCATAGCTCACTCAGCTACGATGTTTCTGTAACCCCCATAGTAGTGAATGGCAGTTATGGAAACAGCGTAGCTTGTGAGCTACGCTGTTTCCGTAACTACCATTCAGTTTTATAGGACTTACGGAAACAGCGTAGCTATGTTTTATCCTTCATGGTCAGAAATCACACAAATTTCAGACATTTTTGCAAGTACTCGCGTTTTTTTGCGGCGTCTTTTACGGACGTTATTGGAGCTGTTTTTCAATGGAGTCAATGAAAAACGGCTCCAAAGACTTCCCAAGAAGTGACATGCACTTCTTTGACGCGGGCGTATTTTTACCCACCGTCTTTTGACAGCGACGCGTAAGATTACACCACGTCTGAACAGAACATCGTAAAACCCATTGCAAGCAATGGGCAGATGTTTGCAAACGTAATGGAGCTGTCTTTTCAGGCGTAATTCGATGCATAAAACGCCCGAATTCCGTCTGAAAATAGGCCGTGTGAACATACCCTAAGGCCTCATTTACACGAGCGTAATATACGCGCGTGCGACGCGCGTGCTTTTCACGCGTGTCGTACGCACCTATATTACTCTATGGGGCAGTTTAGACGATGCGTGAATTTTGCGCAGCGTGAGTGCGTTGCGTAAAACTCACGACATGTTCTATAATCGTGCGTTTTTCACGCAACACGCACCCATTGAAGTCAATGGGTGCGTGAAAACCACGCATGCCGCACAAAAGCACTTCCGTGCGAACTGCGTGATTCGCGCAAGAGCTGTCAAAAGGATGAATGTAAACAGAAAAGCACCACGTGCTTTTCTGTTTACAAACATCCAAACGGAGTGTCAAATTAGAGATGAGCGCACCGAACTTCACCGGGTTCGGCCGAACTCGTTTTGACCGAACCCGGCAAAAAATGTTCGGGTACGCGACGGCAGGAGACAGTCACTGTCCACGGTGCTGAAAGAGTTAAAAACTGGTTCAGCACCATGGACAGTGACTTCCGATCACAATATACATGAACGTGTAAAAAAAAAAGAAGTTCTGACTTACCGAGAACTCCCGGCTTCTTCCTCCAGTCTGACCTCCCGGGATGACAAGTCAGTCCAAGTGACAGCTGCAGCCAATCACAGGCCAAGCACAGCCTGCAGCCAATCACGGTCTCATGGACTGCCGCGTCATCCTGGGAGGTGGGGCCGGATGACAAGAGAGGGACGCGTCACCAAGGCAACGGCCGGGAGACCGGACTGGAGGAAGCAGGAAGTTCATGGTAAGTATGAACGTCTTTTTTTGATTCACAGGTTGGTGTATATTGTGATCGGAACTCACTGTCGAGGGTGCTGAAAGAGTTACTGCCGATCAGTTAGCTCTTTCAGCACCTTGGACAGTGACGGGCGTCGACTAGCCTCATCTCTATGATGGCGGCTCCGCGAAAATCACGCAGCCGCGCATCATACACGGATGACACACGGAGCTGTCAAATGCCTTTTGCGCGTGCAAAACGCAGCGTTTTTTGCGCGCGCAAAACGCACACGCTCGTGTAAATCAGGCCTAAAAGTGATTTTGTCATCACTTTATAATGATGCTTTCACGCAGGCTTAGCTACAGCATTTACATGCTGAAAGGATGGCATTTTGAATGGTGCACTTAACACTGTTTATTAAAAGGGTCTGTCTGAACATATTGAATATTTCTTTAAATTGCAAATAGTAAAAATGCAGTTAGTGCCCAATTTACTCGAGCACCTACTTAATACTTTGTTGGGCCTTCTGCTCATACCCATACAATTCCAAAGATATTCGAAAAAAGGATTCACTCCTTACTGAAGGCGCTCGTGCACATGTGTGGATAGTCGGCTGCATTCCCAAAAACGGAAAAGCCTCTCGATGGATGAAGTTATAAACAACTTTATTGCTTTAAAAATGTATACTTGACGGCAGCATGTATCTCTATAGGTAGATCTGGAAGCAACGCGTTTCGACCTAAAAAACATCAGCTCCTATTTTCGAGTATCTTTGGAACTATATCTTACATCGGACCACGCTGATCCTTCAGATACCGGTGTCCACTCCGAAGGCCTTTTTTTTCCCCCTGTATTTCTATCTACATACTGTATACATACAATATAATGTCTAGATTTGTACTGTATGTTGCTTCCGTAGCAAAAATTGACATGTTGTGGATTAAAAAAATTGCACCACAGGTTAATTTATTAACATTTCCTCAGAGGATTTTTTGTGGAGCATGTGGATGAGATTTGTTCTTATATTATCCACTCTGCTGCTATTGTAATACAATGCGGATTTTTCACAATGAAATCCATTGCTGAAAATCTGCACATACCCTAAGGCCGGGTTCCCACGGGTCAGATATGCTGCGTAAAAATGACACAGCATATCCGACCCTCAACCCGCAGCACATTCCGTCTGTAGAATGTGGTGCGGATTTTCGGGCAGAAATTCTGCTGCGGAAAGCAGCACTGAAAAAAAACACGTTTATACTTACACCCTCCCTCTCTTCTGTGTGTAGTCCGGCATCCTGGGATGACGTTGCAGGCCATGTGACCGCTGCAGCCTGTGATTGGCTGCAGCGGTCACATGGGATGAAACGTTATCCCAGGAGGCCGGATTGGAGAAGAAGCAGGGAATTCTGGGTAAATATAACTTTTTTTTTCTTACTTAATCGCTGTGATTCCCACGCAAAAGTCGCAACATTTGACTTTCTGTTGCAGGTTGTCCATCCCAATTAAATTGAGTGGGAAAACCTGCAACAGAAAAGCAACAAAAACGCAGCATAAATTGACATACTGCGGATTTAATTTTCGTACTGCAGGTCAATTTATTAACAATTACACTGCAATTTCTATCCGCAGTGTGGGCATGAGATTTTCTAAATCTCATCTACTTTACTGCTACTGTAAATGATGCGTAATTTCTGCACAGAATTCCGTTGCGGAAATTCTGCAGCGTTTACGCTACGTGAGAACCTGTCCTAAAGGTACATTCACACGCAGCAGATTTTGTTGCAGATATTTCCTGCGTCTGAAAATCAGTTCCATTAATCTGAAGGGAACTTGCAGAAATCTATGCACCTGCTGCAGAAACAACCCCAGTTAGATGAAAGGAACTCATTTTCAGACACAGAAAATTCTGCCACAAAATCTGCCACTAGTGACTGCAAACTATTACATAATGACAACTTGTGGTCCCAAACAGAACTATCTTAATTATTTGAGCATAATCCTTTAAAATTCTGGAAGAGTGAGAATAATCAATTTAAATAAGAGATTAGACATTGTATACAATGGTCAGGGGCGTATTTATAAAGGGTGCAGAGGTATCAGTCGCATCTATACCCTGTTACTTGAGGAAGCCCAAAGGCCCCTCTGCCACATAAGAAACACCAGTGTTATATATAGTAGACACAATAGGTACTGGGCCCTGTTACAGATTTTGAACTGGGGCAAAGGAGTTTTAAGTTAATCATCTGGCACTAATGATAAGCTCAAATACATACAATACGTTCTGTCAATATAACCACATCGTAACCCCAACAGCTAGAAGAGTAAAACCTCAAGAAAATAAAAAAAAATGAATTTTTCCATATCATTGACCTAAATAGATATGTATACCTTTACATTACTAAGAGAATTTCCTACCTGAACCACAAACAGCCAATGGAAAACTCTCCATCCATTAAGTTGTTAATAAATATACTCTTACAGTCTGAAGTTGAGGTAAAAGCTCCACGTGATAAATCAAATATCCACAAAGAGAAATTAGCCCTATTTATAATTTGATGATAAAGACTATTACAATGAATCTTACGCTACATTTCTACTTCTGGCTCCCGTCTTTGCTACACTACATCTTTCGAATGTCTTCAGAATTGCATAAGTCAACACAGTAAAAACACTTGCACACAGAATCAAGACAAGAGAATATTGATTCAAGTCTAAGATATAATGCTGTCTTACAAAGTGCACGTTATTTCACATCTCGCTCTCCACCATTTAGTGGCTATTTATCACCAATAAACATCTACATTTGGTTCAGTGCTAATTTATTTTTGAAAATTATTTCATAAAGTTATTTATCGCACAATTGTGACAATATACTTAGTATAATTGACCTGATTTAATAATCATTCATATCATTGATGTATCTAAATATATATATATATATATATATATATATATATATATATATATATATATATATATATATATACACATATATAAATATATATCTATATACACTACCGTTCAAAAGTTTAGGGTCACTTAGAAATGTTCTTATTTTTGCAAGAAAAGCATAGTTTTTTTCAATGAAGATAACATTACATTAATCAGAAATACACTCTATACATTTTTAATGTGCTAAATGACTATTCTAGCTGCAAACGTCTGGTTTTTAATGCAATATCTACATAGGTGTATAGAGGCCCATTTCCAGCAACCATCACTCCAGTGTTCTAATGGTACATTGTGTTTGCTAACTTTGTTAGAAGGCTAATGGATGATTAGAAAACACTTGACAACCCTTGTGCAGTTATGTTAGCACCGCTGTAAATAGTTTTGCTGTTTAGAGGAGCTATAAAACTTACCTTCCTTTGAACTAGTTGAGAATCTGGAGCATTACATTTGTGGGTTCGATTAAACTCTCAAAATGGCTAGAAAAAGAGAGCTTTCATGTGAAACTCGACAGTCTATTCTTGTTCTTAGAAATTAAGGCTATTCCATGCGAGAAATTGCCAAGAAACTGAAGATTTCCTACAACGGTGTGTACTACTCCCTTCAGAGGACAGCACACACAGGCTCTAACCAGAGTAGAAAGAGAAGTGGGAGGCCCCGCTGCACAACTGAGCAACAAGACAAGTACATTAGAGTCTCTAGTTTGAGAAATAGATGCCTCACAGGTCCTCAACTGGCAGCTTCATTAAATAGTACCCGCAAAACGCCAGTGTCAACGTCTACAGTGAAGAGGCGACTCCGGGATGCTGGCCTTCAGGGCAGAGTGGCAAAGAAAAAGCCATATCTGAGACTGGCCTTTAAAAGGAAAATATTAATATGGGCAAAAGCACACAGACATTGGACAGAGGAAGATTGGAAAAAAAGTGTTATGGACAGACGAATCGAAGTTTGAGGTGTTTGGATCACACAGAAGAACATTTGTGAGACGCAGAACAACTGAAAAGATGCTGGAAGAGTGCCTGACGTCATCCATCTGTCAAGCATGGTGGAGGTAATGTGATGGTCTGGGGTTGCTTTGGTGCTGGTAAAGTGGGAGATTTGTACAAGGTAAAAGGGATTTTGAATAAGGAAGTCTATCACTCCATTTTGCAACGCCATGCCATACCCTGTGGACAGCGCTTGATTGGAGCCAATTTCATCCTACAACAGGACAATGACCCAAAGCACACCTCCAAATTATGCAAGAACTATTTAGGGAAGAAGCAGGCATCTGGTATTCTATCCGTAATGGAGTGACCAGCGCAGTCACCAGATCTCAACCCCATAGAGCTGTTGTGGGAGCAGCTTGACCGTATGGTACGCAAGAAGTGTCCATCAAGCCAATCCAACTTGTGGGAGGGGCTTCTGGAAGCATGGAGTGACATTTCCCCCGATTACCTCAGCAAATTAAGAGCTAGAATGCCAAAGGTGTACAATGCTGTAATTGCTGCAAATGGAGCATTCTTTGTCGAAAGCAAAGTTTGAAGGAGAAAATTATTATTTGAAATAAAAATCATTATTTCTAACCTTGTCAATGTCTTGACTATATTTTCTAGTCATTTTGCAACTCATTTGATAAATATAAGTGTGAGTTTTCATGGAAAACACAAAATTGTCTGGGTGACCCCAAACTTTTGAACGGTAGTGTATATATATATATATATCTATATATATATATATATATGTGTGTGTGTGTGTGTGTGTGTGTGTGTGTGTGTGTGTGTGTGTGTGTGTATGTATTTGTGTGTATATACATGTATATAGAAAAACCATAGAACAAAGTAATGGCACCAGGACTTCAGAGTAGATGAAATAGGGTGGATTTAGTCACCTCAAGTGAGCGACGTTTCGGTTTGTCACAGAACCTTTTTTCAAGCTACTAAAAGCTACACACAGTATCAAGCATAAATAGGCAGTATACACAATAATTAATCAAAGCCTAATTAATATAAATTATGTAAAAAACAGTTGTATAAATTCCACATTCAATATTCCACATTTCACATATCAAACGACCAGTATTTAGAGTGTACTGTTTACATAGTGAATACAAATACCCATCTCATAATGAACGTGAGCATGTCTTTTAAAAGCGATACAGAGTGAGTTAATGAGCAATTATGGCTAAATTGGAGCAGGGCAGAAGCCAATCAAATTCAGTACATAAAAATAATTTAGAAGCAGAAAAGTTTTGTACATTACCCGTCCCACATGCATCCAGGGTTCAGCGTTCGCGCGTCTCTACTGCGCATGATCCAAGATGGCGTTCAAAACCGGAAATCCGGGGGGGCGTGTCTTGGATGCCGAACAGAGCGGTCGCATCTCCCTGAGCTCCGCTCCGAGACCTCTCAGCTACGACATTAGCGACGATACATACCTCCGGTTTGACAACCCTCTCACCTCTGGAAACCGCGGCAGCATGATGACCCGGACGAAGTCCTCGAAAACGGGACCTAAACGTCTCACAGACTTCTTCCCCGCCAGGGAAAGCAAGCATGGCGGCGAGACAACCTCCGAGACCAACGTCCCGCCAGCCTCTCCTACCTTGCCTGAAGGAGATTGGGACGCCAACCCCTCTAAGACGACAGCCGAGGGTGAGTCTGTGCCCTGGGGGGAAGGGGAAGCAGAATCGCCTAAAGAGGCAACTAGGGGGAAAGGACGCTTTGCTGCACTATCAAATAGCCCCATATCTAAGATGGCGTCCTCACCTCGTGTATCAGAGGAGTCTCCTCCCCCCAGTCCCGCAGGACTTACAATTGCACAAACTCCTAGGGTGGAAGATATATTTACACAGTCTGTGGCCATTGAAGATATACCCTCATCGGATCAAGCGGCTTCAGAAGCCTTTATAAAAAATATGGTATTAGCCCTCCGAGGCTCCTTTCACAACGATTTATTAGGATTCACCACTAAACTCTCCAACGCTATTGACGACTTAGGAGACCGAGTAGACCACGTGGAGACAAAAATGAGTGAACTCACTAACGCACATAACGATATAGTGGATGCTCATGTGTCTTTGGAGGAAGAAATGCAAGCTTTAAAATACAAGTTGGCTGATTTGGAGGATCGCAATAGACGGAATAACGTCAAATTTAGAGGAATTCCAGAGTCCGTCCAACCTTCCAACCTCACCGCTTACTTACAGCAACTTATTAAGGATGTATTGCCTAATTCCAAACCTGCGGATCTTATCATAGATAGAGCCCATAGGCTCCCTAAACCTAAATCTATTTCTGCTGATTTGCCACGAGATGTGATAGCAAGGATTCATTTTTATAATACCAAGGATTCCCTCATGTCTGCGGCACGAAGATTACCGGCTTTACCTGTACCTTATGAAAAGATACACATCTATGCGGATCTCTCCCAAACGACCCTGCAAACTAGGAGGAAATTTCTGCCTCTTACACTGGCGCTAAGGAAGAACGACGTGGGATACAGATGGGGATTCCCTACCAAATTACTGGTGTATAGGAATGGAGTCCTGCATACCATGGGGGATATAGAGGAAGGATCGGCCCTGCTTCATAAATGGGGACTGACGCCTATTCTGCCCAATACAGTTCCTACTAGAAGGTCCCCCTCGAGACTCTCACCGGAATGGATTGGGAAATCTCGTCCTTAAACGTCCCGGGGTATTGGCTGCTACATGGAGGTCGAGATGGTGTCCAAGTAGACTTTTTCCCCACTTGTCTTCGGTGACTCTCAGCCGGATATCTGGCGGAGTTACTTTCTCACTACGTGATGTTATTCTTGCTACAGTTTCCAAGTTTTTACCTTCCTTCCCTGTCCTCCTTCCTTAAAATTGCTGTTATACGATTATTGTCATATATACCAGGCAGGTTATGTTATGATCCTATCCTAGCTCGAATATGGGTTTTAATGCATATGAAGCATTTTACATGTATTATCTATGGCGGTTAAATTTGTATCTCTGAACACCAGAGGGCTAAATTCACCCTTCAAGAGAGCTTCGGTGTGGAAGGATGCTTTGGCTTCCAACTCTGATATAATCTGTCTACAAGAGACACATTTTGCCAAAGACCATTGTCCCAAATTTACTCATCCAAAATTTCCACTAATTTACCTCTCTAATGCTGATAAGAAAAGGGCGGGAGTGATGATAGGTTTTAAGGACACAGTATCCTTTCAATTGCAGTCTTCCATCAATGATGAGCGGGGGAGATTTTTGATACTGGTAGGTCTGCTTAACAACTGTCCCATCACTATTGCTAATATTTATGCTCCCAATACGTCACAAGTACGTTTCCTCAGCAAGACTATGCGCAAAATTCGCAAAATTATGCAAGGGAAACTTATAGTCTGTGGGGACTTCAATATAATCCCGGACGCTAAATGGGACTCTACTAAACAGGGGAGAAGATCTCCCCCGACTCTGACCCCATGGTTACTTAAGGAAGATTTATATGACACGTTTAGATGTATGAATTCTTCTTCTAGAGAATATACTTTTTATTCCACAAGACACCGATCATTTTCTAGAATAGATCTTTTCTTGGTGGATAGGAATTCTATAGCAGGGATTAAAGCTTCTGAGATAGGACAGATAACTTGGTCGGATCACGCCCCCTCATATCTCCTTCTCTCTTTAGGGCCTGCCCCCTTACCAAGATCCTCATGGCGGATCAACAATTTTCTTATTAGTCTTCCCAAATATAAGGAAAAAATCTACTCCCAATTACAAGAATATTTTCTTTTGAATGGTTCCCCGGACCTAAATCCATTCACTCTATGGAATGCACATAAGGCGGTCATGAGGGGGTTCTTGATACAGCAAGGGGCACAATATAAAAAAATGAAAACGGCTGCTCTGACTTCTTTACTGTCTGATATACGTTCTGCGGAACAGGAACTCCAACTAAATCCATCTTCGTCATTGCATAACAAACTCATGACCCTTAGAAGGAAGCTGCAGGCCCTCCTTATAGACGAATTTGATAAAAAGATTGCTGCCTTAAGATTAAACTACTATACTTCTTATAATAAGTCCAGTAAACTGATGGCGAATAAAATTAAACAACGTCAGCAAAAAACTAAAATCACTCACTTAGTTGATCCAGCAGATGGGTCTAGGATCTCTAACCCACAAACTATAGCAGATCAATTTAGCTCCTATTATTCTAAACTATACAACTTGAAGTCTGATCCCCAAACTCCACAACCTTTGGATAAAGAAATCCAAACCTTTTTAGAGTCGGTTCAGTTGCCTTCCGTATCCCCGGATCAACTATCCAGTTTAAACGCTCCGGTATCACTTTTAGAGGTGTCCAAAATTATCAATTTATCTAAATCCAACAAATCCCCTGGTCCGGATGGGTTCTCCAACGAATATTACAGAACCTTTAATACCATTCTCGCCCCCCATCTAACCGCAGTCTTTAATAAGGCAATGTCAGAAGGTAATATGCCCCGAGAGATGCTGGAAGCCACGATAGTGACTATCCCTAAACCTGGGAAATCCCCTACAATCCCGGCCAACTTCAGACCCATTTCCCTCCTTAATTGTGATACTAAATTATACGCTAAACTTATAGCCACCCGCTTGATTGACATTTTACCCACATTAGTACATTCGGATCAGGTGGGATTCACGAAGGGGAGGCAGGCTCCGGATGGAACTAGAAGGGTAATGGATCTTATAACTAAAATAAGTCTGTCTCGAGCGCCTTCTCTCCTCCTTACCCTGGATGCAGAGAAGGCGTTTGATAGAATACACTGGGGGTTCACATTTTCGACGTTGATGAAATTTGGATTCGAGGGGAACATATTTAAGGCTATCCAGGCACTATATACTCTACCTACAGCTAAAGTTCTCTCTAATGGTTACTTATCTACCCCCTTTAATATTACTAATGGTACCAGGCAGGGGTGCCCGCTGTCCCCCTTATTGTTTACGCTAGTTATGGAACCATTAGCAGAATCTATAAGATCTAACTTGCTGATTCGGGGTATCCCAGTAGGGTTTCGACAACATAAAATTGGACTATTCGCAGATGATATAATTTTGACCATCACTGACCCTTTATCCTCCCTAAGGGAAATTTCTCAAGTCATCTCTAAATTTGGATTAGTATCCTACTATAAAGTGAATGCATCTAAATCTCAAATTCTTGGGATTTTCATCTCTCCGTCCCTGAAACAATCTATAATAACTGAGTTCCCATATCTATGGGAAAACTCTTCAATTCCTTATCTGGGAATTCAAATCAGCTACCCCTTGTCGCAACTTCCCAAAATAAATTTTGATCCTCTTCTAACGTCCTTACAGAGGGAATTGGATCAAATTGCTTTGCACGAGCCTTCATGGTTAGGACGCAATGTGTGCTATAAGATGTTCATACTACCCAAAATATTATACTACTTACGCACCCTATCAATACCTATACCTCAAATATGGTTCTCTAGGTTCCAGAAGCAGCTTCAAAACTTTTTATGGGGAGGAAGGAGGCCTAGAATAGCAACGTCCCTCCTGTTGAAACGGAGGCATAGAGGGGGGCTGGGGGTACCTAATCTCTTAGCATATCATAGAACATTTGTAGTAAAACAATCTGAAAAATGGTTTACGTGCTCTTCTGGAGTTAGCTGGCCAGCGATCGAACAACAATTGATAGGGGGGCTGCCGTTGTCTACAGTACTGATGGCCTATGCCTTGAGGCCTGACCTTCTCCTTCCCAACATCCCTACAATTAAAGTTGCAATACAATGTTGGCTTCATTTCATGGCGCAACCCGCGGGGATTCCGGGGAGAGGCACGACTCAGATACCGTTGGGAGTACTTGAAACATTAATCCCCAACCTAGGAATCAAACACTGGCCGGTGAACGGTATCCAGTACGTTTCTGATCTATTTTTGGGGAAAGAGATGAAGTCCTTTAACAACATTCAGAGACAGTTTGGGATTTCGGAGAGAGATATTTATAAATATACTCAGATTAAATCTTATCTGACGTCCTCGCCTCTGACCGGACTCCAAGCATCCAAATCAGCGGTGGCACTTCTGTCTGGATCTGGCTGGGGGGGTAGCAACCTTACGGCTAGAATATATGATGCAATGAATGGGGATGTGGAGACTTCTAGGCGAGCACACTTTCTGAACTGGGAAAGGGACATGGGGAAATCTTTCTCTATGGCACAATGGGAAACAGCGATTAAATGGACTTTGAAGTCCTCAGTTTGCATGAACCTTTTGGAAGTTTTCCATAAGGTTCTGTTGCGATGGTACTATACTCCGACCAAACTGGCGAGGATATATCCTCAAACCTCTAACCTATGTTGGCGTAACTGTGGTCAAGAGGGCTCGCTATATCATATATTTTGGGGATGTCCCCACCTGAGGACCTTTTGGGCCAACATTTTTCAACTACTATCAGAGGTCTTGAAGATTCCTGTTGTCCAGGAGCCAGGGGTAGCATTATTATCCTTGGAGATAGAAAAGTTCCCGCCGATTCACCGACGCTTAGTGTGCCATGTTTTGCTCACAGCGAAGTTACTGATAGCTAAGGCCTGGAAGTCTCCAATATCACCCACACAAGAGGAGGTAATAGCTAGGGTGTCAACACATTGTGTATATGAACGCATTTTTTATCTAAGACAACAGAGATATGCTTCTTATATCGCCTTTTGGAATCCCTGGATAATATATCATAAAGAGGAGACGGAGATAACACAGATATCAGCAATTTCCCTTCCCTCCTAACCTTTCCCCCTGTACCTCCCCTTGTTTCTGGTTCTCTGTTAAAAGTTTGCGTGCAAGATGGACTACTTTGAAGCATTGATGTATACTTGTATATGAAGCACTTTATGTAACATTTGTTGTTTATTTGAAAATTATAATAAAAAAACATTGATGTTAAAACCGGAAATCCGGTCAAATGGAATGCAAACATCAGGGAAATCGATATTGCGCATGCGCAAGCGCAGAACATGCGTTCCAACCTCTATGCGCATGCGCGGACAACGGAATTAATGCAGATATAGAATTTTGAATAAACAGATAGAATATTTCTGCAAAGGTGAGAAAAAAACATAGAAAAGCAACTCAAATAAATCATGTCCACTAATGCATCAATCAGATGCAATAGGGTGACATGGAGTACAAAAGCTGGCACATAAATCACCATAACAATAGCTTACATCTCATGAATGCCTGAAGGTCTCATTGATACAATCAATGATATATATAGTTTCACTGGCAAATCTAAAATTACATACATGGGGGCTTACAAGTTTAGGGGGTCTATTCTCATCACGACTTGTGACGTCGTGATAGACCCATACTCATACCCACAAGGAACAGACGTACTATAAGTACCGTCTGTATACGTAAATTGGGGAACTAAATCATCCTCTTGTAACGAGCACATGGCCTAATATATAGGTATGTTGGAGTGCTGTGTTCATTTGCTTTTTAACTGCATACATATACATATATATATATATATATATATATATATATATACATATATATAAAATATTACAGTATATATATATATATATATATATATATATATATAGTATGTACATATATATATATATATATACATATGTATATATATATATATAAATATATATATATATATATATATAATACACACCTTTAGTCTGTATTATATGTACATCTCCCATTTCTTTCTCCCGCTGGTGGAACAGATATGCTTAACTCGGCTAAATGATCTCTCCTGGGAGCAATGCAAAGATTTTCACAATTTTAATCATTTTGCTGCCAGAGGGGACTGCAAAACAACGAGAAATAATGCCAGCTTGGCCTTTGTGGCAGCCAGGGGGTTAAGATGAAAGAAAAATGAAAACATCACAATTTGGTGGGACTGCTGGGAAAGCAAATATGACATAAATCTACTGCTTGAGATATAGTAAAGTGTTTCATGATATTGGGATTATTATGTATTGAATTCAATAATGCCTTAGACAAAAAAAAATACTTTTTATTATTTTTGGAGCATTATTTTTAAAAGTATACATTTTAGAGTAAAAAATAGCAAAAAAAGAAAAGAAAAACAATTCAAGCACACACTGAGATGAAGAATTCAATTTATTATTTATTTTCTATAAATGCCATTTCCCTGGCAAATACTATAAACAACTTATACAAAAAAAACTGTGCATTGTTAAAAGAAACCACCTAATTCACCTGGCCATGTAATTAGAAAATCACTAATACCACTGATAGGCTGGGTTCACACGAGCATGTTGCATCCGTAATGGACGGAACGTATTTCGGCTGCAAGTCCCGGAACGAACACAGTGCAGGGAGCCGGGCTCCTAGCATCATAGTTATGTACTGAAAACATGATTACAGTATGGGACAGTTGTCCTGCAGCGAGGCAGTGACTCCTAGCGTCATACATAACTATGATGCTAGGAGCCCGGCTCCCTGCAGTGTGTTCGGTCCGGGACTTGCGGCCGAAATACGTTCCGTCCATTACGGACGTAACATGTTTGTGTGAACCTTCAGTATAAACAACTTTATAGTGTAAGACCACATTAGATGAAGCTCGGTAGCTAATGCACAAAAAAATATATTAAATTTAGGTAGATATCTATAGTAAACCCCAGGGGAAAATAAAGATCCAAAACGTCCCACTATGAGGTGTTTCAACAAAACTTTTCCTTATATAAATGAAGTTTGTGAACATGGGTTGCAGACAGAGTATACTCATGTATTGGAAGACATCTTTGTGGGGCCCCATTGTCATTTACATGCACCCAGCATGATTAGAGTATTTACATTTATTTAACATCCAGGTAAAAAAAAACAAAAAAAACAAAGATGACATATTAGTGTTTTAAGGCAGATGTATCACTAAATATGACTGTCCATATATGACATAGACGGTGTCTTGCAATAGGATTCATCCCCTTGGTGTTTCTCCCGTTTGCTGAATTATGACCTTAATTTGAAATGTTTTTTTTTTTTTTTTATTTATTATGGGGGGGGGGGGGTTGTACCATTTAATTTACACAACATGGCTACCAATTTGAAGGGACAAAATATTTCTTACTGTGATACAAACAATAATTAAGACAAAAAACAGACAACTTTAATTTACATGGGTTTTCACCCCCTGAAAGTTAATACATTGTGGAGTCCCCTTTGCTGCAATTACTGATGGACGTCTCTTGGGCTATGTCTCTATTAGCTTAGTTCATCTAGACACTCAGATTTTTTCCCATTTTTCCAGTGGATTTAATGGGGCTCAGTGGGATGTTTAAAGTTTGGGATATTTGTTTTTTAACCCAACTCTGATCTATAGTTTTCCACAACTTTGTCCCTAACCTGTTTGGAGAGCTCCTTGGTCTTCATTTTGCTTGTCTAGTGATGTTGCAGAGTCAGGGATCTTTAGGGTGTATTTATACAGACATCATGTGACTGATCATGTGACACTTTGATTGCTCACAGGGGGATCTCATTCAACTAATTATGTGACTTCTAAAGTTTATTGGTTTAACCAGATCTTATTTAGATATTTCATACCAAAGGGTGGGAATACATATGCACTCACAACTTTTCAGTTTGCATTTATTTATAATTTTTTAAAAAGGGAACCTGTTGCTAGGTTTGGAGCCCCTAAACCACCAGCATGCCCTTACGCAGCTGAATTTAGTTTTCCAAACCTGCCCATGTCAAAAATGGATGTTTCGGAAATAGTAAAGTAAGTTACAATTTACAGGAGTCCGGCGGCATTGGGCGCAAACGCATTGTGCACATGAAGCCGAGGACAGTAAACCTTGTTTCACTGTGCATCCACATTGTATTGACCTCTGCTTCATGTGCGCAATGGACATGCGCCCGATGCCGCTTCCGGACTTATCTCTATAAATCTTAAGTAACAGGCATTTTTGATGTGGGCAGTTGTGGAACACTAAACTCTAGCTGTGTAATAGCATGATGGTAGCTTAGTGGCTCCAAACCTATTGACAGGTTCGTGTTCGACCAGCTGACTAGTTTCGTGCACGAGCTGGGTGAATGTGAATGGCACGAAATATGTGCTAACCGGCCTATCTATGTGTGTCTGAATCTAAGTACAATTACTGTGACCCCTGATGACGCACCCCAATAACTGAGGGAGCAGAAACGCGTTGGGACGCAGATATATTGACACAGACTCAGTGGCAGGGATCACCAGGTTTATATTATAAGATAAAGGGACCTTCAATTTGTACGCAGGTTGTGATTAATACGGATAATTGCAATATCTGCCTGCGTCTCCCTATTGGTTTTCCTGCTTATGCCTTCAAACAGTTCTTCTTGGCTATTGAAGCCCACTTTTAGTTTTGATACCTATAATAAAAATCGAATTTTAATCGTTCATTAAGGCAGTGATTTATATTTTCAATTGTAGTGAACGTACATCTAGCAATATCAGCACAACGTTTTATGTGCACTGGTAATCCTTTATTGACAGGTTCCCTTTCACAATGTTTTTTTTTTTCTTCATTTCACTGCAACAATTTGTACTATTTTGTCAGGTCCATTACATAAAATCTAATTTGAAATCCATTTTAATTCCAGGTTGTAAGGAAACAAAACAGGAAAAACACCATGGGGTGATGGTGAAGACTTTCGCAAGGCACTATATGTACAGTTTTTATGAAAATATGTATTTTCTTTTTTGTTTGTTAAGGCTAAACTGACCAAAAAAATAAATCTGTAATTTTGTAATCCAGCAGCTGTGACCTGATGTGCACACACAGCAAACACATAATGTCATGGGGGCTAATACAGGAAGTGGAATAGTTGGTTAATGCCTTTTAATTATTGAGAACCATGTACTTCCATCATATGCGTAAAACCATGCTGATTAGTGCCCGAAACATTTTTTCAGTGATTTCAGCTGTCAAATTACATCACAATCATAGGACTTGTGAATGTTCTAGGGAGTGTGTAGTGATATTTATCTAAAATACCCTATTTATAAAGCATTTTAGAACTCTAAATTGATTGAGCAATATTCATTTAGGGACCTGTGAGTTGTAAAGTACCAATAGTACCATAATTAGCTAGTAATAGACAATTTACTTGAAGGGGGCATTGAACTGTAAAATAAAAGTGAGCCTGGACTTTAGGGGGAAAGTGATAGATAAAGCATCTAAACCATGGGCACTTTTTCCTGGCTTTTAGGACTCCTGTGACTCACCAAGATCTTCCTATGACCTGGTGAATATTGCTAGCATCCCGCCCTCCCTCCCCTTATAACTTATATTTTGTTTTGATGTTTGTTGCTATTTAGTATATTTTGGTTTTTCTATTTCAGACTTTCTCCATTAAGTCACAGCTGGTGGTTATGGAAAAGTTAGCTGTTGGTCGGCACGGTTTCGGCATGTCCACCAGGAGGCCGGCATATCACGCCCACGTTTGTTAACCAGTGTGATGTCAAAGAACAATAATAATTAAGCTGTTACCAACCCCCAACCCTGTGTCATGTGTGTTATTTGTGGAAGAGATTAGAAGGTATGCTGGCCTTTGGTGTATCTTAGAGTATCTCTTTTCCTGTTGTTTAAAATCTAACAATAATGGAGTATCCATTGTCCAGTTCTGATGCTCGTTGTAGGTGCTTTCGGCAGTGGACAGGGGTCAACATGGGCACTCTGACTTAGCGTGTGCGTTTTGCGCGCGTAAAACACGCTGCATATTGCGCGCGTTGCCATTGCGTTTGGCATGCGTATACGCAGCGTTGTTGCGTTTTTAATGTGTGCGCGACCTGCGTTTAAAACGCGCGTAAAAAGCGCAGAGGTAGTTAATGCGAGGCCAGCCTACAAATAGGCCGGCTGGCCCAACCCCTGCTTTCTGCAAAAAGTGTTTTTGCGCCTTAATTGCAGCCTCTGCAGAAACCCCAGTGTGTGTTTCAACAGTTGACACGTGTTTTGACTTGCAAGGCACAGTTATGCCTTCTCAGTCGCTGGCACGTGTGCTTCTTGCGTGGATGATTTTGCGTCGTTTTGGCGAACGCCGACCCATGCTGCAGCACCAGACGCGTGGAAGAAGTCGCATTTGGGTTTATCCACTTGTGGCCCAACAAACCTCCAAAGGGCATTTTCATACTCTCTATGAGGACTTACGTCGGCACCCCGAAAAATTTTGAGCGTTCTGCCACATGACTGTGTCCACATTTGATCTTCTGCTAGCGCAGATTCACCCTGGCATCACCTACCAGAATACCAACATGAGACGCTGCATTTCCCCAGAGGAACGCCTGCTTGTGACCTTGAGGTATGTGTGCACTTGCAATTACTTCTTCAATGACGCTGTCTGTTTTACAAGTCCCCCCTAACATGTGTTGTTGATTGCTTTGGTTTTCTCTTGCCTTTAGATTTCTGGCCACAGGCAATAGTTACCATTCGTTACATTTTGACTTTCTTTTGGGAGTGACCACCATTTCCTTTATTGTCACATCCACCTGTGTCGTGCTGTGGCAGAGATTAAAGCCCACGGTCATGCCTCAGCCCACGACAGAACAGTGGCTATGAATTTCGGAAGGATTTCTTCGAGCAACTCAATTTCCTAATTGTATTGGTGCCCTAGACGGCAAACACATTCGGGTGAAGAAGCCCCCATGCAGTGGCTCGCGATACTATAACTACAAACAGTTTTTTTCTATGGTATTGTTGGCCTTGGCGGACACAAGTTATTGTTTCACAATTGTTGACATAGGCTCGTATGAAAGCTCTGCAGATGCCCGCATATTCCGTTCATCAAGAATGGGTAAACGACTTTTGAATAATCGACTGGCGGTGCCGGAACCTTCCATCCTCCCTGCCTCCAGCGGCCCCCCAATCCCATATGTCATCGTTGCAGATGAGGGGTTTGCCCTGACAAGGCAAGTAATGCGGCCTTTTGCAAGAAGGGGCTTCGATGAGCGTCGCCGCATTTTCAATCTCCGCCTATGCCGAGCTCGCAGATGTGTGGAATGTGCCTTTGGCATTATGTCGAACAGGTGGCGGGTCTTTCTGTCGACAATGCAATTGTCCCTGCAGAATGGGACACGTGTCATACTAGCGTGTGTAGTTCTGCATAACTTCTGCCGCATTCATGATGCTACCTTTAATGCAGTATATATACTAACACATGCAGCCACCAGCGACACTGTCCCGACTATTCCTCTAGGGAGATCTCTCACATCCGGACTTCGAGTGCGGGATAGTTTGGCGGCTTATTTTGAGAGCCCATCAGGAGCCGCACCATGGGGGCTTGATGTCATTTAAAGGGTTGCCTATTTTTTGGAGTTTTCAGTCCACAGGTCCCAAGTGACCAGTGTTTGGTGTTTTAGGCTATGGGCGTGTAGTGTTAGGGACTCGCAATACATGAGGACCCTTGACGTGGGTTGCGAGCTTACATCTATTGGGGTTTGATCGGGTCATTTGCCATTCCTGAAACTGTTTTCATGAGAATAAATGATGGTCGGCCAAAAGTTAGGCAACTCAAATCGCGACTGTCCTTAGTGTGTCTAGAGTCACATGACAGCACGCAAACTTTCACATCTCTTGCAAACAATGGCAAACCCCTATAGATGAACTAATACCTCATAGAATGTGTGCACGAATTTGGGGCCAAGCCCAGCAGTGTGTGAGTGTACAGTAAAAAACATTTGTGGCAAACATTGTGTGGAGGGGTGTGAAATAAAAACACCACGCAATTGCAACTGTCAACAACCTGGTTTTACTGTTTACAATGCACAGCAAACACGGGGTGCAAAGGAACACAACAAAAGAAAAAAAACTAACTACCAACATGGCGTAAAACGTACATAGGCAGACTTTTGAGCCCTTCACTAATGTGCCTTGCTCTGCACAGCACACAGGCACTTTCACAAGTGCTGGTAGTGGTGGCCCGGGGAGGAGTATGCGGGCATTTCAGCACCACTATGATGGCCATGGAGCTGCTGAGCATAGTGGTGCTGATGATGGCCCTGGTAACTTGGGGCAGAGAAAGGGGGAGCAATGGGTCGGAAATAAGGGTGAGGCCGTGCGCTAGGGGTGGGTGGGTGTTATGGGGCGAGTAAATTAGATGTGGTGCTAGCCACGGCAAATCCGCGCTACTGCTCGATCACTGTGAAGCAGTGGTGCGGATTGTGGGGGGGGTGTTGAGGAATCGATAAGGGTTATGATGGCCGCGTGTAGGCGTGCCACCCTATCCTCTGGGACCCTCCGCAGCAGGGGAACTATTCCCCGGGCCAAGAAGTCCTGCCCGTCCTCGTCGGCCGCTCGCCGAAGGTAGTCGAGTACCCGAGTATCCACCTGGGCCCCGGCGGATGGCTGCTGACTGTGTCGGCGTCTTTGTAGTTGTCGCGGGGGGCAGGCTTCAGGCGGAGAGACTACGGCAGGGCCCGACTCTACTGGGGCCGGATCCTGGGGTGTTGGCTCCGGGCTAAGGGGCATCACTCGACTGGCAGGAGGTTGTGGCCCAGACTCGGGCAGGTCACTCTCCTCCTCTGTATCGTTCAAATTGTCGGTTGTTTTGTAATTGGAAAACATAATGAGAACCCAATAGTGATCATTGCCCAAAAAAACATGATGGCGAACATGACCTGTGCAAACAAACATTTGACACATGCAATAGCACATTTACTTACGAACGTATCTCCATGATGTCCTTGAGGAACATCAGGTTCTTGGTGTATACGTACGGCCGCTTTTGTGAAGCCCCATCCCCACTTCTGCCTCTGTCGCCCATCTCACGGCGGAACTGGTCCCTACACTTCCGCCAGCGGGTTTTCATATCCAGGACTGTAGGAGGAAAAACAAATACATGGTCACACATTGCGGTAACGCACAAAGAAATCGGCCCTAAAATACCTGAGGGGCCCTACACAGCAAATTACATGCTACACGGTGATGCGTCAGCAACACAAATAGTAAGTTGGGCATTTAGCTAAAGACACAGACAGGGACACACTACTTCAATAGGGATGACATTGCATTGATTAAAAACACATGTACTCACCCATCCGAGTGCGGTCGCGGGTCCTGCTGCTCTCCCATTCGGAGCGAAACAGCGCCTGGGCTATCTTCTCCCAGGCGTCCTCCTTGGCCGTGCGGTCGTGATAGGACTCTGCGCGGGTGTCCCAGATTTCTCCCTTCTCCTGCACCAGGCTGATCAGCCTCTCCACATCCAGCCCACGCGGCATGCCTGCAGTTATCTGGGTGGAGTTTCCAGTCTGGCCCACTCGCATAGGAAACTCAAGCACTTCCTGGTTTGTGCTTGTTTGGCCCAAATTTATAAACTCTTCTTCATGGACATAACAAGTGATGCGTGAAAAACGCGGATGCAACGCAGCAGCTTCCGTGTGTCATGCTGGTTTTTCACGCACCCATTGACTTCAATGGGTGCGTGATGCGCGAAATACGCACGAATATAGGACATGTCGTGAGTTTTACGAACTGCACTCGTGCGGCGCAAAATTCGCTCACTGTCTGCACTGCCCCAGTAATATAGGTGCGTACGACACGCGTGAAAAGCACGCGCGTCGCACGCGAGTATATTACGCTCGTGTAAATGATGCCTTATATGCGACTCTGCAGTCCCAAACATAGAAAGTTGTAATGCACTGTGTTTTCTAAATGTAAAGTTAAGGCCCAGCACTCACTATTTCTTGCAAATTCTTCTTCGGTTACTTCCTAGGCAATAACAGAAGGCATCAGCGCAAGATGTGTTTCGGCTCTACCTGAGCCTTCCTCAAACATGTATGATTTTTTTATACAAAGCAACATTTAAATAGCCCACTGCCATTAATGTGTTCTGACACCTTTCTATCATATCCAGCAATAACTTTTAGGCACTTATGAACCTATCGGTGGTTCTCAAGTTGTCCCTCCTTGGGCACTTTTGGTGGGTAAAAACCACCGGATAGCTGTCTTGGAGATGCGCTGACCCAGCAGTTACTTAGATCATTAAGCTTGCCCATTTCTCCTATTTCCAACACATCATTTTCAAAACTGACTGTTCGCTTGCTGCATAAAATATTCTACCCGTTGACAGGCGCCATTATAATGAGATAATTAATATTATTCACTTTTTGTTATTTTATTTTACTGGATTTTAAACTAGCTTTTATAATTCTTTATAAAGTCTTTATATATATATATATATATATATATATATATATATATATATATATATATATATATATATAAATATATTTATATATATATATATATATATATATATATTTTTTTATATATATATATAGGCTTAGTCCCAGTTCTGGGTGTATGTGCAGCGTAGGTTCCCACCTTACAGAGGTCGCCTTGTCGTGGCAGGTGGGCTAACACTTTTTGATCAAAATGTGCACTAAGTACCTCCCTATTTGTAAGTAGATTTAGCTTTAGTGCATATTTATTTATATTTAGTGGTTTAGGTGGCATTAGTGTCGCAGTGTGCTGTCGCCATTTTTTGTCTGCTGTATATCTGCAGTCATAGGTGTTCTTGCACCTGCATACATTTTGTATCATTTAGTTGGAATGTGCTGTTCAATTTTTGTTGTGTTTATGGGATCCATATATGTGGGGTTAGTGACTGCCTCCACTTGTTGTTCTTGCACTCCTCCCATTCTGCCCTGGGTGATTTTAATCAGTTCAATGCTGGATCCTACCATCCCCAGGTATATATGTAGGCTTAGTCCCAGTTCTGGGTGTATGTGCAGCGTAGGTTCCCACCTTACAGAGGTCGCCTTGTCGTGGCAGGTGGGCTAACACTTTTTGATCAAAATGTGCACTAAGAACCTCCCTATTTGTAAGTAGATTTAGCTTTAGTGCATATTTATTTATATTTAGTGGTTTAGGTGGCATTAGTGTCGCAGGGCGCTCTCGCCATTTTTTGTCTGCTATATATATATATATATATATATATATATGTATATATATATATATACATATATATATATATATATATATATATATATATATATATATATATATAGTGAAGGAAATAAGTATTTGATCCCTTGCTGATTTTGTAAGTTTGCCCACTGTCAAAGTCATGAACAGTCCAGAATTTTTAGGCTAGGTTAATTTTACCAGTGAGAGATAGATTATATAAAAAAAAAAAAAGAAAATCACATAGTCAAAATTATATATATTTATTTGCATTGTGCACAGAGAAATAAGTATTTGATCCCCTACCAACCATTATGTGTTCAGCCTCCTCCAGAACAGTTACACGCTCCAAATCAACTTGGTGCCTGCGTTAAAGATAGCTGTCTTAAATGGTCACCTGTATAAAAGACTCCTGTCCACAGACTCAATTAATCAGTCTGACCTCTACAACATGGGCAAGACCAAAGAGCTTTCTAAGGATGTCAGGGACAAGATCATAGACCTGCACAAGGCTGGAATGGGCTACAAAACCATAAGTAAGACGCTGGGTGAGAAAGAGACAACTGTTGGTGAAATAGTAAGAAAATAGAAGACATACAAAATGACTGTCAATCGACATCGATCTGGGGTTCCATGCAAAATCTCACCTCGTGGGGTATCCTTGATCCTGAGGAAGGTGAGAGCTCAGCCGAAAACTACACGGGGGGAATTTGTTAATCATCTCAAGGCAGCTGGGACCACAGTCACCAAGAAAATCATTGGTAACACATTACGCCGTAATGGATTAAAATCCTGCAGTGCCCGCAAGGTCCCCCTGCTCAAGAAGGCACATGTACAGGCCCGTCTGAAGTTTGCAAATGAACATCTGGATGATTCTGAGAGTGATTGGGAGAAGGTGCTGTGGTCAGATGAGACTAAAATTGAGCTCTTTGGCATTAACTCAACTCGCCGTGTTTGGAGGAAGAGAAATGCTGCCTATGACCCAAAGAACACCGTCCCCACTGTCAAGCATGGAGGTGGAAACATTATGTTTTGGGGGTGTTTCTCTGCTAAGGGCACAGGACTACTTCACCGCATCAATGGGAGAATGGATTGAGCCATGTACCGTCAAATCCTGAGTGACAACCTCCTTCCCTCCACCAGTACATTAAAAATGACTCGTGGCTGGGTCTTCCAGCACGACAATGACCCGAAACATACAGCCAAGGCAACAAAGGAGTGGCTCAAAAGGAAGCACATTAAGGTCATGGAGTGGCCTAGCCAGTCTCCAGACCTTAATCCCATCGAAAACTTATGGAGGGAGCTGAAGATCCGAGTTGCCAAGCGACAGCCTCAAAATTTTAATGATTTACAGATGATCTGCAAAGAGGAGTGGCCCAAAATTCCATCTAACATGTGTGCAAACCTCATCATCAACTACAAAAAACATCTGACTGCTGTTCTTGCCAACAAGGGTTTTGCTACCAAGTATTAAGTCTTGTTTGCCAAAGGGATCAAATACTTATTTCTCTGTGCACAATGCAAATAAATATATATAATTTTGACAATGTGATTTTCAGTTTTTTTTTTATATAATCTATCTCTCACTGGTAAAATTAACCTAGCCTAAAAATTTTAGACTGTTCATGTCTTTGACAGTGGCCAAATTTACAAAATCAGCAAGGGATCAAATACTTATTTCCTTCACTGTATATATATATATACACTACCGTTCAAAAGTTTAGGGTCACTTAGAAATTTCCCTATTTTTGCAAGAAAAGCACAGTTTTTTTCAATGAAGATAACATTAAATTAATTAGAAATACACTCTATACATTGTTAATGTGCTAAATGACTATTCTAGCTGCAAACATCTGGTTTTTAATGCAATATCTACATAGGTGTATAGAGGCCCATTTCCATCAACCATCACTCCAGTATTCTAATGGTACATTGTGTTTGCTAACTATGTTAGAAGGCTAATGGATGATTAGAAAACACTTGAAAACCCTTGTGCAATTATGTTAGCACCGCTGTAAACAGTTTTGCTGTTTAGAGGAGCGATAAAACTGACCTTCCTTTGAGCTAGTTGAGAATCTGGAGCATTACATTTGTGGGTTCGATTAAACTCTCAAAATGGCTAGAAAAAGAGAGCTGTCATGTGAAACTCGACAGTCTATTCTTGTTCTTAGAAATTAAGGCTATTCCATGTGAGAAATTGCCAAGAAACTGAAGATTTCCTACAACGGTGTGTACTACTCCCTTTAGAGGACAGCACAAACAGCCTCTAACCAGAGTAGAAAGAGAAGTGGTAGGCCCCGCTGCACAACTGAGCAACAAGACAAGTACATTAGAGTCTCTAGTTTGAGAAATAGACGCCTCACAGGTCCTCAACTGGCAGCTTCATTAAATAGTACCCGCAAAACGCCAGTGTCAACGTCTACAGTGAAGAGGCGACTCCGAGATGCTGGCCTTCAGGGCAGCGTGGCAAAGAAAAAGCCATATCAGAGACTGGCTAATAAAAGAAAAAAGGATTAATATGGGCAAAAGCACACAGACATTGGACAGAGGAAGATTGAAAAAAGTGTTATGGACAGACGAATCGAAGTTTGAGGTGTTTGGATCACATAGAAGAACATTTGTGAGACACAGAACAACTGAAAAGATGCTGGAAGAGTGGACTGACACCATCTGTCAAGCATGGTGGAGGTAATGTGATGGTCTGGGGTTGCTTTGGTGCTGGTATAGTGGGAGATTTGTACAAGGTAAAAGGGATTTTGAATAAGGAAGTCTATCACTCCATTTTGCAACGCCATGCCATACCCTGTGGACAGCGCTTGATTGGAACCAATTTCATCCTACAACAGGACAATGACCCAAAGCGCACCTCCAAATTATGCAAGAACTATTTAGGGAATAAGCAGGCAGCTGGTATTCTATCTGTAATGGAGTGGCCAGCGCAGTCACCAGATCTCAACCCCAAGCTGTAATTGCTGCAAATGGAGCATTCTTTGACGAAAGCAAAGTTTGAAGGAGAAAATTATTATTTGAAATAAAAATCATTATTTCTAACCTTGTCAATGTCTTGACTATATTTTCTAGTCATTTTACAACTCATTTGATAAATATAAGTGTGAGTTTTCATGGAAAACACAAAATTGTCTGGGTGACCCCAAACTTTTGAACGGTAGTGTGTATATATATATATATATATATATATATATATATATATATATATATATACAGTGCATTTGAAAAGTCATCAGACCCTTTCACTTTTTTCACATTTTGTTATGTTGAGGCCTTGTGCTAAAATAAAAAAAATCAAGGTTTTCCCCATCATTCTGCACTCAATACCCCATAATGACAAATTGAAAACAGAATATTAGATATTTTTGCAAATGTATTAAAAATGAGAAGCCTCATATTTCGCATGGACGTAAGTATTCAGACCCTTTGCTATGACACTTGAAATTCAGCTCTGGGGATCTCCCATAACTCTAGATAATCTTTTAAATGTTTCTACAATATGACTGGGGTCCACCTGTTGTAAATTCATTTGATTGGAGATGATTTGGAAAGACACACCCCTGTCTATATAAGATCTCACAGCTGACAATGCATATCAGAGCAAAAACCAAGCCATTAGGAGGAAATAACTGCCTACAGAGCTCAAAGACAGGATTGTGTAAATGCACAGATCTGGAGAAGGCAACAGAAAAAATTCTGCTGCACTGAAAATTCCAAAGAGCGCAGTGGCCTCCATAATTCTTAAATGGAAGAAGATTGGAACAACCAGGAATCTTCCTACAGCTGACCGCCCCACCAAACTAAGTAATCGGGGGGAGAAGAGCTTTGGTAAGGGAGACCAAGAACTCATAGGTAACTCTAGCTGAGCTCCTAACATCCTATGTGCAGATGGGAGAAAATTACAGAAGGTCAACTATCACTGTAACACTCTGCCAATCTGGGCTTTATGGCAGAGGGGTCAGAATGAAGCCTCTCCTCATTAAAAGACACATGAAAGCGCACCTGGAGTTTGCAAAAAAGGTTCACCTTCCAACAAGACAATGGCCCTAAGCACACAGCCAAGACAATACAGGAGTGGCTTAGGGACAACTCTGTGAATGTCCTTGAGTGACCCAGTCAGAGTCCTGAATTGAACCCAATAGAACATCTCTTTGGCCCCCATCCAACCTGACAGAGCTTGAGAGGATCTGCAGAGAAGATTGGCAGAAAATCTCCAAATCCAGGTGTGAAAATCTTGTGGCATCATATCCAAGAAGACTGGAGGCCGTCATCACTGCCAAAGGTGCTTCAACTAAGTACCGAGTAAAGGGTCTGAATACTTATGTCAATGCAATATTTTAGTTTTTCCTTTTTAATACAATACATCAAAGATTACTAACATTCTGTTTTAACTTTGTCATTATGGCGTATTCAGTGCAGAATGATGGGGAAAAACTTGAGCTCTTATTTTATTTTAGCACAAGGCATCAACAAAACAAAATGTGAAAAAATTGAAAGAGTCTGAAGCCTTTCTGAATGCATGTGTATATAGAGAGAGATAGACAGAATGCATGTAAATAAATATTAGAAAGATGATAACTAATGTTGAGAGAATTATATATTTTACCGTGTTCTATTAGTGAAGTACAGCCAAATATTAATGTACATCCAGCTGATATCAAGAATCATTTATTAATTAATGTTATGTCACATAAGCTGCGCTTGTTAACTTAAAATGTCTAATTTCTGAGGCTGCACTCACAAATTCCTAAAGGGTTATGTACATACATTTGAATACAAATTATCGTATTATACATTTATTATGTCTTTTATCTAGAAAAAATGCCCATAGAAATGTGCTTTGTATGAAATATTGTTTAATTGGTAAAATGAGATATAGTGATGGACGTTTATTCTAATTAGGAAGTAAAGTGATGTCATCTATGTGAATTAATGCAGACCACCTTTGTGGAACGTACTGTATGTGGTTCAACATGACTGAACTTTGGGTTTGTTGTGGAAAATGTTTGAAATGTCAGCTTGTCTTGTTTTACCTTACTCTCGAATGAGACTTGTGAGGTTTAGTTTACAAGCACAAGCACAAGCCCATTGTTTAAAGTGTGCCCCCAGGTATATCAGTAACACCTGATTTTCTTTGCCTGAGGTAGAAAAGTGATTGCAAACTTGACAGTAATCACACTTAGTTATTGCACATTTACTCAGCCCTAAAGCTGCCTGTTAGCATTGATCTTCAAACTTGTGCATTTCTGCTACTTTCTGCTAACATCAAAGAGCATTCATAAAACCATGTTCTCATATCAATGTTCCTACCCCAGTCCTTGTATGGCTGCATTGCTGAACCCATGATATTTATTCTCAGGGTACGATTGTCTGAAAAATAATAACATTTCTTTAATTTGTCTTCTGGTGATATGGAGTATATTTATGGGAAATAATCCAAAATCTCAAGTGGACCATTAGGGTCAGTTCACACGTTGCATAAATATTGTGGACTTTCCTCAACGGAATTCATTACGGAAAATCTGCAGCAAATACAGTAGCAGCAAAGTGAATGAGATAAAACAAATCTCATCCAAATGCTGAGCAGAAAGACCGCTCAGAAATTGACCTGCAGTGCAGAATTTTATTCCGCAGCATGTCAATTGTATTTGAGTAAATGCTGACTATTTGTTGCAGGTGTTCCCCATTGAATTCAATGAGGAGGTAAAATCCGCAACAAATAGCAGTTGTTGCGTTTTTTGCGGTGGGTTCACAACACAGAAAAAGAACAAGTAGTCTGTGTTTGTTCCTCCAGGCCAGCCTCCTGGGATGACGTTTTATCCCATGTGACTGCTACAGCCAATCACAGGCTCTAGCGGCGGTCACATGGGATGAAACATCACCCCAAGAGGCCGGCCTGGATGAGGTCAGGGGGCCGGCCTCCTGGGATGACAGTTTATCCCATGTGACCGCCGCTGCAACCAATCTCAGGCTGCAGCGGTCTCCTGGGATGAAACGTTATTCCAGGAGGCTGGCCTGCTATTAGGCTGGCCAAGTGATGCAGTTTTCCACAGCGGACATTCTGGGCGAAAAACTGCAGCACAGTTTGGTGTGGTTTTTCTCCCGGAATTCCCTGCGGCGAACAGGGCGCATACGCTGCATTCTTTTATGCAGCGTATCCGTCCCGTGAGCCTTAGAGGGGTTTTGTGAAGAGAGAAAATTGATGGTCTATCCTAAGGATATGGCTGCATCGGGGAGGGACAGTTTATATTACATATGCAACACCAGTGGTTCTACTGCACTGAACTTAGATCACTATAGTTTTCTAGTAGTGACTGCAATTGCAGCAAAAATTTATAATTCTGGGAAAGCTAATTTACTGTTAGAAAATGGGAATCAACATCAACAGAAAAAAACTGTATTTGAATTATTACTGCTTTTATTTACAAGACAAAGAACCCTTTCAACATTCATATCACCCACAGAAAAATAAACTGCTTCCTTTAACTGATAATGGATTTTGGGTTCCCCAATTTTTTCATGGCTCATTTGCCTGGGTATGTTTTTGGCAGTTACCTGATAATTATTTTTCTCACTGGTGGTTTAGCTGCTTGAAATGTATAATCATATTGTTCTTATTGTAATGGAAATAAGCTTTCTACATACAGACTTTCTAGTAGACTTAAAAGTACCATTTCATCTGAACAGGCAGAGATGCAGCTTAAAGCATGGTAGAGGCAAAGAACTAGAGCAAAAGGCCTCATGCACACGACCATGCATTTGTGGTCGTATACTATCTGCAATTGGGGAGTAGCAATTGCAGATAGTATAAAACACATGTTAACCTATGGGCCAGTGCACACGACCGTGGTTTCCATGGTCTGTGTATTGCCCGGAGTCCATAGCGCCAAAAATTAGGACATGTCATTATATGGTCCAGATTTGCGGTCCGGGCTCATTGAAATCAATGTGCACACGGTCCTTGAATTGCGGACAGCCCGCGAATGACACTCCGCGGCTCGTCGGTTCTGTAATCACGGACCGTGCACAAAGCTATGGCGGTGTGCATGAGGTCAAAGTCTGTGCTGGAACAGGTGTTTTTCAGGCCACTTCAGACTATGATTATACGCTTAGACAATACATGGTCATTCTGGAATAATGCAGAGGTTCTACTTGCCTCTCTCATCACATGTACAAGCAGTACAAGTCTTAGTGTACTATAGAAATCAGAAAGAGTGTGACAATGGGAGGGCACAATGGCTGTCAATGAGAGGAGAGGGATGAAAGAATAGAGCTCAGGGAATATGTTTGTTTTTTAATGCATACTTGTAGACTGAGAAGGAGACTGGCAGACCAAAACTGAAGCATTTTGAGAAATCAGGAAACATTCACTTTTTGGCTTTGTATAACTAGACATTAATAGGTCTGGAGGTTAAACAGCTGAAAATTTAATTAAAAGACTTTCCACACTTGCCAAAGTGTAATACAGTAAAGCCAACTCACTGCTGTAATGTTTGTATTCTTGTCTACATGAACATCCAATAACAGTGCTTAGGTGTAGCTGGGCTGGTATCCTAGTGCGAAATCCAAAGAAAAAACTTAGACCTGCACTTTCGATCATAGTATATTAGAGATGACACTAATCTAATCCATTCCAAGTTTGCCAAAAGATTTGGAGTTTTGCGAATCAAAAACTTTCGGAATTTGTCCGGCAAAAATCGCTTAAAATGGTGGCTGACATTTTACAGATCAGAAGAAGAAGACAAGAAGACAGAGAAGAAGGACCATATGACCTTGGGCGGTGACCCGGCGGACTTCTCCATAATGTTTTGCAGGCAGCCCTTCTTCTAGCACAGCCAATCATGAGGGGTATAGCTTTCAGTCACTGATGACAGTCACATGGATCATAGCCACTATAGATTGCCTAACCAGGAAACGCTGCTGCAGCTATACAAGTCTTAGGCTGGGTTCACACAACCTATTTTCAGACGTAAACGAGGCGTATAATGCCTCGTTTTACATATGAAAATAGGGCTACAATACGTCGGCAAATATCTGCCCATTTGAATGGATTTGCCGATGTACTGTGCCGACGACCAGTAATTTACGCGTCGTCGCTTGACAGCTGTCAAACGACGACGCGTAAATTGACTGCCTCGGCAAAGAAGTGCAGGACACTTCTATGCTACGTAATTTGAGACGTTCTTCATTGAAGTCAATGAAGAGCAGCTCAAGATTTACGAGCGTCACAGACGCCTCGCATAATGCGAGGAGGAGCTTTTACGTCTGAAACAACGCAGCTGTTTTCTCCTGAAAACAGTCTGTCTTTTCAGACGTAAAAGCCTCTCATCGTGTGCACATACCATTACATTCATTTGTGAATCACCAATCTTCATCACGTCATTCACAAAACTTCTTCAATAATATTAATCCTGGTGCTGATAGCGTGCCGCTGCTTTCTCAAACAGATGACATGGACGTGACGTCACTCATTGTTTTGAGTGTATCAAATTGCTAATAACAACGCCACCAAAAATTGGCACATTATTCTGTGTTAAGCGGTTATACAGTGTCGTTGTACATCAATCTGTGTCCGAGTGACAATTTTTTTTTCAACTAAATAGAGTCAAAATCTATTGCTTCTTAACCTCCCAGGACGAAGAGGCACACTGTTACTGGCAAATGTAGTTGTGGAGCTGAAAATTATGCATAATATATATGGCCCCAAAAAGCTGTTTGTTACCACCAGCTACGATCCGTTTATCCATAGCCATATATGTTTCTGTCATTTTGACATTACTAATGCTATCTTGGCATTAAAGAGCTTGATACAGTTCAAAAAGACATCAGAGTGTCATACACAAGTTTTCAGGGCAATCAGGGCACTTTTTTTTTTTTTTCGGCACGGATCAAATCTGACGACTGGTTAGACCGAATCGGACCCAAAATGAATTTCAGGAAATTCGCTAATCTCTTCATAAAATGCTGAAATGGGTTGGCCACTATTACAGAAGTATAGCTACATGAATTTAAGTGAGAGAGAAAAATACATTTACTAATTGTAAACAGTTTCCGATTCTTCTTTCTTTTATAGTCACAATGTCCCTGTGCCCACAGGCACAAGCATAGCAGAATTGGATGTTTTGTTCATGAAACGTGATTAAAGTGGTGGCAAAACGGGGTTTACATGACTGCATCGTTCATAGACATATGCATTTACAAGTGAGCTCACGTGATACTCTCTAGCGGTGCCAGTGTGAAATCTGCGTCCTGCAATTCAGAGCATGCTCAGAAGAGCTGATGATATAAATGCCCACAAGCTCTTCCATCATGTCCTCTGGACAGCTGGCACTCTGAAGCCTTCTGTTCCCCACTGCTCTCAAAATGGCAGGGAGCTCTAATACATGGGTAGAGGTGGGAAGAGATTGTATTTACTCACCTCTCCCACTGCAGCCCTGATGCATCGGAAGTGATGGGAAGTGGTGAATATAGTCTCTCTCTACCACTCCAGATACATCAGCACTGTGATGGGGAAAGATGAGTAAATACTGTCTCTTTCCACCTCTAACCATGCATCAGTGCTGTCCTGCCATTTTGGAAGCAGTTGATAGAGAAAAAAAAATCAGATTCTAAAGCAGCTGATGTCCAGAGGACCTGATAGAAGGGCTCGGAGGCATTTATGTCTTCTGCTCTTCTGAGCATGGGCTGTTCTGCCAGATGATGCTAGAGAGAATCACAGGACCTCCCTCGTGAACGCATATCTCTATGGACAATGCGCTCACATGATGCCCCTTCTGTCACCATTTTCATCACATTTCATGGACTAAACATCCAATTCTGTTGTGCTGGTGCCTGTGGATCACAGTCGACACAAGGACATAGTAGCTCTGAAAGGAGGAATCGGTAACTTTTTTCAATGATTAAATGTATTTTTCCTCTCATATAATTTATGTAGCTATACTTCTGTAATAGTAGCCAACCCCTTTATGAGCCTTTCTGTGCTCAAGACATGTAAGCAAGATCATTGATTTTGAGGTATTGAAGGAGAGACTCCCTACATTGCCATGTGATGTCTACATCAGGTAGTTCAATTTTATTTTTATTTTCATCCACTGTTTCTGTGTTTTAACTCGACCTATAAGTACTGTACATATTTGGGCTATATATTTGGCCTTATTTTGGGATTATTATATCACATTGTGCAAAGTGGATGAATAGTTGAATATTAAATAAAGATGTGTTCACCCTTACCTTTGCTCGTATTTGGCTAATGACTCAAATTTCTCATTAAAAAAAGTAATAAAAAAAAGTAATACATTATTGTGACATACTAGCAAACTATTGATAGGCTGCAACTCACATCACAGTCTCTGGGTGGCCAAACATTTGCTTGAATTTTGTTAAGGACCCCAATTTATCATGAAACAAAAGTAATACAATATTGCAACACACTAGTAAATCCCTTAAAAGACTTCAAATCACATCACAACCACTGGGTGGCCACACAAAGACACATATAGGGGCAGATTTAATAAGACTGCAGTTTCATATGCCAGTATTAGCCATCGGCTCAACTGGAGTAAGATGCATTAGATTTATTAAGAGGTGCACCATAATTGTGGTGCAAATACCGCGGCTGTGCACCATCCATTCCCAACACACAATTGGACTTAAAATAAACAAAGTTATTGTCACGTACTCTCTGCCTGCGGCTCCCTCGTTCTGCAGGACATCGAGAGTTACTCGCTCGGGCGTCGCCCGGCCAGGCAGACTGAGGCAGTCTGCAGCCAATAGGAGCTCAGGAGCCTCAGGTCAATCAAAGCCTGGCTGATGTTCCTGAGCTCCCACCCTCTCCTTATTTAGTTCAGCCTGGGATAGTCGGCCTTTGTCTGTAATTAGAGTTTCGTTGCCTGATGCTTTCCCTTGTTTTAGACTCCCCTGAGCAACTTGCTTTTTGACTTCTTGTGACCTGACCTCGGCTGGACTCCTGACTTTTCTGTGTCTTCTGACTTTTGTTTTTTTCCATACTCTCCCGGTTTGACCCTGCCTTCCTGACTCCGCCTTTTGCACCCGGACTTGTCCGCGGTGCAATTTCCCTGCCTCTCCCTCCGTGTACTTCCCAAGTTACCCTTTGTTATTTCGTACTGTCTCTGTCTTATCAGTTTATCAGTTTCACTTGTACAAGTATAGGGAACGCCGCCCAATTGTGCGCCGTCGTTTAGGTCGGGTCATACAAGTAGGTAGGGACAGAGGTTTGGGAAGAACAGGGACCTCACTGTTTAATGTGTATTTGTTCATGAGAGTTATACTCACCTCACCTCTCTTCTCTCCCCCGGGTCTCCTCTGCATGCTGCGGCTCATACAACGTACTGACACCAAGCAGCGTCAAGAAATTATATCTGATGCAACACTTAGGGTATGTTCACACGGCCTATTTACGGACGTAAATCGGGCGTTTTTGCCTTGAATTACGTCCGAAAATAGCGCCTCAATAGCGCTGACAAACATCTGCCCATTGAAAGCAATGGGCAGACGTTTGTCTTTTCACACAAGGCGTAATTTACGCGCCGCTGTCAAATGACGGCGCGTAAATAGACGCCCGCGTCAAAGAAGTGACCTGTCACTTCTTTGGGCGTAATTGGAGCCGTTATTCATTGACTCCAATGAATAGCAGCGCCAATTACGTCCGTAATTGACGCGGCGTTCAAGCGCCTGCACATGCCGGTACGGCTGATATTACGGGGATGTTTTCAGGCTGAAACATCCCCGTAATTTCAGCCGTAACGGACGCCCTCGTGTGAACATACCCTCAACGTCATCAGTGCTGCATGTATGTTATATGTTGTATGTTATATACATACAGTGTGTTGTATGTTATATACAACGTCCTGACGCTGACTGGCGTCAGTACGTTGTAGGAGCAGCATCTTACTGAGGGGGCTCGGAGCAGAGAGGTGATCAAAATGTTTAATTATTTACTTAATTAATTGTCCGAAGAGGGAAATGGGAGTTTGGAAATAGTCTGATGGGGGAGGTATGAGGCCCAACATGGGCTTCTACCTTGCTACTCCCCACAGAGTGAAATCTACGCCAGCTCTGAGCTGGTGTAGATTTCCACTATAATTTGCACCAGTTTCCTCGCATTTAAATAACTTTGTCGGGCTGCTGTGCCCCGCCACCTTTTGTGAAGCCATGCAAAGCGGTGTAAAAAGGTCAAAAGTCAAAAATTGCGACTTTTGGGCCCTTTTGTGGGTTTTCTACGCCTTTTGTGGTTTTTTTTTATTCAAAGCTGGTCATCTTGAACACACATCTTCGATATATTGAAATAACAGGAAAGGTAAGGAAGGCTAAATCTGTATATAACTTAATGTCTTCTGATACCTTATGTAGTAACACTTGTTTATACTAACTTATTGCTAGGGTTTTTTTGTTTTTGTTTTCATGTTGTTCGTAGGGATTGTTCTTCATCATGTGTAATTTTTGTTTTTTAAAATTAAATCAAATAAATTATGTATTTTTATAGATTATTCAATATTTCAATATCAATATAAGTTTAGATTATAGGTTGAGAAATCGTTGATTTTGCCCTGTGTAAATGTTTGAATGAAGTTACACTTTAACTCCTTAACGCCGAAGGACGGATATATCCGTCCTCAGCAGCTGCTAGTTCACGCAGGAGGACGGATATATCCGTCCTGTGATGGAGCGGGTACTGTCACTGTACCCACGCGATCAGCGGCAGGAGCACGGCTGTTATACACAGCCTGGCTCCTGCTGCAACTGCCGGAATCGAAGCGCGCTCCGATTCCGGCAGTTTAACGCATTAAATGCCGCTGTCAATAGTGACAGCGGCATTTAATGTGTTTGACAGAGGGAGGGAGCTCTCTCTGTCACCCGATCGGCGCCCCCGCAAACAAATCGCTGGTCGCCGTCGGGTTTCCATGACAGCCGGGGGTCTAACAAAGACCCCCAGGTCTGCCTTCAGCATCTGCCTGTTAGGCGATGCCAGAGGCATGACCTAATAGGTTGCCTGTCAGTTTTACACTGACAGGCAATAATGCTTCGGTATACTAAGTATACCAAAGCATTATATATGCGACCGGCACATCGCATAGTGAAGTGTCCTGATGAAAAAAATGACAATCAGTTAAATAAAGTTTGTGGAAAAAAAAAAAATAATTACAGTCAAAGTCAAATAAAACTACTTTTTTGGCCCAAAAAGTGGTTTTATTTAGTAAAAGTGTCAAAACAAATCACACATACACATATATGGTATCCCCGCGATCGTAACAACTTGACCAATAAAAGGAACACATTAATTAAACCGCCGGATGAACGGCGTCCAAAGAAAACGCAAAAAACAATGGCAAAATTCTCTCTTTTCTCCCACTCTCCCCATAAAAATTAAAATAAAAGTTAATCTATAAGTCCTATGTACCCCAAAATAGTACTAATGAAAACTACACATTGTCCCGCAAAAATCAAGCCCACATACGGCCACATCGACGGAAAAATAAAAACGTTACGGCTGTTGGAATGCGGCGATGCAAAAACAAGTAATTTTTTTCTAAAAGGGTTTTTATTGTGCAAACGTAGGAAAACATATAAAACCCTTACATATTTGGTATCCCCGTAATCGTCCCGACCCATAGAATAAAGTTAACATGTTATTTACGCTGCATAGTAAACGGCGTAAATTTATAACGTGAAAATCAATGCTGGAATAGCTGCTTATTTTCAATTCTCTCCTAAAATAAAGCTAATAAAAGTTAATCAATATGTTATAAGCATCTAAAAATGGTACAATTACAAAATACAACTCGTTCCGCAAAAAACAAGCCCTTATACGGCTATGTCGACGGAATAAAAAAAAAGTTACGACTCTTGGAATGCGACCGTGAAAAAACAAAGAATAATCCTTGGTCATTAACGTGCAAAATGGCCCGGTCATTAAGGGGTTAAAACAGACCTTTAAAAATAAGAGTGGGCTACAATTTATCAGCAATAATGTTCAAGACTTATAACAAATCATAGGATGTGTTAAGCTGTAATTATTGGTGAGAATGTGGTGCAGTTACATATATGTATTGGATAACTTTGTCCCTTCAATATATGCAAAAACGGTGTAGTTACTCAGGCTCCATTTGTCAACTATGTTTAAAGATGTGAAACCAATCATTGTGACAAATATTCAATAAGAAACACCTCAAAGGAAACACATACTTAAGTTTTTGCTGCCTCAAAGTCTGATTAGAACCTTAACCCCTTCCCTCCGCAGCCATTTTTCAGATTTTCACTTTAGTTTTTTAGTTTTTTTCTCTCCACCTTCCAAAAGCCATAACTTTTATTTTTATTTTTTTGTCTATATATCCGATATAGCTGTGTGAAGGCTTGTTTTTTGTGGGACAGTTATATATTTTCATGACACCATTTATAATGTACTGGGAAACTATAAAAAAATTATTTGTGGGGTGGAATGATAATAAAAACAGTGATTCCTTCATGTTGGGGGTTTTGTTTTTACGGCATTTGCCGTGTGGTAAAAACGACATGTTAACTTTATTCTGTGGGTCAATAAGATTACGGTGATACCAAATTGACATAGTTTTTTTTTGTGTTTTAAAACTTTTACAAGGAAAAACTGATAAATGAATAAAATTTGATTTGTGTCACCATATTGTGAGAAAAATAACAGGTTGTATTTTTCCACTTTAAAAAATTTTTTACACTCCTGAAAATGTATCTAACTTTTTTATTTTACTAGTTCCCCTAGGGGACTTGAACCAGCGATCAATAACTCGCTGAGCTACGCATTTTCCGTGACTCCCATAGAACTGGATAGTAGTTACGGAAACAGCGTAGCATGCTACGTTGCTTCTGTAACTGCCATTCACCATGATGGAAGCTACATAAGCAGCGGAGCTCAGCAAGTTATTGATCGCTGGTTCAAGTCCCCTAGGGGAACTAATAAAATGTGTAAAAAAAAAAGTTAGATACATTTTCAGGAGTGTAAAAAAATAGTAAAAGTTGAAAAAAAAAAAACCTGTTCCCATTTTTCCCCAAGCACAATTTAAAAATAAAGAAATAATAAACAAATTGGTATAGCTGCGTCCATAAAAGTCTGAAACTATTACATATAACTTTTTATTTGACTCACTCAGTGCACGGTGTAAAAAAAAATAAAATGTAAAACCCCAGAATAGTTGTCTTTTGGTCACCATAACTAAAAAGAATGAAATAAAAAGTGATAAAAAATCGTATGTACCAAAAAAATGGTGCAAATAAAAACTACAGCTCATCTCACAAAAAATAAGCCATGACACCGCACAAACGACGAAAAAATATAAGTTATAGCTCTCAGAATGTCGTGAAACTGAACAAATAATTGTTTTTTAACCCCTTCCCGCTCCTGGACGTACTATTAGGTCATGGCAGCTGTATCGTTCGCGCTCCATGACCTAATAGTACTTCTCGGGAGTAACGGCCATTTCGGCCGTCCTCCCGACACATACAGGAGCGTTGACAGCTGCTGTCTCGTTCAGCAGCTGTCACAGCTCCTACAGCGGGGACCGATTGCTGTGTCCCCGCTGATTAACCCCTTAAAAGTCGCGTTCTATAGAGATCGCGGATTTTTAGGGGTTAAGCTGCCATCGCCAGCCTGCTACACGATAGCGGCCGGCGATGGTGACTATGGCAACCGGACACCAAACAATGGCGTCCGGCTATTCCATCGACGGAAGCCTAGTGGATCCTGACAAAGTCAGGACCCACTATGCTTGCTGTCAGTGAGTAGCTGACAGTTCTAATACACTGCACTACGCATTTAGTGCAGTGTATTAGAATTGCGATCAGGGCCTCCTTCCCTCAAGTCCCCTAGTGGGACAAAGTAATAAAGTAAAAAAAAGATGTGTAAAAATAAGAACATAAAAGTTTTAAAAGTATTAAAAGTAAAAATCCCCCTTTTTCCCTTATCAGTCATTTATTATTAATAAAAACATATAAACAAACAAATAAACTATACATAATTGGTATCGCCGTGTCCGTAACGGCCTGAACTACAAAATTATTTTGTTATTTATCCCACAAGGTGAACGCCGTAAAAGAAAATAATAATAAACCGTACCACAATCACAATTGTTTGGTCACTTCACCTCCCAAAAAATTGAATAAAAAGAGATCAAAAAGTCGCATGTACCTAAAAATGGTATTGATGGAAACTACTGTACGTTACGCTTATTGATTGAAAAATAAAAAAGTTCTGGCGCTTAGAATAAGGTAACACAAAAAGTGAATGCTTTTTTACAAAACGTATTTTATTGTGCAAACGCCATAAGACATAAAAAAACCTATAAATATAGGGTATCGCCATAATCGTATCGCCCCGCAGAATAAAGTGAATATGTCATTTATAGCGCACAGTGAACGCTGTAAAAAAAATAGAATAAAAAGCAATAGTAGAATTGCTGGTTTTTAGTCACCACGCCACCTAAAAATAGAATAAAAACTGATCAAAAAGCCGAATGCACCCCAAGAAAACTACAATGGATTCCTCAAGGGGTCTAGTTTACAAATTGGGGTCACTTTTAGGGGGTTTCCAATGTTTTGGCACCACAAGACCTCTTCAAACCGGACATGGTGCCTAATAAAAAGAGGCCTCAAAATCCAAAAATCCACTAGGTGCTCCTTTGCTTCGGAGGCCGATGCTTCAGTCCATTACCGCACTAGGGCCACATTTCTCAAAACTGCAGAATCTGGGCAATACGTATTAAGTTGCGTTTCTCTGACAAATCCTTTTGGGTTATAAAAAAAATGGTATAAAGAGGATTTTCTGACAAAAAAAAAATGTCAATTTCACCTCTACTTTGCTCTAAATTTCTGTGAAACACCTAAAGGGTTCATAAACTTTCTAAATGCTGTTGTGAATACTTTGACGGGTCTAGTTTCTAAAATGGGGTGTTTGATAGGGGTTTCTAATATATGGGCCCCTCAAAGCAACTTCAGAACTGAACAGTAACCTAAAAAAATAAATAAATTATACTGATAATGAGGCGTGCCCACCCCGTGATGACCCCAGTTTTGACCGTTTGTATAAACGGAGACCCCTATTAGACAGTTTCAGTGCCCGGTTTTCCCAAGCATACACCCCCGAGAAGTGTATTTCTATTGATGAGTCCCTGGTACATTTTAAAGGGAGGGTTAAATTCCGTGAGTACCTGCCGGGTAAGAGGGCAAGGTATGGCGTGAAGATGTATAAGCTGTGCGAGAGTGCATCAGGGTATACCTACAGATTTAGGATATATGAAGGAAAGGCCACCCCCAAACCAGACTGCATCCTGGACTTCAATAGGTACATGGGAGGGATGGAATTGTCAAATCAAGTCCTAAAGCCCTACAGCGCCATGCGGTGTGGTATAAGAAGCTGGCCGGGCACATCATGCTGATGGCATTGTACAACACGTACGTGCTACATCGATGTGCAGGCCAGAGGGGAACTTTCCTGGAATTTCAAGAGGTGGTTATCAAGAACCTAATCTTTAGGGACCAGGAAGGGGGGGGGCACCGAGTACTTCTGGAAGCGGGGCCACACGCATCGTACCAGGGCGGCAACACTTTCCAGAAGAAGTTCCCCAAACTGGCAAGAAGGGAAAAAGTCAAAAGAGGTGCAAAGTCTGCTATAAGAGGGCGATAAGGGATGACACAATATATCAATGTGACACGTGTCCTGAATAACCAGAGCTCTGTATGAAAGAGTGTTTTAAAATTTATCATACATCCCTTGGTTTATAATTTACCCCAATTTTACTTACCCTGATGCACTCCGCACAGCTTATCCCCCCTCGTCTTTCCCCTCTGGGCCCTGCTGTGTGCCCAGGCAGCTGATAACAGCCACATGTAGGGTATCGCCATACCCGGGAGAACCCACATTACAGTTTATGGGGTGTAGGTCTCCGGTCAAAATGCTCACTACACCTCTAGATGAATGCCTTAAGGATGTAGTTTTTAAAACGGGGTCACTTCTTGCGGGTTTCAACTGTACAGGTACCTCAGGGGCTTCTGCATACATGACTTCGCACTAGAAAATCCCCAGTAGGCCAAATGGTGGTCCTTTCGTTCTGAGCCCTCCCATGGGCCCAAACGGCAGTTTTTCACCACAAATGGGGTATTGCGGCACTCAGAACAAATTGCGCAACAGAATGGGGTATTTTGTTTCTTGTGAAAATAAGACATTTTCAGCCAAAACTACATATTATTTGAAAAAAAATAATTTTGTTTTAATTCCCAGCCCAATTCAAATACGTTCTGTGAAAAAACTATGGGGTCAAAATGGTCACAACACCCATAAATTAATTCCTTGAGGGGTGTAGTTTCCAAAATGGAGTCATTTGTGGTTGGTTTCTATTGCTTTGATACCTCTGGGGCTCTGCAAATGCGACATGGCACCCGAAAACCAATCCAGCAAAATCTGGGCTCCAAAGAACAAATGGCGCTCCTTTCATTCTGAGCCCTCCCATGGGCCCAAATGGCAGTTTATCACCACAAATGGGGTATTGCCGCACTCAGGACAAATTGGGCAACAAAACGGAGTACTTTATTTCTTGTGAAAATAAGAATTTTTGAGCTAAAACGACATATTATTGGAAAAAATATATTTTTTTTTAATTCCCAGCCCAATTCAAATAAGTTCTGTGAAGAAACTATGGGGTCTAAATGGTCACATTACCCATAAATGAATTCCTTGAGGGGTGTAGTTTCCAAAATGGGGTCACTTCTGGTGGGTTTCCATTGCTTTGATACCTCTGGGGCTCGGCAAATGCGACACGGCACCCGAAAACCAAACCAGCAAAATCTGCACTCCAAAGAACACACAGCGCTCCTTCCCTTCTGAGGCCTCCCATGGGCCCAAACGGCAGTTTATCACCACAAATGGGGTATTGCTGCACTCAGGAGAAATTTGGCAACAAAATGGGGTATTTTGTTCTCTGTGAAAATAAGAAATTTTGATAAAAAAATTACATCTTATTGGAATAAATGACATTTTTTTCATTTCACAGCCCAATTCAAATAGGTGCTGTGAAAAAAACTGTGCGGTCAAAATTGTAACAACAACCATATTTTAATTCCTTGAGGGGTGTAGTTTCCAAAATGCGGTCACTTCTGGTGGGTTTCCATTGCTTTGTCACCTCTGAGGCTCTGCAAATGCGACATGGCACCCGAAAACCAATCCAGCAAAATCTGGACTCCAACAAACACATAGCGCTCCTTTCCTTCTGAGCCCTCCCATGGGCCCAAACGGCAGTTTATCACCACAAATGGGGTATTGCCGCACTAAGGACAAATTGGGCAACAAAATGGGGTATTTTGTTCCCTGTGAAAATAAGAAATTTTGATCACAAATGACATTTTATTGGAAAAAATGACATTTTTTTCATTTCACAGCCCAATTCAAATACGTGCTGTGAAAAAACTGTGCGGTCAAAATGCTAACAACAACCATAAATGAATTCCTTGAGGGGTGTAGTTTCCAAAATGGGGTCACTATTGGGGTAGTCCTACTGTTTTGGCACCTCAACACCTTTTCAAACCTGGCATGCTGCCTAAAATATATTCTAATAAAAAAGAGGCCTCAAAATGCACTAGGTGCTTCTTTGCTTCTAGGGCTTGTGTTTTATTCCACGAGCGCAGTAGAGCCACATGTGGGACATTTCTAAAAACTGCAGAATCTGGACAATACATATTTAGTAGTGTTTCTCTGGTAAAACCTTCTGTGTTACAGAAAAAAAATTAATAAAATTGAAATTCAGCAAGAAAAATGAAATTTGCAAATTTCACCTCCACTTTGCTTTAATTCCTGTGAAATGCCTGAAGGGTTAAAAAACTTTCTAAATGCTGTTTTGAATACTTTGAGGGGTCTAGTTTTTAAAATGGGGTGTTTTATCAGGGTTTCTAATACATAGGCCCCTCAAAGCCACTTCAGAACTCAAGAGGTACCTTAAAAAAAGGCTTTTGAAATTTTCTTAAAAATATGAGAAATTGCTGTTTATGTTCTAAGCCTTGTAACGTCCAAGAAATATAAAAGAATGTTCAAAAAACGATGCCAATCTAAAGTAGACCTATGGGAAATGTGAACTAGTAACTATTTTGGGTGATATAACCGTCTGTTTTACAAGCAGATGCATTGAAATTCTTAAAAATGTTCTCAAAATGTTGCAATTTTTCACCAGTTTATACACTGAATATATCGACCAAATTTTACCACGAACATGAAGCCCAATGTGTCACGAGAAAACAATCTCAGAATCGCTTGGATAGGTTTAAGCATTCTGACGTTATTACCACATAAATTGAAATATGTCAGATTTGAAAAATGGGCTCTGAGCCTTAAGGCCAAAACTAGGCTGCTTCCTTAAGGGGTTAACCAATAGTTTTTTCTTTGTAAAAGAAGTAAAATATTAAATTTTTTCCTATTTTCTGTTGTCTAAAACCTGAGTGTGTCTTATAGTCAGCTGCGTCTTAGGGCACGGCCAGACATGGCAGAATTGCTGTGGAATTCCGCTGCGGACAGTCCGCAGTGGAATTCTCCTGCGGCCGTTTTTTACATTTGTTTCTATACATTTTTTAGGCAAGTTAGTTCAGACATTGCGGAAAACTCTGCTGCGGACCATACGCTGCGGTGCGGAATTTAACCTCCGCAGCATGCACTGTCTGTTGCGGAAAAGAAGCGGAATTTCACTGCGGATTTCTGCCTTTACAATACAAAAACTGAAATCTGTGGCAAGTCCGCTGTGATATCTGCAACGTCTGAATTACCTGTCAGATATGCAAATGTTGGTGCAGATTCGTTGCGTAAATGCCCCAAATCTGCACCAACATTTGCAGCAGAGAAACTCTGCCAGGTCTGGCCGTGCCCTTATAGTCTGAAAAATACGGTATTTCAATTCCTCACCATTTTCAAGATATTTGTTTGCTGTCAAAGTTTGCGTTGTTTTTTTTTTACATTCAGAGGCATAGTCCTCTCCGCTTAGAAGTGGATACAATTGTATCCAATCTAGCCAATCCTCTGAGTTAGATAAGGCTGCACAAATTATACTGAAAGTTTGCTAGAACGTATCACATGTAGAGGAAGACAAGTCATGCCCTACATAATATGGGTGGTAGCTTAGTAGTGCAGGTCTCCATGCTGAAAATATCACAATGGTGCACATTTAGGCTGGGTTCACACGAGCATGTTACGTCCGTAATGGACGGAACGTATTTCGGCCTGGCATCATAGTTATGTACGATGCTAGGAGTCCCTGCCTCGCTGCCGGACTACTGTCCCGTACTGTAATCATGTTTTCTATACGGGACAGTAGTTCCACGGAGAGGCAGGGACTGCTAGCGTCGTACATAACAATGATGATAGGAGCCCGGCTCCCTGTAGTGTGTTCGGTCCGAGACTTGCAGCCGAAATACGTTCCGTCCATTACGGACCGAACATGCTCGTGTGAACCCAGCCTTATTATAAATGTATCTATGTCTGTTTTCTGGCATAAATACATTATTGCGTTTGGGATAAATTCATATTTATGAAATCCCTGAGACACTTTTTTCCAACACGTACAAATGTGTTAGAAAAAGTGGGAGCGGCTGCAGAGTAGCATGGAGTGCAACTTATCTATACTATAAAGCGAATTGCGAACATAACTACACTTGATCCAACGAATGTCTGTTTGTCTGTCCGCTACATGCATCCGATAGCCTGAACCATTTCACTCTAAATTTGGCACATAGATACCATCGGGTGTCCAGGAAGGTTTTCGTAAAGGTCCCGACCATGTCGTTGTTCTCTGTTATCAGCCATTATCACGTTATCACGATCCAATACTATAAAAACGAATACAGACATTCACTTTTATAGTATAGATGTTTTTACCTGGCAGTAGCAGGTAATGCAGTTCATTAGATAATCCTAGATGGGAAGGTACAGTGGAGCGGTTACCCATAGCAACCAATCAGATTACTACTTTTATCTTTAAAGTGGCCTTGGAAAGATGAGAGCTGGAATCTGGTTGGTTGCTATGGGCAACTGCCTCATTTTTCTTTTGTAGTAGTTTAGATATATCATCCCCCATTGCATCTTTGCTTGCATGCTTTTTGGGCACATATTAACCCCTTAGTAACCGGCCTTTTTTAGGCCTTAATGACCAAGCTATTTTTAAGTTTTTCCATTGTCGCACTCAAAGAGCTATAACTTTTTTTATTTTTGCATCAATATAGCTGTATGAGGACTTGTTTTTGCAGGACAAGTTGCAGCTTTTTAATAGCACCATTTCTGTGTACATATAATTTTGTGATTAACTTTTATTAACTATTTGGGGGGTAGAAAAAAAAACAGCAATTTCACCATACATACTTCTTTGCGCCCTGAAACTACACCATTTACCATGTGGTATAAACAACATAACTTTATTCAGTGCATCATTATGATTGCAACAATACCAAATTTATATTGTTTTCTTATGTTTTACTACTTTTACACAGTAAAAACATTTTTTTTTCAAAATTATTTGGTTTTTGTGTCACCATATTTTAAGAGCTATAACTTTTTTATGTTTCCGTCAATGCAGCTGTATGAGAGCGTTTTTTTGCGGGATAACTTGTCACTTTTATTGATACCATTTTGGAGTACATGTGACTTTTTAGCACTTGTTATCACATTTTTTTGAAGCCAGGATGAACAGAAAACAGCAATTCTGGCAATGTTTTGTATTTTATTTTTTACGGCATTCATCGTGCGGGTTTTAAATAATGTAATAGCTTTATAGTTGGGTTCGTTATGGACGGGATGACACCAAATGTGTGTAATTTTTCATAATAAAGCATATTGTAAGGTGAAAAAGTTGGTTTTTAATTTATTTTAACTTGGGATTTTTATTTATTTCTTATTAACTTTATTAAACTTTTTAAAAACATTTTAGGTATGGACTAAAAGGCATGGCAGAGCTGTTTAGGTCCCCGGCTGCCATAAAAGCCATCGGCACCCTGCATTCTCAAACCACCCATTCTAAAACCACCCAGATGCGGCGGACGCTATTGACCGCCCGCCGCATCTGAAAAGTTAAACGGGCAGGATCAATATTGATTTCAATCCTGCCCGCTCGAACAGGTCTGCTCTCAACCCTCAGCTACCACCGATAACTGAGAGCAGGGAGCTTTTACTGCTCCCAGCGGCGCAGATTTCTTCTGACACAGTGCCGTAAAAAGGTATATGCATCAGAATAAAGCCCGTTAGTGACTGCCGTAAAAAAGCATATTGGCGGTCACTATCGGGTTAAAGCTTGCAGTCATAAAACTTGAAGGGGTATGGCAACTACTAATTGATCTTCCTGACTTCAGTGTGATCCTTTGGATCCACTACAAAGTTTTGAAAACTAAAACCAAGTCCAGCAGAGGCTTAACACCACTCTGGCCATGAGATTTTGATTTTACCTTTCTAAAGTGTATTGCACTTGGCTTCTAAGCCAGTCACTACACTTTAGGACCTAAAGTCAGAAGACTTGGACTCAACTAACCCTTAACTTAACTTGCAAGATGTCACCTAAGAGAACTCCTTCAATTGACAGGAAATCTCTAATGGCCAGCAGGAAAGCTGCATCACGAGCTGAAGAGTGTCAACAAAATCTTGCCAAGCTGATCAAATGCGTCATACTGCTGCACCAGCTGCTGTAACTTCTCAGCAAACTCCGGTTTTCTAAGCAACAGATCAGACAGGTTACTCTCAGAAGCTCAGACTCATGTCCAAACCCAGGATAGAAAGCAAGCTGATAGAGCACATCATGTTTTTAAGCATGTTAATGAGTGGGCTTTCATGCATGATGCTTCTTTCAATTATTATCCAACCATAGCCTATGGCCAACAAAGATTGGTTGTGATTGGCAAAATGGAAATTCCATGCGCTTTCTGTGGTGCCTTAAAGTTTCTCAAGGAGTTTCCAAGTAAGTGCTACCCTGGAGGTAAGGTACAGATACCAGATTTGCCAACCGTAGCCACTCAATTCATTGCTTACAGGCAATAGCCTTGAATCAAGAGATTCTCTTAGCAAAATCCAAAGTAATAACAACTGCTTTCACATGCCTTGGAGCAACTGTAGTCAGAGAGAGAGTGGTTTCATGTCCACATTTAGGATACAAGAGCATACACTCCATTTTAATGGATCTCTTTTGCCGGTAGAGAATCAGGAACATGCATTCCTACAGATCTACTTCTTGGCTGATAATCAGGTATAGGCTAATGCCCATCATGGAAATTCCCAGCTACCAAACAGGAAACAATACTTAAATTACAGGAGATGCTACATAATTAATAAAATGCCCTCAGACAATCATCATTATCAAGGCAGATAAGGCACCTACTGGCCAACATCCAGGCAGGTTCAATGCTCCAACCATTAATGAAGTTGCCATTGTTTCTCGCATGTACAATTGTATGTTACATAGTTACATAGTTAGTAAGGGTGAAAAAAAGACACATCAAGTTCAACCAAGGGATGGGAAAAGGGAAGGGAACAATTTCTACACATTGACATAAGAGCTGATGTTTTTTCGTTCTAGGAAATTATCTAAGCCTTTTTTAAAGCCATCTACTGTAGCTACTGTGACCAGCTCCTATGGTAGGCTATTCCATAGATTTACAGTTCTCACAAGGCTTGTCCCGCGAGTCCATGCCTCTTTTAATACACGACAATATCTTGCTGGCCTTAAAAGAAGCTGATTGACATTGCATGCTGTTGTTTAGTTTATGATCTATAAGTACACCCAGATCCCTCTCAACAAGTGACTCTCCCAGTATAGCTCCCCCTAGGACATAAGATGCATGCAGATTGCTGGAACCCAGATGCATACTTTTACATTCATCTACATTAAACCTCATTTGCCAAGTGGATGCCCAAACACTTGCCTGCAATTTACGAACATCTTCTATAGACTGAACAATACTACGTAACTTTGTGTCATCTGCAAAATATAGAAATAATGCTATTAATCCCACCCTCTATATCATTAATAAAGAAGTTGAATAATAGTGGTCCCAGCACGGAACCCTGGGGTACACTACTTATAACCGGGGACCATTCAGAGTAGGAATCATTGACCACAACTCTCTGGATACGGTTCTTGAGTCAATTCTCAATCCAATTACAAACTATACTTTCTAAACCTATAGTCCCTAATTTATCCATTAGACGTCTATGAGAGACAGTGTCAAATGCCTTTGCAAAGTTCAAAAACACTATATCCACAGCGGCCCCTCTGTCTAGGCTTCTGCTTACCACTTCATAAAAACAAATCAGGTTGGTCTGACAACTTCTGTCCTTAGTAAAACCGTGCTGGCTGTCACCTATAATACTATTTTTTTGTCACATAATCCTGTATATAGTCCCTCAATAGCCCCTCAAACATTTTTCCCATGATTGATGTTAAGCTAACTGGTCCATAATTACCTGGAGAAGACCTAGAGCCATTTTTGAAAATAGGCACCACATTTGCCCTGCGCCAGTCCATTGACACTATACCAGTCACTAGAGAATCTCTAAATATTATTGAGAGGGGGATAGAAATAACTAAACTAAGCACTTTAAGAACTCTAGGGTGTAAGCCATCTGGTCCCGGGGCCTTGTGCACATTTAATTTATTTAACTTAGCTTGGAACATATCTACATTCAGCCTATTCAGTATATCAACTGATATATTAACAGCAGTGGCGTAACTATCGCTATAGCAGCTGTAGCGGCTGCTGCAGGGCCCGCAGCATGAGGGGGCCCGTGCCACCTTCCGGCACGCCCCCCCCCATGGCCTGAGGCTCCGCTAGCAGCTGCTATGGCTGCTACAGCGCGATGCCACTGAAGGGGTTGTTCCTACAAAACACATGCATCCCCTATCCACAGGAGAGGGGACACATGTGTGATCGCTGGGACGCCCAGCGATAAAGAGAACGGGGGACCGAAAGTCCCTCGAAGTTCTCCATGACAAACCTCAGACTTCCGGGGTCTGTCTGCAGCTCCATAGAAATTAATTGTGCACTTGTCGCGCTTGTGCGCATGCGTGACCAGCGCACCTTTCATTTTTATTGAACTGTGCAGACGCCGGAAGTCCGAGGTTTGTCATGGAGAACTTCGGGGGACTTTCGGTCCCCCGTTCTCCTTATTGCTGCCAGCGATCACACATGTATCCCCTATCCTGTGTATAGGGGATGCATGTCTTTTGTAGGACAAACTATAGGCCGTTTTTTTTTGGGGGGGGGGCTGTATGGCGTTATCTACAGGGGGGGTCTGTATGGCGTTATCTACAGGGGATGTCTGTATGGCGTTATCTACATGGCAATTCAGTATGGTGTTATCTACAGGGGGGTCTGTATGGCGTTATCTACAGGGGGTGGTTCTGTATGGCGTTATTTACAGGGGGGTCTCTGTTTGGCGTTATCTACGGGGGGTCTGTATGGCGTTATCTACAGGGGGTCTGTATGGCGTTATCTACAGGGGGCTGTATGGTGTTATCTACAGGGGGGCTGTATGGCGTTATCTACAGGGGGCTGTATGGCGTTATCTACAGGGTGGCTGTATGGTGTTATCTACAGGGGTATGTATGGCGTTATCTACAGGGGGTGTCTGTATGGTGTTATCTACATGGCGGTTCAGTATGGTGTTATCTACAGGGGGGGTCTGTATGGCGTTATCTACAGGGGGTGGTTCTGTATGGCGTTATCTACAGGGGGGTCTCTGTTTGGCGTTATCTATGGGGGGTCTGTATGGCGTTATCTACAGGGGGTCTGTATGGCGTTATCTACAGGGGGCTGTATGTGTTATCTACAGGGGGGCTGTATGGCGTTATCTACAGGGGGCTATATGGCGTTATCTACAGGGGGCTGTGTATGGTGCTGTCTATAGGGGGCACTGTGTGGTGGAATCTATAGGGAGGCACTATCTACAAGGGGGGGTTGTGTGTTACCCAGCGGGGGCCCCAGTAAAAAAAGTTTGCTATGGGGCCCAGTCTTTCCTAGTTACGCCCCTGATTAACAGCACTAGCACCGGCTACTCTTTCTTTTGCTGTATATACAGTGCTAAAGAACCCATTTAGTAACTCTGTTTTCTCTTGATCCCGTGACCAATTCCCCATTACCACTACTTAGGGGTCCTACATGTTCAGACCTTGGCTTTTTTGCATTTACATACTTGAAGAATTATTTTGCATTTGTTTTACTATCCCTGGCCACCTGCTTTTCATTTTGTATTTTTGCTGATTTTAGTACTTTTTTGCAAATTTTAATAACCCCTTCCCAACATCCGCCGGGTGGCGGGGGAATATGGAGCAAGTTCACGGGCTGAGACCGCTCCATAGAGCGAGTGTGTCGGCTGTGTGTTACAGCAGACACTTCCGGGTAACAAGCAGGATTCCGTTTGAGCGCGATCCCTCCCGCTTGTTTAACCCATTAAATGCCGCGTTCAATAGCGAATGCGGCATTTAAATTACTACAAACAGGGGGGCGACCACCTGTAACATCCCAACACCCCCCCCCCCCGCGGCAAGATCGGGTGGAGCCATTGGTTGACACGGCTGCCTGGGGGCCTGGCAAAGTCTCCCAGGTCCGCCATCTTTGTACTCCTTTGAAGCCCTGCCTCCGGCAGGGCTTCATAGCAGACTGTCAGAATTGCGATATACTGCAATACATTAGTATTGCAGTATATTGTGCAAGCGATCTAACGATCGCTGGTTAGAGTCCCCTAGGGGGACAAGTAAAAAAAGTAAAAAACTGTAGAATAAAGTTTTTTTTAACAAATAAAAAAAAAAAAAAAATTGAAAAGTTAAACAAAAAAACCTTTTCCCATTTTCCCTCAAGCACAATGTAAAAAAAAAAAAAAGTCAACATAACTGGTATTGACGCATTCGTAAAAGTCTGAACTATTACAATATATTATTATTTAGTCTGCACGGTGAACACCGTAAAAAATAAAAAATTAAAAACATCAGAATTGCAGTTTTTAGGTCCCTTCTTCTCCCACAAAAAATGTAATAAAGAGTGATCAAAAAGTCTGACATACACCAAAATGGTACCAATATAAACTGCAGCTTGCCCTACAACAGTGTCATCACAAATATTTTTTTTATATGTTAAAGATGTTAGTGCTTTAATAAAAACGTTTATATTCATTTGTGTGTTTGTGTTTTACTGTTTCTTATTTTTACACTTTTTCTTCCCTATGGGGGCTGCCATTTTTTGTTCCATTTCTGTGTGTGTCAATTAACGACACACACAGACATGGAATACGGCAGCCACAGTCCCATAGGGACTGCGAACGGCTCCCGTCCCATTGACTGCCGTGTACGGCGTCTGTGTGGGAACTGCGCATGCGCCGCTCCCACACAGTCCTATTCGAAATTGGCGCCGTCCGGCGCCATTTTCCTGTGGACCGGAAGTCGCGGCCGGACAGTAATATTACTACTTCCGGTCGCGGCTTCCGGACTTGTGCACATGGAACAGCGGCAGCAAACGGAGCGGACGGGCCGGAGGGAGCCGCGGCGGCAGGAGCAGGTAAGAGATTTCAATGTATGTTAGTGTTTGTGTGTGTTTACTACTGTATGTAAACCTACTACACTGTGGGTTACCTCAAAGAATGGCGACACACAGTGTAGGAGGTTAAACCTTTCAAACCCCTCGTTTATCCCGGCACTAGCCAGGATAAAGGAGGGGGGGATGCTGAGAGCTCACTAGAGCGAGGGCTTTTAACCCAATGTTGCAATGCTGCAATTTTGGGAACAGCTCCATCTAGTGACCAAAAATGGGTAGTATTATAAATTAGAAATAATTTATAATATTTCCTGACTCGTGAAAAAAATAAAAAAAATTTGAACAATGTTTAATCACCCACACACTAAATGTTTAATTTTTTAAAAAAAAACATGTTTTTCTGGCAACACATTCCCTTTAAGCCCTCACACGGCTAAATCGACAGAAAAAAACAACTTTATGGCTCTCAGAATGTGGCGACAAAACTCATATTTTATTTTTAACAAACAGTTTTTTCCTTGTGAATGTAGTAAAACATAAAGAAAACTATATAAATTTGGTATCGCTGTAATTGTATTGACCTGCAGAATAAAGTTAACAAGTCGTTTTTACCATAGGGTGAGCGCCGTAAAAACAAAACCACCCAAAAGGTTGAGGAATCACTGTTTTTTTCCTATTCCACCCCACATATATTTTTTTTTCTCATTTCCCACTACATTATATGCTACAAAAATGGTACTGTGTAAATCTACAACTCGTCCCGCAAAAAACAAGCCGTCAAACGGCAATATTGATGGAAAAATAAAACAGTTATGGCTTTTGGAAGGTGGGGAGGAAAAAACATAAGTGAAAATCCGAAAAATGGCTGCGGAGGGAAGGGGTTAAGCTCTTTGTAATTTACAAAGGCTACAGCTTTACCCTCAGATTTGTATTTTTCAAATACCCTTTTTTTTATCATATATTGCCATTTTTACAGAAGATGTAAGCCATGTGGGGTTTCATTTTAGTTGTTTATACTTGTTACCTATTGGAATAAATTTTGCACTATAATTATACAAAGTAGATTTTAAGATCTCCCACTTGTTATTTGTCCCATAATTTGACATTAGTTCTTCCCAGTCCATATCCTGAATTGCAGCCCTCATCCTGGGGAAATTGGCCTTCTTAAAATTAAGTGATTTTGCCCTCCCAGCCTGTGTTTGTCTTTAAAAGTATAGGTAAAATATAACTATATTGTGATCACTGTTACCAAGGTTTTCACGAGCATTGACATTCCCAACAAACTCTGCATTATTAGAAATGACCAGATCCAACAGAGCATCACCTCTAGTCGGATCTTCCAGAAACTGCCACATAAAATTTTCCTGCAACAGGTTGAGGAAATTTCTCCACTTTGCAGATGAAGCCGAACGATGTCACCAATTAATGTATGGGTATTTAAAATCTCCCATTATCACTACAGTACCCCCCTGTGCTGCCCGCTTCATCTGTTTATATAGCTGACCTTCCCTCTCCTCAGTTATCTTCGGTGGACTATAGATTGCTCCAAAAGTAATTTTTTCAGTGTTTACCTCCCTTTGTAATTCCACTCTTAAGGTTTCCAGATTTGGATCAGGTAAAAATCTTTATGTCTATGTACCTGGCACCTGACCAATGTTGTTTATCAACAAGCTCTCTCATAAAGTGTTACGACTCCATCTCCTACCAGTTTAGCTGTTAGGTATATAGGAGGTTAAAAATGAAATAAACAGTGTGCAACCGCCGGGGTATATAGGACTACAAAAAGGAGGGCATGGATTGGCCTCCTGGGCATCCTTGGAACAAATACAATGAATACACAAACAGACAGACCGACACTTAATACATGGGCAGCGCTGGTATTTTTTCTAGTTTATCAATATTTTCTGACCTTGCGTTATTTTTAATCTGTGCCACATCATCATACAGGCATACACCTTATAAATGAATGGAGCACACACTCCCCCAAGAAGAGATACTGGCAAACTAATCGCACAGTGTACCAGTATTAATTAGTCGCCCTATGCAGTTTTCTTTATGACAAACATCTGCTCTCCATAGAAGTCAGCTACCTTCTGAGGCCCCATACACACGACCGTAAAAAACCTCAGTTTCTGCGGACCGCAATTGCGGTCCGCAAAAACGGAGCCTTTCACTTTCATTGAACACTGACACCTTTCCGTAGCACTACGGAAGGGTGTCCGTGCCGTGGAAATGTTCCGGGAATTATGGAACATGTCCGTTCTTTCGCATTTTGCGGGCCATGTTCCCATACTTTGTATGGGAGCACGGCCCGAAAATGCGGCTGTCAGTTGTTTACCCCATTACAAAATATAACTAAGAAAGTCTTGTGGTGCAATTTGTGAAAGCAGATTTCAAGCACAATGGGGGAAATTAATTAGGATTGGCGTTTGATACGCCAGTCTTAGTGTAAATAGCGCTGGGGTATGATGTGCCAAATTTATTAAGAGGCATACCTCTTAATAAATTAGGCACATCTCTGGCAATCTGTGCACTAGAAACTCAAATCTACTCCAGCTACAAACTGGAGTAGATTTGCGGTATAATTTACGCCATTTTCTGGTTCAAATTATAGTAAATTTGTCAGGCCATGGAAGCCCACGTCTCCTTCTGCTAAGCCCAATGACATTTTAGTAAAGTGCTTTGAGCAGAGAAAATGCCTGACAAGTCACTTTATTTTTTCCAAAATTGCTGATATTGGTATAGAAAGAATGATAAGTTCCCTCTATGGGTAGAATTTTCTCACAAGTTACTGACAGACATGGGTTAAATATCATGCCGGTTATCCATGTAAGTAATGTCTATGAAAAAATCTGTAATTTTAAAAAGCCAAAGTAGTAATCAATTAGGTTTCTGTAGGGATTTTTAGTCCAGACAAGTAGGTAATTGCAGTTTGTAAAACATACAATATGCTCAGATGGGTCTGTGCAAACAATTGTAGATAGGAAAAATGATTACACCACAGTAATGTACTAAATGGAAGAACTGATAAGAGAATTTCAGTGACCCAGATCAACTGAGTATTATGTGTTAGGAATTCCAAACAGTTCCATCAAGGGTAGCTGACAGAAAAGAATTCCATTAAACAATATCACTATCTATCTATCCTATCTATCTATCTATCTATCTATCTATCTATCTATCTATCTATCTATCTATCTATCTATCTATCTATCTATCTATCTATCTATCTATCTATCTATCTATCTATCTATCTATCTATCTAAAAAGCAGTAAATAGGCAGCTCTCACAAAGGCTTATAGTGAAAAAAGAGGGTGCTTTATTGACCCCAAAAGTGCGACTTTTCGGCTCACACAACCTGAGCCATTACTTAATCTTGATGGGTTTTGGACCTGCATTGGTAAAGTGTAGTAAAATTTGAGAACTTTTGGAAAGTTTGTATAGAATTTATTAAGATGATTATCAAATTATAACAGAAATCTTCAATAATAAAATATTTAAAATTACTTCATACCGAGTTATGGCAAAAAATTAGAAACATTGACGTTAAAGGTGAGTAGTTGACAGGTTTAATTATTTATCTATTTTTTGTTTGTTTGCTACTTTTGTCTTTTATTTAGTCACTGGATAGGCCATCAATATCTGATGGGTCAGGGTTTGACTCTCGGCACCCCTGCTGATCAGCTGTTTTGAAGGGGCCACAGCTCTTGCACGAGCGCTGTTTCACCATCATTTCCTTTACTGCTCACACTGTGAATTTCAGACACACTTGTAGCGGCGGTTCACAGTATTACAGAATTCTACCATTGAAGTGAACAGACTGTAATACTGTGAACCGCAAAGGAAATTAAGGGAAAGGAGCACACATACAAGCTCTGCGGCCCCTTCAAAACAACTGACAGGAGGGCTGTCGGGAGCCGGGTCCCGACCGATCAGATATTCATGGCCTATCCTCAGAATAGGCCATCAATTTTGCGGACTGGAAAGCCTCTTTAACACCACTAAAATTACTGTTTTATGGAAATTAGACCACCCCAATATTGTATTTCTTGCAACTGTCATGTTGCGGTAACCTGCGCGTTGCAACACAACCACATTGACTTTTATTACTTGCAATGTAGTCTACGGGACATAGCGATCTTTGGCCGGGTGATCTGTGTCGCACGGGGACAAACTTGCGGTGTAGTAGATAAATAGATAGATAGATAGATAGATAGATAGATAGATAGATAGATAGATAGATAGATAGATAGACAAATATATTTATTGAAAAAATATCTTTATTGAAAAAAAAGAATAGTCTGTGTGTGTGTTTTTTTTATACATTGCATTATTTTTCTCCCTGTCTGGCAGTCTGCCAGAGAGGGAGGAAATACAACTGGTGATCGCTGTGACAGTCTGTCATAGAGAATAGAGATCGCATGACCAGAGACCACACTGAGTGATTTCTGGATGAAGCTCCATGATATAGCTGTCTCTAGATCCCCCCAAAACCCTTAGAATCTGGTGCAAGTGCCCCTTTGAGTATGTTTGACAGATATAAACAGTAGTTACTGCTGGAGCTCTCAGAATTTGTGTAATGTTTCCACTTTGATGGAGATGACCCTCTATGCTAATGCTTTGCCATGTCTTTGTAGAATTAGTCCCATGCAAATTTAAAGTGAAACTCCGGGCACATTTTCATAATTAGTAAAATGAATCTATCTACCATGAGCCTTGTCGCTTCTTTTCAGATACTTTTGTTGGCTTTCTAGTCCAAATCCATGAGAAAGCAGCTAAAATGGAGCAGAGAAATCTCAGCAACACCAGTTTTCTGTGCAGAGTAAATGCAGAGGCTAAACAGAGTAGAAGTCTGTGAAGTGGAGCTTCAGCCAATAGCTGCAGAGCAGGAAGTGATGTCAGAGAAAGGGGCATTATTTTGGCAACTTCTGGTGTACAGACCTGTAACATGCCCCTGTTTTGTTATTGCTTGGGGTGTTACTGACCTATAAGTTCCTATAATTTTTTTGTCTCTTTGATTTAGCTTTAGTTTTGGTTCTAATGCTTTTTTTGCTTTTGCTTTTTTTTAATCTAGAAGGTATTAGAAATGGGCACACCAAAGGTTCTTATGGTATTTTAGACCGTCCTAAACCTACTTCATCTTATTTAAACTAATATAAGTTTTGCCCTTTATGCCTGCCAGAATACCCTTTATGACAGCCGCAATGCCTTTATGTCATCTGCAATTCCACTCTATGACAGCCACAAGACCCCAATGACAGTCAAATTACCCCTTATGAAAGCCTTCCAGATTGCCCCATCACTGCTACCGCTTTAAAGTTATTACGTCGGTTACAGTCAATCACAACAGAGTGCCTTTTGCTATATGCTATCTTCATTAGACTTTCCATTTAGAATCTGCCAGGAAACATCTATAAACATATTAATAAATATACCTACACATTACCTGGGTTATCAGTTTGTCATTTTGTTTAAACTTTTGAATAGGCTGTCTGCATGAATGGTACCTGTAAGCTCCCACTGGCCCCAGTCCACTAAAATTATTGTCATTCCTTATTTGTTTCCTGTTCTTGGTGATAAAACAATAAAAACATCATTGTTGCCCTGCATATAAAATACAAGTAAATGAACCATAAAAGCTGTGAGGTTGTTAGGCGTTATATGGGATTTTTATAAAGTACAATTCCTTGTGCGTAAGATCTTTCTACTGCTTTTTTCTACATGCAAAACGTGTACTTCTAAACCGAGATTTAGGATTATTTTATACATATATTCAAAGTACAACAAAAATGGATTGTGTAGATACCAAGAACTATCCCACTGGAAAGCATACATTATCACTTTACTGGTAGTTTGAAGCCAGGATCTAGTGTATATAAGTTTTCTATGCAGAGTTTCTATGTAGTCCATATGCCCAGACTTCGAAACACTAAGGCTGGATCCATACATTGTAGAATTTTTTTCAGGAGGAAATAGAACTATATTAATTCCTATTCATACAATGCATTTTTGTTTACAGAATTTTTTTATTTTTTTTACCCCAATGATATTTTTTACCATATAACCCTATTTTGTTTTTTAAGTCTTTTTAAAATGTAAAAGAAAATTCTGTTAGACAGACACCTAAATAATAAATAAAGTTATGGCATTGATGATGATAATACTGGTGATAAAAATTTTGAGAAGTTTAGAAATAACCCATTGTACCAGTTTCAATGTAATTAATGCCATTCAATGTACACATTGACTCCAAGGACCTTACACTTGATCAAACATTTAAGATCTACTCTGAGACTTAGCTACTGCTTATTCCATATGACACATTTTTGTCAACTTTATTAATTATAAACTATATGAATTAATGATTTTCATCAACAACACACTTGTTTTCCATCTGTTAACTGCCTGCAATCTGTCCACAGTATCCATTACGTTTAGATATTCCTTTGATTTGAACTCTTAGCTAATTGTAAGCTTGGTGGCTTCACACAACATATCACAATGAGAATAAACACTTGACAAGTCTCTTGATGTTGTACATTTGATCTTGAAATAGATTGTTGATACTGTAGGACATATATACCCTCATGTGTGGTTGTCTTGTCTCTTGCAACTACCATTTTAACCCTTCACTTTACTAAATATAAATAATGATATTTCATCAAAACGTTTAATTTTACACAATTCAAAGTTAAAGCTTACCTGAAGAGAGGCTTTAGGCCTGTTTACACAGAGTTTTTTTGCAGGCAAAAAAATCTGCCTCAAAATTCCTTTTTTTGAGGCAGATTTTGACCTGCCTGCAAATACTTGCCACAATTTTCGTGGCGTTTTTCGGCCGCGGCCATTGAGCGTCGCGAGCAAAAAATGCCACAAAAAACACTTAAATCGCTTTCTCTGCCCCCATTGATTTAAATGGGAGGTCAGAGGTGGAACCGTGGCAGTAAAAATCATGCCACTTTTTTTTTACTGCTAGCGGCCCTAAAATCAATGCGGAAAAAAAAGCCTCGGCCTCCCATTGAAATCAATGGGAGGCGGTTTCGGACTTTTTTTACCGCTGATTCCGACACGGTTTCTGCTTCAAAATCAGCATAAAAAAACTCTGTGTGATTTAAGATTATATTAGGTAATTTCATAAATATTTCCTTAACTTAATACATTTGAGCAAATGCCTTCAGTTATCCCATTGAATAGGGCATGTGTCTAAGCACTGTGTTTGCCCAAGCACTAAGAGGGTGCCTGCGCTAGTCTTATCATGAAGCACAGCAAGCACAACCAGGTGTCATGTTCAGAAAACACTGGTCTCTGATGTCATTGTAATGTTTTCTACTCTTAGGATGAGAATCCTTGGAACAGACAGGAAATATTTTGAAAAATATCCTTAGGGAATGTTCTCCTTATCCTTTTTACTAGAATTAATTCCCACTTCTGATAAACAAACGAGTACAGAAGAGCAAATCTTCAGAATGTAGTGTGGAATAAATTTATATTATATGGATCAATAAAACAAAAACTATTCGTTTGGTTTACAAATGGGGAGACAAATCTATGTTGAAAACTGCACCAATATGGCACAAAGATAATGTTGCATTTGAGTAGGGAGTTTTCTTTGGTGGACAAGGAAATATTCAGTTGAGAAGAACTTACTCAGACCCACATGTAAAATTATTAGTTCCCCTAAAACAATAAATCTCAATTATTTTATGGGAATTAACATACGCATTCAATAGGTCATTTTCTGGACTTATAATAACACAATACAGTTAGTTTTCAAGTAAACTGCACTCTTTCATCTGTCTGACTAACCTCTTTATCTCTGGGATCGGAAAGTGCAGCAATTGTCTGTATTCAACATGCTGTAGTTCACTGTACGTTATCACAATTTGTTTCATTGAGTAGACAACATTTTAGTTTCTGCCATGTAAATGACTTATGACCTGGTTCTTTATTTGATCTTTTCCCCTGTGAGATTTACCATTCTCATTTGTCTTCGGCATCGGCAGTAATGTTTGGCAATCAACGAAAAAAAGAACAAGGAACAGATCTTTGTAAAGAAAGGATTATTTATTAAAATGTCTTGATGAAGTAGACAAACAGCCTACAATTGATACAATGTGCACAAAAGTAGTTTAAAACATATAGGTGGTCTTTTAAAATCTGTACGCAGCTTGAAATTCAAGTTCCTCACAGCTGCCAAGAGAAGATGAAAACCTTCTAAACAGACCCTCCAACACTGATTGGAATCCCTTGTGCATTACCAGCGTAACAAGATATTGCAGGATTTCTTACAAATGGGAGAAACACAGCTTTGATTGCGATTTAAAATTAAATTAATATTTTTCTTTGACTTTATTTTACCTGTTACCTGAAGTGTGAAAGTATTAACCCATTAATGGCCCATGATGAAAATGTACTTTATGGGCTGCTGCCAGCTGTCCCTACAAGACTTATGTTTCTGTCATGGTGATCTTGCAGGTACATTTTAATTTAAGGAGGCTGTCCACTAAAGACCCCTGGCTATATGTCCTATGAAGGACTCCCCACACTTAAGATAGCCCATCAATTAGCCAGAGCGCCTCTCCAAACAACAGCTTTAGTCCTGGAGGACTTGACATGACCATGTATTACATGGCCACCCATTGGTTTCTATTTATGCTGTATAACATTAACAAGGGAGGTAGCTGGTTACCACTGAGAGCCCAGGACTTGACAGTGGTCCTCAGGGCTGGCTCTTGTAAATACCTATTAGGGCAATCTTGTAATATGTTCTAATAGGCACCCCTTTCTTATTTATTACACACAGGCACAATATGATAGTATACATAAGTTCACCAACACATTGTTAATAAAAAAAATTACTGTGTGGAATCTCTATATATAAAAAATATATAAATAATACATGAAAAAATGTGCACAAAACATTTTAGAAAAAATAAACCATAAAATGACTGGCGCTGCCCGGGTATTAAGTGTCGGTCTATCCATTTGTGTGTTCATTGGATTTGTTCCAAGGGTGCCCAGGAGGCCAATCCATTCCCTCCTTTTTTTGTTTATGGGGAAACCGCTCTTAGCCCTATAAATCACGGCAGTTGCGCACTGTTTCATTAAATTTTAGCCTCCTAAATACCTAACAGCTAAACTGGTAGGATATGCCAGGTTCATAGACATAAAGATTTTTACCTGATCCAAATCTGGAGCAATCAACATACAATTGTCCATGCGAGAAACATGCAGAAACAAGATTTATGCCAGCCATGCAATGATTGGCCTTGGGCCTTATTTATCGTCATTGCAAATGATAGCTTAACTAGAAACTGTAATTGCTTAAAAGGTATTGTCTCATCTGAGTTAATCAGTGGAATTCATGGAATAAAAACTTCTGCTCCAGCAGCACATCCAGTAAAGTATCCGGGCCCGAGTTTGCTGAGAAGTTATAGCAGCTCGAGCAGCAGTATGACACATTTGATCAGCTTGTATTCGGGCAATAGTTTGCTGAGGAGTCTCTGCAGCTCTTGATGCAGCTTTCCTCCCGGCCAATAAAGGCTGCCTGCCAATTAAGAGAGTTCTTTGGCGGCATTTTGCAAATTGAAATTAGTTAGTTGACTTCAAATTTTCTAAATTTAGATCCTGGTGTAGTGGCTGGCTTAGAAGCTAAGTGCAATACACTTTAGAAATGTGAAATCAAAATCTCACGACAAGAGTGGCTTTAAGCCTCCACTTGACTTGGTTTTATTTTTCAAGGCTTCTTAGTGGGTCCAAGGATCCCACTGAAGTCATGAAGATCAACTAGCAGTTGCCGACCCCCTTCAAGATTTATGACTGAAAACTTTAAAACATGCCCAAAAAGCATAAGATGCAATGGGGGATAATTTATCTAAACTGGTGTAAAAGAAAAATGAAGCAGTTGCCCATAGCAACCAATCAGATTTCAGCTCTCATCTTTCCAAGGCCACTTTGGTTAATTAAAGTAGTAATCTGATTGGTTGCTATGGGCAACTGCTCTACTGTACCTTCCTATTTGGGGTCAAATGGCTCAGGTGTTTATATGTCTATAGAGGACAGATAAACAGACATTTGCATTCGCTCCACTGTACCTTCCCATGTAGGATTATCTAGTGAACTGCATTACCTGCTACTGCCAGATAAAAACATCTATACTATAAAAGTGAATATCTGTATTAGTTTTTATAGTATTAAATCGTGATTCTGTGATAATAACTCATAACATAGAACACCGGCAATGTCGGGAACATTACGAAAACCTACCTAAACACTCGATATACCTATGTGCCAAGGTTGGGGTCAAATGGTTCAGGAGTTCAGGAGTTGGAGGACAGACAGATAGACATTTGCTTTTATAGTATAGATACACACTTACTTAGCATCATGAACGAAGTAGAATTAAAATGGTGGCATACCCATGTAATGAATTGAGATTAATTGGTAATGTATAGCTACACCAAAATAGTATGTACAGAAAGTACAACTTGTCTAGCAAAAAAAAGCTTCATACAGCCCCGCTGACAAGATGAAAAGTTGTGTATATACTGTATATGTGTATAAATATACCTATATATATATATATATATATATATATATATACCTATATATATATATATATAAATATACATATATATATATATAAATATGCATATATATATATATATACATATAAATATATACATATGTATATATATACATATATATATATATATATATATATATAACGTCTATGGCCGCAGTCCGTCGTTCTGACTTACCCTCTGACGGGCGCGGCCATGGAGAGACGCCGGTACTCACTTCCTGGTTCTGTGACTGTCTGCCGCAGGTTTCACGCGCCCGCGCATGCACGACTTTAAAAGGCCAGTGCGCGCATAATTGCAGGAAGCCTGCAATCAGTCCAGAATGCTGCTGGACTATAAAAAGGGCTCTGCCCTCTTCATCTTCGCCTGAGCGTTGTTGTGCACCTAAAGTTTGTCTTGCAAATGGTTTCCTAGTGTTTTCGAGTTCCCAGTGTTACCCGTTCCTGCTGCCTGTACCCTGTATCCCGTGCTACCGTGCCTCGTTGCCATTTAGAGTTGAAGTCGAGTTGTGTCTTCCGCTGCCTCTACTGCATCATACCTCGCCGGGTATCTGTCTACTGCCGGAGCCTTATCTTCAGCCTGAATCACCGCTACTCTCTACATTGCCTCAGGTACCCTTCCTGGATAGTAGACTTTGTATTGTACCTGTTTGGCCAGCCTGCGCCGTGACAGTATATATATATATATATATATATATATATATATATATATATAAAAGAAACCATAGGACAAGTAACAGAGCCAGGACTTCAAGATTGATAAAAAATGGTTGGCTTAGACTCCACTGAGTTATTAAACCAACCGTTTTTCATCAATCTTGTAGAACTGGTGCTGTTACTTGTCCTATGGTTTCTTCTATACTCAAGTTGGGGAACAGATTCATCCTCCGGCAAAGGGCACATGACCTGATCTTTTTGTGGTGTGGTGTGTTCATTTTTGGACTGTATGTATATATATATACAGTGAAGGAAATAAGTATTTGATCCCTTGCTGATTTTGTAAGTTTGCCCACCGTCAAAGACATGAACAGTCTAGAATTTTTAGGCTAGGTTAATTTTACCAGTGAGAGATAGATTATATAAAAAAAAAAAAAAAAAAAGAAAATCACATTGTCAAAATTATATATATTTATTTGCATTGTGCACAGAGAAATAAGTATTTGATCCCCTACCAACCATTAAGAGTTCAGCCTCCTCCAGACCAGTTACACGCTCCAAATCAACTTGGTGCCTGCATTAAAGACAGCTGTCTTAAATGGTCACCTGTATAAAAGACCCCTGTCCACAGACTCAATTAATCAGTCTGACTCTAACCTCTACAACATGGGCAAGACCAAAGAGCTTTCTAAGGATGTCAGGGACAAGATCATAGACCTGCACAAGGCTGGAATGGGCTACAAACCCATAAGTAAGACGCTGGGTGAGAAGGAGACAACTGTTGGTGCAATAGTAAGAAAATGGAAGACATACAAAATCACTGTCAATCGACATCGATCTGGGGCTCCATGCAAAATCTCACCTCGTGGGGTATCCTTGATCCTGAGGAAGGTGAGAGCTCAGCCGAAAACTACACGGGGGGAACTTGTTAATGATCTCAAGGCAGCTGGGACCACAGTCACTAAGAAAACCATTGGTAACACATTACACCGTAATGGATTAAAATCCTGCAGTGCCCGCAAGGTCCCCCTGCTCAAGAAGGCACATGTACAGGCCCGTCTGAAGTTTTCAAATGAACATCTGGATGATTCTGAGAGTGATTGGGAAAAGGTGCTGTGGTCAGATGAGACTAAAATTTAGCTCTTTGGCATTAACTCAACTCGCCGTGTTTGGAGAAAGAGAAATGCTGCCTATGACCCAAAGAACACTGTCCCCACTGTCAAGCATGGAGGTGGAAACATTATGTTTTGGGGGTGTTTCTCTGCTAAGGGCACAGGACTACTTCACCGCATCAATGGGAGAATGGATGGAGCCATTTACCGTCAAATCCTGAGTGACAACCTCCTTCCCTCCACCAGGACATTAAAAATGGCTCAAGGCTGGATCTTCCAGCACGACAATGACCCGAAACATTCAGCCAAGGCAACAAAGGAGTGGCTCAAAAAGAAGCACATTAAGGTCATGGAGTGGCCTAGCCAGTCTCCAGACCTTAATTCCATCGAAAACTTATGGAGGGAGCTGAAGATCTGAGTTGCCAAGCAACAGCCTCGAAATCTTAATGATTTACAGATGATCTGCAAAGAGGAGTGGGCCAAAATTCCATCTAACATGTGTGCAAACCTCATCATCAACTACAAAAAACGTCTGACTGCTGTGCTTGCCAACAAGGGTTTTGCCACCAAGTATTAAGTCTTGTTTGCCAAAGGGATCAAATACTTATTTCTCTGTGCACAATGCAAATACATATATATAATTTTGACAATGTGATTTTCTGTTTTTTTTTAAATATAATCTATCTCTCACTGGTAAAATTAACCTAGCCTAAAAATTCCAGACGGTTCATGTCTTTGACAGTGGGCAAACTTACAAAATCAGCAAGGGATCAAATACTTATTTCCTTCACTGTCTACTACAGGTGCATATACGACATAGAATGGAAGTAATGTACTCTATTCTTTAAAGATATGAGGATATACATTTATGAATAATTGTATTCTCATACCAGTCAATCATATGAGAAACCAACCAGCAATCTACAATCTATAAGCAAGTTCAAAAACCCCAAACATATTTCATCGACAAGGCAAGGATAATGCTAGACACCCCTGGATGACATATTAAATGTTTCTTATCACAGCAATTTCCCTTTCAGAAATCATTACATGGATTCCTTTAAAGAACCTGTGTGAGAAAAGTCATTCATAAAGAGCAATGCAAGAAAGAGATATTGCAGATACAGTATATACAATAGTCCAATTTGTTCAGGTGTTCATGAAGATAATACCCAGAAAAGTTTGAGAAATCAGATTTTTTAAGAGCAAAATTTCTCAAACTGGTTAGGATTTCTTTTATGCTGCTACCATTCTACACACACGCTGTGTTACTGTACATTAACATCACTGTCGTTGTTGCCATAACTACTTGATTTTTTATTTTTTTTTTAGTTTTTGTAAAATCGTTTGAACAGTTCCACTTTAAATTTGCTTTAAATGATGTTTATTGCAATTTTGACATTTTAAGTACTTTTTGCTCTCTCCCCTCAAATGTCTGCGAAAAGAATAAAATTGTGGGAATAGCACATATGAATTACATAAACTACATGTGTTGCTAAATGTTTGATCCTTCATGTAAGTTTTCGTAAACCTATATTTTAGATGTGTTATACCATAAGGGCCCACACACTTTACCATATTACGACTCCGTACAACTTCCAAGTTATATGGAGCGGATATCCGACACCCATTATATGTATTTGGGTAGCTCCGTTTGCCTCCAATTTATATGGAGGCATACAGAGATTTTTTTCCTATTGGTTTCTGTATGCACTCGACAGAAAAAATAAATTCATAGCATGTGCCATGACTTATGGAGGTAGTCTCCCCTAGAAGAATGATTTACAATGTTGTGTGGTGGTGCAGTGCATCAGCGTTACCACACCCTACCTCCAGCCTAGAAAAATGCCTTGAGGGGTGTAGTTTCCAAAATGGGGTCACTTTTGGGGGGTTTCGACTGATTAGGTACCACAAGACCTCTTCAAACCGGTCGTGGTGCCTAAAATATATTCCCCAAAAAAAGGAGGCCCAAAAATCCACTAGGTGCTCCTTTGCTTCTGAGGCCGGTGTTTCAGTCCATTAGGACACTAGGGCCACATGAGGGATATTTATAAAATCTGCAGAATCTGGGCAATAAATATTGAGTTGTTTTTCTCTGGTAAAACCTTATGTGTTACAGATTTGTTTTTATTACAAATGATTTCGGCAAAAAAAATTAAATTTGTAAATTTCACCTCTACTTTGCCTTAATTTCTGTGAAATGCCTAAAGGGTTAAAATACTTTCTGAATGTGGTTTTGAATACCTTGAGGGGTGCAGTTTTCAAAATGGGGTGATTTATGGGGACTTTCTAATATAGAAGGCCCTCAAAGCCACTTCAGAACTGAACTGGTCCCTGAAAAAATGGCCTATTGAAATTTTCTTGAAAATATGAGAAATTGCTGCTAAAGTTCTAAGCCTTGTAACGTCCTAGAAAAATAAAAGGATGTGAGAAAAAATGATGCAAACATAAAGTAGACATATGGGGGATGTTAACTAGTAACTATTTTGTGTGGTATTACTATCTGTTTTACAGGCAAATACATTTAAATTTAGAAAAATGCTAATTTTTGCTTAAACTTCAAGTTTTTCACAAATAAATATTGAATTTATCGACCAAATTTTTTTCACTAACATAAAGTACAATATGTCACAAGAAAACAATCTCAGAATCGCTTGGATAGGCAAAAGCATTCCGGAGTTATTACCACATAAATTGACACATGTCAGATTTGCAAAAATCATCTGTGTCCACAAGGCCAAAACAGGCTGTGTCCTAAAGGGGTTAATGGGCTTTATTCTAGGCCGTCGCCTTTTCACGGAGGCCTAATCAACATCCTGCACGGGTGTCCCATGTAGGCTGGAGCGGGGGCTCAGTTGTCGGATGACAGACGGGCTCCTGCTCCAATGATAGCAATCAAAGTTTACTTTGATCGCAACCGTTTTACCCCTCAAATGCCGTGGTCATTAGCGACCGCTGCATTTGAGTTGTTTACAGAGGAAGGGGGCTCCCTCTGTCACCCATCAGCGGCCCACAAATGCAATTGCGGGCATCCGACAGCATGCCATGGCAGCCGGGCCTGATAAAGGCCCCCAGGCCTGCCCTGGCTATATACCTATTAGCCAGAGGCGCGGCCTAATAGATGCCTGTCAGTTTTATACTGACAGGCAGTAATGCTCTGGCATACGAAATATACCAATGCATTATTGCTGCGATCTAAAGATCGCATAGTGAAGTCCCCTAGTGGGACTGAAAAAATAATTAATGCGAAATAAACATGTAAAAAAGGTACACATAAAAAAACATAAAACCATTTTTCCCTTAGAAATATGGTTTTATTTTGTAAAAGCGTAAAAAATTTAAATAACCCCGCAATTGTAATGACCCAAAAAATAAAGTTAGCATATTATTTAAACCGCAAGCTGAACGGGTAAAAAACCCAGCAAAAAACAACGGCAAAATTGCTATTTTTTTCCATCCCCCCCAAATACAAATAATAAAAGGTTAATAAATAAGTCCCATGTACTCCAAAATGGTAGCAATGAATTCCTGCAACAACAAAAAAACCCTTATATGGCGACATTGACGGAAAAATAAAACTTTATGGCTCTTGGAAAGCGGCGATGCAAAATAAAATAATTTTAGTTCAAAAGTGTTTTTATTCTGCAAAAATAGTAAAACATTAAAAAAACTATACATATTTGGTATCACCATAATCGTACCGACCCATGGAATGAAGGTAGCATATTATTTATGCCGCACGGTAAACGGCGTAAATGTCAAATGCATAGAACAAGGCTAAATTGCTGTGGTTTTTTTTTTCTCCCCCCCCCCCCCCAAAAAAAAGGTAATAAAAGTTAATTTAAAAAAATCCATATACCCCAAAATGGTGCCATTGAAAAATAGTTGAAATAATTAAAAAAAGTCCTCATACAGCCATGTCCACGTGAAAATAAAAAAGTTATAGCACTTTGAATGTGACGATGAAAAAACAAAAAAAAATTCCTTGGTCATTAGGGCCCAGAATGCATGCACGGGGAAGGGGTTAAAGGCCACAATATCAGTAATATAGTAATACACACAAATAATAGCAGCTAGTAGCTTTCAATACACACTACCTTTGTTGGAGCACCTCTCCAATACGATTTAATTGTTGGATGTGCTATTGGGACCATGAGAAACCATCCTGGGTCACACTGATTGTTTCAGGCTGAGGCTGCAGATGGTGGCCACCGCACACAACAACCCCATGACTGCGTCCCCCTATTCCTCCTGTGTCCTCACTCCCCTCCCACATGCAGCAACTGTGTCTAGACCCTGTCTGCTGGTTTCTCCCTGCCTCAAGGAGAGGCTTCCTCTGTGTGGATCGGTGCTGCAATGGCACCAATTGTCTTTTGTCTGCTGCCGGCCTACAAGAGTAGGCTGGGTAGAGACGCATGGGTAAATAAGAGGTACCGTGGTGATAAGGGGGTTTCCGGGCAACTGAAAACTCCACTGAATGTGGCTCCTGGCCTATATTGTAAACACATGAGGGAGGCAGAACAAGTCAATGATGAGATGTGGTGTGGTTCAAAGTACCTATTCTTAGCATTTTCTTCCAATTGACTTAAAAAAAAATGCAAGCCAGGAAAACGGCATGATACCGTTCTGGATAAAGAAACTTCTAAGAACATTTTCTAGAACTACTTCTTTATGAACGATGCAGACCCTATTGCAGCAAATCTGCCCAAAAATCAAATGCATTGATGTGTTATTTATACCTCTGTGTTGTGTTGTGGTTTTGTACCAAGTGTGAATAAAGCTCAATAGTTTTGTGTGTGTGTGTGTGTGTGTGTGTGTGTGTGTGTGTGTGTGTGTGTTTATAGTGTCCCCAGGCTGTTGCCCATTATAATCACTTACCCAGTAACCTTAAAAGAAGGACTTGCAATGAGAGACAGCTTAGAGTAGGAGGGCATATGGTTTTATTTTGATCTGAGCACTTTTAGTTATCCCACTTAATGGTTGCAGTTTAAAGGAACAGTGTCATCACAAATTATTTTTTAATATGTTAAAGATGTTAGTGCTTTATTAAAAACGTTTATATTTATTTGTGTGTTTGTGTTTTACTTTTTCTTATTTTTACACTTTTTCTTCCCTATGGGGGCTGCCATTTTTTGTTCCATTTCTGTATGTGTCGATTAACGACACATACATACATGGAATACGGCCGCCACAGTCCCATAGGGACTGCGAACGGGTCCCGTCCCATCCACTTCTGTGTACGGCGTCTGTGTGGGAACTGCGCATGCGCCGCTCCCACACATGCCAATTTGAAATTGGCGCCGTCCGGCGCCATTTTCCTGTGGACCGGAAGTCGCGGCCGGACAGTAATATTACTACTTCCGGTCGCGGCTTCTGGACTTGTGCACTTGGACCAGCGGCAGCAGACGGAGCGGACGGGCCGGAGGGAGCCGCGGCGGCAGGAGCAGGTAAGAGATTTCAATGTATGTTCATGTTTGTGTGTGTTTACTACTGTATGTAAACCTACTACACTGTGTGTTAGCTCAAAAAATGGTGACACACAGTGTAGGAGGTTACACCGTTCAAACCCCTCGTTTATCCCGGCACTAGCCAGGATAAAGGAGGGGAGGATGCTAAGAGCTCACTAGAGCGAGGGCTTTTTACCCAATTTTGCAATGCTGCAATTTTGGGAATAGCTCCATCTAGTGACCAGCAATGGGAAATATTATAAATTAGAATTAATTTATAATATTTCCTGACTCGTGAAAAAAATAAAAAAAATTTGAACAATGTTTAATCACCTACACACTAAATGTTTAATTAAAAAAAAAAAACATGTTTTTATGGCAACACATTCGCTTTAAGGCCTATACAGTTGCATACATCTGCCCTAGACTGCCATTTAAAAAAAATAAATGTATGGATGTAGCCATTATTATCTTGACTCTGATAACTTACTGCAGCGTGATATCACACAACAAAAGCCATTGAAATGTCATTGAAAAGGTTCAGATAAAGGATCTCACCACTGTGTATTTAATGCGTTAAAAGTCAAGATAAAGATGGCTACATCTCTATACTGTGTAGTATACGGTGGGATCCCAATGTATCCTGGCAAAATGTATGATGAAAAAACGCTTTTTGCATACATTTGCCTATTAAAGTCTATGGGTAAACTTTCAGAAACATCGAAAGACAGGTTGTAATTGATAATAGTTGGTACTGAAGACTCCCTGGCACCCTCTGTTCTACTGAACTACAAATAAGCATTCTAAAAACTTATTTCCAATAACAAATGTAATTATCGAAAGCATTGATACAAGGGCTTATTATGCATGTGACTTGTCCAGAAGCCATACATTGCAAATTACAATTGAAAAAGAAAAATTTACACTAAGTAAAAAAAAAAAACATAGAGGAAAGATAAAGATTCTAGTAAATTATCCAATGGACCTGAAATCCAAGCTATTGTAGTGTCACATCAGCCTCTAATTGATTGAATCATTTCAGCCACATGATGTTAAATCTTCAAAGCAAACCACACGGAAAATACCATCAGTACGTTATTGTTTTTGTACTCGGTTATAAGTGGAGTTTTCTGTGATGTCAATGCTGTCAGTTTACAGTACACAAGCCATTGAAACTTGATCCCTGTGATGTTGGAGAAGCATGTGTGGTCTACACATTAGAAGGTTCTGTTGAGCGGCTATTGGAACCTAAGTATGCAGTGTATCCACAGAGATTACATTAGGGATGTACTTGTGGAAGCAAATCTCAGCTCTGGGACAGAAATTTAATATCTTGTATGCAACAAACTGTCAGAATTTTTATATAGATTAGGTGACCCCTTTTATTCCCATAAGTGCACTGCCCAAAAGTAAACAATCTACTGATTAAATATATATTTTGTGGCTGAGTGGATTAGCCTACAATAAAACAGGCATTTCTCTACAGTAAATAAGAAATTATTTTTGCCTTACTTGCTCTCAGGATTTTGCGATGTCGGGTCACTACAGCTCATGTAAGGAAAAACATCTGCTTGAGGACAAATATAAGATGCAGTTGATCATATTATTAATCCACTTGAGTTATTACAGGACTATTTCAGCCTTTTTCTCAAATGAAAACACTGGCAATTACGAGTTCCTCTTGAATATTTATCATGTTCATCTCTTTTAATAGTGAGCCCAAAAAGTACTTTGGAAAAAGAAATGCAAATTGTTGGATACAGAACGTGATATATATGTCTACCTGCATTTTCTTGAAACACTACAATGTATAACGAATGTGTAAAAATAGAGATTTGGAACGCTTATCATGTTTAAAAAGGAAGGATAACAATCAGCTACAGCTAAACACATTTTACAGAGCCATGATGACAATTTAGATGTAGAATCTCTCCAGAATATCAAATAGGTTCACTTGGTAACAAGAAAAATAAATGTTCAAAATTTGCAATACAAGATGATAGCCTGGAGAATATTTAGAACTGATATTACGTGTTCTTAAAAAGGGTATGAGATGGGTATATAATTAGTAACCCTAACTTTCTTCATATTAAAGTACCACATTTTAAAGGACCATCAAATCTAAACTATGTATTAATTCCATTTGCTGCTTGAGTACAATACTTTATATCTATTTGTATTTTTTTTTCGGGGGCGGGCAAACATTCTATTAGATCCTAGCAATGCTACACCCTTGTGACTATTCTTTGTTTGTGATCCCCATATACCTCATTTTGAATTTCTGACGTTCTTCGCCTACTCATCTTGGTTAAGGAAGACTTCTTTCTTTTTACATAGGTCCAACCTAAGTTATTCAGAGAATCAATTGCTGGAATAACTCAACACACACACACTTAAGTCCTGGGTCAGCAGGATACAAAGCCAAAGTTGTGGAGAAAAAACGGGTGGTCCTATAGGTGACATGTGCAATCGGTTTAATTCTTTCTCTGAATATCATGGAATTAGGTACATTTCTGTAGGCCTCTGTATTAATGTTACCTGATTATTCAGTATAATCAATATAGTTTAATCGAGCCCCCATAACAATGACATAGGCACATTTAATTGCATAAGAAAATATTGTTAAAAAGTTTGCTGTAACAGACTTACATCTGATGCCAGATTGCTTAGATTTCTTTTTCTATACAGCAATGGAATCATATTGGTTGTTATGTGTTACTACATATCTAAGCACGTGTTCTGCATACTTGGTAACTGTGGTGGCATAAAACAGCTAAATTAATAATTAAAAAAATAAAAAAATATTGTAGGATTTATAAACCCGTTGCAACTGAATTGCATCTCCCATTGACCTTCACTTTTAGTGTACCTCAAACCGGCTGAGCATTATGGAAGATGTCATTCAGCATCAGTTAATGTGCTTAAATTTGCAAATTTGTAGTAAAGAATTATGGTTTCTTCATCATTTGATGTTATTTTGGATAATACCCACATTACATACTGTATTTACAATGCTTCCTTGAATTAAATGAAAAAAACATTGCATACAGCACCATGCAGGGAAACATTTTTAGGATATAATGTACATGAAAAAATGGTCAGGATGATCTGTCTTTCTAAATAGCCTTTCTTAGCAATAAAGCAGCTCAATTGAATAGGTTAATTGCAGTATACCTGTAGCAAAAAGGCAATAAACACTTTGATTTGATCTGAATCACAGGGAGCTCTTATTTAAACCCACAGACAAATTCCAATCCCCAGGTGCAAACAGAATACAACCTCCTGCTCTTCAGATTTCTTTTTCTCCTTCAAATGTAATCTTTTCAGGTTAGTCTTACGACTGTATCTAATTCATTTTTTCCAGCTTAGCAAACCTTGCCCCGAGTCATTTCCAATTTGATCCCTTGCTGAGAGTGGAGTCACATTCTCTGCAAGAAGTCAGTTTGGTTCCAGTGATTATCTCCAGTGAATGAGCATGCCCAGATGAAGTCCCCTACTCAATGGCATAAAAGAGTCACGTCTCCTGCTAGGACCAGCCATTTAAAAGAATGTTAATAGGTGTCATGCATGTGAAAGTGTTAAGCCTGGGGATACCATAGAGCATAGAGATCATAATACGTTTTACATTCACCTTGTTAACAATGTGGCAAATGATATATTACCAAGGATACTGCACATAGAGATTCTACTTATTATTGAATTTGCATTCATTTCATCATATGGTCTGGGATCATGATCATAACTGACATATGAAATACTGTTGAGAAAAAAATATGTCTTTGTGATGGCAGGAAGGAGGTGAAGGGAAAGTGAGCCCTAATCTACCCACCGCCCTGTCCCTGCCTACTTGCAACGACCCGCCCTAGGCGACGAGGTACAACTGGGCGGCGGTCCCTACGCTGTCTAAGTGCACAGGAAAACAAACAGGGAACACGCAAGGGAAGGGGCAGTAGCCACGGAACGCCACGAGGAAACGGAGCGGCGAACGAACAGTCAGGACCAGGACGAAGTGAGTAACCCGAGCGGGCACGGAGACAGAAGCAAGCCAGGGGCAAAGCAAAGCAAAGCAAGTCAAGTCAAGGAGAACTGCAGCAAGGCAGAAGCACGGCAGAAGCAGGCTGGAGCAAGCAGCAGTGGGGCCAGGAATCCAAAAGAATAACAAGCAATGAGGAAGAGAAAACTGCAGGTATAAATGGACAGGGGGCGGAGCTAACTCTGACTGACCAGGCCGCGATAGGCTCTCCCACTCCTGAGCCTGCCACCCTGATTGGTGGGAGCCGGTGTCAGTCTAAGAGGTCTGGCCTCAGGTGTCGACTGATTAACCCTGGGAGTCTCCACAGACGTAGTGCCTGGCAGATCCTTTACAGTACTCCCCCTTTTATGAGGGGCCACCGGACCCTTACTAAGAGGACCCGGTTTAGTGGGGAAGAGAAGGTGGAACCTCCTGACCAATACCCCAGCGTGAACATCTCGAGCAGGTACCCAAGTCCTCTCCTCCGGCCCGTATCCTCTCCAATGGACCAGGTACTGGAGGGAGCCCTGGATCATCCTACTGTCCACAATCTTGGCCACCTCGAATTCCACCCCCTCAGGGGTGAGAACGGGAACAGGAGGTTTCCTAGAGGGGGACCAGGACGGGGAGCAGCGTTTAAGGAGGGAAGCATGAAAGACGTCGTGTATGCGGAAGGATGGGGGCAGCTCCAGACGGAAGGATACAGGGTTGAGGACTTCAATGACCTTATAAGGCCCAATAAATCGGGGAGCAAACTTACTGGACGGGACCTTAAGGCGCAAGTTCCTGGACGACAACCAGACCAAATCCCCGACGACAAACCGGGGGTTAGCAGAACGTCTACTATCCGCCTGAATCTTTTGTGCGCTCTGGGACGCCTCTAGGTTCTTCTGAACCTGGGCCCAGACAGTGCACAGTTCCCGATGAACATCCTCTACCTCAGGATTATTGGAACAACCAGGGGAGACGGAGGAGAACCTTGGGTTAAACCCGAAATTACAGAAAAACGGGGAGACCCCTGACGAGTTACTGACCCGGTTATTCAGGGAAAATTCAGCAAGGGGAAGGAATGAGACCCAATCGAATTGACAGTCAGAGATGAAACACCTTAAATATTGTTCCAGGGATTGGTTGGTCCTTTCCGTTTGGCCGTTAGTTTCGGGATGGAAGGCGGAGGAGAAGGACAGATCAATCTCCAACTTTTTACAAAAGGCTCTCCAAAATAAGGAAACAAATTGTACCCCTCTGTCCGAAACGATATTGACTGGGGCCCCATGGAGACGCAGGATGTGTTTCACAAACAAAGAAGCTAACGTCTTGGCGTTAGGTAGCTTCTTAAGGGGCACAAAGTGGCACATCTTGCTGAAGCGGTCGACTACCACCCACACCACCGACTTGCCCTGAGATGGAGGCAAATCGGTGATAAAATCCATGGAGATATGGGTCCAAGGTCTCTGGGGAATGGGCAAGGGACGTAGTAGGCCCGCAGGTCGGGACCTAGGGGTTTTGGACCTAGCGCAAACCTCACAAGCGGCGACGTAAGCCCTAACATCTTTAGGCAACCCAGGCCACCAATAGTTTCTGGTAATGAGGTGTTTGGTGCCCAAGATGCCAGGATGACCAGATAGAGCGGAGTCATGGTTTTCCCTGAGTACCCTCAGCCGGTATTGCAGGGGAACAAACAGTTTGTCCCCAGGGACGTTCCCGGGAGCTGCACCCTGATCAGCCGCGATATCAGAAGCTAAATCAGAATCCGTGGCAGAGACGATTATACCAGGGGGTAAAATACAAGCGGGATCCTTCTCGGAAGGAGGATTGGCCATGAAACTACGTGACAGAGCATCAGCCTTAATATTCTTGGACCCAGCCCTATAGGTAACCAAGAAATTAAATCTGGTAAAGAATAGTGCCCACCGAGCTTGTCTAGGATTAAGCCTCCGGGCCGATTCTAGGAAAACCAGATTCTTGTGATCCGTAAGGACCGTTACCTGGTGTCTGGCCCCCTCCAGGAAGTGCCGCCACTCCTCAAAAGCCCATTTAATGGCTAGAAGTTCGCGGTTGCCAATATCATAGTTACTCTCCGTGGGCGAAAACTTCCTAGAGAAGTAAGCACAGGGGCGGAGATGGGTGAGGGAGCTGGTACCCTGGGACAAGACGGCCCCCACTCCCACCTCGGAAGCGTCAACCTTCACAATAAATGGCTCCTCTTGGTTGGGCTGAATCAGCACGGGGGCCGAGATAAAGCACTTCTTGAGAGTCTCAAAGGCCTGGACGGCCTCAGGGGGCCAATGGAGGACATCAGCACCCTTGCGGGTAAGGTCCGTAAGAGGCTTAGCGACGACCGAGAAGTTGGCAATAAATCTCCTGTAATAGTTGGCGAACCCTAAAAAACACTGTAACGCCTTAAGGGAGGCAGGTTGGACCCATTCCGCCACAGCTTGAACCTTGGCAGGGTCCATGCGGAATTCATGAGGAGTGAGGATTTGCCCTAAAAATGGTATCTCCTGTACCCCAAAGACACATTTTTCAGTCTTAGCAAACAGATTATTCTCCCGAAGGACCTGGAGCACCTTCCTGACATGCTCCACGTGAGAGGACCAGTCCTTGGAAAACACCAGTATGTCATCAAGGTACACAACAAGAAAATTACCCAGGTACTCTCTCAGGATTTCATTAATAAAATTCTGGAAGACAGCAGGGGCGTTACACAACCCAAAGGGCATGACCAGGTATTCGAAATGACCCTCGGGTGTGTTGAACGCAGTTTTCCACTCATCCCCCTCTTTGATGCGGATAAGGTTATATGCCCCCCGTAGATCGAACTTAGAAAACCATTGGGCTCCCTGAACCTGATTAAAAAGATCCGGAATCAAAGGAAGTGGGTACTGGTTCCTTACAGTGACCTTATTCAGGTTACGATAATCAATGCACGGCCTAAGACCACCATCCTTCTTCCCCACGAAGAAGAAGCCAGCACCTACAGGAGAAGTCGAGGGGCGAATGAAACCCTTGGCCAGGCATTCCTGGATATACACCCTCATGGCTTCACGTTCAGGACATGAAAGATTAAATATCCTACCTTTAGGAAGCTTGGCACCAGGCACCAAATCGATAGCGCAATCGTAATCTCTATGGGGGGGCAACACCTCGGAGGCCTCCTTAGAAAACACATCGGCGAAGTCCTGAACGAACTCAGGAAGCGTGTTTACCTCCTCCCGGGGAGAAATAGAGTTAACAGAAAGACATGACATAAGACATTCATTACCCCATTTGGTGAGATCCCCAGTATTCCAATCAAACGTGGGATTATGCAACTGCAACCAGGGAAGGCCTAAAACCAGATCAGACGATAATCCCTGCATTACCAGTACAGAGCACTGCTCAAAATGCATGGAGCCAACCAGGAGTTCAAAAACAGGAGTATGCTGAGTAAAATAACCATTAGCAAGGGGAGTAGAGTCGATTCCTACTACAGGGATAGGATAAGGTAAATCAATACAAGGCATCTTTAGAGACATAGCAAATTCAACAGACATGATATTAGCAGATGAGCCAGAATCCACGAAAGCACTGCCCGTGGCAGACCGGCCAGCAAACGAGACCTGAAAGGGAAGCAAAATTTTATTGCGTTTCACATTAACGGGAAATACCTGTGCGCCCAAGTGACCTCCCCGATGATCACTTAGGCGCGGAAGTTTTCCGGCTTCTTATTCTTGCGCCTGGGACAGGTGTTCAGTAGATGCTTGTCGTCCCCACAGTAGAAGCAGAGACCGTTCATTCTGCGAAACTCCCTACGTTGTCGAGGGGACATGGAGGCCCCGAGTTGCATAGGTACCTCCGAGTCCTCCGTGGAGGGGCGAGGAGGCGGGACCTCGGGGGGGATCGCAGAAAAGTCAGAGGGGAGCACACTGAAGCGTTCTAGCTGACGTTCCCTGAGACGTCGGTCAAGTCGTACTGCTAGGGCCATAACCTGGTCAAGAGAGTCAGACGAGGGGTAGCTAACCAGCAGATCCTTCAGGGCGTCAGATAATCCTAACCTAAACTGGCACCTTAGGGCCGGATCGTTCCACTGAGAAGCTACGCACCACTTCCTAAAATCAGAACAGTATTCCTCAACCGGTCTCCTACCCTGACGTAAGGTCACCAACTGACTCTCGGCTAAAGCAGTCCTGTCAGTCTCGTCGTAAATGAGTCCGAGGGCAGAGAAAAAACGATCAACAGAGGAAAGTTCAGGGGCGTCAGGAGCCAAGGAGAAGGCCCACTCTTGGGGCCCTTCCTGGAGTCGGGATATGATGATACCCACCCGCTGGTTCTCGGAACCTGAGGAGTGGGGCTTAAGGCGGAAATATAGTCTGCAACTCTCCCGGAAGGAGAGAAACGTCTTACGGTCCCCTGAAAACCGGTCAGGTAACTTGAGGTCGGGTTCTAGAGGTGAGGTGGTGCGCCCAACCCTTTGGGCCAGGGCCTGGACCTGTAGGGAGAGGCCCTGCATCTGCTGGGTCAGGGTCTCAAGGGGGTCCATGATAGCGACAGCGTAGGAGAAATGGTAGACTAGGTAAGGGCTTGTTATTCTGTGATGGCAGGAAGGAGGTGAAGGGAAAGTGAGCCCTAATCTACCCACCGCCCTGTCCCTGCCTACTTGCAACGACCCGCCCTAGGCGACGAGGTACAACTGGGCGGCGGTCCCTACGCTGTCTAAGTGCACAGGAAAACAAACAGGGAACACGCAAGGGAAGGGGCAGTAGCCACGGAACGCCACGAGGAAACGGAGCGGCGAACGAACAGTCAGGACCAGGACGAAGTGAGTAACCCGAGCGGGCACGGAGACAGAAGCAAGCCAGGGGCAAAGCAAAGCAAAGCAAGTCAAGTCAAGGAGAACTGCAGCAAGGCAGAAGCACGGCAGAAGCAGGCTGGAGCAAGCAGCAGTGGGGCCAGGAATCCAAAAGAATAACAAGCAATGAGGAAGAGAAAACTGCAGGTATAAATGGACAGGGGGCGGAGCTAACTCTGACTGACCAGGCCGCGATAGGCTCTCCCACTCCTGAGCCTGCCACCCTGATTGGTGGGAGCCGGTGTCAGTCTAAGAGGTCTGGCCTCAGGTGTCGACTGATTAACCCTGGGAGTCTCCACAGACGTAGTGCCTGGCAGATCCTTTACAGTCTTCTTTAAGTTTGTAAAAAAAATAAGATAAATAGTTTCTATATTCAAACATTAATTAGCTCATTCGGTAATTTGCTGGCAAGAAAAAACAAATCTTAATAATGACTAATGCTTCAATTCAAGCCCACCAGTTACAGCTTCTGTCTAATGCCTAATACTATTTCCTCTTGGCTCTCCATTAATGTTAAACCTATAATAAACACTTTTGTTCTACCAGACAGCTTAACTCAGCATCCAAAGGGAAGCTTAGAGGAAGTGGCATGTGATCAACCCTCTTTTATTTCTTACACTACATTATAAACCTTTACACCTAGTTATTAATACTTTTATATAAAAATGCTGAACTAATCTGTATAAAATACCCACTTCCTTATTGTCATGGTGGCATTTAACTATGTTACATTCAGCTTAAAAATCTATTTAGGAATTGATGAAGTCAATCCAAAAAATATACACTATACATGTTGAAAGCAAATCTAGTATTTATTCTAACAGGGGAGTGAAAAGGAAAAATTGTTAATTATTAGTTTTTTATTATTATAGTATTGTAGGATCAAATCCGCTGTAAGTATGATCAATCTACTTAATCTTATATGCCAAATGTATGGCCAAATGTTCATTAAAACACTGCAAATAGTTTTCTAATGCATAAGAGTAGTGTTTGGTATATTGCTGTAATATTTTGCAGAGTACATAAGTAATAAAAATGCATAACATATGTGACATGGAAGCTTTGACCCCAGTATGTTAGAATTACGGTATAAAGCATTAGTTACATATATGTTTATGTACACACTCCTATGTATGTAAATAGATACAATTCATTATGGTATATTCTTAAATGTCCTGTAAAATGTGCCTCAGGATGAATTATTTAATCTTGTAATTTTATACAATATTTTATAGAGGACTGTGCCCTGCCTTGGTTTAAAATGAGTGGAAACCCTAAAAGGGAGAATTGGCATTCCTATCGACCAAGGGTGCCAATGTGGGTGTCATCACATTGTGTACTAATCCAAAAAAAGAATTAGGGCATGGGCAAGGGAGTTGCTAGGGGCAAAGGGGCAAACTGGCAGGGCATGTGTCATGGGAGATGGGTGTCAAGGAACAGGGGTACACCAGCAATCCACCGTGCATTGTCCAGGGTATTTAGATACAGGGCTAGGACAGCAAACTGAATCGTTTGCCTGGGGGGAAGGAAAGATTGGCTACACACCTTTACATGACTCTGAGGGCAACATACTGTACACAAACATGGAAAGAGTAGAGTAATGTTTCTGTATTTGCTTTATAGATGCAAATAAGTTGTATGACAGGTTAACAAAAGACAATTTTCCATAGCCCTAAAAATGTCTGACAGGGGTACAAAAATGTCTGAGGGGTAGTTTTGTAGACTGCTATTATAGCAATTTTCTAAAACTGGAGAGATACGGTAATAGCACAGTTTGATGAATATGTCTTGCACTATCCGAATGCACCTTAACCCCTTCCCTCTTTGGCCACTTTTGACCTTCCTGACAGAGCCTCATTTTTCAAATCTGACATGTTTCAGTTTATGTGGTAATAACTCCGGAATGCTTTTACCTATCCAAGCAATTCTGAGATTGTTTTCTCGTCACACATTGGACTTTATGTTACTGGCAATATTTGCCCCATGCATTTAGTATTTAATTGTGAAAAACACCAAAATTTTGCGAAAAATTGAAAATAAATTTGCATTTTTCTTAATTTAAATGTATCTGCTTGTAAGACAGGCATTTATAACACACAAAAATGTTGCTAATTAACATCACCCATATGTCTACTTTAGTTTAGCATCATTTCTTGAACATCATTTTTTTTTTCTAGGACGTTACAAGGCTTAGAACTTTAGAAGCAATTTCTCACATTTTCAAGAAAATTTCAAAATGCTATTTTTACAGAGGCCAGTTCAGTTGTGAAGTGGCTTTGAGGTCCTTAGATATTAGAAACCCCCAATAAGTGACCCCATTTTAAAAGCTGCACCCTCAAAGTATTCAAAACAGCATTTAGAAAGTTTATTAACCCTTTAGACATTGCGCAGGAATTAAGGCAAAGTAGAGGTGAAATTTACAAAGTTCATTATTTTTTTCCAGAAGTTCATTTTGAATCCATTTTTTTTTGAACCACAGAAGGTTTTACCAGAGAAATGCAACTCAATATTTATTGCCCAGGTTCTGCAGTTTTAGGAAATATCCCACATGTGGCCCTAGTAGGCTACTGGACTGAAGCACCGGCCTCCGAAGCAAATGTAGCACCTAGTGGATTTTGGGCCTCCTTTTTATTAGAATATATTTTAGGCACCATGTCAGATTTGAACAGGTCTTGTGGAACTAAAACAGTGGAAACCCCCCAAAAGTGACCCCATTTGGGAAACTACACCCCTCGAGGAATTTATTTAGGGGTGTAGCAAGCATTTTGACCTGCCAGTTTTTTTGGAAAAATTTTTGGAACTAGGCCATGAAAATCAAAATCTACATTTTTTCAAATAAAATGTAGGTTTAGCTAATTTTTTTTCATTTCAAAAAGAACTAAAGTAGAAAAAGCACCACAACATTTGTAGAGCAATTTCTCCCGAGTAAAACAATACCCCACATGTGGTAATAAACGGTTGTTTGGACACACGGCAGGACTTAGAAGGGAAAGAGTGCCATTTGGCTCTTGGAGCTCAAATTTAGCAGGAATGGTTTTCGGAGGCCATGTCACATTTGCAAAGCCCCTGAGGGGACAAAACAATGGATACCCCCAACAAGTGACCCCATTTTGGAAACTATACCCCTTACGGAAATTATCTAGGGGTATAGTGAGCATTTTGTCCCCACAGGTTTTTTGCAGAAATTTTTGGAATTAGGCTGTGAAAATGAAAATCTAAATATTTTCAAATAAAATGTAGGTTTAGCAAATTTTTTTTTCATTTCCACAAGGACTAAAGGAGAAAAAGCACCATAAACTTTGTAAATAAATTTCTCCCGAGTAAAACAGTACCCCACATGTGGTAATAAACGGCTGTTTGGACACACGGCGAGGCTGAGAAGGGAAAGAGCGCCATTTGGCTTTTGGAACTCAAATTTAGCAGGAATGGTTTGCGGTGGCCATGTCGCATTTGCAAAGCCCCTGAGGGGACAAAACAGTGGAAACCCCCAACAAGTGACCCCATTTTGGAAACTACACCCCATGAGGAAATGATCTAGGGGTACAATGAGCAGTTTGACCCCACAGGTGTTTTACAGAACTTATTGGAAGTAGGCCGTAAAAATGAAAATCTACATTTTTTCAAAGAAAATGTAGGTTTAGGTATTTTTGTTTCATTTCCACAAGGACTGAAGGAGAAAAAGCACCACAACATTTGTAAAGCAATTTCTCCCGAGTAAAACAATACCCCACATGTGGTCATAAACATCTGTTTGGACACACGGTATGGCCCAGAATGGAAGGAGCACCATTTATATTTTGGAATGGTTTCTGGGCGCCAGGTCACATTTGCTGAGCCCCTGTAGTACTAGTACAGTGGAAACACCCCAAAAGTGACTCCATTTGGGAAACTGCACCCCCTGAGGAATCATCTAGGGGTATAGTGAAAAATTTGATCCCGAAGGTTCTTTTGCTGAATTAATTAGAATTAAGCCATGAAAATGAAAAATAATTTTTTTTTCCAACAAGATGTAGTTTTAGATCAACATTTTTCATTTTTACAAGGAATAGAGAAGAAAAAGAACCCCAACATTTGTAAAGAAATTTCTTCCGAGTACGGTAACACCCCATATGTGGTTATAATCAGCTGTTTACATATAAGGGCATGGCCACACGTGGCGGATTTCCTCCGCAACTGTCCGCATCAATGCCGCACAGAATCTGCGTTGCAGGTTCTGCTGCGGATCTGCACAAAATGTGCAGAAAATTGATGCGGACTAGCTGCTGCGGACTGCGGGAAAAGTGCTTCCCTTCTCCCTATCAGTGCAGGATAGAGAGAAGGGACAGCACTTTCCCTAGTGAAAGTAAACGAATTTCATACTTACCGGCCGTTGTCTTGGTGACGCGTCCCTCTTTCGGCATCCAGCCCGACCTCCCTGGATGACGCGCCAGTCCATGTGACCGCTGCAGCCTGTGCTTGGCCTGTGATTGGCTGCAGCCGTCACTTAGACTGAAACGTCATCCTGGGAGGCCGGACTGGAGACAGAAGCAGGGAGTTCTCGGTAAGTATGAACTTCTATTTTTTTGACAGGTTGCTCTATATTGTGATTGGTAGTCACTGTCCCGGGTGCAGAAACAGTTACTGCCGATCGCTTAACTCTTTCAGCACCCTGGACAGTGACTTTTTACAGACGTCTCCTAGCAACGCTCCCGTCATTACGGGAGCCCCATTGACTTCCTCAGTCTGGCTGTAGACCTAGAAATACATAGGTCCAGCCAGAATGAAGAAATGTCAAGTTAAAAAAGCAAGACGCATCCGCAGCACACATAACATGTGCATGACAGCTGCGGACTTCATTGCGGAACTTAGAATCTCCATTGAAGTCAATGGAGAAATTCCGCCATGAGTCCGCCACTGCTCCGCAACAGACAGAGCATGCTGCGGACACCAAATTCCGCTCCGCAGCCTATGCTCCGCAGCGGAATTTTACGCATCGTCTAAACGAACACTGCTAAATTAAAGTGAAAGTCAATGGACAAACGGCTCCGCTGCGGATTAACGCTGCGGAGTGTCCGCAGCGGAATTTAAGTGAAATTCCGCCACGTGTGAACCCAGCCTATGGGAGCAATCAGAAGAAAAGGAGCGGTATTTATCTTTTGGAGCGTAGATTTTGCTGGAATGGTTTGCGGACGCCATGTTGCATTTGCAAAACCACTGATGTACCAAACAAAAGTGACCCCATTTTAGAAACGACACCCCTAAAGGCATTTATCAAGGCGTGTAGTGAGAATTTAGACTCCACATGTGTTTTTCAGAAATGAATACGCAGTGGATGGCGCAAAGTGAAAATTGCAATTTTTCCACTGATCTGCCTATTCATCGCACAATATGTTGTGCCCCTAGAGAATCTTACCCCATAAATTGTTAAGCGGGTTCTCCCGGGTATGGTAATGCCTTACTTGTGGCCATAAATTGCAGTTTGGTCACACTGTAGGGAAAGACCTCCATTTTGAGCATGGATTTTGCTTGGTAATAGTTCTGTTTGGGGTTTTGCTGGTATTTCAGTTTATAATGTGGTGGCATATGTAATCTGTGCAGCGTACATCAGGGCATAATAAGAGGGTATAATAATGGGGTAAATAATACAATTATCCATAGATGTGTGTTACGCTGTGAAGCGATCCGTTATGCACAGGCTGGTGTCGCACTGATAAACCGTTTTCTTTCTTATCCCCCTTTTGTAACGCACTGCACCTTTTGGGGACTTTTTCTCCTTCGTAATTTGGGAGATATTGCTGGGAAAGTTTTGCGCTGGTATAATACGGGCACCCTCGCTTCCAGCGGATGTGCTATGTCCCTTCCCTTTTCTAGTTCCTAAATACTAGGGCCCTAAAACTGAAGGAATGTTCCCCTCCGGCCTGCGCATTGAGATGCTTTTCATCACCGCATTACTAGTGCCGTAACTTTTTTATTTTTCAGTTGATTGAGCGGTGTGCGGGCTTGTTTTTTGCGAGACGGGCTGTAGATTTTATTGGTACCATTTTAGAACACATACGACTTTTTGATCACTTTTTATTTCATTTTTTGATAAAGGAAATTACCAAAAACAAGCAATTCTGGAATAGTTTTTTATTGGGTTTTTTTTCGGCATCCACAGTGCGCCCTAAATTACATGTTAGTTTTATTCTGCGGGTCGATATGATTACGGCGATACCAAATTTATATAGTTTTTTTATGTATTGCAGCTTTTGCACAATAAAATCACTTTTTTTATAAAATCATTTGTTTTCTGTGTAGCCATATTCTAAGACCCTAACTTTTTTATTTTTGCGTGCACAAAGCGGTGTCAGGGATTATTTTTTGCAGGACGGATTGCCGTTTTTATTAGTACTATTTTGGAGTAAATGTGACTTTCTGATCACTTTTATAGCATTTTTTGGAAGGAGATGTGACCTAAAAACAAAGATTCTGGCGTTGTTTTCCATGTTTTTTTTTTTTACCGCGTTCACCGTGCGGGATAAATTACATAATAGTTTTGTTGTTTGGGTCGTTATGGACGCGGCAATACCAATTATGTATAGTTTTTTTTAATTTTTACGTTTTTTCCCATAATAAAAGACTTACTATGGGAAAAAAAGTCAGTTTAGCTTTATTTTTATTTGAAACGTGTGTGTTTTTATTGTGTTACAACATTTTTATTAACTTTTTTTTACTTTTTTTACTTGTCCCACTAGGGGACATGAGGGCCTGATGCCCCGATCGCTACTCTAATACACTGCACTACATACGTAGTGCAGTGTATTAGCGCTGTCAGTTATTCACTGACAGCAAGCCTATGAGGACGCGCCGCAGGCGGGTCCTCATCGGCTCCCGTACAAAGGCAGACTCGGACGCCATTTTCTGACGTCCGATTGCCATAGCAACTCAGCGATTGCGTCGCTGGGCTGCCTGTCGGGTTAAAACCCATCAGATGCTGCGCAATATTGAGCGCAGCATCTGAGGGGTTAATCAGCCGGATCGGAGAATAGCTCCGGTCCAGGCAGTTACAGGAGGTTGCCAGCTGTATAATACAGCTGTCACCCCGCGGTGATGGTGCCGGCTCTGCTTCTGAGCCCGCACCATCACTGCGACGTAACTGTACTGCGCTTTGCGGGAACACCTTCCCGGCAGCGCCGTATATATACAGCGGATGTCGGGAAGGGGTTAAACTTATAAAGCAGTAAAAAATCTAATAACATAATCAGCATAGATTCATGAGGACTAAAGTCTAACTAACTAGATCAGTTTTTATGAGAATGTTAGTGTACATCCGTATTATAGTATGTTGTGATTTATTTGGATATTATAAAAGCTGTTGTGATACAGTATATTTGTATCCAAAAAATAAAATATTTGAAGCAGCACAAATCCCGATATCAGGAGCGGTGTCACGCTGTAAGATCATACAAACCCAGTCTGACGTAATGTAATCCTCAGAAAAAGCGCGGTTGAACAGCAGCTCACATCTCCCAAATTTCAATCAATATGTTCTTTTATTAGTCAAACATCCAGTAAATGGCAACGTTTCAACCCGTGACAAGTGGAGGGTCTTTCTCAAGCCTAACAGGTTAGGCTTGAGAAAGACCCTCCACTTGTCACGGTTCGAAACGTTGCCATTTTTTACTGGATGCTTGACCAATAAAAGAACATATTGATTGAAATTTGGGAGAGGTGAGCTGCTGTTCAACCACGCTTTTTCACAGTATATTTGTATATCACAAACTCATTTTAGACAGTTCCCCACAATAGTCTAGTTGCTGGTACAGGTAATACAGGAGAATGTATGTACATGAATAAAATACTTACTTATAATAGTATCGTTAATAACCATGTAGATAGTATAGAAAATAAAATCACTCACCACTTGAATTGACATTATGCCTTATTTCTCACTGTGTTATGTATTGTCAGTGGTGTAGCTATAGGGGTCGTAGCGGTCGGTTGCGCCCATGCCCCTGAGCCCCAGGCCCCTTACCACACAGTGAGGTGCAGCCACTCTGTATATGCTGCGGTTGAATCGATGGGTCTCTGAGACCCAGCAACGTGACGTGACGTCACGTCGCCTGAGGGGGGGTGACAGGAGGGAATTGGGACGGACGTGGCCGGGATCTCGTAACTCCAGTTCCAGATGGGGGTGGGGTATTAATGATGTACTTGCTAAGGGTGGAATGCGGGGTGGATGTGGGGGGTGAGTGCTGTTGCTTGGGCTGAGTTATTGAAAGCACCACCTGGGAGGGGAGGATGGACTCACTGTTATAGGACGCTTGCTGGGCAGGACGTGGGTGGGGCTTATGGCTATGATTGTCACCTGGTAGGCCACAGCGTAGGGAGGTGGGCCAAGCTAGAGGAGGAAGAACTGCTTGCTCCACCTCCTCTTCCGTGGTGGAGAGTGTCTGCTTGCTATAGTCCTGACCCGCATGGGCCGCGGTTTAATGGTAAGGAGCTAGGAACAAGACCGACTTTAAATCTATCCCTAATGCACTAGTTTCCAATAAATGACTGCCCTCACCCTGGCAGTGTGATGTGTTGGGACCCCTACTGATCACTAGAATATGGGTCCCAAGCCCCTTTTTCCTCGTCACTGCAGTCATAGTTTGAATAAAGCGCTGCCCACAGTGGTCAAGCATGCATCCTGCAACTACAATCTATATCTATGTGGCCGACGGAGATAGCTGAGTCCTGTACTTGGCTAATGATTGTGAATGGAGCAGCAGGTCACATGCTCGACCACAGCGGGCATAACTTTATTTAAACTCTGGCAGCAGTGATGAGGAACAAGGTGCTTGGGACCCCATTATATGATCAGAGGGGCCAAGTCAATACCTTGAACACTTAAGGCCCCTTTACATGGGCCAACGATCGGGCAAATGAGCATCCATATAAACGCACGTTCCGATCATTACGGTGTATAAACAGGGCAGTGTTCAGTCAATGAACGAGCAAACACTTGATCAACTGTCAGTTTTTCATGACCATTTTGCAGCAGTGTGTCTCCAAATTTTCATCCATTTCCAGTCTGTCCGTTTTTAATTGCGGTTTGTCAACCATTTGCCATCTGTTTGTCATGGTCGTTAAAAAAAAACCAGACGGATTTCATTTGTCAGTTTTTTTTGTCCCAACTGCCTAAAAAAAACACCAGTGTCCATGTTGAGAGTGTCACAGTGCGCACTGTAGATAGGGCCCACATAGTGCCAGTGCCCACATAGTACCAAGTGCCCAAGGTGGATAGTGCCACATTACCCACATATAAAGTGGCATATTGCCATAGTGCCCACATATAAAGTGGCATATTGCCATAGTGCCCACATATAAAGTGCCAGTGCCCACTGTAAATAGTGCCACAGTGTCCACATAGTACCACAGTGCCCACATATAAAGTCACATAGTGCCATAGTGAACACACATAAAGTGCCAGTGCCCACATAGGGCCAAAGTGGCCACTGTAGATAGTGCCACAGTGCCCACATAGTACCACAGTGCACACATATAAAGTGACATAGTGCACACATAAAAAGTGCCAGAGCCCACATAAATAGTGCCACAGTGCCCATGTAGATAGAGCCACAGTGTCCCCTGTAGATAGTGCCTCACCCCCCATAAAGTGCCACAGTGCCTGTGTAAATAGCACCACACCCCCTGTAGATAGCACCCCCTGTAGATAACACCCCCTGTAGATAGCACCACACCCTTGTAGATAGCACCTACCCTCCTTGAGATAGAACCCCCTTGTAGATAGCCCCACCCCCTGTAGATAGCACCCACTTGTAAATAGAACCACCCACTCTATAGATAGAACCCCTCTGTAAATAGCACCACCCCCTATATACAGCACGCCCACTGTAGATAGCACTCTCCCTGTAGATAGCACCACCCCTGTAGAAAACACCACCCCCTGTACATAGCACCCCTTTAGATAGCACCAACCCCCTGTAGACAACACCCCCCCCCTGTAGATAGCACGCCCATGTAGAAAGATCCACTGTATCTCTCTGTAGGAGTGGAATCCCTGGCCAGGGTCCGCTCTGGCCGGGGATTCCGCTCCTGGAGGGAGTCCCTGACCTCTCTGTCCATATATGGATGGTGACGTCAGGGGCACCCACTTAGAGCGGAATCCCCTGCCATAGCATTGTCAGCTCTTTGGCCAGGGAGTCCACTCCAGGAGTAGCCCCTGACGTCACTGTTCATATATGTATGTATGCCAGGGGCTTCTCCAGGAGCTGAATCACCAGTCAGAGTGTCTGCAATGCTCTGGCAGGGGATATCGCTCTTAGAGGTAGCCCCTGCAGTCACTGTCCATATATGGATAGTGACTCCAAGGGCTTCTCCAGAAGCGGAATCCCTGGCCAGAGCATCGACAACACTCTGCTGGGGTTTCCGCTCGAGGGGTAACCCCTGACGTCACTGTCCATATATGGATAGTGACGCCGGGGGCTTCTCCAGGAGTGGAATGTGCCATATATGGACAGAAACATCAGGGGCTCCCTCTAGAGGCGGAATCCCAGACAGAGCAGGCTCTAACCAGGGATTCCGCTCCCACAGAGAGCTGCAGTGGCGCTATCTACAGGGGGGATGCCATCTACGGAGGGGGGGTGATGGTGCTATCTACAGGGGAATGTACTATCTACAGGGAGGGTTGACGCTATCTACAGTGGGTGCTTTCTACATGGGGTGGTGCTATCTTTAGGGTGTCAGAGGGAGCCCCTGACGTCACTGTCCATATATGGGCAGTGACGTCAAGGGCTTTCCTAAGACAGGAGTCCTGCCCAGAGAGCTTGGGATGCTCTGGCTGGAGACTCCATAGTTGAAAGCCCGACATCACTGTCCATATATGGACAGTAATGTCAAGGGTTTCCCCCTGTCTCAGCGCTCAAAGTAGCCCTGTCCTGGGGAGTCCTCGGCCAGGATCAGTTTTTACCGGCCGTTACAGGGATTGATTCCTGAAAAACGGCCTGTAAAAACTGATCCATTGCGTTCTTTGGGGGTCGTCTGGCCGTGAAAACGGCCAGAAATAGGACAGGTCCTATTTTTTTACGTCCATTATTCACGGGCCGTTAAAAAAAAAACGGCTGTGACATGGCCGATTTTCACTGTCGTGTGAATGTAGCCTAAGTATACAAAGGGTTTCTCACAATATAAGCAGTCAATCGTTGGAGTGCCTTACATTAATAAATAGTACTGGCAAAAACACTATCGTAAGAAAAAGCCTAGACATTTCTCTATGAAAAATTATGATTAATAAGAGGTAATTAGAGAATTAACTTTATCCAGGGAAATTGTTTGTCTGCCCTTGTAGGGTCATTAAAAAAAATGTCTAGGGGGTTCTTATTTTGCCCTCTGTGGAAAATAGTCAGATCTGAATAAGGTTTTTGAGCTCTAACAAAAAAATTAAGCTCCAATTTCTATAAAACTATGCTATGAAAATAATTAGCACATAATTTTAGTCCTATTTAGATACACATTATTATAAAAAGATTTTTTTCATTTTTTGGCACTATTATCATGCAATAAAATGCTATTAAATCCATTTTAAAACTTTTATATTACCAACAAATAAGTGCATGCACAGTGCATTAACCCGAGCCTTCACCTGAATTATAAGACTTGTATTGTATGGAAATATAAAAAAATAATTGAATTATTTTTATTATTTTTTTTAAAAGAAAATATTCTTTCAGCGTTTGACTATACGTAGTACTAAATAGATTTGTTTCACCTTTCAGTGTGAAAAATTTACAAAATATATTCACATATTTACAGGTACTGCTAAATCATCAAAGAAATGAAAGCCTTATGTTAATAATTCTACAGATTTGTTATGGATGAATTAAAATATTACAAGTAAAGAATATTTGGAGCATAAAATGTAGAACAGATTTGCACGCTGTAAATGTTTTGCTCATGTTCTTTCTCTCCAAAAAATTCTTGAAAACATATGAACTGGATTAATAACACTTTTGCAATAGTCCTATGAAATAATGATTATTCCACGACGATTCTTTATATATCTTCTGCTCAGATTCACATCCCTAGGCTACAAAAGGAAACCCTCTTGAATCAAATTGGTAGACAAGATCAGTTCATTAGTAGCAAACAAATAATGTAATTAGTTATTATACAATATAGTGCTTGCCTCGAAAATATTGTTGCTGGGATTACCACTGAAGGTGTAGGCAGATAAGGGCCAGGATTCCCCCCACTCACCCCTTGGTGCTTTTCCTATTTTGTACCATTATAACCTTAAACTAAAATGGTTTCTTTGTATTATTTATTTTGCGTGGTGTGGTTCAGACCATTTAATTTGCACAACATGCCTACTACTTTGAAGGTACAAAATATTTTTTTTCCTGTGACACAAACAATACTTATAGGGAACCTGTCATCAGCATTTCACCTGTTGAACACTACTCACTCTACTACTGGCCACTACTGTCAAAATTTGATTTCCATTATCTCCTCTCCTAAACTCCTCCTCCGACCATAAATAACGGTCTGCAAGCTTTTCGGTAATAATCTGGTTTCCCTTCGTGCGCACACACACCAGAAGAGGACATCGATGTGCAAGTGCTGAATTTCGTGTGTGCTGGGGGAAGTGAGGAGCTGTCATTCAAAAGTAAGGAGGCGGAGTTAACTCAGAAAGGCTTGAGGAATGAAGATATGACTCTTTTCAAACGAAGATATGACTCTTTTATGCTCATTAGCATACAGAACGGGAACACTAAAAAACTGAACACTAAAGGTACAAAGCCTACTTAGAAGATAATTATGGGTTACATAAAAATTATTTTTCACCCACTTCCACCAGGTATTGCTGGTTTAATAGGTGAAATGCTAGTGACTGGATCCCTTTAAGACAAAAAACAGAGAACTTAAATGTGCATAAGTATTCACCCCCCCCCCCCTGGAAGTCAATACTTTGTCGAGCCAAGTTTGCTGCAATTACAGATGCAAGTCTTTTGGGGTATGTCTCTATTAGCTTAGCACATCTAAACACAAGGTAATTGTGGGTAATTTCTCCCGTATGGGATAATAAAGATTTACATATTTTATTTTTGTTGTCTACTTGGTGTTATTATTTTTTACATCAGGTATATTTTTGGATTTCTAAACACAAGGAAAAACTGTTCTAACTCCCTCAAGTTAGATGAGTTATTGTACAGCAGTCTTCAAGTCATACCTCAGATTCTCAATTGGACTGAGTTTTGGGCTTTGACTCGGCCATTCCAAGCCATTTAAATATTTCCTCTAAAAACCACCCCAGTGTAGCTTTAGCAGAATGTTTAGTTTCATTGTCCTGCTGGAAGGTGAACCTCCGTCCCAGTCTCAAATCTCTGACAGACTGAAACAAGTTTTCCTTAAAGGGGTTGTCCGAGATTTATTTTTTAAGTACAGTTAAAAATACATTACACATATTAAAAATTGAATAATATACTTACCCGTGCAATCTTGCTTCTGTTCTTCGCTCTGGCTGCTTCTTCCTTCTGGTCACATGACCTCTGACGTCACCTTTTCAGCCGCCTCCACTGTCGTGTTGTATCCCGATCACATGGTCTCGTATCAGAGAGACCTCGGATGGTATACGACACGTCACTGGTGACGTGTCGTATATCGGCTTCTTCTGCTTCACATCCAATAACGCGCATGCGCTGTCACTGCTGTTCTCGCGGTCCCTGCTGTTCTCGAGATAACAGCAGGGGCCGCGCATGCGTGTTACAACAGAACAAGCCGATATACACCACATCACAAGTTACGTGTCGTATACCCGGCAAGAATTCAAGATCAACAACATGGCAGAGCCAGAGCAGAGAGAGACATCAACAGTCAAGTTCCCGACAGCAGGATCTGGAAACTTTGGAGAACCTAAGTATATTACAAATGTATTTATTTTTATAACTTAAATGATTTAAAGGTGTTGTTAAAAATATTATGTTCTCTCGGACAACCCCTTTAAGAATTGCCCTGTATTTACTTACTGCCATTCATCTTTCCTGTAATCCAGACGAGTTTTCTATACACAGCCCAAAAAAAGCATCCCCACATCATGATGCTGCCACCACCATGCTTCACTGTGGGAATGGGGTTATGGGAAGTGTTGGATTGTTGCCGCACTTAACGTTTCCAATGATGGCCAACATTTTTTAGTCTCATCTGACCAGAGAACCTACTTCCATGTGTTTGAGGAGTCTGCCACATGCTGTTTGACAAACTCAATAGTGTGTTATTATGTTTTTTTTGTGTTTTTTTTTTATTTTTTAAGCAATGGCTTTTTTCTGGTCACTCTTCCATAAAGCTCCACTCTGTGGAGTGAACAGCTTAAAGTGATCCTACAAACAGATTGTAATGTCGGGGTAGGGAGACAGACAAGTGAGCCCTAATCTACCCGCCACTCAGTCCCTGTCTACTTGCAACGACCCGCCCTAGTCGACGGGGTACAACTGGGTGACGGTCCCTACACTCAATAGGTGCACGACAGACAAACAGACAAGGGTACAAAGAAGCCAGGGAAATGGGGAAGTTGCCCACGGGGACACCATGAGCAACTAGCGAATTGAACGAGCCGAGTCAAACCAGGAGATGAGCGCGGTACAAAAACGCAGAGCAGAAGAGTGGTCAGTAAAGCCAAGGTCAAACACAAGCAGAGGATCAGTAGTTCAAGAAGCTGCAGCAGGGCCAGGCAACCAGCAGAGAAGAATCACAAGCAAAGGAGGAACAGGAAAGGCAGGTATAAATAGACAGAGGGCGGGAGCTAGCTCCGTCTGGCCAGGCTGTGATAGGCTCTCCCACTCCTAAGCCTGCCATCCTGGGTGGTGGAAGATGGAGTCAGTCTCACAGACATAGAAGCAGGTGCAGACTGATTACCTATGGGCGTCGACACAGAAGTTGTGTCTGGCAGATTCTTTACAGTACCCCCCCTTTTATGAGGGGCCACCGGACCCTTTCTAGGTGGACCTGGTTTATTGGGGAAACGAAGGTGGAACCTCCTGAGCAATACCCCAGCGTGAACATCCCGGGCGGGTACACAAGTCCTCTCCTCAGGCCTGTATCCCCTCCAATGGACCAGGTACTGGAGGGAGCCTTGGACCATCCTGCTGTCCACAATCTTGGCCACCTCAAATTCTACCCCTTCAGGGGTGAGAACAGGGACCGGAGGTTTCCTCGAGGGAGCCAAGGACGGGGAGCAGCGTTTAAGGAGGGAGGCATGAAACACGTTGTGTACTCCAAAAGACGGGGGCAACTCCAGTCGGAAGGAGACAGGGTTAAGGACTTCAATGACCTTGTATGGCCATATAAACCGGGGAGCAAACTTCTTGGACGCAACTTATAGGCGCACATTTTTTGACGATAGCCACACCAGATCCCCGACCACAAACAAGGGGTTAGCAGAACGTCTTCTATCTGCGGGAGTCTTTTGTATGCTCTGGGACGCCTCTAGGTTCTTCTGAATCTGGGCCCAGACTGTGCACAGTTTCCGATGAACGACCTCTACCTCGGGATTGTTGGAACTACCAGGTGAAACGGAGGAGAACCGTGGATTAAACCCAAAATTACAGAAAAAGAGGGAGACCCCTGATGAGTTACTGACCCGGTTATTAAGGGAAAATTCGGTGAGGGGAATGAATGAGACCCAATCATATTGACAGTCAGAGATAAAACACCTTAAATATTGTTCTAGAGACTGATTAGTCCTCTCAGTTTGGCCATTAGTTTCAGGATGGAAGGCAGAGGAGAAGGACAGATCAATCTCCAAATTTTTACAGAAGGCTCTCCAAAACAATGAAACAAATTGTACCCCTCTGTCAGAAACAATATTGACAGGGACCCCATGGAGACGCAGGATGTGTTTGACAAACAAGGTAGCAAACGTCTTAGCATTGGGTAGTTTCTTGAGGGGCACAAAGTGGCACATCTTACTGAAGCGGTCTACTACAACCCACACCACCGACTTGCCTTGAGATGGAGGCAAATCGGTGATGAAATCCATGGAGATATGGGTCCAAGGTCTCTGGGGAACGGGCAAAGAACATAGTAAGCCTGCTGGTCGGGACCTGGGAGTCTTGGACCTAGCACAAACTTCACAAGCGGCGACGTAGGCTTTAACGTCTTTGAGAAACACAGGCCACCAATAGTTTCTGCCAATGAGGTGCTTGGTACCCAGGATGCCTGGATGGCCAGATAGTGCAGAGTCATGATTTTCACTAAGTACCCTTAGCCGGAATTGCAGGGGAACAAACAGCTTGTTCTCAGGAAGGTTCCCGGGAGCTGAACCTTGATCAGCCGCAATTTCAGAGACTAAATCAGAATCAATAGAGGAAATGATTATACCTGGAGGCAAAATACAAGCAGGATCTTCCTCCGAAGGAGGGCTGGCCATGAAGCTATGCGACAGTGCATCAGCCTTAACATTTTTAGACCCAGCCCTATAGGTGACCAAAAAGTTGAATCTGGTAAAAAATAACGCCCATCGAGCTTGTCTCGGGTTTAGCCTCCGGGCAGATTCTAGGAAAACCAGATTCTTGTGGTCGGTAAGGACCGTTACCTGGTGCCTAGCCCCCTCCAGGAAGTGGCATCACTCTTCAAATGCCCATTTAATGGCTAAGAGTTCGCGGTTGCCAATATCATAGTTACTCTCAGTGGGCGAAAACTTCTTGGAGAAGTAGGCACAGGGGCGAAGATGGGTGAGGGACCTGGTACCCTGGGACAAGACAGCCCCCACTCCCACCTCGGACGAGTCAACCTCCACGATAAATGGCTCCATTTGGTTGGGCTGAACCAGCACTGGGGCCGAGATAAAGCACTTCTTAAGGACCTCAAAAGCCTGGACAGCCTCAGGAGGCCAGTGGAGGAGATCAGCACCTTTGCGAGTGAGATCCGTAAGAGGCTTGGCGATGACCGAGAAGAAAGCAATAAATCTCCTGTAATAATTAGCGAACCCCAGGAAGCACTGTAACGCCTTCAGGGAGGCAGGTTGGACCCATTCTGCCACAGCCTGGACCTTGGCGGGGTCCATGCGGAATTCATGAGGAGTGAGGATTTGACCCAAAAACGGTATCTCCTGCACCCCAAACACACATTTTTCGGTCTTAGCAAACAGTTTGTTTTCCCGAAGGGCCTGTAGCACCTTCCTGACATGCTCAATGTGGGAGGACCAGGTAGTCTCTTAAAACCTCATTTATGAAATTCTGGAAGACCGCGGGAGCATTACACAACCCAAAGGGCATGACGAGGTATTCGAAATGACCTTCGGGCGTGTTAAAGGAACAGTGTCATCACAAATAATTTTTTTATATGTTAAAGATGTTAGTGCTTTAATAAAAACGTTTATTTTCATTTGTGTGTTTGTGTTTTACTGTTTCTTATTTTTACACTTTTTCTTCCCTATGGGGGCTGCCATTTTTTGTTCCATTTCTGTGTGTGTCGATTAACGACACACACAGACATGGAACACGGCAGCCACAGTCCCATAGGGACTGCGAACTGCTCCCGTCCCATTGACTGCCGTGTACGGCGTCTGTGTGGGAACTGCGCATGCGCCGCTCCCACACAGTCCTATTCGAAATTGGCGCCGTCCGGCGCCATTTTCCTGTGGACCGGAAGTCGCGGCCGGACAGTAATATTACTACTTCCGGTCGCGGCTTCCGGACTTGTGCACATGGAACAGCGGCAGCAAAGGGAGCGGACGGGCCGGAGGGAGCCGCGGCGGCAGGAGCAGGTAAGAGATTTCAATGTATGTTAGTGTTTGTGTGTGTTTACTACTGTATGTAAACCTACTACACTGTGGGTTACCTCAAAAAATGGCGACACACAGTGTAGGAGGTTAAACCTTTCAAACCCCTCGTTTATCCCGGCACTAGCCAGGATAAAGGAGGGGGGGATGCTGAGAGCTCACTAGAGTGAGGGCTTTTAACCCAATGTTGCAATGCTGCAATTTTGGGAACAGCTCCATCTAGTGACCAAAAATGGGTAGTATTATAAATTAGAAATAATTTATAATATTACATGGACTCGTGCAAAAAAATAAAAAAAATTTGAACAATGTTTAATCACCCACACACTAAATGTTTAATTTTTAAAAAAAAAACATGTTTTTCTGGCAACACATTCCCTTTAAACGCAGTCTTCCACTCATCCCCCTCTTTGATGCGGATAAGGTTATAAGCCCCTCGTAGATCAAACTTAGAGAACCATTGGGCCCCCTGAACCTGATTGAAAAGATCAATCAAAGGAAGGGGATACTTGTTCCTTACAGTGACCTTATTCAAGTTTCGGTAGTGGCTTGTGATTATGTAATGTCGGGGTAGGGAGACAGACAAGTGAGCCCTAATCTACACGCCACTCAGTCCCTGCCTACTTGCAACGACCCGCCCTAGTCGACGGGGTACAACTGGGCGACGGTCCCTACACTCAATAGGTGCACGACAGACAAACAGACAAATGTACAAAGAAGCCAGGGAAATGGGGAAGTTGCCCACGGGGACACCATGAGCAACAAGCGAAGTGAACGAGCCGAGTCAAACCAGGAGATGAGCACAGTACAAAAACGCAGAGCAGAAGACTGGTCAGTAAAGCCAAGGTCAAACACAAGCAGAGGATCAGTAGTTCAAGAAGCTGCAGCAGGGCCAGGAAACCAGCAGAGAAGAATCACAAGCAAAGGAGGAACAGGAAAGGCAGGTATAAATAGACAGAGGGCGGGAGCTAGCTCCGTCTGGCCAGGCTGTGATAGGCTCTCCCACTCCTGAGCCTGCCATCCTGGGTGGTGGAAGATGGAGTCAGTCTCACAGACATAGAAGCAGGTGCAGACTGATTACCTATGGGCGTCGACACAGAAGTTGTGTCTGGCAGATTCTTTACACAGATACTTCCATCTCCACTGTTGATCTTTGGAGCTCATTCAGTGTTATCATTGGTGTCTTTGGTTGAATCTCTGATTAATGCCCTCCTTGCCCGGTCTGTGAATTTTGGTGGGTGGCTTTTTCTAATAAGGTTTGTAGTTGTGGCATATTCTTTCAATTTTGTAATACTGGATTTAATGGTGCTGGAATGTTCAATGTTTGGAATATTTTTTTTATAACTCAACCCACATCTATAGTTCTCCACAACTTTGTCTCTGACCTGTTTGGAGAGCTCCTCGGTCTTCATGTTTCTTGCTTAGTGATGTTGTAGACTTCAGAACAGATGTATTTAGACTGACATCATGTGACTGATCATGTGACACTTTGATTGCTCACAGGGAAATTCTTATTCTACTAATTATGTGACTCTGAAGATAATTGGTTTGACCCGACCTAATTTGGAGGTTCATAGCAAAGGGGGTGAATACATATGCACTCACAACTTTTCAGTTTTTAGTTTATTTTGCTTTTTTAAACAAGGTGTTTTTTCATTCCACTGTAACAATTTGGTCTGTTCTATCATCTTCATTACATAAAGACAAATTTAAAATCCATTTTAATTCCAGGTTGTAATGCAAAAAAACAGAAAAAACTGCAGGGGGTGAATACTTTTGCAAGGAACTGTATACATATTGTAGCAGGACAGCTACTAAAGTGGCATGTTTGTGTCGCAAAGTGACATTTCAGGCAACCAGAGATAATATATATGGTTCAAAGCCCCAGGATAGGGTCTGGTTGCTGGAGTGGAGAGAAAAGTGGGCTCCCACTTCATTCAGACAGTACATGTCTTAGGGCCCAAAGGTGGACTACTGTGTGGTTGGATGTCTTATTACCATGTGGCCAAGTGTAAAAGACTATCTCTCTTTAGGTATAATGACGTGGTTGATTGTGCCAACCCATCTCGACAGAAGCTGACTGACACTACTCACAAGCGGAAGGAGCTGTGTTGCAGGTGCCATAAAGCGGAGAAGTGTGCACCTGATTATCCTTTGGTGAAAAGGCCAGCTGAGTTGCAGACAAAAACCTACAGGTTTTGGTGGGTGTGGCACATCAGTCTGAACCGTTGCCTAAAGGTGTTGAGGGTGCACTCAGTTATATTGTCATTCGTTTAGAAGCATTTTGAGAGTTGTGAGACTGTGCTACTCACCTTTAAGATCGATTATGGGACTCTTTAACATGAACTTACAAAATGCGAGGAACATTATGAGTTCATGATTGGCAGAGACTTCCCTCATATATGGAATTTGTGGGGAACTGAAAATGACAAAAATGATACACCGCATTTATGTAATGACACTAGTGAAATGTCAAATTGTGCCAAAAATTTGTTTAACCAATGATGTTGCCGTGACTGTTTTGGGTGACGTTGATTTGTGGTCGCTAGTAGCAACCAGCTGAGTTCTGCACCTACAGATGACAATGGTCAACCAGGTGACATAATGGTATATTAGGTGGTTAGTGTCAATACTATAAGCTTGGTGCATGAAATCAGCTATGGTCGTCTTGTTGCTCTGTGTGGGTTACTGAAGACTATGCAACAGTGAGTGAGCTGAGTGCTGACATAGCAACTGATATTATAGGCAATGCAAACCAGGTTCACTATGGTAACAAGGAGCATGTTGAGAGCTGTTTGTGCAGGTTGATACAATGTATACCACAATCAATGACATATCTAATAATGCTCAAGTTTCAGGGCTCAGCATTATGCATTTTGTGGCAAGACAAGTAACGATGTGTACTCAATGCAGTGTGTTGGGGAGATTTACGGTATGCCCAGACGTGGCGGAGTTCTGCATACACTGTCCACATCAATGCCGCACAGAATCTGCATTGCAGATTCTGTTGCGGCTCTGCCTAAAATGGGCATTAAATTGATGCGGACTAGCCATTGCGTATTGAGGAGAAGAGGGCTTCCCTTCTCTCTATCAGTGCAGGATAGACAGAAGGGACAGCCCTTTCCCTAGTAAAAGAAAAAGATATTCATACTTACCCGGCTGTTGCCTTGGTGACGCGTCCCTCTCTTGACATCCAGCCCGACCTCCCTGTTCATGTGACCGCTGCAGCCTGTGATTGGCTGCAGCTATCACTTGGACTGAAACGTCATCCCGGGAGGCCGGACTGGAGGAAGAAGCAGGGAGTTCTCGGTAAGTATGAACATCTATTTTTTTTAAATTGTGATCGGAAGTCACTGTCCAGGGTGCTGAATCATTTAACTCTTTCAGCACCCTGGACAGTGACTATTTACTGACGTCGCCTAGCAACGCTCCCGTAATTACGGGTGAACAAACGTAGTCACCCGTAATTACGGGAGCCCCATTGACTTCCTCAGTCTGGCTGTAGACCTAGAAATACATAGGTCCAGCCAGAATTAAGAAATGTCATGTTAGTAAAACCAATACGCTCCGCAGCACACATAACATCTGCGGACTTCATTGCGGAATTTTGACTCTCCATTGAAGTCAATAGTAAAAATTCCGCAATGAGTCTGCAACAAGTCCGCTACACGTCCGCAACAGTCAGTGTATGCTGCGGACACCAAATTCCGCCCCGCAGCCTATGCTCCGCAGCGGAATTGTCCGCAACGTGTAAACGAACCCAAGCTGTGGAAGGCAACGGACAAACGTGTATGCTGCGGATTTCCGCTGCGAACTGTCTGCAGCGGAATTCCAGAGCAATTCCGCCACGTCTTATCATGCCCTTATTCTACAGGCTACAGTTTATGGTACTGCATATAAGTTATGTGAAACTGTGCCCCAAGGGATTGAAATCTTGGGAATTAGGAGGACAGGTCAACAACTTGAACTCTGCGTCATGTTTATCAAACCATTCCAGAACTATTTTTGCAGCGAGGCAGGGTGCATTAACCATCTCAAAGAGGCCATTACCATTAGGAAATACCGTTGCGGTGAAGAGCTTTGTTTGGTCTGCAACAACGTTTAGGTAGGTGGTACGTGTCAAAGCTACATCCACAAAAATGCCAGGACCCAAGGCTTCCCAGCAGAACATTGCCCATAGCACGACACTGCCTCCAAAGTCTTGCCTTTTTCTCACAGTGCATAATGAATGTTATTCACTTCACCTGTCAGTGGTGTAATGTTATGGGCAATCAGTGTGTGTGTGTGTGTGTGTGTGTGTATGTGCGTGTGTGTATGTATATATATATATATATATATATATATATATATATATGTGTATATTCCAAGAGGTGACAAACTTAACTATAACCTGCTTTGTGGACAGATGTCTACATTGACTCTGTTTTTTTTTTCTTGAGCTCGGAGCTGTGCATTGAGGGTTCTTCTTAAATAAATTTCCTAATTCATATAATTATCTGTATTTGCCCAGACTTTCTTTATTTATAGAGAAATAAAAGGAAAAAAACACGGCGCCACATAGTGTGAGTAAGCCCAGATATGACAGTCAGTGAGATACAAATGAATGCTCACCACAGGACCGTAGAACAATCGCGTTGAAATCACTGGTAGGGGTGAGTGCTGCTGTCGAAATCCCAACCGGTAAGGCCCACTGGTCACCGCAATGAAGATAATTGATAGCTCAGGAAAAACGGGAATAAGTGTGGCGCTGCTACTCAATGAAAGTCGGATAATATAAGATGATGAAGTTTATTGAACAATTCAGGCTACGCGTTTCAATGCCGCACCGGCATCTTCCTCAGGCCATGTAAATTACAGTACAGACACCAATGTTTTAAATAAACCACGAGGTAAAAAAGAACCGCCAATGTGATCAGTTTCAAAGTGCATCAATGACATAATCACTGGAAAAAATCAAAAGTTAAAAATTCATTAAAAGAACAATAATGATACAAAGATTAAAAAGACATGTGTGTATAAATACCTAACTAGCAACAATCATTAAAATAGGTATAACAGCAAGGGGAAAGGTCTTATCGTTTAAACATCCATTTGTTTGCCAACCGGAAGGTGAGGCGTAAGTACGATCTCGAACATCCATTAGGATGTGTAAACATAGTTCTGAACATCCAAAAGGATGTTCAAGATACCAAACATCCATTTGGATGGTCACAGAAGAGGGTAAAGCACAGGCAGTGACTTTAACATCCATTAGGATGCTATATTATAAGACATCCAAAAGGACGCTCAGCAAAGTAACGCTTAGCATCCAATTGGATGCTAAACTCTGAAGACATCCAATTGGATGCCCAGCACAGTTCTGAAGCAAAAAGGGGGGGTCAAAAACATGCAAATGCAGAATGACAAAGCAGTGAGAGGCATTTAAGTCTCTGGGCATCATATTGGCCAGGGAGCACAAAAATGTTTTATATATAAAATACATCTAGAAGATAAGCCAATCAGCAGAACGTTAAATTAAGAGCATTCTAAAAAGTAATAGATGATAGTATATATACCTAAAAATGCTTTAAAATTATGTATATATACAGAAGGTATAGCTATCATGCATTAATCAAGGGATGTTTCGGAGATGTCATTCAAACCGTTTGGATGCAAGGTCATAAGTTTAAAGATCCAAAAGTTTTCTCTTTGTTTGAGTTTTTGAAACCGGTTAGGGATGTCACTAGATATTTGCTCTATGGGGGTAATAGCGATTTTATTGAATTGGCAATTGTGAGATGAGGCACAGTGTCTCGAAACACTATGCTTTAGGAAACCTTTAAGGACATTGTGCCTGTGTTTATTAATTCTGCTGCGCAGACACTGGATTGTCCTACCAATGTATTGCAGCCGGCATGAACATTCCAGTAGATAGATGACAAACATGCTCCCACAATTAGGGAAAGCCCTAATAGGGAATGTTTCAGTAGTTACATTAGAACAAAAGACATCTTTTCGGTGTGAAATATTGTTACAACATAAACAGCGAACCTGGCCGCATTTAAAGGAACCATTTAAAACTGGGAAAATTTTTGGACTAAAAGACTTGGAATTATGAATTCGGCTAGGGGCAAGAATATTTTTCAGATTTGCTGATCGCCTAAAAGTGATACCTGGTTTATCTGGCAAAGAATCTTTAAGAAATGGGTCATTTTTCAAAATATGCCAGTGTTTGGACAACATTGATCTCACAAATTTATGACCACTATTGTAAGATGTAATAAAATTATTTGTTTGTTTATTCATATTTTTGTTTTTATTTTTATTTTTGCAATCTGTACTAACCTCGAGCGTTTTGGCTGGATTAATGCCAAATTTCTGAGTTAATTTGGCAGCTTTAGAGCGTGCCCCCTTAATTAGTTGCAGTGGAAAATTATTTTCTTTAAATCTATCTTCAAGAACATCACATTCTTTGAGGAAGTTCTGATCAGAGGAGCAATTCTTCCTCACCCTCCTGAACTGCCCAAAGGGGACATTTTTAATACAAGGTGGGTAATGGGCGCTTCTAAAATCAATATAACTATTGACATAAAAACTTTTAAAATGTGATCTAGTATTAAAATTATTATTGGTTTTATCATAGCCAATAGTTAGATTCAGGAAATCGATACAACTAGTAGAACAAGTATAAGTAAAAGTTATACCAAAATCATTTAGATTAAGTGCTTCCATAAAAATAGCGGCTTCTTCTTCCTTTCCATTCCATACTATAAACAGGTAATCAATAAAAGTCTGTATAATAAAATGTTGCCTTTAAAATTATGATCATTAAAAATATGTTTGTCCTCAAATTCTCCCATATATAAATTGGCATATGCCGGGGAAAATCTTGTGCCTATCGCGCAGCCCCTTATCTGGTTATAAAAATATTTGCCAAAACTAAAAACATTATGTTTAAGAATATATTCCACACAGCTGGTTAAAAAATGGACTTATACAGTCGGAATGTTAGGATCTGAAGCTAGAATAGATTCTATCACCTCAAGGCCTCTTTCATGGGGAATATTGCTATAAAGTGCTGTGACATCCGCTGTTAGGAAGCACACCGTGGGCAATTGTGGGTCAATCACTAGATCTTGCAAATTTTTGATGAGCTGAGTAGAGTCCCTTAGGTATGATGATAGTTGAAGCACAAATGGTTGGAGGTGTAGATCTATATAGTGGGACAGGTTATTAGTAAGAGTCCCAATACCCGAGATGATGGGACGGCCAGGTGCATGGGTCACAGACTTATGGATCTTAGGCAGATGGTATATAAAAGGCATACAGAGGCATGGTACATTAAGAAAATTATTTTCTTTTTTGGTCAAAAGACCATCAGAGAAAGCCGTGTCAATAAGATTTTTATACTCACATATAAAGTCGGGAAGTGGGTTATCCGATAATTTCAAGTAAAAAGAGCCATCTGATAAAATCCTATAGGTTCATTTAAATAATCACATTTGTCCTGAATGACAATATCCCCTCCTTTATCCGCAGAGCGGATAACAATGTCCTCATTATTGCGTAGAGACTTAATCGCTTTTCTCAGGTCATTCATAGATAAATTGTCAGGCATAAACTCGGGTTTGTCTAGTGCACGAAATTCATTTCCAACCAATGTGGAGAAAGTTTCCAAAAAAGAGCCTTGGTGATGTATGGGATAAAAATTTGATTTTGGGTGGACATCCACGCTTACTGCCATATGAGCGGACTCACCCTCAGAGAGTGCATTTTTTAAAAAGGGTGCTGACGAGTAATCGGACATGGAGAAGTGTCTGGATAAAGTTAATTTTCTAATAAACCTATTTAAGTTCATAAATAATTCAAATGTATCAGGAGGGGACACTGGACAGAAAGAGAGCCCTTTGCCCAGTAAGCTAATTTCATATTCATTTAACTTATGAGAGGACAAATTAAAACATTTTACTGTATGTTCCTTTGTTTTTTCGGCTGCACCTGGAGTGTTGGCATATTTGCGGTTCCTGCCACCTCTCTTTCCTCTATATCTCTGTCGGTTTCTAATTTTCTTTTTGTAGACATTTTTTGAATTTTTTTAAAAAACTGGTTATCGTTTGGATTTTGGGACTCGTAATATATGGTATCAAGCAATCTTTGCTCTTTAGTGTTGGAGTTATCGGTGGCATGGTTAATTGTGACAGAAGACCTAAAAAAGAAATGGACAACACTATTTCCACAATTTCTTTTTTAGGTCTTCCGTCACAACTAACCATGCCACCGATGACTCCAACACTAAATAGCAAAGATTGCTTGATACCATATATTACGAGTCCCAAAATCCAAACGATAACCAGTTTTTTTCAAAAAATTCAAAAAATGTCTACAAAAAGAAAATTAGAAACCGACAGAGATATAGAGGAAAGAGAGTTGACATAAGTATTCACATTTTTTATTTAACTGAAAATGCATAGAAGTTGAAACAGCATTCCAGATTAGAAAAATAGAAACATTTTGTTTATTCACCCATGCAGCAATGTTTCAGCCCTTACACTGGGACTTTTCTCAACCTAGTGATTCAGTCTATTTTTCAATGATTTTTTTGATATGGCATCTGATATATTACTAGTGTCTAGTGGAGTTATCAAACTTAGGTATATAAATCCCATTCAATAAAGTGTAGGACAGTATGTACTAATAGTATATGTCTCTCTGCAGCAAATTAATGGCACAAATTCTGGACACTGGAGTATCCTTTTAAAAATATTCATAAGGGGTCTTCATAATGAATAAATATTTCAAAGCCAAGCTTGCTAGGTAGAATCTGAATGAGTTTGGGCAATTGCCCAAAAAAGGACCTGCTTCTAGGGGCAATGATTGTGAACAACCAGCTGCAAAAGGGTGCTGTCCACTTTTAAAAGAAACAGTGCTTCAACTTGTTAGGAAACGTCTGTTCCTTTAAGATCGCCTTAACTACTGGTCTAGCTTCTGGGCGGTTCTAGTATTACTTTGAGTCTATCCCTCTTCTCTGTCTTTCTTCCTATTAGAGGTAAGGGCGGAGTATTTATACCTGGCTTCCTCCACTTGTTCTTTTCTTGTGATTTACTTGTCTTCAGGTATTTTGATCAAGCTCCTGCCAATACCCTATACCTCTGACTTCTGGACTTCTTGGAAACTGACATTGGCTTGTCTCTGGATACCTCTTGTTTACTGATTTGGAATATCTGCTCCCGGCTGATTTTGACCTCTTCTATATCTGATATCCACTTGCTTTCTGATTTGGATTTTCTGTTCACCCTCTGGTTGTCTGGTTATCCTGTTCAGGTTTGCCTGTATTGCACTTATTACACAAACTGAACTCTGCTAAAACAACCTTGGTTCTATGAAGCAAAAACCATCCAGCCTTGCAGTCGGCTCTGTCGAAAATCATAGAGTGGCCTTAGACTCTGTTGATCAGAGTTGTGACAGGTTCTATCTAAAATGTTATGTTGGAGATGTCTTGTGACAGAGATCTCTGAAGGGATATTGTAATTTTTTTTAGAATGTAAATAGCCATTGGATTTTAGAAGTGTCTCTGTTACATGTTAGAAGTTGCTTTCAGCTGGACTTTCTCATGTATACTTTTTAATTTCTACATTAAAAGAGAAAAAATAACTGTCTCTAATTTAAACTACTATTACCATCATACAAAATAATTTGCATATCACTAGGATATGGTATCACTTTAGGAATGTGGGGGTCCGACCACTGGGACCCACACCGATCTTGGGAATAAAGGGACCCAGTGAAGGGGGTGCTTTAGCATTGTGCCCCCTTCATTGTTTTTCCCTGCACAGTGGCGAACCGGCCACCTGCTTTGCAGACATCTGTAGCACGGTCCCATTCAAGTGAAAGGGGCCTGCTGTAATATATTGACCAGCTGGGTGGCTGGGAAAGCTGCGGTACAGGAAAAAACATAGAAGGAGATGCAGCACTAAATCAGCATTGCGGCCCCTTCATTCTCTGGATCGGGATAAGGGATATGCCATCACTTTATAAGGTGGGAAAAGCCCATTAAGTACCCAGTCAAGCTTGGTCCTAAGGACCTAAAAAATTGTTTGCAGTCATAGCTGTTTTACTTTTTACATCAACATTGCTGTATGAGACTTTGTTTTTTTTTATACAAGGCTAGTTGTAGTCTTTCCAAACACCAATTTGGGTTACATTTGTAGGGATCATTTATATGATGGGTAAAAAGCAGAAAAGAAGCGATCCACAATTTTTAAGCGTCATTTCCCATAACTAGAGATGAGCGAACTTATGATAAGTTCGGTTCGGCTGGTTCGCCGAATTTCTTGAAAAAGTTCGATTCGGATCGAACTAGTTCGGAACGAACCTGTAATTCAAGAAAGCCCATAAAAATCATGTATGGAGCTCCCGTAATGACGGGTGGCTACATGTGTGCACCCGGCATTACGGCAGCGTTGCTAGGCGACGTCAGTAAATAGTCACTGTCCAGGGTGCTGAAAGAGTTAACTGATCGGCAGTAACTCTTTCAGCACCCTGGACAGTGAATTCCGATCACAATATAGAGCAAACTGTAAAAAAAAAAAAAGACGTTCGTACTTACCGAGAACTTCCTGCTTCTTCCTCCAGTCCTGTCTCCCGACCGTTGCCTTGGTGACGCGTCCCTCTCGACATCCCTGGATGACGTTTCAGCCAATGTGACCGCTGCAGCCAATCACAGGCCAATCACATGCTGCAGCGGTCACATGGACTGTCGCGTCATCCGGGGATGTCGGGCTGGATGTCAAGAGAGGGACGCGTCACCGTTGCCTTGGTGACGCGTCCCTCTTTCGGCATCCAGCCCGACCTCCCTGGATGACGCGGCAGTCCATGTGACCGCTGCAGCCTGGGATTGGCCTGTGATTGGCTGCAGCCTGTGATGGGCCTGTGATTGGCAGCGGTCACTTGGACTGAATCGTCATCCCGGGAGGTCGGACTGGAGGAAGAAGCACAGAGTTATCGGTAAGTAGGAACTTCTATTTTTTTTACACGTTGATGTATCTTGTGATCGGAAGTCACTGTCCAGAGTGCTGAAACAGTTACTGCCGATCGCTTAACTCTTTCAGCACCCTGGACAGTGACTATCTCCTGATGTCGCGTACCGGAAAATCAGTGACTCATAGGCCGGGTTCGGTCAAAACGTGTTCGGCCGAACCCGGTGAAGTTCGGATTCGCTGCGAACCGAACTTTTCACGATGTTCGGACCGAAACCGGGTTCGGTTGTCCCGGTTCGCTCATCTCTACCCATAACTAATGTTAAAACAGGTTACTACACTTAGATGGATTAAGGTTGGTGGGGGCCCCCATCTTACCACTGGGAGCGGAACCTAATCTGATACCTTATCGCAGTTATATACACTCCTCAACATTGAAATTGCAACACCAAGAAGGAAAAGTATTGGAATTGTAGAAATCACAGGATCGATAGACATGATGTGCAAATGATAAAAAAATGAAAATAATATATTCTAAACATCTTGATTTATTTAGTATTCAGTATGAGCGCCACGCGCAGAAATACACTTACTTACACGCCTAGGAATGCTATCAATGAGGTTATTAATGGTTGTCTGAGAAATGTTATGCCATGCTGAATGCACTAGGGCACGCAAATCATCAAGATTGGCTGCTAGCAGCTCCCTTTGTAATTGCGGACCAATCGACCAATGTGCTCGATGGGAGACCATGGTAGCACGTTTAAGGCATGCAGGCTGCTCACAGTAGCACGAGCAACATGTGGCCTGCCGTTGTCCTGTTGAAAAACGGCTTCTTGGACAGTTTGGAGAAATGGCCGTACCACTAGTTACACGATCAAATCAATGTAACGCCGAGCTTTTAGTGTACCTGAAATGAAGACTAGAGGTGTCCGGCTAACGTACATTATGCCACCCCACACCATAATCCTAAAAGTAGAACTGGTGTGACGTTCCCTTGTGAAGACCTCTTCATAGCAATGCCCACGTGGTCTCCAGACCAATCTTCGGCTATCATTGCGTCTGAGACAAAAGCGGGACTCATAGGATAGACCACCTTTCCAGCCTCCATTGCCGTCTTGCCGTGCACCATGATAGACTTTGAGAGTGGTGGCGTGTGGTCACTGGAGCACGTGTAGCTGGATGTCTGACTCGTAGCCCAGTGTCGTGCAAATGTTTTCTGATGGTTTGTGTCGACACTGCTTGCCACCCTAGCCTTGGGATGTGACGTCCAATTTCACTTGCAGTACAGAATAGATCACTACGCACTAGTCTTCCAATGAAATTATCCTTTGTTCAGAGGTTCGCCTCTGTGCATCTCTTGCTGTTATTCCTGTTCATTGCTGTCCTCCCAACCTCCAGGACACACAAATTTGAACAGTGCTGACATCTCGGCCTAGGCACATAGTGATCTGCCAGAGTGATAAACAAAAGTCTCTCAGTTCAAGGGTTCTGTCCCTCTCAGTTTGTGACAAGTGGCGATAACTGGCAAGTCGGCGTACAGGAGGCATCACACAATCGGGGATACACCATGTCATCCGATTTTTGAGGTTTCATGTGGTTAAAAAAATTTGCTTTCAATCTGGATTTTATGCCCTTCCCACATGCCACAGATTGGAGCTAGATGCTTGAAAATTTCATTATTTGCAGATCTCAGTGACATTTGTTACTTCCTTGATTTGCATAACCTTGCAATTTCAATGTTGAGGAGTATATGTTACAAATTTATCATGCCACGTGTGCAATTTTGATATATTTTCTGCAACCTGCGCCATTTTTACTGACTAATAAATTTATGCACTGTACCCTTTGAGTTTATTCACAAATCGCACTCAATGTTTAGAAAAATATATACTAATAGTTTGTTTTAACTATTTATTCATTTTTATCTTTTTTTTTTTCATCCTATTAACCCCTTAAGGACACACGGCCAATTTTGGCCTTGAGGACAGAGCAATTTTTTTTAAATTTCTCTCTTTGCATCCCGACGCTCATAACGCTTTTATTTTTTGTACGACGTAGTTGTATGAGACTTTGTTTTTTGCGGGACGAGTTGTACTTTATGTACGTACCATTTTTTGGTACAAATACATTATGGTTTAATTTCTATAAATTTTTTATTAGATTAAAATGCAGAAAAAAAGCAGTTGCGTAGCAGTTTTACATTTTTTTTTTACACCATACACCGATCATCATAAATAATGTTATACATTTGTTGTACAGGTTGTTGGCGATACCAAATATGTCTATATTATTTCATGTTTTGGGACTTATATTTTAAAAAGTTGATTTATTATAAAAAATTTGTGTTTCTGTGTATTTTATTTACTTTTTATTTATTTATTTACCATGAATTTTTTTTTACATTCATTTAACTTTTTTTTTTAATCCCATAAAGGGATTTATCATTTTTATTTTTATTTTGTAACTGCAATGTACTGGCATAGATCTATATGCCAGTACATTAGCCTGTGTACTGATTGTACACAGGCAGTTGTTAGGGCATACCTCAGTATGCCCTAACAACAGGAAATATGTTCAGACAGCCCTGGGGTCCTTCACTGGACACTGGGCTGTCTGGCCATACGAGTTGTGGGCTTTGATCGCGTCACAGTTATTTTCTGTGACGCGATCAATGTGCAGTCCCCCCTCTTTGAACGCCGCGATCAGCTTTCATCGCGGCGTTCAAAGGTTAACAGCGGAGAGAAGATGTTTCTCTCCTCTCCGCTGTCAGAGTGGGGCCGCGGCTGTGTATTACAGCCGTTGCCCCGCTCTCGATCGCGCGCACAGACGCGCGCAGTGACGGCTGTCCCTAATGCCCGAAGTGCTCGCCGTTCAGGACGAGCATACTCGTCCTGTGTGGGCAACCAGTTAAGGGATATGTATTTATCTAGGTTTCTCCAGTCTTTTCCCTTGCAGTGCAGGAATGAAGCTGTCTATAAAAGCCATAATACCACAAGTAATCCTGCCCATTCAATCACAGCTATGTATACAGTGTATGTGTGTATATACAGTGACACACGTTCTGGCATTTTAACTGTTTACCAAAACATATTAAATATACAATTATATAATAAATATGGGTTTAAAGTGCAGACTCTCAGCTTTAATTTGAGGGTATTGACATCCTAATTTGAGAAATTGTTTAGGAATTACAGCTCTTTAACCCCTTGCGTACCTTCGCCGTAATAGTAAGTTGCTGGCCGCTTATTCCAGCGTACCTTCGACGTACTATTACGGCGCAGGAATAAACTGTCACTATGTGAAATCACATAGTGACAGAACAGCGGCGGCAGCTGTCATTGACAGCTAACCGTCTCTGCTACCGGCCTGGGGACCAATTAGCAGTCCCCAATGACGGCGATTGCTGTGATTGGTCAGTCTCTGAAGACTGACCAATCACAGCCGTCTGTGACGTCGTCTGCAGGAGAAAGCTCCTGTCACTTTTTCTGATCTCCTCACTTCTGTGAGATACGTAAGGAGATCAGAGAAAGCGGTGTAGAAAAAAAAAACACTATTTTTATTAACCCCTTCCCGAAAATGGGCGTATAGTAATGCCCTGAGGATGAAGCGGGCACAGGAGCTGTGCTCGCTCCATCTTCATCGGATGTCGGCTGTAATATACAGCCGACATCCCACTGCAACTACAGCGATCACTGTCCTCTCCGATCGCTGTAGTTTAACCCCTTAAATGCCGCTGTCAATAGCGACAGCGGCATTTAAGTGATTGATACAGAGGGAGGGGGCTCCCTCTGCACCCCATTGCCCCCCCCCCCGCGAAAAATCGCGGGGTTCTGATGGTTGCAATGGCAACCAGGAAGCCTAGCAACGGCTTCCTGGTTGCCAGGTACTGGAGCCTATTAGATCCTGCCCAAGGCAGGACGTAATAGGCTCAACTGTCAGTTGTAAAGTGACAGTTACAATACACTGCACTACATCAGTACATACAGTGCATATAGTGCAGTGTATTGTGCAGGGGATCAGAAGATCAGATCTTCCAGTCCCCTAGTATGTGTAAAATAAAAAGTGAAAAAAAAGTTAAAAAAAAGTTTTAGATAAATAAATAAATACAAGTTTTACGTAATAAAAACAATAATCACCTTGTTTCCCTGATCAAGTCCTTTATAATTAGAAAAAAAATGAAAAAAAAAGACAAAAACTAGACATAATAGATATCGCCGCGTTCGTATTGGCCTGACCTAAAAAAATATCATATTATTTATCCCGCACGGTGAACACTGTAAAAAAAATACCATAAAAAACAATGGCAGAATTTCCTTTTTTGGTCACGTTGTTTCCAAAAAAATGGAATAAAAAGTGATCAAAAAGTCGCGCGTAGCCAAACATGATACCATGATAACATGATACAGTGTGTCATGCAAAAAACAAGCCCTCACAAAGCTCCGTCGACAAAAAAATAAAAAAGTTATGTCTCTCAGAAGTTGGTGACACTAAAACATTTTATTTAGAAAAAAGTGTTTTTTTTTTTGTAAAAGTAGTAAAACATATAAAAACTATATAAATTTGGTATTACCATAATCGTATCAAACCGTAGAATAAAGTAAACATGTTGTTTATACTGCACAGAGAACGCTGGTAAAAAAATTATTAAAAAAATAGTGAAAGAATTTCTGGTATTTGGTCTCCTCACCTCACAAAAAATGGAATAAAAACTGATCAAATTATCGCATGTACCCCATGATACTAATAAAAACGACAGCTCGTCCCATGAAAATCAAGCACTCACATAGCTCGTCAACGTAAAAATAAAAAGTTATGACTCTTGGAACGCAATAATGAAAAACGACGGCCCAGACTAATTTATGTGTGCAGCAGTTCTTCACCTAAAACCCCACGTCATCATTTGCAGCCCCCATTGGTAGACCCTGTAAATCCAGCGAAAACGATGACGTTTTGGGGTCTGTGCTACATATGGGGCTAGTGAAGAAGTCAAAGATTAGGCAATACTGGAGTGCGGATATTTTGTACAACACCACAGACACCCTTTAGAAGTGCGACTCCTGCACCCAATAATCCGGCCTGTGCATGAAGGATTGGTTCAAAGCGTACGTCACTATCCAGGGATAATTAATTTTATTATTCATTCTCCCCATTATTACATCATCCTATTATGACCTGTTGCACTCCGCCCAGCTTACATATACCCTGATGTACTCCACATAGCTTACATATACCCTGATGTACTCCACATAGCCTACATATACCCTGATGTACTCCGCACAGTTTACATATACCCTGATACACTCCGCCCAGCTAACATATACCCTGATGAACTCCGCCCAGCTTACATATACCCTTATGTACTCCTCCCAGCTTACATATACCCTGATACACTCCGCCCAGCTTACATATACCCTGATGTACTCCGCACAGCTTACATATACCCTGATACACTCCGCCCAGCTTACATATACCCTGATGTACTCTGCACAGATTACATATGCCCCCACATTATAAACTGAAACACCAGTAAAACACTAAACAAAACTACTACCAAGCAAAATCTGCGCTCCAAAAGCCAAATGGCGCTCCTTCTGGGCCTGGCAGTGTGCCCAAACAGCGGTTTATGACCACATATGGGGTATTACCGTACTTTGGAGAACCGCTTAACAATTTATGGGGCGTATGTCTCCAGTGGTACAAGCTGGGCCCAACGCATTGGGCACTGAAATAGCATATATGTGGAAAATGTCAACTTTCAATCTGCAACATCCACTGTGCACTAATTTCTGCAAAACCTTTGGGGGTCAAAATGCTCACTACACTTCTAGATGAATTCCTTGAGGGGTGTAGTTTCCTAAATGGGGTCACTTCTCGGGAGTTTTCACTGTACTGGTACCTCAGCGCAATGCAACATGGCGTCAAAAACAAATTTTGTAAAATCTCCACTCCAAAAACGAAATTGCACTTTTTCTGTTTAGACCCTTGCCGTATGTCCAAATAGCCGTTTACAACCACATATGGGGTATTTCCGTAATCAGGAGAAATTGTGTAACACATTTTGGGGTGTCTTTTCTCCTGTATTCCTTGTTGAAATGAAAAATTCTGAGCTAAAACTACAGGTTATTGGAAAAAAAAAATGTTTTCATTTTCACGGACCAATTCTAATAAAATCTATAAAACACCTGAGGGCTCAAAATGCTCACTACACCTCTAATTTAATTATTTCAGGTGTATAGTCTCCAAATTGGGATCACATCTGGGGAATTTCTACTGTACTGGTACTTCAGGGACTCTGCAAATGTGACATGGCCCCCAGAAACCAATTCAGCAAAATCTGAGCTGCAAAATCCAAATGGTGCTCCGTCCCTTCTGAGCCCTGCCATGGGTCCAAACAGCAGTTTATTACCACATAATGGGGTATTTCCGTAATCAGGAGAAATTGCTTTACAAATGTTGAGGTGCTTTTTCTCCTTTATTCCTTATAAAAATTAGAAAATTCTGTGTTTTTTCCAAGAAAAAGTCTCTTTTCATCTTCACAGACTAATTCCAATAAATTCAGCAAAAAACCTGTGGGGTCAAAATGCTAACTATACCACTAGAAAAATTCCTTGAGGGGTATAGTTTCCAAAATGGGGTCACTTTTGGGGGGATTCCACTGTTTAGGTCCCTCCAGCAAACGTGACACGGCACTGAAAACCATTACAGTAAAATCAGAGCTCCAAAATCCAAATGGGGGTCCTTCCCTTCTGAGCCCTGCTGTGGGTCCAAACAGCAGTTTATTACCACATATGGGGTATTTCCGTAATCGCGAGAAATTGCTTTACAAATGTTGGGGTGCTTTCTCTCCTTTATTTCTTGCAAAAATTAGAATTTTTTACGTTTTTCCAGAAAAAAAGTAGATTTTCATTTTCACAGACTAACTCCAGAAAATATAGCAAAATACCTGTGGGGTCAAAATGCTAACTATACCCCTAGATAAATTCCCTGAGGGGTGTAGTTTAAAAAATGGGGGTCACTTTTGGGGGTTTCCACTGTTTTGGCACCACAAGACCTCTTCAAACCTGACATGGTGCCTAAAATATATTCTGAAAAAAGGAGGCCCCAAAATCCAAGAGGTGCTCCTTTGATTCTGAGGCCAGTGTTTCAGTCCATTAGCGCACTAGGGCCACATGTGGGATATTTCTAAAAACTGCAGAATCTGGGCAATAAATATTGAGTTGTGTTTCTCAGGTAAAACCTTCTGTGGTACAGAAGAAAATGTATTACATATGAATTTTGTAAAAAAAAATGAAACTTGAAAATTTCAGCTCTAAAGGGTTGAAACACTTTCTGAATGCTGTTTTGGATACTTTGAGGGGTGCAGTTTTCAAAATGGGGTGTTTTATGGGGGTTTCTAATAAATAGGGCACTCAAAACCACTTCAGAACTGAACTCGTCCCTGAAAAAATCGCTTTTTGAAATTTTCTTAAAAATATGAGAAATTGCTGCTAAAGTTCTAAGCCTTGTGAGGTCATAGAAAAATAAAAGGATGTTCAAAAAACGATGCAAACATAAAGTAGACATATGGGAGATGTTAATTGGTAACTATTTTGCGTGGTCTTACCATCTGTTTTACAAGCAGATACATTTAAAATTTGAAAAATCATAATTTCTTCATATTTTCGCTAAATGTTGGTGTTTTTCACAAATAAGCAATGAATTTATCGACCAAATTTTTGCACTAAACTAAAGTACAATATGTCACGAGAAAACAATCTCAGAATCAATTGGATAGGTAAAAGCATTCCGGAGTTATTACCACATAAAGTGATACAAGTGATACATGTCAGATTTGAAAAAATGGGTCTGGTCCTCAAGGCCAAAATGAGCTGGGTACTCAAGAGGTTAATATGTAGCTGCCTCTTTTTCAAGGGACCAAAAGTAATTCTACAATTATCTCAAAAGCTATTTAATGGGCTGCATGGGTTATTCCCTCGTTAAAATATCATCAATTAAGCAGGTAAAAGGTCTGGAGTTGATTCCAGGTGTGGCATTTGCATTTGGAAGCTGCTGCTGTGAACCCACAACATGAGGTCAAAGGAGCTCTCAATGCAAGTGAAACAGACCATCGTTAGGCTGAAAAAAATGAAGATATCCATCAGAGAGATAGTAAAATGTTAGGAGTGGCCAAATCAACAGTTTGGTACATTCTTGAAGAAAAAGAGTGCACTGATGACCTCGTGAACGCTAAAACGCCTGGACGTCCACGGAAGACAACAGTGGTGTATGATTACAAAATCCTTTCCATGGTGAAGAAAAACCCCTTCACAACATCTTCCCAAGTGAAGAACACTCTCCTGAAAGTAGGTGTATCAGTATCTAAGTCTACCATAAAGAGAAGACTTCATGAGAGCAAATACAGAGGGTTCACCACAAGGTGCAAACCATTAATTAACCCTTAAAAATAGAAAGGCCAGATTAGACTTTGCCAAACAACATGTACAGAAGCCAGCCCAGTTTGGGAATAGTATTCTACGGACAGATGGTACTAAGATCAACCTTTATCGGAATGATGGGAGTAAGAAAGCATGGGGAAGGCTTGAAACGGCTCATGATCCAAAGCACACCACATCCTATGTAATACATGGTGGAGGCAGTGTGATGGCATGGGCATGCATGGCTACCAAAGGCACTGGGTCACTAGTATTTATTGATGATGTGACTGAAGACAGAAGCAGCCGGATGAATTCTGAGATGTTAAGGGATATAATTTCTGCTCCGATTCAACCAAATGCAGCAAGGTTGATTGGACGTCGCTTCACAGTACAGATGGACAATGACCCAAAACATACTGTGAAAGCAACCCAGTTTTTTAAGGCAAAGAAGTGGAATATTCTGCAATGGCCAAGTCAAGCCCCAAATCTCAACCCGATAGAGCATGCATTTTACTTGCTTAACCCCTTCCCGCTCCTGGACGTACTATTAGGTCATGGCAGCTGTATCGTTCGCGCTCCATGACCTAATAGTACGTCTCGCTAGTAACGGCCGTTTCGGCCGTCCTCCCGACACATACAGGAGCTGTGACAGCTGCTGTCTTGTTCAGCAGCTGTCACATTTCCTACAGCGGGGACCGATCGCTGTGTCCCCGCTGATTAACCCCTTAAAAGCCGCATTCTATAGAGATCGCGGCTTTTTAGGGGTTAAGCTGCCATCGCCGGCCTGCTACGCGATAACGGCCGGCGATGGTGACTATGGCAACCGGACACCAAACAATGGCATCCGGCTATGCCATAGACGGAAGCCCAGTGGGTCCTGACAACGTCAGGACCCACTATGCTTGCTGTCAGTGAGTAGCTGACAGTTCTAATACACTGCACTACGCATGTAGAGCAGTGTATTAGAATTGCGATCAGGGCCTCCTGCCCTCATGTTCCCTAGTGGGACAAAGTAATAAAGTGAAAAAAAAGTGAAAAAAAGATGTGTAAAAATAAGAAAATAAAAGTTTTAAAAGTATTAAAAGTAAAAATCCCCCTTTTTCCCTGATCAGTCATTTATTATTAATAAAAATATATAAACAAACAAATAAACTATACATAATTGGTATCGCCGCGTCCGTAACGGCCTGAAATACAAAATTATTTCGTTATTTATCCCGCACGGTGAACGCCGTAAAAGAAAATAATAATAAACCGTACCACAATCACAATTGTTTGGTCACTTCACCTCCCAAAAAATGGAATAAAAAGATCAAAAAGTCGCATGTACCGAAAAATGGTACTGATCGAAACTACAGTTCGTTACGCAAAAAAAAAGTCCTCGCACGGCTTTATTGATTGAAAAATAAAAAAGTTCTGGCTCTTAGAGTAAGGTAACACAAAAAGTGAATGATTGTTTACAAAACGTATTTTATTGTGCAAACGCCATAAGACATAAAAAAAACCTATAAACATCTGGTATCGCCGTAATCGTATCGCCCCGCAGAATAAAGGGAATATGTCATTTATAGCGCACGGTGAACGCTGTAAAAAAAAAGAATAAAAAAACAATAGTAGAATTGCTGTTTTTTAGTCACCACGCCACCTAAAAATAGAATAAAAACTGATCAAAAACCCGCATGCACCCCAAGAAAACTACAATGAATTCCTCAAGGGGTCTAGTTTCCAAATTGGGGTCACTTTTGGGGGGTTCCCAATGTTTTGGCACCACAAGACCTCTTCAAACCGGACATGGTGCCTAAAAAAAAAGAGGCCTCAAAATCCACTAAGTGCTCCTTTGCTTCTGAGGCCGCTCCTTCAGTCCATTACCGCACTAGGGCCACATGTGGGATATTTCTCAAAACTGCAGAATCTGGGCAATACGTATTAAGTTGCGTTTCTCTGATAAATCCTTTTGTGTTCTAAAAAAAATGCTATAAATAGGATTTTCTGACAAAAAAAAATATTTACATTTCACCTCTACTTTGAACTAAATTTCTGTGAAACACCTAAAGGGTTCATAAACTTTCTAAATGCTGTTGTGAATACTTTGAGGGGTCTAGTTTCTAAAATGGGGTATTTGATAGGGGTTTCTAATATATAGGTCTATCAAAGCAACTTCAGAACTGAACTGGAACCTAAAAAAATAAATAAATGAGGCAATACTTCGCTTCTTACATTATACTGATAATGAGCCGTGCCCACCCCGAGATGACCCCAGTTTTGACCGTTTGTATAAACGGAGACCCCTATTAGACCGTTCCAGTGCCCGGTTTTCCCAAGCATACACCCCAAGAAGTGTATTTCTATTGATGAGTCCCTGGTACATTTTAAAGGGAGGGTTCAATTCTGCGAGTACCTGCCGGGTAAGAGGGCAAGGTATGGCGTGAAGATGTATAAGCTGCGAGAGTGCATCAGGGTATACCTACAGGTTTAGGATATATGAAGGAAAGGCCACCTCCAATCCAGACTGCATCCTGGACTACAATAGGTACATGGGAGGGATGGACTTGTAAGATAAAATCTTGAAAAATCTTGGTATAAGAAGCTGGTCGTGCACATCATACAGATGGCTTTGTACAATGCGTACGTGCTACGTCGATGTGCAGGCCAGACGGGAACTTTCCTGGAATTTCAAGAGGTGATTATCAAGAACCTAATCTTTAGGGACCAAGAAGGGGGGGCACCCAGTACTTCTGGAAGCGGGGCCACACGCATCATACCAGGGCGGCAACACTTTCCAGGAGAAGTTTCCCAAACTGGCAAGAAGGGAAAAAGTCAAAAGAGGTGCAAAGTCTGCTATAAGAGGGCGATAAGGGATGGCACAATATATCAATGTGACACGTGTCCCGAATAACCAGAGCTCTGTATGAAAGAGTGTTTTAAAATTTATCATACATCCCTTGGTTTATAATTTACCCCAATTTTACTTACCCTGATGCACTCCGCACAGCTTATCCCCCCTCGTCTTTCCCCTCTGAGCCCTGCTGTGTGCCCAGGCAGCTGATAACAGCCACATGTAGGGTATTGCCATACCCGGGAGAACCCACATTACAGTTTATGGGGTGTAGGTCTCCGGTCAAAATGCTCACTACACCTCTAGATGAATGCCTTAAGGGTGTAGTTTTTAAAACGGGGTCACTTCTTGCGGGTTTCAACTGTACTGGTACCTCAGGGGCTTCTGCATACATGACTTCGCACTAGAAAATCCCCAGTAGGCCAAATGGTGGTCCTTTCCTTCTGAGCCCTCCCATGGGCCCAAACGGCAGTTTATCACAACAAATGGGGTATTGCGGCACTCAGAACAAATTGCGCAAAAGAATGGGGTATTTTGTTTCTTGTGAAAATAAGAAATTTTCAGCCAAAACTACATATTATTTGAAAAAAATAATTTTGTTTTAATTCCCAGCCCAATTCAAATAAGTTCTGTGAAAAAACTATGGGGTCAAAATGGTCACAACACCCATAAATGAATTCCTTGAGGGGTGTAGTTTCCAAAATGGGGTCACTTATGGTGGGTTTCCATTGCTTTGATACCTCTGAGGCTCTGCAAATGCGACATGGCACCCGAAAACCAATCCAGCAAAATCTGGACTCCAACAAATATATAGCGCTCCTTTCCTTCTGAGCCCTCCCATGGGCCCAAACGGCAGTTTATCACCACAAATGGGGTATTGCCACACTAAGGACAAATTGGGCAACAAAATTGGGTATTTTGTTCCCTGTGAAAATAAGAAATTTTGATCACAAATGACATTTTATTGGAAAAAATGACATTTTTTTCATTTCACAGCCCAATTCAAATACGTGTTGTGAAAAAACTGTGCGGTAAAAATGGTAACAACAACTATAAATGAATTCCTTGAGGGGTGTAGTTTCCAAAATGGGGTCACTATTGGGGGATTCCTACTGTTTTGGCACCTAAACACCTCTTCAAACCTGGCATGCTGCATAAAATATATTCTAATGAAAAAGAGGACTCAAAATGCACTAGGTGCTCCTTTGCTTCTAGGGCTTGTGTTTTAGTCCACGAGCGCAGTAGGGCCACATGTGGGACATTTCTAAAAACTGCAGAATCTGGACAATACATATTTAGTAGTGTTTCTCTGGTAAAACCTTCTGTGTTACATAAAAAAAAATGAATACAATTGAAATTCAGCAAGAAAAATGAAATTTGCAAATTTCACCTCATAGTTACATAGTTACATAGTTACATAGTTAGTACGGCTGAAAAAAGACACATGTCCATCAAGTTCAACCAAGGGAAGGGAAAAGGGAAGGAAAAATTTCTACACATAGGAGCTAATATTTTTTTGTTCTAGGAAATTATCTAACCCTTTTTTAAAGCCATCTACTGTCCCTGCTGTGACCAGCTCCTGCGGTAGGCTATTCCATAGATTCACAGTTCTCACTGTAAAGAAGGCTTGTCGCCTCTGCAGCTTGAACCTTTTTTTCTCCAGACGGAGGGAGTGCCCCCTTGTTTTTTGAGGGGGTTTTACAAGGAACAGGATTTCACCATATTTTTTGTATGTGCCATTAATATATTTATATAAGTTAATCATGTCCCCCCTTAGTCGTCTTTTTTCAAGGCTAAATAGGTTTAATTCTTTCAATCTTTCCTCATAACTTAAATTCTCCATGCCCCTAATTAGCTTCGTTGCTCTTCTTTGTATTTTTTCCAACTCCAGGGCATCCTTTCTATGAACTGGAGCCCAGAACTGAACTGCATATTCTAGATGAGGCCTCAGTAATGCTTTGTAAAGTGGTAATATTACATCCCTGTCCCGCGAGTCCATGCCTCTTTTAATACACGACAATATCCTGCTGGCCTTTGAAGCAGCTGATTGACACTGCATGCTGTTATTGAGTTTATGATTTACAAGTACACCCAGATCCTTCTCAACAAGTGAATCCACCAGTGTAGCTCCCCCTAGGACATATGATGCATGCAGGTTGTTGGTACCCAGATGCATAACATTACATTTATCTACATTAAACTTCATCTGCCAAGTGGACGCCCGAACACTTAGTTTGTTTAAATCTGCCTGCAATTCATGAACATCTTCCATAGACTGAACTATATTACATAGCTTGGTGTCATCTGCAAAAATAGAAATAGTGCTATTAATCCCATCCTCTATATCATTAATAAATAAGTTGAATAATAGTGGTCCCAGCACTGAACCCTGGGGTACACCACTTATAACCGGTGACCATTCAGAGAAGGAATCATTGACCACAACTCTCTGGATACGGTCCTTGAGCCAATTCTCAATCCAATTACAAACTATATTTTCTAAACCTATAGTCCTTAATTTACCCATTAGGCGTCTATGGGGGACAGTGTCAAATGCCTTTGCAAAGTCCAAAAACACTAAATCCACAGCGGCCCCTCTGTCTAGACTTCTGCTCACCTCTTCATAAAAACAGATTAGGTTAGTTTGACAACTTCTGTCCTTAGTAAAACCGTGCTGGCTGTCACTTATAATGCTATTTATTGTCACATAATCCTGTATATAGTCCCTCAATAGCCCCTGAAACATTTTCCCCACAATGGATGTTAAGCTTACTGGTCTATAATTACCTGGGGAAGACCTAGAGCCCTTTTTGAAAATAGGCACCACATTTGCCCTGCGCCAGTCCCTTGGCACTATACCAGTCACTAGAGAATCTCTAAATATTATGAAGAGGGGGATAGAAATAACTGAACTAAGCTCCTTAAGATTTCTAGGGTGTAACCCATCTGGTCCCGGGGCCTTGTGTATGTTTATTTTATTTAATTTAGCTTGCACCATATCTACATTCATCCAATTCAGTATATCAACTGATATATTAACAGCACTGGCACCGGCTATATCAGCTGCTCTTTCTTCTGCTGTTTATACAGAGCTGAAGAACCCATTTAGTAACTCTGCCTTCTCTTGATCCCCTGTGACCAACTCTCCATTACCACTATCTAGGGGTCTCACATGTTCACACCTTGGCTTTTTGCATTTATATACTTGAAGAATTTTTGGGGATTTGTTTTACTATCCTTGGCCACCTGCTTTTCATTTTGTATTTTTGCTAATTTTATTACCTTGTTACAGATTTTATTAAGCTCTTTATATTTTACAAAGGCTACAGCTGTATCCTCAGATTTATATTTTTTAAATGCCCTTTTTTTGTCATGTATTGCCATTTTTACAGAAGTTGTATGCCATGCGGGGTTTAATTTTAGCCGTTTATACTTGTTATCTATAGGAATAAATTTTGCACTATAATTACCCAAAGTAGATTTGAAAATCTCCCATTTATCATTTGTACCATTATTTGACATTAGTTCTTCCCAGTCTATATCCTGAATTGCAGCCCTCATCCTGGTGAAATTGGCCTTCTTAAAATTAAGTGTTTTTGCCCTCCCAGCCTGTGTTTGTTTTTTACAGTATATGGAAAATATAACTGTATTATGATCACTGTTACCGAGGTTTTCACGAACATTGACGATCCCAACAAGCTCTGCATTATTAGAAATTACCTGATCCAACAGAGCTTCACCTCTAGTCGGGTCTTCCACAAACTGGCCCATAAAATTTTCCTGCAACAGGTTGAGGAAATGTCTCCCTTTTGCAGTTAAAGCCGAACCATGACACCAATTATTATCCCGGTAATTAAAATCTTCTATTATAACTACTGTACCTGCCTGTGCAGCCGGCTCCATCTGTTTATATAGCTGACATTCCATCTCCTCAGTTATATTCGGAGGTCTATAGATTACACCAAAAGTAATTATTTCTGTGTTTACCTCCCTTTGTAATTCCACCCACAAGGTTTCAACCTCCTCACAATCTTCACCCTCTAATGTCTCATTCACACTCACCTTCATATCGCTTCTCACATACAGACATACACTACCGTTCAAAAGTTTGGTGTCACCCAGACAATTTTGTGTTTTCCATGAAAACTCACACTTATATTTATCAAATGAGTTGCAAAATGACTAGAAAATATAGTCAAGACATTGACAAGGTTAGAAATAATGATTTTTATTTCAAATAATAATTTTCTCCTTCAAACTTTGCTTTCGTCAAAGAATGCTCCATTTGCAGCAATTACAGCATTGCAGACCTTTGGCATTCTAGCTGTTAATTTGCTCAGGTAATCGGGAGAAATTTCACCCTATGCTTCCAGAAGGCCCTCCCACAAGTTGGATTGGCTTGATGGGCTCTTCTTGCGTATCATACGGTCAAGCTGCTCCCACAAAGAGCTCTATGGGGTTGAGATCTGGTGACTGCGCTGGCCACTCCATTACAGATAGAATACCAGCTGCCTGCTTTTTCCCTAAATTGTTCTTGCATAATTTGGAGGTGTGCTTTTGGTCATTGTCCTGTTATAGGATGAAATTGGCTCCAATAAAGCGCTGTCCACAGGGTATGGCATGGCGTTGCAAAATGAAGTGATAGCCTTCCTTATTCAAAATCCCTTTTACCTTGTACAAATCTCCCACTTTACCAACACCAAAGAAACCCCAGACCATCACATTACCTCCACCATGCTTGACAGATGGCGTCAGGCACTCTTCCACCATCTTTTTAGTTGTTTTGCATCTCACAAATGTTCTTCTGTGTGATCCAAACACCTCAAACTTCGATTCGTCTGTCCATAACACTTTTTTCCACTCTTCCTCTGTCCAATGTCTGTGTGCTTTTGCCCATATTAATCTTTTCCTTTTATTAGCCAGTTTCAGATCTGGCTTTTTCTTTGCCACTCTGCCCTGAAGGCCAGCATCCCGGACTCGCCTATGCACTGTAGACGTTGACACTGGCGTTTTGCGGGTACTATTTAATGAAGCTGCCAGTTGAGGACCTGTGAGGCGTCTATTTCTCAAACTAGAGACTCTAATGTACTTGTCTTGTTGCTCAGTTGTGCAGCGGGGCCTCCCACTTCTCTTTCTACTCTGGTTAGAGCCTGTTTGTGCTGTCCTCTGAAGGAGTAGTACACACCGTTGTAGGAAATCTTCAGTTTCTTGGCAATTTCTCTCATGGAATAGCCTTCAATTCTAAGAACAAGAATAGACTGTTGAGTTTCCTATGAAAGCTCTCTTTTTCTAGCAAATTTTGAGAGTTTAATCGAACCCACAAATGTAATGCTCCAGTTTCTCAACTAGCTTAAAGGAAGGTCAGTTTTATAGCTCCTCTAAACAGCAAAACTGTTTACATCCGTGCTAACATAATTGCACAAGGGTTTTCAAGTGTTTTCTAATCATCCATTAGCCTTCTATCACTGTTAGCAAACACAATGTACCATTAGAACACTGGAGTGATGGTTGCTGGAAATGGGCCTCTATACACCTATGTAGATATTGCATTACAAACCAGACGTTTGCAGCTAGAATAGTCATTTAGCACATTAACAATGTATAGAGTGTATTTCTGATTAATTTTATGTTATCTTCATTGAAAACAACTGTGCTTTTCTTGCAAATTAAGGAAATTTCTAAGTGACCCTAAACTTTTGAATGGTAGTGTACACCTCCACCTTTCCTATTTGTCTTGTCTTTCCAAAAGAGTGTGAAACCCTGTATATTTACAGCCCAATCATGTGAAGAGTCCGGCCATGTTTCAGCAACACCAACTACATCTATAAAACTGTCCAATTACTTTTGAGTCCCTGAAATAAGGAGGCGGTGTAGAAAAATGGTTGCAATAACACAGGATATTTTTGTTCAACCCCTTAAATTAAACCCGAAAGTCTACACTTCAACTGCATCTCAGTTGTTTCATTTCAAATCCAAAGTGGTGGCATGCAGAGCTCAAATAATGAAGATTGTGTCACCGTCCAAATAATTCTGCACCTAACTGTAAGTATATATATATATATATATGTATATATATATATATATATATATATATATATATATATATACACACAGTGTATATATATATATATATATATATATATATATAAAATATATATGTATGTATATATATATATATATATATATATATGTATATATATATATATATATATATATAAATATATGGATATGTTTGTTGTGGTATGGGGTTTAAACAGACATGGCTGTGACCGTATTTTATTTGTGAATAACAAACAAATTATATTGTTTTTTCCAGTGTTCCAGGTATGTAACAACCAAAGTCATTTTTTGATGCTGTAATTGTATAGAAAAAAATAAATTGATCAAGTCATAACATGGGAGATATAAAGTAATACAACAAATAATATGAACACTACATTGTATTATTGATTTCTTCACACACATTGTGCATGCCAAACACTTGTTTCTTGTTGATGAGCGTTACTAACCTTGCTAGGCTTAACATGAAATGCATTGCTAACACATTGGTAAAACATATACATATATATTACAACTGTAATCATTTAGGAAGTACTCTTATATTCTGTATTATATTGTGAACTATGTAATATTAAATGTAGTGATTTCCAAAATTCAATGCAAACAAAGAGAAATAAAGCAATTTGTTAAAGCATACTGATATTGATGTATACATGTTATATCATTTTCATTATCAAGTTCTCCTTTGTGCAGCATGTAATGGTTCTGAAAGCACAGATTTTTCTGATAAACTTTGGAACAGCTGTATAAATGATATAACATCCTGGGTAGAGATGAGCGAACTTTTCAAAAGTTCGGTTCGGCTAGTTCGCCGAATTTCACAAAAAAGTTCGATTCGGACCGAACTAGTTCGGACCGAACCTGTCACTTACGTGCGCCGAGCATGCTACTGTCTCGGGTGCTGATAGAGTTAATGGGCTGCACTAACTCTTTCAGCAACCTTGACAGTACATGCTCGGCGCGCGGAAAATACAATTTAAATGTAATAAAAAAATAAAAATTATACGTTCGTACTTACTTTCCTCCTGTCCGGCCTCCAGCGATGACGTTTCATCCCTTTCGCCGCTGCAGCCAATCACAGGCTGTAGTGGCGGTCACGCACGGCAGGATGACGCTTCATCCCACGTGACCGCCTCTGCAGCCAATCACAGGCTGCAGCGGCGACATGGATGAAACGTCATCGCTGGAGCCCGGACAGGAGGAAAGTAAGTATGAACGTATTATTATTTTTTTGGGCATGTATGTATGTTGTCATGTATGTATGTATGTATGTATATATGTGCATGTATGTTGGCATGTATGTATATATGTGCATGTGTGTATGTATATTTGCATGTATATATTTGCATGTATGTTTGCATGTATGTATGTTTGCATGAATGTATGTTTGCATGTATGTATGTATGTTTGCATGAATGTATGTTTGCATGAATGTATGTTTGCATGTATGTATGTTGTCATGTATGTTGTCATGTATGTATGTATATATGTACATGTATGTTTGTATGTATATTTGCATGTATGTATGTTTGCATGTGTGTATGTTTGCATGTATGTATGTATGTATGTTGGCATGTATGTGTATATTTGCATGTGTATATTTGCATGTGTATATTTGCATGTGTATATTTGCATGTATATATTTGCATGTATGTTTGCATTTTATGTATGTATGTATGTATGTCGTCATGTATGTATGTTGTCATGTATGTATATATGTGCATGTTTGTATGTATATTTGCATGTATATATTTGCATGTATGTATGTTTGCATTTATGTATGTTTGCATGAATGTATATTTGCATGTATGTATGTCGTCATGTATGTATGTTGTCATGTATGTATACATGTTTGTATGTATGTATGTATGTTTGCATGTATGTATGTATGTTGTCATGTATGTTTGCATGTTTTTATTTTTGCATGTATGTTTATATATATGTGCATGTATGTAATTATGTTTGCATGTATTTATGTTTGCATGTATATTTGTGCATGCTTGTATATATGTATGTATCTTTGCATGTTTGTATGTATGGTTTCATGTGTGTGTGTGTGTGTGTATGCATGTATGTATGATAGTTTGCATGTATGTATGTTTGTTTGTATACATGTCTGTATGGCCATGTATGATACTGTCTGCTGGCGCCTTGTATCTAAGTCAACTTCACGGCAGGCTTCTATACATGGTATAACAGTCAGTATCACACATTAAACTGAATCTAAGCCTACGACATGTTTTATTTCATTTTTTATTTTTTTTACAGGTTTGGTGTTTGGACTACGTCGGTTTCGAGGACTACTTCGATGACGGTTTTTTTTTCTACAATAAAATGGTTAATGAGGGTTGTGTTGGGGGTGCTTTATTTCAATAAAATATTTTATCTATATCTTTGTCTTTTTCTTTTCAAATTTTATTACTACCACTTTAGTAATGGCCGCTGTCTGAGTGACAACATCCATTACTAAGGCGAGGCTTAGTGTTAGCCGGTACAGAGGCTAACACTAACCACCATTATTACCCCGGTACCCACCACCACCAGGGGTGCCGGGAAGAGCCAGGTACGATCCAGTACCCGACCATCTGTTGTGATGGTCGGGCTCTGGGGCGGCCGCAGGCTGGTATTATGAGGCTGGGAAGGGCCAAAAACAGTGGACCTTCCCACCCTTGTAATGCTAGGCTGCTGCTGCTGTGTTGTATCTGGCTGGTTATAAAAGTGGGGGGGACCCCACGTCATTTTTTTTTTATTATTTATTTATTTTTTATTTTTTTTAAAAAAGACATGGGGTTCCACCCAATTTATCATAACCAGCCACATACAACACAGTGTTATTAGCCTGGGAATGGACAAAACCAGTGGCCCCTCCCACCCATGTAATGCCAGACTGCTGCGTATATGGCTGGTTATTAAAAATGTGGGGGACCCAACGTCTAGTGTTAAATTTGTTAAATTCCCAAAAAAAAATGACGTGGGGTCCCCCCCATTTTTATAACCAGCCCGCTACAACACAGCAGCAGCAGCCTAGCATTACAAGGGTGGGAAGGTCCACTGTTTTTGGCCCTTCCCAGCCTCATAATACCAGCCTACGGCCGCCCCAGTACCCGACCATCACAACAGATGGTCGGGTACTGGATCGTACCAAGCTCTTCCCGGCACCCCTGGTGGTGGTGGGTACCGGGGTAATAATGGGTGGTTAGTGCTAGCCTCTGCACCGGCTAACACTAAGTACCGCCTTAATAATGGACGCTGTCAATCAGCCAACTGCCATTATCTAGGCACTAATAAAGTTTAAAAAAAAATACAAAGACAATTCTTTTTTATTGAAATAAGAAATCCCCAACAAAACCCTCGTTAACCATTTTATTAAATTTTAAAAAAACGTAGATCTACGCAGTAGTCCAACGAATCGAAGATGTAGTCCAATCGGTACATCAAAATCTGCAACAACATAAAAAAACAGTTATCAATGTGAACAATAACAATACTTCTACTCACCTACACACATATATACACGCACACACAAACAAACAACCATACACAGACACACACATATATACACGCACGCACACACAAACAACCATACACAAACACACACATATACACAAACACACACATATACACACACCCATATACACAAACACACACATATATAAACACACACACACACAAACATCTACACACAAACATATACAAATACACCCATATATATACACAAACACACATAAACACCCATATACACACATATACACAAACACACACATATACAAAAACACACACACACAAACATCTACACACAAACATATACACATACACCCATATATATACACAAACACACCCATATATACACAAACACACATAAACACAAACACACATATAAAAACAAAAACAGACAAAGACACATACCCAAACACACACACTGTTTCTTTTAAATGCTGCTTGGGAACCCGCTCGATCCACTATATAAGGCTGCGCTATAGTGCAGCATTTAAAAGAAACAGGATCCTGACCTGTCCATAGAGTTTAAGGCAGCACAGAGTATTTCAGGAGATGAGCGTGCAGATTCAGTGCTGCTGTGAACTCTGCTCTTACCATTACGTAGCTCTCAGTCTGTTACCTCTCCTCCACTCCTGTCCTCAAGAACACCTTCACATGATTGGCAAGTCACCACGTAATGGTAAGAGTAGAGTTCACAGCAGCACAGAGTATTTCAGGAGATGAGCGTGCGGATCTTGTGCGGGGTGGTGACTTGCCAATCATGTGAAGGTGTTATTGAGGACAGGAGTGGAGGAGAGGTAACAGACTGAGAGCTACGTAATGGTAAGAGCAGAGTTCACAGCAGCACTGAATCTGCACGCTCATCTCCTGAAATACTCTGTGCTGCCTTAAACTCTGTGGACAGGTCAGGATCCTGTTTCTTTTAAATGCTGCACTGTAGCGCAGCCTTATATAGTGGATCGAGCGGGTTCCCTAGCAGCATTTAAAAGAAACAGGATCCTGACCTGTCCACAGAGTTTAAGGCAGCACAGAGTATTTCAGGAGAGGAGCACGGCCGGCCACAGGCAGCCGGTCGTTTTTCCAAGCCGTGCTCCCATTATGCACACGACCGTAAAAACACCCGTTATTGTGGGTCGTAATTACGACCCGCAATAACGGGCTCATAGACTTCTGTTACCCATGGGTACCTTCCCGTTTTCTCACGGGAAGGTGCCCGTGCCGTTAAAAAAATAGAACATGTTCTATTTTTCTATTTTACGGGCCGTGCTGCTATAAAATTTAGGGTATGTTCACACGACAGCGTCCGTAACGGCTGAAATTACGGGGATGTTTCCGTCTGAAAACATCCCCGTAATTTCAGCCGTAACGGCATGTGCAGGCGCTTGAACGCGGCGTCCATTACGGACGTAATTGGCGCTGCTATTCATTGGAGTCAATGAATAACGGCTCCAATTACGGCCAAAGAAGTGACAGGTCACTTCTTTGACGCGGGCGTCTATTTACGCGCCGTCATTTGACAGCGGCGCGTAAATATACGCCTCGTGTGAACAGACAAACGTCTGCCCATTGCTTTCAATGGGCAGATGTTTGTCAGCGCTATCGAGGCGCTATTTTCGGGCGTAATTGGGGGCAAAAAATCCCGAATTACATCCGTAATTAGTGCGTGTGAACACAGGGTATGTTCACACTCACTAATTACGGACGTAATTCGGGCGTTTTTGCCCCGCATTACGTCCAAAAATAGCGCCTCGATAGCACGGACAAACATCTGCCCATTGAAAGCAATGGGCAGACGTTTGTCTGTTCACACGAGGCGTAATTTACGCGCCGCTGTCAAATGACGGCGCGTAAATAGACGCCCGCGTCAAAGAAGTGACCTGTCACTTCTTTGGCCGTAATTGGAGCCGTTATTCATTGACTCCAATGAATAGCAGCGCCAATTACGTCCGTAATGGACGCGGCGTTCAAGCGCCTGCATATGCCATAACGGCTGAAATTACGGGGATGTTTTCAGGCGGAAACATCCCCGTAATTTCAGCCGTAACGGACGCTGTCGTGTGAACATACCCTTATAATGACAGCACGGCTCGTAAAAGCGACCGGCCGTGCTCGTAATTACGAGTCGTAATTACGAGCACGACCCGTAAAATAAAAAAATAGAACATGTTCTATCTTTTTAACGGCACGGGCACCTTCCCGTGAGAAAACGGGAAGGTACCCGTGGCTAACAGAAGTCTATGGGCCCGCTATTTCGGGTCGTAATTACGACCCTTAATAACGGGTGTTTTTACGGTCGTGTGCATGAGGCCCCGTAATGACGGGTGGCTACATGTGTGCACCCGTCATTACGGCAGCGTTGCTAGGCGACGTCAGTAAATAGTCACTCTTCAGGGTGCTGAAAGAGTTAACTGATCGGCAGTAACTGTTTCAGCACCCTGGACAGTGACTACCGATCACAATATAGAGTACCTGTAAAAAAAAAAAAGACGTTCACACTTACCGGGAACTCCCTGCTTCCTCCAGTCCGGTCTCCTGGCCGTTGCCTTGGTGACGCGTCCCTCGCGACATCCGGCCCGACATTCCTTGATGACGATGCAGCCCATGTGAGCGCTGCAGCCAATCACGGGCTGCAGAGGCCTCTGCAGCCAATCACGGGCTGCAGAGACCTCTGCAGCCAATCACGGGCTGCAGAGACCTCTGCAGCCAATCACGGGCTGCAGAGGCCTCTGCAGCCAATCACAGGCTGCCGCGTCAGAAAAGAAGGTCGGACTGGAGGAAGAAGAGAGACTCGTCCGCAAGACAACGACCAGGTACGTATGAAATGCTTTTTATTTTATTTTTAATCAGCAGCCTCTTTTCTCTATCAGTGTTTGATAGAGACAAGTGGCTGCCGATTTGTATAATATTTTTGACCGGGTTCGGTCAAAACGGGTTCGGCCGAACCCGGTGAAGTTCGGATTCGCTGCGAACCGAACTTTTCCGGAAGTTCGGACCGAAACCGGGTTCGGTTGTCCCGGTTCGCTCATCTCTAATCCTGGGATCTACACCATTATTTCCAGACCACGGTTTTTCAGAAGACAGCAACAGCAAGAGCCAGAGGTGTAGCTATGGGTTTAGCACAGGGGGGGGGCAAATTATATCTGAGTGGGACCCCCTTAACGCATATTTGCAACTGAGGTGCATTCTAATTATATACCAGCCATCATCCTTGTATATAACCCCCATCATCTCTGTATATAACCCCCATCATCCCTGAATATACAAGCCATTATCCCTGTATATACCAGCCATCATCCCTGTACATAATCCCTATCATCTCTGTATATACCAGCCTGGCTAGTATATACAGGGAATATGGGGGTTATAAACAGGGATGATAGCTGGTATATACAGGGATGATGGGGTTAATGCACGGACGATGGCTGCACTACCCATCATACCCGTATATAACAACCATAATCCATGTATATAACAACCATCATTCCTGTATATAAACCCCATCATCCCTGTATATACCAGCCAGGCTACCCCTGCCGTATGGGGTTGTACGGCATAAAACTACTGCCCCCAGCAGGACCCAAACAATGGTAAGGATCTGCTGGGAGTTGCTGTTTCAGAAAAAAAATCATACCACCCATCATCTCGCTGCAGCTCCTACAGTGATTACAATACTGATTAGAGGCAGAATAAACATTTACATTAAGTGACTCGCCGGAGACATCTTTTCAGATTCCAGTTGTTCTTTTTCCCTTTTCATCTCCATCCAGTCCAGACGTCTATGATGACTTCTCCCGGCCACAGCCCTTTTCTGCAGTTTACCGCTCAGATGTGTTCAGCTCTCACTTCTCAAACATTTCAGTACACACACTACGCACCTAAATATATTAGCACCATACACTGCACCTCTAATTATAATACAACTGTCCCTTACTATAATAACAACTACAATACACTGTGTCCCAATTATAATAGCAACATACACTTTGTCCCTAATTATAATAGCACCATACATTGTGTCCATGATTTAAATAGCGCCATACACTGCACCTCTAATTATATTAGCAAAATACACTGTGTCCCAAAGTATAATAACACCATACACTGTGTCCCTAAATATACATAGTTACATAGTATGTACGGTTGAAAAAAGACACATGTCCATCAAGTTCAACCAAGGGATGGGAAAGGGGAAGTAAAAAAAATTCTACACATACTAGAACCATACATTGTGTCCCTGATTATAATAGCACCATACACTGTGTCCCTGATTATAATAGCACCATACACTGTGTCCCAAACACACAGCACTCCCTGTAGATAGTACTCACATATAGACCCCCTGTGGATAGTGCTCTACATATAGCCCCCTGTAGATAGTGACCTATACATAGCCCACCTGTAGATAGTACACCAAAAATAGCACTCCCTGTATATATTGCCCTAAATATATCCCCCCTGTAGATCGTGCCCTACATATAGCCCCCCTGTAGATTGTGCCCCACATCTGCTGGGGCTGAACGACGCTTACATCGTTGGTGGCAGGTGATTGGCAGGGCATAATAACTTGCCCCGCCAATCAGCGCCTTTCAACAACAAAAGCGCATCATTGAAAGGAGCTGATTGGCAGGGCATAATGACTTGCCCCATCAATCAGCGCCTTTCAACTTTCAACAACGGAAGTGGCGCAATGAGATCATAGCACCGCTAGCGTCGCTGAAAGGCGCTGATTGGCGGGGCAGAATGGCTTCCTCCGCCAATCAGCGCTTTTCAGCAGTGGAAGCACTAGCGTCGTTGAAAGGAGCTGATAGGCGAGGCAAGTCATTCTGCCCTTCCAATGACTTGCCCCGCAGGTACAATTAGTGCAGGAGGGGGTGGTGGCAGCTGCTTTCATTTGCGCCGCCGCCCCCTCAGACAGGTAGCAGGCCGCCCTGTGTGGCGTGGCCATGGCAGGAGCGGTGGTCATGGCGGGGGTTCATCTCTGTGGGCCCGGGCCACCGCCCCCTCGGCCCCCCCCCTGCTAGCTACGCTACTGGCAGGAGCTGACACTTTTACAGTAGGAAACTGATGTTTTCAGATTGCTCATACATGCTAGGTATGGGGCAAATGATGAAATCAACAAATATAGGATATAAAATTAAGTAATGCTTTACCCACCCTGCACCAAGCTTCTTTGAGGTAGGAATGGGAGCAAGGGTTATCCGTCAGTAATTTAAATTTTTAGGCATTTCCCTATTTTAATATGGTGGGGGATCACTGGTCTACCCTGTGGAAAGATACTCTTTGCCAAAGCCAAATCAAAATGAACTCAAACACCCCCCAGGTGCATAGCTATAAGTGTTCACAGAGGTAGCAGTCGCACCAAGGCCCTGGTGCCTAGGGGGCCTAAATGCCTCTATGACAAATAAAAGTACACAAGTATTCTAAAGAACACATGGTAGGTGGGGGCCCTGTTACAGATTTTGCATCAGGACACAGTAGCATCAAATTTTGCTTCTTTTCATATCCACTAAATCCGTTTCCCTTCCTGTTGTACGAAGTGACCTGCAGCCCTCCCCTTGGTTCTCATTACGGATTATCAAAACCTACAACTTACAGTTGCTATGCAGGCCCATGCAGTTATGTGCAGTTTTATACAATGGAAATATATAATTCTCCAGCACTGAGGAACTTCTCAAACGCTAGACACGTTCTTATTTACCTGCTATGGTTAAGAATGCATCTGATGTTCAAAAACACGTGGAGATTTCTGTCTGCAAAAGATTCTGTAAATGTTTTTTTAATAGATTGAAGTTCTCATCTTTAGTTCTCTATCATTATATTTTTCATTGCAAGTATTTATTTTCACCGGTTTGAGCACAGGGAGAGACTTGGCGTTGAGAGCCAGTAAGTTTGTTTCCATTGACATAGTAGTTTTATACAGCTTGTTTTCTAAAGCTGATTCCTAAATTCAAACTTGAACCATCACCAACCTTAAAGGCTCTGTTTAGTAGTTACACCTGCGACCTATATTATCATTTCCAGTGAATAGGAACGATCATTGTATTGAACGGTTATTTCCCAGTTTTTTATATTTTTAATTTGTACTATGGTGTTAGGAAAGCGAGCTAGAAAGGCCACATTAGTGAAACCAGAACAGATGTTTAGGTGGGACATAGATTAGAAGCAAGGGGGTTCAACCAGGTCAGAGAACAAACCCAGGTTATCAGTTCCTAAATTAAACAAAAAGGAGGGCACAATGAAGGCAGAAAATACATCACAGAGGAACAAGAAATGGAGCCAAGTCTGGCAGGATACCAATGAAAGTGCATTTCTTCTCCTTTATAAAGTCTATGTAAACGTTTGTACACTAATTTTTTTGTTAATAAAATTTTTTTTTTATCATGGTGCTTTAAGCAACTTTTAAATTGTTTCTTATGAATTTAGTTTTTTTACTTTTTGTTTACAACTTCGATGACGGTAGGTCCTGCGTGTTTCTGACATGAAGGATCCACCTGTTATCAATCACATATAAGTTATGAAGTCAGACACATGCAGAATCCTCTGTCATCTAAGCCATCTGACCCACTGACCTAACAGATTCGGGTTTGAGCACAAGATACAGCTTTGATATATCCAGCATACATCGAAGGTGTATCTCAAAAAGTAATTTTTTTTTAAAATAAAAGCCAATTGAAAAGTTACTTAAAACACCATCATACATTGTTATATATAAAAAAAAATCTAATGTTAATATAGCCTTTAACTTCCCCTGAAATAATATGAATTCTCCACTTTGCTGCAGTATTTTTGGCATGTGCCAACATAATTGGCAAGAGAAAAACGTTGCATATATTTAGCATAGTTTCATAGTTTTCTGAATGACGTGAAGCTGCTGTTTCATGCTGACATGCAGCATTTCTGTGATGGCTAAATGCAAACTTCAGAGACTGAGAAGCAGTATATACAGAGTTTTTATAAAGTAAAAACAAATAAATATATAAACTCTGTATATATCACAAACGGGAAAATTCGACTTTAAGCCATGTTCTGGCCTTAAGACACATAAACCTATAATAGTAGATAAAGCCACTAAGCTGTTTTGTGGTAACAGATCTGTGCTTTAAGAAAATCTGTATTTTTTTAAGTCTAAAACTCAATTTTTTTTTTTTTATTCTGCTGATATTTGACATATTATATAAAATAATAAATCTTCTAATAACAATTATTGGAAGAAAGTTAATGGAGTATCATAGCATAATTAGGATGTGTAATAAAATGCATACAAGTTAAAATAAGCTAACAAGTAAACAATTTTCTACACGTTCTATTTGTTTAACCCCTTCCCGACATTTGCCGTACATGTACGTCATGGAAAGCGTTGATGAGCTGATCCGGCGTCATCAGCGGTGGAAGTCAGCTGTACTGTACAGCTGACATCCACCTGTAACGGCAGGAACCGGAGCTAGCTCCGATCCCTGCCATTAACCCCTTCGATGCAGCAATCGAAAGCGATTGCTGCATCGTAGCGGTTACTAGCAGATCGCCAGCCCTGACAGGCAATCGGGACTGGCGACTGCTGTTATGGCAACAGGAGACACAATGGTCTCCTGCTCTGCCATTACGGAAACCGATTCAGGCCCCGCCGGGAGGCGAAGCCTAATCGGCTTGCTGTCAGTGAATGACTGACAGATCTAATACATTGCACTACATAGGTAGTGCAATGTATTAGAAAAAAGAAAATCTGACCGTTGGACCTTCAAGTCCCCTAGTGGGACTTGAAGAAAAGTGTAAAAAAAAGTGTAAAAAAAAGTGCAAAAAATAAACGTTTGAAAGCAATAAAAGTTTCAAGTAATCAAATAAAACACAATCCCCTTTTACTCTTATCAAGTCCTTTATTATTGAAAAATAATAATAAACCATATGTATTTGGTATCGCCACGACCGTAACGACCTGAGGTATCAAAATATTATATTATTTATTGCACGCGGTGAACCGCATAAAAAAAAACTTAAAAAACGTTACCAGAGTTTCTGTTTTTAAGTCACTTTACTCTACAAATATTAGAATAAAAAGTGATCAAAAAGTCGCACGTATCCAAAAATGGTACCTATAAAAACGATAGCTCGTCCCGCAAAAAACAAGCCCTCATACACCTCCGTCGACAAAAAAATTAAAACGTTATGGTTCTCACAACTTGGCGACAGAAAAAAAATACATTCTTTTTACAAAAGTAATTTTATTGTGAAAAAAGTTGTAAAACATAAAAAAGTGCTATAAATTAGGTATCGCCGGAATCGTACTGACCCCCAGAGTAAAGTTAACATGTAATTTATAACGCATGGTGAACGCTGTATAAAAAAAACGAAAAAAGCTGTGCCAGAATTGCATTTTTTGGTTTACCTGGCATCCCAAAAAATAGGATAAAAGGTGATCAAAAAGTCACATGTACCCCAAAATGGTACCAATAATAACTACAGCTCATCCCGCAACAAACCAGCCCTCATACCACTACGTCTATGAAAAATAAAATTAGTTATGGCTCCAATAAGTCAGGAAATAAAAAAATATGCAGTTGTGCCCGAGGGGAACATTTCTTCAGTTTGAAGAGGCGATTTATCAAGGACCTAAAATTAGGGAACCAGGAAAGGGAGGGCCCAAACATATCCGCTGGAAGCGACGGTGCCCGTATTATACCAGGACAACACTTCCCAGCAAAATTCCTCAAACTACAAAGGTGCAGAGTGTGGACCAAAAGGGGGATAATAAAGGACACCATTTATCAGTGCGACACTGGCCTGTGCGGAAAGGATTGCTTCACAGCGTAACACACATCTATGGATTATTATTATTTTTTCATACCACCTGACTATGCCCCTTATATACTCCGCCCCGCTTACATGTACCCCCACATTATAAAACACCAGCAATACTCAAACAAATATAGTACCAAGCAAAATCCGCTCTCCAAAAACCAAATGGTGCTCCCTCGGCTCTGAACCCTACAGTGTGCCCAAACAGCAGTTTCCTTCAACATATATGGCATCGTCATACCCGGGAGAACACTTTTAACAATTTTTGGGGTGTGTGTCTCCAGCGTCATAAGCTTGGCATGACATATTTGCCACTGAATGGCATATCTAGGGAAAAATATAAATTTTTAATTTGCACCATCCGCAGTGCATTCATTTATGGAAAAGACCTGTGGGGTGAAAATGCTCACTACACCTCTTAATAAATGCCTTGAGGGGTGCAGTTTCCATAATGGGGTCACTTCTCAGGGGTTTCTTTTTATTATTTCACATCTGAGCCTCTGCAGTTGTGAACCAACACTTTGTAAATCGCCAAATTAGGCCTCCACTCCGCATGGTACTCTTCACTCCTGAGCCCTGTCATATGTCCAGGCAAAAGATTAGGGCCACATGTAGGGTGTTTCTAAAACTGGGAAACACCGCATAATAATAAAATCCCATTTTCACTCTGCAACATCGAGTGAACACTAATTTCTACAAAACACCTGCAGGGTTAAAATGCTTACTACACCCCTTGGTAAATGCATTGAGGGGTGTTGTTTCCAAAATGGGGTCACTTCTGGGGGGTTTCCACTGTTTTGGGCCCACAGGCGCCCAGAAACCAATCCAGCAACATCTGCACTCCAAATGGCGGTCCTTTCCTTCTGAGCCCTGCCGTTTGCCCAAACAACAGTTTATGACCACATATGGGGTATTGCCGTACTCGGGAGAAATTGCTTTACAAATTTTGGGTTCTTTTTTTCCTTTATTTGTTGAGAAAATGAAAAAAATTGCGCTAAAGCTATGTCTTATTGAAGAAAAAGGACTGTTTTTATTTTCACTGCCTAATTCTAATAAATTCTATGAAACATCTGTGGGGTCAAAATGCTCACTACACCCCTAGTGGAATTCCTCAAGAGGTGTAGTTTCCTAAATGGAGTCCCTTTTTGGGCGTTTTCATTGTTTTGTCCCCTCAGGGGCTTTGCAAATGTGACATGGCCGCCGCAAACCATTCCTGCTCAATGTGATCTCCAAAAGCCAAATAGCGCTCTTTCCCTTCTAAGCCCTGCCGTGTGTCCAAACAGCCGTTTATTACCACATGTGGGGTATTGTTTTACTCGGGAGAAATTGCTTTACAAATTTTGTGGTGCTTTTTCTCCTTCAGTCCTTCTGGAAATGAGAAAAAATTAGCTAAACCTAGACTTTTTTTGAAAAAATGTAGATTATTATTTTCAGGGCCTAGTTCCAATAATTTCTGCAAAAAAACTGTCGGGTCAAATCGCTCACTATACCCCTAGATAATTTCCTCAATGGGTGTAGTCTCCAAAATGGGGTCACTTGTGGGGGGTTTCCACTGTTTTGTCCCCTCAGGGGCTTTGTAAATGTGACATGGCCTCTCAAACCATTCCTGCTAAATTTGAGCTCCAAAAGCCAAACGGCGCTCTTTCCCTTCTAAGCCCTGCCATGTGTCCAAACAGCCGTTTATTACCACATGTGGGGTAGTGTTTTACTCGGGAGAAATTGCTTTACAAATTTTGTGGTGCTTTTTCTCCTTTAGTCCTTGTGGAAATGAGAAAAAAAATCGCTAAACCTACATTTTCTTTGAAGAAATGTTGATTTTAATTTTCACGGCCTACTTCCAATAATTTCTGTAAAAAACCTGTGCGGTCAAAATGCTCACTGTACCCCTAGATAATTTCCTTGAGGTGTCTAGTTTCCCAGATGGGGTCACTTTTGGGGGATTTTCACTGTTTTGGCACCGCAAGAGCCCTTCAAACCTGACATGGTGCCTAAAATATATTCTAACAAAAATAAGGCCCCAAAATCCACTAGGTGTTCCTTTGCTTCTGAGGCCGATGCTTCAGTCCAGTAGCACGCTACGGCCACATGTGGGATATTTCCTAAAACTGCAGAAACTGGGCAACAATTATTGAGTTGCATTTCTCTGGTAAAACCTTCTGTGTTATAAAAAAAATTGTATTAAAAATTTATTTCTGCAAAAAAATATGAAATTTGTAAATTTCACCTCTACTTTGCTTTAATTCCTGTGAAATGTGTAAAGGGTTAAGACATTTTCTAAATGCTGTTTTGAATACTTTGAGGGGTGAAGTTTTTAAAATGGGGTGACTTTTTGGGGGTTTCTAATATATAAGGCCCTCAAAGCCACTTCACAACTGAACTGGCCCCTGTAATAATAGCCTTTTGAAATTTTCTTGAAAATGTGAGAAATTGCTGCTAAAGTTCTAAGCCTTGTGAGGTCATAGAAAAATAAAAGGATGTTCAAAAAACGATGCCAATCTAAAGTAGACATATGGGGGATGTTAATTAGCAACAATTTTGTGTGTTATAACTGCCTGTCTTACAAGTAGATACATTTAAATTGAGAAAAATGCTAATTTTTGCAATTTTTCACTATATTTTGGTGTTTTTCACAATTAAATACTGAATGTATCGACCAAATTTTACCACTATCTTAAAGTCCAATGTGTCACGAGAAAACAATCTCAGAATCGCCCGGATAGGTGAAAGCATTCCAGAGTTATTACCACATAAAGTGAAACATGTCAGATTTGAAAAATGAGGCTCTGTCAGGAAGGTCAAAAGTGGCTAAAGAGGGAAGGGGTTAAGCAGCTTTTCACATACATACACACAGTAGAATTAAGTGATTCTTTTGTTTGAACATTTATCTATGTTCTTTATATGTTTGTTAGGCCCCATTCACATAAAGTTTTTGCCCTATCTTTAGTGTGTATGCCAGGATAGATCCCAATGTACATGCTAAATGCGTCCATACGGCTCCATTAGCCTGACAGAGGCCAAAAGATTGTCCTTCAGACTGGCAAACGCAATTCTATGCAAAGAGAACTCATAAAACGTAGTATAATGCACGGTTTACTTTTTTACAAAATGGGAGCCTATAAGTGACGTATGCCACTGTATTGAAAACATCAATGGTATCCGTTGTCTGTATACTTTATGAGTTTTTCAATAGCTTTTCAAGACGTATATGTTAACTGGATACCATTATAGCCTACCAGTGACATATGCCACTGTTAGGCATCTGTCACATCCTGCATTTAACGTGTGCGTCTGTAACTTTTTCCCGGCGTATACTCTATGTTAAACATAGGCAATTTTTTATTTTATTTTTTATTTGTTTTATATGTGAACAGGGCCTTACATTTGCACATAGAATTCATGGGACCTCATGCAAAGTTCAGAAGGTTATACAAGGATACATAAAAAAAACACAAAATAAAGAAAAGTTTTGGGACTGGTGATTGCCACTCCTTGGTGAGGCTGGAGCAGAGCCATGGAGGTGCAATGCAGGCAACAGCGATTGCTCAAAAGAAAAGCACTACATTTTGTTGGAGCTGCGACGTTTGGGGTCCAAAAACAACACTCTGGCAAATCTCAGTGAGATCGGCTGATTGCCACAGTGGCTCCTTTCAGAAAGTTTTTTTTTCTCTTATTGATTGACAGGTCACATTACAAATAAGATGAAGATGCTTGTTGTTATTGTTATTATTATTTTTATAATTATTATTATTTTTATAATTATTATTATTCTGATCATAAGAAGGTAAGCTGTAAGCATGTGACAAAGCATGCCTGAGTCTGATTCTGTGTCGGCAATTGGATGGCATCGTGACTCTGGGGCTATGCCCACTACTATACAGTGAATTCTGAATACACAACAGCACAGGTGTATTTTGTTTTAACTTATTACTTAACAATTTATTCAAATCAAATAGGGTATTTCTAAGTATTGCCTTAGGTATATTTCCAGCACACACAAAGCTATTTTATTTTATTTTTTTACAAATGTATTGCCATTTGCTTGTAGATGATTAATCAGTCCCCTATGAAGGACCGAAAAAGTGGCCTTAACTTATTTTGGTATTTTCTACCACTCCATTGATTTATTAAAAACAAGGCTCCAATTGTACGATTCAGCACAGATATCAAAAGGCAAATTCTTAAACTTCCAGACATCTCCCGTCTTATTATTTTATTAAACAAGTTTGCTCTGGAAATATGCAGACATTCCCTCATGGTTTTTGAATATGAATGTAAGGTGTAAGAAAACTCTTTTATACAACCAGCAAAGAGAATGTAATAGGGTATTGAAAAAAGGGTTATCTGTGCTGAGCTTCAACCCCTGCAAACAGAAATATAAAGTGCCAGTTTGTTTTCAAAACTTAACAAGAATTTCAACATAAAAAGATTAAAGCACCGAGCCCACAAAGACTGTGTGTATAGACTTCAATATTCACTTTTTGAAACAATGCATTTTAGAAATTATGAGTTTCCTGATTTGTGTTTGAACATTAAGCAATTAGCCCCGAGCTGGCAGTGCAGGAAGCATAGCTTGCCAAATAAATGTTTCATTTTATAGCACTACTCAATATTTAACTTGACAATAGTCATACAAAGCATATGTAGTGGTGCTAAATAATTGTAACCCGATTTGAATTTTCTGCAGAATTTTTACGTAACTATGTTAAAGGCTATGGATACCTTTAACATGGAAAAAATATATATTTTTATAAATGTTAGTGGTTACCTGGGGTTAAAAAGTTGCACCAAGTTTCAAGCTGCAATTTCCATTCCTTCATTAATTTTCAGACACTCTGATCTGCATTTTCTAACCTGCTCCTAGTTTTAGACATTGCTCTTGTGGGCATGTCCCTCATCCCTCCTAGTAATAAAAGATGGATGTGAGGTCTGTGTGCCATGGATGCTGCTGCCTTCACTACCTCTCATGTATCAGCAGAGCTTCATTCCTGGGCTTAGAGCTGGGATGAAGGGTAGGAGAAGGTAATCACCCGCCAGCTCGCCACGGGTACAGGGGAGTCCAATTTAATTGCGATGAATATCTTTTTAACAAATGATCGCTACCTTCAGTGTTGGAAGCGCTTATTTGTACAGGGGGTGAGCAGTGAGCATAGTTAGCATTTCTCCCCGCTCCTTGCTCCTCAGTCCTCTTCAGTCCTCCTCAGTCCTCTTCTACTGCATGCACCAGTAATCCACTGGGTCCTGACGTCGTAAAGTGTCATGACAATGCTTAACAAAAGCCCCTAGGTGAATGAATGCCATGACTAAGAGCACCAGCCGTGCTTGAAACGCGTAGGCCCATCACACCTACCTAATACTGCCTTGACGCCAAGCCTGTTATTGAAATTTTAACAAATCTTTTGATACCAATAAAAGTGGGAATACGTTCCTTTTTAAAGTACATCACTGCAGCGCTGGATCAAATCCTTTCTTTTTTGTACCATTGCCTACCGTGGACCGTTGCGGAGATCCGGGCGAAGCAGGACTGTCAGGAGGCGAGCTGGTGAGCTGGAGGTTTCCTCGCCTTTGTAAAAGCCCCTAGGCTTGCCATGGCTATATGACTAGTAGGCGGTGCCATAATCAGTTTTGCAATAACAGGCAATAATGCTTTGGCATTCTGGGAATACCAAAGCATCATATAAGCGATCAGTTGATCTCATTTTGAAGTCACCTAGAGAACCTAAAAAATTAGTTAATTACAGTTTAATAAGGTTTATTAGGAAAATAAAAAGTATACACAGTAAAAATAAAATAAAACCAATGTTTTCATAAAAAATGGTTTTATTTAGCAAAAGTGTTAAAAAAAATAATAATACACATATATGTTATCTATTAAAAAATGACTCATCCTGGAAATCCAACCCATATATGGCTTCATAAACAAAAAAATACAAAAGTTATGGCTCTTAGAATGCATAATATAGATTTTTTTCAATGAAATGTGATTATTGGGCAAAAGTAGTAAAATCTAAAAATCACTATACTTATTTGGTATTGCCATAATCATACCGACCCATAAGATAAATGTAACATGTTATTGATGACGCACAGTGAACGTCGCAAATTTAAAACATGAAAAACTATGGTGGAATTGCTGGTTATTTTTCAAGCCCCCCACATAAAAGTTAATGAAAGTTAATCAATATATACCAAAAAAATGTGCAATTAAAATACACAACTCTTCCTGCTAAAAACAAGCCCTCATACAGCTCCATTGACGGCAAGAATACAAATGGTGAATTTCAGCACCTATCACCAAAGGTATCTTGTTGTGTAATTTACTCCACTTTAATTAGACAAATAAATCACTGGAGTAGGACTGGAGTTTTTTTTAAAAAAAATAGCTTTTACTGGTATAACTTTTCTTTAAAAAATTGTGTAGACATAAATACATGAAAAAAAAACTACTTTACTCTCTATTGCACGAACAATAGGTTAAACTGTTCAGTCTTTACCCCGTTGATCAGGTATGCAATCAGTAGAGATTATCAAACCTTTAAAATGGTACATATGATGTATGGATGCTCAAAAAATGTAAACAATATCGATCTGTATAGATGGAAAGGTATTTCCTATGTTGCCCATAGTTTGGTATTTATAACTATTTCTGTGGTCATTAACCCCCCTAGCCGTTCCGTAGTCCAACGGGGTCGACTCCATTTTCCAGTAAGGGGACTGGGAAACCTCTTTATCCGAGTCAAAAAACGATATTCCGTTTCTCCCGACGCATTTCCTTACAGCCAGAATTCATCAGGGGAGGTATAACTAGGACAGCTTAAAGAGGCTCTGTCACCAGATTTTCAAACCCCTTTCTCCTATTGCAGCAGATCGGCACTGCAATGTAGATAACAGTAACGTTTGTTTTTTCTTCAAAAACGAGCATTTTTGGCCAAGTTACGACCATTTTTATATTTATGCAAATGAGCCTTTCTTATGTACAACTGGGCGTGTTTAAAGTTATGTCCAAGTGGGCGTGTATTGTGTGTGTACATCTGGGCATTTTTACTTGTTTTACTAGCTGGGCGTTGTGAATAGAAGTGTATGATGCTGACGATTCAGCATCATCCACTTCTCTTCGTTACCACCCAGCTTCTCGCAGTTCACAGACACACAGCGTGTCCTCGCTCATCCGACGCGATGAAGTTCCTGTGGCAGGAAGTGAGTGACATCACAGCGTGATCTCGCGAGGACACGCTGTGTGTCTGTGCACTGCCAGAAGCTGGGTGGTAACGAAGAGAAGTGGATGATGCTGATTCGTCAGCATCATACACTTCTATTCACAATGCCCAGCTAGTAAAACAAGTAAAAATGCCCAGATGTAACGAACACAATACACGCCCAGTTGGACATAACTTTAAACACGCCCAGTTGTACATAAGAAAGGCTCATTTGCATAAATATAAAAATGGTCATAACTTGGCCAAAAATGCTTGTTTTTGAAAAAAAAATGTTACTGTTATCTACATTGCAGCGCCGATCTGCTGCAATAGGAGATAAGGGTTTGAAAATCTGGTTACAGAGCCTCTTTAGTGATGGCTAAATCCGTAGGCTCTTTTGAAAAAAAAAAAAAAGTCACAATGGGTCCCATGTTTTACACTACATATATGATACACCCAGTGATTCACATCTTCTTCCTATAGCCACATATCTTGTACCTGCTAAAGTCCCTCTTTGACAATGCCAGGCATAATGCCCTCAACAATTCCAAGTGCAGTGTTATTTTGCCAGTCACCACACAATTTACATACCTGGTGGTTCATAAGTCCTAGTACTATCCCATATGGGACTGAAGATGATACCGTCACCAGTGTTGTGGATGGGACTGATATGCATAGTTAACCAAGCAGCTGGTGGACATGGGTGTCTTTTGACTCTTGCAAGCTGTCAGTATAGCAGAAAATAATAAGCTCCACTGTCAGTTATAAATGAGGGTCTGTAGTCTACCTTGAGATAACATTCAATCATTTTATTGAAAACAGAATCTCCAGGTAGGCTCTTCCAAGTGCTATAGTGTCTGCTCATTAGTTTCCCCTTCTGACAGCAGCGTGTTTTGCTAAGCAATGCTCAAAATATTTTTTCAAACAAAAAAAACGTAACACTTCATGTAAATTGTTAAAGCGGGAAACTTTTTTTACATACATGAGCCATCACTTCCCTTTTCCGGCGGGCTCAGTGTATAGACACGTCATTCCTGACATCACTGTACACTGTGGGAAGGGGTGCACCATGTGCTCTGCCTACTTTGTCTCAGAACATGGGTGGTTGATACACAGTGTTCACCATGCAGGCTCAATCCTCTGCTCTCACAGCACCTACGTAGCTTGTCCTCTCCCCAGCCTATGGTGAAATCCCGTTTGGGCTAGGCATCTTGGGATTTGTAGGCTGTGAGAGCACAGGAAACGGGTGAGTAGAAGTAGTACCTGATGTAAACAAAGAAGAAATCAGCCAAAGCACGCTTACAGTGAGTAAAATGAATTTTAAAAATGCTGGGTAGCATTGTTAAACTGGACCAAACAGGAATATCTCCATAGAAAAATGTTAAATCTATATCGGAATACCCCTTTAATGAAAATCTAAGTGATATTTTCTACATAAAATTAAAACTAAAGACCAAAGATAAAAAAAACAACAGGCTTTACTGATAAAGTGATTTGTTACACAGCATTATTTTTGTTTTGCTTTGCTTTAGATATAAAGGCCTTATTTACATTTTGCATTATGCTGCAGTTTTACATGTAGTTTTTCATAGCCAAAACTTTAAGTTCCAATCCTGGTTATAAAAAAGCATAAAATAAACTTTTTTACAAGGTTTACTCTCTTCATCTTAAACATAATCTCTTCCATCATTCTCTTCATCTAAACTTTAGGTCTCTATCTCTATCAGTAACACCACCATCCTCCCTAGACAACTTGGAGTTTTACATGGCTGTGATCTGTCCTTTCTTCTTCAAGTTCAATCCATTGCCAAATCCTGTCACATTTACTTAAAAACATCTCTCATATCGATATCTACCTCTAAAACATTAATCCAGGCCCTAAACATTTCTCACTTAAATTACTGTATCTCACTACTACTTGTCATTCCACTTCTACAGGGGGCTCTATGAGGTGCATTATCTAAAGGGGGCTGTATGGGGCCCACAATCTACAGGGGGCTGTATGGCGACCAATATCTACATAGGGCTTTATGAGGGGCACTATCTACGGGGGCTCTATGAGGGCATTGTCTACAGGGGACTCTATGGAGGGCACTATCTACAGGGGGCTTTATGTGGGACAATATCTACAGGGGGCACTGTGTGTCTGTGTGTGTGTGTGTGTGTGTGTGTATGTGTGGTGCTTTGTTTTAAAGTGTGTGACACGATTATGGTGCTATTATATGGTGTATGCTGCTATTATATTAAGAGGCAATTTGTGTGGCACCATTGCTTATCATTGCGGAAATGTTTGAAAAGTGAGGAACCGAAGACATCTGAGAGGCAAACTCTGCAGAAATGGGTCGTGGCCTGGAGAAGTCGTCATGGAGGTCTGGACCAGATGGAGAGAAAAAGAGAAAAGGAACGATGATAATCTGAAAAGATGTCACCTGTGAGTCACTAAATGTAAATATTTATCCTCCCTCTTTACTGTATGATCCACAGCAAGATGATGCTTGGTAAAACATTTTTTTGTGAAACAGCAGCTCCCAGCATATCCTTACAATTGTTAAGGCCATACTGGGAGCTGTATTAAGTGCCATTGGCATTGTCTATATGGCAGGGGTTAAACTAAATTTGCAAATTATCTCTGTACGCAGCTGTATATGTGTTGGTGCTCTATATATGTACTGAGCTTAGTGCTCGTGTTGTATATATGTACTAAGGTTGGATCTGGTGTTGTGTTTATGTACCAAGCTTGTTTCTGGTGCTGTTTATATGTACTGAGCTTGGTTTTAGTGTTCTATATATGTATTGAGCTTTGTTCTGGTGCTGTATTTATGTATTGCTTTGTTCTGGTGCTGTATTTATGTACTAAGCTTGGTTCCGGTGATATATTTCCTAACTGAGCTTTGTTCTGGTGCTGTATTTATGTACTGAGCTCTGATCTGGAGCTGTATTTATGTGTTGAGCTTGGTTCTGGTGCTGTATTTATGTACTGAGCTTTGTTCTGATGCTGTATATATGTACTGAGCTCGGTTCTGGTACTGTATTTATGTACTGAGCTTGGTTTACTATATTTATTACTGTGCTTCTTCAAGTGCACACAGTGAATATTCATGCCTGTGATGCTGAAGGTGCACAAATAGGTCTATAATGAATAAGTGTAATATAATGAGTGCAGGTAGATAAGGTATGTAATTTATCTACATGTATACACTGCATATTTTATGCAGCATGTCATCAGGATTTTTATAAATCCTATAAACTTGTATTAAACAGATTTCCATAACATGTGAACATAAAAATTATGTTATTTTTTTTTTCGTTGCTATCCATCCTCTATAACCTTATAGAGTATGTGGAGTGCACCGTTTCACTGTTTTCCTCAGGCAGCAGAAAGGCTAGGTGCTCCCCTGGCGCCACTGACACATAGAGACGACATTGGCATAGGGATCAGCTATACAATGCGACCATCAGTGACCCACCGCGGTAATGCTGCCTTTGTCCTGTCCTTTCCTCTCCTCCTCCTCTCTGCCTTTTGGACTGGAGGCGGTATGAATGGCAGGAGAGAAGACAGTCTGGAGAGGATTCCTGCCTCCTACGCAAGCCGGACCCATCTACACTGCAGTCTCAGCCCACTACTAAACTGGACTACAATTGCACAATAAGAAGAAGTATTTCCTAGTTACATCTACATTAAAATGAGTATCTAGGACTAGAAACAGCACCACTCTTGCCTATGAGCTATGTGTGGGATGTAATTTAATATTTTATACACAGGTGCTTGCTTTGCTCCTATTATTAATGTTGTAAGCATTATTGATTTTCGAGGGGGGGGGACCACATTTTTTTGATGTTCGCCCTGTTGTGCAAATTACCTAGAATCTGCACTATTTTAAAGTAACACTAAACATCGAAAATTCACACAAAAGTAGTAATATACCTATATGTATATATATATATATATATATATATATATATATATATATATATATATATATATACCGCGTTCCAAATTATTATGCAAATGTTATTTTTCGCTGATTTTCCTAAATAGTCGATGCAAATGACAGTCAGTATAATCTTCAAGCCATCAACCGTTGGAGTATAATGCAAATTTTATTGAACAAATCTCCTAATGATAACAGTTTTTTTTTAGAAGTAAAAAAACCTCAAAATGCACTGTTTCAAATTATTATGCACAACAAAGATCAAAACATTTTAAAGGTTGTAAAGAGAACTAAAATGGTAATTTGTTGAATTTGCAGCATCAGGAGGTCATATTCACAGAAATCAAAAGCTCTTTCAATCAAAAAAAGCGTAGCAGGCCAAGTTACATGTTAACATAGGACCCCTTCTTTGATATCACCTTCACAATTCTTGCATCCATTGAATTTGTGAGTATTTGGACAGTTTCTGCTTGAATATCTTTGCAGGATGTCAGAATAGCCTCCCAGAGCTTCTGTTTTGATGTGAACTGCCTCCCACCCTCAAAGATATTTTGCTTGAGGATGATCCAAAGGTTCTCAATAGGGTTGAGGTCAGGGGAACATGGGGGCCACATCATGAGTTTCCATCATTTTTGCCCATAGCAGCCAATGAGACAGAGGTATTCTTTGCAGCATGAGATGGTGCATTGTCATGCATGAAGATAATTTTGCTACGGAATGCACGGTTCTTCTTTTTGTATCACGGAAGAAAGTGGTCAGTCATAAACTCTACGTACTTTGCAGAGTACTTTTTCCACACTGTCAGGGACCCTAAAGGGGCCTACCAGCTCTCTCCCCATGACTCCGCCACCTGCTTGCTGACGTTGCAGCCTTGTTGGGACATGGTGGCCATTCACCAACCATCCACTACTCCATCCATCTGGACCATCCAGGGTTGCACGGCACTCATCAGTAAACAACACGGTTTGAAAATTAGTCTTCATGTATTTCTGAGCCCACTGCAACCGTTTCTGCTTGTGAGCATTGTTTAAGGGTGGCCGAATAATAGCTTTATGCACACTTGCAAACCTCTGGAGGATCCTACACCTTGAGGTTCGCCGGACTCCAGAGGCACCAGCGGCTTCAAATATCTGTTTGCTGCTTTGCAATGACATTTTAGCAGCTGCTCTCCTAATCCTATTAATTTGTCTGGCAGAAACCTTCCTCATTCTGCCTTTATCTGAACGAACCCGTCTGTGCTCTGATTCAGCCACAAATCTTTTCACAGTACGATGATCACACTTAAGTTTTCTTGAAATATCCAATGTTTTCATACCTTGTCCAAGGTATTGCACTATTTCACCCTTTTCGGCAGCAGAGAGTAAATTTTTCTTTCCCATATTGCTTTAAACCTGTGGCCTGCTTAATAATGTGGAACGTCCTTCTTAAGTAGTTTTCCTTTGATTGGGCACACCTGGCAAACTAATTATCACAGGTGTCTGAGATTGATTACAATGATCCAAAGAGCCCTAAGACACAATACCATCCACGAGTTTCATTGAAAAACTAATAATTAAATGTTTATGACACTTAAATCCAATGTGCATAATAATTTGGAACTGGGTGTATATATATTGTGAGACATTGACAAGGTAAGTAATTGAGGGAAAATATGTTTCCTCTAGAGTCCTGTCATATGTGTCTTAGGTTCCAGGGAATGTTTGGTGCACAGTGCTCAAACGTTCTAAAGTTGTCTTTTTGCCTGGCCTGAAGTTGGATTAGGAAATAGCAAGGCTGGTTCCCCAACCCCTAGTCCATCTAGGTTATGAGGACTAGGCTGCTAGTTAATAAGCTGTGCCTGCAGCATATGTGTAAAGCAGTGGTGTAACTACCGCTGTGTCAGCCGTAGCGGCAGCTATAGGGCCCGCGGCTTGAGGGGACCCGTGCCGCCCGCCGACATGCCCCCCCTCATATGTCTGGTGGTGCCGCTAGCATCCGTTATGGTTGCTAAAGTAGTAGCAACATTACTACGGGGCCCGTGCCGCCGAGCCTCCAACATTTATGGGCCGGGCGGCACAGGCCCTCTCATGCCCGGTGGCGTCGCTATCACCGGAGGGGGCCCCAGTGCTAGAGACAGCCACCCCCTCTTGCGGTAATTGTACCTGCGTCTTTAGCATGCAGGTACAAATACATGAATTAGCCCTGAACGGCCGGGCACATTCTGAGCCCGACCATTCAGCGGCTTACAATGACGCTGATTCGCGGGACAAAATGTCTTGCCTCGCAAATCAGCGCCTTTCAATGACGCTAGCGACGTGATGACGTCATCGCACCACTTCCGTGCTTGAAAGGCGTTGATTGACGGGCAAGTCATTCTGCCCTGCGAATCAACACCTTTGAATGATGCGCTGCTTGTGTCATTCAGCTCCAGCAGACCTGCTCAGAAGAGAGCAGATCTGCATTGCCACCGTACGGCGCGGGAACGGGATCAGGGTGAGTATGTAATTTTTGATATTTTTTCTACTAAAACTGTGAGTGGCAATATCTACACTGGGGGTCTATATGTGGGGATGTGGGGCAGTATCTACAGAGGGGGTCTATATGTGGGGAACTATATACAGGGGGAGCTATATGTGGGAAACTATTTACAGGGGTGGGCTATATGTAGAGTACTATCTATAGGGGGAGCTATTTGTAGGGTACTATCTATAGGGGTGGGCTATATGTAGGACACTATATACAGGGGTGGGTTACATGTAAGGCACTATATACAGGGGTGGGTTACCTGTGGGGCAGTATCTACAGGGGGCTATATGTAGGGCACTGTCTACAGGGGTGGGCTAAATGTGAGACTCTTTCTACATAGGTGGGCTATATGTGGAGCACTATCTATAGGGGAAGCTATATGTGTGGCAGCACGGTGGCTCAGTGGTTAGCACTATTGCCTTGCAGCTCTGGAGTCCATATGTGATCACTATCTAAAGAGGGCTGTATGTGGGGCACTATCTATAGGGGCTTCTATGTAGGGCACTATCTACAGAGGCTCTATGGGGGTCACTATCTACAGGGGGTTATGGGGGCACTATCTACAGGGGGCACGGTGTGTGTGGGACACAGTGTATGGTACTATTATAATCAGGAACACAGTGCATGGCGCTATTATAGTTAGAGGTGCAGCTTATGGCGCTTTATTATATTTAGAGGTGTTGAGAATTTTAACTTCGTTTATAGGTGCAGAAATGTTTTAAAAGTGAGAAGCTGAAGACTTCTGAGTGAAAACTGCAGAAATGGGTTTTGGTTGGGAGAAATCCATCATGGGTCTAGACCGGAGGGAGAAGAAAAAACCCAGAATCTGTGACGTCACCGGTGAGTCACTTAATGTAAATGTTTATTCTGCCTCTAATCCGTACTGTAGTCACTGTATGATCTGCAGCAAGATGATGGGTGGCATGATTTTTTTGTGAAACAGCATCTCCTAGCATATCCCTACTATTGTTTGGGCCATACTGTAAGCTGTAGTTTTACGCCGTACAAACCTATAAGGCAGGGGTTGCACTATATTGAGCATTATTTGTTCTGGTGTTGTATATATGTACTGAGCTTGGTTCTGGGGCTGTTTATATGTACTGAGCTTTGTTATGATGCTGTATTTAAGTACTGAGCTTTGTTCTTGTGCTGTATATATGTACTGAGCTTGGTTCTGGTGCTGTATATGTGTACTGAGCTTTGTTCTGGTGATGTATTTATGTACTAAGCTTGGTTCTGGTGTTGTATTTATGTACTGAGCTTGGTTCTGGTGTTGTATTTATGTACTGAGCTTGGTTCTGGGGCTGTATTTATGTACTGATCTTGCTTATTGTATTTTATATATGTACTGAGCTTGGTTCTAGTGCTGTATTTATTTACTTAGGTTGGTTCTGGTTCTGTATATATGTATGAGATTGGTACTAGTGCTGTGTTTATGTACTGAGCTTTGTTCTGGTGCTGTATATATGTCAGAGCTTGGCTCCAGTGCTGTATTTATGTACTGAGCTTGGCTGTGGTACTGTATATATGTATCAGCTTTTTTCTAGAGCTGTAATTATATAGGATATATTTATAATAACAAAATTGCAGGGCAGATGGAATTGTTCTTAATTTATTGTATATTTCATAGGAACCTGTCAGGTAGTTTTAACTCCCTGATTTTTTTTTTTCAGATGCAGCAAAATCTTTAAAATCAACTTTTGAAACGGCGCACACTGTATGCTAATTACTCATTAAAGGGTCATGGGGTGGTGCCGATATCTTGAAGAGTCACATAGTCCTGCCTTCAAACCAACCTTTCCATGTTTGATTGACATCCCCTGGCTGATACAACTTTCTCTGATGTGCCATTGCCTTGTAATACTTGGGGAGCTCTGTGGCACTATATACAAGGGGGGCTGTGTGGCACTATACACAAGGGGGGCTGTGTGGCACTATACACAAGGGGGAGCTGTGTGGCACTATACACAAGGGGGAGCTGTGTGGCACTATATACAAGGGGCTGTGTATATACTAGGGGGGCTGTATAGCACTCTTTACAAGGGGGTGGACTGTGGCTCTATCTACATGGGGCTGTGTGTGGCGCAATCTACAGTGGTCTGTGTGTGGCACTATCTACTAAGGGGGGGCTGTGTGGCACTATCTACTAAGGGGGGACTTTGTGGCACTATATACAGGGGGAGCTGTATAGCGCTATATACAGGGGGGCTTTAATGGCGATATCTTCAGGTGGCTTTATGGCACTATCTACAAGGGGAAGGTGGGTCGGCGCTATCTGCAAGTGGGGTGTGACACTGTCTATAGGCGGGGCTGCATAGCACTGTCTACAGGAAGGCATTATGGCGCCATCTAAAGGGGGTACTATCTATAAGTGGGGCTGCGTGTGGCACCTTGGTGCGGAGCCACTCAAGAGTTTGCTATGGGGCCCAGTCTTTCCTAGTTACGCCCCTAGTGTAAAGTAAGGTGCGTTCACAGTGTTTGTGACTGTGTCTGGGGCAGATCGCTGCTGACTTGTTTACAAGGAACCAGTGTCTCCAGTGTCATTTAGAGTGGCTTTGGTATAGTTAGGACTATTTGCTTGTTTAGTTAGTGCTCGGTTGAGCAGGATTTATTTTTTGTTTTGCCTAAACTCTGAAGGCAGTTTCTTTTCTAAATGCTAAAATAATAAAATAAAATAATTTTTGGACATTTTCCATTGTATTACTGTCTCTGTATGATCTGAGTGGGCATTAGATTTAAAGTGTCATACACTGATTTAAAGGACTTTTTGCTGCACTATGCTAAAAGTTGTTGCTAGGGACAACAGTCAAAATTAGGCTGAGAGTGCTGGAACACGTATATCCTTGTTGAAAGCAGCAGCAAGACTATAAAAAGGGACTGTTGAAATAGATGAACTGCTTAAACAGTTGATTCAGGCAAATCCTAGCTCCAGCAGGTGGCTGCCAACCAGATGCAAGAAGCCGAAGCAACACAATACTCTGCTGGTTGAAGCCAACAGACTGCCCTTAAAGGAACAGTAGCAGATTAATTGGCAGTTGCAACAAAAATGTTTAATTTTGGTGGAAAATGTATGCAATGTTAAATACTTTTGTGTCAAAAAAGACAAAAGTATTGTAGGTATGGTACCTTTATTGGCTAACCATAAAAGTTCTTTATGCAAGCTTAAAGAGTACACAGGCTCCTTCATCAGGCAGGTTTACAAATGAATGTAGCACAACATTTAAGGTGTTACACAAAGACAATTAGTACATGAGGTGATACATCATTAAGATAAGCCGGGCCCATAAAACTGAGGTTATAGGGGAGATGACTTAGGAGTTAAGGCATCTGGAGTCAGTCTGATGGGGGATGTGACGTGTGTCCATGTAGTGGCTCATAAATCCAGGTGTTAGCAAATGTGTGTCATAAAGGTGAAAGGATGTAATGTGGAATTGATTCTGGGAGTTTAGTCAACCTAGTTCATGCCAGTTTGGTAGAACCTGGGAAATACCAGGGACATTGTTTAGGGGTCTTATGCATTCATGGGAACACTACAGATTACCCCACAGTTTGGTGACACTAGAGACTGCCTGTTTTGAAGTGGGCATAATCAAATCACTGATGCATAGTGTGATCCTGAGGAGAGATTTCCCACTGTTCTGGGACTTGTGGATGAAGAAAAGTATAACCTCCACTGTAAATACTACTGATGTTAATATTTGCTCTGTCATTAACTCTGAACCATTCCACCAAGAGGCTTAGGTGCCAGCAGTAGGAGTCTGAGACCTTTCCCTTAGCTGTTTTTGCTGGTGAAACTGAGGAGCAAGAGGACATTGGTGATATTCCTCAGTTAGAGGTATAATTTGATAATTTAGGGACTGCTCATCATAGAGATCTCACGTTATTAAAAGCCAGGTAAAACCTTCAGCTGTTAAGTGGGGTACCTCAATTTCCAAGGGCTAATAAAGTGTTTCCACACATGACTGCTAACCAAGATCTACTCTATTAGATAGACAAAAGAAAGCCAGAACAGTTGTACAATGTGAACTTAATTAGGCCATGGATAGACTGAAAGATTTTATAGGCGGTAGGCACCCCCAGTAGTGTTACCCCAAATGTGTATGTGTCAGAATCCTAGTCAAAATCCCAGAAACAGGAATCAAAAGTGTTTGTGCAGAGAAACACTGAAGTTTTTTCGGAGCTACCATGGCGTACCAATATCATAAAACATGACATTGTCACCGAGAGTCCACTTGAAAACTTACAGATTTACCAAAGCTCGCAGAAAACCCATTTCTAAGGAGGTCAAGAAAATGCTAGATCTCACGGGTTATTGAGGATTTAAATGTGAATGGTTAAGTCCCACTGTATTGATTCCTGAACTGAATGGCTCGTAAAGCGCTTCTGCAATGACTTTCGAAAGGTGAATCACATATCGAAACTTGATGCATACCCAATGTCGAGGGATGATGAGTTAATTAAAAGACTTGGCCATTCCAGGTATTTCTCCACACTTGACTTAACTAAAGGCTACATACAAGTTCCTGTACCTGATAGTGCCAAAAAGAAAACTGCATTCAGATTGCCTATTCCATTATGTTTGTTTATCTTTTGGGTAACATGGGACTCTGGCAACTTTTCAAAGGTTGATGGACAAAGCTCTCAAACCCCATCGTGAGTATGATTCATCATATCGGATGACATTATCCTTTTAGGCGATGATTGGGAAAGCCATTTACCAAAAGTACAAGCGGTACTAAATTGACTCAGAATAGCGGGGATAACAGCAAACTCTAAAAAGTGTGCCTTAGGCCTAGAGGAAGCACATTATCGAGGGTAGATAATAGGAAGAGAAACAATATAAACCAGGTAAATAAAATTGAGGCAATCCAAAATTGGCCACAACTCTAACGCTTTAACAAAAAAGCAGATGACAGCTTTTTTAGGAATTGTGGGCTTTAACCAAAGGTTCATTACAAATTTTGCAGAGCACAGTAGCGCTTTTAACAGATCTTACCAAGAGAGGTAAGTCTGTCGCGGTCAGGTAAAATATGGAGGCTGAAATTGCATTTTAAGAGTTAAAACTGGTCGGTGTAAACAGCCAGTCTTAAACACACCAGATTTCAAAAAGAAGTTCATTGTCCATAGTGATGCTTCTGATGTGAGGCTAGGTGCAGTCCTTTCACAGAGGGTTGATGGTGAGGAACACCCAGTAATATATTTGAGCAGGAAATTAACATCCGCTGAGGAAAATTACAACATTGTTAAATGTGAGTGTTAGGCGATCAAGTGGTCCCTTGAATCCCCGAGATATTATTTACTGGATTGTAATTTCAGGTTGGTTACAGGCTAATTCCCACTTGCATGAATGTGCATAAAAATATATAGAAAGTTTATTTAAACCGGAAGTCCAATACAAATGTTAGCTAAAAAGCATTAGAAACATTTAAAAAGCACACCTTCCCCACATGAGGAAACCCATAATGAGAAAAAAAAAAAAAACTCCTGTATGGATGTTACTGGTGAAATGCAAAATAAGCTTTCTGCCCGAGATGAATAGAGTATCAACATGACATTAAATAGAGCGTAAGCATGTAGAAAATAGCTGACATATATATATATATATATATATATATATATATATATATATATATAGACATATATATACTGTGTATCTATAAACAATACATCCTTGTAACAAGAACGTCCATCGGAAACCCCACGCGCATCCCCGTCACAATGTGGTTTCTCACTTTACAAAAATGTCACATTTACAATGTGACACAGATCAGGCAACCTACAAGGTAATGTCTAGAACACAATGCCTTGTAGCTAAAAGTGTCCGACCCCTCAAGTTTGAACAGAGGAGGAGTATATGTGACACAGTGACAGGGAAAGTCATTAAGGGAAGATATTTTACCCCTAGAACCCTGTCATATGTGTCTTAGCTCCATGGAATGCTTGGTCTGCAGTAGAAAGCTCACACTTTTCAAAGTAGGCTTTTTGGAAAAGACAAATAAGGGCCTGAAGATGGATTGGGAAAGAGTAGCACAGGTTCCCAAATGTCTACTCCATCTCAGTTATTAGGACGAGGCTACTAATTAATATGCAGCACCTGCAGAATGTGTGTAAAGTAAAGGGGGTTTTACACTGGGCGAGTGCAGACAAGCATTCATAGAACGCTCGTTGCCGATAATTGCCCTGTGTAAACAGGGGAACGATCAGCAGATGAACAAGCAAATGCTCGATCATCTGCTGGTCATATCGTTTTAAAAAAAAGTTAAATTGTATCGTTGTTGACAGCACATCTCCCTGCGTAAACAGGGAGACGTGCTGCCGACATGATAATAATGTATGGGGACGAGCAATCGGAGTAATGACCGCTCATCCCCATCCATAGCTCCGTGTGACAGGAGGAAACGAGCGCCAACAAACGTTGTTTCATTGATCGGCGCTCGCTGTGTAAAAGGCCCTTAAGGTGCATTCACACTGTTCATGACTTTGTGTCTGGGGCAGATCGGTGCTGACTTGTCTAAAAAGAACCTGTGAGTAACAAGTGACACTGCTGTGTTTTCAGTACCATTTAGATTGGCTCTGGTATAGCTAGGACTATTGCTTGTTTAAGTGGTTCTCAGCTGAGCGGGGTTTATTCTCTGTTTTCCTAAACTCTGAAGGCGGTTTCTGCTCTGGACGCTGAAACAAACAAAAACAAGCCCTGTTTTTGGACTTTATCCATTGTGTCACTGTCTCTATCTGTTCTGAGCGCCTTGTGCCTACCTCTCTTGATGATAATCTCCATATATATAAAATTTATATACAATCCTCAATATTGAAATTGCAACTCCAAGATGGAAAAGTTTTGGAATTGGGGAGATCACATGATCGACAGACATGTTAATGATATGCAAATGATAAAAAAAAATGGAAACAAAGTATTCCAAAAATCTGAAATGATTCAGTATCGAGTATGAGCGCCATGCGCAGAAATACACGCACTTACACGCCTTGGCATGCTATCAATGAGGTTATTAATGGTTGTCTGAGGAATGTTATGCCAGTCTGATGAACTTGGACACGCAATTCATCAAGACTGGCTGCTGGCAGCTCCCTTTGCAATTGCCGACCAATGATGTCCCAGATGTGCTTGATGGGTGAAAAGTCCGGAGACACTGCAGGACATGGTAGCCCATTACGCCATGCAGGCTGCCCACTGTAGCATGAGCAAAATGCAGCCTGGCGTTGTCCTGTTGAAAAACGGCTTCTGGGACACTTTGGAGAATTGGCTGTACCACTGGTTCCAAGACTAAATCAATGTAACACCGAGCTGCTAGTGTATCTGAAATGAAGACTGCAGGGGTCCGGCTGCCATACATTATGCCACCCCACACCATAATCCTGGGAGTAGCACCAGTGCGACGTTCCCTTGTGAAGACCTCTTCATAGCATTGCCCACGTGGTCTCCAGACCAATCTTCGGCTATCATTGCATCCGAAACAAAAGCGGGACTCATCAGTGAAGAGGATAGACCTCCATTCCAGACTCAATTGCCGCCTTGCTGGGCACCATGATAGCCTTTAAGAGTGGTGGCGTGTGGTCAATGAAACACCTGTAGCTGGACGTCTGGCTCGTGGCCCAATATCGTGCAAATGCCTTCTGATTGTTTGTGTCAACACTGGTTGCTGCCCTAGGCTTGGGATGTGTCGTCCAATTTCACTTAAAGTACAGAATGGATCACTACGCGCCATTCTTCCAATCAGACGCTCCGTCCTTGCTGTCATTCCCATTAGTTGTTGTTCTCTCAATCTCTGGGAGATGCAACATTGAACAGTGCTGTCATCTCAGCCTAGGCACGCAGCGTTCTACCGGAGTGATAAACGAAGGTCTCTCAGTTCAAGGATTCTGTCCCTCTGAGTGTGCAACAAGTGGCCATAACTGGCACATCGACGAACAGGAGGCATCTCACAATTACACCACACAACTTGATCAATTTTTTGAGGTTTCATGTGACTAAAAAACTTTGCTTCCAGTCTGGCTTTTATCCCCCTCCCACATGTCACAGATTGCAGCTAAATGCTTGAACATGCGATAATTTGCAGGTCTTAGCGACACTTGTTACTTCCTCAAATTACATAAACTTACGGCTTGCCCTTCTTGGTATTGCAATTTCAATGTTGAGGAGTGTATATATCCCAGCATTTCCCCTCTTACTTTCCTCATTTTATTTGATCCTATTTTGTGACATGTTGCATTTAAAATTGAGAAATATATAAAGAAATGTTCCCTGTGTCTCAGAAGCTCAGCCATGTCTCCCCTCTTCCTCACAATCTATTATTGATTTGCACTATTTTTTAGCACAAATTAGATACACGTACAATAGCTATGAGATGATGAAGCTGAGTCTTGTATGTACTCCGGTTTCCTCCCAAACCCCCCAAAAAAATACCGATAGGGAATTTAGTTTGTGAGCCCCAATGGGGACTGTAAGTGAGGACCTCTGTACAGCGCTGTGAAATATGTTGGCGCTATATAAATAACAGAAACAGATAGATATGTGTTGGGCCAGATGTATTATATAGAATGTGCCATGTTGATATAGTACCTTTTATAAAGTGTCGTTATTGAACTATTGCTAAATATACCCCAGAGACTGCTGCTTATTCAGTGTTTAAGCACAGAGCTTTGCACCTGGAGCTGCTGGAGACCACAGTGTGTACAGAACTGATAAAAATAGAACGTAATATCTGTTCAGTCTACGTGAAGCTGAAAGTAGTTCCCATGCAAATTACATACATTGGTATTTTGTTTTTATTTACTGATAGCGAGGGTTTTTTTTTTATTTAACCCCTTCATAGACCAAGCCTTTAAGACTGGAAGAAACATTGTTATCACAGATAAATGAGGCATTGTTTATTTGAAGGATGAGTTTTACTTTCTAGGCTGACCATTTTGAAGTTGATAGTGCATAATATAGCATTCAACTTATATTCTTTTTCTTTTGATGTTTCTGTAGATTTCACCATTCTTCTTTATGCTATTCACCGTGCTATAAATAATATGTTAATTTTAGTGCATAAGTTGTTACAAATATTGGGATAACAAATATGTTCATTTTCTATGGCTTTTTTTTTTTGTCTAGCTAATAATTTTGATTTACATTTTTGAATTTCATTGGATTAGAATACCTGTGTATTGTCTGTGCAGTTGACAGGAATCTGTTTGACCATACCTAAGGTATACCCAAACAAGCTTTCTCACTGGACAGCCCCGAGGGCCTTTGTTAGACCTCGAGCTGTCCTTATAAAACTGACAGGCTTGGCATTATAATCGCCTCCCTCTGTTTGTTTATTCCCCATAGGTGTCTTGATTATTACTGGGTAAGGGATTAACCTGGGAGTGCGGCTGTCAATCACGTAAAATACACAAAAGGGTTAAGATAACTCAGTTGGCTTACTTGCTATCCTATTGAAAAACACAGATAACACCAGCATAATCATCATGATTAATTTTGCCAATTGACAAGATATATACATTTTCAATCCTTTAATTCTGCAATTAATAATCCAGCAAAAAACTGGATGATAATATGGAATTTTACAAAGACTGAGCATAGATAGCTAATAAGGAAACGCATCTGATTTAGAAAAAATAAAAATAAAATAAAACCAATGGGATATTAGCATATTATCTGTCAGCATCTTCTCTTTCCAGTTCATTTTACATCCTTTTCTATGATTTTCCAATAATCCAGAATATTTGATAATCTGGGATTTAAGGCATTAAGCTAATACATAAATACACATATCCATTTGCCTATGAGTTATTTTTCTGTTTCAGAGACACAGCAGTATGTACCATTATAAATTTGTGGTGCGATGCAAAACTGATTAGAGCCTCACTTAATCCCCTTTCTTTAGTTTGTTTATTGTTTGTTCAGAATGGAAAAGATTCAGAGCCTTAAAACTTGAGTACATTATTTTGTGTGGTCTTCTCTCGGTATTAACTGTTCTTGTAAACACATACTTGTTCAAAGTAACTTAAAAGCATGTTTGTAATTATGGAAAATGGCACAAGGTGAACCATATCTTCTCATGAAAGCAGCTTCAAGACATCAGGGAAATTATTATTTGATAATACTACGCAGAAAAATCAATTCCAAATCTAGTCCTATCATTCAACAAACTGCATTCATTGTTATTTTGTGTCTAGAAAGAAGTAAACATTTCTGTCGAAGACATAAAAACAAGCCACGTGAGTTCCACTTCTATGGATTTGCAAGAAAACTTTTTTTTTTTTAGCACAGACATATGGCTCAAAACAAAGCCGAACATTTTAATGAATTTATTCCCGTGTACTAGAGGCAGTGCCAAGGGGCTCATGGTTTCCGAGGAAACAAGCACTGGGGCAACCCAGTGTTACAGAATTATTTGTTAAGGCTGTTAATGGGATTTTAGAGTCCAGAAGGTGTCTGGGAACCAAATCATATACACTGGAAATGTTTCTGATGACATATGAAATGTAGCTTCGCCAAGACCTCTGTGTGTACAGCATTTTACACTTCGATGGTCCTGTAAATTAAATACCCATTGGAGAAGAGAAGGTTTTTTTTATCATTATTATTAAATAGAGAACACACTAACTTATGATCATATCAGTGATTGGGAAAATGAACTAGTGCAAATAATTCATAATTAAAAGAATACTCTTGAAGCATACAAGCAATTACATAGTGAGAGCTTCACAAACTCTAATATTTCATACTCGTTCATTAAGCTTTTAATATCTTGTAACTGTGCAAATATAAATTCATTGCAAACCATAAAGATTTGTGAAACTGCAGTAAACAAATGGACATTTTGTTGAGTTTCCCTGCAGGGGGAGGGTTTATTAAATTACTTATAACATTAAACAATTCTTGTTGGTTTACAAGTTTATAGTTCATAAATTATTAAATGGAAGCGACTTACCATTCAAATATTGGCCATTGCCTTTATTGTGGGTATAATTAAACTGCATCTACAGTTGCAATTGTAACAGCAGACTGTAAATGATATACTTCTCTAAGAGGACTCTTTCTTTAGTACTGTGAACCATTCCCCTTTTCTCAAGCACATAGTTGAAAAATGTTGGTCGGTTTTCTGCCACTAGGGGGCCGATCTGTATGCAACTTAAAGAGGCTCTGTCACCAGATTTTGCAACCCCTATCTGCTATTGCAGCAGATAGGCGCTGCAATGTAGATTACAGTAAAAAATTTATTTTAAAAAAAACGAGCATTTTTGGCCAAGTTATGACCATTTTTGTAGTTATGCAAATGAGGCTTGCAAAAGTCCAAGTGGGTGTGTTTAAAAGTAAAAGTCCAAGTGGGCGTGTATTATGTGCGTACATCGGGGCGTTTTTTAATACTTTTACTAGCTGGGCGTTCTGACGAGAAGTATCATCCACTTCTCTTCAGAACGCCCAGCTTCTGCCAGATCACGCTGTGACGTCACTCACAGGTCCTGCATCGTGTCAGACGAGCGAGGACACATCGGCACCTGAGGCTACAGTTGATTCTGCAGCAGCATCAGCGTTTGCAGGTAAGTAGCTACATTGACTTACCTGCTAACGCCGAGGCTGCTGCAGAATCAACTGAAGCCTCTGGTGCCGGTGTGTCCGACACGATGCAGGACCTGTGAGTGACGTCACAGATCTGCACTGCCAGAAGCTGGGCGTTCTGAAGAGAAGTGGATGATACTTCTCGTCAGAGCGCCCAGCTAGTAAAAGTATTAAAAACGCCCCGATGTACGCACATAATACACGCCCACTTGGACTTTTACTTTTAAACACACCCACTTGGACTTTTGCAAGCCTCATTTGCATAACTACAAAAATGGTCATAACTTGGCCAAAAATGCTCGTTTTTTAAAAATAAAAACGTTACTGTAATCTACATTGCAGCGCCTATCTGCTGCAATAGCAGATAGGGGTTGCAAAATCTGGTGACAGAGCCTCTTTAAATTGACATGAATAGGAGCAAAAATAAACATATACAAGCAACAGGCACCTATTGTCCTGCACTAAGGTAATAGAGCACTGTAGCCTTATCAAGTATATAAGATCTTTTTTGTTCTATTATGCAGCAATTTTTTCAAATGGGAAAACTGCCTCCACCGGGATATTGATTGGTGCTGGGCAGCACACCTTATCTAATGGTATGGGAATAACTAATAGGCTGTAAGCCAGCATGGTACTCTACAAGTAACCGTGTGACTGGCACCCTTATACGGATGTAGCCATCTTTATCTGGACTAACTTGCTGCAGCGTGATATCACACAACAAAAGTCATTGAAAAGTCATTGAAAAAGTCAAGATAACGGATCTTGCCACTGTGTATTTAATGTGTTAAGAGTCAAGATAAAGACGGCTACATCTGTATATGCCTTATCTTTTTAAAATAATGATACTAAGCAGCCACCCCCCCTCATAAATTGTAGGTGTAGAGTGGCTGTTCATCAGTAATTTGCACCAGAGCACTCTTCCTCTATGTAGCATTTGTAGCTTGTCTGCATCCTACTGGGAACTGGGGTTTGAACTTGTCCTTGTATTAGTAAATATGGCCTTTTTTGTGATTATAGATAAATATATTTCATTTTGAATTGATTTATATTGATTGTGAATTTTAAATTAACTTTTTTATCGACTAACAACAAACTGGTACTTTGTTATTTACAATACAAGCGGGAAAAATTAACTCTAATGATCAGGTTGTCACTTTTGGAATAAGTGTCAGCCTTAATGGGACAAAAAAAACTGTTGAGCAAATTCTTAAAATATTATGTTATAATGATTGATTTAGTAGCACATTGTAATCAGAGTCGAGAATTTCATTTTTTTTATTTGATGTAAAGCTCTATTTGTCAAGTTTTCTATGCATTCAATGATTTTCTTAATATGTATAGGTGGCATTCAGTTGTCACGGGGGAGATAAATAAACACAGATGCAAATTGCACCTCCTAGTGGCAACTGCTTAAATAGATATGTTAATCAAATCACAGTTTACAGTGGGAGCTAGGGAAATCAATCTCGCAGCATAGAAATGGAGCTCCGACCCCTATTACATTATGTGTTGCAATAGAATTCTTGTGGTGTTACTATGCTTCTTACTTTCACTTGTCTGTAGATTTCCAACAGTGTTCTGATCGAAGGGTCATAACCTTGAAAACACACAAGACGTTTGTGAAGTTCCACTGTATGGTAAAGTCTGCAAAAGAAGTCTTTCAAATTTTAGACTAACAGAGGAAATAATAGCACTGGAAAAGGTTATATCACTTAGCCTCTTGATCATTATTAATAAAACCACTCAAGAATAGGATCCATTTGACATTGTCAATGACATCCTTACCTTTTTTCCGTGGTTAGTTAACCTTTAACACTTATTTCATCCAAAACCTCTGTTTTAGTGACTGACTCCTGACCACATATTGATATTAGATGTACAGTATAAAAAAAAAGAATTAAAAAAACCACGTCTTCTTTATACTGACATTTCTTCAACCCTATTAACCTATAGTAATTAGCATTACAGCTATCTTTTTGAAGCTTTTTTTTCAGGACCCACGTACCGTAGTTCCAGGAAATATAAATTTTTTTTACAATACGTCTTTATATTTTTATTATTACAATCTTGATTTCTTGTTATTTTTTTTATTTTATTTGTTTTAAGCATGACATTTCTGTAATTTGCACACACTTGGTCATTTTGAAGCATTAAGGCTTGCAAAACATACAGATAAGTTAAGAGAATTGTAGTTTTAACTGCACTGAAGCATTTAAATCCCTTCTGATTTTTTTTCCCATCGTTCATGTGCACTTTCACATTTTGTAACCTACACAAGACATTCCTATTTATTCCCCACTGTCAAATGTAGAAAATTAAAAATTGTCCCTGTGCTCTGTCAAGTACCCCGGCATTGTTCTCCTTGACTTTGAAGCATAAAACATTGCCAAAGGACTCAATCTTACAGAGTGCATTGGGAATCGACACAAAGAGATTTGTCAAGTTAAATTTGTTTTTTTTTGTGTCGTTATATTGCCTTCAAAGGATTTTCCTAATATAAGCTTTCTCTTTAGCAGCACTTAACTGGGAATACATTCCACATCTTCATCTGAATAAAATACTTTCCAGTCAATTTATTATCAACTTGGATATTGCTAGAATCAAATATAATCATTTATTTAACCCAGCAGATATATTAATGTTTAATGCAAACCCTGTCAAGTGGGGTTTACAGTCATAAAAGTGCACTAGTATTGCCTAAGAACAAATCAAACACACATAAAATAGTCATGTGTCGGCCATTACATGACCGAAGTATTTAATGCCTCTAGCGTTGCACCTCAACATATAAAAGAGCCATAAACCAAAAAGTCTTCAAGTCAGCCAGAGATATCAAAGTTCTCATGCTAAGAAGAAGGGTGCCATAGTTGTGACCAAATAATCTCAGAATTAGGAAATTTGTCCTATGGTATTGCTACAAAAGTGTCAAATCCTCGAATATCTTGAAATTTTAGAATAGTTTTTGCAAAGGGGATTGCATAAGATATAAAGCTAATAGCAATAGTTTCCCTCACGCAGCTAACAGCAATAGTTTCCAGTGCGTGGCGGGGGGGGGGGGGTCGCGGTATGTCTGTGTGTGTGTGTGTGTGTGTGTGTGTGTGTATTCTCCCACATTTGCAACCAAGTTATAGTATCAGGAATAGGGCTGATTTCCTTCCCCACGCTGCTAAATAAGGGGGGGGGGGGGGGTCTGCAGTTCTCGAGTTTCTTATCGAGCATTCAGAGATCATTCCTTATTTTTCAGTGTTAGGGCCCATTCACACGACTGTGAATCTCATCTGTGTGCTGTGCATTGATTTCAATGGGACCGTCCACACATGTGTGACTTTTCACGCAGTGAGAGTCCGCTGTGTGAAACTCACTGCACTTCCGATATTGTTGAGTTTTCACGCACCTACGCGCACATTGAAGTGAATGGGTATGCGTGAAAACTACGCACCGCTCACGGATTTGCGCATCTAGTCCTTTGAAAAAAAAAAAAGTGTGCTTTACGAGTGAAGGAAAAATGCATGCCACTCGCAAAGCACACTGATGCGCACAGATTTACGTCCGTTTTTTAAATCTGTCACGCTCATATGAATGTAGCCTTAGTCTGCATAGGTTTTTTAAATGTGGAATGGAGGGTACAAAACGTAAAAATTTTCATTATAAAACGATGTATTAGAGAATAAGGCCTTATTCACACGAACGTATAATACGTCCGTGCTACGCGCGTGGAAATCACGCGCGTCGCACGGACCTATGTTACTGAATGGGGCCGTTCAGGCTGCCAGTGAAATTCACGCAGCGTATGTGCGCTGCGTGAAACGCACGACATGTCCTATATTTGAAGTCAATGGGTGTGTGCAAATCGCGCTCGGCACACGGAAGCACTTCCGGGTGCCGTGTGTGATTCGCGCAACAGCAGTAAAAACAATGAATGGAAACAGAAAAGCACCACGTGCTTTTCTGTTTGTAAACATAAAACCAGAGTGTCATCATGATGCCGGCTGCGCAAAAATCACTCAGCCACGCACCATATGCTGATGACACATGGACCTTTTGCGCGCGTGTGAATAAGGCCTAAAACTTATTTTTTTTACACTGATGCAAGCAATAACATCTTCAACACGGGTGTGTTCCTGAACCATTACCCAATAGCTACCTAGCGGCGTCAGCCGTTTTGTAGCATAAAATCTCCTGACAGACTCCCTTTAATCAATCTGCCTTGTAAGAAAATTTAGACTGGCAGAACACTTCCAAGGATCAAGGCAGCACAGACACTGAAAATGATGCCAGCATGGTGCTGCATTTATTTATATATGTGGGTTATGTCTAGCAGTGCATGCTGTTGTAGTCATATATTGTGGATTTGACAGCAATCTAGATTAGCCGTCTAGTTTTTTTACTTACAGTGAGCGATTCTGAAAATGTTTTTCTTTTGCCAAGCCTTGCCAGCACAACAGTTTCATCACAAACCTTGAACCCAATGGAACTTTTCACTCTGTTTCTATGTTAAGTTAAAATAGTTAAATAAGGCTTTGTTCACATCTGCGTTCTGGCGGAGCTTTTCGTCTGAATGGAACCATGACTGACACAAACGGAAACCATAGGTTGACTACGCTATTTATTTAGTCAACACGGAAACCATTGGCATTGAAATCAATGGTGATGGAAACGGAAACCTATCGTTTCCGTTTGTGTCAGCCAGGGCTACATTCTGATGGCAAGCTCCAACAGGACGTCGGAATGGAGCCCTGACACAGATGTGAACGAAGCTTAAGATAATGGCAGTTTACAAACTCTTGTCACTACCATTTCAGTCAGATCATCATTCCTAATATTCGGAAACTACTGTTATTTGTTTGGTACTTACATTATTATTTTCCTACTATTTCTGCGGCTTGTGACATGTTGTTCTTTCCTTTACTGAGCAGTTCTCAGCACGATTCTACTTTTACAATAATGAACTTGTGACAATGTTCTCAACGTAACTTCAAATTTGACGTATTTGTGATCATGACGCCAGCTTACTGTTAACCATGAACCTGGGCTATGTGGTCACCAGGGGCGTTGTTAAAGGCTCATGGGCCCCGATGCAAAAGTTCTTATTGGGCCCCCCCCGCAAACTTCTTTCAGCTGCATCGCTGGGTCTCCTAAGTGACCCAACAATGCAGCACTAGCAGTCAGGGGCGCCACTAAGGACTTAAAATGTCAGGGGAAATAACCTCAACACATATGTGCCCGCCCAAAAAAATTTGTGTATATTAGACAGCATAGCATATCTATAGCACTACGACCCTATAAACTATGGATAGGATTAGATAAATTGGCTCAGCAGACAGTATCACACATGATAGGATTAGATACAGTGGCTCAGCAGACAGTATCACACATGATAGGATTAGATGCATTTGCCCAGCAGACAGTATCACACATGATAGGATTAGATACACAGCTCAGCAGACAGTATCACACATGATAGGATTAGATACAGTGGCTCAGCAGACAGTATCACACATGATAGGATTAGATACACAGCTCAGCAGACAGTATCACACATGATAGGATTAGATACAGTGGCTCAGAAGACAGTATCACACATGATAGGATTAGATACAGTGGCTCAGCAGACAGTATCACACATGATAGGATTAGATACAGTGGCTCAGCAGACATTACCACTCATGATAGGATTAGATACAGTGGCTCAGAAGGCAGTATCACACATGATAGGATTAGATACAGTGGCTCAGCAGACAGTATCACACATGATTGGAATAGATATAGGGCTCAGCAGACAGTATCACACATGATCGGATTAGATACAGGACTCAGCAGACCGTATCACGCATGATTGGATTAGATATAGGGCTCAGCAGACAGTATCACACATGATTGGATTAGATATAGGGCCCAGTTCGCTGACATTGCGGCTCCAGCGCTGTACCCAGGAAAGGTAAGAATAATAATTTAGCTTTTTTATGTGTTACTGATTATTTTTGTTTAGGGACAATGTTTAGGGACAATGTTTAGGGACTGCACAAGCCCTTTAAGCCTACGATGTAGCAGGCTTAGAGGGCCCATGAGACAGGATCACAGATTGTGTGATGCTGTCTGCTGGGCCCTGTATCTAAGCCAATCACATGGTAGACTTAGATACATGGCCCATGTGTGATCCTGTCTGATGGGCCCTGTATTTGAGCCTACCACACTGTAGGTTTAGATACAGGGCCCCAGCACACAGTAATCTTATACTGTATAAGATTACTGTCTGCTGGACCCTGTATCTAAGCCTACTTTGTGGTAGGCTTAGATACAGGGTCCAGCAGACAGTAATCTTATACAGTATAAGATTACTGTGTGCTGGGGCCCTGTATCTAAACCTACAGTGTGGTAGGCTCAAATACAGGGCCCATCAGACAGGATCACACATGGGCCATGTATCTAAGTCTACCATGTGATTGGCTTAGATACAGGGCCCAGCAGACAGCATCACACAATCTGTGATCCTGTCTCATGGGCCCTCTAAGCCTGCTACATCGTAGGCTTAAAGGGATTGTGCAGTCCCTAAACATTGATGGCCTATCCTCAGGATAGGCCATCATTAGCTGATGTGTCCAGGTTCCGTCTTCCGGGACCTGCCAATCAGCTGTTTTGAAGGGGCCGCAGCACTCGTACGAGAGCTGCTTCCCCTTCATTTCACTACTCGCTCACACTGTGAATCGCCGACACCGATTCACAGTGTGACCAGAATGAAGGGGATGCAGCTCTCATATGAGTGCTGCGGCCCCTTCAAAACAGCTGATTGGCGGGTCCCGGGAGTCAGACCCCGCCAGTCAGGGCAACTAATCTTACCTTCCTCATCAGCCGGGGCGGAAGTTCTGTCCTCTCGATGTTGTGCGCGGCGCATAGCACTGTGACGTCATGCGCTGCGCACAGCTCTTGACGTCAGGACCTCCGCTGCGATCCGGAACCAGGAAGTCTGTTACTATAGTAACAGGGGCCCGCGGCCCGAGTTACTATAGTAACTTTTTATTGATGTGGTGCGGGGGGCTGTGGGCCCCCCTGGCTTCGGGGCCCAGTCGCAATTGCGACCACTGCGACCCCTATAGCTACCCCAGTGGTGGTCACCCTTGACTTATAGCATATATTACTATACTTTTGCTTTTGAGGATTCTGACATGAGAATTCACTTGCAACAAAAACCTCATCTCTTTGTAAAGTAAAAGATTTTCTCAAACTCTAGACATCACTGTCACCAGTGCTAACCACAAATTATGTATTTAGAATTTTGTGAGGCCTTTGACCAGTTGTGAATCAGGGCTCTTTGTGCCCACCAGAAGAAGTTATTCTGGGGTCAAACCCTCCATCTATACAGAACATGTGAACGTCCACATTCAATTGCATTATGAGAGTTGTTGTCATCATTGCACACATAGGACATATCATCAATAAGTGCAAATAGGTTGCATGTAAATCAACCCACACGAAGAAGACCCTGGCAAGAAATTGGCTCAAAAATTAGCTCCAAATTAGTTTTTCCTGCTGGACTTTTGTGGTCCATTATTGTGTCAGTGCCTATGATACTCTGGTACAGAAATTAAATACAGTTTGTTTTATTAAAATGAAAATGACTTCCATGCCTATGGTCTATGAAATCCATAATTCAATTGCACACCTCATATTTATTTATCCAAAATGATAATAACACTAATAATAATTAAAAACCACAAATCCTAACAATAGGAAAGTTTTTTCATTATTTACCCAGCAGCTCACAGCATCAAATATTTTAAATATGTGGTACTGCTGCACTTTTGAAAAGTAATATACAGTATATCATATTTATATTTGGTAATTTTAAACATGTGCATAGCTGAGCTAGTTCAGGTTTTTCTGTCTACGCATATACAGTTAGGTCCAGATATATTTGGACAGTGACACAAGTTGACATTTTAGCTGTTTACCAAAACATATTGAATATACAGTTATGTAATAAATATGGGCTTAAAGTGCAGACCCTCAGCTTTAATTTGAGGGTATTCACATCCTAATTTGAGGAAAGGTTTAGGAATTACAGCTCTTTAATATGTAGCTGCCTCTTTTTCAAGGGACCAAAGGTAATTTGGCAATTATCTCAAAAGCTATTTAATGGGCTGCATGGGTTATTCCCTGGTTAATCCATCATCAATTAAGCAGGTAAAAGGTCTGGAGTTGATTCCAGGTGTGGCATTTGCATTCGGAAACTGTTGTTGTGAACCCACAAAATGAGCTCTCAATGCAAGTGAAACAGACTATTGTTAGGCTGAAAAAAAATTAAGAAATCCATCAGAGAGATAGCACAAATGTTAGGAGTGGCCAAATCAACAGTTTGGAAGTTCTTGAAAAAAAAGAGCGCACTGATGATCTCGCGAGCTCCAAAAGGCCTGGATGTCCAAGGAAGACAACAGTGGTGGATGATTGCAGAATCCTTTCCATGGTGAAGAAAAACCCCTTCACAACATCTGCCCAAGTGAAGAACATTCCCCTGGAAGTAGGTGTATCAGTATCTAAGTCTACCACAAAGAGAAGACTTCATGAGAGCAAATACAGAGGGTTCACCGCAAAGTGCAAACCATTAATCATCCTTAAAAATAGAAAGGCCATGTTAGACTTTGCCAAACAACATCTGAAGAAGCCAGCCCAGTTCTGGTACAGCATTGCTTGGACAGATGAAACTAAGATCAACCTGTACCAGAATGATGGGAGGAAGAAAGTATGGAGAAGGCTTGGAACGGCTCATGATCCAAAGCACACCACATCCTCTGGAAAAATGGTGGAGGCAGTGTGATGGCATGGGCATGCATTGATGCCAAAGGCACTGGGTCACTAGTGTTTATTGATGATGTGACTGAAGACAGAAGCTGCCGGATGAATTCTGAAGTGTTCAGGGAGATACTTTCTACTCAGATTCAACCAAATGCAGCAAGGTTAATTGGACGTCGCTTCAGAGTACAGATGGACAATGACCCAAAACAGAGGCGTAGCTAGGTTCTCCAGCACGCGGGGCAAAGATTTAGTTTGGTGCACCCCCCCCCCCAACCTCTTTTCCGACATCTCCTTCCCCCTCGCCGTGTTTGTTTTGTCTACCAATCAGTGTCATCTCTTTTCCACATTTCTTTTTATGTAACTCGAGCATAAAAACATTTGCACATTTTACAAGCAATATAGTTCTATACACAACACCAGAACCAAGCTCATTACATATATGCAGCCCCAGAACCAAGCTCAGTACATATATACAGCCCCAGAACCAAGCTCAGTACATAAATACAACACCAGCACAAATACAGCTCAATTTAGTGCAACCCCTGCCGTATAGGTATGTACGGAATAAAACTACAGCTCCCTGCATGGCCCGAACAATGATAAGGATATGCTGGGAGTTGATATTTCAAAAAAATAAATCATATCATAATCATACCACCCATCATCTCATTGCAGATCATACAGTGACTACAGTGCTGATTAGAGACAGAATAAACATTTACATTAAGTGACTCACCGGTGACGTCTCAGATTCTAGTTATTTTTCTCCATCCGGTCCAGACCTCTATCATGACTTCTCCCGGTCACAGCCCATTTCTGCAGTTTGCCACTCAGATGTCTTCAGCTTCTCACTTTTCCAACATTTCTACACCTATAAATAAAGATAAAGTTCTCATTATACCACACACTACGCCCCTAAATATAATAGCGCCATACACTGCACCTCTAATTATAATAGCACCATACATCGTGTCCCACACACACACACACACACACACACACACACACACACACACACACACACACACACACACACACACACACACTGTGCCCCCTGTAGATAGTGCCTGCCATAGAGCCCCCTGTAAATAGTGCCCCCAATAGTGCCCCCAAATAGCTCCCCCTATAGTGCTCCACAGATAGCCCACCCCTGTATATAGCTCCCCTGTAGATATAGCCCACCCCTGTATATAGTGCTCCACATATCATATAGTCCACCCCTGTATAAAGTGCTCCACATATAGTTCACCCCTGTATATAGTGCTCCACAGATAGCCCACCCCTGTATATAGCCCCCCTGTAGATAGTGCCTGCCATAGAGCCCCCTGTAGATAGTGCCCCCCATTTATAGTGCCCCCATATAGCCCACCCCTGTATATAGCCCCCAGTAGATATAGACCACCCTGTATATAGTGCTCCATAGATAGCCCACCCCTGTATATAGCCCCCCTGTAGATATAGCCCACCCCTGTATATGGTGCTCCATATATAGCCCACCCCTGTATATAGCCCCCCTGTAGATAAAGCCCACCCCTGTATATGGTGCTCCATAGATAGCCCACCCCTGTATATAGCCCCCTGTAGATATAGCCCACCCCTGTATATGGTGCTCCATAGATAGCCCACCCCTGTATATAGCCCCCCTGTAGCTATAGCCCACTCCTGTATATGGTGCTCCATAGATAGTCCACCCCTGTATATAGCCCCCCTGTAGATACCCCTGTATATAGTGCTTCATAGATAGCCCACCCCTGTATATAGCCCCCTGTAGATATAACCCACCCCTGTATATTGTGCTCCATAGATAGCCCACCCCTGTATATAGCCCCCCTGTAGATAAAGCCCCCCTGTAGATAAAGCCCCCCGTAGATAAAGCCCCCCCTGTAGACAAAGCCCTCCATAGATAAAGCCCCCCATAGATAAAGCCCCCCATAGATAAAGCCCCCCTGTAGATAAAGCCCCCCCCCCCGTAGATAAAGCCTCCCTTCTAGATAATGGCACACACTTTTTATTACAATAAAATAAACTATTTAAACTCACCTTAATCTCGCTCCCACGCCGGCCGGCAGCAATGGAGACCTGCTCTCTTCTTCTGTGCAGATCTACTGGGGGTTGAACGAAGCTTCTATGAAAGGCGCTGATTGGCTGGGCAGGATGACTTTCCTGTCAGTCAGCGCCTTTCATCGATGGAAGCGTGATGTCACTTCACTGGTACAAAAGAGCTGAATAGCCGGGCACGGAACGTACCCGACCATTCATTGCTTCTAATTGTACCTGTGTCCTATAGACACAGGTACAATTATAGTGCAGGAGGAGGTGGCGTTGGCGCCCCCCTCTAAGTTGCGCCCGGGGCACATGCCCCGCCTGCCCCCCCCTAGCTACTCCCCTGCCCAAAACATATTGTGAAAGCATCCCAGGAGTTTTTTTAAGGCAAAGAAGTGGAATATTCTGCAACGGCCAAGTCAATCCCCAGATCTCCACCCGATCGAGCATGCATTTCACTTACTTAACTCAAAGCTTAAGGCAGAAAGACCTACAAACAAGTAACAATGGAAGACAGCTGCAGTAAAGGCCTGGCAAAGCATTACACAGGAGGAAACCCAGCATTTGGTGATGTCCATGGGTTCCAGACTTCAGGCAGTCATTGCCTGCAAAGGTTTCTCTACAAAGTATTACATAAAAAAAAACATTTTATTTATGGTAATATAATTTGTCCAATTACTTTTGAGTCCCTGAAATGAGGAATCTGTGTAGAAAAATGGTTGCAATTCCTAAATGCTAAATCCTAAAATGATATTTTTGTTCAGCCCCTTGAATTAAACCTGAAAGTCTACACTTCAATTGCATCTCAGTTGTTTCATTTCAAATCCAATGTGGTGGCATGCAGAGCCCAAATCATGAAGATTGTGTCACTGTCCAAATAATTCTGGACCTAACTGTATATTTAATTTTTTTTTCCTGCTGGTATTTCCATAAATACAAAAACTGGATGTTACAATTAGACCATACTAGTAAATTAGAAGTGTTATGCAGATAGTTGCACCTTATACTGCTTGTTTTCACAACTATGAATGGCTACATAAAGTACGCCCATTGAATCCAGACTGTCTAGGAGTTAACAATGCGCACAGAGCAGAAGTATGGTTGGCGTTGTGACCTGCAAATTGTAGCAATGCTTTTATAGTGATTTTGATTAGATAACTGTTTTAAAGCTGCCTTGCCATAGTTTGATGGATGCTAAAGCCTTTGAGGATGGCTTTGTGACCTTCTCCATCTTCTCGGACATGAACAACGAACATTATTTTTTTCTTAGGTTCACACTATCTCTTTGATCAAGACACAATTCACCTTTATAAATTTGTACTGTAAAAAGCTGACTTTGATCATGACAAACTTTGTGCTGTTTGTAAGGAACAACATACAATTTCACACCTCACTGTCAACTCATTCAATAAAGCATTTTTTTCATCTGTTAATAGAGCTGATATAAACCATTGATCATTGGGTCATTGAATGCAATAATTTATCTTAAACTAAAATTCCAGCCAAAAAGTATGTGCTGTATGTATAATAAGAATTTGTAGTGTATATACACCATCGGAAGTGATTTTTGGATTTAAACAAAACAATTTTCATGGTTTAACACCATCATTTAGTTTTAAATGGGTTTTCTGAGTTGATCAAATCTGGACAAGTAGGGGAAAAGCTATAAAACAATAAAAGAGCCATTACTCACCTGACAAAGTCCCTGGCATTTCTGTTCTGCTGCTCCAGTCCTCCCCACCGCTCTTTGTTGACATGGTTATTGTGATGATGTGCCTGTATACTCAAGTAATTGATGCAGGCAATCACTGGCCTTAGTGATTTACGGCTCAGGACCGCTAAGGCCAGTGATTGACTGCAGAGATCACGTGGATATACTTTTACATCATTGCTGCAGCCATATTAAAACACAAAGTCGTGGGGAGGTCTGAAGTGGCTGCACTGGAATATCTCGACTTGTATTATGACACTTCCCCCCTTGGCCAGATTTTTTATCCACTCGGAAAACCCCTTTAAGAGAAACACTAAATTGAATCATCCACTGTCCTGATTCTTAACTGTCCCTGTTGCTGCTCAGACTCACAAGAGGTCACATGAAGTTACTCATGACATTGGGAACCAGGAGGACACAACAACTTAAAACCAAACCCTTTTCAGTGTTTCTTGCTTGTTTCTTCAAGTCTCATGGTGCTGTTTCTTGATTTTTCAGACAGATTATATGGGACTGACACAGATTGTCCCAGACCTTGCTGCTGTTACTAAATTCTACTCCGACTTTTGCTCCATGATCCAGCAAATACATGTGGCTAGTCAGTGGCGGATTATAATATGGGCGTTTCGGGCGGCCGCCCGGGGCCCAAGCTTTTAGGGGGCCCATCGCAACCCGAAACGCACATCATTTTAAACCGCTTAAGGTCGGACTCACTAATGGCCGTTCAGAAGAAGCGCCGCTAATGGCCGTTCAGAAGAAGCGCCGCTAATGGCCGTTGAGAGGGAGGGGCGGGCGGACTGCAACAGAGGGCAGCGCAGTGCTGATGAGGAGGAGGGGGATGGATATCAACGTCTGGATAGAACTAGCAGACGTGTCGTGGTAGAACACGCCCCTCTGACGCTTCACGTACCGCCAGTGAGGAACAGACGAGAAGGGCGGTGGTCGAGCAACGAGGAGGTTAGTGTTCATGTTCGTCTCCATCTTAATTTACATCTAAGTGACTGCGGAGGACTCCATGAAGGGGGGAATAACCCCCCATCGAGCCCTCAGTATTTCAGTATTTATTATACAGCAGGGGGGGGGGGGCTGAGCGTGTAACTCACTGCAGAGTGTCTATGGAGGGACAATAATTTCCCTCCATAGACACTCAGCAGTGAGTTACACGCTCAGCCCCCCCCCCCCTGCTGTATAATAAATACTGAAATACTGAGGGCTCGATGGGGGGTTATTCCCCCCTTCATGGAGTCCTCCGCAGTCACTTAGATGGTTAGAACCCCCCCCCCCCCCCGCCCCATTCAGTATAATCTCCCCTTCCCATAGAGCCCTCACTAGTTACTAATATATTACAAGGGTAAGTCAAATTGTCTGACTTCTGGGGGCTGTATAGGGGGGTCTGAGCGACGGGCTCTATGGGGGGGGGGCTACCCCCCCCCCCACAGAGATGTCAGAATCAGACACTCAGACCTCCCTATAGAGCCCCCAGAAGTCAGACAAACTCACCTCCCCTTGCAATATAATCCCCCCCATACAGCCCTCAGTTTTCCCATAAGAAAAATGTATGACATCCACCATCTGTAAGTCCCATAAAACTGAATGATGGTTACGGAAGCAGTGTCTCTCGCCGACTCCCTCTGATCACTAAAAGTAAGCGGCGGAAGCACTCGTGTGAGCGCTGAGCCGCTTGGTTTCTGTTTCCGGAAAGCTGAGCAGCTTATGTACGGGCTCATAGAAAGTCACCGCTACTTTGGCTTTCCGGAAAAAGCCAAACAGAAATGAAGTGGCTCTTCGCTCACATGAGCGCTTCTGCCACTTAGTCTCAGCACCCGGACCCCCACCCATCAAAAGTTCTGACATGTCACTATGACATGTTAGAAGTTTGTTAAAAATTGACTTACCCTTTAGGCCTCATTTACACGCAAAATCTGCAGCGTTTTCCGTGCGCAAACAGCACTTAACAGCTGCGTGTGTCATGATGCGTGGCTGCGAGATTTTCGCACGCTCATCTTCTGAAATACTCTGTGCTGCTGTGAACTCTGCTCTTACCGTTACGTGGTGACTTGCCAATCATGAAGGTGTTATTGAGGACAGGAGTGGAGGAGAGGTAACAGACTGAGGGCTACGTAATGGTAAGAGCAGAGTTCACAGCAGCACTGAATTTGCACGCTCATCTCCTGAAATACTCTGTGCTGCCTTAAACTCTGTGGACAGGTCAGGATCCTGTTTCTTTTAAATGCTGCACTGTAGCGCAGCCTTATATAGTGGATCGAGCATTTAAAAGAAACAGGATCCTGACCTGTCCACAGAGTTTAAGGCAGCACAGAGTATTTCAGGAGATGAGCACGGCTGGCCACGGCAGCCGGTCGTTTTTACGTGCTCCCATTATGCATACGACCGTAAAAACACCCGTTATTGCGGGCTCATAGACTTCTGTTACCCACGGGTACCTTCCCGTTTTCTATTTTTCTATTTTACATGCCGTGCTGCTATACTTTATAATGACAGCACGGATCGCAAAAGCGGCCGGCTGCCCGTGTCCGGCCGTGCTCGTAATTACGAGTCGTAATTACGAGCACGGCCCGTAAAATTAAAAAATAGAACATGTTCTATCTTTTTAACGGGACGGGCACCTTCCCGTGAGAAAACGGGAAGGTACCCGTGGCAAACAGAAGTCTATGGGCCCGCTATTTCGGGCGTTTTTACGGTCGTGTGCATGAGGCCTCGTAATGACGGGTGGCTACATGTGTGCACCCGTCATTACGGCAGCGTTGCTAGGCGACGTCAGTAAATAGTCACTGTCCATGGTGCTGAAAGAGTTAACTGATCGGCAGTAAATAGTCACTGTCCAGGGTGCTGAAAGAGTTAAGCGATCGGCAGTAACTGTTTCAGCACCCTGGACAGTGACTACCGATCGCAATATAGAGTACCTGTAAAAAAAAAAAGACGTTCATACTTACCGAGAACTTTCTGCTTCTTCCTCCAGTCCGGTCTCCTGGCCGTTGCCTTGGTGACGCGTCCCTCTCGACATCCGGCCCGACATTCCTGGATGACGATACAGCCCATGTGACCGCTGCAGCCAATCACAGGCTGCCGCGTCAGAAAAGAAGGTCGGACTGGAGGAAGAAGAGGGACTCGTCACCAAGACAACGACCGGGTACGTATGAAATGCTTTTTATTTTATTTTTAATCAGCAGCCTCTTCTCTCTATCAGTGATTGATAGAGACAAGTGGTTGCCGATTTGTATAATATTTTTGACCGGGTTCGGTCAAAACGGGTTCGGCCGAACCCGGTGAAGTTCGGATTCGCTGCGAACCGAACTTTTCCCAAAGTTCGGACCGAAACCGGGTTCGGTTGTCCCGGTTCGCTCATCTCTAATTATGACATTCCGTTTGGATGTTTGTAAACAGAAAAGCACGTGGTGCTTTTCGGTTTACTTTCAGAGTTTGACAGCCATTGCGCGAATCACGCAGTTCGCACGGAAGAGCTTCCGTGTGACCTGCGTGATTTTCTCGCACTCATTGACTTCAATGGGTGCGTGATGCGCGAACAGCGCACAAATATAGGACATGTCGTGAGTTTTTTTCAGCGGACTCGGGCTGAGCAAAATTCAACGCAACTGTCTGCACTGCCCCATAGAGTAATATAGGTGCGTACGACACGTGTGAAAAGCACGCGCGTTGCACAGACGTATATCACACTCGTGTAAACGAGGCCTTAAAAAGAGGTGTTACAATTTGATGTGTTAAAGGCTGTGTAAACCTTTCACAATTTTATTTTTTTTTTAAATGGTTTATGGTGTTTGGTGCAACCTTTCTAAATAATTATTAAAAATAATTTTTACTTTTTGAGATACAGCTGCTTTGTATCCTGTTATACAGAGCCGCTGTATCTAGCACTGAAACCTGTATTGTCAGGACAGCGGGTCTGATAGTTTCAGTGTCACTGGCTCCTGCGGGTCTCTGACACGAAGGATCAAGCTGCAATCGATCACATCTACGTTATTGGATCGTGTGTGTCAGAGTTTCTATTATTTTTCATACTACTAATTTATTTTTATTTTTTTTGCAGGTTCCGTTGGACCATTTGGACTACGTTGTAGATTCGTTGGACTACTTCGATGTACATTTTTTTAAAATAAAATGGTCAAAGAGGGTTGTGTAGGGGAGTTTTTATCTCAATAAAAAAAATTTTTCTCATGTCTCTGTGATTTTCAACACTTTATTACCACCTTAGTAATGGCTGCTGTGTAATAGACAGTGTCCACTACTAAGGCTAGGGCTTAGTGTTAGCCAGTAAAAAGGCTAGCACTAACCCCCCATTATTACCCCGGTACCCACCGCCACCAGGGGTACTGGGAAGAGTCAGATACAACCTAGTACCCGACCCTCTGTAGTGAGGGATGGGTACTGAGGCCGCCGCAGACTGGTATTCCCACCCTGGTAATGCTGCCTGCTACGGCTATGTTGTATCTGGCTGGTTATCAAAAATGGGGGGGGGACCCCATGTTGTTTTTTTTAATGTTTTTTTTAAATCAACATGGGGTCCCCCCCATTTTTCATAATCAGCCATATACAACACAGCAGATGCAGCCTAGCATTACCAGGGTGGGAAGGCCCATGGTTTTTAGCCCTTCCGGGCATGATAATTCTAACCTGCGGCCGCCCCAGTACCCAGCTGTCGCTTCAGATGGTTAGGTACTGGATCGTACCCGGCTCTTCTCAGTACCCCTGGTAGCGGTGGGTAGCGGGCTAATAATGGGGAGTTATTGCTAACCTTTTAACCGGCTAATACTAAGCCCCGTCTTAGTAATGGATGTTGTTATTCAGACAACGCTCATTACTGAGGTAATAAAGTATTAAAAATACACCGAGACATAAGAAAACAGTTTTTATTGAAATAAAAACTCCCCCACACAACCCTCTCACCATATCATTTAAGAAGAAAAAACAAAAGTAAATCATCAAAGTAGTCCAACAAGTCTAGGCTGTAGTCCAAACGGTCCAGCGGAACCTACCTGAAAAGAAAAAAAAAGTTAGTACAAAAAATAAAAAACTTATACTCACCTAGAGCAGTCTTCTGTCCTTTTTTCTCCCCTGTGCTGCAATAGAAACTAGAGGTCAATAAAAAATAATTCCCCCTCATGTAATGCTGCTACCTGTAAACTAAAAGTCAACCACCAGAGGTAAAAATGTTTCCCCATGGCTGAGTACAAGTAAGTCTAATTCCTAGGTGACACTTTCTTTTACTCCGCTATCGAGAAATATTATTTCCTGTCGGATGATTTTTCCTTTGACAGCTAGCAGAGTTCTACACGGGCGGAGTTGCTGTTCCACATTTAATAAATTATGAACAGAGAGTATTCACTATCATTTTTCTAATTGTTTAAAAGCTCAAAAAGCCTTTTACGGATGTGTAATGAATTTCATGTTTTGTTTTTTATAGTGGACACAGGCACCGACCAGAAGTATTTGCAGCATCAAGTGCTTCCAGTCCAGATACCAATATCAACCTATCAGGACTTGGTCCTCCACATGAAAAGGTAGGCACTCTTACCCTATTACTCCACTTTAGACACTGCACTATTCTCACATTTATTCTGTAAACTATTATTTAAATTCTATGATACTTACGCAGTGGGGCACACATCGTGCCCCACTGCGTAAGTATCATAGAATTTAAATAATGGTGGCAGTTTAAGACTTAACCCGTTAGTGACCAGCCCATAGTGTTTCTACGTCGGTCACTAACGGGCCTTATTCCGATGCAATAGGCTTTTTACGTCGCTGCATCGGAATAAGTAAACAGAGCAGGGAGCTGTGAAATCTGCCAGAGGGCTGGGGGCGTCCCTGCTCGAACGTGTGAGATCGATATTAGTATTGATCTCACCCGTTTAACCCTTCAGATGCGGCGCTCAATAGCGTGCACCGCATGAGTGGTTTTGGAGAAAGGGGGGAGCTCCCTCTCATCCCACTGACACCCGGTGATAAGATCACCGAGTGTCAGTGTCTCCGATGGCAGCCGGGGGTATAATAAAGGCCCCCAGGTCTTCCTGTAGTGAATGCCTGCTAGGTCATACCGGAGGCCTAGCACACGGACAGGCATAATACACTGCAATACAGAAGTATCGCAGTGTATTATAAATGCGATCGGACGATCGCACAGTGAAGTCCCTTAGTGGGATTAGTAAAAAAGTAACAAAAGAGGTTTAATAAAAAAATGAAAAAAAACACTTTTTCCCCTTACAAACTTCTTTATTATTAACAAACAAAAATAAATAAAGTAAAAAAGTCACACATATTTGGTATCGCCGCGTCCGCAACGACCCCAACTACAAACTTATTACATCATTTAATCCGCACGGTGAACGTCGTAAAAAATAAAATAAAAAGCCATGCAAAAATTGCTGTTTTCTTTGAATCCAGCCTTAAAAAAAATGTAATAAAAAGTGATCAAAAAGTCGCATCTACTCCAAAATGGTACCGATAAAAACTACAAGCCGTCCTGCAAAAAAAAAAAAAAAGCCCTCATACAACTGCATCGGCGGAAAAATAAAAACGTTACGGCTCTTCAAAATATGGAGACACAAAAACATTTTTGAAAAAAAAAAGTGTTTTCACTGTGTAAAAGTAGTAAAACATACAAAATCTATACAAATATTGTGTCATTGCAATTGCTACAACCCACTGAATAAAGTTATTGTGTTATTTATACCACACGGTAAACGGCGTAAATTTAGGACGCAGAAAAGTGTGGCGAAATTGCTGTTTTTTTTCTATTCCTCCCCAAAAAAAGTTAATAAAAGTTAATGAATTAATTCTATGTACCCCAAAATGGTGCTATTAAAAATTACAACTTGTCCTGCAAAAAACAAGACCTTATACAGCTATGTCAACGCAAAAAAGAAAAGGTTTCAGCTCTTTGAATGAGACGATGAAAAAACTTAACAAATAGCTTGGCCATTAAGGTCTAAAATAGGCTGGTCATTAAGGGGTTAAAGAGTTGCTCCACTACATAAAATATATGAACAGCTTTTTGTTGGTTATGTGTCCTTCCTTACTTTTGTTTAGCCTGTTTTGAGATATCCTCAGATATATGGCATGAGATGAGCAGCTTTTCAAACATTGTTTTCTATTTATGTTTTTACTCTAATCTGGTCATCTCACACCACATATGTAGGGATATCTCAAAACAAGCAGAAATGTAAGGAAGGACACATCTGTATGTGCATGGCACAATACATATTTACACAATTTCCACCATCATATTTTAATAGATGCAGTCAACACATAAATCGGGCGCTCAAAAACGAAGAGTGCAACAGTCTAGAGAACAACAACAAAAAGAAGAGATTGCTAAAATTCCAAAGTTGGACACATTCTTTAAAAAGAAAACCCAACCTGGAACAGACCAAGAGCCCAGCAGCAGTTTACCGTCTACTTCAGCATCTGACCCAACTAATGTTTCCACTGAATCAGGGTCAGTTAATGCTGAGTTAGATATTCAGGCAGATGATCCCGTGGAAAGTATTGAAGAGTTGGGTGCACATGTTGAAATTGTGCAATTTCCTTCGGATGTTGGACTGTGGGGCGAAAATATTTCCAAAGAAGTGCTGGAATACTGGGTTTCAAGGGGAAGCAAGGTTTGCCAAAATGTTGATGCTGACTTTAAAAACTCAGGAGTATTCTCAAGTGAAGGATATTATCGTTACTGCAACAAATCATACTTCACCCATGTTAACCCAAAAACGAAAGAAATCTCAAAGAGAAATTGGTTATGTTATTCCCCAACTAATGGAAAATTATTTTGCTTTGCTTGCAAACTGATCGCCAGTAGACGTGGCCCTTTTACTCATGGATTTAATGACTGGAAGCATGCAGAGGATAGAATCTTCAATCATGAATGTAGTGATATCCACAAACAATCTGTCTTATCAATAGTGGCAAGAGGTCAAATCTCTGGACGAATTGACAGCCAGATAATTTCCCAATTGGAGGGTGAAACGTTGTACTGGCGCAAGGTACTTAAAAGATGTCTCATTGTTATCCAGTACCTTGCTGAACGGGGCCTTCCACTGAGAGGCAAAGATGAAATTATTGGCTCCCCTCACAATGGAAATTACTTAGGCATCTTAGAAACTATGGCAAATGTTGATGAGTTTCTAGACGAACATATCAAACAATATGCCAACAAAGGAAAAGGCCACACGTCGTATCTTTCCTCCACTATCTGTGAAGAACTAATACAAATTTTGGGATTCAACATTCTGAGTATAATTGGGCAAGAATTGAAGAAAGCAAAGTTTTATTCGATTTCTGTGGATTCCACGCCTGATATCACTCACTCTGATCAATTAACTTTCATTGTTAGATATGTTTTACCAACTGGGCCTGTGGAGAGGTTTTTACAATTTTTACCAGTGCTTGGTCACTCTGGCAAAAACATTGCACAACTAATTTTGGATTTTTTGGACGAACAGAAAATCAACATTAAAGATTGTCGAGGGCAATCCTATGATAATGCAGCGAACATGAGTGGCAAGTACAACGGTGTACAAACAATCATTAGGGAGCAGTGCCCTTATGCAACATTTATACCATGTGCTGCACACTCTCTTAACCTGGTAGGTAAAAAACAGTGCAGAATGTAACCCAGTTGTCTACAGATTTTTTAACAATCTTGAGCAACTGTATGTTTTTTTTTCATCCTCAACTTCCAGATGGAGAATGCTGGTAGAAAAACAGAAAGCTTTAGGCCTGCCAGTTGTTAAGCATCTTTCTGGTACTAGATGGTCTGCGAGACATGATGCTGTATCAGCACTTTACAAGGGCTATGAGTCTATATGCAGTCTGTTAGAATGCATGTCCTCTGATCCTGACTACAGCTCATGCAGAAACGAAGCCTGCTCTTTGCTGGACACTTTCTGTCAACTGGATTCCACTATCCTTGTTGTTCTTTGGAATACCATTTTAGAAAGATTTCATACTACAAACCTGTCACTCCAAGAAGCTGGTTTGAATTTGAACACCGTCGTTGCATTATTGCAATCTCTTTCAAGTTTTGTACAGAGCCAGAGAGAAGAATTTGAGCACTATGAACAGGACGCCATCAAGTTGTGTGGCCATAATGAGTATAATGATGCTCAGAAACGTTTTCGACCACGTAATCCACGCTATGATGATGGACAAGGGGAAAGCACTGTGTTAACACCCAGGGAAAAATTTAGATGTGAAGTCTTTACCACAGTCATTGATCACTTATACAGTGGTTTACAGCGACGACTGGAGGCTTATAGTGAAGTGTGCTCCAAGTTTGGATTTTTAGCCAACCTGTCTACACTGTCCACTTCAGAAATTAAAAAAGCTGCTGCAAACCTGGTCCAGTCATATCCAGAAGACCTCATGCCAGGTGTTACAGAAACAGAACTGATCCAATTTGCAAGTTTTCTTTCTACTTCCAAGTCACAAACAATGACATCCTGTGATGATAAAATACCGGAACGCCAAATGTTCTTATTTCTTCATCAAAATGGCCTCACCCAAACCTTTTTCAACACAGAGATAATTCTGAGAATATATCTATGTATGATGGTTTCAAACTGCACAGGTGAGAGATCTTTCTCAAAATTAAAACGGATTAAAAATGAACTGAGGAGTCAAATGGGGCAAGAGAGACTCAATCATCTTTCTTTAATGAGCATTGAACATGATCTGTTAAGGACCCTGGACCTCTCAGAAATCATCAATGATTTTAGCAACAGGAAGGCCCGTAAAGCAACTCTATAATAAATTTTGGACTAAGGCTTTAATCCATTGAGAATTTTTTGCCTGTGCTCACACATTGCACTTTTCATAACTGTTAATTACTGTGAAGTGAACTGCCTCATTATTTATGTTTTCATATTTTTCAAAATTGTTAGATTCAAATGTATAATTTTCTTGTCCTTATTTGCACTTCTATACGATACTCTTATGTTGCCGTATGTTTATTTTTCTGTATGATGTAATACAGTATATACCACTTTATTTGTTTTATATTTCTCTAAGTTATAATTGTTAAATTATTATTTATTCTAATTAATATTTATATCTTTGACCATAATTGCACTTACATATGGTACTTTGTGTTGCCTTAGGTTTATTTTTCTGTATGACATAATAAAGTAAATGCCACTTTATATTCAATAGTTTTCTGAAAAAAAATAACTACGGTTTTACATTTGAAAACAAATATTATTAGCATTGTTTGATTTAAAGTTTAAATAAAAGTTTAAAGAAGAAAAGCGTTTTTCATGAGTCTCGCATGGGGAAAGGGGGTTGCATTGCGTTTGCGTGTGAGGGGGGCCCAAGTTGTATCAACAGCCCAGGGCCCATGGTACACTTAATCCGCCACTGTGGCTAGTCCGTGTGCCAGTTAAGAGTGTGAGTGCCATACTCTGATGTGAATGAAGATAATCTCTTTACAGTGCTGTAGAGTAAGTTAGCACTACATAAGCAACAGGAAATAAATAAATGCTCTGCTTTAGCAACCTCTATGTTTCAGGTGAAACAGCTCGCAAGTCCATCATTGCCAATACATAGTGTCAACCACTGCTGTCTGCTAGTCAGAGATTTAGATCTTTTTGTGCTCCAGCCTCCCAGCTCCATGAGTGTGACTACAGAGTGCCAATCTATGCTGTCTGTCATATTCTGTTCCAGCTGTCCCTATGCTTCAGCTGATAAGCCTTGCCAGTATGTGTGTGCCATTCTAGAGTACAAGTCACTGCTTACTTTCCATCGGCTCCTGGCACATTGTCCTACTCATTTGCCTTTTGCCATCCGTTGGTCTGGTATGCCTTCTATTTTGCTGTATGGAGTGGCGTAGTCGACATTGCTGTTCATACAGAGGTATCCAGTAAAAAACGGTCACCTTGCAATGTACATATTTTTACAATGGAAGCCTATGAGGGACCTATGCCACTATATGGCAATACAGTTGAAGGTTTACATTAAAGGTATAGGTCAGGAGTATCTTCAGATGGAAATCTCCGACAGACACTGCTAATGCAGTGTGAATAGGCCCTTATGCCCACACTGTGACATCAGTATGTGCAATAACCCTTTCAAATGGATTCACACTGTTTATTATACATATACTGTGACATCACAATCTTTTTTTATTCCTGTTTGATTATATCACTTTATACGGATTACAAAATAATAATAATACTCTGCCAATAAATTTCTTTGTAAAATCAATTGGATGCAGTATTCAAGCTACTAATATTGCATTAGGTGCTGTAGTGGTTCCCGGAGACGCCAGCACATGGGGCAGTCCTGCCCTGCAGTGACCACTAAGATGCTTGCGCGAGCTCATTCCCACACATTCCTCACACATGTAAAGAACTAACTAATTACTCCCAGATCACCCTGGACTATAAAAAGGGTTCTGCCCTTTCACTCCGTACCTGAGCGTTGTTTGTATTCCTGTTAGTCTTTCAAATGGTCCCTTAGTCGTATCCTGTTCCCAGTGTTCCCGTGCCCTTCTATCTTTATCCCGTATTTGTTCCTGTTCCCTCTCTAGTTTTGGAGTCGTGTTTTGTCGTCTGCCACGCCTGCTGTCTTACACCACGTCTGGTGTCATTTGCCACGCCTGGTACCCCCTGCCACGTTTTGCATCACCTGTCGTGAAAGTACCATCTGTGCCAAAGCCGCTGCTACTGTCTGGACCATTGCAGGTACCCTTGTGCTTGAACTTTGTATTGACTTTGCACACTGTTGTTCGACCAGCTGCTACTCCGTTACGGCAGTGCGACATAGTGGGTGCACATTCCCATAGATCATGACAGTTTGCTCAGACCATGGACCCCGCTCGTCAACCCAAGCCCTTGAAGACATCACAAGTCATGAAGGCGGATATGCGAGACCTTCAGTCACGAGAGGACCAACTCTTCCAGGCTGTGAACGCTATTGCACATCGACTGGATACGCAAGCTGCAGTCTTCTTGGCACCTGCTCATATTGCTCCTGTAGTTCCTCCTACTACACCTCCTGGCAGTACCAATTTCCGATTCTCTCTGCCACTACCTCCTCGCTACGATGAAGACGCAAGAACCTGCTGGGGATTTCTGAACCAATGTTAGATACACTTCAGTCTAAATGCCAATGCATTTCCTTCTGATGACGGAAAGATAGCCTTCATAGTCTCTCCTACTGGCAAGGCCCTGCCATGGGCGAACCCCATCTGGGAACGTTAGGAACCAGAGACCCGTGACTTAAAGTGTTTTCTACTGACCTTCCGTACAGTATTTGAGGAACCTGGGTGAGTCTCTTCTGCAGCTGCATCCCTGCTGACCCTTCGCTAAGCAGACGACTCTGTGGGTGAGTACTCCATTCTGTTCCGTAACCTGCCAGCAGGGCTGACCTGGAAAAACGAAGCCTTAGTGGCAACATTCTGGCAGGGTCTATCACCCGAATTTCAAAGACGAGTTTGCCGCTCGAGATCTGCCTTCTACCCTAGATTACCTCATTCTTCTAGCCACCCGGATCAACATGAGGATCAAGGAATGGTCTCATGAGGTTCGCCAGGTCAGAAGATTTCCTAGGCTGGCTCCTACATTTCAGCAACCCCTGCACTCCTCATCAGCTGCTTCAACAGAGGAGCCTATGCAAATAGACCGTCTCAATTTGTCTGCCCAAGAGAAACAACGCAGATGCACTTCGGGACTCTGTCTGTATTGTGGTCTCGGAGGTCATTTTGTCCCCAAAAGCCCAAAAAACTCCAGCGCCAAGGATTGGTTGGAGAGACAACTGTAGCATCCATGGCCGCAGGCCGTCGGGTTTACTCGCCACCTGACGCCCGCAGCCATTGATCCGTGTGCGCTGGTCCCCATCTCCTTCCTAGGAGACGCCAGCGCTCACTTCCGCTCTGTTGTGCTGTGTCCCGTAGGAAATCGTCATCATCATCAACTGCCATGATTTCCTGGTCTATAAGAAGGCCCCAGGCCTTCTGATCCTTGCCTGAGCGTTGTTAGTTTTTCCCAGTCTGTCTTGCAAATGGTCCCTTAGTGTTTCCTGTTCTAGTTGTTACCCGTGCCCTGTTACCTGTTCCTGTGTCCCGTACTGTTCTTGTTCCTGTGCATACCAGTGTTGGAGTCATGTCTACTGCACCTGCTGTCGTTTGCCACGTCCAGTGTCTACTGCCATGTCCAGTGTCGTTTGCCACGTCCAGTGTCTTCTGCCACGTCCAGTGTCTTCTGCCACATCCAGTGTCTTCTGCCACATTGGATACTGCCCGCCACGTCTGGCGCTACCTGCTGCACTGGCCTCCATCTCTGCTGAAGCCACAGCCACCGTCTGGACTAGTTCATCTACCCAAGCGTTACTATCTACTATTGACTTTCATATAGACTGTGACCTGGTCAGCTGCCTCTCCACTACGGCAGAGCGGCCTAGTCGGTCCACATACCCTGTGACTGTGACAACAACCCTAGGTAGAAAATAACTATATAGTAAACGGTCTCCTAAACTGTCCATTTCTGTGACCGTAGCGTCCAGTGAGAAGACGCACTGGGTCTCTGCCTACCTGGACTCCAGGTCTGCGGCAAATTTTATCCAACAGGACCTAGTGGAACAGCTCCAGTTGCCGACGGTTCCCCTGGCTGTTGCCTCGATTAATGGACTTCCTTTGCATGATCCTTGTGTCTGAGACCATGCCACTGAAGCTCCAAGTTGGAGCACTTCACATTGAGCAAATTGTATTTCTCATCTTGCCCAAAACCTTTAATCCCGTGTTGCTGGGTCTGCCTTGGCTCCAGCTTCATGCTCCAGTCGTGGACTGGAATTCCAGGGAAGTTCTCCAATGGAGCTCCAAATGTCTCCACCGCTGCCTGTTACAGATCCATCCTGTCCTGCCTCCTATGTCTCAGTCGTTAACAGTATTACCCACTCATTTTGCGCATTTTGCAGACGTATTCGGCAAGAAGGAGGCTGAGATGCTTCCTCCACACCGGGCGTACGACTGTCCGATTGAACTGGTCCCTAATGCTTCACCTCCCTGTTGACGGGTATACACCCCTCCCCTTGCCAGAGAATCAATCCATGTTGGCCTATATCAAGGGGGATCTGGAGTGGGCTTTTATACAAAATCCTTCTCATAGGCAGCTGCCGGGTACTTCTTTGTAAAGAAAAGAGACAGATCTCTTCGACTATGCATTGACTACCGTTGTCGCAACCAGATCACGGCCAAAAAGAAATACCTTTTGCCACTCATCTTCGAATTATTTGATCGTATACAAGAAGGCAAGATCTTCTCTAAACTAGACTTGCCTGAGGCCTACAACTTAATCCGAATAAGTCAAGGTGACGAATGGAAGATGGCATTTAACACTTGAGACGGGCACTATGAATACTTGGTGATGCTCTTCGGCCTGTGTAACGCTCCCGCGGTCTTCCAGGAATTTGTGAATGATATCTTCAGAGATCGAAATGAATAAATAACCTTTATTGATTAAGATTAAAATGTATAAAAGTTCATTGGTGCAAACTGGTATGTGTGAGTGACCCCAAAACTCACATACCATTAACCCGAAATATGGTGTAAATTGAGTGAGATCACTAATTTATTTTAAAGCGATTTAAAATAAATCGCTTTAAAATAAATTAGTGATCTCACTCAATTTACACCATATTTCGGGTTAATGGTATGTGAGTTTGGGGGTCACTCACACATACCAGTTTGCACCAATGAACTTTTATACATTTTAATGTTAATCAATAAAGGTTATTTATTAATTTCACATTAGACCACATCTTTTCCCCGTTCCCATCCCTATTTCATTCTAGCTCCAACCGGTGGTGTACACCAATGTGGTCCCCTGACCCAATTTCCCAGTGAGACAGGTGATCTTCACCAGTTGCTATCTTCAGAGATCTCCTCCATGTCTGTGTGGTTGTCTATCTCGATGACATTTTGCTCTTCTCCAAAGATCCGACGACACATCGGAGGCATGTCCGTCAGGTCCTGTAGCGATTAAGGGGGAATCGTCTGTTTGCCAAACTGGAGAAGTGCACTTTTGAAAAAAGTTCTCTGCCCTTGTTCGGTTACATCATCCCGGATCAGGGTCTCAAGATGGATCCTGAGAAAGTAAAGTCCGTCCTGGAATGGCCACGTCCTTAGGGCCTGTGGTCCATGCAGAAAGGTATGAACGCCAAGGTGTGGACTCCAGAGGCAGAATCAGCATTTATTAGCCTCAAGACTGTCTTCACTTCTGCCTCGATCCTCCATCATCCTGACATGTCTCGGCAGTTCTCGTTTAATGTGGATGCTTCTTCTGTTGGTCGCAGGTACACTTCTGTTCCAAATAAGCTTCAAAGGAAAGGCAGTAGTATGTGGCTATTACTCAAGACTTTTTTCCTCCGCAGAGCGCAATAACTCTATTGTGGATCGGGAGTTACTGGCCATCAAATTGACTCTGGAGGAGTGGAAACATCTGCTTGAGGGCGCAGCTCACCCCATCCTGATATACACTGACCATAAGAACCTTACCTATCTACAGTCGGCTCAACGGCTAAACCCCCATCAAGGCAGGAGGTCGCTGTTCTTCACCCGTTCCCAATTTGTGCTCCACTACCGTCATGCTGATAAAAATGTGAAGGCCGATGCCCTGTCCAGCTCATTTAAAACAGAGGACTCTGTGGAAACCCCTCAATGTATCATAGACCCGTCCTGCATTGTCACTGCCAATCCTCTGCAAGTTAGAGACATCCCTCTGGGGAGGACTTTTGTTCGGTTAGCAGACAGGCAAAGAATTCTTCGCAGGGGACACAGCGCCAAGCTGGCTGGGCAAGCTCGTGTTGATAAGACTCGAGACCTGATAGCTCATCATTTCTGGTGGTCCACGCTGCCCAAAGATATTGTGGACTTTGTCTCTTCCTGCACTCTGTTTGCTTCTAACAAGGTTGCTCACTCCAAGCCTGCCGGTCTGCTGCAACCTCTGCCTGTACCCAATGCCCCCTGGCAGCACATTATGATAGACTTTGTCACAGACCTTCCTCCCTCAGCAGGATGCAATACGGTCTGGGTGGTGGTGTACCGGTTCTTGAAGATGGCACATTTTATCCCGCTGACCAGCCTACCTTCAGCTCCTCGACTGGCAAATCTTTTCATTCAGTAAATATTTTGCTTGCATGGCTTGCCCCTTCATTTTGTGTATGATCGGTGGGTTCAGTTCACCTAAAAATTCTGGAGAGCCCTCTGTAAACTCCTGGATGTGAAATGGGACTTTTCCTCAGCCTACCACCCCCAGTCCAATGGTCAAGTTGACAGGATTAACCAGATCATGGAGAATTGTCTCCGTCACTTAATTTCAATGCAGCATGATGACTGGGTGCAGCTTCTACCATGGGCCGAGTTCTCATATAACAATCACACAAGTGAGTCCACTACTTCCACACCATTCTACATGGTCTACGGTCAACATCTACAAATCCCTCTTCCTGTTATGGCTACATATCCGGTACACACAGCTGAATCTGCATTTGGAGACTTTCTACAAATCTGGAAGCAGACCCGTCCTCTATTTTGCTGGCAGTGGATCGCATGAAGCGAAAAGCGGATACAAGAAGAAGAGAGCCGCCTCAGTTTCTTCCGGATACCAAAATCTGGCTGTCCTCAAGAAATATTCACCTGAAGGTTCCTTCATACAAATTTGCTCCCATGTTCCTCTGAATTTTTGAGATCCTACAATAGATTAACACTGTCTCCTATAAGCTTTGGCTGCCTCCTTCCCTCAAAATCCACAACTCCTTTCATGTGTCCCATCTGAAACCTGTGGTGCTGAACTACTACAGTAAGACTCCTAGTCCTGCGGCTGCTCACAGCGGTTCTTCCGATGTGTTCGAAGTAAAGGAGATCCTGCACTGCAGGGTAGCAGGAAGGACTTTCTATTTAGTGAATTGGAGAGGGTTTGGTCCTGAGGAAAGATCCTGGGAGCCAGAAGAAAATCTTAATACCCCTACCCTCATTAAAAATTTCCTCTCTCTGGACCCTTGAAGAGGGGGCATAAGGGGCGGGGTACTGTAACGGTCGCAGACGGCAGACCACTCTCATCCTTCCGACGTCTCCCTCCCCGGAGACGCAATCACATGCGGCCGTCCTGTCCTGCAGTGACCACTAGGGTGTGCGCAAGCTCATTCCCGGCCTTAAAGGGCCAGCGCGCGCACATTAAAAGTTTAACTAATTATTTCTAGATCACCCTGGACTAAAAAAGGGCCCTGCCCTTTCACTCATTGCCTGAGCGTTGTTTGTATTCCTATGTTAGTATTGCAAATGGTCCCTTAGTCGTATCCTGTTCCCAATGTTCCCATGCCCTGCTACCTGTATACTGTATCCCGTGCTGTATTTGTGTCTGTGCCCTCTCCAGTGTTGGAGTCATGTTGTGCCGTCTGCCATGCCTGCTGTCTTACACCACGTCTGGTGTCATCTGCCACGCCTGGTACCTCCTTAAATTTTTGCATCACCTGTCGTTAAAGTACCGTCTTTGCTAAAGCCGCTGCTACTGTCTGGACCATTGCAGGTACCCTTGTGCTTGGACTTTGTATAGACTTGGTACACTGTTGTTTGGCCAGCTGCTACTCCACTACAGCGGTGCGGCCTACTTTGTCCACATAGCCACAGATCGTGACAAGTGCGAGATAGAGTGGAGGTTAGGAAATAGAGCTAGGGCACAGCAGACTCCAATACGGATACATGATAGGGTGTCCAGCCTGCATTGAGAACTGCACACATTAGGGGATGTGAGTGGATGGAAATAGGGAGCATGTATTTTAAGAACACTTAGGATTGGAGAGGAAGAGATGACAGGGGGCAATAAAATGAATGATTGTCCATCCAACAGCTGAGCTCCAGGGACCAACGGGGCGCATTCTGGAAAACCTGTCTTAGACACCAAGAGAGCTTGTCACTCTCCAGCTGTGATAGCACTTTGTGCATCATAACTGCTCTAGGACATTACTGTGCTTGTATTGTACTCTGGTCAATACCTATGCACTGTGACATCACTATCTTTATTGTCTCTGTGCAGAGACATCACTGTATTGTTACATCATTGGGTTTATTTTTCCTGTACTTTGAATTTGCTGTGTTTATTATGTCTGGGGTGGGATATCATTGGGTGCATTATTTAGGTTCTGTGACGTAACTATAAAAATTATTTATGTGTAGTATCATCACTGTGTGCATTATCTGGTGTGTATGTTTGAGTTGAAGACATTGTTGCCGTTGCATTTGGAAACTGGTGTCTGAAGGGACTCCATAGTTCTTCTGCCACATAGAAGGATTCCAGTACTATAAACTGTAAATAATGTTGAGGGGCCTTGTTAGAGATTTTGCTTTATGGCTCAGGAACTTTCAGTTACATCTCTGAAAAGAAACATAATTTAAAAAAAAGATCTATAGATACACCTGGACATGGCCATAGCAACCAGAATAAAATCATCCATTGCTTGCATTGCTGGCTGCATTTAGAGAAAATGTAAAATGGTGCAAAATAGAAACAAGGTTTATATTACAAAGTGACCAGTTTTATTTAATTGCTTGACTATTAGCTTAATTAAGTCTATTCTGGTTGACTCCTCAAGATATGCATATTGGTTAGTGCCATGCAAAGTGTCTGAGATAGAGAGAATAAAGCATGTTAAGCAATATCTATGTTTATTTATAGCTGTAACTAAATAAAGTTTAAATCAAACTGTCTATTCATAGATAATTTATTCTTAAAATCAAATTAAAGTAAATGAAAGCTGGTTGAGTAATATGTAGGAGATCATGTTATCTGTTGAATTAAACAGGGTAATTCTGTATATCAAACAAATCATATGCAAACATGTGCTGCAATGTAATTGGTTTAACTTTCCATCAAAAATAAACTCCTCAAATACAAACAATAAACAAACAATAACTTTAAATAAATTACATTAAAAAGCCCGAACTACTTCTAGGAGGAATCCAATTGTGGTCTAGGTCATAGTTTCATGTCTATAATTATATTAATTTTTAATCACCGTTCACTCTAGGTTAAGCATAATAGTACTTCCTCACTTTTTTCACTGGTAATTTCCCAATAAATTGTTTAAAGTCTAACTTGCAAAAAAAATTCAGTTCAAATTTTTTTTAAAAAATACTCATATACCCTCCAGTCAATGCCTTGTTTGACAGGGGAAGAAAATCAAGGACGGATATTAAAAACCAGAAGTGGAACAAGCTTTACTCTCACCAGTGTTTCAGAATGCACCTAACCATTTTAGGTCCATGAAGTTTAGCATTATAGCTTTTGGACTGACATATTCATTTATTTTTCAGGCTTTCCTTTTATTTAGTCCCTGCCAGGTATCAATCTCAGGACCTGCTGTTTAGGAGGCAGAAACACTACAAGTTACCACAGACTATACTGCCTCCAATGTGTGTTTTCTCTCTGCCAAAATACGTCGACATCATTATTAATAATAATAATAATAGTTATAATAATAATAATAGAATATTATTACTATGATTCATAGACATAATGTCCTGATATACAAAGATATACCAAGACACTATAGGTTCAAAAACGAAATGAAAAAGTCCCCTAATAGGACAAACAAAATGTTCACCGGAAAAATAATGAAGTTCACGTTTCTACAAAAAATAGTGGCATCAATAAACAGATTTTTTAAAATATACTTTATTCAATAAACATCCTAGAACAGTAAAAAACAGACATATTTGTTATTCCTGCAACCATTACAACCTTAACAATACAGCTATTGCATTAGTTACGGTGCTCGGTAAATGGTATAAAAAGATTATGTAATTATGTTTTTTTTCTTGCATTTCTCCCATAAAAAAAGCAATATGAAATAGATGCTTATGTGTATCTCCAAATGGCGCCTAAAAAAATACCACTTGTTTTAAAGAACAACAAGTCTTCATACAGCTGCATCTAAATAAAAATAAAATAGTTATAGCTGTTAGAAAGTGGAAATGGAAAAACATGAGAAAAAATCTCTTGCCATCTGAAAAAATACAGCATTCAAATTTCTATCATTGAAAGGGCTAAATTACAAACATTGCAGCATGCAGCTGCCTCCCTTCCTCTTAGGGAATGTTCATGTTTAACTTTTGATGCGTGTTTTTGGTATTCTTTCATAAAAATGGCTGAAAAATATATTAATTTCATTTAGAAATAAAATGGCAAAAAACACAGTGAAAACAGCATGTGTGAATATTTAACTAGCGGTATTAGTAGTCGGTGAAAAAAGCTGACATATACTGTATGGGTAAGTTCACATGCAGTAGATTTGTAATAAAAAAAGGGGCCTGCTGTCATTCTATTACTCAAGGGCCCACATAAACCTAGAGTTGGTCATGGGTACCATTTTTAAATTAAGCATTTTCTGTAACCAGCTAATAGATTGGGGTTAAATTACTATTTGGCTTAAGGTGCATAAGTGGACAGCATCAATTCTAGTGACTAGAGCATTAGCATAGTAATATGGGTCCAGATACCTTGAGTTTGGAGATGTTCTACCATTCTTCTGATTGTGTGTATTTATATGTAGTGAGTGCATGTACATGTATACTTAGTGAGTGTGTGTATGTACAGTATTTGTGTATGCCGGGACCGATTCTAGCTTTTCTGCTGCCTGAGGCAAACATTTAAATGGCGCCCCCCCCTCCAGATTTTGATTGACTGTTCTACATCACTACCAGCCTCCTCAAACTCTTGCGGATGAGTCGTTGCCTTGTACACCCCTGGCATGCGCGGTGCAGCAATGAAGCTGGGCAGAGTACACCTCGTTGCATGGTGCGTGCCCATGAAGTATATACAAGGCAATGGCGTATCCGAGAAAGTTGAAGGAGACTGGTAGTGATGTATAGCAGCCAGAGAGACATCAATTAAGCATGGAAATGTGGCTTTGGAGCAAGGACTATCCGACTCTTCAGGATAATGGTACCGCCCCATGACCCTTTAATGAGTAATTAGCATATAGTGTGCTACGTGTGCATATAGTGTGATTTTATAGATTTTGCTGCATCTCAAAAAATTATACAGGGGAATGTTTGGAAATATGTCAGGTCGTGTATTACTGCATGGTGGCGGTTCAAGGGGTAAAAACTACCTGACAGGTTTCCATTAAATATGCAATGAATAGAAAACAACTCCATCTGTGCTGCAATTTTGTTATTATAAATATATCCTACATAATTACAGCTCCAGAACCAAGCTCTGACATATATACAGCACCAGAACCAAGCTGAGTATATATATATACAGCACTAGAACAAAGTTCAGTACATATATACAGCACCAGAAACAAGCTCAGTACAGAACTACAACACTATAACCAAGATCAGTACATATATACAACACCAGAAATAAGCTCAGTACATAAATACACCAGAACCAATCTCAGTACATAAATACAACACCAGAATAAAACTCAGCACATAAATAAAACACCAGAACCAAGCTCAGTACATAAATGCAACACCAGAACCAAGCTCAGTGTCACGGAACAGGAGCTGGTCACAGCAGGGACAGTAGATGGCTTTAAAAAAGGGTTAGATAATTTCCTAGAACAAAAAAATATTAGCTCCTATGTGTAGAAATTTTTCCTTCCCTTTTCCCTTCCCTTGGTTGAACTTGATGGACATGTGTCTTTTTTCAGCCGTACTAACTATGTAACTATGTAACTATGTAACTAGGCCGCTCCGCCGTAGCGGGGAGGCATATGACCAGGTCACAGTCTATGTGAAAGTAAGATGGCAGACAGTAATGCTTAGGTACCTGAAATAGTCCTGACGGTGACTGTGGCTTCAGCACGGATGGAGGCAGGTGCGGAAAGTGGCGCCAGACGTGGCGGGCAGTATCCGATGAGCAGATGGCACTTGACGTGGCAGAAGACACTTGACGTGGCAGATGGCACTTGACGTGGCAGATGGCACTTGACGTGGCAGATGGCACTTGACCACGGGTAGGCACAGGAACAATGCGGAATACAGGAACGGTAACAGGGCACGGTTAACAGCTGGAACGGGAGACACTAAGGGACCATTTGCGAGACAGACAGGGAAAAACTAACAACGCTCAGGCAAGGATCAGAAGGGCTGGGGCATTCTTATAGAGCAGGAAATCATGTGGGTTAATGATCATTGTTTTCATGTGCGCACGCTGGCCCTTTAAGAGCGGGCGCGAGCGTGCGCGCGCACCCTACGGGACCCGGCCGGACGGAGCGGACGTGAGTGCTGGCATCTCCTAGGAGGGAGACGGAGGCCAGCGCTCACAGATCTATGGCTGGGGGCGTCGGGAGGTGAGTAAACCCGACTGCCCACGGCCATGGGCGCTACAGTATCCCCCCTCTTACACCCCCTCTTCTTGGGACCAGAGTGAGAGAGGAACTTTTTAATAAGAGCAGGAGCACTGAGGTTCTCTTCTGGCTCCCAGGACCTCTCCTCAGGACCAAACCCTCTCCAGTCCACCAGATAGAAAGTCCTTCCTCCTACCCTCTTGCGGTCCAGGATCTCCTTTACCTCGAATACATCAGAAGGACCGCTGGAAGCAACTGTGGAACTAGAGGTCTTGCTGTAGCGGTTCAGGACCACTGGTTTCAGGAGGGACACATGGAAGGAGTTAGGGATTCTGATGGTAGGGGGCAGCTGCAGCTTATAGGAAACAGGGTTAATTTGTTACAGGATCTCGAAGGGACCAAGGAACCTGGGAGCAAACTTGTATGAAGGCACCCTCAAGCGAATGTTTTGAGAGGACAGCCAGACTTTAGTCCCAGGAAGATACTGAGGCGGCTCTCTTCTTTTGGTATCTGCCTTACGCTTCATGCGATCTACGGCCAGCAAAATAGAGGACCGGGTCTGTTGCCAGATTTGCAGGAAGTCCCCATATGCAGAGTCAGCAGCGGGTACCTGCGATGAAGTCGACACTGGAAGAGGAACTCTGGGATGTTGACTGTACACGATGTGAAACGGAGTGGAAGTAGTGGACTCACTTGTGTGGTTATTATATGAAAACTCCGCCCATGGTAGAAGCTGTACCCAGTTATCGTGCTGTGAAGAGATGAAGTGGCGGAGGTAATATTCCATGATCTGGTTGATCCTCTCAACTTGCCCATTGGACTGGGGGTGATAGGCAGAGGAAAAGTCCAAACTCACATCCAGGAGTTTACAGAGGGCTCTCCAGAACTTGGAGGTAAACTGAACCCCCCAGTCGGACACAATGTGAAGAGGCAAGCCATGCAAGCGGAAGATGTGCTGAATGAAGAAGCTTGCCAGTCGAGGAGCAGAGGGTAGGCCAGTTAGCGGGATAAAATGTTCCATCTTAGAGAACCGGTCCACCACCACCCAGATGGTGTTGCATCCTGCTGAGAGAGTAAGGTCCGTGACGAAGTCCATAGCGATGTGCTGCCAGGGGGCACTGGGTACAGGCAGGGGTTGAAGCAGGCCGGCAGGCTTGCTGTGAGTCACTTTGTTGGAGGCACACCGTGCAAGCAGAGACAAAGTCCAGAACATCTTTAGGTAGCGTGGGCCACCATAAGTGACGAGCGATCAGGTCTTGGGTTTTACGGACACCAGCATGCCCAGCCAGTTTAGAACTGTGTCCCCAGCGGAGAATTCTTTTTCTGTCAGCCAACCGAACAAAAGTTCTCCCTGGAGGGATATTTCTAAGCTGCAGAGGATTGGCGGTGACAACGCAGGATGGGTCTATGATCGTCTGAAGGGACTCCACCGTGTCTTCCGTTTCGAATGATCTGGACAGGGCATCGGCCCTCACGTTCTTGTCCGCGGGACGGTAGTGGAGCAGAAATTGGAAACGGGTGAAGAACAGAGACCACCTGGCTTGAAGAGGATTCAGTCTTTGAGCGGACTGAAGGTAAGTGAGATTCCTGTGGTCGGTGAAGATCATGATGGGGTGAGCAGCGCCCTCCAGAAGATGTCTCCACTCCTCCAGGGCCAATTTGATGGCCAGTAGCTCCCGATCTCCAATGGAATAATTGCGCTCAGCAGAGGAAAACAGTCTTGAGTAGTAGCCACACACTACTGCCTTTCCTTTGGAGCTCCTCTGGAACAGAAGTGCGCCTGCACCAACAGAGGAAGCATCCACTTCCAGTGAGAACTGCCGAGATATGTCAGGGTGATGGAGGATCGAAGCTGAAGTGAAGGCTCTCTTAAGGCTAATGAATGCGGACTCTGCCTCCGGAGTCCACACCTTGGCGTTCACACCCTTCTTGGTAAGGGTAGAGATGGGGGCCGTCAGAGAAGAAAAGTTCGGAATAAACTGGCGATAGAAATTGGCGAAGCCCAGGAACCGCTGTATGGCCCTTAGGCCTTGAGGACGTGGCCATTCCAGGACAGACTTTAACTTCTCAGGGTCCATCTTAAGGCCTTGATCCGAGATGACATAGCCCAGGAAGGGCAGAGACCTATTTTCAAATGTGCATTTCTCTAACTTGGCATACAAGCGATTCTCTCTTAGTCGCAGAAGAACTTGAAGTACGTGCCTCCGATGGGTCATCAGATCTGGGGAGAAGATTAGAATATCATCGAGATAAACTACAACACACGTATAGAGGAGATCTCGGAAGATGTCATTAACGAACTCCTGAAATACTGCGGGAGCGTTACACATTCCGAAGGGCATCACTCGGTATTCGTAGTGCCCATCGCGGGTGTTAAATGCGGTCTTCCATTCGTCACCCCGGCGAATCCGGATTAGATTATAGGCCCCGCGCAGATCTAGCTTGGAAAAAATTTTGGCTCCTCGTATGCGATCAAACAGCTCGGAAATAAGTGGCAACGGGTATTTGTTCTTGACCGTGATCTGATTGAGACCACGGTAGTCAATGCAGGGTCGGAGAGATCCATCTTTCTTTTTAACGAAGAAGAATCCTGCCCCGGCCGGGGAGGAAGATTTTCGAATAAAACCCCTCTCCAAGTTCTCCTTGATATAGGCTGACATCGATAGCGTCTCTGGCAAGGAGAGAAGATATACTCGTCCACGGGGAAGAGAAGCATTGGGAACCAGTTCAATGGGACAGTCATAACTCCGATGTGGAGGCAACGTCTCAGCCTCTCGTTTGCAGAAGACATCCGCAAAACTGGCATACTGAGAAGGTAGATCGGAGAGTGACAGAGGCAGAGGGGGCACAACAGGACGGACTTGTGACAGGCAATGGCTATGGCATCTGGAGCCCCATTGAAGAACCTCTACAGAACTCCAGTCGAGTGTCGGGGCGTGTAGACGGAGCCATGGCAGACCCAGCAGGATAGGATTGATAGCCTTGGGTAGTACCAGGAAGGAGATCTGTTCTGAGTGAAGAGCTCCGACCCGTAATGTCACCGGCTCAGTGATGAGCATGATTGGATCAGGCAGCGGTAGACCATTCTCAGAGGCAACTGCCAGGGGTCTCTCCAGACAGACTATGGGTAGTTGAAACCGATCCACTAGATCTTGGTGGATAAAATTAGCAGCTGCTCCAGAGTCAAGACAGGCGGAGGAAGGATGTGATGCCTGTCCGGTGACGATGGCCACAGGTATCGATAATTTGGAAGAGGTTTTAACGTTTGGAGACGTTCCACCTAGAGTTGCCTCTCCAACCAACCCTAGGTAATGGAGTTTCCCGGTTTCTGTGGGCATTGACGCACAAAATGACCCTTGAGGCCGCAATACATGCAAAGTCCAGAGGAGCGTCTGCGCTGCTTCTCCTGTTCAGATAACCGGACTCTGTCTACCTGCATGGGTTCCTCAGGTAGCGCACTAGGAGTGGACAATTGTGGTCTCTGGGCAGAGGGTGCTGGTCTGTGGGCCCGGCTCTCCTGACGAACCTCTTGAGAGTGCTCCCGGATTCTCATATCAACCCGGGTGGCTAAGAGGATGAGGGCATCCAAGGTAGAAGGAAGGTCGCGGGCTGCCAGTTCGTCCTTGATGTGAGAGGACAGTCCCTGCCAGAAGGTCGCCACCAGTGCCTCATTGTTCCATGACAGCTCGGCTGCTAGGGTACGGAAGGAGATCGCATACTCCCCTACTGTGGAGCCTTCTTGCTTGAGGGTCAGCAGAGTGGCTGCGGCAGAGGATGTTCGACCCGGCTCCTCGAACACGGCACGAAAGGACTGAAGGAACAAGGCTAGGTCCGCGGATACAGGTCCTTGTTGCTCCATGATTGGGTTCGCCCATGCGAGGGCCTTGCCAGCGAGGAGGGAGATAATGAACGCTACTTTAGCCTCCTTGGAGGGGAAGAGATGAGGCCGTAGCCTAAAATGCACCGTGCATTGATTAAGAAATCCTCTGCATGCTCTGGGATCACCGTCGTAGCGAGGAGGAAGAGGCAGAGGAACTGAGGTTCCGGAACAAACAGGGGGAGCAACAGGCAGTGGCACGGCAACAGCTTCTGGAGGAAGAACCGGGGGTGGAACAGCGAGTAGATCCAGAATAGAATTCACCGCCTCAAGGAGTTGATCCTGACGAGTGCGTAGGTCAAGCATCTCTGTCTGAATCTTCTGTACTGGGGTCTTGTGCTGGCCAGTGGGTTCCATGGCCTGAGCGTACTGTCACAGACACTGGGTTTGTGGACCCACTAGGCCGCTCCGCCGTAGCGGGGAGGCAGCTGACCAGGTCACAGTCTATGTGAAAGTAAGATGGCAGACAGTAATGCTTAGGTAATAGTAAAAAAGGAAAAGGGAAATGGGAGGAAACCTGCAGCTCACCGATCTGACACTCCTGTGTTAGTAATCGCTCGGGTCAGCCGCGACGGCACACGGCAGCAATAGCAGAAAAAACCAGAGAGGATCCAGCGATAGTGATATCAAAAATTGGGAAAAAACTTGGTTTCCACTTTATTGAATACAAGCTGTCAGAGCTTGGAATAAAACAACAGGAGGAAAAACAAAGTGGTGATGCGGCAATAGATTGGCCTACGCGTTTCAAGCACTAGGCTGTGCTCTTAGTCATGGCTGTATCGATACAGCCATGACTAAGAGCACAGCCTAGTGCTTGAAACGCGTAGGCCAATCTATTGCCGCATCACCACTTTGTTTTTCCTCCTGTTGTTTTATTCCAAGCTCTGACAGCTTGTATTCAATAAAGTGGAAACCAAGTTTTTTCCCAATTTTTGATATCACTATCGCTGGATCCTCTCTGGTTTTTTCTAGTAATGCTTAGGTACCTGAAATAGTCCTGACGGTGACTGTGGCTTCAGCACGGATGGAGGCAGGTGCGGAAAGTGGCGCCAGACGTGGCGGGCAGTATCCGATGAGCAGATGGCACTTGACGTGGCAGAAGACACTTGACGTGGCAGATGGCACTTGACGTGGCAGATGGCACTTGACGTGGCAGATGACACCTGACGTGGCAGATGACACTTGACGTGGCAGATGGCACTTGACGTGGCAGATGGCACTTGACCACGGGTAGGCACAGGAACAATGCGGAATACAGGAATGGTAACAGGGCACGGGTAACAGCTGGAACGGGAGACACTAAGGGACCATTTGCGAGACAGACAGGGAAAAACTAACAACGCTCAGGCAAGGATCAGAAGGGCTGGGGCATTCTTATAGAGCAGGAAATCATGTGGGTTAATGATCATTGTTTTCATGTGCGCGCTGGCCCTTTAAGAGCGGGCGCGAGCGTGCGCGCGCACCCTACGGGACCCGGCCGGACGGAGTGGAAGTGAGCGCTGGCATCTCCTAGGAGGGAGACGGAGGCCAGCGCTCACAGATCCATGGCTGCGGGCGTCGGGAGGTGAGTGAACCCGACGGCCCGCGGCCATGGGCGCTACACTCAGTACATATATACAGCACCAGAACCAAGCTCAGTACATAAATACAACACCAGAACCCAGTTGTTAGGAATCAACTGTTCCCTTAAGATTACCATGACAACGGTTCTGGCTTCTGGGAGTGTCTGTTTTACCTTGAGCCTTTCTCTTTTGTCTGTACTTCTGCCTGTCAGGTGTGGATTAGTATTTAATCCCACCTTCTTCCACCTCTCCCTTGCTTCTCCTATATTCTGTTGTTCTGATCAAGTTCCTGACATTTCCTGCACTTCTGACTTCTGGACCTCGTGAATAGTGACCTCGGCTTGTCTCTTATTTACCCTCTGCTTACCGATTCTGATTATATGCTACCGGCTGATTCTGACCTTTGCTTTGCCTGATTACCCCTTGCTCTAGTTTTGAACTTTCAGTTAATCCTCTGGCTGTCTGGTTTCCAGCTCAGGTTTGCCTGCATTGCTCCTCTAATCCAACACAATACTCTGCTAAGACAACCTAGGTTCTAAGCAGCAAAGACTATCCCACCTTGCGGTCGGCTCTGGCGAACACCTTAGAGTAGCCTTAGACTCTGTCGATCAGAGTGGTTACAGATTTGAGGTTGCAGTTTTACATGCATTCTCTCTATTGGCAGACACCAACAGCCTTTGGAAAATCGCTCAAACCAGCATTTCCATAACATCAGTACATATATATACAATGCCAGAACTCAAAGCTCAGTAAATAAATACAACACCAGAACCAAGATCAATACATATATACAACACCACAACCAAGCTCAGTTCATAAATACTGCACTAGAACCATGCTCAGTACATAAATACAACACAAGAACCAAGCTCAGTACATATATACAGCACCGGAACCAAGCGCAGTACATAAATACAGCACTGGAACAAAGTGCAGTACATAAATACAGCACCAGATCAAAGATCAGTACATATATACAATACAAAAACTAAGCTCAGCACATAAATACAACACCAAAACCAATCTCAGTACATAAATACAACACCAAAACCAATCTCAGTACATAAATACAACACCAGAACCAAACTCAGTACATAAATACTACACCAGAAGCAAGCTCAGTACATAAATGCAACACCAGGTCCTTGTCTCTACCAGATAGGGTCCGCCCATGCAAGGGCCCTGCCAGCCAGTGAGGAGAGAGACAATGAAAGCGACCCTTGCACCATCATACGAAAATGCCCTTGCAGACAGGCTAAAGTGGATCTGGCACTGGTTCAAAAATCTCGAGCATAACGTTCAGGAAGTGGCAAAGAAAATCGGGGGTCAGCACTGCCAGGAGGTGTAGTCAGAGGATCAGTACTGCCAGGAGGTGTAGTAGGAGGATCGGCAGCTTGCACCTCCAGCCAACGTGCAATAATGTTCAAGGTGTGGAGGAGTTGGTCCTGTTGAGACCGGAGGTCTAGCATATCCGCCCGCATCTCTTGTGACGTCATAATGGTCTTGGATTGACCAGCGGGGTCCATGGCCTGAGCCTACTGTCATGTTGGGTACGTGGACACACTGGACCGTTCCGCCTTGAAGGTATGACAGCTGGCCAACAGGACACAGGTCACAGTCTATAGTTCATATAGTGTACCTGTGGTAGCTCAGACAGTAGCGAGACAGGCTCGGCTGGAACTAGGCAGCAGGCAGGCGCCAGGTGTGGTGTAGCAGGACAGGCATGGTAGTGTACAGGCACGGTAGTATACAGCACAACTTCAGCTCAACACGGTACTTGACCAGGATAGCACAGGATACAGTTTACAGGTAGCAGGAACGAGAAACACTGGGAACTGGAAAACACTTAGGAGACCATTAGCTTAGACAGACTAGGGTAACAACAACAAGGCTCAGGCAAGGCAGGAAGGGGCTGGAACCAAGCTCAGTACATAAATACAACACCAGAACAAAGATCAGTACATATATACAACACAGGAACCAAGCTCAGTACATAAATACAACAACACCAGAACCAAGCTCAGTACATAAATACAACACCAGAACCAAGCTCAGTTGTTAGGAAATGCCTGTTCCCTTAAAATTACCATGACAACGGTTCTGGCTTCTGGGCGTGTCTGTTTTACCTTGAGCCTCTCTCTTCTGTCTGTCCTTCTGCCTGTCAGGTGTGGATTAGTATTTAATCCCACCTTCTTTGACCTCTCCCTTGCTTGTGATTCTCCTATCTTCTGGTGTTCTGATCAAGCTCCTGACATTTCCTGCACTTCTGACTTCTGGACCTCGTGAATACTGACCACGGCTTGTCTCTCATTTGCCCTCTGCTTACTGATTGTGATTATCTGCTCCCAGCTGGATCTGACATTTGCTTTGCCAGATTACATCTTGCTCTTATTTTGAACTTTCAGTTAACCCTCTGGCTGTCTGGTTTCCAGCTCAGGTTTGCCAGCACTGCACCTCTAATCCAACCCAGTACTCTGCTAACACAACCTGGGTTCTAAGCAGCAAAGACTATCCCACCTTGCGGTCAGCTGTGATGAACACCTTAGAGTACCCTTAGACTCTGTCGATCAGAGTGGTTACGGATTTGAGGTTGCAGTTTTACATGCACCCTCTCTACTGGCAGACTCAAGCAGCCTTTGGAAAATCGCTCAAAATTGCATTCCCATAACATCATTACATATATCCAATGCCAGAACCAAGCTCAGTACATACATACAGCACCAGAACAAAGCTCAGTACATATATACAGCCCCAGAACCATGCTCAGTACATAAATACAGCACCAGAATCAAGCTAAGTATATATATATATATATATATATATATATATATATATATATATATATATATATATATATATACAGCACCAGCACAAATACAGCTCAATTTAGTGAAACCCCGGCCGTATTGGTTTGTACGGTGTAAAACCACAGCTCCGAGCATGGCCTGAACAATAGTAAGGATATTCTGGGAGTTGCTGTTCCACAGAAAAAAATCATACTACACATCATCTCGCTGCAGATCATACAGTGACTATAGTACTGATTAGAGGCAGAATAAACATTTACATTAGGTGACTCACAGGTGACGTCAGATTCTAGTTGTTCTCTTTCTATTTTCTTCTCCATCCGGTCCAGACCTCTATGATGACTTCTCCCAGCTACAGCCCATTTCTGCAGTTTTCCGCTCAGATGTCCTCAGCTTCTGACTTTTCAAACATTTCTGCACCTGTAAACGAAGATACCATTTTCATGGTGTCACACACTATGCCCTTAAATATAATAGCACAATACACTGTGTCCCACACACACTGTGCCCCCTAAAGAGCCCCTGTAGACAGTGCGCCCCATAGAGCTCCCTACGACAGTGCCCCACATAGAGCCCACTGTAGACAGTGCCCCACATACATAGTGCTCTCCATAGGGTCCCCTGAAGACAGTGCCCACATAGAGCCCCCTGTAAACAGTGCCCCAGATACATAGTGCACTCCATAGAGCCACGTGTAGATAGTGGACCCCAGATATCCCCCTGTAGATTGTGCTCCACATATAGCCCCCCTGTAGATAGTGCTCCACATATTGCCCCCACTGCAGATAGTGCTCCACATATATCCCCGCCTGTAAATATTGCTCAACATATAGTCCCTCTTGTAGATAGTGCTCCACATATAGCCCCTCACATATATAGCCCTCACACATATCGCCCCCTCACATGTAGCCCCTACCTGTAGATAGTGCTCCACATATATCCCCCCATAGATAGTGCTCCACCTATAGCCCCTCACACATATAGCCCCTCACACATATAGCCACTCCCTGTAGATAGTGCTCTACATATAGCCCCTCATACAGAAAAAAATAAAATTTACATACTCACCTTATCCCGTTCCCGCGCCGTCCTCTTGCAATGCAGGCTTGCTCTCTTCTGAGCAGGTATGCTGGGACTGAATGACGCAAGAGGCGCAATGACGTCACCGCGCCGCTTGCGCCGTTGAAAGACCCTGATTGGTAGACAGAATAACTTGCCCAGCCACTTAGCGCCTTTTAATGATGCAAGTTATTAGATCACCTCTCACCCCTTGTTGTAAACACTGAAGATAGTGCTCCACATATAGCCCCTCACAGATATTGCCCCTCCAACATATAGCCGCTCACACATATAGCCCCTCCCTGTAGAAAGTGCTCCACATATAGCCCCTCATACAGAAAAAAATAAACTTTACATACTTTCCTTATCCCGTTCCCGCGCCGTTCTCTCGCAATGCAGGCCTGCTCTCCACTGAGCATGTTTGCTGGGGCTGAACAACGCAAGTGGTGCTTGCGCCGTTGAAAGACCCTGATTGGTAGGACAGAATGACTTGCCCAGCCACTCAGCGCCTTTTAACGATGCAAGCGGTGCGATGTCTTCATCGTGCCATTTGCATCCGTAAAAGGCGCTGAGTGGCTGAGCAAGTCATTCTGCCCTGCCAATCAGCATATTTCAACAATGTCATTGTGCCGCTTGCATCGTTGAAAGGCGCTGATTGTCCGCCTTTGTTGTAAACTAAATAACCCTAATTTTGATAATCTTTTAAGGTATTATAGTCCACCCATTCCAGTTATTACCTTTGAACCTGCTCAAGCCCTATTTTGTATTTCTTGTGCACCTGTGCCCAAAACTGTACACAATATTCCATGTGCAATCTTACTAGATATTTTTAAAGTGGTAGAACTATGTTCTAGTCATGTACGTCTATGCCCCTTTTGATGCACCCCATGATCTTCTTTGCCTTGGCACTTGGACACTAACTTTTCAAACAACTTATGCTAATCTAATAGTATCCCTGATATATTTCTACTTTGTAATTTACATACTGTTAAAATGCAGTTGTTTTATAAATGTAAATCTGGTGTGAAGTTGCTGCCACTAGGTTTCTCCCTTCCTGTAATCTTCTTTCCACCTACTGTTGTTAACCAAAACTGTCTCTAGTTACTGGGCAGAGGAGACGGACTGCAGGAAGTAGGGTGTGTCTCTTCACAGCAGAGGGGGAGCAGGAGGACAGAGCAGGAAGAAAGATAAAGAGACACCTACGCGCTGCCAATAAAAGTCTATGGAGGAGGAGGGTAAGCAGGAGGCGGGAGCACGGAAAGAGACACAGACACAAAGTCAGGGAGCAGAGTGAGACAAACAGACGTGCTGCAGCTTCTGATAAGAGTTATATGTCACCCAGTGCTGGATTTTCAGCTAATAAATACCTATAACTGTATGTGAAGACAAATCAAATCTCCCAAAAGGGAAAAATAATGACACCAAGTACAGTAAGTAACTTGCAAAACATATAAATTCTTTATTACAATATACATAAGAACATGTTGGCCATCAGGACCTGAAAACCACAGACAATTAAAATATACAATGTGGAGAACATGAGGCTACTCAGAATGGCCTATATTCAACATTCAATAATACCGGACAGGGTCACTATGACAGTCATGCTATAAATGTACAGTACAAGGATAACCGACACCACAAAATGTGGATTTTCAGCTAGACTGTTTTTTACGGCTGTATAATCTCTATAGACGGAGATAGGAGAGCAGGATTCTCCTCTTCTCTGCATGCAGTGTACAGAAGACACGATAGCAGTAAGGCTTATATGTTATAGACGGAGATAGGAGAGCAGGACTCTCCTCTTCTCTGCATGCAGTGTACAGAAGACATGATAGCAGTAAGGCTTCATCCACTAGCTCAGAGAAAACGGAGAATTGGAGACAAAGTCTGCAGGGGGGAAAACTGCTGAATCCTGCCATATGACAGGTATAAATAGCGTTATTCCTCATGTACAAACACATGACATCTTATTCTAAAAAGCCATCTGAAAAGTTAGGTACGCTTTAAGTTTACTGTCAACTAAAATTTCCCATGTCAGTTTTACCCAGTATTTTCCCATTTAGTAGGTAATTGTGACATGCATTTTTCTTTCCCCAGTGTATTACCTTACATTTATCAGTATTATACCTAATTTGCCACTTCTCTACCAAGTCTCCAATTTCTCCAGATCCATTTATAGTTGAATACCACACTCCTTTGTGTTATTTAGTTTACACAGTTTAGTATCATCTGCAAAAAATAAAATTTTACTGTGCAATCCTTTTACAAAGTATTCCTAAATATATTAAAGAGAATGGGGCCCAATAATGACCGCTGTGGTACCCTCCTATTAACGGTGACCCAATCTGAGTGTTACGACCTGTTGGTCTGTGGACCCACTGGGCCGAACTGCCGTAGCGGGATGGCAGCTGGCCAAACTACAGTGTACCAAATCAATATATATAGTCCAAGCACAAGGGTACCTGTAATAGTCCAGACAATAGCAACGGCTAGGCACAGTTGAGATCTTGACGGCAGGTGATGCAGACGAGACAGATGACACCAGACGTGGTGTAACACAGCAGACGTGGCCGATGACACAACTCAACTCCAACACTATAGCAGGCACAGGAACAACTACAACACGGGATACAAGATACAGGTAGCAGGGCACGGGAATAGCTGGAACAGGATAACACAAAGGGACCATTTGCAAGACTAACAGAGGAATACGAACAATGCTCAGGCAAGGAGTAAAAGGGCAGAGCCCGTCTTATAGTCCAGGGTGATCATGGGCTAATTACTGATTATTTACATGTGCGCACACTGGCCCTTTAGGGCCGGGCGGGAGCTTGTGCGTGCACCCTACGGGACACAGCAGAGTGGAGCTGAAGTGAGTGCTGGCATCTCCTGGGGAGGAGATGGGGACCAGCACTCACAAGTTCATGGCTGCGGCCGTAGAGGGGTGAGTAATCCCGACGGTCCGTGGCCGTGGATGTAACACTGAGTATGTACTATTAATAACCACCCTCTGTTTTCTATCACTGAGCCAGTACTTACCAACTTATCTCCCAATCTCAGCATTCTAATTTTACTGTATGTATCAATGTTTTATGTGGAACAGTATCAAATGGTTTGGAAAAATGTAAATATATGGCATCCAATGACGCACCCATGTCCAATCCAGCACTTATCTCCTCATAGAATCTGACCATATGAGTTTGACAGAACCCATGCTGATATGGAGTTATATCTTTATTTTCATTGATATACCTCAGGATCGCATCTCTTAGAAAACCTTCAAACGTTTTACCCACTATAGAGTGGGCCTACAGTTTCTGGACTCACTTTTTTTTCCTCTTTTTGAATATTGGCAGGACATTTGCTATGCACCAGTCTGTGGAGCAGACTCTGTCATTATAGAGTCCATAAATATCAGAAAAATAATGGTCTGTCTATCACTGTATTTAATTAATTTAGAACTCGTGGGTGTACGCAATCTCGACCCGCCGATTTCTCTGTTTTTAATCTTTTTTAAGGCAGCTCTGCTCTTATTTACTAGGTTAGACAAGTGATATTTAATGGAGAATTTACTTTATTCCTCTGCATTTCACCTGACATTTCATTCTCCTTTGTGAACACAGTGGCAAAATACAGTAGTATTAAGTTTCTGTTGCCAAGTTGTTCGGGTACTAATCAGTCTCAACCGGCAGGGATAATACGCTGAGTTCGTACGAAAGGAATCACACCACACAAAGTCTGGTATAAAGCTCCTCACTCAGCATCAGGAGAGGCGTCACTGATTTATTACACACATTTGTTCTATATCCCCTTTCTCCTGGGGGTGGGTACATGTTATCACACTTTTATAAAAGCACGTATCACTGTAAGCCTCTTGTTACTTTGTGTCATCCTTGTATAGGTTCACCCTTATCTGGTCCTTTAGATATGTCTTCATAGTTCATAGTTCGTTCATACCAGGAAGTGACTTGTTATTTTATTAGTGCGTAGTCCCTGTTCAGGGGCCATCTTGCCACGTATACTTATCTAATCCTATTACTATTGCTTCATCACAATTATGTACACAACTCTATAGTCTATATTTTATTAAAGAAAGAAAATTATTATAAACATTAACTTCTGTCCACTCCATCCTTCACAGTCCCCCCTTTTATCATTATTTTCTTCATTTCTTAACCTAAGTGTGTCCGTGCTCTGGGAAAGGGGAGTAAAAGGATTTTTTTCACCAGTTTGAGACGAGCCTCCCCTATTAGGAGACCCCCCTTTGTAGCTGGACTTAAAGAGTCGGTGCACACCCTACACTATCTATTCATCTTCAGAACAATAGTCTCGATAAAGGGTGGTTGTTTTCATGGATGGAGTTGGTAAAAGTCCTTCAATTTCTGAAGAAAACATAAAAGTGGGAGTTACTTCAGTTATAGTTTTAGTCATTAATTTCTTCATACATGGTAATACACAACAAGCAATAACTGCGAAAAGCACTAGAAAAATTAAGATTACAATCCCAATTTGGGCCAGAATTTTCTGCCATCCGGTTAACCATGAGAAATACTGATCCCATGGGTCTGTGAAACCTGAATTTCGTTTTAATTCCTCGGATAAAGAAACAATCTGTTTGATTGCCATGGTTACTTTGCCGTTTGGTCCTGTGTTATCTGGAATAAAAGTACAACAGGTAGTACCTATCATGGCACAAACGCCTCCTTTTTCTGCTAGTATCATATCAAGGGCCATACGGTTCTGGAAAGTCATAGTAGATGTGGGTCCTAACTGGTCAGCTAGACCTTGTAAAGCGTCCCTAGTATAGTTAACAAACCGTTGCTGGTTGTAATAGATATAATTTATCCAATCTACATTTTTGTTAACTGTGATCATAGGGATTAATGATTCAAATCCAGCTGCTACCTGATCCCGGGCCTTGAATTCATCTGGGACCCCCCTTGGGACTCCTATAGCATCTATATACACATGGGGGTCAAAACTTCCTTTCAGATCTCTTTTTTCCCTTGTAAATATGTGACTATTTTGAGAGGTGGTCTCTTGGGTCTCAGAGAGTATATGAAAAGGCATGATCGCTTTCGCCAGGGTGCATTCTCCCTTCCAGTTCCCTTCGATCCGCCGAACTGTTTCTAACTGTATACCATTCAATACTCCTAATCCCGTTCCTACCCCTCCTAATAGCGGGTCATACCATTCTCTTTTTTGTCTATGACAGCTGGGGGATTCAGGGAAGGAAATATTGAAGTGTACATTCTTTTTCTGCTGTTGGGTTACAGCGCTCTTACAAGTGTGTGGGATTCTTTCCAGACTTTGTACTGTTATATGTGGCTTAAAACTATCTCTTAAAATTGTTATCAAGAATACAAAATATCTTCTATTTCTTATTTGGCTATTATTCATACATAATATCATCCTATCAGTTTCTTTTATTACAATCGTAGAGTTGAGCCTCTCCTTGTTGCATCTTTCATAAATCTTATTTATCATTTCGTTTCTATTTTTACTGGTTGTATATTTCTGTAGATACTGTAAATCTGGTTCATAACAACAAAGCAACAGCCCCGGCGTCTCTTCTTGTATGCTAATGTTGGCTGTTTTGTCTATGTGAAGGTACACAGTCCCTCCATGTGGTCCTTTTTTCCAAGTCCCTTCGGTTGTAGTCACATTTGTAGTATAACACGGGGCATTGGCCTTACAGGTGTAGTTACCCTGCTTTCTATCCACTGTGGCATTCGCCCACCCTGTCCTGAACTGTTCCAGTGATTCTGTACTGATTACGTGTACAGGAGTAGCAGTTCTGCCTTTTTGTGTAAGAGCACACGCAACAACCGCCGCAACAACCACAAAGATCTTCATTCTTCTGGCTGAAGAACCTTTTTACAATGACTGGCGTGAATCCAGCTTGCCTTTCCTTCGAGCTTCACTGAGGTGCTTGTAACGAGCAAAACTTGAAAAGGACCATCAAACCGTGGCTCAAGGCTCTTCCTCACATGTCTTTTGACAACGACCCAATCTCCTGGTTCTAGCTTATACGTCCCTTCAACTGAATCAGGACCTGGAATGGAAGCAAAGACTTGTGCATGCACCTTGGTCAATTGTTTGTTCAGTGTTGATACATAATCTGTTAGTCTACCATACTGCATTTGGAGCACCTGTGGAAAATAACATCCTAATCTGGGAGCCGACCCAAATAAGATCTCATATGGGCTGAGACCTGTTCTTTTTGTGGGCGTGTATCTTACTGAGAACAAGGCTAATGGTAGACACTCGGTCCATGGTTTCCCGTTTTCTACCATTGCTTTTTGGATTTTCAATTTGAGAGTCCCATTTAGTCTCTCAACCTTCCCACTGCTTTGTGGATGGTATGGTGTATGTAGGGCTTGACTTATGCCTAGAGCTGACAACACATGGTTTATGATTTCACCCGTAAAATGAGTTCCTCTGTCGCTCTCGATCATCTCTGGAACTCCATATCTGCACACCACCTCGTTGATCAGTTTCTTTGCTGTGGCTACGGCTGTAGCTTTGGTTACTGGAAAAGCTTCTGGCCATCCTGAAAAGAGATCAATACAAACAAGCACATACTCCTAGGTACCAACTTTGGGTAGTTGAATATAGTCTATCTGCAGTCTCTGGAACGGATATATAGGTCTGGGTGTGTGCTTCTGTGGTACTTTTACAGTTCTTCCAATATTATGTGTTGCACAGATCATGCATCCTTGTGTAAAACTGCTGGCCATCACACTAAACCCTGGGGCATACCACACCTTGTTTACCAAGTCCATCATTGCCGTTTTTGATTGGTGAGTCGCTCCATGTGTTATTTCGGCCATCATTGGGAACATTGTCTTAGGCAGGCACAGTTTATTCTGGCATTGCCAGAAGCCATCTTTTCGTAGCGTTGCTCCTTGGGCCGTCCACTTGTCTTTTTCTTCTTTTGTTGCTTGTCCTTGAAGTTTTTGCCGTAGTTCCGGGCTTACAGCTGGTCTTGTTTCCTCTGGATCTTTTATCTGACATACGGCTGCTAACACGGGTAGCTTCTGTGCTGCTTGCTTTTGCTGCTTCGTCTGCCAGGGCATTTCCCCTTTTGTCTCTGGTGAACTCACCTTAGTGTGAGTTTTAATTTTTACTACTGCTACTTCTGTGGGTAACATCAGGGTCTCCATCAAGTATTTTACAAAGTCTGCATTCTTTACAGGTGTACCTGCAGGGGTCAAAAACTGTCTAGCCTTCCATATGGGGCCATAATCGTGTGCAATCCCAAAAGCATATCGAGAGTCAGTGTATATATTTGCTGTCTTTCCTTCTGCATGTTGGCATGCTGCTGCCAGGGCCTTAAGCTCCGCTTCTTGTGCTGAGCGGGACGCTGGTAAGGAGGCTGCTTCTAGGACTACATCTTCGGTGGTTACTGCATATCCTGTAAGAAAAGATCCTTCTACACAATACCTTGAACCATCCACAAAGAGTCTTAGGTCTGGGTTTTGGAGTGGGGTATCTTTCATATGTGCAAAGCCCACTGTTTCCTGGGCCATAAGGGCCATACAATCATGTTCATCAGTTTCAGGCAAAAATTGTGACCATACTTTACCTACGTCTTCTCCCCCTTGCTCCAAAGGCAGTAAGGTAGCTGGGTTCAATGTAGTACAGCGGTGTAAAGTAACCTGCTCAGAAAGAAAAAGTGCACAAATTAATCTCAAATATCTTGCTGTTGACAAATGCTTCGGCTGTACTTGGGTAAAAATAACAGTAATATCATGTGGTGGAAATGCCAGGACCAAATCTGAGGCCTTGTTTAACATTGAATTTACAGCAATGATAGCTCTCACACATGATGGGGAACCTCGGGCCACAGGGTCTAGTCTAGCTGAATAATATGCTACCGGGCGCTGCTGTGGTCCATGACTTTGTGTGAGAACTGCAGTGGCATGTCCATTTTGTTCAGTACAGTACAAAGTATATGCTTGCGTAGAGGTACTCCATGGATTGGTGTCACAAGCCGCTACCAAACACAACTCCTCCTCATTCAGCTGATAATCCAGAATACTTTGAGAATCTCACTTTTATCAGGTTCTGCAAATACTTGATTAATACAAAAACAAATAAAAATAAAACATTCCCAAAAACTTTACATCAAATTAACAATGTCCAGACAAGTTTTGTTTTGCCTTCTCCCTCATCTAAATCCATAAAGACTCGTGTGAGTGATGTCACATCGCCTCCTGTGTAACTTTGCTGGAGGGGGATGGTATCTTACACATAAACCAAAATTGTACCTGATCAGTTCATTCACCCTTCCCCCCTTTGTGGACTCTGCGAGAGTGATGTAGCAGAGTTCAAAACTACATCTCAACATAACACTAATTTAACCCCCTGTAATGTACAACAGCCTGAAACAAAAATGACTTTTTCCTGACAAAATACATTTGATCTTTACAATGACATAATTTCTATGTGAAATCAAAAACAAAACAATTGTAGTTAGTTATTCAATAAAACAGAAAATATTATCTCTGATCACATTAATTACTGCAAACCAATAAACAGTATATAAAAATAGGGAACGGTGGGGGGCACATACATTTTCAAAACCCTGTGTCTCACAATATCTGTAGTTTAATACATCTGAATTAACACATAAAATCTGATCACATCAGAACACATAAATATCGTAACTTTTATAACCAACAGCGCATGCGCAAAAGAGAAGAAATGTATTTAGGTTTGTAGACATTACTGATATATATATATCTCAGCAGTGCATATTGAAATCCCTTTGTCTCATCAGCCCTGCAGACTGCACCCAGTCAGCCCCCCTCCTCCTCCTCCCAAACACAGCACACTTTAGGGGGGAGGGAGGGAGGGAGGTCACACACTCATTTCTCACAACTTCTCACAATCTTAACACTTTCAATGCCGGCAAAACAACATACGTATCTGCAATCATTTATCACACCATTGTACAGGAATTATCTACGTTAATGTTCAACAGTACAATCTGACGGCCACCATCTCTATATTATGATGACGTGTTGTTTCATCAGTGAACTAGACTGGAACTTCTGTAAATAGAAAAAACACTACAAATGACAAAATTAACAAGGTGATTATTTCATACTGATTTGGTTGGGCCGGGCGTGGCCACATCCTCCGGAGGGGGCTTATAAAATCCACCTTCTTGTGTGAGTACCGGATATAACGGAACAACAGGTTTAGGTGTACCCAGATGGCCTCCTGGGGCGGGGAGTGGTGCCGAAGGCGTGGCATATATGGGAGGATCGGGGCGTGGAAAGTGACATGATACACAATATTCAACTTGGGGCGGGTTCTGTTGACCACAACTGGGACACTCCCATGAAGTTAGAATTCCACCGTCGCCATTATAGGGCGGTGGCTGGACACGTTCTTTGTAATACACATATTTGATGATTTTACCCTTTCTGTCTCGTATTTCTTGCTCAGTAAACTTGTCTTTAGTTATGGCTATGGCTGTTCTTTGCCAAGCTAATGCTTCATCTAACTTTCCTTCGTCACTTAATCTTCCCTTGTTTTCCCTAAGAGCTGCAGCCCATTCTTCCATCTATAAATATGCCACATATGTGCATAACTTTCTTACTATTTTCTACATTCTTCTTGCCTTCTCTTTTTTCTACTATCTCTTTTGCGGTTAATGAACCACATTCCTTTGCCTGTCTCTTTTTTTTTTTTTTTTTAAACACATTAAACATACTGTTCTATATTTAACACCGTCCTGAGAATGAAACCTTATTCTCGATGTTTCTGAACACAAAACTCTGTCGTCTTAATGGTATCAAACTATACCCTGCGACTAATTAAATTATTACACTTACACCTGTCGTCTTAATGGTATCAAACTATACCCTGCGACTATTTGTCTCTGTCGTCTTAATGGTATCAAACTATACCCTGCGACGAATTAAATTATTACACTTACACCTGTCGTCTTAATGGTATCAAACTATACCCTGCGACTATTTGTCTCTGTCGTCTTAATGGTATCAAACTATACCCTGCGACGAATTAAATTATTACACTTATACTTATCACCTATGCCGGCGAGACGCGACTATCTATACTATGATTCTTGGAGCCACACAGCGGGTTAACTCTCTGTCGCTGAGAGTGTGGCCGGGATCGACTCCAAATACCTCGGTATCTTATCACCTGCTCACTCTCCCACACGGATAAGAGCCAATATTCATAAACATGAACTTAACCTTACCGTGTTTTATTTGAAGCTGATCAGACTTCCTGGGAGCGTGGCTGGCGATTCGATGTTGAGGCGTCTGGGGGTCGTCGATCATGGACACGGCTTATCCCTCGAGTGTGGCCCCACGTTGGGCGCCAAAATGTTCGGGTACTAATCAGTCTCAACCGGCAGGGATAATACGCTGAGTTCGTACGAAAGGAATCACACCACACAAAGTCTGGTATAAAGCTCCTCACTCAGCATCAGGAGAGGCGTCACTGATTTATTACACACATTTGTTCTATATCCCCTTTCTCCTGGGGGTGGGTACATGTTATCACACTTTTATAAAAGCACGTATCACTGTAAGCCTCTTGTTACTTTGTGTCATCCTTGGATAGGTTCACCCTTATCTGGTCCTTTAGATATGTCTTCATAGTTCATAGTTCGTTCATACCAGGAAGTGACTTGTTATTTTATTAGTGCGTAGTCCCTGTTCAGGGGCCATCTTGCCACGTATACTTATCTAATCCTATTACTATTGCTTCATCACAATTATGTACACAACTCTATAGTCTATATTTTATTAAAGAAAGAAAATTATTATAAACATTAACTTCTGTCCACTCCATCCTTCACAAAGGTCTTAAGGAAAAACAACGTAACTGTACATTGTGTTGCTGATGCGGGCTGAGAAGCTGAGCCTGCACCAATTCCAGCGTGTGTTAGCTGTTTATTACAGCTCACAACCTGCTGCATGGCCGGGACCGGAGCTAGCCTCCATTCCGGCCGATTAACCCCTGAAAGGCGAGTGCTGCATCTATGGGGTTTACCAGCAGATCGGAACCCAGCGATGTAATCATGGGGTTTCCGATAGCTGCTTTGGCAGACCGGAGGCCTAACAATGGCCTCCTGTCTGCGATCTACGGAAGCCTGCTAGATCCCGCTCGGAGAAGGGACCTAAAAGGCTTCTGTCTCCAGAAACAAGATGGCGCAGACACAGAAGCTGGGCCTGCGACATCAGCCAGCCAGTGTCAGCTGTATGTTATAGCTGACACCCTGCTGTAATGGCAGGGAACGGAGCTAGCTCCGATCCATGACATTAACCCCTTAGATGCCGCGATCAAAAGTGGTTTGAAGCCGATCGGAATCGCTGCAATGTGATCGCAGGGTTGCCAATCGTTCCTATGGCAACCGGAGACCTAACAATGGCCTCCTGGTCTGCCATGTATGGAAGCCCATTAGCCCCATCCCAGAGTAAATAAATCCCATCAGGGGTGTGGTTTCCAAAAATGGGTCACTTTTGGGGGGTTCCCACTGATTTGGTCCCGCAGGGTCTTTGCAAATGTGACATGGCACCGCAAACCATTCCAGCAAAATTTGAGCTCCAAAAGCCAAATAATGCTCCTTCACTTCTAAGCCCGGCCATGGGTATGAAAAACAATTTATGTCCACCTATGGGGTATTGCCGTGCTCAGGATAAATTGCTTTACCAATACTGGAGTGCTTTTTCTCCTTTAGCCCCTGTGGAAATGAAAAAAATCTAAGCTAAAACTACGTTTTATTTTCATAGCCTAGTTCTAATTAATTCTGAAAAAAATCTGGGGGTCACAATACTCACTATACCCCTAGATAAATTCCATAAGGGGTGTCGTTTTCAAAATGGGGTCACTTTTTGGGGTTTCCACTGTTTTTGTCCCTCAGGGTCTTTGCAAATTCGACATGGCACTGAAAACTATTCCACCACAATTTGAGCTTCAAAAGCCAAATGCCCTTCTGAGGGCTGTCGTGTGTTCAAACATAAGTTTATGACCACATATGGGGTATTTCCGGAATCGAGAGAAATTGCTTTACAAATGTTGGGGTGTTTTTTCTCCTTTATTCCTTGTAAAAATGAGAACATTGTATGTTTTATTGAAAAAAATTTAGATTGTAATTTTTATGACTTAATTCAAAGAAATTTAGCAAAAAAACTGTGGGACCAAAATGCTCACTATACCCCTAGATTAATTCTTTGGGGGTGTAGTTTCCAAAATGGTGTCTTTTTGAGGACCACAAGACCTTTTCAAACCTGACATGGTTCCTAAAATATTTTCTTAAAAAAGGAGGCCTGAAAATCCATTAGATGCTCCTTTGCTTCGGAGGCCTGTGTTTAAGTCAATTAGAACACTAGTGCCATATGTTGGATATTTCTAAAAACTGCACAATATGGGCAATAAATATTAAGTTGCGTTTCTCTGGTAAAACCTTCTGTGTTACAGGAAAAAAAACATATTACAAATTAATTTCGGCAAAAAAAATTAAAATTTTAAATTTCACCTCCACTTTGCTTTAATTCATGTGAAACACCTAAAGGGTTAAGACACTTTCTGAAAGCGGTTTTAAATACTTTGAGGGGTGCAGTTTTTTAAAATTGGGTAATTTATGTGGACTTTCTATATAAGGCCCTCAAGGCCACTTCAGAACTGAACTGGTCCCTAAAAAAATAGCCTTTTGAAATTTTCTTTAAAATGTCTGAAATTGCTGCTAACGATCTAAGCCTTGTAACATCCTAGAACAATAAAAAGACGTTCAAAAAACGATTTAAACATAAGGCAGATATATGGGAAATGTTAACTAGTAACTAGTAACTATTTTGTGTGGTTTTACAAGCAGATACATTTAAATTTAGAAAAATGCAAATTTTTACAAAAAACGGCTCCATTACGCCGACAAACATCTGCCCATTACTTTCAAGGGTTTTACGATGTACTGTGCCGACGACCTGTCATTTTACGCGTCGCTGTCAAAAGACGGCACGTAAAAAAGACGGCTCGTCAAAAGAAGTGCAGGACACTTCTTGGGATGTAATTGGAGCCGCGAAAAACGCGAGTACAAGCAATTACGCCTGAAATCCAGGATCTGTTTTCGCCTGAAAATAGCTCCGTAATTTCAGACGTATTTTGCGCTGTCGTGTGAACATACCCTTACAATGTAGATGAAAGAAATGAAAATGCGGCACTCACCCGTTTGCAAATTTCTTTAACTTTATTGTGTCTCCTTGGCGAGGGTAAAAGCATTACAGGGAGGACAGCTAGTTGTAGGTTACAGCCTGTTTCGCGCTGGAGATGGCGCTTCTTCTGACCTAGTACGTCACTGCTGGAGGCGTTCTTTTAAACTGCTAACAGCTGTAGCTTCCATAGTAACGCATGTAGCAACAGTGAACAGCTTCTGGAACACACCCCTTTATGTTAATTTATTTTCACAGAGCAAGCATCACTTTTACCTTTCAAGGAAAAGGGCTCCATTCACACCTTATTCTGACCTGAAGGCCGCAAAGAAGAAAAACTTCCATCACGGACACATCAGACAACGATAGGCGAGTAAGATTTTTAAAAAATATATACATATATATGTAGATTAATTAGAATGGAACCTTTTGATGAATTATCGGGGGATGGAGTAAAGAACTGTATTCAATTAAATACACTATAAATAAATAGTTTTATCCTTACATAGCCATTTTTGTTTGTACACCATAATGGATATGATATAGGAAGCCGTTCATTGTTCCTTTACAGAAAGCATAGTTACACTGTTGTACACATAAGTGAGGATAAAAAGCAACACATACATCATATGTGTGGCAAATTAAAAACAAAAACTATAAGCACAAATATAAAGATTGTTATAGAAAGACTGCCATGTCATTTTTATCATTTAGGCCGGCAGGTCCCATTGCATTGGTACGGATAATCCATCCTGATTCTTTTCTCAATAATATCCTGTGTCTATCCCCCCCATTTTCAGGAATTGGGACATGTTCAATACCTGCGAACCTCAATAGATTAGAGTCTCCACCATGGGCTTTATTCATATGGTGGGTTAATCTGGGAGCTCCCTCATTTGTTGTTATAGATTTACAGTGTTCTCTGAATCTAACATATAGGCATCTGATGGTTTTTCCTATATAAAATCGTCCACAAGGACAAAAAATGATATAGACTACGAATTTAGTTTTGCAACTAATAAATTGTTCTATTTTTTGTGTAATACCCCCAAAATTCAATATTTTTGCCTGGAGGTTAAACCTGCAGAAGGCGCAATTTCCACATCGATGGTTCCCTTTCGGGATTTGTTTGTCAAGCCAATTATGTTTAATTTCAGAAAATCTACTATGTACTAGATTGTCTTTTAGTGTGGTACATCGTCTAAATGAGATCAAAGGTTTTTTTATGGCTATATTTCTCAGACTAGAATCTTCTTCGATTAAATGCCAATATTTATAAATCGCATTTTTGATGATTTGTGCTTGACCAGTATATTTGAAAGTAAAGATGAATCTTTTTCCCTCCTTTTCATTCCTATTTTTATATTTCTTTGGTTTTAACAAATCGTTCTGATTTTTCATGAATGCAGTATTCATGGCTTTATTTAATATATCAGGCGGGAAACCTCTTTCTAGTAATCGTTTTTTTAGGGCGTTTGCCTGTTTAAGAAAAGATTCATCTGTGTCATTTATGCGTCTTAGCCTTATAAATTGACCGTATGGAATTGCTTTCCTGACGTGTAGGGGGTGGAAACTATCGTAACGTTGTAAAGAATTTGTAGCAGTTGGTTTCCTAAAACCTTCCGTATGTAATATATTCCCCTTGATTGTTAATTTTACGCCAAGAAAGTCTAACTCCACAGGGTCAATTTTACTTGTAAACTTCATGTTCATTTTATTAGAATCATTCAAGTATGTGACAAAAAGTTCGAATTCTGATTTCGTACCGGACCAAACCATAAAAATATCGTCAACAAATCTGACAAATAATTTAATCTTAGTTAGGAATGGATTCAAATGTGTAATAATATATCTATCCTCAAAAACCCCTAAAAAAATATTAGCCAACGTACAAGCTACTGGGCTTCCCATGGCTGTTCCGTTATTTTGTATATACCATTTATCATTACATTTAAAGGCATTATGTGTGAGGATAAAATCTAAACCTTCACTGACAAAAGAGATGACATTTTCACTCTTCTTAGCTAAGGAGAGAACTCTTTTCACTGTATCTACACCTATGTCATGAGGGATTCTGGTGTAGAGACTTTCTGGTGTGAGGTAGAAATCTTTTTCCCATGAAAAATTCCTAACAACATTAAAAAACTCGTTAGTATCTTTAATGTATGATTGAATACTTTTTAGTAAGGGCCTCAGTAGCCAGTCAATATATTTAGAGAGGGGCTCGGTTAAAGAGCCTACCCCCGAAACTATTGGACGGCCGGGAGGGTGTTTTTTATCCTTATGTATTTTAGGAAGAAAATACCATGATGGTTTTGAAGGAAAATCAAGGTACACTTTTTCTGCCATTTTTTGTGATAAGCAGCCGTTTTCCAAGTTTTTTCTCAAAAAGGTCTGTAATTTTTGTTGAAACTTATGAGTAGGATCTCTATCTAAAACTGAATATGTACCCATATCGGACAATTGTCTCAAAGCTTCAGAGAGGTAATATTCTCTTGACATCAAAACAACATTACCTCCCTTGTCCGCTTTTTTTATAACTACATTATTCATATTTCTTAAAAGGTTTAAAGCTTTTTTCTCCCCTTTTGAGATATTACTTTCAGTGCTGTATAGGAGTGATTCCACTTCATTTTTCACTGCTTTTGAAAAAAGGTCTAGATTGCTTCCTGAAAATATAGGGGGTGAAAAGGTGGAGGCAGTTCCACCTTTAAAATAATCTGCCTCGCTTCCTTCACATACATCAATATCCTCTTCCGAAAAACTATCAACTAAGGTTTGCAAACAGGCAGATTCTTCCACTTACACTAAATCCTAGAGGTCCTACTTTGCAAGGTTTTTCACAATCTCTTATAACACTGTTATCTGTTGCAAAATTTAAGGTTTTATGCAAGTTTAGTTTTCTTATACCCTTGAAAAGATCTACTTCAAAATCTAAAACATCAAAATCTTCTACCAGACTGAAATTTAAACCTTTTTCCAAAAGACTAACACAAACTTTATCCAAAATTAAATCTGTAAGGTTTATTATATTAATATTTAAATGGTTTTCCCGATCTTCTATTTCTTCCATGTCACTTGTTTCCTTTTCCGTATAGGTCTCCCTTCCCTTTTCTCTGTTTTTTCTTCTACCCCCTCGTCTAATTCGTTTCCTAAAGGGATACTTTGATTTATGGGGATCCTAGTAGAATCGTCTGATATACTTGAATCAGAATCCGTGGTCCAAATGTCATTATTGATATTTTTTCTTCTTGCAGTGATGCGACTTTTCTTTTTTTGTTGGCGTTTATTCCCCCAATCGAAGATTTTTCCAGAATCAAAATCTTTTTTATCTCTGAGAAATTTATCTTTTTTCTTTTCTTTTATCTCTGCTTGAATAGGAACTAGTTTATTTTCCAATTTTTTTGAAAAATCATTCATTTATTGTTTGGTGAATCTAGTTCTCAGTTCTAATTTTGCTTTACACAATTCGGTGGTAATTTGTTCATATTCTTGTTCATTTCTTTTTAAGATGATTTTCATTAGGTTGAAAGAATGGGTTAAATGAGCCTCTTTCCATTCTGCCTGGAAAGCAGGATCTTCTTGATATAGGGAAGCTTCCTTATATGCTCTTAAACCCCTTGGTGCTCGATTGCAGGCAATATATGACTTTAAAGAATTTATAGTCCAGAATAGACGAACTTCCTTTTCAGCAAGTTGATGGATTCTGCCATGCAAAGTTTTTGTGCTTATCATTTGTAGTTCCTCTCTCGAGTTACAAAGTGCAAAAAACGCAACTGCGTCCTCCCTTCCAGCTTTAAAAGCAGATTCATAGGAACTTCCTGCTACTTCCATATTGCTATCCAGATTTTCTCCTTTGTCCATGCTTATAAATAGAGTGTGCTCAAGACTTTAAGAAGTAGTCAATCAGAATAAATCAAGCACAGTAGAAGGAAGTCGGCACCACTCTCAATCCTCACAGCATGGAACAGGCAGATAGATGCAAGTGGAATCAGGGTTTTTCTCATTTAAGCAAAATTCGGGCGGTGCTCAGCATAAAAACAGACGGTCTTGTAGTACAATGGCAGTAAAGTTGCCCAGCCTATCTATACTTGAAGCACCTAAGGCTGGCTTCACACGAGCATGTTACGTCCTTATTGGACGGAACGTATTTCGGCCGCAAGTCCCAGACCGAACACACTGCAGGGAGCCGGGCTCCTAGCATCATAGTTATGTACGACACTAGGAGTCCCTGCCTCGCTGCAGGACAACTGTCCCGTACTGTAATCATGTTTTCAGTACGGGACAGTAGTTCCACGGAGAGGCAGGGACTCCTAGCGTCGTACATAACAATGATGCTAGGAGCCCGGCTCCCTGCAGTGTGTTCGGTCCGGGACTTGCGGCCGAAATACGTTCCGTCCATTACGGACGTAATGTTCTCCTGTGAATCCAGCCTTAGAGCGGATTTACACGAACGCGATATACGTCCGTGCCACCCGCGTGTTTTTCACGCGTGTCGCACGGACCTATGCAAGTCTATGGGGCAGTGCAGACTGTCCGTGATTTTTGCGCAGCGTTAGTCCGCTGCGTAAAACTCATGACAGGTCCTATTTTTCTGCGTTTTTCGTGCATCACGCACCCATTTAAGTCAATGGGTGTGTGAAAATTACGCGCACCACATGGAAGCACTTCTGTGGGACGCACGTTATTCCCGAAACAGCAGTCAAAAGTATGTTTGCAAACAGAAAAGCACCACGTGCTTTTCTGTTTACAAACATCCAAACAGAGTGTCATAATGATGGTGGCTGCGCGAAAATCACGCAGCCGAGCATCCTATGTGATGACTCACGGAGCTGTTAAATGCCTTTTGCGCACGCAAAACGCCGCATTTTTTGCGTGTGCAAAAACACACACGTTCGTGTAAATCCCTCCTTAATCTACTCAGAATGCATTGCAGTTTTATGTTACATAGTTACACAGTTACATAGTTTGTACGGTTGAAAAAAGACACATGTCCATCAAGTTCAACCAAGGGATGGGAAAGGGGAAGTGGGATGGGAAAGGGGAAGTAAAACATTTCTACACATAGGAGCTAATATTTTTTTGTTCTAGGAAATTATCTAAGCCTTTTTTAAAGCCATCTACTGTCCCTGCTGTGACCAGCTCCTGCGGTAGGCTATTCCATAAATTCACCGTTCTCACAGTAAAGAAGGCTTGTCGCCTCTGCAGGTTGAACCTTTCTTTTTCCAGACGGAGGGAGTGCCCCCTTGTTTTTTGAGGGGGTTTTACATGGAACAGGATTTCACCATATTTTTTGTATGTGCCATTCATATATTTCTATAAGTTAATCATGTCCTCCGTTAGTCGTCTTTTCTCAAGGCTAAATAGGTTTCGTTCTTTCCTCATAACTTAGATTCTCCATGCCCCTTATTAGCTTCGTTGCTCTTCTTTGTATTTTTTCTAACTCCAGGGCATCCTTTCTATGAACTGGAGCCAAGAACTGGACTGCATATTCTAGATGAGGCCTCACTAATGCTTTGTAAAGTGGTAATATTACATCCCTGTCCCGCGAGTCCATGCCTCTTTTGATACACGACAATATTTTGCTGGCCTTTGAAGCAGCTGATTGACACTGCATGCTGTTATTTAGTTTATGATTTACAATTACACCCAGATCCTTCTCATCAAGTGACTCCCCAGTGTAGCTCCCCCTAGGACATATGATGCATGCAGGTTGTTCGTACCCAGGTGCATAACTTTACATTTATCTACACTAAACTTCATTTGCCAAGTGGACGCCCAAACACTTGCTATTAATCCCATCCTCTATATCATTAATAAATAAGTTGAATAATAGTGGTCCCAGCACTGAACCCTGGGGTACAACACTTATAACTGGGGACCATTCAGAATAGGAATCATTGACCACAACTCTCTGGATACGGTCCTTGAGCCAATTCTCAATCCAATTACAAACTATACTTTCTAAACCTATAGTCCTTAATTTACCCATTAGACGTCTATGGGGGACAGTGTCAAATGCCTTTGCAAAGTCCAAAAACACTATATACACAGCGGCCCCTCTGTCTAGGCTTCTGCTTGCCTCTTCATAAAAACAAATCAGGTTGGTTTGACAGCTTCTGTCCTTTGTAAAACCGTGCTGGCTGTCACTTATAATACTATTTATTGTCACATAATTCTGTATATAGTCCCTCAAACATTTTCCCCACAATTGATGTTAAGCTTACTGGTCTATAATTACCCGGCGAAGACCTAGAGCCCTTTTTGAAAATAGGCACCACATTTGCCCTGCGCCAGTCCCTTGACACTATACCAGTCATGAGAGACTCTCTAAATATTATGAAGAGGGGGACAGAAATAACTGAACTAAGCTCCTTAAGAACTCTAGGGTGTAACCCATCTGGTCCTGGGGCCTTGTGTACATTTATTTTATTTAATTTAGCTTGCACCATATCTACATTCATCCAATTCAGTATATCAACTGATATATTAACAGCACTGGCAGCGGCTACATCAGCTGCTCTTTCTTCTGTTGTATATACTGAGCGGAAGAACCCATTTAGTAACTCTGCCTTCTCTTGATCCCCTGTGACCAACTCCCCATTACCACTATCTAAGGGTCCTACATGTTCAGACCTTGGCTTTTTTGCATTTATATGCTTGAAGAATTTTTTAGGATTTGTTTTACTATCCTTGGCCACCTGCCTTTCATTTTGTATTTTTGCTGATTTTATTATCTTTTTACAGATTTTATTAAGCTCTTTATATTTTACAAAGGCTACAGCTGTACCCTCAGATTTGTATTTTTTAAATGCCCTTTTTTTGTCACGTATTGCCCTTTTTACAGTAGGTGTAAAGAATGTTCAGGTAGCAGAACACAGGCCTGAAAGCTAATTGATCAATAGTATAATCACCTTTGCTTCAGAATTAGATACAGGTGATTGGCTTATAGATATTGTATGCTGCAGCCCCAGCACTGCTTCTATCAGGAGCTCCATCCTGCATTGAACTACATTAAGTACTGTTGAAGTCTATATAGTTCATTGCAAAAAGAAAAATTGATTGATATTTTGCAAAAAATTATATTAATACCATGGAATAAAAAGAAAATTAAATATAGCATAATAAAAAATACATTACAAAAATATTTTTAAAATTACTATTAATAACTCACAAATTAAACATTATTATGGTATTGTAAAATTAATAATAATAATAATAATAATAATAATGCAAAATAAACTGTATAAAATAAAAAAGTAAAAGTTAATACCATTCTACTAAAATCTTATTAAGACTATGCTGATAACTAATTCTGCACTAACTAACTGCTCAGTAAAATTTACATGAAAATGGAACAATAAAATACAGTGCAATAAGGCAAACACAAGCCTCTTCCTGCTCTGCATCAAATATATATATATAAAAAAAAAAAATATATATATATATATATATATATATATATATATATATATATACAGTGAAGGAAATAAGTATTTGATCCCTTGCTGATTTTGTAAGTTTGCCCACTGTCAAAGACATGAACAGTCTAGAATTTTTAGGCTAGGTTAATTTTACCAGTGAGAGATAGATTATATATATATATAAAAAAAAAAAAAGAAAATCACATAGTCAAAATTATTAATATTTATTTGCATTGTGCACAGACAAATAAGTATTTGATCCCCTACCAACCATTAAGAGTTCAGCCTCCTCCAGACCAGTTACACGCTCCAAATCAACTTGGTGCCTGCATTAAAGACAGCTGTCTTAAATGGTCACCTGTATAAAAGACTCCTGTCCGCAGACTCAATTAATCAGTCTGACTCTAACCTCTACAACATGGGCAAGACCAAAAAGCTTTCTAAGGATGTCAGGGACAAGATCATAGACCTGCACAAGGCTGGAATGGGCTACAAAACCATAAGTAAGAAGCTGGGTGAGAAGGAGACAACTGTTGGTGCAATAGTACGAAAATGGAAGACATACAAAATGACTGTCAATCGACATCGATCTGGGGCTCCATGCAAAATCTCACCTCGTGGGGTATCCTTGATCCTGAGGAAGGTGAGAGCTCAGCCGAAAACTACACGGGGGGAACTTGTTAATGATCTCAAGGCAGCTGGGACCACAGTCACCAAGAAAATCATTGGTAACACATTACGCCGTAATGGATTAAAATCCAGCAGTGCCCGCAAGGTCCCCCTGCTCAAGAAGGCACATGTACAGGCCCGTCTAAAGTTTGCAAATGAACATCTGGATGATTCTGAAAGTGATTGGGAGAAGGTGCTGTAGTCAGATGAGACTAAAATTGAGCTCTTTGGCATTAACTCAACTCGCCGTGTTTGGAGGAAGAGAAATGCTGCCTATGACCCAAAGAACACCGTCCCCACTGTCAAGCATGGAGGTGGAAACATTATGTTTTGGGGGTGTTTCTCTGCTAAGGGCACAGGACTACTTCACCACATCAATGGGAGAATGGATGGAGCCATGTACCATCAAATCCTGAGTGACAACCTCCTTCCCTCCACCAGGACATTAAAAATGGCTCGTGGCTGGGTCTTCCAGCACGACAATGACCCGAAACATACAGCCAAGGCAACAAAGGAGTGGCTCAAAAAGAAGCACATTAAGGTCATGGAGTGGCCTAGCCAGTCTCCAGACCTTAATCCCATCGAAAACTTATGGAGGGAGCTGAAGATCCGAGTTGCCAAGCGACAGCCTCGAAATCTTAATGATTTACAGATGATCTGCAAAGAGGAGTGGGCCAAAATTTCATCTAACATGTCTGCAAACCTCATCAACTACAAAAAACGTCTGACTGCTGTGCTTGCCAACAAGGGTTTTGTCACCAAGTATTAAGTCTTGTTTGCCAAAGGGATCAAATACTTATTTCTCTGTGCACAATGCAAATAAATATATATAATTTTGACAATGTGATTTTCTCTTTTTTTTTAAAATATAATCTATCTCTCACTGGTAAAATTAACCTAGCCTAAAAATTCTAGACAGTTCATGTCTTTGACAGTGGGCAAACTTACAAAATCAGCAAGGGATCAAATACTTATTTCCTTCACTGTATATATATATATATATATATATATATATATATATATATACACACAGGGTGGGCCATTTATATGGATACACCTAAATAAAATGGGAATGGTTGGTGATATTAACTTCCTGTTTGTGGAACATTAGAGGGGGGATACTTTTCAAGCTGGGTGTTGACCATGGCGGCCATTTTGAAGTCGGCCATTTTGTATCCAACTTTAGTTTTTTCAATGGGAAGAGGGTCATGTGACACATCAAACTTATCGAGAATTTCACAAGAAAAACAATGGTGTGCTTGGTTTTAACGTTACTTTATTCTTTCATGAGTTATTTACAAGCTTCTCTTTGTTTACAGCCATTGACATGTCGCAGAGGTTAACACGTGAGGAGCGGATAGAAATTGTGTTGATGTCTGGTGAACGCAATACCCGCGTCATTGCAGCAGATTTCAATGCAAGACACCCTACGAGACCACCCATCTCCCATGCTACAGTTTGCAAACTGCTTGCCAAGTTTCGTGAAACTGGTTCAGTGTTGGATTTACCCAAATGTGGACGCATGGAAACTGTCACTAATGAAGAAACATCAGTGGCTGTCCTAGCTTCATTCAGCAAGAACCCACAGCGTAGCACTCGCCGCATGTCACTGGAGAGTGGCATCAGTCGAACATCCCTTCGGCGGATATTAGCTACTCACAAATCGCACCCTTACAAACTCCAGCTGCTGCAGCATCTCAACGAGGATGACCCAGATCGGCGCACTGAATTTGCAGAATGGGCAAAACAAAAATTGGAACAGGACCCTCAGTTTACATAGAACATTTTGTTCAGTGATGAGGCAAACTTTTATGTGAATGGTTAAGTTAACAAACAAACAAAACCACCGCTATTGGTCTGACACTAACCCACATTGGATAGATCCCTCCAAGACTGTTGGAACACAAAAATTGATGGTATGGTGTGGTATATGGGGTACAAAGATAGTGGGGCCATTCCTCATCAATGGAAACCTCAAGGCCACGGGATATCTGAAATTGCTACATGATGTGTTTCCCTCTTTATGCACTGAAGCTGGCACGTTCCCTGAGTTTTTCCAGCAAGATGGTGCACCACCACATTATGGGTGTCAGGTCCGAGCATTCCTAGATGAACAGTTTCCTGGAAAGTGAATTGGTCGTCGTGGGCCAGTTGAATGGCCCCCTAGGTCTCCCGATCTGACCCCCTTAGACTTTTATCTTTGGGGTCATCTGAAGGCAAATGTCTATGCTGTGAAGATACGAGATGTGCAGCAACTGAAACTACGGATACTGGAAGCCTGTCCTATCATTTCTTCTGCGGTGTTGCTATCAGTGTGTGAAGAGTGGGAGAAGAGGGTTGCATTGACAATCCAAAACAATGGGCAGCACTTTGAACACATTTTATAAGTGGTCAGCAACTTGTAAATAACTCATGAAAGAATAAAGTAACGTTAAAACCAAGCACACCATTGTTTTTCTTGTGAAATTCTCGATAAGTTTGATGTGTCACATGACCCTCTTCCCATTGAAAAAACTAAAGTTGGATACAAAATGGCCGACTTCAAAATGGCCACCATGGTCAACACCCAGCTTGAAAAGTTTCCCCCCTCCCATATACTAATGTGCCACAAACAGGAAGTTAATATCACCAACCATTCCCATTTTATTTAGGTGTATCCATATAAATGGCCCACCCTGTATATATACTATATGTGTAGACAGATAGATAGATAGATAGATAGATAGATAGATAGATAGATAGATAGATAGATAGATAGATAGATAGATAGATAGATAGATAGATAGATAGATAGATAGATAGATAGATTTGTGGGTATGTGGACTCACTGGGCTGTACCGCCGTGGTGGGATAGCAGCCGGCCAAACAGTGTACCATGTCAATGTCTATATAGTCCAAGCACAAATATACCTGTAGCAGTTCAGACAGTAATAATGACTAGGCACAGATGGCAACCAGTGCAGTGATGCGGTAGTGAGTGCTGGCATCTCTTAGGAGGGAGATGCCGCCTGCACTCACTTGTCCATAGCCGCGGCCATCAGGGGACAGTTAAGCACGACGGTCCGCTGCTGTGGATTTTACAGACACTATTATATTCAGGGAACACAATGTGTTCTAGTATTGTATTAAGGGGCACAGTGAGTGACACTGTAATTTTCAGGGGGCACAATGTGGGGCGGTATTATATACATATGGGGTATATTGTGTGGCACAATTATATTGAGGGACACAGTGTGTGGCAATATATTCAGGATCGTAGTATATGGTGCAAATATATTCAGGGGTGCAGTGTGCAGCAGTTAATTAGATGTGATAATCTTGCCAGTGTACATGCTCATAATTATAAACAGATCAATACATACTCTACAGTATACTGATGCAACAGCTAAAGATAAAGTATGTGAGGTACATTTACAATGATATACAATGCAGCATTATGGGTTCAAAATATTTCATAGATAATGGTGCATAACCTCCTGTACTGTTACATTTCCTGTCAGTACTTGCTTTATCTGCATTATTTTTGTGCTTATTTTTCTTTAATCCTCTTTTTTCTTATTTTGGGGTGACATTTTGAGGGCTTAGGAAACAATAAGCGGCTTTCCCATAGAGGTATGGTTTCAACATACAATATTTTTAAAATACAATGATCGTCCCGGAAACCGAGTAATATTGTATATTCATGGAGCATTATACTGAACGTGATTCTGGTACTGTATATATGTAATAAGCAGCTTGTTGCAGCATTTATGCTATTTGCTTGGTAGTGGCACGATATATCTTTACGCTAAACTTTTGGATTTGGGAGTTGTAGCAAAAAGTTGGGAGATTTGCCTTGGTGTGCTGTGCACACAACACAGCTCTTTGCTAATCTCACTGTGAACAGACAAACTAAACAGGCTGTGTGTGCCTATAGTATTGATATGCACATATTGGTCTTTAATGGGTGAGTTTAATACAGTGAGAGTTGGTAGCTAGGTATATATGTGTATGTAATTATATACATAGTGTGGCAATCCGGTTTAACATTCTAAGCAGGAAGGCCACATAAGTTTAAAAAGTTTATAGGATATTACTGATATGCATATAAATATTTATTTAGAGGCCAGAATAATATATAGTGTGTTTGGAATATTATAATTGTTTTATTTGGTTATTAGGGTCAGAATAATTTCCATGCTACACTACACTGTGGGAACCCTACAAGTATATCTATGTCAACTAAGGGAGTCTATTGCCAAAAATATTAATCCCATCCCTGTGCATTATAGTTTACTACTTGCATCTAAGTATTACACTGCTAAGTATTACACTAGTTATTACTGGCTAATACGGCACTACACTATTTTTTTTTTACTGTACTGCTGGTTAGAAAAGGCTTCAAAGATTACTCCTTCCCTGATTAAAAAATTGTCAGCCCTTATCCAGCATGAGATTAAGGACTTGCTAAAGTTCCATACTCTATTGGGCTTTAATGTATCTTTGAATGCCTCTAATTCCATACCGAGGTATACAGAGGTTTTTTTTTAATGTCAGATTCAATATGAATCTTAAATAAATTGCGGCATTCTTCATCAGATGTCATATTCTCCTCTGGTTTTGTTGTAATTTTAATAAATGTAGGTGTTTTTATTATTCTGTTTTATGGTTAATGTTTTGTGTATGTTTGTTTATCTATTATAGGTCATTGTCGTGACTTACTGAAGAAATGTTTGTTGCTTTGTTATTGAAGAGTCCTTTGCCTTAAATGTCCTTCCATTTTATTCTTTCACTGATAATTATTATTGATGTGTTTTTATACTAAAAACAATAAACCAAAAAACTATCCAGGACAAAACAATCACTCATCTGGGTAAGAAAATTCAGAAATTGATATATAAATAATAAATATATCTATAAATATGGTAATAAAAATGTGTTTAATTCGTAGAAAAAAGGGGAAAGTAATACAGACAATTTCCACAGATTACATATACAGTGATAGAAAACAATTTAAAAACTACCTGGCCAGGAGTAATTATGGGTATATATGAATATAAGCATAAATATGCTAAAGGAGATACAAAAAGATATATCGGCAAGGTACATATAACAGGTTACAGCCTAAGAAGGACAGGTAAATTCAAACCAATCAGGACGGTAGGATTATTAAGCACATCCAGGAATCAATATGAATATAGTGAGGTAGAATGAGCAATGAGGATATAAATGATCCACAAAGATTTTTTGCATACTCATCTATTGCGTGCACCTCAGTCCATAGATGGTCTTTATCTTTTTTGAACTTTCAGTACAACTTTAACAGCCACGTGTATCTGACCTTTAGGAACGTATTCTTGGTCACTTCAATTCCTTCAAGCAGGCGGATTCCTGATTATACATGGAGTGGGTTTCTCCCTTGCTTCCTTATCCGTAACAGGATGAATTAATTCCCAGGGCTGTTGTAGCGTGCATGCAAGGTCCTTGCTTCGAGTTTAAAGCAACCAATTGATATCCTCTAGATGTTGTGTCCCGTACCTCGTAATTGGTAGAGGTTAAGAATCTCAAGTCCAGAGACCCAATAAAGAAATACCGGCCAAGGTAGTGGGTAACAAACCAAGCGTGGTTTGAGGCATACGGTGTGGGAACACTAAAAAGCTGAATACTAAAGCTACAGAGCCGACTAGGAAGACAATTATAGGTTATATAAAAATGATGTTTCACCCACTACCACCTGGTATTGCTGGTTTAATAGGTGAAATGCTGGTGACAGGTTCCCTTTAATATCCAGTGTTCATGGAAATAAAGTTTCCTAAAATGTGCAATGCTGTTAACGCAATCATGGGCCAAAATATATTAGACTGAAATTTGTAATGGGTATGTCAACAGATACCCGCCCTCCAGTGATTTATCCAGCTTCCAAATCATAGGTGATAGATATATATATCTGAGAGAAAAGACGACACAAGAGACCATGCTTGTATGCTCAAAATCCTTCTCTGCGGTTTATTGATCCAAACAAGTATATAAGTATAATGACAGGAAAGGTGTAGGCTTTGGTTTCAGCCAATCATCTACAATATGATAATGACTCTGATTCAGCCAATGAGAATATTTCAATGCATTATAATAATTCTTCACCCTCCAAGCCCCAGGTGGCCTGAACCTTGTCCCATGGGAAGACACACATTTCAGAGACACAAGTTAATTTGTCTCCTTCTTATCTCACCAGAGAATGGAGACTGCAGATAAGTTTAAATCATTTAAACAGAGGGCTGAATCCCCTTCCCTCATGGTAAACAATGTCATTGTTCATTCGGCCAAGGCTATTTGATCTGCTCCTTACAAGAGTAATAAAACATTCAATTCAAGAACACATAACAAAATTGCTTCAGGACGCTGCTGAGATTTACTTTTTACTTATTAATCTCAAGATGGCTCCTTCAGGCCAAAAGATGGATTAAAACGATCCAAAATGGACGCCTACCATACAAGATGGAGTCCATGCAAAATGTTATCTTTTAAACATATTCTAATCACTTTCACAAATGCATAAGAAATTTATGGGAAAATTGTATAACATTGTAGCAAATCTATGTTAAACATCTTCAGAAAATGACATGTTTTCCCTGCTTTCCACTATTAATTGCTATGTTCTATATGTTGTACACAGCACATATTGCTTGTGAGATACATTTACAAATACTTTAGAGCATTTGTTCAATAATGACAATGGCTGTACAGAAACATCTTGATGTTAAATCTGGGAACCTTTGCCAAGCCGCCTACATCATTCCAAGTGAGGGTTTTACAAGTATTGAAAGGACTCCCATTGTTTTATTCCTTTGATCTTTCACTATCATTGCAGTATTAAAAGTAATCAATTTCTGTTCTAGTGTGGCCGCTGCCTTCAAAGCTACTTGTGAAATGTGTCTGACCTATTCATAAGAATATTACTTTCAGACAATTAGTTTGTTGAAAACTTTCTGTTCATACAGTAACAGTAACTTAAACACAATGCAGAATCAGCAGTTAAAACTATTTCCATGCCATGTTTTGTGCCATGCGACCTCACGGGAGGGGAATGTGAGGTCCTGTGGGCAAACAGAAAGCGGTGCTTGTTACTCTTCCATGCATATTTAGAAGGTTAGTTTGTATGCATTTAAAGGTGACATTTACAAGTGAACTCCAGGAGGTACATAATTGACCACATAGGAATAAATTATTCTTTTAAATATTTTTAACAAAATTATATTCTTTTAAAATTGACTATAATTCTAAAGGGTTATGCATCCATAAATGGTCCAATTCTCTATGGTATTACCAATTTAATGCAAAAATTACAAGCCTTCTAGAAAAACATGACATGTATAAAATGGAATGCTTTCAATGCATTTATGGCTGTAATAAGTGTTTAACATAGTTTTACCTGTTTAAGTATATTATTTAATCATTTTGGTTTATTAGCCTTAATAAGGTAATGCTTTGCACTTATGTTCACGTTTATCTAGAAACTAATGACTGTAATCAAATAATTAGTTTCAATAATATTGCACTGAAATTATGCTACACTTTATGAACAATAAATGGTATTATTTGTTTTGTGCATATCTTGTTTAGAACTGTATACATATTTAATCTGATGTACAGTCAGATTTTGGCAAAAGAAAATTATTCAGAGAAATCAGTCTGCAGGGGAAGATAGTGAAGTGTTTTGCCAAATATGCGACCATAGCTTGACAGATTAAAGGTATACTTGAACAGGGACTAAAATGTATGACGAGCTGCAGATCCCAATTATATTTTTCTTACATGTAACAAGTGTTTAATATTTAATCCAAAATCAAATCCAATAAAGCATTCTAGAGCCCATTTTCTTAATATATCCAAATATTTATCTATTGTTTGGGTGGGACAGATGTGGCTTAAACATATCAGAATAAACTACCCTCTTTTAGTTTTAGAGTGAAGACCATTTATGTGCCATTATTTTTTAAAATCTAAATTTATTACAAATTATATTCTAATAAAATTTTTTAATATTTTTAAAGTGGTCAGAGCTTTGTTTTAATTAAACAAAACTCCAAATCCTTTGTATAAACATGGATCTGAAAGATATTATACTGGCTACATGCAGCTGCCACTAGAGGAAGCTGATGAGCTAACTGCATACTGTTTTACATTCAACTCTATAATAGACACTATTATAAACTTCTAAGCTGTCCCTAGTGGCAGCTACAGGCATCCAGAATGTTATCTATTAAATATATGTCTAAGCTGGAAAATTGGAGCTCTGATGTGGAAAACTTGATCTACGACCGCTATAATGATATATTAAGAAATAAATCAGCACATAATTTTAAACATAAAAAGAACATGTTAATAAAATGTGGAGACTCACTTTAAACTTGTCTGTCGCCTTGATGTGTAGTAGTTGAACACAAGTACAGAATTGTTCTTTTTTTTTTTTGCTTAATTTTTACTGTTACGGACATTTTAGTGTTGGTATCAATTGGATCTCAGAGGCATGTAGGCACAAAATGCTTACTGGTAAGATTTTAATTAAGCAGAGATGGTACTAGCACACCAAGTACAATGAAACCTTTGAGAAGACCACCCCGAAGACCAGGTTTTCTGTGAACAATTGTATATCATTGTAAACCTGAAGGCCATGTTCAGACTTTCCGGAATTTTTCCGCTGCAAATGTTGGTTCAGATTTGGGGCAATTACGCAATGAATCTGCACCAACATTTGCATATTTGACAGGTAATTCAGACGTTGCAGAAATCACAGTGGACTTGCCGCAGATTTCAGTTTTTGAATTGCAAAGGCTGAAATCCGCAGTGAAATTTCACTTCTTCTCCGCAATGTAATGGGCATGCTGCGGAGGGAAAAATCGGCACCGCAGGCTAATTTCCGCACAGTTATTTTCTGCAACGTCTGAACTAAGTTTCCTAAAAATGTGTAGAAAGAAATGTAAAAAACGGCTGCTGTAGAATTCCACTGCGGACTGTCCACAGCAGAATTCAACAGCAATTCCACCACGTCTGAATGTGCCCGAAGTTTTACAATAGATGGTCAAGTTCAGTAAGCTAATTATTGTATTATCAGCATAGAGCTAAATCATATGTATGTTTGTCTGTACAGATGTGTTCCCCCTTACTTTTGCTTGAATTTAATGAAACTAATTGAATACAATATCGTGACATGCTAGCAAAACCCTCAATAGGCTGCAATTCACATATAGACAAATAGAGCATAGACATCTCGTGACAGATTATTGCGAAATCCTTTTTCTTTTTATTTCAAAGCTGGTCATCTCGCATCAGATATCTCAGGATACGTTGAGATATGAGGAAAGGTAAGGAAAGACACATGTTTACTACATCTCCAACCACTACATGAACTATAATCTGGCTTTGACCCCATGGACTTGTTCCCCTTGGACTACACCATTTGAGTATAATGCTAAATCCGTTCATGTTCGCTATAGCAGCCGACAGTTACATAGGTGTGATACATTTTGTATGATATAAGTACATGACCAAATGAGAAATTAGCACATGCAAACGACATCTATTGTTAACTAGATTTTATTTTAAATTTAAAATTTATATTTTCCTATTATTTTGTTAAGCTTTTTTTTTTTTTTTTTTTACATTTCAGTCACAAGGAAATTATTATTTGAGTGCCCTGTCAAGTTATGCCAACAGATTATTCTAAAATAAGTTTTATGCTGCCTTATGGATACCAATTTAAGAACATATTAAAGGGTAGGTTCATATTTAAACATCTTTTGACATGTTCCAGAGGCATGTTGGAAAATATTATTGGTTTATTGTGTTGGAATCTCCCATTAATTGCAATGGGACTGAATGTACATGTACATTATAGAAGATCGCAGTCAGAAGACGAAAAGGCACATCGCTTCTGAAAATACATTGTTTCAGCAATCAAAGTAGATACCTACGAGGTGATATAGGGGAGTTTACATGGGCAAACATCTATCTTCATATTTAAATTCTATTTTTCACTTTAATATACTTTCTGAAACTATTTTTCATTTCATTATTTATTCATTGATTCCCTGGTAGGCAGTAACAGAAAGTCAGTCTCCTAGTCTGGCAACTAGTTCTGCACATCTTTAGAAGGAAAGTTCTCTCTTCATGTTCAGTTATTAAAATATAAAAAATGAATTCAGAGACTAAACAGTCTTCCTATAAATAACATATATATATGTAGCTGAAATTCTATGCTCCTCAGATTTATTCTGCTTTTTCTTGATTTGTGTTCACTCTAAGAGTATGTTCACACGAGATCATTACGTCCGTAATTGACGGACGTTTTTCGTCCGCAAGTACCAGACCGAACACAGTGCAGGGAGCCGGGCTCCTATCATCATACTTATGTACGACGCTTTGTCTAACTTTTAATGGATAAATGGGTCAAAAGTGCAATGCCTGAGATAACACATGTTCCATTATGTCTGTGTGTCTGGCATAAAGCAACAACTAATTCCACAGTAATCATATAAACTGTCAAGCATGGTACTTGTATGAAGTATTACGTATCCAATATTTCAATAGAACCTTTCACCTCCCCATACACGTGCAGCTGAGTGCAGCATGTAATGGGGAGGGCTACACAAACCCTGGGGTACTTTACATTTTTTTCTACCTCCCTCTGTTATTTAGTTATCGGTGCCGTTATATTTGGCGCCCGATATTTAAATAACCCCCCGAATTGTCAATGGGGCGTGTACTGGCAAAGGGGCGTGTTACTATGGCTGTGACATTGTCCAATCAGATATGGACAGTGTTACAGCAAGATCGAGGATAGAGGGGAGAGTGTGTTCAAGATCAGTCTGCTGCTGAACTGGGGCGTGTCTCTGCTACGGACAGTGCAAGCGCTCCCCAGCTCTTACACTGTCTGTAGCAGAGACACGCCCCTGGTGCTAGTTTGGCAGGAGACTGATCTTGAAAGCTGAAGTGTGCGCACACACTCTCTCTCCTCGCTCTTGCTGTAACACTGTCCATATCTGATTGGACAGTGTCACAGTCATAGTAACACGCCCCCTTGCCAGTACACACCCTATTGATAGTTCAGGGGGTTATTTAAATATCGGGCGCCAAATATAACGGCACCGATATCTAAATAACGGAGGAAGGTAGAATTTTTTTTAAAGTGCCCCAGGTTTTGTGCAGCCCTCTCCATTACATGCTGCACTCAGTTGCACATGTATGGGGAGGTGAAAGGTTCTCTTTAAAGTGTATCTAAAAATTCAGGTTTTGCCCAGAATCATGCCCAAAAAGTTTATTTTACCTGAATGGGGCTATTCCAGGGATCTCCTGCTGTACCACACTTGGCTGCAGCTGAAGCCTGTGCTGTCAGTGAAAACAGAGCAGTGCTGTCATTAGCCACTTGAGCCGGTATAGAAAATACACTTAATCTACATCTCATAATATTACAATGATGACTAAAAAAAATAAAAAAATATTAGGATGTATAAATAAAACATTTTTTGTTAGGCCTATGATGCATTAATACCAAATACATTTTTACCATTGTAGAGGAGCTTAGTTGGGTGCACATGCCAACGGACATCTGTGTAGGGATAAGTAATTAACATACTGGCATGTAAAAATGTTGTCATACAAAAGTAAATGTACATCTAAATAGCCAGGGGTGGACATACCATATGTGCAACCAATGCAGTTGCACAATGGTCCAGCAGGCAAGGGTATGCATTGTCACCTTAAAAACAGCTTTCTACAGTCTATTAGATTGCATGTAATAAACTAAGGTAATTAATTTAATGGCTCACAATTACAGCTGGATTATGAGAGAGACTAAATGGGGTTTGTCCATGAAAAACATTTATCACCTAACCATAAGATAGGAGATAAACGTATGATCATTTCTCATAATTATTGGAGGTTCCAGCAGTGGGACCCACAGCAATGATACATTTATCACCTATCCTGTGTAAAAGTAATACATTTTTTTTGTGGGCCAACTCCTTTAAGGTACGGCTCTATGCTGAGCTTTTAAAGACCAGGGGTCTATACACTGTGCTTGCACATGGACCCTGTGGAAATCTCAGGGCAAGTCGGTGGTGTGGGTGGTAGTAGACCGCTTCAGCAAGATGTGCCACTTTGTGCCCCTTAAGAAGCTACCTAACGTTAGCTTCTTTGTTTGTGAAACACATCCTGCGTCTCCATGGGGCCCCAGTCAATATCGTTTCTGACAGAGGGGTACAATTTGTTTCCTTATTTTGGAGAGCTTTTTGTAAAAAGTTGGAGATTGATCTGTCCTTCTCCTCCGCCTTCCATCCCGAAACTAATGGCCAAACGGAAAGGACTAACCAATCCCTGGAACAATATTTAAGGTGTTTCATCTCTGACTGTCAATTCGATTGGGTCTCATTCCTTCCCCTTGCTGAATTTTCCCTGAATAACCGGGTGGTCAGTAACTCGTCAGGGGTCTCCCCATTTTTCTGTAATTTCGGGTTTAACCCAAGGTTCTCCTCCGTTTCCCCTGGTTGTTCCAATAATCCTGAGGTATAGGATGTTCATCGGGAACTGTGCACTGTCTGGGCCCAGGTTCAGAAGAACCTAGAGGCGTCCCAGAGCGCACAAAAGATTCAGGCGGATAGTAGACGTTCTGCTAACCCCCGGTTTGTCGTCAGGGATTTGGTCTGGTTGTCGTCCAGGAACTTGCGCCTTAAGGTCCCGTCCAGGAAGTTTGCTCCCCGATTTATTGGACCTTATAAGATCATTCAAGTCCTCAACCCTGTATCCTTCCGTCTGGAGCTGCCCCCATCCTTTCGCATACATGACGTCTTCCATGCCTCCCTCCTTAAACGCTGCTCCCCGTCCTGGTCCCCCTCGAGGAAACCTCCTGTTCCCGTTCTCACCCCTGAGGGGGTGGAATTCGAGGTGGCCAAGATTATGGACAGTAGGATGGACCAGGGCTCCCTCCAGTACCTGGTCCATTGGAGAGGATACGGGCCGGAGGAGAGGACTTGGGTACCTGCCCGTGATGTTCACGCTGGGGTATTGATCAGGAGGTTCCACCTTCTCTTCCCTACTAAACCGGGTCCTCTTAGTAAGGGTCCGGTGGCCCCTCATAAAAGGGGGAGTACTGTTAGGGATCTGCCAGGTACTACGTCTAGGTATACTCCTGGGATTAATCAATCCACACCTGAGGCCAGACCTGTTCGACTGACACCATCTCCCACCAACCAGGGTGGCAGGCTCAGGAGTGGGAGAGCCTATCGCGGCCTGGTCAGTCGGAGTTAGCTCCGCCCCCTGTCCTTTATTACCTGCCGTGTTCCCTTCCTCAGTGCTTGTAATTCTTCTGGATTCCTGGCCCCACTGCTGCTTGCTCCAGCCTGCTTCTGCCGTGCTTCTGCCTTGCTGCAGTTCCGCTTATCCTGCTTTGCTTTGCCTCTGGCTTGCTTCCTTCTCCGTGCTCACTTGGGTATACTCCACTTCATCCTGGTCCGGACTGCTCCTTCACCGCTCCGTTTCCTTGCGGCGTTCCGTGGGCTACTGCCCCTTCCCTTGTGTGTTCCCTGTTTGTTCTCCCGTGCACTTAGACAGCGTAGGGACCGCCGCCCAGTTGTACCCCGTCGCCTAGGGCGGGTCTTTGCAAGTAGGCAGGGACAGGGCGGTGGGTAGATTAGGGCTCACTTTCCTTTCACCTCCTTCCTGCCATTACAATACCCCTTCCAGTGCACCAAATACTGTAGAGTACCCCTGACCCTTCTAGAATCCACAATTCTCTGAACCTCAAACTCCATATCTCCCTCTACCTGAACTGGAGGAGGAGGCTTCTTGAGTGGACCAGATGATGGAAAAAAAAATTTTAGGAGAGATTTGTGAAATGCATTATGAATCCTCAAGGATGCAGGAAGAGCAAGATGTAACGACACAGGGTGAATAATTTCAACACTTTCATATGGGCCAATAAACCTAGGGGCAAACTTACAAGAAGGCACCTTTAGTCGCAGATTTTTCATAGAAAGCCAAACTTTTTGACCCACACAAAAATACAGGACCCACAGTACATTTTTTATAGCATTTTTCTTTTGAATAACTTGGGAGTTCTTCAGGTTCAATTGAACATGAGCCCAAACTGTGCACAGTTTATTTTATTCAACTTCCACCTTACCGTTATCAGTAGAAGAGGTGGAAAATGAACCAAAACGAGGATGAAAACCATAATTGCAGAAAAACGGCGAGAAAAACATGGTGCCGATTATTTATAGCAAATTCCACTAAAGGAAGGTATGAGACCCATTCCATCTGGTTATCAGCAATATAACACCTAAGATATTGTTCCAAGATTTGATTAAAACGTTCGGTTTGACCATTAGTCTCAGGGTGGAAAGCAGAAGAGAATGACAACAGTACACCAAGTTTTTTACAGAAAGCTCTCCAGAAGTTAGTCACAAATTGTACACCTCTATCAAAGACAATATTTTCTGGAATGCCATGCAGACGAACCACTTGATCAATAAATAGTTTAGACAAGGTTTTGGAATCAGGATAGTTGAGGCAAAGGAATGAAATGACACATCTTACTAAAACAATCCACCACAACCCAATTGACAGTTTTCCCTTTGGAGGGACGTAAATCAGTGATGAAATCAATGGACAGATAAGACCAAGGTTTCTGTGGAACAGGTAATGGCAGTAATTCACCCATAGGACGAGTTTGAGGAGCCTTAGCACGAGCGTAAACATCGCAATCAAAGACATAGGAACGCATATCACGAGACAAGGTCGGCCACCGTGTGAGCAATTTTTTTAGTACCAGTTATCCCTGGATGGCCACACAAAACAGAATCATGTAACTAATTTTGTAAACGAAATCTGAACTGAGGAGGTACAAACAACTTCCCTGCAGGAATAGCTTGCGGAGCAAGTTGTTGACATTCTTTAATTTCAGTTGTAAGATTGTATAATATATATGGCTTTTGAATATGTTATGTAAATGCCAGTGGCGCGATACCTCAAGGCTCCTGGAGTCTGCTGGGAAAGAGCATTCACGTAAACCCGCAACCTCTAATCCGTAACCACTCTGGTCGACAAAGTCTCTGGCTACTCTAAGATATTTGCCAGAGCTGACCGCAAGGTGAGATGGACTTTGCTGCTTAGAACCCAGGTTGTCTTAACACAGTATAGTTTTAGAAAGGAGGTGCAATGCAGGCAAACCTGGGCTGGAAACTTGCTTGCCTCCAATCCCATTCACCAATGCCTTATGAGCATGCTTGTAATTAACTAGATTTAAAAGGGTTTTCCGGAATGTGATTTTTTTTTATTAGGGGCTGGAAATGAAATAAATAAACCAAAAAAGCAATACTTACCTATCCTTGCCCCTGGCGATCCAGTGCTGATGCTGCAGCGGCGCTCCTAGTGGTTGTTTACATGTATGTAGAATGTGACCGCTGCAGTCAATCAAAGGACTCGGCAAGGCTCAGCAGTCATATCAGTGGTGTAACTACCACTGTAGCATCCATAGTAGCTGCTACGGGGCCAGCGGTATGAGGGATTGCGTGCCGCCCTTCGGCACGGGCCCCTCCATGCCCAGAGGCTCCGCTAGCAGCCGCTTTGGCTGCTACAGCGGTAGCGACGCCACATTGTATAGTATCTGCATCCTTTGGTATCTCCCTGCTCTGCCATAAGCTACCGTTCTGGATTCAGTGGGACAGTCCCGGATTCCGGGCGGTGTCCCGCGATCCCAGGTGGCCGGGGGTATGTCCCGCTGTCAAATGTATCTGCATCCTCAGGACACAGATACAGTTGAACTCAATTCTGAAGCAAGCAACCATCAGCTCTCTGCTTCAGTATTAGTTCAGAGCGGAGGAGCAGAGGGAGCTTCTCTGCTCGCCGAGGACTCCCTGAGCACAGCGCTACTTTAAGCGCTGTGCTTGGGGAAGCCCTGATGTCACTGTCCATATATGGACAGTGACGTCAGTGGCTACTCCTTGAGCGGAATACCCGTTGACAATGATCTGGCTGGGGATTCTGCTTCTAGAGGAAAAGCCTGAGGTCACTGTCCATATATGGAGATTGACGTCAGGGTCTCCTCCTGAAGCAGAATCCCCGAAAAGAGTCGGCAACGGGGATTCCGCTCAAGGAGTAACTACTGACGTCACAGTCCATATGTAGACAGTGACATTAGGGCTTCACTTTAGGAGCAGAATCCCTGGCCCATGCTCTGGCTGGGGATTCTGCTCCTAGAGGGTGTAAAGGATCTGCCAGACACAGCTTCTGTGTCGACGCCCGTGGGTAATCAGTCTGCACCTGCTCCTAAGTCTGAGAGAGTGACACGATCTTCTACCAGTCAGGCTGGGAGGCTGAGGAGTGGGAGAGCCTATCACAGCCTGGCCAGACGGAGCTAGCTCCCGCCCTCTGTCTATTTATACCTGCATTTCCTGCTCCTCCTTTGCCTGTGATTCTTTTCTGTTTCCTGGCTCTGCTGCTCCAGCTATGATTATTGACCTTGCTTCATTTTTGACCCTGGCTTTACTGACTACGCTCCTGCTTTGCGATTTGTACCTCGTGCACTCCTGGTTTTACTCGGCTCGTTCACTACTCTTGTTGCTCACTGTGTTGCCGTGGGCAACTGCCCCATTTCCCTTAGCTTCTGTGTACCCTTGTCTGTTTGTCTGTCGTGCACTTATTGAGCGTAGGGACCGTCGCCCAGTTGTGCACCTAGGACGGGCCGTTGCAAGTAGGCAGGGACTCAGTGGCGGGTAGATTAGGGCTCAACTGTCTGTCTCCCTACCCCGTCATTACATAATCACAGGCCCATATACCTTTTCTACCCTGGTCCCTGACACAACTATGGACCCCCTTGAGACCCTGGCTCAGCAAATGCAGGGCCTCTCCCTACAGGTCCAAGCCCTGGCTCAGAAGGGCAACCAGCATGATGCTACCCTGGTAGTGCCCCCCACCTCACCTCTTGAACCCCACCTCAAGTTGCCTGACCGGTTCTCAGGGGACCGGAAGACTTTTTTCTCCTTTCGGGAGAGTTGTAGGCTCTAGGTTCTGAGAGCCAGCGAGTTGGTATAATTATGTCACGGCTCCAGGACGGGCCCAAAGAATGGGCCTTCTCCTTGGCTCCTGACGCCCCTGAACTTTCCTCTGTTGATCTTTTTTTTCCGCTCTCGGGCTCATATATGACGAGACTGACAAGACTGCCTTTGCCGAGAGTCAGCTGGTGACCTTACGTCAGGGTAAGAGACCCGTTGAGGAGTACTGTTCTGACTTTAGGAAGTGGTGTGTAGCTTCTCGGTGGAATGACCCTGCCTTGAGGTGCCAGTTTAGATTGGGTCTGTCGAAGGCCCTGAAAGACCTGTTAGTTAGCTATCCCTCTTCTGACTCCCTAGATCAGGTTATAGCTTTAGCGGTACGTCTTGACCGACGTCTCAGGGAACGATGACTGGAAAGTTTTTGTGCCTTCCCCTCTGACCCCCCCATGATGGCTCCCGAGGTTCCGTTGCTTCATTCTTCCACGGAAAACTCGGATGAACCTATGCAACTCGGGGCCTCCGTGTCCCCCCAACAGCGTAGAGAGTTCCGCAGGAAGAATGGTCTCTGCTTCTACTGTGGGGATGACAAGCATCAAGTGAACAACTGTCCTAGGCGTAAGAATAAGCAGCCGGAAGAACTTCCGCGCCTAAGTGACCATCAGGGAGGTCATTTGGGTGCACAGGTATTTCCCGTATATATGAAACCTAATAAGATCTTGCTTCCCTTTCAGGTCTCTTTTGAGGGTAGGTCTGCCACCGGCAGTGCCTTCGTGGATTCAGGGTCTTCTGCTAATATTATGTCTGTGGAATTTGCTATGTCTCTAGCTATGCCATTGATTGACTTGCCTAAACCTGTCCCGGTAGTGGGTATCGACTCCACTCCTCTTGCTAATGGTTATTTTACACAGCATACACCTGTTTTTGAACTCCTTGTTGGCTCCATGCATTTGGATTTGTACCTCGTGCACTCCTGGTTTGACTCGGCTCGTTCACTACTCTTGTTGCTCACTGTGTTGCCGTGGGCAACTGCCCCATTTCCCTTAGCTTCTGTGTACCCTTGTCTGTTTGTCTGTCGTGCACTTATTGAGCATAGGGACCGTCGCCCAGTTGTGCGCCGTCGCCTAGGACAGGCCGTTGCAAGTAGGCAGGGACTGAGAGGCGGGTAGATTAGGGTTCACCTGTCTGTGTCCCTACCCCGTCATTACAGAGGGAGTCCCAATGGCGCTATCTACAGGGTGGTGGGGTGGTGCTATCTCTACATGGGCAGTGTTTCACTATCTACAAGGGCCTGGTACTAGGGGCAGCTAAGGGGGCATTATACTGTATAAGGGCAGCTAGGGGGCATTATACCCTATGGGGGCAGCTATGGGGGCAATATTCTGTATGGGGCAGCTATAGGGCATTATACTATATGGGGCAGCTATGTAACATTATACTGTATGGGGCAGCTATGGAGGTATTATGCTGCATGGGCGCAGCTATGGGGCATTATGCTGCATAGAGGAATTTGTTTTAGCATTATACTGCATGGGGGCATCTGTGTGGGCATTATTTTGTTTGGGGGCATCTATGTGGGCATTATACTGTATGGGGGCAGATGTGTTGGCTTTTACTGTATGGGGCATCTATGGGTCAGTATACTGTATGATGGCAGCTATGGGGGCATTATACTATGTTGTGGCAACTAGAGGGGGTTATAATATGTGGGGGCAGCTATTTGGTATTATACTGTGTGGGAGGCACCATGGGAGCATGATACTGTGTCGGCTAAACCGGGCGTGTATGGGCGGCGATTGGGTAAGATTAGAGGCGTGGCTTAAATGAAAAAAATTGCCATGACACGCTGCACGCCGCATTGGTTGTTTCTCTTTGTGATACTTGAAAGTATAGCACTGTCTACAGGGAGAGTGTATAGCACTGTATGGGGAGACGGTATAGTCCTGTCTACAGGGGGCACTGTATAGCACTGTCTACAGGGGGGCTGTATAGCACTGTCTACAGGGAGGGCAGTATAGCACTGTCTACAGGGGGGCTCTATTGCACTGTCTACAGGGGGCTGTATAGTACTGTCTACAGTGGGGCTGTATAGCAAAGTCTACAGGGCGGCTGTATAGAACTGTCTACAGGGGTGCTGTATAGCACTGTCTACAGGGGGGGGGGCTTTATGGCACAATCTACAGGAGGGGGCTGTATGGCACTATCTACATGGGGGAACTATCTACAAGGGCGGGCTCTGTGTGGCACCCAGGGGAGCGTGGCCTAGTCAAAAGTTTGCTATGGGGCCCAGTGTTTCCTAGTTACGGCCCTGAGTCATATGTTGTATTTCTGGCATTATGGCAGAAATACGATTCGCACCAGTGAGCCCTGCTGAGCCCTCTGATTGGCTGCAGCGGTTGCATGCTACGTGCATGTAAACAACCGCCGGGAGTCCCGCCGGAGCGACAGTGGCATACTTCTCAACATTTAAATCCCAAAGAGCAGGACATTATTAGCCCAGCAATGTTCTGCCCGGGAAGAAAATGCCCTTTTTATCCAAAAGTTCATAAGGCCTTCTACTTTGCAGTCCCTTTTTTAGACAGATTCTGTGTTTAGCCCAATAAAATCAAATTGGATGGAAACCTCTAGATTTTTTTGAATACTGGATAGGATGGACTAACCTCATTCGACAGACTTTTACAACCCTCTTACTATACACAGGATATAATGCTGCTTCCATTATTTCTATTTCCAGTTTCACGGAAAAAGGAACTGTTAAGGGGCATGCACTGGATTTGCGCATATCGGTCTTACCAATTGGAAGGGGTATTAACACTGTTTGAATGAGAGATTGTTTGGAGCAGTACTTCATCTTATCCTCGAGTCTGTATAAGATTCTGCGATTAACAGGTAACGTTTTCTTTCTTAAAGGACACATTTCTACCTATATCATATTGATTGTTTTTTTTATGCATAACTATGACAGCACACGTATTTTTGAGATTTCACTTCTGAACTCACTAACAACAAATATTGTTATTAACTTACTAGTAGTGGCTAGTACCCTACATTTATCATCTTTTTCTTTATTTACTTGAAAATATGTGTTTAAAATTCTAGGATTTTCTTATGTTTAATGTGTTACTTAACTGATCTTGTTTTACAGCAGTAAAAGTACTAATGTAATGAAGAGTTAAAATGTACTTACTGTTAGTTTATTTTATTTTATCACCAAATTTTACAATTGAATGAGCGCAAATAGAAATGACTCTTTCCAACATCATACTCATTAGATGATCATTGAATCTTTAATCATTATTCTTCTTACGATCACACTGAAATAAATGGTTACCAACTAGAAGTGTTTGTGGCCCCAAAATAACATCAAGGCCAGACTGATTGGATTGTTATCAGGTATAGTGGAAATATAGTCAGTTAATGACTGTTATCAGTCTGCATGTGCCCTGGACTCTAGACATAAGAGATTAACCGCCAATCTCATCCAATTTCACCACCTGTGAGCTTGGCTAAATTGAGCTATGATTCTGTCGCTCTACTCTCAAATCAAACAATATCATCAACCTGTGTGTTACCAACTTAAAGGAACCCCAACCTAGAAATAAATGATGGAAGTAAACAGAAGAAAACCTTGCATGCAGTTTTTGTCAGTCTATAGGGCTTTCTGCATATTCTGATACAAACGGTCCTGTAAAATTCCTGCAGAGATCAAAAGTGTTAATTTCATTCTGATCTCTTCCATTTTCACTGACAGACAGCGGAGGAGGCGGGTCTTAGTGTTCCTGGTCTCCTATTGCAGACAGGGCAGTGGGGGAAGGTTCCTTCTGCAAACAATTATCTAAGGCCCCAGGCACACAGCAGAGGGCCTTATGTACAGAGCAATTCTAGCAACTAAGCAAGGGGACACACATGAGGCATGGCTGAGGATGACAATTGGGAAAGCATAATGATGTAATTGGGCTGATAATAGAGTAGCATAATGATGGGGGCGTGGCCTGACAGGAGATGAGAGCGGCAGCAAGGCGTGATAGTCCCTGCATACACTCCTATATTTACCCTGTTCTCAAGCTTTCTAATCCATCTCCTCACCATTGCTGATACCTACCTTTGGAGAGTGTTCCTCGTTTGGTGGAGCGTCGCACTGATTGTGGGGCCATGACGCATAGGAATAAAGACTTGGGGGCAGATAAAGGGGGCCAAGATGGCGCTGGAAATACATCCTTTATAGAAGGCGTGGAGGCGCAAACACTCATACCTGCTCCTGACTCAGTGGAAGAGGATGAGGTGAGGTCACATGCTGCCTGCGGAGATTGGGTAGAAGGTGAGCGTGAACAACTTGCTGTACCATTGTCAACGCACATATTCACTGACTTGCCTGTGTCAGGAAGAGGGGCACCCTCCATTATGGATGATTTTCCAGCTATTACTAAGTGTAACACAATGCTATCATCCTTATCCTTGCAAGTTTGAGGTGTGCGTGAGGATGACTTACAAAAAGTATCAGGATCTCAGCGGTGGAGGGCCGCATTAGTGCAGCAGAGGATAATATTCTGCCCATGCAAAGAGGTGTTTGGAAACATGAACAAGCCATTTTGAATTTGCAAGCTAAAGCGGATGATCTCGAAAACCAACTTCGCAGAAATAATATACGTCTGGTGGGCATACCCGAAAGAGTAGAAGGGTCAACCGCAATTTAATTTATTGAAACATGGCTAAAATGTATCTTTGGTAAAACTGTTATTTCTTTTTATATGCTGTTGAACAAGCTCACAGGGTACCTATGAGACCCCCTCCACCAGGGACACCGCCCAGGACTATGCTAGTCAAATTATTTCATTATCAGAATCGAGATGCTAATTTAAAAAAAGCCAGAGGTCACTATTGATGGAAATCAGATAGCCTTTTTTCCAGACTATTTGGCTGAGATACTGAAAAAACTTCCCCAGTTTCAAGATGTCAAAAGAATGCTACGTACTCTACACCTGCCATACGCAATGTTGTATCCTGCTAAGCTACGGGTGGCTGCGTTAGGTGAAACAATTTTTTTTTGACAACTCCAAGGATGCTGCGAGATTAATTGATCGTAATGAACGTCGTCTATGAGATTCTGATGGATGATGCTTATTCCAGTTCAGTATTTTCTATACAATAAGGGATATTAGCTCGAAGATCTTCAATACTCCTGAGCTGCTGGATTGATGGATGTCCCTTCTCTTCAAGAAGCTCTGACAGGATGTTATGTTATTTTTACAACTTGTTTTTCAGACAATGGAGAACTGATGCCTCAACTTGTCTCGGATGGAGCAAGTATGTTGGTGTATTGGCAAGGTTATGGTTCAGGGGGAGGGTTAAGGGTTGCTTGTTGTTCTTAAAATGTACAAATGATTACATATATTGCTCTGACAGTCAGCACTTTATCACTCTGCTAATTCTGCAATATTCCTGTAAAATTTTTCTAGCACGTGCTTAGGGCTAATAATGTCACATTTCTATTTTGGAATGTTAGATGTTTCAGAGATCCAGTTAAACGTGCTGCAATATTTTATTATGTTAAACTGCATTTTCCAGCCATATTGTGCTTTCAAGAGATACATCACTATAAAAATTCAAGCATACATAGAGCATGGATTAGTCATGAATATCATTCCATTCATACTGGGTACTCCAGGGTATTGTGTCTGGGGATCCATTGTTTAATACCTTTTGCCAGTTTAAAGATAGTAGTGGATGATGAAGGGACGTTCATTCGTGTTCAGTGTACTATATACTCTGTATAATACATAATTATTAACCTTTATATACCGCCGCCTTTCAATTATGAGGTACTCCGGAAGTGTTGTCCTTTATCGGCGATAGACCGGATATTCCATTTATCATTTTAGGAGATTTCAACAATTATAGACAAACTGAAGGTTGATGGTGCACACATAGATGGACCCCTAACTACCTTTGGTTCTTTTGTACAAGTGGTACTATTGTTAGATCTCTGACAACTAAAACACATTTCTGATAGACAATAAGACATAGCTGTGTGAGGACTTGTTTTCTGCAGGACAAGCTGTAATTTTTAATGGCACCATTTATTGTATTATTATAGTGTACTGGGAAGCTGAAAAACAATTATTTGTAGGGTGAAATGGACAAAAAAACAGCAATTACGCCATGTCTTTGGGGGTTTTGTTTTTACGGCATCCATCATGCAGTAAAAACTACATGTTCACCTTTTTCTACAGGTTGATACGATTACAGTGATACCACATTGATATTTTTTTTATGTTTTACCACTTCTACAAAAAAAATTCAGGTTTGAAGAGGTCTTTGAAGAGGTCTTGTGATTCTAAAACAAAGGAAACACCCCAAAAAAGACCCCATTTTGGAAACTACACCACAAGGAATTCATCTAGGCGTGCAGTGAGCATTTTGACCCCACAGGTGTTTCATAGATTTTATTAGAAATTGGACATGAAAATAATATTTTTAAAATTTTTCCAATAAGATGTCGTTTTAGCTAAAAAAAATAACATTTCCACAAGGAATAAAGAAGAAAAAGCCCCCAACATTTGTAAAGCAAATCCAGAGTATGTACATACCCCATATGTTGTCATAAACTGCTGTTTGGGCACACAGCAGGGCTTAGAAGGGAAGCATAGATTTTGCTGGATTGGCTCCTTGGCACCATGTCGCATTTGCAAAGCCCCTAAGGAAACTCCCCAAAAGTGACTCCATTTAGGAAACCACAACCCTTGAGGAATTAATCTAGGGGTGTAGTGAGCATTTTGACCCCACAGGTATTCCATAGTTTTTTTAGAATTGGGCAGTGAAAATAAAAAAATCCCTTTTTTCAAAATGATGTAGCTTTAGCTCAAAATTGTAAATTTTTTTCAACAAATAAAGGAAAAAAATAACCCCAACATTTGTAAAGCAACTTTTTCAGAGCTCAGAAATAGGCATAATTTGGCAACTTACAAAGTATTGGTTCACAATTGCAGGGCTCTGACGTGAAATAATAAAGGAAACCCCTGAGAAGTGACCCCATTTTGGAAACTACACCCCTCAAGGCATTTATTAAGGGGTGTAGTGAACATTTTCACCCTACAGGTCTTTTTCATAAAAGATTGCTCTGCGGATGGTGAAAAGTAAGAATTGCAATTTTTCCCCAGATATGCCATTTCAGTAGCAAATATGTAGTGCCCAGCTTGAGTCACTGGAGACACACACCCCAAAAATAGTTAAAATGGTTCTCCCTGGTTTGGCGATGCCATATATGTGGAAGTAAACTGCTGTTTTAGTACACTGTAGGGTTCAGAAGGGAGGAAGCGCCATTTGGCTTTTGGAGCGCGGATTTTGCTTGGTAGAAATTTTGTTTGGAGTTTTACTGGTATTTTAGTTTATAACGTGGGGGCATATGTAAGATGGGCAGAGTACATCAGGGGCTTAGTCAGGTGGTATAATAATGTGGTAAAAAAAAAAAATCCATAGTTAATTGTTACGCTGTGAAGCAATACTTTATGTGTGATAAAATATGTAAGGATGCACTCCAAATTGACTCTTTGTTGGTGCTGTATAGGTTCGGGTTTAGGGACCCACAATATAGATATATAGAGAAAACCTAAAGCACTCCAGGATCACTTGGATTCACTGGTCTATTTAGAATGTTTGGCAGACGCCTGTACACGATCCTGCTTCCAACACTGCATAGCGATTGTGAGAAAGGCCTTGGTTGGGCCGAAACATTAAAATTAAATCCAAGTGTTCCTGGAGTGCTTTAGGTTTTCTCTATATATCTAAGCAATCCTTTATGCGCAGGCCAGTGTCGTACTGATAGATGGTATAATACGGGCACCCTCGCTTCCAGCTGATATGATTGAGTCCTCCCCTTCCTTGTTCCCTAAGTTTAGGACCTTGATAAATTGCCGCTTGGAACAGAAGAAATGTTCCCCTCGGGCCTGCACAACTGCGTATTTTTCTTTCCTGAATAGCCTTAACTTATTTAATTTATTTTATAGATGTAGTAGTATGGGGGCGGTTTATTTGTGGGATGAGCTGTCGTTATTATTGGTACTATTTTGGAGAACATGCGACTTTTTGATCACTTTTTATCCTTTTTTGGTAGGGAAAATTACCTAAAAACAGCAATTCTGGCAGAATTGTTTTAGTTTTTTTTTATATAGCATTCACCACGCGTTATAAATTACATGTTAGCTTTATTCTGTGGGTCAGTACGATTCCGACGATGCCAAATTTATTGCTTTTTTTATGTTTTATAACTTTTTTCACAAATTACTTTTGCAAAAACAATGTTTTTTTTCTGTCGCCATGTTGTAAGAGCCATAACTTTTTAATTTTTTCGTTGATGTTGCTATATGAGGGCTTGTTTTTTGCAAGACGAGCTATAGTTTTTATAGGCACCATTTTTTGATACTTGTGATTTTTTGATCACTTTTTATAAACATTTATTTAAGGCAAAGTGACCAAAAAACAGCAAATCTGGCAAAGTTTTTTAGGTTTTGTTTTTATATTTCAGGCCGTTACAGATGCGGCGATACCAAATATGTATGGTTTATTTTATTTTATTTTTTAATAATAAATGACTTGATCAGGGAAAAAGGGCGACTGTGTTTTATTTTATTACTTGAAACTTTTATTTTAGTTTTTACAACTTTTATTTTTACTCTTTTTACACTTTTTTTTAGTCCCACTAGGGGACTTGAAGGTCTGTTTGATTGCTGTTCTAATATATTGCACTAACTATGCAGTGCAATGTATAAGAACTGTCAGTCGTTCACTGACAGCAAGCCGATTAGGCTCCGCCTCAGGGCGGGGCCTAATCGGTTCCATAATGGCAGACCAGGAGGCCGTTGTTAGGCCTCCTGTTGCCATTGTAGTAGTCGGTAGCCCTGCGATCGCATAACAGGGTGCCAATTTGCTACAAACCACTAAGATGCAGCGATTGCTTTCGAACGCTGCATCTAAGGGGTAAATGGCATGGATCGGAGCTAGCTCTGGCTCCTGCCATTACAGTAGGCTGTCCCCTGTAACATACAGTGGACACCCACCGCTGATGACGCTGGCTCAGCTTCCGAGCGGGGCATAGGAGGCTTCTGTAGCTGACAGACCGGGAGGCAAGGATTACGTTGCTGGGGTGCTGTTGGCTAAAAATCCCTCAGATGCCGCGATCTTTACTCAGGGATTTACAGATGCCGGGATCTTTACTGAGGGTAAATTGGCTGAATCGGAAGCTAGCTCCGGTCTTAGCCGTTACAGCAGGGTGTCAGCTGTAACATACAGCTGACACACGGTGGTGATGATGCGGGCCCTGCTTCTGAGCCCCTTGCCCGACAGCGCGGTAAATATACGGCGGATGTCGGGAAGGGGTTAACTATTTTTTACTTTTTTTTATTAGTCCCCCTAGGGGACGTGAACCTGCTATCATTGGATTGCTTCCATGATATACAGCAATACTAATGTATTGCAGTATATTGCTATATTGACAGTCTCCTTGTACAAAGATGGCAGACATGGGGGCCTTCATTAGGCCCTTAGGCTGCCATGACGACTATCAGAACCCCCCCGATCGTGTCGTGGAGGGGCCGATGGTGTGCCGGAGTGGGCCACCCCCTGATCTTAACAATTTAAATGCCGCGGTTGCGATTGACTGCAGCATTTAAGATGTTAAACGGGCGGAATCAAAGTGATCTTTGATTCCGCCCGTTGCAATGAGGTGTCGGCTGTACAGGAAAAAATATGAAAGAAATCCTCCAGCTCACCTTGCCACGAGAAGGATATAGGAATCAGCACACGGATCCTCGTGTCGGCACACGCAGAAGATACAACAGAAGCAGGGGAGTTGGAACCAGCGCTGAGAGTGTAGTTTTTTGTTAAAACGGAAATCAATTTCCAAGTTTAATTGATCTTGGTTAAAATCGAAGCACAGGGGCTACGAACAAAAATTTAGTGACGGGTAGGTGTAGTCCAGAGTACAGAGAGAAGGAGAGGATAAGTATGGAGCGCACTTAGCCCATGAGCTTGCTCCATACTTCCCCTTAATGGCTACCAAGTACATGTTCGTGGTATGTCGGTAAGGGTTTAATACTGATGTGCTCAAAGTATTGACAGATTATTTCTCTGAGTCTGTTGGCACAACCAGTTCAAGAGAAGTATGGAATGCCATGAAGGCCACAATAAGAGGCTGTTTAACCCCTTAGTGACCACCAATACACCTTTTTACGTTGGTCACTAAGGGGCCTTAGGCTAGGCTGACGCCTTTTCACGTTCGCCTAGTCTTAGTCCTGCATGGGTCTCCCGTGCAGGCTGGAGCCGGGGCTCAGCTGTCTAATGACCGCGAACGAATGCGACTATAGAAAAACGAATAAAATAGTTTGGTCATTAGGGCCTAAAATGGGCTGGTCACTAAGGGGTTAATACAACTCCTTAGTAGAGTGAAACTGAAAACAAGACACTTGGGTGATACCCTCTGGGACAGAATGCAGCATATGGAGGCAATCCATATTCTAGATAATACTACTGAATCTTTAACTAATTGGCAGGAAGCTCTAAACCTGTTAAGGAAGTATTTATTAGAAGTAGCTGACAATAAGAGATTGTTTCAGAAACCACAGTTCTATGCCGATGGGTAAAAAGCAGGTCATTTGCTTGCTACTGTTGCTATGGCTCAAGAGGGTCAAATATTTATAGCTGCAGTGTTAAATGCTGATTTTATACTTGTGTCTGATTCTGCTAATACTATGTAGTTCTCATGTTAATATGTTTGACACCCAACTTGCTGACTATCTATCTGATATTTCCTTACCAATATTATCGTCTTCAGATAAAGAGGCTCTGGAAGCTCCCATTCAATTACAAGAATTACAAGACATAGTGTCATCTCTAGCTAATAATAACGCCCTAGGATTGGATTGACTCCCGGCAGAGATATTTAAAAGATTTGTTGAAATGCTTTTGCCACACCTTCTGGATTTTTTTTAACTCTTCTATTGGGGTCCGGGATTGCCAGATACCATGAGGAAAGCGGTAACATTGATGCTGCCCAAACCGGACAAGGACCCCTTATTGGCTCACTTCTATAGGCCAATTTCATTGTTTCCTTTTGACGTGAAAATTATTGCCAAAGTCTTCGCTAACCGTCTTTCCAAAATTATTGCGACAATTATACCTTCTGAGCAAATGGCTTCATACCACATAAATCCACTGCTATCAATCTTCAGCAACTGTTTTCAAACTTAGAAATTCCAGCAGATAATGCCAGTAGATAGGTGATAACTTCGTTAGACGAGGCCAAAGCATTTGATAGCGTGGAGTGGTCATATCTCTGGGCAGAGCTCCGCAAAATGGGATTTGGAGGATCCTTTATTTCCTGGGTTCGGATGTTATATGACCGACCTCTGGCTAGAATTCAGGTTAATAATTATTTGATGTAGGCATTTCAGTAAGGCAGGGGCACAAGGCAGGGGTGTACATTATCCCCCGTGCTTTTTGACCTAGCCATTGAACCCCTGGAAGCCTTGATTTGGGGATCCAAAGATATAGTAGGTTTTTGACATGAGAACTCTTTCCACATGTCCCTCCTTAAACCTGTGGTCCTGAACCGCTACAGTAAAACTCCTGGTCCTGTGGTTGCTCCCAGCGGTTCATCTGATGTGTTTGAGGTGAAGGAGATCCGGGACTGCAAGAGGGTAGGAGGAAAGACTTTCTATTTGATGGACTGGAGAGGGTTTGGTCCTTAAGTAGAGATCCTGGGAGCCAGAGAAGAACCTCAATGCCCCTACCCTCATTAAAAATTCCTTTCTCGCTCTGGACCCAAGAAGAGAGGGCGTAAGGGGGGGTAATGTTACCGCGACATCCACTTACCTGCCTCCCGCAGATCTTCCTCTTCCTGCCGGCGTCTCCCTCCTCGGAGACGCCGGCACATTATTCAGTTCAGTCTTGTAGTGCTAACTAGAGGGCACGCATATGCAAATAATTTATTCATTATTCCCAGACCATTCTGAACTATAAAAAGGGCCCTGCCCTTCTTATCCTTGCTTGAGCGTTGTTTGTAATTCCCATGTTAGTCTTGCAAATGGTTCCTTAGAGTTGCCCCGTTCCCAGTGTTCCCGTGCCCTGCTACCTGTATCCTGTATTCCGTGCTGTGTTATTGTTCCTGAGCCTGTTTAGTGATTGAATTCGTGTCCTACTGCACCCGTTGACATCCGCCACAAACTACTGCACCCGTTGTCATCCGCCACAACTGGTGCAACCTACTGCACCCGTTGTCATCCGCCACGCCTGGCACAACCTACTGCACCTGCTGTCATCCACCCCATCTGGTGCAACTTGCTGTGCCTACTACCACCCGTGCCAGAGCCCCTGCCACCATCTGGACTATTTAAGGTACCCTTGTGCTACTAACTTGTATAGACTTTTGCATAGACTCTGACTTGGCCAGCTACCGCTCCGCTACTGCGGAGCGGCCTAGTGGGTCCACATACCCCTAGATCATGACAGTACCCTCAGGCCATGGAACCCGCTGGCCAGCCCGAGACTGCAGTTCAAAGGATGCAGACGGAGAAGCATGACCTGCGGACACGTCAGGATCAACTCCTTGAGACTTTAAATTCCATCACGGTTCTTCCTCCAGAGACTGTTGCTGTTCCACTGCCCGTTGCTAACTCCTGTTTGTTCCGGATCCACAGTTTCACTGCCTTTTCCTCCTGGCTATGACGGTGATCCCAGAGCCTGTAGAGGGTTCATCAACCAATGCACGGTTCATTTTAGGCTACGAGCTCATCTCTTCCCCTCTGAGGAGGCCAAAGTAGTGTTTATTATCTCGCTCCTCGCTGGCAAGGCCCTCGCATGGGAAAATCCTATCTTGGAACAACAGGAACCTGAATCCTCGGACCTAGCCTTGTTCCTGCAGTCTTTCCGTACCTTGTACGAGGAACCGGGCTGAACATCTTCTGCCACAGCCACTCTGCTAACCCTCAAGCAAAGAGGTTCCACAGTAGGAGAGTATCTCCTTCCATATGCTGGCATCAGAGTTGGCATGGAACAATTAGGCATTTTGGCAGGGACTGTCCTCACACATCAAGGACGAGCTTGCAGCCCGCGACCTTCCTTCTACCTTGGATGCCCTCATCCTGTTGGCCATTCAGGTTGACATAAGGATCCGGGAGCGCACTGAGGAGGTGCAACAGGAGAGCCAGTTTCACAGACTAGCACCCTCAGTCCAGAGACTACTGTTGCCTTCCCCTAGTGCGCTACCTGAAGAACCTATGCAGGTAGACAGAGTCCGGCTGTCCGAACAGGAGAGACAGTGCAGACGCTCTTCTGGTTTATGTCTGTATTGTGGCCTTAAGGGTCCTTTTGTGTGCCAATATCCACAGAAGCCGGGAAACTCCAGCACCTAGGGTTGGTTGGAGAGGCAACTCTAGGTGGGACGTCTCCAAACGTCAAAACCTCTTCCAAACTATCCATTCCTGTGACCATCATATCTGGAGAGACATCTTATTCCTCCTCTGCCTATCTTGATTCCGGAGCAGCTGCAAATTTCATCCAGCAGGATCTAGTGGATCGCTTACATCTACCTACTGTACCTCTGGAGAGACCTCTGGTTGTTGCCTCTGTGAATGGTCTACCATTGCCCGATTTAATTGTGTTCATCACGGAACCATTAACACTACAAGTTGGTGTTCTTCACTCAGAACAGATCGCCTTCCTTGTATTGCCCAAAGCTATCAACCCTATTCTGCTGGGCCTGCCATGGCTTTGTCTGCATGCTCCGGTTCTCGACTGGAGTTATGGAGAAGTCATCCAATGGTGCCCCAAATGCCTTAACCGCTGCCTGCTACAAGTTTGTCCAGTTTTCTCTCCACTGCCTCAGTCACTCTCCGATCTACCCTCACACTATGCCAGTTTTGCGGATGTTTTCAGCAAAAAGGAGGCAGAGACTCTTCCTACCCATCGCAGCCACGATTGCCCAGTCAAATTACTTCCTGATGCCTCACCCCCCTGTGGGCGAGTCTATCCCCTCACTCTGCCAGAGACACTAGTCATGTCTGCCTACGTTAAGGAGAATCTGGAGAGAGGGTTCATTCAGAAGTCTTCCTCCCCGGCAGGAGCCAGATGCTTCTTTGTGAAAAAGAAGGCTGGATCTCTTAATCCTTGTATTGATTACCGTGGGTTGACTCAAATCACGGTCAAGAATAAGTTTCCCTTGCCGCTCAATTCAGAACTCTTTGATAGAATTTTCGAGGCCAAGGTGTTCACGAAGCTGGAACTACGCGGGGCCTATAACTTGATCCGTATCCGCTAAGGTGACCAGCGAAAAACCGCATTCAACACCCGAGACGGTCACTACGAATAGCTGGTAATGCCCTTTTGACTGTGTAATGCTCCAGCTGTGTTCCAGGAGTTCATGAATGACATCTTCCGGGATCTGCTGTATGTCTGTGTGGTGGTCTATCTGGATGACATCCTGATCTACTCACCTGATTTGATGACACACCGGAGGCATGTTCGCCAAGTTCTGTCTCGATTAAGGGGTATCTCCTGTATGCTAAACTCGAGAAGTGTGTGTTCCAGAGGAACTCTCTGCCCTTTATGGGTTACATAGTGTCCTACCATGGACTCAAGATGGATCCAGAGAAGGTGAAATCCGTCTTATAGTGGCCACGTTCACAACGGCTTCGGTCCATACAACGAATTCGATGATTCGCAAATTTCTAGCGGCAATATATCCCGATTTTCTCGTCTCTGACTGCTCCAATCTCCGCCCTCACCAAGAAGGGGTGAACGCCAAGGTTTGGCCTCTGGAGGCATAGTGGCATTTATAAACCTCAAGAACGCTTTCACCTCAGCCTCAGTTCTTCATGACCCTGATGCATCTCGTCAGTTCTTTCTGGAGGTGGACGCATCCTCCGTTGGTGCTGGAGCACTACTATGTAACTACAGTTAGCACAACGATTTAATCGTCGCCAAGCCAGGCGGTCGTTGTTCTTCGTCCGATTTCTATTCTTGCTTCACTTCCGTCCTGCTGATAAGAATATGAAGGTGGATGCCCTGTCCCGATCAATTGAGACTAGTGACTCTGAGGAGATTCTTCAATATATTATAGATCCTTCTAGGATTATTGCCGCTATCCCTCTGCAAATTAGAGACATTCCACCCGGAAAGACTTTTGTTCGGCTTGCAGACAGGAGGACACAGCTCCAAACTGGCGGGACACTGTGGTGTTCAAAAGACTCAGTACTTGGTAGCTCGTCATTACAGGTGGCCCACGCTGCCTAGAGATGTTGCGGATTACGTCTCTTTATGTACAAACTGTGCCTCGAACAAGTACACCGAACAAGTCCACATGCTCCAAACCTGCTTGTCTACTCCTACCCTGCCTGTCCCTGATGCCCCTTGGCAGCATATCGCTATGGACTAAATTACAGACCTTCCCCTCTCAGCTGGATATACTGTGGTCTGGGTAGTAGAGGGTCGTTTCTCTAAAATGGCACATTTTATTTCATTGACTGGTCTTCCGTCTGCTCCTCGCCTGGCAAACCTGTTTATTCTCCACATTATCCACGGACTTCCTCTGCACATTTGTCTCGGATCGGGGTGTAAAGTTCACGTGCAAGTTCTGGAGAGCCCTGTTCAACCTGCTAGATGTTAAGCTGGACTTCTCCTCCGCCTATCTCCCACAGTCCAATGGTCTGGTGGAAAGGACCAATAACATTTTGGAGAACTATCTTCATCATTTTGTTTCCGCCCAACATGAAAATTGGGTACAACTTCTGCCTTGGGCGGAATTCTTATACAACAATGTTTCAGAAGCGCCCCGGCCCGGCGACTCAGCAGCTGCCTTTCCGCCCTGGCGCTTCTTCACTTAGTGGCGTCGCTACCTCAGTAGCAGCTTTATCGGCTGCTAGCGGCGACACACTGGATATGAGGGCGCCAATGGGCGGTGGCGCCGCTAGCAGCCACTGCGGCTGCTACAGAGGCAAGCGACGCCACTATAGCAGAGCAGGGCAGTATCTTTCTGCCCTGCTATCTACTAGCGCCACTGTTGCTCCCTGATCGAGTGGAATTCCAGTGTGGCCGGGGATTCCGCTCCTGGATGCAGCACTTGATGTCTCTGTCCATATATGGAGAGTGACATCAGGGGGTCTCCTGAAACGGAATCCCCGTTCACAGGGGATTCCGTGTCCGGCGTTGCCCCTGATGTCACTGTCCATATATGGACAGATACATCAAGAAGAACGCTCCAGGAGCGGAATCCCTGGCCACAGGCGGATTCCGCTCCTCCAGGGAGCTACAGTGGCACTATCTACAGGAAGGGGGTGTGTGCTATCTACAAGGGGGCTGTGTGGCACAACCTACAAGGGGCTGTGTGGCACTACCTACAAGGGGGCTGTGTGGCACTACCTGCAGGGGGCTGTAAGGCACTACCTACAGGGGGCTGTGTGGCACTACCTACAGGGGGCTGTAAGGCACTACCTACAGGGGGCTGTGTGGCACTACCTACAAGGGGGCTGTGTGGCACTACCTGCAGGGGGCTGTAAGGCACTACCTACAGGGGCTGTGTGGTACTACCTACAGGGGGAATCTGTGAGTGGCGGGTTGATGGTCATTTTACTGTGAGTGGGGGGCTGATGGTCATTTTTACTGTGAGTGGCAGGCTGATGGTAATTTTACTGTGAGGGGGGCTGGTGTTTATTTTACTGTGAGTGGGGAGCTGATAGTCTTCAAGTGGTTTCCACCTCTGAGCTCCAATTGAAATTAAAAGGAGGCAGAAAATACAGGCGGCACTCATTTGGAGTGCTTTTTTGCCTGCGTCTTTTGCATTAGCTTCAACGGGTTAAAAATAATGCAAAAAAAAAAGGTGACACAACGCTGTCAATTCAAAATCTGCTTCAAAATTCCTGAAGGGAATTTTTTTAATCAACTTTCAGAAAAGACAAATACATATATTTTTTTTAAAATAATCTCCCTGCTTTTCAATACACTTTGTCCATCTGTCAACAAGCTTTCATATTCCCACATTAAAAAATGTTTTAGGCTGATCTGCAAGCCGCAAATGCATCGCTGTTTTCACCTTTTCATCAGACGTGATTCTTCAAAGTCTTATGGCTTCTTTAAGTGGACCAAATAGGTGATAGTCTATATAATAGAATCAGTTCACGTGCACGCTCAATCTTGTCATCAGTCGTCGACGTGGATGGACGTCCGGCTCCTTCTTTATGGCTGACACTTGTATAAATATGGTCACCAGACACACCCTCAGACCACAAAAAAACAAATCATTGCACACTGCTCTTCTTTCGTTCAAATCACAAGTGGGGCAGCCATTGTTTCTCGCACCGCAGTCACAAATAAACAGACGTAACACGTTGAAGCCTGCACATCAGTGACTGGGGAGACAGAGCTGCCAACAGAAGTTTTAATCAGGGGCTTAACTAGGAAAGACTGGGCGCCATAGCAAACTCTTGACTGGGCCCCCACAGGTGCCACACGCAGCCCCCCTTATAGATTGTGCCATACAGCCCCCCTGTAGACTGTGCTATACAGCCCCCCCTGTAGACAGTGTCACACCCCACTTGTAGATAGCGCCCCCCACATCCCCTTGTAGACAGTGCCATACAGCCCCCCTGTAGATATCGCCACAAAGCTCCCTGTATATAGCGGCATACAGCTCCCCCTGTGTATAGTGCCACACAGCCCTCCTCCCTTGTATATAGTGCCACACAGCACCCCTTTAGTAGATAGTGCCACACACAGCCCCCTGTAGATAGAGCCACAGCCCTCCCCCTTGTAAATAGTGCCATACAGCCCCCTTGTAGATAGTGCCACACAGCCCCCGCTTAATAGTGCCACACAGCCCCTTGTATATAGTGCCACACAGCTCCCCCATGTGTATAGTGCCACACAGCTCCCCCTTGTGTATAGTGCCACACAGCTCCCCTTGTATATAGTGCCACACAGCTCTCCAAGTAGAACAAGGCAATGGCGCATCCGAGAAACTTATATCAGCCAGGGGGATGTCAATCAAATATGGAAAGGTGGGTTTGGTGGCAGGACTATGTGACTCTTCAGCATAGCGGCACCGCCCCATGACACTTTAATAAGTAATTAGCAAGCTCTGACATATATACAGTACTAGAACCAAGCTCATACATATATATGGCACGAGAGCCAAGCTCAATACATATATTCAGCACCAGAACCAACCTCAGTACATAAATACAGCAATAGAACCAAGCTCTGACATATATACAGCACCAGAATCAACCTCAGTACATAAATACAGCACAAGAACCAAGCTCATTACATATATACAATACCAGAACCAAGGTCAGTACATATATAAAATACCAGAACCAAGATCAATACATAAATACAGACCCAGAACCAAGCTCAGTACATAAATACAGCACCAGAACAAAGCTCAGTACATATATACATCCCCAGAACCAACCTCAGTACATATATACAGCACCAGAACAAAGCTCAGTAAATAAATACAGCACCAGAACCAAGGTCAGTACATATACACAATACCAGAAGCAAGCTCAGTACATATATATACAGTACCAGAACCAATCTCATAAATATATACAGCACCAGAACAAAGATCAGTACATATATACAACACAAGAACAAATACAGCTCAATTTAAAAAAAAAAATCGTACCACCCAACATGTCGCTGCAGATCAGACAGTGACTACAGTACTGATTATAGGTAGAATAAACATTTACATTAAGTGACTCACCGGTGATGTCCCAGACTCTCGTTCCTTTTCTCTTTTCTTCCCCCACCGGTCCAGACCTCTATGATGGATTTCTCCCTGCCACGACCCATTTCTGCTGTTTTTCGTTCATATTTCTTCAGCTTTTCACTTTTAAAACATTTCTGCACCTATAAACGAAGATAAAATTCTCAACACCTCTAAATATAGTAGCACCATACACTGCACCTATAACTATAAAAGCGCCATGCACTGTGTCCCTGATTATAATAGTAACAAACACTGTTTCCCACACACACACACACACACACACACACACACACACACACACACACACACACACCGTGCCCCTGTAGATAGTGCCCCCATAGCACCCCTATAGATAGTGACCCCCATAGAGCCTCTGTAGAAAGTGCCCTACATAGAAGCCCCTGTAGATAGTGCCCCACATACAGCCCTCTCTAGATAGTGCCCACATATGGACTCCAGAGCTGCAAGGCAATAGTGCTAACCACTGAGCCACCGTGCTACCCTAAATATAGCTTCCCCTATAGATAGTGCTCCACATGTAGCCCACCTCTGTAGATAATGCCTCACATATAGCCGACCCCTGTAGACAGTGGCCTACATATAGCACCCCTGTATATAGTGTCCCACATAAAGCCCATCCCTATAAATAGTGCCCTACAAATAGCTCCCTTGTAGACAGTGCCATACAGCCCCTGTATACAGTGCCACACAGCCCTCGACCCTTGTATATAGTGTCATACAGCCCCCTGTAGATATCGACATAAAGCCCCCATGTGTATAGTGCCACACAGCTCCCCTTGTATATAGTGCCACACAGCCCCCCAAGTAGAACAAGGCCATGGCGCATCCGAGAAACTTGTATCAGCCAGGGAGATGTCAATCAAACATGGAAAGGTGGGTTTGGTGGCAGGACTATGTGACTCTTCAGCATAGCGGTACCGCCCCATGACCCTTTAATGAGTAATTAGCATATAGTGCGCGCCATTTTAAGAGTTTATTTTATAGATTTTGCTGCATCTGAAAAAAACATATATTTGGAAATATTGTCAGCTCATGTATTACTGCATGGTGGTGGTTCAAGGGGTTAAAACTACCAGACAGGTTCACATTAAATATACAATGAATTGAAAACAATTCTATCTGCCCTGCAATTGTATTATTATAAATATATCCTATATAATTCCAGCCTGTATAATTACAGCTCCAGAACCAAGCTCATACATATATAGAGTACCAGAACCAAGCTCATTACATAAATACAGCAATAGAACAAAGCTCTGACATATATACAGTATCACAACCAATCTCAGTACATAAATACAGCACTAGAACCAAGTTCTGACATATATACAGTACCATAACCAAGCTCAGTACATAAATACAGGACTAGTACCAAGCTCATACATATATACGGCACGAGAGCCTTTCTCAATACATATATTCAGCGCCAAAACAAACCTCAGTACATAAATACAGCACTAGAACCAAGCTCTGACATATATACAGCACCAGAGTCAATCTCAGTACATAAATACAGCACTAGAACCAATCTCTGACATATATACAGCACCAGAATCAACCTCAGTACATAAATACTGCAGAAGAACCAAGCTCAGTACATATATACAATACCAGAACCAAGGTCAGTACATATATACAATACCAGAACCAAGATCAATACATAAATAGAGCCCCAGAACCATGCTCAGTACATAAATACAGCACCAGAACCAAGTTCATTACATATATACATACCCAGAACAAAGCTCTGACATATATACAGCACGAGAACCAAGCTCAGTACATAAATACATCATCAGAACAAAGCTCAATACATAAATACAGCCCCAGTACCAAGCTCAGTACATATATACAGTACAAGAACCAAGCTCATAAATATATACAGCACCAGAATAAAGCTCAGTACATATATACAACACCAGAACAAATACAGCTCAATTTAAAAATAATCGTACCACCCATCCTCTCGCTGCAGATCAGACAGTGACTACAGTACTGATTAGAGGCAGAATAAACATTTACATTAAGTGACTTACCGGTGACGTCTCAGACTCTCGTTCCTTTTCTCTTTTCTTCCCCCCCCCCCTTGGTCCAGACTTCTATGATGGATTTCTCTCGGCCACGACCCATTTCTGCAGTTTTCCGCTCAGATGTCTTCAGCTTCTCACTTTTAAAACATTTCTGCACCTATAAACGAAGATAAAATTCTCAACACCTCCAAATATAGTAGCGCCATACACAGCACCTCTAACTATAATACTACCATACACTGTGTCCCACACACACCGTGCGCACTGTAGATAGTGCCCCCATAGCCCCCTGTAGATAGTGACCCCCATAGAGCCTCTGTAGATAGCGCCCTACATAGAAGCCCATGTAGATAGTGCCCCACATACAGCCCTCTCTAGATAGTGCCCACATATGGACTCCAGAGCTGCAAGGCAATACTGCTAACGACTGAGCTGCAAGGCAATAGTTCTAACCACCGTGCTGCCCTACATATAGCTTGCCCTATAGATAGTTCTCCACATATAGCCCACCTCTCTAGATAGTGCCTCATATGTAGCCCACGCCTGTAGACAGTGCCCTACATATAGCCCCCCTGTAGATAGTGCCCCACAGGTAACCCACCCCTGTATATAGTGTCCCACATATAGCCCACCCCTGTAGATAGTGCCCTAAAAATAGCTCCCCCTATAGATAGTGCTCCATATATAGCCCACCTCTGTAGATAGTGACTCACATATAGCTCCCCATAGTGTCCCACATATAGCCCACCTCTGTAGATAGTGCCCTACAAATAGCTCCCACTATAGATAGTGCTCCACATATTGCTCCACGTGTATATAGTGCTCCACATCCCCACATACAGACCCCCCCCCTGTAGATAGAGCCCCCACTGTAGATAATGCCACTCACAGTTTTAGTAGAAAAAAAAACTTTACTCACATGATCCCGTTCCCGCACCATCCAGTGGCAAAGCAGATCTGCTCTCTTCTGAGCAGGTCTTCTGGAGCTGAACGACGCAAGTGGCGCGTCATTGACAATGTGCTGATTGGCAGGACAGAGTGACTTTCCACGTCAATCAGTGCCTTTCAACCACGGAAGTGTCGTTGAAAGGCGCTGATTGGCGGGGCACGTAATTTTGCACCGCCAATCAGCGTCATTGTAAGGCGCTGAATGGTTGGGCACAGAACGTACCCCGCCATTGAGCGCTAATGCATGTATTTGTGCCTGTGTGCTATAGACACAGGTACAATTACTGCAAGAGGGGGTGGCTGTCGCTAACACTGGGACCCCCTCCGGTGCTAGCAATGCCACCGGGCATCAGAGTGCCCGTGCCGCCCGGCCCATAAATGTTAGAGGCGGGGGCCCCGTAGTGGCGTTGCTACCACTGTAGCAGCCATAACGACTGCTAGCTGCACCACCGGGCATATGGGGGAGGCATGTCGGTGGGTGGCACGGGCCCCCTCATGCCATGAGCCCCGTAGCGGCCGCTTCAGCTGTTACAGAGGTAGTTACGCCACTGGTTTTAATATAACTGGAATGGGGATAATTTATGATTCACCCTCATATTTTCAGCGGAGACATTACTGTCTACTGGCAAGGGAATAGCTGCAGTTGTTATCTTTATCCACTTCTCCACCTACACCAGTTTCATGCTTGTGGCTGCACAACCTCTCCAGGTCTGCTACCTTTTCTCCTTTTATTTTAACCTGGGTTACCTGCACGATGAGGCACTGTGCAATATTTTTTCTTTATGTTCCCTCTCTGTCTGATTTATACACAATCAGACAGAAACTATCTCTGTATTCCTTTGTATGTAATTTGAAGTGATCTCTTATGGCTTCATACAAAACGGAGCTGTAATACAGCCATGAGCATGAGGCCTTAGAGCCAGACACAGGATTGAGAGATGGAGGAGGGGGGATATAACTGGGATACATAAAAAAAGAACTGTTTACGTGTTACTTTTTTGGTGGTTTAAATTATTTAATTTTTTTACGGTGTTCACCGTGCGAGTTAAATAATGGTATATTGTAATAGTTCGGCCTTTTACGGACGTAGCGATACCAATTTTGTTTCTTTTTTTACATTACTTTAGAAGAAAAATGGGAAAAGGGTTTTGTTTATTTTACTTTAAACTTTTTTCTTTCTCACTACTAATAACTTTAAATCTTCTACACATTTTATTAGTCCCCTTAGGGGACTTGAACCAGCGATCATTGGATTGCTGGTACAATATACTGCAATACTAATGCATTGCAGTATATTGTTATTTTTACAGGCTTCTGTAACCGCACAATCGCTGTTCCTGTCCATTAGTCCTGGGTGTCAGCTGTAATAGACAGCTGACACCCGCAGCGTATGGAGTGGGTTCAGCACGTGAGCCCGCTCCATACATCACCCCCCGCACCATGACGTGCTATTAATTCATAGTACGCAAAGGGGTTAAAACACAGCATAATATGCATAATAGTGCATAATATGTTGTGCCCAGTTTGTGCCACTGAAGACAAATACCTCATAAAACGTTAAGCGGGTTCTCTCGGGTATGGCGATGCCATAAATGTGGGCGCAGACTGGTGTTTCGGTACGCTGCAGGGCTCAGAAGGGAGGGACACCATTTTGCTTTTGGAGCGCAGATTTTGCTTGGTAATAGTTCTGTTTGGGGTATTGCTGGTATTTCAGTTTATAATGTGGGGGCATAGTAATCTGTGCTGAGTACATCAGGGCATAATAAGAGGGTATAATAATGCGGTAAATAAATAATAATTCATAGCTATGTGGCCAGTGTCACACTGATAAATGGCGCCCGATCTTATCCTCTTTTTGGACACTGCACATTTTGCATCGCTAGATTCTGAGAGCCAGAAATTTTTTATTTTTTCACCACCGGAGCTGTGTGAGGGCTTATTTGTTGCGGGACAATCTGTACTTTTCATTGGTACCATTTTGGGGTAAATGCGATTTTTTTGATCACTTTTTATTAAATTTTTTTGCAAGCCGGTTGACCAAAAACAAGCAATTCTGACAATGTTTTTTTATTTTATTTTATGTTTTGCGCAATAAAATCCACTTTTTTATAAAATAATTTATTTTCTGTGTCACCATATTCTGAGAGCCATAATTTTTTTAGTTTTTAGTCAAAAAAGCTGTGTAAGGGCTTGTTTTTTTGCGGGATGGGTTGTAGTTTTTATCGGTACTATTTTCGGGTACATGCGACTTTTTTATCATTTTTTATCCTCTATTTTGGGAGGGATGGTGACCAAAAAATAGAGATTCTGGTGTCATCTTTTATTGATTTTTTTTGGGGTGTTCATCGTGCGGGAAAAATAACATTATAGTTTTATAGTTGGGGTCGTTGTGAACGCGGTGATACCAGATATGTGTACTTTTTTAACGTGTTCATTTTTTTCCTATAATGAAAGTCTTTTTATAGGGAAAAAAAGCAGTGTTTGTTTATATAACGTATAACTTTTATTTTTACACATTTTTAAAACATTTTTATTACTTTTTTTTCCTTTTTTTACTTGTCCCACTAGGGGACATTTAGACCTGCAGCTTTGATCGCTGCTAGAGTACATTACACTACCTACGTAGTGTAATGTATTCTAACGGTCATTGTGACGTGACCGCCACACTGACAGGAAGCCGAGGAAGACCGGCCGGAGGCTGCTCCTCCGAGGCTTCCGTACATGGCAACTCGGAGGTCATTGTCTGGCCTCCGATTGCCACGACAAGCATCGGCAACCCCCACAATCACTTAGTGGGGGCTGCCGATGTGCTTCAAACCCCTTAAATGTGGCGACCGTAATCGGTCGCCGCATTTATGGGGTTAATTGCTGAAATCAGCGGCGATGGTCTGCTGTCCGGCAAGACTGGAGTGGCAGCTGTCAGGGTTAGCTGACCTCCCGGTTCCTGGACACTGTCCCGTAGGACAGTGTGCGCCGGGAACCTCTCCGCAACTGTACGTGCTGGTACGGGAAGCAAGCCCTCTGCAGGACGCACAGTTACGGCGCAGCGCGTGAAGAGGTTAAGGGAGGAATTCGATTTTTTTATGTATATTTTTTTACACTTAGGGAATGTTTAGGCAGATTTTTTTTGCAGAAATTTCGGGGAGTGAAAATTAGTTTCATAAATCTGATTTGGGTCGTTCCTGCGGCAAATGCATGGCTTTTTACAGACCCTATTTAGATGTATGGGAAATGCAATATAACTTATTAAGGAAGATCACGCTTAGACTAGTGTCTTTTTAGAATATGAATTCATAAATTTTTACGTTTGGAAGGAATTGAAGGATTCATATTGTATGAGTTATCCAATCTGTAATCGATCAACCTTAATAAAAGAAAAAAGTAAGGAAAAGCATATCTTTCCAAAAAACATTTTTCTTATGTTTGAATTCAATGAAATATAGATTGGAAAACTAAGGCAAAAATGCATTGGTTGTTCAATTTATTCAGCACCTAAAAACGTATAGATACGTGTCTCTAAAGAAAGACTATATATAAAGCCCTTATTCTTCTATGATATGTAAAAGTAGTACCCTTTTAACTTATTACATACTCCAAAAAGTCAGAATATACAAGTCGCACAAATTTTACTAGGGCTGTGTCTGCAAGCCTGGGCAGATGGCAGGGCCCACTAGTCTTGGGGAGCCCAATGGAGATCTTGGCAAGCAGGCTCTACACTTGTCAAGTAGAGGGCGAGGTAGACAAAGACATTGCGACTCACTCTGACTGTCACCCAAGGCCCACATACCGCCAGCTCAGGTAACATTGTTAGTACAAAAAGAAGAACATGTATGATCAAATGTATATGGGATAAATGTTAAATGAAAGACAGAATTGAGAAAAGCCTAACATTTGTAAGTAACATTAAGAGGGAGTATTTTCTCTGGACTCTTCTACCATTATACCACTAAATAAATGGAATATGTAGTTTAACAAATCCCAGCACTCCACAGTATATTTCTATGCATGCATAATGGTTTATGATTCAAGTACTCATCTTGTTCATTATCACCCTTCTTATCAGCAACAGGTCAATACTGATATAATAATGACTATGACCATATTGACTTATAATAGGGTCCGTCAGGTTTCCAGGTTTCGTTGTGGTGTCGGACATTTTGATGTCATTCTTCCTTTCAAATCGAATGGAATCTCCAACGAAGGCTCCTTCATCGCATGTATGAACAGAGCCTAATCCCTTTATAATTGGTGGCATTGTTATTTATCACATATTTTTCTTTCACCATTATCAGTTCTTCCACATTTTGGAAAGGAGGCTTCTGAATGTGGAAAAGTTATAAAACAATGACTGAAAAGTTGAGGGAGATGACTTTACTAGGCTTTTACTATTTTACTATTCATAAACCATCTACTGCGAGCAAGTAGCAGCATTTATCTGCTTTGTCTTGCCACCGAAGATGGTGTATAGAATTTTGTCAATTTTTCTAATACTCCTATCCACAGATTGATCCATGGCATTAACTGCATTAAAAACATAAGTAATACAAAGAAATATAGCATAATAGGTTTTATTAATCACATTAGGTAAATAATATATTTTAAATATATATCTTCAGCAGTAGAGAAACTATGACAAATTATGAATACCCAAATTATGTATTTGCATTGCTAAAATAGATCAAGGTACAGGACCAAATTGCACAGTATAGTTAAGATAAGATTTGCCTTTAGTCATTATTGATCTATATTTGTCATTGGCAATGTATTGTGACTTATGTAAATTTTTACTTTTTCACGGATAGATCAAATTCCAGAGCCTACGGTTCAGTTTCAGTGCCATACATTATCTTCATTAAATCTAATTGATTAATTACATTTCAGTTAAATAATTCTTAAACCTTTACCCATTGCCCCCCAAGGACAAAGTCAAACAAGTCATGAGACATGCAGAATTAGCATAACCATTCTTTACATTAATGTCTAAGCAGATAAAATCACCAGAGAAAAATCTAATCTTCATAATGCCTATCTCATGTCTTCATAACACTTATTTTACTGTTTTCATTATTATTAGAGAATGTACGGAAATGTATACTATTTGCTTCCAATGATTTAGACAAAACAAGATAGAAATAATTCTTAATGAATACCAGCAGTGTGAGCCTTGATGGTTTGGTGGTACCTCCAAAACCCAAATTCAGTTTATTGCCCATTTTGGCTAAGACAGAATCAGGATAATCATTGGATGGGAAGTGGTAATTCTTTAGTTAATGGTAAATGGTAATGGCATTGCTGTTATCTATTTTGTTGCAGCAACAGATATTGAGTGTTTTGGAATTAGTTATGTGGTACTGATACTATGTGCAAGGACAAACTGTTGAAGGGTGGCATGCTGAAACATTGTTGGCGAATGTCAATAGCAGCAACAAGGATTCCTAATAAGATTGCACGCAGTAGTTTATCTTTCTTATTTTATTTTCTGCCAAGGGATTGTTGACCTGAATTATTGTTGTTAAAGATGGTGTAACCAGTTAATGGGGTATTCCCATCTAAGACATTTATGGTATCTCCATGGGATATTCAAAAAATGCTTTATAAATAAAGGTCCCAGCTCTGGGACCTGTGCCCAACCCGCACACTGGAGCACAGGGGTCATGGATGGAGAGGTGGCCTCCTGGCTTTTTCTGTACCCACATAGGAATCAATGGGGAGATCCACGTAGCCACCTCTCCATTAATGGGCAGGATGGGAATCAGTTGACCTTTGTTCTTGTAATAGGTGCGGGTCCCAGAGCTTGGGCCTGCATCTATCAGACATTTATTCTATGTCTAGTGGATATGCCATAAATGTCTTAGATCGGAGTACCCCATTAAGTGTAAGGGGCAGTTTCTTTTTCACAAGTTGTAAACATTGCGTTTTGTGTATAGAAAAAATGGGACAAAATTATATAATAAGAGATCTCTCAAAAACAGCAAATTATTTTTATCATGTTTTGTATGTTGCAAAAATAATACAACAAACTACACTTGTAGCATAAAAAAATGTGATTTAAAACTTAAGCTTGTTTCAGTAAAGGTAGAAATAAAATGTTGTAGTTAATGTTAAAGAAGCAGCCCTGGGCTTTGTCTGGTATTGCAGCGCAACCTCATTCAAGTAAAAAGAGACTGAATAGACCAGATACATCCCTTGAACAAGAATGGCTTTATTTCTGGAAACAAAAAAGAGCAGATACAATTTTCTATTCTCATACAACACTTTTGATGACCAGCCTTGAGCCTCATTAATCTACTGTAAACCATCTAATAGAAACATTCACTTTGTTGCCAATATCAGCCAATCACAGTGCAGCTTTAATTTATTTATTTATTTTTTTCAGGTCAGTTTATAAAAATGTAAGCTGTTTTTGAATCGTTGCTATAAACAACAAGGCCAATTTTTATATTTTTATTAATGGGGCCAAGGTGGTTCTCTAGGGCGTCCTAAAAAATGAGCTACTTCCATAGTCATAATATTCTTTAGCTGTTAGTAATTCCCATTACAACTTTATAGTATGTGCTTTATTTCCATAATTGTATTCTCTTTGTATATTCTGGAAGTGTATTTATAGAAAAGTAAGTATAGTGAACAAAGCCAGGCAATTAGATATTACTAGATATAAGTGCAAAGCTTTAAAATGCCTTATAGAATCCCTCTTTATAAAACACACACACACACACACACACACACACACGCACACACACACACACACACACACATACACACACACACACACACACACACATGCAATCTGTTCATAATATTCCACTCTACTCTGTTTTAATGTAATAAACAGAAGTCTCCTATCTTAATGAATATTAAGGGACCTTGAGAAACAATTCAATGTTTCAATGATACTCACAATGTAACATAATAAAAAAAAGCACAAAGACCATAAACTTTATTGTAGATCAACACCATGATGTGTCCATGACTTATTTTTCAGCATGTAACGAAATATTATGCCAACTTCTATAAAAATTAAAAGATTGACATTTATTTATATATGCCAATAAAAGGCAATAACAGTATAGAAATCACAACAATAAAGTATAATGAAAGCTCTGGTTTAATAGAAGAATATAAAAATGTAAAATAAGCACAGTAAAAATGTAAACTACATACAAAAAAATCTGAAAAGGGAGAGTTAATACATTAGAAAGAAGTGTCACACAGAAAACAAATGCTCAATTGTATTTGAATGATTTAGCTATTATTCACAAAAGATCAGTAATTAGAAGTATAATTGGGTTTCACCATATGAGTCATAAAGCTGTTAATACAGTATATTTCCTCTGGCATCCAAGGTGTTAACGTGAAATAAAAGTTATAAAGAATGATTATTCCTATGAAGAGATGCTCAAGATAAAGTGACATTGCACTGTTTGCATAATCAAAAATGAAGTTCATGTTGATATAGGTAGTAAAAGTCAAGAATCAACATCCCCATGAGCAAGAAATGCAACAATGAAGCAAGGTGAGCTCAAGAAGCAAAATAAAGAACAGCTATACATATACAGCCATCATGGAGAGTAAATGATTGCAATATGTTCCTTGGGTGGTAGCCTTAGTGCAGTACATCTGCTCAGTCTATTTCGAGTCCTTAGGTTACAGAGTAATCTTCCACTCAGACAGTGTTGAATTACTTGAAGCTAAATGCCACAAAGATACTTTTTTCTTAAGAGAAAAGGCAATGTAGCCATCTGCTTCATCTTGTTATACACATAAAAAAAAATTGCGGAGATCGTCTATTAGGAAGTCAATCTGCTTAAAGAGGGATCTTGTTACATGCAATGTCAATCTGATGATTGAGGTGTGTACAACAGGGCAGATGTGCTGAGCTAGAGTGGAAATCTGGAGGTAGCTGTCAAATTACCAAACACTTCCATGACCAGGAAATGAACAGATTTTAACCTAAATCACATGCATGACTTGTCTGTTTTCACTTGTTTTTAATGCCAATGATAGCTTATCTTAGATTCTACAGGAAAATATCATATAGCATTCATGTATATGTTCCCAGGCAGTGGCAAATAATAGCAGCTTTATTTAATTACAGTATCTAAACATTTTAGCTGTCTGAAAGAAATAACTTTTTGCATTAAATAATCCAGTTATTACGAGCGATGTATATGCTGCAATATACGCAGACACACAATGCTTTATTGTCAAAGCTGCTTTTAGTGTCCAAGTCTCTACTTTCTTAACTGTTGTCACATAAATGTAATATGTGGTTAAATCATTATCATAATTATTATTTCATACAATATTCAGATACTTTGGTGTGTTTAAGGGCTCATACAAATAGCATTGCCGTGGATATGGACCCGGTTCGGCAGCACATGGAATCGCTACAGTGCCATAGGCAGTGGTGTAAATACCGCTGTAGCCAGGGGCGTAGCTAGGGGGGGCAGACAGGCATGTGCCCCAGGCGCAACTAGGTGGTAGGGAAGGGGGGCGCCACAGAGCAGCTGACCGCTGCTGATTGGCGCCCTGTATGTCAGACACCTGCAGCAGCAATCAGCTTTAGGGAGAGCCAGGAAATCACGCAGAGGCGTTCTGACTCGGGTCCACTCCCGTACTGCACCCTCCCAGCATGTAGGGGGCACCACTGGGCTCTGTGTCTACTCTGTTCTCTGCACACACACGGAGTATATAACAGCCGAGAAGCAGAGGAACTGTAGAGATTCTTCAAAAACGGGACTACGTAAGGCGCTGCTACTCAATGATGATACGGTTGTGGTGAAATAATGATATTTATTTATAAAGGCTACGCGTTTCAATGCCGCACCGGCATCTTCCTCAGGCCATATGAATTCATATGGCCTGAGGAAGATGCCGGTGCGGCATTGAAACGCGTAGCCTTTATAAATAAATATCATTATTTCACCACAACCGTATCATCATTGAGTAGCAGCGCCATACGTAGTCCCGTTTTTGAAGAATCTCTACAGTACCACATTGCGGTGGCCTTTCAGGCCTAACCGGCTGGGATTTCGGCAGCAGCACTCACCTGTTCATTATTTCACGCTTTCGATCTATCTACCTGTGGTAAGCGTCCATCTGTCAAATACAGTTTGTCACTTTTTGGGCTTACTCACACTATGTGGCGCCGTGTTTTTTCCTTTTATTTCTTTACCGAGAAGCAGAGGAGGAAGCTCTGCCCACAGCCCGTCCTGCAAGAAACCTCTGATCCTGTCAGCAAGGATACATGGTGAGTGTCCATGTGTGTAGTGTGTATACAGTATGTGTCTCTGTGTATACAATATGTTTCTCTGTGTTTGTATGTGTATATGTTACAGTTGTGTGTCTCTGTGTATACAGTATGTTTCTCTGTGTTTGTATGTGTATATGTTACAGTGTGTGTGTGTGTGTGTGTGTGTGTATATATATATATGTCTCTGCATGTGTTTATGTCTCTTTGTAAAAGTGTGTGTTCAATATTGAAGTAGAACAGATAAAATCTGTGCTGCCTCCTATATACCCTGCTTCCTCCTACATACCCTGCTGCCCCTATATACCCTGCTGCTCCTATACACCCTGTTGCCCCTATATACCGTGCTGCCCCTATATACCCTTATGTCCCCTATATATCCTGCTGCCCCTTATATAACACACTGCCCTTTATATACCCTGCTGCCCCTATATACCCTGCTGCCCCTTATACATGCTGCTGCCCCTATATACCCTGTTGACCCCTATATACTCTGCTGCCCCTTATATACTCTGCTGCCCTTATATATATGCCTCTGCGTGAGTGTTTATATGTATCCGTGGGTATAGTTATCATCTACTACATTATCTGTATCTACATTATCTGTGTTATCAGCGTTATTACATAGGGCTGCACGTGAAATCCACAACAATATCTGTACTGGGTATATATGGGTCTGTTTGTGAATATGTCTTTGTGCTTGTATATATGTGCCTTTTATGTATTTGCATCTACAAGGGGCTGTATGTGACACCTCAATCATTGGTAGAGAAAGCAAACATGGTGAGGGGGAAGGAGATGTCGGGAAATAAGTTGGGGGGCGCCAATCTGAATCTTTGCCCTGGGTGCAGGAGAACCTAGCTACGCCTTTGGCTGTAGCAGCCATAGCGGCTGCTATGGGGCCCACGGCATAAGGGGGCCCATGCCGGCTGCCATTACCCCCCATGACCCGAGGCACCACTAGCAGCTGCTATGGCTGCTACAGCGGTAGCACCACCACGTTCAATAATATCTACGTTCTTAGGACGAAGATACTATTGAACGCTATGGCAGAGCAGGGAGGTATCCCTAATCTGTCATTTACTAGGCTACAGGCAGGGCCGGCGTTAGGGGGGGACAAACTGGGCAATTTCCCAGGGCCCCCATCCTCTTAGGGCTGCATGCCCATGGCTGCTACGGGGTACGAGGCGACCCACGCCACCCGGGCAATAATATTTATGGGCCGGGCAGCACGGGCTCCCTCATGCCCGGTGGCGTTGCTAGCACTGGAGGGGGCCCCCGGTGCTAGCGACAGCCACATTCACTTGCATCCTCAGGACGCAGGTACAAATGAGTACCATTTTTTTCGGGGGGCAGTGTGGCAATATACAGGGGGGGTCTGCTGTGTATTGCTATATACATGTGGGTCTGTGTGGCATTATATACAAGGGAGGGGGTGCTGTGGCGCTATTTACAAGAGGGGGGGTTGTGTGGCACTATACAAAGGGGAACTGAGTAGCACTATATATAAGGGGGGCTGTGTGGCACTATACTAAGTGGGGGCTGTGTGGCACTATATGCAAGGGGGGCTGTGTAGCACTATACTAAGGGGACTGTATGACACTATTTACAAGGGGAGGAGGGCTATGTGGCATTATCTACAGGGGGGTGTGCTATGTATTACTATATACAAGGGGGCGCTGTGTGGCACTATATACAAGGGAGGGGTGTTGTGGCACTATATACAAGGGGGCTGTGTGGCACTATACACAAGGGGGAACTGTGTGGCACTATATTCGAGGGGGCTGTGTAGCACTATACTAAGAGGGGCTTTATGGCACTATTTATAAGGGGAGGAGGGCTATGTGGCGCTATCTACAGGAGGCTGTATGTGGTGCTATCTACAGGGGGCTGTGTGTGGCGCTATCTACAGGGGGCTGAGGGGAACTATATACAAGGGGGGCTGTGTGGCAATATCTACAAAGGAGGGGGGCCGTGTGGAACTATATACAATGGAGGGGTGGCTGTGTGGCACTATATACAAGGGAGGGGGCTGTGTGGCACTTTTTACAAGCGAGGTTGGCTGTGTAGCACTATATACAAGGGGGGCTATGTGGCACTATATACAAGGGGGGATATGTGGCAATATATACAAGGGGGCTGTGTGGCACTATGTACATGGTGGGCTGTGTGGCACTATATACAAGGGGAGCTGTGTGGCACTATATACAATAGGGGGCTGTGTGGCACTATACTAAGGGCGGGCTGTGTGGCACTATATACAAAGTGGGGCTGTGTAGCAATAAACTAAGGGGGGCTTTATGACACTATATACAAGAGGGGGCTGTGGGGCACTATATTCAAGGAGGGCTGTGTATCACTATACTAAGGGGGGCTGTATGACACTATTTACAAGGGGAGGAGGGCTATATGGCACTATTTACAGGAGGCTGTGTGTGGCGCTATCTACAGGAGGCTGTGTGTGGCGCTATCTACAGGGGGCTGTGGGGCACTATATACAAGGGAGGGCACTGTGTGGCACTTTATAGAAGGGAGGTGGGCTGTCTGGCACTATATACAACTATATACAAGGGGGGCTGTGTGGCACTATATACAAGGGGGGGGCTGTGTGGCACTATATAAAAGGTGGGGCTGTGTAGCACTATATTAAGGGGGCTGTATGGCACTATATAAAAGAGGGGGCTGTGTGGCACTATATACTAAGGGGGGCTGTGTGGCGCTATCTACTAAGGGGGGGCTGTGTGGCACTATATACAGGGGGAGGCCTGTGGCGCTATCTACAGGGGGCTGTATGGCGCTATCTACAGGGGACTGTATGGCCCTATCTACAAGGATGAGGTATGGGCGCTAAAAGCAAGTGGGGTGTGACACTGTCTACAGGTGGGGCTGTATAGCACTGTCAACAGGGGGACTGTATGGTACAATATAAAGGGGGGATATATGAAACAATCTACAGGGGGCACTATCTATCCCCCCTCCCACATTTTTCATATTATTATTTTAACTCCTTTTATTTATTCTTTTCTTTACTTACAACAAAAGACAAACAAAGGAAAAATCCAGACAAACATAAATAAATGAAATACTTAGGACCTGTTTTGCTGTAGCTTTTGCAGTGGAAACCGCGGCAAAAACCACGGCAAAAAACGACTGAAATTGACTCCCATTGATTTCAGTGGGAGGTGGAGGCGTTTTTTTACCGCGAGCAAAAGAAAAAACGCTCGCGGGAAAAAGAAGCGACATGCTCTATCTTGAGGCGTTTTCTGCCTCAAAAACACCATTGAAATCAATGGGAGACGGAAATAAAATATCAGTATATATATATATATAGCAGAGGACTAGCATTACCAGGATGGGAAGGCCCACTGTTTTTGGGTTTCCCAGCCTAATAATACCAGTCTGCGGCCGCCCCAGTACCCAACTATCACTAAAGATGGTTGGGAATGGGTCGCACCCGGCTCTTCCCGGTACCCCTGGTGGCGGTGGGTACCAGGGTAATAATGGAGGTTAGTATTAGTCTCTGCAATGGCTAACACTAAGCCCTGACTTAGTAATGGACGCTGTCAATAGCCAGCGGCCATTACTAAGGCAGTCCTAATAAAGTTTAAAAAAAATACAAAGACATAGAAAAAATATTTTATTGAAATAAAAATAAACACACAACCCTTGATAACCATTTTATTGAAAATAAAAAAAGCCGTCATCGAAGTAGTCCTAGAATTCGACGTAGCCCAACAACCAAACCTGTAAAGAAAGCACAAACACAAAAAATAAACATTAGTAGCACATGTGGTAGGCTTAGATGCAGGGCCCATGTGTGTGATACTGTCTGCTGTACCCTGTATCTAAGCCTACCATGTGGTAGGCTTAGACACAGGGCCCCAGCAGACAGTAATCTTATACAGTATAAGATTACTGCCTGCTGGGGCCCTATATCTAAGCCAACCATGTGGTAGGCTTAGATACAGGGCCCTTCAGACAGGATCATACAAGGGCCATGTATCTAAGCCTATCATGTGGTAGGCTTAGATACGGGGCCCCAGCAGACAGTAATCTTATACAGAATAAGCTTACTGTCTGCTTGGGCCCTGTGTCTAAGCCTGCATTGTGGTAGGCATATATACAGAACCCATCAGACAGGATCACACATGGGCCATGTATCTAAGCCGACCATGTGGTAGGCTTAGATACAGGGCCCCATCAGACAGTAATCTTAAACAGTAAAAGATTATTGTCTGCTGGGGCCCTATACCTAAGCCTATCATGTGGTAAACTTACATACAGGGCCCATGTGTGATCCTGTCTGCTGGGGCCATGTATCTAAGCCTACCACGTGGTAGGCTTAGATACAGGGCCCAGCAGAAATTAACGTTATACTAACCCTCCTCTTCGGTTCCAGGCGCAGCAGAGGTCCTGACACCATCCAGCGTCTCTATGTTATAGATGTGGTGCGGGGCACGGGAGTACCATCTGTACTACCCTGATGGCAGCACTGATGGCCCCATAGAAGTGCACTATTACACAGATCAATAATAGAGTTGTTTGCATGAGGCCTAAATATGTTTACTGCATCATCCAGTAAGCTATGCAATATGTTAATTGTATAGTGAAAAAGTTTGATAGCTAGATGATAGCTAGATAGATAGCTAGATAGCTAGATAGATAGATAGATAGATAGATAGATAGATAGATAGATAGATAGATAGATAGATAGATAGATAGATAGATAGATAGATAGATAGATAGATAGATAGATAGATAGATAGATAGATAGATAGAACTGATAGGCTATTGTATCTTATTTTATTGTACTACTCTTTTACCTAGATCAGTTCCACAAGACTAGCATATGGGCACTGCACTGAATAAAGGTTAAGAATGAGTTTGAGAGGTTTTGGAGTTGTGCAACTAGGTTATGACTAGCCTGTCTGTAGATCTGTCATACATTAAAATGTTACAAAAATTGGGTTTTAACTTGTATTGCCTTTTCCTGAATCTAATAACTAGATCTTAACCTATTTACGTATAGTCATTCTCCTCTGACCTCTTACGTTTGGTAAGCCATGGGTCGTTTTTGTGTTACACATGACTTTCTATAAGCTCTACAAACGTTTGTGCATTGAAATTCCAGAAAAGCACATCCTCTAAGATACTTCTGGAATACAGAAACCCCACTATCTGTCAGTAGTACATTTTCCATGGTCAATGTCACTCAGAACATATTGCCTCCCCATTCTGGTGTTTGATCTGAACATCAACTGAACCTTTTGACCATGTATGCATGCCTTTATCAATTGAGCTACAGTGACATAATTGATTTATAAGATATTAACATTTACAAACAGGTGTACAGGCAGGCAGGGGTGTAGCAATAGGAGTACAAAGGTATCAATCACAACTGGGCCATGGGGTATTATGGCACATTGTAGGTGGGAGGTCCTGTTAAGCCCCACAAGCAGGGTGCTCCCAGCCTATTTGTTGCCTGTGGTGTAAAGTGAAATGGCAACTTCAACACCAATCCGGGGATGAGAAAGGACCGGATGGACTGTATATCTTCCAGAATAGTGCCCCATTCACCCCGTCTCATGGAAGGTGTACCCCTGTGAAGTGGCCACTGAGTGTTGGTGTTTCTCAATATAAGTTTATATAAAAGTCTATCTGCACTAATTCACATTTAAAGAAAAATGTGCACATTTTTAGGACACTACTCCTCTTCCCTACCTATGTACTTCACAGATGTAGAGAATTCTTCTATTATTATTTTATTTTATTATTATTCTCAATTTAACTGGATGAAGTGAGTTTTACAATACAGTAATGTGCTGATGCCCATCCAAAAGTTGATCTCCTTTTTAAATGTCTTGTTTATAATACATATTTCTAACTTTAGCTTTATACTATGGACATACAAGTCTACATATAATAATGGAATCTGAAGAGTTTTGCAATGTAAGGCTTGAAATCAATGTAGGCTTTTTACCATTTTAATAAGACATTTAATTTGGCAATTAATAATTTCTCCTAGCTTTCCATAGTACATCTACTTTCAACACCATTGACTTTTGTTTTATATTTGTTTACTGATCAGAATTTTTTAATTACAAGATTCCATGGATGTTTTGCAAACTTCTTGGGACCACTTCTATCACAATAGTCAAGTCACCTTTGGTCGCAATTTGTAACGTGATTGATTAACTTTATAATAGTGTCTATTAGAAAAGGTTGTGCACAACTATGCACGTTAAGTAGCGTAATTTTTTTATTTAGATTTTTCTTCTTAAAAATGTTTCCAAGCTAGTTTGACAAGATTCAAGAATATGCACTCTATTAGAAGCAGGGGAGAAATATAAGCCTAGGAAAACGCAATTTTCTATGCTATCATAGTAGTCTGCTTCAAAATAGTAGCCCTAATTAACCTATGTTAATAAGAGAACTACTTTATTCATCTGCAGCTTTGAATTTAGTAGATTTTTCTTAATCTACAGCACCACAGACCTTTCTTTTTCATTTGCTGTTGGCATACTCTGTATAATAATTCTTAAGGGATCTCATCAACATCTGCTGTATAAATTCTAAAAGAACTTAAGAATCTGCAAACCCATTTGGAGATGGGGGGAAAAGCCAAATATAAAATATCATGGGAGCAGCCAGAAGCAGACTACAGTATACATATTATTACTTCAAAATGTAGCCATGACTTTGTGTGAAGAACTTAGTATAAAACTAGGGAATAGAGAGACCAAAGGGAGAAGTAGCTCTAGGGTCCATCCTATATTCAACATGATTAATTGTACTTTATAGCCAATTGCTATGCATTTGGAGCAGTATGTCCTTCTCATATACAAATAGTTCTCAAAACCCTAATTTACCCTTACTTCAATGGTGCATAAAGATAGTGAATCCCTTCTAAATGGCTATTGATCATTTCACAGCGTGTCAGGATTCAAGTAGACATGTCACTATTAACAAAAATCTTCATTGCCTGTATGGAGGATCTGTCCCATTCCCCGTATAAAAAAAATTCTTCCTCCATCACAGTAATATCCAATTGAGGGAATATTTTTTGTATATATGACTGAAAGTTTTATGACACTATTTCATGCAGGTGTCATAATCTGAAGGAAGCAAGCTGAATAAAAAAAACAACCTGTCCAGATAAGTAAGATGTTGTGGGCGGAAAGATCATTCCTGAATTATGAGAAAATGAATTGTTACTTTAAAGAGGTTGCCAACTGTAAGAAAAGACCCCTGACAATAAGCTAATCAAAAGGTATGATGCTTCTGGTACCTCCAGCAATCAGCTGAAATCGGTAGAGAAACCTGGCAGCAAGTGTTCAATTTTTCAGCAGCACCACCACAGGAGTAATGAAGTATTACACATTTACTGAAATCTTTGTAATGCAGACCAGACCTTTTCTGCTCTGGTTAATAGTTGAGGGTCCTGAAGAGGGAACTCCCCCTATTAACTCAGAATTGCCTAATAGGGCATATGAAAATCTACTATCACAGAAAATTTAAGCAGTCAAGAAAAATAATTGTATATTACAGAAAGCAAGTTGCCAATAATAGCTAACTTTTAATAATTGACCTTAAAATGTACCAAATATCCCAGGAAAACGAAAAAAAAAAAAAAACTATTAACAAATACAAAAGGCACATGAACACAGCCACTGTTACACACATCCCACCACAAGTATATATATATATATATATATATATATATATATATATATATATATATATATAACCTGGTTAACCTCTCCGTGACCACCAATACACCTTTTTCACAGCGGTCACTAAGGGGCCTTAGGCTAGGCCGTCGCCCTTTCTTGGTGGCCCAGTCTAATATCCTGCACGGGTGTCCTGTGCCAGGCTCCTGCTCCAACGGCCACGACTTCGATTGCAGCCATGTAACCAGTTAAATGCTGCGGTTAACAGCGAACACAGCATTTAAATCATTTGCAGAGGGAGGGAGCTCCCTCTCTCACCCATCGGCAGCCTGCAAATGCAATTGCGGCCCTCCGATGGGTTGCAATGGTGGCCAGGGGCCTAATAAAGGCCCCAGGTCTGCCCTGGGTAGATTCCTATTAGGATGTGCCTAATAGATTGGCACATATATTGCCTGTCAGTTTTACACCGACAGGCCATAATACTTTGGTATACGAAGTATGCCAAAGCATTATAGCAGTGGTTAATAGAAACAGGGAGAGAACCTCCAGCTCACCGGTCTGCGTCTCCAACAGCGTCCATCGGATCCCCGCGACGGCCCGCGGTATGAAACAATAATGTAGAGGAAGAGTGATCCAGCGCTGATGTTGGTTTAAAAGGGAAGTGAGAGTCCCATGTTTATTAGAAAAAAAGTTTGAGTAAAAATGGAACGGGAGACGCAGTCCCAAAGTGCAAGTAGTCAGGGTATATGCCCAAGCCTACGCGTTTCGAACGCGGTCTGCGTTCTTAATCATTTTTAATCTTTCTTGCCATGATTAAGAACGCAGACCGCGTTCGAAACGCGTAGGCTTGGGCATATACCCTGACTACTTGCACTTTGGGACTGCGTCTCCCGTTCCATTTTTACTCAAACTTTTTTTCTAATAAACATGGGACTCTCACTTCCCTTTTAAACCAACATCAGCGCTGGATCACTCTTCCTCTACATTATCATTATAGCAGTGATCTAAAGATCGTACATTGAAGTCCCCTAGTTGGACCCAAAAAATAATTAAGTAATGTGAAATAAAAATTATTAATAAAGATTACAGTAAAAAAAAAAAAAAAAAAGTGGTTTTATTACATAAAAGTGTAAAAAAATTAAATAAAAGTACACATATGTGGTATCGCCGCAACCATAATGACCCAAACAATAAAGTTAATATGTAATTTAAACCGCAAGGTAAACACCATAAAAAAAATGCAAAAAAACAACGGCGAAATTGCTATTTTTTTCTATTGCCCCCCAAAAAAGTAATAATACAATTTGATCAATAAGTCCCATGTACCCCAAAACAGTACCAATCGAAACTATGTCTCATCCCACAAAAAACAAGCCCTCATATCACTACATTGACGGTTAAATAAAAAAATTATGGCTCTTGGAACGCGACGATGCAAAAACAAATAATTCTAGTTCAAAAGAGTTTTTATTGTGCAAAAGTCGTAAAACATAAAAAATCTCTACATATGTGGTATCGCCATAATTGTACAGACCCATAGAAGAAAGGTAATGTGTTATTTATGCCGCACAGTGGACGGCATGAATTTAAAACGCATAAAAGTATGGCGGAATTTCAGGGTTTTTTTTCTATTCCCCCCCAAAAATTATATAATTTAATAAAAAAACGATATGTATGTCATACATTACATAATCACAGGCCCATATACCTTTTCTACCCTGGTCCCTGACACAACTATGGACCCCCTTGAGACCCTGGCTCAGCAAATGCAGGGCCTCTCCCTACAGGTCCAAGCCCTGGCTCAGAAGGGCAACCAGCATGATGCTACCCTGGTAGTGCCCCCCACCTCACCTCTTGAACCCCACCTCAAGTTGCCTGACCGGTTCTCAGGGGACCGGAAGACTTTTTTCTCCTTTCGGGAGAGTTGTAGGCTCTATTTCCGTTTAAAGCCCCACTCCTCAGGTTCTGAGAGCCAGCGAGTGGGTATAATTATGTCCCGGCTCCAGGACGGGCCCAAAGAATGGGCCTTCTCCTTGGCTCCTGACGCCCCTGAACTTTCCTCTGTTGATCTTTTTTTTTTCCGCTCTCGGGCTTATGTAATGACGGGGTAGGGAGACAGACAGGTGAGCCCTAATCTACCCGCCACTCAGTCCCTGCCTACTTGCAACGGCCCGTCCTAGGCGACGGCGTACAACTGGGCGACGGTCCCTACGCTCAATAAGTGCACGACAGACAAACAGACAAGGGTACACAGAAGCTAAGGGAAATGGGGCAGTTGCCCACGGCAACACAGTGAGCAACAAGAGTAGTGAACGAGCCGAGTCAAACCAGGAGTGCACGAGGTACAAATCGCAGAGCAGGAGCGTAGTCAGTAAAGCAAGGGTCAAGAATGAAGCAGAGGACAATAGTACAAGCAGCAGAGCCAGGAAACAGAAAATAATCACAGGCAAAGGAGGAGCAAGAAATGCAGGTATAAATAGACAGAGGGCGGGAGCTAGCTCCGTCTGGCCAGGCTGTGATAAGCTCTCCCACTCCTCAGCCTCCCAGCCTGACTGGTAGAAGATCGTGTCACTCTCTCAGACTTAGGAGCAGGTGCAGACTGATAACCCACGGGCATCGACACAGAAGCTGTGTCTGGCAGATTCTTTACACGTCATTAGGGCCTAAAATAGGTTGGTCACTAAGGGGTTAAGCAACTTTCTAATTAGTCTTCATTAAAAATGTCTTACTATTTTGCTGATGTAGAGCCTGTGCAGCTCCTGTAGATAACTGCCTGTCTTGCTGTCTCTAACTCAAATCCATTAGTCCACTTCTCCTGATGGGCTAATATAATCTGCTTTTTCCCTCCCTTTTCTGAGTGTTTAAGATAGCAGAAGGGAGGGGGAGGAGATTGTACATGGCAGATCAGACAGTGGAGAGGGGGGAAACATCCGTGTGTTCAGAGAGGGAAGATCATACAGGCTGTACTGCGTTAGAGTATAGATAGGGAGGAAAGCAGAGGGGGGTCACACAGGCTATCAGTTTAGAGAGAAAGCTGTGCTAATACATGAAAACTAATGAAGGCAGCAGCATCCTGTAGTAACAGACCTTACATGTAGCATGTATTACTGGGAGGGCAGTAATACATGCAGGCTGTCACACAGGCAGTCAGTATTTGAGTGTAGAAAGGGAGGAGAGCAGAGCAGGAATCACAGCTAGTAGAGAAAATCTGTGCTAATACACGAGAGATAGTGAAGGCAGTAGCATCTTGGACACACAGACCTCACATCCAGCATGAATTACTAGGAGGGAAGCATCCGCAGGAGAAAAGTCTGAGACTAGGAGCAGGTTGAAAACGGGATATCAGGGGATCTGAAAATGAGTGATGGAATGAAGATTGCAGCCTGAAACTTAGTGCAACTTTATTGATTAGCTTTTATTAAGTTATTGTTTAGTTTTTATTATCTATTTCTGTGAGGAATAGAAAAAACAGCAATTTGATAGTTGTTTTGCATTATAAATTTAACATCTTTGAACGGGTGTGTTAAATAATATTACCTTTAAGTTACCTTTATTCTATGGGTCAGTACGATTACGGCGATACGAAATATGTAAAGTTCCTTCTTAGGATTTACCACTTTTGCAGAGTATTAGCGTAAGAGTTTTTATGTCACTGCATTCCAAGAGCCATAACTTTTTATTATTTTTCCGTTCATGTAGCTGTATTAGGGCATATCATATTTTGAATAGAACCATTTTGGGGTACATATACATTATTGAATAAGTTTCATTATTATTTTTGGGGAATTAGAAAAAAGCTGTTTTTTGCGGGGTTTTTTAATTAGTTTTACGATGTTCACCATGTAGTATAAATAATATGATAACATTATTACATGGGTCATTTAAATTTTGACAATACTATACATGTGCATTATTATTTTTTTTACACTTTTGCTAAATATAACAACTTTTTTTTTTTTGAAAAAAATATTTTATTTTTTATGTGAACACTTTTTTTGTTAACTTTATTAAACTTTATTTAATTTATTTTTGAGTCCCAATAGAGGACTTCACAAGGCCATCATTTGATTACTGATATAGGTAATGTTTAGTATACTCAGTATAACAAAGAATTATTGTCTGCCAGTAACAAACTGACAGGCAATCTACTAGGCCAAGCCTTCAGCACAACTTTAATAGGCATAGAGCTATCTGTCTAACCACCTAGATGCAGTGGTCGCTATTGACATCTTAGGGGTTAAACATTTGGAATCAAATGCAACTCCAACCCCAGTTGTTGCAGCAGGATGTCGGCTGTATACTACAGCTGGCACTTGCTGCGGATAGTGTGGGCAGAGCTTATATATCCAAGGCGCTGAAAACATGGATGTACAGTTTAGTTCAAATGCGGGAAGAGGTTTAAAGGGGTTCTCCACTTTGGACAATCCTTACTGGTTAGAAGGGTCACCTGACAATAAGCTAATCACAAAGTGTCTCCCTGCTGGGACCCCAGCAATCAGCTGTAATCTGTGTGGAACCATACAGTAACTGTTCAATTTCCCTGCGGCACTTTCACAGTGGAAATTAAATGGGTTGTCCCACCATTAATTAGTTGCCGACACAGGACGAAAATACTCGCGCATTCTCGTCCTGTGTGACAGCCAGTGCCCACGAGCGATCAGGAGCAGAGCAAAGGCTGTAATACACAGCCGCAGCCCCGCTCTAACGGCGGAGAGAAGAGAAACTTCTTCTCTCCACCTTTAACCCCTTAAATGCCGCGATCAAAACTGTAATACTTTTTTTGAGAATGCGTGGCTTGGTACAATTATTATTGATTCTGAGGGGTTTTGTATTAAATCACAACTCTTTTATTTTTAAAGATAGGTACTTTTCACAGATAAGAGGTGTGGCGATAGGGTCAACATGTTCCCCAAAAATTACATCAAAACAGAAGGTGTAAATGAAGCCTAACATTAGCTTATCTTTGCGCTGTGGAGTAGACATGAACTATACTTTGTTGTCTCTTTTCTTCATATTAATGATCTACAACAGCACCTGCTAGGCCTCCTCCTCAATCTTGAAATGTGTTCATTTCTAAGCCTGTCATCAAGGAGCAGAACTAAAAGCCTCAAAGTCAGAAGAGGAAGATAACAGACACACTTGGAAGAGATGATAGTCTGTTTTCAAAATAAATGTTCCAAGGTAGAAAAATACAAATACCAGCAAAATGATACTCTTAACCTATCCACTGCTGATCTGATCTGCAGTACTTTCTACGACAAGACTTACGAATGTAGCAGAGGTGAATATGACTTTTAACACTTTCATTTCTGCATCGTGATAGTTCTCTAATATAAGCTAATGACATTTTCCTGTAGTCCTGTGTAAAACCATATTCTGATATTAGAATGATTTGTGCCACATGACAAACTTAGGTCTAATACTGAGGTAAAGTTCCTGACCCCCAATGCAATATTTGTAACATAGCCACCCACCTACTATGTGCCATTTATAATACTGGTATCTTCTTAAGTAGTAGAAGGGCCCCCTCTGGCACCAAGATCCAGTTGCAACTGCTACCTCTGTACCCCCTACAGCTATGCCTCTAGTATACTATATGTGACAAATTGTATGCTGCCACATCTGAATATTAAACAGATTTGGTATTAACCATAATACATCTCGATAAAATGACTCTTCAAGAAACAATTGAAAAATGACCATATTTGTATAATACTATAGCATATCTCACTGTTAAATTACTCAAATGAAATGGTACATTTCCCTCTCTCTTAACACCTGAAAGATAATTCATATAATATAGGATAAGCACTGACTTATGCGGCATCATAAGTATTAGATTTTCATAACTTTTCTGATACATGATATCATTTTATTACCATCACTACAGCGATATCAATCTGGTATTAATGTTGTTTCTGTCACTTGGAGTGTGATGCATTGCTTGCTATATAGCTGAAGAAGCCTCCATTTATTAGAAACTCTCTCTGGAGTGGAGAATATCAAGAGTGCATCATACTTAAAAGGCTCCTTCTCATTCTCCATAACACCAAGAAATGTATCATCTCAATTAGAATAAGTCTTAATTCAGGTGTTTATTTCCAGGTTATGGCTTTAGGGTAAAGCATCTTGTGTCATGATAAATCCTAGGTGAGATTACCACCTTGTTCCATTGGCATCACAGATAGACAGAAATATATCAAAGTGACTGCCAGACAGTTAAAAGGGAATAGAAAATAAAAAGGATGTGTCCAAGTACTGCTGGTGGCAGGTGTCAGAACATAAGCATCAGCAGGATCAAAAGGGAGCTTTTCTCTGTTGCTTATTAAAAAGGAAAAAGAACCTCAAATTTCTATACTCTCTATCCCAGCCTGCTGTGAGTTCCCTATTCTGAGCTTCGAAACAAATCCATCATGGTTTCTTTTTTACAACATTCCGTGTACCACATTTAGTCTCCTGGTGCCCCATATAAGCCGACTCTTATGTTATTCCTTTTTAACTGTTGTAATTGAGAGGCTTCGGAGCTATCATAAAAAATCATGTATGTTACAATAAAGAACTTATTTCTGCACCTCTTCAAACTTTCTTTTTACCTTCTCCTATGCGCTTTCGCTCCTGCTGTCTCAAAGGATGCAAAGCTGTAATGTTTTCAGATAACTGTTGAAAAAATTATCTGCTGACTACACTGTCATGTTAAAGCTTCTTTTAGTATGCTAGTTCAACACGCTTGATCTTTGTTAATTCTCAGACATCTCCGCTGATTCCTGTTGACATCCAAATTGCCGTTCACACTCCTATAATTAAAAATGGATGCGGCTAATAATTTATAACACTAGGAGCAGATATTAATCACGACTTTTCACGGCTATGTATTGTTCAATAATTCTTTCAGTGTTATTAATGATACTAATAGGACATCAGCAAGACACTTTGGATAATATGGTTTTAAATCTCTTTCCCATAAAGGCTTAGAAGCCTTGAAGGTTGTCTGCTTAGGGAGGCATACCTTGTTAAAATATTACCAGGCTAAACAATTTGCTTCGCTGCTTCCGTCTGATCCTTTATTAAAAAGCTGGTGACTTCTTCACATGACATAAACTTGCTGTTTACTTTCCGATCCTGAATTCGGATCAATTTATTGTCATTAAGCTTCATGTCGTTTCCATAGGATGAGGGCCGAGTGTCTGTGATTGATTATATGTTCTGATGTTCTTCTTGGGCTCTGGAGTGGCTCTGCCACTTGAAAGCTGGACAATTTAAAATGAGCATGCACATGTATTATTTATGACATATTTAAAGAAACACATCGCAATTAGAGTCAATATTTTTCCCATATTTCATTGTTTAATCAGTCTTAACCCTTTAAAGATCAGAGTGATGTCTGCATGTGGTTGAACAACCCTAACTTCATTATTTGTTGGGCTGCTAAACTAACTTTGTTTTTTCGTACCTTTTTTTATAGCAATACTATTTTCTTTTTAAGATTTATTAGGAGTAAATTATACAAAAAGTTAAAATTATATATATTTTTTAATTTATAGTTCTTTATTTGTAAATTTGCAAATTCACACTACAATAAAGTATTAGAATTGGTTCCCTATTTTGATATATGATATGTAAAATCTCGGTTGCAAGGGGTGTCTGTAACAACAGTTTGGGTTGGCATATTTTATTTTTTACTTTATTTGTATTTTGTTTTATTTTCATTTTTTTTATACAATATGTCCCCTAAACTGGGACGTTAATAATGTTTTTGGGATTTGCAGTTTTCCACTGTAACTAGGGTGTGTACATAGGAGCCCCAGTAACTGGGTAAAACAGTTACTGTGGTGACATTTGGCAGGGCTGATCTGGGTTTGCTGAGATTGCCTGGTCCAATAGAATGCCGCTACCTCTGTTCGCTATACAGTGCTCATTGAGAAGGTATGTCACTGGCAGGGCTGATCTGGGTCTGCTAATATTGCCTAGTCCAATAGAATGCTGCTGCCTCTGCTCGCTATACAGTGCTCATTGAGAAGGTATGTCACTGGCAGGGCTGATCTGGGTATGCAGAGATTGCCTGGTCCAATAGAATGCCACTGCCTCTGTTCGCTATACAGTGCTCATTGAGAAGGTATGTCATTGGCAGGGCTGATCTGGGTCTGCTGAGATTGCCTGGTCCGATAGAATGCCACTGCCTCTGTTCGCTATACAGTGCTCATTGAGAAGGTATGTCACTGGCAGGGTTGATCTGGGTCTGCTAATATTGCCTAGTCCAATAGAATGCTGCTGCCTCTGCTCGCTATACAGTGTTCATTGAGAAGGTATGTCACTGGCAGGGCTGATCTGGGTATGCAGAGATTGCCTGGTCCAATAGAATGTCACTGCCTCTGTTCGCTATACAGTGCTCATTGAGAAGGTATGTCACTGACAGAGCTGATCTGGGTCTGCAGAGATTGCCTGGTCCAATAGAATGCCACTGCCTCTGTTCGCTATACAGTGCTCATTGAGAAGGTATGTCACTGGCAGGGTTGATCTGGGTCTGCTAATATTGCCTAGTCCAATAGAATGCTGCTGCCTCTGCTCGCTATACAGTGCTCATTGAGAAGGTATGTCACTGGCAGGGCTGATCTGGGTATGCAGAGATTGCCAGGTCCAATAGAATGCCACTGTCTCTGTTCGCTATACAGCGCTCATTGAGAAGGTATATCATTGGCAGGGCTGATCTGGGTCTGCTGAGATTGCCGGGTCCAATAGAATGCCGCTGACTCTGTTCACTATACAGTGCTCATTGAGATGGTATGTCACTGGCAGGGCTGATCTCGGTGTGCTGAGATTGCAGGGGCCAATAGACAGTCGGTGCCTCTGTTCGCTATACAGCGCTCATTGAGAAGGCAGAAGCGGTTGTAAACCGCTTCTTTTTACTCTTCAGGGTCCCCGGTTGTTTGTAACATTGCAGAAGCTTTAAACCTTTGCCTTGCATTTATGATGTGTGGTCCTTAACGGGTCAATTAGTAAATAAGGTTTTTCTGTACTTTATCTTGTTGCAATAAGTATAATTTACCTGCTACTTTGCATGATCCCTTTGTGTTAGAAGGGTTCCCTGAAAATAAGCTGATCATAGGGTGTTCTGTTGTGATAATCTGTGGGGGAATCTGGCAACAAGTGCAAAACTCACTGCAGCTCCACCACAAGTGAAATTAAGTATTACAAGATGCTCGTTGAAATTAATGGGCTGTTTATGTAATACACGTGTGCCAGGTCCTCCAGATCAAGAGACGCTCTTTGTAGCCACTCTCTGCTCTCTGCTTTGGCTGATTGCTAGAGGTCCCAAATTAGGACATCTCCTCTATTAACTCATAATAGTCTAATGAGGAATTTGAAAATGTATTTTCTTTTTAATCCAGACAATTCATTTAAATCATATGCCTGTGTAGTGGGACATTGTATTTCTCTAATTACTGAATATACAGCTAGTTTTAAAATCTCTCCCTTACTGAGTAAATACTGTATAATTCTGACCGCAAAGTAGGACAGAAGGTGGGATATAAAATCCTGAACCCTGCTGTTGCCCTTGAAGTTCCTCCATAGCATTCACACTTTTAAGCCTATGTTCAGCCTATAGAGCAACTTGCACATGATTTGATCAAACATCTTGTGTCAGGTAATGAACTTAAAGAGAATGTGTCGCTAGAAATATATATATATTTTTTTTTTTTTTAGTTAAACAATTATTATTTAAATGATTACACATTGTTTTCATTTTTAAAAAGTTTTCACAAGTCAGGAAATGTTATAATTTACATTCTAATTTATAACATTTCCATGTGCTAGAGGGAGCATTTCCCAAAATTGCAGCATGGTCAATGTGGTAAAGCAACCTCATTGCTTTATGCTGCAAATTTGGGGTAGACACACTCGCTCTAGTGTCCTCACACAATCCCCCATTACTTTGGCTAGTGCCAGGAGAAAAAGGGGTTTGAATCTTCAAACCTCCTACACTGTGTGCTGCCATTTTCTGAGCGACTGCACAGTGTGGGAGGATTAGATACAGCACTAAGCAGACAGTATAACACGAATATACACGAACATAATACACACATCACATAGACAAACATAAATTACCTGCTCCTGCCGCCACTGCCGCCTCCGCTCCTATTCCTTGCGTCTTCGCCTCCTTGAACATATGTCCGGCAGCGGCTTCTGGTCCACATGAAAATGGCGCCGGATTTCGCTTTGCTAACGAGCTTCGTTTTGGTCTGTGTGGGAGCATGTGCCGTTCCCAAACAGACGGCGTACGCTGCAGAGAATGTAACGGCTCCCGTTCTCATTCTCTATGGGGATGTATGTGCCGTATTCCATCTCTGTATGTGTCGTTAATCGACACATACAGAGATGGAAAAAAAATGGCAGCCCCATAGAGAAGTAAAAGTAAGAAAAAAGTAAAAAGTAGAACACAAGAACACAAATAAATAAAATGTATTTTAATATCATACTAAAAGCATAAGTATATATTAAAAAAAAAATAATTATGACACCTTCCCTTTAATTTCCTGTGTCTTCTTGATTCTATTCTAAAGGCCCTATTACACCGGCAGATTTTGTCCGGTGCAGCCAGCACTGATCAACGAGACAGCTCGTTGATCGGAGCTCATTTGCTCTTGTCACAAGAAGCTATGTTACGGGGACGAGCGGTCGTTACTCGAATCGGTCGTCCCCATTAATTATTATCATGTCGGCAGTGTGTCTCCCTGTTTACACAGGGAGATGTGCTGCCGACAACGATAATATAATACTTTTTTAAAACGATATGATGAGCAGATGATCAAGCGTTTGCTCATTCATCTGCTGATCACTGCCCTGTTTACAGAGGGCAATTATCGGCAACGAGCGTTCAATGAATGACCGTTGGCCCGATAATTGCCTAGTGTAAAAGAATAAGAAGAGATAATGACAATAGAAGTATAGTAGCCATTTGCTGTAAATACCATTCCTTAATATACATTGTACAAGCCTAAGATTTATTTGTGTGTTTGGCGAACAGGGATGGATTTAGAGGGAATTTTCTTTAATTGGCTATTAATCAAATAGATAACAACCGGTAATACTCACCTTCTGCATTCTCGGCTCCACTTCAGTTTATAATGCTGCTGCACTGGGTCCAGAGATTGTCAAGTGTTAGGACATAGTGTGTTGTGGTCCCTGTGTGTGGTGGCGCCGGGAAATGAAGAGGACCTAAGAGTGAGAAGAGAAAGTATATGCTTAGGTCTTGTCTGAGGGTCTGATCTGGGGTCTGAATTTATTCAGGGGTCTGATTAATTTGGGGTCTGCACTGGTGTCTAAATAAGTGTATGGGCTCTAGTATGGAGTATAAATTTGTGTTGCTATAGAGGGTCGGAATAGGATGCAAAAGCGAGGGGCCAAAGATGTCTGGACAGCATACTACAGTTGTTAGGAGAAGGCAGCACTCCAAATTTGCAAAAGTGAAAAAAGTGGTTTGTTTAATCCATATGCGACGGTTCAATCCTGTATAGAACCTTTCGCAAGCAATGTAACAGTGCAAATCTATCTATTGTATCTACCAGCTGTAGCTACCATCTGTTTCTTTCTATCTATCTATCTATCTATCTATCTATCTATCTATCTATCTATCTATCTATCTATTATCTCCCACACTGCAACACTTAATTTCTAACACTGCAAGTTTATTTGATGGTATGGTACATAATCGATTCCAATCCTGCCATTAACTATGTATCTGCTGAAACTTAATTCCCAACACTGCAAGTTTATTTGATGGCATAAAATTCTGTTTTACTGTCCTCCTAAAAAGTCTAATGTTATCTGTAACTATTGTCAAACTGTTTGATCCTCCTTAAGTGTTATGATCCGTCCAGACCAGCTAGTTTGTTTGTTTATCTCCGCATTGTATTTCCACCTTATGTGTCTAGTTGATTTGATTAATAGCTGAACAAGCTTAATTAGGTCAAGATCTGAGCATCTACTCCCCTATAAATTTAGTTGTAGCATAACGGGAAGGCACTCGTGCAGGGTGGCACGAGAGCAGAAGTCATCTTGATCTAAGTGTCATATTGTCAAAGTGTCCTGGTAGTTATACATAGAGAAATAAAAAGAAAAAACACGGCACCACATAGTGTGAGTAAGGCCAGAATTGACAGTCAGTGAGATACAAATGAATGCTCACCACAGGACCGTAGAATAATCGCGTTTAAATCACTGCTAGGGGTGAGTGCTGCTGCCGAAATCCCAACCAGTAAGGCCCACTGGCCACCGCAATGAAGACAATTAATAGCTCAGGAAAAATGGGAATAAGTGCGGCGCTGCTACTCAATGAAAGTCGGATAATATAGGATGATGAAGTTTATTGAACAATCCAGGCTACGCGTTTCAATGCCGCACCGGCATCTTCCTCAGGCCATGTAAATTACAGTACAGACACCAATGTTTTAAATAAACCAGCGGTAAAAAGGAACCGCCAATGTGATCAGGGTCAAAGTGCATCAATGACGTAATCACTAGCAAAAACTCAAAAGTTAAAAGATCATTAAAAGAACAATAACGATACAAAAATTAAAAAGACATGTGTGTATAAATACCTAACTAGCAACATTCATTAAAATAGGTATAAAACAGCAAGGAGAAAGGTCTTAGCGTATAAACATCCATTTGTATGCTAACCGGAAGGTGAGGCGTAAGTACGATCTCGAACATCCATTAGGATGTGCAAACATAGTTCTGAACATCCAAAAGGATGTTCAAGATACCAAACATCCATTTGGATGTTCACAGAAGAGGGTAAAGCACAGGCAGTGACTTTAACATCCATTTGGATGCTATGTTATAAGACATCCAAAAGGACGCTTAGCAAAGTAACGCTTAGCATCCATTTGGATGCTACACTCTGAAGACATCCATTTGGATGCCCAGCACAGTTCTGAAGCGAAAAAGGGATCAAAAACATACAATTGCAGAATGACAAAGCAGTGAGAGGCACTTAAGTCTCTGGGCATCATATTGGCAAGGTGGCACAAATTTTTTTTATAAAATACATCTAGAAGATAAGCCATTCAGCAGAACATTAAATTTAGCGCATTCTAAAAAAATAAAAAATAGTAAATATACCTAAAAATGCTTTAAAATTATGTATATATACAGAAGGTATCCCTTGATTAATGCATGATAGCTATACCTTCTGTATATACACATAATTTTAAAGCATTTTTAGGTATATTTACTATTTTTTATTTTTGATCTCTAAACTCCTGTAATGTTTGGTCTACTCTCACTGAATCCGCTATCTCCCTGCTAACTCTCTTCTTGACCCCTTATAGTCTGGTTTACGCTCTGTACACTCCACAAGAACTGCCCATACTAAAGCCTCAAATGATCTTGAGCCCATACTAAAGCCTCAAATAATCTTGAGCTTTACGGCAACAACTCTCTATTGATTCTTCTGGATCTCTCTGCAGTCTCTGATACTGTAGACCACCAACTCCTACTCAATATGCTCCACTCTATTGGCCTTAAGAACACTGCTCTCTCTTGGTTTTCTTCCTATATCTCTGTGACCATTCAGTGTATCATTTGGTGGTACTACTACTTCTAAATCTTTTCCCCTCTCTGTTTGGTTCCTTAGGGATCAGTCGTAATCCCCTCCTCGTTTTTCTCTACACAGCCCCTATTGGACAAACCATCAGCAAATTTGGCTTCCAGTTATATCTCTACTCTGAGGACTCACAATGATATCCCTCTTCCCGTGACATCAACCCCGCTCTAATATAAAACACCAGGGATTGTCTTCCACTGTCTCTAACATCATGCCCTCTCTCTATCTGAAACTGAATCTTTCTAAAACTGAGCTCATTGTACTCCCACCATCTACTAACTTACCTAAAGCTGATGTCTCCATCTCAGTGTGTGGCACCACCATAACTCCTAGGCAGCACACCTGCTGTCTTGGCATTATTTTTGTTTCAGATCTTTCATTTACTCCTTATATACAATCACTTGAACACTCATGTCACTTTCACCTCAAAAACATCTCCAGAATCCGCCCTTTTCATACTGTGGAAACAGACAAAACTCTTATTGTTTCTCTGATTCATTCTCATCTTGACTACTATAAGTCATAACTAATCGGTCTTCCTCTCACTAAACTCTTCCCTCTCCAATTTACCCTGAATGCAGCAGCCAGGCTACACTGGTTGCCCATTCCCTTCAGAATAAAATGTAAACTTATTACTCTCACCCACAAAGCTCTCCACTGTGCTGCACCTCCTTACATCTCCTCCCTCATCTCTGTCTACCACCCTACCCGTGTTCTAAATTCTACCAACGACCTCAGATTAAAATCCTCCATAATCCGAACCTCCCACTCCCATCTCCAAGATTTTTCTCATACTGTACCAGTCGTCTGGAACAATCTCCAGACAATCAGATTAGTTCCCAACATTGCCAATTTTAAGCGTGCCCTGAAAACATATATTTTTAGACTGCCCTATAACATTACCTAATCTGACTGCTTTCCTTGTCCCCACTATAGCATTAGTCATCAGAACCTGACCCCCTCATTCAACAGTATTCCCCACACTCTTTGCACCCCAATACACTTCAAGTCTGTCATACACAGATACTTCTCCAGAGCCGGAGTACTGGAGCAGAGCGTTTGCTAGCGCTCTGCCCGGGACTTCAGCTTTTCTCTGGACATCACTATCCAAACATGGACAGTGATGTCAGGAGCAGAGCAAGAGTCCCAGACAGAGTGCTAGTAGCGCTCTGCCCGGGACTATGGTTCTGGGGTTGCCCCTGACATCACTGTCCATATATGGACAGTGACGTCAGGGGCTCCTCCTGAAGCGGAATCTCCAGCCAGAGCATCTCCGGCCAGAGCATCGGCATAGCTCTGGTTGGGGATTCCACTCCTGGTGGAGCCCCAAAGGCGCTACCTACAAGGAGGGGGGCTGTGTGGCACTTCCAGGGAGAGGGACTGTGTGGCACTACCTGGGACGGGGGGCTGTGTGGCTTTACCTGGGAGGAGGGGTTGTGTGGCACAACCCGGGAGGAGGGGCTGTGTGGCACTACTTGGGAGGCGGCTCTGTGGCACTATATACAGTTGGCACTAAATTTATGGGGTTACAAACTGGTAGCCTATCTTCTTTATGTGGGCATAAACAGGGCCTAACTTCTATATGGGGCACAAAGTGATGTTTTCTGCCATTTTACTGCCGCCATGAGTTCCCCCGCAAATGGGCCCACTAAGTCTTTGTTGCCCAATGTCCCATATAAACCTGGAGCCGGCCTATCTATCTATGTATCTATCTATCTATCTATCTATCTATCTCTATTGTATATTTATTTCTATCTAACTATATTCCAAAATCAGGCAGCACTCCAAAGTTACGAGTGAAAAAAAAGTGTGGTGCTTTATTTATCCATCCGTCCAATGCAACATTTCAGCTCTTTCATGGAGCCTTTCTCAGGCTCTATGGAAGAGCTAAAGCGTTGCATTTGACATATGGATAAATAAAGTACCACACTTTTTTTCACTTGTAACTTTGCAGTGCTGCCTAATTTTGGAATATATTTATCTGGGTTTTTGGTCCTGAAACTGGTAGGCTTGCACCCATCCATTTTTGTGACTGTGTGGCTGTTTTTGCGTTGTATCTATCTATCTATCTATCTATCTATCTACATCTATCTATCTAGTATATATTTATTTCTGTTTATTTGTCTCTCTATCTATCTACAGTATCTAATCAAATCTTATGGTTTTAATTTTTCACAGATTTAGCAATGAGGATTATAGTGGGGTTAGTGTATCCATGAGTAAATTCATATATTGTGTTACCAAAGTAATATCAGATTGCTACATTTATGTAAAAGAATTGTTTCATATTCATTATTATTCTTGTCTTACAATGTTGCCCCCGGTTCTACTTTTTCTTCACACATCCATATGTATGATTTTCTACAATATTTATTTAAAAAGTGATTTTCTCATATTTGATAATGATTGACAGAAGTTTAAGCAAAAAGCTGAGAGGGGAATAAATGAAGTGATGGAAACTGATAAGACCACTTTAGGGAGAAGTATAATCAAAGTATATTTTAATATTCTTAGAAGGTAAGACGTAAGTTTCTTTCCAGAATTAATTTAGATTACTTTTTTTTAAAATAAAATAATAATGCTTTTTTAAAGTAGCTTTCATTTTTCCAAATATAGCAAACCAATGGCCATTTTCACTTACAAGTACATTACATGGATATTTTCAAGTGTGGTTCAAACTATCACGGGATTATAACATTTACATAGTTAATTACCCATTACAAGAATTATCTAGAATAACACTTTATAATATACATAAACACTGAAATGTTCAACTGACATTCTTATTAATCTACAAAGCATGTATGGCATAGGATTTTAAGTTAAGGTACTAATACATATGCAGAATTTCACTGCAGATACAGATTGAAATTCAGAGAATATTCATAGGCCAAAAAGGTCTTTGTTTGTTCATTGCAAATAAAAATGAATTGAACAATCCTGTCATTGATAGAATGTAAATATAATTACAATCTTTCCCCTCAGGTAGAGCAAACAATTTTCTTTTGATAACCATAAAATAAATGATCAGCGACTCAATATAATAGTTACTACACAAGTTCTTTAATGTAGTCATGATTTATCGCACGTCCATCAAATCAGTAGATGTCTTGTAACAGCGTCATTGGAACCTTGGTAGAAACCTGATTTATGACGATGAAGCTTCAGGCTCCTGTTTGTTAAACAAAACAAAACTAATGCAGTCAAATATTTTCCATACTATCGGATAATCAGAACATTAGATTTTTCTCATACATGGCCTTGAAGAATAGTTTAGAGGTTTAACATCTTGAGGTGAAATTAAATTAAAGATTTGTTTCTCATGCCACATTTTGTTATTTAGTAAGTTAAAGTGTTCAACTGCCAAGAAGCAGTAGAAAAAATAAATATATACGCCAGAATTGCCTTGTTTTATTACCTAATTTCCCATAAAAAATGAAATAAAAAATTATCAAAATGTCTGATGTACCCAAAAATTGTACCAATAAAAACTACTGCTCACTCCAGAAAAAAAAGCCCGCACATCGCTAAATAGACGGAAAAATGAAAAAGTTATGGCTCTGAGAATATGGCGACACAAAATAAATTTAACCCCTTCCCTCAAAATGACGGGTCTGGTACGTCGGCATTTCAAGTAACTTACCGCAATCCGATGTACCAGACACGTCATGTAGATGAAGCGGGCACTGAAGCGGGCAACTTCAGCGGGCGTCAGCTGTAATATACAGATGACATCCTGCTGCAATGGCAGCGATCGCAGTTACAGCCGATCGCCGCCGTTTAAACCCTTCAATGCAGCGGTCAATGCCGTCCTCCGCATTGAAGTGGTTGAAAGAGGGAGGAGGCTCCCTCTGTACCCACTCGCGCCCTCCGCAAGCGATTGCAGGTGACGATGGTTGCTATGGCAACCAGGAAGTCTAGCAACAGCTTCCTGGTCAACCAGGTATGGAAGTATATTGGGTCCTGCCCAAGGCAGGACCTAATAGGCTAACTGTGAGATGAAAAATGACAGTTACAATACACTGGAATAAGAAGTGCAGTGTATTGTATCGGGGATCTGAAGAGTAGATCTTAAAGTCCCCAAGTAAGTGTAAAAAAAAAGTGAAAAAAAAGTTTAGGAAAAATAAATAAATAAAGGTCTTAAGTAATAAAACCAATAACCGCCCTGTTACCCTGATCAACTCCATTATAATTATAAAAAAAATAAAAGCATAAAAAAACGATATATAATAAGTATTGCCGCGTTCGGAATGGCCTGAACTATACCAATATCACATTATTTTTACTGCACAGTGAACACCGTAAAAAAAAGTTCCCCAAAATGGTGCCCACAAAAGTTATGGCTGTCAGAAAATAGCGACACTTTTTAGAAATGAGTATTTTTATTGTGGGAAAGTAGTCAAACGTAAAAAAACGATATAAATTTGGTGTCGCTGTAATCGTATCGCCCCGCAGAATGAAGTTAACATGTTGTTTATACTGCACGGTGAACACTGTCAAAAATAGAAAACAAAACAGTGCTAAAATTGCTGTGTTTTGGTTTCCTCGTCTCCCAAAAAATAGAATAAACAGTGATAAAAAAAAAGCATTTACGCCAAAATGGAACCAATAAAAATTACAGCTCGTTCCACAAAAACAAGCCCTTAAACAGCTCCGTCAATGGAAAAATAACACGTTATAACTCTTAAAACGCAATGATGCAAAATAATGCTAAATGACGGTCCAAACAAATTTTTTAGGTCCAGTTGTTTTTCACTAAAAACCCCATATCATCATTTGCTAGACCCCACAGGTGGACCCCGTAGATGTAGCGGAGATGAAGAAACTTTAGGGCCTGCTTATGGAGCTAGTGAAAAACTCAAAGATTAGGAGATACTGGAGTGCAGATATTTTGTACAATACCCAAAAAACCCGGGCTGTGCATAAAGGATTGGTTCAAAGCATACCCCACCAATCCATGGATTATTAATTTTATTATTCGTTCACCCCATTATTACATCATCCTATTATGCCCTGATGCACTCCGCCCAGCTTACATATACCCTGATGTACTCCACACAGCTTACATATACCCTGATGTACTCTGCCCAGTTTACATATATCCTGATGTACTCCGCACAGCTTACTTATACCCTGATGTACTCCGCACATATTACATATACCCTGATGTACTCCGCACATATACCCTGATGTACTCCACATAGCTTACATATACCCTGATGTACTCCGCACAGCTTGCATATACAGATGCACTCTGCCCAGCTTACATATACCCTGATGTACTCTACCCAGCTTACATATACCCTGATGTACTCCGCACATATACCCTGATGTACTCCGCACATATACCCTGATGTACTCCACATAGCTTACATATACCCTGATGTACTCCGCACAGCTTGCATATACAGATGCACTCTGCCCAGCTTACATATACCCTAATGTACTCTGCACAGATTACATATACCCTGATGTACTCAGCAAAGCTTACATAAACCCTGATGTACTCCTCACAGATTACATATCACCTGATGTACTCCTCACAGTTTACACATACCCTGATGTACTCCACCCAGCTTGCATATACCCTGTTGTACTCCGCACAGCTAACATATATATCCTGATGTACTCTGCACAGCTTACGTATACCCTGATGTACTCCGCACATCTTACATATACCCTGATGTACTCCACCCAGCTTACATATAAACCGATGTGCTCCGCACAGCTTCTGTTTACCCTGATGTACTCCACACAGCTTACATATATGTACCTTGATGTACCCTGCACAGCTTACATATACCCTGATGTACTCCGCACAGCTTTCATATAACCTGATGTATGCCGCACATCTTACATATACCCTGATGTACTCCGCCCAGCTTAGATATACGCTGATTTACTCCGCACAGCTTACATATACCCTGATGTACTCCGCCCAGCTTAGATATATGTACCTTGATGTACCCTGCACAGCTTACATATACCCTGACATACTCCGCCCAGCTTACATATACCCTGATGTACTCCACCCAGCTTACATATACCCTGATGTACTCCACCCAGCTTACATATAAACCGATGTGCTCCGCACAGCTTCTGTTTACCCTGATGTACTCCACACAGCTTACATACACCCTGATGTACTACGCCCAGCTTACATATATGTACCTTGATGTACCCTGCACAGCTTACATATACCCTGATGTACTCCGCACAGCTTTCATATAACCTGATGTACGCCGCACAGCTTACATATACCCTGATGTACTCCGCCCAGCTTAGATATACGCTGATTTACTCCGCACAGCTTACGTATACCCTGATGTACTCCGCCCAGCTTACATATATTTACCTTGATGTACCCTGCACAGCTTACATATACCCTGACATACTCCGCCCAGCTTACATATACCCTGATGTACTCCACCCAGCTTACATATACCCTGATGTACTCCGCCCAGCTTACATATAAACTGATGTGCTCCGCACAACTTCCATTTACCCTGATGTACTACACACAGTTTATATATACCCTGATGTACTCAGCACCGTTTACATATAGCCTGATGTACTCCACACAGATTATATATACCCTGAATTACTCCACACATCTTACATATACTCTGATGTACGCCGAACAGCTTACATATACCCTGATGTACTCCGCCCAGCTTATATATACCCTGATGTACTCTGCCCAGCTTACATATACCCTGATGTACACCGCACAGTTTACATATACCCTGTTGTACTCTGCACAGATTACATATGCCCCCACATTATAAACTGAAATACCAGTAAAACCCCAAACAAAACTACCACCAAGCTAAATCTATGCTCCAAAAGCCAAATGGTGGTCCTTCTGAGACTGACAGTGTGCCAAAACAGCAGTTTATGACCACATATGGGGTATTACTGTATTCTGGAAAGCCTGCTTAACAATGTAAGGGGTGTGTGTCTCCAGTGGCACAAGCTGGGCACAACATATTGGTCACGGAAATGGAATATCAGTGGAAAAATTGCAATTTTCAATCTGCTACATACACTTTGCACTAATTTCTGCAAAACAATTGAGGGGTCAAAATGCTCACAATATCACTAGATTAATTTTTTTCAGGGATGTAGTTTCCAAAATGGGGTAATTTTCCAGGGCTTTCCAATGTACTGGCACCTTAGCTCAATGCAACATGGTGTCAGAAAACTAATTTTCTAAAACCTCCACTCCAAAAACCAAATTGCACGCCTTCCTTTTAGAGCCTTGCTGTGTGTGTGTGTGTGTGTGTGTGTGTGTGTGTGTGTGTGTGTGTGTGTGTGTTGAAATAGAAGTTTATGACTACATGTGGAGTATTTCCTTAGTTTTGAGAAATTGCTTTACAAATGTTGGGTAGCTTTTTCTCCTTTATCCCTTGTCAAAATGAAAAAAATAAACTTTTTAGTGGAAAAAATGTTGAGATTAATTTTAACAGCCTAATTCCTATAAATTCTGCAAAAGACCTGTGGGGTCTAAATGCTCACATTACCCCTAGATAGATTCCTTAACATAGGAAGTTTCCAAATGGTGTCACATTTGGGAGCCCCTACTGTTTTTCTCCGCAGGGGCATTTGAAATGTGGCATGGCACCCGAAAACCCATTCAGCTAAGTTTGAGCTCAAAATGGCGCTCCTTCCCTTCTGAGCCCTGCAGTGTGTCCAAATAGCAGTTTATGACCACTTATGGGTATAGCCGTAAACAGGAGAAATTTCTTGTGGTGCTTTTTCTCCTTTATGCCTTGTAAAAATTAAAAATGCCCACGTTTTATTATAAAAAATGTAGCTTTTCAATTTCATGGCCTAATTACACTAAATTTGGCAAAAAATCTGTGGGGTCAAAATCCTCCCTATACCCTAGATAAATTCCTTCAGGGGTGTATTTTCCAAAATGGGGTCCCGTTTGGTGGTTTCCACTGATTTGGTCCCACAGGGGCTTTGCAAATGTGACATGGCGCCGCAAACCTATCCAGCAAAATTTGAGCTCCAAAAGCCAAATGGTGCTCCTTCCCTTCTAAGCCCTGCTGTGGGTTCAAACAGCAGTTTATTGCCAGATAAACTTTACAAGTTTTGGGGTGCCTTTTCTATTTATTGTTAAAATGGAAAAATCTGAGCTAAAACTACATTTGATTAGAAAAAAACGTAGATTTTCATTTTCACTGCCTAATTCCACTAAAGTCAGCAAAAAAAATGTGGGGTCAAAATTCCTTGGGGGTGTAGTTTCCCAAATGGGGCCACTTTTGGGGATTTTCCACTGTTTTGGTCCCACAGGGGATTTGCAAATGCGACATGGCATCCGAAAACCATTGCAGCAAAACGTAAGCTCCAAAAGCCAAATGGCGCTCTTTCCATTCTGAGCTCTGCTGTGTGTTCAAACAGCAGTTTATTACCACATATGGGGTATTGTCGTAATCTGAAGATTTGCTTTTCAAATGTAGGTGTATTTTTTGTCCTTTATGCCTTGTAAAAATTTTGAATTTCTAAGTTTTATAGGAAAAAATTTAGATTTTCATTTTTACGGCCTACTTCCACTAAATTCAGCAAAAAACCTGTGGGTCAAAATGCTCACTATACATCTTGATAAATTCCGTGAGGGGTGTAGTTTGCCAAATGGTGTCTTTTTGGGAGTGTTTCCACTATTTTGGCCCCACAAGACCTCTTCAAACATGACATGGTGCCTAGAATATATTCTAATAAAAGAAGGCCCCAAAATCCTCTAGGTGCTCCTTTACTACTGAGGTCTGTGTTTCAGTCCATAACCACACTAGGGCCACATGTTGGAAATTTATAAAAACTGCAGAATCTGGGCAATAAATATAAAGTTGCATTTCTCTGGTAAAATCTTCTGTGTTACAGAAAACAAAGGATTAAATATGAATTTCTGCAACAAAAAAAAAATGAAATTTGTAAATGTCACCCCTAATTTGCTTTAATTCTTGTGAAACGCCTAAGGCTGGGTTCACACGACCTATTTTCAGACGTAAACGAGGCGTATTATGCCTCGTTTTACGTCTGAAAATAGGGCTACAATACGTCGGCAAACATCTGCCCATTCATTTGAATGGGTTTGCCGATGTACTGTGCAGAAAACCTGTCATTTACGCGTCGTCGTTTGACAGCTGTCAAACGACGACGCGTAAAAATACAGCCTCGTCAAAAGAAGTGCAGGACACTTCTTTCAGACGTAATTTGAGCCGTTCTTCATTGAACTCAATGAAGCACAGCTCAAAATTTACGGCTGTCAGAGAAGCCTCGCAAAATGCGAGGAGGAGCATTTACGTCTGAAACGACGCAGCTGTTTTCTCCTGAAAACAGTCTGTCTTTTCAGACGTAAAAGCCTGCTACCGTGTGCACATACCCTAAAGAGTTAAGAAACTTTCTTAATGCAGTCTTGAATACGTTGAGGGGTGCAGTTTTCAAAATGTGGTGATTTATGGGGGTTTGTATTGTATGGGCCGCCTCGAAGCAACTTCACAACTAAACTGGTCCCAGAAAAAATTGTCTTTTGACATTTTCTTGAACATGTGAGAAATTGCTGCTAAAGTTCTAAGCCTTGTATTGTCCTAGAAAAAGAAAAGAACATTCAAAAAAGCGATGCAAACATAAAGTAGACATATGGGAAATGTGAAATAATAACTATTTTGTGTGGTACTACTATCTGTTTTACAAGCAGATACATTAAAAATTTAGAAAAGAAAATTTTTTTTCTATAGTTTTTCACAAATAAATATTCAATTCATTGACCAAACGTTTTCACTAAAATAAAGTATAATATGTCATGAGAAAACAGTCTAAACAATTCTAAAATTATTACCACATAAATTGACACGTCAGATTTGAAAAAATTGGCTTTGTAATTTAAAGCCAAAACAACCTGTGCCCTGAAGGGGTTAATCTTTAGCAATTCCTTTTTTCTATGTAAAAGTAGTAAAACATAAAAAAAAACCTATAGAAATTTGGTATCACTGTAATCATATTGACCCGTAAACTAAAGTTAACATGACATTTTTACCACACGGTGAATGCCCTTAAAATAATATTCAAAAAACAATGAAGGAAGCACTGTTTCCCATTCTACCCCACAAATTATTTTTTCCCCAGTTCCCCAGCACATTTTATGACACCTTAAATGGTGCCATGAAAAACTAAAACTTGTTCCGCAAAAAACAAGCCCTCATATGGCTATATCGACGAAAAAATTAAAAAGTTATGGCTTTTGGAATGTGGGTAGGAAAAAGCAAAAATGATACGGGTCACTATGATGCGCAACAATTTTAGAACCAATTATTAGTTTTCCATAGAGTTATGAACTCAAGATACAATATTTTCAAGTTACAATGGTAGTTCCGGAGTAAGTTAAGATTGTAACTCAAGGGAGCAGTGTACTAAAACTTTTACAAAATCTTGAATATTGCAATTTAAAATTATACAAATAATATAAAAAATATCCACATGCATCTTAGAGCTTGCAAGTCTTTACTCTTCCTTATGTTTGTATATATTTGCTTTTCAGTCACAGCAGTAAAGCACCTGTTTAGTCAGTTTATCTTATTAGGAGGTGAGGATCAATCCCTTTGCTTATTTCAAGAAGCAGCAGAAGACTTTTTTTCCCACTTTGTACTATATCTTGATTTGGACAATTGTGTCAATTGACTGTTTTATTTGCAAATAAAAATGTTGTTCGTGGGATCAGAGGAGATGTGTTGTCTTGTAATTGTAGACTAGATACACCAGCATACTTTCTTCTATATACAGTATCAGTACAAAGGCATTTTTAATATTTCATTTTACAAGTCAAGTAGTTAGGAACAAGGAGCAAAACATATTTGTTTTTTAGTTTATTTTTTATTTTTTTTATTTTAACCTTGACTATTGACAAGATCTAGTTCTTACATGTGATTGATAGCAGCCATCAGGTAGCTGACAGTATGCATTGATTGGGTGACAGTATGCGTGGCCGATAGCATTCCAAGCATATGACCACACCTAGAAAAAGATCAGCAGGTGCAAAAATAAAAGAAAATACCCTGTGGGTGTCCTTTTATAACATTCAATCAGTTGTAAATTGTCATAACATATACATAACATAATTATCATAACATAAGTTTCAAAGTATGACCGACTACCTGGCGTAAAAATCCAAAGAATGAATGAATTCTATTTCCGGTCAGTCATATCAATTCTTATGGGGATAATATATTATTCTCCTGCTATCGAAAGTATACAAGTGTTTGTCTGTCTTTCTGGCTAATTGCATCGTTTTAAAGAGGCTCTGTCACCAGATTTTGCAACCCCTATCTGCTATTGCAGCAGATAGGCGCTGCAATGCAGATTACAGTAACGTTTTTATTTTTAAAAAACGAGCATTTTTGGCCAAGTTATGACCATTTTTGTAGTTATGCAAATGAGGCTTTCAAAAATCCAAGTGGGTGTGTTTAAAAGTAAAAGTCCAAGTGGGCGTGTATTAGGTGCGTACATCGGGGCGTTTTTAATACTTTTACTAGCTGGGCGCTGTGAAGAGAAGTAACATCCTCTTCTCTTCAGAACGCCCAGCTTCTGACAGTGCAGATCTGTGACGTCACTCACAGGTCCTGCATCGTGACGGCCACATCGGCACCAGAGGCTACAGTTGATTCTGCAGCAGCATCAGCGTTTGCAGGTAAGATCGACTTACCTGCAAATAGTTAAATAAAACTATTCAAATAGTTAAATAAAACATCTCCATGTACTTAATTATTAGATATCATGCAGTCTAGCACATAAAATACAACAATTTGGTTCGCAGGGTGCGGCCTGGGTATTCCATCTCAGTAGTATATCTTAGCAAACATGAAAAAGGTGGACAACAGTCCAAATCCAGCCAAGAGCCAATATCAATTTTCTGCGCCTGGAAAATGAAAATCCAAAATATTAGAGTAGTCGACCACAATCTTCAATAAGCAGGATAACCAACAGGCATGTAAGCACTAGTATATGCATACCCTTTAAAAGGCCAAAAAAAAGAGTGAGTAGTATGGTGTAGTAAGGCAAAGAGTAGTATTAATTGCAAACATTTTATTCTCCATTCAGAGAACTAGAGAGCTAAATCTACGCACTTGGCTGAAATTTTAGACTCAGAAACTCCTCAATATTAATGATGCAGCCTTCTAGACATAGACCAGAGATACTGCTTATGGTCCTTCTGACTTCATTCTACCTTCTTCCCTCTTTCTCTATCGCTATTTCTATAGAGATAAGTATTGTTAAATATAAAACAAACCAAAAAGAATCTTGACCTAGCACATCTTGTGGTATTCACAGAATGCAATGGTCTGTAATTCAGTGTCACATGTAGTATATATGTTAGTGCTAACAAAAAAATGTTTTGACTAATTTCACATAAAAATTATTTTCAACATGGCAATTACAAACATTTACCGTAGCAAAGGTCCACTGACTGAAAAAAACATTTGGTCAGGCTTAAAGGGAGTGTGTCGCGAATTAAACCTTTTTTTTAAGTAAGTTACTTATTTCTATTATATTTTTTAAGTTTTTTTGCTGTATTTTTTTTCTTCCACATGGTGGAAAGTATTAAAAATTAAATAATAATTTGACATGTTTTCCTATGTTGGCCATCAGAGGGAGCACTTCCCAGAATTACAGCAAGGTGAATAAGGCAAAGCAACCTGACTCACATCTGCTGTAAATGTGGGAGGGAATCTCACCCCCCCTCCTACAAGCCAGGAAAAGGTGTCTTCAAATTGCTAAGCAGTGTCCGGCTGTCATTTTGCGTGTGATTCTGCAGCTGGCACAAGCTATAGGACACACCAAAAGGCTAAGAGTATGTTCACACGCTTACTAAACAAAGGGAAAACAGCTCCTGATTTTCAGCCATTTTTTAATCAGACTCGTGTTTTTGGCGTAGTTTTTTACAGCCGTTTTTGGAGCTGTTTTTCTATAAAGTCAATGAAAAATGGCTCCAAAAAGTCCCGAGAAGTGATATGCACTTCTTTTTGGCGGGTGTCTTTTTACGTGTCGTTTTTGAAAACGGCCGCGTAAAAAATGGCCCGTCGGAACAGAACGCCGTATTTCCCATTGAAACCAATGGGCAGATGTTTGTAGACGTTCTGTTTCCGATATTTCAGCCGTTTTTCGAGACGTTTATGGCCCGAAAAACTGCTGAAAACACTGCGTGTGAACATACCCTTAGAATGATAAAAGTGAAGTGAATGACTTTTCAGTTGACCTGTTTACACGGCGTGTATTTGACACGTTTTTTTTTGCGCATTTTACGTGCCAAAAAACGCATCAAAAAATGCTTGATCACGCTTGATTACATTTGATTTTGCATGTTTGGAGGGATTTGTGTGTGTGGGGGGGTGCTCGCCGCTGATTCTTCAAAACAGCTGATAAGCGGCTATGAAGTATCAGCGGCGCCCATGCATACTCCGCTCTGCTACACACACACACACACACACACACACACACACACACACACACACAGCACTGCTACACACATAAACACACAGTCAGCACTGCTACATACATACATACATACATACTTACATACACACACTCAACACTGCTACATACATACACACACACACACTCAGCACTGCTACTCAGACACATACACTCAGCTCTGCTACACAGACACACACAGCTCTACTACACAGACACACACACTCAGCACTGCTAAATACATACACACACACACACTCAGCACTGCTACACAGACACACACTCAGCTCTACTACACAGACAAACACACTCAGCATTGCTACATACAGACACACACACTCAGCTCTACTACACAGACACACACTCAGCTCTACTACACAGACACACACACACACACACACACACTCAGCACTGCTACATAGACACATACTCAGAACTGCTACATAGACACACACGCAGCACTGTTACATACATACACACTCAGCACTGCTACATACAGACACACACTCAGCACTGCTACATACATACACACACAATCAGCACTGCTACATACACACACACACTCAGCACTGATACATACAGACACACACACACTCAGCTCTGCTACAAAGACACACACTCAGCTCTACTACACAGACACACACACTCAGCATTACTACACAGGCACACACTCAGCTCTCCTACACAGATACACACTCAGCTATACTACATAGACACACACACTCAGCAATGCTACATACAGACACACACACTCAGCTCTGCTACACAGACATACACTCAGCTCTACTACACAGACACACACACACACTCAGCACTACTACATACACAGACACACACTCAGCACTGCTACATAGACACCTACTCAGCACTACTACATACGTACACACACCCTCAGCACTTGCTACATACATACACACACGCTCAGCACTGCTACACAGACACACACTCAGCTCTACTACACAGACACACACACTCAGCACTGCTACATACAGACACACACACTCAGCTCTGCCACACAGACACACACTCAGCTCTACTACAGACACACACACTCAGCACTACTACATACAGACACACACAATCAGCACTCCTACATAGACACACACTCAGCCCAGCTACATAAATACACACACACACTCAGCTCTGCTACAAAGACACACACTCAGCTCTACTACACAGACACACACACTCAGCTCTACTACACAGGCACACACTCAGCTCTGCTACACAGATACACACTCAGCTATACTACACAGACACACACACTCAGCACTGCTACATACAGACACACACTCAGCTCTGCTACACAGACACACACTCAGCTCTACTACACAGACACACACACACACACACACACACACACTCAGCACTACTACATACACAGACACACACTCAGCACTGCTACACAGACACCTACTCAGCACTACTACATACGTACACACACACTCAGCACTTGCTACATACATACACACACACGCTCAGCACTGCTACACAGACACACACTCAGCTCTACTACACAGACACACACACTCAGCACTGCTACATACAGACACACACACTCAGCTCTGCCACACAGACACACACTCAGCTCTACTACAGACACACACACACACACTCAGCAATGCTACATACAGACACACACACTCAGCTCTGCTACACAGACACACACTCAGCTCTACTACACAGACACACACACACTCAACACTACTACATACACAGACACACACTCAGCACTGCTACATAGACACCTACTCAGCACTACTACATACGTACACACACTCAGCACTTGCTACATACATACACACATGCTCAGCACTGCTACACAGACACACACTCAGCTCTACTACACAGACACACACACTCAGCACTGCTACATACAGACACACACACTCAGCTCTGCCACACAGACACACACTCAGCTCTACTACAGACACACACACACTCAGCACTATTACATACAGACACACACACACACAATCAGCACTCCTACATAGACACACACTCAGCCCAGCTACATACATACACACACACTCAGCTCTGCTACAAAGACACACACACTCAGCTTTACTACACAGGCACACACTCAGCTATGCTGCACAGATACACACTCAGCTATACTACACAGACACACACACTCAGCACTGCTACATACAGACACACACTCAGCTCTGCTACACAGACACACACTCAGCTCTACTACACAGACACACACACACTCAGCACTACTACATACACAGACACACACTCAGCACTGCTACATAGACACCTACTCAGCACTACTACATACGTACACACACACTCAGCACTTGCTACATACATACACACACGATCAGCACTGCTACACAGACACACACTCAGCTCTACTACACAGACACACACACTCAGCACTGCTACATACAGACACACACACTCAGCTGTGCCACACAGACACACACTCAGCTCTACTACAGACACACACACTCAGCACTACTACATACAGACACACACAATCAGCACTCCTACATAGACACACACTCAGCCCAGCTACATACATACACACACACTCAGCACTGCTACATACAGACACACACAGTCAACACTGCTACATACATACACACACTCAACACTGCTACACAGACACACACTCAGCTCTACTACACAGACGCACACTCAGCTCTACTACACAAACACTCAGTACTGCTACATACAGACACACATACTCAGCTCTTCTACACAGACACACACTCAGCTCTAGACACAGACACACACTCAGCACTGCTACATACAGACACACACACACACACACAATCAGCTCTACTAAATTTAACAAGCTTAGCTCCGCACACCGTCCACACTGACAATACATCTAGTGACAGGGGGCGGGGGCCCGCCGGGGGGGGGCATCGGGGATCACAAGAGCGGGGGTCTGTGAGAGAGGGGGACAGACATAGACACACACCTTACCTGCAGTGCAGCAGGTCTTCATAATGGCGCCTGCTATCTCCCTACAAACCGGCTTCTCTGCTGTGTGACTCTGACCTGCGTCTGCGCAGTACAGAGCCAGATAACAGAAGCAATGAACGGCTGCCGTTCATTGAGTCCTATGCATTGTGCTGCCGTATTCCATCTCTGTATGTGTTGTTAATCTAGAAGCAGATAAAACAGACACGGCGCCAAAATAGTGCAAAATAAGGACAATAAAATCAAGGGGCAAATAGAATGAAATTTGCTCACCTAGGGTTACGGACACCGGTTAAGATGTCACAAGCGTATGAGAGCTGCTGCCAGATCCGTGCACAAACAAAGCAAGTTTGTTGTCAAGAGGTACTGCAAATTAGCCCCTTGATTTTATTGTCCTTATTTTGCACTATTTTGGCGCCGTGTCTGTTTTATCTGCTTCTAGTTTATCGTGCCGGACGCCCCACACCTAAGTCCACAGGTGGTTTCGTCTCGGGTTATCGAGGATCCCTATTTTGGTTACAGTCACCACTGTGTAGGACCTCGGACACAGGCTGCCTTTATAAAACTCCTGGATATTACTGACTATTATTGGTTTACTGTCTTGCCGCTATTACTCCCTGTCGAGAGGGATTCAATCATGTTGGAATCAGTTGGTTTGAGGGGTATATCCCGGGACTCCCTGCTAACACAAATGTTGAATACAAATGGAAGAATTGCTGACATGGCACCTTTGAACAGTCCCATAAATCTGGAATTAACTAAAGCTATGACAGAACTGTTTTTGCGTCTGGAAGATTTGTTGAAGGAAGAAGCATTTCACAGCATTGATTGCTATTTTCTTAACCTGTATATCTCTGAAAAAATGGCCCCGAGAGGCCTCAGACTTCTTTTCAACTCACCTTATCCTACTGATAAAGACTTTAGTACCAACTGGTCTAACTACATCGAACACTGTAGTTTAGGTTTTATTGATCGTCTAGTTTACAAAAGATCTGAATTATGTTTAGCCCTTGCAACCACGATTGAGGGTCTGATTGGCCAATTTGAACCATTTCTTCAACATCCTGACTTTACTAAACTTGAATTATCCACATTAGATCATTTAAAGGTCTTTGAAAAAAACATCATCTCTAAGAAAATGCGTAAATTAGCAAGAGATAGGCAAGATTATATAAACAATGCACTGGGAGACTGGTCCTCTGCACGTCCCACAATCACCAAATATTTTCCTCCAATTAATTCCCCTAAACTATCTAAAAGAACTATGTCCACTTTTTTATCCTCAAAAAAACCCCTAAACAAACCTCAAACCAAACTTCACATGGAACTATCCCATCAGGACACTATACCATTACCTACTATGAACACATCCAAATGTGGCCCTTCTGCACCAAATATCGATATCACCACTCTTAAAAACAATACAACCTTACCAATTTCCATTCCTATTGCTCCTCTTACCCAGGCCATCCATACATCTTGCCCAATGCCCTTAGGCATTATCCCACAGTTTGCATTTAAATCTCACGACTTGGATGCACATTTAAGACTAGTCAATCTCTTACCAGACACACCTCCTGGCTCTTTTTCGGATCTTTCCATCTTTAACAATTCTATGGATCTCACTATTTGTTCTACAAACCTCTCATCCTCATTCGAACATACTCCTCTTTTTAATAGTCATGCCCCTTGTACCATTGCCCCTATTTTTGATGATTGTTCCTCCTTCCCTGACCTAACCATCCCTCTAAATCCTTTTTTATGTCCTCCTGTTCAGCCAACCATGCCCCCGATCATCCCAACTGCTCAACTTCTACCCAAAAGCCCCAAATCCCAGAACATCAGCACTTATTTTCAAAAAATACACAAATTACCGTCCAAAAGAAAACTAGAAATAGACCTAGAGGTTGCAGAGGGGGTAGAGGTCATTCCAAGGACCCTACCCCTATCACCAAAGAGAAAACACAGGCTGACACATTAAAAATATTCAATCTGTCCAAATATACATTTACTACCAATGAATTAAGCTTACTTTCAAAAGGCTTGTCTTTTTGTCCTACCTCGTCTCCAGACGATTTCGAACTTTTTATGGACCTTAATACATTTCTACGTAAAGTAACTTTGATACGCCATTTTGCCATCTGCCCCTCTGCAGTCCCTACGGCTCCCCTTCCAGTGGACATCCCTATGCCTGTAAGGACTAATGTACAACCCAAGTCCTGTTTTTACCCCCTCCATCACCGTGGCCCTGCAATTGAAACCTTTGCAAATTTAATAAGCAACGATTTTAAGACGATAGAGCAATCTATCCCATTCTCAGACAACCTATCCAACTTTCAACGTAAAGGGCTAAAAAAATATACAAAAGAACCCCAATATAGTAATACGTTCCGCGGATAAAGGGGGGGGCATCGTGGTACAGGACAGAGTAGACTATGTCAATGAAGCATTAAGACTACTTTCCGATACACTATTTTATAAGAAATTAACTTTTAATCCCATTCCGAAATATGAAACTGAATACAAATCTCTTATTGAATCTGCTTTTAATGATGATTTATTATGTAAAAAAGAAAAAGTCTTCCTTACGGTCCCTTTCCCTGCAACCCCTTTCATGTACCATCTGCCAAAGATACATAAAAATTTGTCTAACCCCCCGGGCCGACCCATCATTTCAGGGATAGGGTCTTTAACTAACAATCTATCTCATTTTATCGACATTCATCTCCAACCGTTTGTTTTAAAATTACCTTCCTATCTTAAAGACTCAACACAGCTAATTAGGGATTTACTAGAACTACAATCTGTATATAATTTATCCGATTTGAGTTTTCTTACTGCAGACGTGTCCTCATTATATACAAACATTCCACATACACAGGGCATGGAGGCTGTCTCCTCGTTCCTTGCATTAGACCCCCGGTTTCCAAATAGTCAACTGAATTTTATTATCGATTGTATCGATTTTATTTTAACACATAACGTTTTTACTTTTGAGGACAAATTTTACAAACAGATTAAGGGTTGCGCGATGGGGACCCGCTTCGCACCCTCATACGCAAACCTCTATATGGGGTCCTTTGAGGAATCTTATATTCTGAACGAACATATATTTACGAACCACATTATTTACTACAAACGGTATATAGACGATTTGTTTTTTATCTGGAGAGGAGACATATCTGCTGCCAATGCTTTTATTGACCTTTTAAACAAAAATACATTTGGCCTCACTTTTACACACACATATTCAGCTACTACCATTGACTTTTTAGACATAACGATTAAAAATAATGGGAACAATTTTTCTACTAGCACCCATTTCAAAAGCGTGGATGTAAATAGTTACTTGGATTTTAAAAGTGCGCACCACACACCATGGTTGAAAAATGTCCCGTTTGGACAATATCGGAGGATAAGAAAAAATTGCTCTGATGATGTTAGTTTTTATAAAGAATGCAATATTCTTAAGAAGAGGTTCGTAGAAAAAGGCTTCCCTATGAGTCTAATTAAGGGTGCAGAAATAAGAGCAAGATCTATGACCCAATCTGAATGTATTAAAAAATCAATACCGGCCAATATTGATGTTGTTGAAAAAACCATAAAAAACAAATCTAATGAACATAATTTAAATTTCATTACCTCATTCAATAAAAGTAGTAAAAATATTATGTCCATTTTTAGAAGACATTGGCACATTTTAACCAATGACCCTTTTTTAAAAACATTACTCCCTGCGAAACCTTTAATCACCTTTAGAAGAGCAAAAACACTGAGGAATTTATTAGCCCCCAGCAAGCTACATAGCAATAAAAAGAAGGCTGTGGATCTATTAACGAAAAATGGCTCTTTTTCATGTGGTCATGATAGGTGCCTGTGCTGCAAAAATATTGCAAATAAATCTACACAATTTTATTCATTAAAAACCAATAGCAACTATCCTATCAAAAGTCACTTAGATTGTGGCAGCACTTATGTGGTGTACTTACTGCAGTGTACATGCAACCTGCAATATGTAGGTCGTACCACCCAAACTTTAAGAAACCGAATTAACAAACACAGATCCAATGTTAAGCAAGGATTTTTAAAACAGAGTGTGTCACGTCATTGTGCCCTTAAACATAACTGTAAATTTGAAGATTTAATTGTTACCCCGATTGAACAAATCCCAGTGGATATACCTAATAGATTTTTAAAACTCAAACAGAGAGAGAATTTTTGGATTTTTAAATTGGAGACCCTGCACCCTAACGGCCTGAATGATCTTACAGAAACGGCCTTAGATTAAAATGCCTTATTTTCTTTGTTTTGACTATCCAATGTTATTATCCAATGTTATTATGCATACACCCTCAGGCCCTTTCTTTTTATTACATCACCCTCTCCCCCCCCCCCCCCCCCGTTTCATCTTTTTTACGCCTTTCCTCCTTTTATCCTATTATCTATTCTTATTCCTTACTATCATACACTCGTATCGTTTTTATTACTATTACGGTCCAAAATACATTTTTCTGACACACAATACTTTTAAGCAACTTTAAAAACATTTTATTCACATACCTTATTCCGGTCCAATCGCCCTTGTATTCTTGCGGCCCATTTTGCGGTCCACGTCCCAGATAACTAACTATTTGCGGTCTTTTTCGTGCCCTACGTGACCCACTGTTTGCGTTCTTGGTGCGTTTCTTAGTCCCTTCGTTCACATATCGACCCTACCTACTTTTTGCGTTCCAACGTGCGGCTCATGTCCCACATGTTGAACTGCGGTTCATTCCATGCGTGTCACCAGCCGTTCTTTAGATACATGTTCTCACTAGAAATGTTACATGGTTCATAATAAATATCAATTTGTTTTTTTCCTTAGAGGCATCCTTTAATACGATTATGTCATTATGTTTTTATGTCTTTATGTAAATTTTAACATGTTTGTAAACATCAGGTAAACGCATGTACAATTGCTCTATCTGACCTCTGACCCGCCTAGTTTGGCGGTTTTTTTCTAATTTTTAGCCAACTCATTGTCATTCCCTCCATGTATATAAAGGTGCAACTACTGCACTGCATGCATTGGCCTGATGAAGACGCCGGTCTGGCGTCGAAACGCGTAGCCTACCTTATTCTCATTAAATTTATTTATTTACCTTATTCATCCTATCTGACATCCTTTCTGAGCAGCGCCGTGTGGTCCTTTTTCTCCGCTAATTTGTGTTGTTAATCGACACATACAGAGATGAAAAAATGGCAGCCCCCATAGACAAGTAAAAGTAGGAATACATTAAAAAGTAGAAACTGACAACACAAATAAATATAATTTTTATTTACATTATATTAAAAGCAATATAATAATAAAATAAAAAATCATGACACCTTCCCTTTAAAAGACATTGCTAGCTTTCCTGTCTCATTCTAAAGTTCAAACATCTCTTTGGGTAAAATTAATTACTGACATGATCACAGGAAAGTAAAGATCAGAGTCTCTTTCAACACTGGAAGAAAAGTCTGTTTTTGAGCCATTTATACAAAAATTGTATTATTTAGCTCAGCTGCAAGCCTCTAACTTTAGATAATGTTTCCTCCAGCCAGCAGCATTGTCTACGATCATCAGGAAAGGCTGCCGTCCATACATGTTGAAAATTGGGGATTCACCAAGAAAAATAATGACTTATTGTTAGACAAACCATTGCCGACTATCTCGCACAATCTCTTCTGTATGGACAAATTACTTACAAGACTTTCACATCAGAACTGATAGGCCCAGTGCAGATGAGCATGATAATGACAAACTACCACTACTAATACTAGCTGGGCATGGTGCTTCCGTGGTTGGTGTGTGTGTGTGTGTGTGTGTGTGTGTGTGTGCGTGCGTGCGTGCGTGCGTGCGTGCGTGCGTGCGTCCGCGTGGGTGTGTGATTGCGATAAGGAATTTAGATTGTGAGCCCCAATGGGAACAGAGATTAAGGGGACTGATGATAGTAATGAAATATAAAGAGTCAGAAATCCAAGAAAAGCTAGACACTAAGCTAATGCTTATTTGTATATTTGTTGCAAGTAATTCAATTTATTCCTATGGATTTCACCTGTTGTGCAAAGTTAAAATTAAAGTTGCTATAAAAAGTGTGTCTAGCCAAAGCCTTATGCCCATATTTATATTTCCTCCCTTGCATCTTTTTTCATATACCCTAAAACCTTCTATTTTTTAATAGCTTATATTATTGTATAATATAAGCATGTCCATCCAATCATATGGTATATGCCCTGAAGGGAACTTTAAGATACTTGTATTATAACATACTTGAATTTTCTTTTCAACATTCCAAATACTTCCTGCAATACATACCCATCAATACATACCCATTTCTTACCTTTGAACTTTATCCAACTAACATTGTATGAAAACAATGGGCGTATAATTCTTTTAGTTACCTGTCATCTGCTTTATTACATAAGTGACATAGTGGGCTACCATGTAGAAAACTAATTTTAAGGTACAATGCTATAGTATTTCCCCAGCTGCGATGATTGCTTAGTACATACAGTTGGAAGATCAACATGAATGCGGCATTGCCACCATGAAAAATGACTTGGAGATTTTTGTCATAAATTATGCTAGTTAATTGAAGTGCAGAGTTAACCTTTGTGCATCACCAGAGGGTTTCACATCAATGGAGCCAACATAAATGAAATACATTATGATACCTGCTATGACTTTTTTTCATGGTTTTGTTGTTGTCTCCACCTCAAAAATCACAGAGAATATTAAACTAATAACTTTCAAATTATAGTATATTTTTATCCATGTGATGCCACATAGGAACGCCAAATCAAAAATTGCCATCTTATAGCAGAATGGTGCCTAAGGCCAGTTACACAATTATGTATTTTGGATCAGTATTTGTAATTCAAAACTAGGAGTAGAAAATAAAGAAAGATTTGTACCTCTTCGTGTTTTGGACCCACTCCTAGTTTTGGCTTACAAATGCTACCGCAAAATACGGACAAAATGCCTAACTTTCAGATGTTGAAGATTTTATTGAGCCGTAGTACTTGGGATTGTTTACTTAGAATAAATGTATAAATTACTAATATAATGTATCCCTTAGAAGCCTTAGTTGATGTTTAAGGAATAAATTCATAATTCTTTACTTTAACTTGCATTATATTAAACCATAACCTACAATTCATAAATACACATTTAAAGTGTATCTATTTTTATTTATCGTGCATGCAATGATAATAAACTTTGTAACATATCTTGTTAAATAAATCTTTTTCTCTTCCCCACACTGGGCCATTGCACTATTTGTAACTGTTTAGAAACTCTGCACTTGCTGAAAAACAACTTCTATGTGGTAGTCCCCTGGAGGAATTATATTACAAAGAGCAGAGCTACAGAGAGACTGCAGTGCTACCGAGAAGAGGGGGAGAAGAAGCCTATCAGCACACACGTAAATACATAAAGACACGGCCAGCCGTATGTTGGATAATGCCCTGTGCGCTACCATTTGTTGGTGCCTCCCCCATATGGTGTATGGTCATACAGTGTACATATAACTATATAACACAGTGTTTAATTATAAGCACCACACAGTATGGTGCCCAAATAAAAGTGCTATATGTTGGATAAATTAAACTTTCATACAGTAGTCTAAATAACAATTCTATACAGTGCTGCCGCCCCCAGCACCATACACTACAAAAATAATATTCTGTACAGTGCCCAAAGAGCAGTGCAACACAATGCCAAAGTAAATACCACCATACAATGCTCAAATATCAACGTATAGTGACCATATAAGAGCTCCATGCATAATGTTCACTAATAATTGTTCTATAATGTCTAAATAATACAGCTGTACAATTAATATTAAGCCACATGGTGGTCACAAGCCTTGGGTGCCGAGCCTTCTGTAACATTCCCTCTAGCAGGGGAGACTGATGCGCCCCGTGAAACCTTACAGGTTGAACACCAAAAAGCTGGCCCTGCATAAATACTCAATTCTCCTGCTGAACATACCATATCAGCACGGAATTGAGGATTAGTGTTAAAGGGGGCGCACAGTGACATCTGACAGGTGATTATTTAAAAGCTATGTAAACCTTTGGGGGCAGAATTTTTAAAAATAACTATACATATTTATTGATTCAAAAAAACAAATTTGTAATTGACTTTCATAAAAAAAATTGTGTTTCCTTTTTGAGATGCAGCTTCTATGCATTCACTGTAGATAGAAGATGCATCTCTGCGCTAACAGCCAAATTTGTCAGTGAACTGCACTGTCGGCTTGGCTGTCAGTGCTTACTGTCTCCCTCAGATGCCTTCTATAACCTTATTACCTATATCTAAGTTGAATCTTCTATGAATATTGAATCAAAAGAAGCTGCATCTCGAAAAGTAAACATAAGCTTTAATAACAGTCAACTACAGATGTGTTTTTTATCAATAAATAGGTATATAAAAAATGACCCCCAAATGTTTACATAGGCTTTAAAGGGATATTCCCAAAATAATAAATTATCATCCACAGGATAGGTGATCATTTTCTGATTGCTGGGGCCCCACTGCTGAGACCTCCTCAGGGGTCCCAAAACCCCAAGATTCTCCTCACTAATCGACTGCAGTGTAGAGGACATTGAATGGAGTGGCGGTTGACCATGCGCCCTGCTGCTCTATACAAAGTCTATGGGAATGATGGAAACAGTTGAGTACAGTGCTAGGCTATTTACATACATCGTTCTCATAGACAGTGAATGGAGCAGCAGCGCCGCTCCATTCAAGTAACTCCTCACTTCGGGGAGTGCAAGGAGGAGGATCTTTGGGTTCGGGACCCCTTTATCACGATCTGTGGGGGTCCCAGTGGTGGGACCCAGAACGATCATAAAATGATCACCTATCCTGTGGAAAAGTGATCATTTATGATTTGGGAATTTTCCTTTAAGTAAATACATGGTGGATTATTGAAAATTCACCTGGAATGATAGGTACACTTTGATGAAGTTTTCTATTTATTCTTGGTATTGAAGACTATCTTTAAACTTCTTGTAAATAATTTACTCTCCTTAAATAAGGCAATAATAGATAGATGTTACCTTCCTCCTCATTTGCCATGAAGCCCATTCCAATATGATTGACCAAAAATTAAGAGTATTACTTTAAACTAATACTAATTCTGGCAGCAAATTAATGTTGAGTTCAGTAGCTATAGGATATGTAGATGTTGCAACTATATTTGGGCTTTGGTGCCTGAGGGGGCCCATAAACTCATTGCTACATTAGAGTATAGCAGTAATATTTGGATAGTGCATTAGCCCCTTCCATTAAAAAACCCAGATATTATATTTTCAAACTAAACTTTAAAAGTATAGTGATCATCTACAAATAGAACGATATCAAGTATTGAACAGAAATGATAGAACAACTACATCAACTTCAGTCTGCACCTGACCCTGAGCCACAGGTGTCCTTCCCCACATGGCCAACCATAGTCTAGTCAGCCTAATTAAAAACCCAGGACGCTTACAGAGTTATATTTATGTATCATATTTTCCAGGCTATGTTATAAAGTATCAGTGAGGCACTGCATGGAGCTTTTTCCATTTTTGTGTGTCATTTAGCAACAAATTATTTACTCACAATCATTAAAAGAAAAAATCTTTCATCCTTAATCTCTTTTCTAATGTCTTGTTAAAAATAGTTATTTACCGGCAGTATATTGCTGAGCATTATTTTGGGGCTATATCATGTCAGAATAGCTGCATCCTTTCCATTAAACCTTCCGTGCATTGCATTTATTACAGCCAAAAAAAATCTTTGGCGAGATAGAGGATATTTATGCAATTTTCACCCAAAACTGATCATCCAGCTTTAGATGGACTTTACCTGTAAAGATACTACTCATCTTTGTAAAACCCATGATAGAATTTGGAAACGCCTGATTTTTTTAGTAACATTGGTTGACTCCACTATGAAGCATCATATTGATAAATTTTAATGTTCAGATTTCAAATAATTGGATGATATATGTTGCAGGTTATTCCATTTTCAGAGAAGGTAAAGTGTTCATAATATGGTAGGGTAGGCTCTGCAGGCATACCTAACATTTCATTTGTTCACATTATGTGTACATAAAGCACATTGTACTATGTAATAATAATAAATTAACAATATATTTTTAATAATCATAATATTTTCATAATGTGCCGTTATTTTATATGATGAAGCAAACTGTCTTATGTATGAAATCAATCTGCTCATTTGTAAAATTGTTGGGACTACTTTCACTCTACTTGACTTGTATTGTATTACACTTGAATTGTATTCGGGCATATTGTTCTTTTTTATATTTTTAAGCTTTTTATACTTTTGGTTTCTCTGTAATCACATTATTGAGATGAGCAATTCCAAATCAATTGCATTTGTTGATACTGAGTTGGAATTGGTTTTGGTGTAAATATACAGTTCCCAACTCTTTAACCTAGAAGGCAAATGAGATAATTGAGATAAATTAGATAATATAATTAGAAAATATAACTCACAACATACAATATATGCCTTTGACAAATCTGTAAATCTGGTCATGATCACGGATTTGCATAATCACTTTTATAATAACTCAGGAGACCATCATTATAGATACTGACTTTAATATTCTGTGTGGCATAAATATGATTCCCTTGTGTTCTAGTTTTTACAGAGTACTCCCTTATTTTTCAATTTCAATATGAATATTGTTCCACAATTCAGTCTCATGATGCACACGCATTAATTGGATCAGTGTGCATCGCAAATTATATAGTAAGTGTTTATTGCATTTGTCAGCCAAAAAAACAAGAAGTGGTTCATGTCACATGGCGGTACAGATTTTCCTAACATTTTTGGCTTCTATTGAAAGAACATCTAAGTTCTCCTAATTTTAAAGGAACTGTCTCATAAAGACAACTGCTTTTTAAAAATAAGCTTTCTGTAATCGCTCGGGGAACCCATCATTCTTCCTTTCAGCGACAGCTGCAGAGGAAATATAGCATTACATGCCAACCATTAAAATAAAATAAAAATCATCCATGCAGGGCCGGGTTATAGGGAGGGCACCTAGGAAATCCCCCCCCCTGGGCCTCCACCACACAGGGGGACTTAGAGGCATCGATTAAAATCACCAGAACCCCCTGTCTTAGTGTCAATGGCCTCTGGCAGGCAATCACATCCCTCAGTGTTATCATATGCATAAGTGTGAAGGATGGAGTGGACAGAAGTTAATGTTTATAATAATTTTCTTTCTTTAATAAAATATAGACTATAGAGTTGTGTACATAATTGTGATGAAGCAATAGTAATAGGATTAGATAAGTATACGTGGCAAGATGGCCCCTGAACAGGGACTACGCACTAATAAAATAACAAGTCACTTCCTGGTATGAACAAACTATGAACTATGAAGACATATCTAAAGGACCAGATAAGGGTGAACCTATCCAAGGATGACACAAAGTAACAAGAGGCTTACAGTGATACGTGCTTTTATAAAAGTGTGATAACATGTACCCACCCCCAGGAGAAAGGAGATATAGAACAAATGTGTGTAATAAATAAGTCAGTGACGCCTGATGCTGAGTGAGGAGCTTTGTACCAGACTCTGTGTGGTGTGATTCCTTTCGTACGAACTCAGCGTATTATCCCTGCCGGTTGAGACTGATTAGTACCCGAACATTTTGGCGCTCGACGTGGGGCCACACTCGAGGGATAAGCCGTGTCCGTGATCGACGACCCCCAGACGCCTCAACATCGAATCACCAGCCACGCTCCCAGGAAGTCTGATCAGCTTCAAATAAAACACGGTAAGGTTAAGTTCATGTTTATGAATATTGGCTCTTATCCGTGTGGGAGAGTGAGCAGGTGATAAGATACCGAGGTATTTGGAGTCGATCCCGGCCACACTCTCAGCGACAGAGAGTTAACCCGCTGTGTGGTTCCAAGAATCATAGTATAGATAGTCGCGTCTCGCCGGCATAGGTGATAAGTATAAGTGTAATAATTTAATTCGTCGCAGGGTATAGGTTGATACCATTAAGTCGACAGAGACAAATAGTCGCAGGGTATAGGTTGATACCATTAAGACGACAGGTGTAAGTGTAATAATTTAATTGGTCGCAGGGTATAGGTTGATACCATTAAGACGACAGGTGTAAGTGTAATAATTTAATTGGTCGCAGGGTATAGGTTGATACCATTAAGACGACAGAGACAGACAGTCAGTTATAATTGTGTTAAAAAAAAATAAAAAAAAAAATTGTGTTTTGTGTTCAGAAACATCGAGAATAAGGTTTCATTCTCAGGACGGTGTTAAATATAGAACAGTATGTTTAATGTGTTTAAAACAAAGAGACAGGCAAAGGAATGTGGTTCATTAACCGCAAAAGAGATAGTAGAAAAAAGAGAAGGCAAGAAGAATGTAGAAAATAGTAAGAAAGTTATGCACATAGGTGGCATATTTATAGATGGAAGAATGGGCTGCAGCTCTTAGGGAAAACAAGGGAAGATTAAGTGACGAAGGAAAGTTAGATGAAGCATTAGCTTGGCAAAGAACAGCCATAGCCATAACTAAAGACAAGTTTACTGAGCAAGAAATACGAGACAGAAAGGGTAAAATCATCAAATATGTGTATTACAAAGAACGTGTCCAGCCACCGCCCTATAATGGCGACGGTGGAATTCTAACTTCGTGGGAGTGTCCCAGTTGTGGTTAACAGAACCCGCCCCAAGTTGAATATTGTGTATCATGTCACTTTCCACGCCCCGATCCTCCCATATATGCCACGCCTTCGGCACCACTCCCCGCCCCAGGAGGCCATCTTGGTACACCTAAACCTGTTGTTCCGTTATATCCGGTACTCACACAAGAAGGTGGATTTTATAAGCCCCCTCCGTAGGATGTGGCCACGCCCGGCCCAACCAAATCAGTATGAAATAATCACCTTGTTAATTTTGTCATTTGTAGTGTTTTTTCTATTTACAGAAGTTCCAGTTTTAGTTCACTGATGAAACAACACGTCATCATAATATAGAGATGGTGGCCGTCAGATTGTACGGTTAAACATTAACGTAGATAATTCCTGTACAATGGTGTGATAAATGATTGCAGATACGTATGTTGTTTTGCCGGCATTGAAAGTGTTAAGATTGTGAGAAGCTGCGAGTTTGTGACCTCCCTCCCCCCTAAAGTGTGCTGTGTTTGAGAGGAGGAGGAGGGGGGCTGACTGGGTGCAGTCTGCAGGGCTGATGAGACAGAGGGATCTCAATATGCACTGCTGAGATATATATATATCAGTAATGTCTACAAACCTAAATACATTTCTTCTCTTTTGCGCAAGCGCTGTTGGTTATAAAAGTTACGATATTTATGTGTTATGATGTGATCAGATTTCATGTGTTTTGATGTTAATTCAGATGTATTAAACTACAGATACTGTGAGACACGGGGTTTTGAAAATGTATGTGCCCCCCACCGTTCCCTATTTTTATATACTGTTTATTGGTTTGCAGTAATTAATGTGATCAGAGATAATATTTTCTGTTTTATTGAATAACTAACTACAATTGTTTTGTTTTTGATTTCACACATGAGTTATGTCATTGTAAAGATCAAATGTTTGTCAGGAAAAAGTCATTTTTGTTTCAGGCTGTTGTACATTACAAGGGGTTAAATTAGTGTTATGTTGAGATGTAGTTGTGAACTCTGCTACATCACTCTCGCAGAGTCCACAAAGGGGGGAAGGGTGAAGGAACTGATCAGGTACAATTTTGGTTTATGTGTAAGAGACCATCCCCCTCCAGCAAAGTTACACAGGAGGCGAGGTGACATCACTCACACGAGTCTTTATGGATTTAGATGAGGGAGAAGGCAAAACAAAACTTGTCTGGACATTGTTAATTTGATGTAAAGTTTTTGGGAATGTTTTATTTTTAGTTATGGCTATGGCTGTTCTTTGCCAAGCTAATGCTTCATCTAACTTTCCTTCGTCACTTAATCTTCCCTTGTTTTCCCTAAGAGCTGCAGCCCATTCTTCCATCTATAAATATGCCACCTATGTGCATAACTTTCTTACTATTTTCTACATTCTTCTTGCCTTCTCTTTTTTCTACTATCTCTTTTGCGGTTAATGAAGGATGAAGGAACTGATCAGGTACAATTTTGGTTTATGTGTAAGAGACCATCCCCCTCCAGCAAAGTTACACAGGAGGCGAGGTGACATCACTCACACGAGTCTTTATGGATTTAGATGAGGGAGAAGGCAAAACAAAACTTGTCTGGACATTGTTAATTTGATGTAAAGTTTTTGGGAATGTTTTATTTTTATTTGTTTTTGTATTAATCAAGTATTTGCAGAACCTGATAAAAGTGAGATTCTCAAAGTATTCTGGATTATCAGCTGAATGAGGAGGAGTTGTGTTTGGTAGCGGCTTGTGACACCAATCCATGGAGTACCTCTACGCAAGCATATACTTTGTACTGTACTGAACAAAATGGACATGACACTGCGGTTCTCACACAAAGTCATGGACCACAGCAGAGCCCGATAGTATATTATTCAGCTAGACTAGACCCTGTGGCCCGAGGTTCCCCATCATGTGTGAGAGCTATCATTGCTGTAAATTCAATGTTAAACAAGGCCTCAGATTTGGTCCTGGCATTTCCACCACATGATATATATATTACTGCTATTCTAACTCAAGTACAACCTAAGCATTTGTCCACTGCAAGACATTTGAGATTAACCTGTGCGCTTCTTCTCCCTGAGCAGGTTACTTTACACCGCTGTACTACATTGAACCCAGCTACCTTACTGCCTTTGGAGCAAGGGGGGAGAAGACGTAGGTAAAGTATGGTCACAATTTTTGTCTGAAACTGATGAACATGATTGTATGGCCCTTATGGCCCAGGAAACAGTGGGCTTCGCACATGTAAAAGATACCCCACTCCAAAACCCAGACCTAAATACTCTTTGTGGATGGTTCAAGGTATTTTGTAGAAGGATCTTTTCTTACAGGATATGCAGTAACCACCGAAGATGTAGTCCTAGAAGCAGCCTCCTTACCAGCGTCCCGCTCAGCACAAGAAGCGGAGCTTAAGGCCCTGGCAGCAGCATGCCAACATGCAGAAGGAAAGACAGCAAATATATACACTGACTCTCGATATGCATTTGGGATTGCACACGATTATGGCCCCATATGGAGGGCAAGACAATTTTTGACCTCTGCAGGTACACCTGTAAAGAATGCAGACTTTGTAAAATATTTGATGGCGACCCTGATGTTACCCACAGAAGTAGCAGTAGTAAAGATAAAAGCTCACACTAAGGTGAGTTCACCAGAGACAAAAGGAAATGCCCTGGCAGACGAAGCGGCAAAGCAAGCAGCACAGAAGCTACCCGTGTTAGCAGCCGTATGTCAGATAAAAGATCCAGAGGAAACAAGACCAGCTGTAAGCCCGGAACTACGGCAAAAAACTTCAAGGACAAGCAACAAAAGAAGAAAAAGACAAGTGGACGGCCCAAGGAGCAACGCTACGAAAAGATGGCCTCTGGCAATGCCAGAATAAACTGTGCCTGCCTAAGACAATGTTCCCAATGATGGCCCAGATAACACATGGAGAGACACACCAATAAAAAACGGCAATGATGGACTTGGTAAACAAGGTGTGGTATGCCCCAGGGTTTAGTGTGATGGCCAGCAGTTTTACACAAGGATGCATGATCTGTGCAACACATAATATTGGAAGAACTGTAAAAGTACCACAGAAGCACACACCCAGACCTATATATCCGTTCCAGAGACTGCAGATAGACTATATTCAACTACCCAAAGTTGGTACCTAGGAGTATGTGCTTGTTTGTATTGATCTCTTTTCAGGATGGCCAGAAGCTTTTCCAGTAACCAAAGCTACAGCCGTAGCCACAGCAAAGAAACTGATCAACGAGGTGGTGTGCAGATATGGAGTTCCAGAGGTGATCGAGAGCGACAGAGGAACTCATTTTACGGGTGAAATCATGAACCATGTGTTGTCAGCTCTAGGCATAAGTCAAGCCCTACATACACCATACCATCCACAAAGCAGTGGGAAGGTTGAGAGACTAAATGGGACTCTCAAATTGAAAATCCAAAAAGCAATGGTAGAAAACGGGAAACCATGGACCGAGTGTCTACCATTAGCCTTGTTCTCAGTAAGATACACGCCCACAAAAAGAACAGGTCTCAGCCCATATGAGATCTTATTTGGGTCGGCTCCCAGATTAGGATGTTATTTTCCACAGGTGCTCCAAATGCAGTATGGTAGACTAACAGATTATGTATCAACACTTGACAAACAATTGACCAAGGTGCATGCACAAGTATTTGCTTCCATTCCAGGTCCTGATTCAGTTGACGTATAAGCTAGAACCAGCAGATTGGGTCGTTGTTAAAAGACACGTGAGGAAAAGTCTAGACCCAAGATTTGATGGTCCTTTTCAAGTCCTACTCGTTACAAGCACCTCAGTGAAGCTCGAAGGAAAGGCAAGCTGGATTCACGCCAGTCATTGTAAAAAGGTTCTTCAGCCAGAAGAATGAAGATCTTTGCGGTTGTTGCGGCGGTTGTTGCGTGTGCTCTTATACAAAAAGGCAGAACTGCTACTCCTGTACACGTAATCAGTACAGAATCACTGGAACAGTTCAGGACAGGGTGGGCGAATGCCACAGTGGATAGAAAGGAGGGTAACTACACATGTAAGGCCAATGCCCCGTGTTATACTACAAATGTGACTACAACCGAAGGGACTTGGAAAAAAGGACCACATGGAGGGACTGTGTACCTTCACATAGACAAAACAGCCAACATTAGCATACAAGAAGAGACGCCGGGGCTGTGGTTTTGTTGTTATGAACCAGATTTACAGTATCGACAGAAATATACAACCAGTAAAAATAGAAACGAAATGATAAATAAGACTTATGAAAGATGCAACAAGGAGAGGCTCAACTCTACGATTGTAATAAAAGAAACTGATGGGATGATATTATGTATGAATAATAGCCAAATAAGAAATAGGAGATATTTTGTATTCTTGATAACAATTTTAAGAGATATTTAGGAGTATTGAATGGTATACAGTTAGAAACCCAAGAGACCATCTCTCAAAATAGTCACATATTTACAAGGGGAAAAAAGAGATCTGAAAGGAAGTTTTGACCCCCATGTGTATATAGATGCTATAGGAGTCCCAAGGGGGGTCCCAGATGAATTCAAGGCCCGGGATCAGGTAGCAGCTTGATTTGAATCATTAATCCCTATGATCACAGCTAACAAAAATGTAGATTGGATAAATTATATCTATTACAACCAGCAACGGTTTGTTAACTATACTAGGGACGCTTTACAAGGTCTAGCTGACCAGTTAGGACCCACATCTACTATGACTTTCCAGAACCGTATGGCCCTTGATATGATACTAGCAGAAAAAGGAGGCGTTTGTGCCATGATAGGTACTACCTGTCGTACTTTTATTCCAGATAACACAGGACCAAACGGCAAAGTAACCATGGCAATCAAACAGATTGTTTCTTTATCCGAGGAATTAAAACGAAATTGAGGTTTCACAGACCCATGGGATCAGTATTTCTCATGGTTAACCGGATGGCAGAAAATTCTGGCCCAAATTGGGATTGTAATCTTAATCTTTCTAGTGCTTTTCGCAGTTATTGCTTGTTGTGTATTACCATGTATGAAGAAATTAATGACTAAAACTATAACTGAAGTAACTCCCACTTTTATGTTTTCTTCAGAAATTGAAGGACTTTTACCAACTCCATCCATGAAAACAACCACCCTTTATCGAGACTATTGTTCTGAAGATGAATAGATAGTGTAGGGTGTGCACCGACTCTTTAAGTCCAGCTACAAAGGGGGGTCTCCTAATAGGGGAGGCTCGTCTCAAACTGGTGAAAAAATCCTTTTACTCCCCTTTCCCAGAGCACGGACACACTTAGGTTAAGAAATGAAGAAAATAATGATAAAAGGGGGGACTGTGAAGGATGGAGTGGACAGAAGTTAATGTTTATAATAATTTTCTTTCTTTAATAAAATATAGACTATAGAGTTGTGTACATAATTGTGATGAAGCAATAGTAATAGGATTAGATAAGTATACGTGGCAAGATGGCCCCTGAACAGGGACTACGCACTAATAAAATAACAAGTCACTTCCTGGTATGAACAAACTATGAACTATGAAGACATATCTAAAGGACCAGATAAGGGTGAACCTATCCAAGGATGACACAAAGTAACAAGAGGCTTACAGTGATACGTGCTTTTATAAAAGTGTGATAACATGTACCCACCCCCAGGAGAAAGGAGATATAGAACAAATGTGTGTAATAAATAAGTCAGTGACGCCTGATGCTGAGTGAGGAGCTTTGTACCAGACTCTGTGTGGTGTGATTCCTTTCGTACGAACTCAGCGTATTATCCCTGCCGGTTGAGACTGATTAGTACCCGAACATTTTGGCGCCCAACGTGGGGCCACACTCGAGGGATAAGCCGTGTCCGTGATCGACGACCCCCAGACGCCTCAACATCGAATCACCAGCCACGCTCCCAGGAAGTCTGATCAGCTTCAAATAAAACACGGTAAGGTTAAGTTCATGTTTATGAATATTGGCTCTTATCCGTGTGGGAGAGTGAGCAGGTGATAAGATACCGAGGTATTTGGAGTCGATCCCGGCCACACTCTCAGCGACAGAGAGTTAACCCGCTGTGTGGTTCCAAGAATCATAGTATAGATAGTCGCGTCTCGCCGGCATAGGTGATAAGTATAAGTGTAATAATTTAATTCGTCGCAGGGTATAGGTTGATACCATTAAGTCGACAGAGACAAATAGTCGCAGGGTATAGGTTGATACCATTAAGACGACAGGTGTAAGTGTAATAATTTAATTGGTCGCAGGGTATAGGTTGATACCATTAAGACGACAGGTGTAAGTGTAATAATTTAATTGGTCGCAGGGTATAGGTTGATACCATTAAGACGACAGAGACAGACAGTCAGTTATAATTGTGTTAAAAAAAAATAAAAAAAAAAATTGTGTTTTGTGTTCAGAAACATCGAGAATAAGGTTTCATTCTCAGGACGGTGTTAAATATAGAACAGTATGTTTAATGTGTTTAAAACAAAGAGACAGGCAAAGGAATGTGGTTCATTAACCGCAAAAGAGATAGTAGAAAAAAGAGAAGGCAAGAAGAATGTAGAAAATAGTAAGAAAGTTATGCACATAGGTGGCATATTTATAGATGGAAGAATGGGCTGCAGCTCTTAGGGAAAACAAGGGAAGATTAAGTGACGAAGGAAAGTTAGATGAAGCATTAGCTTGGCAAAGAACAGCCATAGCCATAACTAAAGACAAGTTTACTGAGCAAGAAATACGAGACAGAAAGGGTAAAATCATCAAATATGTGTATTACAAAGAACGTGTCCAGCCACCGCCCTATAATGGCGACGGTGGAATTCTAACTTCGTGGGAGTGTCCCAGTTGTGGTTAACAGAACCCGCCCCAAGTTGAATATTGTGTATCATGTCACTTTCCACGCCCCGATCCTCCCATATATGCCACGCCTTCGGCACCACTCCCCGCCCCAGGAGGCCATCTTGGTACACCTAAACCTGTTGTTCCGTTATATCCGGTACTCACACAAGAAGGTGGATTTTATAAGCCCCCTCCGTAGGATGTGGCCACGCCCGGCCCAACCAAATCAGTATGAAATAATCACCTTGTTAATTTTGTCATTTGTAGTGTTTTTTCTATTTACAGAAGTTCCAGTTTTAGTTCACTGATGAAACAACACGTCATCATAATATAGAGATGGTGGCCGTCAGATTGTACGGTTAAACATTAACGTAGATAATTCCTGTACAATGGTGTGATAAATGATTGCAGATACGTATGTTGTTTTGCCGGCATTGAAAGTGTTAAGATTGTGAGAAGCTGCGAGTTTGTGACCTCCCTCCCCCCTAAAGTGTGCTGTGTTTGAGAGGAGGAGGAGGGGGGCTGACTGGGTGCAGTCTGCAGGGCTGATGAGACAGAGGGATCTCAATATGCACTGCTGAGATATATATATATCAGTAATGTCTACAAACCTAAATACATTTCTTCTCTTTTGCGCAAGCGCTGTTGGTTATAAAAGTTACGATATTTATGTGTTATGATGTGATCAGATTTCATGTGTTTTGATGTTAATTCAGATGTATTAAACTACAGATACTGTGAGACACGGGGTTTTGAAAATGTATGTGCCCCCCACCGTTCCCTATTTTTATATACTGTTTATTGGTTTGCAGTAATTAATGTGATCAGAGATAATATTTTCTGGTTTATTGAATAACTAACTACAATTGTTTTGTTTTTGATTTCACACATGAGTTATGTCATTGTAAAGATCAAATGTTTGTCAGGAAAAAGTCATTTTTGTTTCAGGCTGTTGTACATTACAAGGGGTTAAATTAGTGTTATGTTGAGATGTAGTTGTGAACTCTGCTACATCACTCTCGCAGAGTCCACAAAGGGGGGAAGGGTGAAGGAACTGATCAGGTACAATTTTGGTTTATGTGTAAGAGACCATCCCCCTCCAGCAAAGTTACACAGGAGGCGAGGTGACATCACTCACACGAGTCTTTATGGATTTAGATGAGGGAGAAGGCAAAACAAAACTTGTCTGGACATTGTTAATTTGATGTAAAGTTTTTGGGAATGTTTTATTTTTAGTTATGGCTATGGCTGTTCTTTGCCAAGCTAATGCTTCATCTAACTTTCCTTCGTCACTTAATCTTCCCTTGTTTTCCCTAAGAGCTGCAGCCCATTCTTCCATCTATAAATATGCCACCTATGTGCATAACTTTCTTACTATTTTCTACATTCTTCTTGCCTTCTCTTTTTTCTACTATCTCTTTTGCGGTTAATGAAGGATGAAGGAACTGATCAGGTACAATTTTGGTTTATGTGTAAGAGACCATCCCCCTCCAGCAAAGTTACACAGGAGGCGAGGTGACATCACTCACACGAGTCTTTATGGATTTAGATGAGGGAGAAGGCAAAACAAAACTTGTCTGGACATTGTTAATTTGATGTAAAGTTTTTGGGAATGTTTTATTTTTATTTGTTTTTGTATTAATCAAGTATTTGCAGAACCTGATAAAAGTGAGATTCTCAAAGTATTCTGGATTATCAGCTGAATGAGGAGGAGTTGTGTTTGGTAGCGGCTTGTGACACCAATCCATGGAGTACCTCTACGCAAGCATATACTTTGTACTGTACTGAACAAAATGGACATGACACTGCGGTTCTCACACAAAGTCATGGACCACAGCAGAGCCCGATAGTATATTATTCAGCTAGACTAGACCCTGTGGCCCGAGGTTCCCCATCATGTGTGAGAGCTATCATTGCTGTAAATTCAATGTTAAACAAGGCCTCAGATTTGGTCCTGGCATTTCCACCACATGATATATATATTACTGCTATTCTAACTCAAGTACAACCTAAGCATTTGTCCACTGCAAGACATTTGAGATTAACCTGTGCGCTTCTTCTCCCTGAGCAGGTTACTTTACACCGCTGTACTACATTGAACCCAGCTACCTTACTGCCTTTGGAGCAAGGGGGGAGAAGACGTAGGTAAAGTATGGTCACAATTTTTGTCTGAAACTGATGAACATGATTGTATGGCCCTTATGGCCCAGGAAACAGTGGGCTTCGCACATGTAAAAGATACCCCACTCCAAAACCCAGACCTAAATACTCTTTGTGGATGGTTCAAGGTATTTTGTAGAAGGATCTTTTCTTACAGGATATGCAGTAACCACCGAAGATGTAGTCCTAGAAGCAGCCTCCTTACCAGCGTCCCGCTCAGCACAAGAAGCGGAGCTTAAGGCCCTGGCAGCAGCATGCCAACATGCAGAAGGAAAGACAGCAAATATATACACTGACTCTCGATATGCATTTGGGATTGCACACGATTATGGCCCCATATGGAGGGCAAGACAATTTTTGACCTCTGCAGGTACACCTGTAAAGAATGCAGACTTTGTAAAATATTTGATGGCGACCCTGATGTTACCCACAGAAGTAGCAGTAGTAAAGATAAAAGCTCACACTAAGGTGAGTTCACCAGAGACAAAAGGAAATGCCCTGGCAGACGAAGCGGCAAAGCAAGCAGCACAGAAGCTACCCGTGTTAGCAGCCGTATGTCAGATAAAAGATCCAGAGGAAACAAGACCAGCTGTAAGCCCGGAACTACGGCAAAAAACTTCAAGGACAAGCAACAAAAGAAGAAAAAGACAAGTGGACGGCCCAAGGAGCAACGCTACGAAAAGATGGCCTCTGGCAATGCCAGAATAAACTGTGCCTGCCTAAGACAATGTTCCCAATGATGGCCCAGATAACACATGGAGAGACACACCAATAAAAAACGGCAATGATGGACTTGGTAAACAAGGTGTGGTATGCCCCAGGGTTTAGTGTGATGGCCAGCAGTTTTACACAAGGATGCATGATCTGTGCAACACATAATATTGGAAGAACTGTAAAAGTACCACAGAAGCACACACCCAGACCTATATATCCGTTCCAGAGACTGCAGATAGACTATATTCAACTACCCAAAGTTGGTACCTAGGAGTATGTGCTTGTTTGTATTGATCTCTTTTCAGGATGGCCAGAAGCTTTTCCAGTAACCAAAGCTACAGCCGTAGCCACAGCAAAGAAACTGATCAACGAGGTGGTGTGCAGATATGGAGTTCCAGAGGTGATCGAGAGCGACAGAGGAACTCATTTTACGGGTGAAATCATGAACCATGTGTTGTCAGCTCTAGGCATAAGTCAAGCCCTACATACACCATACCATCCACAAAGCAGTGGGAAGGTTGAGAGACTAAATGGGACTCTCAAATTGAAAATCCAAAAAGCAATGGTAGAAAACGGGAAACCATGGACCGAGTGTCTACCATTAGCCTTGTTCTCAGTAAGATACACGCCCACAAAAAGAACAGGTCTCAGCCCATATGAGATCTTATTTGGGTCGGCTCCCAGATTAGGATGTTATTTTCCACAGGTGCTCCAAATGCAGTATGGTAGACTAACAGATTATGTATCAACGCTTGACAAACAATTGACCAAGGTGCATGCACAAGTATTTGCTTCCATTCCAGGTCCTGATTCAGTTGACGTATAAGCTAGAACCAGCAGATTGGGTCGTTGTTAAAAGACACGTGAGGAAAAGTCTAGACCCAAGATTTGATGGTCCTTTTCAAGTCCTACTCGTTACAAGCACCTCAGTGAAGCTCGAAGGAAAGGCAAGCTGGATTCACGCCAGTCATTGTAAAAAGGTTCTTCAGCCAGAAGAATGAAGATCTTTGCGGTTGTTGCGGCGGTTGTTGCGTGTGCTCTTATACAAAAAGGCAGAACTGCTACTCCTGTACACGTAATCAGTACAGAATCACTGGAACAGTTCAGGACAGGGTGGGCGAATGCCACAGTGGATAGAAAGGAGGGTAACTACACATGTAAGGCCAATGCCCCGTGTTATACTACAAATGTGACTACAACCGAAGGGACTTGGAAAAAAGGACCACATGGAGGGACTGTGTACCTTCACATAGACAAAACAGCCAACATTAGCATACAAGAAGAGACGCCGGGGCTGTGGTTTTGTTGTTATGAACCAGATTTACAGTATCGACAGAAATATACAACCAGTAAAAATAGAAACGAAATGATAAATAAGACTTATGAAAGATGCAACAAGGAGAGGCTCAACTCTACGATTGTAATAAAAGAAACTGATGGGATGATATTATGTATGAATAATAGCCAAATAAGAAATAGGAGATATTTTGTATTCTTGATAACAATTTTAAGAGATATTTAGGAGTATTGAATGGTATACAGTTAGAAACCCAAGAGACCATCTCTCAAAATAGTCACATATTTACAAGGGGAAAAAAGAGATCTGAAAGGAAGTTTTGACCCCCATGTGTATATAGATGCTATAGGAGTCCCAAGGGGGGTCCCAGATGAATTCAAGGCCCGGGATCAGGTAGCAGCTTGATTTGAATCATTAATCCCTATGATCACAGCTAACAAAAATGTAGATTGGATAAATTATATCTATTACAACCAGCAACGGTTTGTTAACTATACTAGGGACGCTTTACAAGGTCTAGCTGACCAGTTAGGACCCACATCTACTATGACTTTCCAGAACCGTATGGCCCTTGATATGATACTAGCAGAAAAAGGAGGCGTTTGTGCCATGATAGGTACTACCTGTCGTACTTTTATTCCAGATAACACAGGACCAAACGGCAAAGTAACCATGGCAATCAAACAGATTGTTTCTTTATCCGAGGAATTAAAACGAAATTGAGGTTTCACAGACCCATGGGATCAGTATTTCTCATGGTTAACCGGATGGCAGAAAATTCTGGCCCAAATTGGGATTGTAATCTTAATCTTTCTAGTGCTTTTCGCAGTTATTGCTTGTTGTGTATTACCATGTATGAAGAAATTAATGACTAAAACTATAACTGAAGTAACTCCCACTTTTATGTTTTCTTCAGAAATTGAAGGACTTTTACCAACTCCATCCATGAAAACAACCACCCTTTATCGAGACTATTGTTCTGAAGATGAATAGATAGTGTAGGGTGTGCACCGACTCTTTAAGTCCAGCTACAAAGGGGGGTCTCCTAATAGGGGAGGCTCGTCTCAAACTGGTGAAAAAATCCTTTTACTCCCCTTTCCCAGAGCACGGACACACTTAGGTTAAGAAATGAAGAAAATAATGATAAAAGGGGGGACTGTGAAGGATGGAGTGGACAGAAGTTAATGTTTATAATAATTTTCTTTCTTTAATAAAATATAGACTATAGAGTTGTGTACATAATTGTGATGAAGCAATAGTAATAGGATTAGATAAGTATACGTGGCAAGATGGCCCCTGAACAGGGACTACGCACTAATAAAATAACAAGTCACTTCCTGGTATGAACAAACTATGAACTATGAAGACATATCTAAAGGACCAGATAAGGGTGAACCTATCCAAGGATGACACAAAGTAACAAGAGGCTTACAGTGATACGTGCTTTTATAAAAGTGTGATAACATGTACCCACCCCCAGGAGAAAGGAGATATAGAACAAATGTGTGTAATAAATAAGTCAGTGACGCCTGATGCTGAGTGAGGAGCTTTGTACCAGACTCTGTGTGGTGTGATTCCTTTCGTACGAACTCAGCGTATTATCCCTGCCGGTTGAGACTGATTAGTACCCGAACATAAGGAGCTCTATGTGGCTGGGATGACGAAATTGTAGCATCCATGACCGCGGATCGCCAGTATTATTCACCCCCCGGTGGCTGCAGCCATGGATCTGTGAACAGTGGCCCGCTATCTTTAGGTGCTCATCTGTGTAGAAATGAATGCGTTGTAAACCACACTATAATGAAGGGGAGAAAAATTGTTTGTATAAAAAGCAAACCTAGCTAAAAACAAGATGTCATACAACTGAGTAAATGCAAAATTAAAAAAGTTATCGGTCTCTGAGTGCTGAGATGTAAAAATTAAAAAATCAAAATTGCATGTGTCCTAGCAATATATTAGGATGTGCACGGATGCAGTGTTCCTACAGCTTGGTGTGTTCAGGTCTGACAGCAACTAACATCCCCTTGCCCAGATGCCATCATCAGAACCTGTTCAGGTCCCGGTGATGGCACTGAGCCCAGAGAATAAGTTACTGTCAGACCTGGACACTGTTATGCTGCTGGAACCCGGTGATTGCGGAGATTCAGCAACATAAGCGTGTCCATAATTGACAGTAAACAGCCTCTGGTGCAGATGCCTGAACCAATTATTTCTCGATGATTAAACCCAGACCAGAGTCTGTTACTTGAAGCCAGATCTGAACACTCCATACAGCAAAAATTTTGCAATAACTGGGGAAGGGGTTCCTTAAATATACAGCAGCTCTGCAAAGTGGCACACTTCTAGCTGCCGTATACTTACATGAAGCGGTGGGGAAGAGGTTAGTAAAATTTTTAATTATGGGACCCCCACCAGATTTATTTCCCTTAATCCAACCATTCGTCCATGTAATGAATGGATGTGCTGTGTCCATCTGAGCAGATGTTATTCTTATAGAGTAACTCTTCATACTGTATCTGCCAGTTCTGAAATGATGGCACTGCTGGACATCTTCTGATTTCAAAGGGAAGCAAGCATGATGCGTACTTGTTCTGCTGCACTAAGTTTCCTTGGCCGACCACTGTGTCTACGGTCCCCAACGTTGCCCGTTTATTTGTGCGTCTTCAAAAGAGCTTAAACATCACATCTTGATCCCCCAGTCTGCTGGGAAATATTTGCCTGGGAGAGACGTTACTGATGCAGTATATCTTGTGTTTTGTTGCTGTGCTCAGTCTTGCCATGGTGGACCTGTGCCATGAAACTATCTTACACAACCTCACCTTTGTAACAGAGTTTGGCTGTTCCTCATCCAGTTTTAAGCCACCTACACAGCTGTTTCTATTACAGTTCATGACTTGCTATAACCTACATATGAAAATGATGATCATTAGCACCAGTTTGGTATAATTGGTTAATCATAAACCTGACTATAATCCTACAAAATCCATGACTTTGTACAAGTGTACCTAGAAGAATTGATGCTGTTTTGAAGGCAAATATTGTTTTGATTTAGACTTCTCGTCTTTTCATTCAATTTGTATTTTGTTCATTGCTAAAAGAAAACAAAATACATTAGCACATCTATTTTTGAAAAAATTCTTACTTTGCAGCATTTTTTCACAACTGCCTTAAACTTTTGCACAGTAATGTGTATGTATATATATATATATGTATATATATATATACATATATATATATATGTGTGTGTGTGTGTGGTGTGTATATATATATATATATATATATATATATATATATATATATATATATATATATTTATATCTATATATATATTTATATATATATATATATATATATACATTACTGTGCAAAAGTGTTAGGCAGTTTTATGTAATGTTCTATTTTTGGAGCAAACCATTAACATTAATATGAAAAGTTCTGTGAAAATGTCCATACGGTGGTTAGACATTGTGAGCAGAAGCATTGAACTTTTCATAGACTTAAAAAAAATTCAAAAGACATAAAACACACAAAAATAAATATAACAGTTGTTTGCTGAACCTAAGTCTGGAAATGTAGTCTAAACCACTACATACCACTACAAGAAAATGACCTATTGTATAAATAAAGTTTTTACAGATTTTTTTAAGATTGTGTTATTTAATTTTCCAATTTTCACACTGGTCACTGAGCCTCACAATAGAATGAAACTTTCTGTTCTGTAGAGATCACTTCTCAGCAGACATCTCATTATCATTACAAGCAGGATTATAATGAAAGATAACACCTCTATATAGATAACACAAGAAAAACCATTGACAATAGCACAATGACCTCTGCACAGGTCCCAGAACATGCCTAGAAAACTCTCCCATAGAAGTCAATAGATTGTTTTCTGTTAGAGGTTTCCTAAGTTCATGTGGCTGCTGTAAAGCAAATCTCTGAACTGCTGTTCATAGAGCAAAGCAGCATTTTAGGCATGATGACTGCCCCAAGGACTTGCTTAGTGCAAAAAAAAAGGAGAAAACTTCTCTACATTGTTTCTGTCAATCTCCAAATTGGAAGCACCAGAAGCAGATATTTTTTTTATAGAAATCTGTCAGATTTCTCATAAATCTTTCATTTTTAGTTATTGAATGATTAAGGGGCAGGTCTTAACTAAATGTGTCGTGGCTATATTTGTCTGTTCACCATTGCAGACAGAGCAGTCACAAAGTCACAAAGGTTAACTGACCTGATTTCTATATACAGGATAGGTAAAATGGATATCACTTGTAATTATTTTGACAATATATACAATATGTAAACAGAAGATATGAGCAGCACAGCCAGCAATAGAGTAAGATGGACCAAGTTTAAATCCCAACTTTGGGAGGGTGCTCGCAGTACAAAATCCCAGTCCAAGGAAAATAGTAGAAATAGTGAAAATTAGAAATAGTGTGGGGGGCTGGATGAGGTACATTGGTGACATTTTTTTTGTTTGGAATAATGATATTACAAAACTACTTGAATTTAAGGATGAGATTAATTCTCACTTTACTGAACTCCAATTTAGTTTAATGTATTAACAAGAGACATTACAATTTTTAGATACTACGGTAATAAAGCATGGTGGTAAATTAACAACTGATCTTTTTGTAAAATCTACAGACCACAACAATCTGTTGATTTTGATAGTAACCATCCCAAAGGTACACATGAATCTCTTGCTTATAGCCAGCATTTGAGAGTCAAAAGGGTGGTAGCAGATGAAGGGATTTTAGACAGTAGACTCAATATGATGTGTAAAAAATTCACACAGAGATCGTATCCAAAAACGATATTAGACAGAGCTCTTGAGAAAATAAAAAATGTAAAACGGTGCTCTCAGTTGAAATACAAAAAGCTAAGAAACGATGTGTGGAGAAAAAAGGGTTTATATTCTCCAGCGCTGTCCAGTATTGTGAAATTGAGGGAATCAATCCAAGACAGGAAATGTAAATAAGATATATGTTTAATAGGTAAAAGTGCTACGCATTACGAGATTGGACCGATGTCTTCAACAGGCAAAAAAACATATATGTTGCTGCATGAACCCAGCAGTATAACTTTGAAATGCTTTTATTTTTTCAAGCGATTCTGAGATTGTTTTCTCATGACACATTGGACTTTAAGTTAGTGGTAAAATTTGGTAGACACATTCAGTGTTTATTTATGAAAAACACCAACATTTTTAGCATTTTTTTTTAACATTTAAATGTATCTGCTTTAGGCTTTTCACAAGAATTAAAGCAAATTAAAGGTGAAATTAACAAATATCATTTTTTTGCAGAAAATCAGATTTGGTCCATTTTTTTTTGTAACGCATAAGGTTTTACCAGAGAAACGCAACTCAATATTTATTGCCCAGATTCTGCATTTTTTAGAAATATCCCACATGTGGCCCTAGCTTGCTACTGGATAGAAACACCGGCCTCAGAAGCAAAGGAGCACCCAGAGAATTTTGGGGCCTTATTTTTATTAGAATATATTTTAGGCACCATGTCAGGTTTGAAGAGGTCTTGTGGGGCAAAAACAAAGAAAACACCCCAAAAAAGACACCATTTAGTAAACTACACCCCTCAAGGAATTTATCAAGGGGTATAGTGGGCATTTGCTTTATTTGAACTTATTAAGAATTTTCTCCCTGCCATAGTTTGTCTTCAGGAGACCCTTCTTGATAAAACCTCACTTCATGTAATAGAAAAATGGTCACAGAAATATTTCCACTCAGTATTTTCCCCTCATTCAAGAGGTGTATCAATTTTGATGCCTAAAGATATTGGAGTGAAGATCATCTCAGTTAAGAAAGACTCAGAGGGAAGATTTGTGATCTTGCATTGTTCTTTGCATGATGAACCTTGGGTGTTGGTTAATATTTATAACCCACCACCATTCACGATGGAAGTGTTGATAAAAATCAATGAATTTATGATAGATAATCTGCACTGTGCACTTTTTATAGTAGGAGATTTCAACGGGGTTATTGATGCATCCCTGGATAGAACTCATTTATTAAAGAGGCTCTGTCACCAGATTATAAGTGCCCTGTCTCCTACATAATCTGATCGGCGCTGTAATGTAGATAACAGCAGTGGTTTTTATTTTGAAAAACGATCATTTTTGAGCAAGTTATGAGCTAGTTTAGCTTTATGCTAATGACTCTCAATGAACAACTGGGCGTGTTTTTACTTTTTACCAACTGGGTGTTGTACAGAGGAGTGTATGAGGCAGACCAATCAGTGACTAATCAGCATCATACACTTCTCATTGTTCCAGCCCAGCATGATCCACAGCCCATTGTGATTGTGCAGTGAAAGAAGTAAACACGCACAGTTGCTAAAAACACAATACACGCCCAGTTGGAAATAAGAGAAAACACGCCCAGTTGTCCATTAGAAAGGCTCATTTGCATAAATATTAAATTGCTCATAACAGCCAAAAATTATCATTTAAAAAAAAAACAAAAAACGTTACTGTTATCTACATTGCAGCGCCGATCACATGCAATAGGAGATAGGGATTTGATAATCTGGTGACAGAGCCTCTTTAAATAGACACAATAAACAGGATAGAAAGGGTTTTGAAAATGTACTAGAGCAATTTGGGTGCATCGATCCTTGGCGTAGTAGAAACTCGGTGAGTAGGGTATATTCTTGTTACACGAAGTCGCACAACACATTATCACGAATTGATATGGCTATATGTAATAAAAAAAGCCCTTCAAGATATTGTTAAAGTTAAATATGAAGCACGTGGAATTTCGGACCATTCACCTTTGACAGTGGTATTAAGAAAAGGGGATAATTATGGGGGTAGGAGATTTAGAGTAAACTATAATTGTTTTGTTATGGTGGATAATTGTAAAATTAAAGATGAACATATCTGTTTTTTTAAGGAAAATGAGGGTTCGGCATCTCCTGGGATGGTTTTGGGATACTGCAAAGGCAGTGATGCGAGGGTTAATTTTGAAAGGGATTTCTGAGGTCAAGAGAAAATTAGTAAAGGTGGAGAGGGACGCTGCAGAGAGGGTAATAGTGGAAGAAAGAACTTTTCTGCTGGATCGGTCTGTGGTAAATAGAGAAAGTTGTGGAAAAGCCCAGACTCTGTATAAAGATATCTTGAATGCCAAGGCAAATAGATATATGTTGCAACAAGATCAAAAATATTTCTCAGAATCCGATCTACCAGGTAAGCTCTTAGCATCAATGGTCCAGGCTCAACATAGTCTAAAAAGTGTGGGGTAATTGAAGAATCCAGGGGAGGTTTGGTTAAGGACCCAAAATTGATAGTAAGGGAATTTGCATGTTATTATGCCAATATCTATAAAACAAGAAAAATGTGGGAGATGGAGGAGATAAGTGAGTTTGTGGAGACTATTCCATTGTCAGGACTTAAACCAGAACAAATGGATATGTTGGATGCCCCAATCACAGTGATGGAATTGGAGGTGGTTATTAGGAACGCCACTAGAGTTAAAGAGGCTCTGTCACCAGATTTTGCAACCCCTATCTGCTATTGCAGCAGATAGGCGCTGCAATGTAGATTACAGTAACGTTTTTATTTTTAAAAAACGAGCATTTTTGGCCAAGTTATGACCATTTTTGTATTTATGCAAATGAGGCTTGCAAAAGTCCAAGTGGGCGTGTTTAAAAGTAAAAGTCCAAGTGGGCGTGTATTATGTGCGTACATCGGGGCGTTTTTACTACTTTTACTAGCTGGGCGTTCTGACGAGAAGTATCATCCACTTCTCTTCAGAACGCCCAGCTTCTGGCAGATGACGCTGTGACGTCACTTCCCCAGGTCCTGCATCGTGTCAGACTTGCGAGGACACATCGGCACCAGAGGCTACAGTTGATTCTGTAGCAGCATCAGCGTTTGCAGGTAAGTAGCTACATCGATTTACCTGCAAACGCCGATGCTGCTGCAGAATCAACTGTTGCCGTCACAGCGTGATCTGCCAGACGAGTCAAACCAGGAGTGCACGAGGTACAAAACGCTGAGCAGGAGAGTGGTCAGTAAGCCAAGGTCAATAACAAGCAGAGGATCAGTGGTTCAAGCAGCAGCAGCAGAGCCAGGAAACAAGCAGAGCAGAATCACAGGCAAAGGAGGAACAGGAAAGGCAGGTATAAATAGACAGTGGGCGGGAGCTAGCTCCGTCTGGCCAGGCTGTGATAGGCTCTCCCACTCCTAAGCCTGCCATCCTGAGTGGTGGAAGATGGAGTCAGTCTCACAGACATAGGAGCAGGTGCAGACTGATTACCCACGGGCGTCGACACAGAAGCTGTGTCTGGCAGATCCTTTACAGTTATAGAAAAAATGTCTCTTTACGCGGATGATGTTTTGTTATATATGGGTTGTTCCCACTCTATAAATAGAGTTATTGAGATATTTGAACGGTATGGATCATTTTCAGGGTTAGAAATTAATTGGGACAAATCTGCCTGTTTGATGATTGATAAAATGGATAATTTTTCTCTCGGGCAAATGTCTGTTGTTCGAGATGACCAACATATAAAATATTTGGGGATTTATTTCACTAAAAACTGATTTAATTTTTTTATTAAATTAAATATTGAACCTCTTTTTGATAAAATCAAGGGACGGATGAAGGTGTGGAATAAAATTTATTTTTCCATTCCTGGGAGAATTGCCCTAATTAAGATGATTCTTCTTCCCCAAGTGTTGTATATTTTTGGAAATTCTCCTATAAACATACCAGAAAAGATTTTTAAAAATTTGAGGGAATGTTGAGAGAGCTAGTCTGGAGGGGAAGACAATCAAAAATGAAATTTGAATATTGATATTACTTGGCTTCTCAAATGAAACAGGTTTAATCTGTTTCAAATGCTGGAGATGGGAATATTTCGGATAGACCCCTTTAGGAAATTAAAATTAAATGGAATGTAAAGGGAATATATGGTTTTAGCACAGTATGGGGGAATATCTATCTTTCAGACTTCAATAAAATCCTGAATATTAAATACTGGGAAAGAAGAGGCATTTTGGTTCTTGAGCAATTAGTAGAGAATGGAGTCCTGTTGGACTTTGAGACTCTTGATAAGAAATTTGGACTGAGTAAAGGAGGTTGGTTCTATTTCAGGCAGCTGTATCCAGCCTTTATGTCAGAAGATCATGGGGCAATGAGGATTGTGGAGGTTCCAGAATTAGTTAAATTAATGATGAATTAATTTTCTAATAAGGGGCTGTCGTCTAAATTATATAAATCCTATATGAGGCAGAGGTTGGTAAGGAATCCATGTAAATCCAGGAAGTACTGGGAAGAGATTCTAGGTACTTGGGATGGTAGAGAATGGCCTATTAAGGGGTCTCAAAAAAGTGTCAACCAGCCCAGCCCATAGGATATCACAATTTTTTATTGTTTCACAATCTACATTTCTCCCCGGCCAAGATAGCCAAATTGTATGGGCAATAGGAAGCCAGGTGCCTTTAATGTCATAGTCTAGAAACTAGTAACCTGCATCTACTATGGATGTGCCCAAAAATAAATATGTTCTGGGAAGAGATCTGTAATGATATTTTTGGGATTTTTCAAGTAAGAATATCTCTAGACCCTTGGATTTGTTCATTGGGAGCTCTGGAGGCGGAAGAGGGGTCTGCGGGGAGAACTATGACAGTGGGAAAATTCTAGGAAGTGTATTTTATTGAATTGGAAGAGTAAAAGCCCTCCATCGGTAGATAAAGGGTTAAATACACCAATAGAATTATAATATTGGAAAATAATGGTTTTAGAAAGAAGGGAATCTCTCTTTTTTTCTTCTCAGGTTGGGCCCCTTGGATTCAGTAATCATTAAAATGGGCCCTTAAAGCCAAAATAACAGGCTCAATCATAGGGTCAGCAGCAGAGACAAGACCTAGAAGGCAATAGTAGTATTCACCCCCAGACCAGTCTCTCCAATTATATTATAATTGCTGAACCACAATAATTGAAAGGTAATTGCGCTGTACCACGCTATACCATGCGCTATACCGCGCTAGTCCGGCTCTTTAAAGGGAATGTGTTGCCAGCAAAACATGTTTTTTTTTTTTAGTTAAACAATTAGTGTGTAGGTGATTAAACATTGTTCTAATTTATTTTATTTTTTTCACGAGTCAGTTAATATTATAAATTGGATTCAATTGGATTCTAATTTATAATATTTTCCATTGCTGGTCACTAGATGGAGCCATTCCCAAAATTGCAGCATTGCATGTGGTAAAGCAACCACATTGCTTTATGCTGCAAAATTGTGTAAAAATCCCTCGCTCTAGTGAGCTCTCAGAATCCCCCCCTCCTTTATCCTGGCTAGTGCCGGGAGAAACGAGGGGTTTGAACGGTCTAACCTCCTACACTGTGTGTCGCCATTTTTTGAGCTAACACACAGTGTAGTAGGTTTAAATACAGTAGTAAACACACACTGAAACACAAACATACATAGAAATCCCTTACCTGCTCCAGTCGCCGCCGCTCCCTCCGGTCAATCCGCTCCGTCTGCTGCCGCTGCTCCATGTGCACAAGTCCGGAAGCCGCGACCGGAAGTAGTAATATTACTGTCCGGCCGCGACTTCCAGTCCACAGGAAAATAGCGCCGGACGGCGCGCATTTCAAATTGAACTGTGTGGGAGCGGCGCATGCGCCGTTCCCACACAGCGGCGTACATGATAGTGGATGGAACGGGCCCGTTCGCAGTCCCTATGGGACTGGAGCTGCCGTATTCCATATCTGTATGTGTCGTTAATCGACACATACAAAAATGGAAAAAAAATGGCAGCCCCCATGGGGAAGAAAAAGTGTAAAAATAAAAAAAAGTAACACACAAACACACAAATTAATCCAAACGTTTTTAATAAAGCACTAACATCTTTAACATATTAAAAAAAAATTGTGGTGACACTGTTCCTTTAAGCCAAGTACACTAATATGGTCAGCAATTGAAAACCAACAACTTCCGTTGGTAAGTTGCATACCTTGTTCCACAATTGCTGCCCCACATTCATTCAATATTTAATGTGAAATATCGCGCTCATCCTACGCGTTTCTGCACCACCAGTATCTATGGTGCATCATCAGGGATTTTTAATGGGCGACAATTATACCTGAGTCGTGCACGGGCCGGGAGGCTGTACAATAGCACACAAATGTGCGATCCGGCAATATTGTGAAATAACAATCTATAACACTAAAAGTCCCTGATGATGCACCATAGATACTGGTGGTGCAGAAACGCGTAGGATGAGCGCGATATTTCACATTAAATATTGAATGAATGTGGGGCAGCAATTGTGGAACAAGGTATGCAACTTACCAACGGAAGTTGTTGGTTTTCAATTGCTGACCATATTAGTGTACTTGGCTTAAAGAGCCGGACTAGTGCGGTATAGCGCATGGTATAGCGTGGTACAGCGCAATTACCTTTCAATTATTGTGGTTCAGCAATTATAATATAATTGGAGAGACTGGTCTGGGGGTGAATACTACTATTGCCTTCTAGGTCTTGTCTCTGCTGCTGACCCTATGATTGAGCCTGTTATTTTGGCTTTAAGGGCCCATTTTAATGATTACTAAATAAAAATCTATTTTAATCGTTCATTTCAGGCAGTAAAATTAAGAATCTAACAGAACGAAAACAGGATTATCAGATTGGCACTAATTGTATTAGCCCCTTGGATTCAGTGTCGGTTTGAGGCACTGGAAAGGGAAGTATTGGGGGTGATGTAGCGGAGGGGAAGGAGGAAGTGGTTTGGAGATATTATTATTTTATTATTTAAATAGTTTACTTATTTTTTTGGTTGGGATGGGGTTTATTATGTTTGTCATAACTGCTATGATGTTTTGTGAAGAAACTAAGCAGCTGTACATAATTGGTTCATATTTTTTTGTGCTGAGTTAAAACCTAGTGATATGATCTGTTTTTATAGGGGTTATATTGTATATGCACTCAGTAAGGTCGTGGTAAGAAAGTGGAACTATTATATATGGGCCATTTGTATCTATGGTACTAGTACATAGAAATGAGCGCAATGAATGTAGGTTGCTGGTTTCGGATCATGTTGCTAATTTTCATTGTAGTATTCAGGGTATATGTGATATGTACAGTTGGGTTTTTTTTGTATTTGAAATTTGTCTTAAAAATAAAAGAAATTCTTGGAGATTCACTGTTGTTGTGTTTTCTATTTGTCACATACATGTATTATGACTTTATATAGATCTTTTTTCAATTATATTTATTATACCACTATTTTATAAATCAACTGAACACAGGATGTGATGTCACTGAATACTGATTTTAAAAGGTGTGCACTAGCTGTATGTTTTTTATGCTTGACAAAGAGCCTGTGAGGGTTGAAGCGTTGCAGGTGATGTTTTGGTGAATAAAGGATTCTTATTTTTCAATTGGAGTGATGTGGTTTCCTCTTCTCAATATGTACAATATGGTCAGAACAGGATAAAAGAAGACAAGGATATTATGCTAAGTGTTGCTACTATTTTTGCCATTATATTTTCCATTGTGCTCCTAATATTGGTCGTCCATTAAGAAATAAATGAAAAAGTAAGAACAAAATAAAAACATTTATAGAAATATAATCTGACTTTTGGTGAATTTACTGTACATTGATTTGTTAAAAGCGTAGTCTCATCACAGGCAACCTCTTTAACACAAGATAAGCTGATTAGCTCAAAAAGACCCCTGGAAAGCAGTCAATTTTACTGGGGAATTCATTGTTGACTGCTCATTTTCCCTGCAACAGCCACTACAAAGGAAATGTAGAATCACAAACAATACATTGGCGGACCAGTTGTTAGTGGTTCTCGTCTCTGGCTCAGAGAGAGGCGGTTCTGATCGGAGGACCCTGCTCTATATCATCCTTTTGCCCTAATATGCCCTAAATGAGACAACCCCTTTTAGGCATTGTATTAGCAGCAATTCTTAAATATACTTTATACTGTACATATTATTGAACTTTCTCACTTTTTATAAGGGAAACAGTTCCAATATCAGACTAGGGAATTCAAATTCTCTGAAGCTTCGCTTTCAGCCCAACAGCAGAAACAGGTTGTTTTGGCGAAAATCTGTATTCTGCTGACAGCTTCACTCTATTGGAAGAAAGGATGTGAATTCACTATAACCCTGCAAACTCTTTATCTGATCACTCCTTCTTGTAAAAGCAGTGATTCCCATAATAACTATTCCGATAAATATTATACATTGTAAGACATTGCTATTTATTCAATTTAATGTAGGTTCACCAAGGGTCAGACTGCTCATGCAATAAAGTTGTCTCACACCAATTTTTTTTTTTCGATGGCTGCATATGCAGGCACTTTTTGCTATCAGCAAGGTATTTTTGGATATATTAGGGACACAGCATTACAAAAAGCAACTTAATTTTGCTTTTGCAGTATATATATATATATATATGTATATATACATATGTATATATATATATATATATATACATGTGTGTATATATATATATATATATATATATATATATATATATATATATATATATATATATATATATAGCTGAAACGTTGCACTTATTTATGGACCAATAAAACACCACCACTTTTATGTATACATATATATACATAAAAGTGGTGGTGTTTTATTGGTCCATAAATAAGTGCAACGTTTTAGCTCAACACAAGAGCCTTTCTCAAGTAAAAATGTAATGTGAAGACAGCATATATATAGGGGAACCACAATTAGGCAACAATTGTAAAAATGTAGTACCAATTAAGAATAAATATACAATTTTTATAAAATATGCACAAACACAGTGTGATTTATACAGTACTCCAGTGAAATCATGTGAACATTAGTCACCATATATTAAAGCCTCATTACAGCAGTGAGTGTATTTAATAAAACATGTAATTGTTCTAATTGAGAATAATTCTCCATATATTACACCTGTGTGAATATTATTATATGAAAACAGACTCACCACAAATAAGGACTGGCTCCTCAACACATAAAGTGAACACACGCGCATAACGGCGTTCTCAAAGCGCTACTGCGCATGCTCGAATTAATTGAGCTGTCAGAATCAAAAAACCTTATTGCACATGTCCGCGCATGCGCAGATCAAAAGACTGTCAACATCGGGCATACTGGAATGAATGACATCCACACGAGAGAGATAGAGAGAAGCAGGAGAATCACTAGTAACTTGCCAAAGTAGTTTAGTACAGAGTAAGGATAACCTAAATAGATAAATACTAAAGTACACATCTATATTTGGGATAGTATCAGGGAGCAAATAGCTCCATATATCACACAAGAATCTATGTATATGTGGAAACTCATTGTGTATACGTGTGAACTGTATCCCAAAGAGAGTGCACTATCGATCACTCCCCTATTCATAAGGGAGAAGTCTGTCATGCATAGGAAAAGAGGGCACAAACCAGATATATATATATGATATGTCTAGCTGACTAGTCCTTCATCGCTCATCCTCTAACGGGGTATATCCGTATTAGGCCTACCTCAGCCTTATTATGGTGACCACTAATCCACACAAATGAAATATCAGATCCAAGTGGGTACCATCCCAAATTTTATCACATATAAAAATTGCTAATATATTAAACCCTTAATCGCCTGCTTGTCCTAAATGGATGTCAATCATATATTAAAGAGACATTTCGTCATTTTAATGAAGAATCATGAAGCACAATCGTAGCATGTCAATTGTAAATAAACGTTATTTATAGAGTGACAAAAAAATTTTTGTAGATAGTATAAGTCGGTCCCATTATTGGTGAGGCAATCCATATTCCGATACAGTATGTGAACAAGAAGAATAAAAACAAATCAAAATCAATTAATATAAATGACCATATACAATGATCAAAAACAATACTGATGCTGATATGGACCACACACAAGGAGACAGAATGGCAGAGTGGCAACTAAGAGACACTACCAAGAGGGAAGTCCACATTGAGACGATGTGGTTTCAGGGTATTAAGCCTATGAATCCATTGTAGCTCACGATGCATAAGTAGCTTAATTCTGTCACCACTTCGCCTCTAAGGGGGAACATGGTCTATTATCCAGAACTTCAGATCACGTTCTCCATGCTTACAATCTACAAAGAGTTTTGAGATCGGAAGATCGAGTCTCTTCTTCCATATCGTACAACGATGTAGGTTTAACCGTGTCTTAATATCAAGTGTCGTGGGGGCGGAGATTGCCACGCTTGGTAATGGACGTGTAATCCCGGCGCTCCACACTACATCCACCGATTCTTCAGAACATTGCCTTATTATCTTGCTAACATGGTGAAGACAGGACGGGACAAGACTAAGAATCATACAGGTACCCCCAGATCTCATAATCATTCGTCCGACATGGATAAATACTTCGGGAAAAAGCTGCCTTCTGCGGAGGGTAGATCTAAGAGGACTCAGACAGCTCATGTGTGCCTTCTGATTCGGCTGGAGATGCTGACTCTGTACCTACAGTGAAGGAAATAAGTATTTGATCCCTTGCTGATTTTGTAAGTTTGCCCACTGTCAAAGTCATGAACAGTCTAGAATTTTTAGGCTAGGTTAATTTTACCAATGAGAGATAGATTTTATATAAAAAAAACAGAAAATCACATAGTCAAAATTATATATATTTATTTGCATTGTGCACAGAGAAATAAGCATTTGATCCCCTACCAACCATTAAGAGTTCAGCCTCCTCCAGACCAGTTACACGCGCCAAATCAACTTGGTGCCTGCAGTAAAGACAGCTGTCTTAAATGGTCACCTGTATAAAAGACTCCTGTCCACAGACTCAATTAATCAGTCTGACTCTAACCTCTACAACATGGGCAAGACCAAAGAGCTTTCTAAGGATGTCAGGGACAAGATCATAGACCTGCACAAGGCTGGAATGGGCTACAAAACCACAAGTAAGACGCTGGGTGAGAAGGAGACAACTGTTGGTGCAATAGTAAGAAAACGGAAGACATACAAAATGACTGTCAATCGACATCGATCTGGGGCTCCATGCAAAATCTCACCTCGTGGGGTATCCTTGATCCTGAGGAAGGTGAGAGCTCAGCCGAAAATTACACAGGGGGAACTTGTTAATGATCTCAAAGCAGCTGGTACCACAGTCACCAAGAAAACCATTGGTAACACATTACGCCGTAATGGATTAAAATCCTGCAGTGACCGCAAGGTCCCCCTGCTCAAGAAGGCACATGTACAGGCCCGTATGAAGTTTGCAAATGAACATCTGGATGATTCTGAGAGTGATTGGGAGAAGGTGCTGTGGTCAGATGAGACTAAGATTGAGCTCTTTGGCATTATCTCAACTCGCCGTGTTTGGAGGAAGAGAAATACTGCCTATGACCCAAAGAACACCGTCCCCACTGTCAAGCATGGAGGTGGAAACATTATGTTTTGGGGGTGTTTCTCTGCTAAGGACACAGGACTACTTCACCGCATCAATGGGAGAATGGATGGAGCCATGTACCATCAAATCCTGAGTGACAACCTCCTTCCCTCCACCAGGACATTAAAAACGGCTCGTGGCTGGGTCTTCCAGCACGACAATGACCCGAAACATACAGCCAAGGCAACAAAGGAGTGGCTCAAAAAGAAGCACAATAAGATCATGGAGTGGCCTAGCCAGTCTCCAGACCTTAATCCCATCGAAAACTTATGGAGGGAGCTGAAGATCCGAGTTGCCAAGCGACAGCCTCGAAATCTTAATGATTTACAGATGATCTGAGGAGTGGGCCAAAATTCCATCTAACATGTGTGCAAACCTCATTATCAACTACAAAAAATGTCTGACTGCTGTCCTTGCCAACAAGGGTTTTGCCACCAAGTATTAAGTCTTGTTTGCCAAAGGGATCAAATACTTATTTCTCTGTGCACAATGCAAATAAATATATATAATTTTGACAATGTGATTTTCTGTTTTTTTTTTTAAATATAATCTAACTCTCACTGGTAAAATTAACCTAGCCTAAAAATTCTAGACTGTTCATGTCTTTGACAGTGGGCAAACTTACAAAATTAGCAAGGGATCAAATACTTATTTCCTTCACTGTATATCCAGGGCTTACTTGAAGAAAACGTTACTTCAGGCACTCATGCCTGTGATGAAAGATTTATCAGATATTAAATCTGACATGCATCATATTGGCCATAGGGTAATGGCGCTGGAAGAAGCTCACATTAACACTTCCAAATATGGTGCCTTGGGACATAAAGAATTTTCTGCTCATCAAATGCATTTGAATAACTTATACCTACACCTGGAAGATCAAGAAAATCGCAGTAGACGGAGGAATATCCGGCTACGAGGAATTCCGGAATCGGTCGATCATGATGCCTTACCTGCTGCTGTGGATGCTATTTATGGATCATTGTTGGGGGCTGAGTTAGCTATGTCTATAACTTTAGAAAGGGTACATCGAACCCTTCGACCCAGACCTGGAGTCGGTGAACCACCACGTGACGTCATTTGTGGGATTCTTAGCTATGTCCACACAGCGGCCATTTTACGGGCAGCAAGAGACGCTCAGGAAGTAGTGTATGAAGGGACTAAGATCTTACTCTTCCAAGACCTTGCGGCGAGCACATTGGCCAAACGCCGTATTCTAAATCCGGTTACAGATGCTCTAAGGGGTAAGAAATTACCTGTTCAATGGCTGTACCACTTTGGTCTCGCTACCATGAAAAGATGGTCGACAAATCACCATTCGCACACCTGGGGATCTGGATAACGCTTGGAGCAAGGTAGGGATTGAGCCTATGGAGATTCCGACATGGATGCCAGTGTCGTTGGATCTATTATCGCCACCTCTGCAGGAACCTTGGCACTCTTCAATCAAGCCCAAGTCTCCGAGAGGCAAGAAGACGCGTTTGGCTGAGGACACTTGAATGATGTCTTTGGGCGTCTTTGAGTGATATATTTCTTGGTTTCTTCACATATTGTTGTTATTGCTTGTATATGATGGGGCATTTGATTTACTCTTATGTAAACCCAGTACGTAAAGGTAAACTCACCTTGGTCTTTAGTGTGTGTCAGACAATGCATTAGACAGTCGTTTATGCTTTGTGCATTAATATAATACTATGGTTTGTAAGACCCTCTGTATATGGTTCACCCCATCCACTTGTATATCATTAAGGTGATTCAGTTCAGTATTAGTATACAGATTAGTATACGGTTTAATTCTTTTGAGTTTTGAAGAATCGGTGCGATGTTTTGTATAACATGGCAATTTTCTTTCCCTCCCCCCCACCCCTTTTGGCATTGGATTTTTTGGCTGCTCTTTAGCATCACAGATGCACCTCCTATTTTCGGGTTGACATGGAGGTTTCATTTTGATATAATTTATCATTTTTTTGTTATTATGTGTTTTACTGTCGAATTTGTTTTGTTTCTCAGGTGGTGGTTTTTTTACATACTCCCTTGCGGTCTGGATGGTCCTCTATATAAAATCCTATGGGTAGATTACGCATATGCTCCTTCAATGTGAAGGGGCTGAATTCCACCCAAAAGAGGTCTTGTATATTTAGTTGCTTAAAGTTTAATACTCCAAGAAACCCATTTCCGTCCTACTCATCTTCCAAATCTGTCTAAACAACCATATACTCAATGGTTCCATAGTACTTATTCCTCTAAATCAAGGGGGGTCTCTATTGCCATTCATAAGGACATTCCCTTTAAGGTGGATGCTTCTTTGCTCGATCCCATGGGAAGATATGTATTTTTGAAGGGCCACATCTCCAACATAAAGTTTACGTTAGCAGCGGTATAGGCACCTAATGTTGGACAACTGTCATGGTTGCGTAAAACTCTTTGCTCTCTTAAAACGTTTAGTGAAGGGTATCTTGTTTTTGGAGGAGACCTTAATGTTTCGATGGACCTCCCTTTGGATTCCACTTCCTCTAATGCGCCGAAGCCTACTTCTGCTATGCGTCAACTTAAACTTCTTCTGTCACAATTGGGGATTGTAGATGCGTGGCGAGTTAGGAATCCCTCTCTGAAAGATTATACTTTTTATTCTTCTCCTCATGAAACCTATCACAGCATTGACTACATATTCATTCCTATGATCCTTATTCCTTCATTGCTTCAAGCTGACATAGGTAATATTACAGTCTCGGACCATGCTCCGATCTCTCTTTCCTTAGAATTGTTTAATTTGCCTCGACGGGATTGGACCTGGAGATTGAACGATACCATTATTGCTAATAAGGAGCATAGTCAAGCCCTCGTCCTGAAGCTCGAAGAATTCTATAGCTTTAATGATACTCCACAAATCTCTAGACCCATTCTCTGGGAGATGCAAAAAGCTTTCATGAGCGGGGAACTTATTGCTTTGTCTTCTCGGGTTAAAAAACAACGGAATGCCCAAATCCTTGACTTGCTTCAAAGAATATCTCAACTGGAAATTTTGCATAAAATTTTTAGCTTGGTTGAGGATTATCGGGAGCTCTGTAAGTTAAGACAGGAACTTAAGGATCATTTGAATGTTAAAGCGGCTAAAGCTTTTTTGGCTGCCCGTAGTCACATGTACCTTCATGGAGATAAAGGCTCTAAATTGATGACCCGGCTGATTAGACAAAAACTGAAGAAAGAGAACATGGATAGATTGTTATATTCTATTACGGTTCCTGGCCTTTCTGGGTTGGATTGTGGAGTGCTCTTGGCACCTATCACTAAAGAGGAAGTATAGAAAGTATTGCATTCAGTCCCATCTGGGAAGAGCCCGGGGCCTGATGGTCTCCCTATTTCATTTTATAAAAAATTTAGTCAGCAATTGATACCGAAGTTTGTGGATTTATGTAATTCTTTACTTGAGGGTTCTTCCTTCCCTAAGCAAGCTTTGGAGGCTTTTATAACTATCCTGCCTAAGGAGGGGAAGGACCCGGAATGTTGTGGGAGTTATAGGCCTATCTCGCTCTTGAACTGTGATGTGAAGTGGTGGGCAAAAATTTTGTCCCTTCGCATTCAACCCTTATTGCCTAAAATAAAAAATGAGGAACAGGTGGGATTCGTGAAGGGACAGGAAGGTAGGCACAATGTTAGTAGGGTTTTGCATGCTATCTGTCAAGTTGGGCGCCGGGGGAACTCTATGGTCCTTCTCGGTACGGACGCAGAGAAAGCTTTCGATAGGGTCTGTTGGGAGTACATGCGAGCTACCTTGCTTAAGTTTAATTTCCTTCCTCCGTTTATTAATGCCATATTTTCTTTGTATGCCTACCTGTCCGCTAGAATTCAAGTGAATGGCTCTTTGTCAGACTACTTTTCTATAACGAATGGGATCCGCCAAGGTTGCCCTTTGTCTCCGTCTCTGTTTTGTATGGTGATGGAGACACTGCTTGCGAAATTGCGACAGACAGGTGATATTGAAGGTCTGCGGTTGGGGAATCATACTCATAAATTGGCAGCCCTTGCGGATGATTTGCTATTGATGGTCACGAATCCTCTTGTAAACTTTCCACGGATAATAGATGTCTTTACTAAATTTGGAGCGATTTCTAACTTTAAAATCAATTATGACAAATCAGAGGCTCTAGGTGTTAATTTACCTGTTGCTCAGCTTTCGGCTTTGAAATCTATTTCTCCTTTTAAGTGGCCTTCAAATGCTATTAAAGATCTGGGGATAATGATTTCAGCTTATATGTCCCAACTTTTTTCACTTAATTTTAACCCGTTAGTGACCGCCAATACACCTTTTAACGGCGGCCACTAACGGGCTTTATTCTGATGGATTTGCCTTTTTACGGCACTGCATCAGGATAAAGTAAACAGAGCAGGGAGCGTCAAATCTCCCTGCTCTCAGCTGCTAGAGGCAGCTGAGGGCTGGGGGCATCCCTGCTCTGCCGGGTGAGATCGATATTAGTATCGATCTCACCCGTTTAACCCTTCAGATGCGGTGCGCAATAGCGAGCACCGCATCTAAGTGGCTTTGGAGAGAGGGAAGGAGCTCCCTCTCTCTCCCACCGACACCCGGCGATACGATCGCCGAGTGTCTGTGTCTCTAATGGCAGCCGAGGGCCTAATAAAGGCCCCCAGGTCTGCCTGGAGCGAATGCCTGCTAGATCATGCCGGAGGCATGACCTAGCAGATGCCTGTCCGTTTTTAAACGGACAGGCAGTAATACACTGCAATACAAAAGTATGAATCCTGACACTTCTGAATCTTTTCTGTGAGATTTCCAGCAAGGGAAACGAAATCTCGTTTACCTCGTAATCTCGCGAGATTACGTGTGGCTTGCTGGAATCTCACAGAAAAGATTCAGAAGTGTCAGGATTCTGAATACCCATGACGTCCAGGCTGGAGGTCATGTGTATTCATTATCAGGACACTTGTGTATGTGGCTGCACATCTTTCTAGTAAGAACACTATGTGCTGTGTAAATGAATGGAGAGGAGTGCATGATGCTGATTGGTCACTGATTCATCAGCATCATACACTTCTATTCACAACGCCCAGTTAGTAAAACAAATAAACACGCCCAGTTAAAAACACAATACACGCCCAGTTGGACATACGAAAAAAAAACACGCCCAGTTGTCCATTTCAAAGCTCATTTGCATATATATAAAATAGCTCATAACTTGGCCAAAAATGAATGTTTTTAAAAAAAAAAAAAACACGTTACTGTTATCTACATTGCAGCGTCGATCACATGCAATAGGAGATAGGGATTTGAGAATCTGGTGACAGAGCCTCTTTAAGGACATATTACGAAGCGGTCCAATTATCTCGTTGGTCACAATTAGCCAATATGTCTTTAGGGGCTCTTCATTTGGACATGGAGAGAGCGCTCCTCTCAGAGGATTTATCTCACTTGCTGTGGGTGAAATTACTGTTACCTCCAGAGAAGGTTTTGATTAGTGTTCTGACTCGGGGAATGCTTAAGGTTTGTCAGAGATTGGGCGCTCTGGCCATGTCTAGTGGAGGTCTCTCTTCACTGGCTCCATTGGCTGTATTGCCACATTTTGTTAATAAAGCGCAAAATGTTTGTTCTTCAATATGGCAAGTACTTAAAACTTATAAGGTGGCTGAGGTAATAGGCTCTTCAGATTCACCTGATCTGGATGCTCTTATGGCCCGACTTCGGGGAAATTCTCCAACTCCTTCTCGTACTAAGGTTACGGTATCTTTTCTACATCAATTCCATTTTGACTCAGTATGTCGTCAATTTCTGTCAACTAGACCAGTCTCGTACCCTGATCCCACGTGGCTAGAAAATTATTCTCTTCTACCCAATTATCCATCTAGACCTCTGTCTAAGATACATTCGGGTCTCCTCCTACAACAGGCTCCATCTAGACCATACTTCATTAGAGAGTGGGAATGTGAGATAGGCTTTACTCTATCGCAAACAGAGATTGATTTGGTACTATCTCATTTGCATGGGTTCTCTAGATGTGTGAGGTATCAGGAAAATTTGTATAAATTAGTTACGAGGTGGTATCGTACACCCGCTTATCTTTATAAAATACATCTTGCTGGTACGGATGTTTGTTGGAGATGTGGCCTCGGGACGGGGAAGCTTTCACACATATGGTGGTTTTGCCCTAAAATTAAGAATTTCTGGAAAGAGGTGGAAAAGGCAATTGGCAGTATTACAGGGAACAATATCCTGTTGACTCCGGAATTGATATTGCTGTGGCTACCGATGAAAGATTTTGTGCCCTCGGAACAGAACTTGATTACTTTCATGATATCCACTGCAAAACTTCTGATTCCTTTATATTGGAGGAAAGCGGACCCACCTACGATAGAGTTATGGTGGTCTAAAATGCATCAACTTTATAGACTTGAGGAGTTGGTCGGCCGGAACACTTTCACAAGGGATAGCTTTCTTAAGGTATGGCAACCTTGGAAACAATATCTAGAACAATTGCCTAGTGGTGGGAGTAGGGGGACCGTTGCTTCTCCTTAGGGGATTGGCTAGGGGTATTCATATTTAAGGAGGACCTTTCTAGGTTGAGTAAATAATACTTAAGGGATAGATGTGTAATTAATTTCTATTTCATTTTATTTTATTTTTCTTATTTTGGATGTGTTATGGGACGTTACAAATTGCTTATACTCAATATTTTCCCACCACCTGGGAAGCTGTGTTTCTTATTCTGTGTTCATTCTTTTGTGTTATTTTATTTTATTTTATTTTATTTTCCTTTGTAGTATTTCATTATTTCATTAGGCCATTATTATTTGATCTTCATATAGTGGTTTATAATGTCTGGATATCTAAGTTAGATGAGATAATTTGGAGGAAGTCCTATTGGTCCACTCCTGGTTTTGCATGTCTTTGAATTTTATTATTATTTTATTCTTATGCTGATGTGTCGGGATTTATCCCATATGCTCTTAGACGATATGTCCAATGTTTCCTGAATTTTGTAAATTCACTGTATTGTGAGATTGTTATCATGTTGATTGTCAGTTTTTCCATTTTCTATGTATGTTAAAACATTTAATAAAAGAGAATTTATAAAAAAAATTTCAAGTGTCGTCTCCCCGACATATAAAAGATGACATGGGCACTGAAGAACATATATAACAAATTCCGTATTACAATTGAGGAAATAGTTGATTTTAAACTGTTTATCAGTATTCGGATGTCTAAAAAGATTCCTTTTAACCATAAGAGTGCAATTTGTACAACTAGGCATGGGAAACAACCCTTTTTTAGGAGGATACAGGTAAGTTTGTTGATTACCCTTGGAGGATCCAAGGTCCAACCTCACAAGCTTATCCCTAAGGTTGGGCGGTCTCCGGTAAGAGAATAGAGGCATATCAGAAAAATTTTCTATATTAGGAAGACAGCAGCCCAACATTGGCCAATGTCTTCGAATAATATCATTAATCGCATTGCTCATGTGAGAAAAGGTAGAGACAAAAGGAATATGTTTGTTTCTACTCCTATCTGTTCTAATTTCCAGTAGGTCTGTTCTGAGAGTTAGATCAACCTGTTATCTGTGTTGATCCAACAAGTACCTAGGATATCCCCTTGCTTGAAGTTTATCTGTCATACCATCTAGACCCTGCTCAAGTCTATCAGGTTTGTTGATAATACGTTTGGTCCGCAATAGTTGGCTGATAGGTAAAGACTTTATCATGCTTCTTGGGTGTGCACTATCATAGCGTAAAAGGCTATTTCTATCGGTAGGCTTTACAAATAGGTCTGTAGAAAAAAGTGTACTACTCAGTTCCACTAACACATCCAAAAATTGTAACGTGGTCTTAGAACTGACTAACGCAAACTTAACCGTCGGGTCAATTGTGTTACGAAAATCGTGAAAACCGGACAGCCCCGATGGTCCTCACGTCCAGATGAGGAAGACGTCATCTATTACCGCCATCACCTCAGCACATGCCGAAAATTGTGGGATACATAGATGAGGTCCTTCCCAAGAGAACGCATGTATATATTAGCATACGTTGGTGCAATATTTGAATCCATAGCGGTTCCTTGGCATTGAACATAAAATTGATCACGAAAAAGAAAATAATTTTTAGACAGAATAACCTCCAATAATGATAATAACAGGGATTGACACTCAATCGAAAAGCGAGATTTATCCAGCATTTTCCCAACAGCTCTGAGTCCATATTCATGTTTACAAGAAATTGTAGGTGGGGAAGAGGGGGGGAGGAGGACCTCCAGCTCACCATTCGTTGTGTCTGGGAACAGACAGCGCCCGGATTCCCGCACGGCCAGTGGCAAACAACAGGAGAAAAAAGTGAACCACAATCCAGCGCTGGGTGAAAGTAAAAAGGAACTCCTGTTCCAATGCATGCCATGAATAAGGACACGAGACTTTTCAGAAACGCATAGGCACATTCCAACAAGGAAAACTTTGATCCTTTACCCATCACTCATCCCTGTACTCTCCACATCGCAGAACTATCCGAATTTAGTTATTTTTATTGTTATACCAATAAAATTGGAACAGGTGTTCCTTTTTACTTTCACCCAGTGGATTGTGGTTCACTTTTTTCTCCTCCATATTCATGTTGTATGAAGGTGTAAAGGGATGTCACGTCGAACGAAGCCAAAATGACATCATCATCCACACCCAGAGAGATCCCTTGTAGTTTGATCAAGAAGTCAGTCGTATCTTGAATATACAAACTTGCCTCAACAGCAAAACGCCTAAGGCATTTGTCAATGAAAATGGCTATATTGGAAAAGATAGAGTCAGTCCCCGAGACGATTGGCCTTCCTGATTAATCAACGTTTAGGCGAGGTGGAGACAGAATTAAGCTACTTAAAGAGGCTCTGTAATCACATTACAAGTGTCATATCTTGTACATGATGTGATCGGCGCTGTAATGTAGATTACAGCAGTGTTTTTTATTTAGAAAAACGATAATTTTTGACGGCGTTATGACCTATATTAGCTTTATGCCAATGAGTTTCTTAATGGACAACTGGGCATTTTTTACTTTTTGACCAAGTGGGCGTTGTGGAGAGAAGTGTATGATGCTGACCAATCAGCGTCATACACTTCTCCCGATTTATTTACACTGCAGATAACGATATAGCTATATCACTATGTGCAGCCACATAAACACACTATAACGTTACTGCAGTGTCCTGACAATGAATATACATTCTGATAGTGAAAGTGAAACATTTAAAGGCAAGTTGAAGTGTATGTTCACAAATGCCAGAAGTCTAGCAAGCAAAATGGGGGAGCTGGAGGCCTTAATACTGGAAGAAGATATAGATATAGTTGGTGTTGCTGAAACATGGCTGGACTCTTCACATGACTGGGCTGTAAATCTACAGGGTTTTACACTGTTTCGGAAAGACAGGGCAAATAGGAAAGGTGGTGGTGTATGTCTGTATGTGAGAAGCGATATGAAGGTGAGTGTAAATGAGACATTAGAGGGTGAAGACTGTGAGGAGGTTGAAACCTTGTGGGTGGAATTACAAAGGGAAGTAAACACTGAAAAAATTACTTTTGGTGTAATCTATAGACCCCCCAATATAACTGAAGAGATAGAAGGTCAAATATATAAACAAATGGAGTGGGCTGCACAGGCGGGTACTGTTGTGATAATGGGAGATTTTAATTATCGGGATATTAATTGGTGTCATGGTTCGGCTTCAACTGCAAAGGGGAGACATTTCCTCAACCTGTTGCAGGAAAATTTTATGTGCCAGTTTGTGGAAGACCCGACTAGAGGTGAAGCTCTGTTGGATCTGGTCATTTCTAATAATGCAGAGGTTGTTGGGAATGTCAATGTTCGTGAAAACCTTGGTAACAGTGATCATAATATAGTTATATTTTACCTATACTGTAAAAAACAAACGCAGGCTGGGAGGGCAAAAACATTTAATTTTAAGAAAGCCAATTTCCCCAGGATGAGGGCGGCAATTCAGGATATAGACTTGGAAGAACTAATGTCAAATAATGGGACAAATGATAAATGGGAGATTTTCAAATCTACTTTGAGTTATTATAGTGCAAAATGTATTCCTACAGGTAACAAGTATAAACGACTAAAATTAAACCCCACATGGCTTACACCTTCTGTGAAAGGGGCAATACATGACAAAAAAAGGGCATTTAAAAAATACAAATCTGAGGGTACATCTGCAGCCTTTGTAAAATATAAAGAGCTTAATAAAATCTGTAAAAATGTAATAAAATCAGCAAAAATACAAAATGAAAGGCAGGTGGCCAAGGATAGTAAAACAAATCCTAAAAAATTCTTCAAGCATATAAATGCAAAAAAGCCCAGGTCTGAACATGTAGGACTCTTAGATAGTGGTAATGGGGAGTTGGTCACAGGGGATCAAGAGAAGGCAGAGTTACTAAATGGGTTCTTCCGCTCTGTATATACAACAGAAGAAGGAGCAGCTGATGTAGCCGCTGCCGGTGCTGTTAATATATCAGTTGATATACTGAATTGGATGAATGTAGATATGGTCCAAGCTAAATTAAATAAAATAAATGTACACAAGGCCCCGGGACCAGATGGGTTACACCCTAGAATTCTTAAAGAGCTTAGTTCAGTTATTTCTGTCCCCCTCTTCATAATATTTAGAGAGTCTCTCATGAGTGGTATAGTGCCAAGGGACTGGCGCAGGGCAAATGTGGTGCCTATTTTCAAAAAGGGCTCTAGGTCTTCGCCGGGTAATTATAGACCAGTAAGCTTAACATCAATTGTGGGGAAAATGTTTGAGGGGCTATTGAGGGACTATATACAGAATTATGTGACAATAAATAGTATTATAAGTGACAGCCAGCATGGTTTTACAAAGGACAGAAGCTGTCAAACCAACCTGATTTGTTTTTATGAAGAGGTAAGCAGAAGCCTAGACAGAGGGGCCGCTGTGGATATAGTGTTTTTGGACTTTGCAAAGGCATTTGACACTGTCCCTCATGGACATCTAATGGGTAAATTAAGGACTATAGGTTTAGAAAGTATAGTTTGTAATTGGATTGAGAATTGGCTCAAGGACCGTATCCAGAGAGTTGTGGTCAATGATTCCTACTCTGAATGGTCCCCGGTTATAAGTGGTGTACCCCAGGGTTCAGTGCTGGGACCACTATTATTCAACTTATTTATTAATTATATAGAGGATGGGATTAATAGCACTATTTCTATTTTTGCAGATGACACCAAGCTATGCAATATAGTTCAAACTATGGAAGATGTTTGTGAATTGCAGGCAGATTTAAACAAACTAAGTTTTTGGGCGTCCACTTGGCAAATGAAGTTTAATGTAGATAAATGTAAAGTTATGCATCTGGGTACGAAAAACCTGCAAGCATCATATGTCCTAGGGGGAGCTACACTGGGGGAGTCAATTGTTGAGAAGGATCTGGGTGTACTTGTAAATCATAAACTAAATTTCAGCATGCAGTGTCAATGAGCTGCTTCAAAGGCCAGCAAAATATTGTCGTGTATCAAAAGAGGCATGGACTCGCAGGACAGGGATGTAATATTACCACTTTACAAAGCATTAGTGAGGCCTCATCAAGAATATGTAGTCCAGTTCTGGGCTCCAGTTCATAGAAAGGATGCACAGGAGTTGGAAAAAATACAAAGAAGAGCAACGAAGCTAATAAGGGGCATGGAGAATCTAAGTTATGAGGAAAGATTAAAAGAACTAAACCTATTTAGCCTTGAGAAAAGACGACTAAGGGGGGACATGATTAACTTATATAAATATATGAATGGCGCATACAAAAAATATGGTGAAATCCTGTTCCATGTAAAAACCCCTCAAAAAACAAGGGGGCACTCCCTCCGCACTTCCCCTTTCCCATCCCACTTCCCCTTTCCCATCCCTTGGTTGAACTTGATGGACATGTGTCTTTTTTCAACCGTACAAACTATGTAACTATGTAACATTACCTCCAGCCAGGACGGGATGTGTATTCAAAATCCTGACCACTTCTCTGCACTTCTATGTGAGTTACAGCATAGCAGGCGTAGTCTCACACGGACGCTACAGAAGTGGTCAGGATTCTGAATACACAGCACGTCCTGGCTGGAAGTAATGTATATTCATTGTAAGGACACTGCAGTAATGTTATAGTGTGTATATCGCTATCTGCAGTGTAAATGAATGGGGAAAAGTGTATGACGCTGATTGATAGGGAGATAGGGAAGATAGGGAACTTATAATCTGGTGTACTTAATGTACAGTTTACATAAAAGCAGTGTACAAGTATGGATTCAAACCCAAGTCAAAAGACAATTGTATAAAGTGCATAAATTTCACATTTGATCAATGTTGGAAATACAGATTATGTGAGTTCATAGTGCATAAAAATATAAATAGTGACTAATTAGCAATTAGGCTAGATTGAAGAGGTGCAGAGGCCAATTAGGAGTTGCATTTCAGTCGTTCTGCGCATGCGCGAGCTGCGACGCTGGTCTCCTGGACATATATATAAAGAATTGGAAAAAAAGAAATCACCAAAGTTCTGAGAAATAGATCCATTGAATTTGCTGCATCAAAGCAATGCAACACATAACATGGATCCAGAGGAAAACCTCAAATTTGAACCACCAGGTATGGCATATAAATATATAAATAGGCCTCAATGACAAAAATTTGATAGGCACACATGCACCATGCAAATTGTAAATGATGAAATCATTAGATCCCGCACATCCCGGAAACATAATAAATTGCATTGTACCCTATAAATGGAAACATCTATTAATGTGAATTGCAGAGGCTCAAGGCGTCTCAGAAATGATGTTCACAATATGCTCTGTCAAGTGACTGCAGTCAATAAAACAACCAGGAAATAATATTATATACTGAAGGTTGTACGGAAAAAGCAGCTAGATTGGAATCCACAGTGTCTATACGTGACTGCCACATTCCTTCACTTTTTACTGTATGTTCGATAAACTGACAAAAAAATACAGCAGCTTTAGTAGATAGCATCCATTTGGTAAAGGAGCAATTATGTTCTCCTGACAGAGCCCATCTCTGTACAATTTCCCGCACTGTACATCACAGGATTGGATTTATCCTGCTTTCTCTTTGATAGCTATAAATCAGCACCTGCTTAGGATTATCAATTGTCTGATACAATCAGCACTATGGCATTTCAATTCTCAATGCTTATCACAGCTATGGGAATGTATGTGCCCATAATTCAGTACTACAAGTAACACATTATTAATTATTAAGTCATACTAAGTTCTTATTATGACATATGACAGCTCCTTATTGGATGACATATATATTCCTAACAGGAGTCTCGCTGATGCTGGAGAACAAGTCGCTGTAGACATCTACCTATAGTAACTGAGATATAGCACCAGGGGCGTAACTAGGAAAGACTGGGCCCCATAGCAAACTTTTGACTGGGGCCCCCCCTCCCCTGGGTGTCACACAACCCCCCCCCCTTGTAGATAGAGCCTTTTTTACAGCCCCCCCTGTAGATAACGCCATAGAGCCCCCCTCTGTAGATAGCGCCATACATCCCCCTGTAGAGTACGCCATACAGCCCCCCTGTAGATAACGCCATACAGCCCCGCTGTAGATAACGCCATACAGCCCCCCTGCAGAGAACGCCATACAGCCCCCCCTGTAGAGAACGCCATAAGCCCCCTCTGTAGGGAATGCCATACAGCCCCCCCCCCCGCCTGTAGAGAACGCCATACAGCTCCCCCCCTGTAGGGAACACCATACAGCCACCCCCCCCTGTAGGGAACGCCATACAGCGTCCCCCCTCCCAACAAAAATGCGACCTACAGTGTGTCCTACAAAATACATGTATCCCCTCTCAACAGGATCTCCACAGGACAGGGGATACATGTGTGATCGCTGGCAGCGATAGGGAGAACGGGGGACTGAAAGTCCCCTGAACTTCTCCATGACAAACCTCTGACTTCCGGCGTCTGCGCAGCTCAATAAAAATGAAAGGAGCGCTGGTCACGCATGCGCACAAGCACGACCGGCGCTCCATTCATTTCTACGGAGCTGCCGACACAGACCCCGGAAGTCCGAGGTTTGTGATGGAGAACGTCAGGGGACTTTCAGTCCCCCGTTCTCCCTATCAATGCCAGCGATCACACATGTATCCCCTATCCTGTGGAGATCCTGTGGAGAGGGGATACATGTCCTGTGGAGAGGGGATACATGTCCTGTGGAGAGGGGGGGGATACATGTCTTTTGCTCTATTTTGCGCCTTCAGGACCAGACACCGTTTAGCCATTTTTAGCACGTGTTAGTTAAATGGCTATAACTTTTTTATTTGTTGGACTAACGACGTGATTTTTGTGACGTTTTTTCCGTAGACAATGCAGGTTTCATTTTTTTATCGTTTTTATACACACCTTTTTGCTATATTAGAATTTTTATTCATAAAGTTTGAAAATAATAGTAAAAAAATAAGCTTTTTTACGTTTGAGCGATTTGTTTTTGGTAATAACAAAGTTTTACCTTAAAATAGACCTTTTATTTGTGATCGTCATTGTCTACCGTAAATTTTTATATATTACATGTCTATATCAGGGTAATTGGGTCAGCGCTAGCGTTACAACAATGATTGGCGGGGGGGGGACGTTTTTTTTCGCGGTGGGTATTTTATGTGTATTTATTATTTAAATTTTTTTTGCACTTTACTTTATTATTTTTTTATTACTATGGTCTGTCCCCCAAAGGTCAAAGAAGACCTTTGGGGAACTTTATATATTTTTTTTCTTTCTGTTACACCATGTTTTTCCACTGTAACTGGAGCTGCACAGCAGCCCCAGTTACAGGGGAAATCAGCCCTCTCATAGTGACGATTGTCACTAATAGGGCTGTGCTGGGTCTAGTAAGACCCATCAGCAGCCTGCCACTAACGGCACCCGGCGATCATGTGACCAGTCACATGATCACCGGGAGGAATAGAGACAGCGCCGCTGCTGCTGTCTCTATTCCTGTACACAGCGCGCATTGAGCGCTGTGTACAAGTGATCAGAGAAGACAGAAGCAGCGAAAGCTGCTTCTATCCTCTCCTCAGGGTCCCCGGCAGTCACTGACAGCCGGAGACCCGACATTCAGCTGCCCGATCGCGCGGGCAGCAAGTTAAAACCCGAGCCGTAGAAAGTCTATGGCTCGGGTTTTAAGGACCCTGACCGCTGGCCGTAAAAATACAGCCAGCGGTCGGGAACCAGTTAATGGCAGAGCGGTGAGATACCTCCCTGCCCTGCCGTAGTGTTAAGTGGCGTCCCGCTGTAGCAGCCATAGCGGCTGCTAGCGGAGCCTCCGGCCATGGTGGGGGCCCGTGCCGGCGGGCGACACGGGCCCCCTCATGCCGCGGGCCCCGTAGCAGCCGCTACTGCTGCTACGGCGGTAGTTACGCCACTGTATAGCACATAAATTACTAACTCCATAGTCATTCAATTCAGGTTTCTCCAATGTTCTTTGTATTCAAACAATTTTAGCTTATGAAACATTTGGGATATGCATAGATAGAATCAGTAAAATCTAGAATATATTATAATAAGAGATGATGGGTGACAGTGTCTCAACTCATCCATTATAAAGTCGATATAGGTTGATATTCCTGAACGCTTATAAGTCTGTGTTGTTGTTATTATTATTATTATTATTATTATTATTAGAGTCCATAAAATTTCTGAATTATGTGTCATTCTGGGTTTGTGAATGGATGGGTGCTAACCATTAGTGGCTAACAATAGCGAGTCTCCATATATTATCCCATAGAAGGCCAATATAAAGCCCATTTACACTATCATCAAAATATAATACAGTATTTAACTGTAGTGAGCAAATAATTGATTCCCTAAATTGCCTCAGTTATACAATCCATCCTTCATAAAGTGCAATAGTTAAAAAATGTAAGAGTCACATAATGGCGCTAGGCTCCGAGATTTCTGCACAGGTCAATAGAGCAGCATGCTCACTTTGTACATGAGTGTTAACTTTTATACATACTGTTAAAAAACATTATGATACTTCTAGGGGAGTGGGAACCAAGCCTAACGTAAAATTAGAAATAAATCTTCACACAAAAGGACAGCACAGGGCATATAAATGTAATAGATTTATTTTTAGGTAAATGCTCTTTGAGGTAAAACTTTTATGCTGTAGAAAACATATAATAAACACACAAGAAGAGATAAGCGAATTTCCCCAAAAATGTTTTGGTTCTAATTTGGTTTAATCGACCGTGTGTTTCGATTCGATCCAAATATATTTGTTGCAAAACAAAAGTTCCGCCATTGCACTAAAAACTCATATCTAACTATACGATGTCTTCTTTTTTTAATTTAAATTCTTTATTTAACAATTTTCAATTCTTACAAAAACTAGAAATGCTCATCAAAACAGGAAAATAAGGAAAGGGGAATGGGAGCAGGGGAGGAACCTGCATTTAATAAAAAGAAAAAAGAATACACACTGTACAATAAAACCAAGACTGCGGAAGCACACATACTCCACCATCCTATAATATACGGGAGAACAGGTGCATGCAGATCCCAGCAGCATATAATATACAGATGAACAACTGGATGTAGACTCCAAATGTCAAATACAATTGAGACAAGAAGAAGAAATAGTAAGAAAGAAAGAGGGCAAGGCGAAAAGAAAAAAATATATAATTTGGAAAGGGGGGGGGGGACAAAGCAATCAACTTGTAAATATGCATGTAAACAGAATGGAAATATTTAGGCTGTAAAACCATACAGGGACAGTTTTTGATTCAGTTGTTTTTTTTTAACAAAACACAGGAGTGGATACAAAAGAGAGAAGTATCACTTTTTCCCTAAAACGTTTACTTCTTTTTGGATCTACTCCTGTCTTTTGCACAAATTTTTTTTTACAAAAAACTGTTATACAAACTGACATAAAAACTGCATTTGTGATTTCAGCCTTAGAGATCATAAATGTAAACTCTAGCCACTTTAATCCTGAGGGAAGCACACACAAATTTTTAGAATCTAAGCCAATGTAGATTACAGAAAAAAATAAAAAAATTAAATGCTTAAAGTAAAACATCTACAAAGTATAGATCTTCTGGTATGGAATCTGCATTTTTGTAATAAAAAAAAATGCAGGCAATAAGATTGGCAAAAATAAAAAAAAGCTACTACTGAAAATGTTGGTGCCATAAATTATACAAAAGATAATTTGGTCACAGGTCATTTTGGTCACAGGAGAAAATGAGAAGGCAGATCTATTAAATTTTTCTGAGGTGTGATATGCTGACGAGGAAGATGGCCGCTTGATCCTTCAGTTCCGCACTCAGTTTCCATGGGCAAGGGTGGCCGCTGATCCAGCCGGCCAGTAGCACCAACAGACTGTGGCGCAACACTTCAACATAGTGTACAGCACCCGCACCCACTCCTAGTCTTAGATTCCTTCAATGGTGCCACAAGCTCTCCTCCTGCAACGCTAGATCTATTCTCCCTGGCCTCTCCATGTTATCAGGAGTGCAGCCCGATATTTCTCCCAGAGAGAGCCCACCGGGCCCTTACCATTACCTATAGAGGCGGTCTCCCTAGAGACATCATAATCAAACAGTATTTGTACTGCACAAAAAAAAAAAAGTTTTGCAGAAAGCCAGGAACAAAGATTCTTTGACACTAGCAGATCACCGCACACACATCTTTGCTGACATCGCTCTGGTGAGCATGAAACGCCATCACGCTTTAAAACCTCTGCTTTACCAGGTCAACTCAAAGAACATCAAACACAGATGGACTTTTCCCCTGAGACAATGCTTCACTTACAACAACTGACTGTATTCTTTTTTACCAAATTCCAAGAAGAGAAGATGTTCTTAACTGCCTTATGTATAATCTCCACCAAACTTTTTGACCCGCATTGGTCCTCTATCAGATGTTCGCGCTACGGCTTCAGAGTGACCTACTTACCAGTGATATTCCAGGAACACTTTTTTGCGAACCGCAACCTGAAGGTTTAGCTGTCATCACTTCAACCACTAACCCAAGCAAACCTGACAACATGTTGACTTCACTCCTGCCAGCCTTAAACCATTGGTCAACCTGGCGAGGAAGCAGATGAGATCATTCATTTTCCCATCTGCTACCCAATTCCCTTTTATGCCTTTTTTGGGACGGAATACGGCTAATAACTATAGGGGCTAATGGGGTTTACAGGTATTAATACCAGAGAAAAAGAAAGATGTGGTGGAAAATATTAATTTTAATTAGGTCTCTGGCCCCCTTTCCGTCCCCTTTTTTTTGTTTTATTTAATGCAGTAATTTTTTAACATTACTGCGGTATCTATTATAATGTCACTACACTTTTTATGCTTTTTACTTGTTTTGTGACTCATTATACTTTGTTTTATTCTGTGTATTTCATTCTCCTTCTGATTATAAGTGATAATGGGCCTCCTTGGCACCAGACACTGAATCTTAGGCTCGAGGATTCCCATCATTACATTTTAATCTCACTCCCCTTAGAAAGTCCAGACTTGATTATGAGGGTATGTTCACATGGCCTACTTTAAGGTGTATTTTGGAGCGTAAAAGGATCGTAGCACTACAAAAAAGCGCTTAAAAAATATGCCTCAAAATACACTTCTGAATATGCTGCAAAATACGCTTCAAATTTTGCTTGTGAACACCAAAAATGGTTTGAAAATAAACTCCAAAAAAGCCTGGATTCAGAGGCTGTTTTCTTTTGAAATTATAAACCACTAAAAAGAGTAGAAATAATCACTGAACTCTGTATAGCCAAAAATAAGTTTATTAAGTGATATACACCGTGTTACAAATTATTATGCACATTGGATTTAAGTGTCATAAACATTTAATTATTAGTTTTTCAATTAAACTCATGGATGGTATTGTGTCTAAGGCTGGGTTCACACGAACTATTTTCAGACGTAAACGAGGCGTATTATGCCTCGTTTTACGTCTGAAAATAGGGCTACAATACGTCGGCAAACATCTGCCCATTCATTTGAATGGGTTTGCCGACGTATTGTGCAGACGACCTGTAATTTACGCGTCGTCGTTTGACAGCTGTCAAACGACGACGCGTAAATTGACTGCCTCGGCAAAGAAGTGCAGGGCACTTCTTTGCAACGTAATTTGAGCCGTTCTTCATTGAACTCAATGAAGAGCAGCTCAAGATATACGAGCGTCACAGATGCCTCGTATATTACGAGGAGGAGCATTTACGGCTGAAACGACGCAGCTGTTTTCTTCTGAAAACAGGCTGTCATTTCAGCCGTAAAAGCCAGCTAGCGTGTGAACATACACTTAGGGCTCTTTGGATCATAGTAATCAATCTCAGACACCTGTGATAATTAGTTTGCCAGGTGTGCCCAATCAAAGGAAAACGACTTAAAAAGGACGTTCCACATTATTAAGCAGGCCACAGGTTTCAAGCAATATGGGAAAGAAAAAGGATCTCTCTGCTGCCGGAAAGCGTGAAATAGTGCAATACCTTGGACAAGGTTTGAAAACATTGGATATTTCAAGAAAACGTAGTCGTGATCATCGTACTGTGAAAAGATTTGTGTCTGATTCAGATCACAGACGGGTTTGTTCAGATAAAGGCATAATGAAGAAGGTTTCTGCCAGACAAATTAATAGGATTAGGAGAGCAGCTGCTAAAATGCCATTGCAAAGCAGCAAACAGGTATTTGAAGCCGCTGGTGCCTCTGGAGTCCCGCGAACCTCAAGGTGTAGGATCCTCCAGAGGTTTGCAAGTGTGCATAAAGCTATTTTTCGGCCACCCCTAAACAATGCTCACAAGCAGAAACGGTTGCAGTGGGCTCAGAAATACATGAAGACTAATTTTCAAACCGTGTTGTTTACTGATGAGTGCCGTGCAACCCTGCATGGTCCAGATGGATGGAGTAGTGGATGGTTGGTGAATGGCCACCATGTCCCAACAAGGCTGCGACGTCAGCAAGGAGGTGGCGGAGTCATGTTTTGGGCTGGAATCATGGGGAGAGAGCTGGTAGGCCCCTTTAGGGTCCCTGACGGTGTGAAAATGACCTCTGCAAAGTACGTAGAGTCTACGACTGACCACTTTCTTCCGTGGTACAAAAAGAGAAACCGTGCCTTCCGTAACAAAATTGTCTTCATGCATGACAATGCACCATCTCATGCTGCAAAGAATACCTCTGTGTCATTGGCTGCTATGGGCATAAAAGGAGAGAAACTCATGGTGTGGCCCCCATGTTCCCCTGACCTCAACCCTACTGAGAGCCTTTGGAGCATCCTCAAGCAAAATATCTATGAGGGTGGGAGGCAGTTCACATCAAAACGGAAGCTCTGGGAGGCTATTCTGACATCCTGCAAAGATATTCAAGCAGAAACTGTCCAAATTGTAACGACGGGGGTAGGGAAACGAACAAGTGAGCCCTAATCTACCCGCCACTCTGTCCCTGCCTACTTGCAACGACCCGCCCTAGGCGGCGGGGTACAACTGGGCGGCGGTCCCTACGCTCAGTAAGTGCACGAGACAAACATACAAAGGAAAACAAAGCAAAGGGAAAGGGGCAGTTGCCCACGGCAACTCCGTGAGCAACCAGAGTGGTGAACGAGCCAAGTCAAAGCAGGAGAGCATGAGGTACCAAACGCAGAGCAGGAGAGTAGTCAGTAAGCCAGGGTCAGTATGAAGCAGGATCAAATAGTTAGGAGCTGTAGCTGGGCCAGGAAACCACACGAGAAGAATCACAAGCAAAGGAGTAACAGGAAAGGCAGGTATAAATAGACAGAGGGCGGGAGCTAGCTCCGTCTGGCCAGGCTGCGATAGGCTCTCCCACTCCTAAGCCTGCCATCCTGAGTGGTGGAAGATGGAGTCAGTCTCAGAGACGTAGATTCAGGTGCAGACTGATTACCTATGGGAGTTAACCCCGAAGCTGTGCCTGGCAGATCCTTTACAGTACCCCCCCCCTTTTATGAGGGGCCACCGGACCCTTTCTAAGTGGACCTGGTTTACTGGGGAAACAAAGGTGGAACTTTCTGACCAATACCCCAGCGTGAACATCCCGGGCGGGTACCCAAGTCCTCTCCTCAGGCCCGTATCCTCTCCAATGGACCAGGTACTGGAGGGAGCCTTGGACCATCTTGCTGTCCACAATCTTGGCCACCTCGAATTCCACCCCCTAAGCGGTGAGAACGGGAACAGGAGGTTTCCTCGAGGGAGCCAAGGACGGGGAGCAGCGTTTAAGGAGGGAGGCATGAAACACGTCGTGTATACGAAAAGATGGGGGTAACTCCAGCCGGAAGGAGACAGGATTGAGGACTTCAATGACCTTATATGGCCCAATAAACCGGGGAGCAAACTTCTTGGACGGGACCTTAAGACACAAGTTCCTAGACGATAACCACACCAGATCCCCGACCATAAACAAGGGGTTAGCAGAACGTTTTCTATCAGCCTGAGTTTTTTGTACGCTCTGGGACGCCTCTAGGTTCTTCTGAACCTGGGCCCAGTTCCCGATGAACGACCTCTACCTCGGGATTGTTGGAACTACCAGGTGAAACGGAGGAGAACCGTGGATTAAACCCAAAATTACAGAAAAAGGCGGAGACCCCTGACGAGTTACTGACCCGGTTATTAAGGGAAAATTCGGCGAGGGGAATGAATGAGACCCAATCATATTGACAGTCAGAGATAAAACACCTTAAATATTGTTCTAGAGATTGATTAGTCCTCTCAGTTTGGCCATTGGTTTCAGGATGGAAGGCAGAGGAGAAGGACAGACCAATCTCCAACTTTTTAGAGAAAGCTCTCCAAAACAAAGAAACAAATTGTACCCCTCTGTCCGAAACAATATTGACAGGGACCCCATGGAGACGCAGGATGTGTTTTACAAACAAGGTAGCTAACGTCTTGGCGTTGGGTAGTTTCTTGAGGGGCACAAAGTGGCACATCTTACTGAAGCGGTCTACTACCACCCACACCACCGACTTGCCTTGGGATGGAGGCAAATCGGTGATAAAATCATGGAGATATGTGTCCAAGGTCTCTGGGGAATGGGCAAAGAACGTAGTAAGCCCGCTGGTCGGGACCTGGGAGTCTTGGACCTAGCACAAACCTCACAAGTGGCGACGTAGGCCTTAACGTCTTTAGGCAACCCAGGCCACCAATAGTTTCTGGCAATGAGGTGTTTGGTACCCAGGATGCCTGGATGACCAGATAGTGCGGAGTCATGATTTTCCCTAAGTACCCTTAGCCGGTATTGCAGGGGAACAAACAGCTTGTCCTCAGGAAGGTTCCCGGGAGCTGAGCCTTGATCAGCCGCAATTTCAGAGACTAAATCAGAATCAATAGAAGAAATGATTATACCGGGAGGAAAAATACAAGCAGGATCTTCCTCCGAAGGAGGGCTGGCCATGAAGCTGCGCGACAGTGCATCGGCCTTAATATTTTCAGACCCAGCCCTATAGGTAACCAAAAAGTTGAATCTGGTAAAAAATAGCGCCCATCGACCTTGTCTCGGGTTTAGCCTCCGAGCAGATTCTAGGAAAACCAGATTCTTGTGGTCTGTAAGGACCGTTACCTGGTGCCTAGCCCCCTCCAGGAAGTGGCGCCACTCTTCAAATGTCCATTTAATGGCTAAGAGTTCGCGGTTGCCAATACCATAGTTACTCTCAGTGGGCGAAAACTTCCTGGAGAAGTAGGCACAGGGGCGGAGATGGGTGAGGGATCTGGTACCCTGGGACAAGACAGCCCCCACTCCCACCTCGGATGCGTCAACTTCCACGATAAATGGCTCCATTTGGTTGGGCTGAACCAGCACCGGGGGCGAGATAAAGCACTTCTTAAGGACCTCAAAAGCCTGGACAGCCTCAGGAGGCCAGTGGAGGAGATCAGCACCTTTGCGAGTGAGGTCCGTAAGAGGCTTAGCGATGACCGAGAAGTTAGCAATAAATCTCCTGTATTAATTAGCGAACCACAAAAAACACTGTAACGCCTTCAGTGAGGCAGGTTGGACCCATTCCGCCACAGCCTGAACCTTGGCGGGGTCCATGCGGAATTCATGAGGAGTGAGGATTTGACCCAAAAATGGTATCTCCTCTACCCCAAACACACATTTTTCGGTCTTTGCAAACAGTTTGTTTTCCCGAAGGACCTGGAGCACCTTCCTGACATGCTCAATGTGGGAGGACCAGTCCTTGGAAAACACCAGTATGTCATCAAGGTACACTACAAGAAATATCCCCAGGTAATCTCTCAAAATCTCATTTATGAAATTCTGGAAGACCGCCGGAGCATTACACAACCCAAAGGGCATGACGAAGTATTCTAAATGACCTTCGGGCGTGTTAAACGCAGTCTTCCACTCATCCCCCTCTTTGATGCGGATAAGGTTATACGCCCCCCGTAGATCAAACTTAGAGAACCATTGGGCCCCCTGAACCTGATTAAAGAGATCAGGAATCAAAGGAAGGGGATACTGGTTCCTTACAGTGACCTTATTCAGGTTACGGTAGTCAATGCATGGCCTAAGACCACCATCCTTCTTCCCTACGAAGAAGAAGCCAGCACCTACCGGAGAAGTAGAGGGGCGAATGTAACCCTTGGCCAGGCATTCCTGGATATACTCTCTCATGGCTTCACGTTCGGGACAAGAAAGATTAAATATCCTACCCTTAGGAAGCTTAGCTCCTGGTACCAATTCGATAGCGCAATCGTATTCTCTATGAGGAGGTAACACTTCGGAGGCCTCCTTAGAGAAAACATCAGCGAAGTCCTGAACAAACTCAGGTAGCGTGTTCACCTCCTCAGGGGGAGAAATAGAATTAACAGAAAAACATGACGTCAAACATTCATTACCCCATTTGGTAAGCTCCCCAGTATTCCAGTCAAACGTGGGATTATGCAACTGCAACCAGGGAAGGCCTAAAACCAAATCGGACGATAATCCCTGCATCAACAGTACAGAGCACTGCTCCAAATGCATGGAGCCAACAAGGAGTTCAAAAACAGGGGTATGCTGTGTAAAATAACCATTAGCAAGAGGAGTGGAGTCGATACCCACTACCGGGACAGGTTTAGGCAAATCAATCAAAGGCATAGCAAGAGACATAGCAAATTCCACAGACATGATATTAGCAGAGGACCCTGAATCCACGAAGGCACTGCCGGTAGCAGACCTACCACCAAAAGAGACCTGAAAGGGAAGCAAGATCTTATTACGTTTCATATTTACGGGAAATACCTGTGCGCCCAAGTGACCTCCCCGATGATCACTTAGGCGCGGAAGTTCTCCGGCTGCATTCTTATGCTTAGGACAGTTGTTCACTTGATGCTTGTCATCCCCACAGTAGAAGCAGAGACCATTCTTCCTGCGGAAATCTCTACGTTGTTGGGGGACACGGAGGCCCCGAGTTGCATAGGTAACTCTGAGTCTTCCGGGGTGGAACGAAGCAACGGAACCTCGGGAGGCATCATGGGGGAGTCGGAGGAGAAAACACATAAACGTTCACGTTGTCGTTCCCTGAGACGTCGGTCAAGTCATACCGCTAAAGCCATAACCTGGTCTAGGGAGTCAGAAGAGGGATAGCTAACTAGCAGGTCTTTCAGGGCATTCGACAGACCCAACCTAAACTGGCACCTTAAGGCAGGGTCATTCCACCGAGAAGCTACGCACCACTTCCTAAAGTCAGAACAATACTCCTCAACAGGTCTCTTACCCTGACGTAAGGTCACCAGCTGACTCTCGGCAAAGGCAGTCCTGTCAGTCTTGTCATAAATGAGTCCGAGAGGAGAAAAGAAACGATCAACGGAGGAAAGTTCAGGGGCGTCAGGAGCCAAGGAGAAGGCCCACTCTTGGGGCCCTTCCTGGAGCCAGGACATAATTATACCCACCCGCTGGTTCTCAGAACCTGAGGAATGAGACTTTAAGCGAAAGTAAAGCCTACAACTCTCCCGAAAGGAGAGAAAAGCCCTCCGGTCCCCTGAGAACCGGTCAGGCAACTTGAGGTGGGGTTCAGGAGGTGAGGTGAGGGGAACTGCCAAGGTAGCATCAGGCTGGTTGACCCTCTGAGCCAGGGCCTGGACCTGTAGGGAGAGACCCTGCATTTGCTGAGCCAGGGTCTCAAGGGGGTCCATAGTGGTGTCAGGGACCAGGGTAGACTAGGTATGGGCTTGTGATTATGTAACGACGGGGGTAGGGAAACGAACAAGTGAGCCCTAATCTACCCGCCACTCTGTCCCTGCCTACTTGCAACGACCCGCCCTAGGCGACGGGGTACAACTGGGCGGCGGTCCCTGCGCTCAGTAAGTGCACGAGACAAACATACAAGGGAAAACAAAGCAAAGGGAAAGGGGCAGTTGCCCACGGCAACACCGTGAGCAACCAGAGTGGTGAACGAGTCAAGTCAAAGCAGGAGAGCACGAGGTACCAAACGCAGAGCAGGAGAGTAGTCAGTAAGCCAGGGTCAGTATGAAGCAGGATCAAATAGTTAGGAGCTGTAGCTGGGCCAGGAAACCACACGAGAAGAATCACAAGCAAAGGAGGAACAGGAAAGGCAGGTATAAATAGACAGAGGGCGGGAGCTAGCTCCGTCTGGCCAGGCTGCGATAGGCTCTCCCACTCTTAAGCCTGCCATCCTGAGTGGTGGAAGATGGAGTCAGTCTCAGAGACGTAGATTCAGGTGCAGACTGATTACCTATGGGAGTTAACCCCAAAGCTGTGCCTGGCAGATCCTTTACACAAATACTCACAAATTCAATGGATGCAAGAATTGTGAAGGTGATATCAAAGAAAGGGTCCTATGTTAACATGTAACTTGGCCTGTTAAGTTTTTTTTTATTGAAAGAGCTTTTGATTTCTGTAAATATGACCTCCTGATGCTGCAAATTCAACAAATTACCATTTTAGTTCTCTTTACAACCTTTAAAATGTTTTGATCTCTGTTGTGCATAATAATTTGAAACAGTGCACTTTGAGTCTTTTACTTTCTAAAAAAATCTGTTATCATTAGGAGATTTGTTCAATAAAATTTGCATTATACTCCAACGGTTGATGGCTTGAAGATTATACTGACTGTCATTTGCATCGACTATTTAGGAAAATCAGCGAAAAATAAAATTTTCATAATAATTTGGAACGCGGTGTACAGCCATACATAAAATACTATAAAATATACAGAGAAAACATACTCATGTGGCCAGATGATAAAAAGAAGGCCCAATGATACAGAAACCAGACAGGGACTCTATCAACATGATACATACATAAATGGGATAAATCCCCAGACAATAGCAAGTGTAACATGTCTGAGATTACAACCTTATGAAAAATTATCAACAAGTGTTGCTAGATGCAACACCTGTAGACATAAATCCATGAGGTCGCACTGACTAATAGCAAAATATTAACAACACACTGTGATAAAATGCCACTACACTGAGGTTGCGCCTAAGAGATACCAACAATTTTTTTTTATAGCTAGATCCAATAGGTTAGACTTATAACTTAACTCTAGATTATTATCCTCAAGATAAATAATGATACAAGATAAAGAGAGTGATTCTATGGCCTATGATAGTAGCCTAGGACCACCATATTAAGTACCACCATGCACAAGGATGGAGGAAAAGACAGTGGCTAGTAAAATAAAGTCAGTGCAAGACATTACCATTTTGGACATGGCGAAAGATCCTATCATAAAAATACCTTGACGTGCATTTCGCTGGCCTGCAGCTTCATTAGAAGGTCTACCTGGCCTGCTAGCTTCTTCCCAATTTTCATAGATAGAACAGGCAGCATCAGCAGCCATCTAGCCAAGACAGCATCTCTCCGTTGGCAACACAAGTACCCCTACCCTACCAAATCTAGAGTGATCCACTTCTCCTATAATGCTTTAAATAACTACTGGAATCTGAGCTAGCTAAGGCTACAGTCTCTTTTAAAACTACCCTCCACTCTGAACTCCAGTCGGTGGGCTAGCGCCTGGACTCCTTGGACTCCTTGGAAATTAAATTAGATGCAACTGTCCTAACTGTGATTTTTTTTTAAAACTGAGGGTTGCCTGAAACAGTGACTAAAATTGAAGGTACAGTCAAGTAACTCACAATTTTTTTCCTGACATTGACGCCCTCCACATGGAAATAAATAAAGCCCACCAGGCCAAAACCTCTCCCCACAGGGACAGTCTCCCTAAAGTCTTCGTAGTCAAATCGCACTTCTATTACAGTAAAAAACATGTTATGCAGGATGCTAGGAACAAAAATCTCAGGGGTACTTTCCCCCTCTGCTCAGTTCCTGAGCAATTAGTTTCCATAGTCTAACTTGCTACTATTGCTCTTCTGTTTATTCCATTGGCCAAGTCCTCATCTCCATAGTTAGGTTAAAGGGAGAATACCTAGCAATACCTTAGACTCCGCTCCCCAGTTTAGCCAAATGCCAAATCTGTTGATAACACAAAGGGTCCACACAATCCTCTAATAAAAAGTCTGGCCTTGATGGATTTTTAATGCTCTTTCTATCTCATCTCCCCTAACTACACCTCTCTGATAGCAGCCACAATCATGCTTTCTGAGCTTGGCAAAGACCAATGGCCATCCGCCTTAACACTGGCTTGGGAAGGTTGATAAACTGAGATCAGACAGGCTTTGTCTTTAACCGACACACAGGAGATAATATTCAATGAGCCATACATCAAATTCATGCTGCCCATGCACGCCACCTTCCGGTCATGATGCTCTTTCTTGATGTTCAGAAAGCCTTCAACTCCCTGTCCTGGTCCTAGGTGTTGTCCATTTTTGCAACTTGAGGTTTTCCACCTTGCTTCAAAGATTAAATATTAGCCCATTCTCAAAAAGTTTATGTCTAATACAGTGGTTCGACCTTACTGCCCTTTGATGTACGTAAGTGCACTCGTCAAGGGTGCCCACTTTCCCATTTATTATTTTTTTGTAGTCTTAGAACCTCTATTAAACACAGTCAGACAAAATCCTGATACCAAGGTGGCATCTGTCTCTCACAAAACGTGTGAGATATTGTACTCAGACATTTCACCTCCCTAACCTTATCCAGGTCCTGTCCAATCCTGTCTAATCCAGTTTTGTTGTGAACGATTTCAAATGGAGAGCCCTTAACATAACCCTTTCAGATGCTGAATTCTAGAGATTAGTGAATCGATTCTACACAAATCAAATTCGGCCTGTATTTACCAAAAGTTTTGGATTTCTCGAAATCCAAATCTTTTGCGGTTCGCTTTGCACAAATTGTGGCAAAATGGCGAACAATGGTGTTCTCTTACTAATACATAGCTATTTGATGATTAATGCCGTTGTTTTCCTCTGTGAATTGCTGTCTCATTGAAAGTACAGCCTTCTCTGTGAATTGTACAGCGCTCCTGTTGTGAAAATAGTCGCCGATAGAGGGGCGTGTGACCCAGCATGTCCATCAGTGGCCTCCATTAAATAAAGCCTTTCACGGCACTGCGTATGGGCTAGTTCCCCTTTCCATGCACAGTGTTATTCAATGGAGGCCGCTGATGGATTTGCCTTGCCACATGCCCCTTCATCAATGGCCATGTTCAGAATGGGAGCGTCGTACAGTCCATGGCAAAGGCTATACTAATAAGGAGGTGATACTTCACAGAGGAAAACATTGTCGCTGATCACATCAGAGACTCAGACATGAGTTTTCAGGGAAATCGGGGCACTTGCGATACATGGCAAATTTATTCGGACCAAATTAAATCAGACAGCTGCTTATCTCTACTGATGTCTCTGTACTCAGAGCTAAGTTTACCTGGTTGCCCCACCTTGAGTACCTGGGTATCCACCCTATCTCGTATATGACTCTTTTTTTCTACTAATTATATACCTCTTTACAGGCATTTGCAGTCTTTTGGAAGCCTGGGCAAATATCATATCTTCTGCCTCTGGAGAATCCATGCCACTAAGATGTCATCTTTACTTAAGCTTCTCTACTATTTTAGAGTCTTACATGTACTAGGATACTTCCTTAGACTCTTGCAGCACCTAGTACTTAAATTTGCCTGGAAGCAAACACTCCTAAGCATCAGTAAGTCTACATTGTTTTGCCGTGAACTGGGTGTCCTTAATATTACAAATTACTATCAAAATTCCCAAATGGCTATGCTATCCCTATACCATTCTACCACTGAGTCCCCAACATTGCTTAGCCTGGAAGCGCTTGAATGTACTCCGCTTGCTTTTAATTCTATCCTATGGGTTCCCTTTCAGCTAGATCCTTTAATAATAACAACCCTATTCTACGTTCCTCACTTCATGTATAGGAGAATGTTAAGCGTCCTGGAAACCTACTTTCTCTTCATCTGCTTCCCACTTCTCTCTGCAGGAATCCCATTTTTACCTGGAACAGGTATCCCCTGCCAGTTTTTACAGGTTGACTGCTCTTGGTATAACTAGGATTTACCAATTATTGACAACAGATGGAGTCTGCTCCTTTACCTCCTTACAAACTAACCATGGCCTACCTGCAGAGGAGCAATCCCGTTATTTACAATTAAAAAACTTTATTTCTTCTTTCTTTCAGAACACACCTGCACACCTCAGACACAATTTCTAAAATGTATTCTTGCCTTCTCTCTCAACCATTCCACACTCAACTCACATATATCCATAAATTAGAGTCTGCATATTAACTGACTCTGATTGTCAGACTATTTTGGATAATACTTCCAGAAGCTCCCGTAATACCCTTACCTTTAAAACCTTCTATAAGGATCCCATGAGATGGAACCTTGTGCCCACCAATATAGCCCATGTGTTTCCCACCTATCCTTCGACCTGCTTTACAGGTTGTTCAGACCCTGGTGAGTTTTTACATACTTGGTGGACCAGCACTAAAATGTAACACCTATGGATTCAAGTATATCAAATGGTGAAAACTATCACTAGTGTTGATCTTAGAAAAAATCCATGGGAAGCTCTCTTTGGTAAGTCCGATACTGGCCTTCCTCAAAGGTCCAGGAAATTTTTCTTAAATATCTCTTTAGCTATTGAACAGCATAGGTGTGGAAACAACCTCTTCTTAAATTTCCAGATGTTAAAAATATAAGTTAAAATAGAGTATATGATTAATGAAAATGTATCCATTTTATTTGATTCCCAAGATAAATTCCAGCAAAATTGGTCCCAATAGCTAAACTACGCCTTCTCACCGAGCACTCACCCCTACTTCTCTTTTTATTTTATTTTTTTCACTTTCTACCCCCCCCCCCCACCTTTTTTTCTTCTTTTCACTTCCATATTTTCCCTACTTGGTTAACCCCTACTCAACATTTAAGCTTACTGTCTGTGATGGCTGGGAATGGGGGCGGCTGTTAAATGCAGAGTTGCCCTCTGCATCACATTTTTATTGTTAAAACCAAAAAATAAAAATTAGCATATTATTTTTGACTACTAGTTTGCGCGAACACACTTACTGGTCTCATTGCTCGTACAGTAAAGGAAATAAGTATTTGATCCCTTGCTGATTTTGTAAGTTTGCCCACTGTCAAAGACATGAACAGTCTAGAATTTTTAGGCTAGGTTAATTTTACCAGTGAGAGATAGATTATATAAAAAAAAAACTGAAAATCACATTGTCAAAATTATATATATTTATTTGCATTGTGCACAGAGAAATAAGTATTTGATCCCTTTGGCAAACAAGACTTAATACTTGGTGGCAAAACCCTTGTTGGCAAGCACAGCAGTCAGACGTTTTTTGTAGTTGATGATGAGGTTTGCACACATGTTAGATGGACTTTTGGCCCACTCCTCTTTGCAGATCATCTGTAAATCATTAAGATTTTGAGGCTGTTGCTTGGCAACTCGGATCTTCAGCTCCCTCCATAAGTTTTCGATGGGATTAAGGTCTGGAGACTGGCTAGGCCACTCCATGACCTTAATGTGCTTCTTTTTGAGCCACTCCTTTGTTGCCTTGGCTGTATGTTTCGGGTCATTGTCGTGCTGGAAGACCCAGCCACGAGCCATTTTTAATGTCCTGGTGGAAGGAAGGAGGTTGTCACTCAGGATTTGACGGTACATGGCTCCATCCATTCTCCCATTGATGCGGTGAAGTAGCTCTGTGCCCTTAGCAGAGAAACACCCCCAAAGCATAATGTTTCCACCTCCATGCTTGACAGTGGGGACGGTGTTCTTTGGGTCATAGGCAGCCTTTCTCTTCCTCCAAACAAGGCGAGTTGAGTTAATGCCAAAGAGCTCAATTTTAGTCTCATCTGACCACAGCACCTTCTCCCAATCACTCTCAGAATCATCCAGATGTTCATTTGCAAACTTCAGACGGGCCTGTACATGTGCCTTCTTGAGCAGGGGGACCTTGCGGGCACTGCAGGATTTTAATCCATTACGGCGTAATGTGTTACCAATGGTTTTCTTGGTGACTGTGGTCCCAGCTGCCTTGAGATCATTAACAAGTTCCCCCCGTGTAGTTTTCGGCAGAGCTCTCACCTTCCTCAGGATAAAGGATACCCCACGAGGTGAGATTTTGCATGGAGCCCCAGATCGATGTCGATTGACAGTCATTTTGTATGTCTTCCATTTTCTTACTATTGCACCAACAGTTGTCTCCTTCTCACCCAGCGTCTTACTTATGGTTTTGTACCCATTCCAGCCTTGTGCAGGTCTATGATCTTGTCCCTGACATACTTAGAAAGCTCTTTGGTCTTGCCCATGTTGTAGAGGTTAGAGTCAGACTGATTAATTAAGTCTGTGGACAGGAGTCTTTTATACAGGTGACCATTTAAGACAGCTGTCTTTAATGCAGGCACCAAGTTGATTTGGAGTGTGTAACTGGTCTGGAGGAGGCTGAACTCTTAATGGTTGGTAGGGGATCAAATACTTATTTCTCTGTGCACAATGCAAGTAAATATATATAATTTTGACTATGTGATTTTCTTTTTATATATATATATATATATATATATATATATATATATATATATATATATATATATATATATATATATATATATATATAATCTATCTCTCACTGGCAAAATTAACCTAGCCTAAAAATTCTAAACTGTTCATGTCTTTGACAGTGGGCAAACTTACAAAATCAGCAAGGGATCAAATACTTATTTCCTTCACTGTATGTTCTTTTTTCCTTTAAATGGAACTTATGTTATTAGCTAATTTGTTATACATGTTTGCACTCTGTCTTGTAGACCATGTGATTTTTATTCAATGTACATCTTGCCACTTCTTTAACTCCTTAATGACCGGGCATGTTTGTACCTTAATGACCAAGCCAGATTTGTCAAATCTGGTATGTCTGACTTTATCAGAGAATAACTCTGTGAAAGTTTTGAATATCCAAGTAATTCTGACATTGTTTTTTCGTCACATGTTGTACTTTATTTTAGTGGTAAAAGTAGACTGATACGATTTGCGGAAATTAATTAAAAAATAGAGAAATTGAAGAAATTTTGTAAAAATTATCATTTTTCCCTATTTTTAACTGCAATATGTCACATATGTACATACATACTGTACAATTTTTTTAATTAAATATATATTTCCATCTCTTTACTCTATTTTGGCAGCACTTTTGAAAAAAAAATATTTTTTTTTCAGCAATTTGGAAGACTTACAAGTTTAGTAATAATTTTATACATTTTGAAGTACATTTTGTTTTCCTGCACCAAGCCAGGTTTTCAGAGGCTCATAGGTGTCAGAATGGTGGAAACCCCCACAAGTGACCCCATTTTGAAAACTACACCCCTTAAGGTATTTATTAAGGGGTGTTGTAAGTATTTTGACCCCACAGTTTTTTTGTAAGAATTCATGCAAAGCAGGCGTAAAAAAATATAATTTCACTATTTTCATAAAAGTATCACTTTGAAGACCGATTTCTGTGTAAAGTGACCATGAGAATGAAGAAACACACCCCGAAATATATCACCCTGTTTCTCCTGTTTTCAAAAATGCCCCCATTGTGACCCTAATGCATTGCTTGGACACACGACAGGGCCCGAAAGGGAGGGAGCACCCGGAGGCTTTCAGGACTCATATTTGCTTGAAAATGTTTTAGGCCCTACTGTATATTTGGAGAGGTTTTAAGCTACCAGAGCGATAGAATCTCCCCATAAACGACCCCATTTAGAAAACTAGACCCTTTAAGGTATTTATCTAGGGGTGTAGTACGTACTTTGACCCCACAGTTTTTTGCTAAATTTAATGCATAGCAGGTGAAAAAAAACCAAAAGACACTTTTTTCATAAAAGTATCACTTTGAAGACCGATTTCTGTGTAAAGCGACCATGAGAATGAAGAAACACACCCCAAAATATATCACCCTGTTTCTCCTGTTTTCAAAAATGCCCCCATTGTGACCCTAATGCATTGCTTCGACACACGACAGGGCCCGAAAGGGAGGGAACACCCGGAGGCTTTCAGGACTTATATTTTGCTTGAAAATGTTTTAGGCCCCACTGTACATTTGGAGAGGCTTTGAGCTGCCAGAACGATAGAAACTCCCCATAAACGACCCCATTTAGAAAACTAGACCCTTTAAGGTATTTATCTAGGGGTGTAGTGCGTACTTTGACCCCACAGTTTTTTGCTAAATTTAATGCATAGCAGGTGAAAAAAAAACAAAAAACACTTTTTTCATAAAAGTATCACTTTGAAGACCGATTTCTGTGTAAAGCGACCATGAGAATGAAGAAACACACCCCAAAATATATCACCCTGTTTCTCCTGTTTTCAAAAATGCCCCCATTGTGACCCTAATGCATTGCTTCGACACACGACAGGGCCCGAAAGGGAGGGAACACCCGGAGGCTTTCAGGACTCATATTTTGCTTGAAAATGTTTTAGGCCCCACTGTACATTTGGAGAGGCTTTGAGCTGCCAGAACGATAGAAACTCCCCATAAATGACCCCATTTAGAAAACTAGACCCCATAACGTAATTATTTAGGTATATAGTAATTATTTTGACCCCACAGTTCTTTGCTAAATTTAATGCATATCAGGTGAAAAAAAAAAGAATTTCACTTTTTTCATAAAAGTATTTGTTTGAAGACCGATTTCTTTGTAAAGCGAACATGAAAATGAAGAAACACACCCCAAAATCTATCACCCTCTTTCTCCTGTTTTCAAAAATACCCACATTGTGGCCCTAATGCGTTGTTTGGACACACGGCAGGGCCCCAAAGGAAGGGAGCACCCGGAGGCTTTCAGGACTCATATTTTGCTTGAAAATGTTTTAGGCCCCACTGTACATTTGGAGAAGCTTTGAGCTGCCAGAACGATAGAAACTGCCCATAAACGACCCCATTTCGAAAACTAGACCCCTTAAGGTATTTATCTAGGGGTATAGTTAGCATTTTGACCACACAGGTTTTTCGCTAAATATATTGGAATTAGTCTGTAAAAATTAAAATTTACTTTTTTTCTGAAACAACATAGAAATTTTTAATATTTACAAGGAATAAAGAAGAAAATGCACCCCAACATTTGTAAAGCAATGTCTCCCGATTACGACAATACCCCATATGTGGTAATAAACTGCTGTTTGGACCCACAGCAGGGCTCAGAAGGGAAGGAGCGCCATTTGGATTTATGATTTTGCTGGAATGGTTTTCGGTGCCATGTCGCATTTGCAATGCACTGGAGGGACCAAAACAGTGGAAACTCCCCCAAAAGTGACCCCATTTTGGAAAAAACTTCAAGGATTTTTTCTAGGGGTATAGTGAGCATTTACACTCCACGGGTCTTTTGCAGAGTTTATTAGAATTAGGGCGCGAAAATTAATATCAAAATTTTTTCCACTAAAATGTTGCATTTTCACAAGGGATAAAGGAGGAAAGAAACAACCATTTTTTATAAAGCAATTTCTCCCGAGTACGGAAATACCGCACATGTGGTCATACGTTTTTCATTAGAAATGAATTAACCCTTTCAGGACTGATCCAGTTTTTGCTTTCTTATTTTAGATTTTCACTCCCCGCTTTCCAAGAGCCATAACTTTTTTTATTTTTCCATCAATAGAGCGGTGTGAGGGCTTATTTCTTGCGGGAGGAGCTGCAGTTTTTATTGGTACCATTTTTTGGTACATAAAAAGTGATTCAAAAGTTGTATTACATTTTTTTTTTAGAGTGAAGGTGACAAAAAAAAAAAACTGCGATTTTGACGGTTTCAATTATTACATTTTTTTAAGGTGTGCACTGTGCAAATTAAATAATGGTATATTGTAATAGTTTGGACTTTTACGGACGTAGCGATACCAATTTTGTTAATTTTTTTACATTACTTTAGAAGAAAAATGCGAAAAGGTGTTTTGTTTTTTTAACTTTAAAAAACAATAATTCTCACTACTAATAACTATAATTCTTCTACACATTTTATTAATCAATCCCCTTAGGGGACTTGATCCAGCGATCATTGGATCGCTGGTACAATACACTGCAATACTAATGTATTGCAGTATATTGTTATTCTTACAGGCTTCTGTAACAGAGCGATCACTGTTCCTATCCGTTAGTACCGAGGGGGCCTGCTGTAATACACAGCCGACACCCGCAGCGTATGGAGCGGGCACAGCACGTGAGCCGGCTCCATACATCAACCGCCGCACCATGACGGGCAATTAAGTCATAGTGCGCAAACGGGTTAGTGCACAGCGGATGGTTCAAAGTGAAAATTGCAATTTTCCACTGATATGCCATTTTAGTGCATAATATGTTGTGCCCAGTTTGTGCCACAGAAGACAAATACCTCATAAAACGTTAAGCGGGTTCTCTCGGGTATGGCGACGCCGTATGTGTGGGCGCAAATTGTTGATTGGGCACACTGCAGGGCTCAGAAGGGAGGGACGCCATTTTGCTTTTGGAGCGCAGATTTTGCTTGGTAGTTTTTCTGTTTTGGGTTTCGCTGGTATTTCAGTTTATAATGTGGGAGTGTATGTAATCTGTGCGGGGTACATCAGGGTATATGTAATATGTGAGGAGTACATCAGGGTATATGTAATGTGTGAGGAGTACATCAGGGTATATGTAATCTGTGAGGAGTACATCAGGGTATATGTAATCTGTGCGGAGAACATCAGGGTATATGTAATCTGTGCGGAGAACATCAGGGTATATGTAATCTGTGCGGGGTACATCAGGGTATATGTAATCTGTGCGGGGTACATCAGGGTATATGTAATATGTGAGGAGTACATCAGGGTATATGTAATCTGTGCGGAGAACATCAGGGTATATGTAATCTGTGCGGAGAACATCAGGGTATATGTAATCTGTGCGGGGTACATCAGGGTATATGTAATCTGTGCGGGGTACATCAGGGCATAATAAGAGGGTATAATAATGGGGTAAATAAATAATAATTCATAGATATGTGGCCGGTGTCGCACTGATAAATGGTGCCAGATCTTATCCACTCTTGGACACACTGCACATTTTGCATCGCCATATTCTGAAAGGCAGAACTTCTTTATTTTTTCTCCACCGGAGCTGTGTGAGGGCTTATTTGTTGCGGGACAATCTGTCGTTTTCATTGGTACCATTTTGGGGTACATGCGATTGATTTTTTTTTATCACTTTTTGTTCAATTTTTTTGCAATCCTGAGCAAAAAACAGGAATTCTGACACTGTTTTTTAGGTTTTCTTTTTGCGGCGCTCACCGTACGCTATAAATGACATTTTTACTTTATTCTGCGGGTTGGTACGATTACGGCGATACCATATATTTATAGGTTTGGTCCTTTTTTTTAGCGTTTGCACAATAAAATGACTTATTTATAAACAAAAAAAATTCTGTGTCACCATATTATGAGAGACGTATTTTTTTTATTTTTTAGTCAAAAAAGCTGTGTAAGGGCTTGTTTTTTGCGGGACAGATAGAAGTTTTTATTGGTACTTTTTTTTTTGAACATGCGACTTTTTGATCACTTTTTATTCTTTATTTTGGGAGGGGTGGTGACCAAAAAAATTGTGATTCTGTCGTCGTTTTTTATTGATTTTTTTGGGGGTGTTCATCGTGCGGGGAAAATAACATTACAGTTTTATAGTTGGGGTCGTTACGAACGCGGTGATACAAAATATGTGTACTTTTTTAACGTGTTAATTTTTTTTCTATAATAAAAGTTTTATTATAGGAAAAAAAGCAGTTCATGTTTATATCACTTCTAACTTTTATTTTTACACTTTTTTTAAAACATTTTTATTACTTTTTTTTACTTTTTTAACTTGTCCCACTAGGGGACACTTAGTCTTGCAGCTTTGATCGCTGCTAGAGTACATTACACTACACACGTAGTGTAATGTACTCTAACTGTCATTGTGACGTGACTGTCACACTGACAGGAAGCAGAGAAGGAACGGCCGGAGGCTGTTCCTCCGAGGCTTCCGTACATGGCAACCCGGAGGTCATTATCTGACCTCCGATTGCCGTGACAAGCATCGGTAGCCCCCACGATCACTTCTTGGGGGCTGCCGATGTGCTTCAAACCACTTAAATGCGGCGACGGCAATCCGTCGCCGCACTTAAGGGGTTAACTGACGAAAGCAGCGGCGACGGTCCGCTGTCCGGCGAGACTGATGTCTCAGCTGTCTAGGACAGCTGTCAGCGCGCGTCTGTCACTCTGTGTTTACACAGAGTGACAGTTTGATATGCGGACGAAAATGCACGTCCTGGTGCGGGAACTAGCAGCCGACCAGGACGTGCATTTTCGTCCTTGGTCGTGAAAGGGTTAATAAGAAATAAAGTGTAAATACTTTTTTGCTTCTGTTTTCAATAGTAGATTTGCTAAAAATAAGTTTACCTGTCTGCCTAATACTAATAGTGCCTGATGAAACTCTAATATACGACCGAAACGTCACACTAAACCTCTGGCATCAATTTTTGATAAAATAAAACCGAAAGAGTTGCTAAAATCATCACCTTGTGTGTCGAATATTTCTTTACTACTGTCTGCCTAATACCATCGATTTATTAGTCGCACAAGCAGCGGAACAAGAGGAATAGAACGCCACGCGAGAAGGGGCAGTAGACGTCACCACCGAAAGTCTACGCTTGAGGAGCAGAAGGTCTATGGAAAATGTGGGAACATTGAAGAACATAGCCATCACTGGTGGTAAATATATCCTCTATTGATTTGCATTCCTTTTTTAGGTCCCCTAAACTTAAAGTGTGGTTCTCTGACATACAACTACCCCTCAATCCAGTGATTGCTACACCCTATGAGTGGTGTTTGAAGAAATTTGGACTTTATAATAAAACTGAATGTTTACCCCCTGTCAATTCTGAAGTCCTTAAGCGCTTCATTTCTTCTGTTAAGAAATATGTACATCTGTTGAAATCTAACTTAGAGAATAGGGGTGAATATTTAACACATCCTAAGTTGACAAGAGAGTAAATGTTGGCTTTACAGGTGTTGGTCCACAATGACGATCTCGTCATTAAACCCGCTGACAAGGGTGGCACGATCATTGTTATGGACCGACAGATGTATGTCGATGAAATAGTGAAACAACTAAATGACCCTGATGTCTACAAAAGAGTCAATAGGGACCCTAAATTCGATTTTACCCGGAGACTTAGGCCCCATGCACACGAACGTGCTTTTGCGGTCGCAATTCCCCCGAAAATCCATGGGAGAATTGCGGCCCCATTCATTTCTATGGGGCCATGCACACGACCGTAGTTTTTTACGGTCTGTGCATGGCCCGGGAGCCCGCACCACAGAAAGAACGGACATGTCTTATTACGGCCGTCTTCTGCGGTCCGGGCTCATTGAAAATAATGGCCACGGCCATGTGCATTGCCCGCGATTTGCGGGCGGCTTGCGGCTAACAGTCCGCTGCCGGCCGACCCAAAAATCACGGCCGTGCACATGGCTACGGTCGTGTGCATGAGGCCTTAAGATTCTGATCGATAATGCTATTGCTGTAGGCTTAATAGATAGAGATCTGTACGAATTTCTTCTACCTAAACATCCAGTGACTCCTCTTATATGTTGCCTCCTGAAAATATATAAGAATATGCAATGTCCAACAGGACGCCCGTTTGTATCTGGCAATGACTCTTTGTTTAGTCCCTCAGCAGTTTTTCTTGATAAACTGTTGAGGAATTTGGCTATGGAAGCCAAGTCTTATATTAAAGGCACAGCTGACTTTTTAAGTAAAATTCATGATTTAACCATACCCAATGGATACATTTTGGTCTCTTTTGATGTTATATCATTATATAGCTCCATTAACCACGACAAAGGTTTAACCCCTTAGTGATCAGCCTATTTTAGGCCTTAATGACCAAGCTATTTTTTAAGTTTTTTCATCATCTCATTCAAAGAGCTCTAACTTTTTTATTTTTGCGTTGACATAGCTGTATAAGGTCTTGTTTTTTTGCGGGAAAAGTTGTATTTTTTTAATAGCACCATTTTGGGGTACATAGAATTTATTGATTAACTTATTAACTTTTTTGAGGGGAAATAGAAAAAAGACAGCAATTTCGCCACACTTTTTTCGTCTTAAATTTATGCCATTTACCATGTGGTATAAATAAGGCAATACCTTTTTTCAGCGGGTTGTTACAATTGCAACGATACCAAATTTATATAGATTTTGTATTTTTTACTACTTTTACACAGTAAAAACACTTTTTTTTTTCAAAATTATTTGTTTTCATCTCCATATATCAAGAGCCATAACTATTTTATTTTTCCGCCGATGCAGTTGTATGAGGGCTTTTTTTGCAGAACGACTTGTAGTTTTTATTGGTACCATTTTGGAGTAGATACGACATTTTGATCACTTTTTATCCCTTTTTTTGAAGGCAGGAAATCTCAGAAAACAGCAATTTTTTTACTTTTTTACTATTCCCACTAGGAGACTTCATATGCAATCCTCCGATCACTTTTATAATACACTGCAATTCTTTTGTATTGCAGTGTATTAGTGCCTGTTCGTGTAAAACGGACAGGTATCTGCTAGGCCATGAGGTATCTGAGAACGGGGAGATTTAACGGCTCCCTGCTCTGTTTATTTATTCCGATGCAACATCGTTAAAAGGTGTATGCCTCGGAACAAAAGCCCATTAGTGGCCCCTGTGATAAAGTGTATTGGCGGTCACTAACGGGTTAATAAGTGTCAAAAAGGCATTAGACACAACAGGATTCTCCAATGAGTGTAAGGGGTTTGCTCTGGGATTACTTGAAATTATTATTACTTGCAACTATTTTTTGTTTAGTGATGATTTTTTTGTCCAATTAAGAGGTACCGCCATGGGGTCAAATGTGGCCCGACCTTTGCCAATATTTATATTGCGGATCTTGAGCAATCTGTCATCTATGTGTCCCACCATTTTTGTAATAATGTGGGATGGTGAGATACATAGACGACATATTCCTCATTTGGTCGGACACTAATGATTCCTTAAATTAATTTTTTTCATATCTGAACATGGTTGACCAAGATATCAAATTTACTATGGTGTGTTCTACTGAGGCAATACAATTTTTGGATACCACAGTCTACATCAAGCAGACATGCGTTACCACCGGGCACGCCAGGATCAACTACTACAGGTGGTAAACTCCATAATTGCACGTTTGGATCTTCCTCCTGTACCTCCTCTGGCTGCTCCCACTGCACACCACCAGCTAACCCTCCTGCCTGCCTTGAGTCTGCAATTTTGTTGCCTCTACCTCCTCGCTACGACGGGGATCCTAAGACCTGTAGAGGTTTTATTAGTGTACGATACACTTCAGGTTACGTGCTCACTTCTTCCCCTCAGATGAGGCCAAAGTTGCTTTTATTATGTCTCTCCTCTCCAGAAAAGCCCTGTCATGGGAGAAACCCATCTTGGAACGAGAGGACCCGGAATTCTCTCATCTGCCACTGTTTTTTAAAACTTTCCGTACAGTGTTCGAGGAACCGGGTTGAACATCTTCTGCAGCTGCCTTACTCCTGCCCCTTAATCAAGGGGAATCAATTATAGGGGAGTACGCCATCTCCTTCCGTAGGCTGGCAGTGGAGCTGGCTTAGAATAATGAGGTCTTAGTGGCAACTTTCTGGCAGGGCATGGCCTTTCATATAAAGGATGAACAGGCAGTTGAGAGCTTCCTGCTACCTTGGATGCTCCAAACTTCTGGCAACCCAGATTGATATGAGGATCCAAGAGCGCACTTTGGAAGTTCGTCGGGAGAAGATGCCTTCTCGACTGGCACCCAAATTTCAAAGGCCTCTACTGCCCTGTCCTGCTGCAGCCCCGGAAGAGCCTATGCCGGTAGACAGACCCTGACTGTCCGACCAGGAACGGCAATGCAGACGTTCAACCAGGCTAATGTATGTATTGTGGCCACATGGGACATTTAGTGTGACAATGCCTGCTAAAGCCGGGAATCTGCAGCACCTAGGCTTGATTGGAGAGACAATTCTAGGTGAATCTCCCATGATTACTAAATTCTCTCCCAGACTTTCTATTCCTGTGACTATCGTCACAAGTCAAGGATCACACTCTGTACCGACTTACTTGGATTCCGGAGCAGTTGCAAACTTCATCCAGCAGGTCTTAGTAGACCGTCTCCACTTGGCTACTGTTCCCCTGGAAAAACCTCTGGTGGTCGCTTCTGTTGATGAACAACCTCTGCCGGACCCTATCCTGTCTATCACCAAACCGCAGAGTCTACAGATAGGAGTCCTTCATTCGTAAATAATAACTTTTTGTGTCCTATCCAAAGCAATAAACCCCCTCCTGCTGGGATTGCCATGGCTTCATCAGCACACTCCAGTTCTTGCTTGGAACTCCAGTGAGGTCCTCCAATGGGGTACCCAATGTCTTCACCTCTCTCTGCCTCAGGTTCATCCTGTTCTTTCTCCACTATCTCTGTATTTCACTGAACTACCTCTACATTATGCAAATTAAGCAGATGTCTTTATCAAGATGGAGGCAGAGGTCCTTCCTCCTCATCGTCCCTACGATTGTCCTATTGAGTCTTTTCTGAAGCTTCACCTCCTCGTGGATGGGTTCATCCTCTCTCCTTGCCTGAAGTCGAGGATATGTCAGAGTAGGTCCAGGAGAACTTGGAGAGAGGTTCATCAGAAAATCTTCTTCTGTGAAGATAAAGGATGGATCACTCTGACTGTGCATCGATTACATGGGTTAAACTTAATCAAGGTAAAAACAAGTATCCCTTGCAACTTATTTCCAAGCTCTTGGATAGGATTCGTGGAGCCAAAATTTTCACAAAGCTGGATCTACGCAGGGCTTATAACCTCATTCATATTTGCGGGGGTGATGAGTGGAAAACCGCATTCAACACCCGAGATGGTCACTACGAGTATATCGTAATGCCCTTTGGACTGTGTAATGCTCCAGCGGTGTTTCAGGAGTTTGTAAACAACATCTTCTGTCATCTTCTGTATGTCTGTGTGGGGGTTTACCTGAACGACATCTTGATTTTCTCACCTCATCTGACGACGCTTCAGGAGTAAGTTCGCCAAGTCCTGTTGCGGTTAAGGGGTAACAGATTATACACCAAACTTGAGAAGTGTATATTTGAAAGAAAATCTTTGCCCTTCTTGCGCTATATTATATCTGATCATAGTCTACAAATGGATCCGGCGAAAGTGAAGTCCGTCTTGGAGTGGCCACGTCCTCAAGGTCTCCGAGCCATACAGAGATTTGTAGTATTCGCTAATTTTTATTGACAGTTCATCCCAAATTTCTCGTCTCTAACTGCTCCTATCTCAGCTCTTACCAAGAAGGGAGTGAACGCTAAGGACTGGACCCCTGAGACAGAGTCGGCATTCTCCAACCTCAAGAGCGCCTTCACCTCTTCCGTGTTTCATCATCCTGATGTGATACGACAATTTTCATTGGAGGTTGACACCTCTTCCATTAGTGCTGGAGCACTCCTATTTCAAAAGAATTCCAAAGGTAAGGCAGTATCATGTGGATTTTTCTCAAAACGCTTCTCCCCTGCAGAGCACAACTATTATATTGGGATTGAGTCTTACCTCCCTTCAAGTTGGCCTTAGAAGAGTGGAGACACCTGCTGGAGGAGGCTGCTCATCCTATCAGCATCTTCACAGATCACAAAAATTTAACATATCTTCAGTCTGCACAACTACTAAACGCTCGTCAAGCCAGATGGTCATTGTTCTTCGCCAGATTTCAATTCCTGCTTAATTTCTGCCCTGTGGACATAAACATTAAGGCCAATGCTCTGTCCAGGTCGCTTGAGACTAACGACTCTGAAGAGAGTCCTGAACCTGTTATTGAACCTTCTAGTATTATTGCTGTTAATCCTCTGCAAATCAAGTACATTCCTCCTGGAATTTGTGTCCGTCTTGCTGACAGAAAAATAATTTTCAGCTGGGGACATAATTCCAAACTAGCTGGTCCCTCTGGTGTTCATAAAACTCTGGACTTTATTGCTCGTCACTACTGGTGACCCACTCTACCGAATGATGTTCTGGACTATGTTTCTTCCTGTATGAACTGTGCCCAAAACAAGGCTACTCCTACCTCTGTCAGTTCCTGATGCTCCCTGGCAACACATCGCCATGGATTTTATTACTGACATCCCTTCTTCCTCTCGATGTACTATGCTCTGGGTCGTGGTGGACCACTTCTCCAAGATTGCTCATTTTGTCCCTTTAACAGACCTTCCCTCTGCTCCTCGTCTGACATGTTTGTTTATCCAGCACATCTTTTGTTTGCATGGCCTCCCCCTCCATATTGTGTCAGATCGGGGTGTGCAATTCACATCTAAGTTCTGGAGAGCCTTATGTAGACTTTTAGATGTGAAATTTGACTTTTTTTCAGATTATCACCTGCAGTCTAATGGCCAAGTTGAGAGGATCAACCAGGCACTTAAGAATTATCTTCATCATCTTGTTTCAGTTCAACAAGACAATTGGGTACAGCTTCTGTCATGGGCCAAATTCTACTACAACAATCATACTAGTGAATCTACTGCTTCTTCTCTGTTCTTCATTGTGTACAGTCAACATCCACGTGTTCCTCTTCCTGTGCCAGCTATGTCTCAAGTGCCTACAGCCAATTCTTCCTTCAGAGGTTTCCTTCTGGCAGTAAACTAAGTCTGCGATCCTTACGGCAATTGATTGCATGAAGAGATAAGCGGATAAGAAAATAAAAATTCCTCCTCAGTTTTCTCCTAGAGTCAAGGTCTGGTTGTCATCCAAAAACATTCATCTGAAGATCCCTTCCCACAAGTTCAGTCCCGGATTCCTCGGTGCATTCAAAATTTTGCAACAGATAAACCCCTGTATCCTATAAGCTTCGGCAACCTTATACCCTCAAACTCCTCAATTCATTCCATGTGTCACTTCTAAAGCATGTGGTCCTGAACCAATCAGCAAATCCCCTGGGTCTACAGTTGCTCCCTGAGGTTCTTCTGACGTCTTTGAAATGAATGAGATCCTGGACTGTAAGAGGGTAGGAGGAAAGACGTTCTATCTGGTGGACTGGAGCAGATTTGGTCCCGAGGAGAGGTCTTGGGAGCCAGAAGAGAACATTGATGTCCCAACTCTCATCAAGAATTTCCTCTTATGCTCTGGACCTAAGAAGAGGGGGAGTAAGGGGCGTTCTTTTGTTCCCCCAGTGGCTGACCACCAGCACGTACTACTTACCTCCGGCAGATGCGACCGGAGGATACTCTCTTCTTGCCAGCGTCTCCTTCCCTGGAGACGCCAGCACGTGTGGCTGCAGTTCACCATTGATGCCTGTATGGTGCACACACATGCTCGTCCTTGCCTTAAAGGGCCAGCGCGCGCACCAATCTAAATGTTCCTTATCTAATCCCTTTGCACCCTGGATTACATAAATGAATCTCCCCTCTTCCTCCTTGCCTGAGCATTGTTGTGTCTGCCCACATTTGTTATTGCAAACGGTACCTTAGTTGTAGCCTGTATCCAATGTTCCTGTATCCCACATCCTGTATCCAGTAATTGTATTTCTTTCAGTGCGAAGTCTAGTGTCGGAGTCAAGACTGTAACCTGTGCCAGGTGTCATCTATGCCAAGTGTCTGCTACATCAAACGTCTGCTATACCAAGTGTCTGCCTAATCTTCCATCCAGGTACTCTTGTCCTAAAGACTTTTATTGACTGTTGTTTGGCCAGCTGCTACTCCGCTACGGTGGAGCAGCCTACTGGGTCCACATGCTGATAGTCATGACATAGCGTATATGAACAGGAGTTGTTTTTGTGAGACAACTGCTTTATCAACTTAGCAACTTAAAGAGCATCATATATTGAATACATATACAGTATATATACACACATTAGAAAAAAACAAACACATTGTAAAGGATCTGCCAGGCACAGCGGGGTTAACTCCCAGAACTAATCAGTCAGCACCTGAGAATACATCCCTGAGACTGACTCCTGCTTCCACAATTCAGGCTGGCAGGCTTAGGAGTGGGAGAGCCTATCGTAACCTGGCCAGACTCAGCTAGCTCCCGCCCTCGGTCTATTTAAGCCTGCACTTCCTGTCCCTCGGTGCTTGTTATTGCTTTTGTTTCTTTCCTTGTGGTTCCTGGCCCAGCTACAGCTCCTGCTATTTTTGATCCTGCTCCATACCGACCCTGGCTTACCGACTACTCTTCTGCTTTTCGTTTTGTACCTCGCACACTCCTGGCTTGACTCGGCTCGTTCACCACTCTGGTTGCTCACGGTGTTGCCGTGGGCAACGGCCCCTTTTCCTTGCTTGTGTTCCTTGTATGTTTGTCGTGTTTGTAGTGCACTTACTGAGCGCAGGGACTGCCGCCCAGTTGTACCCCGTCGCCTAGGGCGGGTCGTTGCAAGTAGGCAGGGACAGAGTGGCGGGTAGATTAGGGCTCACTTGTCCGTCTCCCTACCCCCTGCCATTACATAATAACAAGCCCATACCTAGTCTACCCCTGGTCCCTGACACCACTATGGATCCCCGTGAGACCCTGGCTCAGCAAATGCAGGGTCTCTCCCTACAGGTCCAGGCCCTGGCTCAGAGGGTCAACCAGCCTGATGCTACCCTGGTAGTTCCCCGCACCGCACCTCTTGAACCCCACCTCAAGCTGCCCGACCGGTTCTCAGGGGACCGGAGGACTTTTCTCTCCTTTCGGGAGAGTTGTAGGCTTTACTTTCGTTTAAAGCCTCATTCCTCAGGTTCTGAGAGCCAGCGGGTGGGTATAATTATGTCCCGGCTCCAGGAAGGGCCCCAAGAGTGGGCCTTCTCCTTGGCTCCTGACGCCCCTGAACTTTCCTCCGTTGATTGTTTCTTTTCTGCTCTCGGACTTATTTATGACGAGACTGACAGGACTGCCTTTGCCGAGAGTCAGCTGGTGACCTTAAGTCAGGGTAAGAGACCTGTTGAGGAGTATTGCTCTGACTTTCGGAAGTGGTGCGTAGCTTCTCGGTGGAATGACCCTGCCTTAAGGTGCCAGTTTAGGTTGGGTCTGTCGAATGCCCTGAAAGACCTGCTAGTTAGCTATCCCTCTTCTGACTCCCTAGACCAGGTTATGGCTTTAGCGATACGACTTGACCGACGTCTCAGGGAACGACAACGTGAACATTTATGTGTTTTCTCCTCCGACTCCCCCATGATGCCTCCCGAAGCTCCGTTGCTTCGTTCCTCCCCGAAAGATTCAGAGATACCTATGCAACTCGGGGCCTCCGTGTCCCCCCAACAACGTAGAGAATTCCGCAGGAAGAATGGTCTCTGCTTCTACTGTGGGGACGACAAGCATCAAGTGAACAACTGTCCTAAGCGTAAGGTTGCAGCCAGAGAACTTCCGCGTCTAAGTGATCATCGGGGAGGTCACTTGGGCGCACAGGTATTTCCCGTAAATATGAAACGTACTAAGATCTTGCTTCCCTTTCAGGTCTCTTTTGGTGGTAGGTCTGCTACCGGCAGTGCTTTCGTGGATTCAGGGTCCTCTACTAATATCATGTCTGTGGAATTTGCTATGTCCCTTGCTATGCCTCTTATTGATTTGCCTAAACCTGTCCCGGTAGTGGGTATCGACGCCACTCCTCTTGCTAATGGTTATTTTACACAGCATACCCCTGTTTTTGAACTCCTTGTTGGCTCCATGCATTTGGAGCAATGCTCTGTACTGTTGATGCAGGGATTATCGTACGATTTGGTTCTAGGTCTTCCCTGGTTGCAGTTGCATAATCCTACGTTTGACTGGAATACTGGGGAGCTAACCAAATGGGGTAATGAATGTTGTACGTCATGTTTTTCTGTTAATTCTATTTCTCCCCCTAAGGAGGCGAATACGCTACCCGAGTTTGTTCAGGACTTCGCTGATGTTTTCTCTAGGGAGGCCTCCGAAGTGTTACCTCCTCATAGAGAATACGATTGCGCTATCGAATTGGTACCAGGAGCTAAGCTTCCTAAGGGTAGGATATTTAATCTTTCTTGTCCCGAACGTGAAGCTATGAGAGTGTATATCCAGGAATCCCTGGCCAAGGGTTACATTCGTCCCTCTTCTTCTCCGGTAGGTGCTGGCTTCTTCTTCGTGGGGAAGAAGGATGGTGGTCTTAGGCCATGCATTGACTACCGTGGCCTGAATAAGGTCACGGTAAGGAACCAGTATCCCCTTCCTTTGATTCCTGATCTCTTTAATCAGGTTCAGGGGGCCCAATGGTTTTCTAAATTGGATCTACGGGGGGCGTATAACCTTATTCGCATCAAAGAGGGGGATGAGTGGAAGACTGCGTTTAACACGCCCGAAGGCCATTTCGAATACCTCGTCATGCCCTTTGGGTTGTGTAATGCCCCTGCGGTCTTCCAGAATTTCATAAATGAGATTTTGAGAAATTACCTGGGGATTTTTCTGGTAGTGTACCTTGATGACATACTGGTGTTTTCCAAGGACTGGTCCTCCCACGTGGAGCATGTCAGGAAGGTGCTCCAGGTCCTTCGGGAAAATAAACTGTTTGCCAAAACCGAAAAATGTGTGTTTGGGGTACAGGAGATTCCATTTTTGGGTCAAATCCTCACTCCTCATGAATTCCGCATGGACCCCGCCAAGGTTCAGGCTGTGGCGGAATGGGTCCAACCTGCCTCCCTGAAGGCGTTACAGTGTTTTTTGGGGTTTGCAAATTATTACAGGAGATTTATTGCTAACTTCTCGGTCATCGCTAAGCCCCTTACGGACCTCACTCGCAAAGGTGCTGATCTCCTCCACTGGCCTCCTGAGGCTGTCCAGGCTTTTGAGGTCCTTAAGAAGTGCTTTGTCTCAGCCCCGGTGCTGGTTCAGCCCAACCAAATGGAGCCATTTATCGTGGAAGTTGACGCATCGGAGGTGGGAGTGGGGGCTGTCTTGTCCCAGGGTACCAGGTCCCTCACCCATCTACGCCCCTGTGCCTACTTCTCCAGGAAGTTTTCGCCAACTGAAAGTAACTATGATATTGGCAACCGCGAACTCTTAGCCATTAAATGGGCATTTGAAGAGTGGCGCCACTTCCTGGAGGGGGCTAGGCACCAGTTAACGGTCCTTACCGACCACAAGAATCTGGTTTTCCTAGAATCTGCCCGGAGGCTAAACCCGAGACAAGCTCGATGGGCGTTATTTTTTACCAGATTCAATTTTTTGGTTACCTATAGGGCTGGGTCTAAAAATATTAAGGCTGATGCACTGTCGCGTAGCTTCATGGCCAGCCCTCCTTCGGAGGAAGATCCTGCTTGTATTTTGCCTCCAGGTATAATCATTTCCTCGATCGATTCTGATTTAGTCTCTGAAATTGCTGCTGATCAAGGTGCAGCTCCCGGGAACCTTCCTGAGAACAAGCTGTTTGTTCCTCTGCAATTCCGGCTAAGGGTACTTAGGGAAAATCATGACTCCGCACTATCTGGCCATCCAGGCATCCTGGGTACCAAACACCTCATTACCAGAAATTATTGGTGGCCTGGGTTGCCTAAAGACGTTAAGGCCTACGTCGCCGCTTGTGAGGTTTGTGCTAGGTCCAAGACTCCCAGGTCCCGACCAGCGGGCTTACTGCGTTCGTTGCCCATTCCCCAGAGACCTTGGACACATATCTCCATGGATTTTATCACCGATTTGCCACCATCCCAAGGCAAGTCGGTGGTGTGGGTGGTGGTGGACTGCTTCAGTAAGATGTGCCACTTTGTGCCCCTCAAGAAACTACCCAACGCCAAAACGTTGGCTACCTTGTTTGTCAAACACATCCTGCGTCTCCATGGGGTCCCTGTCAATATTGTTTCGGACAGAGGGGTACAATTTGTTTCATTGTTTTGGAGAGCCTTCTGTATGAAGTTGGGGATTGATCTGTCCTTCTCCTCTGCCTTCCATCCGGAAACCAATGGCCAAACGGAGAGGACTAATCAGTCTCTAGAACAATACTTAAGGTGTTTTGTCTCTGACTGTCAATTTGATTGGGTCTCTTTCATTCCCCTCGCCGAATTTTCCATTAATAACCGGGTCAGTAACTCGTCAGGGGTCTCTCCTTTTTTTTGTAATTTTGGGTTTAATCCACGGTTCTCCTCCGTTTCACCTGGTAGTTCCAACAATCCTGAGGTAGAGGTCGTTCATCGGGAACTGTGCACAGTCTGGGCCCAGGTTCAGAAAAACCTAGAGGTGTCCCAGAGCGTACAAAAAACTCAGGCTGATAAGAAACGTTCTGCTAACCCCCTGTTTATGGTCGGGGATCTGGTGTGGTTGTCGTCTAGGAACTTGCGTCTCAAGGTTCCGTCCAAGAAGTTTGCTCCCCGGTTTATTGGGCCGTATAAGGTCATTGAGGTCCTCAATCCTGTCTCCTTCCGGCTGGAGTTACCCCCGTCTTTTCAGATACACGACGTGTTTCATGCCTCCCTCCTCAAACGCTGCTCCCCGTCCTTGGCTCCCTCGAGGAGACCTCCTGTTCCCATCCTCACCCCGGAGGGGGTGGAATTCGAGGTGGCCAGGATTGTGGACAGCAAGATGGTCCAAGGCTCCCTCCAGTACCTGGTCCATTGGAGAGGATACGGGCCCGAGGAGAGGACTTGGGTACCCGCCCGGGATGTTCACGCTGGGGTATTGGTCAGGAGGTTCCACCTGCGTTTCCCCAGTAAGCCAGGTCCACTTAGAAAGGGTCCGGTGGCCCCTCATAAAAGGGGGGGTACTGTAAAGGATCTGCCAGGCACAGCGGGGTTAACTCCCAGAACTAATCAGTCAGCACCTGAGAATACATCCCTGAGACTGACTCCTGCTTCCACCATTCAGGCTGGCAGGCTTAGGAGTGGGAGAGCCTATCGTAACCTGGCCAGACTCAGCTAGCTCCCGCCCTCGGTCTATTTAAGCCTGCACTTCCTGTCCCTCGGTGCTTGTTATTGCTTTTGTTTCTTTCCTTGTGGTTCCTGGCCCAGCTACAGCTCCTGCTATTTTTGATCCTGCTCCATACCGACCCTGGCTTACCGACTACTCTTCTGCTTTTCGTTTTGTACCTCGCACACTCCTGGCTTGACTCGGCTCGATCACCACTCTGGTTGCTCACGGTGTTGCCGTGGGCAACGGCCCCTTTTCCTTGCTTGTGTTCCTTGTATGTTTGTCGTGTTTGTAGTGCACTTACTGAGCGCAGGGACCGCCGCCCAGTTGTACCCCGTCGCCTAGGGCGGGTCGTTGCAAGTAGGCAGGGACAGAGTGGCGGGTAGATTAGGGCTCACTTGTCCGTCTCCCTACCCCCTGCCATTACACACATAGTAAAAAGGACCATATCTTTTTTTTAGATTTATTTAATTTATTTGTCAATTTTCCATAACTCTTTTATTTCAGACACAGTATGTAATGCACTCATGTCTTTAATAAGATGTTTGTTAGGTATGTTTGTGGATCATAATTATTTATATATACGATGAATCGATTGTATTGTTACTAACAAGATATTTTTCTTTTATATAAAGTGATACCTTTTATGTAGCTTTGTAAAGAACAAGTGTTAATGACTGATGAAGAGGCTGGTTCAGCCTCAAAATGCAGAGCTGTCAAACACTTTTTATGGAATAATAATAATAATTAGAAAACTTCTTAAAGGAACCAGCACGTCTGTGTTAACTTCAGAGCAGTGAATGACTCCATTGTTGTTCTTCTCCTTCATGTAGCTTATTATTTAGGCAAGTGTCTAGCAGTGTTTTTATTAAACTTTAAAGCAATATTATATGTGCACTGTATGATTGTATTATTCAGCACTGTATGGTATGCCATGAGAAAGAGGGTTCCAATAGAATGTACTGCACAAATCACCATTGAACCTAAGGGGAGCCCTCTTAACCCCTTCATGCCGCAGCCATTTTTCAGATTTTCATTTTCGCTTTTTCCTCCCCACTTTTCAAAAGCCATATCTTTTTTGTATTTTTTTATTTCATCATTTTGTATTACATTTTTTGTGGGAGATAGAATGACCCAATAACAGTGATTCGGGCATTTTAACCCGTTAGTGACCGCCCCATAGTGTTTTTACGTAGATCAATAATGACTTTATTCCGATGCAATAGACTTTTTACGTCACTGCATCGGAATAAATAAACAGAGCAGGGAGCTGTCAAATCTCCCTGCTCTCAGCTGCCAGAGATAGCTGAGGGCTGGGGGCGTCCCTGCTCGAACGTGTGAGGTTGATATTAGTATCGATCTCACCCGTTAACCCTTCAGATGCGGTGCTCAATAGCGTGCACCGCATCTGAGTGGTTTTGGACAGAGGGAGGGAGCTCCCTCTCATCCCACCGACACCTGGTGATAAGATCACCGAGTGTCTGTGTCTCCGATGGCAGCCGGGGGCCTAGTAAAGATCTCCAGGTCTGCCTGTAGTGAATGCCTGCTAGGTCATGCCTCTGGCATGACCTAGCAGATGCCTGTCCGTTTTACACGGACAGGCAGTAATACAAGAGTATTGAAGTGTATTATAAATGTGATCGGATAATGCATAGTGAAGTCCCCTAGTGGGACTACTAAAATAGTAAAAAAAAAAACAGTTTAATAAAGTTAAAAAAAAACTGTGAAAAAAAAATATGAAAAACCCATTTTTCCCCCCTTACAAACTGCTGTATTAACAAACAACATAAAGTTAAAACGTTAAACATATTTGGTATCGCCGAGTCCGTAATGACCCCAACTATAAACTTATTACATCATTTAACATGCACGGTGAACGTCGTAAAAAAATAAAATAAAAAAACTTGCAAAAATTGCTGTTTTCTTTGAATCCAGCCTTAAAAAAAATTGATAAAAAGTGATCAAAAAGTTGCATCTACTCCAAAATGGTACCGATAAAAACTACAAGCCATCCCGCAAAAAAAAGCCCACCTACTATTGCATAGGCGAACAAATAAAAACGTTACGGCTCTTCAAATATGGAGACACAAAAAAAGTGTTTTCACTGTGTAAAAGTAGTAAAGCATACAAAAACTATACAAATTTGGTTTAGTTGCAATCACAACAACCCACTGAATAAAGTTATTGTGTTATTTATACCACACGGTAAATGGCGTAAATTTAGGACGCAAAAAAGTGTGGCAAAATTGCTGTTTTTTTCTATTCCCCCCAAAAAAAGTTAAGAAGAGTTAATCAATAAATGCTATGTACCCCAAAATGATGCTATTAAAAATTACAGCTTGTCCCGCAAAAAACAAGACCTTATACAGCTATGTCGACGCAAAAATAAAAAGGTTATAGCTCTTAGAATGAGACGATGGAAAAGCGTAAAAAATGGCTTGGTCATTAACCCCTTAATGACCGCCGATAAGCCTTTTCACGGCGGTCATTAGTAGGCTTTATTCTACAGCGCCGCCATTCCACGGCGCTGAATTAGAATGAAGTAAATAGAGCAGGGAGCTGTCAAATCTCCCTGCTCTCAGCTGCAAGAGGTAGCTGAGGGCTGGGGGCGTCCCTGCTCGACCGGGTGATATCGATATTAGTATCGATCTCACCCATTTAACCCTTCAGATGCGGTGCTGAATAGCATGCAGCGCATCTGAGTGGTTTTGGAGAGAGGGAGGGAGCTCCCTCTCATCCCACTGACACCCGGCGATAAGATCACCGAGTGTCTGTGTCTCCTATGGCAGCCGGGGACCTAATAAAGGCCCCCAGGTCTGCTTCTAGTGAATGCCTGCTAGGATATGCCAGGGGCATGACCTAGTAGATGCCTGTCCGTTTTAAACGGACAGGCAGTAATACACTGCAATACAATAGTATTGCAGTGTATTATAATAGCGATTGGATGATCGCATAGTGAAGTCCCCTAGTGGGACTAGTATAAAAGTAAAAAAAAGTTGAATAAAGTTAATAAAAAAAAATGTGAAAAAAAAATAAAATGAAAAACCCACTTTTTCCCCTTACAAAATGCTTTACTATTAAAAAACCCACAATAAAGCAAAAAAGTTACACATATTTGGTATCGCCGCGTCCATAACGACCCCGACTATAAAGCTGTTACATTATTTAACCCGCACGGTGAACGCCGTAAAAAATAAAATAAAAAACAATGGAAAAATTGCTGTTTTCTGTTAATCCTGACTTAAGAAAAAAGTGATAAAAAGTGATCAGAAAGTCGAATCTACTCTCAAATGGTACCAATAAAAACTACAAGTCGTCACGCAAAAAAAAAGCCCTCATACAACTGCATTTGCAGAACAATAAAATAGTTATGACTCTTCAAATATGGAGACGCAAGAACAAATAATTTTTTTAAAAAAAGTGTTTTTACTGTGTAAGTAGTAAAACATACAAAATCTATGCAAATTTAGTATCGTTGTGATCGTAACAACCCGCTGAATAAAGTTATTGTGTTATTTATACCACACGATAAATTACGTAGATTTAGGGCGCAAGAAAAGAGTGGTGAAATTTCAGGTTTTCTTCTATCCCCCCAAAAAAAAGTTAATAAAAGTTAATCAATAAATTATATGTACCCCAAAATGGTGCTATTAAAAAGTACAACTTGTCCCGCAAAAAACAAGACCATGTACAGCTATGTCGACGCAAAAATAAAAAAGTTATAGCTGTTCGAATGTGACGATGGAAAAACGTAAAAAAATGGCTTGGTAATTAGGGCCCAGAATGCAAGCAGGGGGAATGGGTTAAGGTCTAAATAGGCTGGTCATTAAGGGGTTAATTATTTTTTTTATTTTTTTTACAGAAATCACAGTGCTGCTTAGGTAATATTATAGTGTAATAGTTCAGACTTTAATGGATGTGATGATACCAATTATGTTTATTATTATTTTTGTTTACATTGCTCTAGGCGGAAAAAGGAGGGTTTCTTGAACCAGCAATTGTTGGATCGCTTGCACAATATACTGCAATACTAATGTATTGCAGTATATTGTGTTTCTGTCAGGCTCCTATTAAACCGAAACAACCTAGAAGCACTAAAACACAGGGGACAAAGCACCCCAACAAATAGTATAGCACATATAACAGCCACGTATTGTAAAAAAATGATATAACTTTATTTATAAACAACAATACATGGTCTCACATAGAATGTAATAAAAATAGCTAAATACAGGTGGTCACACGGAGAGCAGCAGCAAAAATCGATATATGTAAATATATATAAATATATATGTATAATCTGGTATATTTACATATATACCTTTTTGCTGCTGCTCTCCGTGTGACCACCTGTATTCAGTTATTTTTATTACATTCTACACTACCGTTCAAAAGTTTAGGGTCACTTAGAAATGTCCTTATTTTTGCAAGAAAAGCACAGTTTTTTTCAATGAAGATAACATTAAATTAATCAGAAATACACTCTATACATTGTTAATGTGCTAAATGACTATTCTAGCTGCAAACGTCTGGTTTTTAATGCAATATCTACATAGGTGTATAGAGGCCCACTTCCAGCAACCATCACTCCAGTGTTCTAATGGTACATTGTGTTTGCTAACTGTTTTAGAAGGCTAATTGATGATTAGAAAATACTTGAAAACCCTTGTGCAATTATGTTAGCACCGCTGTAAACAGTTTTGCTGTTTAGAGGAGATATAAAACTGACCTTCCTTTGAGCTAGTTGAGAATCTGGAGCATTACATTTGTGGGTTCGATTAAATTCTCAAAATGGCTAGAAAAAGAGAACTTTCATGTGAAACTCGACAGTCTATTCTTGTTCTTAGAAATGAAGGCTATTCCATGCGAGAAATTGCCAAGAAACTGAAAATTTCCTACAACGGTGTGTACTACTCCCTTCAGAGGACAGCACACACAGGCTCTAACCAGAGTAAAAAGAGAAGTGGGAGGCCCCGCTGCACAACTGAGCAACAAGACAAGTACATTAGAGTCTCTAGTTTGAGAAATAGACGCCTCACAGGTCCTCAACTGGCAGCTTCATTAAATAGTACCCGCAAAACGCCAGTATCAACATCTACAGTGAAGAGGCGACTCCGGGATGCTGGCCTTCAGGGCAGAGTGGCAAAGAAAAAGCCATATCTGAGACTGGCTAATAAAAGGAAAATATTAATATGGGCAAAAGCACACAGAAATTGGACAGAGGAAGATTGGAAAAAAGTGTTATGGACAGACGAATCGAAGTTTGAGGTGTTTGGATCACACAGAAGAACATTTGTGAGACACAGAACAACTGAAAAGATGCTGGAAGAGTGCCTGACGCCATCTGTCAAGCATGGTGGAGGTAATGTGATGGTCTGGGGTTGCTTTGGTGCTGGTAAAGTGGGAGATTTGTACAAGGTAAAAGGGATTTTGAATAAGGAAGGCTATCACTCCATTTTGCAACGCCATGCCATACCCTGTGGACAGCGCTTGATTGGAGCCAATTTCATCCTACAACAGGACAATGACCCAAAGCACACCTCCAAATTATGCAAGAACTATTTAGGGAAGAAGCAGGCAGCTGGTATTCTATCTGTAATGGAGTGGCCAGCGCAGTCACCAGATCTCAACCCCATAGAGCTGTTGTGGGAGCAGCTTGACCGTATGGTACGCAAGAAGTGTCCATCAAGCCAATCCAACTTGTGGGAGGGGCTTCTGTAAGCATGGGGTGAAATTTCTCCCGATTACCTCAGCAAATTAACAGCTAGAATGCCAAAGGTCTGCAATGCTCTAATTGCTGCAAATGGAGCATTCTTTGACGAAAGCAAAGTTTGAAGGAGAAAATTATTATTTGAAATAAAAATCATTATTTCTAACCTTGTCAATGTCTTGACTATATTTTCTAGTCATTTTGCAACTCATTTGATAAATATAAGTGTGAGTTTTCATGGAAAACCCAAAATTGTCTGGGTGACCCCAAACTTTTGAACGGTAGTGTATGTGATACCATGTATTGTTGTTTATAAATAAAGATATATCATTTTTTAACAATACGTGGCTGTTATATGTGCTATACTATTTGTTGGTGTGCTTTGTCCCCTGTGCTTTAGTGCTTCTAGGTTGTTTCTGTGGTTGTCGGGGATCCCCTGTTTCTTCCCCTTTTGAGGTTTTTTGTAGGTTTCCTATTAAACCGAAAGCAGGGCTTAATACGAGTACAAAGATGGCATACCTGGAGGCCTTCATAATCTCACCAGGCTACTATGACAAGCATCAGCACCCCGCGATCGCGTTGCAGGGGGAGCGGATGGGACATCTGAGGGGGTCGCCCCTCTCTTTCTAATGGCTTAGATGCCATGGTCGCTATTGACAGTGACATCTAAGAGGTTAAACAATCCCGTTCGTTAAAGTGAAGTGTCGGATGTATCACTCTATACTTCCCCTTCAGCGCTATGACCTAAGTATACGTCAAATGTCGGGAAGGGGGTTAAAGGATTTCCTAGATACAGGTGCGTTAGGATCTATCTATACTGCGTTTGGAGTGGACGTCAGAGGGATACATTAACCCCTTCCCGCTCCTTGACGTACTATTACGTCATGGCAGCTGTATCGTTCGCGCTCCATGCCGTAATAGTACGTCACGGGAGTAACGGCCGTTCCGGCCGTCCTCCCGACACATACAGGAGCTGTGACGCTGCTGTCTTGTTCAGCAGCTGTCACAGCTCCTACAGCGGGGACCGATCGCTGTGTCCCCGCTGATTAACCCCTTAAAAGCCGCGTTCTATAGAGATCGCGGCTTTTTAGGGGTTAAGCTGCCATCGCCGGCCTGCTACGCGATAGCGGCCGGCGATGGTGACTATGGCAACCGGACACCAAACAATGGCGTCCGGCTATGCCATAGACGGAAGCCTAGTGGGTCCTGACAACGTCAGGACCCACTATGCTTGCTGTCAGTGAGTAGCTGACAGTTCTAATACACTGCACTACGCATGTAGTGCAGTGTATTAGAATAGCGATCAGAGCCTCCTGCCCTCAAGTCCCCTAGTGGGACAAAGTAATAAAGTAAAAAAAAAGTTGTGTAAAAATAAGAAAATAAAAGATTTAAAAGTATTAAAAGTAAAAATCCCCCCTTTTCAGTCCTTTATTATTAATAAAAATATATAAACAAACAAATAAACTATACATAATTGGTATCGCCGCGTCCGTAACGGCCTGAACTACAAAATTATTTCATTATTTATCCCGCACGGTGAACGCCGTAAAATAAAATAATAATAAACCGAACCACAATCACAATTCTTTGGTCACTTCACCTCCCAAAAAATGGAATAAAAAGAGATCAAAAAGTCGCATGTACCTAAAAATGGTACTGATCGAAACTACAGTTCGTTACGCAAAAAATAAGTCCTCGCACGGCTTTATTGATTGAAAAATAAAAACGTTATGGCTCTTAGAATAAGGTAACACAAAAAGTGAATGATTGTTTACAAAACGTATTTTATTGTGCAAACGCCATAAGACATAAAAAAAAACTATAAACATCTGGTATCGCCGTAATCGTATCGCCCCGCAGAATAAAGTGAATATGTCATTTATAGCGCACGGTGAACGCTGTAAAAAAAAACGAAAAAAAAACAATAGTAGAATTGCTGTTTTTTAGTCACCACGCCACCTAAACATAGAATAAAAACTGATCAAAAAGCCGCATGCACCCCAAGAAAACTACAATGGATTCCTCAAGGGGTCTAGTTTCCAAATTGGGGTCACTTTTGGGGTGTTCCCAATGTTTTGGCACCACAAGACCTCTTCAAACCGGACATGGTGCCTAATAAAAAAGAGGCCTCAAAATCCACTGGGTGCTCCTTTGCTTCGGAGGCCGGTGCTTCAGTCCATTACCGCCCGAGGGCCACATGTGGGATATTTCTCAAAACTGCAGAATCTGGGCAATACGTATTAAGTTGCGTTTCTGTGATAAATCCTTTTGTGTTATAAAAAAAATGGTATAAAGAGGATTTTCTGACAAAAAAAAAATGTAAATTTCACCTCTACTTTGCTCTAAATTTTTGTGAAACACCTAAAGGGTTCATAAACTTTCTAAATGCTGTTGTGAATACTTTGAGGGGTCTAGTTTCTAAAATGGGGTATTTGATAGGGGTTTCTAATATATGGGCCCCTCAAAGCAACTTCAGAACTGAACTGGAACCTAAAAAAATAAATAAATGAGGCAATACTTCGCTTCTTACATTATACTGATAATGAGCCGTGCCCACCCCGAGATTACCCCAGTTTTGACCATTTGTCTAAACGGAGACCCCTATTAGACCGTTCCAGTGCCCGGTTTTCCCAAGCATACACCCCCGAGAAGTGTATTTCTATTGATGAGTCCCTGGTACATTTTAAAGGGAGGGTTCAATTCCGCGAGTACCTGCCGGGTAAGAGGGCAAGGTATGGCGTGAAGATGTATAAGCTGTGAGAGTGCATCAGGGTATACCTACAGGTTTAGGATATATGAAGGAAAGGCCACCCCCAAACCAGACTGCATCCTGGACTACAATAGGTACATGGGAGTGATGGACTTGTAAGATCAAGTCCTGAAGCCCTACAGTGCCATGCGGTGTGGTATAAGAAGCTGGCCGGGAACATCATATAGATGGCTTTGTACAATGCGTACGTGCTACGTCGATGTGCAGGCCAGACGCGAACTTTCCTGGAATTTCAAGAGGTGATTATCAAGAACCTAATCTTTAGGGACCAAGAAGGGGGGGCACCCAGTACTTCTGGAAGCGGGGCCACACGCATCGTACCAGGGCGGCAACACTTTCCAGGAGAAGTTCCCCAAACTGGCAAGAAGGGAAAAAGTCAAAAGAGGTGCAAAGTCTGCTATAAGAGGGGGATAAGGGAGGACACAATATATCAATGTGACACGTGTCCCGAATAACCAGAGCTCTGTATGAAAGTGTTTTAAAATTTATCATACATCCCTTGGTTTATAATTTACCCCAATTTTACTTACCCTGATGCACTCCGCACAGCTTATCCCCCCTCGTCTTTCCCCTCTGGGCCCTGCTGTGTGTCCAGGCAGCTGATAACAGCCACATGTAGGGTATTGCCATACCCGGGAGAACCCACATTACAGTTTATGGGGTGTAGGTCTCCGGTCAAAATGGTCACTACACCTCTAGATGAATGCCTTAAGGGTGTAGTTTTTAAAACGGGGTCACTTCTTGCGGGTTTCAACTGTACTGGTACCTCAGGGGCTTCTGCATACATGACTTTGCACTAGAAAATCCTGACTAGGCCAAATGGTGGTCCTTTCCTTCTGAGCCCTCCCATGGGCCCAAACGGCAGTTTATCGCAACAAATGGGGTATTGCGGCACTCAGAACAAATTGCGCAACCAAATGGGGTATTTTGTTTCTTGTGAAAATAAGAAATTTTCAGCCAAAACTACATATTATTTGACAAAAATAATTTTGTTTTCATTCCCAGCCCAATTCAAATAAGTTCTGTGAAGAAACTATGGGGTCTAAATGGTCACATTACCCATAAATGAATTCCTTGAGGGGTGTAGTTTCCAAAATGGGGTCACTTCTGGTGGGTTTCCATTGCTTTGATACCTCTGGGGCTCTGCAAATGTGACATGGCACCCGAAAACCAATCCAACAAAATCTGTACTCCAAAGAACACACAGCGCTCCTTCCCTTCTGAGGCCTCCCATGGGCCCAAACGGCAGTTTATCACCACAAATGGGGTATTGCCGCACTCAGGACAAATTGGGCAACAAAATTGAGTATTTTATTTCTTGTGAAAATAAGAATTTTTGAGCTAAAATGACATATTATTGGAAAAAATATATTTTTTTTAAATTCCCAGCCCAATTCAAATAAGTTCTGTGAAGAAACTATGGGGTCTAAATGGTCACATTACCCATAAATGAATTCCTTGAGGGGTGTAGTTTCCAAAATGGGGTCACTTCTGGTGGGTTTCCATTGCTTTGATACCTCTGGGGCTCTGCAAATGCGACATGGCACACGAAAACCAAACCAGCAAAATCTGTACTCCAAAGAACACACAGCGCTCCTTCCCTTCTGAGGCCTCCCATGGGCCCAAACGGCAGTTTATTGCCACAAATGGGGTATTGATGCACTCAGGAGAAATTGGGCAACAAAATTGAGTATTTTGTTCCCTGTGAAAATAAGAAATTTTGGTAAAAAATTACATCTTATTGGAAAAAATGACATTTTTTTAATGTCACAGCCCAATTGAAATAGGTGCTGTGAAAAAACTGTGCAGTCAAAATGCTAACAACAACCATAAATGAATTCCTTGAGGTGTGTAGTTTCCAAAATGGGGTCACTTTTGGTGGGTTTCCATTGCTTTGATACCTCTGAGGCTCTGCAAATGCGACATGGCACCCGAAAACCAATCCAACAAAATCTGGACTCCAACAAACATATAGCGCTCCTTTCCTTCTGAGCCCTCCCATGGGCCCAAACGGCAGTTTATCACCACAAATGGGGTACTGCCACACTAAGGACAAATTGGGCAACAAAATGGGGTATTTTGTTCCCTGTGAAAATAAGAAATTTTGATCACAAATTACATTTTATTGGAAAAAATGTCATTTTTTTCATTTCAGAGCCCAATTCAAATACGTGCTGTGAAAAAAATGTGCGGTCAAAATGGTAACAACAACCCTAAATGAATTCCTTGAGGGGTGTAGTTTACAAAATGGGGTCACTATTGGGGGATTCCTACTGTTTTGGCACCTCAACACCTCTTCAAACCTGGCATGCTGCCTAAAATATATTATAATAAAAAAGAGGACTCAAAATGCACTAGGTGCTTCTTTGCTTCTAGGGCTTGTCTTTTAGTCCACGAGCGCAGTAGGGCCACATGTGGGACATTTCTAAAAACTGCAGAATCTGGAAAATACATATTTAGTAGTGTTTCTCTGGTAAAACCTTCTGTGTTACAGAAAAAAAAATGAATAAAATTGAAATTCAGCAAGAAAAATGAAATTTGCAAATTTCACCTCCACTTTGCTTTAATTCCTGTGAAATGCCTGAAGGGTTAAAAAACTTTATAACTGCTGTTTTGAATACTTTGAGGGGTCTAGTTTTTAAAATGGGGTGTTTTATCAGGGTTTCTAATACATAGGCCCCACAAAGCCACTTCAGAACTCAAGAGGTACCTTAAAAAAAAGGCTTTTGAAATTTTCTTAAAAATATGAGAAATTGCTGTTTATGTTCTAAGCCTTGTAACGTCCAAGAAAAATAAAAGAATGTTCAAAAAACGATGCCAATCTAAAGTAGACATATGGGAAATGTGAACTAGTAACTATTTTGGGTGGTATAACCGTCTGTTTTACAAGCAGATGCATTTAAATTCTGAAAAATGCAATTTTTTCAAAATTTTCTCGAAATTTTGCAATTTTTCACCAATAAACACTGAATATATCGACCAAATTTTACCACGAACATGAAGCCCAATGTGTCACGAGAAAACAATCTCAGAATCGCTTGGGTAGGTTTAAGCATTCCGACGTTATTACCACATAAAGTGAAATATGTCAGATTTGAAAAATGGGCTCTGAGCCTTAAAGGGATGGTGTTGCCAGAAAAACATGTTTTTTTAAAAAAAAATAAACATTTAGTGTGTGGGTGATTAAACATTGTTCAAATTTTTTTATTTTTTTTGGCACGAGCCAGGAAATATTATAAATTATTTCTAATTTATAATACTACCCATTTTTGGTCACTAGATGGGGCTGTTCCCAAAATTGCAGCATTGCAACATTGGGTTAAAAGCCCTCGCTCTAGTGAGCTCTCAGCATCCCCCCCTCCTTTATCCTGGCTAGTGCCGGGATAAACGAGGGGTTTGAAAGGTTTAACCTCCTACACTGTGTGTCGCCATTTTTTGAGGTAACCCACAGTGTAGTAGGTTTACATACAGTAGTAAACACACACAAACACTAACATACATTGAAATCTCTTACCTGCTCCTGCCGCCGCGGCTCCCTCCGGCCCGTCCGCTCTGTTTGCTGCCGCTGTTCCATGTGCACAAGTCCGGAAGCCGCGACCGGAAGTAGTAATATTACTGTCCGGCCGCGACTTCCGGTCCACAGGAAAATGGCGCCGGACGGCGCCAATTTCGAATTGGACTGTGTGGGAGCGGCGCATGCGCAGTTCCCACACAGACGCCGTACACGGCAGTCAATGGGACGGGAGCCGTTCGCAGTCCCTATGGGACTGTGGCTGCCGTATTCCATGTCTGTGTGTGTCGTTAATCGACACACACAGAAATGGAACAAAAAATGGCAGCCCCCATAGGGAAGAAAAAGTGTAAAAATAAGAAACAGTAAAACACAAACACACAAATGAATATAAACGTTTTTATTAAAGCACTAACATCTTTAACATATAAAAAAATTATTTGCGATGACACTGTTCCTTTAAGGCCAAAACTAGGCTGCGTCCTTAAGGGGTTAAGAGTATTTCCCATACAGTCATAACCAGTATTTCCCATACTGGCATATAGTGTCATCCATCGCACATAGGCTCCTCAGTTAAAAATAAACATATACAACGCGGTATATAGATATTTTATTTGCGGGATGCCTTTTTATGGAAGAGTGCAGCAGACAGTGCTATTCCATACAGTTAAAAAAAGGTATACCAACTAGTCTGAGTCCAATAAGGACATCTTTTACCCATTGTCGGATGAATTGGGTCTGTTCATACATTTGACTGCATTTGCAGTGTCCATTCTGGGAAAGTGGACACTGCAAACGGACACTGCAAACGCAGTGTGAATTCAATCTTACCATTGACTAGTGGAAAGCTAATGTTTTGTCTATAGTCTAAAAATGTTAAAAGTAAATAGCAAATTTTACATCTATACACAACACAACAAAAACGCATCTGAAAAACGCATGCGTTTTTTTAATGTAGCTGTCATTTGGTTCAGTTGTTTAACTGAAACACTGTGCAAAAGTGCACGGGTATTTAAGAAAAAGCAGGCCCTTTTTTTAGATGCATTTCGTTCTGCAGTGCTTCTAAACGCACCAAAAACGTACAACATGAACCAAGCCTAAAGCATAAACTCAATTGATCTAAGTTAATAGCATTTTCCAGAGTGAACATTACTGTTTAATTTGCAAAAATTGGTAGTCATTTCTCCATATTTTAAGGCTGGATTCACACGAGCATGTTCAGTCCGTAAAGGACGGAACGTATTTCGGCTGCAAGTCCCGGACCGAACACACTGCAGGGAGCCGGGCTCCTATCGTCATAGTTATGTACGACGCTAGGAGTCCCTGCCTCTCCGTGGAACTACTGTCCCGTACTGTAATCATGTTTTCAGTACGGGACAGTAGTTCCACGGAGAGACAGGAACTCCTAGCGTCGTACATAACTATGATGCTAGGAGCCCGGCTCCCTGCAGTGTGTTCGGTCCGGGACTTGCGGCCAAAAGACGTTCCGAACATGCTCGTGTGAATCCAGCCTAAGATATCCCCAAGCTCTAGTGTTATAGACAATGCATTGAGTATCTCCTCCCGACAGGGGGCTTGATAATCAGGTTAATGGACAGCAAAATGGTGAGGATAAATGTTGAATATTGCACCCTCATCTGATCATCAGAGGAATCTACGATGTAGAAGGATTTCAGAGTATTATTAATAAACTAAATCTCATCATGCAATGCCAAAGTTGAACCCATACTGATCATAAAGGGATGACATATCCTCGCGATAGGCCATCACTTTATAAGATGGAAATAACCATATAAAGCAAATCTATCACCTATAAATGGTGCTCTGCTTTTGCTTGATGTCGCTGCTTAGAGTCTTATTGTTCCTGCGTGCACAGTTTGGTGAGTTGGCATAAGGAGGAAGAGTATATTTGATGCAGGCTTCCTCCTCCCACCACCGTTTATCTTTGGAGTCCGTTTCAGCCACATTAAGTTTTAAATAACACACATATGTTTCAGGACTTAGTCTTATCCCCTACAGAGACTGACAGTCCTGGTATATGGGCTGATTTTTTGAATTTTCAAATGAAACGGTGGAAGTTCCACCATTTTACTTTCAATATAGATCAACCCATATACCAGGTCTAGCAGTTTCAAAAGGGGATAATTAGTATTATAAGAGTCTTTGGGACAACATATGTATTTCTGCACAGACCAGCCCTTATAGTTATCAGTATTATGTATAGGGGCTAGTCAATGAAAAAATTCATTTATTATCCCACACAGACCCCATTTACAGTGCACAAGATTGATTTTCACACAGTTCCGCTGAATATATTTCTGCTGAACCACAGAGGGTACCAGAAAACCATTCAGCCGCCATTAAACAAACGGATTAGGTGCATAGCCCGGAGATGCCAGGGCTTGAGACGTTAAACTGGGTGAAAGATTTTGGCAAAGCATTAAGGAGGTCAGGGATGGAAACTGTTGAATGGGCAGAGGAGTGGGAGACAAAGGTAACGAGCCTTTTCAAGGCCAGGGCTGATTAGTGACAACAGCTGAAATAGCGAACTTGCCAGGGACAGAAGTAATCCTGCTATCTGAATCATCATGACAGAGCCAACAGGTTGATGACAGAGCCAAAAGGTTGTGTGTGTTGGAGGCACCGGGGGTTGTGTGCTCTGTGCGCTGCAGCATGTCTCACCCTCTTCTAAGGTCAGGATGCAGGTAAATTATTTTTCATTATTCTGTAGCAAAATAGAATCAAGAGCTGCGCTAATGGCAAATGAAACAAGTTAATTTGATTCATCACAAATAGGTGCCTAATATCAGGCACACAGCTTCCAACTTTGTGGGAAGAGTTTGGAAAAGGCCCTATTCTGTTATAGCAAACTGTGCCCCAGTGCACGAAGTAAGTTCCATAAAGACATAGTTGAGTGAGTTTAGTATGGAGGAACATGAGTGGCCTGCAAAGAGCCCTGACCTCAACCCCATCAAACAGCTTTGGGATGAACTAGAACAGATATTGCGAGCCAGACCTTCTCATTCAACATCAGTGTCTGACCTCCAAAAGGGCTTTTTTTGCTAAATGGGCATACATTTCCATAGACACACTCCAAAATCTTCTGGAAAGTCTTCTCAGAAGAGTGGAGGGTGTAATAGCAAAAGGGGGCCACGCTCAGATTTTGGAATGGGATACCCATCAGCTTATATATGTGTAATAATCAGGTGTCCATATACTTTTTGCTAGAGAGTGTATATCAGAAGGAGTTTGGGAAGTGGAGCTACTTACAGATACCCTAAATGAAGATAGCCTGGTACTTGGTAAATGGCTGATCCCTGTAATCCAGAAAGCCAGGCATGAAACCCATGCATTCCAATAGCGTAATGATTTAAAAAAACATCCCGTCACTCTATTAAAAACAACAGTTCAGCTACATACTAAGTACTGTGTATCAGTCACAGCTAAAAAAAAACAAAAAAAAAAAAACATAAGTCATTATGTAAACATTTTTAAAAAACTGGAAAACCTTCTAAAATTATTGTACCTTACAACGATACAAAAGTACACAAACCTTGCAGATTTACAGGTGTTGTCTACTTTGGACAATGCGTTTTTGCAAGGAGGGTCCCCTGTTAAACTGGTTACAGGGTGTCCTGCTGCTCAGACCTGCATCTTTGAACTGCAATCAGTTTGTCCTGCAGCTCCGCTCCATTTTCCAAACCAAAAACTCCTTTAATTTGAAGTTTCCATATAAATTTTTTAACTAAAATAGATTTTGCTTCAATTTGAACCAGATAAGGCACAGTAACATTGCTAGGACATAGTTTAACATGATATACATATTATACATTCTAGTAGTGTTTCTTATTTCACTCCAGATAATGAATGCAATCAATGCTATTGATCTACTATGAGGAACTTTCGCTTCTTCTACCCTTCACAGCATAGGGGACACATATTTTGTACAAGGTAGGGAACACTTTTAGATGGAATTGGTCGTTAATCTTAGCACCCTTACCCACTTCAACCTTGGATACAAAGGCTATAGAGTGCTGATATATAAAAAGGGGGTTATCTGTGTAAAGAAGTTGAAAGAATTTTAAATAACTGCATTTTTATATTATTTGGCAGAAAACGAAAGAATTTGTACTTGTTCCACATAGAATTAATTAGCAATGAATGAAAGCCGTCATAGATTTTAACTGTTGGCGTCTACTGCTTCAAGAGAGGGGATGCAGTTGCTGAAAAGAGGATATGGGTTACACTATTTGCCTATCATGTGTCTATCATTTGATCAAATAAGCAGAAACAGAAAAAAAAGACTTATTTTTTTTATTTATTTTTTAAATCAACCACCTACAACAATATGTACGTATCTCCCTCCTTTGGCTTTCCATGCAGCTTAGGTATATAAGTGATAATCACCCAGACGCAGACATTTTTTTAGTAAAGTTACAAGAGCACATAGCGTCAGATTAGAATGCACACAAATTAATAGCCAGAGATAATTGTTGTAAGTTTGGGGTAACATATATTCTGCATGATATGAACGTATGAATGCCTTAGCACCTGATGCCCTTGTAAACTGTGTACATGTCACACAAGATGTCTAGGTGTGAGGCGTATAGGTTTGGTTAGAAGTGTACACTTTTATTTTGTTTGTTGTTTTGTATTTATTGTTTAATTTGAACTTTGCCAAAAGTATCTTATTACATTTTCTTTATACTATGGTGGTTAGGGGGCAGCAGACACATAATCTGTAAGTACCCTGCTGCATACACAAACATTGATAACTGTGATATAATGGTAACAGCCTAAGAGATCACTGTTATATGAGTAATATTTGCTTGATGTATTATTACCCAACTATAGGCATCAAATTATAATTTACATAAAAGAAGATGCATCAACATTCCTTTGATAAAAACCTTATATTGCGCTCCTTTTTTTTTTTTTTACTAATTACTCATATCATACAAATTCTTACACTTTATGTCATATCTCTTATATATAAATTACTTTATAGTAAATTATAAATTATAACCCCGAGCACTTTAAGGAAATGCATTAACTCTATATCCTTTCTTATAAATAACAGGAGATACATTAAAAAAAGATCTTTGCTTAAACTTATTTATGCTGTCATGAATCCTTTGTCAATTAAATGACTGTAAATTATTGCCATTTTCTGAATTATTCTATTCTATACTCTTAAAGTATAACATACTTTAAGAGTGAGAAACCCATATTTGTCATTTTCAAATCACCTAGAACCTAAACTGTCTTCAGTGATGGATTAGAAAGCTCATATAGTGATGATGCTAGCACCAGTGGAAGCGAAGAACTTTGGATATTTACAATTCACTGACTTATTTACTCTTCATTTTGACATTCTAGCAAAACCTCCCTTTTAAGATACTTATATCTGTTTTTGTTGAGCAGGCATTTAAATTTCTATCAAAAAGACATACACCAACATAAGACGTGCTCAACTTGTTTTATTCCCATGGCTAAATGAAAAGATCAGTGACCATTTTCAGAATATGAGACCTTCAGACTCCAATGAGAGATGGGGAGGCACATTCTAGCAGCTTTTAAATAACTTGAACTTCTTCTGAATCACCTGAATTGTGAAGGTTTGTGTTTAATGCCGAAGTCACCTTTTTATCAGCCGTTTTAAAGAGGCTCTGTCACCAGATTTTGCAACCCCTATCTGCTATTGCAGCAGATAGGCGCTGCAATGTAGATTACAGTAACGTTTTTATTTTTAAAAAACGAGCATTTTTGGCCAAGTTATGACCATTTTTGTAGTTATGCAAATGAGGCTTGCAAAAATCCAAGTGGGTGTGTTTAAAAGTAAAAGTCCAAGTGGGCGTGTATTATGTGCGTACATCGGGCGTTTTTAATACTTTTACTAGCTGGGCGCTCTGAAGAGAAGTAACATCCTCTTCTCTTCAGAACGCCCAGCTTCTGACAGTGCAGATCTGTGACGTCACTCACAGGTCCTGCATCGTGACGGCCACATCGGCACCAGAGGCTACAGTTGATTCTGCTGCAGCATCAGCGTTTGCAGGTAAGATCGACTTACCTGCAAACGCTGATGCTGCTGCAGAATCAACTGTAGCCTCTGGTGCCGATGTGGCCGTCACGATGCAGGACCTGTGAGTGACGTCACAGATCTGCACTGCCAGAAGCTGGGCGTTCTGAAGAGAAGAGGATGTTACTTCTCTTCAGAGCGCCCAGCTAGTGAAAGTATTAAAAACGCCCCGATGTACGCACATAATACACGCCCACTTGGACTTTTACATTTAAACACACCCACTTGGACTTTTGCAAGCCTCATTTGCATAATTACAAAAATGGTCATAACTTGGCCAAAAATGCTCGTTTTTTAAAAATAAAAACGTTACTGTAATCTACATTCCAGCGCCTATCTGCTGCAATAGCAGATAGGGGTTGCAAAATCTGGTGACAGAGCCTCTTTAACACCTTTGTACAAATACTGGTGCATTGGCCAATAAGAAAAAAGGTGTTACCCCGTGTGTTAAACTATGGAGGACAGTGAAGGAGCTTGACATGCTTACTAATTATTTATTGGATGAATATGTCAATATTTGTTTGGGTTCTTCATGGCATTTTGACATTCTGGCAGTTTATTAATATCTACTGTTTTCCTACTGACCAAAATATGTGCAAAGCAGTTGGACAATTATCACCTTTCCATCTATCTAAACCTCCGTCCCACTTCACTGCTCGAACTCAGTGAGTAGGACTTTAAATGCAGCGGCGGTCAAGCTTGCGCGCTGCTGCTCCATTCAAGGTCTATGGGAACAACGGACACAGCCGAGTACAGGGCTCAGCTGCATCCATAATTTCCATAGACATTGATTGGAGCAGCGGGGGTATGCTTGATCTGTCGCTCTATTTAAACTGTGACGATTGGTGGGGGTCCTGGTGGTAGGGCTTCAGTGATCAGACAATTATTACCTATCCTGTGTCCATTCTGTTACAACCCTTTAAATTATTAGTTATATTGCTAAGTGTTCATTATATTTATTCATTTATAACTTTTGATGTGGTAGAATGTAGTGCAATACTGTCAGGACTGCGCATAGTATTTCTGGTCCGTAACTAGGCCAAATTTCACCCCTCTACACAATATAGATTATTATAGTATTTGCAGATGGTAAAAAATTATACGAAATCAACCCACTTAAGTAACACAGCATGATCTAAAACTCAGAAAATACCCTGTACATATGCTGTTGTAGTTCATATGGTTGTGATAGAGGATTGTCCCCCACTTTGGACCCATCAGTAAACAAGAGCAGAGAGCAGCTGCAAAGAGCAACTACCACTCTGGAGGACTCAGTGTGACCATGTATCATTCAATCACCCATCCACATGAACAGGAGCTGTATAAGGCCGGGATGCCACAGGTCGAATAAGGAAGCAATTCTGTTTCTGAAATTCTGCAGCGTTTACGCTAATGGTGGATTCACATGTGGCAGATTTTGTTGCAGAAATTTTCTTGTGACTAAAAATAATTTTCCATTCTTCTAATTGGAGCTTGCAGAAATTCATACACCTGCTGCAGGAACAACCCCATTCAGATGAATGGAACTGATTTTCAGTAACAGAAACGTCTTTACCAAAATTTGGCATGTGTAAATCCACTCTAGGGGCTTGTCCACATGTAACAGAATTGCTGCAGAAAATTTCTGCAGCAATTCCACAGAAACTATCGGAAACTCTGCTGCGGAAAAAACGCACCATTCCCTGCGTTTTTTTACTGCAGAAAATGGTGTGGCTTTTGCTGCGTTTTTCTCAATGTTAGGAAATGGTGACATTTCCTCTGAAAAATGCAGCAATTCAGTCCACAGCAGGAATTGATATGCTACGGTAGGAAAAATACGCACCGCAAGTTCATTTCTGCTCGGAAAGTTTACGCAGCATGTTAAATCTCGCCCACTTTGCTGTTACTGTATTTTGCTGCATATTTTCCGTCTGCAATTCCAGAGCATATAGCAAGCCCTAATACAACATTTCTCCTGCAGCAACACAGGAGTTATAAATGAATGACAGAACTATAGAGATAAAGGGGAATATTTACTAATGTGTCTGGGTCTAGACTGCGTTAAAAAAATGTGCCAAATTTTTATTGCAAATTAGCGCAATTTGATGCAATTTTGATGTTTGCACCTCACTAGACACTTTTTTAAGTGTCTCGAAGGGAGGGTGACTTATCAGGAAAGGGATATGGCTTAAGTTGCACCAAAAATGCACCAAAAAAAGGGCACAAAATTCATTTGCAAACTAAACCAAATCAAAGGTTGTATAAGGAAAAGAAAACTGTCCAAAATTATTATGCAGCATGCACCACTGCGATAAATTTGCCACATTTTTTGCCTGTCTGGTCTACGTTTATACTGTCTAACTATTAGATTGCGGTAGTAAATGTGGGCCTATGTTGCATGTGATCATGGCCTAGCATCCACAGTGGAAGGGGATCAGGGCACTCCAAGGTCCTTTGGCCTTTAACCCCTACCCGCACGAGTAAGTAACTATACGTCATCACGGGAGGTTACTTCCCGCACGAGGACGTATAGTTACTGAGTTGTTTCCACTGAGTTGTTTCCGGTGCACACTGTCGCCGACAGCTGACACTCCACTCTTGCCGGCAAGCGGTCCTTTGCCGCTGATTTTGGCGACTTAACTCCTTAAATTCGGCGTTTGAAATTGCCGAATTTTAGGGGTTTCTAGCATATCGGCAGACCCCGGTCCAAAATTGCGGGGTTTGCCGATAGTTAGCATGGCAAACGGAAGCCAAAAAATTGCTTCCGTGTCTGCCATGGACGGAAGCCCATCAGGACCAACCTTCGGCTGGTCCTGATAGGCTTCCTGTCAGAGTGACAGGAAGTCACTGTGTCGTTCCCGATGCACACTAACGGCGATCGCCACATTTAGGGGATTTGTAGCCCATCAGAAGCCCCCATGCAATTGTGGGGGTTGCTGATGCTTGTGATGGCATCCGGAGGCCAGGCAACGGCCTCCGGGTCTGCCATGTATGGAAGCCTATGAGGACCAGCCTCTGGCTTGTCCTCGTAGACTTGCTGTCAGAGTGACTATGACGTCACACTGACAGTTGGAATACATTACACTACCTAGGTAATGTAATGTATTCTAGCAGCGATCAGAGCTGCAGGTAAAAAAAATAACGTGTAAAAAGTAAAAAAATAAAAAAAGTTAATAAACAAAAAATGTAAGTGTAAAAAGAAAAAAAAGTTAATAAAAATGTTTTATAAAAGTGTAAAAATAAAAGTTTTTGTTTTCCTATAATAAGTCATTTATTATAGGAAAAAAATGAAAACGTTAAAAAAAAGTACACATATTTGGTATCACCGTGTTCGTAACGACCCAAACTATGATTCTATAATGTTATTTTTTTACACACGGTGAACGCCACAAACAAAATAAACGGAAAACTATGTCAGCATCGCTATTTTTTGGTCACTACCCCTCCCAAGATATAGCATAAAAAGTGGTCAAAAAGTCGCATTTACCCCAAAATAGTACCAATAGAAACTACAACCCGTCCCACAAAAAACAAGCCGTCCCACAGCTTTTTTGACGAAAAAATTAAAAAGTTACGCTTCAGAATAGCGTGTCTCAGAAAATTTATTATTTTATAGAAACTTAATTTTATTGTGCAAACGCTGCAAAACGTAAAAAAATATATACACATATGGTATCGCCGTAATTGTACCGACCTACAGAATAAAGTAAAACATAATTTATTGCGCACGGTGAACGCTGTAAGAAATAAAGAATTTAAAGCGCCAAAATCAAAGTTTTTTTTGTCACCTTAGCTCTCCTGTGGGGTCAAAATGCTCACTATACCCTTAGAAAAATTCCTTGAGGGGTGTAGTTTACAAAATAGGGTCAGTTTTGGGGGGTTTCCACTGTTTTGGTCCCTTTGGGCTTGCAAACCAGACATGGTACTGAAAACCAATCCAGCAAAATCTGCACTCCAAAATCCAAAAGACGCTCCTTCCCTCCTGAGCCCTGTGTGGGTCCAAACATCAGTTCATGACCATGATTATTGCCGTAATCGGGAAGAAATTGCTTTACAAATGTTGGGTTGCTTTTTCTCCTTTATTCCTTGTAAAAATGAAAAAAATCTATGTTTCCACAGAAAAAAAGGTGATTTTCATCTTCACAGACTAATTCCACTAAATTCTGCAAAAAAAACTGTGGGGTCAAAATGCTAACTATACCCCTAGAAAAATGCCTTGAGGGGTGTCGTTTCCAAAATGGGGTCACTTTTGGGGGTTTCGACTGTTTAGGTACCACAAGACCTCTTCAAACCTGACATGGTGCCTAAAATATATTCCTAAAAAAAGGAGGCCCCAAAATCTTCTAGGTGCTCCTTTTCTTCTGAGGCCGGTGCTTCAGTCCATTAGGACACTAGGGCCACATGTTGGATATTTATAAAAACTGCAGAATCTGGGCAATAAAGTTGCGTTTCTCTGGTAAAACCTTCTGAGTTACAGAATTTTTTTTATTACAAATTAATTTCGGCAAAAAAAATGTGTAAATTTCACCTCTACTTTGCCTTAATTCCTGTAAAACGCCTAAACGGTTAAAATACTTTCTGAATGTGGTTTTGAATACTTTGAGGGGTGCAGTTTTCAAAATGGGGTGATTTATGGGGACTTTCTAATATAGAAATATATCTAATATCAAAGCCACTTCAGAAATTAACTGAAAAAATGGCCTATTGAAATTTTCTTGAAAATATGAGAAATTGCTGCTAAAGTTCTAAGCCTTGTAACGTCCTAGAAAAATAAAAGGACGTGAAAAAAAACAATGCAAACATTAAGTAGACATATGGGGGATGTTAACTAGTAACTATTTTGTGTGGTATTACTATCTGTTTTATAAGCAAATACATTTAAATTTCGAAAATGCTAATTTTTGCAAATTTTCTCTAAAATTTGAAGTTTTTCACAAATAAATATTGCATTTAACGACCAAATTTTTTCACTAACATAAAGTACAATATGTCACAAGAAAACAATCTCAGAATCGCTTGGATAGGTAAAAGCATTCTGGAGTTATTACCACATAAAGTGGCACATGTCAGATTTGAAAAAATCCTCTGTGTCCACAAGGCTAAAACAGGCTGTGTCCTAAAGAGGTTAAGGAAATGTATAAAAATAGATGTATTATTTGTTACTATTTACAACATACAGAATATCACTGATATTGTACTGAATGATAACAGACACAAATAGACACAAATAATTAATGGGATAAAAGACTCAATTAGAAAGAACATTTCATAACAATTCACATTTCCCCTACAAATGAGCCTCATTACAAGCAGCTTTACTCCTAACTTCAGGTAATTGGAATATAAGGTGCAATGACTCTGCCTTTCTCATTTATTTGAGAAGAGAAAACTTAAAGACCGCTCTCAGAACTGATTATTACTAAGTCAATGTAAGTCTCCACAATATTAAGCAAGTAGTATAATAAAGAAAGTAATTCGAATATCTTTGTGTCTGGCATAGCTTCTTTTCTAACTTAAGTTCCATAATGATTTTCCCTTTCAATTTCGGTGCACCACAGAGATGAGCTTTCACTGCTGGGAACTTAGAGGATTAATTATAGTAATATACTGAAAACATAAAATTCTGGATAAAATTAAAATTGTGAGTTCTTTTTATCTTTCTTATTTGGACAGAAAGTCCTCTGAGTGGCCACAAATGTACTATTAATAATTATTCTATTAACCCTTCCTGTGCACACACAAAATGAACTGATATTCGCCTGTCTGTGCTGCCACTGTAAGAGGAGGAATATTATTAGCCTATTATTGACATGTACGGAAAAGGTCATGTAACATTTCAAAAGGTAAAAAGAGCTTCCCTCTATTTGCTGCAGTTAGTCAGCTAGAAGCTTGATTTGCAACTAGTGTAAGGCCCTTATTACATTTTTTTTTGCCTGTATTAGGCTGGGTTCACACATGGCGGAATTTCACTTAAATTCCGCTGCGGAAACTCCGCAGCGTTAATCCGCAGCGGTGCCGTTTGTCCATTGACTTACACTTTAATTTAGCAGTGTTCGTTTAGACGAGGCGTAAAATTCCGCTGCGGAGCATAGGCTGCGGAGCGGAATTTGGTGTCCGCAGCATGCTCTGTCTGTTGCGGAGCAGTGGCGGACTCATGGCGGAATTTCTCCATTGACTTCAATGGAGAGTCAAAATTCCGCAATGAAGTCCGCAGATCTTATGTGTGCTGCGGAGCGTATTGGTTTTACTACCATGACATTTCTTCATTCTGGCTGGACCTATGTATTTCTAGGTCTACAGCCAGACTGAGGAAGTCAATGGGGCTCCCGTAATGACGGGAGCGTTGCTAGGAGACGTCTGTAAATAGTCACTGTCCAGGGTGCTGAAAGAGTTAAGCGATCGGCAGTAACTGTTTCTGCACCCGGGACAGTGACTACCGATCTCAATATACATGTATCTGTAAAAAAACATATAAGTTCATACTTACCGAGAACTCCCTGCGTCTGTCTCCAGTCCGGCCTCCCAGGATGACGTTTCAGTGTAAGTGATGGCTGCAGCCAATCACAGGCCAAGCACAGGCTGCAGCGGTCACATGGACTGGCGCGTCATCCAGGGAGGTCGGGCTGGATGCCGAAAGAGGGACGCGTCACCAAGACAACGGCCGGTAAGTATGAAATTCTTTTACTTTCACTAGGGAAAGTGCTGTCCCTTCTCTCTATCCTGCACTGATAGGGAGAAGGGAAGCACTTTTCCCGCAGTCCGCAGCAGCTAGTCCGCATCAATTTTCTGCACATTTTGTGCAGATCCGCAGCAGAATCTGCGACGCAGATTCTGTGCGGCATTGATGCGGACAGTTGCGGAGGAAATCCGCCACGTGTGGTCATGCCCTTACAGCCACAAATCCCAGATCATCCACAGTTCTGATGACCTGAACTAGTTGCATCATATGCATGTGTAAAACTAAACACCAATACGAATAATCAGTGCTAAATGACCAAACATTTTGAATATAATTTTTTTTTAAATGCGACATAATTAAAAATAAATACAACAATAGCATAAAAGGAGGAATGAAAAAAGGAGCCCAAACAGATAAAAGATAACTGAGGAGTGGGTTACGGGCGATAGCATCTTTACCTTATTATAATACATTGTAGATAGTCCACAAAGGTAAGTTAAGAGAAGTCTTTGGCGTGGAAAATCTGCATCAAAACCACAGCTAAATGCAGGTAATTTCACTAGTAAAATCCGCTCTTAATACTGTGGGGGGTTTTATGCGCTTTTAGATGCAGATTTTACATTTTGATTCAGAAACAGGTGTGGATAATATTCTACGGACGTTGGTTCGTTTTTTCATAAACTTGTCAAATACAATTGCTAGATGGAAATGAAAGATAAACATGACATGCTGCAGATTTTAAAAAGTGCACTGCAGGTCCTTTTATGTGTGAAAAAGTTCCGCAACGTGAAGATGAGATTACTTGAAATCTGATTTACTTTGCTGGTACTGTATTATGCTACGGGTTTGACACAGGAAAATATGTGCCGCAAATTCGTTATGTAATACCCATCGTGTGCATGTGACCTGACAGTGATATTGAGATCCTTGTTTAAGGGTTATTCCCACCCACATTTAGCTTTAATTTTTTCCACTCTAGCTTAAATTAATATTAAAATTTAAGTCCTTTAATGCCAATCTAATCCGATTTCTTACCACCAGAAGTGTCTTTTTCCTTCCTTTTCTTCTTTCCATTCCTCTTTTTGAGAGCTAATGTGGGCGGTACGCACTTGATGTCAATTAAGCTGTGCTCACCCTCCATCTTGTTCCCTCAAAGTAAATTTCCCTCTATCAGCTCCAGTTCATCTCCAGTGTGAAGCACAAAACCTACATGCTGCCTGATTGAAAACTGCGCTTGTTTAATGTTCACACTGTTATCTCTATATTCACATTTTGAGATATTAAGGGGTTCAGATCGATCACAGTTTCAAAACCCTGATAAGAAGAACTTACCTGCCTCCCACAGATCTTCCTCCTTCCTCCCTCCCTGAAGACAACGGCACATGCGTCCGCTCTGTCCCGTAGTGCTCACTAGAGGGTGCACGCATGCTGGTTTCCATGTTAGTCTTTGCAAATGGTCCCTTAGTGTTTACCCTGTTGCCAGTGTTCCCATGCCTTGCTAACTGTATCCTGTATCCCGTGCTGTGTTATTGTTCCTGAGCCTGTTAGTGATTGGAGTCATATCCTGCTGCTCCTGCTGTCACTCTTTACGTCTGGTGCAACCTACTGCGACTGCTGTCATCTGTCATGTCTGGCGCAACCTGTTGCACCCATCTCCATCCATGCTAAAGCCTCTGCCACTGCCTGGACTATTCAGGTACCCTAGTGATGGACTTTGTATTGCTTGGGTGCTCTGTTGTTTGGCCAGCTGCCTCCCCACTACGGCGGTGTGGCCTAGTTAGTCCACATACCCACAGACCATGACAGTGCGCTCAGGCCATGGACCCCGCTGGTCAACCCGAGACCTTGACGACAACACAAGTCATGCAGGCAGAGATGCAAGACCTTCAGTCACAGCAAGACCAACTCCTCCTGATGGTGAACGCCATTGCAGCTCGGCTGGATGCACAAGCCACAGTCTTCACCACACCTATTCCTGCTGTTCCTCCTGCTACACCTCCTGTCAGTACCAGTGCCATCCCCTGATGCTTCCTGCCTCTACCTCCAAGTGTATGATGGAAACATGAGGTCCTGCAGGGGATTTCTGAATCAGTGCCAGATCCACTTCAGACTACATGCCAAGGCCTTCCCCTCTGATGACACAAGGATCGCCTTCATAATCTCTCTCCTTACTGGCAAAGCCCTGGCATGGGCAAACCCTCTTTGGGAATATCAGGGACCAGAGACTCATAACTTGCAGTATTTTTTACGGACTTTCCGTTCTATATTTGATGATCCTGGGAGAGTTTCTTCTGCTGCTGCATCCCTGCACCAGGGAGACATATCTGTGGGCGAGTATGCCACTCAGTTCCGTACCCTGGCTTCAGAACCAACATGGAACAATGAGACCATGGTGGCTACATTCTTGTAGGGACTGCCTTCTGGGATTAAAGACGAGCTTGCCAGCTCGCGATCTGCCACCTACCCTGAACGATCTCATTCTATTAGCTACCCGGGTTGACATGAGGATCCGGGAGCATTCCCAAGAGGTTTACCGGGAGAGAGGATTTCCTAGGCTGGCTTCTACTTCCGAGCAATCCCGACTGTTCTCTTCAGTCGTCCCACCAGAGGAGCCTATGCAGGTGGACCGGGTCAAATTGAATACCCAGGAGAAACAACGCATACGCACTGCAGGACTTTGTCTGTATTGCGGCCTCGGAGGCCATGTTGTGTGTTTGTGTCCCCAGAAGCCTGTGACCATAGTATCCGGCGAGAAGAGGCACCGGGTTTCTGCCTATCTGGACTCAGGATCTGCGGCAAACTTCATCCAGCAAGAGCTAGACCACTGTTCCTCTGGAGACATCTTTGGTTGTTGCCACGGTGAATGGTCTTCCTCTGCCCGATCCAATTGTGTCTGAGTTCAAGCCTCTGAAACTCCAAGTTGGAGTTCTTCGTACTGAACTGATTACCTTCCTAGTCTTGTCTAAAGCCATCTATCCGGTTCTACTGGGCATGCCTTGGCTCAGGCTGCATGCTCCTGTCCTGAATTGGAGTACCGAAAGGTTCTCCAATGGGGCCCTTAACCGTATACGAGGAGCAAGGATTTTTTCGAAACTAGACTTGCGTGGGGTTTACAAATTGATCCAAATCTGTCAAGGTGACGAGTGGAAGATGGCATTCAACACCTGAGATGGGCACTATGAATACCTGCTAATGCCCTTCAGTCTGTGTAACGCTCCTGCGGTCTTCCAGGAATTCGTCAATGATATCTTCCGAAATCTCCTGTATCTCTGTGTTGTATTCTATCTCGATAATATTTTGATTTTCTCTCCAGATCCAACGACTCATCGGAGGCATATTTGTCAAGTTCTATAAGGGAGAATCGTCTGTATGCAAAGCTGGAGAAGTGCGTCTTTGAAAAAAACTTTCTGCCCTTCCTGGGCTACATCATCTCCGATCAAGGTCACAAGATGGACCCTGAGTAGGTAAAGTCCCTGCTGGAATGACGACGTCCTCAGGGCCTGCGGTCCATACAGTGTTTTTTGGGATATGCCAACTTCTACCGGCAGTTTATCCCAAACTTCTCATCAATGACGACTCCCATCTCTACCCTTAACACGAAGGGTGCGAACACCAAGGTGTGGACTCCAGAGGCAAAATCTGTATTTAATAGCCTCAAGAAAGCCTTCACTTCAGCATCGATCCTTCATCATCCTGACGTGTCTCAGCAATTCTCATTGGAGGTGGACGCCTCCTCTGTTGGTGAAGGTGCACTTCTGTTCCAGAGGAGCTCCAAAGGAAAGGCAGAAGTATTTGGCTATTACTCGAGACTTTTTTCCTCTGCGGAGCACATCTACTCTATTGGGGATCTGGAGCTACTGGCCATCAAATTGGCTCCGGAGGAGTGGAGACATCTGCTAGAGGACACAGTTCACCCCATACTGATATATACGGACCACAAGAAACCTCACCTATCTCCAGTCGGCTCAGCAACTAAACCCCCGTCAAGCCAGGTGGTCGCTGTTCTTCACCCGATTCCAATTTGTGCTTCACTACCGTCCCGCTGACAAGAATGTGGGGACCGATGTCCTGTCTAGGTCGTTTGAGACGGATGACACTGTGGAGTTCCTTCAAAGTATCATAGACCCGTCCTGCATTGTCACTGACAATCCTTTCAAGTTAGGGAGAACTTTTGTTCGGTTGGCAGACAGGAGAAGAATTCTCCGCTGAGGTCACAGCTCTAAACTGGCTGGGCACGCTGGTGTTCATAAGACCCAAGACCTGATTGCTCGTCATTTCTGGTGGCCCACGCTACCCAAAGACTTTGTGGACTTTGTCTCTTCCTGCACTGTGTGTTTCTAACAGGGTTGCTCACTCCAAGCCTGCCGGCCTGATCAAACCTCTGCCTGTACCCAATGCCCCCTGGCAGCACATTGCGATGGTCTTTGTCACAAACCCTCCTCCCTCCTATGCTCAACATTCCCAACTCTTTCCAGGTGTAACTCCTTAAACCTGTGCTCCTGAACCGCTACAGTAAAACTCCTGGTCCTGTGGTTGCTCCCAGCGGTTTATCTGATGTGTTTGAGGTGGAGATGCTGGACTGCAAGAGGGTAGGAGGAAGGACTTTGTATTTGGCGTAATGGAGAGGGTTTGGTCCTGAGGAGAGATCCTGGGAGCCAGAGGGGAACCTCAATGCCCCTACCCTGATTAAAAAATTCCTCTCTCGCTCTGGACCCAAGAAGAGAGGGCGTAAGGAGGGGTACTGTTGGGGCCACAGTCACAGACCGGGACCTCCACTTACCTGCCTCCCGCAGATCTTCCTCTTCCTGCCGGCGTCTCCCTCCCCGGAGATGCCGACACATATGCGCGGGCTGGTTCCCGACCTTAAAGGGTCAGTGCCTGCATATCAAAATAATTAATTATTCCCAGATCCCCCTGGACTATAAAAATGGCCTTGCCCTTCTGATCCTTGCCTGAGCATTGTTAGTAATTCCCATATTAGTCTTTGCAAATGGTGCCTTAGTGTTTACCCTGTTGCCAGTGTTCCCGTGACCTGCTACCTGTATCCTGTATCCCGTGCTGTGTTATTGTTCCTGAGCCTGTTAGTGATTAGAGTCGCATCCTACTGCACCTGCTATCATCCGCCATGTCTGGCGAATATAGTAGCATATATGGTAATATAAGTATATGGGTTAACAAATAGAGTGATGGAGTGTACAAATATGGTAAATGGATCATTTAACGGTATTTGTATCATGCCAGAATAACTGTAGTATCATAATCGATTATTATTGTGGAAGTGATATCATATGTGGCAGTTACATAAGGTGCAGGTGTTATATACTAAAGTTTTAAAAAAATCCGGATCACCTCCAGTTATCAGCATAGACCGAGTGGAACCAAATGCGGCGTCCGCGCCGCTCAATTGCGCATGCACGTAGGTGGGTAGTGACGCGCTGTAGTGACGCTGGGTATCAGGGCCATGTGCCGTAGGTCAAAAGAGGATAGTAATGGCCATCTTAGAGATGGGCAGGGGAATGAAAAGAAGAGTATAGTGCTCATGCCAGTGCATGCGCACTAGGTACAACCCGGCTGTGTTGGTGTTACAAGGTAACGACATGGGGATAAACACAAGCAGAGTACTATAGTTAAATCTCCTATGAGGGAGTGGAGAATTAAAGTAAGTGGACATAAAATTACGGATGTGTATGTATGTCACAGGGGGAGATCGCGTAAGAGCCTATACAAGTACAGCAAGGATGCTAAAAGTTATGTCACATATTAGTCACTTAGCAGTGGCCAGTTGGAAATACATAAGTGTAGGAGAGAAAGGAGGAGACCGTTTGAAAGCTCACTGTCAGATAGACAGCGTTGCTTGTTAAATCATGAAGATGGGCACCATAGGTGTGTGTGTAACACATCCATGTGCCTGCATCTCAACATAAAACCTGCCATATATCTCTATTGGAGTGTAAAAACCCCCAAGAGGTTAGTGACTTAACGGCAAAGCTGAGCAACGGTACAGTGAAGATGCATCTAAAATTAAAGATCACCAATCCGTAGTCCATACCGACCGGCCAAATTATTTGGGATTTGTACAGTGTATATTATAATTTATAGATACCAAAAATAAACAACAATATGCAATGGTAAAAAGACAGATACATGGAAGCCCCGAGGTGATCTTGAATAAAAGAGTCATTCCTGGAGAGTGGTACTGGAAGTCATCTCTATTAAATAAAAGGAGAAAAATATATCGTTATTATACAATTAAAATTCTGTCAATGACATATTTAGTATAGAAGGTAAAGGTATAGCTATACCATGTCACAGTGCCGACAATTGGGGTCAAGCGGAGACCTAGGGAGCAAGACTTGGGGACAATGGGTTCCTAAAGCCAGCGTAATGTTTGGGCACTGGCAAGTCCAATCTATTTTTGTATATGGTGTACGGGTGCTGGTTAAGCCTTGTTTTTAAATTAAGAGTTGTCTCACCTACGTAAATTAGTGCACAGGGTCACTGTAGGATGTATGTGACATGGTCAGTATCACAGGTTCAATAGTGTCTGATGTGATAAGTCTTATTGGTCTGTGGATGTGTGAAGGTGGGTCCCTTGATTATCAGTCTGCAATTGACACAGCTAAGGCAGGGAAAACAACTAACTTTGGGTTGTTTGAGGAACGTTTGTTTACAGACTTTAAGTGGCCCTGTGTCAGACTTCACTAATTTATCCCTAAGGTTAGCAGATCTGTGGTAGAAGAACAGAGGGGTCTGCTGAATTCAGATATGTGAGTAAGACAATATACATATATTACTATATATGCTGCTGTGCTGTTTTATTTTCACTTTCCAATTTCATTCAATTAATTGTTTGATTGACACTGTATTTTATACTTTGAAGTTAGACCATGTCATTTGCTTGAGAAAGGCTCCAGTGGAAGGAGCTGAAACGTTGCACTAAGGGTAATAAAGTACCCCTCTTTTTTTCACTTATATCTGCGGAGTGCTACCTACTTTTTTGCTTCTACATATATACGGGACATTGGTTCGTTCCCCAGGGCTTGCATCCACACGCTGCCTGTGCTGCTGGATTATGGATGGATGGATGAATAGATAGATAGATAGATAGATAGATAGATAGATAGATAGATAGATAGATAGATAGATAGATAGATAGATAGATAGATAGATAGATAGATAGATAGATAGATAGATAGATAGATAGATAGATAGATAATAGAGGCTGTATTTGTTCATTAATTTGCATACAACCATACAGAAGTATATATAAATGTTGTACGTGCATAGAACTCAGTGTATGTATTATAAGTGCCCATATGCTCTGCTCTACAGACTGTGTGAGGTAAAATATCTCTCTTTCGTCAGCAATAAATAGCAAAAGAGCAATTTGATGGATGTTAATAGATATTGGCACTGTGGCTGGCTTTTTTTTATGGGAGACTGTGGCCATCACTGTTATAGCTGATATTATTATTTGGCACAATGTCAATTACTATTACATAGGCATTTTATCAAATTGGTATTATTATGTGGACTGCACGCCTGGTACTACTAAGCTTTTACAGTAGTCTGTTAGCATTTTCCTAAAGATAGGCTGTTATTAAAGAGGCTCTGTCACCAGATTTTGCAACCCCTATCTGCTATTGCAGCAGATAGGCGCTGCAATGTAGATTACAGTAACGTTTTTATTTTTAAAAAACGAGCATTTTTGGCCAAGTTATGACCATTTTTGTAGTTATGCAAATGAGGCTTGCAAAAGTCCAAGTGGGTGTGTTTAAAAGTAAAAGTACAACTGGGCGTGTATTATGTGCGTACATCGGGGCGTTTTTAATACTTTTACTAGCTGGGCGCTCTGAAGAGAAGTAACATCCTCTTCTCTTCAGAACGCCCAGCTTCTGACAGTGCAGATCTGTGACGTCACTCACAGGTCCTGCATCGTGACGGCCACATCGGCACCAGAGGCTACAGTTGATTCTGCAGCAGCATCAGCGTTTGCAGGTAAGTCGATCTTACCTGCAAACGCTGATGCTGCTGCAGAATCAACTGTAGCCTATGGTGCCGATGTGGCCGTCACGATGCAGGACCTGTGAGTGACGTCACAGATCTGCACTGTCAGAAGCTGGGCGTTCTGAAGAGAAGAGGATGTTACTTCTCTTCAGAGCGCCCAGCTAGTGAAAGTATTAAAAACGCCCCGATGTACGCACATAATACACGCCCACTTGGACTTTTACTTTTAAACACACCCACTTGGACTTTTGCAAGCCTCATTTGCATAACTACAAAAATGGTCATAACTTGGCCAAAAATGCTCATTTTTTAAAAATAAAAACGTTACTGTAATCTACATTGCAGCGCCTATCTGCTGCAATAGCAGATAGGGGTTGCAAAATCTGGTGACAGAGCCTCTTTAAGTCATTGTGTTCTTGGCTATAAGATGTGTGGCTGAAAACAGGTTAGTTTATATCCTTTTTGATAGTGCAAATGTTATTGATATGTACTTTATGTATACATTCCAATTTTGCCCCCCCCCTTCAATTTATACCATGGACCATGCCTAAAAGGGCTATTTTTATGCATCATAAAGACGGCCCCTCTAGCTACTATGGGGCCTGTTAAAAAGCAGATGAGACATGGTACAGTGCGGCCTAATCTGCATTTTTCATCATCTCCCCCTCTGAACAAGCATTAGATGGTTGACATTTGGAGGAAGTAGAAAGATGAAAACATAAAACTTCATGTGGGGGTGGGCACCATTTTCATTTTTGCCTACAGGCCCTATGCTCTATGTGCACTCTTTCATGAAGCCTAATACCGTATCTGTTTTGTAAAATGTAATGGTTGGGAGGCCTGTGTATGTCACTGAAAGAAATCTTAATGTAAAATTATAATAGAAGCAATACTAATAATGCTAATATCTTACAATTAGTTCATCACCTTCCAAGGATGTGTGATCGGTGAGGTCCCACCCCACCAATCACTGGAGCGCTGCTACCCCGATACTGCAGTAACCATACAACGATGCATGTGATGTTCACTTTAATGGGCTGAGCTTTAGAACCAGACACAACCTGGTGCCAGGACTATTTTGTGTCAGGAAAATCCCTAACCTTTTTTTTAACTGTTAAAAATTTTAAGAAAACGAAAAAGTTCAAATGAATTTGTCATTTTTACCATACAAATAGTTTATCATTTATTCTTGCCACATTAGCAATTCAGAGAGTAGAAATCTCGTACTTTATTGCTTCACTACGCATTAAACAGTACTTTAAAAACACCTTATTCTAAGCTGTTTTCTTAAGATTTATTACAGTTCTTTTCTTTTTCTCAGTTACTTTCTAGTTCTCAGTTAATTTTGGACGATATTCTTTCATTTCTGTAATCTTTTTTTAATGTGCAATTCCATTTATGCCTTCTCTATTGACTTTTGTGCCACAGTTTTAAAATACGGTGGCATTTTGTAGTTGGAATATATCCATAGTCATCCCATTTTTAGTTGAAAAATTTCCAAGAGTACCAAAAGGTTTGTTATACTGCATGTTCTTTGACAAAAATATGTTATTAGAGATTACTTATCCTATATATCTGTCCTGTTTGCATAATACATTGATACTTGCTATTAGTTTTAGTAAAAATCATAAATAATTTTCCATAAATTACCAAGTTATTAAATTATACACAAGCATAGATGTATATAATGTATGATTAATTTGTCATTCAGGAGTCTGGAAATTTGGGTGTTGCCAACTTTCCCAGAGACAGATGTGAATTATAAATGATTAAATAGAATTCAGAAGAGTATAAGGACGGGTTTAGATGGTCGCTATGCAAAGCCATTTAAGCAGCCATATAAAATCTGCAACATCCATCCACCCGCTATTCTACTGAACCGAACTTCGGTCACCAAAGAATGCTACAGTGACCTAAGTTTAGTTGAGTAGAACCAAGAGGGGTCTGGGTCATAATATGGACCGGGTGACACGACAGCTACATTGTGAGCAGCTATAACCCGCTTAAATCAGATAACTTATTATTTTAAGCTGAAAGACATGTCTGTTGAAGTAGTCCGGTATAAGAAGCCAAAAGATAGCATTTAGATGTGTGCAAGCTCCTAAAAAAACTAAATATTAGGTACACAATTTGTGTACACTTATACATTCTCTGTTTATTCTGTAAATTCTTAATAATTATTAGCAAAATTGCTTTTAGAGCAACTTCCTATTACATGTGTTACCAAATATGCTCAGAAACCAAGCTATTAAGTGAAATGAGCCGGCAGCTATTCTGTACATCTACCACTGAAAAATAGACACTGCTGATTTTACAACAAACTGTCGTAAAAGCCTCATAAAGCAACTATAAACTGCTGTAGAAGCCTGTACTTGGTGGTGGGAAAATCAAATCCTGCAGTTGTGAGCTTGGTTAATTTTTTTTCTAAACCTCAGAATATTTGATAATGCATGTTGAGTATATAGAAAATTGCTTTAAAGAGGCTCTGTCACCACATTATAAGTGCCCTATCTCCTACATAAGGAGATGGGCGCTATAATGTAGGTGACAGCAGTACTTTTTATTTTAAAAAAACAATCTATTTTCACCATGAATAGACATCCCGTGGAATGTCTATTCACTGTCTAAACACTTCAGTATTGTTAATGTGTTAGTATAGGACAGCACATAAGGATCTAGCAGGATCCCTATGCGCTGCCTAAATGAATGGAGAGGAGTGCATGATGCCGATTGGTCAGCATCATACACTCCTCTGTACAACGCCCACTTGGTCTAAAGTAAAAATACGCCCACTTGGACATTAAGCAACTCATTACCATAAATCTAAAAACGCTAATAAAGTGGTGAAAATAGATGTTTTTTTTAAAATAAAAAGCACTGCTGTCACCTACATTATAGCGCCCATCCCCTTATGTAGGAGATAGGGCACTTATAATGTGGTGACAGAGCCTCTTTAAGAGTAAAGGAAAATTAAGGAAATATGAGTCTTTCTACATATGTTGTTACCTTGCATCAATCTTCATGACAATTGTTGTCACTCAGTAGGTAACAGGAGCTATTTGGTAATTTCTACTTACATTGTATACCAGCAATATATTTACTTACCAGAAACCTGATTCAGTAGTAAAATCTACATTACTATTCCTGACATTTGGCATTTCTACAACTTCCATTTCATTACTAGCTGCAATAAATATATTAAAGAGTAACTCCGCTTTAGAAAAACTTTTGATATGTCATAAAGATATATCAGAAGTTTTAATCTGTGAGGGTCCAGACATAGAACGTCTATGAGCCCGTCTTGAGCCAAACGAGGGGCGTCAATTATAGCCGAAAGTGTAGGGTGCTCAGCTGAGTGTTTCTGCATCTTCTTCTCAGCAAAGGGGAAGGTCTCAGCACCCCAATCCCCCACCGATCAAAGTTCGAAAATCAAAAGAGTCTAAATGTTCAACACCTGCTGTAAAAAGTGTAGTCAACTTACTATTCCAGATGGGATGGGACCCCCAGGAGCAACCTAAGAGTGGAGCAGAAAAACAGTCCGCTTTACTGTCAGTTCTAGTAGTCTGCAGACTAACAATAGAGAGAACAGGGTGTCTGTTACTACACAACTGCACAGTCCTCCACCCCCAGACGAAGGCAATTGCGCTGAAACGCGCGTTGGGGTGGATGCTGGCTGTGTGTCTCTCCTGGCATCTCATTATGGGTATGGTTTATCCCATGTAAATACGCTATCTTTATTGTATATTTACTGACTTCTCTTCCCTCTTCTATTCATCTACACGTACAGTGACCGTATATGTACAAAATATTGCTGTGTATACTTATATTTAACCATATGCATGGTCTGTTCACCTTTCCTTTGTGCTTATGTGGTTTATAATACCTTGCACAAATGGTCTGTCGGTATTTTATTGAGTGCTATATATATACGGCTATTTGACAAATTTGTCATAACACTGTGGCCCCTATTTTTCCCACAAACTTATATAATATATCTCCTATTTTCATATATGGTCTCCCATTATATATGTCTTCTTCTGGAAGTTAAATCACAGATACATATCTGCAATTTTATGAGTATTTGATAGATACCCAGTCCTGTGTCCTTTTTTAACTGTTGGTCTATGGATTTTTTTGCTTTTATACATTGTTCATTGTCCTATATTATGTATGCTAATAAACTATTTTTCATACATCATGTGTCTTTATAGCATCCTTCTTTTCTAGGTTATATACAGTCCTCTCTGTGTCTGTTTTAATCTTTGTTGTGGTATTATGTGGACAATGTATGGCAGATTTATTTTGCCACTGTTGGGCAGTAATATTTGAACACTGTATGGCAGTTTTATTTTGGCATTGAATGGCAGTATTCTGTGGGCAATACATGGAAGTTTTATGAGGTCACCATACTGTAGTATTTAAATATTATTTGGAGGTTTTATTTAAGCATTGTATGGTGGTATTACTTAATGTTGATTTTTAAATTACAAAACAACTGTCTAAAAATGTCCTACTTTGTTATTTCCAGGACCCCATTTTCTATAAAACCTGTTCTGCTCCAGACCCATGGAGATCAACTATTCACCAGGAAAGTGTTGCTTTAAAAATGGGTTGTCAAGATGAGAGAACCCGTTTAATTCACTTTTATTTATGTGGGTGCCATACTACTAGAGGACATGTCCAGTGACAAGACATGGCGTACACAGCCACCCTTTTGGAATTACACAGTTGTCCCCTGCATAAAGCCTGCACAGGAATAATGAAAGCGGGCTGATAGGCAGAGGTTAGAACTATGATGTTATGACAATTTACACCCCTGCAATAATTGATGAAGAACTGCCTATCTGTTTTTGCTTCTTTTCTCAATAGATAGCATTGTGCCGTTGGGTCCGTGCTAGACTAGATAACATCTTGATGTGCACTAGATCATCTTATGAATTGGTGTCCAAGAAGCTCGGGGAAATGAGGTCAATTTGTCTGCTTTGAATGCGCTGACATCATGTGAGAGGAAGTATATTGGCAATGATGTTTCAATTATTATTTTTTTCACTAAAGATTCTTTGCAGTCAAACACATTTTTCAATTCAATTTTTATGTAACTGTCAGAAATATTATTTATTTTTCTTGTTTCTTTCTTGCTAAAATGAAAAATATAGGGTGAAATATAGACTAAAAGAAGACAAGACTTAACAAGTTGTAGATAATACTGCTGCTGATTCGAAGACTAGTTCACACATTGCAGTAAACTACTGCCCTCAAAGGCAATGGGAAAAGTTGCTGGCAGCACATTTTTTAGGGGGGTGGTTTTCAAGTTTGAGTTCTAGTAATTTTTGCTAGAATTGCTTTTATGGATATATACAAGTTATGACAGTTATGACATCCATAAACAAATCATCGTCATTTGTCATGTATAAATAAGCAAATATAGTTATAGACATTCATAGCTAACACTGAGGCAATCTCCCCTCAGCGTTTTCCACCGCCCTCAGACCAAGGCAGCTGACAGATCTTGCTACGGTTAGAAAATACAACATGAAGCCCTTAAAAATGTGTGGTATCAGATGCAATATGTGAATGAGATTTCATAAAATATCATTTACTACAATATAACATTGACTAAATACATTTGACGAAAAAATGAGCCAAAATACTATGGGGGAGATTTACGAAGCATAATGGAAGTGAAGTTTTTCTAATATGTCTCGCGAGTTCCGTCAAATTTATCATGCCAATATGTGCCCTTTTGATAAATGACGCAATCTGTGCCATTTGTATTGTCTTGAAAATTGATGCATCCCAAACATTAATGATATGTCCCCCTTCTATGTCAACTTTGACCAATGCTAATACTGAAGACTATAATAATAACTGTAATATTTAAAATAGTAATATTAGAGATATAATAATTTACTAGGACAAATACATTTTCCATGCGGCATATATCAGACTACCGTACGCTCCTCCTACTTTGTAACAATAGTACAGGGTGGGCCATTTATATGGATACACCTAAATAAAATGGGAATGGTTGGTGATATTAACTTCCTGTTTGTGGCACATTAGTATATGGGAGGGGGGAAACTTTTCAAGCTGGGTGTTGACCATGACGGCCATTTTGAAGTCGGACATTTTGTATCCAACTTTAGTTTTTTCAATGGGAAGAGGGTCATGTGACACATCAAACTTATCGAGAATTTCACAAGAAAAACAATGGTGTGCTTGGATTTAACGTTACTTTATTCTTTCATGAGTTATTTACAAGTTTCTCTTTGTTTACAGCCATTGACATGTCGCAGAGGTTTACACGTGAGGAGCGGATAGAAATTGTGTTGATGTCTGGTGAACGCAGTACCCGGGTCATTGCAGCAGATTTCAATGCAAGACACCCTACGAGACCACCCATCTCCCATGCTACAGTTTGCAAACTGCTTGCCAAGTTTCGTGAAACTGGTTCAGTGTTGGATTTGCCCAAATGTGGACGCATGAAAACTGTCACTAATGAAGAAACATCAGTGGCTGTCCTAGCTTCATTCAGCAAGAGCCCACAGCATAGCACTCGCCGCATGTCACTGGAGAGTGGCATCAGTCGAACATTCCTTCGGCGGATATTAGCTACTCACAAATGGCACCCTTACAAACTCCAGCTGCTTCAGTATCTCAATGAGGATGACCCAGATCGGCGCACTGAATTTGCAGAATGGGCAAATAGATCCCTCCAAGACTGTTGGAACACAAAAATTGATGGTATGGTGTGGTATATGGGGTACAAAGATAGTGGGGCCATTCTTCATCAATGGAAACCTCAAGGCCACGGGATATCTGAAATTGCTACATGATGATGTGTTTCCCTCTTTATGCACTGAAGCTGGCACGTTCCCTGAGTTTTTCCAGCAAGATGGTGCACCACCACATTATGGGTGTCAGGTCCGAGCATTCCTAGATCAACAGTTTCCTGGAAAGTGGATTGGTCATCGTGGGCCAGTTGAATGGCCCCCTAGGTCTCCCGATCTGACCCCCTTAGACTTTTATCTTTGGGGTCATTTGAAGGCAATTGTCTATGCTGTGAATATACGAGATGTGCAGCAACTGAAACTACGGATACTGGAAGCCTGTGCTAACATTTCTTCTGCGGTGTTGCTATCAGTGTGTGAAGAGTGGGAGAAGAGGGTTGCATTGACAATCCAACACAATGGGCAGCACTTTGAACACATTTTATAAGTGGTCAGAAACTTGTAAATAACTCATGAAAGAATAAAGTAACGTTAAAACTAAGCACACCATTGTTTTTCTTGTGGAATTCTCGATAAGTTTGATGTGTCACATGACCCTCTTCCCATTGAAAAAACTAAAGTTGGATACAAAATGGCCAACTTCAAAATGGCCGTCATGGTCAACACCCAGCTTGAAAAGTTTCCCCCCTCCCATATACTAATGTGCCACAAACAGGAAGTTAATATCACCAACCATTCCCATTTTATTTAGGTGTATCCATATCCATGTACACCTTAGGCACACTTTCATCAATAAAGTGCACTATAGGGAAATAATTTTATAACATGTCCCTTGTTTATAACATTGCAAACACTAATATAGAGCAATCGTGGATAACTATATATTATTATAATTACCAAAGTGGATTTCATTACAGGATGCATCACAGTGCACAAAAAGTAAGAATAAAGACTTGTGGACACAACTATTTTATAGCTCCGTACAACCTCCAAGTTTTACGGAGCCAGAATACTGCATCCATACAAATATTTGGGGACTTTCTTTATATCCAATTTCATAGAGAGGCATACACAGTTTTTACTGTAAGATTCATATATAAATTGTAATATAGAAATCCACGGTACTCTTGGGCTACATTGACTATTTTATATCTTTATTGGTCACTAGATAACATAAACCTGTCATGCCCCATCAAGCATATTTTTTAATCAAAATAAAGGTAACATCCAATTAGAAACTGGCATGATTTCCAAACTGACGACATTTCGGTCTGTCCAATACCTTTGCCACAAAACTCCTCAAAAACCGCCCGAAAATGCCTCCCATTGATTTCAATGGGAGTTGGACGAGTTTTTTTACCGCGAGTAAAAAAACGCGTCGCGGTAAAAAGAAGCGTCATGACCCATCTTGAGGCGTTTCCGCCTCCAAAACCCCATTTCAATGAGTCAGAAAGAGGAAAAAACACGCCTCGACGAGTGTTTTGACGAGTTTTTGTCAAACCACTGTGCAAAAACCGTCTGGAGCAGTTTTTGCAGGAGGAATTTTCCTCCTGCAAAAAACTCAGTGTGAACATAGCCTAAGAGTATTTGACAGCAGCGCCAGACATGGTTCGCTCCATGTGGCCTTACCCTAAGGCTATAGTCACAAACCAACAATTGCAATATATAAGATTGCGTCCAAAAGTGAAATTCTAAAAACTCCATGTTCCTCCCCTAATTGAGGTTCATTTGGCTCAGTATATGTGAAACAGTTCTCGTCTTGCTGTTAAAAATGCTGTTAGAAAAATGACCTCAATATACTCTCCTGACTTCCTGGTAAGCTTGTACAGAACTTCTGCCTTCACACAGCAGCCAAACAGAGCATACCGATTTGTAGTGTAAAAGCATAAGGTAGGGATAGACCAGCAGTTGGTACCACTGATCAGACAGGGTGTTTTCCATACTCAGACTGGCGTTTAGGGCTAATTCAAAGTTTTTAGTTTTTTTTATCCCCATGTAGTAGCCTAGTCTACAACTAGTGCAATACTGTCTGCAATACTTACCCTATAATAATGAAGGGTTCAATTCTAATAAACATTCTTCTGCAAGGAGAGTCAGATGCTGTAAAATGAAAACCGTATCATGTATTATCGGATGCCGATTTGCGGCCGAGATTTCTCAATAGAAGTCAATGAAGACCTCAAATAATCACATCTGTTATAGGGATCTGAATAAAACATCTAATTTATATCCACATTACTGATGGGACAATAGAGGATTGTATTTCGGACGATTTCTAAGAATATGTATGGGCGTAGATCTAGCATGGATCTAAGGCTACATTCACACGAATGGCCGTTTTCACGGCCGTTTCGCATCAGTGTGTCTACAAATTTTCACCCATTTCCAGTCCATCTGTCCATTTTTAATGGCCGTTTGTCATCCGTTTTCCATCCGTTTTTCATGGCTGTTAAAAAAAAGGATGTATTTCATTTGTCAGGGTTTTTTTTTTTTTCCAATACCTTGAAAAGACCACAGTGCCCAGGTAGATATTGCCGCAATGTCCCTGTAGATAGTGCCATAGTGCCCATTGTAGATAGTGCCAAAGTGCCCACTGTAGATAGTGCCCACATAGGGCCAGTGCCCACATAATACCACAGTGCCCACTGAAGATAGTGCCACAGTACCCACTGTCGATAGATCCAGTGCCCACAAAGATAGTGCCCACTGTAGATAGTGCCACAGTGAAGCGCCACAGTTCTCCCATATAAAGTGCCAGTGCCCACATAGTGCCACAGTGCCCACTATACATAGTGCCACAGTGCCCACATATAAAGTGCCAGTGGGCAAATATAAAGTGCAAGTGCCCACATAGGGCCACAGTGCCCATTGTAGATAGTGCCACGTTAGACGGTGAAATGTCCATAATACGGACATGCTTAACCCCTTCCCGCTCCTTCTCGTAACTGCACGTCAAGGTGAGTAGTAACTTGACGTGCAGTTACGTCTGTACTTTGACAGTTAACTGCCACGCGGCGCTACACTGCTTCGGGGGTTAACTGTGCAGGGTGTCTGCCTTGCATTCCCTGTGGCTTATCAGCGGCTCATAGCCACTGAACTCGGCGGTTAACCCCTTAGATGAGGCGGTCGACTGCGATCGCCGCATTTAAGGAGTTTAGAGCAGATCGGAAGCCCGCACATGAAAGCCAGACAATGGCCTCTGGGCTGCCATGAACAGAAGCCTAGGCTGGTCCTCATAGGCTTCCTGTCAGAGTGACTGTCACGTCACAATGACAGTTAGAATACATTACACTACGTAGGTAGTGAAATGTATTCTAACAGCGATCAGAACTGCAAGTCTCGTAGTTTCCTAGTGGGACAAGTAAAAAAAAGATAATAAAAATGATTTAAAAAAGAGTAAAAATAAAAGTTCTAAGTTACATAAATACAAAGTCATTGGGGAATCTTATATATTTGGATGGGTATTACCCCCGTACAATTTATATATAATATATGTCGGAGTAACTCACACTAGGTGTACACCACCGATTGTCAATATATGATTGAAGGAACAGGGGGAGTAGGAAAAGTAGTGTGTTTCATAGATGTAAAAAATAAAAAATACTTTATTATTAAATTGTTATTAAAAACAATGTTGGATGTAATTTACGTTGCGCCAAAGTCCCCTAGATTGGCACAATATGACAAATTATGTCTAAATTAAATTGCTCCAATTCTATAGTAGTATATTGATTTATATAGACGACTGACCTCTCAGTGTTGGTGAGAAAACAGTCAATTGCAAGCAAAAAATTATTATTAAGGTTCCTCCAACGGGCTGTAGATAAAGCCCAGCGATGGGGAAACCCCTACATCAATCTTGCTGCAATGGGTTCCATGTACATGCATATAACTGCATAGATTGCATGCACAAATATCCTGTGTGAGCAGACACGACACAGCAGAGTCGAAACCGCTGCGTGCCAGCAACTACACAGGAGTAGGAAAGGAACAAGCCACAACAAGTGACAGCACTGTTGAATTGCCTAGATAGTGACCTGTGAATGATGTATCAGCAAATACTCTGCCCTGTCAGGCAGTCAATGACTTGCGAATCACAGCTTGTGTGTTATCATGTATGTGTATCTCAGCATAGCAGAGTTGAAACTGCTATGCTGTGACAGCTCTGCAAGGGGGAGTAACAGATCGGCCGTGCTCCCGGACGGGCGGCCACACAGGCAGTGTGCCTGAACAACGAGCACCAGTGCCTTGCAGGGGTGAGTACTCTGCCTGTCAGGCAGTTAGTATACTGAAGCACAGTTTCTTTATTATTTATTATGTAAGTTGAGCTGCCAGGTCATTCACACACACGTGGTGAGGGCTGGGGGAAGGAGAGCCGCTATCAGCTGTCTGTGTACGGACTTTACTCACACACAGCTCGGCTCCGTTCCCCTGTGCAGAGCAAACTAAGTCAGCTGCCCAGCGTGCAGCCTCGGCAGGCCATTGTCCCTAACTAAAGCAGATATTCTGCAGGGTAGATGGTGAATAGAACTGCTAGTAGGCAGTACGGAGCAATATTAAGCATCCAACATTGACAGTGGTATTAAAAGAACACCCGACGCGCGTTTCGCCGGTACTTCCGGCTTCTTCCAGGGGTGGTGACCGCCGGAATCAGAGGCCAGATATGCAAAAAAAAATCCTGATTGACAGGAATGGTGACCAATCCAAACAGTTTAGGAGTGGAGACAAAGTAACAGTGCAACATGATACTTCCGTTTAGTTCCAGGATTGTATCCATGCTAGAATAACATTGCCCAAGCTCAAACCTATCTAGTTGTAACAAGAAGCTAAGTTAGAAGTTAGATCCAGACACTATAATATATAATTAGAGTACACACAGTGTTATACTGCAGGATCGATAGTTTGAATGTGAATGTAATAACGATGTGACAGAAAAGGTGTAAGGGAGAAAAGGGGAAAGGGAAATGCATGACAAAAATCATCACCATAAGCCATCCCTGGATAATGCCAGAACATATTGTATAAATATAGTCCATTAGTCATTTTATTGATGACAAAAACAATACTAAAAAGATCAATCTCAATCACTCATAACCATGGGTGAGACGAGAATATCAATGAGTTTCAAAAAGAGACTACTGTCAATGGGTATAACCATATCGGGTAAGGATAAACTCATAGATCCATAGTACTGAACTATGTTAATAATTCGGCATGTATCCCAAGGTACAAATTATGGGTATAAAGCTCAGTAGGTTCATAATTAAATAATTAAAGATCTTCCTTATCAGAGATCCTAGATAGTTCCGGGTTCAAAGGAAGCAACCAAAGTTGAAATTTTCGTTTAAACCAGATGGTTTAACGGAATTCATACGGAATATCCACTCGCTTTCTCTCTTCAATAGGGCCTCATCGAGGTTGCCCCCTCTAATACCCATATTGAGTTTGCAAATGGCCCAACCTTTCAAGGTCTGCCATTCCAGATTGTGTCTCTTTTTAAAATGTTTGGCAATTGGAGTGGGTGTGAATATTTTATTTTGGAATTTGCATTCTCTCTCAGTTTTGTCATAATTTACGATTGTCCTGATATGTTCTCCCATACGTATTTTGAGTGCTCTGATCGTTTTACCCACATACCTCAAGCCGCAGGGGCACTCCAAACAATACACAACTCCTTCAGAGCCACAATTCATATGTTCTTTGATCTTATACAGTACTCCAAAACCATCAGTGAACTGCTTGGTTGTGGTCAAAATTCTACACGCCTTGCATAGCTTGCAAGGGAAAAACCCTGCATTTTGGACCCTCCTGTTACCTTCACCCCGCGTGAAATGGCTTGCAACCAGAAGATTCGAAATACTGGTTCCTTTGCGATACCCTGAAAGGGCCCTCTCTCCCAAAATTGTGTTAAGATTAGGGTCAGATTTAAGTACATGCCAATGTTTGTTTATGATCTGCATCATACTGTCCCAGTCTGCATGGTAGTCCGTGATGAATCTAGGCTGTGTTGGAAATTCACAAGTTGTGACAGCTTTCACAGATTGTGTCTTTTTAGAAGTGAGCAATTCTTCACGGTTAGTTCTTAATGCTATGTTATAGGCCTCCTTGATGTTACGATTAGAATAGTGTCTCGCCTGCAGCCTAGCCTTCAATTCAACTGCTCGTTTTTTGAAGTTGATAAAGGTTGAGCAATTGCGTCTCAATCTCAAAAATTCCCCCTTTGGTATTGCCCTGATTGTGTTTTTTGAGTGTGCACTTTCAGCAGCTAATAGGCTGTTGGTGGCAGTCACCTTTCTGTGAAGATCCGTATGTAGATTCCTCTCTGAATCTGTGTAAATGAGGACATCCAAAAACGGAATCGACTGCTGATTATAGTCAAGGGTCAACTTCAGATTAAATTCATTGTCATTCAATTTATCAATGAAATTTTCCAAATCCATAACGGAACCCCCCCATATGACGAATATGTCGTCAATGAAACGCCTCCAAAGACAGACACTATCCGTCAGGATTTTTAGCTCATCACAAAAAACAATTGCCTCTTCCCACCAACCAAGATAGATGTTAGCGAATGTAGGGGCCACAGCTGCTCCCATCGCCGTGCCTCTAATCTGCAGGTAAAACCGCCCATCAAATATAAAATAGTTCCGTGTGAGGATAAATCTCAATGCTTGAAGAATAAAGTCCTTCCTCACAGGGTTCAGACTCAAGTCTCTAGATAGATAGTAGTCTACCGCTAAACAACCTCTAGAGTGATTAATGCTGGTATAAAGGCTTTCCACGTCACAGGTTACTAAAATTTCATCTTGGTTGAGACTGATTCCATCCAATTCTTTAAGTATTTGCATAGTGTCTCTGGTGTGGGAAGGTAAGTTGGACACAATATCACGGAGTTCATTATCAAGCCACTTGTTGCACTTTTCCGTGAGATTTCCCACACCAGAGACAATAGGCCTACCTGGAGGGTTCACAAGATTTTTGTGAACCTTGGGGAGCATATAGAAGGTGGAAACCCTAGGGTCCTTGACGGAGAGAAAGCTTTTTTCATTGGGAGTGATCGCTCCCACTGTGAGAGCTTCTGAAATCATTAAATTATATTCACTCAAGAATTGAGCTGTCGGATCCCCCCATAATGGTTTGTAGCACTGTTTGTCAAGTAACTGCCTCTTTGCTTCACGTATATATTGATCCTTAGGCCAGATAACAATATTACCCCCCTTGTCCGATTGTTTAAAGACAACGTCATGCCACAATCGGAGTTGCTGTAATGCATGACGTTCCTCTTCAGTGATGTTATTCTCTATTCTATGATATGGGAGTGACAATACGTCTTGACTCACCAAGTCTAGAAAAACTTTCACCGCTGGACAAGTGTCCATAGGGGGCATAGTGATTGATTTTGCTTTAAGATGTTTTCTGCTCTGAGGTTCTGACATGTGTACATCTCCATCGGTCATGTTGTCCGATAACAGTGCTTCAAGATCTCTCAAGGTTGCTGCCTCCTGTCCTGTAAAGTCCAGTGAATCTGGAAAATATGGTGTCAGTTCTTCTGCAGGGTTACTGGGGTAAGTATCTCTTGCTGAAAATATCTTTTTATATATCAATTTCCTACCAAAAAGGTGCAAGTCTTTGATCACTGTAAATTTATTAAGACGCGTCGTGAGACAAAAATTAAGACCCTTCTGCAGGACTTGTGTTTGTGTGTCAGTAAGGGAATGTTGCGATAAGTTGATCACTCTCATGGAATCTCCCAGAGAATTGGTCATTTGTGAAGTCATCTTCTCTGTTGATCTTTTCTCTTCCCTTTCCCTCTCTGGGACCCTCTGAAGCCCCATCTCCCTCTGTCCCGTAAAAAAGGGACTTCCGGGACGGTATTGTAATCAGTCCTTGAGGCTGAGTGTCTCCTCGGGGAATTTGCCTGACCTTTGTCCTGGTCAAAATTTCTGATTTCTGTATCTGACCCAGAGGCCTCAGTTAGATCAGTGTCAGTATCTGAGAAATCATGGGTTCTCTTGGTTTTGGACTGTGGGTGCATGTTTTTAGTGTCTAAGCGGTTGGATTTCATCTTGCCCCAATTATATACCTCGCCCTTTGTATAGTCTAGTTTGTCTCTCATGTATTTCTTCTTTTTCCTATTTCTAACCTTAGATTCCACTGTATCTATGTGTTCCAACGTTTTTGAGAAGGCCTCCTCAAAGCCATACGATGTCTCTTGGGCTGTCAGTTTAGGGGTTAGGACTTCCAATTCTCTTTCCACATTATCTAAGATATGTGATTCATCATCAATAAGGACAGCCATAAGTGCCCTGGAACAATCTGTCAATATCGTTTCCCATCTATCTTTAAGGCCTGGTTTGGACAATTCATAAGATGGAAAAAGGGGTACACGGAGCCCCCTAGAGATAAGACCTTGTTCTAAGTATTGTTCCAGGGTTGACTTCGTCCAAGTTGATTGTATCTGTCTTATCTGTAGATCTTTAAAACGTCTAAGGAGGTCCCCCACATCTTCACTCCCATTTTGTCCTGATGATTCAACCTCTTTTGTGGCCGTGAACACATTAGAAAGTTCTTGTTTCTGCCGTAAATTTCTTGACTGTAACTTTTCTGTTATCATAGATTGAGCCATCTGAAAGGCTTATGCACTGATAGATGAGGGTAAAGACCCAGAGTTGTCCAAGCAGGACAAAAAGTAACGTTATATATTTGGATGGGTATTACCCCCGTACAATTTATATATAATATATGTCGGAGTAACTCACACTAGGTGTACACCACCGATTGTCAATATATGATTGAAGGAACAGGGGGAGTAGGAAAAGTAGTGTGTTTCATAGATGTAAAAAATAAAAAATACTTTATTATTAAATTGTTATTAAAAACAATGTTGGATGTAATTTACGTTGCGCCAAAGTCCCCTAGATTGGCACAATATGACAAATTATGTCTAAATTAAATTGCTCCAATTCTATAGTAGTATATTGATTTATATAGACGACTGACCTCTCAGTGTTGGTGAGAAAACAGTCAATTGCAAGCAAAAAATTATTATTAACGTTCCTCCAACGGGCTGTAGATAAAGCCCAGCGATGGGGAAACCCCTACATCAATCTTGCTGCAATGGGTTCCATGTACATGCATATAACTGCATAGATTGCATGCACAAATATCCTGTGTGAGCAGACACGACACAGCAGAGTCGAAACCGCAGCGTGCCAGCAACTACACAGGAGTAGGAAAGGAACAAGCCACAACAAGTGACAGCACTGTTGAATTGCCTAGATAGTGACCTGTGAATGATGTATCAGCAAATACTCTGCCCTGTCAGGCAGTCAATGACTTGCGAATCACAGCTTGTGTGTTATCATGTATGTGTATTTCAGCATAGCAGAGTTGAAACTGCTATGCTGTGACAGCTCTGCAAGGGGGAGTAACAGATCGGCCGTGCTCTCGGACGGGCGGCCACACAGGCAGTGTGCCTGAACAACGAGCACCAGTGCCTTGCAGGGGTGAGTACTCTGCCTGTCAGGCAGTTAGTATACTGAAGCACAGTTTCTTTATTATTTATTATGTAAGTTGAGCTGCCAGGTCATTCACACACACGTGGTGAGGGCTGGGGGAAGGAGAGCCGCTATCAGCTGTCTGTGTACGGACTTTACTCACACACAGCTCGGCTCCGTTCCCCTGTGCAGAGCAAACTAAGTCAGCTGCCCAGCGTGCAGCCTCGGCAGGCCATTGTCCCTAACTAAAGCAGATATTCTGCAGGGTAGATGGTGAATAGAACTGCTAGTAGGCAGTACGGAGCAATATTAAGCATCCAACATTGACAGTGGTATTAAAAGAACACCCGACGCGCGTTTCGCCGGTACTTCCGGCTTCTTCCAGGGGTGGTGACCGCCGGAATCAGAGGCCAGATATGCAAAAAAAAATCCTGATTGACAGGAATGGTGACCAATCCAAACAGTTTAGGAGTGGAGACAAAGTAACAGTGCAACATGATACTTCCGTTTAGTTCCAGGATTGTATCCATGCTAGAATAACATTGCCCAAGCTCAAACCTATCTAGTTGTAACAAGAAGCTAAGTTAGAAGTTAGATCCAGAAACTATAATATATAATTAGAGTACACACAGTGTTATACTGCAGGATCGATAGTTTGAATGTGAATGTAATAACGATGTGACAGAAAAGGTGGAAGGGAGAAAAGGGGAAAGGGAAATGCATGACAAAAATCATCACCATAAGCCATCCCTGGATAATGCCAGAACATATTGCATAAATATAGTCCATTAGTCATTTTATTGATGACAAAAACAATACTAAAAAGATCAATCTCAATCACTCATAACCATGGGTGAGACGAGAATATCAATGAGTTTCAAAAAGAGACTACTGTCAATGGGTATAACCATATCGGGTAAGGATAAACTCATAGATCCATAGTACTGAACTATGTTAATAATTCGGCATGTATCCCAAGGTACAAATTATGGGTATAAAGCTCAGTAGGTTCAATCTAGGGGACTTTGGCGCAACGTAAATTACATCCAACATTGTTTTTAATAACAATTTAATAATAAAGTATTTTTTATTTTTTACATCTATGAAACACACTACTTTTCCTACTCCCCCTGTTCCTTCAATCAGTCATTGGGGAATCGCAGTTTTTTTCCAGTTTCAGCCTGCAAGGAATTTTATTTCAGTTTCCCAGTACATTAAATGGTACTTTAAATGGTGTCAATAGAAAATACAACTCCTTCCGCAATACATAAGCCCTCACATGACTCTATTGACGGAAAATAAAAAGTTATGGCTCTTGGAAGGCAGGGAGTGAAAAACGAAAATAAAAAAGCAAAAAAAATGGATCAGTCCAGAAAGGGTTAATAACTTTCTACCAAAAAAACTTTTATGACCACATGTAGGGTATAGCCGTACTTGCTTTACAAAGGTTGGGGTGCTTTTTCCTCCTTTATTCTTTGTTAAAATTAAAAAAGTCAACATTTTATGTGAAATAATGTTGATATTCATTTTCACAGCCTAATTCTAATAAATTCTAAATGCTCACTATACCCCTAGATAGATTCCTCAAGTGGTGTAGTTTCCCAAATGGGTCACTTTTGGGGGGTTTCCACTGTTTTGGTCCCTCAGGGACTTTGCAAATGCGACATGTCAAACAAAAATTATTCCAGCTAAATTTGAGCTCCAAAAACCAAATAGCGCTTCTTCCCTTCTAAGCACTGCGGTGTGTCTAAACAGGAGTTTATTACCACATATGGGGTATTGCCGTAATCGGGATAAATTGCTTTACAAATGCTGGGGTGTTTTTTCTCCTTTATTCCTTGTGAAAATTAAAAATATCTATTTATTTTTCAGAAAAAAAAGTAGAGTTTCATCTTCATAGACTAATTCAAATACATTTAGCAAAACAAAAACAGTGGGGTCAAAATGCTAACTATACCCCTAGGTAAATTCATAGAGGGGTGTAGTTTCCAAAATGGGGTCACTTTTGTTTTTTTACTGTTTTGGCACCACAAGACCTCTTCAAACCTGACGTGGTGCCTAAAATATATACAGTGAAGGAAATAAGTATTTGATCCATTGCTGATTTTGTAAGTTTGCCCACTGTCAAAGTCATGAACAGTCTAGAATTTTTAGGCTAGGTTAATTTTACCAGTGAGAGATAGATTATATTTAAAAAAAAACAGAAAATCACATTGTCAAAATTATATATATTTATTTGCATTGTGCACAGAGAAATAAGTATTTGATCCCTTTGGCAAACAAGACTTAATACTTGGTGGCAAAACCCTTGTTGGCAAGCACAGCAGTCAGACGTTTTTTATAGTTAATGATGAGGTTTGCACACATGTTAGATGGAATTTTGGCCCACTCCTCTTTGCAGATCATCTGTAAATCATTAAGATTTCGAGGCTGTCGCTTGGCAACTCGGATCTTCAGCTCCCTCCTCAAGTTTTCGATGGGATTAAGGTCTGGAGACTGGCTAGGCCACTCCGTAGCCTTAATGTGCTTCTTTTTGGGCCACTCCTTTGTTGCCTTGGCTGTATGTTTCGGGTCATTGTCGTGCTGGAAGACCCAGCCACGAGCCATTTTTAATGTCCTGGTGGAGGGAAGGAGGTTGTCACTCAGGATTTGACGGTACATGGCTCCATCCATTCTCCCATTGATGCGGTGAAGTAGTCCTGTGCCCTTAGCAGAGAAACACCCCCAAAACATAATGTTTCCACCTCCATGCTTGACAGTGGGGACGGTGTTCTTTGGGTCATAGGCAGCATTTCTCTTCTTCCAAACACGGCGAGTTGAGTTAATGCCAAAGAGCTCAATTTTAGTCTCATCTGACCACAGCACCTTCTCCCAATCACTCTCAGAATCATCCAGATGTTCATTTGCAAACTTCAGACGGGCCTGTACATGTGCCTTCTTGAGCAGGGGGACCTTACGGGCACTGCAGGATTTTAATCCATTACGGCGTAATGTGTTACCAATGGTTTTCTTGGTGACTGTGGTCCCAGCTGCCTTGAGATCATTAACAAGTTCCCCCCATGTAGATTTCGGCTGAGCTCTCACCTTCCTCAGGAGCAAGGATACCCCACAAGGTGAGATTTTGCATGGAGCCCCAGATCGATGTCGATTGACAGTCATTTTGTATGCCTTCCATTTTCTTACTATTGCACCAACAGTTGTCTCCTTCTCACCCATCGTCTTACTTATGGTTTTGTAGCCCATTCCAGCCTTGTGCAGGTCTATGATCTTGTCCCTGACATCCTTAGAAAGCTCTTTGGTCTTGCCCATGTTGTAGAGGTTAGAGTCAGACTGATTAATTGAGTCTGTGGACAGGAATCTTTTATACAGGTGACCATTTAAGACAGCTGTCTTTAATGCAGGCACCAAGTTGATTTGGAGCGTGTAGCTGGTCTGGAGGAGGCTGAACTCTTAATAGTTGGTAGGGGATCAAATACTTATTTCTCTGTGCAAAATGCAAATAAATATATATAATTTTGACTATGTGATTTTCTGTGTTTTTTTTATATAATCTATCTCTCACTGGTAAAAGTAACTTAGCCTAAAAATTCTAGACTGTTCATGTCTTTGACATTGGGCAAACTTACAAAATCAGCAAGGGATCAAATACTTATTTCCTTCACTGTATATATAAAAAGGAGGCCACAAAATCCACTAGGTGCTCCTTTGTTTATGAGGCCTGTGTTTCAGTCCATTAGGACACTAGGCCCACATGTGTGATATATCTAAAAACTGCACAATGTGGGCAATATATATTGAGCTTCATTTCTTCTGTAAAACCTTCTGTGTTAGGGTATGTTCACATGAGGACATTACGTCCGTAATTGACGGACGTATTTCGGCCGCAAGTACCGGACCGAACACAGTGCAGGAGCCGGGCCCCTAGCATCATAGTTATGTATGACGCTAGGAGTCCCTGCCTCGCTGCCAGACAACTGTCCCGTACTGAAAACATGGTTACAGTACAGGACAGTTGTCCGGCAGCGAGGCAGGGACTCCTAGCATCGTACATAACTATGATGCTAGGAGCCCGGCTCCCTGCACTGTGTTCGGTCCGTTACTTGCGGCCGAAATACGTCCGTCAATTACGGACGTAATGACCTCGTGTGAACATACCCTTACAGAAAAAACTGTGTTACAAATACATTTTGGCAAAAAAAATGAAATTTGTAAATTTCACCTCTAATTTGCTTTAATTCCTGAGAAACGCCTATGGGGTTAAAACACTTTCTGAATGCTGTTTGGGATACTTTGAGCGGTGCAGTTTTCAAAATGGGGTGATTTATGGGGACTTTCTAATATATAAGGCCCTCAAAGCCACTTCAGAACTGAACTGGTCCCTGAAAAATGGCCTTTTGAAATTTTCTTGAAAATAAAAAAAATTGCTGCTAAAGTTCTAAGCCTTGTAACGTCCTGGAAAAATAAAAGAATGTTCAAAAAATGATGCAAACATAAAGTACACATATGGGATATATGAAATAGTAACTGTTTTGTGTGGTGTTACAGTCTGTCTTACAAGCAGATACATTTAAATTTAGAAAAATTAACATTTTTGCAAATTTTCTAAAAATATTGGTGTTTTTCACACATAAATATTGAATTTATCAACCAAATCTTTTTACTAACATAAAGTACAATATGTCACGAGAAAAATTCTCAGAATCACTTGGATAGGTAAAAGAATTCCCAAGTTATTACTACATAAGGTAACACATATCAGATTTAAAAAAAATTGGCTTCGTCCTCAAGGCCAAAACAGGTTCCGTCCTAAACGGGTTAAAGAACTGCTTATGAATTAAAATATGCCCATTTTTTTTGGACACAATACCGCTGCTTTGAATTAGCCCTAAGATTTTCATGCAGAAATCAGTAATGATTAACCCCTTCCCAACATCCGCCGTATGCATACAGTGAATACAGTGGTGTAGTCGAGTATGGAGCGGTCTCACGGGTTAAGCCCGTTCGATAGAACTAGCGCGTCGGCTGTATGAAACAACCGACACGCTAGTTTAACACCATAGATGCCACAGTCAATAGCGACCACGGCATCTAAGCCTTTAGAATGAGGGGATGGCTTCCTCTGACATGCCATCGGCCCCTCGTGACAAAATCACTGCGTGCCGATGGTTGTCTTGGTAGCCTAGGGACCTAATGAAGGCCCTCAGGTCTGACTATTAAGCCCTGCCGTAGGTAGGTTCCTGTCAGAAACATGATATACTGCAATACATTAGTATTGCAGTATATTATGTAAGCGATCCATCTATCACTGATTCAAGTCCCATAGGGGGACTGCTAAAAACAGTTTTTTTTATCATATGTTAAAAAAATCCCCAAAATATTAACTCCTTCCCGCTTTGGTCACTTTTGACCTTCTTGACAGAGCCTCATTTTTCAAATCTGACATTTTTCATTTTATTTGGTAATAACTTCTGAATGCTTTTATCTATCCAAGCGATTCTGAGAATGTTTAATTGTGATACCTTGGACTTTATGTTTCTGGCAAAATTTTATCGATACATTCAGTATTTAATTATGGAAAACACCAAAATGTAGCAAAAAATTGCAACAATTGGCATTTTTTTACATTTAAATGTATCTTCTTGTAAGACAGGCAGTTATACCACACTAAATTGTTGCTAATTAACATCCCCCATATGTCTACTTTAGATTGGCATAAATTTTTTGAACATCCTTTTATTTTCTAGGACGTTACAAGGTTTAGAACTCTAAGGCTGGGTTCACACAACCTATTTTCAGGCGTAAACGAGGCGTATTATGCCTCGATTTACGCCTGAAAATACGGCTCCAATACGTCGGCAAACATCTGCCCATTCATTTGAATGGGTTTGCCGACGTACTGTGCTGACGACCTGTAATTTACGCATCGTCGTTTGACAGCTGTCAAACGACGACGCGTAAAATTACTGCCTCGTCAAAAAAGTGCAGGACACTTCTTTGGACGTAATTTGAGCCGTTTTTCATTGAATTCAACGCGAGTAGGAGCAATTATGTCTGAAATGACGGAGTTGTTTTCTCCTAAAAACAGCTCCGTAATTTCAGTCGTAATGGTCGTTAAAGTGTGCACACACCCTGAGAGCAATTTCTCACATTTTGATGAAAATGTCAAAAGGCTATTACAGGGGCCAATTCAGTTGTGAAGTGGCTTTGAGGGCTTAATATATTAGAAACCCCCAATAAGTCACACCATTTTAAAAACTTCAGCCATCAAAGTATTCAAAATAGCCGTTAGAAAGTTTCTTAACCTTTTAGTCATATTACAGGAATTACAGCAAAGTAGAGTTGAAATTTACAAATTTAAATTTTTTTTTTTTGCAGTAATTAATTTTTCATCCATTTTTATTGCACAACAGAAAGTTTTACAAGAGACACACAACTCAAAATGTATTGCCCAGGTACCGCAGTTTTAGGAAATATGCCACATAGTTTGCTTATGGACTGAAGCACAGGCCTCAGAAGCAAAGGAGCACCTAGTGGATTTTGGACCTCCTCTTTATAAGAATATATTTTAGGCACCATGTCAGGTTTGAAGGGCTCCTGCGATGCCAAAACAGTGGAAATCCCCCACAAGTGACCTCGTTTGGGAAACTGCACCCCTCAAGGAAATTATCTAGGGGTATAGTGAGCATTTTGACCCCACAGGTTTATTGCCGAAATTATTGGAGTTAGGCCGTGAAAATTGAAATCTACAGTTTTTTTTAAAGAAAATGTAGGTTTAGCTAATTTTTTCACATTTCAACAAGGACTAAAGGAGAATAAGCACTGCAACATTTGTAAAGCAATGGCTGTTTGGACACACAGCAGGGCTTAGAAGGGAAAGAGTGCTATTTGGCTTTTGGAGACAAATTTAGCAAGAATGGTTTGCTGAGGCCATGTCGCATTTGCACAGCCCCTGAGGGGACTAAAAAGTGGAAACCCCCACAAGTGACTCCATTTTGGAAACTGCACCCCTTGAGGAATTCATATAGGGGTGTAATGAGCATTTTGACCCCACAGGTGTTTCATAGATCTTATTAGAATTGGGTAGTGAAAATAAAAACAATCCTTTTTCTTCAATAAGCGTAGCTTTAGCTCAAATTTTTTTATTTTTTAAACAAACAAAGGAGAAAAAGAACCCCAACATTTGTAAAGCCATTTCTCCCGAATACGGCAATACCCCATTTGTGGTCATAAACTGCTGTTTGGGCACACAGTAGGGCTCAGAACGGAAGGAGCGCCATTAGGTTGTTGGAGTGCAGATTTTGCCGGATAGGTTTCCGGGCGCTTTGTCGCAATTGCAATGCCCCTGTGGGAACAAAACAGTGGAAATCCCCCAGAAGTGACCCCATTTTGGAAACTAGACCCATCAAGGTTGTCATGGTGAGTGTGTGGACCCACTGGGCCATACCGCCATAGCGGGATAGCAGCTGGCCAACAGGATACCAAGTCAATGTCTATAGTTCAAATAAGGATACCTGTGGAAATTCAGACAGTAGCGATGTTTAGGCTCGGATGGGACCTTGGCAGCAGGCAGACACCAGGCGCGGTGTAACACAGCATGCGTAGTATACAGCACAACATCACTCCAACTCTCTATGGCACAAGAACAAGGTAGCACGGGATACAGGATACAGGTAGCAGGTATGGGAACACTGGGAACTGGAAAACACTAAGGGACCATTTGCAAAGACTAACACGAGTAAACACAACAACGCTCAGACAATGAAGGAAGGAGCAGGGCCCTTCTTATAGTCCAGGGTAATCATGGGCTAATTTCACATACGTTTCAGGGGTGCCTTTAAGGCCGGGCACGAGCGTGTGCGCGCACCCTACGGGACACAGCAGAGGGAAGCGGAAGTGAGCACTGGCGTCTCCTGAGGAGATGTGGGCCAGCACTCACAGATCCATGGCTGCGGCCGTCGGGAGGTGAGTAATCCCCACGGTCCGTGGTCATGGGCGCTACAAAGATATTCATCTAGGGGTGTAGTGAGCATGTTAACACGGCAGGTGCAAAAATTTGAGTGCACTCGATATTGCAGAGTGAAAATTGGATTTTTTTTTTCATAGATATGCCAATATGTGGTGCCCAGCTTTTGCCACCATAAGAAGACAGCTCTCTAATTATTATGCTGTGTTTCCCGTTACTAGAAATACCCTACATGTGGCCCTAATTTTTTGCCTGGACATTCGACCAGGCTCAGGAGTGAAAGAGTACCATGTGAAGTTTAGGACTAATTTGGCGATTTACAAAGTATTGGTTCACAATTGCAGAGGCTCTGATGTGAAATAATAAAAGAAACCCCTGAGAAGTTACCCCATTTTGGAAACTACACCCCTCAAGGCATTTATTAAGGGGTGTAGTGAGCATTTCCACCCCACAGGTCTTTTCCATAAATTATTGCGCTGCGGATTTTCATTTTCATTTTTCCCTAGATATGCCATTTCAGTGGCAAATATGTCGTGCTTAGCTTATGCCATCGGAGACACACCCCAAAAATTGTTAAAAGGGTTCTCCCGGGTATGGTGATGCCATATATGTGGAAGTAAACAGCTGTTTGGGCATGCTGCAGGGTTCAGAAGGGAGGGAGAGCCATTTGGCTTTTGGATTTTGCTTCGTAGTAGTTTTGTTTGGAGTTTTATTGGTATTTCAGTTTATAATGTGGGGGTATATGTAATCTGGGTAGAGTACATCAGGGGCATAGTCATGTGGTATAATAATGGGGTAAAAAAAATAAAAAAATAATCCATAGATATTTGTTACGCTGTGAAGCAAACCTTTGCAGTTTGGGTAATTTTGCTGGGAAGTGTTGTCCTGGTATAATACGGGCACCCTAGCTTCCAGCAGATATGTTTGAGCAAACCCTTTCTTGGTTCCCTAGTTTTAGGGCCTTGATAATTCGCCACTTGAAGCAGAAGAAATATTCCCCTCAGGCCTGCACAACTGCATATTTTTTATTTCCTGACTTATTGGAGCCTTAACTAATTTTATTTTTTCACAGACGTAGTGGCATGAGGACTGTTTTTTTGCGGAACAAGCTGTAGTTTTTATTGGTACCATTTTGGTGGTACATGTGAATTTTTGATCACTTTTTATTCTATTTTTTGGGAGGCAAGGTGACCAAAAAACAGCAATTCTGGCACAGTTTTTTAGGTTTTTTTTATACAGCATTCACCATGCATTATAAATTACATGTTCACTTTATTCTGCGGGTTAGTACGATTCTGACGATACGTAATTTATAGCACTTTTTTATGTTTTACACAATAAAATTACTTTTGTAAAAAGAATGTATTTTTTCTGTCGCCATGTTGTGAGAACCATAACTTTTTAATTTTTCCATTGACGGAGCTGTATGACAACTTGTTGTTTGCGAGATGAGCTATAGTTTTTATAGGTACCATTTTTGGATACATGCAACTTTTTGAGCACTTTTTATAACAATTTTTGTAGGGCAAAGTGACCAAAAGACAGAAATTCTGGCATTGTTTTTTACGTTTTTGTTTTACGCCGTTCACCACGTGGAATAAATAACATAATATTTTTATAGTTCAGGCCGTTATGGACATGGCGATACCAAATATGTATGGTGTATTTTTTTTCCCAATAATACAGGACTTGATAACAGAAAAAGGGTGATTGTGTTTTATTTTATTACTTCAAACTATTATATATTTTACAACTTTTTTTTCACTTTTATTTCACTTTTTTTACACTTTTCTTTAGTCCCACTACGGGACTTGAAGGCCCAACTGTCAGATTTTTTTTCTAATACATTGCACTACCTATTTAGTGCAATGTATTAGATCTGTCAGTCATTCACTGACAGCAAGCCGATTAGGCTTCACTTCTGGGCGGGGCCTAATCAGCTTCCGTAATGGCAGAGTAGGAGGCCATTATTCCATAGCAGCAGACGGCAGCCCTGCGATTGCATGGCAGGGCTGCCCATCTGCTACAAACCTCTAAGATGCAGAGATCGATCGCTGATCTCCGATCGCTGCATCTAAGGGGTTAATGGCGGGAATCGGACCTAGCTCCGGTTCCTGCCATTACAGGTGGACGTCAGCTGTAACATATAGCTTACATCCACCGCTGATGACTTCGGCTCAGTTCCTGAGCCGACGCCATCTTGCCGGCGGGCGAGGCCTGAAAGGCTTCCGTACTAGTCATATCCGAAGGCTAGTGTTAGGCCTATGGTTGCCTTTGCAGCCACCGGCACCATGGAAATTTCATTGCAGGGGTGCCGATGAGCTGCAAACCCGTTAGATGCAGCGATCGCTTTTGACCGCTGGATTTAAGGAGTTAATGGTGGGGATCGGAGCAAGCTTCGGTCCCCGCCATTACCTTAGGGTGTCAGCTGCAACATACAGCAGACACCCAGGGATGGTGGCACCGACTCAGCATCTGACTAGCTTTCCATGACGTATCCATATGACAAGTGTCAGGAACGGGTTAAAAGTTAAAAAAATATTTTTTTTTTTGTGAAGCAACATATTCCAATATGATGTTTAGCAGTACATCATATTAGCATATGTTGAGAGATTCATAGCTGGTGTACATCAGATACTGAAAATAATATAACTTAGAGGGAATATGTCATCAGAAAATGACCTATAAGGGCATGAACAGACGTGGCGGAATTGCTCTGGAATTCCGCTGCGGACAGTCCGCTGCGGAAATCCGCAGCATACACATTTCTCCATTGCTTTCCACATCTTTTTCGTTAGGTTCGTTTACACGTTGCGGAAAATTCCGCTGCGGAGCATAGGCTGCGGTGTGGAATTTGGTGTCCGCAGCATACACTGGTTATTGCGGACGTGTAGCGGACTTGTTACGGACTCATTGCGGAATTTCTCCATTGACTTCAATGGAGAGTCAAAATTCCGCAATGAAGTCCGCAGATGTTATGTGTGTTGTGTAGCGTATTTGTTTTACGAACATGACATTTCTTCATTCTGGCTGGATCTATGTATTTCTAGGTCTATAGCCAGACTGAACGCCCGTAATCACGGCTCGTTATTAGGGCACGGGCAGGCCCATAGAAGTCTATGGGGCTCCCGTAATTATGGGTGACTACGTGTGTGCACCCGTAATTACGGGAGCGTTGCTAGGCGACGTCAGGAGATAGTTACTGTCCAAGGTGCTGAAAGAGTTAAGCAATCGGCAGTAACTGTTTCATCACCCTGGACAGTGACTACCGATCACAATATAGATCGACATGTAAGAAAAAAGAAGTTCATACTTACCGAGAACTCCCTGCTTCTTCCTCCAGTCCGGCATCCCGGGATGACGTTTCAGTGCAAGTGACGGCTGCAGCTAATCACAGGCTGCAGCGGTCACATTGACTTCCGCGTCATCCAGGGAGGTCGGGCTGGATGTTGAAAGAGGGACGCGTCACCAAGACAACGGCCGGGTAAGTATGAATTTCTTTTACTTTTACTAGGGAAAGGGCTGTCCCTTCTTTCTATCCTGCACTGATAGAGAGAAGAGAAGTACTTTCACCTCAATACGCAACGGCTAGTCCGCATCAATTTAATGCCCATTTTAGGCAAAGCCGCAACAGAATCTGCAACGCAGATTCTGTGTGGCATTGATGCGGACAGTGTATGCAGAACTCCGCCACATCTGGTCATGTCCTTATTTAACTTCTTGCTGATTTTTCGCAGTTTTTTCCCCATTCCACCCCATAAGATTTTTTTTACGTTTCCCAGTACGTTATATGGTACAGTAAATGGTGCAAATAAAAACTACAACTTGCACCACAATAAAAAAAAGATTGCATATGGCTATGTCAACAGAAAAATAAAAAAGTTATCTCTCTTGGAATGCTATGATGGAAAAAAGAAAATGTACCTTGTCTCATAAGAATTACTATACCATGTACTGTACTGGGAGACTGAAAAATATTATTTGTAGGGTGGTAGTGGAAAAAAAACTGTTATTCTTCCGTTGTTTTTTGGGCATCCTTTTTACATTGTTCACTGTGCGTTAAAAACTACAAGTTAACTTTATTCTGCGGGTAAATACGATTACGGCTTGTTCAGAAATGCCTCTGAACTTTTATATTATTGCTGCAAGAACTTTCCTCAAAGTCTGTCACTTTATATTTAAACCACTTGAACTCATCCTCAACCATGTTTTTGCAAATGAATGAACATATCTTAGAGTACACATTCTTCAACAGGCTCATCTGAAGATGAGAGGATGTCAAAGTCCCATTCAGTTGCAGCCTTAGACTACTACTTGTTTCTCACCTCTCCCCTATCCAGCGGCGATCTCCCTCTCATAGCATGCGCTTTTTTCCATGTATAAAAAAAATCCCAAAAATATTAAAAGTTAAAAAAAACTCCTATTCCCATTTTACCCAAAAGCAATGTAAAAAAAAAATTATAATAATTTAAATAACTGGTACCGCCGCATCCATAAAAGTCGGAACTATCACAATATAGCATTATTTCTCCCGAACGACTGTTATTTAGTCACCTCATCTCAAAACAAAAATGGAATAAAATGTGATCAAAAAGTCTCATGTACCTAAAAATGGTATCAATGGAAACGACAGCTTGCCAGGCAAAAAATAAGTCATCACACTGCTCAATTTACAGAAAAATGTAAAAGTTACGGCTCTCAGAATATGGCGACACAAAACAAATGTTATTTTTAACAATTAGTTTTTTCCTTGTAAAAGTAGTAAAACATAAAAAAAGTATACATTTGGTATCCCCATAATCGTATTGACCCACAGAATGAAGTTAACATGACGTTATTATCGTACGGTGAACGCCATAAAAACGTAAACACCCCATCCAAAAAAAACTGGAGGAATCGCTGTTTTTTTTCTCATTACACCCCACAAAGATTTTTTTTCTAGTTTTCTAGTACATTATATGATACAATAAATGGTGTCATGAAAAACTACAACTCGTCCTGCAAAAATAAAGTCCCTCATATGACTTTATCGCCGAAAAAATAAAAAATATGGCTTTTGGAAGCTAGAAAAGAAAAAACTGAAAGGAAAATCCGAAAAATGGCTGTGGAGGGACGGGGTTAATTTATTTATCTACATGCTAGATAAATACAAACTAACAACTGAGAACTTTTTGTCCTTTTTTTTATTCCCCTTTTCTAATTAGGGCTTTGACTTGAGTCTTTGTAGCATACAATGTAAATTCACGCTGTAATCATGTACCATGTTGATTAATCAGACTTTTTATATGATGGTGATCACAGTATCGCTGGCATAAGAACGTTTTCCTGACTGCCCATTTTTTATCGAGAGCGGCTGCAAGACAGCTCTTCTAATTCTTAAATTGAACAAAGGAGTGGACACGTAGCATTGCAACCAATCAAAACCCCTGTCCCTATAGGTTTTAGATTGTCTGTGAATCCCATGGTACCTTAGGGTGTTATTGATAAATGGCTGTTTTTATTTAACATATACATTTTTCAAACACGTAGGTGTAAAAAGTTTCTAAAACCTATGATAAATTGGCACAATCCGTGCATGCAATTTGCAACAGAATTCCAGAGTATTTTGCTTAGTAAAACTCCCCCGATATGTTATCTAGTCATTCCTGGTCTACTATCATCAAAGCTACATGATTTCTTATAGACATTTTTATAAACTACATATAGAATCACATTTTATTAACAATATTTATATTTCACATTCTTATGAAGGAGAACTTGAATCACCCAAAATGAACATGTAGAGACAATTATGAAAATAAGTCAAATTAAAGTTTATGCGTGCTCCGAAAACGCTAGTTATCTAATAATCTTAAACTTGCCTGCGCAGCTCTCACCCGCACAAATACTGGAAATGATCAGGAGCTTTTACTATGTTTCTAAAACATATGCATTAAATTAAATTGAAATTCTGCTACAAGATTACTGCAATAAACAAGAAAAAAGCAGAACTGAAACAAATGGATCTCCCCCTGGTTGAGGCTGATAGATAACATGTGTCAGGATTTCCTTCGTGGATCTAAGGGCATGTTCACACATGGCGGAATTGTGGTGGAATTCCGCTACGGACAGTCCGCAATGGAAATCCGCAGCAGACAGTCTGTCCATTGGTTTCCACACCTTTTTAGTTATCTTCAAGCAGACGTTGCAGACAACTCCACTGCGGACCATGGGCTGCGGTGTGGAATTTGGTGTCCGCAGCATACACTGGCTGTTGCGGACTTGATGCGTACTTGTGGCGTAATTTCTCCATTGAATTCAATGGAGTTGAAAAATTACGCAATGAAATCCACAGATGTTATGTGTGTTGCGTTTCGGATTGCTTTCGCAAACAGGATATTTCATCATTCTGGCTGGACGTATGTGGTTCGAGGTCTATAGCCAGACTGAGATGGAATGTTTTAAAAGAGAGCAGGATGTACTCTTCACCTGAATCCGCAACGACTAATCTGCAGCATTTTACTTCACATTTTAGGCAAAGGCGCAACGGAATCTGCAACGCAGATTATGTGCGGCATTAATGCGGACAGTGTCTGCAGAATTCTGTCACATCTGAACATGCCCTTAATGATTTCATTACTAAATGTTAGGAAAAAAATCAATGAGCCATTATTGGCAGCCCTAAAACGCATCGCAAAAATTATATAATGGTCGGCATTCTTATTTGCCAAAAGTGGGGTTCCGTTGGTCAAGATTTTACCGCCACTGCTCCGCAATCAGGTCACAGTGAAGCCCGAACCTTATTGTAATTATGTAATATACATGTCAAGCTTTCTAGATTTTACTGTAAAGCATGCAAATGAAAATAACAATACAGTTAAGGTAATTTTAGACTGTTGCGATTTTCTTTCACAAATATTAGACTATAGTGTTAATCTTACATTTATTAAATATGCCGGTATTACAAGGAAATGTAAATATTTGCACAATGTTACTGGCGTTCCCGTAAGAGACATTTCAAGTGTCAAGTACAGTAAGCATTCATGACAAGATTTGTCAAGCAGCAAGAACATTCTGCAGCCAGAAGATTCTCACAGCCTAAAGTGTAGGTTGGAAAAGGTACAGAAAGAGCTAATGACTCAGTATATACAGTGTACAGAATATATACAGTATTGAGATGGCTGTTGGACAGCATTTGTGAACCTTTTGGATTTTTATATTAGTAGATCCTTGCGTAAGGTTTGATCTGAACTGGTTCAATATGAATCAAGTCTTAGAAATAAAGGGAGTCTTATATACCTTTTATATAAACATTATTGACATTTCCATATCATTATTCAAAAGGTCAAATTTACTGCTGGCGAGGTGGTTTTACCCTTTAATTGCCAGTGACATAACCTTAATGGCATGATAAGGAATCGGTAAGAAATGCATACATAGTATAGAAATACATTTTTTATCTGATATTTTTTTTTATTGGTTTTTATTAGAGATTTGTGAAGCAATATGTGAAGCAACATATTCTAATATGATGTTTAACACTACATCATATTAGCATAAGTTGAGAGATTCATAGCTGGTTTACATCAGATACTGAAAATAATATAACTTAGGGCAGGGGTCTCAAACTTGGCCGGGTAAATGGGCCACATATAGAAAAAATTTGAAGTTGACGGGCCGCATTACTTTCAAATTTGATACAATAAAAATTATTGTTAATCAATTAGTTATTTGAACCATTATAACAATACTACATTACTATAATAATACTATATTACTATAATACTACATTACTATAACAATACTACATTACTATAATACTACATTACTATAACAATACTACATTACTATAATAATACTACATTACTATAATACTTCATTACTATAACAATACTACATTACTATAATAATACTACATTACTATAATACTACATTACTATAACAATACTACATTACTATAATAGTACATTACTATAACAGTACTACATTACTATAATACTACTGTAATGGTGGGGGTAGGGAAACAGACAAGTGAGCCCTAATCTACCCGCCACTCAGTCCCTGCCTACTTGCAACGACCCGCCCTAGGCGACGGGGTACAACTGGGCGACGGTCCCTACACTCAATAAGTGCACGACAGACAAACAGACAAGGGTACACAGAAGCTAAGGGAAAAGGGGTAGTTGCCCACAGCAACACCGTGAGCAACAAGAGTGATGAACGAGCTGAGTCAAACCAGGAGTGTACGAGGTACTAAACGCAGAGCAGGAGAGTAGTGAACAAGCCGAGTCAAACCAGCAGTGTACGAGGTACCAAACGCAGAGCAGGAGAGTAGTCAGTAAGCCAGGGTCAATATGAAGCAGGGTCAAATAGTTCAAGAAGCTGCAGCAGGGCCAGGAAACCAAACGAGAAGAATCACAAGCAAGGAGGAACAGGAAAGGCAGGTATAAATAGACAGAGGGCGGGAGCTAGCTCCGTCTGGCCAGGCTGTGATAGGCTCTCCCACTCCTAAGCCTGCCATCCTGAGTGCTGGAAGATGGAGTCAGTCTCACAGACAAAGAAGCAGGTGCAGACTGATTACCTATGGGCGTGGATACAGAAGCTGTGCCTGGCAGATCCTTAACAGTACCCCCCCTTTTATGAGGGGCCACCGGACACTTTCTAGATGGACCTGGTTTATTGGGGAAACTAAGGTGGAACCTCCTGACCAATACCCCAGCGTGAACATCCCGGGCGGGTACCCAAGTCCTCTCCTCAGGCCCGTATCCTCTCCAATGGACCAGGTACTGGAGGGAGCCTTGGTCCATCTTGCTGTCCACAATCTTGGCCACCTCAAATTCTACCCCCTCAAGGGTGAGAACGGGGACAGGAGGTTTCCTCGAGGGAGCCAAGGACGGGGAGCAGCGTTTAAGGAGGGAGGCATGAAACACGTCGTGTACTCGAAAAGGTGGGGGCAACTCCAGTCAGAAGGAGACAGGATTGAGGACTTCAATGACCTTGTACGGCCCTATAAACCGGGGAGCAAACTTCTTGGACGGGACTTTAAGGCGCAAGTTCTTTGACGATAGCCACACCAGATCCCCGACCATAAACAAGGGGTTAGCAGAACGTCTTCTATCTGCCTGAGTTTTTTGTATGCTCTGGGACGCCTCTAGGTTCTTCTGAACCTGGGCCCAGACTGTGCACAGTTCCCGATAAACGACCTCTACTTCGGGATTGTTGGAACTACCACATGAACCGGAGAAGAACCGTGGATTAAACCCAAACTTACAGAAAAAGGGAAAATTTGGCGAGGGGAGTGAATGAGACCCAATCATATTGACAGTCAGAGATAAAACACCTTAAATATTGTTCTAGAGACTGATTAGTCCTCTCGATTTGGCCATTAGTTTAAGGATGGAAGGCAGAGGAGAAGGACAGATCAATCTCCAACTTTTTACAGAAGGCTCTCCAAAACAAAGAAACAAATTGTACCCCTCTGTCAGAAACAATATTGACAGGGACCCCATGGAGACGCAGGATGAGTTTGACAAACAAGGTAGCTAACGTCTTAGCATTGGGTAGTTTGAGATGGAGGCAGATCGGTGATAAAATCCATGGAGATATGGGTCCAAGGTCTCTGGGGAATGGGCAAAGAACGTAGTAAGCCCGCTGGTCGGGACCTGGGAGTCTTGGACCTAGCACAAACCTCACAAGCGGCGACGTAGGCCTTAACGTCTTTAGGCAACCCAGGCCACCAATAGTTTCTGGCAATGAGGTGCTTGGTACCCAGGATGCCTGGATGACCAGATAGTGCGGAGTCATGATTTTCCCTAAGTACCCTTAGCCGGAATTGCAGGGGAACAAACAGCTTGTTCTCAGGAAGGTTCCCGGGAGCTGAACCTTGATCAGCAGCAATTTCAGAGACTAAATCAGAATTAATAGAGGAAATGATTATACCTGGAGGCAAAATACAAGCAGGATCTTCCTCCGAAGGAGGGCTGGCCATGAAGCTACGCGACAGTGCATCAGCCTTAATATTTTTAGACCCAGCCCTATAGGTAACCAAAAAATTGAATCTGGTAAAACATAACGCCCATCGAGCTTGTCTCGGGTTTAGCCTCCGGGCCAATTCTAGGAAAACCAGATTCTTGTGGTCGGTAAGGACCGTTACCTGGTGCCTAGCCCCCTCCAGGAAGTGGCACCACTCTTCAAATGCCCATTTAATGGCTAAGAGTTCGCGGTTGCCAATATCATAGTTACTCTCAGTGGGCGAAAACTTCCTGGAGAAGTAGGCACAGGGACGGAGATGGGTGAGAGACCTGATACCCTGGGACAAGACAGCCCCCACTCCCACCTCGGACGCGTCAACCTCCACGATAAATGGCTCCATTTGGTTGGGCTGAACCAACACTGGGGTCGAGATAAAGCACTTCTTAAGGGCCTCAAAAGCCTGGACAGCCTCAGGAGGCCAGTGGAGGAGATCAGCACCCTTGCGAGTGAGGTCCGTAAGAGGCTTAGTGATGACCGAGAAGTTAGCCTCAAATCTCCTGTAATAATTAGCGAACCCCAAGAAGCACTGTAACGCCTTCAGGGAGGCAGGTTGGACCCATTCCGCCACAGCCTGGACCTTGGCGGGGTCCATGCGGGATTCATGAGGAGTGAGGATTTGACCCAAAAATGGTATCTCCTGCACCCCAAACACACATTTTTCGGTCTTCGCAAACAGTTTGTTTTCCCGAAGGACCTGGAGCACCTTCCTGACATGCTCAATGTGGGAGGACCAGTCCTTGGAAAACACAAGTATGTCATCAAGGTACACTACAAGAAATACCCCCAGGTAATCTCTTAAAATCTCATTTATGAAATTCTGGAAGACCGCGGGAGCATTACACAACCCAAAGGGCATGACGAGGTATTCGAAATGACCTTTGGGCGTGTTAAACGCAGTCTTCCACTCATCCCCCTCTTTGATGCGGATAAGGTTATACGCCCCCGGTAGATCAAACTTAGAGAACCATTGGGCCCCCTGAACCTGATTAAAGAGATCAGGAATCAAAGGAAGGGGATACTGGTTCCTTACAGTGACCTTATTCAAGTTACGGTAGTCAGTGCATGGCCTAAGACCACCATCCTTCTTCCCTACGAAGAAGAAGCCAGCACCTACCGGAGAAGAAGAGGGGCGAAAGTAACCCTTGGCCAAGCATTCCTGGATATACTCTCTCATGGAGAGATTAAATATCCTACCCTTAGGGAGCTTAGCTCCTGGTACCAAATCGATAGCGCAATCGTATTCTCTATGAGGAGGTAACACTTCGGAGGCCTCCTTAGAGAAAACATCAGCGAAGTCCTGAATAAACTCAGGTAGCGTGTTCACCTCCTCAGGGGGAGAAATAGAATTAACAGAAAAACATGACGTCAAGCATTCATTACCCCATTTGGTAAGATCCCCAGTATTCCAGTCAAATGTGGGATTATGCAACTGCAACCAGGGAAGGCCTAAAACCAAATCGAACGATAATCCCTGCATCAACAGTACAGAGCACTGCTCCAAATGCATGGAGCCAACAAGGAGTTCAAAAACAGGGGTATGCTGTGTAAAATAACCATTAGCAAGAGGAGTGGAGTCGATACCCACTACCGGGACAGGTTTAGGCAAATCAATCAAAGGCATAGCTAGAGACATAGCAAATTCCACAGACATGATATTAGCAGACGACCCTGAATCCATGAAGGCACTGCCGGTAGCAGACCTACCACCAAAAGAGACCTGAAAGGGAAGCAAGATCTTATTACGTTTCATATTTACGGGAAATACCTGTGCGCCCAAGTGACCTCCCCGATGATCACCTAGGCGCGGAAGTTTTCCGGCTGCTTATTCTTACGCCTAGGACAGGTGTTCACTTGATGCTTGTCATCCCCACAATAGAAGCACAGACCATTCTTCCTGCGGAATTCTCTACATTGTTGGGCGGACACGGAGGCCCCGAGTTGCATAGGTACCTCCGAGTCTTCCGTGGAAGAACGAAGCAATGGAACCTCGGGAGGCATCATGGAGGAGTCAGAGGAGAAAACACATAAACGTTCACGTTGTCGTTCCCTGAGACGTCGGTCAAGTCGTACCGCTAAAGCCATAACATGGTCTAGGGAGTGAGAAGAGGGATAGCTAACTAGCAGGTCTTTCAGGGCGTTCGACAGACCCAACCTAAACTGGCACCTTAAGGCAGGGTCATTCCACCGAGAAGCTACGCACCACTTCCTAAAGTCAGAGCAATACTCCTCAACAGGTCTCTTACCCTGACGTAAGGTCACCAGCTGACTCTCGGCAAAGGCAGTCCTGTCAGTCTCGTCATAAATGAGTCCGAGAGCAGAAAAGAAAAGATCAACAGAGGAAAGTTCAGGGGCGTCAGGAGCCAAGGATAAGGCCCATTCTTGGGGCCCTTCCTGGAGCCGGGACATAATTATACCCACCCGCTGGCTCTCAGAACCTGAGGAGTGGGGCTTTAAGCGAAAATAGAGCCTACAACTCTCCCGAAAGGAGAGAAAAGTCTTCTGGTCCCCTGAGAACCGGTCAGGCAACTTGAGGTGGGGTTCCAGAGGTGAGGTGAGGGGCACTACCATGGTAGCATCAGGCTGGTTGACCCTCTGAGCCAGGGCCTGGACCTGTAGGGAGAGACCCTGCATTTGCTGAGCCAGGGTCTCAAGGGGGTCCATAGTAGTGTGAGGGACCAGGGTAGAGTAGGTATATGGGCTTGTGATTATGTAATGGTGGGGGTAGGGAAACAGACAAGTGAGCCCTAATCTACCCGCCACTCAGTCCCTGCCTACTTGCAACGACCCGCCCTAGGTGACGGGGTACAACTGGGCGACGGTCCCTACGCTCAATAAGTGCACGACAGACAAGGGTACACAGAAGCTAAGGGAAAAGGGGCAGCTGCCCACGGCAACACCGTGAGCAACAAGAGTGGTGAACGAGCCGAGTCAAACCAGGAGTGTACGAGGTACTAAACGCAGAGCAGGAGAGTAGTGAACAAGCCGAGTCAAACCAGGAGTGTACGTGGTACCAAACGCAGAGCAGGAGAGTAGTCAGTAAGCCAGGGTCAATATGAAGCAGGGTCAAATAGTTCAATTAGCTGCAGCAGGGCCAGGAAACCAAACGAGAAGAATCACAAGCAAGGAGGAACAGGAAAGGCAGGTATAAATAGACAGAGGGCGGGAGCTAGCTCCGTCTGGCCAGGCTGTGATAGGCTCTCCCACTCCTAAGCCTGCCATCCTGAGTGGTGGAAGATGGAGTCAGTCTCACAGACATAGAAGCAGGTGCAGACTGATTACCTATGGGCGTGGATACAGAAGCTGTGCCTGGCAGATCCTTAACCCCTTCCCGCTCCTTGACGTACTATTACGTCATGGCAGCTGCATCGTTCGCGCTCCATGCCGTAATAGTACGTCTCGGGAGTAACGGCCGTTTCGGCCGTCCTCCCGACACATACAGGAGCTGTGACGCTGCTGTCTTGTTCAGCAGCTGTCACAGCTCCTACAGCGGGGACCGATCGCTGTGTCCCCGCTGATTAACCCCTTAAAAGCCGCGTTCTATGGAGATCGCGGCTTTTTAGGGGTTAAGCTGCCATCGCCGGCCTGCTACGCGATAGCGGCCGGCGATGGTGACTATGGCAACCGGACACCAAACAATGGCGTCCGGCTATGTCATAGACGGAAGCCTAGTGGGTCCTGACAACGTCAGGACCCACTATGCTTGCTGTCAGTGAGTAGCTGACAGTTCTAATACACTGCACTACGCATGTAGTGCAGTGTATTAGAATAGCGATCAGGGCCTCCTGCCCTCAAGTCCCCTAGTGGGACAAAGTAATAAAGTTAAAAAAAAGTTAAAAAAAGATGTGTAAAAATAAGAAAATAAAAGTTTTAAAAGTAATAAAAGTAAAAGTCCCACTTTTTCCCTTATCAGTCCTTTATTATTAATAAAAATATATAAACAAACAAATAAACTATACATAATTGGTATCGCCGCGTCCGTAACGGCCTGAACTACAAAATTATTTTGTTATTTATCCCGCACGGTGAACGCCGTAAAAAAAAATATTAATAAACCGTACCACAATCACAATTGTTTGGTCACTTCACCTCCCAAAAAATGGAATAAAAAGAGATCAAAAAGTCGCATGTACCTAAAAATGCTACTGATGGAAAATACAGTTCGTTATGCAAAAAATAAGTCCTTGCACGGCTTTATTGATTGAAAAATAAAAACGTTATGGCTCTTAGAATAAGGTAACACAAAAAGTGAATGATTGTTTACAAAACGTATTTTATTGTGCAAACGCCATAAGACATAAAAAAAAACTATAAACATCTGGTATCGCCGTAATCGTATCGCCCCGCAGAATAAAGTGAATATGTCATTTATAGCGCACGGTGAACGCTGTAAAAAAAAAAGTATACAAAAACAATAGTAGAATTGCTGTTTATTAGTCACCACGCCACCTAAAAATAGAATAAAAACTGATCAAAAAGCCGCATGCACCCCATGAAAACTACAATGGATTCCTCAAGGGGTCTAGTTTCCAAATTGGGGTCACTTTTGGGGGGTTTCCAATGTTTTGGCACCACAAGACCTCTTCAAACCGGACATGGTGCCTAATAAAAAGGAGGGCTCAAAATCCACTAGGTGCTCCTTTGCTTCGGAGGCCGGTGCTTCAGTCATTACCGCCCGAGGGCCACATGTGGGATATTTCTCTAAACTGCAGAATCTGGGCAATACGTATTAATTTGTGTTTCTCTGATAAATCCTTTTGTGTTATAAAAAAAATGGTATAAAAAGAGTAAATTTCACCTCTACTTTGCTCTAAATTCCTGTGAAACACCTAAAGGGTTCATAAACTTTCTAAATGCTGTTGTGAATACTTTGAGGGGTCTAGTTTCTAAAATGGGGTGTTTGATAGGGGTTTCTAATATATGGGCCCCTCAAAGCAACTTCAGAAATGAACTGGAACCTAAAAAAATAAATAAATGAGGCAATACTTCGCTTCTTACATTATACTGATAATGAGCCGTGCCCACTCCGAGATGACCCCAGTTTTGACCGTTTGTATAAACGGAGACCCCTATTAGACCGTTCCAGTGCCCGGTTTTCCCAAGCATACACCCCCGAGAAGTGTTTTTCTATTGATGAGTCCCTGGTACATTTTAAAGGGAGGGTTCAATTCCGCCAGTACCTGCCAGGTAAGAGGGCAAGGTATGGCGTGAAGATGTATAAGCTGTGCGAGAGTGCATCAGGGTATACCTACAGGTTTAGGATATATGAAGGAAAGGCCACCCCCAAACCAGACTGCATCCTGGACTACAATAGGTACATGGGAGGGATGGACTTGTCAAATCAAGTCCTGAAGCCCTACAGCGCCATGCGGTGTGGTATAAGAAGCTGGCCGGGCACATCATACAGATGGCTTTGTACAATGCGTATGTGCTACGTCGATGTGCAGGCCAGAGGGGAACTTTCCTGGAATTTCAAGATCTAATCTTTAGGGACCAGGAAGGGGGGGCACCCAGTACTTCTGGAAGCGAGGCCACACGCATCGTACCAGGGCAACACTTTCCAGGAGAAGGTCCCCAAACCGGTGGAAAGGGAAAGAGTCAAAAGAGGTGCAGAGTCTGCTATAAGAGGGGGATAAGGAAGAACACAATATACCAATGTGACACGTGTCCCGAAAAACCAGGGCTCTGTATAAAAGATTGTTTTAAAATGTATCATACATCCCTTGATTTTTAATTTACCCTGATGCACTCCGCACAGCTTACCCCCCTCATCTTTCCCTTCTGAGCCCTGCCGTATGCCCAGGCAGCTGATAACAGCCACATGTAGGGTATTGTCGTACCCAGGAGAACCCACATTACAATTTAAGGGGTGTATATCTCCGGTGGCGCATGCTGGGCACACTATATTGGACACTGAAATGGCATATACATATATAAAATTGCAAATCTCACACTGCACCATCTGCTGCGCATTATCTTTTACACAGTACCTGTGGGGTCAAAATGCTCACTACACCTCTAGATGAATGTCTTAAGGGGTGTAGTTTTTAAAATGGGGTCACTTCTCGGGGGTTTCAACTGTACTGGTACCTCAGGGGCTTCTGCACACATGACTTAGCACCAGAAAAGCTCCCATGGGCCCAAAGGGCAGTTTATCACCACAAATGGGGTATTGCCGCACTAAGGACAAATTGGGCAACAAAATGGGGTATGTTGTTCCTTGTGAAAATAAGAAATTTTGATCAAAAATGACATCTTATTGGAAAAAATATCATTTTTTTCATTTCACAGCCCAATTCAAATAGGTGCTGTGAAAAAACTGTGCGGTCAAAATGATAACAAAAACCATAAATGAATTCCTTGAGGGGTGTAATTTCCAAAATGGGGTCACTTCTGGTGGGTTTCCATTGTTTTGATACCTCAACGCCTCTTCAAACCTGGCATGCTGCCTAAAATATATTCTAATAAAAAAGAGGCCTCAAAATGCACTAGGTGCTTCTTTGCTTCTAGGGCTTGTGTTTTAGTCCACGAGCGCAGTAGGGCCACATGTGGGACATTTCTAAAAACTGCAGAATCTGGACAATACATATTTAGTAGTGTTTCTCTGGTAAAACCTTCTCTGTTACTAAAAAAAAATTGAATAAAATTGAAATTCAGCAGAAAAAATGAAATTTGCAAATTTCATTTCCAATTTGCTTTAATTCCTGTGAAATGCCTGAAGGGTTAAAAAACTTTCTATATGCTGTTTTGAATACTTTGAGGGGTCTAGTTTTTAAAATGGGGTGTTTTATGGGGGTTTCTAATACATAGGCCCCTCAAATCCACTTCAGAACTGAACTGGCACCTTCAAAAAAAGGCTTTTGAAATTTTCTTAAGAATATGAGAAATTGCTGTTTATGTTCTAAACCTTGTAACGTCCAAGAAAAATAAAATAATGTTCAAAAAACGATGCCAATCTAAAGTAGACATATGGGAAATGTGAACTAGTAACTATTTTGGGTGGTATAACCGTCTGTTTTTCTCTAAATTTTGCAATTTTTCACAAATAAAGACTGAATATATCGACCAAATTTTACCACGAACATGAAGCCCAAAGTGTCACGAGAAAACAATCTCAGAATCGCTTGGATAGGTTTAAGCATTCCGACGTTATTACCACATAAAGTGAAATATGTCAGATTTGAAAAATGGGCTCTGAGCCTTAAGGCCCAAACTAGGCTGCGTCCTTAAGGGGTTAACAACTACATTACTATAACAATACTACATTACTATAATACTAAATTACTATAACAATACTACATTACTATAATAATACTACATTACTATAACAATACATTACTATCATAATACTACGTTACTATAACAATAATACTACATTACTATAATACTACTACATTACAATGCAAGGGGATTCCACAGAGTCCCGGAGCAGAGCCTATACTAGCACTGTGCCCGGGACTCCGGCTCTGGGGAAGCCCAGACATCGCTGTTCATCTATGGACAGCGATGTCAGGTAATTCCACAGAGTCCTGGAGCAGAGCCTATACTAGCGCTCTGCCCAGGACTCCGGCTCTGAGGAAGCCCCACACATTGCGTGTCCATATATGGACAGCAATGTCAGGGGATTCCACAGAGTCCCGGAGCAGAGCCTATACTATCGGCTCTGTGTCCCGTGGGCCACAGATGACAGCCTCAGGGGCCGTATCCGGCCTGTGGGCCACGTGTTTGAGGGAATATGTCATCAGAAAATGACCTATTATTTAACCTCTTGCTGATCTTTCACAGTTTTTTCCCAATCCACCCCAGTTTTCCAGTACATTATATGGTGCAATAAATGGTGCAATTAAAAACTACAATATGCACTGCAAAAAACAAGCCTGCATATGGCTATGTCAACAGAAAAATAAAAAAGTTATGGCTCTTGGAAAGCAATGATGGAAAAACTAAAATTTACTGTGTCTCTGAGATTTATGCCACAATATACTGTACTGGGAAACTGAAAAATATTCATTGTAGGATGGTAGTGGAAAAAAACTGTGATTCCTCCGCTGTTTTTTGGGCAACCCTAGTACATTGTACACTGTGCGGTAAAAACGACAAGTTAACTTTATTGTGCGGGTTAGTATGATTATGGCTTGTTCAGAAATGCCTCTGAATTTTATATTATTGCTGAAAGAACTTTCCACAAAGTCTGTCACTTTATCTCTAAACCACTTGAACTCATCCTCAACCATGTTTTTCCAAATTAATGAACATACATTAGAGGGCACATTCCTTAAAAGGGTCATCTGAAGATGAGAGGATGTTAAAGTCCCATTCAGTTGCAGCCTTAGACTACTACTTGTTTCTCACCTCTCACCTGTCCAGCGGCAATCTCCCTCTCATAGCCATGCGCTGTCTGCTACCAGATATTTGAGGCATTTAGCTCTAAACTCTGGCCTGTAAATAAGGTACACTTACTCTCTCTAGCCTGTGAAGCCCTGTGTTTGACCCTAACTTGCAAACCTCTGCTTCATCCTTAAATTTACACCTTCATCTTGTTCCCTCTGGTTATATTGCCTGGTACTGTATCTGTAATTCGGTTGGCTGGTATTTGTCCTCTGGCTTGTCTCTAGGGTACGTACTTGTCTACTCCTCTGGTTTGTCACACCACTGATCTGGTTTGACTCGGGGTTTACTTCTTCAATACGTTTTGGCCCCAGGTGTCTTGCAGTAAACCTGCCACCAATTGTTGACTATTCTGGGGACAGCGACCTGGGAATTAGCTTCTGGAAGGATTCTTGGAGAACCTAGTAGGATGAGAGTTTACAAGAAGCACACATTTCTTTCAACTTGCCCATCTTTCTATTAGTCCCAGTATAGCTATAAGAAAGGAAGCTAGCCCATCAAATAAAGGGATTAAATCTCATGGCAGATGCTTCCTAGGCAGCTGTCTACAAATTATAGCATTTTTCCCTTGACCAGCCTTTCACCTGATACTTTAGACAGAGCTTGTAGGAACCACATCAGTCACACTTCATATATGGGAGGAACTGTAGCACATTCAGTCACAAGATAAAAGAGCTGAATGATTTGTGCTTTCAAGTGATGTGTTTCTTATACATTCCCATGGTAGTAGGAGTGGGGATGTAATTATTCTGCAAGATGTGCTGCCACTGTTACTATGTAACATATTTGAGGATCATGTTGAAACATTTAACAAATTCCAGAGATTAATTAAACGCAAAATATAAATAGAAGTTAATTTTACTCAAAGGAAGATGTCAGTGCAACTGTCTCCATTAGGAACATTATTATGGAAATAGATGATTTGTGTGAACAGTTTGTTGGACTGAAATATTATTTGATGAAAGATATTGAAAGAGACAGAAACATGTATTTTTAAGATGTTATGTGCTTTAATGAATTGAAGTGGAAAACTCCAAAACGGCTTGGTCCCCTGTGTCAGGCATGGCGTCAAGACTGCATTCACACAGTGCTGTTTGATTCAGTTGCTGCATTCCTTTTTTAGAGCTTTACATTTAAATCTATTCACATCAGTGGCGTAACTTCCGCTGTAGCAGCCATAGAGGCTGCTAAGGGGCCTGCGGCATGAGGGGGCCTGCAGCATGAGGGGGCCCATGCCGCCAGCCATCACGCCCACCCATTCCCGATGGCGCCACTAGCAACCGCCGTGGCTGCTACAGGGGTAGCGACTCCACATTCAATAGTAACTATGTCCCATTGAACGCTATGACAGACAAGGGAGGTAGCTCCCTGCCTTGCCATTTACTAGGCTACAGGCCACATTCAGCCTGCAGCCTATGAGACGAAGGGACGGGATCCCTGCACAGGCCGGCATGATGATGTCACAGGATCATGCCGTCCTACGCAAGGATCCCATCGGCGTTGATTCACTCCATTCATCGCGGGAACGGGGCCTAGGTGAGTATGACTTTTTTTGTTTTATTTGTTTGGGGTCGCAATATGGTGCTATCGACAGGGGGGGGTCGCTATATGGTGCTATCTACAGGAGGGGGGCACTATCTAAAGGAGGGGGTGCTATATGGCGCGACCTACAGAAGTGCTTTATGGCACTATCTACAGGGGGATGTGTGGTGCTATTTACAGGGGGGCATATGGCGCTTTCTACAGGGGGCTGTATGGTACTATCTACAGGGGAGCTGTATTGCGCTATCTACAGGGGAAGCTGTATGGCGCTATCTACAGGGGGAGCTGTATGGCGCTATCTACCGGGGGGATATGGCAATATCTACTGGGGGAGCTGTATGGCGCTCTCTATGGGGAGATGTATGGTGCTATCTACAGGGGAGCTGTATGGCGCTATCTATGGGGGACTCTATGGCACTATCTACAGGGGGGCTGTAAGACTGGTGTTTCATACGTCAGTCTTAATCTAAAGAGCAGGAAAAAATATGCACTTAATTTATTAAGAGGTGCAAGACTCTTAATAAATTAAGCGCATCTCTGGCCGTCTGTCTGCCAGAAAGGGAAATCTACGCCAGCTGGGAGCTGTGTAGATTTGCACTATGATTTCCACCAGTTACTGGGGTTGGGCTAGGGGTGACCTCACCCCTTTTCTGCTAAATCCCAGCCACTTTTTTAAAGTGGCTGAGGTGGCTTAAAGTCTAAGACCATTATAGCTTGAGGGATCCCTGTATAATGTTAGAAAAGTATTTAACCAATGGATTTGAGGTGGGACCAAACATTTCGACATGAGGCTATAGAAAGGCTTACAATGTCTCCTCAGGTGTAATGAATTTACAGCAATGTTTTGCTGCTTGATACATGAACATTGAAAATGATCTGAGGTCAAGTCCCAATTACATTATTTTGATCTCTTTGTATGAGACTCAACTTTGACAGTGCATCATACCGTACAGAATTTATGAATACAAAGACTCCAGAAGGTTACGTAGCGGGTTAGGTGCTACTGTAGGGTATTTGATGCACCTCCAATATGTAAAATAGGCAAGCTTCATAAATATTGAGCAAACTTCATTAGAACCAAAAAGCCAGAAAGCCACAAAATTGATGAAAAAGTATAAATAGTTTATTGGACATACAACACAAAAATTGCAATTAAAATACAAGGAGATCTAAAAAAGAAGAACAGTGTGGGATATGACGTCAGTGGATTAAGGGTATCCTGCAATACTACTCTAACTTAGCATGATTGTATATAACAAATGTATGTATTTATGTCATTAGTTCCTAAGTGATGTAAAGGACATCTATAGAACAGTCCTTCAGGGTTGCACTCGGGTATGATGGTATACAAGTGCATAAAGTACATCATACACTTGGTGAAGACAAGTTACCTGGGGTCATTGGCTTATGAGCCCTGTACTGCCCAGATCAAAAATGGGTGAAGAAGGAACCGTCTTAGGGAGCTACAACCAGCCAGAAGGAAGAGATAGAGTAGAAATGAAAGAAATGTACATGTGGGTCCACAGGGATCCACTAAGGATATAGTTGCTTTGTGAGGTAGGCTTACCCATAGAAGTCGAAGTATGTGTTCCCACACTGCAGCCTGCAGGAACTAATGACATAAATACATACATTTGTTATATACAATCATGCTAAGTTAGAGTAGTATTGCAGGATACCCTTAATCCACTGACGTCATATCCCACACTGTTCTTCTTTTTTAGATCTCCTTGTATTTTAATTGCAATTTTTGTGTTGTATGTCCAATAAACTATTTATACTTTTTCATCAATACCGTACAGAATACCTAATCTGAAGAAAACCTCTCACGGTTTCCTCTCAATATCTAGCAATCAACTGTTTATCAAGGTGAAAGATTTTATCTCAAGTGATGCTATCCCATCAACTTAAAACAATCCTAAATTAAAAATCTAATTAATTTTTTTTTACACTTTTGTAAAAGGTGTATAAACTGCATCTGACACCTTGTTTAAAATGGATTTCCTTTTGGGCTTTATTATTTCTTGAATCATCCTGGGTTACGATAAGTGGTAAAATAAGTATCCTACAACATGTCAGAGTGCAGCACGTATTGAGTACATGTGCAAAATATAGTAAAAAAGCTGCTATATTTTCTATGATGTATTGCTACTTGTCACTTGTTTCATAGACTATATATATGCTAAGTTTCTTACCTTTGTATAACATCGCTCTCGAAGTGTATGCATGTGCATAGAATTTCTATTTGATTTATGACTCATTTCTCTGCTGCTAAGATGTGAACTATATTTCTGCATACAGTTTGTGAGGTTTTGGACATGTATGCATTTATCATAGGATTTTTTTTTTCTTGTTCAATGTTAATGCATCACATCTGTCTATATGTAAAATACATAAAGAAAAAGATTAGTATAAAAAGTATGTAGAATATTCAGCAAATTAAGCATTTAGACATTATTGGCAGCAACCGGGTCCTACACCAACTATGCAAGTGGAAGTTGACTGGTTGATCATGGCAAAAATTTAAGGGAAACATTTTTTTCCAAAGAGCGGCAATATTACTGATCACTGGTTCTTATTTTCACATACCAGTCATCATACTAGTCAAGTGGATGATATAAATGTGTGAAAATATTTTAAAAAAATCATATATATATAGAAATCTCATTTAAAGTCATGTCTAAGGGGCTGTGAATTATTTTAGGCTCTTTATTTATTGCAATATACTTAACTATCTGTAGTACAGACCATAGTTTAATAAAGTCTGATCTGTAAGGGTATATAAGAGGATTTATGAGCTGTGGTGTAATCTACATGATGGTCACATTTAGCCTCAGGCTTTATTATTCAGGAAGAAAGGATTACAAGATACTTGCCAAAAGCATTAGTGTAGGTAACATTACTAGTATTCCTGCCTCAGGCATTCTTCTTTCGTTCCAGGTCATTGCTAGCCTGTTGGAAGGAAAACCAATTCATAATCAAGTCCAAAACACATTTTCCAATTCATCGTGAATACCAACCAGTGTAAAGGCTGTAGGGTATTTTGGTGAGTTTATCTAGTAGCTCATTACCTCATGTTCAATTGTACCACAAGATCATCTTACAAACCAACTAATGCAAGGTATCCATTGCTAAAAACAATAAAAAACAAGAAATATTCCAAATCAACAGATGTATTCTCAAGCCAATTAAAGAAGGCAAAACATTGAAGGTTCTTTGTTCACAGATTCTGGGGGGGGGGGGGGGGGATCGTGGCATCAACTTCTTTCATCAATCCAGTATACCATACAGCAATAATGCACAACAGTGTTACTAAGGATTTGTTCATATGTGGCGTTTTCCCCATTTTTTGGCATTTTTTTATAGTTGTAAAAATGACATGAATATATATCCAACGAACGCCACAGAATTTCAGCACAAACAACACATGTTGCATGCTGCAGAATTTATCATTTAAGTCTCACAGAAGATTTTTTTCATTTTTTCTTTCCAACACTCCAACAGTCACGACTTTTTTATATTTTTATGTCAATGTAGACTATGATGTATTAAAGAGACTTTGCAGTATGAATTCTGTGGTGTTTTTTCTCCTATTGCCCCTTGCGAAAATTAAAAATGTTGAGCTAAAACTACATATTATTGTAAAAAAAATAATTTACATTTTCACGGCCCAATTCTAATAAAATAAAATACCTTTGAGGTCAAAATACTCACTGAACCCCAAGGTGAATATCTTGAAGGGTGTAGTTTCCAAAATAGAGATATTTTACTCTATTCACTGTACTGGTACCTCAGAGGCTCTGCAAATGCGTCATGGTGCCCAAAAAACAATTCAGCTAAATTTTCTCTCCAAGAGCCAAATAGCGCTCCTTTCTTTCTAAGCCCTGCCGTGTGCCAAAGCAGCAGTTTACAACCATATATGGGGTATTTTTGTGCTTGGGAGAAAATGCATAACAGATAATGTTGTAAGAACACAGCAGTGTAATATGTAGGTTCTCCTAAATGCAGGGTAGACCGCAATAAATCTGTCATTACTGGGTGCTGAAGCTGTCACTAATGTTAATCACAAAAACCTGTACAAGCTCCTCTAAAAAAAATCATAGACCCCTATTCTTAAAGAGGCTCTGTCACCAGATTATAAGTGCCCTATCTCCTACATAATCTGATCGGCGCTGTAATGTAGATAACAGCAGTGGTTTTTATTTTGAAAAACGATAATTTTTGAGCAAGTTATGAGCTAGTTTACATTTATGCTAATGACTTTCTCAATGGACAACTGGGCGTGTTTTTACTTTTTACCAACTGGGCGTTGTACAGAGAAGTGTATGAGGCTGACCAATCAGTGACTAATCAGTATCATACACTTCTCATTGTTCCAGCCCAGTTTCTTTCACTGCACAATCACACTGTGCTGTGGATCATGCTGATTATGTAGGAGATAGGGCATTTATAATCTGGTGACAGAGCCTCTTTAAGGACTGTCCAGCAATTTACAGACAGTTGGCAACCCTGGCAGGGTTGTGTGTGTCTAAAAAGTTTTAGTGCACATTGATATACTGCTGTGACTTAGCTCTGAGTCTTGCTAATTATCACTTGCATATCCAAATATGCTGATGAAGATTTTCATGCATCAGGTACAGAGGTGTCCTTCCTTACATTTGCTCATATCTGAACATATTCAGAGGTGTGCGGCGTAAGATGACTAGATTTTTAAAAAATATATGATTTTGCAATACTCTGTCACAAGATGTCTATACTATATGTGTCTATGTGTGGCCACCCAGAGGTTGCAATGTGAATTACAGTCTGTCAAGGGTTTTGCTAGCATGTCGCAATATTTTATTTTATTTGTTTAATGAGAAACAGGAGTCCTTAATCAAATTCAAGTTCAGATAAATGTGGACACACCTGTATCTATGTCTTCAAGTCTACCTCCAAAGATATGCTGCTGAATGTACTGTAATCATCAATTTACTCATTGAATTTATAAATAAAAAAATCACCCATTCTTACGGTGATATAGCAGCAACAACTACTGTGTTGCATGGTCCTGCAACGCAGTCCACAGTCTAGTTTAAATTCACTTGGTCAGGCCAAAGTCTATTGTAAATGCTGCCGGTCAGTTCACAGTCTAGTGTAAATGCTACGGTCGGTCAGTCCACAGTCTAGTGAAAATGCTGCTGCTGGTAAGTCCAAAGTCCAGTGTGAATGCTGTCGCCGGTCAGTCTACAGTCTAGTGTAAATGCTGCTGCTGATCAGTCCACAGACTAGTGTAAATTCTGCCACTGATCAGTCCAAAGACTATTGTAAACGTTGCCGCCAGTCAGTTCACAGTCTAGTGTAAATGCTGTGGTCGTTCAGTCCACAGTCTAGTGTAAATGCTGTGGTCATTCAGTCCACAGTCTAGTGAAAATGCTGCTGCTGGTAAGTCCAAAGTCTAGTGTGAATGCTATCGCCGGTCAGTCCACAGTCTAGTGTAAATGCTGCCGCTGATCAGTCCACAGTCTAGAGTAAATTCTGCCACTGATCAGTCCAAAGACTATTGTAAACGTTGCTGCCAGTCAGTTCACAGTCTAGTGTAAATTCTGTGGTCGATCAGTCCACAGTCTAGTGTAAATGCTGTCGCTGGTCAGTCCATAGCCTGGTTTAGATGCTGTCGCGGGTCAGTCTACAGTCCAATGTAAAAGCTGCTGCCAGTCAGTCCACAGTGTAATGTAAATACTACAACTAGTCAGTGCACAGTCTAGTATAAATATTGCCACCAATCCTTCCTTACTTTCTGTCATATCTCAACATATTCAGAGATGTGTGGCACGAGATGACCAGCTTTTTAAAAATATATGCTTAATACCTGTATAATCATCAGGTTGTGACATCAGAATACAAATATTTTTCTATACACCGCGTTCCAAATTATTATGCAAATGTTATTTTTCGCTGTCTTTCCTAAATAGTCGATGCAAATGACAGTCAGTATAATCTTCAAGCCATCAACCGTTGGAGTATAATGCAAATTTTATTGAACAAATCTCCTAATGATAACAGATTTTTTTTTCAAAGTAAAAAACTCAAAATGCACTGTTTCACATTATTATGCACAACAGAGATCAAAACATTTTAAAAGTTGTAAAGAAAACTAAAATGGTAATTTGTTGAATTTGCAGCATCAGGAGGTCATATTTACAGAAATCAAAAGCTCTTCCAATCAAAAAAAACTTAGCAGGCCATGTTACATGTTAACATAGGACCCCTTCTTTGATTTCCCCTTCACAATTCTTGCATCCATTGAATTTGTGAGTATTTGGACAGTTTCTGCTTGAATATCTTTGCAGGATGTCAGAATAACCTCCCAGAGCTTCTGTTTTGATGTGAACTGCCTCCCACCCTCATAGATATTTTGTTTGAGGATGCTCCAAAGGTTCTCAATAGGGTTGAGGTCAGGGGAACATGGGGGCCACACCATGAGTTTCTCTCCTTTTATGCCCATAGCAGCCAATGAGATATTCTTTGCAGCATGAGATGGTGCATTGTCATGCATGAAGATAATTTTGCTACGGAAGACACGGTTTTTCTTTTTGTACCACGGAAGAAAGTGGTCAGTCATAAACTCTACGTACTTTGCAGAGGTCATTTTCACAACGTCAGGGACCATAAAGGGGCCTACCAGCTCTCTCCCCATGATTCCATCACAAAACATGACTCTGCCACCTCCTTGCTGACGTCGCAGCCTTGTTGGGACATGGTGGCTATTCACCAACCATCCACTACTCCATCCATCTGGACCATCCAGGGTTGCACGGCACTCATCAGTAAACAACACGGTTTGAAAATTAGTCTTCATGTATTTCTGAGCCCACTGCAACCGTTTCTGCTTGTGAGCATTGTTTAGGGGTGGCCGAATAATAGCTTTATGCACACTTGCAAACCTCTGGAGGATTCTACACCTTAAGATTTGCGGGACTCCAGAGGCACCAGCGGCTTCAAATATCTGTTTGCTGCTTTGCAATGGCATTTTAGCAGCTGCTCTCCTAATCCTATTAATTTGTCTGGCAGAAACCTTCCTCATTATGCCTTTATCTGAACGAACCCGTCTGTGCTCTGAATCAGCCACAAATCTTTTCGCAGTATGATGATCACGCTTAAGTTTTCTTGAAATATCCAATGTTTTCATACCTTGTCCAAGGTATTGCACTATTTCACGCTTTTCGGCAGCAGAGAGATCATTTTTCTTTCCCATGTTGCTTGAAACCTGTGGCCTGCTTAATAATGTGGAACATCCTTCTTAAGAAGTTTTCCTTTGATTGGGCACACCTGGCAAACTAATTATCACAGGGGTCTGAGATTGATTACAATGATCCAAAGAGCCCTAAGACACAATACCATCCATGAGTTTAATTGAAAAACGAATAATTAAATGTTTACGACACTTAAATCCAATGTGCATAATAATTTGGAACACGGTGTATGGTTATTGATGTATTATATTGTTATGAATGTCATCTCCCAACACTTTATGTTTAAGCACAACCAGTGTATTCACACTCAGGTATAGACCAAAGTATTGATTTCTATGTTAAAAGAGATCATAAGTAACCATCTAGAAACTATCAATGATAGAATAATGCCAAATCTAAATTGGTAAAACTACAAATCCATATTGTACAAGTAAAATATACCAGGGTGTGAGCAGTAGTAGGTTCAATGGTAATGAAACTGCAAGAATATATTAGGGAACTGTAGGATTGGGATGATAGTGATTAGTTACTTCGGAACTGAGAGCCTATTGATAAAAAGAAGCAGAGCAGCCAGGGACATAAAAAAAAACTGCTGTCAACATGGTGTACAGAGGCTGGATTATTCTCTTCTAAAAAGCAAGTTAGAGATGGCAATGCAGGAAATTGAAGCACACTGTTAGGGGTTGTCCACACGCAACGGAATTGCTGCTGAAAATTTCTGCAGCAATTCCGTTGAAAGTAGCAAACATACCGCTGCAGCAAAAACGCACCATTTCCTGCATTTTTGACTGCAGAAAATGGTGCATATTTTGCAGCATTTTTCGCAATGTTAGGAGCTGGTGACAGCTCTGAAAACGCAGCAATTCTGGCCACTTTCCGCTGCAGGAATTGACATGCTGCAGTCCGAAAAATACGCACTGCGGATCAATTTCTGTCAGGAATTTTTACGCAGCCTGTGGATGAGATTTGTTAAATCTCACCCACTTTGCTGCTACTGTACTCTGCTGCGTATGTTCCGTCCGCAATTCCGGACGGAAAATATGCAGCAATTCTGCTACATGTGGATGAGCCCTAATAATGTCACCTAGGTTAGAGGGTGGTGGATTTTTTATCTTCAACTATGTGATTATCCCATGTTGTTACCTTATTTTGAATACAAAATATCTCCCACTCTGATATATAAGAAATATCAATAGCATGGACATGTAGGTGGGGAAGTCATGAGGGGCTTTACGGCAGTTTTCTGGCTTAAAAAAGTCGTAAATTATGGGGCACTCTATATTTGAAAAATAATTTGAAACTTTTTACCATTTTCCGACGTTCACTGTGCAATTAAAAATAAATTAATAATAATAATGGGCGGTGCTTAGCAGAAGGGGTGGGACTAATCCCAGTAAGACATGTTTACTATAATTTAGGCCAGAACTTGGCGTAAATATTAGCGGAGTTACTGTCGATTTTGTCAATTTAACTTTCTGGCACACAAACAGCAGAAAATATGATACATTTATTAAGAGGAGTGCTCATCTTACTCCTGCGTGCCAGTCTTAGTAAATCTGCTATGGAGTGTATAATGGTTTATATATTCCGAAGCATGCATTCAGCATTACATCATCCTAACCAGTATCATTAGGAAACACACAACCGAGGTTGGCAGATTTCTTTAGAATTTACATTGTAAAATCTCAGTCTCGTTTATATTTCATATAATCAGTTCATGTTAATGCTTTCCTTAGATTTACCATTGAGAAATGATCAGAATTGTTCCTGAACTGCCTGAATATTTGTATATCCACTTGGCAAGCTGTCCACTGTAAAATTGAACTTTTCTTTCTCTCAAATTAGCACTTTTAAATAGGCCCTAAGTCTATTTCACAACATTTTATGCATTGGAGTAAAGATGTCAGGCTTCATTACTCTGGTGAGCAAACTATGCAGGAATGAGGAAAAAACTAGGCGCTGGATATGTATGGAAATTCTCCCATGAATATGAAATAGGTGAAATTTCCAATTTTACAGCAGATGAATATTTCATGACTTAAAAAAGTAGCTAATAGTTGGCCAAAAATTGCTCTGAGACATTTTCTCTTTCTCCATATATGTATCGGAATCTCCAGAAACATCTGTTTTAATGCACCAAACCGCCTGTGAGTTAACGTTAGCAAGATTTCTTTATTGTTCCATTATTATATCGTTGCTAAGTGTTTTGCTTGCAACCATAGATTAAATCTTCTATTATACTGTGATAGAGAATAACAAAAACCTAAATATTTAAATGGCTGGTAAAATGACAATGCCAGTGCTTGCCTTTAAAAGCCATGCTTATGTTCTCAAACTAAAACTATACAGACACTCAAGTTCTTTCAGTAGGATATATTCCCGTTTTATAGTCTCTTGACATATCATGAGCTACGTTTTCTGTATCTAGAGATACGGCTCTGGTATGTGTAAAACCAAACATCCGTGGCCGGTAAGCAAATACATCCCTTTTTTATCACTGCTAGACATAGTGATAGAAGAAAGCTATTCCAATGCTCTGAAATGTCTAGATTTCCTATTATACCTGCTATAAAGTACTTGTTAAAAACATGTATTTTTATTTCTATAAATAGCATAACTTTATTGATAGAAGGTGGCATAGGTAGAGGTTGCCGTTGAATCTAGGCCCTAGTGCCTGAAGGGCACAAATTCCTCTCTGCCGCACCAGTATCATAAATGACATGTGATGATTGTGTGTCCCTGGTGCAGGTTTTGAATTGGGTCCAAGTAGTATCAAGTTAAGTTTGAGTTGTTTATCCATTAGGGTATATTCACATGCAGCAGATTTGTTGCAGAAATTTCTGCCACTGAACCAATTATCTGAATAGGGTTTGCAAAAAATCTGTGCACATGCTATGGAAACAACCCCTTTTAGATGCATAAAACAGATTTGCAATACGAGGAATTTCTCCATAAATCTTCCATTTGTGAACATACCCTTGAGTACATAATTGCCATTATAAGTTTATTAATGGAATTGGTACTATTGGCAACCCAATATTCGCTTAGTCGGTCATATTTACAAATATCTTGTTGTAAATGGCCTTCTCTGTAATTGGAATTGTTGGAATGTACTTTAACCCCTTCACGCCGCAGCCATTTTTTGAATTTTAATTTCCCCCCCCCCAACCCCTCCCGCCCCACCTTCCAAAAGCCATAACTTTTTTCCGTCGATATGGCCACATGAGGACTTGAATTTTGCAGGACGAGTTGTCGTTAGCATCATTTATTGTACCATATAATTTACTAGGAAAAAGGAAAAATTTATTTGTGTGGTGGAATGGGAAAAATACAGCGATTCCTCCATATTTTTTTGAGCTTCATTTTTACAGTGGTACTGTAATAGGATGCCAAGCTGTCTCATCCAACATCAGTGTTTGACCTCACAAATGCTCTTCCGGATGAATGGGCAAGAACTCCCACTACAAAGTCTTGTAAAAAGCCTTCCCAGAAGATCGGAAGCTGTAAAATGGGACCAACTTCATATTAATGCCTATGGATTTAGAATGGGATGTCATAAAAGCTTCTGTAGGTATAATGTGTAGGTGTCTCATTACTTTTGTCTATATAGTGTATAATAGAGGGGTTCAATCTATATGTAACAACAAATTGTCTGGGAGGATCAGTGCTTAATATGATTGTAAAATAAATGCAAAGCAACATTGCAGAACATTAACTTGAAAAGGTAAAATATAGTGTAGAAATGTAACAATACTAGAAGTCCTGTGCTTGGGTTCACTGGCGTAATTGCACACCCTAGTCAGAGACATACAGTGTATTATGTCAGGTGGACACTTTTTAGAGCTGCACTTTTTTAATAATAAATTAGTATTGTCCAAAAAGCTCACATATGTCTGAAAAAAAATTGAAAGGTGCTGCGACCCAAATGGTGGCAATTGCTTCTATGCCGCATGTAGCTTTTATATCATTCACACACCTAAGCTCTGCAAATGCTGTATACAATTTAAAAATTGTTAAATGAACTGTATGATATTCAGGCAATGTCTTAAAATCTGTTTTACCACTGGATAATAAATGAAGGTAACATCAGGAAAATGTAACAAATCGGTGCAGCTTAATGGAGTAATCACAAATGACTTTAGCTTTAACTAACTCATGATTAGTCTTCTGTAATTACTACTGAAAAGGACAAATAAAGTGGAAATGCCAGGAAATAAATGCATTATGGTCTAAAGTGTTTGACATTTTCCAGTATATTTTTTTCAAGACCATTGGTTCAAACAGGTCCATGACATATGGCACATTGACTTCACACATTTAAAATGAAATCCATGTTTGTTACTAAAGTAGCTTTATGTTGCTAAGTATCATAGAAAGTGATTCCCTATAATGACTTTGCTTGCAGCCGGTGCCGGTGTGCTTCAGAGCACTTGTGGCATTAGGTTACTATGGCAGCACAGCATAGTATATGCCCCCAGGCAGCAAGGTAATCCATCCAGGGTTCTGTTTGTACAACTGTCAGTTCGACGTTTGATAGCTATACTATGGATGCAGCTAATAACAGAATGGTATGATATAGCAGTGAATGCAGAAATGTTTCATAAACAATAAATATAAATTAATATTGTGTGTTGGAATGAAAGAAACAATGTTTACAAATACACAATTTTCTGGAATGATAATTATAAAACACGTTGTAAGGAAGAGCAGAAATGAGAAAAATAGGAAAATACAAAGTTGTGGTGATGTTACCTCTTACTCTGAGTCATACGGAAAAAGAACATTGCAATAAACATATTGAAAGGTTGTCAAGTTTACGTAAAGTTCCTAAGCAACATTCTGTATTTCACAGACATTTCAGTGCATCTAAGGCTACATTCACACGATATGGAAAAATGTAAGTTTGACGGAAAAAAAAATATTGGCCGTCCCACCAGGGCTGGCCTTATGATAGATGGTGCCCCGTGTGAAATGATCCACCCCCATCGGTAAAAAAAAATGCCCCATAAAAAAAGTATAATGCCTCTTTTGTGCCCCCATACAGTATAATAATAATATTTAATAATATAATATATTACAACCCCTTCAAGAACACAGTATTTTGTCCTCTAATATTGCCCACAGTATTATGCCCCCTGTAGTACCACTACACAGTATAATGTCTGTCTAGTGGCCCCTACACAGTATAGTGCCCCCCTGTAGATTTTGGCATACAGCCTCGCTGCAGACAGTGCCATAATCTCCCACCTCCTCCTTGTAGATTGTGCCATACAGTCGCCCACCTCCCACTTGTAGACCGTGCCCCCAAACAAAAACAAAAATTGTACTCAGCTAGGCCCCGTTCCCACGATGAACTGAGCTGCTCCACGACGGGATCCTTGCGTAGACCGGCGGGATCCTGTAGCCTAGCACAGAGTTTCTCGAGGCAGCACTGGAAAAATAAACTTTCCTCAGGGCACCCCTACCACAAAATTGTTTTGAGAAAGACAGAAAACGGCTAAAAACAAGCACTACACTCGTAGGGTATGTTCACACAGCGTTTTTTGTAAGGAAAAAAAATCTGCCTCAAAATTCCTTCAGGAATTGACAGCGTTGTTTGACCTTTCTTTTTTGCGTTTTTTCTTAAGCCGTTGAAGCGAATGCAAAAGACGCATGCAAAAAAGGCACCAAAAAAGTGCCGCAGGTATTTTCTGCCTCCTATTAATTTCAATTGGAGGTCAGAGGCAGAAACCACTTAAAGACCATCAGCCCCCACTCACAGTAAAATGACCATCAGCCCCCCACTCAGAGTAAAATGACCATCAGCCCGCCACTCACAGTAAAATGACCATCATCCCGCCACTTACAGTAAAATGACCATCAGCCCCTCACTCACAGTAAAATGACCATCAGCCCACCACTCACAGATTCCCCTTGTAGGTAGCGCCACACAGCCCCTTGTAGGTAGCGCCACACAGCCCCGTTGTAGATAGCGCCACACAGCCCCCTTGTAGATAGTGCCACACAGCCCCCTTGTAGATAGTGCCATGTAGCCCCCTGTAGAGAGTGCCACACAGCCACCTGTAGAGAGTGTCACACAGCCACCTGTAGAGAGTGCCACACAGCCCCCTTGTAGATAGTGCCACACAGCCCCTTGTAGATAGTGCCACACAGCCCCTTGTAGATAGCGCCACACAGCCCCCTTCTAGATAGCGCCACACAGCCCCTGTAGATAACGCCACACAGCCCCCTTGTAGAGAGCGCCACACAGCCCCCTGTATAGAGCACCACACAGCCACCAGTAGAGAGTGCCACACAGCCCCCTGTAGAGAGTGCCACACAGCCCCCTGTAGAGAGTGCCACACAGCCCCTTGGTAGGGAGTGCCACACAGCCCACTGGTAGGGAGTGCCACACAGCCCCCTGGTAGGGAGTGCCACACAGCCCCCTCGTAGGGAGTGCCACACAGCCCCCTGGTAGGGAGTGTCACACAACCCCCTGGTAGGGAGTGCCACACAGCACCCTGGTAGGGAGTGCCACACAGCCCCCTGGTAGGGAGTGCCACACAGCCACCTGGTAGGGAGTGCCACACAGCTCCCTGGTAGGGAGTGCCCCACAGCCCCCTGGTAGGTAGTGCCACACAGCCCCCTTGTTGATAGTGCCACACAGTCCTCAGCCCCCTTGTAGGTAGTACCACACAGCGCCCTTGTAGATAGCACCCCCCTTTCTATAGATAGCACCACTGTAGCTCTCTGAAGGAGCAGAATCCCCGTGTGGCCGGGGATTCCGCTCATGGAGCGCTCTGCTTGATTTCTCTGTCCATATACGGACAGTGACATCAGGGGAAACTCCTAAAGCGGAATCCCCATCCACAGCGTTGTCGATGCTGTGACCTGAGATTCCACTCTAGGAGAAGCTCCTGTCGTCTGTGTCCTTTTATGCCCAGTGACGTCATTGGCTTCTCCTGGCGTGGAATCCCCTGTCACAGCGTCTGCAACGATGTGGATGGGGATTCCGCTTCAGGAGTTTCCCCTGATGTCATTGTCCATATATGGACAGAGAAATCAAGCAGAGCGCTCCAGGAGTGGAATCCCCGGCCACACGGGGATTCCGCTCCTTCAGGGAGCTGCAGTGGCGCTTGTAGATAGCAGAGCAGGGAGATACTTCCCTGCTCTGCTATAGAGCCTTCGCTACCTCTGTTGCAGCCACAGCGGCTGCTAGCGGCGCCACCGCTCTCATGCCTGGTGTCGCTGCTAGCAGCCGCTATGGCTGCTACAGCGGTAGCGATGGCACAGAGTGAAGAAGTGCCCAGGCGGAAAGGCGACTGCTGAGTCGCCGGGCCCAGGCGCTTCTGAAACAAGCAGGGGAAGGGAGCCAGCGCAGCGCTCCCTTCCACCTGCTGGAGTGATGCGCCCTGTACTATGGCACAGGTGGCACAACCCTAAGGCCGGCCCTGCATCACATGGTTGTTTTCAGAAAGATGTAGTTCTATGGCTGCATTCACAAGGTCCTATTTTTGACCGTTTTCACGACCAGACGGAACTCAATGGATCAGTTTTTAACGGCTGTTATTCAGGAATCAAACCTTGTGTCGGACTTTAAAACTGATCCTGGCCATCACAAGAGGACTCCCTGGGCACAACGCTACTTTTTCAGCTGAGCCCAGGGGAAGCCCTTGACGTCACTGTCCATATATGGACAGTGATGTCAGGGCTTTCAACTATGGAGTTGAAAGCCCTAGCCGGGGATTCTGCTCCTAGTGAATCCCTTGGTGTTACTATCCATACATGAAGAGTGACGTCAGAGTCTCGTATTGGAGTGTAATCCTCTGATAGAGCTTTGCCGACGCTCTGACCTGGGATTTTGCCACGATGGCGCTATTTACAGGGGGGTTGCCCTATCTGCAGGGTGGGGTGTGTGTGGCACCATCTACAGGGGGTGTGGCACTATCTACAAGGGCTGGCAGTATCTTCTATCTTCGAATGTGTGTGGCACTATTTATAAGGGCACTGTTGCACTATATGGACACTATTTACAGTAGACACTGTGGCGCTATCTACATGGGCACTGTGTGTAGAACTATCTACATGGACATTGTGGTAGTATCTATGTGGGCACTGGAACTTTATATGTGGGCACTATGGCACTCTCAATGTGGGCACTGTGGCACTATAGGGGCACTGTGGCACTATGTACAGTGGGCACTGTGGCACTATGTGGGCACTGGGGTACTATGTGGGCACTGGCACTATCTATGTGGGCACTGTTTACAGTGGGAACTGTGGCACTATCTACAGGGGCATTGCAGCACTATCTACATGGGTACTGTGTTGTTTTGAGGGGGTTGGGATAAAGTAAAACCTGACAAATTAAATCCATTGATTTTTTTTAACGGCCATGAAAAACGGATGGAAAACAGATGACAAACAGCCATTGAAAACAGACAGACGGACTGGAAGTGGATGAAAATTTGGAGACACACTGATGCAAAATGGCCACGAAAAACTGTCAGTTTTTAAGGCCATCTTTTTTTTTTTTTTTACTGTAGTGTGAAAGTAGCCTAGGGCAAAGACATTTTGCTGTTTTATATACTATTCAAAGAAGCAATTGTTGGCACCCCCTGGCACCCAGTAGACCCCGGCCCCCAGATATGCCCATATCAAACTTTGAAGAGAAGAGAATGTTCTCCCTTTTGGTCCCTGTACTTGGTGAGATTCACAATCAGTAAATTCAGCTGCATTCCGTAAAGGTAGTCTAAGGTGATCTGTAGCCCATCTCCTCTCTTATCATCATCACTTGCTTTACACTGCAAGATTTCTTATTTATATTGACCATTACTGCTAGAACATTGGTCGCATTATTGTGACCAGACCAAAGTCAACCGGAGGATCCTCTGGTGGGCAAGGCTGACCTTGGGAATTATGAGCTAATTTATGGAGCAACTGGAGTAGCGGCAAAAAAATCATGGTGTCATGAGAGGAATATGCATCCTAAATACAGATGTTACCTTTTTGTATTTTTGCATTTGGACCTATGATCCCATTACTGTAAGGCACCATTGCTATGTACTGTGGGTATGTAAGTGCCATATGAATAAACACATAGCAGCGGCCATTTCACCACATAATACCTCATATCTCTGCAGATAACATTTACCACCTAGCGCAGTTTAATAAACAACCATACTAATTTGTATGGTAACACTTTTCCAGAATAAAAACACCATTGTTCATAGAGCTCAATGACTCCATAATTATTCCCTACTGTCTCACTTAATGGATGCTTCTCCAAATAGGTTGATTCACTTCCTAAAGATCCTGCAGGGCATTATCACTCACATATGTAGTGAGTCAGCCTTGGTGAATACTATACACATTGTAGAAATGATACTCAAGCAACAAACATCCTTCACAATTGTTTGGTTGTGTCTATGATATTGTGCTGATGTTTAATGTGGTCTGTGTCTGCAGGCCAATGACTGAGGGGTTATTAGTCCACATGGGCCCTTTCATTACATATTTCTCAGCACTATTTTTGCAAATTTAGATGAACATCTGTTTTCCAATAAGAGGGAGTGGATATAATAAGAAGGTGGGGTCAAAACCGCCCTACAGACTTTTAAAAGTGTATGGCGTAGATTCTGGCAAAAATCTACGGCAGCACGGAGCTGCAGAAGATTTCACCGTCAGACACACGGACAGCAGAAGATGTGACTAATTTATTAAGAGGCAATAAACTAATGCCATCTTAATCTTACGGGCTACAGACTAAGACTGGCATATGAAACGCCAGTCTTAGTACACGTGGCCAAAGTATATAGAGTGCATTACTAAAATACATATAGGCTTCGAGCAGTCGTAGATATCTGCTGGAATTTACGCCATTGTAAAATGAATTAAATATTTCAGGCTGTGGTGGCCCACCTAATTATTAAAGCCACGCCATCTTTTTGGAAAAGTGCTGGACATGGCGAAATAGTGCTAAAAGTAAAAGAATTTTGAGCAAGATAATACGTGACTATGTCTAATTTAGTACATTGATTCTTATACCAGCAAATGCATAGGAAAATAACATAATTTATAACTTCCCTTGATGATCATACAATCATATAAAAACAGAATATTGAGATTTGATTAATTCATATTTTATAATTAAGGCATTTTACAATGGGAATAAAAATGCAGCAAGTGACTTGTGAGTGCCGTAACCTTTAGGCCTCACTAATAGGATGCAAAGCAGTCTGAAGTTTCCTGGAGCCTTAGATGAAGAAGCTGAACAGCAGAATCTTGTGCTATTTGGCATGTTGCGTGTTTCCACAGTCTTATCTATGAATTCTGGTATACATTTTCCAATTTCTAGGTCTGAGTTAAAGGGGTTGTATAAGAGTAAAAATAAAGTACTGCTGTGGGGTTCAACAGAAAGGTAGCAATGTTTATTAAAACATATAAGCAATAATCTGTTATACTGTATGAGCAGTCCTATTGCGAGACCAGGGACCTCAACAAACGCATGAGTTCCTGTCACGGACACTGGGTTTGTGGACCCACTAGGCCGCTCCGCCGTAGCGGGGAGGCAGCTGACCAGGTCACAGTCTATGTGAAAGTAAGATGGCAGACAGTAATGCTTAGGTACCTGAAATAGTCCGGGCGGTGACTGTGGCTTCAGCACGGATGGAGGCAGGTGCGGAAAGTGGCTCCAGACGTGGCGGGCAGTATCCGATGAGCAGATGGCACTTGACGTGGCAGAAGACACTTGACGTGGCAGATGGCACTTGACGTGGCAGATGGCACTTGACGTGGCAGATGGCACTTGAACATGGGTAGGCACAGGAACAATGCGGAATAAAGGAACGGTAACAGGGCACGGGTAACAGCTGGAACGGGAGACACTAAGGGACCATTTGCGAGACAGACTGGGAAAAACTAACAACACTCAGGCAAGGATCAGAAGGGCTGGGGCATTCTTATAGAGCAGGAAATCATGTGAGTTAATGATCATTGTTTTCATGTGAGCGCGCTGGCCCTTTAAGAGCGGGCGCGAGCGTGCGCGCGCACCCTACGGGACCCAGCCGGACGGAGCGGAAGTGAGCCCTGGCATCTCCTAGGAGGGAGACGGAGGCCAGCGCTCACAGATCCATGGCTGCGGGCGTCGGGAGGTGAGTGAACCCGACGGCCCGCGGCCATGGGCGCTACAGTATCCCCCCTCTTACGCCCCCTCTTCTTGGGACCAGAGTGAGAGAGGAACTTTTTAATAAGAGTAGGGGCGCTGAGGTTCTCTTCTGGCATCCAGGACCTCTCCTCAGGACCAAACCCTCTCCAGTCCACCAGATAGAAAGTCCTTCCTCCTACCCTCTTGCGGTCCAGGATCTCCTTTACCTCGAATACATCAGAAGGACCGCTGGAAGCAACTGTGGAACTAGAGGTCTTGCTGTAGCGGTTCAGGGCCACTGGTTTCATAAGGGACACATGGAAGGAGTTAGGGATTCTGAGGGTAGGGGGCAGCCGCAGCTTATAGCAAACTTGTATGAAGGCACCCTCAAGCGAATGTTTCGAGAGGACAGCCAGACCTTAGTCCCAGGAAGATACTGAGGCGGCTCTCTTCTTTTGGTATCTGCCTTACGCTTCATGCGATCTACCGCCAGCAAAATAGAGGACCGGGTCTGTTGCCAGATTTGCAGGAAGTCCCCATATGCAGAGTCAGCAGCGGGTACCTGAGATGAAGTCGACACTGGAAGAGGAACTCTGGGATGTTGACTGTACACGATGTGAAACGGAGTGGAAGTGGTGGACTCACTTGTGTGGTTATTATATAAAAACTCCGCCCATGGTAGAAGCTGTACCCAGTTATCGTGCTGTGAAGAGATGAAGTGGCGGAGATAATTTTCCATGATCTGGTTTATCCTCTCAACTTGCCCATTGGACTGGGGGTGATAGGCAGAGGAAAAGTCCAAACTCACATCCAGGAGTTTACAGAGGGCTCTCCAGAACTTGGAGGTAAACTGAACCCCCCGGTCGGACACAATGTGAAGAGGCAAGCCATGCAAGCGGAAGATGTGCTGAATGAAGAAGCTTGCCAGTCGAGGAGCAGAGGGTAGGCCGGTCAGCAGGATAAAATGTGCCATCTTAGAGAACCGGTCCACCGCCACCCAGATGGTGTTGCATCCTGCTGAGAGAGGAAGGTCCGTGACGAAGTCCATAGCGATGTGCTGCCAGGGGGCACTGGGTACAGGCAGGGGTTGAAGCAGGCCGGCAGGCTTGCTGTGAGCCACCTTGTTAGAGGCACACACCGTGCAAGCAGAGACAAAGTCCAGAACATCCTTAGGTAGCGTGGGCCACCAGAAGTGATGAGCGATCAGGTCTTGGGTCTTACGGACACCGGCGTGCCCAGCTAGTTTAGAACTGTGCCCCCAGCGGAGAATTCTTTTTCTGTCAGCCAACCGAACAAAAGTTCTCCCTGGAGGGATATTTCTAAGCTGCAGAGGATTGGCGGTGACAGGAGGATGACGCAGGATGGGTCTATGATCATCTGAAGGGACTCCACCGTGTCTTCCGTTTCGAATGATCTGGACAGGGCATCGGCCCTCACGTTCTTGTCCGCGGGACGGTAGTGAAGCAGAAATTGGAAACGGGTGAAGAACAGTGACCACCTGGCTTGACGAGGATTCAGTCTTTGAGCGGACTGAAGGTAAATGAGATTCTTGTGGTCGGTGAAGATCAGGATGGGGTGAGCAGCGCCTCCAGAAGATGTCTCCACTCCTCCAGGGCCAATTTGATAGTCAGTAGCTCCCGATCTCCAATGGAATAATTGCGCTCAGCAGAGGAAAACAGTCTTGAGTAGTAGACACACACTACTCCCTTTCCTTTGGAGCTCCTCTGGAACAGAAGTGCGCCTGCACCAACAGAGGAAGCGTCCACTTCCAGTGAGAACTGGCGAGATATGTCAGGGTGATGGAGGATCGAAGCTGAAGTGAAGGCTTTCTTGAGGCTAATGAATGCAGACTCTGCCTCCGGAGTCCACACCTTGGCGTTCACACCCTTCTTGGTAAGGGTAGAGATGGGGGCCGTCAGAGAAGAAAAGTTCGGAATAAACTGCTGGTAGAAATTGGCGAAACCCAGGAACCGCTGTATGGCCCTTAGGCCTTGAGGACGTGGCCATTCCAGGACAGACTTTAACTTCTCAGGGTCCATCTTAAGGCCTTGATCCGAGATGACATAGCCCAGGAAGGACAGAGACCTCTTTACAAAGGTGCATTTCTCTAACTTGGCATACGAGCGATTCTCTCTTAGTCGCAGAAGAACTTGACGAACGTGCCTCCGATGGGTCATCAGATCTGGGGAGAAGATTAGAATATCATCGAGATAAACTACAACACACGTATAGAGGAGATCTCGGAAGATGTCATTAACGAACTCCTGAAATACTGCGGGAGCGTTAAACAGTCCGAAGGGCATCACTCGGTATTCGTAGTGCCCATCGCGGGTGTTAAATGCCGTCTTCCATTCGTCACCCCGGCGAATCCGGATTAGATTATAGCCCCCCCGCAGATCTAGCTTGGAAAAAATTTGGCTCCTCGTATGCGATCAAACAGCTCAGAAATGAGTGGCAACGGGTATTTGTTCTTGACCGTGATCTGATTGAGACCACGGTAGTCAATGCAGGGTCGGAGAGATCCATCTTTCTTTTTAACGAAGAAGAATCCTGCCCCGGCCGGGGAGGAAGATTTTAGAATAAAACCCCTTTCCAAGTTCTCCTTGATATAGGCTGAGATCGATAAAGTCTCTGGCAAGGAGAGAGGATATACTCGTCCACGGGGAAGAGAAGCATTGGGAACCAGTTCAATGGGACAGTCATAATTCCGATGTGGAGGCAACGTCTCAGCCTCTCGTTTGCAGAAGACATCCGCAAAACTGGCATACTGAGAAGGTAGATCGGAGAGTGACTGAGGCATAGGGGGCACAACAGGACGGACTTGTGACAGGCAATGGCTATGGCATCTGGAGCCCCATTTAAGAACCTCTCCAGAACTCCAGTCGAGTGTCGGGGCGTGTAGACGGAGCCATGGCAGACCCAGCAGGATAGGATTGATAGCCTTGGGTAGTACCAGGAAGGAGATCTGTTCTGAGTGAAGAGCTCCGACCCGTAATGTCACCGGCTCAGTGTTGAGCATGATTGGATCAGGCAGCGGTAGACCATTCACAGAGGCAAGTGCCAGGGGTCTCTCCAGACGGACTGTGGGTAGTTGAAACCGATCCACTAGATCTTGGTGGATAAAATTAGCAGCCGCTCCAGAGTCAAGATAGGCGGAGGAAGGATGTGAAGTCTGTCCGGTGACGATGGCCACAGGTATTGATAATTTGGAAGAGGTTTTAACGTTTGGAGACGTTCCACCTAGAGTTGCCTCTCCAACCAACCCTAGGTACTGGAGTTTCCTGGTTTCTGTGGGCATTGACGCACAAAATGACCCTTGAGGCCGCAATACATGCAAAGTCCAGAGGAGCGTCTGCGCTGCTTCTCCTGTTCAGATAACCGGACTCTGCCTACCTGCATGGGTTCCTCAGGCAGCGCACTAGGAGTGGACAATTGTGGTCTCTGGGCAGGGGGTGCTGGTCTGTGGACCCGGCTCTCCAGACGAACCTCTTGAGAGCGCTCCCGGATTCTCATATCAACCCGGGTGGCTAACAGGATGAGGGCATCCAAGGTAGAAGGAAGGTCGCGGGCTGCCAGTTCGCCCTTGATGTGAGAGGACAGTCCCTGCCAGAAGGTCGACACCAGTGCCTCATTGTTCTATGCCAGCTCGGCTGCTAGGGTACGGAAGGAGATCGCATACTCCCCTACTGTGGAGCCTTCTTGCTTGAGGGTCAACAGAGTGGCTGCGGCAGAGGATGTTCGACCCGGCTCCTTGAACACGGCACGAAAGCACTGCAGGAGCAAGGCTAAGTCCGAGGATACAGGTCCCTGTTGCTCCAAGATTGGGTTCGCCCATGCGAGGGCCTTGCCAGCGAGGAGGGAGATAATGAACGCTACTTTAGCCTCCTCGGAGGGGAAGAGATGAGGCCGTAGCCTAAAATGCACCGTGCATTGATTAAGAAATCCTCTGCATGCTCTGGGGTCACCGTCGTAGCGAGGAGGAAGAGGCAGAGGAACTGAGGATCCGGAACAAACAGGGGGAGCAACAGGCAATGGCACGGCAACAGCCTCCGGAGGAAGAACCGGGGGTGGAACAGCGAGTAGATTCAGGCGGGTTCCATGGCCTGAGCGTACTGTCACGGACACTGGTTTTGTGGACCCACTAGGCCGCTCCGCCGTAGCGGGGAGGCAGCTGACCAGGTCACAGTCTATGTGAAAGTAAGATGGCAGACAGTAATGCTTAGGTACCTGAAATAGTCCGGGCGGTGACTGTGGCTTCAGCTTGGATGGAGGCAGGTGCGGAAAGTGGCGCCAGACGTGGCGGGCAGTATCCGATGAGCAGATGGCACTTGACGTGGCAGATGGCACTTGACGTGGCAGATGGCACTTGACGTGGCAGATGGCACTTGAACACGGGTAGGCACAGGAACAATGCGGAATACAGGAACGGTAACAGGGCACAGGTAACAGCTGGAACGGGAGACACTAAGGGACCATTTGCGAGACAGACTGGGAAAGACTAACAACGCTCAGGCAAGGATCAGAAGGGCTGGGGCATTCTTATAGAGCAGGAAATCATGTGGGTTAATGATCATTGTTTTCATGTGCGCGCGCTGGCCCTTTAAGAGCGGGCGCGAGCGTGCGCGCGCACCCTACGGGACCCAGCCGGACGGAGCGGAAGTGAGCGCTGGCAACTCCTAGGAGGGAGACGGAGGCCAGCGCTCACAGATGTGAGCGTCGGGAGGTGAGTGAACCCGACGGCCCGCGGCCATGGGCGCTACAGTTCCATCATAGTTGTGCTGGAGTGTCTGCGAACACGGAGGTCTGAAAACACGGGTCGTTGAAGGGATACCTCCACCTTGCGGTTTAATTTAGCCACCTGAAGGCTGGACATAGTTGCACAAGACGGACAGCCAGGCTCCCTACTTAAAGAGGCTCTGTCACCAGAATAAAAATGCTCTATCTCCTACATCAGTTTATCGGCGCTGGAATGTAGTTACTAGCAATGTGTTTTTATTTTAAAAACGATGTTTTTTAACAAAGTTATGGCGTTTAGAACATTTATGCAAATGAGGTCCTTAATGCCCAACTGGGCATTTTTTAATTTTCAACCAAGTGGGCGTATGACAAAGAGGTGTATGACGCTGGCCAATCCGCATCATACACCTCTCTGTCTTACATCTTTCGTCTCCCTCCAGGCTGCTGCTGCTGCTGCTGCTACTACCGATCTGACGACTGGGACTTCTCATCGGCCTGGAGGGAGACGAAAGATGTTGTCTTCAGACGCAGGGATGAAGGACCTGTGGGCGGAAGTGACGTCACAGCGCGGTCTCGCGAGATCACGCTGCTCAGTGAATCTAGCTTGGGTGTAAGACAGGGAGGTGTATGATGCGGATTGGCCAGCGTCATACACCTCTTTGTCATACGCCCACTTGGTTGAAAATTAAAAAACGCCCAGTTGGGCATTAAGGACCTCATTTGCATAAATGTTCTAAACGCCATAACTTTGTTAAAAAACATTGTTTTTAAAATAAAAACACATTGCTAGTAACTTCATTCCAGTGCCGATAAACTGATGTAGGAGATAGATAATTTTTATTCTGGTGACAGAGCCTTTTTAAACAACTCACACAACCGTGGGTTACTGCACAAGATGAGTTCAACAAGCATACAGTTCAACAGCAATTCCCTTCATTCGCATCTCTATATAGAATATAAAGAGTGGGTACCATCCCTATCAAAAAGGATCTAGAAAGATCTAATTAGTGCTGCAGTGTAAAGAACTGCCTTTCAGGGCGTTGATTTAAAACGTTCAATAATACAAATTATGGTATCTCGGCCTGATTGGCATCCACAATCACATGGTGCCTCTTTGCCAATCAGACCTGCTGATGTGATTTAGAAATAGCGGGTGTTGTAATGGACACTTGCAGCCACCAAAGTCTTTGGGATTACCACTTAGATCATTCAATCTTATAGTGTGGAGGAAAAGTCAGCTCATATTAGACACTGTGCCATTTAGCAGTCTAGCTGTGTACTGCAGCAGACAGACCCTCTGTCTCTAGTCACAAAACAAAGACTTTCCAGGTCCTGACTTTGACTTACTGTATGTCCTAAGAATTAGGACCACACAGCACAACATCTTCCTGCGCGTTCTAGCACTGGCCATACACTACTCCCCATTTCCTATCATCCCTTTTATCCCATCACTCCCTCAGGCGCTGCACCAACTGCGGCTCTGACGAGAGTCTGCACCAACACTCTGCCCATGCTTCCTACCGAGCCTCATTTCCTAGCAACTAGCCAAAGTCTTCCGATGAATGAATCGGGCTGAGATGCTATACCAGACACAGCCTATGGACAAGAGTGATGCTGTTTTGTTCACATATAACCCTTTTAGAGGTGTTGTTCAGTTTCTGAAAAACTCTTTTAGAACTCTTCTGCTTGTATTAGTATTAGAGTTTATATATTTATACATATATATATTTAAAATAAAAAGATCTTGCTGCACTACAATAGGCAAAAAAAAATTAATTTATTCAGTCCACATCAAGCAGAAATGCAATGGTTCAGTCCTGCAATAGGACCTTTCTCAAGCATTTCTGCTTGATGTGGACTGAATAAATAAAAAAAAATTGCCTATTGGAGTGCTGCAAGATCTTTTTATTTGAAATATCTGTATTTAGTCCAAGGATCAGGGCTACTTGCTGAGCACCCAGTCTCTTGTATATATAACTACACCATGTCGTGGGGAGAGAGCTGCTGCTTTTCTACGTTGTTTATACATATATGTATATATATATATATATATATATATATATATATATATATATATATATATAACACGCCATTAACTACTTGTAGATAGTACAATGTCTGGGTAAGATATTGCAACAATAACAAGAGACAATGTGGTGCAGACAAATAAAACAATTGTTTACAAGATACTTTTGGTAGGCGCCCTGCACATATGAGCTTACATTCTATAATGGGTAGGGAACTGATTTAATATGTCATGAATCAGAGTAAAACGCTTTAGACATGTCAGATAAAGGAGGTGTTGAAGTACCTGTTGAGGGGCTTTTTAGGCCAGGTCATAGGCTTGTCATAAGAGGTAAGTTTTCTGTGAGTGTTTAAAGGTTTGGAGGGTCAGCTATAGCAGGATGGAATAAGGAAGTTCCAGAAGAGAGAGGGGGCAACAGAGAACTCTTGTGAGTGAGTGAGTGAGTGAGTGAGTGAGTGAGTGAGTGAGTGAGTGAGTGAGTGAGTGAAATTCAAGTGTGTGAGGGATTAGAGTGCCACAGCCAGTCAGATTTTTCAATTTGCTTGAAGCTAGGTTGCGGCAATTATACTGCCGCTCATTTTTGAACCCATGACACCATGTAGCCCTTAAAGTGGCATTTCCATCTTGGAAGCTTATATAATATCCCCAGGATATGCCATAAATGTTTAATAGATGCAGGTCTCACTTCTGGGACCCGCACCTATTTTTAGAAGGGGGCCTCCTGACCCCTATCCTATTGCTCTTGCTCTTATTTCTCTCCGGCAAAGGAAGGTAGGACGGTGGTCAGTGGGCCCTAGTCTAAAGATAGGTGCAGGTCCCACCTCTGGTACATTTACGGCATAGCCCATGGATTTGCCATAAATGTCTAAGATGGGAATACCCCTTTAAGTGAAATTCATGAGAATTCAGTTGTTTAAATATACTAACTTTTGAGGGGAAATTTATTAAGACTGGCGTTTCATGTTGGAGTGAAATGCACAACATTTATTAAGAGACGCATATCACCTAATAATCAGGCATATATTTCTCTACGAATTGTGCCATTTTCTATCATTAGAAATTATAAATTTGTTGGAAGTTTGCCAGTCCTGACCCCTCCCACATTTAAAAAGTGACAAGAGGAGAGAGAGGTCATACATTTTAGCACAAATATGGCATGTGCCAAAATTTGTGCCTTTTTTGCAACAGAAAAGCGGCATAAAGCTAATAATGAAGTCCTCTCTTTGTCTTCAAGTTTTAGCTATTGGAGGGTCCCAACCAGTGAAACTTTCCCCATTATTCCTGTTAGGTAGATATGCATTAAATGTGAATTTGATAAGGGTTTTTTGCAAGTGGACAAAATAACTAAGTACAAGGCTTCCCGCCTTGTTCTCTCCTGAATGAATACAAGGCAGGGGGCCATGTACTTAGTTATTTTGTCCACTTGCAAAAACCCCTTATCAAATTCACATTTAATGCATATCTACCTAACAGGAATAATGGGGAAAGTTTCACTGGTTGGGAACCTCCAATTGCTAAAACTTGAAGACAAAATTTTATAAATAAACAGCAATGTAAAAATAAAAGATGAATGATGAAACCAATATTTTAAAATTAGAAAATGGATTACAGCAACCAAACACAATATGCGAATTCAAATATTTCACTAATGGAACATCCTAAAATTTAAAAGGCTGTTATTGTTAACCCTTTAATGAAAGAATGATGCTAAGATTAAGGACATTGTCCAAAATGCCAAAGCTAACCTTGCTCTGCTACGTGTTGTTGCTGTGGATTTTAGTTAATTAAAGAATAAAAGTCAAGTTTTACTCTACCATAAGAGTTGGTTCCAGTTGCTGGATTTATTACTTATACTTTCTACTGTAGATTGTCTTACTCTGGACACATCGGAGCAGTGTACTTTCATTAAAGACATTCTAGTCGGTGAAGGTGAACAGACATTTTTTCCTTTATGTTTGATAAAAGAATGATGTGGGTTGTACAACAGATTAGCATCTCCCTTGTTCACCACATGTACTGTGTCTGCTGAATGGAAAGAAATTCGATTGTACAGTCACAGATTAAAATCTAGAAAAAGGTAAGACCAAAAAGGATATAATAAAAAAAAGAAATGACATATCACAACTTTGCAACTATTCATAATATACAGCTGCTTTTCATAATTGCAGAGATTTCACAATTCAGCATGCAAAATGCAGTTAGGACTGTCTGGTGTATAATATTGTGGTGGCAAGACAGAACGTTACACAGAGTCAAAGTACTACTGTTTGCGTCAAAAGGCATAGCAATTCTAAATCTGGAGTTACAGAGTGGTATCTAAGGGTAGAAAACATCAGCAGATGGTATCTACGTATACAATTTAGAGGCTCAACATGTACTATAACAAAACGGCAGATGTCATCTCAACAAAGGACAGGTTGATGCAACCACTTAAATCAACAGATGTAAAACTTGAACTCATCTGGTTACATTCAAGGCAATACCAAACAGAGTTGTCCCATATAGTGACTGTACAGGGACTCATGTTTATATGCTGAATGTACCCACAGATTAAAGCTATGAGAAATGCCAGGATCCTGTGACATCAAAGAATGTATAGCCTGTAAAGAGATTATCATCAAGTATGACAAGCACTTGGTAAGTTAGCTGAGTTCCTGTGTAGTCTGACCCTAATATAAAAGTTCTCTACCAAAAATTTCAAAACTCTGTCATAACCTATGTTCCACAGTGGTCCCATCTATGCCAGAGGCCAGCAACCGTACTGTTTCTGTAAGTTATGACCATCAATTTTAAAGGGACCTTCATGTCTCTTTTCACTTATCTTACAAAATGTGCTGACTGCACTATTGAAAGAAGCATAAAGAGTATTATTTTAATGTGCTGGTTCCATGGCCGGGTCAATGGATAGGCAGAGTAGGTGGCCACCTAGGAAGCCAAAGGAAGGGGAACAATTTGTGGACTTAAAAGCAGAAACATAAAATAACACTTTTCCTTTAATTGCTCCGTACAACCCACTAGACTTTGTTTCTGACTGGCTGATGAGCACTTCAATATAGTGAAATTAAATGAATGTACGTACATCCAACAGTTATCATAATGAGCGTCATTGACTGATCGTGGGAAGGTGCATTCTGAGTTCTCTGCCTTATGCACCATGAGAGCTTGTTCCGCCCCCCAGCTGGCTCTTCTCGAGACAATATACAAAAATATGTTCTCGACCAGAGGGCCGGACTTAGGGGTCTGCGTCTTGTGTGGTTGCACTGGGCACATTTCCGCTGCACAGTAAAGGGGGTGCCAGCTTTGCTACAGATTCCCTTCCCTAGCATTCCCCTCATTCATATTCTGCTATTAGTAGTGCTGAGCCAATGAAGGCTACAGCGCAGGACTCCCAAGGACACCCCCAAAACCTCTAGAAACCTCTTCTGCTTATCACAGACACACTCCAAAATCTTGTAGAAACCCTTCCCAGAAGAATGGAAGCTGCAAAGGGGGATCTACTCCATATTAATGTCTATGGATTTATAATGGGATGTCATAAAAGCTCTTTTCGGTGTAATTTGTAGGTGTCCAAATACTTTTGTCCATATAGTCTATAACTAAAAATTCTGGCAGCTTGAAGCTGCCACAAGGGGAAGCTTACTGCATACATATTTATGTTGCTCAAATTGAACCTAATAGTACATCTGTACTCAGTAAGTTCCTAGGTCCCCCTAATGATGGCTACAGGCAGCCAGAATTTGACAATTTACTACTTCCGTTAGACAGTGGTGCTTTATTTAAAAGCATTCATAAGATGCCTAAAAAGAGATGAGACAATAGAAGCAGGGAACGTTATTCTTACTAATGAGAGCCTTTAACTGCCAGTGCTGTCCTCAATTGCTGCCTGGATGTCCTTTTCACAAGGACTACGGGATCAGTAAACAATAACCCCATACAGTACTGGACTGCACAAATTTCATGCAGACCTACAGTAGGACCCCAATGTTGCAAGGAAACAATGCTAACCAATGAACCGTCATTCCTTTATGTAGCAGGAGGTCTATAGGTCCAGCATAAGGGCCCGACTGTAGTTTTAACCACCCCATCTAGCTATGCCACCAGCACCTCCGAGCTAGCACAATTCAGTTTAGAAGCAGTCATACTCTTGTTTGCATTGAATGCAAGGAATCTTCTCTCAACCAGATTGGGATCAGAAACAGAAAGCCCTTTACTTTATAAATATTTTTTTTACATAACACAAAATGCCATCTTTAGATCCTATTTAAAGTTATAGATATTTTTCTAGCTTCATACCGGTAAGATGAATATAATGCCTCCATTTCCAGTATTCACAGCTTACTATTTGACATTTCAGCATCAGAATAGTTGCTTAAGAAGAAAAGTGACCTCTGCTCTCTCAAACCACAGGCGAGCATCAGAAAAATGACAGTATCGCCTCTCTGTTCTCTTTCTACTAGCTTTACTGCACACATGGTTTTACTATTCTGTTGTTCACATGGAATATATGTGCATATTATCGGCTTAGTAGAATTAACCTTGGAATTCTATCACTTCTGTAATTCCACCTGATCTCTGACCATGTGCCTTTATAGGTATAATGTAACACCCACTGTAATTGATGTTCACGAAATAAAGTACAAGTTAACAAAACTTTGGGGGGGATTTATACTCTAGTCCTAAACTGCACCCGGAGTAAGATGAGCCAAATTTATTAAGAGACACATGCCTAAATTTGGCACATGTTAGTCTTGTCGTGCACCAGAAAATCAAATCTACACTGGCATAGATTTGCACTATAATTTATGCCAATTTCTGGCATAAATTTGATGTACCACGGGAGGCCATGTCCCTCCTGCTAAACTGCCTACTTTTCTTGCCACATCTAATTTCAAGAGAAACGTCAAAGATTTTCAACTTATTGTGACTATTTAATGCAGCAAAAGTGGCATAAGCCATTTATAAATTACCCCTTTGCCTTGGAACTAGCAAAAAAGTTAGGGAGACTTTAGACAATTGGCCAACATTTATCAATGTAGTTGACCCTTTTTTGGAGCATTTTACTCCAAAATATTGTCTAATTTGCGTAAAACATATGTATTTACTATTTATGCCCGAATGTAGACCCATTTGCGCCATGCATGTCATTGTGTAAAAGTGGAGTGAAAAGTGGGCAAGACTACTGCTTAGCCAGGATTTAGACAATTTATGAAATCTGACTTTTTTTTAAAAGTTGCAAAAATAATCGCAACTGAGAATAATAGTCATGTCTCTACTCCATATTAACATTCTCTTTGCACATCCATTCAGGCAGAATTACTATCAATTGGGGGAAATTGATTAAGAATGGTGTTTCATACCCATCTCAATCAAAAACAGCCTGGAGTAAGATGTGCCTAATTTCTTAAGAGATGCACACCTCTTAATAACTTAGGTGCATTTCTGGCTAGCCATGTGCCAGAAAGTCAAATCAACACCAGCTATGAGCTGGAATAGATTTGTGCTATAATTTATGCCATATTCTGGCATGAATTATAATAAATATGTCGAGCTTTGGTGGCCCTGTTCCTTCCTCTAAGCTCGGACCACTTTATAGAAAAAAGGTGTGAGCAGTGCAAACAGCACAGAAGTTAACATTTTTGCACATATTGTGACTTTTGTGCCTTTTACAACTTTCTAAAACAGATAATTGGCATAGAAATATTTTACGTTTTCCCGCTTGTGTGCAAGATTTATGCCTCAAATTAATCTAAAACAAACTGGCACAAGCCATGTGCCACATTTATAAAGTGTTTTAGTCTCTTTTTGCGCCTCACTAGACACTTTTAAAAGTGTCTAAAAATGGGGGCGTGGCTAAGTAGTTATGTAAATTTAACCAGATTTATTACTGCATGCTCCATAATTTAGGCAAAAAATTGTGGTATAAAGTAAACCACCCAAGAGGTGGCCATAAGGAAAGAAAAGTGTCTCTGGGTTAAATTTGGTGGATCTGCAGCCTAACTCAATTAGTTTTATTCTGTCTCCGAAAGTATTAGTAAATCTGCCCCATTATCTGTCGCTCCTTTCGATCTCATCAGTACCGAAGGTTGTTATGTGAACTTTAAAAGGCCTAGGAGAGCAATTAAAATTAATCTGCTAAAAACCAAAGAAATGAAGTTCAGCTATGGGTACCTTTCATAAAAAGGATACTTGTAAGACATTCCCTGTAAAAGTGTATTAATTGGCAATAGGATCGAAAAGAGAAATCTGTGAAAAAGTCCTCTATGGTAGGATTGTAAGCTCAGGAATATTCTGCCGCAGAAAAACATTTTGGAAGCAGGGGATCTCTTAAAGATAGGTTTGGGTACGTTCTCGAAACAACGTAATATAGAAGTTGCTTCAATTTCTAAGAATACTTGATCCAGTGCAGATTGTCAGAAAAATTTCCCCTGCAAAATAGGCACTCCGACTATATATGTACATTTATGACATATCTTTAGAATATTTCATAAATGTTTGATGAAACAATCACATAGATGCAGCAGCACTCTGGGGGCGCTAAGATATACGCAGCCTTTAGGGAGTCACTTTAGTTTATGATTAGTTTATGATTAGGCCTGGCGGTGGGCTTAATATTTCCTGGCCTATAGCAGGATTAGCCAGGAGGTCGGGTATAAATTATGAGGCCAGTTAGGGGCTATCCACACAGCAAAATGTCACCCTTCCACCCTCGCTTTTTTGTGGTAGGTGGTCTTTGGCGGTTTTGTTTGGAATTTTTGTTCTTGTAATTGTGACAGCTGGCGGGGAATATGCCTGGAGGGCTAAACTCTGGTAACTGAACCACATGCCTGTCAAATATATTAATGGCTGGCATATGGTCGATTTCTTCCTGTGGAATTGTTATCTTAAATGTAATGGTTTTATGGTGGTAAGGTTGTTAAACAAATATTGAAATACAAGTTCTTTAAAGAAAATAAAGATATTTAAAAAATTGTTATAAAGAAAAGGGTTAATAAATGCTGTGGCCGACCTCAGCGTCACCCCAAGCACTGTCTCATGTGGTTATTTTATTTATTATAGTATGTTTGTATGGTACTTCCTCAAGGGCATTAACCACTTAAGAACACGGCCAATTTTGGCCTTGAGGACCGAACAATTTTTTTCATATTTCCCTCTTTGCATCCCGGCGCTTATAACTTTTTCATTTTTTGTCCGATGTAGCTGTATGTGACTTTGTTTTTTGCGGGATGAGCTGTACTTTATGTAGGTACCATTTTTTGGTACTTTAACATTATCATTTAATTTCTCTAAAAAAAAATTTGGGCAAAAACTTTGGAAAAAAAAGCAGATACTAAATATGTATATATTATTTCATATTTTGGGACTTTTTTAAAAGTTTATTTAGTATATAAAATGTTTATTTCTGTGTGTTTTTTGTTACAATTTTTTTTATTTAACAAAACTTTTTTTTAAATTAATTTTACTTTTTTTTTTAATCCCATAGGGATTTTTCATTTTGATTTCGATTTTTTAAACTTTAATGTACTGGCATATAGCGATATGATTGTACACACTAAGTATGCCCTAACAACAGGAAATATGATCAGACAGCCCTGGGGTCCTTCAACGGACCCTGGGCTGTCTGCACATACCAGATATAGCCACTGATCGCGTCACAGGGATTTCCTGTGACGTGATCAAAGGGGAGACCCCCTTCTCACTTTAGCTTTGAAAGCCGCAATCAGCTTTGATTGCGGCATTCAAGAGGTTAACGGCGGAGAGAAGAGGTTTCTCTTCTCTCCGCAGATAGAGCGTGGCTGCGGCCATGTATTACAGCCGTTACAGCCGCTGCCCTGCTCATCATGGCGCGTGGACACTGGCTGCAACATAGGACGAGAATACTCATCCTAATGCACCAAGTACCCCCAGCTCAGGACGACTATTCTCGTCCTGTGTCGGCAACCTGTTAAGAATACTGGTAAGAAAATTTGCTGGCAGTCATTGAATATATGGATTATTTAAAATTGCATTACTGCTATATTTACTTTACTTATAAATGTGAGGTGCTCTGTAGCGCTCCCCACTTCCCGTACCTCCGTCTGGCGTCCATGCATCCTTCTTGTTGCTCTCGCCGCCGATGGTCTTCACTAAGTCCTAGCGCACCTTGACTTCTTAAAGGCAAAATCATGTTTCTTTCAGACATCCTGGGTCTATAGGAACCTCACCTCCCATCACTCTTTGCCAGATCAACTTGGTTGCCTCAGTGTTCCCTGTGCTTGCTATTTTAAGATTGTATTCTTGTGCACCGGCCTTGCCTATTTTTGACCATCCGTGCCTGCCGCCTGTCATGACCTTTTGCTTTGTTTACTGTGACAAACATCTGCCACCCTCCCTGACCATTAGCTATGTTAATTTCAACGAACCTCTGCAGCATACCCTGACCATTTGCTATGTTACCCGTAACAAACCTCTGCAGCCTGCCCTGACCTTTAGCTTTCCTGACCACTCTGTACCTGTTACGTCAGCTGTCCCCAAGGGAGACTATTCTGGGGGTAGCGACCTGAAGTTTCCATGCAGCAAAGTCCACATCGCTGTACATGGGTTAAAGGGTGAAGATCAGAGGTTCCCTTAGACTCCACTCCCCAGAGTCAAATCAATCCTTTGGTGACAAGGAGGGTTCACACCATCAACCTGCTGGCCCAGTTACAGCCCATTCTTTGTGCTTCGTGACATTATCAGTGCACATTTTGATCAAATTGTGTGAGCCTACCTGACACGACATGGTGACCTCTACAGATAGTCATAAAATGTAAGAAAAAAGAAAGTTCCTCAGCACATCTATACAATATATCAGGAGCTTTATTTGGTCATCTTAAAAAATCCATAGCGGACACAGGTAAGGAGTGTTACAGCGTGCGCGTCTCAGACAAGTCTGTTCTTACTCATACCATGCTATGGATTTTTTTAAGGTGACAGAATAATGCTCCTTTTATATTATATTTTATGGATGTGCTGAGGAACTTTCTTATTTCTTACATTGTATGAATTTCTTGCCTGCCTGCAAGGCCCCTTCCCATTGCACTCCATTGAGGAACTACAGACCTCAGAATGAAGATGAGCACACTGGTGGCTTTTTTGCTGCTTTTTTTCTCCTTTTTGTATATACAGATGGTCCCCTAAACTAAACACCTCTCTCTTGTCCTGAGTCTATAACATGAACTCAGGGACAGTAAGAACCAGCTTCATTCTATACTAATTGAAAACAGCCTTGTAAAGATGGGAGAAGTGCACGACCAAAAAGGAGGCAGTCACCCCCATTACCTACCCACTCACCTCTCAGGGGTAATGCTACATAGTATGTAAGGCAAGTGACCGCTGAGGCCAATAACTAGCTGCCGCGGTCACGTGCGTGCCAGTACGGCATCTCATCACTGGCAGCCTGTAAACAAAGACTGGCGTAGTAGACAGCTCAGTACATGAGCTCTTATAAGTAAGTAGCAAACATCTAGCGTCAATTCTCCTGTGGCATTAGAAAGAACTATTTCATTATAGTAGATACAACATACAGTAGTTCTCCGACTTATAAAAAGCCTGTTCACTGAACATCAATGGAACAGTCTTCACTTGACGTAATAGGTTGTTTATGGCATATATTCCTGCTTCCAACTCTCCAGAGAAATTTGTAGGGATGACATGTGTACATGTATATGCAGGAATAGCTCTGGCACTGACATCTTCACGGCATACTTCCTTACCAACAAAGAAGTAACAGAGTTATTTGTAATGTGTAAATGTCTTGTCACATTAGTAACTAACAGCTTTTATAATATTTATATACCGTTTGTAACTTTGTGAGCCATTAATAATAAATTGAGTAAATAATGAACTTAGATAAAATCTATTTTAATTGCAGTTCACATGTTAGGTGCTTTAGATGGATTTTTTTTACCTGAATCGGTCTTTGTAACATTACTATGCCAATTCGCATTTAGAGCTAGTGTTAAATATTATGTGTATAAAGGCAGCCAGCAATGCTACTGCTTAATAATAGATCAATTATTGTCCTTTAACTTCTGATGCAAATGGATAGTAAAACTAAAAAACAAAATGGTCTATTATTACGATCTTTTTAAAAGCTACACAAATTCTCTTTAGACAATATCTAAAATGTTATATCAGCCGGAACAAATGGTCACAATTTAAAGTTTTAAATGCAATTGAACTTTTCCTCTGCCAAAATAGGCACCTATCCACAACTATTCTGCTATGTGTGGCTGCATATAAATATATATATTTATGCAGTCATACACGACCATACTCAAGTGATTTAAAGCGCTAGATGTTCAAATATACTTATTCTTAAGCTACATACATTATTTATGCTCCTTATGTTAAACTATTTAAAATAAAGCTACAGTATATATGATGGGTGTATAACTATACTAATACATGTATTTACTTTTATGTGCTCTGCACTTCTATGCTTCAATTTTGTTCTATATCTATTGTTCACAGAACATAATTTTTTGTTTTATTGTGTTAAAACCCCTCCCCACATCTAGTGCCTTCTTTCTGTATCCTCCTACTCTTAATATAATATAACATTATAAATAAAGAATTTATCAAATAAAAAATATCTGAAATGTAAATGATTTCTACTCGTATTCACTACTCTTTGAACTGTTTGTGTCACCATGAAATGACAGCCTCATCTTTCTGACAATATTGTAATAATTGTAATAAAATCGTTGTACAATATTAAAAGCATACATTAGAGCAGCAGTCTGCAACCTGTGTCTCTCCAGCTATCGTGGAACTACAATTCCCCTCATACCTTCACAATCTTCAGCTAGCATGCTGGAACAGGTAGATCGAGCTGGAAAGCGACAAGCTGCCGACTTCTACCGAAGACAAAATCATTTTAGCTGGTCCTCGTTTAATTCTTGTTCTCCCGAGAATCCCTAGGTTGTACCAGAAGGTTTTACTGCTGTTTATGGATTCATTGTAGGCATATATCTAACTACTGTACATTACATTAAAAGAGGTATTACAAGACTTGGTTGGATTTTAGAAAACCCCTTTAATGTACTGGCAAGAGGGTCATCAGGTACTCATCGCTCAGCTCATGCTCTATGCATGGCTCTATTTGTGGCATTTCCCTAACCAATTTAAATTATAAAAAAGAACACAAATACAATTGCATGTACATTTTTTTCCCATCTTCTGATGCATACATACAGTTAGGTCCAGAATTATTTGGACAGTGACATAAGTTTGGGCATTTTAACTGTTTACCAAAACATATTGAATATGCAGTTATATAATCAATATGGGCTTAAAGTGCAGACTCTCAGCTTTAATTTGAGGGTATTCACATACTAATTTGGGGAAGGGTTTAGGAATTACAGCTCTTTAATATGTAGCTGCCTCTTTTTCAAGGGACCAAAGGTAATTGGACAATTATCTCAAAAGCTATTTAATGGGCTGCACGGGCTATTCCCTCATTAATCCATTATCAATTAAGCAGGTAAAAGGTCTGGAGTTGATTCCAGCTGTGGCATTTGCATTTGGAAGCTGCTGCTGTGAACCCACAACATGAGGTCAAAGGAGCTCTCAATGCAAGTGAAACAAACCATCGTTAGGCTGAAAAAAATGAAGAAAACCATCAGAGAGATAGCACAAATGTTAGGAGTGCCCAAATCAGCAGTTTGGTACATTCTTGAAAAAAAGAGTGCACTGGTGATCTCGTGAATTACAAAAGGCCTGGATGTCCACGGAAGACAACAGTGGCGGATGATCGCAGAATCCTTTCCATGGTGAAGAAGACCCCCTTCACAACATCTACCCAAGTGAAGAACACTCCCCTGGAAGTAGGTGTATCAGTATCTAAGTCTACCATAAAGAGAAGACTTCATGACAGCAAATACAGAGGGTTCACCGCAAGGTGCAAACCATTAATCAGTCTCAAAAATAAAAAGGTTAGATTAGACATTGCCCAAAAACATCTAAAGAAGCCAGCCCAGTTCTGGAACAGCATTCTTTGGACAGATGAATCTAAGATCAACCTGTACCAGAATGATGGGAGGAAGAAAGTATGGAGAAGCCTTAGAACGGCTCATCATCCAAAGCACACCACATCCTCTGTAAAACATGGTGGAGGCAGTGTGATGGCATGGGCATGCATGGCTGCCAAAGGCACTGGGTCACTAGTGTTTATTGATGATGTGACTGAAGACAGAAGCAGCCGGATGAATTCTGAAGTGTTCAGGGATTTACTTTCTGCTCAGATTCAACCAAATGCAGCAAGGTTGATTGAACGTCACTTCACAGTACAAATGGACAATGACCCAAAACATACTGCGAAAGCAACCCAGGAGTTTTTTTTAAGGCAAAGAAGTGGAATATTCTGCAATGGCCAAGTCAATCACCAGATCTCACCCCGATCGAGCATGCATTTCATTTGCTAAAACTTAAGGCAGAAAGATCCACAAACAAGCAACAACTGAAGACAGCTGCAGTAAAGGCCTTGCAAAGCATCACAAAGGAGGAACCCAGTGTTTGGTGATGTCCATGGGTTCCAGACTTCAGGCAGTCATTGCCTGCAAAGGATTCTCTACAAAGTATTACAAAAAACAACATTTTATTTATGGTAATGTTAATTTGTCCAATTACTTTTGAACCCCTGAAATAAGGAGGCTGTGTAGAAAAATGGTTGCAATTCCTAAGCGTTTCACAGGATATTTTTGCTAAGCCCCTTAAATTAAACCTGAAAGTCTACACTTCAATTGCATCTCAGTTGTTTCATTTCAAATCCAATGTGGTGGCATGCAGATCCCAAATCATGAAGATTGTGTCACTGTCCCAATAATTCTGGACCTAACTATATGTGGTTTTCAGTAGGAAACATTTTCTTAGGACTTCTTGTTTAGGTTTCACTTTTGTGTGAATCTGACCTTACCACAGTCCTAGGCTCTATGCTAAGGGTCGCATTACAGCTCAATTTTGGACTAGGGCTCCCATTCTAGTGCATAGGGGGCTTACTGTAACTTACTGTCGTTTTTTCGGTTGAATACAGGAAAAACTCTGACAAAAATGTGACATTCTCCATCATTGCTTCTAGGGGAAGATAGCTCCATACATATGACACCCAACTAAATCTTTATGGCAGCACACTGAGCTCTAAGGAATAGTTCTGTACATAAAGAGTCCGTATGATAGCATATGGAGTTGTGCAGAAACACCAGTCTTAGTGCCCACAGTGTTTTTTAAAATAGCAGAGAGTCAAGATTATAACCATCTCCAATGAGGCAATATCTTACACTAATTGTCTTATAAAGCCCAGAACTCGCAGTCATTAGGCAGCAGAAGTAAAATGATTAGTCGGGGTGTCTTCACTATTTCTGTTCACACAGAACTTAGGATTCTAATTAAGAGACGTACAGCTAGAGGGAGATAACCGATTATTAATGACATTCAACAGGAAACTAAATAAAAAAAGCCAGCAGGTATTATACATACTTGAGGCCTCAAAATGCATGAAACAATGGTAAGGATTTACCAGGTTCCTTTAGTTGCTATGTAAGTGTTTAAAGTGACAACATGATCACGTTATACCAGAGTGATTGTCAGTGCTTGTCTATAGCAATATGACTCTATAAATATTTAACATAATGAACAGATTATGTTCATACTTTCATTAAAACATATACGACTCATTTTTTGCATGTATATAAATTGTTAATCAGGCATCAATATCATTAAAGTGTAGTTACAGTCATGTATGTGCTCATTACCGCTGAGCAAGTAAAGATGGAACACTTGCACAAATTAAACGTTAATGTTTTTTCATACATCAGCCAAGACAAGTTCAGGCATTGATGAACAAGACAAAAATAAATATGCTAGTACTCAACAACACTTACAACAGCATATACTGTACAGTAAAGCAATGACACTCACTATGAAGATGCAAGAAAGGCATTTGCTTATAGTGAATTTGGAGCTTTCTACTTGTGGTTCTACAGCTCTTGGCACTTGCTGGTACCTGTACTCACCTGTCCATGCTCCAGCAATGTCTGCAGGCTCCAGTCGCTGTCAATCTGTGTTCAGTAGCAGGGTTGGCGGAGATGCCAGACGGTATATGTGCAGTACACAATGCCAACCAACCAATCAAGGCACCTTATTTAAAATATCTGTTCTTCTGATGAAGTTTGAATGGTTTATATCCTGTACCTTACTGATATCCTACTTGTTTCTGCTTATCATTAACTTTGAGTTTGACCTGGATTGTTTGACTACATTATTTGGTTGTTACCCTCCTGTACCTCCTGTATTATAAATGATATACGGATGTGGCCAAGTTTATCTTGACTCTGATAACTTGCTGCAGCGTGATATCACACAACATAAACTATTGAAAAAGTTAAGTTAAAGTTTCTTGTCACTGTTGGTATGGTATGCCCCCCCCCCCCCCCGGCCTTGTTATAAATTTTACATTGGGGTCCAGGAGATCCAAGTTATACCTCTGACCACAAGCCATTATTATGTGGATGGATTTCGCAAGCAAAGGCAGTGACCTGCTGCTGTCCTTATCAATTATTGTATTACTGCAGCTAATATAGGGAGTGATATCAATAAAAGGAGTATATTAGGGAATAGCTATTTCCCTTACGTCCTGCAGCAGCACAATAATGGGGTATTTATGCCCCTGTGTACTAGTAGGACAGATGGAATTTTTCATTTAAAAAAACGAATCAACTAGAGTCTCCTCTACATAAGGACATCCATCCCCTGCTTCCGATCTTTTTTTTCTGTACTTGGACTTAGATAAGATGGGTTTGCACTGCGTGTTTGCATTCTGTCACTGTTTTCATGAAGTTATTCTGAACTTCTGACAATCCTGGGGGATGTACTAAGGGTGTTTTAACACTATGCAGTCTGGAGATTGCTGCTGTAATCTGCTATTTAGGGTTTAGCTGTTGTTACAAAAAATGCACCTTAAACTTTTTCCTCCCTCTAGGAAGGACGAAGTGTCCGGACAGTTTAGCGTTTCTCAGATAAGAGTCTTTGAGAACGTTTATTATGGAGCGATCCTCTTCAGTTTTTTCATGTATGCGTTTAGTCTGAACATAGTGCTACACTGCCTCATTGAGCGCAGCTATTGCTTGGTATAAAGTGCTAACTAATCTATTTCTTAGATGTCTTCAGCAGGTCTGGCGACAGAGATTGAGGAAGCTCCTCAGCAGAAACAGTTGCCTGCTAGACAAGGAGCAATATACTCAGACATAGTGGAGCATGTCTGCTGTGTAACAACGGCCTGTGTGCAACCCCAGCTGTGGGTTATAAAGGAAAAGCAACCTCCAATTGAGAGCACAGTAGCTGCAGGGACTGTGATATTCCCCTGCCTGTAGCTAGCAACTTTTAGGTGACAAGATTGTTGCTCTTGCATCCTTGCTGGTGAACCATCTAAGAAAGATGATGTCTGTGGCTGTGGTTTAAGAACCATTCAAAGATCCACACAAAATGGAAGAGTTGGGATTCCTTCTTCAGGAAGTTCTAGGTGTTGCCAGGGGCAATGCCTCAAGTCAATTTATCATTCTAATGGAAATTGTGAAAGTCCATCCGGTCAAGGGACCAGGATGTTGACCAGGTGGAAGCTCTTGTCTCCACCTCTAGGGGGCCTAGGGCCTTCTAAGTGGATGAAGCTTTGGAATAAAGCTATGATGGCAGAAGAGGAAACATCTTGAATACGGTCCATGTTTCCTTTATATGGGCTACTCTTAAGCAGAGAGGTCCTCCTCCAAAATTATATGGCTATTGCCAAAACCGTCCAGGCTATTGTACCTGCTGAGTCAGGTCAAATCTCCAAGTGTGCGCCAGAAAGGCCTACTCTATTGAGCAGGGCTAGTAGCGCAATTCATTACGGACCGCAGAAGTGCACAGCAACCTGTTCCACTCCAGCTGTTGTGGAACTACAACTCCCAGCATTTCCTGACAGCCAAAGACTTTGATCTGGTCAGATCGCAGAAGTTGCTCAGCTTGAATCCTCACAAGTACCAGCGTCGGAGAGCTGGCTGAGAATCCGTGCCTAGTTCCATTGACTTCTGGAAATCTCCAGGGCTCACCAAAAATGGATTCTAACAGATCCAAGATGATATAAATGCCAGAGTTACAAATGATGATATCATCAGTTTGACCCCTGACTACCTGGGTGATACTATCCCAACAGGTAAGGTTGTCAGACAGGACTATGGCCCTATCCACCACTGGCAGACACTCTCTCTAGCTTAATCTCTGAGTCACAGTTAATGCTTCCAAGTACAGCATCTGTGAGTTAAAGTAAGAGTCAAGAGACTCTTAGGGTCCGAGCTGACTAAAGGTTTAGAGAGCTTCTCTTAGAAGAAGGTAGAATCATTACCGCAGTAAGTTCAGGTAGTTCAACGTGAAACTCCCTCTGACATCACAGAAGTCAATACTGAGGCAGACCAAGGTTCCCTATTAGGGAATTAAGAGGCTCCATAGCACTTAAAGTCAATCAGGATGACCGAGCAGTCTAGGGCTCTGTGTTATGTCGCATTTCCCCCTGGAGGCGGTGATTCTGATTCCACTTCTGACACCAGAAGGACTAAACTCTTACACCGGATCCCTTCATGTAGGGGGCGCCTCCAAATCTCTTCTGAAGCTGGCAAGGTACAAGCCTTCCTACGGTTGAAGATCAGGCAGTCCGGCTATTCAATACACTTCCTCTAGAAGCATTTCCTGTACTGCTCCTTTACATCAGGTCATCCTGGATGTCTCCTTTCTACAATTCATAGAGGAAAATTTATCAACCTCCTATTCTTCAGAAAGAAGAAAAGTCAAATAGGAGACAATTACATCCGTGGAAATGAGATGTCATGGCCTCCCTAGTCTTGAAGGATGCATGCCTTCATATAGAGATTTCTGACAGGCGTAATAAATGGCAAAGTACAGCTGTGTAGATATGAGGCAGTGTCAAGCTCCCTGCAATTCACAGCTGTTTTCTTCAGGATCTTTTCGGTTCCTCACACCTTTTCTAAGGTGGTAACTGCAATAGCTGCCTGTAGGAACACAAGGGATACCTGTGGTGCCATACCTCAATGATTCATTTAATGCGCCACCTTCAAACTACTGTCCAGTAATTCCAACGCTGTTGGTTATTAAATTGGGAAAGTCAGACATTAGTCCAGCAAGAACAAGTATGTTTTTAGGCTTTGTTATAAATTCCCAGAAAATATTCTCCCTTACGCCTGCTTAGCAGGAAAGAATATTGGCAGCGGAGGGGCTTATGTTCATGTCAGCAGCTGTAGAGGCAGTTCTTTGGGCCTTAGGACACAGGTAACCCCTCCAGAGAGAGATCCAGAACCGAAAGTTAATACAACCATTATTTAAGGAGTACAGTGAAGGAAATAAGTATTTGATCCCTTGCTGATTTTGTAAGTTTGCCCACTGTCAAAGACATGAACAGTCTAGAATTTTTAGGCTAGGTTAATTTTACCAGTGAGAGATAGATTATATAAAAAATAAAAAATAAATCACATAGTCAAAATTATATATATTTATTTGCATTGTGCACAGAGAAATAAGTATTTGATCCCTTTGCCAAACAAGACTTAATACTTGGTGGCAAAACCCTTGTTGGCAAGCACTGCAGTCAGACGTTTTTTGTAGTTGATGATGAGGTTTGCACATATGTTAGATGGAGTTTTGGCCCACTCCTCTTTGCAGATCATCTGTAAATCATTAAGATTTCGAGGCTGTCGCTTGGCAACTCGGATCTTCAGCTCCCTCCATCAGTTTTCTATGAGATTAAGGTCTGGAGACTGGCTAGGCCACTCCATGACCTTAATGTGCTTATTTTTGAGTCACTCCTTTGTTGCCTTGGCTGTATGTTTCGGATCATTGTCGTGCTGGAAGACCCAGCCACAAGCAATTTTTAATGTCCTGGTGGAGGGAAGGAGGTTGTCACTCAGGATTTGACGGTACATGGCTCCATCCATTCTCCCATTGATGCAGTGAAGTAGTCCTGTGCCCTTAGCAGAGAAACACCCCCAAAACATAATGTTTCCACCTCCATGCTTGACAGTGGGGACGGTGTTCTTTGGGTCATAGGCAGCATTTCTCTTCCTCCAAACACGGCGAGTTGAGTTAATGCCAAAGAGCTCAATTTTAGTCTCATCTGACCACAGCACCTTCTCCCAATCACTCTCAGAATCATCCAGATGTTCATTTGCAAACTTCAGACGGGCCTGTACATGTGCCTTCTTGAGCAGGGGGACCTTGCGGGCATAATGTGTTACCAATGGTTTTCTTGGTGACTGTGGTCCCAGCTGCCTTGAGATTATTAACAAGTTCCCCCCGTGTAGTTTTCGGCTGAGCTCTCACCTTCCTCAGGATCAAGGATACCCCACGAGGTGAGATTTTGCATGGAGCCCCAGATCGATGTCAATTGACAGTCATTTTGTATGTCTTCCATTTTCTTACTATTGCACCAACAGTTGTCTCCTTCTCACCCAGCCTCTTACTTATGGTTTTGTAGCCCATTCCAGCCTTGTGCAGGTCTATGATCTTGTCCCTGACATCCTTAGAAAGCTCTTTGGTCTTGCCCATGTTGTGGAGGTTAGAGTTAGACTGATTAATTGAGTCTGTGGACAGGAGTCTTTTATACAGGTGACCATGTAAGACAGCTGTCTTTAATCCAGGCACCAAGTTTATTTGGAGCGTGTAACTGGTCTGGAGGAGGCTGAACTCTTAATGGTTGGTAGGGGATCAAATACTTATTTCTCTGTGCACAATGCAAATAAATATATATCATTTTGACTATGTGATTTTCTTTATTTATTTTTTATATAATCTATCTCTCACTGGTAAAATTAACCTAGCCTAAAAATTCTAGACTGTTCATGACTTTGACAGTAGGCAAACTTACAAAATCAGCAAGGGATCAAATACTTATTTCCTCCACTGTAGATAGTTGCAACCGGCGGCTTAACAACATCCTACACTTCCAGCAGGAAGGATTCGGGAAAGGAAGAGTCTATTGACCTGGAAAGTCCAAAATTTAGTCCAGGCCGCATTTTGTGTAAGATCCTCGTCCCAAGAGCCCTTAGTAAAAAGGTTCCTGAAACGGTCTGCTAAATGAGACCAGTTATCCTCAGACCTATTGCAAAAGGAGACTTTGCATTAGTCCTAAGAAGTTTATGATCAACTACCTCTGAACCTCGGGAAGAGGTCCCACATAATTACCTATCCTAAGAGGTTATTTCCTTCTGGTCATAATCAAGGGTGGACAAAGGCAGTGGAGAGCCCCGTGTAAGGGGTGGGGTGTGTGGGATCCCAAACTCTCCAATGGCTTACCAAGGCACACTAGGTTGTGTCATTCCAATGGTCCCTCAATTATATTATACTGGGCTCCTATGCATCGGCATGGTTTGCACATGAGGGGTGTCCGCCCCTAACCATAACATCTGTCAGAACAGGGGAACTTCAAGCCTTGTCATCAGTGGATCCATACATCAGATTCCTCCAGGAATTCCTTCAGTAGCTGAAGCTACTACCAAACTTCACTACAAGGTTCCACATTTGTAACCTGAAACAGGTCAACTCCCTTCCAGTGTTCTGGCACATGTCTTCCTTTCATGAGGAACATAATCCCTATTCCTAGATATCTGCTGTTGTCTTGAGATCTAGTTGGCTTGGAGTAAGAGTTTAAGAAGGTTCAGAATTTATTGTTACCATAAAGAAATAAAGAAACAAAGACTTAAAATCCACTAAACCTACCCTGGGTAGATGAAGTGTAGAGGCCAGTAGTCTGGCTTACAGTGTTAGATCTCCAATTCACCTAATTTAGTCTAAAACTACTCTACTAGAGCAGTGGACACATCTTGGGCTGAATAAAGTCTGATCCCGCTGGATGAAATTTACTGTGCAGCTTGGAGCTAGCACTTCATATTTATCAACCATTATAGGCTGAATTTTGGCTCTCTGAAGAGACGGCTCTTGAGCGGTCAATTTTGGGGTCAAGAGGGCCGATGGGGGTTTCTTCTTGCTATTTCCCCATTATTGTGCTGCTGCAGGACGTAAGGGAAGTGTAGATTTCTAACGTTAATCTATTTTCCCTTAGTCTTAAAGGGAATGTGTTGCCAGAAAAACATGTTTTTTTTTAAAAAATTAAACATTTAGTGTGTGGGTGATTAAACATTGTTCAAATTTTTTTTATTTTTTTCGCGAGTCAGGAAATATTATAAATTTTTTCTAATTTATAATACTACCCATTTTTGGTCACTAGATGGAGCTAGTTCCAAAAATTGCAGCATTGCAACATTGGGTTAAAAGCCCTCGCTCTAGTGAGCTCTCAGCATCCCCCCCTCCTTTATCCTGGCTAGTGCCGGGATAAACGAGGGGTTTGAAAGGTTTAACCTCCTACACTGTGTGTCGCCATTTTTTGAGGTAACCCACAGTGTAGTAGGTTTACATACAGTAGTAAACACACACAAACACTAACATACATTGAAATCTCTTACCTGCTCCTGCCGCCGCGGCTCCCTCCGGCCCGTCCGCTCCGTTTGCTGCCGCTGTTCCATGTGCACAAGTCCGGAAGCCGCGACCGGAAGTAGTAATATTACTGTCCGGCCGCGACTTCCGGTCCACAGGAAAATGGCGCCGGACGGCGCCAATTTCGAATAGGACTGTGTGGGAGCGGCGCATGCGCAGTTCCCACACAGACGCCGTACACGGCAGTCAATGGGATGGGAGCCGTTCACAGTCCCTATGGGACTGTGGCTGCCGTATTCCATGTCTGTGTGTGTCGTTAATCGACACACACAGAAATGGAACAAAAAATGGCAGCCCCCATAGGGAAGAAAAAGTGTAAAAATAAGAAACAGTAAAACACAAACACACAAATGAATATAAACGTTTTTATTAAAGCACTAACATCTTTAACATATAAAAAATGTATTTGTGATGACACTGTTCCTTTAACAGCAGCACAAGGTTCCCGTCCTAACTAAGGCTACTACTTTATAATAAACACATGGTGGGAGGTGCTAGATGTCCTTATGTATGGAGGAGACTTTAGTTGATTAGTTTGATTAAATTTAAAATTCCATCTGTCCTACTAGTTCACAGGGGCAGAGATACCCCATTATTGTGCTGCTGTTAGGACTAAGGGAAAACAGATTAACGTTAGAAGTCTACTCTTATGTAGTTTCCTAAACATGATCCTATTCTTCAGCTTGCACTAAACGTGACCCTATGTTTAACCCCTTTGCGCACCACGACGCAACAGCACGTCCTGGTGCAAGGGGTGATGTATGGAGGGTGCTCCATTTGCTGCGGGTGTGAGTTGTGTGCTACAGCTGACACCGGGGACTAACAGCCAGGAACAGTGATCGTGCTGTTCCTGGCCGTTTAATCCCTTAAATGCTGCGGTCAATCGCGACCGCAGCACCTGAGGCGTTAAAAAGAGGGGGCGGCCCCCGCCAACAGCTCGTTGGCGCCCCCACAACACAATCGTGGGGTGGTGATAGTTGTTATGGCAGTCCAGGGGCTTAATGAAGGCCCCCAGATCTGTCTTCACTCTGCATCTGTTAAGCCGTGCTTCTGGCAGGACTTAGCAGAAGCCTGTAAAAATGACAATATACTACAATACATTAGTATTGCAGTGTATTGAACCAGAGATCTAACATTGAGTTTCTATCTAACCCAGATAGTTATGAAGACTTTTTCCAGTAACAACATTCCTTTGTAGAATTTGCTGTTTTTTTGCAATATCTCGGCATGTACGTCTGACTCCTATCTTGTTTATTATGTTTATTGATAGAAATCTGTATTTTTTCACCTTGTGTGTGACCCAAAACTTGTTCTTCGCTTTTTTTCCTTCCTAGTTTACAACTCAATTTCATTCATCTATGGTGTTACTGTCATTTTTTCTACAAATCTCTGATTCAGTATTTTACTTTGTTCAAGATAATCATCTAAATTTGAACAGTTTCTCCGCAATCATTGAAATTATCCCTTTGGCACATTTTTTATCCATGTCGGATGATGGCAGCTGGTGGTGTCTACATAAGAATTCACATCTGAAGCCTTAGAGTATGTTCTTGTCAAAATGTCTCCATCTTAAATAAATATGTGTAAATTTAGAACATTTACACTTGCTTTGCTAATTTCCTTCGTAAATATAATATTTCAATCATTATTATCATTAAAAAAAAACTAAATTTATATTAATAAGATAAAAGCTTATAAAATACAATATTTCAAGCATTCATATTAATGTCATTAATACAATCAATTAATGACATTAATAAGATAAAATCCTCAGTAAATACAATATTCAAATCACTCTTAATACTGTCATTAATAAAATCCATTAATGACATTAATAAGATAAAATCTTATTAAATACAATGATCCAATCATTCTAATGAATATCATTAATATGTTAATTAATGACATTAATAAGATAAAATGTAATTATTGATATTCATAAGAATCTCTATAAAGCAGGAAGTGTCAACCTATTATGAGGATCATTGACCAGTTTGCATCATTTAAGATTTTTTTTTTCTATATATACAGTATATATTTATAATGACATGGAGAATAAAAAAAACATCACCAAAAATTCTTAAACATTTTTATTAACATAAAAACTTAATTTAAACCTTGTATTATTGTATTAAAAAGTGTCTTGGATAGTTGTTTTTTAAATTAATGTTTCTCTGTCATATTTATTCATTTTAGAATAATCTATTGTATAAATGTAGGCAAATGTTTTAGGGAGCGTTATTGATGTTTTATTTAAAAAACATTCATAGGCCTAATAATGTCTTGCATAAATGTGATAAGTGGGTCATGCCGTGGAAGAAGCCGTAAGGGCGAAACTCGCGTTGGGTCACATGTTGGACTTGTCATTCTACTTGCTATTTTACTGTATGATATGCCTGTTTACCTCGTTGATTTGTAAGTATAATAAACTTGTTTCCTGCGAGAAGTTGGTGTGCTGCAATATTTCACCATAGCTGGCCTTCTGTCTTTATTGTCTCTAATTTAGGGATCTTGGAAGACAGATGTGTTGCCACCTCTCATAGCAATGGTGACTTTTGAAACACATTCTTTATGTTTCTATAAGAAGTTGTGAAAAATCTCGGAAAAATCTGATGTATTTTGTGAGAGTACTGGATTCTTTAAGGTGTTCTTAGGTCGCGCTCATTGCTTTTATTATTTGTACTATTCAAGAAGTTGTGACCTACTTCTGCGGTGCAGCTGCGACTTAGATCTTGTGTTTTCATTTACAGGACTCTGCTAAACGACCTTTTTATTCTATTGTCTGCGGATGTAACACCTGGATCTACTGAACCGAACACTGCCATAGGAAACTGTGGTGCTACAAGTTCAGTTCTGTAGAACAGCAGGTGTTGCATCCGAAATATGAACATTTAAACCACGGGTTCAGTACACCTGTCTTAATCGGGCCTAAGAATAGGGTTTGGCAGTGGAGCTATCATCAGATTTTATTCTTAAAGGGAATGTACTACTTATATTTTGTTATTACTAATCAAAACCAAAATTGAAATGTATTCTTTTTTTTCTAATCTGTTTTTATTTTCTGATTGTAGACTTTTTTAATACTATGTTCTGTAGATGATTATGGGGCAGCCATCTTTCCTGAGATGCTGCTCTGCTCTGTCAAGAGAATTCAGAGTTAGGGTATGTTCGCAAACGCAAAATACGTCTGAAATTATGGAGCTGTTTTCAGGCGAAAAACAGCTCCTGAATTTCAGACATTTTTGCAAGTACTCGCGTTTTTCGTGGCGTCCATTACGGACGTAATTGGAGCTGTTTTTCAATGGAGTCAATGAAAAATGGCTCCAAATATGTCCCAAGAAGTGTCCTGCCCTTCTTTGACGCGGTCGTATTTTTACCCGCCGACTTTTGACAGTGACACGTAAAATTACACCTCGTCTCAACAGAACATCGCAAAACCCATTGCAAGCAATAGCCAGATGTTTGCAGACGTAATGGAGCCGTCTTTTCAGGCATAATTTGAGGCATAAAACGCCTGAATTACGTCTGAAAATAGGTCTTGTGCACATACCCTTATACTTTACAGCAGCCACTTGGACCATAGGGGCTTGTAGTATAGGGATGACTTCTATGGGAGAGTTTTCGAGGCATGTTCTGTGATCTGTGCAGAGGTCACTGTGCAGCAAGGGACAGGAGGGGAGCAGTGTCCATCACCTATTATCAATGGCGGATCCTGTGTTATCTACAGTATATATAGGTGTTACCTGTCGTTATAATCCTGTCTAAAATGATAATGAGATGTCTGCTGAGAAGTGATCTGTACAGAACAGGAAGTGTCAGTCTAATGTGAGGCTCAGTGGCCAATGTGAAAAACTGCAAGATTTCAGGAATTGTTTTTACTATACATGTAGACACCGAAAAAAAAATGTCACCAAAAATTCTTAAAAAATATGTTTAACATAAAAACCTGATTCAAGCAATAGGTTATTTTCTGATGACACATTCCCTTTATATTCTGTATTAATCCTTTACAGCAAACAAATGTAATACTATTCTAATATATATCATTAAAAAAGAACCTTCTGAGAGAAACATATGTATTAGTGTTAAGTTCATGAATTATAAGTATTTGTGTGATTCCAGAAACGACAATGAAGAATTTCACTTTAAGAAAGTGTTATATATAGGATCCTTGTATTGAATGACACCAGGTTCCATGTGTGGTAATGACCCATAGTGTACTTGACATCTAGTTCCTACCAAGAAAACCGTGAATGACAATACGGTTCCATTTATGATAATGCAGTGGTCTCCAAGAGGAATACTTGTCCTTGATCTCTGAGTTATAAATTGTTAGATTTTCCTAAAGTAGGTTACCCGTATGTGATTCTGGGGAGAAATATAGAAGATAACTCTACATTCCTTTTTTTTTTCTTCTCACTCCTGGAGGGAAATCAAAATAGCAGTGTTAATTTATCTTTTAAATCTCAAGCCTTATTTGTATGTAGAACACAGATTGAGGATGAAGCAATTGAGCGATAACAATAATTTTGCTGAAAATAAATTGGTTATGCTGAAGCATTTGTAATAGGCATGATAGCCAATTAGAGAAATACCTGGACTACATCTCTAATTCACCATCCTAGCCAACATCTGAAGATTCCTAATCAATTTGAAGCAACCACACAATGCTGCAGAAAAAATAAGCAAGATCACAGCTACAACTAATGAGTCTCCAAAATAGATGTCACAGCACAAAAATATTCATTGTCTGGAAAGATTCACTGCGCCTGCAATCTGAAGGGTCATTTTCATTTGCATTTGATTGGGCAAAAAGTCTCCTCTGTTCCTTCTCCCTTGTCATAATTCTTCCCGTTTTCTCCCTCCTTATTGATCTCATTCCATTATATCAAATTTACGGAGTGTTAAAAATATAAGCCTTGAACACGAACCTTTTGTGCTGAAGCAGTCTGTATCCAATTCAGTTATGATTTAATTTCACTGCTCCAGTTTTCTGTGTTCAGTTTTACAGACGTCTGATTTTCAGGACCGTTTTTGATATATGACTTTGTTATGCTGCTATTAGAAAGCTCTGTAGGAGATGTCAGGTACAATTGAAACAATACTATTTAGACATTTTTGGAATTAGAACTTGAAGAAAAATTGTTGGTGTCTGTTGTAAATGTAGCAAATCATTCCTTCATTGATAGATAATGTACATTTAGTACCTAGGATATAAAAGAAAAATGCTCAGTACAAAATGTTTTGCAGTTGTCGTCCATTCTGCTCACATCGGTGTGTACTATTGCATAGGTCATACTTTTATTATTTATTAACCTCTTAAGTACCCAGCCTATTTTGGCATTAAGGCCTGCAAGAACTTTTTTTTGCTTTTGTGTTGCCGCATTCTTTTTTATTTTTCCATTGACAAAGCCGTATAAGGACTTTTTTTGCGGAATAAGTTGCACCATTTTTGGGTAGATATAACTTATTGATTTACTTTTACTAACTCTGTTTTTTGCAGAACTATTGAAGTTTTCATTGGTACCACTTTGGGGAACGTGAGACCTATTGATTATTTTTTCTTATTATTATTTGGGAGGGGGGAAAGGGGAAAAAGGCAATTCTTCAGTAGTTTTTTTGTATACCGTTCATCCTGCTGTTTAAATTACTTTTTGACTTATTGTTTGGGTCATTGTGATCGCCGCGGCGATACTATATATATATATATATATATATATATATATATATATATATATGTATATATATATATATATATATATATATATATATATATTTTTTTTTATATTCTGTTTACACTTTTACAAAACGAAACCACTTTATAGAAAAAAAAATGTTTTATTTTCTTTTTTTTTCACTGTGTACTTTTTTTTCTAATAAACTTTATTTTACTTTCCTAAATTATTTTTTACTCCCACTAGGGAACTGCACCATGCGTTCTTCTCATTGCTCACATAATGCTATGGTATACTTAAAAGCTTTATTGCCTCAGTGTAAAACTTACAGGTAATTTATTAGGCCGTACTTTTGGCTCAGCTAATAAAGATTACAGCCATTACAGGTCTGGGGGATTTGTTAGGCCCCCGACAGCCATGGCAACCCGCGATTGCATTTGTGGGCCGGCAATGGGTGACAGACTGAGCCCCCTTCATCTGAAATATCACTTAAATGTCCCGGTAGCTATTGACTGCAGCCTTTAGGGGGTTAAATAACGAAGAACGAAGTCAACCATTCAGATATTTATTACCTATACTGTGGATAGGTCATAAATAATGATTATGGAAAAACCCCTTTAAGCAACCAATGGAACATGGCACGGTTATTTTTCTTTCAGGTCCATATGGATCAGAGAGAAAAAAGTCTCTGTATATTTCTGTATAAAATTTGGGAAATAGAGAGGTACATTGTGGGCCTTTTTCCTATAGGACTCCTGTACAGCTGAACAGCTTTCACAGGCAAAATGTCTGCCCCTGCTTCTAGGAGAGAATACCTCTGTAATACGGCAACTGATGGAACATGGAACATTTTTCTTGTCCTTGATTTCATAGGAACCTGTAATAAAAAAATAATTTGTATCAAATTAGTGGCACACCAAGATAAAATATGTCCCATAGACTTCTATGGGTGCCGTATTACAGTCCTGTACAAGTCAGCATTAGTATAAAGCCATAATATGGCCATATGCATGAGGCTTTGCATTAGTTTTTTTTTAACCTAGTCCTAGAGAACCTCTTCCAATAAATATTTTCATTATAGCAGCCACTAAACAGCCACTATACAGACACTATAATTGATCCCATCTATATACAACATTTGAACCCCTATGTGCTATGAAAATAAAGCCGAAACTATAATTTCAAATGCAAAGAATAATGTAAACCATTACAGTCACTAATTCAAGAGCATGTAAAACAAGCCCTGGGTGGTTATGAAATCATCCTGAACCAAATATTTAGCTCAGTAGGAAATTTGCAATACTTACGATAGAACTATTAATTTCCATAATTCATTGGAATTTAGCTGTAGAGCAACTGATAGTTAGGAAGACTGTAGGCAAAACATATTTGAAATAAACCACAGTAAGGAACAATACAGTTTGATCAAGTTATTCTCATCTTACCTGCCACCACACATCTTAGAAATTTTGCTGAATCTATCTCTTATTTCTTTCTTTATATATTTATCTATCCATCTCTCATATCTGCCTATTTCATATCTATCTATTTATCTATACATCCTTCCCATCCTATCTATCTATCTATCTATCTATCTATCTATCTATCTATCTATCTATCTATCTATCTATCTATCTATCTCATATCTATCCATCTATCTATCTATCTATCTATCTATCTATCTATCTATCTATCTATCTCTCTCTCTCTCTATCTATCTAATTTATATCTACTTCATATCCATCTATTTACTTATCTATCTATCTCTCTGTCTGTCAATCTATTTCCCTATGATCATTATGGATGTGAAAGATACACAAAAAAGAGGGAACGCAAACTATTAATACCCTTTAATACTGAAGGTGACAGACATTTTTTTTTTTTTTTTAAAAGATCCATTTATTTATAATTCCAAATGTAGAAATACAGGAAAAAAATTCATCATCAAACAAAATAAAACATGAATTTCAAGTCCATTTCTTCTTATATAAATCCCTTTTTGTATTTCCCCTCCACATTGCCCACCCCCCCCCCACCCCAATCTCCCACCCACATGTCTCTCATGCTTATTATTTAATTTTATTACTTTGGAAAAACAATATTCCATTGAGCAAAAATATCTTGGAGGTTTTGAATAATTCTGCTTTAGCAAAATTATCCCTGGGGGAATATATCTCAATCTTGTATCCCTTCAGCGGCCACTTATATCCTCATAATATTTTCCAGATTATCTATTATCATTTTCCTCGGCGGGGGTTGAGGCTTAATCCAATTAATCAATATTGCTTTTTTAGCTGCTAATACCACCAGGTGTATCATAGCCAACTTGCTTGGTGTCATCGGCTCTTCATATTAATTAAACAAAAAAAGGCATATATCTATTTTAACTTCATCTCCAACAACTAATTGGATTACATCTTCTACTTCCCCAATGAAGATTTGATTTGAACTACAAGTTCAAAAACCATGAAATAAGGAGGATTTCCATTCACCGCACTTCGGGCATTGACTTTCATAATCGACTAAATATTTTTCTAAAAAAATACTGAAGTCGTAGTAAAGCCTGTTTGTTATGAAGAAATACTTTTCTCTCCATTTTTCTGATATCATAACCTTCTTGACCATCCGGTTTCCTTTCTGTATTCTTTGCATAGTTGCTTGTTGTCACGAAGGGTCAGTGGACCCACTGGGCCGTACCGCCTTGGCGGTAAGGCAGCTGGCCAAGAGGGAGCAGGTGAGAGTCTATAGTTCTATAGGTAGCTGTGGCAGCTCAGACTGCAGCAGGGCAGGCTCGGCTGGGACTAGGTAGCAGGCGGACGTCAGGCGAGGTGAAGCAGGTCAGACGTGGATGTATCACGCCACGACTTTGGCACAGCTTAGTGCTACACAAGGAAGGTATGGAATGCTAGAAACAGGAACTGGAACTGGAACAGGTACAGGGATTGGAACAGGTAACACACTAGGAGGCCATCACATAGACAAACTAGGGAACACAACAACACTCAGGCATCGAACTAGGGGGCTGGACCCCTCTTATAGTCCAGGGTACTCACTTGTCAAAGTTCATCCACAATGTCAGATGCGCACGCTGCCCCTTTAAGAGCGGGCACAAGCGTGCATGTGCACCCTATGGGATCCAGCTGTGGTGAGTGGACGCGAGAGCTGGTGTCTCCTGAGGAGGAGGCTGGGGCCAGTGCTTGCCGACTCGTGGCTGCGGCTGTCAGGAGGAGAACGGAGCTGACAGCCCGCAGCCATGGACATTACAGTATCCCCCCTCTTACTCCCCCTCTTCTTGGGACCAGAGCGAGAGAGAAACTTCTTCAGAAGAGTAGGAGCATTGAGATTCTCCTCTGGCTCCCAACACCTTTCTTAAGGACCAAACCCCCTCCAATCCACCAAATAAAAGGTCTTACTATACAGGCTGAAGGGGATCTGGCACTGGTTCAAAAATCCACGACAGGTACTTGCTTCTCCATTATAGCGGTCAGGAAGTGGCAAAAAAACACGCGGGTCAACACTGCCAAGAGGTGTAGTAGGAGGAACAGCAGCTTGTGCCTCCTGCCGACATACAAGGATGTTTAACGCTTGGAGGAGTTGGTCCTGTTGAGACCAAAGCTCGCATCTCCTTTGACGTCGTCAAGGTCTTGAATCGACCACCCAAGTCCATGGCCTGAGCGTACTGTCACGAAGGGTCAGTAGACCCACTGGGCCATACCGCCATGGTGGTAAGGCAGCTGGCCAACAGGGAGCAGGCGAGAGTCTATAGTTCTATAGGTACCTGTGGCAGCACAGACAGCAGAAGGGCAGGCTAGGCTGGGACTAGGTAGCAGGCGGGCGTCAGACGAGGTGAAGCAGGGCAGACGTGGATGCAGCACGGCACGACTTTGGCACAGCTCAGTGCTAGACCAGGAAGGTATGGAATGCTAGGAACAGGAACAGGAACTGGAACAGGTACAGGGACTGGAGCAGGGACTGGAACAGGTAACACACTAGGAGGCCATCACATAGACAAACTAGGGAACACAACAACGCTCAGGCATCGAACTGGGGGTCTGGACCACTCTTATAGACCAGGGTACTCACGGGTCAAAGTTCATCCACAATGTCCGTTGCACGTGCTGCCCCTTTAAGGGTGTGCACGAGCGTGCGCGCGCACCCTATGGGATCCGACTGAGGTGAGTGGACGCGAGCGCTGGCGTCCCCTGAGGAGGAGGCTGGGGCCAGCGCTTGCCAACTCGTGGCTGCGGCTGTCAGGAGGGGAACGGAGCTGACAGCCCGCAGCCACGGACATTACACTTGTACTGACAAACTCGTCCCTATTTCCCTACGCCAGCCTTCAGCCGCACTCTATTCCCCTTTAATTTGTTCATTCTTTTTAAAATTGGCATAAATCTTTGTCAGTGAAACAGAAGTCCCGTGATTAATACGAGATTCAAACATGGGGCCAATCTAAATATATTCCTCCTATCCTCCTTTCTTTTACCATAAAATTAAGTGACTTGTTTATATGTAAAGTAATATCTCAAATTGGTTTTGTAGCTCTTGAAAACTCCTCACTTTACCTGTATAATCGAATAGTTCCTTAACCCTTGTCAGTCCCTTATTATCCCATTCATTTAAAATTTTAGGTAAGATCTTATCAGACAAACCAGGATGGTCTCTGATCTTTAACCCCTTAAGGATGCAGCCTTGTTTTGGCCTTAAAGGGAACCTGTCACCAGCATTTCACCTCGTAAACCAGCAATACCTGGTGGTAGTGGGTGAAAAATCATTTCTATATAACCTATAATTGTCTTCTTAGTCAGCTCTGTAACTTTAGTATTCAGTTTTTTGGTGTTCCCACACCGTATGCTAATGAGCATAAAAGAGTCATATCTTCGCTTGAAAAGAGTCAAATCTTCATTACTCAAGTCTTTCCGAGTTAATCCCGCCTCCTTACTTTTCATTGACAGCTCCTCGCTTTCCCCAGCACACAAAATCCTTTGCTTGTGCATTGATGTCCTCTTCTGGGGTGTACGCACAAAGGGACACCGGATTATTACGATAAAAGGCGCAAAATGTTTGCAGACCGTTATTTACAGTCGGAGGAGGAGTTTAGGAGAGGGGATAACGGCAATGAACATTTATAGCAGTGGCCAGTGAGGGATAAGTAAAGTTCAATAGGTGACATGCTGGTGACAGGTTCCCTTTAAGGCTCAGAGCCCATTTTTTAAATCTGACATATTTCACTTTATGTGGTAATAATTTCGGAATGCTTAAACCGATGCAAGTGATTCTGAGACCATTTTCTTGTGTCACATTGGTCTTTATGTTATTGGTAAAATTTGGTCGATATATTCAGTGTATATTTGTGAAAAATTGCAAAATTTAGAGAAAATTTTGAAAAAATAGAATTTTTCTAAATTTAAATGCATCTGCTTCTAAAACAGATAGTTATACCCCCCAAAATAGTTACTAGTTCACATTTCCCATATGTCTACTTTAGATTGGCATCGTTTTTTGAAAATGTTTTTAATTTTTCTTGGACGTTACAAGACTTAGAACATAAACAGCAATTTCTCATATTTTTAAGAAAATTTCAAAAGCCTTTTTTTTAAGGTACCTGTTCAGTTCTGAAGTGGCTTTGAGGGGCCTATCTATTAGAAACCCCCATAAAACACCCCATTTTAAATGCTAGACCACTCAAAGTATTCAAAACAGCATTTAGAAAGTTTTTTTCAACCCTTTAGTCAATTCACAGGAATTAAAGCAAAGTGGAGGTGAAATTTGCAAATTTCCGTTTTCTTGCTGAATTTCAATTTTATTCCATTTTAATCTGTAACACAGAAGGTTTTACCAGAGAAACAATACTAAATATGTATTGTCCAGATTCTGCCGTTTTTAGAAATGTCCCACATGTGGCTCTAGTGTGCGCGTGGACTAAAAAACATGCCCCAGAAGCAAAGAAGCACCTAGTGCATTTTGGGGCCTCTTTTTTTTTATTAGAATATATTTTAGGCAGCATGCCAGGTTTGAAGAGGAGTTGAGGTGCCAAAACAGTAGGAATCCCAAAAAAGATACCCCATTTTGGAAATTACACCCCTCAAGGAATTCATGTATGGTTGTTGTTACCATTTTGACCACACAGTTTTTTCATAGCACGTATTTGAATTGGGCTGTGAAATTTCAAAAAATGAAATTTTTTCCAATAAGATATCATTTTTAAAAAAAATTCTTATTTTCACAAGAAAAACAATACCCCATTTTGTTGCCAAATTTGTCCTGAGTACGCCAATACCCAATTTGTGGTGATAAACTGCCGTTTGGGCCCATGAGAGGGCTCCGAATGAAGGGAGCGTTATGTGTTCTTTGGAGTCCAGATTTTGCTGGATTGGATTTCGGGTGCCATGTCGCATTTGCAGAGCCCCAGAGGTATCAAAGCAATGGAAACCCACCAGAAGTGACCCCATTTTGGAAACTACACCCCCCAAGGAATTCATTTATGGGTGTTGTGACCATTTAGACCCCACAGTTTTTACACAGAATTTATTTGAATTGGGCTGTGAATTAAAAAAAATAATTATTTTTTTCCAATAAGATGTAGTCTTGGCTCAAAACCTCTTATTTTCACAAGTAATAAAATACCCCACTTTGTTGCCCAATTTGTCCTGAGTGTGGCAATACCCCATTTATGGTGATAAACTGCCGTTTGGGCCCATGGGACGGCTCAGAAGGAAAGGAGCGCTATGTGATCTTTGGAGTCCAGATTTTGCTGGATTGGTTTTCGGGTGCCATGTCGCATTTGCAGAGCCCCAGAGGTATCAAAGCAATGGAAACCCACCAGAAGTGACCCAATTTTGGAAACAACACCCTTCAAGGAATTGATTTATGGTCGTTGTTACCATTTTGACCGCACAGTTTTTTCACAGCACGTATTTGAATTGGGCTGTGCAATTAAAACAAATTAATTTTTTCCAATAAGATGTCATTTTTTATCAAAATTTCTCATTTTCACAGGGAAAAAAATACCCAATTTTGTTGCCCATTTTGTCCTGAGTGCGGAAATACCCCATTTGTGGTGATAAACTGCCGTTTGGGCCCATGGGAGGGCTCAGAAGGAAAGGACCACCATTTGGCCTACTGGAGCTTTTCTGGTGCTAAGTCATGTATGCAGAAGCCCCTGAGGTACCAGTAGAGTTGAAACCCCGAGAAGTGACCCCATTCTAAAAACTACACCCCTTAAGACATTCATCTAGAGGTGTCGTGAGCATTTTGACCTCACAGGTATTGTGTAAAAGGTAATGCGCAGCAGATGGTGCAGAGTGAGATTTGCAATTTTCTATATATCTATGCCATTTCAGTGTCCAATATATTGTGCCCAGCATGCGCCACCGTAGATATACACCCCATAAACTGTAATGTGGGTTCTCCTGGGTACGGCAATACCCTACATGTGACTGTTATCAGCTGCCTGGGCACACAGCAGGGCTCAGAAGGGAAAGATGAAGGGGATAAGCTGTGCGGAGTGCGTCAGGTTAGATTAAAAATCTAAGGGATGTATGATAAATTTTAAAACCCTTTCATACACAGCCCTGGTTTTTCGGGACACATCACATTGATATATTATGTCCTCCCTTATCCCGCTCTTATAGCAGACTTTGCACCTCTTTTGACTTTTTATCTTCTTGCCAGTTTGGGGAACTTCTCCTGGAAAGTGTTGCCCTGGTACCATGCATGTGGCCTCGCTTCCAGAAGTACTGGGTGCCCCTTTCTTGGTCCCTAAAGATTAGGTTCTTAATAATGATGTGCACGGCCAGCTTCTTATACCACACCGCATGGCGCTGTAGGGCTTCAGTACTTGATCTTACAAGTCCACCCCTCTCATGTACCTATTGTAGTCCAGGATGCAATCTGGTTTGGGGGTCTCTGTACTGGTACCTCATACAGGTACATGGGTACTGGTGTGGCCATGTATTGTTGTCAATACAAGGACTTCTCTCTTGTACTTGACACACAATATGTTGCTGCTAGAATGTGCCCTGCTCTCACCCCTTCTGGGTGTTTGCCCAAGCAGAGTCTTAGGGAGGCCTCTCAGATTTCTTCTAGCAGTGCCGCATGCCGCAGTACTTCTGGAAGCGAGGCACTTGAAGAGTGGGACACTGGTATAAAAATTATCCAGGTAGAGTTGGTAACCCTGGTCCAGCAGTGGGTGCACCAAATCCCACACAATTTTTACATTAACTCCCAGTAAGAGGGGGGGCATTCTGGGGGCTGAATGCTGGTGTCCTTCCCTTCATATATCCTAAATTTGTAGTTATACCCTGATGCACTCGCACAGCTTATACATCTTCACGCCATACCTTGCTCTCTTACTCTGCAGGTACTGGCGGAATTGAAGCCTCCCTTTAACATGTACCAAGGACTCATCAATAGAAATAAACTTCTCGGGGGTGTATGCTTGGGAAAATTGGGCACTGAAATGGTCTAATAGGGGTCTACGTTTATACAAAAAGTCAAAACTGGGGTAATCTCGGGGTTGGGCACGGCTCATTATCAGTGTAATGTAAGAAGCAAAGTATTGCCTCATTTATTTTTTTTAGGTTTCAGTTCAGTTCTGAAGTTGCTTTGAGGGACCTATATATTAGACACCCCCATCAAACACCCCATTTTAGAAACTAGACCCCTCAAAGTATTCACAACAGCATTTAGAAAGTTTATTAACCCTTTAGGTGTTTCACAGGAATTTAGAGCAAAGTAAAGGTGAAATTTACATATTTCTTTTTTTTGTCAGAAAATCCTTTTTATTCCATTTTTTCCTGTAAAACAGAAGGTTTTACCAGAGAAACGCAACTCAATATTTATTGCCCAGGTTCTTCAGTTTTGAGAAATATCCCACATGTGGCCCTAGTGTCGTAAAGGACTAAAGCACCGGCCTCCGAAGCAAAGGAGCACCTGGAGGATTTTGAGGACTCCTTTTTATTAGGCACCATGTCCGGTTTGAAGAGGTCTTGTGGTGCCAAAACAGTGGAAACCCCCCAAAAGGAAACTAGACCCCTTGAGGAATTCATTGCAGTTTTCATGGGGTGCATGTGACTTATTGATCAGATTTGACTTTATTTTTAAGTGGCGTGGTGACTAAAAAACAGCAATTCTACTATTGTTTTTTTAATTGTATTTTTTTTACAGCGTTCACTGTGCGCTATAAATGACATATTCGCTTTATTCTGCGGGGCGATACGATTACGGCGATACCATATGTTTATAGGTTTTTTAATGTCTTATGGCGTTTGCACAATAAAATACTTTTTGTAAAAAATAATTTTCTTTTGTGTTGCCATATTCTAAGAGCCAGAACTTTTTGTTTTTTCCATCAAGAAAGCCGCGTGAGGACTTGTTTTTTGTGTAATGAACTGTAGTTTCGATCAGTACGATCTAATTTTTAGGTACATGCGAGTTTTTGATCTCTTTTTATTCCATTTTTTGGGAGGTGAAGTGACAAAAAAATTGTAATTCTGGTATAATTTATTGTTATTTTCTTTTATGGCATTCACCGTGCGGGATAAATAAATAATTTTGTAGTTCAGGCTGTTACGGACGCGGCGATACCAATTATGTATAGTTTATTTGTTTATTTATCTATTTTTATTAATAATAAAGGACTGATAAGGGAAAAAGGGGGATTTTAAATTTTTTTACTTTTAAAACTTTTATTTTCTTATTTTTACACATCTTTTTTTTACTTTATTACTTTGACCCACTAGGGGACTTGAGGGCATGAGGCCCTGATCGCTATTCTAATACACTGCACTACATGCGTAGTGCAGTGTATTAGAGCTGTCAGCTACTCACTGACAGCAAGCATTGCGGGTCTTGACTTTGGGGTTGCCATAGCCACCATCGCCGGACGCTATCGTGTAGCGGGCCGTCGATGGTGGTTTAACGCCTAAAAAGCTGCGATCGCTATTGAACGCGCCTTTTAAGGGGTTAATCAGAGGGGACACAGCGATCGGTCCCCGCTGTAGGACCTGAGGCAACTGCTGTACGAGACAGCAGCTGTCACAGCTCCCGCATGTGTCGGGAAGACGGCCGAAATGGCCGTTACTCCCGTGACGTACTATTAGGTCATGGAGCGCGAACGATACAGCTACCATGACCGAATAGTACATCCAGGAGCGGGAAGTGGTTAAATAGCCAGAGATATGTTTTGGAAGATCGCACCATTTTCTTATTTGTTGCCATGCTTTCCTTGTATCGGATATAATTATCGTATCTTTCACTGACTTTATGTCCTTCAAATTAGCATGTAAAATGCCTATCAAAGAAAGTGGTGACACTAGTTCCTCCTCTAGCGATCTATTAACAAACTTGTCCTTATTATGGATCCAGTCAATAAAATACCTAGCTAAGCATGCCAGATTATATTTTTTTGATTTCTGGAAATCCCAACCCCCCCCCCCCCTTTCTCTAATCATCATCCGCTTCCTCTGAGCCATATGTGGTTTCTTGTTTTTCCACATGAATTCTTAAAAAAATTTAAATTAGGAAAATATCTTTAAATTTCAGTATTAACAGAAGTGACTGAATAGAATACAATATTTGCGTAAAGCTCACAATTTTAATAAGTTTTATTCTCGCAAAGAGGGAAATCGGGAGATCTCTCCATTTTTGTGGTTCTTCTTTTATCTTCTCTATTATCCTTCCTATATTAAGATCATATATCTCTTGTTTTGAGCATGCTATAATTATCCCTAGATAGGTACATTTTCCTTGAGCTATTTGAATTCCCAGATCTTGAGCCCAGTGTCTATCTTCCTCCATTTTTATAAAAAAAATCTCACTTTTTGATCCGTAGATCTTATAGCCAGAACGAGTCACAAAGTAGTGTAATGTTTCTAAGACGCTTAACATAGAGTGTCTAGGATCAGATAAAAAGATCATCGGTGAACAAACAAGTCTTGATTTCCTGTTTGTTTACTTTTATACCTCCAATCAATACTTGGTTTGCTATAAATCTGGACAGAGGTTCTATTGACAGATTAAAAAAGAGGGGGGACAGAGGGCACCCTTGACTTGTCTTCCTAGTTCTATAGCCTCTGAAATTTCTCCAGCGGTAACTACTTGAGCTTTCGGTTGGTGGTATAATCCTTTCAAGAAATCTACAAAGTGCCCTCTGAACCCCATTCTATTTAGCACAACAAATAGCCAGGGCCATCGAACAAAATCAAAGGCCTTTTCTGCATCTATCATAAAAATGGCTGGATCTTCTCCATTTTTTTTTACTATTTGTTCAGTCCATGACTGCCAAGACTCTTCTAATGCTTTTTATTATTGTCCTGCCTTTAATAAAGCCATTTTGATCTAAAGGGATCAAGCTTGGCATAATTTCAGCTAATCTGTCCGCTAAAATTGTACTCATAAACGTTATATCTTGGTTGATCAAAGAAATGGGTCTATATTACCCTGGAAGTAAAGGATCTTTTCCCTTCTTCACAAAGACTTTAATATAGGACATCTCACAGGATGGCATATTTCTTTTGCCTAACAAGATAGTATCAACTCCCTCAAATCTGTTCTAATATCTTCCCTTAATAAAAGTTTGAAAAATGTACTAACATACCCATCGGGGCCTAGTGCTTTGTTATTAGTTGACTGTCCGATGATCCTGTCTACTTCCTGTGCAATTATTAGTTTACTCAGTGTGCTCTTCTGTCGAGGTGGGAAGATTTATGTCTTTCAAATACTTATTATTAGGGTCAATATCACCTTTTTCACATTTATATAGTTCTCTACGAAACTTAAAGAATATTTTGTTGATCTTCTTATTCTCACTCCATATTTTTCCGCTCTGATCTTTAATAGCATGTATATTTTATATATCATTGGCGTCTTTTGATAAGTTTGAAAGTAATTTACCGGATTTATTGCCATAATTTAACAATTTAGCTTCTTTCTGGTTACTATAAAAAGTTTGTATTATTTCCAACCAGATATTGTTAAGTTCTTGAGCTTTGAGCATTTCATCTCTAGATTCAATAGATAGACATTTTTTATAATTATTATAAGCCAATCTACACTACCGTTCAATAGTTTAGGGTCACTTAGAAATTTCCTTATTTTCGAAAGAAAAGCACAGGTTTTTTCAATGGAAATAACATTAAATTAATCAGAAATACACTCTATAAATTGTTAATGTGCTAAATATGTATTCTAGCTGCAAACGTCTGGTTTTTAATGCAATATCTACATAGGTGTATAGAGGCCCATTTCCAGCAACCATCACTCCAGTGTTCTAATGTTACATTGTGTTTGCTAACTGTGTTAGAAGGCTAATGGATGATTAGAAAACACTTGAAAACCCTTGTGCAATTATGTTAGCACCGCTGTAAACAGTTTTGCTGTTTAGAGGAGCTATAAAACTGACCTTCCTTTGAGCTAGTTGAGAATCTGGAGCATTACATTTGTGGGTTCGATTAAACTCTCCAAATGGCTAGGAAAAGAGAGCTTTCATGTGAAACTCGACAGTCTATTCTTGTTCTTAGAAATGAAGGCTATTCCATGCGAGAAATTGCCAAGAAACTGAAGATTTCCTACAACGGTGTGTACTACTCCCTTCAGAGGACAGAGGACAGCACAAACTGGCTCTAACCAGAGTAGAAAGAGAAGTGGGAGGCCCCGCTGCACAACTGAGCAACAAGACAAGTACATTAGAGTCTCTAGTTTGAGAAATAGACGCCTCACAGGTCCTCAACTGGCAGCTTCATTAAATAGTACCCGCAAAACGCCAGTGTCAACGTCTAGAGTGAAGAGGTGACTCCATTATGCTGGCCTTCAGGGCAGAGTGGCAAAGAAAAAGCCATATCTGAGACTGGCTAATAAAAGGAAAAGATTAATATGGGCAAAAGCACACAGACATTGGACAGAGGAAGATTGGAAAAAAGTGTTATGGACAGACGAATCGAAGTTTGAGGTGTTTGGATCACACAGAAGAACATTTGTGAGACGCAGAACAACTGAAAAGATGCTGGAAGAGTGCCTGACACCATCTGTCAAGCATGGTGGAGGTAATGTGATGGTCTGGGGTTGCTTTGGTGCTGGTAAAGTGGGAGATTTGTACAAGGTAAAAGGGATTTTGAATAAGGAAGGATATCACTCCATTTTGCAATGCCATGCCATACCCTGTGGACAGCGCTTGATTGAAGCCAATTTCATCCTACAACAGGACAATGACCCAAAGCACAGCCCCAAATTATGCAAGAACTATTTAGGGAAGAAGCAGGCAGCTGGTATTCTATCTGTAATGGAGTGGCCAGCGCAGTCACCAGATCTAAACCCCATAGAGATGTTGTGGGAGTAGCTTGACCGTATGGTACGCAAGAAGTGCCCATCAAGCCAATCCAACTTGTGGGAGGGGCTTCTGGAAGCATGGGGTGAAATTTCTCCCGATTACCTCAGCAAATTAACAGCTAGAATGCCAAAGGTCTGCAATGCTGTAATTGCTGCAAATGGAGCATTCTTTGACGAAAGCAAAGTTTAAAGGAGAAAATTATTATTTCAAATAATCATTATTTCTAACCTTGTCAATGTCTTGACTATATTTTCTAGTCATTTTGAAACTCATTTGATAAATATTAGTGTGAGTTTTCATGGAAAACACAAAATTGTCTTGGTGACCCCAAACTTTTGAACTGTAGTGTATATTTTTTCACTGGCTTGCCAATATCCTCTTTTATTTTTTTCTGATATCTTCTGGTATATGATATAATATGTCCCCTTAATACAGCTTTAGCTGTTTCCCAAAATAGTACTGGATCTCTACGTGACTCTCCATTTTCATTCACATATTGGGCCCACCACTTCTTTATAGCTTCTGAAAACTGAGTATCCTTCAATAGCTGCGAAGGGAATCTCCAGATAAAATTTTGATATATTTCACCTACGATGCCCCTTAATACTATACTGATGGGGGAATGATCTGAGATTACTCTATCGTGTATCGCAGCATCTGTTACTACATTTAATAAGTTATCTGAAATCAATAGATAATCTATTCAAGACATAGAGCCATGAACTGGAGAATAAAAGGTCAAATCTCTTTCTATAGGATTCATCTGTCGCCAAAGATCCACCATCCCTGTTAAGTTTAAAAATGTACCCGCTATATTTTGATATTTGCCTTTGCTTTGCCCAGTCCTATCTTCTATATTGTTAACTATTTCGTTCAAATCTCCTCCTATTATTTTAAAGGGCTATATTTCCTGTTACTATCAAGGCTAGCTTATTCAAGAATTCCTTCTGATTGATATTAGGGACATAAATATTATAAATACATATTTATTTTTGTTCAAACCTTAGTACCACTTTAGCAATTCTTCCCTCCTGATCCTTCCCAGTTGAGATCATTTGGGATCATAGGATGAGCACTCCAGGATTTTTTCCCTATTGAGGGGGAGCCAAATACCTGACCCATCCACGTTCTTCTCATTTTTTCAATTTCACTTTGGGACAGATGTGTTTCTTGCAAAAGGGCTATACGAGTACCCAACTTTTTTAGATGCCTTAGGATTTTTTTCCCTCTTTGCTGGAGTGCTAATCCTCTTCACATTCCAAGATATTATCTTAAGCTCAGATGTCATATTTCAATACACAAAAAAAGATTCAACTTTTATAAATCCGCATGAGAGACCCCTCCCCCTCTGGGTTTCATCCCTCCCCCACCCCACATCCCCCCTTCTACTTTTATGTAGACCTCCCACTTTACATGACATAATAGATGTTTCCATTTGCCACTTTCCCTCTCCTCCGCCCCCCCACCCCTCTCCTCTTGGAAATTGTTTTTTTTCCCCCTTCCTTCCTCTGTACTATCTGCCGTTAACAACAAACTTATTTACTGTAATATGCTATGCCCTAAAAATGAAAAGAAAAGGGTTAAAGTGTTCTATTTATAAGCATAATATTCCAGTGCTTAGTTTAGTGTTTAAAGGGGTTATCCGGGGACCAAAAATTGCATTGCAATAATATATTTATGTGAAACTAAGCAAGTTACTAATATACTTTAATTAAAAATTCTGTGCTAAATGGTCCAGTTCAAACCTCATGAATCATTCAGGAAGTGCTGGAGCTTTTCTAAAAGTGATGACTCTCCGACACAGCCCCACGTGACTGAGCTCTTGCTTCATGTGCTGTTCGTGAATATGACCGCGAGGGGCTGTCATAATTGTCTATTGTTTGAGTCCCGAGCAGAACATCAACTAGCGTTTTGCTTGGGACTCCAGCACTGCTCCCGACGTCCATATTTGGTCAATTCAGGGGTTTCCTATCGCTGGAGTCCCCAAGCAGAGCTTCAGCTGATGCTCTGCCTGGGGACTCCACAACTTCTTCCGACGTCACTGTCCTGTCCATATATGGACAATGACGTCGGCAGAGCAGTACTGGAGTCCCGGAGCAGAGCATCAGCTGATGCTCTGCTTGGGGACTCCACAACTTCTTCCGACGTCACTGTAACTGTCCATATATGGACAATGACATCGGCAGAGCAGTACTGGAGTCCCGGAGCAGAGCATCAGCTGGTGCTCTGCCTAGCGACTCCACAACTTCTGCCCACGTCATTGTAACTGTCCATATATGGACAATGACATCGGCAGAGTAGTACTGGAGTCCCCGAGCAAAGCATCAACTTCTGTGCACGTCACTGACTATATGCATACAACACACAAGAAAGTTTGATCAGCATATTCTAGCAAAATGAAAAAAATGTGTATACAGGTCCGAGCATGCCGGTGACTGCAAAACAATGCACATGAAAATGGTGACAGCACCAATGCCACCCAAAACACTATACATAAATAAATGTGCATTACTGCTGGAATGTGCTGATCAAACTTTCTTGTGTGTTGCATATGTGTGGGGGTGGTGACAGCCACCATTTTTGATCTTACATTCCTCTCATTCTGCCATAGGGTGATTTTAATTATAAAACACTATATATTATTAATTAAATTATAAAACACTATATTTATTTAAATAAATATATATATATATATATATATATATATATATATATATATATATATATATATATATATATATATATATATAAATAAATATGCATTACTGCTGAAAAGTGCTGATAAAACTTTCTTGTGAGTTGTATACATGTGGGGGTGGTGACTGCCACCATTTTTGATCTTGCACTCCTCCCATTCTACCCTAGGATTATTTTAATTAGTTTAATTCTAGTTCCTAACTTCCACGAATATATTCTGCAGGCCTAGTCCCAGAACAGGGTGTTTGTGCAGCGTAAGGATCTACCTTATTAGTGAGGTCGCCTTGTCGTGGCAGGTGGGCTCACACAATTTGATCAAAATGTGCGCTAAGAACCTCACTATTGTAAGTAGATTCAGCAGTATGCATATTTATATATAGTGTTTTAGGTGGCATTGGTGTTCGCAGTGTGCTGTTGCTACTTTATTGTATATACACAGTATATATATATATATATATATATATATATATATATATATATATATATTTATATATAAACATATACACTACCGTTCAAAAGTTTAGGGTCACTTAGAAATGTCCTTATTTTTGCAAGAAAAGCACCGTTTTTTTCAATGAAGATAACATTAAATTAATCAGAAATACACTCTATACATTGTTAATGTGCTAGCTGCAAATGTCTGGTTTCTAATGCAATATCTACATAGGTGTATAGAGGCCCATTTCCAGCAACCATCACTTCAGTGTTCTAATGGTACATTGTGTTTGTTAACTGTGTTAGAAGGCTAATGGATGATTAGAAAACACTTGAAAACCCATGTGAAATTATGTAAGCACCGCTGTAAACAGTTTTGCTGTTTAGAGGAGCTATAAAACTGACCTACCTTTGAGCTAGTTGAGAATCTGGAGCATTACATTTGTGGGTTCGATTAAAATCTCAAAATGGCTAGAAAAAGAGAGCTTTCATGTAAAACTCGACAGTCTATTCTTGTTCTTAGAAATGAAGGCTATTCTATGCGAGAAATTGCCAAGAAACTGAAGCTTTCCTACAACGGTGTGTACTACTCCCTTCAGAGGACAGCACAAACAGGCTCTAACCAGAGTAGAAAGAGAAGTGGGAGGCCCCGCTGCACAACTGAGCAACAAGACAAGTACATTAGAGTCTCTAGTTTGAGAAATAGACGCCTCACAGGTCCTCAACTGGCAGCTTCATTAAATAGTACCCGCAAAACGCCAGTGTCAACGTCTAGAGTGAAGAGGTGACTCCATTATGCTGGCCTTCAGGGCAGAGTGGCAAAGAAAAAGCCATATCTGAGACTGGCTAATAAAGGAAAAGATTAATATGGGCAAAAGCACACAGACATTGGACAGAGGAAGATTGGAAAAAAGTGTTATAGACAGACGAATCGAAGTTTGAGGTGTTTGGATCACACAGAAGAACATTTGTGAGATGCAGAACAACTGAAAAGATGCTGGAAGAGTGCCTGACGCCATCTGTCAAGCATGGTGGAGGTAATGTGATGGTCTGGGGTTGCTTTGGTGCTGGTAAAGTGGGAGATTTGTACAAGGTAAAAGGGATTTTGAATAAGGAAGGCTATCACTCCATTTTGCAATGCCATGCCATACCATACCCTGTGGACAGCGCTTGATTGGAGCCAATTTCATCCTACAACAGGACAATGACCCAAAGCACACCTCCAAATTATACAAGAACTATTTAGGGAAGAAGCAGGCAGCTGTTATTCTATCTGTAATGGAGTGGCCAGCGCAGTCATCAGATCTCAACACCATAGAGCTGTTATGGGAGCAGCTTGACCGTATGGTACGCAGGAAGTGCCCATCAAGCCAATCCAACTTGTGGGAGTGGCTTTGTGAAGCATGGGGAGAAATTTCTCCCGATTACCTCAGCAAATTAACAGCTAGAATGTCAAAGGTCTGCAATGCTGTAATTGCTGCAAATGGAGCATTCTTTGACAAAAGCAAAGTTTGAAGGAGAAAATTATTATTTCAAATCAAAATAATTTTTTCTAACCTTGTCAATGTCTTGACTAGAGATGAGCGAACCGGGACAACCGAACCCGGTTTCGGTCCGAACTTCCGGAAAAGTTCGTTTCGCAGCGAATCCGAACTTCACCGGGTTCGGCCGAACCCGTTTTGACCGAACCCGGTCAAAAATATTATACAAATCGGCAGCCACTTATATCTATCAATCACTGATAGAGAAAAGAGGCTGCTGATTAAAAATAAAATAAAAAGCATTTCATACGTACCTGGTCGTTGTCTTGCGGACGAGTCCCTCTTCTTCCTCCAGCCCGACCTTCTTTCCTGACGCGGCAGCCTGTGATTGGCTGCAGAGGCCTCTGCACCCTGTGATTGGCTGCAGACGCCTCTGCAGCCCGTGATTGGCTGCAGCGCTCACATGGGCTGCATCGTCATCAAGGAATGTCGGGCTGGTTGTCGCGAGGGACGCGTCACCAAGGCAACGGCGAGGAGACCGGACTGGAGGAAGCAGGGAGTTCCCGGTAAGTATGAACGTCTTTTTTTTTTTTACAGGTACTCTATATTGTGATCGGTAGTCACTGTCCAGAGTGCTGAAACAGTTACTGCCGATCAGTTAACTCTTTCAACACCCTGGAGAGTGACTATTTACTGACGTCGCCTAGCAACGCTGCCGTAATGACGGGTGAAAACATGTAGCCACCCGTCATTACGGGGCCTCATGCACACGACCGTAAAAACACCCGTTATTACGGGTCGTAATTACGACCCGAAATAGCGGGCCCATAGACTTCTGTTAGCCACGGGTACTTTCCCGTTTTCTCACGGGAAGGTGCCCGTGCCGTTAAAAAAATAGAACATGTTCTATTTTTCTATTTTACGGGCCGTGCTGCTATAATTAGGGTATGTTCACACGACAGCGTCCGTAACGGCTGAAATTACGGGGATGTTTCCGCCTGAAAACATCCCCGTAATTTCAGCCGTTACGGCATGTGCAGGCGCTTGAACGCCGCGTCCATTACGGACGTAATTGGCGCTGCTATTCATTGGAGTCAATGAATAACGGCTCCAATTACGGCCAAAGAAGTGACAGGTCACTTCTTTGACGCGGGCGTCTATTTACGCTCCGTCATTTGACAGCGGCGCGTAAATATACGCCTCGTGTGAACAGACAAACGTCTGCCCATTGCTTTCAATGGGCAGATGTTTGTCAGCGCTATCGAGGCGCTATTTTCGGGCGTAATTCGGGGCAAAAACGCCCGAATTACGTCCGTAATTAGTGCGTGTGAACATACACTGTGTTCACACGCACTAATTACGGACGTAATTCGGGCGTTTTTGCCCCGAATTACGCCCGAAAATAGCGCCTCGATAGCGCTGATAAACATCGGTCACTTCTTTGGCCGTAATTGGAGCCGTTATTCATTGACTCCAATGAATAGCAGCGCCAATAACGTCCGTGATGGACGCGGCGTTCAAGCGCCTGCACATGCCGTTACGGCTGAAATTACGGGGATGTTTTCAGGCGGAAACATCCCCGTAATTTCAGCCGTTACGGACGCTGTCGTGTGAACATACCCTAAATTTTATAGCAGCACGGCCCGTAAAATAGAAAAATAGAACATGTTCTATTTTTTTAACGGCACGGGCACCTTCCCGTGAGAAAACGGGAAGGTACCCGTGGGTAACAGAAGTCTATGAGCCCGTTATTGCGGGTCGTAATTACGACCCGCAATAACGGGTGTTTTTACGGTCGTGTGCATAATGGGAGCACGGCTTTGAAAAACGACCGGCTGCTTGTGGCCGGCCGTGCTCATCTCCTGAAATACTCTGTGCTGCCTTAAACTCTGTGGACAGGTCAGGATCCTGTTTCTTTTAAATGCTGCTAGAGAACCCGCTCGATCCACTATATAAGGCTGCGCTACAGTGCAGCATTTAAAAGAAACAGGATCCTGACCTGTCCACAGAGTTTAAGGCAGCACAGAGTATTTCAGGAGATGAGCGTGCAGATTCAGTGCTGCTGTGAACTCTGCTCTTACCATTACGTAGCTCTCAGTCTGTTACCTCTCCTCCACTACTGTCCTCAATAACACCTTCATGATTGGCAAGTCACCACGTAACGGTAATAGCAGAGTTCACAGCAGCACAGAGTATTTCAGGAGATGAGTGTACGGATCTTGTGCGCGGTGGTGACTTGCCAATCATGTGAAGGTGTTCTTGAGGACAGGAGTGGAGGAGAGGTAACAGACTGAGAGCTACGTAATGGTAAGAGCAGAGTTCACAGCAGCACAGAATATTTCAGGAGAGGAGCGTGCAGATTCTGTGCTGCTGTGAACTCTGCTTTTACCATTACGTAGCTCAGTCTGTTACCTCTCCTCCACTCCTGTCCTCAATAACACCTTCACAAGATTGGTAAGTCACCCCCCCCCGCACAAGATCCGCACGCTCATCTCCTGAAATACTCTGTGCTGCTGTGAACGCTGCTCTTACCATTACGTGGTGACTTGCCAATCATGTGAAGGTGTTATTGAGGACAGGAGTGGAGGAGAGGTAACAGACTGAGAGCTACGTAATGGTAAGAGCAGAGTTCACAGCAGCACTGAATCTGCACGCTCATCTCCTGAAATACTCTGTGCTGCCTTAAACTCTATGGACAGGTCAGGATCCTGTTTCTTTTAAATGCTGCACTATAGCGCAGCCTTATATAGTGGATCGAGCGGGTTCCACAGCAGCATTTAAAAGAAACAGTGTGTGTGTTTGGGTATGTGTCTTTGTCTGTTTTTGTTTTTATATGTGTGTTTGTGTATATGTGTGTTTATGTGTGTTTGTGTATATATGGGTGTGTTTGTGTATATGTGTTTGTGTATATGTTTGTGTATATGTGTGTGTATATATGGGTGTATGTGTATATGTTTGTGTGTATATGTTTGTGTGTGTGTGTTTTTGTATATGTGTGTGTTTGTGTATGGGTGTGTGTTTGTGTATATATGGGTGTGTTTGTGTATATGTGTGTGTATATATGGGTGTATTTGTGTATATGTTTGTGTGTAGATGTTTGTGTGTTTTTGTATATGTGTGTGTTTGTGTATATGGGTGTGTGTTTATGTGTGTGTTTGTGTATATATGGGCGTGTTTGTTTATATGTGTGTTTGTGTATATGTGTGTGTTTGTGTATGGTGTGTGTGTGTGTGTGTGTGTGTGTGTGTGTGTGTGTGTGTGTGTGTGTGTGTGTGTGTGTGTGTGTGTGTGTGTGTGTGTGCGTGTATATATGTGTGTAGGTGAGTAGAAGTATTGTTATTGTTCACATTGATAACTGTTTTTTTATGTTGTTGCAGATTTTGATGTACCGATTGGACTACATCTTCGATTCGTTGGACTACTGCGTAGATCTACGTTTTTTCAAATTTTAATAAAATGGTTAACGAGGGTTTTGTTGGGGATTTCTTATTTCAATAAAAAAGAATTGTCTTTGTGGTTTTTTTTAAACTTTATTAGTGCCTAGATAATGGCAGTTGGCTGATTGACAGCGTCCATTATTAAGGCGGTACTTAGTGTTAGCCGGTGCAGAGGCTAGCACTAACCACCCATTATTACCCCGGTACCCACCACCACCAGGGGTGCCGGGAAGAGCTTGGTACGATCCAGTACCCGACCATCTGTTGTGATGGTCGGGTACTGGGGTGGCCGTAGGCTGGTATTATGAGGCTGGGAAGGGCCAAAAACAGTGGACCTTCACACCCTTGTAATGCTAGGCTGCTGCTGCTGTGTTGTATCGGGCTGGTTATAAAAATGGGGGGGACCCCCACGTCGGTTTTTTTTTTAATTTAACAAATTTAACAATAGACGTTGGGTCCCCAACATTTTTAATAACCAGCCATATACAAGGCCGCAGCAGTCTGGCATTACATGGGTGGGAAGAGCCACTGGTTTTGTCCATTCCCAGGCTAATAACACTGTGTTGTATGTGGCTGGTTATGATAAATTGGGTGGAACCCCATGTCTTTTTAAAAAAATAAAATAAATAAATAAATAATTTAAAAAAATGACGTGGGGTCCCCTCCACTTTTATAACCAGCCAGATACAACACAGCAGCAGCAGCCTAGCATTACAAGGGTGGGAAGGTCCACTGTTTTTGGCCCTTCCCAGCCTCATAATACCAGCCTGCGGCCGCCCCAGAGCCCGACCATCACAACAGATGGTCGGGTACTGGATCGTACCTGTCTCTTCCCGGCACCCCTGATGGTGGTGGGTACTGGGGTAATAATGGTGGTTAGTGTTAGCCTCTGCACCGGCTAACACTAAGCCTCGCCTTAGTAATGGATGTTGTCACTCAGACAGCGGCCATTACTAAAGTGGTAGTAATAAAATTGAAAAAGACAAAGATATTGATAAAATATTTTATTGAAATAAAGCACCCCCAACAAAACCCTCATTAACCATTTTATTGTAGAAAAAAAAACCGTCATCGAAGTAGTCCTCGAAACCGACGTAGTCCAAACACCAAACCTGTAAAAAAAAAAAATAATGAAATAAAACATGTCGTAGGCTTAGATTCAGTTTAATGTGTGATACTGACTGTTATACCATGTATAGAAGCCTGCCGCGAAGTTGACTTAGATACAGGGTGCCAGCAGACAGTATCATACATGGCCATACAGACATATATACAAACAAACATACATGCAAACATACATACATATATACAAGCATGCACATATATACATGCAAACATACACACATATATACATACATACATGCAAACTATCATACATACATGCATACACACACATGAAAACATACATACAAACATGCAAAGATACATACATATATACAAGCATGCACAAATATACATGCAAACATAATTACATGCATGCACATATATATATAAACATGCATGCAAAAATAAAAACATGCAAACATACATACATACATGACAACATACATACATACATGCAAACATACATACATACATGCAAATATATACATGCAAATATACATACAAACATGCACATATATACATACATGCCAACATACATGCAAACATACATTCACATATATACATACATACATGACAACATACATACATGACAACATACATACATACATACATACATGCAAATATACATTCATGCAAACATACATAAATGCAAACATACATACATACATGCAAATATATACATGCAAATATACATACAAACATGCACATATATACATACATGCAAACATACATGCACATATATACATACATACCTGACAACATACATACCTGACAACATACATACATACATGCATGCAAACATACATAAAATGCAAACATACATACATACAAACATACATTCATGCAAACATACATACATGCAAATATATACATGCAAATATACATGCACATATATACATACATGCCAACATACATACATACATACATACATACATGCAAACATACACACATGCAAACATACATACATGCAAATATATACATGCAAATATACATACAAACATGCACATATATACATACATGCCAACATACATGCAAACATACATGCACATATATACATACATACATACATGACAACATACATACATGAAAACATACATACATACATGCAAACATACATTCATGCAAACATACATACATGCAAACATACATACATGCAAACACACATACATACATACATGCAAATATATACATGCAAATATACATACACACATGCACATATATACATACATGCCAACATACATGCAAACATACATGCACATATATACATACATACATACATACATGACAACATACATACATGCCAAAAAAAAAAAATAATACGTTCATACTTACTTTCCTCCAGTCCGGCCTCCAGCGATGACGTTTCATCCATGTCGCCGCTGCAGCCTGTGATTGGCTGCAGAGGCGGTCACGTGGGATGAAGCGTCATCCTGACGTAAGTGACCGCCACTACAGCCTGTGATTGGCTGCAGCGGCGAAAGGGATGAAACGTCATCGCTGGAGGCCGGACAGGAGGAAAGTAAGTACGAACGTATAATTTTTATTTTTTTATTAAATTTAAATTGTATTTTCCGCGCGCCGAGCATGTACTGTCAAGGTTGCTGAAAGAGTTAGTGCAGCCCATTAACTCTATCAGCACCCTGGACAGTAGCATGCTCGGCGCACGGAAGTGACAGGTTCGGTCAGAACTAGTTCGGTCCAAATCAAACTTTTTTGTGAAATTCGGCGAACTAGCCGAACCGAACTTTTGATAAGTTCGCTCATCTCTAGTCTTGACTATATTTTCTAGTCATTTTGCAACTCATTTGATAAATATAAGTGTGAGTTTTCATGGAAAACACAAAATTGTCTGGGTGACCCCAAACTTTTGAACGGTAGTGTATATATACACACACATTTATTAATTTATATATATACTGTATATGCAAATAGTTTATAAATCATAAATTAAAATCGACAGATGCATTCCATATACAAAATAATAAATCTACATAGAAATGTTAAAAAATATATATGTTGCCTCTAACTATTACATTTGTTCTCAATCTCTTGGAGCAAATATAACGTGCTTCTAAATTATATGTATGCGTTCGTCAGGAGAGTTTTATTTCATTTGTCAAAGTGATCATCAGAGTTTAATGTAAACTGCCATAATCAATGATGAAAGGTACATGCTAATTTCATAGATTGCAGCACAAACACTATCCCTCTGATGTAATCACATCATTATACATGCATTTGCATAATCTCTTTTATAATCACTCAGGAGGCTGTTAGTGTATAGCAGTTACTGTCTCATATACACTGAGTAATATTGTGACATAGTAGGATAGGTGCCTCTACATTACACATAAAATTACATAACATAATATATTATGACACCACACATGTCTACACATTAATCAATTTCTTAGCTATCTTGAACAGGTAGAATATACTCTCGAGTACTTAAGGTAAAATACAAAGCAAACATATTATAATGAGGAAATGCATACTTTAGTTCTTATGAGGACTTATGTACAGAATGTGGTCACTATACAGGCATATCTGTGTGGGCTTTTATACTCTCAACCATCAGAGTACTTCTTCGTATTCCCAAAGCCAGGTTAAGGTGTCATTGGCAAGGTTTCTTTTGTCACATAAAGCCCTGACTCTCTTTCAATTGCTGTCACATATGGCATCCTTCTATTAAAGCATACCTAACTTTTCAGGCGACTTTTCAAAATAACCTGTCATATGTGTGTGCAGGACAAATAAACTATTTCTGGCCATTATATCATTTGTATTCTGCATGTTTCTGCAGTTCTCTGCAGGCCCTATCTCTAAGGCTATGTTCACACAGGGCGGATACGCTGCACAAAAGCACACAGCGTATCCACCCTGGGCGCTGCGATGAATTCCAGCCGAAAAACCGTAGCAAATTGTAGTGCAGTTTTTCAGCCAGAATGTCCGCTGCGGAAAACTGCACGTATAAAAACAAAACCACATACTTACCCTCTTATGTCCTGCAGACCGGCCTCCTAGGATGATGTTTTATCTCATGTGACATGGGATAAAATGTCATCCCAGGAGGCTAGCCTGGAAGAAGAAGCACAGAACTCTGGGTAAATATATAATTACCCAGTATATGATAATTTTTTTCTGAGTTGCATTTTTTCTGGCGGAATTGCTATTTGTTGCGGGTTTTACCTCCCCATTGATTTCAATGGGGAAAACCCACAACAAAAAAGCAGCATTTATGCAAATACAATTAACATGCTGAAGATTAAAAAAACGCATTGCAGGTACATTTTTGTGTGTTTTTTTCCGCTCATCGTTTATACAGCGCATGGATGAGATTTGTTTAAATCTCATTCACTTTGCTGCTACTGTACTATGCTGCAGATTCTCCGCAATGAAATCTGTTGTGGAAAATCAGCAGTATTTACGATACGTATGTAGTTACCCTAATTCTCAGTTTTCCCTGAGCTAGTAGGCGGCGCCTAACTGCTATTATGTCTTTTATACACTGTACATAGAAAATAGATCAATCCCGCTCTCCTATCTCTATCTATCACATGGAGGATATTACCCAGTGATAATAAGCAGGGTAGCTAAGAATCCAGCATTGGGGTAAGATATAACTCTTACCAGGAAGCTGCAATCACTCTGCTCCTGCTCCCCTCTCCCCATAGACTTGTATGGGCAGCGTGTTTGTGTCTCTTTCTCTCTCTGCCTCCTCATCCTGCTCCCCCCTCCCATACTTCCCAACCATCCCGGATTCAGTGGGACAGTCCCGGATTCCGAGCAGTGTCCTGCTGTCCCAGACGGCCAGTGGTATGTCCTGGTTTCAACTGTATCTGCATCCTCAGGATGCAGATACAGTTGAATCCAATGCTGAAGCAGAGAGCACTCATCTCCCTGCTTCACAGTGTAACGCCGGCTGTGATGGCACAGACAGGCGTGATGCAGTGACGTCATCGCGCTTGTCTATGCCAAGCCACTCATAGCACAGAGCGGAGGATAAGAAATCTCCTCTACTCGTCGTGGGCTTATACCGTATGGGAGCACCTTTGTGGACATTATACTGTAAGGAGGCAGGTATGGGGCATTATACTGTATAAAGGCAGCTATGGGGGCATTATACTGTATGGCGGCAGCTATGGGGCATTATACTGTACTGTTTGGGGCAGCTATGGGGCATTATACTGCATGGGGAAGCTATGGGACATTATACTGTATGTGGACATCTGTGTGGGGATTAAACTGTGTGGGGTCATATGTGTGGGCATTATACTGTATGGGGCAGCTATGGGGCATTATACTGTGTGGGGCAGCTATTGGGGCATTATACTGTATGGTGGCAGCTATGAGGGCATCTATGGTGCATTAAACTGTATGGGGCAGCTATGGGCATTATACTGTATGTGGGCATCTGTGTGGGCATTATACTTTTTGGGTGCATCTGTGTGGGCATTATACTGTATTGGACAATCTATGGGGCATTAAAATGTACATGGGCAGCTATGAGGATATTATACAGTGTGGGGGCAGCTATTTGGCATTATATTGTATGGGAGGCACTATTGGGTATTATACTGTGTGCTGGACAGATGTGGGGGCATTACACGGTATGGGTGGCATTATAGGGCATTATACTGTGTAGACTAAACTGAGTGTGTATGGGTGGGGACTGGGCAGGTTTAGAGGCGTAGCTATGCAAGCCGCATGTGTGATCCCTCTTTGCAAGACTTGAAAGTTGAGAGGTATGCCCCCCTCTCCATAGACTTGTATGGGCAGCATGTCTGTGTTTCTCTCTTTCTCTCTCTGCTCCCTCATACTCTCCTCCTTCCTTCTCCATAGACTTATTTTGGCAGGCAGTGAAGAGACACACCCGTACTTCATGCAGTCCATGTCCTCTACTCTGTAACTAGACACGGGTTTTGCTTTACAACACCTGGTAGACAGCCGGTTCCAGGAAGGGAGACACCTAGGGGCAGTAATTTCACTAAGAATTTACATGGATAAAACAAGTCAATTTTAAGAGTAAGTAAATTACAAAGTTGATACGTATATATCAGGTATATCAGCTATACTATTAGATTAGCATAAGTTGTTTGAAAAGTTAGCACCCTTTTAATATTCTTTAATTAACATTTTTTTTCACGTACAGGCCTTCACATTCATATTTTTGCTCCTATGAGTATACAGGTGTGTATAAATTATAATTCTTGTAGGTTACCAAGAGCTTTTTTTTCATCCAATGTCCTCTTGATTTCAATATAACAAAAATATTGTCCCATTGACTACATAAGGGCTATGAGACTCATCAAAAATGTCTGACAGAAAAACTGGCCTTGTTGCCTATAGCAACCGATATTTGTTTTTAAAAAAATGAAAGCTGGGCACTGGTTCGTTGCTATTGGCAAACAGGCTAGTTTTTCTGTTTAGATATTTTTGATAAATGAGGGTCAATGATAGCCCTACATAGAGGTCAATGATGAAAAGATATAAAGGAATTCCTATAAACCCTTTACATCAGTTTATACAATTATTTTTAATGTATGAAAACAACAAAGAAAATAATGGATCGGATTAAAAGTTAAAGTGTGAATAGATCCTTAGCGGTATTCATTGTAATGCTTACAGAATGTGGACACAAGCAATGTCTGTGGTCTATGAAGTTTAATGTCTTTATTAAAATTTCCAAGACCACAATGAAATCAATCTATGAGAGAAAATAATATTTAAACACACTGTGCACAATTACACTGTGCTAATGGGCAGAAGCTGTATTGTATTGTTTTATTAATTCCAATCAGGACAGTTTTGTGGCAGGAGTTTCAATGATGTGCCTATCTGTATTGTAGTGTAGTGGGATTATTACAATGGAAAGGATAGTGAAATTGACATTTCCTAAAATTATCTACAAAATAATAAAAATATAATGGGCAGTGTTTTACAACTGTTCCCCATGTTGCTCTCAAGCAAACTGTAAGTGGCTCCCTAGCTATTGGTAGCTCCATAAACTATTTGTTTTTTTTAAGGCGTTTTCCCTACGTGCTAGAACAGACCCTTAACAATAGCTAGATCACAAAGTGTTCCACTTCTGAGACCCCCAGCAATCAGTTGTTATCTGTGGGGAAACCTGGCAGCAGATGTTTAATTTCCCTGCAACACCAAGAAAGAGGAGAGCATTACACATTGTCCATTTGAATCAATGGGTTGTCAATTTAACACAAAACAGGTCCTCCTGAGTGTGACACACTCTTTGTAACTGCTCTTCACTGTGACCAAGAGATGAGGTGTAATGGCAGGAAGGAGGTGAAGGGAAAGTGAGCCCTAATCTACCCACCGCCCTGTCCCTGCCTACTTGCAACGACCCGCCCTAGGCGACGGGGTACAACTGGGCGGCGGTCCCTACGCTTTCTAAGTGCACGGGAGAACAAACAGGGAACACGCAAGGGAAGGGGCAGTAGCCACGGAACGCCGCGAGGAAACGGAGCGGTGAATGAGTAGTCAGGACCAGGATGAAGTGGAGTATACCAAAGTGAGCACGGAGAAGGAAGCAAGCCAGGGGCAAAGCAAAGTAGGTTAAGCGGAACTGCAGCAAGGCAGAAGCACGGCAGAAGCAGGCTGGAGCAAGCAGCAGTGAGGCCAGGAATCCAGAAGAATTACAAGCACTGAGGAAGAGAACACGGCAGGTAATAAAGGACAGGGGGCGGAGCTAACTCCGACTGGCCAGGCCGCGATAGGCTCTCCCACTCCTGAGCCTGCCACCCTGGTTGGTGGGAGATGGTGTCAGTCGAACAGGTCTGGCCTCAGGTGTGGATTGATTAATCCCAGGAGTATACCTAGACGTAGTACCTGGCAGATCCCTAACAGTACTCCCCCTTTTATGAGGGGCCACCGGACCCTTACTAAGAGGACCCGGTTTAGTAGGGAAGAGAAGGTGGAACCTCCTGATCAATACCCCAGCGTGAACATCACGGGCAGGTACCCAAGTCCTCTCCTCCGGCCCGTATCCTCTCCAATGGACCAGGTACTGGAGGGAGCCCTGGACCATCCTACTGTCCATAATCTTGGCCACCTCGAATTCCACCCCCTCAGGGGTGAGAACGGGAACAGGAGGTTTCCTCGAGGGGGACCAGGACGGGGAGCAGCGTTTAAGGAGGGAGGCATGGAAGACGTCATGTATGCGAAAGGATGGGGGCAGCTCCAGACGGAAGGATACAGGGTTGAGGACTTCAATTATCTTATAAGGTCCAATAAATCGGGGAGCAAACTTCCTGGACGGGACCTTAAGGCGCAAGTTCCTGGACGACAACCAGACCAAATCCCCGACGACAAACCGGGGGTTAGCAGAACGTCTACTATCCGCCTGAATCTTTTGTGCGCTCTGGGACGCCTCTAGGTTCTTCTGAACCTGGGCCCAGACAGTGCACAGTTCCCGATGAACATCCTCTACCTCAGGATTATTGGAACAACCAGGGTAAACGGAGGAGAACCTTGGGTTAAACCCGAAATTACAGAAAAACGGGGAGACCCCTGATGAGTTACTGACCCGGTTATTCAGGGAAAATTCAGCAAGGGGAAGGAATGAGACCCAATCGAATTGTCAGTCAGAGATGAAACACCTTAAATATTGTTCCAGGGATTGGTTAGTCCTTTCCGTTTGGCCATTAGTTTCGGGATGGAAGGCGGAGGAGAAGGACAGATCAATCTCCAACTTTTTACAAAAAGCTCTCCAAAATAAGGAAACAAATTGTACCCCTCTGTCAGAAACGATATTGACTGGGGCCCCATGGAGACGCAGGATGTGTTTCACAAACAAAGAAGCTAACGTCTTGGCGTTAGGTAGCTTCTTAAGGGGCACAAAGTGGCACATCTTGCTGAAGCGGTCTACTACCACCCACACCACCGACTTGCCCTGAGATGGAGGCAAATCGGTGATAAAATCCATGGAGATATGGGTCCAAGGTCTCTGGGGAATGGGCAAGGAACGTAGTAGGCCCGCAGGTCGGGACCTAGGGGTTTTGGACCTAGCGCAAACCTCACAAGCGGCGACGTAAGCCCTAACGTCTTTAGGCAACCCAGGCCACCAATAGTTTCTGGTAATGAGGTGTTTGGTGCCCAAGATGCCAGGATGACCAGATAGAGCCGAGTCATGGTTTTCCCTGAGTACCCTTAGCCGGTATTGCAGGGGAACAAACAGTTTGTCCCCAGGGACGTTCCCGGGAGCTGCACCCTGTTCAGCCGCGATATCAGAAGCTAAATCAGAATCCGTGGCAGAAACGATTATACCAGGGGGTAAAATACAAGCAGGATCCTTCTCGGAAGGAGGATTGGCCATGAAACTACGTGACAGAGCATCAGCCTTAATATTCTTGGACCCAGCCCTATAGGTAACCAAGAAATGAAATCTGGTAAAGAATAGTGCCCACCGAGCTTGTCTAGGATTAAGCCTCCGGGCCGATTCTAGGAAAACCAGATTCTTGTGATCCGTAAGGACCGTTACCTGGTGTCTGGCCCCCTCCAGGAAGTGCCGCCACTCTTCAAAAGCCAATTTAATGGATAGAAGTTTGCGGTTGCCAATATCATAGTTACTCTCCGTGGGCGAAAACTTCCTAGAGAAGTAAGCACAGGGGCGGAGATGGGTGAGGGAGCTGGTACCCTGGGACAAGACGGCCCCCACTCCCACCTCGGTTGCGTCAACCTCCACAATAAATGGCTCCTCTTGGTTGGGCTGAATCAGCACGGGGGCCGACATTAAGCACTTCTTGAGGGTCTCAAAGGCCTGGACGGCCTCAGGGGGCCAATGGAGGACATCAGCACCTTTGCGAGTAAGGTCCGTAAGAGGCTTAGCGACGACCGAGAAGTTGGCAATAAATCTCCTGTAATAGTTGGCGAACCCTAAAAAACACTGTAACGCCTTAAGGGAGGCAGGTTGGACCCATTCCGCCACAGCCTGAACCTTGGCAGGGTCTATGCGGAATTCATGAGGAGTGAGGATTTGCCCTAAAAATGGTATCTCCTGTACCCCAAAGACACATTTTTCAGTCTTAGCAAACAGATTATTCTCCCGAAGGACCTGGAGCACCTTCCTGACATGCTCCACGTGGGAGGACCAGTCCTTGGAAAACACCAGTATGTCATCAAGGTACACAACAAGAAAATTACCCAGGTAATCTCTCAGGATTTCATTAATAAAATTCTGGAAGACAGCAGGGGCATTACACAACCCAAAGGGCATGACCAGGTATTCGAAATGACCCTCGGGTGTGTTGAACGCAGTTTTCCACTCATCCCCCTCTTTGATGCGGATAAGGTTATATGCCCCCCGTAGATCGAACTTAGAATACCATTGGGCTCCCTGAACCTGATTAAAAAGATCCAGAATCAAAGGAAGTGGGTACTGGTTCCTTACGGTGACCTTATTCAGGTTACGATAATCAATGCACGGCCTAAGACCACCATCCTTCTTCCCCACGAAGAAGAAGCCAGCACCTACAGGAGAAGTCGAGGGGCGAATGAAACCCTTGGCCAGGCATTCTTGGATATACACCCTCATAGCTTCACGTTCAGGACATGAAAGATTAAATATCCTACCCTTAGGAAGCTTGGCACCAGGCACCAAATCGATGGCGCAATCGTAATCTCTATGGGGGGCAACACCTCGGAGGCCTCCTTAGAAAACACATCGGCGAAGTCCTGAACAAACTCAGGAAGCGTGTTTACCTCCTCCCGGGGAGAAATAGAGTTAACAGAAAGACAAGACATAAGACATTCATTACCCCATTTGGTAAGCTCCCCAGTATTCCAATCAAACGTGGGATTATGCAACTGCAACCAGGGAAAACCTAATACCAGATCAGACGATAATCCCTGCATCACCAGTACAGAGCACTGCTCCAAATGCATGGAGCCAACCAGGAGTTCAAAAACAGGAGTATGCTGAGTAAAATAACCATTAGCAAGGGGAGTTGAGTCGATACCTACTACAGGGATAGGATAAGGTAAATCAATAAAAGGCATCTTTAGAGACATAGCAAATTCCACAGACATGATATTAGCAGATGAGCCAGAATCCACGAAAGCACTGCCCGTGGCAGACTGGCCAGCAAACGAGACCTGAAAGGGAAGCAAAATTTTATTGCGTTTCACATTAACGGGAAATACCTGTGCGCCCAAGTGACCTCCCCGATGATCACTTAGGCGCGGAAGTTTTCCGGCTTCTTATTCTTGCGCCTGGGACAGGTGTTCAGTAGATGCTTGTCGTCCCCACAGTAGAAGCAGAGACCATTCATTCTGCGAAACTCCCTACGTTGTCGAGGGGACATGGAGGCCCCGAGTTGCATAGGTACCTCCGAGTCCTCCGTGGAGGGGCGAGGAGACGGGACCTCGGGGGGATCGTAGAAAAGTCAGAGGGGAGCACATTGAAGTGTTCAAGCTGACGTTCCCTGAGACGTCGGTCAAGTCGTACTGCTAGGGCCATAACCTGGTCAAGGGAGTCAGAAGAGGGGTAGCTAACCAGCAGATCCTTCAGGGCATTAGATAATCCTAACCTAAACTGGCACCTTAGGGCCGGATCGTTCCACCGAGAAGCTACGCACCACTTTCTAAAATCAGAACAGTATTCCTCAACCGGTCTCCTACCCTGACGTAAGGTCACCAGCTGACTCTCGGCTAAAGCAGTCCTGTCAGTCTCGTCGTAAATGAGTCCGAGGGCAGAGAAAAAACGATCAACAGAGGAAAGTTCAGGGGCGTCAGGAGCCAAGGAGAAGGCCCACTCTTGGGGCCCTTCCTGGAGTCGGGATATGATGATACCCACCCGCTGGTTCTCGGAACCTGAGGAGTGGGGTTTTAGGCGGAAATACAGTCTGCAACTCTCCCGGAAGGAGAGAAACGTCTTACGGTCCCCTGAGAACCGGTCAGGTAACTTGAGGTCGGGTTCTAGAGGTGAGGTGAGGGGTACTACTAAGGCAGCGTCACCCTGGTTGACCCTCTGGGCCAGGGCCTGGACCTGTAGGGATAGGCCCTGCATCTGCTGGGTCAGGGTCTCAAGGGGGTCCATGATAGCGTCAGCGTAAGAGAAATGGTAGACTAGGTATGGGCTTGTAATTATGTAATGGCAGGAAGGAGGTGAAGGGAAAGTGAGCCCTAATCTACCCACCGCCCTGTCCCTGCCTACTTGCAACGACCCGCCCTAGGCGACGGGGTACAACTGGGCGGCGGTCCCTACGCTGTCTAAGTGCACGGGAGAACAAACAGGGAACACGCAAGGGAAGGGGCAGTAGCCACGGAACTCCGCGAGGAAACGGAGCGGTGAATGAGTAATCAGGACCAGGATGAAGTGGAGTATACCAAAGTGAGCACGGAGAAGGAAGCAAGCCAGGGGCAAAGCAAAGCAGGTTAAGCGGAACTGCAGCAAGGCAGAAGCACGGCAGAAGCAGGCTGGAGCAAGCAGCAGTGAGGCCAGGAATGCAGAAGAATTACAAGCACTGAGGAAGAGAACACGGCAGGTAATAAAGGACAGGGGGCGGAGCTAACTCCGACTGGCCAGGCCGCGATAGGCTCTCCCACTCCTGAGCCTGCCACCCTGGTTGGTGGGAGATGGTGTCAGTCGAACAGGTCTGGCCTCAGGTGTGGATTGATTAATCCCAGGAGTATACCTAGACGTAGTACCTGGCAGATCCCTAACATGAGGATCCTGAAAAGAGAGACCCTTTCTAAAAACTCAAAATTCTCTAATAGGGTATATGAAAATATATTCTCCTCTTGATCAGTTCAGGCTAGTGGCCCTGGAATTAAATATGTGTGCTCTATAAAAGGACTTCAGAATGTTTTATAATGATATTGTATTTTGTGCGATACAGCTGTCAAATGAATACGATGTCAACAGATATTGAAGACATGTCACTTTGTTTGTTCTAGATAAATATGATCGATTGAGTAAAATCAGTCATGCAGATGTATTGTTGTTTAGGACAAAAACCCCTAAGAGGAGCCTGAGGTAAGAGATAGACTTGAACCAAGAGATGTATCAGGGTCTTTATCAAGCCAAATAGTTGTAACACATGGACCACTCCTTTACATTTACTTAATGAACCTGTGGAAACAGAAAGCTGTTCATATGACATGTCAAGATCTGTGGGTATGTGGACCCACTAGACCGCACCACCGTAGCGGAGTAGCAGCTGGTCAAACTCTAGTCTATGCAAGTTCCTAGCACAAGAGTACCTGTAAAAGTCCAGACAGTAGCAGAGGCTTAGGCACAGATGGAACTTGAAGGTAGATGATAACAAACTTGGCGGATGATACCAGACGTGGCAGATGACACCAGACGTGGTGTACGACAACAGGAGTGGCAGATGACACCAGACATTGTGTATGACAACAGACGTGGCAGATGACACCAGACGTTGTGTATGACAGCAGGCGTGACAGATGGCACAACACGATTCCAATACTAGAAGAGGCACAGGAACAAACACAGCACTGGATACAGGATACAGGTAGCAGGGCACGGGAACACTGGGAACAGTATACGACTAATGGACCATTTGCTAAGACTAACATGGGAATACACAACAACGCTCAGGCATAGAGTGAAAGGGCAGAGCCATTTGTATAGTCTAGGGTGATCTGGGGATAATTTCGAATTATTTTTATGTGCACGCGCTGACCCTTTAAGGCCAGGAACGAGCACGCACACGCACCCTAGAGGACACTGCAGAGCAGAGCGGAAGCAAGTGCTTACGTCTCCTAGGAGTGAGACGCTGGCCAGAACACGGAGGTCTGCAGTGCCAGTCGTCGAGGGGTGAGTGAGGCTGACGGGCTGTGACAGCGGACGTTACAGGGCATAAGAATCCCCATCATTTCTCAATCTAGCTTAGATAGGCCATATTATGCATCTCGCCTTTGTATTTTCTCACAAAACCATTTCTCAGGGATAACACCACAATTAAGTAAAACGCATTATGACAGATATATAGAGCAGAGGGGCATTTACATTTTGTGAAATACATGCCCTTTGGCTAAAAGTGAAAAAATATTTTTAATATAATATGAGGTTTGAAGAATTCAGAAAGCCATAGAATATACTGTCAATAATATAAAACTGTAATAACACATTAGTGTTGGAACAGATTTTCAAACTACATAAATCTTGCAAGTGAAATGTTCTATAATACGCTTATGGTAATGTTAAGAGTTAGATTACATTAATGAGCAGCCTGAATAAGTCATGTTATGTTCTGTCAACTTCTATGTATCTGTGAATTCAGCTACACGCCTAATTAATTTTACAGCAGTCCTTTGATTAATAATAATAAGTGAGTTTATAAACTTTATATTTCAGCTTTTCAGGAGGAAAAATACTAAATAAGGCGATACTCCTATTATAATGTCCATCATACATCTCGTTATAAAAATTAGGTTTTGTAAAATATAGTACTAGTGCAAAATGCATTCTTGGTTGTCTTAATTTGTCTTCAATAGCTGATTAACACCTATCGGTGCTACTGCCAGGGTACAAAAGTTCATGTAAGTTTTTTTTAAAGATGGCATAACTCAAAGTGGGAAATATCAGTGTAGAGATGTAAAGCATGTACAGAATAAAACTGTATTTACTGAATGTGAAATTCTTGTGGCATGACCTAGGCACTTATGTATATGAACTTAGATGTGATCAGTAACAACTCGACCCTGCGTGTCAGAGACATGCAGGACCCGCTGACACTGCACCCGTCAGTACCGCTGACCTGACGGATACAGGTTTCAGCGCTAGATTCAGCTGCTCTGTATACAGAATACAGAGCGGATGTATCTCAAAAAGTAAAAAATAAAATTCAATAAAACTTAATTAGCAATTTGCACCAATCACACTAATAGATATTTTTATTTTAAAAAAAGAAACAAAATAAAACATTTCATAGGTGTACATAGCCTTTAAACTATTACAGCAGCTTGAGATTTATTTAAAAAAATATATATCCACAGCCATATTTTTGGCGCCTATCGCACATATGCAATAGATAACAATAGTTTGAGTACTTTAACTAGTTGCCCACACAGGACGAGAATACTCGTCCTGAGCGGTGGGTACTTTGCGCATTTGGATGAGCATTTTCGTCCTTTGTGACAGCCGTGTCCGCGTGCGATCAAGAGCGGGGCAACAGCTGTAATACACAGCCGCAGCCCTACTCTAATGGCGGAGAGAAAACTCTTCTCTCTGCCGTTAACCACTTGAATGCCGCGATCAAAGCTGATTGCGGCATTCAAAGTTAATAAGAGGAGAGGGGACTGCACTTTGATTGCGTCACAGAAAATCCCTGTGACAAGATCAAAGCCCATAACTTGTATGGCCAGACAGCCTAGGGTCCATTGAAGGACCCCAGCGCTGTCTGATCATATTTCCTGTTGTTAGGGCATACTAAAGTATGCCCTAACAACTGCCTGTGTAGAATCAGTACATAGGCTAATGTACTGGCATATAGATATACGCCAGTACATTACAGTTAAAAAAGAAAAAGAAAAATCCCTCCATGGGATTACAAAAAAAGTTAAATTAATTTAAAAAAATTAATGTTGAATAAAAAAATACACAGAAATACACATTTTGTTAAATAAATAAACTTTATAAAATATAAGCCCCAAAACATGAAATAATATAGACAAAATATAAGTATTGCATTTGATAGTTGTGGTCAAAACCAGCTCGAACCAGGTTCATCTACAGTACCTAGCGTCTTCCAGGTTTCATCTACAGTACCTAGCTTCTTCCAGGTTTCATCTACAGTACCTAGCTTCTTCCAGGTTGCATCTACAGTACCTAGCTTCTTCCTGGGTTTCATCTACAATACCTAGCTTCTTCCAGGTTTCATCTACAGTACCTAGCTTCTTCCAGGTTGCATCTACAGTACCTAGCTTCTTCCAGGTTTCTATTTAATGACATGGAAATTCTGATCAAAGCTAGACCTGCCTCCAAAATGTATATACTGCTTTGAAATGACTGTACCTGGTCTGAAAGGGGGAGTTCACACAGAGTTTTTTGAAGCGGAAACAGCGCCGCAAAACGCGCCAAGAAACGTCCGAAAATGCCTCCTATTGATTTCAATGGGAGGCGGAGGCGTTTTTTTCCCGCTAGAAAAAGACGGGACATGCACTATCTTCGGGCGTTTACGCCTCTGACCTCTCATTGACATCAATGGGAGGCAGGGAAAGCGTATTTTGCAGCGTTTTATGCCCGCGGCGCTCAATGGCCGCAGGTGAAACACGCAGTGGAAAAACACCACGAAAATCGCCACGAAAATCGCCAAATGGAATTTTGAGGCAGATTTTCCTCCTGCAAAAAACTCTGTGTGAACTCACCCTAATACATAATGTCTAACAATGAGAACATTTCTAGATCTGATACAGGAATGGCCAATAGGCGATAGACTTTAGAACTGAGGTAACTACCAATGCAAAAAAATATATTTTGTAGGGAATGAAAGAAGATAAACGAGATAGTATGTACATAGGGTCAGGAGAATAACGGCACAGAATGCAAATGTATAATTGGGCAGAGGCCTCTTCTTAGAACACTCCACTACTCATCATGTAGAATAACAGGCGAGTAGGACTTTCCAGCAAAACATCACCTAATCGTCTGATGATCCCAGGACAATTTGTTTTGTTGCATCATAAATAAAAATATGTAAAGCATGGAAATACAATCACACAAACTTATAGTATAAAAAAAAAAAGCTTGTTCCTCTTCTTTACACTTGGATTATTGTCAGCGCAAACACAGATGGCAAATAATGCTTAATATAATTTATTGAATGGGTTTTTTTTTACACACACAATCTCCTAACAATGTTATTTAACCAGAATTAATAACAACGTAAATTCTGCTAAAAGAGAACAAAAATAATACTTGTAAACTAAAGGGTAAAGTGACATTTCAAAGAAGTACAGGCATCAGGTGGCACAGAACTAAATATATAAATATGCATGTTGCTCAGTGACCTTTTCCAAGGATTCATTATATCACTGCAAAACAAGTAAAATTGCTACAGGAAGGTGGATTTAGATTTAGGAATGTCCTTTATGATTTAATTGAAAACTTTACAAATTTAATGCTGTTGCTATGCTCTGGTTTTGCAGTCCAGAGACTTCTATAAATGACCCTACTGGAGACTTGGCACATTCATTCAGTGTCATAGGGCACTACCTACTGCATGAGACTGCTGTGGGCGTCCTTAGGGCTTCCTGTCAATGTGTAACACCATTTTTTAATTTGTATGGTCCTTTATTTATGGACTACCAATCTGTCTGCAAATCAGTCCATGGTTGCAAAAACAAAATTAAGTATTTTGACATCAGAAAACACTGAAAATACTGCCCACAACAGGTTATTTTAATTTAGGTGTTTACATTACTCTCGTAATTCTGAAACAACTGAGACGTATATTGAGGTGTAATTACATAGTCCACCAAATAGTGCCACTCATCCAATGACATGTGTCTCACGGGGGCAATGTCAACTCAGAAGAGGGTTTCAAAATGTTTTAAATAAAGCTAAAATGAACAGTTATATTCTTTAAAATAATCTTGTATTGTGCATCTTCTCAGCTGTAACCATATCTGATGAAGATACATTTCCTAGTAAACAGCATATGTTATGGATTCCCACAGCAGATATATAATTTCATGGGCATTTTGTGATTCTGACAAGCTGGGCTATCTTATTACCCAGGTATCTGGATAAATGTGCTGAGATTTTACAATCACGTCAACACATCTTAATTGCTAATATCTGAATATTCTTTTACTTCTTAATTTGCAACCCATAAATCTGCAAATATTTCAGGAGGCACAAGTAATAATTTATTTTGATAAATGTATGAATATTCTAAAATAAAATGCTTCTAACAAAGGTCTTTTTAACACCTATTACATTTTAGATAAATTAGGCTATTGAAATAAATACAAGTTATGTACATTACCGTTCAAAAGTTTGGGGTCACCCAGAAAATGTTGTGTTTTCCATGAAAACTCACACTTATATTTATCAAATGAGTTGCAAAATGACTATAAAATATAGTCAAGACATTGACAAGGTTACAAAATAATGATTTTTATTTCAAATAATAATTTTCTCCTTCAAACTTTGCGTTCGTCAAAGAATGCTCCATTTGCAGCAATTACAGCATTGCAGACCTTTGGCATTCTAGCTGTTAATTTGCTGAGGTAATCGAGAGAAATTTCACCCCATGCTTCCAGAAGCCCCTCCCACAAGTTGGATTGGCTTGATGGGCACTTCTTGCGTACCATACGGTCAAGCTGCTCCCACAACAGCTCTATGGGGTTGAGATCTGGTGACTGCTCTGGCCACTCCATTACAGATAGAACACCAGCTGCCTGCTTCTTCCCTAAATAGTTCTTGCATAATTTGGAGGTGTGCTTTGGGTCATTGTCCTGTTGTAGGATGAAATTGGCTCCAATCAAGCGCTGTCCACAGGGTATGGCATGGTGTTGCAAAATGGAGTGATAGCCTTCCTTATTCAAAATCCCTTTTACCTTGTACAAATCTCCCACTTTACCAGCACCAAAGCAACCCCAGACCATCACATTACCTCCACCATGCTTGACAGATGGCGTCAGGCACTCTTCCAGCATCTTTTCAGTTGTTCTGCGTCTCACAAATGTTCTTCTGTGTGATCCAAACACCTCAAACTTCGATTCGTCTGTCCATAACACTTTTTTTCCAATCTTCCTCTGTCCAATGTCTGTGTGCTTTTGCCCATATTAATCTTTTCCTTTTATTAGCCAGTCTCAGATATGGCTTTTTCTTTGTCACTCTGCCCTGAAGGCCAGCATCCCGGAGTCGCCTCTTCACTGTAGACGTTGACACTGGCGTTTTGCGGGTACTATTTAATGAAGCTGCCAGTTGAGGACCTGTGAGGCGTCTATTTATCAAACTAGAGACTCTAATGTACTTGTCTTGTTGCTCAGTTGTGCAGCGGGGCCTCCCACTTCTCTTTCTACTCTGGTTAGAGCCTGTTTGTGCTGTCCTCTGAAGGGAGTAGTACACACCATTGTAGGAAATCTTCAGTTTCTTGGCAATTTCTCGCATGGAATAGCCTTCATTTCTAAGAACAAGAATAGACTGTAGAGTTTCACATGAAAGCTCTCTTTTTCTAGCCATTTTGAGAGTTTAATCGAACCCACAAATGTAATGCTCCAGATTCTCAACTAGCTCAAAGGAAGGTCAGTTTTATAGCTCCTCTAAACAGCAAAACTGTTTACAGCGGTGCTAACATAATTGCACAAGGGTTTTCAAGTGTTTTCTAATCATCCATTAGCCTTCTAACATAGTTCCAAACACAATGTACCATTAGAACACTGAAGTGATGGTTGCTGGAAATGGGCCTCTATACACCTATGTAGATATTGCATTAGAAACCAAACGTTTGCAGCTAGAATAGTAATTTAGCACATTAACAAAGTATAGAGTGTATTTCTGATTAATTTAATGTTATCTTCATTGAAAAAAACGGTGCTTTTCTTGCAAAAATAAGGACATTTCTAAGTGACCCTAAACTTTTGAACGGTAGTGTATGTCAACTGTATTATATAAGTTTTACAATAAATAAAAAACAGGTTTGCATTGTGAATGAATACACATTTTTACATGCACAAGCTTTACATTTTAGCATTTGCAATATCTTAAAAAATATTACATAAATCATTAAAACATAGAAAGCTACTTTTAGGGTATGTTCACACAGGTCGGATAATCTGCGGAAAAGTCTGCAGCGTATCCGACCTAGAAACCGCAGGGAACTTCGTCCGAAAGTCCGCTCAAATTGTGGTCCAAAGTTCCAGTCGGATATGCTGCTGCAGAATTCAGAGCCACCCGAAAAAAGTCAATGCTCTAAAAAGTTAATACTCGCCACCCTGGCATTACCATAGTGCCATATGGTCCCTGCTCCCCACATCTGGTCTCTGCATCCAATGTGACCGCTGCAGCCAGTGATTGACTGCAGCAATCACATAGGATGAAATGTCATTCCAGAAGGCCAGTAGCATGTAGAACAGCGAGGGGGGAAAAAAGATCCATCACTATGGCAACATCTGGGAAGTATTGAATTATGTTCTTATTTTAGGTCTTTTTTTTCCATTTTTGCTGCGGATTCGCAGCCTGCGAATTCTGCATCAAAAATCGCAACATTTGCAACTTTTACTTCCACATTAAAGTTACTGGGGAAAAGCCACAACAAGAGTGCAAAAATTTTGCAGCATAAATTGACATACTGTAAATTAAAAATCTGCACCACAGGTCAATTAATTGACGTTTTCTCAGAGGATTTTTTTCTGCAGCGTGTATGAGATTTGTTAAAATCGTATCCACTTTACTGCTATTGTAATACACTACAAATTTTCCATCTGCGAATCAGGACCCAAAATTTGCAGCTATTCCACAGGTATATCCATAGGTATTACATACGCGTCAACGGACGGAGCAGTTATGTACAGTATGGCAATGCACCAATAAGTAATATACATTTAAATAGTAATACATAATAATTTTATATATATATATATTATATGTTATAATAGTGCACACTAATGTACATCCACAAAGCAATCTTTTAAAAAATAACTGCAAATACACTTAAAATATAATTTGTCAAGAAACATAACTTTGAAAATTGAAAAGTGCTTTATAAAATGTTATATAGTTTCGATTTTTATAGTTTATTGGTAAATTCCACTTTGATGTTCACAATGACATGAGGCACAAAAGCCCTCTGGCTATGGGCAGCGCGGCTTGAGATACCTATTTCCTCATACACAAAAGAAAAATGATCTAACAAAAATGAGGAAACACTGATGTAAGGTTAACTGAGGTGACATGAATTGTCTAGTGTAGAAACAATGTATCCTTTCTTTAGAAAACTCCATAGGCTCCAAAAATTTCTGTCTAATAGATGGTGATGGAGTAAAGGTTTCGTTTTTAGGAGACCAGTAGAGTAAATCTAACCTGAATTTGACATTATGCTTCTCTACTATGTGTGTAAGATACATTTCAATACTCTAGTGATAGATTGTCACGATCCGTGGGTATGTGGACCCACTAGGCAACACCGACGTAGCGGAGTTGCAGCTGGCCAAACAACAGTCCTTGTACAAGAGTATCTTTAATAGTCCAAACAGTAATGTAGGCTCAGCACAGAAGATTTATATTAGCAGGCGTGACCGGTGGCACAACACGACTCCAACAGGTTAAGGCAAAGGGACAGATATAGCACGGGATACAGGATACAGGTAGCAGGGCATGGGAACAACGGGAACAGGATAACACTAAGGGACCATTTGCTAAGACTAACATGGGTAAACACAACAATTCTGAGGCAATGAATGAAAGGGCAGAGCTCTTTTAATAGTCCAGGGTGATCATGGGCTAATTACAGATTTTACTCATGTGTGTGCACTGGCCCTTTAAGGCCGGGCGCGAGCGCGCGCACGCACCATACGGGAACTTACTGCAGTGATGCGGAAGTGAGTGTCGGCGTCTCTCAGGAAGGATATGCCGTCCGGCACTCTCTTGTCCATGGCCACGGCCGTCGGAGGGCAGGTAAGAAAGGCGATCCGCGGCTGTGGACGTTACATAGATAACAATGACTATGAAAGAAACTGATTGCTATTGCTCTAAAAATATACAAAGTCCATGAATTAGTAATGAGTAAAAAAAAAAACTAATAAAAAATATTTGTCATAAGATAGTTACATTCCATTTTTTTTTTTGTATCATACAAAATATAAAATAAATCCAATAAAAATATTAAAAACTACAATTATTTGCTCTTCAATATTGAAATAAAAGTGACATTCTAAACAGAAACAGCATATTCATAAATGTCTGATAGGTTGGGGCCCAATGACCCACGGTCCACCAGGAAGCGTGGTCAGCAGTGGAATATCCCTTTAAGTCAAATGCACCACAATAGTATAGAATAAATGAACACAATTAGTGGAAGGAAAGCTTATATGAAAGGTCTTCTAACCTGTGGCAGATATACAACTAGTGCGCTGAGGTTGGTCACACCACCTTTTTTATTAGTTGAATAAAACATTACACTATACAATTACACTATACATTGATGAATGTAGTGAACATTCCGCCAACCATATTTCTGAATTTTTTTATTCACTTTTTTTTTTACATATTTATTTTTCCTTTGTCTCTTCTGCAGCAACACCAATGAAGAACATAGAGTGAGGAAATTGTGGATTCTTATTTATAGAAACCTAGCACCACTCCCCATTGTGTGATTGTGTTAACACTTTGACTTGTCATGTTGTACATATAGCATAATATACAATAGTCAAAATGACATTTTGTTGTCCACTATGCAAGTAGACACCATCAATGTGAGACTCTATTATAAAATACACCATGTGCCTCAAAGTTGACATTGTCGACATTATCTTTTTCATCCTTTTTTTTACACACATAAAGATAATTTAATTTCTTTGTTCTTGTGTTGACTACGTATGTTCGTCTTGAGACTCCCTGTACACCACGAGGAAAGATAAAGAGAAAGAATAAAGGATTTCCTCCTTTACCTCCTGTGCCTCCACCTGAATATTGTAAAGGAGATGCGAAAGGGGTGATCCGAAAGGGGAGATGCTCTTTCAATATTTATACAAATCCTCTTGTCTATTTCAAAGCAGATGTCTATATATTGTGGGATGGCACCAAGGGAGAGGAAAACATTTGAGTAAGGTTATGTGCAAGACACGCTGGAAATTACTAATTTTCCTGATATTTACAATAAAATAAGAAAGTAATAAACAAACAAACAAACATATATACAGTATATTACTCCAGATTGATTCTTTCCACTATAAGTACAATCATAAAACCATATGGGTAAACAAAACACAATGGTGCATTTCAATGATCTTTGGAAATGCAGATTTTCATAGATGTACCACAAACCATACCATGATTGGTGGAGATTGGTAATACCTATCTCTCCCAAATCCTGAGAACTATCACCACATTTGCTGTCAGGGGAAATTCGGAAGGCCCTCATGCATAGATTGCCAGCCGATCCCGTCAAAATTCATAGGTTTGGCCAAGTTTGCATTGTTTCTCTTGAGAAGTATATTGTGGGCTTCCACGTCTGTACTTTCACTTGCTATATTTTGGAAATACCTAGTTGTACTGGTAATCAGTCTGACTACATTTAGGTTCATACACCCTACTGGTTGGTCAAGATTTATATGACATCAATGTTCTCCTAATGGAGCTTGGTCATTGTGCATTAGCAGGAAAGTGGTGGCTTGTCAAGAGTCAAGATGTCAATGCGAAGCTTTATTATATTTATTTTTTAGCATTTATTAAAAACTTGTTAAAATTGCCAAAAATTGAAGATGAGGCCGAATTATAAATTATCTGATCTGTGTAGTATACTAACAAAAAAAAATTGTAAGCTTTTTCCATCAAAGGTTTGTCTAATGCCTTCAAAAAGCTTGTCCCATGCACTTAAAAGGACTATTGGCTAGGCTTGCTTTTAATGGATGACCTGATTTTTGTAAGATGTTTTAGCTTGGATTTGCAGTAAATGCCAAGTTTTAATGGAATACTGAGTGCTGCCTACATCCATACTTCTCATTTATAAAGGTAATTGTAAAACTTCTTTGTATTTTCGGGATGGAAATGTTTGAAGAAAGGACTAGATATATTCAATTTTGAATCAGACTAATTACATAGAGAAGCAGATATTTTATTTGTGCCAGTTGTTGTGTAATACACAGATGGATTGATACCAAAAAATGCATGATGGGACTATATGTACATCTCAGCACAGTAATAAAAGGAAGTAGAAATCTGCCCCATCGGACCCTGTTTGATTTCATGATAAGTAAGTACTAACTGTTTTGGACTCAGCTTGGTCATAAACAAAAAATGAAGGCAAAGACAATAGATCATTTTTTGAGGGAAGAATTTAATAATTAAATGCATTGTCCAGTCTTCGAAAACCCCTCTGCTAAGAGCTTTTTGCCTTGAGCTGTTGAGCTGTTTCAGAGGTGTTTCACAAACATAGCATTTTTTTTTAATGATGAACAAAATGCTCAGTGTTTCCTCATTAGAACAAAGAAGCTTTTTCACCTTGACTTCTAGCAAATTGTAGTCAATATGTCACATAAAATTTTTTCAACCTTTGGCCACTACTATAAAATAAACAATTAAAGGGTTATTCCCATTAAAGACATTTATGATATTCACGGGAACTCTCTAGAATGGGAGTTCCCTGACACCCATCCCGCCTGGTGAGGTAACCGCTGCCTGCTGTATCAAGGTGGAGAATGAATGAGAGGTGGCTGCACATGTGCGAGACTCTCTCCATTCACTTCTATGGGAGTTGCCAAAACAGCAATGCATATGTGCAAGTGTGCTCGACTATTTCTGGAACTGTTATAAAAATGATAGAGAGGACCACGCACATGCGAAGTCACCTCTGGGACCTGCACTAATCTCAAGAATCAGGGTCTCTCAGCCGAACCACCTGGTGAGGTTGCCTTTGTATCCAGGTGGAGAATGAATGGAAATGTGGCTGGGTTCCCCGTGGTTGCGTTTTGGAGATAGGTGCCAAGACATTTATGGCATATTCTGTAGATATGCATTAAATATCAATGATGGGAATACCCCTTGAAGCCAATTACCTTAAGTAAAAATGTATTATGTAAACCAAAAATGTAATAACCTTATTTGTAGTTCCAGGATCTGCATAGATGATATAATTAGAAGATTACTGGGCAGACTAGGTAACTATCTTGCACTTTCTATATCCTCTCTTTTCTTTTTATTCACCCAGGACAGGGACAAGCAATCTTGGTGAAAAAGGCAGATGTTCCACAATGTGCCCCATCACTCCTGGCCACTATTGTTCAGAATGATAGTTGTAAGATGGATAGTCATTCAGTTAATTTCCCTTGGTTACTGTCCCTTTCTCAACAACCCCTAGTGTTATGTAATCCACCCTTATTCTTTTTACACATATGCAGTTCTCACCTCACATATATTTGATATACATACACTGCCGCTCAATTTTCACTCTCTTCAATCAGATGATTGATCACAGTGGGTGCCTGTTACCGAAAATCCAGTTAGTTGTAGAAACAAAGCTTTTATTATTTATCCATAAATTGGTACTACCCTCCACCTCCTCTGCCTCAAAAAGAAGAACTGCTGCAGGTGAGACCACAGGCAAGTTAAGGAAGTGAGAACATAATGAAACACTTACATACTCTTCCACAGTTACCCAACAGCTCTTGTATGCAGTTTCTCCTATCTCAACCACAGAATCTTGTCCTTCAGAGTTGTCACGGGTCCGTTGGTTATTACCATTATTAGTTGTCTCGATCAGTTTTTGAAGACGGTCTGCTATAGAAAGGTTCAAAGTTGTGCTATTATCTTTCTTGACTAGCACCATTTTACCCTTAGGGATATATAGTGACCTAGAAATTTTATTTTCATTCTTTTCCTCAACCCCTGACTGCTACTTGTCAAAGAATTGTTTGGAGTGTTTGTTTTGTCTTCATGATGTCATTTGGAAACTGACTCATCAAAGCTGGACCTTCTAGATACAGTAATGTTTTCTCTGCATTCACTTCAAACATGCCGCTAGCATACAGGTGATCCAAATTTAATGACTTTTATTGTGATTTTAAGCTTTTTTATGTACCCATTATACATGTTAAATTTGAAAATATAATAAATCTGCTTTTTATGATTGGGTAATATCATGTTCCGCATAAATGCTCTATCCAAAGATTTTCTCTTCAGTATTTAGAGAGAAAGTCTGAACAGAGATCCAGCTAAAAAGGTCTGCCGGATCAAGGCTATGGAATAACATAATCGAAAATATTGTATGTGTATCTGGAAAGGTTGAAGTTGCACTATGTTGTTGAATGAATTAAATGTTTCTTCTTATATTTTCAAACCATGCTTTCTCGGACCTGCCAGCAAGTGCACCTGTCAGTTCAGAGTGCTGAGGGTAGTTTTTGTAAAGCATTCTTTCTCTTCTTGCTACTCTCAATGTTCTAGCCTGCAAGTATTTATGACTTCTGAAACTCCCTTTTCCCCTAGCAGTGCCGGAATAATCCTGACTTGCAATGACCAGGAAAATGCAGCTCGGAAATGTCTTCCTAGGGACATATAACATGCAGTATGTGAATTAACCTGTTCTGACCACAGATGTCTCTGTAGTGCTTAAGAGTAGGTTAGCAAGAGTAATACTCAGTGCACATAGTCTGCAACCATGGAGCGGCAGCTGCATCATCCTGGACCACATACACTGTTCAGCCATAACATTAAAACCACTGACATGTGAAAGAATAACATTGATTATCTCATTAAAATGGCACTTGTCAAGGCTTGGGATATATTAGACAGCAAGTTAATAGTCAGCTCTTGAAGTAGATGTGCTAGAGGCCAGAAAAATGGTCAAGCGTAAGTATCTGAGCGACTTTGACAAGAGCCAAATTGTAATGGCTAAATGACTGGGTTGGAGCATCTCCAATCGGCAGGTCTTGTGGTGTGTTTCCGGTAATCAGTGGTTAGTACTTAGTGAAAGAGGCACAAATAAAGACTTCCGGTAAGGGGCACCAAAGGCTCATTTATGTGTGTGTGGAGCAAAGGCGAACCCTTCTGGGTATGATAGAAAGGTCAGAGTTTAGAGCCGTGTAGCCGCAGACCAGTTAAAGTGCCCGTACTGAGCCCTGTCCACAGCCCAAATGCCCCTACAATGGGCACACGAGCATCAGAACTTCGCCATGTAGCAATGGAAGAAGGTGGCTCAGTCTTATGAATAACATCTTTTACCAACATGTGGATGACCAGGTGCTTCACTTACCGGGGAAAGAGATGGTAGCATGATGCACTATGGGAAGAATGCAAGCAAACGGGGGCCTTGTGATGCTCTGGGCAATGTTCTGCAGGGAACATTGGGTCCTGCCATTCATGTGAACTTTAACACACACCAACTACCTAAAACTTGTGGCATACCAAGTACACCCCTTCATGGCAACAGTATTCCCTAATGGCAGTGGTCCTTTTTTAGCAGGATTATGCATCCTGTCACACTGTTTAAATTGTTAAGGAATAGTTTGAGGAACAGCACAATGAGTACAAGATGTTTACTTGGCCTCCAAATACCCCAGATCTCAATTCGAATAATTATCTGTGGGATGTGTTAGAGAGGCATTGATGGAGGCCCCACCTCACAACTTACAGGACTTAAAGGACCTGCTGCTAATATATAGGTGCCAGATACCACAGGATACCTTCAGAGGTGTTGTGGAGATCATGTCTCGACATATCGGAGCTGTTTTGGTGGCACAAGGGGGACCAACCTAATATTAGGCAGGTGGTTTTAATGTCATGACTGATCAATGTAGATCTGTATAGTATTTTTATGCACAATATGGTAGGATAACTCAATCAAAACTTTTGAAAAAGACATCTGCCTGATAACTCATTCAGTTGAAATGGATAGGTCTTGCTATGGATTTAAAAAAAAAACCTCCAACAGATCCTAAAATCTGAACTGTTTTTTTCCCCACAGCATGTGAGTGGAATTTGTAAAATTCTATTTATATTCTTTGTGGTAACATCAGTGCAGATTCTTTGCCGAATGTAAAACTGCCTAAAGGAAACTAAATTTTTCCTTACTTGTCCCATATGCTATGTTTATATTTGTTTGGCCTGTGTAATCCCAGGATTTCTGTACTTTCCTCCATCAACTAAGATGTGATAAGAAGCCACTTGTGTGATTGATGAAATGTTGCACTTAATAGATGTTCCTTTGGTTTTGGTATTAACTGCCTAATGTAATAAAATACTAATTGAATGTGGTCTTTTAAACACGTATAATTATTATCTAACACTATGGCATTTATAGAAATTTTAAATGTAGCCTACATAAAAATCTATCCATTAATATGTTTGCTTACGTTAACAATACACAGGGAACATAAATTATACTAAACATTAAATGAATTTTGCAGTATATGTGCAGTCTATTTTTTAATGTGCATAAATCAGCACTCTATGAATACAGTCAGTTAAACTTACAGTGCAGATTTAGTTACGGTTTTGTAAATTGTCTGATTTTCTAGCTGTCCCAGCCATGTGCATTTATTTGGCTGATTGACCTCCCAGACATGACATCACCGCAGTCAGTCAAGATCAATCAGCAGAGTAGAGCAAGATAAGACCGGGATAGCCCCTGGAGCTCAGAAATCTACACATGCGAGTATCTTCCTTGAAAGTCTTCTATACCTAGTGCTGGGAAATGCATGTTGAGTCTAGTCAATGAGTAAGGGTCCTATGCTTAACGATGACTAAGAAAAATGCCCTACTAGTAGAGTTCATGTTAATGGAGTCTTTACCAGCAATGTTTATTTAGTAGACAATCTTAAATAACAATTTCTGAAGCAAAAAAATAAATATTCATATATATGTTTAGCATTTAAAAAATATATATATTATTGTCCTTTATCGTCTTCCTTACTTTTGAATTAGGTTCTATGCTGTAGTAAACTATAGTTGAAAAAGCATCATGGGCCGAGAAGTAGATGGTACAATAGGGCTCATATACAGTGCTGTAAAAAAAAGTATTAGCCCCTCTTAGATGTGCCCATATTTTCTCATATTTGTCACAAACCATATATTGAATATATTGTCTAAAATGAATTAAATATAATACAAAAGACATATCGATTGACAGAAAGTGTTTAGTTGAAGTATTGTTTGGAAGGGGGCTGCGTTTTGTGATGGGAAACATCATAGTTATGTCTTTAAAGTGAAGCTCCACATGTCTCAACCTGTGCCTGTATCCTCTCAAATAGAGTCAGGAAAGGGACTGTTATGATGCCTGCTAGTATATTGTGATATACCCATTGTTCCCTCTATTCAGAAAAGACAGCGTCAATATTCTGATGATGGCCTTAGCATTGCATTTCAATTCCCTGCAGCTGCCCTGCTCTCTTATCTGAATCTTTCCTGGTTTTAACCCCTTCCCGTCGTAAACAACTTTCAGATTTAAATGTTCTTTTTTTCCTCCCCACATTCCAAAAGCCATAACTTTTTTATTTTTCTGTCGATCCAGTCCTATGAGGGCTTGATTTTTGCTGGACGAGTTGTGGTTTTTCGTAGCACCATTTATTGTGCCCTATAATGTACTAGGAAATGGGAAGAAAAAATATTTGTGGGGTAGAAAATGAAAAAACAGTGATTCCTCCATTGTTTTTTGCGCTTCGTTTTTATGGAGTTCACTGTGCAATTAAAACAACATGTTAACTTTATTCTGCGGGTCAATACGATTAAGGCGATACCAAATATATATAGTTTTTTCTATATTTTACTACTTTTACAAGTAAAAAGACTAAGTGTAAACAATGAAATTTATTTTGTGTCGCCAAATTCTGAGAGCCATAAGTTTTTTTATTTTTCCGTCGATTAAGTAATATGAGGGCTTATATTTTGCGGTACAAGCTGTAGGTTTTAATGATCCCATTTTTGGGTTCATGCGATGTTTTGATCACTTTTTATTCTATTTTTTGTAGGAGACATGGTGACCAAAAAATAGCAATTCTGGCGTTTACAATTTCTTTTTTTTACGGACGTACACCATGCGGGTTAAATAATGACATATTGTAATAGTTCAGACTTTTACGGATGCAGCGATACCAATTATGTTTGTTTATTTATTTTGTTACTATGCTCTAGGGCAGGGGTGGGCAAACTTTTTGACTCGCGGGCCACAATGGGTTCTAAAATTTGACAGAGGGGCCGGGCCAGGAGCATTTGGAGGGAGTGTTTGGGCCGGATATACTAAAGCATTAAATGTAGTGTGTGCAAACCTCATAGCACAGTAAGAACACTACAACCCAATTTATTAACTGTTTTTCAAATGTGAAAAATAGCCCTTATCAGTTAATAAATTTGTCTCAAGGAATATGCAAGATATGGCATTTACATACTATTTCGCAGATACTGGGAGAAGGAAATGTAAATAGATTAAAATAACATACGCACTGTGATTTATCAAGAAAAAAGTTCTGTTGACTCTGTAAATTAGCTGCCAACCTCTGAGCAGTAGCCGCCCGTTCTTGTGTTGACTGCTTGCTAGCATAGTTTGCATGCTTCGTGGCAAAGTGACGGCTGATATTGTACTCTTTGAAAACCAAAGGGCTTAATGGTGACGTGAAACGAAGTGAAAATTAAAGTGAAATAAAGAGAAATACGCGCCACATTAACCCCTTAATGACCGGGCCATTTTGCACGTTAATGACCAAGGATTATTTTTTGTTTTTTCATGGTCGCATTCCAAGAGTCGTAACTTTTTTTTTATTACGTCGACATAGCCGTATAAGGGCTTGTTTTTTGCGGGACGAGTTGTATTTTGTAATTGCACCATTTTTAGATGCTTACAATATATTGATTAACTTTTATTAACTTTATTTTAGGAGAGAATTGAAAATAAGCAGCTATTCCAACATTAATTTTCACGTTATAAATTTATGCCCTTTACTATGCAGCATAAATAACATGTTACCTTTATTCTACGGGTCGGCACGATTACGAGGATACCAAATATGTAAAGGTTTTATATGTTTTCCTATGTTTGCACAATAAAAACCCTTTTAGAAAAAAATTACTTGTTTTTGCATCGCCGCGTTCCAAGAGCCGTCATTTTTTTATTTTTCCGTCGATGTGACCGTATGTGGGCTTGATTTTTGCGGGCCAATGCGTAGTTTTCATTAGTACTATTTTGGGGTACATAGGACTTATAGATTAACTTTTATTTTATTTTTTATGGGGGGAATGGGAGAAAAGAGAGAATTTTGCCGTTGTTTTTTGCGGGTTTTTTGGACGCCGTACATCCGGCGGTTTCATTAATGTGTTCATTTTATTGGTCAAGTTGTTATGATCGCGGGGATACCATATATGTGTATGTGTTATTTGTTTTGACACTTTTACTGAATAAAACCACTTTTTGGGCAAAAAAAGTAGTTTTATTTGATTTTGACTGTAATTATTTTATTTTTTTTCAACAAACTTTATTTAACTGATTGACATTTTTTTTTTAAGTCCCACCAGGGGACTTCACTATGCGATGTGCCGATCGCATATATAATGCTTTGGTATACTTAGTATACCAAAGCATTATTGCCTGTCAGTGTAAAACTGACAGGCAACCTGTTAGGTCATGCCTCCGGCATCGCCAAACAGGCAGTTGCGGAAGACAGACCTGGGGGTCTTTGTTAGACCCCCGGCTGTCATGGAAACCTGAAGGCGACCCGCGATTTGTTTGCGGGGGCGCCGATCGGGTGACAGAGGGAGCTCCCTCCCTCTGTCAAACACATTAGATGCCGCTGTCACTATTGACAGCGGCATTTAATGGGTTAAACTGCCGGAATCGGAGCGCGCTTCGATTCCGGCAGTTGCAGCAGGAGCCAGGCTGTGTATAACAGCCGTGCTCCTGCCGCTGATCGCGTGGGTACACTGGCAGTACCCGCGCCATCACAGGACGGATATATCCGTCCTCCTGCGCGAACTAGCAGCTGCTGAGGACGGATATATCCGTCCTTCGGCGTTAAGGAGTTAACAACGGTCAATGTGCGCCATCTATTGGGAAAACGTGGGCATTGCAGGGAAAGGGGAAAAAAAAGGAGGTTTTTACTATGATTTGGACAAGTTCGGCGGGCCGGATTAAAAAGCCTAACGGGCCGTATGTGGCCCGCGGGCCGTAGTTTGCCCATGTCTGCTCTAGGGGGAAAATGGGAAAAGGGGGGTTTTTTGAACTTTTAATTTTTTTAATCATAAAAAGTAGGAGCACAAAGACGGCGGACCTTAAAGAAACACTCCAGTAAATTTTAATTTCGGTTCTGGACCGCTCGGGGTTAACATGATCTTCATTCTGACTCTCTGAATCCTACAGCTGTAGAAACCAGAGGTCAGACTCTCAGTGCATGTCTATGAGCATCACATCAAGGCTCCCGCAGATTTGCTTCGATACACTGACTTCCAGGTTCTACAGCAGGCACTGTAGGATTCAGAGAGTCAGAATAAAAATCATGTGACCCCCGGGCTGTCCCGAATAGAGCCGCTATGGCTAAGATAGAGAACCATATAGGCTGATACATAACATTACACTACATTTTAGCGCATGTTAAAATGGCAAGGCGCAAAGGGAAAGGTGGAAACAATTATTTACTGGACTGCTTCTTCAATATACTGGTAAAGTGGTTTAGAAAATGAAGCATATAGTTGCACCACAGGATTAGGACATTCTGTATTTGTTCCAACAAGACAGACAAAAGTAAATTGGTAACTTTGATCAAAGGGACATATACTGTATATACATCCTAGTGGAAGGGGAGAAGTATGGAGTGGGCTCAGGAACGGGTGTCAGCTGTTTAATATAACTAACATCTCGCTCTAACGGCCGGGATAAGAGATAACGCCGACCCTGGCCGTTTAACCACTTAGATGGCGACCGAGGCATCTAAGCTGAGAGACAGACAGGGGCTCCCTCTTTCACCCCATCGCTGCTCTATCCCCGCAATGCAATCGTGGAGTGCCGATGGGTTGTCATCGCAGCCGGGGACTTAATGAAGGCCCCCAGGTCTGCTATCTTGGTCCTCGCTAGCAGGTCTTAATAGGAGAACAGTAAAAACACAATACACTGTAATAGTAGTGAATGGCAGTTAGTGAAGTAGCGTAGCATGCAAGCTACGCTGTTTCCGTGACTACCATTCAGTTCTATGGGAGTTACTTAAACAGTGTAGCTCAGTGAGTTACGCTGTTTCCGTAATTTGTGGTTGGAAATCAGATGATTCAGCCACAACACAGAGCAGTAGAATGGGGATTAGGGGTCCCCATTCTAGGGATAGGTGTCGGTCCAAGAGGTATGTGAAAAGATAAACAGAGGGAAGAGGACAAGCGGCGCTCCTCTAAGGTAATACTGTATGGAATAAGAATCAAGAGCAGTAGAAAGTGAGCTGGGTTACTCACCTAGTATCGTTGTGCAAGTGTAGGCATAACGCTACTGCTTTGCATAGATGACGATGATGATCTTTTTAGGTGCCGGCTGCCATCCGCTGCTATCCCACGGGTGGAAACCTCTTTGTCTGGGGAGAAGAAAACAAGAAGTGGAAGGAAAAGTATTCAATGGATGTATATAATTAAGGTATTTTTTATTGTCATAAAACACTACGCGTTTCAGGACCGAACAGGTCCCTTCCTCAGGCTTATCTAAGTCCTGAATGCTGCACTTTTCCTTCCACTTCTTGTGGTCCAAGAGGTGGGACCCGGATCTATCTATTATTTATGACATAATTATAATATGATTATTATTAGCAATTCAATTTCTAACAATATGTATATATATATATATATATATATATATATATATATATACAAGCTGCATTTCAGTCCTCTCACAGGACCTTTTTCAAGCTTGAAAAAGGTCCTGTGAGAGGACTGAAATATAGCTTGTCTTTGAAACATGGAATAATAAACCACATCTTTGTTTGACATCAACTTTTGGAGTGCTGCGGTCATTTCTGCATATATCTATAGGACCGTTGGATCAGGGTCGGGATCGCGTGGCACCAACATATACAATTGCGAGGCGAGGTGCTGTTTTATTCTACCTTTTTTTTCTTCTACCTTTCTATACATATATATATATATTTTATATATATATATATATATTTTATATATATATATATATATATATATATATATATATAAATCCCTATTTTAAAAATATAAAAATGTTGAATAAATGTCTCACAAAGTATGAAGAATTACACATGAGGATAAATGTGACCATCAAGAATGACGATAAATGGTACAGAAATCCATTTATGGCACCTTAGTCAAGTCTGTCTACTGCAGGTCCTGAGGGAGGGGCGCATGACATAGGGATACTCTCTGTAATGTTCTTTAAAACCCCACTCAGTCCCTGCATTAGTCATGAAAGAATGCCTGTAGTTTGCAACATGCAAGAATTGTCGGAAGTCTTCCGAATATGTTTGTATTAATTGTTTATAAACAAGGACACGTAAGTAATTTTTCTCATACATTTGCCAAATTTCAAGCTTCCAACAGTTTTTTTAAGTGTGCCCCAATGAATCTAATGACATGCAAAGACCTTATTTAAAGTGCCAACATATATCATAACACCTAAATGATTACATGGCAATTCATGATTCATTATTTTTATTATTAATAATAAAAAGATAAAAAAAATAATAAATGATACATTTTAACAGCTTCAATTCTTGCCCGCTAGATGACAGATTGGCCTACTTCTTTATATTCATAGGTTATATAAAGGTTTTAGAAAGTAACTTTGGTGTGTTCTTTCTTTCTTCCTTTCTTTCTTAATTTAGCCATTGGAAATAACGCTTGCAAGTTAACTGAACTCAATATCCGAAATTTCTATACAAGATAAAATATTGGTTAGTGTGCCAGTTCCACTGGATATTTTTGAAGATAATTATCTCTCTGTACTATTGTTATTGATCAAATTCACTGAGCCATATAATACAAAATTTTACAGAAAAAAATAGGCTGTACACAAAGCTGTTGATATCATAATCCTTCACACATTTTGTCACAGAAATGCTTTTACTAGAATGGAGTGGAAAGCTATTTATTTAAGTACATCTCTATTGTACCTGGAGTTTGAGAAAGACAAGGATGTAGAAGGAATGTTCGTCAGTGGTTATTCATGCAGAAGATAGAGCATTACATCACCTCCATATCATAAAATTATTGAATTACTCGCAAAGTCACGTATTGGTCTAGACTGTGGTTCTCACACTCTCGAGCACTCATTCAAAGGACAAATAATGGCTTCCTCTCATATTCACTATAAAAACATCATGAAAATGTTAATAAAGGGACAAGTAGAAATAAGCCCTTGAGTTCCACAACTTCAATAAATGGGTACATATGTCCTCTTATCTTACTACCTTTTCCTTTTCACTGATCACCAACCATTGTTCACAGTTCACGGTTTTCCTATTTAAAAGAGGACACCTTATGCAAACTAGTGTCTGCAGCAATGAATTTACTTCTGAGTTAGGTCCCTAACAGAAGAATGAGCTGCATGGGCGCAAAAAGACAACGACCTTTAAAAGTCTCATACCTAATGCTCTAGGCACTATAATTTTAATAATACAGATATAAATCACGTCATTAAAGGATTTGCACATTTAACAATCATTGTGTGATCTGCAGGTGGCAGCAACTACGAGCTCTAGTAACTGGAATTAATAAGATAACTAGCAAGTGACAGATATGTTTAGGGGCAGACATAGCAAAACTATATTTGGCCAACCTGCTCCCCAACAGCAAATTGGAACAGAGTTAAAGGGGTTCTACAGGACGTTAACATTGCCTGTCCTTAGGATAGTTAAACCACCAAAGAAGATGGGCTAAGCTATCATTGTTTGATCAGTGGGCATCCGATCTCCGGGACGCCTCTGATTAGCACAACGAATTGGATGAACTTTAGTGCCATCCACATTATAAACAATGAAAGGGATGTGGTGATAATCGGTCCTTTTTTGTAGTTGAACTATCCTAAGGATAGGCCATCAATGTTATAGTCCAGCAGAACCCCTTTAAGTGCTCATTGTCGATCATCACCCTTGTAAAACCAGATAAAAGATCATCTCTAGTAAAACCTTTACTAATTTCTATGGTGGATCACAAACCATAAGTAACCCATGGAAATAATTAGAGCAGTCCCTCACAAGCAGTCTAGTAGAAATTACTAATTTGTTTTAAAGATGGTGGACACCCTCATACTACATGTTTAGGTGGGTTTACACGCTATGATTTTTCCTGCAATTCGACTAATTTTGATTGCATCTGGTATTTATCCCTTTGTGACCCGTAACAGATATATCGATCATGATGTTCCTGTGGGTACCGCCACTGAACCCACAAGATTGTTAGCAGGAGTGCAACTATTTTCCACAGCCCTGTTACCATCGCAGCTTCCAGGATTGAGAAAGAACTCTGTCAATGCTGCGATCGAGGAACCATACTAAACAATAAAATTGGCCCTTTTAGATGCTGGTTCATTTCACTAAATGATAACACCCCCCTCCATCGTGTGGCCCTACTTGTATAAAAACTTGAATAAAAAAAACAACTTATTTCGACAGAAAACAATAACTCCACTTTGCTACTTAACAGAAAAATAAAGTTAAGCCGTAACAAAGCAACTGATTCCCAATTTAATAAATTGATTGACTAAATGTCTATAACGTTTGATGGATATAGTGGGTCTTTATTTTATTCATCTTTCTTTCTTTCATATCCCAGTATTTCCTACCGGACCTAATGTCCATGAATGTAAAAGCATATATGCAACTGTTTCACAAAAGCAAACTTCTTTCTAACGCCTTCAAGCTATCCTTCCCTTCAGCCTTTTGATTTTCCCAAGAAGGAACTTTGTGTAAGCAAAGCAATATTACACCATTTCCACAAAGGAAACAATACAGAAGACTCCCAGATGACCCTGCAAAATCTTCAAATAGCCTGCAGCTCTATACAGTGTATTGCACAATGAAATACTGTATAGAATTTTAAATTACAAATGCACTTTGTAACATTATAACTGGGAACTGCCAGGGGTTGGTATTGGGGGCGATACAGAAATGGCCCCTTTAGCTAGTCTTAGACCACTGTCATGCATTCCAATTGTGTTGCAGTGTTCGTTGCCCACTGTGTTTTTATTGCAAAATTGGGAAGAGATGTAGACTAGACTAGCGGCAATGTGAACCTAAATAAAACCCAGTCAGCAAATGCGCCACACTGCAATTTTTACTACGTTAAGGTAACAAGAGGGAGAACTTTTTCTTTTTTAAGTAAGAGTGCTTACCAACATGATGTAAGTTTATATAACCACAACCACAGGCGTTTACTGAAACTCATCGGCAGTGCAATCATACAGCACATTTTACCAGAAGACATGTAATGGTTACAGATGTAGCTACTGGAGGCCGTTTTTACTGTTTCTAAGCAAAACATCTGCGGGTTGATGATTATTTGACATAAACAGCAATATTAGAGGGCGTAGGTTTTACTTGAGAGAGATTTCAGGAAATAACATTTTTATTATATCTTCTAGGAATAGTACTCAACACGTTTATGTCATTTAAATAGAAAATGGAATTTATATACTTGTGTGCCACCAAACCTTATGACATTTAGAAGATGTAATCACAAAATACTATGGCACCAGCTACTTATGACGTCCCCTGATTTCCTGTTATCATAAACATATAAGGTAATGTAGTATAGCTTTCCCTTTATTCTTTATTAAAGATATATATATTATTAATATTAGTCACACGGATTATGTTATAATAGGGAAAAAATAAAACTGACTTAAAGGAATATTCCCAACACAGACATTTATGCCATAAATTCCATACATGTGTGGATCCCACTTTGGGACCCGTACCTATGTTTAGTATGGGTTGTCACAAGGCGGGTCGATAGGCTACTGTTTCAACATAGGGACCCGCACTTATCAGACATTTATGGTTTTGGGAGGAAACCTCCAGAGAGCTATTCTAGGACCCCCTATAGAATGCAGCCGCAGATAAACCATAGCTTGTTGATGATTATTACAAATTATATATATAGTCGAGTCATATTATTATGACCACCGGCTAATATCCAGAATAACTGTCATGTGCAGCCTGGACAGCAGCTAGACGGGCTGGGAGTGACTCAATAAGGTGCTGGTAGGATGTTCCATGTATCTGGAACCATGCTGACTGCAGTGCATCTCACATTTTCTGGAGGGTGTGTGGGGGAGGATCCATAGAGCGAACAAGACAATCGAGGTGGTCCTACAAATGCTCAATTGGGTTCAAGTCTGGCGAATTAGGGGGCCAGGGAAGTACTTGGAAGTCTTGGTTGTGCTCTTCCAACCACTGTCGGACATTTCTTGCCGTGTGACATGTCGCATTGTCTTGCTGGAAGATTCCATCTGCCCCAGGGAAGACAAACAGCATGTATGGATGGACAAGATCTGCAACAATGGATTCATACCCAAATCGTTTCAGAGTGCCTTCCACATGGATGAGTGGGCCCAGAGAATGCCATGAAAAAATTCCCTAGACCAGAACGCTGCCGCCACTAGCTTGTGTTCTTCCAGCAATGGTTGCAGGGTGTTTGTTCTCTGATGTTTCAACGAGTGATATGTGTTCAGACAGTCTATCGCACACCTTATATACCCACCAAGCCAGCTCACGACACATCACTTCCTTCATGACTTCATGCTGACGTCAAAAGTAGGAGGTGGTCATAATAATATGGCTCGACTGTGTATATACAAATACAGTACTGTTTTTTTAATTTTAAAGGCATCATCAATAAGCTAGCAAAACTGAAGACGGTTCTCTGGTTGGCATCGCATTTACATCTGTTTGTTCATAACCAATGAAACATTAGCATTGCTCTCTGGTATCAACCATTTCCTCCTGATCCAAACGTCTTATCAGGGGATCTAAAGTATAGGAAGACCTATGTTTGTCTAAAATTCAGCTTTTAACAGCACAAGTACTATTCACTTTCAACGATCCTTTCCAAGGGGTAACTTTGTTCCCTCAGGATTGTAAAACGTTATTAATATTTGCAGTCAGGGACCATCTGTTTCTTACAATTTTAGTACAATCACGAGTCTAATTGATGGGTTTCTGGCAAGTTGCCTCTTCCCCATAGAGACTTCCCAAAATATCAGTATTATGCCTCAACAAGTCTGTACATGTGAATTGGAGACACAATAATGGATATTTAGACATTGGGTCACCATCAGGCTGATCTGAGACAACTATGCAATACTAAAAGATATATAATTGAGGTTTTCCGGATGTCATCTTGTGCTGCCAGTCAACAGCCTTTACATTTTTCCTCACTAAGGAACAGCAATATTGAACTGATGGTCCCAAAATACCCTCCAGGCAATGTCACCAGGAGGGAAATAGAAACACAGAGCCAATGTATTATCTGCATCAATGCCTGCTTCATCAATAAGCTTGTTAAGAAACCCCCGTCTTACACAACTATGAGTCCGTCTAGGGGGAATGCTTGTAGTGTCAAGGAATCAATTAAAAAGAAGGCATCTATGTTCTACTTCCAATTGTAGTTTTTAATGTTGGTTTCCAAACATCGTCATATACTGCAGTGGTTTTTAGATTCATTTGATCAATTAATATATTGCAAGTCTAGGCTATAATATATAGAAGAATTTGGCAAGTTGGAGAAATACATTTCATTTCATAAGCTACTTAATTTTTTAACTACACAGAAGTATAAGCCGTTTATATTCCCTGGTGACCAGTGGCATATAAATTGCTGACTGGCATTACTTTATAGTATTAATAGTGTGCAGTCATTCATTCCAAGGAAATATACTGCGACCAGTTTATGAAGATCATCTGGTATATGCACCACTGAAGCTTGGTGCAGTGTACTTTCCCTAACCGCTTGGTACCTTAGGGGTAAATGCAGAACCATAAAAACCTTTTATTCATACAGGTACAATATATCCATGACCAGAGATGTATGTAGTACCTAGTCCATAGTGATCCGAGAGGCATTGTCTATCATCTTTACTAGAGTCACTAGGAACCTACAGTATTTAGTTTTTTTTTTACAGAATGCTTAAATTAAAGATCTAGTAAAAATCATAGTTCTCCATGTAAATTCTCACGTTATCATAGTGTCTGAATTAACTGTTGTCTAGTGTTGGTTTCTAAGCAATAAAATATCAAGCAGAATATGTCTGGTCCATTGCATAGCAACAATCTAGAAATGCGCCCAAAAAAGTGACAACTCCAAATCTGTCTAGCAATGTGTATTCTGCTGTTTTTTATGAATTGGCTTCACTTTTAGGAAATACAGCACATTTTTTGTGGTGTTTTTTCCCGGCTTTTTGTTTTTTTTTTTTTTTGCGGCAAACAATTCTGCATCCAGATGTTAGCTTGAAGTCAATAGGGAATTATTAAACGCACTAGAAACAGTGCGGTTTTTTTGTCGCTGTTTAATATTTTGTCTTGCAATTTTTGGCTCAGTGGCGATTTTTTTTAAAAATCGTAGCAAGCCTGACTTTGGCTTTTTTTTCTTTCATTTAGTGGCGATTTTCTCCCATAGACCTCCATAGGTTTTGTTTTTTTGCCTCTTCAAAAAAACTGATATATTAATGTTTGTAACACTTTCTTTTCTAGCATTTTTGTTTGCATTTTTTTAGAATATAACTGTAACGGCCGCAGTCACAAACACACTATTAACAAAAAGCCTAAAAAAAATGTAGTTATTTTAGATCATTTTTTTTGGCCAAAAAAAGCCCACACAAAAAATGTGTGTGAAGGAAGCCTTAGGGCATGCCCCCACGTGGCGGATTTTCTCCGCAAGTGTCCGCATCAATGCCGCACATAATCCGCATTGTGGATTACGCTGCGGATCTGCCCAAAATGTGCAGTAAATTGATGCGGACTAGCTGCTGCGGACTGCGGAAAAAGTGCTTCCCTTCTCTCTATCAGTGCAGGATAGAGAGAAGGGACAGCACTTTCCCTAGTGAAAGTAAACGTATTTCATACTTACCGGCCGTTGTCTTGGTGACGCGTCCCTCTTTCGGCATCCAGCCCTACCTCCCTGGATGACGCGGCAGTCCATGTGACCGCTGCAGCCTGTGATTGGCTGCAGCCGTCACTTAGACTGAAGCGTCATCCTGGGAAGCCGGACTGGAGACAGAAGCAGGGAGTTCTCGGTAAGTATGAACTTCTATTTTTTTACAGGTTGCTGTATATTGGGATCGGCAGTCACTGTCCAGGGTGCAGAAACAGTTACTGCCGATCGCTTAACTCTTTCAGCACCCTGGACAGTGACTATTTACTGACGTCTCCTAGCAACGCTCCCGTAATTACGGGAGCCCCATTGACTTCCTCAGTCTGGCTGTAGACCTAGAAATACATAGGTCCAGCCAGAATGAAGAAATGTCATGTTAAAAAAGCAAGATGCATCCGCAGCACACATAACATGTGCATGACAGCTGCGGACTTCATTGCGGAATTTAGAATCTCCATTGAAGTCAATGGAGAAATTCCGCCATGAGTTTACTCAACGTCTAAACGAACACTTCTAAATTAAAGTGGAAGTCAATGGAGAAACGGCTCCGCTGCGGATTAACGCTGCGGAGTGTCCGCAGCGGAATTCAAGTGAAATTCCGCCACGTGTGAACCCAGCCTTAGGCTGGATTCACACACAGCATTTTGATCCGTCTTGTTGTGGCATTTTCCTTGGTGTTTTTCACAGCGTTTTCTCAATAAAAATCACTGTGGCCAGATGATACTTTAAAGTCTGTAGAATAATATAGAAAAGACTACATAAAAATACATTTTGGTTTGTGATGATTTTGTGCCGTTTTTTTAATTAATGCCAATGTTTAGAATGCAGCATGCTCTGGGTCTGGTATTTTTTCCATAGGCTTCTCTCTAAGACTTCAAAAACCCAGAATAAAGGCATGTTCAAAATGTTACAAAATAAAGAACACCATCAAAACACCATCAAAAATGCTTGTAAAAAAGCAATAAAAAAGCAATAAAAACCACTTGAAATTCCAAGCATTTTTTTTTATAAACATTTAAAATCGCTGCAAAAATAGTGTGTGAAGGAAGGTTAAAGCTTCCACCGGTAGATGATGTCTGTTGCCAACGAGTCATCTTTACCCCTATATGATGTAGGCTGGTGTTAGCACAATATGGGGGATTTTACTAAAACTGACGTTTCATACGCCAGTCTTAAACAGAAGCCAGCTGGACTAAGAAGCATTAAATTTAATAATAGGCATATGCCTCTTTATAAATTTAATGCATCTTGGGCTGTCCGTGCGCCACAAACCTAAATCTACACCAGTCATTTATAGTAAACCTGTCGTGCAGCGTATGGCCCTGCCTCTCCCGCTCAGCCCTGCTTTTTTCAAATTGGAAAAGTTCCACATTTTCGCATAAAACAGATGTGCACCAATTATTTTATTTTTTCCATCTGAAAACTGGCACCAATAACTTAATAAATCACACCATAGTGCTCATACCACTCCCTTTCTTGTGCCTTAGATGTAAAACTGTGGCTCTTCATATCATTCTGCTCACATGAATGATCTTAGAATGATCTATATATGTGTACTGGCCACAACTACCTTTTTTTTATGCCCGGGCAAAGGCATCAAGTGACAGTGTAGTTACCAGAGCAAATGGCTAGATTGAGATTTCTAAAATTCACATGGCTGACAAAGTGTGCATTCATTTCTTCTAAAAAGCAAGTTAACTTGCTTAGGGGAAAATAGAACTCTGTTAGGGCATGACCACACATGGCGGAATTCCTCCGCAACTGTCCGCATCAATGCCGCACCTAATCCGGGTTGCGGATTACGGCTGCGGATCTGCACAAAATGTGCAGAAAATTGATGCGGACTAGCTGCTGCGGACTGCGGGAAAAGTGCTTCCCTTCTCCCTATCAGTGCAGGATAGAGAGAAGGGACAGCACTTTCCCTAGTGAAAGTAAAAGAAATTCATACTTACCGCCCGTTGTCTTTATGACGCGTCCCTCCTTCGGCATCCAGCCCGACCTCCCTGGATGACGCGCCAGTCCATGTGACCGCTGCAGCCTGTGCTTGGCCTGTGATTGGCTGCAGCCGTCACTTACACTGAAACGTCATCCTGGGAGGCCGGACTGGAGACAGAAACAGGGAGTTCTCGGTAAGTATGAACTTATATGTTTTTTTACAGATACATGTATATTGAGATCGGTAGTCACTGTCCCGGGTGCAGAAACAGTTACTGCCGATCGCTTAACTCTTTCAGCACCCTGGACAGTGACTATTTACTGACGTCTCCTAGCAACGCTCCCGTCATTACGGGAGCCCCATTGACTTCCTCAGTCTGGCTGTAGACCTAGAAATACATAGGTCCAGCCAGAATGAAGAAATGTCAAGTAAAAAAAGCAAGACGCATCCGCAGCACACATGACATGTGCATGACAGCTGCGGACTTCATTGCGGAACTTTGAATCTCCATTGAAGTCAATGGAGAAATTCCGCCATGAGTCCGCCACTGCTCCGCAACAGACAGAGCATGCTGCGGACACCAAATTCCGCTCCGCAGCCTATGCTCCGCAGCGGAATTGTACGCATCGTGTAAACGAACACTGCTAAATTAAAGTGAAAGTCAATGTAGAAACGGCTCCGCTGCGGATTAACGCTGCGGAGTGTCCGCAGCGGAATTTAAGTGCAATTCCGCCATGTGTGAACCCGCCCTTACAATCTAGGTTAGGGAGCGGGGGGTATGTTCAAGCAATTTCTTGTTTACAGTGCTACCACTGATGGACACTGCTGTTTAGTGATGTCATGTGATGACATTACGTTGCAAGGACATCATAGTGGTATCATTGTTAACATTAGGACAGAGCCTTTGCACATTGGTAACCTTTTTGTTCATTTTATGTTGTTTTCGTTAAATCTGTTTGTGGTTTTTTTTATAGTGTTTTTTGGGGTTGAGTAAGCCATAAAGTAAACTTTATAATAATAATGACAATTAGGGTTCAACTTACCTGAATAATCCCTTAGCCAGAATTATATAAAGATGCCCACCAATAATACAACAGTGAAGAAATGGGGAAATTAATGGGGTTGTATGAGATTAGAAAAACATAACTGCGTTCTACCACAAACATCATCACTCTTGTCCGTGGGCTGTGTGCGGCATTGCAGCTCAGCTCCCATCACTTGAATGAGGCTGTGCTGTAATATTGCAGATCATGGACAAGAGTGGTGCTATTTCTGGTAGAGGGCAGTTGTTTTTCGAATCTTGTAAAATACCTTTAAATTAAGTTTAATTATTTTTCCGTCAGCAGACATGGACTGTTTTACGACAGCGTCTGTGTATTCTTCTAAATACGGGCTGGAGCATGCGGCAGCCTGATTTCTGCAGACAGGTTTGCAGGGATTCTGGATTTCATTCTGGATTGAATCGCTCCCATTTCCCATATCCTTATTGGAGATCTCTATCTAAGGCTCATTCACAAATATTATTCTATTATTATAATATATTTATATATATTATATATTATTATTCTAGGGTCATTGGTAGCCACGTGATCTTAAAGAGAATGTGTTGCCAGCAAAACATGTTTTTTTTTTTTTAATTAAACATTTAGTGTGTAGGTGATTGAACATTGTTCAAATTTTTTTATTTTTTTCACGAGTCAGGAAATATTATAAATTAGATTCTAATTTATAATATTTCCCATTGCTGGTCACTAGATGGAGCTATTCCCAAAATTGCAGCATTGCATGTGGTAAAGCAACCACATTGCTTTTTGCTGCAAAATTGGGAAAAAAGCACTCGCTCTAGTGAGCTCTGAGAATCCCCTCCTCCTTTATCCGGGCTAGTGCCTGGATAAACGAGGGGATTGAACGGTCTAACCTCCTACACTGTGTGTCGCCATTTTTTGAGCTAACACACAGTGTAGTAGGTTTACATACAGTAGTAAACACACACAAACACAAACATACATAGAAATCTCTTACCTGCTCCTGCCGCCGCGGCTCCCTCCGGCCCGTCCGCTCCGTCTGCTGCCGCTGGTCCAAGTGCACAAGTCCGGAAGCCGCGACCGGAAGTAGTAATCTTACTGTCCGGCCGCGACTTCCGGTCCACAGGAAAATGGCGCCGGACGGCGCGCATTTCAAATTGGACTGTGTGGAAGCGGCGCATGCGCAGTTCCCACACAGACGGCGTACACAGAAGTGGATGGGACGGGATCCGTTCGCAGTCCCTATGGGACTGTGGCTGCCGTATTCCATGTCTGTATGTGTCGTTAATCGACACATACAGAAATGGAAAAAAAATGGCAGCCCCCATAGGGAAGAAAAAGTGAAAAAATAGAAAAAAGTAACACACAAACACACAAATAAATAACAACGTTTTTAATAAAACACTAACATTAAACTGACATGAAATTTTTTTTTGTGGTGACACTGTTCCTTTAAAGAGGACCTGTCACAAGGTTATATATATTGAACTGGTTAACTGACCTGAATAACGCTGTCTCCCTGATTACAGCACTGTTTTGTTTTTTCCTAGATCCCCAGTTCCAGAGATAGGGTCCACTGTTGTATTAGCATAGAGGGAGACAACACAACAGTGGGCCATATCTCTGTAATGGGAGGGGGGTCCAGGAAGACAAATAAACAGTGCTGGATCAGGGAGACAGCGCTATTAAGGTCAGTTAACCAGTTCAACTTACAGTATATGACCTAGTGACAGATTCTCTTTAAGTACCATATAAAATCAGGGTCCTTAGGAGGTATGGGCCCTTAGCTCATAGTCCAGAATTGTGCAGATTCAACAGAAAGAGCTTTAGAGCATTTGTGGACGATTTGTACAACATGGGCCTCAGTAGCAAGGAAAAAGTATGAACTGGAATAACGGTCGTTCGACATATCCAGAGGTATACTCATGACATTTCTAGTAAGTCCAATACCTTCACATGGTCACACATGATCCCTGGTCATTCATCTGTATGATTGCTAGTGAGTTAGTGTGCTCTGACCCCTAGTCTTCTCACCGACATACTCCAAATCCTATATTGCTGAAGCTTATAGACAATTGAATGACACTAAGGTCTATAGACTATTAAGTTACGACCCTAGATTTGATATAGAGAGGAGAATTAAAAACTGCTTGACCAAGGCCTTTGAGGGTAATATTATTGATTCTGCATTACAGACGTTTCTTACTGTTAGCCACCCTAATACTCCCAACTTGTATCTACTCCCCAAGATACACAAGGGATTGGTGAATCCACCGGGCCGCCCTATCGTATCAGGGAGGGGTTCGCTATTGAGTAACATTTCTATTTTTGTCGATGGAGCCCTTAGACAATTCGTTTTTGAAACTAAGTCATATATTAGGGACACCTCTGATTTTTTACAAAAACTCAAATTAATGACACCCCCACCTGGGTCGTTACTGGTCTCCTTTGATGTTGTGTCCCTCTACACCTCTATTGGACACAGTAGAGGTGTAGAGGCAATTAGAAAAAAACTGGCTTGTTCAAATTATGATGCCCCCAGTTGTGAATTCATAATATCTTTAGTTGATCTTATATTAACATCCAACTACTTTACCTTTGATGACAATTATTATATCCAACTTCAGGGCACGGCAATGGGGTCTAATATGGCCCCTACCTATGCCAACCTCTTTATGGATATGGTTGAGGAGATGTTCGTCTATGTGTCCCACCACTTCAGACATGTTTTGGGGTAGTGGCGATACATAGATGACATCTTCCTCATCTGGACAGATAGTGAGGCTTCTCTTCAGTCCTTTCACCAATTCCTTAATCAGATCGATGACAATTTACAGTTCACAATGACTTATTCAGTTGAGAAAATAGAATTCCTAGATGTTTGTGTAAAATTGGTTGATAATGTTCTAATTACTGGGCTATATACCAAGGATACGGATCGAAACACTCTCTTAAGATTTGAAAGTAGCCATCCCAAAAATATGATAAGATCATTACCATATAGTCAGATGGTTAGACTTAAACGTATTGTTGATGACCCTACTGAATTGGATTCATCCTTAGATCGTTTGGTATCTAATTTTGTAGAAAGAGGATATCCTAAACGGTTACTATATGCTCATAAAACAAGAGTTGATGGTATCCCTAGGGATAAATTAATAAAAACTACTAAAAAAGTGGACAAACATCGGATACCATTTATTTCCACCTATAATGATTTGAGCGGGGACATTTCACAAATTCTGAATAAACATTGGCGAATTATTAGTAACAGTTATGAACATATTGGTGAGCTTAACAGCCCACCTCTTATGTCATTTAGGAGACCTCAAAATCTACGTGACACACTGGTTAAATCCAAGACAAGTAAGATATCCAGTAGTGGTAAACAGACCTTATTGAGATCGTTAAAACCAGGGAATGTTCCCTGCTATAAATGTATCAATTGTCCACTCATGTGTAGGGGCAATGTATTTGAACACACAGAAAGTACAACATTAGACAGCACTTTACGTGCGATTCTGATTGGATAATTTACGTGTTATGGTGCCCTTGCCAGTTATTATATGTTGGTCAAACCACCTGCGACTTCAAAACTAGGTTGAATAACCATCGGTATTCCATTAGGAAACATAAACGAGATTTGCCTGTAGCGAAACATTTTTTTGAACTAGGACATACCGAAAGAGATTTAAAATTTATGATTTTGGAACATATTCCACTTCCCCAGAGTAGGGGTGATAGGAATGTATTACTACATAAATGTGAATTAAAGTGGATTTTCCTTTTGGAAACATTGAGACCGAAAGGCCACAATGTTGAATTTAATGTCGCTAGGGCTACTCTCTGAGACTAATCTCTGACATCTGCATTCATCCTCTAGCAATGTCCTTCTTTTGTCTATTATTATTATATATTTTTTTTTGTTTTGTATTTTTTTATATGAGATGTGTATATATATATATATATATATAAAACAGATAAAAACAAGGACATTTATTCAAAAACACCGAAAAAGGCCATACTTACAAATGGACACAGCCAGGTCTGAAACGCTGATGAAGGCGAGTGAGCAGGTGCTTTAAATAATAATAGCCACTCCCACTAGTCTTGAGGGGAGTGGTATGTGGTGCATGGGATGTGTAGTAAGAAATAATAAATGAATAGTGTATGTGCAAGTGTAATAATGTGAGTGAAATATAGGGGGCAGTAATGAGTGAAGTGCCTAAAAAATAAATGAATAATGGGATGCAAGTGTGTGAAACATGGAGGAATAGTGTGTAAGTCATGAGGCGCAACGTGACTAGCCAGGTAGAAGCCTATTTGTGACGCCTTGATAATTCATAGAGCGGGCTACCCTGCTTGCTAGGCCAAACAACAACACACCATGCTCTCCCAGCATCAAAGACCTGGCTGTGTCCAAAAGAAGCGAATATAAGTAATAATGAAAAATACCTGGGGTATTAGTGATCATTTTGGCCAAAAGGACGCAAGCTCGCAATCCACGACAAGGATCCCCAGACTTGCGAGTCCCTAACTGGAGCGAAAAGCTCCTGATGTACAGACAAAACAGATAAAAACAAGGACATTTATTCAAAAACACCGAAAAAGGCCATACTTACAAATGGACACAGCCAGGTCTGAAACGCTGATGAAGGCGAGTGAGCAGGTGCTTTAAATAATAATAGCCACTCCCACTAGTCTTGAGGGGAGTGGTATGTGGTGCATGGGATGTGTAGTAAGAAATAATAAATGAATAGTGTATGTGCAAGTGTAATAATGTGAGTGAAATATAGGGGGCAGTAATGAGTGAAGTGCCTAAAAAATAAATGAATAATGGGATGCAAGTGTGTGAAACATGGAGGAATAGTGTGTAAGTCATGAGGCGCAACGTGACTAGCCAGGTAGAAGCCTATTTGTGACGCCTTGATAATTCATAGAGCGGGCTACCCTGCTTGCTAGGCCAAACAACAACACACCATGCTCTCCCAGCATCAAAGACCTGGCTGTGTCCAAAAGAAGCGAATATAAGTAATAATGAAAAATACCTGGGGTATTAGTGATCATTTTGGCCAAAAGGACGCAAGCTCGCAATCCACGACAAGGATCCCCAGACTTGCGAGTCCCTAACTGGAGCGAAAAGCTCCTGATGTACAGACAAAACAGATAAAAACAAGGACATTTATTCAAAAACACCGAAAAAGGCCATACTTACAAATGGACACAGCCAGGTCTGAAACGCTGATGAAGGCGAGTGAGCAGGTGCTTTAAATAATAATAGCCACTCCCACTAGTCTTGAGGGGAGTGGTATGTGGTGCATGGGATGTGTAGTAAGAAATAATAAATGAATAGTGTATGTGCAAGTGTAATAATGTGAGTGAAATATAGGGGGCAGTAATGAGTGAAGTGCCTAAAAAATAAATGAATAATGGGATGCAAGTGTGTGAAACATGGAGGAATAGTGTGTAAGTCATGAGGCGCAACGTGACTAGCCAGGTAGAAGCCTATTTGTGACGCCTTGATAATTCATAGAGCGGGCTACCCTGCTTGCTAGGCCAAACAACAACACACCATGCTCTCCCAGCATCAAAGACCTGGCTGTGTCCAAAAGAAGCGAATATAAGTAATAATGAAAAATACCTGGGGTATTAGTGATCATTTTGGCCAAAAGGACGCAAGCTCGCAATCCACGACAAGGATCCCCAGACTTGCGAGTCCCTAACTGGAGCGAAAAGCTCCTGATGTACAGACAAAACAGATAAAAACAAGGACATTTATTCAAAAACACCGAAAAAGGCCATACTTACAAATGGACACAGCCAGGTCTGAAACGCTGATGAAGGCGAGTGAGCAGGTGCTTTAAATAATAATAGCCACTCCCACTAGTCTTGAGGGGAGTGGTATGTGGTGCATGGGATGTGTAGTAAGAAATAATAAATGAATAGTGTATGTGCAAGTGTAATGATGTGAGTGAAATATAGGGGGCAGTAATGAGTGAAGTGCCTAAAAAATAAATGAATAATGGGATGCAAGTGTGTGAAACATGGAGGAATAGTGTGTAAGTCATGAGGCGCAACGTGACTAGCCAGGTAGAAGCCTATTTGTGACGCCTTGATAATTCATAGAGCGGGCTACCCTGCTTGCTAGGCCAAACAACAACACACCATGCTCTCCCAGCATCAAAGACCTGGCTGTGTCCAAAAGAAGCGAATATAAGTAATAATGAAAAATACCTGGGGTATTAGTGATCATTTTGGCCAAAAGGACGCAAGCTCGCAATCCACGACAAGGATCCCCAGACTTGCGAGTCCCTAACTGGAGCGAAAAGCTCCTGATGTACAGACAAAACAGATAAAAACAAGGACATTTATTCAAAAACACCGAAAAAGGCCATACTTACAAATGGACACAGCCAGGTCTGAAACGCTGATGAAGGCGAGTGAGCAGGTGCTTTAAATAATAATAGCCACTCCCACTAGTCTTGAGGGGAGTGGTATGTGGTGCATGGGATGTGTAGTAAGAAATAATAAATGAATAGTGTATGTGCAAGTGTAATAATGTGAGTGAAATATAGGGGGCAGTAATGAGTGAAGTGCCTAAAAAATAAATGAATAATGGGATGCAAGTGTGTGAAACATGGAGGAATAGTGTGTAAGTCATGAGGCGCAACGTGACTAGCCAGGTAGAAGCCTATTTGTGACGCCTTGATAATTCATAGAGCGGGCTACCCTGCTTGCTAGGCCAAACAACAACACACCATGCTCTCCCAGCATCAAAGACCTGGCTGTGTCCAAAAGAAGCGAATATAAGTAATAATGAAAAATACCTGGGGTATTAGTGATCATTTTGGCCAAAAGGACGCAAGCTCGCAATCCACGACAAGGATCCCCAGACTTGCGAGTCCCTAACTGGAGCGAAAAGCTCCTGATGTACAGACAAAACAGATAAAAACAAGGACATTTATTCAAAAACACCGAAAAAGGCCATACTTACAAATGGACACAGCCAGGTCTGAAACGCTGATGAAGGCGAGTGAGCAGGTGCTTTAAATAATAATAGCCACTCCCACTAGTCTTGAGGGGAGTGGTATGTGGTGCATGGGATGTGTAGTAAGAAATAATAAATGAATAGTGTATGTGCAAGTGTAATAATGTGAGTGAAATATAGGGGGCAGTAATGAGTGAAGTGCCTAAAAAATAAATGAATAATGGGATGCAAGTGTGTGAAACATGGAGGAATAGTGTGTAAGTCATGAGGCGCAACGTGACTAGCCAGGTAGAAGCCTATTTGTGACGCCTTGATAATTCATAGAGCGGGCTACCCTGCTTGCTAGGCCAAACAACAACACACCATGCTCTCCCAGCATCAAAGACCTGGCTGTGTCCAAAAGAAGCGAATATAAGTAATAATGAAAAATACCTGGGGTATTAGTGATCATTTTGGCCAAAAGGACGCAAGCTCGCAATCCACGACAAGGATCCCCAGACTTGCGAGTCCCTAACTGGAGCGAAAAGCTCCTGATGTACAGACAAAACAGATAAAAACAAGGACATTTATTCAAAAACATTTGTAAGTATGGCCTTTTTCGGTTAGGGACTCGCAAGTCTGGGGATCCTTGTCGTGGATTGCGAGCTTGCGTCCTTTTGGCCAAAATGATCACTAATACCCCAGGTATTTTTCATTATTACTTATATTCGCTTCTTTTGGACACAGCCAGGTCTTTGATGCTGGGAGAGCATGGTGTGTTGTTGTTTGGCCTAGCAAGCAGGGTAGCCCGCTCTATGAATTATCAAGGCGTCACAAATAGGCTTCTACCTGGCTAGTCACGTTGCGCCTCATGACTTACACACTATTCCTCCATGTTTCACACACTTGCATCCCATTATTCATTTATTTTTTAGGCACTTCACTCATTACTGCCCCCTATATTTCACTCACATTATTACACTTGCACATACACTATTCATTTATTATTTCTTACTACACATCCCATGCACCACATACCACTCCCCTCAAGACTAGTGGGAGTGGCTATTATTATTTAAAGCACCTGCTCACTCGCCTTCATCAGCGTTTCAGACCTGGCTGTGTCCATTTGTAAGTATGGCCTTTTTCGGTGTTTTTGAATAAATGTCCTTGTTTTTATCTGTTTTGTCTGTACATCAGGAGCTTTTCGCTCCAGTTAGGGACTCGCAAGTCTGGGGATCCTTGTCGTGGATTGCGAGCTTGCGTCCTTTTGGCCAAAATGATCACTAATACCCCAGGTATTTTTCATTATTACTTATATTCGCTTCTTTTGGACACAGCCAGGTCTTTGATGCTGGGAGAGCATGGTGTGTTGTTGTTTGGCCTAGCAAGCAGGGTAGCCCGCTCTATGAATTATCAAGGCGTCACAAATAGGCTTCTACCTGGCTAGTCACGTTGCGCCTCATGACTTACACACTATTCCTCCATGTTTCACACACTTGCATCCCATTATTCATTTATTTTTTAGGCACTTCACTCATTACTGCCCCCTATATTTCACTCACATTATTACACTTGCACATACACTATTCATTTATTATTTCTTACTACACATCCCATGCACCACATACCACTCCCCTCAAGACTAGTGGGAGTGGCTATTATTATTTAAAGCACCTGCTCACTCGCCTTCATCAGCGTTTCAGACCTGGCTGTGTCCATTTGTAAGTATGGCCTTTTTCGGTGTTTTTGAATAAATGTCCTTGTTTTTATCTGTTTTGTCTGTACATCAGGAGCTTTTCGCTCCAGTTAGGGACTCGCAAGTCTGGGGATCCTTGTCGTGGATTGCGAGCTTGCGTCCTTTTGGCCAAAATGATCACTAATACCCCAGGTATTTTTCATTATTACTTATATTCGCTTCTTTTGGACACAGCCAGGTCTTTGATGCTGGGAGAGCATGGTGTGTTGTTGTTTGGCCTAGCAAGCAGGGTAGCCCGCTCTATGAATTATCAAGGCGTCACAAATAGGCTTCTACCTGGCTAGTCACGTTGCGCCTCATGACTTACACACTATTCCTCCATGTTTCACACACTTGCATCCCATTATTCATTTATTTTTTAGGCACTTCACTCATTACTGCCCCCTATATTTCACTCACATTATTACACTTGCACATACACTATTCATTTATTATTTCTTACTACACATCCCATGCACCACATACCACTCCCCTCAAGACTAGTGGGAGTGGCTATTATTATTTAAAGCACCTGCTCACTCGCCTTCATCAGCGTTTCAGACCTGGCTGTGTCCATTTGTAAGTATGGCCTTTTTCGGTGTTTTTGAATAAATGTCCTTGTTTTTATCTGTTTTGTCTGTACATCAGGAGCTTTTCGCTCCAGTTAGGGACTCGCAAGTCTGGGGATCCTTGTCGTGGATTGCGAGCTTGCGTCCTTTTGGCCAAAATGATCACTAATACCCCAGGTATTTTTCATTATTACTTATATTCGCTTCTTTTGGACACAGCCAGGTCTTTGATGCTGGGAGAGCATGGTGTGTTGTTGTTTGGCCTAGCAAGCAGGGTAGCCCGCTCTATGAATTATCAAGGCGTCACAAATAGGCTTCTACCTGGCTAGTCACGTTGCGCCTCATGACTTACACACTATTCCTCCATGTTTCACACACTTGCATCCCATTATTCATTTATTTTTTAGGCACTTCACTCATTACTGCCCCCTATATTTCACTCACATTATTACACTTGCACATACACTATTCATTTATTATTTCTTACTACACATCCCATGCACCACATACCACTCCCCTCAAGACTAGTGGGAGTGGCTATTATTATTTAAAGCACCTGCTCACTCGCCTTCATCAGCGTTTCAGACCTGGCTGTGTCCATTTGTATATATATATATATATATATACCTTGATCTTTGACACTTTATTTTTTTTTTTTTTAGATCATAAGGTGAATGTAGACCACTTCAGACCACAAGATACAAAATTGACCAAGAATAAATGGAAGATGGAAATTGGATATTCAAATTTTGATGTCCTGTGAATAGTTTTCATGTATTAATGTTTTGGAAAATATTTATTTAAATGTATGTGAAAGGGGCGCAGCGATAATTTAAATATTAGTGTATAAACTGACTGATCTAATAAACTACTGTGGAGGTCTCATGGGTTCGATACATGATTGCTGATTATTGTGGTTGGACTTGGCACACGGGAGTGTGATACTGTCGTTCTACTAACCTTGGTGTAGGTTTTCATGGAGCACATAACTGTGACCCTGATCCCTCCCCTTTCGTGTGAATCATTTATCCGCAGTTTAATATACCTTATAACTGGCATCGATTATATAGAATTTCTATTACATTTTTATGAATGGATTTATTTGCTGCACTTCGTTTTTGTTGCTGCTTCCCTCTCATACATATACAGGTTTTTTACCTTTTCTTGATACTGATCCTGGACATCTTCGGACATATATATGTCCTGAATATTTATAAATTCTGTCATTCCGTGGTTCGATTTATTTTGTGTCTATATGTATTTTTGAAAAATTTTGCTTGATAAGCTATTTACAATAATATTGATTGTTACCTGTCACTTGGCAACGTGTTCCGGAACTTCTTTCCTGTTCTCGCTAGTCGAATGTGTGCACAATGGCGTCAGGAGTTTGTTGATTACCTGTAACCAGGCAACATACTATAGACGTCACTTCCTGGTGCTGTCAGCCTGACGCATGCGCACCTGCTAACAATAAATGCCTGATAGGGAGGACTTGAGTCAAACACATACGAGCCCTTTGCATAAATTAAATATCAGTCTTTTGATTGGTCAGTGGTAACTTGATACACATCTTGTTGAATATTTGATTAAATTGTAATTAGGTCTATATTAAGTTGTTCTAATTTATAGACGTTTTTAGATGTTTTTAATATGTCACTTGTCACTTTCTGTATCAATGTTTTATTTTTTGATACCGTAACTTTTGTTTTACACGTAACTAAATGCTGTTTGTATTTTTGATACTATTGTAATGAGCTTGATTGCTTGTATTTGATGCACACTATATAAACCATGACTGTTGTACACACCATTATGCTTGAAAAAAGTCCTAATGTTGGACTGAAACGTCGCACCTCTGTATGTTGGCTTGAATAAATCACAGTTTTTTTCATTCATCCTGTTGGAGTGCTGCAAGATTTTTTTCACCTGAATATTGATACAGTCCTAGGATCTGGACTGCTTGCTGGCACCCGTTCACATATGTAAGCTTTCTATTACTGAGATTGAGTGCTGCTGCTTTCTCTGGTTGAATATATATATATATATATATATATATATATATACACACTACCGTTCAAAAGTTTGGGGTCACCCAGACAATTTTGTGTTTTCCATGAAAACTCACACTTATATTTATCAAATGAGTTGCAAAATGACTAGAAAATATAGTCAAGGCATTGACAAAGTTAGTAATAATGATTATTTTTTTTTTAAATAATAATTTTCTACTTCAAACTTTGCTTTTGTCAAAGAATGCTCCATTTGCAGCAATTACAGCATTGCAGACCTTTGGCATTCTAGCTGTTAATTTGCTGAGGTAATGGGGAGAAGTTTCAGCCCATGCTTACAGAAGGCCCTCCCACAAGTTGGATTGGCTTGATGGGCACTTCTTGCGTACCATACGGTCAAGCTGCTCCCACAACAGCTCTATGGGGTTGAGATCTGGTGACTGCGCTGGCCACTCCATTACTGATAGAATACCTGCTGCCTGCTTCTTCCCTAAATAGTTCTTGCATAATTTGGAGGTGTGTTTTGGATCATTGTCCTGTTGTAGGATGAAATTGGCTCCAATCAAGCGCTGTCCACAGGGTATGGTATGGCATGGCATTGCAAAATGGAGTGATAGCCTTCCTTATTCAAAATCCCTTTTACCTTGTACAAATCTCCCACTTTACCAGCACCAAAGCAACCCCAGACCATCACATTACCTCCACCATGCTTGACAGATGGCATCAGGCACTCTTCCAGCATCTTTTCAGTTGTTCTGCGTCTCACGAATGTTCTTCTGTGTGATCCAAACACCTTAAACTTCGATTCGTCTGTCCATAACACTTTTTTCCAATCTTCCTCTGTCCAATGTCTGTGTGCTTTTGCCCATATTAATCTTTTCCTTTTATTAGCCAGTCTCAGATATGGCTTTTTCTTTGCCACTTTGCCCTGAAGGCCAGCATCCCAGAGTTGCCTCTTCACTGTAGATGTTGACACTGGCGTTTTGCGGGTACTATTTAATGAAGCTGCCAGTTGAGGACCTGTGAGGCGTCTATTTCTCAAACTAGAGACTCTAATGTACTTGTCTTGTTGCTCAGTTGTGCAGCGGGGGCTCCCACTTCTCTTTTTACTCTGGTTAGAGCCTGTGTGTGCTGTCCTCTGAAGGGAGTAGTACACACCGTTGTAGGAAATCTTCAGTTTCTTGGCAATTTCTCACATGGAATAGCCTTCATTTCTAAGAACAAGAATAGACTGTCGAGTTTCACATGAAAGTTCTCTTTTTCTAGCCATTTTGAGAGTTTAATCGAACCCACAAATGTAATGCTCCAGATTCTCAACTAGCTCAAAGGAAAGTCAGTTTTATAGCTCCTCTAAACAGCAAAACTGTTTACAGCGGTGCTAACATAATTGCACAAGGGGTTTCAAGTATTTTCTAATCATCCATCGGCCTTCTAACACAGTTAGCAAACACAATGTACCATTAGAACACTGGAGTGATGGTTGCTGGAAATGGGCCTCTATACACCTATGTAGATATTGCATTAAAAACCAGACGTTTGCAGCTAGAATAGTCATTTAGCACATTAACAATGTATAGAGTGTATTTCTGATTAATTTATTGTTACCTTCATTGAAAAAAACTGCTTTTCTTTCAAAAATAAGGAAATTTCTAAGTGACCCTAAACTTTTGAACGGTAGTGTATATATACATATGTATATGAAGCACCACTTACTATAAATGGATATAGCATTATTGTCTTCTCTACTGTAATATAACTGTTTATTGTAGATGACTTCAATTCACTGGCTTAGTGTATGTTGTAAATAACCTTCACAAGACTAGTTACATAAAATTAAAATCGTTATAAAAAAATATTTTTTTCCCTGACAGTGGCCTTTAAGCGTGAGCTAAAAAATGCTCAAACCTCACCAATAGACCTTTGCTGTGCAGGATGAAACTGCCATTGCTTTGGCTGTAATTGCCGCCTAACTTTCTTCACTCCCACAGCTATTGGAAATGAGAGGTCACCGTAGGTGATCAATCCTACATGAGAGTCTACCACGTCCAACTTCACACAAACTAAGCACAGGACAGGCTTTCAAACGATACATTTACAAAGATGCTTTTATAAATAAATATAACATAGAAATTCAGCTATAAGTGGGAACAAGCTCTGAATTTTAGGCAATATCTACTGTAGAGTCTGGATTTTCTAGATGCACTTTTACAATGAGCTCTAAATCACTCAATTAAACACATGCAGGAAGTTGCCTTTCTTAAACCCCTTGGAGACATGTCACATACTATTTACGTTGCTGTCGTCAAGGTCTTAATGCAAAGCCACGTAATAGTACGCGATGATGATAGTGCAGGCTCAGAAGCTGAGCCCGCACCATCACAAGCGGGTGTCAGCTGTATATTGGAGCTGACACCCTGCTGCATGACTAGGACTGGAGCTAGTCTCCGATCCGGCCGATTAACCCCTAAAATGCAGGGCTCAAAAACGAGCGCTGCATCTATGGGGTTTTACCTGCAGATCGGAACCCAGCGATGTAATCGTGAGGTACCAATGATTGCACCGGCAGACCAGAGGCCTAACAATGGCCACCTGTCTGCCAAGTACGGAAGCCTGCAAGGTCCCGCCCGGAGGCGGGGTCTAAAAGGCTTCCGTCCCCAGAAACAAGATGGCGCAGGTTTAGAAGCTGAGCCAGCGACATCAGCCGCCGGTGTCAGCTGTATATTACAGCTAACACAGTGCTGTAATGACATGTAATGCAGCTAGCTCTGATCCCTGCAATTAACCCCTTAGATGCCGCGATCAAAAGCGATCGCGTCATCTTAGTGATTTTTAGCCGATCGGCATCGCTGCGAGGCGTAACAATGGCCTCCTGGTCTGCCACATATGGAAGCCAATTAGGCCCCACCCGGAGTGAATAACTGACAGCTCTAATGCATTGCACTACGTGGGTAGTGCAATGTATTAGGGTAAAGTTGCAGGCCTTCAAGTCCCCTAGTGGGACAAAAAAAGTTAATAAAAATGTTGAATAAAAGTGTAAAAATAAACATTTCAAGTTTAAAAAAAACAAACAGACATTTTTCCTATAAGGGCACGGCCACACGTGGCGGATTTCCTCCGCAACTGTCCGCATCAATGCCGCACAGAATCTGCGTTGCAGATTCTGCTGCGGATCTGCACAAAATGTGCAGTAAATTGATGCGGACTAGCTGCTGCGGACTGCGGTAAAAGTACTTCCCTTCTCCCTATCAGTGCAGGATAGAGAGAAGGGACAGCACTTTCCCTTGTGAAAGTCAAAGAAATTCATACTTACCGGCCGTTGTCTTGGTGACGCGTCCCTCCTTCGGCATCCAGCCCGACCTCCCTGGATGACGCGGCAGTCCATGTGACCGCTGCAGCCTGTTATTGGCCTGTGATTGGCTGCAGCCGTCACTTAGACTGAAACGTCATCCTGGGAGGCCGGACTGGAGACAGAAGCAGGGAGTTCTCGGTAAGTATGAACTTCAATTTTTTTTACAGGTAGCTGTATATTGGGATCGGTAGTCACTGTCCCGGGTGCAGAAACAGTTACTGCCGATCGCTTAACTCTTTCAGCACCCTGGACAGTGACTATTTACTGACGTTTCCTAGCAATGCTCCCGTCATTACGGGAGCCCCATTGACTTCCTCAGTCTGGCTGTAGACCTAGAAATACATAGGTCCAGCCAGAATGAAGAAATGTCAAGTTAAAAAAGCAAAACGCATCCGCAGCACACATAACATGTGCATGACAGCTGCGGACTTCATTGCGGAATTTAGAATCTCCATTGAAGTCAATGGAGAAATTCCGCCATGAGTCCGCCACTGCTCCGCAACAGACAGAGCATGCTGCGGACACCAAATTCCGCTCCGCAGCCTATGCTCCGCAGCGGAATTTTACGCCTCGTCTAAACGAACACTTCTAAATAGAAGTGGAAGGCAATGGAGAAACGGCTCCGCTGCGGATTAACGCTGCGGAGTGTCCGCAGCGGAATTTAAGTGAAATTCCGCCACGTGTGAACCCAGCCTAATAAGTCTTTTATTATAGGAAAAAAAATGAAAACATTAAAAAAGTACACATATTTGGTATCACCGCATCCATAACGACCTAACCTGTAAAACTATAATCTTATTTTTCCCGCACGGTGAACACCGCAAATTTTTTTTATAATAAACAATGCCAGAATCTCTATTTTTTTGGTCAACACCCCTCACAAAACATAGAATAAAAAGTGATCAAAAAGTCGCATTTACCCCAAAACAGTACCAATAAAGCTACAACCCATCCCGCAAATAACAAGTCCTTACAAAGCTTTTTTGATGAAAAATAAAAAAGTTATTGCTCTCAGAATATGGTGACAAAAAAAATAATATTTAATAAAAAGTAATTTGATTCTGCAAACACTGTAAAACATAAAAAAAACTATATACATATAGTATTGCCGCAATCATATTGACCCGCAGAATAAAGTAAAATGTCATTTATAGCCCACAGTGAACACTGTAAAAACAAAATAATATAAAACTGTTAGAATTGCTGGTTCTTGGTCAGTTTGCTTGCCAAAAACTGGAAGAAAAAGTGATCAAAACAATCGCATGTACCCCAACATGGTGCCAATGAAAACTACAGATTGTCCCGCAACAAATAAGCCCTCACACGGCTCCGGTGGAGAAAAAATAAAAAAGTTCTGGCTCTCAGAATATGGCGATGCAAAATGTGCAGTGTTCCAAAAGCGGATAAGATTGGGCGCCATTTATCAGTGCGACACTGGCCATATATCTATGAATTATTATTTATTTACCGCATTATTATACCCTCTTATTATGCCCTGATGTTCTCCGCACAGATTACATATGCCCCCACATTATAAACTGAAATACCAGTAAAACCGCAAACAGAACTACTACCAAGCAAAATCTATGCTCCAAAAGCAAAATGTCACTCCCTCCCTTCTGAGCCCTACAGCATGCCCAAACACCAGTTTACCTCCACATAAATGGCATCGCCATACTCGGGAGAACCCGTTTAACATTTTGTGAGATATTTGTCTTCAGTGGCACAAACTGGGCACAACATATTGTGCAATAAAATGGCATATCAGCGGAAAATTTAAATTTTTACTTTAGTCATTTCCAAGATAGGGGTCACTACTTTGGGGTTTGTTTTACTACTTGACCTCGGAGCCCTGCAATTGTGGGCCAATTGTGGGCCAATGCTGTGAAAATAACCAAAATAGGCCTCAAATGCGTATGGTGCTCTTCACTTCTGAGCCCTGTCATTTATCCAGGCAAATGATAAATGCCATGAGGGGTGTAGTTTCTAAAATGGGGTAACTTTTTGGGGTCTTCCACTGTACTCTGGTACCTCAGGGTTTTGCAAATGCGACATGGCACCAAAAAATCAAATAAGCAAAATCTGTATGACAAATAGTGTTCCTGCCTTTCTGAGCCCTGTGGTGTATCCAAACAGCAGTTTATGACCACATGTGGGGTATTACCGTACCCGGGAGAAATTGCTTTACAAATGTTGGGTGGCTTTCTCTCCATTATCCCTTGTGGAAATTAAAAAATTCAACATTTTAATGTAAACAATGTTAAAATTAATTTTCACTGCCTAATTCCACTAAGTTCAGCAAAAAACATCTGGGGTCTAAATGCTCACTATAACCCCTCAATAAATTCCATGAGGGCTTTAATTTCTAAAATGGGGTGTAGTTTCCCAGATGGGGTCACTTTTGGGGGGTTTCCACTGATTTGGTCCTGCAGGGGCTTTGCAAATGTGGCATGACACCGCAAACCATTCCAGCTAAATTTGAGCTCCAAAAGCCAAATAACGCTCCTTCCCTTCTAAGCCATGCTGTGGGTACGAACAGCAATATATGTCCACATATTGGGTATTGCCGTGCTCAGGAGAAATTGTTTTACAAATATTGGGGTGATTTTTCTCCTTTAGCCCTTGTGAAAAAGAAAAAATGTAAGCTAAAACTACATTTTATGGGGAAAAAATAAGATTTTAATTATCACATTCTAATTCCAATTAATTCTGCAAAAAACTTTGTGGGGTCAAAATGCTCACTATACCCCTAGATAAATTCCATAAGGGGTGTAGTTTCCAAAATGGGGTCACTTTTGGGGGGTTTCCACTGTTTTCGTCCCTCAAGGGCTTTGCAAATGTGACACTGAAAACCATTATAGCTAAATTTGAGCTCCAAAAGCCATATGGCACTCCTTCCCTTCTGAGCTCTGCCGTGTGTTCAAACAAAAGTTTATGATCACATATGGGGTATTTCTGTAATCGGGAGGAAGTGCTTACAAATATTGGGGTGCTTATTCTTGTAAAAATGAAAACATGGTATGTTTTATTTTAAAAAAATGTAGATTTAAATTTTTTGGCTTAATTCAAAGAAATTTAGCAAAAAAACTGGAGGATCAAAATGCTCCCTATAACCCTAGATTAACTACTTGAGGGTGTAGTTTCCAAAATGGTGTATTTTTTAGGGTTTTCCCTATGTTTTGGCAACACAAGACCATTTCAAACCCGAGATGGTGCCTAAAATATTTTCTGATAGAAAGGAGGCCTTTGTTTCAGTCTATTAGCACACTAGGGCCACATGTGGGATATTTCTAAAAACTGCAGAATCTGGGCAATAAATATTGAATTGTGTTTCTCGTTTCTCTGGTAAAACATTCTGTGGTACAGGAAACATTTTTATTACTAATCAATTTCAGCAAAAAAAATGAAATTTGTAAATTTGTAAATTTCACTTTTCTTTAATTCCTGTGAAACGCCTAAAGGGTTAAGACACTTTCTTAAAGCTGTTTTAAATACTTTGAGGGTTTTAGTTTTTTTATGGGGACTTTCTAATATATATATGGCCTTCAAAGACACTTCAGAAATGAACTGGTTCCTGAAAAATAGCCTTTTGAAATTGTCTTGAAGATATGAGAAATTGCTGCAAAAGTTCTAAGCCTTGTAACATCCTAGAAAAATAAAAGGACGTTCGAAAAATTATGCAAATATAAAGTACACATATAAGAAATGTAAACTAGTAACTATTTTGTGTGGTATTACTATCTGTCTTACAAGCAGATACCTTTACATTTAGAAAAATGCAAATTTTTAAAATTTTCCCTAAATTTTGGTGTTTTTCACAATTAAATATTGAATTTATTGATCAAATTTTTTCACTATCATATACAGTACAATATGTCATGTGAAAACACTCACAGAATCGCTTGAATAAGTAAAAGCATTCCCACGTTATTACCACATAAATTGACCCATGTCAGATTTGAAAAAATAGGCAGTGTCCACAGGGCCAAAACAGGCTGTGGGAACAAGCTCTGAATTTTAGGCAATATCTAGAGTCTGGATTTTGTAGATGCACTTTTACAATGACCTCTAAATCACTCAATTCAACACCTGCAGAAAGTTGCCTTTCTTAAGGGCCAAGAGGTATTCTTAGCTCTCACTAACAGATAATGCATATCTTGATTTTTAGATAGAACATATTTATTCATGATCTGTCCAGCTGAAGGTCAGTTGTATGTGGAAGGGGGCTGAGAATCCTGTGTATATATACTGTGACATGTGGTGCCACTTTTTAGGAGATATATTCTAGCTGTTTAGTAGTTAACGGAATCTATTATTTGCATTGAAGACCCTTTTTTTTTTGTAGCTTTCTGGCAGCACATATTAATACAGTTATTAATATGCCTCTAAACTTGTAATTGCATATTCTACTATGGTTTTATATATATATATATATATATATATATATATATATATATATATATATATATATATATATAAAAGAACCAAACTACTAGGGGAATTCTGATTCAATTTGGTGATAGGAACATCTCACAAGGATAGGATCTAAAAATACTAGACATAATAAATTGTTTTGTGCCGTTTCTCTGTGCTGTCTAAACAACTTCGTGTATCTGATATTTAAGCTGCTGTTTAGAACTTATTCAAAGAAAATGTAAGTTTACATTTAGTATGCCTGGAGACCATTGTAGACAATTAAAATCTAGAAAATAATAAAGTGGAGTATACAAGGCGGCGCTCTTCTGCAGGCAGTCCTTAGTAGCTGTCTGTTAAAATTGACCTCTACTTTGTAAAGTTATAAAATTATACTGCTATCCAAGCAGTATAGTCATGGCCGCCATCATGAATTTCTGGGCCCCATACAGCCAAGATGTTCGGGCCCCCCTCCATTACCGGGGGTGAACAATGGAAAGTGTCACGCTCATGCTTGTACGTTATAGGCGTTAACTGATTTTGGTGCTGACGTCAATTACAGTGAACGAAACCATGGAGCAGGTAGTGACTGGTTAATGCCCTGGCTTTTGTTCAACTTAGCCAAAACATATCCCACTGAATGGCATATAGTGGGATACGTCACCCGGGGAGTGGAGCTGTCCCATGGCTGGAGTCCCCAGGTACATCTTCTACTAGCGCTCTGCCCGGGGACTCCGGGGCTGTTCTCATATCCATACATGTAAGGCTTCCCACACACAAGCGTGTTCGGTCTGTGATATACGGACCGTATGTCGGCTGCATTCCCAGACCAAACACAGTGCAGGGAGCCGAGCTCCTAGCATCATAGTTATCTATGACAGTTCCCGTGGGGAGGCAGGGATACCTAGCGTCATAGATAACTATGACGCTAGGAGCCCGGCTCCCTGCCCTATGTTCGGTCTGGGAAATGTGGCCGACATACGGCCTAAGGCTTCGTTCATATCTGCGTCGGGACTCCGTTCATGGGTTTCGTCTGACTTTTCCGTCAGGGGAACCCATGAATGGAAACCAAACTGAAACAAATGGAAACCATAGCTTTCCATTTGCAATACCATTGATTTCAATGGTAACGCATCAGTTGAAAATGGTTTCATTTATCACCGTTCTGTAAGGTTTCCGTTGATTTGACGGATTCAATAGTGTAGTCGACTGCACGGTTTTGATGCATTTTTTTTAACTGCACCTCAAACACTACATGTGAATATACCCTCCCCCGCTCAAAACTATAAACTTTTCCCTCAAATAACATCTACAGCACAGCCCACCTACCCTACACAAATTAACCACAAGGGTCTCTTCACACGTCCAGGTCAAATCACGTTTTTTTGCAACAGTTTTCGTAAAATTGCTTTATAACAATGTCATTTGCAATAGTTTTGTGAATATCTCTGAAAAAAACAAAAACGCAATATGACCATAACCTGTGAATTTATGCTAAATAAGTTCCCCCACACATGACATTTACAGTGAAACCCCCCTCCCCCACAATAACTTTTTAAAGGCTATACCTTTGAAAACGTTTATTTTTATATAAAAAGGTCAGTCAGTGTGTTTGGTGCAATTTTGCAATTACATTTTATTAAAAATTATTTTTACTTTTTGAGATACAGCCGCTTTGTATCCTGTATATAAACCAGCTGTAGCTAGCTCTGAAACCTGAATGCTTCAGATCAGCGGGACTGACAGGTTCAGTGTCAGCGGGTCCGGCGTTTTTCGAGCTGTTAAGCCAGGTTCCCATGGGACGGATACACAGGAGATTCCGTCCAAAAAATCGCACCACATTGTGGTGCGGTTTTTAAGACTGAAATTCCGCTGTGCAAAAAAGCGCTCATACTTACCCCCTCCGCTGACGTCTACTCCGCCTGTAATTGGCTGCAGTGGTCACATGGGATGCAACGTCATCCCAAGAGGCCAAACTGCAGGAAGAAGGAGGGCGTTCTGGGTAATTCTGGGTAAGTTTGATTTTTTTTTTCAGGGTTGCAATTTTTGCAGCGTAAATGTTGAGATTACGCCACAAATGTCGCAACACTTGGCTTTCTGTTGGGGGTTTTGCATCCCAATTGAATTCAATGGGGAAAAACCACAACAGAAAATGAACAAAAAACGCAGCATAAATTGACATGCCGCGGAAATAAATTCCTGCACCGCAGGTCAAGTTATTAACGTTTACGTTGCAAGTTTTTTCGGCAACGTGGCAGGAGATTTGCAAAATCCCTTCCACTTTGCTGCTACTGTAAACGCCGCGGAATTCCCGCACAGAATTCCGTTACGGAATATCTGCAGTGTTTACGCTACGTGGGAACCCGGCCTTACCAATCACATCTAAGTTATGTACAAAGATGTGATCGATAACATCTTGATCCACCCACTGTCACTGAACCTGTCAGTCCCGTTGACCTGACGGATTCAGGTCTCAGCACACGATACAGCTGCTCTGTATACAGTAAACAAAGAAGCTGTATCTCAAAAAGTAAAAATTAATTTTTTACAATTTTTATTACAAAGTTACACCAAACACACTGAGAGACATTTTTATTGTTTAAAAAAAAGTTTTCAACGGTGTACATAGTCATTAAACAGAATCTCCTCAACACACACATAACATTTAGGGTCAGTTCACACGTTGCGTAAATACTGCCGATTTTGTTCTGAAAAATCCACAGCAAATACAGTAGCAAATCTCATCCACACAGCGTAAATAGTGAGCAGAAAAAATGCTCAGAAATTGACATGCGGTGCAGAGTTTTATTCCACAGCATGTCAATTGTATTTGCGTACTCGCTGCTTATTTGTTGCGGGTTTGAATTCAATGGGGAGGAAAAACCCACAACAAATAGCAGTTGTTGCGTTTTTTGCAGCGGGTTCGCATCGATTCCGCCGTAAAAAACGGTACTCAGAAACAAAATAATCTCATACTTACCCAGAAGTCTGTGTTTCTTCCTCCAGTGCAGCCTACTGGGATGATGCTTCAACTCATGACAGGCTGCAGCGGTCTTCTGGGATGAATGCTGCAGTTTCCACAGCGGACATTCCGGGCGAAAAACTACACCACAGTTTGGTGTGGATTTTCGGCCGGAATTCAGCGCGGCGAACGAACAGGGGATATACGCTGCGTGCTTTTACAAAGTATATCATGACCGTGTGAAATCAGCCTAAGGGAATGTTCACACCGCTTATTTTCTGCCGTTTTTCTGGCCGTAAACGGGCGAAAAATGGGCGAAAAATCTGAAGCAGAATGCTTCCAAACATCTGCCCATTGATTTCAATAGGAAAAATGGCATTCTGTGCCAACGGGGCATTTTTTTACACGGCCATTTTGAAAAACGGCCTCATAAAAAATGCCCCCAAAAAAGAAGTGCATGTCACTTCTTGAGCCGTTTTTGGAGCCGTTTTTCATTGACTATAGAAAAACAGCTCCAAAAATGTCCGTAAAAAACTGGCTTAAAAAACTTCTGAAAATCAGGAGCTATTTTCCTTTGAAAACAGCTCCGTATTTTCAGAAGTTTTTTGTTAAGCGTGTGAACATACCCTTAGAGTTTAGTTCCCCCTCCCCAAAAAATAATGAATCTCTTCCCCCACACATAGCGTTCACAGTCAAGTCCCACCCTCCCCTCACAAAAATGTTTTACACAAATCCCCTCACCCACATATAGCATTTACAGTTAAGTTCCCCCTCGCCCACAAAAATGATTTCTAAAGAACCCCCTCCCCCAACACATAGCATTACAGTTCCCTCTTAACTGTCCTGAGCTCAGTGGAGGAATCTTCATCAGCTGCCTGGTACAAGTTGCATGCCGGAGGGGAGGAGAGATGTGTGTCACTGCTCCACTCCAGCTCTTTTCTTCCTCCTCCATCCCCCTGCCCTTGGTAGAGCAGGATGTGTCTGGTGGGGGGCTCTCTCCACACAAAGCTTCTGTTTCCTGCTCATGCAGCATATTCCTCTCAGTGCCCCAGTGTAACTTACTTCAGAGTAGAATGGCCGTGTTACATTGCGTTCCTTCCTTCAAGTAACTAACGCCGGGACCCTGAATGAAATGTTTAAAGTAGGGAGCAGGCCCCTTTATTTTCATCACTGTGGCTGGGCCCCTGACTGCATTACCAGCCATACTGCTCTGTTGGTGGCCCTGAGTACAGTATAGTACTGGGGTGTTGCTAGGGTCTTAAAAAATAAGGGGCACAAGCCCCGAGGCATATATCCCCCCCGAAAAATAAATAGATTTTTACATACATATCGGAGATCGCAAATCTATAAAACTAAGGCTCCTATAGCTACACCACTGGATACAATTGAATGCATTGTCTCAGCAGACAGTATCATACATGATAGGCTTAGATACATGGCCCCAGCAGACAGTATCACACATGATAGACTTAGGGCTCATTCAGACGAGCGTGAATCTCGTCCGTGTGTTGTGCGTTGAAACAATGCACAGCACACGGACCCATTGATGTGAATGGGGCTATTCACACATGCGTGAGTTTTCACACACCGAGTGTCCGTTGAGTAAAACTCACTGCATATCCTATATTGGTGCGTTTTCACGCAACTAGTCGCCCATTGAAGTCAATGGGTGCGTGAAAACTACGGACTGCACATGGGCACACATCCGTGTACTGTCCGCGTTTCACGCATCAATTACATTGAAAAAAAAAGTGCTTGCAAGTGCATGAAAAAAACATGCCACATGCAAAGCACACTGATGCAAAAACACGGACAAATTTGCGCACGTTTTTTTACACACGTAAATCTGTCATGCTTGTGTGAATGTAGCCTTAGATAAAGGGCTCCAGCAGTAAGTATCCTTGTGCTAAACTTCAGGGGTAAATTTGGCATTTATGGGGCCTAAGCAAAGTTATGTCTCAGGGCTCTAATCAAAGACACATGTAGAAAGTGCCCCATACAATGCCCCCTGTATATAGTGTCACAACCCCCTGTATAGTGCCACACACAGTCCCCCTGCCATACATCCCCCTTGTAGACAGTGCCATGCAGTCCCATGTAGATAGAGCCACATACCCCCCTTGTCTCAGCAGACAATATCATACATGATAGGCTTAGATACATTGCCCCAGCAGACAGTGTCACACATGATAGGCTTTTTGATGTGTTACAAAATTTTCGGGTGTGTTTTTTTTACCGGTCCATTTGTTGGATTACGTCGGATTCGAGGACTACTGCTATTACAGCTTTTTTATTCTCAAAAAAATTGTTAATGAGGGTTGTGTGTTTTTTTTTATTTCAATAAGTTATTTTTTTAATGTCCTTGTATTTTTTTAAACTTTATTACTACCGCCTTAGTAATGGCCGATGGCTGATTGACAGCGTCCATTACTAAGGCGGGGCTTAATGTCAGCAGCTGAAAAGGCTAAGACTAACCCCCAATATTACCCCGGTACCCACCGCCACCAGGGGTACCAGGAAGAGTTGAGTACGATCCAGTACCCAACCATCTGTAGTGATGTCGAGTACTGGGATGGCTGCAGGCTGGTATTATTAGGCAGGGATAGCCCAAAAACAGTGGGCCCTCCCACCCTGGTAATGATAGCCTGCTGCTATGTTGTATCTGACTAGTTATGAAAAATGGGCGGACTGCACGTTTTTCCCATTTAAAAAAATAATAATTACGTGGGGTCTCCCCCATTTTTCATAGCCAGACAGATACAACATAGCAGCAGCAGGCTAGCATAACCAGGGTGGTAAGGGCCACTGTTTTTGGGCTTTTCATTCCCAATAATACCAGCCTGCGGCCGCCCCACTAACTGGCCGTCACTACAGATGGTCGGGTACTGCATCGTACACGGCTGTTCCCGGTACCCCTAGTGGCAGTGCGTACCAGGGTAATAATGGTGGTTAGTGTTAGCCTCTGCACTAAGCCCTCTGCTAACAATAAGCCCATCTTAGTAATGGATGCTGTCAATCAGCCAGCAGCCATTACTAAGTGTCACGATCCGTGGGTATGTGGACCCACTAGGCCGCACAGCCGTAGCGGAGTAGCGGCTGGCCAAACAACAGTCCTAGTACTAGAGTACCTTTGATAGTCCAGACAGTAACGGAGGCTCGGCACAGATGGACTTGCAGACACCAGACGTGGTGTATATCAGCAGGCGTGACAGGTGACACAACACGACTCCAACACTCTAAGGTACATGAACAAATATAGCAGAGACTATAGGATACAGGTAGAAGGGCACGGGAATAACGGGAACAGGATAACACTAAGGGACCATTTGCTAAGACTAACATGGGTAAACACAACAACGCTCAAACAATGTGTGAAAGGACAGAGCCCATTTTATAGTCCAGGGTGATCATGGGTTAATTACAGATTTTACTTATGTGTGTGTACTGCCCCTTTAAGGGTGAGCACACACCATACGGGAAGCAGTGCAGAGATGCGGAAGTGAGTGCCAGCGTCTCTCAAGCGGGAGGTGCCTCCTGGCTCTCACTCTTCCATGGCCGTCGGGAGACAGGTAAGAACGATGGTCTGCGGCTGTGGACGTTACACTAAGAAGGTAGTAATAAAGTTTCAAAGAAAATACAAAGACATAGAAGACATATTTTATTGAAATATAAAACACACACACACAAACCTCATTAACCATATTATCGAAAATAAAGAAATCCGTCATGGAAGTAGTCCTCGAATCCGACATAGTCCCACAACCGAACCTGTAAAAAAACACAAACACAAAAAAAACACATTAGTAACACAGGTGGTAGGCTTAGATACAGGGCCCATGTGTCATCCTGTCTGAGGCCCTGTATCTAAGCCTACCACATGTTAGGCTTAGATACAGGGCACCAGCAGACACTAATCTTATACAGTATAAGATTACTGTATGCTGGGGCCCTGTATCTAAGCCTACAATGTGGTAGGCTTAGATACAGGGCCCATCAGAGAGGATCACACATGGCCATGTATCTAAGCCCAATTTGTGATACTGTCTGTAAGACCCTGTATCTAAGCCTACCACAATGCAGGCTTAGATACAGGAGCCCAGCAGGCAGTAATGTTACACTTACCCTCCACTTTGACTCTGGGTACATGTCCGACACCATCCAGCATCGTGACGTCATGACACGAGAAGACGTCAGGACTTCCGCTGCGCTCGGGAAGGAGGGTAAGTATAAAGTCATTACTATAGTAACAGGGGCCCTTGTATTTTATGACATAGGCCCCAGTTACTACATTTTTATAGATGCGGTGCGGGGGGCCGCGACCGCTGCCCGGTAGCGATTGCGACCGCTGCAACCCCTGTAGCTACTTCACTAAATGTGTCAGTTGCCCGGGGATCCCGTGCACCGGGCCAAAGATCTGTGGCTTGGTCCCCATAGGCCCGGTGCCAGCGACGCCCCTGGTATAGTATAGCGTGTAGTATTATCAGCAGGCAGTAAAGTGAAGTGGAACAACAGGTCCCAGAATGTCTAGTGTTCTGGCCACGAGCAGAGTGGGGGAGAAAATCAAGCAGCCAGTGACTGCAATAACATTTGTTCATGGTAGCTACCTACACTGGCGTAGCTATAGGGGTCGCAGCGGTCGCAATTGCGACCGGGCCCCAAAGCCAGGGGGGCCCATGGCCCCCCGCACCACATCAATAAAAAGTTACTATAGTAACTCGGGCCGCGGGCCCCTGTTACTATAGTAACATACTTTACTTACCTTCCTGGTTCCGGATCGCAGCGGAGGTCCTGACGTCAAGCGTTGTGCGCAGCGCATGACGTCACAGCGCTATGCGCCGCGCACAGCATCGAGACGACAGAACTCCCGCCGCGGCCGAAGAGGAAGGTAAGGTTAGCCCTGACTGGCGGGGTCCGACTCCCGGGACCCGCCAATCAGCTGTTTTGAAGGGGCAGCAGCACTCGTACGGCCACACTGTGAATCCGTGTCGGCGATTCACAGTGTGGGCGAGTAGTGAAATGAAGGGGAAGCAGCTCTCGTACGAGTGCTGCGGCCCCTTCAAAACAGCTGATTTAGACACATCAGCTATTGCTGGCCTATCCTGAGGATAGGCCATCAATGTTTAGGGACTGTACAACCCCTAAGCCTACGATGTAGCAGGCTTAGGGGGCCCATGAGACAGGATCACAGATTGTGTGATCCTGTCTGCTGGGCCCTGTATCTAAGCCAATCACATGGTAGGCTTAGATACAAGGTCCATGCGTGATCCTGTCTGCTGGGCCCTGTATCTAAGCCAATCACATGGTAGGCTTAGATACATGGCCCATGTGTGATCCTGTCTGATGGGCCCTGTATATAAGCCTACCACACTGTAGGTTTAGATACAGGGCCCCAGCACACAGTAATCTTATACTGTATAAGATTACTGTCTGCTGGACACTGTATCTAAGCCTACGTTGTGGTAGGCTTAGATTCAGGGTCCCACAGACAGTATCACACATGGGCCCTGTATCTAAGCCTAACACACGTGTTACTAATCATTTTTTGTGTGTTTTCTTACAGGTTCGGTCGTTGGACTACGTCGGATTCCAGGACTACTTCGATGACAGCTTTTTTTTTTTATTATCAATAAAATGGTTAATGACGGTTGTGTGGGTTTTTTTTTTATTTAAATAAAAAAAAAATCTATGTCTTTGTGTTTTTTTTTAAACTATATTACTACCGCCTTAGTAATGGCCGCCGGCTGATTGACAGCGTCCATTGCTAAAGCGGGGCTTAGTGTTAGCCGATGCAGAGGCTAACACTAACCCCCATTATTACCCCGGTACCCACCGCCAGCAGGGTTGCTGGGAAGAGCCGGGTACCATCCAGTACTTGACCATCTGTAGTGATGGTCGGTCACTGGGGTGGCCGCAGGCTGGTATTATCAGGAGGGGAAAGGCCAAAAACAGTGGCCCTTCCTACCCTGGTGATGCTAGGCTGCTGCTGCTTTATTGTATCTGGCTGGTTATGAAAAATGGGGGGGACCCCACGTCATTTAAAAAAAAAAAAATTGGAAAGAACGATGTGGGGTCCCCCCCAATTTTCATAACCAGCCAGAAACAAAACAGCAGCAGCAGGCAGCATTACAAGGGTGGGAAAGGACACTGTTTTTGGCCTTCCCCAGCCTAATACTACCAGCCTGCGGCCACCCCGGTGCCTGTCCGTCACTACAGATGATCGGGTACTGGTTCGTACCCGGCTCTTCCCAGTACTCCTGGTGGCGGTGGGTACCGGGGTAATAATGGGGGTTAGTGTAGCCTCTGCACCGGCTAACATTAAGCCTCGCCTTAGTAATGGAGGTTGTCAATCAGCCAGCGGCCATTACTATGGCGGTGATAATAAAGTTTAAAAAGATACAAGCACATAGAAAAAATATTTTATTGAAATAAAAAAACACAACCCTCATTACCCATTTTATTGAGAATAAAAAAAAAAACGTCATTGAAGTCGTCGAATCCGTAGTCCAACAACCGAACCTGTAAAAAAACACAAACACACAAAAATAATCAGTAACACATAAAGAAGCAAAATTATTATTCTTACCTATCCTGGGTCCAACGCTGGAGACGCAATGTCAGCGAGCTGGGCCCTGTATCTAATCCAATCATGTGTGATACTGTCTGCTGAGCTGTGTATCTAATCCAATCATGTGTGATACTCTCTGCTGGGCCCTGTATCTAATCGTATTTTGTGTGATACTGTCTGCTGGGCCCTATATCTAATCCGATCATGTGTGATACAGTCTGCTGAGCCACTGTATCTAATCCTATCATGTGTGATACTGTCTGCTCAGCCACTGTATCTAATCCTATCATTTGTGATACTGTCTGCTGAGCCACTGTATCTAATCCTATCATGTGTGGTACTGTCTGCTGAGCCACTGTATCTAATCCTATCATGTGTGGTACTGTTTGCTGAGCCACTGTATCTAATCCTATCATGTGTGATACTGTCTGCTGGGCCACTGTATCTAATCCTATCATGTGTGATACTGCCTTCTGAGCCACTGTATCTAATCCTACTATGTTTGATACTGTCTGCTGAGCCACTGTATCTAATCCTAGCCATAGTTTATAGGGTCGTAGTGCTATAGATATGCTATGCTGTCTCATATACACACTTTTTTTTGGGCGGACACATATGCATTGGGGCTATTTCCCTGACATTTTAAGCCCTGAGGGTATGTTCACACGGCAGCGTCCGTTACGGCTGAGATTACGGAACTGTTTTCAGGAGAAAACAGCACTGTAATTTCAGCCGTAATGGCATGTGCAGGCGTCTTTCGCTGCGTCCATTACGGACGTAATTGGGGCTGTTTTTCTATGGAGTCCATGGAAAACGGCTCCATTTACGTCTGAAGAAGTGACAGGCACTTCTTTGACGCGGGCGTCTTTTTTACGTGCCGCCTTTTGACAGCGGCGCGTAAAAAAAAATGACCATCGGCACAGAACATCGTAAGACCCATTCAAATGAATGGGCAGATGTTTGCCAACGCTTTTGAGCCGCATTTTCGGACGTAATTCAATGCTAAAACGCCGGAATTACGTCCATAAATAGGGTGTGTGAACACAGCCTTAGTGACGCCCCCGGCTGCTAGTGCTGTATTGTTGGGTCACTTAGGAGACCCAGCGATGCAGCTGAAAGCTGCGGACCGTCGGCCATGAGAAGTTTGCGGGGGGGGGCCAGTAAGAATTTTTGCATCGGGGCCCATGAGCCTTTAGCTACGCCCCTGGCTACCTATGTACCAACACATTTCTCGTCCAAAAGGAACTGACAACTGAAAATAAAGCATTTATCTGTCTATTGCTTTCCTTCACAAACCAAAAATATCCACATATACAGACACGTACATACTGGTACATTTATACTGTACATACATAAAGACAGACATTTAGACAAACAGGCAAATATATATACATACATTCTGGAATATATACATACAGGTAAATTTATAGACATGCAGGCACAAATATAAAAACACACACAGGCACATAAATACACAGACAGGAACATATACAAATACATACAGGCACATATATACAAACACAAATTCACTTACAGACCCATATATACTCACACAGACACATAAATACACAGTGCAGATAATGTAGATGTTACCTGCAGTCCTATTGTAAAGGATCTTCCAGACACAACTTCTGTGTCGACGCCCATAGGTAATCAGTCTGCACCTGCTTCTATGTCTGTGAGACTGACTCCATCTTCCACCACCCAGGATGGCAGGCTTAGGAGTGGGAGAGCCTATCACAGCCTGGCCAGACGGAGCTAGCTCCCGCCCTCTGTCTATTTATACCTGCCTTTCCTGTTCCTCCTTTGCTTGTGATTCTTCTCTGTTGGTTTCCTGGCCCTGCTGCAGCTTCTTGAACTACTGATCCTCTGCTTGTAATTGACCTTGGCTTTTCTGACCACTCTTCTGCTCTGCGTTTTTGTACCTCGCTCATCTCCTGGTTTGACTCGGCTCGTTCACCTCGCTTGTTGCTCACGGTGTTCCCGTGGGAAACGTACCCATTTCCCTGGCTTCTTTGTACCCTTGTCTGTTTGTCTGTCGTGCACCTATTGAGTGTAGGGACCGTCGCCCAGTTGTACCCCGTCGCCTAGGGCGGGTCGTTGCAAGTAGGCAGGGACTGAGTGGCGGGTAGATTAGGGCTCACTTGTCTGTTTCCCTACCCCGACATTACACCTATGTAACACCACAGATACATACTGATTACTATACACACACACACACACACACACATATACATACAGGTAACATACTAAGAACCTCCCTATTATAAGTAGATTTGGCAGTAATGCATATTTATTTATATTTAGTGGTTTAGGTTACATTAGTGTTCGCAGTGTGCTGTCACCATTCTTTGTCTGCTGTATATTTGCAGTCACAGTTGTTCTTGCACCTGCATACACATGTTATATCCTTTTGTTGGAATGTGCTGTTCAAACTTTTGTGTTTATGTGATCCATATATGTGGGGTTAGTGACTGCCTCCATTTTTTGTTCTTGCACTCCTCCCATTCTGGCCTGGGTGATTTTAATTAGTTTAATGCTGGTTTCTACCATCCCCAGATATATATGTAGGCTTAGTCCCAGTTCTGGGTGTATGTGCAGAGTAGGTCCCCACCTTACAGAGGTCGCCTTGTCGTGGCAGGTGGGCAAACACTTTTTGATCAAAATGTGCACTAAGAACCTCCCTATTATAAGTAGATTTAGCAGTAATGCATATTCATTTAGATTTAGTGGTTTAGGTTACATTGGTGTTCGCAGTGTGCTGTCGCCATTCTTTGTCTGATAGATATATATATATATATATATATATATATATATATATATATTGAATGCAGTGCACCTCCAAACTGGAGATACACTTAAAAAAGTTTATTTCCATGAATTTATTGCCATGAATTTGTTAAAGTTTTATAGATGACCATATATGAAAAATGTGGTGTTTCCCTTAAGGGGCAGCATATTATATAGCACAGATATCTTCATTTTGTTGTTTGTTCTACTTTAATACTGAACACACACTTACAAAGAGACATATATAGACACACAGGCACATATACACACATACTGGAACATATGACACTTCTGAATCTTTTCTGTGAGATTTGCAGCAAGGGAAACAAAATCTCGTTTACCGCCGTAATCTCGCGAGATTTTGTTTCCCTTGCTAGAGATCTCACAGAAAAGATTCAGAAGTGTCAGGATTCTGAATACACATGACGTCCAGGCTGGAGGTCATGTGTATTCATTATCAGGACACTTGATTAACGTTAATCTCTGTTTATGTGGCTGCACATCGCTGCTGTTTAATTGAATGGAGAGGAGTGTATGACGCTGACTGGTCACTGATTGGTCAGCGTCATACACGTAAACACGCCCAGTTAAAAACACAATACACGCCCAGTTGGACATAACGAAAAAAAAACGCCCAGTTGTCCATTTCAAACCTCATTTGCATATATATAAAATAGCTCATAACTTGGCCAAAAATGAACGTTTTTTAAGAAAAAAAAAACGTTACTGTTATCTACATTGCAGCGCCGATCACATGCAATAGGAGATAGGGATTTGAGAATCTGGTGACAGTGCCTCTTTAAGTGAAAGAAGTTTTTATTTTATTTTTGACAGCGTACACATCATAAATGACGCAAAAAAATTGTTGTGCAGGTTATTACGGCCGCGCCAATACTGAATGTCTATATTTTATGTAGTGAGACTTATTTTATTGTGTTTTGTAAAAAAGGTGTATGTGTATTTTTATTTTATTTAACATTACTTTATGTTTTTACTTTATTTTTTAAACTTTAATGTACTGGTATATATCTATATACGGATAGTACACAGGCAGTTGTTGGGACATACCTCAGTATGCCCTAACAGGAAATATGGTAAGACAGCCCTGGGGTCCTTCATTGGACCTTGGGCTGTCTGCCCATATATGGTAAGTCCCTCAATCGCGTCACAGGGATTCCTGTGACGTGATCCAAGGGGCATCCCCCCATCTCATTTTCCCCTGAATGCTGCAGTCAGCTTTGATCGCAGCATTCAGGGGAATAGCGGCGGAGATGAGCGGTTTCTCTGATCTCTGTCTTTATAGAGTGGGACTGCGGCTGTGTAATACAGTCATTGCCCCGCCCCGCACGCGGTCAGCACGAGGTGATGCGGCCGGCGCTGCACTAATGAGCGGCGGTTCCGGCACTGAAGACAGAACATGTGGGGGTGTTTTGCAGTGCGCCCGTCATGTTCTGTTTTCAGTGCCGCCGCTCATTAGTGCTGGCCGCATCACATAATCCTGGCGGCGCGCACGTCAGGACTCCGGAGTGGGGCCGTAACTGTATCACACAGCCGCAGCCCCGCTCTCATACATTCATGTATTACAATATTGAGATGTGCGGCCGCACAGCTTAGTATCGAAATACATGAAATAACGTTACATAGTTACATAGTTAGTACGGCTGAAAAAAGACACATGTCCATCAAGTTCAACCAAGGGACGGGAAAAGGGAAGGAAAAATTTGGGGGTGCACGGTATCTAAACCGTATCGAAGTTTTGATCCATCGTGCATCCCTACTCAAGTGCCATCCTCCCTCCATTATTATCTCCTTCCCACTCTAGCATCATTTCCCTCCCTACCCAATGCCATCTCCCTGCCCCATTATCATCTCCCTGCCCCATTATCATCTCCCTGCCCCCGTTATCATCTCCCTGCCCCCGTTATCATCTCCCTGCCCCCATTATCATCTCCCTGCCCCCATTATCATCTCCCTGCTCCCATTATCATCTCCCTGCCCCCGTTATCATCACCCTGCCCCCGTTATCATCTCCTTGCCCCCATTATCATCTCCCTGCTCCCATTATCATCTCCCTGCCCCCATTATCATCTCCCTGCCCCCATTATCATCTCCCTGCTCCCATTATCATCTCCCTGCACCATTATCATCTCCCTGCTTCCATTATCATCTCCCTGCCCCATTATCATCTCCCTGCCCCATTATCATCTCCCTGCCCCATTATCATCTCCCTGCCCCATTATCATCTACCTGCCCCATTATCATCTCCATGCCCCCATTATCATCTCCCTGCCCCATTATCATCTCCCTGCCCCCATTATCATCTCCCTGCCCCATTATCATCTCCCTGCCCCCATTATCATCTCCCTGCCCCCATTATCATCTCCCTTCCCCCATTATCATCTCCCTGCCCCCATTATCATCTCCCTGCCCCCATTATCATCTCCCTGCCCCATTATCATCTCACTGCCCCCATTATCATCTCCCTGCCCCCATTATCATCTCCCTGCCCCATTATCATCTCCCTGCCCCCATTATCATCTCCCTGCCCCCATTATCATCTCCCTGCCCCCATTATCATCTCCCTGCCCCCATTATCATCTCCCTGCCCAATTATCATCTCCCTGCTCCCATTATCATCTCCCTGCCACCATTATCATCTCCCTGCCCCTATTATCATCTCCCTGCCCCCATTATCATCTCCCTGCCCCATTATCATCTCCCTGCCCCCATTATCATCTCCCTGCCCCCATTATCATCTCCCTGCCCCCATTATCATCTAACTCTACCCCCTCTCCATAGAAAGCATAAATCTTCCCCACGTCTGTATTAGTTTACACTGCAGCATAGGATTGTATCACTCAGCTCTACAACGGCTCTTTTCTCCTGTCCTGTGTAAACAGAGGGAGAAGACAGGTTTATTGTCACATGTTACACAGGACGGGAGATAAGAGCCGTAGAGCTGATACAATCCTACGCTGCAGTGTTAACATAATACAGACGTGGGTAAGATATTTACTTTCTATGGGGGCAGGAGATTTTTTCAGGAGGCTCCGGGCAGCAGCAGCCGGACACATCATAACTTAGTACTCACTGTGTCAGAAGAAGAAGACGACGACTGCTGCTGCTGGACGTATCCTCCGAGGCTGAGCTCATAACTCCCGCTGCTGTGATGTCTCCACCCCACACGCTGTCACGCTGTTGTGGAGGAGGAGGGGCCGGCACATCTCACTCTCCAGCGGGCCCTTACGGTTTTATTCTGATGTAATGAACGGGCCCCTGCTTCGTAAGAGCCACACTGCCGTGAGTATATTAATTCCAGCGGCAGAGTGCGGGCCCCTTTTTTTAAAATTTATGCCCGGGCCCCTCACTGCAGAACCCCCAGTACCCCCCTGATGGCGGCCCTGAGTCCTGGGTCAACTGTGATATTATTATGAACAGGAAGCGTCTAAGAGTAAAAAAAAGCTGAGCCACGAAGCAATAGACCAAAAAAATTGCAGATTTGAAACCCCCTGTGACCAGGGATGAAATATCATTGGAGCTCTTGGCTCGGGAGGCCCATACATCCATTTGGACTCAATTGTATACGCGTCCTGGACTCAATTGTATCCACACTGGTGAGGAAAGGGAACCTTCAGTTATTTTCCCTGCAATTTGGAGCTTTACTTGTGATGCAGGCAGAGCGATTACATAAAAATCTGACGAGACCAGGCCTGCCTCACTCGACTGTGTGGGAACGAGGACAGGTAATTGTGCTTGCTGGGGCACTATCTACATGGGCAATAGGAACTCTAGAGCTGTAGTATTATCTACAGGGGCACTGTGGCACTATCTGCATGTGTATTGTTGCACTATATATAGAGGGCACTATGGCACTATCTATATCTGTTGCACTTTCTACAAGAAGCACTCTGACACTATCTACAGGGGCCAGTGTGTGGCATTTGATACAGGGGCCAATGTGTGGCTCTATTTATAGGGAGCACTGTGGCACTATTGACATGGGCTCTGTAGAACTATCTACACAGGCACTGTGGCTTTATCTTCAGAGAGCACTGTGGCACTATCTACAGGACGCAGTTTGTGGCAATATCTACAGGGGGCACCGTGACACTATAAACATGGGCTCTGTGGCAGTATCTAAATGGGCACTATGGCATCTAGAGAGGGTAATGTGGCACTAACAGAGGTCGGTGTGTGGCATTAGCTATGACATCCACATGCGCTTATAGGGCATATGGAAAGCGGTTTTCTTACCGAGAACCCCTAATGAATATATTTAGTACACCAGCTGCCCTACTACACACTTTTTGATTGACAAAATTCAAAAACTGTCTTAACCTCTTCCCGCGCTGCGCCGCAATAGTACGTCCTGCAGAGGGGTTAGTTCCCGCATCAGGACGTACTATTGCGGAGTAGTTCCCGGCGCACACTGTCTTAACGGACAGTGTCCGGGAACCGGGAGGTCATCTGTCCCTGACAGCTGACACTCCAGCCTTGCCGGTCAGCGGACCATCGCCGCTGATTTAGGCAATTAACCCCATAAATGCGGCGACGGATTGCCGTCGCCGCATTTAAGTGGTTTGAAGCACATCGGCAGCCCCCACGAAGTGATCGTGGGGGCTACCGATGCTTGTCGTGGCAATCGGAGGTCAGATAATGACCTCCGGGTTGCCATGTACGGAAGCCTCGGAGGAGCAGCCTCCGGCCGGTCCTCCGATGCTTCCTGTCAGTGTGACAGTTACGTCACAATGACAGTTGGAGTACATTACACTACGTGTGTAGTGTAATGTACTCTAGCAGCGATCAAAGCTGCAAGTCTAAGTGTCCCCTAGTGGGACAAGTGAAAAAAGTAAAAAAAAGAATAAAAATGTTTTAAAAAAAAGTGTAAAAATAAAAGTTATAAGTTATATAAACAAACACTTCATTTTTTTCCTATAATAAGTCTTTCATTATAGGAAAAAAATGAACACGTTAAAAAAAGTACACATATCTGGTATCAACGCGTTCGTAACGACCCCAGCTATAAAACTATAATGTTATTTTTCCCGCACGGTGAACACCGTGGAAAAAAATCAATAAAAAACTACACCAGAATCGCTATTTTTTGGTCACCACCGCTCCCAAAATAGAGAATAAAAAGTGATCAAAAAGTCGCATGTGCCCGAAAATAATACCAATAAAAACTACAACCCGTCCCGCAAAAAACAAGCCCTTACACCGCTTTTTTGACTGAAAAATAAAAAAGTTACGGCTCTAAGAATATGGTGACCGAAAATTAATTATTTTATAAAAAAGTGATTTTATTGCGCAAACGCTGCAAAACATAAAAAAAACTATATACATATGGTATCGCCGTAATCGTACCGACCCCCAGAATAAAATAAAATGGTCATTTATAGTGCATGGTGAACGCCGCAAAAAATAAACTAAAAAACATTGTCAGAATTGCTTGTTTTTGGTCACCCGGCTTGCAAAAAAATGTAATAAAAAGTGATCAAAAAAATCACATGTACCCCAAAATGGTACCAATGAAAAGTACAGATCGTCCCGCAGCAAATAAGCCCTCACGCAGCTCCGGTGGTGAAAAAATAAAGACGTTCTGGCTCCCAGGAATATGGCGAATCAAAATGTGCAGAGCGTTCTAAAAGCGGGTAACATCCGATACCATTTATCAGTGCGACGCCGGCCACATATCTATGAATTATTATTTACCGCATTTTTATACCCTCTTATTATGCCCTGATGTTCTCCGCACAGATTAATAATGCCCCCACATTATAAACTGAAATACCAGCAATACCCCAAACAGAAAAACTACCAAGCAAAATCTGCGCTCCAAAGGCAAAATGGCGTCCCTCCCTTCTGAGCCATGCAACGTCCCCAAACAGCAGTTTGCGCCCACATATATGGCATCACCATACCCGGGAGAACCCGCTTAACGTTTTATGAGGTATTTGTCTTCAGTGGCACAAACTGGGCACAACATATTATGCACTAAAATGGCACATCAGTGCAAAATTGCAATATTCACACCATCCGCTGTGCATTAACCCCTTTGAGCACTATGACTTAATATCATGTCATGGTGCGGGGGTGATGTATGGAGCGGGCTCACGTGCTGAGCCCGCTCCATACGCTGCGGGCGTCGGCTGTGTATTAGAGCTGACACCCGGGACTAAGGCCTCATTTACACAAGCGTGTGCGTTTTGCGCGCGCAAAAAACTCAGCATTTTGCGTGCGCAAAAGGCACTTGACAGCTCCGTGTGTCATCTGTGTATGATGTGCGGCTGCGTGATTTTCGCGCAGCCGCCATCATAGAGATGAGGCTAGTCGACGTCAGTCACTGTCCATGGTGCTGAAAGAGTTAACTGATCGGCAGTAACTCTTTCAGCACCCTCGACAGTGCATTCCGATCACCATATCGAGTAACCTGTTTAAAAAAAAAGAGGTTCGTACTTACCGAGAACTTCCCGGCCGTTGCCTTGGTGACGCGTCCTTGGTGACGCGCCTCTCTTGACATCTGGCCCCACCTCCCTGGATGACGCAGCAGTCTATGTGACCGCTGCAGCCTGTGCTTGGCTTGTGATTGGCTGCAGCTGTCATTTGGACTGAATTGTCATCCCGGGAGGTAAGACTGGAGGAAGAAGCCGGGAGTTATCGGTAAGTCAGAACTTTTTTTTTTTTTACACGTTCACGTATATTGGGATCGGAAGTCACTGTCCAGGGTGCTGAACCAGTTTAACTCTTTCAGCACCCTGCACAGTGACTGTCTCCTGCCGGGTTCGGTCAAAACGAGTTCGGCCGAACCCGGTAAAGTTCGGTTCGCTCATGTCTAAGACACTCTGTTCGGATGTTTGTAAACAGAAAAGCACGTGGTGCTTTTCTGTTTACATTCAGTTTGACAGCTCTTGCGCGAATCACGCAGTTCGCATGGAAGTGCTTCCGTGCGACCTTCGTGGTTTTCACGCACCCATTGACTTCAATGGGTGCGTGATGCGCGAAAAACGCACGATTATAGAACATGTCGTGAGTTTTACGTAACGCACTCGCGCTGCGCAAAATTCACGCATCGTCTGCACTGCCTTATAGAGTAATATAGGTGCGTACGACACGCTTGAAAAGCACGTGCGTCGCACGCGCGTATATTACGCTCGTGTAAATGAGGCCTAAGGGACAGGAACAGCGATCGTGCGGTTACAGAAGCCTGTAAAAATAAAAATATACTGCAATACATTAGTATCGCAGCATATTGTACCCGCGATCCAATGATCGCTGGTACAAGTCCCCTAAGGGGACTAATAAAATGTGTAGAAGAATTCAAGTTATTAGTAGTGAGAAAGAAAAAAAAGTAAAAAAAAAAAAAACTTTTCCCATTTTTCTTCAAAAGTAATGTAAAAAAATAAACAGAATTGATATCGCTACGTCCGTAAAAGGCCGAACTATTACAATATGCCATTATTTAACTCGCACGGTGAACACCGTAAAAACCGTAAATAATTTAAACCGCCAAAATGGCTGTAGTTTTCGTTTTTACTGCACGGCGACAGCTGTAAAAACGAAAACCCCAAAAAATGGAATCAGATTTTTTCCTATATTACTATATTTTCCTATTTTTTTTCAGTTTCCCAGTACTTTTTATTTCACTTTAAATGGTATCACTAGAAACTAAAATTCCTCCCGCAAGAAATAAGCCCTCACATCACTCTACTGACGGAAAAAGAAAAAAGTTATAGCTCTTGGAAGGCGGGTAGGGAAAAACGAAAATAAGAAAGCAAAAAATGGATCAGTCCTGAAAGGGTTAATTAATTTCTAATGAAAAAAATGTATGACCCCCATGTGGGGTATTTCCGTACTCGGGAGAAATTGCTTTATAAAAATTGGTTGTTTATTTCTCCTTTATCCCTTGTGAAAATGAGAAAATTCAACATTTTAGTGGAAAAAAATTGTGATATAAATTTTCTCCGCCTAATTCTAATAAATTCTGCAAAAGACCCGTGGAGTCTATATTCTCACTATACCCCTAGAAAAATTCCTTGAGGGGTGTTTCCAAAATGGGGTAACTTGGGGGGCTTCCCCTGTTTTGGTCTCTCCAGGGCGTTGCAAACGCGACATGGCACCGAAAACCAATCCAGCAAAATCCGTGCTCCAAAATCCAAATGGCACTCCTTCCCTTCTGAGTCCTGCTGTGGGTCCAATCAGCAGTTTATTACCACATATGGGATATTGCTGTAATCAGGAGACATTGCTTTACAAATGTTGGGGTGATTTTCTTCATTATTCCTCGTAAATATTAAAAATTTCTATGTTTTTTCAGAAAAAAAGTAGATTTTAATTTTTACAGACTAATTCCAATATATTTAGTGAAAAACCTGTGTGGTCAAAATGCTAACTATACCCCTAGAAAAATTCCTTGATAGGTGTAGTTTCCAAAATGGGGTCACTTTTGGAGGGTTTCCCCCGTTTTGGTCCCTTCAGGGGGTTGCAAACGCGACATGGAACCGAAAACCAATCCACCAAAATCCGTGCTCCAAAATCCAAATGGCGCTCCTTCCCTTCTGAGCCTTGCTGTGGGTCCAATCAGCAGTTTATTACCACATATGGGATATTACCGTAATCGGGAGACATTGCTTTACATATGTTGGGATGCATTTTCTTTATTATTTCTTGTAAATATTAAAAATTTCTATATTTTTTCAGAAAAAAGTAGATTTTCATTTTTACAGACTAATTCTAATAAATTTAGCGAAAAACCTGTGCGGTCAAAATGCTAACTATACACCTAGATAAATTCCTTGAGGGGTGTAGTTTCCAAAATGGGGTAACTTTTGGGGTGTTTCCACTGTTTTGGCACCACAAGACCTCTTCAAACCAGACAAGGTGCCTAAAATATATTCTAAAAAAAAAGGAGGCCCAAAATCCACTAGGTGCTCCTTTGCTTCTGAGGCCGGTGCTTCAGTCCATTATCGCACTAGGGCCACATGTGGGATATTTCTAAAAACTGCAGAATCTGGGCAATAAATATTGAGTTGCATTTCTCTGGTAAAACCTTCTGTGTTACAAAAAAAAAATGTATTAGAAATTAATTTCTGCAAAAAAAATAAAATTTGTAAATTTCACCTCTACTTTGCTTTAATTCCTGTGAAACGCCTAAAGGGTTAAAACACTTTGTGAATGCTGATTCGAATACCTTGAGGGATGCAGTTTTCAAAATGGGGTGACTTCTGGGCATTTTCTAATATATAAGGCCCTCAAAGCCACCTCAGACTGAACAGGTCCCTGAAAAAATAGCCTTTTGAAATTTTCTTGAAAATATGAGAAATCGCTGCTAAAGTTCTAAGCCTTGTAACGTCCTAGAAAAATAAAATGACGTTCAAAAAACGATGCAAACATAAAGTAGAAATAGGGGAAATGTTAACTAGTAACTATTTTGTGTGGTATTACTGTCGGTTTTACAAGCAGATACATTTAAATTTAGAAAACTGCTAATTTTTGCTAATTTTTTCTAAATTGTGGTGTTTTTCAGAAATAAATACCAAAATTAGCGACAACATTTTTTCACTAACATAAAGTACAACATGTCACGAGAAAACAATCTCAGAATCGCTTGGATAGGTAAAAGCATTCCAACGTTATTACCACATAAAGTAACACATGTCAGATTTGAAAAAATTGGCTGGGTCCTGAAGGCCAAAACAGGCTGGGTCCTGAAGGGGTTAAGTATTGTAGCCTTCAAAAAAAAAGCTTGTATGTGTGTTTCCAGGATGGACCCTCTTAAAGGAGTTGTCACATCTAGACAACCATTTCCATATGCTCTATTAAGACATATATGTATCATAGAGAGACGTCTCCCTAAGGCCTCATTTACACGAGCGTGTGCGTTTTGCGCGCGAAAACAACGCTGCGTATTGCGCGCGTTGGCATTGCGTTTGCACTGCGTATACGCAGCGTTGCTGCGTTTTAAACGCGTGCACATCCAGCGTTTGCAACGCGCGTAAAAAACGCAGAGGTGATTAATGCGAGGCCAGCCTACAAATAGGCCTGCTGGCCCAACTCCTGCTTGCTGGGAAAAGCAGGTTTTGCACCTTAATTTCCGCCTCTGCAGAAACCCTAGTGTGTGTTTCTCCATTTGTGTCGTTCTTGGCTTTGCACGGCACACTTATGCCTTCTCAGTCGCTGGCACGTGTGCTTCTTGCCTGGATGATCTCGCGTCGTTTTGGGGAGCATCGACCCATGCTGCAGCACCAGACGCGTGGAAGATGTCGCATTTGGGTTCATCCACTTGTGGCCCAACGTACGACGAAAGGCCATTTCCATACCCTGTATGAGGACTTACGACGCCATCCTGAAAAATTTAGAGCGTTCTGCCGCATGTCTGTGGGCACATTTGACCTTCTGCTTGAGCAGATTCGCTCTGGTATCACCTACAAGAATACCAACATGAGACGCTGCATTTCGCCTGAGGAACGTCTGCTTGTGACCTTGAGGTATGTGTGCAGTTGCAATTACTTAGTCAATGACGCTGTCAGTTTTACCAGCCCCCCCTAACATGTGTTGTGGCTTTCTTTTTCTTTCTCTTTGATTTCTAGATTTCTGGCCACAGGCAATAGTTATCATTCGTTATATTTTGAATTTCTTTTGGGAGTGACCACCATTTCGTTCATTGTCACATCCACCTGTGTCGTGTTGTGGCAGAGGTTAAAGGTCATGCCTCAGTCCACGACAGAACAGTGGCTAAGAATTTCAGAGGGATTTCTTAGAGCAAGTGAATTTCCAAATTGCATTGGTGCCCTAGACGGCAAACACATTAGTGTGAAAAAGCCCCCACGCAGTGGCTTGCAATACTATAACTACAAGCAGTTTTTTTCTATGGTATTGTTGGCCTTGGCGGACACGAATTATTGTTTCACTATTGTTGACATCGGCTCGTATGGAAGCTCGGCAGATGCCCGTATATTCCGTTCATCAAGAATGGGGAAGCGACTCGTGAATAATCGACTGGCGGTGCCGGAACCTTCCATCCTCCCTGGCTCCAGCGGACCCCCAATCCTGTATGTCATCGTGGCGGATGAGAGGTTTGCCCTGACAAGGCAAGTCATGTGTCCTTTTGCAAGAAGGGGCTTGGATGACCGTCGGCGCATGTTCAATCTCCGCCTAGGCCGAGTTCGTCAATGTGTGGAATGTGCCTTTGGCATTATGTCGAACAGGTGGCGTGTCTTTCTGACGACAATGCAATTGTACATGCAGAATGTGACACGTGTTATACAAGCGTGTGTCGTTCTGCATAACTTCTGCCGCATTAATGATGCTACCTTTGATGCAGAATATATCCTAACACATGCAGGCACCAGCAACAATGCCCTGGTTATTCCTCTCGGCCGATCTCTCTCATCCGGCCTTCGAGTGCGGGATACTTTGGCGGCATATTTCGAGTGCCCATCAGGAGCCGCACCGTGGGGGTGTGATGACCTTTGAAGGGTTGTCTGTTTTTTGGAGGCTTCACTACACACGTCACAAGTGGCCAGTGTTTTATTCAGTTTTTTGGGTTCGTGTTGGGTTAGGGACTCGCAAAACATGAGGACCCTTGACTCGGGTTGCGAGCTTACATCTGTCGGGGTTTGATCAGGACATTTGACATTTGGAAACATGCTTTCTGGAGATAGAATGATGGTCGGCCAAAAGTTAGGCGAGTCCAATTGCGAGTGTACTTAGTGTGCTTCGGGTCCCATGACAGCACCCAAACGTTCTCATCTGTTGCAAACAATGTCAAACCCCGATAGATGAACTAAAACCTCATAACACGTGTGCATGCATTGGGGGCAAAGGCCAGAAGTGTGTGAGGGTATAGACAAAATAAATGTGGGGCAAAGATTGTGTTGAGGGGTGTGAAATAAAAACAACACGCAATCGAAACAATGAACATCCATGTTTTTTATGTGTTCGTATTTCACACTACCGAAACATGGTGTGGACAGTAAAAACCAAAGACATTGTAATAAAAAGAACACCAACATGGTGTAACAAACATTATAGGATGAGTTGCCATCCCGTACAACAAATTGGCCGGCCAACTTTCAGGACACCAACACACTCACAGGTGTTGGTAGTGGTGGCCCGGGGAGGAATATGCGGGCATTTCAGCACCACTATGCTGGACCTGGAGCTGCGGAGGTTGTTCCTCGCCAGCATAGTGGTGCTGATGTTGTCCGTGGTACGTTGGGGCAGGGAAGGGGGGAGCCATAGAGCGCATATAGGGGTGCGGCCGTGCCATCTGGGTGGCTTGATGGTAGGGTGCCGGCAATTGGGGCGTGGTGGCCGGCATGGCAAATCCGCGCCACTGCTCTATGGCCGTGAAGCAGTGGTTTGGATTGTGGGGGGGTGTGGAGGCATCGATCAAAGTTATGATCGACGCTTGTAGCCGGGCCATGCGATCCATAGGGACCAGACGGAGTAGGGGAACTATGCCACGCGCAAAGAAGTCCTGGCCGTCCTCATCCGCGGCTCGGCTCAGAAATTCCAACACCCGGCTATCCACTTGGACACCGGCGGAGGGCTGTGGAGCACGGCGCCAGCGAGTTGTGGTACGCAGGGGGCGCTCCTCAGCCGGAGAGGCGACGGCCCGTGCAGACTGGACAGGGGCGGGGTCCAGGGGTGTCGGCTCCGGGCTAAGGGGCAGGACATGGGCAGCAGGAGGTTGCGGCTGAGACTCGCCGATGTCCGTGTCCTCAGCTGTGTCCTCCAAATTGTCGGTGGTTTTAGAATGGGAAAACAGCGTTAGAACACAATATAGAACAATGCCCACAACAACATGATGGCAAACAGGACATGGGCGAACACACATTAGACACATGCAAAAGCACAATCTCTTACGTCCGCATCTCCATAATGTCCTTCAAGAACATCAATTGTTTCGTATAGATGTAGGGGCGCTTACGCGAGCTCCCATCTCCGCTGCATCCCTTTTCCCCCATTTCTCTCCTGAATTGGTCACGGCAGCTCCGCCACCGTGTTTTTATATCTTGGACTGTTGGAGGAAAAACAAATATAACGCCATAACAACTCTGCCCTCTCACTAAAATGAGGGGCCCTACCCTGCCAATGACATGGTACACGGTGATGCGCCTGCTACACAAAAGGTCATTGGGCAATTGCGCGGAAGACACATAAAGGGCCACAGTTCTTCAATAGGGATGACATTGCATTGCAGGAAAAAACATGGTACTCACCCAACCGACTGCGGTCCCGGATTCGGCCACTCTCCCATTCCTCTCCAAAAAGCTCCTTTGCAACCTCCTCCCAGGCGTCCTCCTTGACCGTGCGGTCGTGGTACGCCTCCGCGCGAGTGTCCCAAATAGCCCCATGGCCCTGGACCAGGCTGATGAGGCGCTCAACGTCAAGCCCACGCGGCATGGCAGCAGATCTCTGTGGAGTGTAATTTCTCTGACACAGGCTTGCCCACTCGCAGTGAAAACGCAAGCACTTCCTGGTTTATGTTTGCTTTGTCCAGCTTTATAAACTCTTTTGCATGGACAGAACAAGTGATGCGTGAAATTCGCGCATGCAACGCAGGAGCATCCGTGTGCCATGCGTGGTTTTCACGCACCCATTGACTTCAATGGGTGCGTGATGCGCGAGAAACGCACAATTTTAGAACATGTCGTGAGTTTTACGCAACGCACTCGCGCTGTGCAAAAAACACGTACTGCCTGCACTGTCCCATAGAGTAATATAGGTGCGTACGTCACGTGTGAAAAGCACGCGCGGCGCACGCGCGTATATTACGCTCGTGTAAATGAGGTTTAAGGGTGCTTGTAGTCTTTTTGCTGCCTGAGGCAAAAACTAAAATGGCATCTCCCTCCCCCTCCAAAACCAAAATATCTGACAAATGTTACCTTTCTACAGTCAGGAAAAGGTGCCGAAGATAAATTTCTTACCTTTGCTTATAAATGTTGCACTCCTAGGGCTGTCCCCCAGCTTTTGACTCCTTTCTGTTATCAAAAGCCAAGAACTGGCGCAAAGAAACGCAAAAAGGCTCCTAGCGGAGGAAAGAAAGGCTCTTAATTGTCCTCTAGCGAAATTTAGGCGACCATGTATTTATCTGAATGTTCGACATGTAAGGGTATGTTCACACGCTAAACAAAAAACAGCTGTAAAATACGGAGCTGTTTTCAAGGGAAAGCAGCCTCTGATTTTCTGCCGTTTTTTAAGCATCAAATGGCGTGTAAAAAAAGCCCCGTAAAAAGAAGTGCATGTCACTTCTTGAGCCATTTTTGGAGCCGTTTTTCATTGGGTCAATAGAAAAACAGCTCCAAAAACGGCCGCAAAAAACGCATTAAAAAACGATTGATGCTTAAAAAATGGCAGAAAATCAGAGGCTGTTTTCCCTTGATAACAGCTCCGTATTTTACAACCGTTTTTGTTTAGCGTGTGAACATAGCCTAATACTACCTTTCCCTGCAGAGGAAATTTGATGGAAAAGTTGTTGTTTTTTCCGCAACCGCTGTAGACATTTTTCTATTTTATCGAGCAGTGCATCAGTATTACCAGTATTTTACCAAGGGGCAAATGCAGGATTTTAAAGGGGGGTTTCCAAATGCATACATTCGCTGTGCTCGCGCTAACCTCTGGTTTTTATGTTACAAGTAGGATTTGCACAGCATCTATATAATTACAATAGGTGTCGGCCAAATGCACATCTATTACTTCTGACTCCTCCATGCACATGCATGCTTGGCCGAGCGTGGAAGTGTTTTTAATGGGGAGAGGGGAATAAGCCACTACCAGATTTCTCTGGCAGCGGCTTATGTCACGCGGGAACAAAGGGTTGGGCATGTTAAACTCCAACATACCCGATACTTCTTTACACCAACATCTGCCATCGGGGGAGTGTCTCAAAACCTCTATACACATAAGATAGTCGGCACGTCCCCCCGAAATCGGTGGGTTCAGCCAACTTTCATCTAATATGTATGAACACCTTTAAAGCAACACCAGGTCAGAACTTGTGTTGTTTCCTGCCACTTTCTGTAGTGGCGCCTACTTTTTATGACATCTGATTTGTGTTTGTAGGTCATGTTACATTTTCCTTGCAGCATGCTCTTGGTGTGGGATTTTTTGTGTGTTTTTTCCACTCACAAACATCATTAATAAATATTACTAATGATTTAGAATAAAAATAGTGATAATAATTATTGTGGTAATAATAGAGAAAAGTATTGTGGGGTTAATAATAATAGTGGGGACAATAATAATAGTGATAATGTAATAACTATTACGATAGCAAAAATAATAGTATTAATGCTATAATAAAAATATTGATAGAAGTGGTAGTTATAATAATAATAATAGTAATATTAACCACTTAATACCGAAGGTATTTTGAACCTTAATGACCGAGCAATTTTTTACGTTTTTCAATCGTCGCATTCAAAGAGATATAACTTTTTTATTTTTGCGTCGACATAGCTGTATAAGGACTTTTTTTTTTTGCGGGACAAGTTCTATTTTATAATAGCACCATTTTGGGGTACATATAACTTGGGGCCTGTTCACATCACCGTTGGTTTTGCGTTCCGGGGTTCCATCGGAGGTTTCCGTCAGGTGAACCCTGCAACGGAAAGTCAAACTGAAATCAATAGCGCAGTCGACTCCGCTATTGATTCCGTCGTTAAAACGGAAACCTGCCGGAATGGTGACGAACGGAAACCATTAGCAATGTTTCCGTCACCATTGATATCAATGGTGACTGAAACGGAAGCTGTGGTTTCAGTTTGACTTTCCGTTGCGGGGTTCACCCAACGGAAACCTCCGATTAAACAATGGAACGGAAAGCCAACGCTGATGTGAACAGGCCCTTATTGATTAACTTTTTAATAACTTTTTTTAGTGGGGTACAGGAAAAAAAACTGAAATTTCGCCATTTGTTTTGCACCTTAATTTTACTCCGTTTACCGTGTGGTATAAATAACACAATAACTTTGTTCAACGGGTCGTTACGATTGCGGCGATAACAAATTTATATGGATTTGTTTATGTTTTACACAGTAAAAACACATTTTTTTCAAAATTATTTGCTTTTGTGTCGCCATATTTTAAGAACCATAACTTTTTTTATTTTTTGACCGATGCAGCTGTATGAGGGCTTTATTTTTGCAGGACAACTTGTAGTTTGTATTGGTACCATTTTGGAGTAGATGCGACGGTTTGATCACTTTTTATCAAATTCTTTTGAAGGCAGGATGAACAGAAAACAGCAATTCTGGCATTGTTTTTTTATTATATTTTTTACGGCGTTCATCAGGCGGGTTAAATAATGTAATCATTTTATAGTTGGGTTCATTACGGACGTGGCGATATCAAATATGAGTAACTTTTAACATTTTTTCATAAAGTATTTTGTAAGGGGTAAAAATGTGGCTTTTTTTTGTTTGTTTTTTTACTTGGGACATTTATTTATTTATTTCAAACTATATTTAACTTTTTTTTTAACTTTATTTTTAGTCCCACTGGGGGACTTTACTGTGCAGACTTCTGATCGCTATTATTAGGGTATGTTCACACGATAGCAGGCATTTACGGCTGAAATGACAGACTGTTTTCAGAAGAAAATAGCTGCCTCGTTTCAGCCGTTAGGCTGGGTTCACACGACCTATTTTCAGGCGTAAACGAGGCGTATTATGCCTCGTTTTACGCCTGAAAATAGGGCTACAATACGTCGGCAAACATCTGCCCATTCATTTGAATGGGTTTGCCGACGTATTGTGCAGACGACCTGTCAAACGACGACGCGTAAATTGCCTGCCTCGGCAAAGAAGTGCAGGGCACTTCTTTGCAACGTAATTTGAGCTGTTCTTCATTGAACTCAATGAAGAACAGCTCAAGATATACGAGCGTCACAGATGCCTCGTATATTACGAGGAGGAGCATTTACGGCTGAAACGACGCAGCTGTTTTCTTCTGAAAACAGGCTGTCATTTCAGCCGTAAATGACAGCTAGCGTGTGCACATACCCTAAATGCTCCTCCTCGTAATATACGAGGCGTCTGTGATGCTCGTATATCTTGAGCTGCTCTTCATTGAGTTCAATGAAGAACGGCTCAAATTACGTTGCAAAGAAGTGCCCTGCACTTCTTTGCCGAGGCAGTCAATTTACGCGTCGTCGTTTGACAGCTGTCAAACGACGACTCGTAAATTACAGGTCGTCTGCACAAATACGTCGGCAAACCCATTCAAATGAATGGGCAGATGTTTGCCGACGTATTGGAGCCCTATTTTCAGACGTAAAACGAGGCATAATACGCCTCGTTTACGCATGAAAATAGGTCGTGTGAACCCAGCCTAATACTTCGGTATTTCAGTGTATTATTGCTGGTCAGAGTAAAACTGACAGGCACTTGTTAGGTCATGCCTCTGGCATGGTCTAACAGGCAATTACTAAAGGCAGACCTGGGGGCCTTTGTTAGGCCCCCAGGCTGCCATAGAACCCATCGGCACCCCGCGATGCACGCGGGGATGCCAGTGGGATGAGAGAGGGAGCCCCCTCCCTCTAAAATCACTCCGATGCGGCGCCCGCTATTCAGCACTGCATCTGAGGGGTTAAATATGATCGGAGAACACTGCTAGTTGTCTCTGATCGTTGCCCTGAAGCCCGAGGCTGTTACTAACAGTTGACGTGGAAACGCGTCACTTCAGAAGAACTACCCTGAACGGTCGGCGTAAAAACACTATACGCCGGTCGTTAAGGGGTTAATAACAGATGTAATAATACTTAGGGGGGATTCACACGAGCGTGTATTCGGTCCGTGCGGGCCGCGTGGTTTTCACGCGGCACGCATGGACCAATACAAGTCTATGGGGCAGTACAGACAGTCCGTGCTTTTTGCGCAGCGTTTGTCTGCTGCGCAAAAAGCGCGACAGGTTCAATAACTCTGCGTATTTCGCGCATCACGCACCCATTGAAGTCAATGGGTGCGTGAAAACCACGCAGGTTGCACGGAAGCACTTCCGTGCGAACCGACTGAAACAGCGCACCAGCTGTCAAAAGGATGAATGTAAACAGAAAAGCACCACGTGCTTTTCTGTTTCCGACCATCCAAACGGAGTGTCTTTGCGATGAGCGAAGCCGGACAAGCGAACCGAACTTCACCGGGTTCGGCCGAACTCGTTTTGGCCGAACCCGGCAAAAAAATTATCGGTACGCGACGTCAGGAGATAGTCACTGTCCATGGTGCTGAAAGAGTTAAACTGTTTCAGCACCACGGACAGTGACTTCCGATCCCAATATACATGAACCTGTAGAAAAAAAAACGAAGTTCTGACTTACCGATAACTCCCGGCCTCCAGTCTGACCTCCCGGGATGACAATTCAGTCCAAGTGACAGCTCCAGCCAATCACAGGCCAAGCACAGGCTGCAGCGGTCACATGGACTGGCGCGTCATCCAGGGAGGTGGGGCCCGATGTCGAGAGGCGCGTCACCAAGGACGCGTCACCAAGGACGCGTCACCAAGGCAACGGCCGGGAAGTTCTCGGTAAGTACGAACTTTTTCTTTTTTTTCAACAGGTTTTTCGATAGGATGTGTTCGGCATTCACTGTCGAGGGTGCTGAAAGAGTTAGCTCTTTCAGCACCTTGGACAGTGACGGCCGTCGACTAGCCTCATCTCTATGATGGCGGCTGCGCGAAAATCACTCAGCCGCGCATCAGACACGGATGACACACGCAGATGTCAAATGGTTTTTGCGCGCGCAAAACGCAACGTTGTTTGCGCGCGCAAAAACGCAATGTCCGTCTGTATCTGACCTTATAGTGATAATAATGGTTGTGGTAGTAATAGTAGTAGCAGTGATCATAGAAATTGAGGTGGTAACAGTAGTGATAATTGTGGTGGTGATGATGATGATGATGATAATAGGAAAGGTGGCAATAAAAAAGTGATAACAATAGTGATAATGTAGTAATAATAATAATACTAATAATATTACCGAGGGCTCATGCACACGACCGTATCTTTCTTTAGTATGCTATCCGCCTTTTTTGTGGACCGCACACCGACCTATTAATTTCTATGGCGCCGTACACTAATCCATGTGATGTCCGCATTTTGTGGATACATTGCTAAGAAACGCATGGGAAATCCAAACACGTGACCTTCCTATGTGTGCGGACCGAGAAATACGAATAACACACAGAAAAACATCATGGCCGTAATATACAGACATACAAAATAGATGTGGAGTCAAGTCGGAGCCATTACGTACCCGAATATGTCAATAGGATCCGTAGTTTGCGGCCTGATCAACGTCAGCGGACGTGTGCATGGGGCCTGATAATAATGATAGTGATGATGATTATAATAATAATAACAATAATAATAATAAGATTCATAGTAATAATAATAGTGAAAATTGTCAAATAATAGCGGTGATGATAACAGTGATAATGTAATATTGATAGTGGAGATGATAGTGGTGATGGTAACGACGATGATGATGATAATAATAATAGTAGTAATAATAATAATAATAATAATGGTGGGGATGATAATAAAATAATAACAATAATGTTATAATAGTGGTGGTAATAATAATAATAATAATAATAATAATAATAATAATAATAATAATAATACTACTACTAATAATAATATAATAATAATAGTGATGATGATGATGATAATAATAATAGTGATAATAATATTAATGATAGTGATAACGTAATAACAATAGTGATAACAGTGATAATAATAATAATAATAATAATAATAATAATAATAATAATAATAATAATGATAACAACATTAATAAGGTCATACTAATAGTGATAGAGTAGTAATCATCATCATCACTACTACCACCACCTTCACTACTACTACTGCTGCTAGGAGAAGTGATGGAGCCCGTCCCTCCCGTCCCTGACAGTGTGTCCGTCTTGGACGGTCGCTCCAGACTTCACACAAAGTCCTTCTCTGAGCGGAGGTCTCCAACAAAAGCCTCGTTCCCTCCCCCTGGATTCACTTGCACATCAGTGTGTGTTCGAGACTGTTTCACTCCGTGCTTAACCCTTTCCTCCGTGCTGCAGCTCCTGTAACAGCCGAGGCAGCAGATCCTCCGAGCTCGGGGAGGGCGCTCAGGCTCTGCCTCTCCCCCCATTATTAAGCAGCCCCATGGTTTCTTCTCCCTGAGTTACAAGTGATGCTGTGGAGAGGCTGAGGAGGTTCATACACCACACAAGAGAAGGAGGAGGAGGAGGAGTGACAGCAGCAGCAGTACCACAGCACCAGCTCTGACCAGCGGCCACTCACTGAGGAGACTCACCCCACCGACACCTCGCACAGCCGGTAAGGACACGAGGATTTCTCCCTTCTCTCTCCCGCCACTGTCCTCCTATTGCTGTGACTAGAGCTTCTTGTATATCGCTGTGCAGAAAGTTACTAGCTGCTTGGCAGGTTATTGAAGGTCACCTCACTCTCTGAGGGATGCCCTGTATGTACTGTACGGCTGGCTGTAGGTGCGGTACCGGAGCTGGACCGCAGGCAGCTGCTCTCATGTCCAGGCACAGGTGATACCTAAAGAGCAGTGTCCTGAATACGAAGCCTCGGGCTCGCTTCTTGTCTACACTCTGCGGTAGTCACACTCAATTGCCTTAGACATATGTATATTGTTACTGCTGCTAACTATGGCTGACGGAGGTGTCGTGTCATGGGACACAGCTTTACTAATAAGAATGGCTGGCCTAGGGAGCTGACTCTTAAAGGGGGTCTCCGGCTACTGCATACCTGGGCACCAGGTAAAATATCATACCCCCTACGGATATATATAGACGCACCGACCTGTGTATGGGCATAGCTAAAGGGGGACCAGGTGACTTCCCTATGGATGCAGGTGGAGTACTATGGGTGATATGACTATATGTATATATGGGATGTATATATATATATATATATATATAATACATAGGCATGAACTCTGCACTTTTATGTATTTGATGCCTAAGTTTCAATTGAATATATATATATATATATATATATATATATATGTATAGAGAGAGATAATAGATAGGTATGAGATAGATAGATAGATATTAGATAGATAGATATTAGATAGATAGAAGTACCATAGATAGATAGATAGATAGATAGATAGATAGATAGACGTACCATAGATAGATAGATAGATAGATAGATAGACGTACCATAGATAGATAGAAGTACCATAGACAGATAGATAGATGGGGATGGAGAAAACCTCTTGACTTTCATGTAAGTTTGCATTGCCTGTGCCAGTCTGAAGAGAGTCAATGGTGGCAAAGTTGACGTGCAATCTCCAGCTCGGAATATTTGTCTCCCTATGGAAGAGGCGACATTTGTGAGATTTCTGCAATTACTGGATTTTTAGTTTGCGGCGTCCTTTGCTGTGGAAATTCCTCTCTCTACTTGTGTGACCTCCTTGGAAAGAATAATAGTGTTTTGCTATTGGAGAATAAGGGAAGCAGTCACATAATAGAGTGACAGGCAGAAGGAAAGAGCAATTATACTTGGATTTGGCAAGAAGCATCTACTAGAATGTACAATACAATAAAGGAGCCGGTATCACCGCTGTACCTGTGAACATTACCGGCTGCCTCGTACCGGCCACATGAAAGCCTCACTAGACAGATAGACTTTCACTGCCGCCTGGATTCTCCCAGCACTCGGCTTTGTGCACTAATACTAGATAATGACATTAATTTGATTTGCACCCCTCACTGCACATACTTCTACGGTGCGGGGGAAGAGAAGTCATATCTGTGCCAATTGGGTTACTCTAACAATGCGTGCCAGCTTTATATATTCACGTGAAAAATAGGACAAAAAGGCAAGAAAGGCAAAATAAAGAGTCAAAGCTGTGCCCTGGTTAAGTTTAATAGATTCTGTGCTGTCTGGAAACATTAAGCCCCTTCGGTATATGCCCAGCCTTACCGCATAATGCTTTACACGTATGGCGCGGAAAGGGCACTGCAAACAATAACTATTGATTCAAGTGGCATGCGATCCATACTTTGTAGGGCAATACTCGTACACGCAGCACTGGGACTCGCTGCTTTCATTTTTCTGTTTTCTTTAAGAAACGGGTGCGCTTCCATGTCTCCGGGGAACGCTCCGTCCCCCTGGGTTCTCCAGGAAAACCAATTTGGAGCCATCAGCGCAGTCACATCCATACATGCCCGGGAACAAATTGACATATGCAGTATTTTCTCTCGTCTGCAGACGAGATTCATGTGATAGAAGGAATAAAGTGCCTGCAGATATTGTGGATTGTGCTTCGCTTTTATTGTGAGCGACGTAAAACCTAAAAGGTGATTAAGAGGATTAGGTAAAAAATAAAAAAATAATAGTCATTAAGAACTTAGTCAAAGTGGATTTCTCACTGAAAGTGACTGGAGTTCCTCCCACACGGCTCCTATGGGACCCAACTAATGTTCCAGTCTGATTTCTCTTTGAAGCAAATGCCTATTCCCTTGGGAAATGTGATTCTCCTCTCTATGCTCCGAGTCTGTTCCCATCAAAGGAGACCCTTTCATTTATTTGACTGCCTTGGATGTGGGTTACTTCTAATTATGCCAGGACATGAGGTTTTCAGCAGCGTCTATTCGCAGAATGTGTTTACTAGGCACTCGCACAGTATTCTGAAGTTATCGGAATTTTTTATTAGTCAAACATTGGAGAGCGTATTGAGATGCTGGAGCAGCTATGTGTACGTTCACACTGCTGTCCGGCTGCACACGGCATATACGAGACCATTAGTCCCTTAATCACAGGCCAAAGTGGGACACTTTCTCTTTTTTTTAGCTTTTTTGTTTTTTTCGCAGTTCAAAAGGAGCCTTATCAGAACATGGGCTGCTAAACTGGCAGGAGGCCAAATGAGTGAAATAGAAAGCTTTCAGAAATTAAACAGCTAGAGCTTGAAATGCTGTTAGTTTGCCATTTACACTTTCCTATTTCTTTGCACTATTCAAGGGAAAACATGTGGCCGTATTAGAATTAGGCAGAAAGTTCTGCATGGTGAATCAATATTCTTGCTGATTAAATGCAGGATTTGCTTCGCTATTGAACGGCAACTGAAATGTGTTCCAGCGCAGATAAAATTCTGAGGGGGGGGGGGTGGTGGGGGGGTTCTTTATTTACTTCTTGCTTAGTCATGACACTTTATTCTACCAGGTTTACAATAGCCTTAGAAATGGTAATAGGTGAATGTGTGACATTAGTACATGTGAACATGTATCATACTAATGTATTCTGATGCCAACTGCACACACAGCCAGGAAATGTAAGAAAAGAGCTGACACACAATATATGCCGCCTTGTTACGTATTGTGCAGCGTCTCAATGTCTCCGGTCAGGTCAACCATTTTATCTATTACAGATAATGCCTCCTTTTTTATTTTCAGATCTGCTTTAGTCTGTGCTCTCTGGGTTGCAGATTGAAGTATAATGTATTTATTGCTCTTGTGGCACCAGGGGCAAAGCCAGATGCTATACTTTCCCTTGCCCTGTTACCTGATCTTTCCCTCTCTGTACAAGTAGCTTTGATCTATTTACCTTTCAGAACTATATAATCTTGCCATGTGATCTAGTTGCCTATGACATTGGGATGAGTTGTGTGCTCCGGTCATTGGTACAGCAAATATATTCAACCATAGCAGCTGCTAACAAGGAAAAAACAAATCTTCTTTGTGAAGGTAGAAATGCGCTAAAGGGTCATGGCGTGACTAATTTTACTCTGTAATAGGTGGCTTGTTCATCATACAAGATAAGGACCGTTGGCCACTATGACAAGATCATCTGCTCAAGCATGCTAGTTCTGTTATCTGAGTGTAATGTTTATGGCTGGCAGCAGCCGGTGACCAGAATGCCTGCCACTCCAACAACATTTTATTTAGTGCAATAGATGCTTTGCCTCAGAAAGTCACATTAGTCTATGCTAAATTTTGTAAGGAATGTTCATATGTTTGAAGGTGAAACTAGAGGTGAGTGGGAAATCGACCCCGTCGCTGGTAATGGTTTGCTTTCAATTCAGTACTTCTACAATGACTGCAGAGACTGATTAATCATGATCGGGGTGGATCAGTTCCTAGTAGCTGGTAAAATACAGATTTGTAACGGTGGGTTCACACATCACAGTCAAAATGTGTTTTGGTTTTGTTGCCGCAACCGTGGAAAAATTATGCCATTTCACAGCGATTTAGTGAAAATCGTGGCAAACCGGTAGGGTTTTGGTGCGGTCGCTGCAAAATAAAAAACACATTTTGACCGCAACGTGCGAAACCAGCCGAATGGGGAGTGCATTTCAACCAACTACATCTGGAATCGAACTGATAGAAAGTAGTCATTTGAGGTTAGGATGTAGCACTCTCCTCCCACCATTCTAGATTTCTTGTATCTGTGCCCGGGTGAGAGCAATGTTCATTACTTTAAAACCAATTTGATGTAAAGTGGTCAGCCCAACATAAAGGAGCTTATTTATATTCTGCTGGTAATATAGGTCAATCTAATGTAAAGCTATGAATGTTTCTTGATAGAATAAACCGTTTCAATGCCCTCATCGGAAAAAAAACAGTGGTGTTATTGCATATGCCATGTGTTATTGTATTTTTCTGAATTTATTTGGATGCTGTTTTTTTTCTATCAGTACACAGACAACAGCAGGTTTGGATTAAAAGAAAGATATTACTCTTGTTTTAAGGATTTATACAGGTTTGGCACGAGTATCCGTGTTCTGAGCAGTTTTTCTCCCTTTTCTCCAATCACAAGGCCCTGTTCTGCCTTTCTGTTTTAAAGAATGATACCCTTACAATACTTTGTTAGACTCTCATAATAATAATTTGCATTCCATTATTGGTCCATGGTTGTGGTGAAATAGACAGTCAGAAGGGTTGAAGAGACAAATACATAATTGTACTATGTCATAAAAATTACTAAAAACCCTTCAGGAGTTGCTGAGGGCCCAGGCTACACATTATTTGTCATGTTGGATCACATATTGGCCACCATTATTTATAGTGTTGGTTCATATTTGGGTTATCTGGTATTCTGAGTCCATATAATATGATCTGGTTCATCTGTGTACATAATTGCCAACAGTCCTGAATTTGCCAGGACTGTCCCAAATTTACAAAGACAGTCCCGGCAGATTACTGTCCCGGGACTTGTCCCGGCAAATGCTACATTCAATTGTCTCTGCATCCTCAGGACACAGATACAATTGAATACTATGGCAGAGCAGGAAACTATCCGCTTCCTGCTATGCCATTCACTCCTCCTGGAGTGCCGGAATCCCCGGCCAAAGCGTTGCCGACACCCTGGCCGGGGATTCCGCGCATAGACAGAGCCCCTGACTTCACTGTCCATATAAGGGCAGTGACATCAGGGGCACCTCCTGCAGCGGAATTACCGGCCAGAGCATTGCCAATTCTCCGGCCTAGGATTCTGCTCATAGAGGGATCCCCTGACGTCACCGTCCATATATGGGCAGAGATGTCAGGGGCTCCTCCTGGAGCGCCGGATATCCCCGGCCAAAGCGTTACCAACAGCGTGGCTCGGAATTTCCGCATATAAGGACAGTGACGTCAGGGGCATCTCCTGCAGTGGAATCCCCCACCAGATCTGTGGCAATAGTCTGGCTGGGGATACCCCTCCTAGAGGGAGCAACAAAAGCTCTAACTACAGGGTAGGGGGTGGGGTGGCACTATCCACAGGGGGTGTATGTGGCACTATCTACAGGGAGGTGTGTGTGGCATCATCTGCAGTGGGTTGTGTGGCATCATCTACAGGGGGGCTGTGTGGCATCATCTACAGGGAGGCTGTGTGACATCATCTACAGAGGGGCTATGTGGCATTATCTACTGGGGGTTGTGTGGCATTATCTACAAGGGAGTCTGTGTGGCATTATCTACAAGGGGGTCTGTGTGGCATTATCTACAAGGAGGTCTGTGTGGCATTATCTACAAGGGGGTCTGTGTGGCATCATCTACAGGGGGCTGTGTGGCTCTATCTACAGGAAACTGTGTGGCTCTATCTACAGTGGGGCTGTGTTGCACTATTTACAGGGGGCTGTGTGGCACTATCTACAGAGGGCACTGTGGTATTATCTACAGGGGGCATATGGCACGATCTACAGTGCGCACTGTGGCATTATCTACAGGAAGCAGTGCGTGGCAATATATCTACAGGGAGCACTATCTACTGGGAGACAGTGTGGAGCACCATCTACAAGGGGCACTGAGTGTGGCACTGTCTACGCTGGTTTTTAGGGTATGTGCACACGATGAGAGGCTTTTACGGCTGAAATGACAGACTGTTTTCAGGAGAAAATAGCTGCCTCGTTTCAGCCGTAATTCCTCCTCCTCGCATTTTGCGAGGCTTCTCTGACAGCCGTAAATCTTGAGCTGTGCTTCATTGAGTTCAATGAAGTACGGCTCAAATTACGTCTGAAAGAAGTGTCCTGCACTTCTTTTGACGAGGCTGTATTTTTACGCGTCGTCGTTTGACAGCTGTCAAACGACGACGCGTAAATGACAGGTCGTCTGCACAGTACGTCGGCAAACCCATTCAGATGAATGGGCAGATGTTTGCCGACGTATTGTAGCCCTATTTTCAGGCGTAAATCGAGGCATAATACGCCTCGTTTACTTCTGAAAATAGGTCGTGTGAAACCAGCCTAACACTGCCAGTAGTGGTCAGCACATATCGCCTAGCCCTGGTAATAAAGTGAGACATTTTTGTTCATTTATTTGTATGTAGAAATTCTGGAAAGAAAGCCACGCCCACTACCCACACCCATAAGAATACCACACCCATTAGATACACCCATTAAAGACGCCACACCCTAAGTGTCCCTGGAAAAAAAAATGTTGGCAACTATGTGTATATTACAAGGTCAACCTATTGTTTTTAATGGGTGCCGTATAATGCTTTATTCTATTAGTCACGGTTGTATCCCCTGATTGTTTAGTGTCCCAGATTCTTCCATTATCAATTTTTCTCTCATTATCACAATTTATAATCTGTCTAATTTTATAAGAGCATCTTGCAAATCTGACAGCAGAATACAGGCTGTGATATGTCTTTGCAGTATCAGACACAGGCTTTTTTTAAAGGCTCTGGACACCTTTTGAGGGCATTTTTTTTTTTTTTTAAATAAATAGATTAGTCAGTGTGTTTGATGTAACTTTGGAATTAGTGTTTATGAAAAAATCATTTTACTTTTGGAGATACAGCTGCTCTGTATTCTCCATACAGAACAGCGATATTGCTTGTTTTACACTGAATCCGTCAGTCCCGCGGATCTGACGGGTTCAGTGTCACGGGACATGCTGGATCTACCTGTAATCCATCACATCTAAGTTATGAGGATATGCCTGTAATCGATCACATGTAAGTTATGAACTTAGATGTGACCGTTTACAGGTGGATCCTGCATGTCACAGACACGCAGGACCCGCCAATACTGAACCTGTCAGGTCCGCGGGACCTAATGCAGTGTATTATCAAAGCCATCCAAAGATCGCATAGTGAAGTCCCCTAGTGAGACTAAAAAAAAGTTTCATAAAATTTAAAAACCCACTTATTCTCTTAACAAAATACTTTATTATGAAAAAAAAGTAAAAAGTTACACATATTTGGTATCGCCGCGTTCGTAACAACCCCAACTATAAGACTATTGCATTATTTTACCCGCGCTGTGAACGCCGTAAAAAATAGGATAAACAACAGTGGCAGAATCGCTATTTTCTGTTCATCCTACCTTCAAATTTTTTTTATAAAAAGTTAGCAAAATGTCGCATGTACTCCAAATTGGTACCAATAACAACTACAAGTTGTCCCGTAAGGAAAAAGCCCTCATACAACTACAGCGGTAGAAAAATAAAAAAGTTATGGCTCTTAACCCCTAAATGACCGCCGATACGCCTTTTCACGGCAGTCATTAAGGAGCTATATTCTAGGCCGTCGCCCTTTCACGGCTGCCTAATCAACGACCTGCATGGGTGTCCCGTGCAGGCTGGACCCGGGGCTCGGCTGTCTGATGACAGCCGGGCTCCTGCTCTAACGGTAGCGATCAAAGTTTACTTAAATCGCGGCCCTTTAACCCCTCAAATGCCACGGTCATTAACGACCGCTGCATTTGAGTTGTTTATAGAGGGAGGGAGCACCCTCTCTCACCCATCGGCGGCTCGCAAATGCAATTGCGGGTATCCGATGGGGTATCATGACAGCTGGGGGCCTAACAAAGGCCCCCAGGTCTGCCCTGGCTATACATCTATTAGGACGTGCCAGTTTTATACTGACAGGCAATAATGCTCTGGTATACGATGTATACCAAAGCATTATATCTGCGATCTTGAGATAACATAGTGAAGTCCCCTAGTGGAAGTGAAAAAATAATTAATGTGAAATAATAATGTATAAAAAGGTACTCATTAAAAAAAAAACATTTTTTCCCATAAAAAATGGCTTTATTTAGTAAAATTGGAAAAATAAAATAAAAACGACACATATATGGTATCCCCGCAATCGTAATAACTCAATAAAGTTAGAATATTATTTAAACCGCAAGGTGAACGCCATAAAAAAAAAAGAAAAAAAACAACTGAAAATTTGCAAGTCCCCCCCCCCCCCAAAATAATAAAGATTAATCAATAAATCCCATGTTTCCCAAAATGGTAGAAATGAAGTCCCTCAAAAAATAAGCCCTCATATGGCGACATTGACGGAAAAATAACAAAGTTTTGGCTCTTGGAAAGCGGCGATGCAAAATAAAATAATTTTAGTTCAAAAGTGTTTTTATTCTGCAAAAGTAGAAAAACATAAAAAAACTATAGATATTTGGTATCGTTGTAATAGAATAGAGGTAGCATGTTATTTACACCGCACAGTAAACGGCCTAAATGTAAAATACACAGAACAATGGCTAAATTGTTGTTTGTTTTTTATATCCCCCCGCAAAAAAAGTTAATAAAAAAAATCTATATACCCCAAAACGGTGCCATTGAAAAACACAACTCATCCCGCATAAAAGTCCTCATGCAGCCATGTCCACGTGAAAAGAAAAAAAGTTATAGCACTTTAAATGTGACGATAATAAAACAAAAAAAATTGCTTGGTCATTAGGGCCCTGAATGCATGCAGGGGGAAGGGGTTAAAATATGGCGACACAAAAAGAAATCATTTTGAAAAATTGTGAAAAATGTACTGGGTAAAAATAGTAAAACATAAAAAACCTATATAAATATGGTATCGCCGCAATCGTAACGACCCGCTGAATATAGTTATTATGTTATACCATGGAGTAAACGGCGTAAATTTAAGATGCAAAAAAGTATGGTGAAATTTATGAGTTTTTTTTAGACTACCTCAAAATAAAGTCAATAAAAAGTTAATCAATAAATTATATGAACCCCATAAATGGTGCTATTAAAAAATACAACTTGTCCCTCAAACAAGTCCTCATACAGCTATGTCAACGAAAAAATAAAAACGTTATAGCTCTTTGAATGCGATGATGGAAAAATGTAAAAAAAAATTGCTCGGACATTAAGGTTTAAAATACCTGGTAGGGGTTCCAGTATTTCAATCTGCTGCGATATTCTTGCTTTTAAGGGCATGTTCACACGTGGCGGAGTCTTTCCGCTGCAAATGTTGCTGCAGATTTGGGGCAATTACGCAATGAATCTGCACCAATATTTGCATATTTGACAGGTAATTCAGACGTTGCAGATATCACAGCGGACTTGCCACAGATTTCAGTTTTTGCATTGCAAAGGCTGAAATCCGCAGTGAAATTCCGCTTCTTCTCTGCAACAGACAGTGCATGCTGCGGAGGGAAAATTCCGCACCGCAGCCTATGGTCCGCAGCAGAGTTTTCCGCAATGTCTGAACTAACTTGCCTCAAAATGTATTGAAACAAATGTAAAAAACGGCTGCTGGAGAATTCCAAAGCAATTCCGCCACGTCGGGCCATGCCCTAAAGATACCGGAATCCCCAACAGAAATCTGATTGACCACAATATAAATGAATGGTGCCTGTCAGGAATCTTTGGGTTTAGTTTGAAAATGGATCTAGCATAGCTGTCATTATTAACACCATGACACTAATGTGAACAAAGCCTGAAAATAGCCTGGGTCTGCTGAAGGGCTTACAAGGGTAAGCGAGGGCATTTGATGCCCTTTGTCTTTCCACTCCATATTTAAAGGGATCCACAGAGGTAGCAAATATTCTGATAATAGGAGTATAATAGTATTTATGCAATTCCCAACAAATAAACACATTAACATTTCCTGATCACTAAAGCAACATTCATATGGCCATATTTTCTGATCTGTTTCGTTTGCATATCTTTTGCTATATTTATTATTTATTTGGGTCCGTTTTAATTTTTTGCAAAAGTATATATGGAGTGAAAAAACAGCCATGTGAATGCTCCCGAATATACAGTACCCTAAGGGGGAGATCACACAGAGTTTTTTGGCTAGTTTTTTGATGCGGAAACTGCGCCGCAAAATGCGCCAAAAAACGTCCGAAAATGCCTCCCAATGGCCGCGGGTGAAAAACGCTGCGAAGATCGGCGTGCAGGCAGAGGAAAATCTGCCTCAAAATTCCAAGCGGAATTTTGAGGCAGATATTCCGCCTTCAAAAAACTCTGTGTGAACCCAGCCTTATACTGCCAAGGAGGTTCAATAAAACAGGAGCAACATTCATCTTAAGGGTATGTTCACACGCAGTGGTTTCAGACGTTAATCGGGCGTTTTATGCCTCGAATTACGCCTGAAAAAACGCCCCTAATACGCCTACAAACATCTGCCCATTGCTTTCAATGGGAATTACGATGTTCTGTTCCCACGAGCCTTTATTTTACGCGTAGCTGTCAAAATACGGCGCGTAAAATGACGGCTCGTCAAAAGAAGTGCATGTCACTTCTTGGGACGTTTTTGGAGGCGTTTATCATTGACTCCATTGAAACAGCTCCAAAAACGGCCATACAAAAAACGAGAGAAGTTACAAAAACGTCTGAAAATCAACAGCTCCGTATTTTCAGACGTTTTTGCTCACTGCGTGTGAACATACCCTGAGGAATATATACAACATCTCCCACCCTTAATTCCTATCTTGTCTATATCATGATTGGGACAAACCTCTTATTGCCATGGGCCCTGGGCATTGAGTCTTAAAGACCTTATTCTAACCTCCCACTGTGTCAACCTCGCAATAGCACCTTGTGACTTTCTTCCTTAACAGCAAACCAAGTGACATGAAGAAAAAATCATTTACAGAAAGTAAATGAAAATGTGCATGATCCTAACAATATTTCTATCTTTCTTTCACAAGCAAGCAACAGGAAGCTTATGTTATACTATAAGCAATAGCAGCATGCCAAGATGCCATGCCTGGAACTTTATTTCTACAACTCCTCAGACTAATGCTACCTACCGTTTTTAGATTTTATTTTTTTGTGTCAGTTGTGTGAAATCGACATTTATTTTTCATGAATTGTCTCGGAAACATAGAACACCCACACTAAACCATCAGCACCTTTAGCGCCACCCTGTGGAGATCACCGTCCTCTTGGATTCTGTATCACATCCACGTGCTACAAGCTACATGGTAAATGAACGTCTACATACAATATTAAGCGCCATCATATTTTTGACACTCATCAAGTTGTAGGTGCCAGCTTTACCTATTACAAAGATGTGCTATGTGTAGTAATAGAACAATGGATGGAGTGCGTTCTACACTCTGCTACCAGTAACTGGAAAACATTGTGCTTATATTAGGCTACAAATTGCTTTTGTGAAATGGTCATCAATCGTTTTCTACCTTCCTGTAAGCATTATTTCTATCAATTCATCTAACTGTGACAAAAATAAATCTTACATAAAAATGGCACACATTTATAAAAAGTGTTGACAGGTTTTTTTTGTCTGTGGGAATGGCGCAAAATGCATCAGTCATGTGCTATAGTCACAGAAATGACTCATCAACATGTATAAATGTGGTACCGGTGTTATACCTATTACACAAATCTATCATTGAGGTCTAGGACATACAGCATAGGACATAAAGCAGAGCGGTAACATATGCATCAAATAAAGTATGTGAACATTTCCTTCACACGTAGATGCTACAGCAGAATACACCTAGTATATTTATTTGTGGAATAATGAGCAAAATGACAATTTAAAGTGGTTCTCTCTTTTTGTAATGAAGCTGGCAAGCGCCCAACTGTTTACCGCGGGTACAACTTCTGAAACCCCTGGTGATCAGATGTCATCGCCTGGGGAATTTGTGGCCAGATGTTCATTAGAGCTATGAATAAAAGGAATGGCTGTCCATATAACACAAGTATGGGCCCACCAGAGCAGGATATATTGACATGTAGTGGCTCTCCGCTCCAACTCATAGAGATTTAGTGAATAAAAAGAAAAGATATTCCTCTGTATGCGTCAATGGAGGCATCCAATTGGTCTCCTTCTCTTACCCTCCTTTATATGGATGTGGATCAGGAAAGGGTTTAAGCCACATCCCTGCTCTGTCAGAAATGTAGGTACAGATGTAGCAATCTTTAACTTGGCAATTAACGTGCTAAATACACTGTGCCAAGAAATTTTAACTTGAGTTTTTCAATGGCTTTTTTTGTATCAAGTGACAAATTATCAGTTATCCGGGTCAAGTTAAAGATTGCTACATATGTAGGGAAAGCTAAGGCCTCATGCACACACATCACCGTCTTCACGGCCTCTTTTGATGGGTCCGTGAACCCGTTTTAGCGGCCGTGTGATTTCCAAGTGCACTCCGTGTTTTCGTGCGCCGAGCATGGTACTGTCCAGGGTGCTGAAAGAGTTAATGGGCTGCACTGATCGCCGGTAACTCTTTCAGCACCCTGGACAGTACATGCTCGGTGCGCGGAAAATACAATTTTAATGTAATAAAAATATAAATAATAATAAGTTCATACTTACATTCCTCCTGTCCGGCCTCCAGCGATGACGTTCAATCCATGTCGCCGCTGCAGCCAATCACAGGCTGTAGTGGCGGTCAGGATGACGTCAGAAGGCCGGCCTCCAGGGATGACGCTTCATCCCACGTGACCGCCTCTGCAGCCAATCACAGGCTGCAGCGGCCTCTGCAGCCAATCACAGGCAGCAGCGGCCTCAGCAGCCAATCACAGGCTGCCGCGTCACAAAAGAAGGTCGGACTGGAGGAAGAAGAGGGACTCGTCTCCAAGACAACGACCGGGTACGTATGAAATGCTTTTTATTTTATTTTTAATCAGCAGCCTCTTTTCTCTATCAGTTATTGATAGAGACAAGTGGCTGCCGATTAGTGTAATATTTTTCTAATGTTTTTCTGCCCGGCCGGCGGTTGCTAGGCAACGGCTCCATCACACACGGACGGCACACGGATGCCTTCCGTGTGCCTTCAGTTTTTTTGACGGCCCCATTGACTTGCATGGGCCTCACGGTCACGGAATCCCGGACCAAAGTAGGACACTCTCTACTTTGGATCGGAACGGAGCAACGGACCGTCAAAAAAACTGTAGTGTGCATGGCCCCATTGAAATTAATGGGTTCAGGGTGCTATCAGTGACAAAAACGGCTAGCACCCTGAAGGAAAAAAACTGAAGTGTGCATGAGGCCTAAGAACTTCTTCATTGAAGATTCTCTAATCAAAAACGGAGGAGTCTGGGAGACTTGCCAACTGAAAATAGGCATTTATCCTCTTTTCATAATTTATTTAATTTCTCAGCACCGTTACATCATTACATCACTTTTATTGGTAAAAATGAATTGTGTGAATATTTGGACAATAAATATACAACCAGTGGTGTATGCAGAATTTCATCAAGGGGTAGGGCGGTCACAGTCATACATAAACACTCACTTATATACGTACAAACAAACATACATATGTACATACACACCTATACACAGTGGCATACATACTGTACACAGTGCCAGATTTGCCCATGTTTTTCCCTTTTCTTTTCTAATCTGTTTGGTGCACAGTTGGGAGCAAAATAAATATTTAACAAAAAAGTGTTAACATCAAAGATATATCAAAAATCATTTCCAGAACTGATGCTAAACAGAGCAAGGGGAAATGCAAAGTATTCCATAACTTGCATAGGTTGCTCCAAACCCTTGTAAACATAGAGTAGAAATGTATGAGATGTGCTTACATTACGTGTGTTAGGGTGCGCAGTACAGCTCTCTTCTGATAAGAAATCCTGCTAATATTTACATACAGCAAGACCACCTAAGGAAATGTTTATACAGAGCTGCTGGCCAGGAATTAATATTATGGACACTATGCTATGTTTATACAGAGATAAGTTTGAAGCTTTTCTTACAGCTTGTACAGCTTCTTCATTCTTTTTTTATTGCTTGGGACTTTATCCCAACTCTGATTGTAATTCAAATATTGCAGTTTAAAAAATACGAAAAAAAGTCGCTAAGAATAAAGACAGGCTGTTGTACTCCTTAACATCACCTACACACCCGAGATCTTACTGCTTGGTCAAGGATGATATATAAAGCTGAAAAACCAAGTAGTAGTCCGATACAGGCATGTATTGAATATGTATGTTTATGACACTAGCATTCTCGGGTACATGTATTGCTAGCAAAGAAAATGTTGCCAGCCCATATTCCCTTATTACATATTGGACCCACGGCTTTGCATTGGACTATGGCCTCAAACAGATATTCTAATGATTCAAGAGACAGAGTATAATCTTCATGCAATCCCTTGAACATCAGCTAGGATAGTATCAAGTGCAAGTATGAACAAAAATGTAATCGATGTAAACAATAAAGAGGCTGCAGTGCTCGCACCAGCACCGTGGCCCCTTTAAAAAGCTGATTAGCGGGGGTGCCGAGTGTCAGGCCCCCACCGATCTAATGCTAATGGTTCATCCTAGAAATAGGCCATCAATATTAAAAATCCCGGATAACTCCTTTATTATTTATTGCAGGTCTAATAGATTTAATAAATGCAGATTGTTTTAGATTGCATAGATTGCATGTGATGTAAAAGTGACAACCATACTTATGAGCCAGAAAGCCGTAGGAGTCCTCTACATTATAAGTGTATTTTCATCTATTTAATGGTTATGGTAGTTTAGGATGGTTTATGTAGGTGACATAGTCTAAGAATACTGGTGTATTTGACTAAAAAAAATATTTTTTTTTGTTTGCATTTTTCCCCATTTTATTGCATCTTTTATGTTAATATCTAGGATGTTGGTAAATGTTCATTAAAAAACAAACAAACCTGATGTACAAATCTATCCCAAAGGTGGACCCTCTGAGTTAGACCTTCTAGCAGGTTTAACGCACCATGGCCAAAACACCACTGACCCTTTTTCCACCATGTTGTAAACACAGATGTGACAGTTCTGTAACAGAAATGAGAGCATTTTTTTTTCTGCAAATAATATCAACGGTCTATGCTTGATGAAAAGAAAAAGTCAGCTTTTATTTCCGCTGAATGAATGTGCAGCATTGCATAAAGATTGGAGTGATTTCCCCATTGGCAGTTGGGGCAGGCTGTTGGGCTTATTGTTGCTTGATGATATGTTTTTATGGGTCTGTGTTCTTAAAGTAGAAAAATCTTTACACAGACTTTTTATTTATATCCCGAACTGGCTGAGTCTTTTATGAGATGATTCTACCATTTCCTCTCAGTTCTGTGTTGCTGTCTGGTTGAATTTCTTATCTTAAAGTTTTCAGCAGCTGCAGTATTTGCAAAACAGCTTGGAAATTTTGGCTACTACAAACATAAAGTAAAAAAAAAAAAAAAGTGGCAAAGCAAGCTCATAGCCATCTGATGTCTTGTCCCAGCAGATCTACCTTGTGAATTACTTGGAGGCATTGCCAATAACTGAGCGCTAAGCTTCAAGACGATTCTAATGCAAGTTAAATTGACTTGACGTGCTGTTAACAATTAGATATTACAGATGGTATTTGAAGAAAGGAAAGTTATACTTAAGTTTTTTTATTTTCAAGTAAATGGAAACATGATTGATTAATTAAGAAATAATGAATCAATATGATTGTTTAGCCATGATATTAGCACTTCGTTCTTCATTAAGTAGTTCCTATGAATTGATCTCATTATTTCATAAAAATGTTGTGTTTAACTTATTTTAGAGCGCCATTCTACTATCCAAAATGATTATGCTCCTTGAAGAAGATTCTCAAACTGTTAAACATATTGTTTTATTATTGTTATTATTATCATACTAATGTTTTGAGATATAAAGGTTTTTACATGAAACATCCGTGCATTTTTGATTTGTTTTGTGTCCCGTAAACGATGCACATTTTACTTGATAAATGGCAAAGGTCCCACTTATGCATCAGTCAGGATGACACTTCAGGTAGAAACTGGTAAGCTCCCTGTGTATATATATATATATATATATATATATATATATATATATATATATATATCTCTCTCACACCCCCAAAGCATCCATAACTGCCCTTGAATCATAGTATGCACTTATGAAGAAGTGTACTGAAAGACATGGTACAAAACATACCAGAATCCTGCACCCTTTAGCACACCCCAGCACCCTTCAATAGACCCTAGAACAAAGACCCTATCAGTTGCAGAACACAGCACACAGACCCCATTGGCACACAGACCCCATCAGCACACAAAGGAGATTTATTATGCGATTTGCACCAGTTTTCTGTGGGATAAAAGTAGCATATTTTGGCACACGCTTGTTTTGTAACTTTTTCTTATTTTGCGCCGCTCCGGACACGTTTCTTAAAGCAAATTTTAGGGGACAATAATTTATGCCTGAAATTGGCGTAAATGATAGTGGAAATCACAGCAGGCTTCTGTTTATAGGGAAGAAGTGCCATGTAGAAATTGAGGGTGTGGTACAAGAAACTGGCAGTGTACATCGTACAGATGCTATTGTATAATACTTACATGCTATCCCGATGTACAAGCCAGAGGGGAACGTTCCTAAAATTACAAGAGTTGGTGATAAAGACCCTAATATTTTGGACCAGGAAGGAGAGGGCCAAAGCACATCTTCCGGAAGTGAGGCCATCCGTATTGTACCAGGGTAACATTTCACACGAAAGAAGGAAAAGAGCCATGCAGAATGTGTTCCAAGAGGTGGGTTAAGAAAGAGCATTATTTAGCAATGTGACACTTGCCCTCCAAAACCAGGCTTTTGTATAAAAGAAAGATTTTTTTAAAAATTTATTACACATCCCTTGTTGAATATTTTTTTTTATTTACTTGAACCTCCTTTTTTTTTTTTTTTTACGTTGATGTACTCCCCACAGTTAACATACAGTATATCCCCCTATTATAAACTAAGATACAGTACAGACCCCCGAAATTATAACATTTCACAGCATACCCCTGGATGGATGTTTTTCTTATTATTCCACATTAGAGCCTGTAAAAATATAAAACAGAGCCTGAAAATTATGCCAAAACAAATTAGGCCATAAAATCGTAATTTTGGAAAATGTGTGTGGGTTCAGTGGGACCTTGGTTCTGGAAGCTGCTGTGTGACAGATTTTGGAAAGAGAGGCATTGAGACTCTTCTATGTCAGTAGGTTGGAAAGAAGGGGATGGGAGGGCCCCGGAGTGACCGGTGCTCACCAGATATGGAGGGAAGGAAGACGCTCAGAGTAGCTCGTACGGACGCTGTTGCATTTCAGAACCGAGCAGTGAGAGGAGCTTCCTATGGATGCGGGGACTCCCAGTGTGATTCCCAAAAAGTTGTTTGTCACAAATGTCAACTGTTCACTGGCATTTTGTCACTCTTTGCAAATATCTATACTTGGAGGGGTGAAGATGGCAACAACTTCTTGGTTAGGGTGATCAGTATTCAAGAGTGCAGCTGGACAGGCGAGATTAGGTTCAACATACTGAGATACGACTGCGTCTGTTCGGGCCTGTGCAATCCAAAATGGCTTGGGTTGAATTCACCAATTTGTATACAAGTGGTAAATTCAAAGCGTGCAATTTGGCTAGCATATAGAGGCTTACTTTTTATTGATATGTTGTGCTAAGGCTCTGTTCACATCACGTCTGAGCCTTCCATCAGATGTATATGTTGGCTGGCGAATAACTCACAACTTTCTCGGATACATCTGGAGATCCTGAAGTTGATGCGTGTCTATTTTCTGTACAGGCAGCAGTTTCAGATGCACACACCTACTCTGCCTTCACCGCCTCGTATGTGCACTTAGTTGGTAAAGCCACTGTTTATATTAACACGTAATTGGGATATGGATAGTGCAGTGAGCCAGCTGTCAGGCTGGTTGTCCCCTTCTCCCCTCACTATCTCTCTTGACTGATAGTAGCAGCAGGCTGATTGGCTGGCTCCTTGCTCTCAGAGAGATTCCATTGAGACCCCACGTACTGTGTAGACTGAAGCAGCCGTGTGAGCAGCAGAACTGTATGTGCAAGCAGTTCCTTCAGCACTGTCCCTGGCATTCTACTGCTGGTCGTGGTGTGTCCCCTCTTGTTAAAAATGGTTCTACTACTTTACCACTGCTCTTAGAACTGGGACTGGAATTAGATTTAATTCTATACTGTGCAGCCAGTGGTGACAGGGGGGTCTCCTGTCATTGCTGTGGTACAGGTGATAGTGGGATATTGTCGGCCGGTATGATGGCAGGTATGTGCTTTACTACCTGATGTATGCAGCAGGAGCTCAGCTTAAAGTACTGTTTAGTGAAGGTGTTGGGTTCACAGCAACAGGTTCAGCTGTGATGTATAGTCCCAGCTTTTATACCAGCCAGGGTGGTTAGCACCTGTAAAGTAGTTCTTCAGGAGATGCTAAACTCTGCATTGCTTTTCTTTTGCTTCATCTGTTGTTGAATTAAAAAACACATCCAAAAATCCATACCACCTAAGATCCTGGGGCTTGTGGTACCTTAGAAGATGCCTTGCTTTTTTGTTTCTTCTCCAACTATTGTGAGACTACAAGTTATAACATTCAAACCAGCCAGGGTTTCTATGCTACAATATGTTTTATCTGTTGTGGGATTCATTGGACTATAAGTCTCAGTATGCAATTCCCATCAGTGTTGCTGAGGCTTGAAGTTCCATGCATCCAAACCGTCCCGGATGCATCGGGACAGTCCCTTCCTATACCCCTGCCCTAAACGAACCTAGCTCACCCAAGGGTGGGGGCATATGCCTAGACTTTTCGGTTGTTTGGGAATCCAAAAACTCCGGGAGCCCCGATGGTGTGTATCTATCTGCTCTGACGAAACCACAGAACAAGTCTGTTTTTTTTCCTGTAGTCTTGTGAGAGGAGACTAAGAAAGAATGACGGTGGCTGTTAAAAGAGTGAGCCGGTTGTGGGCAACCATTGGGTACCCATACCCACTGACTAAAAATATGCAGGGCAATTAGCAGGTGAACTGGGACTTCGACATTTCCTTGAACAGGGAGGTCAGTGCTGCAACCTGTCAAACTGCACAATATAGAATGTATTGTAGGTTAGTGCAGTTTGACAGGTTGCCGCTCTGATCGCCCTCTTCAGGGGTATGTGGGAGTACCAGTTTCCCTGGCATGCTAAAAACCTCTGCAGAGGTAATGGAAGCAGTAATATTAAGATTTGTATAAGTCATCCTGAACCTCATGTAATAATAATAATAATCATCATCATAATAATTTAATGCAGATTATAATTATTCCATGATTATCAGGGTGATCTACGTAATAAAAAAAAATATTACACAAAGTTAGGGCTCATAAGTACAGAGCCATACAGACTCTGTCAGACTTCACGTGTACAGAAATATTCTCCTCTAGAAGCAATGCTGAAAATATCTCATACAAGGTCTGATAGAACATGCCACAATTTCCTACTGTTTTCTATTGTGTCTGATTTGTGCTGAATCTGACTTTGTATGTTTTTGATCCTAAAAATGAAGTGGCTATAGAGCAGTTTTAGTGCTGTAGCCTCTTCACAGGTTTTCCCTGCATAGTGACACTAGATTGGGCAGAATTGGGCATGCATGGAATTGCTGCATTGGTTCTCTCTCCTTTCATTCTTTGAAACTTGGGAAGTATGCCTAACGTATAAATCCGACAGAAGGCTCCGACGTATGCCACTGTATAGGCAGCTGAAGTCGGAAGGGGAAGTATGGAGTGGGCTCAAGGACTCCAGTATTACAACTGACACCCTACACTAACAGCCGGGATCGATAATTGGGATCCTGGCCGTTGCACCACTTAGATCCTGCGATCAATGACTACCGTGGAATCTAAACCCCCTCTGTCACCCTTTCGCTCCTTGAAGAAGTTTTTCAAACTGTTAAACATATTGTTTCTTTTGCTGTTATTAATGTAGTAATGTTTTGAGATGTAATGGCCATTGTAGGTTCTTAGATTAAACAGATCTATACATTTTTGTATTTGACATATGTGAGTCGTTTTGTGTCCAGTAAACCAGTGATCCCCAACCACCGGGCCGCGGATCATTTGGTACCGGGCTGCGGTATCTGGTATCCGCCCCGGTGGCCCCAAACTGTGATGCAGTTTTTCGTCCGGAATGTTCGCAGCGGAAAACTGCTGAGCATTTAGCCGGCCTGCTAGCAGGCCGGCCTCCTGGTATGACGTTTCATCCCAGGAGACCGCTGCAGCCTGTGATTGGGTGCAGCGGCAGTCACATGGGATGAAACATCCCACGAGGCCGGCCCTCTGACGTAATCCAGGCCGGCCTTCTGGGATGTTTCATCCCATGTGACCGCCGCTGCTGCGGTCACATGCGATGAAACATCATCCCAGGAGGCCAGCTTGGAGGAAGGACACAGACTTCTGGGTAAGTATACGTTGTTCTTTTCGAGGTTGCGTTTTTGCGGTGGAATTGCTGAATAAACGCAACAACTGCTATTTGTTGCGGGTTTTACCTCCCATTGAATTCAATGGGGGAAATCCCGCAACAAGTAAGCAGCGTTTACGCAAATACAATGGACACCGCGTGTCAATTTCTGAGCAGTTCTTCCACTCATTATTTGTGTAGCATGTGGATGAGATTTGTTTTATCTCAACCATATTGCTGCTACTGTATTATGCTCCGGATTTTCCGCAAAAAATTCCATTGTGGAAAATCTGCAGTATTTATGCAACGTGTGAACTGACCCTAATCCACCCCACTCGGCTATCTTAGGACTACATATCAATGCCTTCATCTCAATAGTGTTTCAGTGCCTCCACCTGAGTTTTGTTAGGAGCTTGTGAGGGCTTGTCTCTTCTGTCAGGGATTGACTCCGGAAGCCCCCACCCAGCTTGATACACACTTGATACACACTTGATACACTATGAAGCTATGTACTAACAGAGAAAGGTAACATGAAACCAGGAGACTATTTAATATTTAGATTTTGGTTTAGGTAAAGTTACAACCTGGTTGTGCGTAACAAGCAAAGGTAAGGGAATATAGCATTTAAAGCACAAATGTGGTAGTACACAATTCTCTCCCCCTGACAGTTGGATACAACCACCTAGGACATCCAGATAGGAGTAATGGTAACAAACGTACAAAATATTAATAGTGTGACCACATTAATATAATAAACTCTGATGGATGACTGCTCATTCTCACATACCCAGCCACCGCACGCTTTCTACCAATCTACTTATATGTATGTGCACACTCTAAATACATGCAATAAACAATATATTATGCTACTGTCTGTTTATCAATATTTGGGGCCCCGTTGCCGCGGATGTTGACAATCATAGGTGCACTTAATAACAAGGGAAGGATTTGTAATTTGAACATTAGGTGAAGTAGTATGTCTTGCTTAACCCCTTGAGGACCAAGCTCATTTTGGCCTTCAGGACCAGACCCATTTTTTCAAATCTGACGTGTCACTATGTGGTAATAACTTGGGTATGCTTTTACCTATCAAAGCGATTCTAAGATTGTTTTCTCATGACTTATTGTACTTTATGATAGTGGAAAAATTTGGTCGATAAATTCAATATTTATTTGTGAAAAACTCCAAAATTTTGTGAAAGATTGCAAAAATTAGCATTTTTCTAAATTTAAATGTATCTGCTTTTAAGACATAAAGTAATACCACACAAAATTGTTGCTAATTAACATCCCCCATATGTCTACTTTAGTTTGGCATCGTTTTTTGAACATCCTTTTATTTTTCTAGGATATTACAAGGCTTAGAACTTTAGCAGCAATTTCTCACATTTTCAAGAAAATTTCAAAAGGCTATTTTTACATGGGCCAGTTCAGTTGTGTACATAGCCTTTATTGGATTAAGAAGTGTACTTTGTCATTGTTTGCTTAATATTCGGACATTAGTGCATTGTATCTGAGCCGCTGTACTATGTATCAGAATAGAGCTCAGCTTAATGCAGCCTATGCTGTAAAATGTGTCTGAAAGGCTATATACACTTTTGTAGGCAATTTTATTTTGTTGATTCTATGTTTTATGTGTTTAAAAGCGTTTTTTTATATTAACTTCTATTAAAAGATTTATTTTGTTTTTACGATACAGCTTCTATGTATTCTCTATACATAGAAACTGTATCATTCGCAGTTAACCGATCTCATCAACTTAAATGTGATCAATATTATGGTGATCCTGGGTATTAGAGACACACAGGACCTTCTCTCAGCCATGTTGAAGTGGCCCTGTCCAGTTTGTTAAACCTTAAAGGAAAAATGCTGTTTAGCCCTACCTGGCCCTATATGGAAAAGTAATGCCCCTCCCCCATCTACTAAATCAACCAGTTAACTAAATGCATTTTACAATTGGGCTCAATTTCACTGGCGACAACCAGGCATGATTACTGCCAGACCTGTTGAATCTTAACATCAGTTGAACCTGTCTAGCAATGTGAAGGTGGCTAGAAGGTCTCAAAAAGCGGCACATAATGCCCTGTTCTATAGAGATTCAAATACATTACCAGTCTGGAAAGGGATACAAAGCAATTGCATGGGCACTGGGACTCCAGCGAGCCACAGTGAGAACCATTATTCACAAAATGGAGAAAACTTGGAGCAATAGTGAACCTTCCTTGGAGTGAATTTCACAAAGACTCATTCAGGAGGTCATACAAGAACTTGAGCGTCTAAAGACCTGCAGGCATCACTTTCGCCAGTTGAGGTCAATCTACACGATTCCACAACAAGAAAGACAGTGGGCAGTCGTACACTCAAATTCTTGGGACACATTTCTGGAACAATGGGCTCTTTGGTCAATTACATGTCATCTGGGACTCCCCCCCCCCCCCACACACTTAGTATGCTTCTTAACTTGTGCCCATGGATACTTATTTAGATACATTTCACTCTCCTAATTCACAGTGAGTGACCCCCTACCAATTGAATAGACTCCTATAGTTTAGTCGGGAACATGAATCAGAGTTACATCGAGCACTTGATGTTTACACTAATTGCTGTACTTATTGACACTCCTTCTGGAATGCAATACGTTAGATTAATTATATTGTAACTGTTTCATGTACTTATCCGCAGCCATAAATTTTTGTTCCTGTTTATGTTCTATAATCTTGGCATGCTACACATCTTGCCAAGTTACTAAGTTGTGACTTTTTAAGTTATGCTGAAAAAGAACTGTGATTGTATATTCTGCTTCTGATAAAACAAGCGGAAGCATTGTTCCTATGTGATATTCCTTGTTGACTACTATGTACATGTTTCTTTTTATTATTAAAACTTTGATAAAAATATAAATTTAAGAAAGACAGTGGGCAAAAATATCATCCATGGAAGAGTTGCAAGGTGAAAACCACTGCTCTCCAAAAAGAACACAGAGGCTCATATTTGCCAAAAAAAAACCATACAAATGGCCACCAACACTTTTGGGATAATAATCTGTGGACTGATGACATAGCTTTACATCAACTGTAACAAAACCTAACACCACATTCCACTATAAAACATCAAACCAACAGTCAATTGTGGTGGTAGCGTGATGGTCTTTGGCTGCTTTGCCTCTGCAAGACCTGGACGACTTTTGCTGGAACCATGAATTCTGCTCTATATCAGAAAATCCTGAAGGATGATGACCGCCTGTCAGTTTGTGACCTAATGCTCAAGCGTAGTTGGATCGTACAGAAGGAGGATCCGAATTACTCAAGTCCACCTCTGAATGGCTCAAAAGGTACAAAATTAAAGACTTTTGACATAGGTTTTTTTTTTATTAGATACAATTGTGCAACAGTGTGATTGGTGCAACTTCCTAAATACATTTTATTAAAAATTATTTTTACTTTTTGAGATACAGCTGCCTTGTAATCTGTATACACAGCAGCTGTATCTAGTGCTGAAACCTGTATCTGTCAGGTCCACGGGACTGACGGGTTCAGTGTCAGTGGGTCCTGCTTGTTTCTGACACGCAGGATTGAGCTGCTATCGATCACATCTAAGTTCATAACTTGGAAGTGCTTGATTACAGGTGGATCCAGTGTGTCCCGCGGACCTGACAGATTCAGGTCTTAGCGAGTGATACAACTGCTCTGTATACAGAATATAAAGCAGCTGTATCTCAAAAAGTAAAGAGAATTTTTAATAAAATGTATTTAGGAAGCTGCAACAATCACACTGATGCACAATTTTATATATATATATATATATATATATATATATATATATGTGTGTATATATATATATATATATATGTAACAATTATGTCAAAGGTGTACATAGCCTTTAAGGTTTTGAAGTAGCCGAGTAAGGGTCCTGACTTGAATCCCGTTGAGATGCTTTGACAAGACTTTAAACTGCAGTTCATGCTTGAAAACCCTCTAATGTAGCTAGAATTAAAACATTTCTGCAAAGAAGGGTGGGCCAAAATTCTTCAGAGTGATGTTTAAGACCAACCAATTAGGTTTAGGGGGGCAATTACTTTTTGACATGGGGGATCTAGGGTTTGAATAAATCTTTATCCTCAATAAATGGAATGATCATTTAAAAGCTGCATTTTGTGTTTACTCGTGTTGTCTTTATCTTATATTAAAATTAATTGGATGATCTGAAACATTTAAATGTGACAAATTACCAAAAATAGAAGAAATCGGGTGGGGCAAATAGCACATTGATAAAGAAGCTGCTTTATCCAAGCATATTAATGGAAAGTTGAGAGGAAGGAAAAAGTATGGTAGAAAAAGGTGCACAAGCAACGAAGATAACCGCAGCCTTGAAAGGATTATCAAGAAAAGGCCATTTAAAAATCTGGGGGAGATTCACAAGGAGTGGACTGCGGCTGGAATCAGTGCTTCAAGAGCCACCACACACAGACTTATCTAGGAGAAGGGCTACAACTGTCACATTCATGGAGACAGAAGCGTCTTACCTGGGCGAAGGAGAAAAAGGACTGGTCTGTTGCTCAGTGGTCCAAAGTCCTGTTTTCAGATAAAAGTAAATTTTGCATTTCATTTGGAAATCTCGGTCCCAGAGACTGAAGGAAGAGTGGAGAGGCATCAATCCAAGTTGCTTGCGGTCCAGTGTGAAGTTTCCACAGTCAGTGATGGTTTGAGGAGCCATGTCATCTGCTGGTGTTGGTCCACTGTGTTCTATCAAGTCCAGAGACACAACGCAGCCGTCTACCAGGAAATTTTCGAGCACTTCATGCTTTCCTCTGCTGACAAGATTTATGGAGATGCTGATTTAATTTTCCGGCAGGACTTGGCACCTGCCCACACTGCCAAAGTACCAATACCTGGTTTAATAACCACAGTATCACTGTGCTCGATTGGCCAGCAAACTCGCCTGACCTAAGCCCCATAGAGAATCTATGGGGTATTGTCAAGAGGAAGATGAGAGCACCAGACCCAACAATGCAGACGAGCTGGCTGCTATCAAGGCAACCTGGGCTTCCATAACACCTCAGCAGTGCCACAGGCTGATCGCCTCCATGCCATGCCGCATTAATGCAGTAATTCATGCAAAAGGAGCCCCGACCAAGTATTGACGGCATATACTGTACATACTTTTCAGTAGGCCAACATTTCTGTATTAAAAATCTATTTTGAAATTCTCATTTTCTAAGAGACAAAATTTTGGGTTTTCATTAACTGTTAGCCATAATCATCAACATTAAAAGAAAAAAATGCTGCAAATAGATCACTTTGTGTGTAATGAATCTATATAATATATGAGTTTCATTATTTCAATTGAATTACTGAAATAAATTAACTCTTTGATAATATTCTAATTCATTGTGAAGGACTAGTGTATGTGTGTATATATATATATAAATACATGATGATTCTCGAATTTTAAAATAGAAAGTATATTTTTTTGTGGTATGTTATTCTAAAGTGTTGCTTCTTTTTAATTTTCTCTTTTATTTATAGATCTGGATAGATCTAGTCTGCTTTTTAGAAGTCTGCATAATCTATTATTAAGGGTTTATAGATGAAAAATGTCTCTCATATCACATTCCAGTGACTGCAATCTCTTGCTGGAAAAAAACATCTATCTTAGCTGACTTAATGTCCCAAAATGCACTCAAGTAACTACATATGAACACAGCTAAGAGTGTCTAAACAAAAAAAATCAAATCTGTAATGGGATATAAATACTGTGCCACAAAAAGTATTGCAGTACTAGAATGAATACCGGGATTGTTTTAGATACTATTTTTTTATTCAGATGACCTTGCCGACATTTGCCATTATTACTGTCAGATGACCTTACCAACCACAGCATCTAAGCCGTTCAAACAAGAGTGGCAGCCCCCTCAGACAGCTGCAATCGAGGGGTGCGAATGATAAATATGCCTTATAGTGGTTTTCTTAAAGTCAATATTTAAATTATATATAAATTCTATATAAATTAAATATAAAAAAAGTGATCAAAATGTCGTATGTACTCCAAAAGGATACCAATAAACTATAGCTCGCCTTTCAGAAAATAAGCCCTCACACTTCTTAATCGACAAAAAATGTTATTGGTCTTAGAATATGGCGACACAAAACACATTTCTGTAAAAGTAGTTAAACATAGAAAAATATATAAATTTGGTTTCGTTGTAATGGTATTAAACTGCAGAATAAAGTTATCATGTTGTTTTTATTGCACGGCGAACACCATAAGAACAAAATACAAAAAAATGAGGGAATCACTGTTTTTTCCCATTCCATCCCACGACAATTTTTTTTCTCCATTTTCTTAGTACATTATATCATACAATAATCAGTGCCATGAAAAACTACAACTCGTTTCACAAAAATTAAGCCCTCTACATCTACATCAATGGAAAATTTTAAAAAAGGTATTGGGTTTTGAAAGGCGGGGAGGAAATAACTAAAATGAAAATCTGAAAAATAGCTGCGACATAAAGGGGCTAACAGGTCCCTTCACTTACTGTGTGTGTGTGTGTGTGTGTGTGTGTGTGTGTGTGTGTGTGTGTGTGTGTATATATAACCACCTCTCTATTCAATTCAAATCAGAGAAAGGGCTCTTATCCCAATAATGCTTACTAATAAATAAGATAGCAAAAAAAAATAAGAAAGTAAACAAGGCAACTTAATATGTTGTATTTTTATAAAACAAGAATGTTTATCTTTAAAGTCTAAAGTTTAGATGTAACTCCACCTACAAAAAACTTTTGATACGTCATAGAAACATATCAGAAGATTTGATCAGTGGGGGTCCGAGTGCTGAGACCCCCAATTGTCTCTGAAAAGAATGTGCTCCTTCGCCTGTGATCAGCGCTTCTTGTTAGGCTGAATGCGGTTCACATAGTATGTCTATGAGCCCATCTTCAGCCTAACAAGTAGCGCTGAACACACTTTGAAGGTGCAGTGTTCTGGTTTGCATGGGCAGTGGCGTAGTTAGAACCGGGTATACGGGACTCTGATCTCTTGTCCCGAATGTACGGGCGAGCACCACTTTCAACTGTATCCCCATATTCAGTGTAATTTCATCCTGATGCAGCCAAGTATGCTCTTTAGCCCTTATTCCTCTAGTACTTAGGACCAGGAAATATCATCCATTGTACCTACTATGCAGCTATCATTTACCACAGCTTTACTCAGGCGTCATTACTTTCATTGCACCTCATCCTCTCTTTCTAGCTCCTGTTTTACACTTAATACACTTGGTCTATAACCACCTGAGTGTGGAAAAACTAGATACAATTATTGTTTTTCTCTTACTACAATCCATAGAGTTCAGTGTCTTGAGGGATGTTTCAACATTGTTTAGCAATAACTAAAGATCCTCTTTAATAGGAATACTTCTGCTGGCTATAGACACATAGATTTCCTGTTCCAGCTAACATTCTAGCATACCCTCATAGTCTCTATAGCGTTTTAGGCCAGGTTCACACTTTGAGGATTCTGTCTAGATTTACATGCGGATTCCATGTCTAAGCCCAGACAGAATCCGCTGCAGTTCCACTGGCAATGTTGGTAAATGGTGTTTTGTTTTATTTTCACATTCATATGCCATGGAAAAAATCCACGTGGAATAATGACTGCTCCACATATTTTATAATCTGCAGCATGTTCATTAATCCCGCATATTCCACAGGTAAAATATAATCCTGACTGTGTGAACATGCCCTTAGAAGTCTGTATGGACTCTTTGTATGCAGCCCGTCCGTAGAGGCTCCTGTTGCAAGGTCGTTTGCAAGTAAACAAAAACAGTTTTTAAAGGCAGTATATTAACACACTTTTATTACTCGGTTAACCTGTTGCCAACACAGGACGAGAATGCTCGTCCTGAGCGGTGGGTTCTTCGCGCATTAGGACGAGCATTCTCGTCTTGTGTGACAGCCATCTGTGCGTGCGATTGAGAGCGGGGCAACGGCTGTCATACACAGCCACGGCCCCGCTCTAACAGCGGAGAGAAGAAAAACATCCTCTCTCCGCCGTTAACCCCTTGAATGCCGTGATAAAAGCTGATCAAGTAGGGGGGACTTCAAAGTTCAAGGAGGGGGGACTGCACTTTGATTGCGTCACAGAAAATAACTGTGACGCGATCAAAGCCCATAACTTGTACGGCCAGACAGCCCAAGGTCCATTGAAGGACCCCAGGGCTGTCTGAACATATTTCCTGTTGTTAGGGCATACTGAGGTATGCCCTAACAACTTCCTGTGTACAATCAGTACACAGGCTAATATACTGGCATATAGATCTATGCCAGTACATTACAGTTAAAAAATCAAAATTAAAAATCCCTGTATGGGATTAAAAAAAAAAGTTTATTGAATGACATTTTTTTTATGATAAATAAATAAAAAGAAAAAAAAATACACAGAAACACATTAAATTATAATAAATAAACTTTTTAAAATATAAGTCCCAAAACATGACATAATAGACATATTTGGTATCGCTACGACCGTAACAACCTGTACAACAAATGTATAACATTATTTATGATGATCGGTGTAAAAAAATAAATAATTAAACCTGCAGCGGAACTGCTTTTTTTCTACATTTTTGGCAAAATAAAAATGTATAGAAATTAAACGATAATGTATTTGTAGCAAAAAATGGTACCTACATAAAGTACAACTCGTCCCGCAAAAAACAAAGTCTCATACAACTACGTCGTACAAAAAATAAAAAAGTTATGAGCGTCGGGATGCAAAGAGGGAAATGTAAAAAAATTGTTCTGTCCTCAAGGCCAAAATTGACCGTGTCCTTAAGGGGTTAAAGAAACAATCCAATTATTATTATTATGTTATACAGATTATTGCTACAAAAGGTATCATTTGTATTGACTTAATTATCTGTGGCTAAAATTATTGATGAATACAGTGACTCGATGTGTACATAGTGATACCAAACTTATTTCATGTTGAAAATACTGAACGCTGAAACATTAGAAAAGAAACAGATTACAGGGGGTCCCGAAAGCCCAAAGCCATCTGAATTTTTTTTGTTTCTTAAAGTATGTGACACATTTAACAAATACTCATCATATGATGACTGTGTTACCTAAAATATAACTGTCAGACAGAGATACATCAGTTCTTGTAAGGAAGGATTGGGTATTTTTAGTTTATCCACAGGTGTGTAAATTATTCATTCCATTTCACCGTGTCAGTAAGATTACGTTTCCTCAGCAAGGGAAGTAGCAAACAAAATCTACAGAGCGCACGCCTTATAATCACATGTTCCTAAATTTAGCTGCAGTTATTGATGCAACGATCATGAATACGGGATGTTTAAAACATATTATTCATGGCTCTAAAAGGGTATCTCACCCACAAGCACATTCCTTAATCTCCGGATAAGATACATCCACTGGATATTTTTTTTGTCAGCTTCTTGTATGTGCTTGGCGTGATGTCTGTCTTCTTTACAAATGCAAATGAAGTTTTAAAGGTCTAAACGATGACGTTCAGATAATCCCTGTTAATGCTCAGTAAAATCTAATCACACACTTTGGCCAAGTTTATTTAAAGGAAAGTATGTGTGATGACAGCTTTCACATTTGTAAAGCACCACTCAAGCAGAAACCACCAGCAATTCCACCCAAACAAACGTTACATCTTGGCGGGAGCTCATAGCTGAAGATCTCCAGAAGGCCCTTTGAAATCACTGCAATGGAACACATCTTTATATTGTAGTCAAGCAACGAAGTGAAGAGGGAGAAGAAAGAATCCAAGTTTAAACAACATATAGCTTTAACGTGTCCAATCCGTTAATGGAAACCATGCCCCACATGGTGCTTTCTTTAGGAGGCTTTTTCTCTTCTTTGATTAAGATCTCTCCCATGGGAGTCTAGATCCCATTACATCGCCTCCTGTTACATTAGAGGAAGGTTCTCAGACCAATATGTGTTTAAAACAGAGGATGTAGAGTATGGAATACATTAGAAAGTACATATTACATAAAATGTATGTTCTATTGTCTGAAGAAGTGGTGTGAGGAGTGAGATGTGGACGGAAATGTTCAGTAGCAGGCTTTGATATTATGGGTCAGAATATATATAAAGAAATAAGGCATGATGCCGAACACATCAAAAAGACATTTTTTTTGGTGTCACTTCAAGGCTTTACAGGCACTGATGAAGTACATGGTTTCTTTTGATTATAAATTCAGTATCACTGATGCACATCAGCATCAAAGTGATGTCCTTTGCTTAAATATTCCCTAAACTCTTTTCTTTTCACCCATTTTTTTCTGAAAATGCTGATCTATCTTTCTTCACACCTCATCTTTTGCATTAATAATATACTTTATAATTTAGAAGGTATTCAAAAATTGAACATATTTCAAAGTGCTTGCTCGATTGCCTGAGGCTACACAAATCTTGATTGGGCTACCAAACTTTCCAGCTCGGGATCCCAACTGTCTTAGTGCTTTAGGCAGCATTTTTATTAAACTTAGTATTAAACAATACAGCCTAGAGACTGATTAACAATTTATGCCTTCCTTAAGAAAGAATTAACGGTACTCTATCATTTTGATATTTAAATCTTTATTTAAATTTCATTCCGAATGCCAGTTATAAACCTATAAATTGTAATTTAATGAATTAACTAAGACAATCGCTTTACATTTTCATCATTTCCAAATAATGTAAGTTTGCATTCTCATATATGAATTAGGGCCGATTCACAGTCGACTGCACTATTGATTCCGTCGAAAAAACGGAAACCTGCTGGAACGGTGACAAACGGAAACCATTAGCAATGTTTCTGTCACCATTGACTTTCCGTTGAAGGGTTCCACGACGGAAACCTCAGACGGAACCCCTGAACGGAAAGCCAACGCCGATGTGAACCGGCCCTTAACGCTGCATTTTTACTAATGCTACTGTCCTCTCTTCGTTTATGCTTTATATTAATCCTGCAAGACAGGGACATTATTATATTTATAATCAATAATATGTAGTATAGTCTAATGGGAGAATTTAATTAATTGATTTTGTTAGTGTCCTGTTGAACCCTTTTTTATGAAATTTTATTTCAAAGTGAATGAGTTTACATGTAAGGCGGAGGGGGGAGTATGGAGCGGGCTCACATGCTGAGCCCGCTCCATACACTGTGTGTGTCATCTGTGTATTACAGCTGACACCCTTCTCTAACAGCTGGGATCAGAGAACTCAGATTCCGGCAGTAAGCCACTTAGATGCTGTGGTCAATAGCGACCGTAGCATCTAAGATTTAAACAGGGTGGGGCCCCTGTGACCCCATCACCCCCCTGCGGAGTTCCGATGGTTGTCATGGCACCCCGGGGGCGTAATGAAAGCCCCTAGGTCTGCCATCTTTGTTGCTATTATAAAATGGGATTCCCAAAATTGGAAATTATCACCTATCCACAGGAGGTGGTCGAGCAGGCATTCTCTGTCAATGAGAATAACGGAAACAGCCGAGCAATGTCTTCGGCTGTTTCTGTCATTTCCATAGACTTTGAAGGGATTAACAGCGCACATTCTCGACCGCCGCTGAATGCAATGTCCTCCTCACTGTGGGTGAACAGTAAGGAGGATCTGGGGGTTTGGGACCCCTGTTCTCACGATCGGTGAGGATCCCAGCGGTAGGGGTCCCAGCGATAAAAAAAAATTAGCACCTATCCTGTGGATAGGTGACAATTTATGATTTTGGGAATACCCCTTTAAGTCTTGAATTGGAGAATGAAAAACAGCACAATTATATTGTACCAGCGATTTAGTGATCGCTTGTTTAAGTCCCCTTGTGAGACTTAAAAGAAATACAAACATGAAAGTAATATATAAAAAACAATATTGCAAGAAAAAAAAAACATTTTCCATTTTTCCCCTGATGTAAAAAATAAAAAAAATAAACGTAATTGGTATTGCCGCATATATAACAATATAACATTATTTAATCCACATGATAAATGCCGTAAAAAAAACAAAACACAGCTAGCACAGCAAAAAGTAAACCCTCACATAGCTCCATCCACAAAAAAAAATAAACAAGTTATGGCTCTCAGAATATGGTGACGCAAAACAAGTTTTTTTTCTACCAAATTGTTTTAATTTTGTAAAAGTTAAAAAAATATATATATAATTTTGGTATCTCCGGAATCACATTAACAGAAATAATGAAAAATGCGGCAGGAAGAGGCTAGGGGGTTACTCTGTCTCTGAGTGAGTCTAAAGGCTATAGCTTTATAGACCGTTTTAATCAACCGTACTCACTGAGCATTAATGGGCAGCCAGATTTATATTCCAGTGACATCTTTGTACTGCCCAGCTTTGGATCTTTTGAAGAACTTTATTGCTCATTCTCATGTAGCAATGTGTCCCATCATGCCTATGCCGCAGAAGGATTGAGCCCCTTTTTTTTTTAATAGATGTTTTAGGGCACATTCAGATGTGGCGGAATTGCTGTTGAATTCCACTGCGCACAGTCCGCAGTAGAAATCTGCAACAGCCGCTTTTTTAATGGGTTTCTATAAATTTTTAGGTAACTTAGGAAAGAAGTTGCGGCAAATAACAGTGCGGAATTTGGGCTGCGGTGCAGAATTTTTACTCTGCGGCATGCACATTCTGTTGCGGAGAAGCAGCGGAATTTCACTGCGGATTTCAGCCTACTCAATGAATCCATACATGAATTTCTTTAGTTCGAGATTGTTTTCAATTTTACTTGTAGATGCAACAAAAATGATCCCCAGAAACATGTTTAAGCCTGACTGTTTCACATTGTTCTTATTATCTCTTAATTATGAAGAATTTTTATATTACTTCATAATTGGGACACTATCTACCATTTTCTACGCACCTCACTAAGAACAAAAAAGGATTAATATTACTAACAGACTATTGTAGGTGAAAAGAAGGAGATAAGGAGGTCTCACACGTACAATAACGCAACAATAACTTAGCAGCTTATTTCATGTTAACCATTATCTTTCCATTGGGAACTGTGTCTGATTATCTAAAGAATTGTAATATTAGGAGATTAGGCAATTAAATGTACTACAATCTTAAGACAGTTTTTAATTATGTTTCTACAGCAAGAAAATGCCTTGGCAGCTTCTGTTTTTTTTTCCCTCCATGGCAAAATGGGAACACGCAATCTCTTGTAAAGAAATATCTATTTTCTTACATAGACTGGTAAACGTATAATCACTGAGCCATTATTAGTGTCATTTTTTAAGAAATACTTGGCCTTGCATGCAACTTATTAGGAATGCTGTGATTTACTAGCTTTTTATATACCGATAATTATCTGACATTACAAGCATATTAGAAAGCCTCTGATGTATACGTTAATACTATATGTCAGGTGAGCGGAGCTTTTTCAGGCATTTGAGGTAACAAATGCCATCCGTTGTTAATTATCTAATGTAGTCGGAACTGTCTATCACAATAAACATGACTGTATGTCATAATTACTAACTGTCATCACAAGGTTTTAAGCTACACACATAGCAGTTTTATGTAGGAAATAGGAAAACCAATACCAATGATGCAAGTCTGCATAATAAGGTACAGTGTAATAAATGTCTGGACCGGCAGTATGTTGCATATGGGCCGAAAAAAATAATAATACCGTAAATATTAGTCCTTGGAGTTTTCCTCCAGTGTCAATTTGTTAAAAATGCTAGTTAGCTGTTTCCAAGTTATATCTATTTCTGATCATTCTAGTTGACATTCAATATGGCCGCCATTCCCATAATGATAGTGGTTATCTCCATTATTCCCAGAATCTTGAAGGATATATCTGCGTAGATATGCAGTGATACAAGAGATGGAGAAAGACATAACAGTAAACATGGCCATTTAAAGAGCTAATCGATGATCCCTGTCTTATTAAGCACACTTTAAATGTGCCAATTACCTGATCATCTTCTCACTGGCAATTTAGTTGTTTGTAGTTTAAAATCATTGTATCCTTGTAATGCAAGTCATCTGTCCATGCACTGGATTCCTGATCTTGTGGTGCTTATGCATGAGCCATTCTGAACAGACCGCGATGTAGTGTAAAGCATGGGGGACGAAAAGAGCAGATGTCTGAGCCACTGATGCCTGTCTCAGTCCAAGAGATGCATTTCAGATTGGCAAAAGAAAAATGCAACTAAGATGTAGTCACTGATCATTGGTTTGCCCAGCTAAAAAGCAACCAATCAGACGACTGGAACTCATTATTCAAGGGTCATGACTTACTTTTTTTTTTGAAGGCCAGAACTGTGTATCTTTACAAACCATTAGCTCTAAAGCCATAGACCTTCTCTTAAATCTGTCTGGTCATATGATTATATTTGACAGAAGGTTATTTAAGTATACAATATGTACTAGGTCTATTGTGTAAAAATGCATTATTTGCATATTATATGCTATGTGGAATCCTTAGCTCGCATTAGTTCATGTAAACTTAAGTTTTTTTAAAGGATAAAACAACATTGAGTTGTGCCAAACACTGTTAGAAACTGGAGTTTATTTTTTCCTCACAGCTTCCTTAGGGATCTATTTAAATTACCCTAAAAAGTTATGCCAGCTGTAAAATTGATGGTGCAATGCTTCCTTGGCACCCTTATTTAGTGTGAACCTGCTTTTCAGATGGCTCGGTGCCAAATACAGTGTTTAATGTATCACAGACTGTACTGTATGAGGGCAGCAAGCCACTTATTTTAGATGGCAGATAGAGATCTCATTTACTGGAAATTTCTTACATCCCCTTCCAGTGATTTGTCATGAAATGAATATGAAAGTGAATTTAAAGGTGTAGGTTGGTTTTCTTTAATGGGATTATGTTGCTCACGTTAACGAGGTGTTCCCAACATAGAATGGTATGGCATATTGGTAGAACATGCCATAACATTCTGATCAGTGGGATTATAACCTCTGGGGACCCCTGAGGCCCTTGAGTTTTGCACTGCAGTGCTCATGGGCAGAAGAATTGTAGGGGTACTTTTACATGGCCCGACGTGGGCTGTGTAAACGAGCGCCGATCAGTGAGATAGCTTGTTGATCGGCGCTCATTTGCTCCTTTTACAAGGAGCTAATATGGGGATGGGCGCTCGTCCCCATACATTTCAATCATATCGGCAGCACGTCTCCCTGTTTACACAGATGCCGACAATGATAATAGTTTTAGCAATTAAAACTATTCAATCAGCCAATGAACAAGTGTTTGCTCGTTCATCGGCTGATCGTTGCCCTGTTTACACATGACAATTATTGGGAATGAGCATTCTGTGAATGCTCGTTTGCCCGATAATTGGCCGGTGTAAAAGGGCCCTAAGACAGCACAGCTCCATTTAAGTGAATAATTCAATTATTGCTGCGTAGGGAAACACTGTGATGGAGCTGCAGTGCTTCGCTACCGATGTGGCCCCTTCATTCTAGGGATCGGTTGGGTTTCCGGCAGGTGGACTCCCACTAATTAGTAAGTGATAGCATACCCTAGCAATATGACATCACTAAGGGAACCCCTTTCACTTTTTATGGACTCTGTTGCAATTTCTTGGACCTCAATATCTCTAATCCCTTATTAACATGAGCATAATTGTTATCTGTATTAGTCTTAAATATGCTACTCAGTGCAGATATTCACATGGCTTTAACTGGGAACATATTGGTTAATGCTGGTTGATTTAGGATATTACCTCCGTGCTTAGTTGTGACCTGACAATTGTACTGTCAGTGGTGACATTTAATCTTGCTGTTGAATTACTGTTTTTTCATCATGTAAATATACGAAAAATAAATAAAGGTTCCCTTAAAAATAAAGGGGGTGTCTAGTTGTCACCAATATTCATGGTAATAGCCAGTAGTGTAACATAAGATGTATCTATTTGGAGCACTTCTTATTAGCTACACTAAAGGTGGCCATACACATTAGTCTAAAGTTGATTAAAACTGATCATTTCAACCAAAGCTATCATTAGTCGGGTGAAATTTAACAACAAACGTTCGTTTTGGCCGACTGATGACAGACGACCGATGATCGTCTGGAAAGAGGACGGCCATGTTTAGTCGGTAGTACTTGACTGGTGCAGTTGGGCTGTTGCGCAAACGAACGTTCCGTGAAAGAAAATTCCACACTCAAACATTGTTCATTCCTTGCCGGTGTGATTGACCATGTATGGCAGTTTGAACAACTGTAACGGCCAATATGGACTAAAATGTGTATAGCCGCACCGGCCTAATTATCGCTCACAAGACAAATGTTCGTTCAGCAGTTGTTCAATCATTAACCAACTTATATCTAATGTGTATGGCCACCTCAATAGTGGAATTATTACTTTTGAGTGTACGACATCAGAATCCACAGAACACAAATCCAAAGGAAAAAAGGCAGCACTCCAATTTAGAAATAAGATATAACAGTGTTTATTCCCCCAATGTGCAGGCAACATTTCACCTTCTCATTGAGGACATTTTCAAGCCTTCAGTGAAAATGTTGGGTGAATAAACACTGTTATATCTTATTTCTAAATTGGAGTGCTGTCTTTTTTCCTTTTGGATTTGTGTCCTGTGGATTCTGGTGTCAGATATTAGAGGTGCTTTTTTGGTCCAGAGTCCCAAGATTTCTGTCATACCTTTTACTGTGCAGCTCCTATATCCCATTTGGCGCTTTGTCTTTTGAGTGTAGTTACTCTTCAAAGAGAAGCTGCCACGAGTAAAGCACATGGTCCAGGGGTAGTACAGCAAATAACTGACATTTTACAAGACTGTACAAAATCAGTAGCTCCCAAAATGCATTAAAAATAACTTTTTCACGCTTGAGCTTCTTCCAAACCAGCTTTTTAAAATAAATATAATACTAATAATCCATGTTTCATTGCTTTGGACTGGCAAACCTCTTCCTCCATAGGCTCTGGAAGTTTCCCTATATATGTTTAAAAGTTGACACTTAGAAAGCCCACATTTCTCCTGAGAATTGTTACCGCTAAATCAGTAGGTAAAAGGAAAGTACACCACATGAAATAGTGCAAACTATTTACTATGGCCAGATTATCATATCACTTTACGAGGAGCTAAAATGGAGAAGCGGTCAAGCATGCGCCCTCCGCTCCATTTTATGTATAAACAGAACCGATAAAAACAAGGGGACATATACAAAAACACCGAAAAGGCCATACTTACAAATGGACACAGCCAGGTCAGAAACGCTGATGAAAGGGTGAGCAGGTGCTTTAAATAATAATAGCCACTCCCACTAGTCTTGAGGGGAGTGGTGTGTGGTGCATGGGATGTGTAGTAAGAAATAATAAATGAATAGTGTGTGTGCAAGTGTAATACTATAAGTGAAATATAGGGGGCAGTAATGAGTGAAATGCCTCAATAGAAATAAATGGATAATGGGGTGCAAGTGAGTGAAACATGGAGGGATAGTGTGTACGTCATGAGGCACAACGTGTATAGCCAGGTAGAAGCCTATTTGTGACGCCTTGATAATTCATAGAGCGGGCTACCCTGCTTGTTATGCCAAACAACAACACACACCATGCTCTCCCAGCATCAAAGACCCGGCTGTGTCCAAGAGAAGCGAATATACATAATAATGAAAAATACCTGGGGTATTGGTAATCATTTTGGCCAAAAGGACGCAAGCTCGCAATCCACGACAAGGATCCCCAGACTTGCGAGTCCCTAACTCCTAAACTGGAACAGAACGTTCCTGATGCACAAACAGAACCGATAAAAACAAGGGGACATATACAAAAACACCGAAAAGGCCATACTTACAAATGGACACAGCCACGTCAGAAACGCTGATGAAATACTTATACTTATACTTATAGTATTACACTTGCACACACACTATTCATTTATTATTTCTTACTACACATCCCATGCACCACACACCACTCCCCTCAAGACTAGTGGGAGTGGCTATTATTATTTAAAGCACCTGCTCACCCTTTCATCAGCGTTTCTGACCTGGCTGTGTCCATTTGTAAGTATGGCCTTTTCAGTGTTTTTGTATATGTCCCCTTGTTTTTATCGGTTCTGTTTGTGCATCAGGAACGTTCTGTTCCAGTTTAGGAGTTAGGGACTCGCAAGTCTGGGGATCCTTGTCGTGGATTGCGAGCTTGCGTCCTTTTGGCCAAAATGATTACCAATACCCCAGGTATTCTTCATTATTATGTATATTTGCTTCTCTTGGACACAGCCGGGTCTTTGATGCTGGGAGAGCATGGTGTGTGTTGTTGGTTGGCATAGCAAGCAGGGTAGCCCGCTCTATGAATTATCAAGGCGTCACAAATAGGCTTCTACCTGGCTATACACGTTGTGCCTCATGACGTACACACTATCCCTCCATGTTTCACTCACTTGCACCCCATTATCCATTTATTTCTATTGAGGCACTTCACTCATTACTGCCCCCTATATTTCACTTATAGTATTACACTTGCACACACACTATTCATTTATTATTTCTTACTACACATCCCATGCACCACACACCACTCCCCTCAAGACTAGTGGGAGTGGCTATTATTATTTAAAGCACCTGCTCACCCTTTCATCAGCGTTTCTGACCTGGCTGTGTCCATTTGTAAGTATGGCATTTTCGGTGTTTTTCCATTTTATGTATATTGCACTGACAGAAACCGCAGATTGCTGTGCTGGGCTGTTTGCATCCATCCCATAGACTTTGAATGGAGCGTCAGTTCGCTTGCTGGATCGCGCTCCATTAAAAGTCATCACTGTTGTCCAGCAGCTAGGAAGTACGGAGGGTCGGGAGCCCCATTCCCGCGGTCAGTGGGGGTCCTAGTGGTGGGGCCCACAACGATCAGACACTTATCACCTATCTTGTGGATATAGAAAAAATAATAATCTAGGAATACCCCTTTAAAGAGTATTTCTGATGTTTCTCCTCCATACTTAACACTGTAGCTCTGCCTGTTCAGATTAGCTGCGATCTATAAGTACAAGCTCAATGGGAAGTTAGTGCTCGGTGCATAGGAAGCGGATGTCTACTACAGCAAAGACTGGATTATAGACTATTCAATAATAATTTCAGTTCTAGACATGGAAGGGAAAGGGTTCATACACTGAAATATTGAGTCAGTATTGGGTTGGAGTCCTAGAAGAGATATTTGCCTGCATTTTCACTGGATATTAAAATGATTCCATTGTACTTACATGTTGTGATGCTCAGTTAGCCCTCTCTATTCTTTGGAGTATATTATAATGTTTGTATCTTGATAATGTTTGTAATGTTATTTTTGGATTCATTGATCACAGCTTCCCTGCAATGTTGTTCTGGTAGTTAGAAGTATCAGAGAGAAACCCATAATTTTTAGAAAATGTCAATGCACAAATTTACATATTTGCTGCATATTGCATCTCCCTGACAATGAACTATTCCTTGCACGAGTGAGTAACCAAGAGACTAGCTGTTTCCAGAACCAGCATCATGATAAGAACAAACTACAATAATATCAAAAGCTACAAGACTAACAGCAAGAATGCTGAGAACAGAGGCACGACTGGAGTTTCCTTTCTATAATTACAAACATTACACAAATAGAAACTTTGTTTTTCCTTCTCACATTTAGACATCATACAACACACCGAAAAACTAAACAACTTCCACCTTCCACAGTATTTAGTTTTTTGTGTAGTCATGCCATATACAATCTTTATTCAAGTGAAGTCGTATGGAAGAGACCTAAATAGGAGTCTACAGTAGTGTGAACCTAGCCTAAGCATTAATACAAAAAAGTAGCTGATTCAAATGGACCAATAATTTTCTATATTTTGTGAGATCCCAGTAAAAAAAAATTATATCCTATATTCATACAGAAACTTACATATGCTGAGCTAGAGAGAGTAGGAGATAAATAAGGTAGGTGGTTGCTTTGTCACTTGTATGACTTGTGGCGAACCGTTAGGTCTTATGTACCCAGATAGAGTATTATCAGGTATTGAATAGACATATGAAAGCTTAAGAGAACAAAAGACCCTTAGCAACATGACTCCAGCTGAAGCATAAAATAGCAAGCAGCACACCTTAAAATATAACTATAAGAAGCATTTTTAGAATCTCTATAGAGATCCATAAATTTGCTGATCTTCACATCCACGTTTTGCTACATTCTGAAAGCTTCAGAATGTCTTTTAATCACATCTGTTTCTTTGGAACAAATCCTTTCAGCGTTTGAGGGATTTACGACAGGTTGCGAGACGCTTCCTGAAATCAATTAATGAGTAAAACTGTCAACAGTGGAAAGCTTGGACATGATGAGTTAAATAAGAGAGGCTTCTCATATATGGATGAATAATCGCACAAGTAAATCCTTTGAAAAAACACAAAGTAGCACATTCCCTTTTTTGGATTATTATGCTTTAAGCTACAGTGCTGATACATGTTTACCTTTCTTTTTAGATTACTCTAGCAGGAACAGTCTTTTTCTTTGATGGCATGAAAACGTCTCCGTACAGTCAGAACCAAAAGCTTTTTATAAAAAACTTACTTCGCCATTGTGGCCTGCTGGAGGGAGAATTGTTTCTGTCTATTATAAGGTAGAATATGGTAATATTCCAGGGCAATTAGAAAAATGAGTTTTGCGCTATTGTTATTTTTACAGTTCCTGAATAGTTGATAAGTGACATCTGAGAATTCCTGAGGATCCATTGCCGTGTTCCTAGTAAAGGTCTCCGATGGAAACATTATTTTCTTAACATCGTCCTGTTCTGTCATTTCTATTAGAAAAGGAAGAGAAATGTCTCTGGTGCAAGTCCAACATCAAAATGTTTTTACTTAATTTCCGTTTTAGCTGTACTAAGATTTGTTTCAGTGTAACATCTGTATATGATGTGAATAAAGATATCAAGCCACAAAGACTTAATATAAGATGCTAATCTCTTATTACTTTGACTACCAAAATACTGTATTGGCTATGTGCCTCAAATTCGCTTAGGAGATACCCATTTTATTAATGTTAAGGTTTAATGGTATTCATGGTATCTTGTTTCCTCTTTCTGATAAGTCTATTTTCAACCTGTGGACAAATTTGTCTGCCTGTCCCCAAAGGTTTCATGATCAACAATATAATTGTGACATTCAGTTCCTCCAAATCTTCATTCTAACCTTATAAAAGCCTAGAGGAAGTTAACAGATCTCACATTCAACCATAGAAGCTCATAAGCACTAAATGTGTCAATGATTTAAATGACGCAGAAACTCTGTAGTCTTAATCCAGAATGAAGGCAGGTTTCACTCCATTTGGAGTTCAAATTACTGCAAAATAAATGTTACTTTTCAGAAAAATTATTGCTTTCCTTGCAAAACGAATTTTGTCTATGACCATCATGCCTGTCGTACTTCCTACAGGTTGGACTGTTAGGCACTCTCATAGAATGTATGTAAAATCCGGGCTCATTGCAAAGCCTAATTCCAATCACAAAACAATTTTTCTGTAGTGTAATAACTAGAAGATATCCGGCACCTTGCTGCTGTTTGTTTTCCATTCAGATCTTCCCTTCTGAAAGTTCTGATGCCCGCTTCTCCCCAGCTGTCAGTGACTTTCTGTATTAGTAAAATTTTGCTTAAAGACAAAAAAAATGCACACAATAGCGCACATAGGGCATTATTCCTCAGTAGGTTTAGTGTACAGAAGAGTAAGGTTATGCTCACCTGAGGATGTCGTGCTGTGTAATTGCCTGAGGAAGGAGTCGGCTCTGAAACACGTAGCTAGATACACTTTGAATGTCAAATAAAAGTGAATTTCTACTAGATGACTCCATCGTCAATTTTATCATTTTAAAGAAAAACAAACACAGAAAGAAAAGTCAGCACCACTGACAGTCATCTTTGTATTCTGCACTTACCTGTATTAGTGATCACACTTTGTGCAATTAATCTCAATAGTTTAATATGTGGTCACCAGTAGTTATAATGTACAGCACAGAATCTACCCATTTACTCAACGTAATAACATTGTGGTGCTTGCAGGATTGGCTCTGAAAATAAGGAAAAAAAGGTTATGTTCACACAGGTCGAATATGCTGCTTAAAAGTCTGCAGCATATCTGACCCAAAACTGCAGAGAATACAGACTGAAAATCTGCACCAAACTGTGTTTAATTTGGTGCAGCTTTTCGGCTGAAATGGCCGCTGTGGAAAGCAGAGGCAAAAATAAAGGCAAAAATAAAGTTAATTCCCACCTCTCGTGGCATTCAATATAGACACATCCCTGCTCATCACGTCTGGTCACAGTGCAGACTGCCTCCTGTGAAGACGCAGCGTCATCACTAGGAGGCCGACATCAAGGAGAGCAGCCAAGAGGACAAGGAGCCGTCGCTATATCTGCAAGGGATGAGTATGGACTGGTTTCTATATTATGTTCACACGGCAGCGTCCGTAACGGCCGAAATTACGGGGCTGTTTCCAGCCCCGTCATTTCAGCCGTAACGGCATGTGCAGGCGCTTGAACGCCGCATCCATTACGGACGTAACTGGAGCTGATTTTCCATGGAGTCCATGGAAAACGGCTCCATTTACGTCTGAAGAAGTGACATGACACTTCTTTGGCGCGGGCGTCTATTTACGCGCCGTCTTTTGACAGCGCCGCGTAAATATACGCCTCGTGTGAACAGACAAACGTCAGCCCATTGCTTTCAATGGGCAGATGTTTGTCAACACTTTCAAGCCGTAATTTCGGACGTAATTCGGGAGTTAAAACACCCGAATTACGTCCGTAAATAGGCCGTAAAGAAGTCTTTTTTTTCCCTTCTTGAGATTTTTTCAGCTTTTCCGCAGCAAAAATCACAACCTTTTGCAATCTCTTGTTGATTTTTAATTCCCCATTGAACTCAATGGAGAGAATTCGCAACAAAAATGCAACAATAAATTGATATGCGGCAGAATAGAAATCAAAATCACAGGCCAATTTATCAACCTTTTCTCTGTGGATTTTTTCTGCAGCGTGTGGATGAGATTTGTTAAACTCTCATCCACTTTGCTGCTACTGTAATACGATGCAGAATTTCCATCCGCAAATTCGGACAGAAAATCTACAGCAATTACAATACGTCTGAACATAGTCGAAGAGTCAGAGAAAAAAAAAAAGAATGAAGTAACCTGATAACTTACTACTTGTACTCTGCTTCTGGGTACCAAATCTTGTTTCATTATGAACTAATATGAATATGTTGTCTGTAACAACTTTGTCCTACTGCTGCAGTTCTTGTTAAAGGCATTACGTCCAGTAGGTTCTGTATCTATATCTATTATCTATGTATATCTATCTAATCCATCATACGCTCTATTAGCATTTTGCTTGTATAACTGTAATATGTTGATTTTTGTATGATGGTCAATGAATGAATACAAGCACAGCAGATTTTTTTTTTTTAAAGGTTATTCCCAACTCAGACATTTATGACATATCCACAGCACTGCTCAGCTATTTCCGAGACTCCCATTTTACAGAATGTAGAGATCCACGCACATGCGTGGCTACCTCTCCACTTAGTCCGTAACTGGAATCATCATTTCTTGATATATGTGTGTCTATCATATATTTATGCCATTTCTTGTAAATATGCCATAAATGCCTGAGTTGTGAATAACCCTTAAATACATTCAGTTAAATTAAATCATAGTTAGCTGCAGTTACAAATGCCACAGATGAGAAGATTTTTTTTTTACAATGAAATTGGGAGCCTCGCTGTATATTATGCACTTGTATATACCCATTTCTGTCGATGACGAACCAAGGTTTGCCGGGCACCTATCCAGTTCATTTTCTCAGCTGGGGTTAACTAGATACAACCTATCCTAGGTCTTTATAAACCTTTTAGCTGGGGGCTTTCAGTACTGTCTGTGTAGCTAGTTAGCTGGTTGCCGACACATGACAAGAATACTCGTCTTGAGCGGCGGGGGCTTGCTGTATTTGGACGAGCATTGTCGTCCTGTGTGACACACAGTGTGCTGTTGCGATCAGGAGAGGGAAACTGCTGTAACGACTGTAATACAAAGCCGCAGCCCTGCTCTAATGGCAGAGATAAGAGAAAACAGCGGGACGCACGTTGACCGCGTCACAGGGAATTCCTTTGACGCAATCGTGGGACATGCCATATATGGACAGACAACTCAGGGTCCATTGAATGACCCCAGGGCTGTCTGACTATATTTCTTGTTGTTAGGGCATACTGAGGAATGCCCTAACAACTGCCTGTGCACTCTGTACACAGGCTAATGTACTTAAAGTTAAAAAATAAAAATCAAACATCCCCCTAGGGGATTAAAAAATAAGTAAAATTAATTTAAAAAAAAGTACTCTTAAATTTAAAAAAAACAGTAAAATAATACACAGAAATGCAAATTTTTTACAATTAATAAACTTTACAAAATATGTGTCCCAAAACATGAAATAATATACACATATATTTTATCGCCATGACCGTAGCAACCTGTACAATAAGGCTGGGTTCACACGACCTATTGTCAGGCGTAAATGAGGCGTATTATGCCTCGATTTACGCCTGAAAATACGGCTCCAATACGTCGGCAAACATCTGCCCATTCATTTGAATGGGTTTGCCGACGTACTGTGCCGACGACCTGTAATTTATGCGTCGTCGATTGACAGCTGTCAAACGAGGACGCGTAAAATATCAGCCTCGTCAAAGAGGTGCAGGACACTTCTTTGGACATAATCTGAGCTGTTTTTCATTGATTCCAATGAAGAACAGCTCACAAATACGGCCGTCAAAGACGCCTCGCAAAATGCGAGTGCGAGCAATTACGTCTGAAATGACGGAGCTGTTTTCTCCTGAAAACAGCTCCGTAATTTCAGACGTAAATGCAGTTATCGTGTGCACATACCCTAAATGTACAACACTACTTATTATAATAAAAATGACAACTGCAGCAGTACTGCTTTTGTTCTGCATTTTTGCCATAATAAAATATTTATAGATATATATTAAACGATAATCCAAATGTGCCAAAAAATGCCACCTACATAAAGAAGAACCCATCCCGCAAAAACGGGACGGGTCATACAGCTACGTTGAACAAAAAATAAATAAGTTGTGAGCGCCGGGATGCAAAGAAGGAAATCTAAAAAAAATTGTTATGTCCTCAAGGTCAAAATTGTCCGTGTCTTTAAGAGGATGAGTACAAAGGACCATGAATAGATAAGGAGCAAAGCAATGTACATAAACCGAACAAAGGAATACATATACAAAGTTACCATGAGTAGATAAGTATAAGGACGCAAACATTGGTCTAAAGTAAAAACACGCTCAGTTGGGCATTAAGAAAGTAATTAGAATAAAGCTAAAATCGCTAATAACGTGGTAAAAATAGATAGTTTTTCTAAATAAAAAGCACTGCTGTCACCTACATTACAGCGCCGATCTCCTTATGTAGGAGACAGGGCACTTCTAATGTGGTGACAGAGCCTCTTTAACCCAAAGCACCTGCATATCAAGTTTTTACTGTATATCTTAATCATATATATCTCTTTTTCTCATATCTCTCTCTCTCTCTCTCTCTGTCTCTCTCTCTCTCTCTCTCTCTCGACAACTTTACTGCTCTAGATAAGCTCTGCTTGATGTTAAAAGTTGGATGAAACCGGAGGAACGCATTTATACGAAAAAGTTTAAATTCCATTTGTATTCCTCTGATTATACTAGCTAGATTTTCTTCCTATGTTGCTACCTCCTACTTGAGTGAAAAATTGCATTTTTTTCACCTGTGGTGGACCAAGATGATGGCTTTTTATTTCTGGTATGTGATTTTTGAGTAGAACCAATATATTATATTTAAAAAAAAGGAAATTTGTGTAGATGTGTTTACATTATTTTATTTACATTACTGGCAATAGCAATCGCATGACTAGTGATAATATATCATAGTGTCATAGAAATATATAGTAATTAAATGCGTAAAAGACGAAAAATGAATAAAGAGGTGTGCCGTGCTATGGGCTATTCTCATATTCACCCCATAAGCAATTAAGCTGTCATCACAATATAATATCCTTTCTGTATATTTAGTATATGCATTTTTTTTTTCTTAAAACATTCATTCTTATGTGATATATTCTGCTTCAGAAATAGACATAGGAAGCTCAAAATGTAAATCCTAACAAAACATCAAGGTGAGAAAACACATATAGGTTAACCTCTTTTATAATGCGTTTATTAAGAGAAAATACCTAACTGATATACCACACATGAAGAAAAACAAACCTATGACACAGTGGAGCTTGCATGTGTGATGGCATATACTTTATAATGTACAGAAATTTACATAGAAATAACTTTAATCTTAAAACCTCCATTGTGACAAAGGGATTATCTATCAAGGAATGAATCACATTCATCCATCTACTATTGATGAAATAACCTGAGCTAGTGTCAGCAGATCTACAAAACATGCACTCATAGGTGAATCATGGAGCAGAGTTAATATCTCCCTCTATATTCTAATTTATTAACCTCTATAAATACTTTCTTTCATGGAGTATTCTTTCATGGCAGTGTTGAAAATATATATTTTTATACACTTTTTTTATGTCCATGAATTGTAATCAACCTATGTGTGTTTTGTATACACTCACATTGCTTAAAAATCCCTTCAATGAGGAGGTGGAACGTTGCTGTGAATGTGTGGTATAGTGAGCATTTTGACACCACATGTTTTTGCTGAATTTAGTGGAATGAGGCAGTAAAAATTAAAATCTAAATTTTTTCCAATAAAACTTAGAAATGTAAAATTTTTACAAGGCATAAAGGAGAAAAACACCCCAACATATGAAAAGCAATTTCTCCTGATTACGACAATAACCCATATGTGGTAATAAACTGCTGCTTGGACACACGGCAGAGCTCAGAAGGGAAGGAGCATTATTTGGCTTTTGGAGTTCAAGTTTGCTGCAATGGTTTTCTGGTGCCATGTCACATTTGCAATGCCCCTATGGGACCATAACAGTGGAAAACCCCCAAAAGTTACCCCATTTTGGAAACTACAATCCTCAAGGAATTTATCGAGGTATATAGTAAGCATTTTGACCCCACAGTTTTTTTGCTAACTTTAGTGGAATTATGCCGTGAAAATGAAAACCTACGTTCTTTTCTTATAAAATGTAGTTTTAGCTCAGATTTTTCAATTTTCACAATAAATAAAGGAGAAAAAGCACCCCAAAATTTGAAATGCAACCTCTTCTCAGCAAAGCAATACCCCAAATTTGGCAATAAACTGCTGTTTGGACCCATGGCAGGGCTTAGAAGGGAAGGAGGACCATTTGGCTTTTGAAGCTAAAATTTTGCTGGAATGGTTTGCGGCGCCATGTCACATTTGCAAAGCCCCTGCGGGACCAAATCAGTGGAAATCCCCAAAAGTGACCCCATTTGGGAAACTACACCCCTGAAGGAATTTATTTAGGGGTATAGTTAGCATTTTGACCCCACAGATTTTTTGCCGAATTTAGTGGAATTAAGGGAGGGAAGGGATAAAGGAGAAAAAGCCACCCAACATTTGTAAAGCAGTTTCTCCTGAGCACGGCAATACCCCACATGTTGTCATAACCTGCTATTTGGACAAAGAGAAAGGCTCTAAAGGGAAGGAGCGCAATTTGGTTTTTGGAGTGGAGATTTTACAAAATTAGTTTTCTGACACCATGTTGCATTTAACTAAGGTACTAGTACAGTGGAAAGTACCAAAAAATTACCCCATTATGGAAAATACATCCATGAAGAAATGTATCTAGAGGTATTGTGAGAATTTTGACCCCACAAGTGTTTTGCAGAAATTAGTGCACCGTGAATGTTGCAGATTCAAAATTGCCATTTTTCCACTGATCTGACATTTCAGTGACCAATATGTTGTGCCACTGGGGAGGCACACCCCATAAATTTTTAAGCGGGTTCTCTAGAATACAGTTATACCCCTTATGTGGTCATTAACTGCTGTTTGAGCACACTGCCAGGCTCAGATGGACCGTCATTTGGCTTTTGGAGCATAGATTTTACTTGGTAGTAGTTTTGTTTGGGGTTTTACTGGTATTTCAGCTTATAATGTGGAGGCATATGTAGGCTGTGCAGAGTACATTAAGGTATATGTAAGCTGGGCAGAGTAGATCAGGGTATATGTAAGCTGTGAGAAGTACATCAGGGTATATGTAAGCTGTGTGGAGTACATCAGGGTATATGTAAGCTGTGTGGAGTACATCAGGGTATATGTAAGCTGCACGGAGTACATCAGGGTATATGTAAGCTGGGTGGAGTGCATCATGGTATATGTAAGCTGGGTGGAGTGCATTAGGGTATATGTAAACTGCGGAGTACATCAGGGTATATGTAATCTGTGCAGAGTACATCAGCGTATATGCAAACTGGGTGGAGTATATCAGGGTATATGTAAGCTGGGCGGAGTACATCAGGGTTTATGTAAACTGGGCGGAGTGCATCAGGGCATAATAGGATGATGTAATAATGAGGTGAATGAATAATAAAATTAATAATCCATGTATTGGTGTGGTACGCTCTGAACCAATCCTTTATTGACAGGCCGGGTTTTTTGGGTATTGTACAAAATATCTGCGCTCCAGTATTTCCTAATCTTTGACTTCTTCACTAGCCCTATAAGCAACACAAGGCCCTAAAGTTTCCTCATCTCCGCTGCATCTACCGGGTACACCTGTGGGGTCCAGCAAATGATGATGTGGGGTTTTTAGTGAAAAACTACTGGACCTAAAAAATTAGTCTGAGACGTTAATTAGCATCATTGCGTTTTGAGAGTCATAAAGTTTTATTTTTCCGTTGACGGAGCTGTGTGAGGGCTTGTTTTTTTCTGGAATGAGCGGTAATTTTTATTGGTTCCATTTTGGGGTACATGCGATTTTATTTTTAATCACTGTTTATTCCATTCTTTGGGAGACGAGGAAACCAAATAACAGCACTTCTAGCAATGTTTTGTTTTTTCTTTCTGACAGTGTTCACTGGGTCGATACAATAACAAATTGATATCATTTTTTTACGTTTTACTACTTTCCCACAATAAAAATACTCTTTTCTAAAAAAAAAAAATGTTTTAGTGTCGCCATTTTCTGACAGCCATTCCTTTTTTATATTTCAGTTGATATCACTGTGGGAGGGCTTGTTTTATGCGTGACAAACTGTAGTTTTTGTGGGTACTATTTTGCGACTTTTTGATGACTTTTTATCACACTTTGTTCTGAGACAAGGTGACCAAAAAAATAAATTCTGTCATTGTTTTTTATTTATTTACTGTGTTTACCGTGCGGTAAAAATAATGTGATATTTCTATAGTTCAGGAGATAACTATTATGTATAGTTGTTTTATTTTTTTAATTTTTTTTCATTTATAAAGGACTGGCCTCATGCACATGACCGTATCCGCAAATACTGACCGTAAATACGGTTCCGTATTGCTTTATAGTCATCAGCAAATCATCAGCAACGTACCAATTTCTGCTGAATGGTATCCGTAAATACGGTCTGTAGTGCATCCGTATTAGATCCGTATATACGGATCCGCAAAAAAAAAGAGGCCTGCTTGATGGGAAATCCCCTTTGTGTTGCTTAGCAACACTTCTGAATTTGCGGATGGCAATCCGTATTTGCGGACACACCTCCGTAGCCATCCGCAATTTTGGCTTCCGCCATAGACTTCTATGGAGGAGTCCGTGCCGCAATTGCGGACCAAGAATGGACATGCTCCATAATTCCCGGCACAGTTCTGCGGAATGGACAATTATCCGTAGCGATACGGAAAGGTATCCACGTTCAATTAAAGTGAATGGGTCTGTTTTTGCGGACCGCAATTACGGAGGTTTTTTACGGTTGTGCACATCGCAAAAACGGACCCATTCACTTCCATTGAACACGGACACCTTTCCGTATCGCTGCGGATGAGTGTCCTTGACGCAGAACTGTGCCGGGAATTATGGAGCATGTCCGTTCTTGGTCCACATTTGGGGGAAGCCAAAATTGCGGATGGCTACGGAGGTGAGTCCGCAAATATGGATAGCCATCCGCAAATACAGAAGTGTTGCTAAGCGACACAAAGGGGATTTCCCATTAACCAGGCCTCTTTTTTTTGCGGATGCTTATATGCGGATGCAATAGGGATGCAATACGGATGCATTAGGCCCCATGCACACGACCGTAAAAAACGGAGCCATTCACTTTCATTGAACACTGACACCTTTCCGTAGCACTACGGAAGGGTGTCAGTGCAGTGGAAATGTTCTGGGAATTATGGAACATGTCCGTTCTTTCGCATTTTACGGGCCGTGCTCCCATACTTTGTATGGGAGCACGGCCCGAAAATGCGGCTGTCAGTCAGCGGCCGGCCGTGCCCGCAATCGCGGGCCGTGATTGCGGGCACGGTCGTGTGCATGGGGCCTTACCGTCCGTATTTGCAGATACCATTCAGCAGAAATGGGTACGTTGCTGATGACTATAAAGCAATACGGAACCGTATTCACGGTCAGTATTTGCGGATACGGTCATGTGCATGAGGCCTTACGCCCCATGCACACAGCCATGCCCGCAATCATGGTCCGCGACTGCCACCCGCATTTTCGGGCCGTACTCCCATACAAAGTATGGGAGCACGGCCCGCAAAATGCAAAAGAACGGACATGTTCCATAATTTTCTGAACATTTCTACGGCATGGACACCCATCCGTAGCGATACGGAAGGGTGTCCACGTTCAATGGAAGTGAATGGGTCCGTTTTTGCAGACCGCAATTGCGGTCTGCAAAAACTGAGGTTTTCCACGGTCGTGTGCATGGGGCCTTAATCAGAGAAACAAGGCGATTATTGTTTTTATTACCTAAAACGTTATATTTATTTATTTTTTCTTAAACATTTTATTTAACTTTTTTTCACTTTTTTTTTTTTTTTTTTTTTTTTACATTTACCTGGGGACTTGAAGATCTGATCTTCTGATCCACAGTACATTTTCCATCTGACAGTTAAGCTTATTAGGTCCTGGGCAGGACCTAATAGGTTTCCGTACCTGGCCAACCAGGAAGCTGTTGCTAGGCTTCCTGGTTGCCATAGCAACCATCGGCACGCGCGATCTCTGGCAGGGGGGTACAGAGGGAACCACCTCCCTCTGTCAACCACTTCAATGCGGCGGACACCATTGACCGCCGCATTGAAGGGGTTAAACGGCCGTGGCAGCGGGATGTCAGCTGTATATTACAGCTGACACCCGCTGAAGATGAAGCGAGCACAGCTCCTGTGCCCGCTTCATCTTCATGACGGGTCTGGTACGTCTGATTGCGGTAAGTTACTTGTTATGCCGACGTACCAGACCCGTGCATTTTGCGGGAATAGGTTAAAGCTGTTCTGAATTTATTTGTAGTGCAGCCTCAACTCATTGGAGTTCTGTTGTAAACAAATGGGCAAGCAAAGACTGATGCGGCTGATGCGACTTTGACAAAGGTTAAATTGTGATGGCTAGATGACTGGGTCAAAACATTTCCAAAACAGCAGGTCTTGTGGAGTGTTCCTGGTGTGTAGTGGGTAGTATCTAGCAAAAGTAGTCCAAAAAAGAACAATCGGTGGACTGGCCACGGCATCATGGTCACCCAAGGCACATTGATGCACATAGGGAGCAAAGGTTAGCCCGTCTGGTCTTATTCACAGAAGCACAAATTCCTGAAAAAGTTAATGCTGTCAATGATAGAAAATTGTCAGAACACACAGTGCATCACAACAAGCTGAATTTGGGGCTGCGTAGCTACAGACGGGTCAGAGTCCCTATGCTGACCCCTGTCAACCACCAAAAGCACCTACAATGGCCACATGAGCATCAGAAATAGACCATAAAGCAATGGAAGAAGGTGGCCTGGTCTGATGATTAACGTTTTTTTTTACATTATGTGGACAGTCGGGTGCCTGTGCATCTCTTAATAAGATAGAGGCAGTGTGATGTTCTGTTGGGAAACCTTGGGTTCTGACATTCATGTGAATGTTACTATGACACATACCACCTACCTAAACATACTTGCAGACCAAGTACACCCCCTTATGGCAACAGTATTGCCTTATGGCAGTGGCCACACTGCAAATATTGTTCAAGAATCGCTTGAGCAACATGATAAAGGGTTCAAAGTGTTGACTTAGATTTCACATTCCCCAGATCTTAATCGGATAGAGCATCAGTGTGATGTGCTGGAAAAGCACGTCCGATCCATGAAGACCCCACCTCGCAAGTTACAGGACTTAAAGGATCTGCTTCTAACATCTTGGTGCCAGATACCATAGGACAACTTCAGAGGTCTTGTGGAGTTCCTGCCTTGACAGATCAGAGCTGTTTGGTGGCACGAAGGGGACGTGCACAATATTAGGCAAGTGGTTTTAATGTTATGGCTAAATAGTTTCTATTTTAATAATAAAAAGTGATCAAAAAGTCCCATGTACCCCAAAATAGTACTAATAAAAACTACAGCTCACCCCCCCAAAAAAGGCCTAATATAGCTCAGACGATGGAAAAATAAAAGAGTTATGGCTGATTTTTATTGCCGTAATCGTACTGACCCACAGAATAAAGTTAACATGACAATTATGCGGTGAATGCAATATTAAAAATAATAATTTTAAAAAACCAATGGCAGAGTTGCTGTTTTTTTAAACACCTTGCTTCCTAAAAAAGTGAATAAAAAGTGATCAAAAAGTCACATGTACATGAATTAAAGTTATGTCTCTCGAAAGGCATAGATCAAAAAATATCCTAATGTGCAGGCCAGAGAGGTGGTTATCAAGGCCCTAATATTTGGGAACCAGGAATGGGAGAGCTCAAGCAGATCTGATGGAAGCGAGGGTGTTCGTATTTTGCTGGGGTAACTCTTTTCCAGCGAAATTCCCCAAACTGCAAAACTGCACAGAAGGGGGATAAGAAAGGACACCATTTATCAGTGCGACACCTGTCACAAAAAACCTGACCTGTGCATAAAGGATTGCTTAAAGCATACCACATATCTATGGATTATTAATTGGATTATTTTTTTACCTTATTATTTATTATGCCCTGATCTACTCAGCACAGCTTACATATTTCCCCACATTATAAATTGAAATACTAGTAAAACCCAAAACAAAACTACTATCAGGCAAAATCTGCGTTTCAAAAGCCAAATGGCGGTCCTTCCCTGCAGTCAGTCCAAACAGCAGTTTACATCCAGATATAAGGAATTGCCATCAATGGGAAAACCTGCTTAACAATTTATGGTGAGTGTGTCTCCAGTTGAACAAGCTGGACGCTCCATATTGGGCACTGAAATGGCATATCTGAGGGAGAATTTAATTTTTCACTTTACACCCTCATTTCTGAAAAACACTTATGGGGTCCAAATGCTTACTACACTCCTTCATAAAATGCCTTTGTTTCCAAAAAGTGGTCAAGTGTTTGGTTTATTTTTTAATTGTTTGACCTCATAGTCCTTGCAGTGAAAATTACCAAATTAGGCCTTAAATAGCGTGGCGTTCTTTCACTCCTGAGCCCGGTTGCATGTCCAGGCAAAAGATTAGGGCCACATGTAGGGTGTATCTTAAAACAGGAAACATAGCATAATAATTAGAGAGCTGTCTTTTCAAGGTGGCACAAGCTGGTCACAACATAGTGGATACTTAAATTACATACCTATCGAAACATTAAAATGTTCTCTCTGCAACATCCCCTGAGCCCTAATTTCTGGAAAACAGAAGTGGGGTCAAAATACTTACGACACCCCTAGGGGTGTCATTTACAAAATGGAGTCACTTCTCTGAGGTTTGCACTGTACTGGTACCTCGTAGCCTCTGCAAATGCCATATTGCGCCTGGAAAGTTTTCCAGCAATATCTTTTCCAAAAGCCAAATGGTGCTCCTTCCCTTCTGAGCCCTGCACTGTTCACACAAAACTGCAGTTTATCACCACATATGGGTTATTGCCGTACTCGGGAGAAATTGAATAATAAATTATAGTTTGTTATTGCTTTTTTCCTATAGTCCTTGTGAAAATGAAAAATGTTTACCTGAAACCACAGATTATTGGAAATAATTAAATGTTTATTTTTCACTGCCTTATTCTAACAAAATCTATGAAACATCTGTGGGGTAAAAAATGCTCAACAATTACGTAACATATTTTGGGGTACATTTTCTAATGTATTCCTTGTGGAGGTGAAAATTTAGATCTAATTCTAGATGTAGTTTTTTTTTTTTTTTAATGGCCCAATTCAAATGAATTCTACAAGACACTTGGGGGGTCAAAATGCTCACTACACCCCTGGATAAATTCCTTGAGTTGTGCAGTTGACAAATGGGGTCACTTCTGTGGGTTTTTCACTGTACTGGTACCTCGGGAGATCTGCAAATGCGACATGGCATCCAACCATTCCATCAAAATCTGCACTCCTCTTGCAAAGTGGCGCTTCTTCCCTTCTGAGCCCTGCCATGTGTCCGAACAACAGTTTGACAGCATATGGGGTATTGATGTACTCGGGAGGGATTGCTTTACTAATGTTGTGGTGTTTTTTTTCTCTAAAATTTTTTCCAATAAAATTATTCATTTTCACGCCCCAATTCTCATAAAATTTGGACAAATGGTAAATGTTTTTTTGATGAAATCAATAGCACAGTCAACTGCGCTATTGTTTCCACAAAAAAACCTGAAACCTTATGCAGTGGAGACAAACGGAAACTATTAGCAACCGAAACATTACCATTGAAATCAATGGTATTTCAAACAGAAGCTATGGTTTCCGTTTGCTTTTCCGTTGATGGGTTCCTCCGAAGGAAAGGTCTCGAACCCATCCACGGACACCGAACGCTGATGTGAACACAGCCTAAGTTGCATCATATGTACCTACTTTCTTGACTGAAAGCTGTATAATTCAGCAAAGTGCACTGTTTTGCTTTGTTTGAATACATCGCTGTTGTCTTCCAGCTTGAGTAGGTCTGAAGTCTGTAGGGGTGGCACAGCCAGTTTATAGCAACATAATAAATATTCAATATGTGTTCCAGCTCTTTTCTTTAGCCCTGTGCCATCGCAGCTATTTTTCGTTTTTTTCAATTTTGTCTTTTCCTCCCCATCTTCCAAAAGCCATAATGTCTTTTATTTTTCCGTCAACATAGACAGATGAGGGCTTGTTTTTTTCGAGACAAGTTGTTTTTAACAGCACCATTTATTGTACCAAATTATGTACGAGGAAAATGAAAAAATATCTTTGTTGGGCGGAATGGAAAAAAACTGATTCCTCCATTGTTTTTTGGGTTTCCTTTTTACAGCTTTCTCCATGCAATAAAAATGACATGTTAAATTTATTCTGCATGACAACACGATTACGGCGATACCAAATAAGTTTTTTCTTTCTATGATGTACTACTTTTGCAAAGAGAAAATAGTTTGTTAGAATAAAATGTGTTTTGTGTCACCATAGTTTGAGAGCCATAACTTGTGTATATTTCTGTCGATGGAGAGTAGTGAGAGTTTGTTTTTTTGCAGGGTTAGCTGTAGTTTTTTTTGTATCTTTTTTGAGTAAATATGACTGATTGATCTCTTGTTATTCCATTTTTGTTTTGGAGCTAAGGTGACCAAAAAAATAGTAATTTTAGTGTTTTTTATTTTTATTTACACCGTTCACTTTTTGGGTTAAATAACATTTTAAATTAGAACAGCTTGGGCTTTTACTCGATGCAGCGGGGAAACGTTTTTTGTTTTTTTTGTATATTACAAAAAATATTACTTTTTTCCAAATTTTTTTTTTAGTCCCCTAGGATTTGAACAAGAGATTGTATTGCAGTGTATGGTAATTTTTACTGGCCCTTGCAGGACTTAATTAGGCCCTCAGGCTTCTATGACAACCATTGGCGCCTCACATTGTGGTGGTCTGATGGGGTGACAGACAGGGCTCCCCACTTTCTAATGGCTTAGATGCTGTGGTCGCTATTGACTGCATCATCTAAGTATTTTCCGGCCGGTACAGTGAAGTGTTGGCTGAATATACAACCAACATCCGCTTTTTTTGGGTAGCGATCTTAGCCCTTGAGCCCACTCTATATTTCCCCTTCTAGGCCATGATGTACAGTTACGTCAAATGTTGAGGAGGGGTTAAAGATTAAAACCAAATTAAATTAAGTAAAAAAAAAATTTAAATCCTATCCTTTAACTATAAACTCTATGTAAAACCAAACTGTCTCCTTTAACTAGTTGACAACAAAGAATGAGTATGCTCATCCTAAGCGGCAGCCCCAGCCTCACTCTAATGAGGAAGATCAGAGAAATAAGTCAATAGCAACCGTGGTATCTAAGGTGTTTGAAAGTAAGAATAGTGCCAATGTGAACACAGCCTAAGATACACATAAAAGGATGATATAATAGTATCAATACATACACTAAACAGTATATACAGCATCTTAAACAGTAACAGGAAGCAAATAGGAACTCCGCAAATAGTTAATATTCTAATTTGAGTCAGCTTAATACTTGTCGTTTAGCATCTGCTGCAATACAATATAATACATAGCAATGTATTTATTCCTCTGTTTTTGTAGATAAATACGAACAATAGCTCTTCAAGTTCAGAACAAAAGGACTAACCGTATAATGACATGTATCAAATGCAATTACTTTCATTAGGAAGTGTTTAGTCTGTGTTTAACCAGGGAAAAAAAGACAATGTTGTGTACCAAGGTGAAATGGGGATTTTAAACCAGTGGGGAAAACAATGTATTATGTTGTTTTTTTTTATTATAGTCCTTTTTAGTACCAAAAGGGGAATCATCTTTTTCAGTTATCTTTTAATATTTATCTTTTTTCATGACTGCACAGAAATATTTCAATGATGATGTCTATAATTGCATTATCCTTTAGGCGTATCTGACTTCATACTATGCTACCCTGCTTAAGGGGACAGCTCCGCTTCACTGTAAGCCACAAAAAATGATGTGCCATTTGGCTAACAGATCCTAACAAAGAATACAGCGGACTCATAGTTAGGCGTCCACTGAATTCATGAGGGGAGTGCCCAGGCTCCACAAAACTGCAATCACGGTAGATCACTGTGCAATATTTTGGTTCATCTTATAAAGTAGCACGTTCTTTCTTCTCGCTATCTCTGCCTCTGACAGAAAAATCTTGCATTGTTCGTTTCTGAGTGTTTTTTGCTGAGTTTTTTGCCCACAGTCCTGGCATTAGATGTAATGGCCACGGGCAAAAAAGCTGAGAAAAACCCAGAAAAAAATGTAGTAAAACAACGCTGGCAGTTCACAATTCCTAAAGAAATTATTTTGAGGCAGATTTTTAGTGAACTACCCCTTACAATAATAAGCAAGGCTGCCAGGGGAATTCAAATTCCTTGTATTTGCCCTGCGGAGCTGTCAGCAGAAACTCTATTGATGGACTGATGTGGTAAACAGTTAGGGCTACAGCATGGAGTCTGAATGCCCTAGGCCGCCCTGCAAGTTAAAAACTGCCACTGGTAAGGTGATCGAATGTATTCATTACATTAAAGAATTGCTATTCATGTAGTTTTTGTAATCGACTCCAATTTGGTAAGGATTTTTAGGAGGAATCAAGATAAACATTACTGCAGTTTAATTATACAAATGATATATTATAATTACTTTAGTTAAATATTAATTTGTGATCAGCAAAATAAAAAATGTGCTATAAACATCCCAGATGTCCTCCTCCATCACAGACTTGTGGCTTAATGACCTAATGGACTAGAAATTCTTAAGCTATTTGCTTGTCACTATGCTATTTCAAAAACATGAAACCCAGTGTATATAATGAATGTGTATGCCACAGGTCTATAAAATCCAGCACCTAGTCATGCAGTCTGCCTTTTTTAAATATTTGTGAAACAATGGGACGTTCTAAAGAGATCACTGAATTCGAGCGTGGTACTGTAATAGGATGCCACTGTTACAACAAGTCAGTTTGTGAAATTTCTTCCCTCCTCAATATTCCACGATCAGCTGTGAGTGGTATTATTGCAAAGTGGTATCGTTTAGGAACCACAGCAACTCAGCCACGAAGTGGCAGACCTTGTGAAGTTACAGAGCGGGGTCACCGAGTTATGAGGAGCATTGTGCATAACAGTCGATAACTTCAGTTACAAACTTCCTCTGGCACTAACATCCGCACAAAAACTCAGGAGCTTCATGGCATGGATATTCATGGCCGAGAAGCTGCATGCAAGCCTTACATCACCGAGCATAATGCCAAGCGACGGATGGAGTAGTCTAAAGCTTGCCACCTCTGGAGCAGTGTAAATGTGTTCAGTGGAGTGACGAATTAGCCTTTTCTTTCTGGCAGTCTGATGGACGAGTCTTGGTTTGGCAAATTCCAGCAGCAAATTACCTTCCGGACTGAATTTTGCCAACTGTAAAGTTTGGTGGAGGAGGGATAATGCTTTGGGGTTGTATTTCAGTGATTGGCCTAGGCCCATTAGTTCCAGTGAAGGGAAATATTAATTCTTCAGTGTACCAAGATATTTTGGACAGTTGTATGCTTCCAACCTTGTGGGATCAGTTTGGGGAAAGCCCTTTTCTGTTTCAGCATGACTGTGCCCCAGTGCACAAAGCAAGGTCCATAAAGGTATGGTTGGGTGAGTTTGGTGTGGAAGAACTTGACCTGCACAGAGCCCTGACCTCAACCCCATCGAACACCTTTGGGATGAACTAAAACAGGGATTGTGGGCCAGGCCCTCTCATCCAACATCAGTGTCTGACTTCACAAATGCTCTTATGAATGAATGGGCAAAATTTCCCACAGACACACTCCAAAATCTTGTAGAAAGCCTTCCCAGAAGAGTGAAAGCTGTTTAAGCTTCAAAAGGGAACCAACTCCATATTAATGCCTAAGGATTTAGAATGGTATGTCATAAAATCTTCAGTTGGAAAATTTACTTACCTGAAATGTTCATTTCCTGGAGTCCAAGGCAGCACATATACAGGGGTTAAAGTCTATTGATTGCCGGATAGAAGAGACAGGACAGCGTTAATAATCAGTACATGCAAAAAAAAAAAAAAATTAAACAATCAAGCAATCAGCCTTCCCCTATAAAGCACCCAGAGTTCAGAATGAAGATGCATAGTTGCAAGCAGTATAAATTTATTGGGTGGGATATTGTGCTGCCTTGGACTCCAGGAAATGAAAATTTCAGTTAAAGAGACTCTGTCACCACATTATAAGTGCCCTATCTCCTATATAAGGAGATGGGCGCTGTAATGTAGGTGACAGTAATGCTTTTTATTTAAAAAAACGATCTTTTTTCACAACGTTAGGAGCGATTTTGGTTTATGCTAATGAGCTTTCTTAATGCCCAAGTGGGCGTACTTTTACTTTCAACCAAGTGGGCGTTGTACAGAGGAGTGTATGATGCTGACCAATCGGCATCATGCACTCCTCTCCATTCATTTACACTGCACTAGCGATATAGATATATCGCTATGTGCAGCCTCATACACAAACCCTAACATTACTACAGTGTCCTGATGATGAATACACATGAAATCCAGCCTGGACGTCATGTGTACTCAGAATCCTGACACTTCTGACTCTTTTTTTTGTGAGATTCCGGCAAGTGAAACCAAATCTCGTTTAGCTCCGTGATCTCGCGAGATTTCGTATCCGTTGCTGGAATCTCACAAAAAAGAGTCAGAAGTGTCAGGATTCTGAGTACACATGACGTTCAGGCTGGATTTCATGTGTATTCATTATCAGGACACTGTAGTAATGTTAGGGTTTGTCTATGAGGCTGCACATAGCGATATATCTATATCGCTAGTGCAGTGTAAATGAATGGAGAGGAGTGCATGATGCCGATTGGTAAGCGTCATGCACTCCTCTGTACAACGCCCACTTGGTCGAAAGTAAAAGTATGCCCACTTGGGCATTAAGAAAGCTCATTAGCATAAACCAAAATCGCTCCTAACGTTGTGAAAATAGATCGTTTTTTTAAATAAAAAGCATTACTGTCACCTACATTACAGCGCCCATCTCCTTATGTAGGAGATAGGGCACTTATAATGTGGTGACAGAGTCTCTTTAAGTAAATTTTCCAATTCCTGTTAGTCCTACGGCAGCACATACATGGAGGACTTATAAAGCAGTGTATCAAGGGAGGGAAGATTTGGTAGCAGCTTTAAGCACTCGTTCCCCAAAGGCCGAACCCTCTGCAGAGTGGACATCCAGCCGGTAGTGCTTCACGAAGTTGGATGGTGATGCCCATGTGATCCAAAGAGAGAGTTGACTTTTCCGCCCATGAGGCTGTGATGGATCCGGTTGAATGCGCCCTGATATTAAGTGTGGAATCCTGACTGCCTAGATTTATAGCACTTTTGATAAGATCTCTAGTCCACCTGGCAAGAGTTGACTGGCTAGCTCTATTCTCTTTATTGGGCATGTGAAATTGAAGGAAAAATGCTTCAGCATTTCTGAAGGGTTGAGAGTGCTTGAGGTGCCCTTGAGGATTGCTCTTTTCACGTGAAGTAGGTTCAGGTTTGAGGATAGCTCTTGACTCGAAAGGACTATTTCCTAATTTATGTTTGAGACAGAAGGAAACTTTGGAAGGAACCCTGGCATGGTTCTAGGACAACAGTGTCAGGAAGAAATTTCAGGTTTGGGACCTTAGAGGACAAGGCTTGTATTTCACCAGTTCGTCTGGCCGATGTTATGGTCGCTAGAAACAGAGTCTTAAATGAAAGCTACTTCCTCAATTGGTTCAAAGGGAGGATTACATAGGTGACTCAAGACAATAGACAGGTCCCACGATGGTACAGGTCTATGGAATATAGTTTTCAGTCTATTGATTCCCTTGAAGAATCTGGACACCAAGGGGTGACGAGTAAACTTTTCTTCAGAGTAGACATTAATTGCTGTTATATGAACTTTTAAGCGTGTCAGGTTTGAGGCCCTTCAAAGATGTCTGTTTCGCAGGAAACACCCAGATAAGAATATATTCCAGATGCGGGAGTAGACTTTGGAGGTACTTGGTTCCTAGAGACTGGTAGAGTGTTGACACCTCTTCAGAAAGGACCTTGGATTTTAAGGAGCATTGCTCAGCCATCAGGCTGTCAGTTGCAGGTATTCGAGATTGGGATGTAGGAATCCTTGTTGGAACAGTAGATTCTTGTGTGATGGTATCTTCCATGATCTTCCTCTTGAGAAAGCTAATATGAGAGGAAATTATGCCCTTCTGGGCCAATGGGAAACGATGGCTTCCGCATTTTTGTCCCGAATCTTCCTTAAGACCCGAGAAATTAATTGAGGAAACACATAAATGAAGGTCCTATCCCAGCATATGGATAGGCCATCTATGGCACCAGGATGGTCCTTCTTGTAAACAGAGCAAAAGTTGATGGTCTTGATGTTGGATCTGGTTGCCATGACATCCAGCTGAGGATTTCACATTCTGGCCGTGATCTGTAGGAATACCTTCTGACTGCGGCTCCACTCCCCCAGACGTAAGGAATATCAGCTTAACCAGTCCGCTCTGGTGTTGAAGTCGCCTCTGATGTGGATGGCTGAAATAGACAGTTGGTTGTTTTGTGCCCATTCCATGATTTGACTGCATTCCTGTTTCATATAAGCACTTCTGGTACCTCCCTGTTTGTATGGATAGAACACAGTCGGAAGGTTGTCAGACTGGATCTGGATGGGCTGCTGGTGTAAGAGTTGCTGTAATTTAAACAGGGCTCACTTGACCGCTCTCATTTATTTGAGGTTGGAGGATAAGGACATTTCCGTACTGGACCATTTCATTTGTACCCAGTGTGTTGCTACATGGGCCCAAACTGGGGGGAACCATAGTGAGGGCTATCGGATGGGGAGCAAGGAGGGACCGTCCCCTGGAGAGATGATGAGGAAACAATCACCACTTGAGATCTAAAATGGCCTTGGCCGAGATCAGCATAATGAAATCCAGAGATGGGAGATTTCTGCTAAAGAGCTTTAAGACATTTGACTGGAGGATTCGGATGTGGGCTTTGGCCCATGGGACTGCCTCCAAAGATGAGTTCAGTGGACCCAAGTCTCATTGCAAAGCGAACAGAGTAAAGGATGAGGATGTTCCTAATGGTTTCTTTGGTGCTCTGGTCCTGTCCTTGGTCAGGGACAGCTTTATCTGTTGAATATCTATAATAAACCCCAGATATTTCAGCCGAGATGATGGAAGAAGTTGAGATTTTTTTTTGTAATTGATCAGGAACCCATGACTTTAAAGCATCTGAGGTGTGGTATGAAGTTGATGCTGAAGAGATTCCTAAGAAGGGGCGCTGAGCCATTCCTCTAGGTATGGGCTTACCAAAATACCTTTCTTTGTGAGGGCTGCTGATAATACCACAGCCACCTTGGTAAATACCCAGGGGCAGAGGCAATACTGGAGGGTAGGAAAATTGGAAATGAAGAATTTGACCCTGAATAAGAACTGTAATGCAAAGGAACTTCCTATGAGCCTCGATAACTGGAATACGTAGGTGCGTATCCATGAGGTCGATAGTAGCCATCATATTGTTGGGCTCAAGGATGTTGATCATCGATTGGATGTTTATCATCCTGAATTTCCATTTGACAAACTTCAATTATGTCAAACCTATGACCAACCGCCATCTTCCTCCCGCTTTGGGAACAGTGGATATTGGGGAGTACACTCTCTGGCCTCTTTCTACTGGTGGAACGTTTTACAAAGCCCTTTATTGTATAAATTTGTGTAGGAGTTAAAGGACCATATAGTTTTTATTTAACAGGAACCGATCTGGTGGTTGAGTTTTCTAACTCCAGGGCGTACCCCCGCTGGATAGAAGACCCGGGCTTCTGATGAAGTTTTCAACCACTGAGCTGCGAAGGTCTAGAGTCTGCCCTCTGCAGGTGATTACTGTAGCCTGGCCTCATTGGCCCTGACTTTTCTGGCAAGAGGACTTCTTGGTCTTGAAGTTTTGATCTCTGTTATATCTGGAACGCCTCTGTCTATTGTTGGAAATTGCGCCATGTCCTCGGTGATCTTTTCCTTTAGCCACAAAAGGAACTCAATTTCATCTAGGGGAAGAAGAGAAACACACGCCTTTGTCTTATTTAATATTTCAGCAATAAGTTCAGTACCCAAGAGGGATGATGGGAAAAAGAAGCAAGCAGAAATTGTTCTTTCCTCTAGTTTTCCACGACCTTTTTTAAACCAGTCCATGAATACCGGATGGAATGAAAAAAATGTATCCATCAAAACCAGAAAGTAAAAAAAAAAAAATAAACTGCTCGTTTTTTGATTTGTCTTTGAAAGACTCAATAGTTTTTCTCCTTTTTGACTAAGTGGATGTTATCAGGGGAGAATCTGAAGACAATTTATTCTCACATCATCATTAGATGTATCAGCTTGGACAGGAGGGGGCGCTCTTGCTCTTAGCTTGGCGCTAATGCAGACCTCATACCTTGGAAGGTTTCACACAGCTGATTTTTAAAACAATGTAAGGAGGCCATGTGCATCAGATATACACACAAGGAGCAAACATTATGTTCCCAGTCCTGCTGACAATTTCTGCATATAGTATGTTGTGCTTTACTTCTTCCTGCTTTTAGTAGCGGAGGCCAACTGTAAGATAAGGAGGCACATATTTAATAAAGCAGGCTATTGCGCAGAGGAGGACGCAGGAAAAAAAAATACCATTCAGGCACATTTACACTGCAAAGGATCCTGTTGTCCAGGCAGAGCACGGGATCACATATGCATAAACGGACCTTTAAACGCAGAGATCTGGTGAGAAACGTGATCCCAGTCATACGCACATGATGCCAGACACTGAGAAACAACTGCACAGTGGAAATTTTTTGAGAAGAGAGGCGCATACGCCTAACTACCAGCACCAGCACAGTGGCCAAACTGAAATACCTTACCAGGAACTTGAGCATCGGCCATGTTAGTGCACCCAATGTCGGACAAGAGGCGCAGGTAACTTGGGTCCCCAGGTATCAGCGGGTAGATTACCTTGATACATACATTTCAAAGGTGTCCATATACTGGAGTTCAGGATGGCTATGGCGCTGAGGGACAGGTATCACCTGTATACAACATCAGGGGAGTATGGTACATTCAACCCTGCATCCAAGGCCTTACGGACTGAGAGACACTCTCTGTATAGAGGGCCTGAAGTAACGCTGAAGGTCTTTGTCTTCTATCCACAGCAAGAGAAAAATAAAATGCATCTTCATTCTGGTCTCTGGGTGCTGTATTGGGGAAAGCTGATTACTTGATTGTTTAATTGTTAGTACGGCTTATTAACCCTGTCTCCTCTATCCGGCAGTCAATAGACTTTAACCCTTTCGTATGTGCTGTCGTAAGACGAACAGGAAATATATATATGAATAAATATATATATATATATATATATATATATATATATATATATATATATTCAGAATTTAATCATGGTTAAAGCAGTTTAGCCTTTTTTATTTAAGGATAACCGGAAACAGTGGAGTTACTCAATAGTGATTGCAGAAAGTATGTTTGAGTAAAACACTCATTGTATTTCCCCTGATGGTAACTAGCACATGTTGGCACAAATGTAATCCCTTTAGAAGTCATGGTTTATATTTACAGTCCTAAGTAGACTTGTGCTTTAGGAGCCCCCCTGGCACTGCAACATAATGTGGAGTGACTAAAATAGCCTGCAAGAAGACTGCTTAGTACAAAAGGGCCAGATCCTATGGGTCTGTTTCATTAAAGTATCATAACTCATTACCTGCCTTGCAATGCCGTCTGTCATGAGATCACATTCAGCCATTGCACATTAATGAATCCCCCATGTCCCCTGTCATATCACTTAAATTGAAAAATCCTCCAGGAAGAAATCTCTCATTTTCTACAATCCTTTTTTTCTTTTCTTTTCTCTTTATTACTACAGTATTTCTTAAATAAATTCTTAACTCAATATGCGATTGTAATTACAATAAATATCCAATAATGGATAGAACATGTTTTTTTTATTTTATTCTTCTTTTAAACATTGAATGTTTTATCCTTTAATTCTGTTGACCACTAGAGGCCCTTCTCAGAAATCCCTGCCATTGCTCCCTAAAAAAAATGGGTTCAAAGACTAATTAGACCTTTTTGGGGCTGATTGGGTTCCTTTAAAAAAAATAATAATAATAATTGATATATGGTCAAATGCTGAGTAGATGGAATAGGTTAATAATCCAGCTACTATACAATATCATATATGTTTTAAATATGGCAATGGAAATTACTCTCACATGCCTACTTTTGCCCAAGCTATCAGTTTCCATGAAGAAAAACTTGAGATGTCTACATGGAAACTATATTTAGTATAATGTGATGAGGATTGCTCTATCTATCTATCTATCTATCTATCTATCTATCTATCTATCTATCTATCTATCTATCTATCTATCTATCTATCTATCTATCTATCTATCTATCTATCTATCTATCTATCTATCTATCAATCGATCTAGCTATCTAAAGTTTCAAACATGTAAGCAGCACTCCAAGATAAGTGTAAAAAAAGAGCCTTTCTCAAGCAATGTTCAAGTGTACAAACTGTGGTATATAAAGAGCAATGACAATCAATTTATTAGCAAAGTCAAGTAATATAAAATCCATATATCAGGGGCGTAACTAGGAAAGACTGGGCCCCATAGCAAACTTTTGACTGGGGCCCCCCCCCTCTGCTGGGTATCACACAACCCCCCCCCCCCCTTGTAGATAGTGCCTCCCTATAGATTCCACCACACAGCGCCCCCTATAGATAGCACAATACACAGCCCCCTGTAGATAACGCCATACAGCCCCCTCTGTAGATAACGCCATACAGCCCCCTCTGTAGATAACGCCATACAGCCCCCCTGTAGATAACGCCATACAGCCCCACCTGTAGATAACGCCATACAGAACCCTCCTGTAGATAACACCATACAGACCCCCCTGTAGATAACGCCATACAGCCCCCTCTGTAGATTACGCCATACAGACCCCCCCCAAAAAAAACGGCCTATAGTTTGTCCTACAAAAGACATGCATCCCCTATCCACAGGATAGGGGATACATGTGTGATCGCTGGCAGCGATAAGGAGAACGGGGGACCGAAAGTCCCCCGAAGTTCTCCATGACTAACCTCTGACTTCCGGCGTCTGCGCAGTTCAATAAAAATGAAAGGAGCGCTGGTCACGCATGCGCACAAGCACGACCGGTGCGCAAGTCATTTCCATGGAGCTGCCGACACAGACACCGGAAGTCCGAGGTTTGTCATGGAGAACTTAGGGGGGACTTTCGGTCCCCCGTGCTCCTCATCGCTGGGCGTCCCAGCGATCCCACATGTATCCCCTGTCCTGTGGATAGGGGATGCATGTCTTTTGTAGGAACAACCCGTTCAGTGGCGTCGCGCTGTAGCAGCCATAGCGGCTGCTAGCGGAGCCTGCGGCCATGGGAGGGGCCGTGCCGGCGGGTGGCACAGGCCCCCTCATGCTGCAGGCCCCGTAGATGTCGCTACGGCTGCTATAGCGGTATTTACGCCACTGCGCATAGGTTTGTACGGCGTAAAACTACAGCTCCCAGCATGGCCGAAACAATGATAAGGATATGCTGGGAGATGCGGTTTCACAAAAAAAACCATACCACCATCATCTCGCTGCAGATCATACAGTGACTACATTACTGATTAGAGGCAGAATAAACATTTACATTAAGTGACTCACCGGTGACGTCTCAGATTCTAGTTCTTTTCTTCTCCCTCCGGTTCAGACATCTATGATGGATTTCTCCCGGCCATGACCCACTTCTGCAGTTTTCCGTTTAGATGTCTTCAGCTTCTCACTTTTAAAACATTTCTGCACCTGTAAACAAAGTTACAATTCTCAACACATCTAAATATAACTGTCTCACACGCACACACACACACACACACACACACACACACACACCGTGCCCCCTGTAGATAGTGCCCCCTGTAGATAGTGCCCCCTGTAGATAGTGCCCCCTGTAGATAGTGCCCCCTGTAGATAGTGCCCCCTGTAGATAGTGACCTACATAGAAGCCCCTGTAGATAGTGCCCACATATGGACTCCAGAGCTGCAAGGCAATAGTGCTAACCACTGAGCCACCGTGCTGCCCTACATATAGCTTCCCCTATAGTTAGTGCTCCACGTATAGCCCACCTCTGTAGATATTGTCCCACATATAGCCCACCCCTGTAGACTGTGCACTACATATAGCCACCCTGTTGCTAGTGCCCCACAGGTAACCCACCCCTGTATATAGTGTCCCACACATAGCCCACCCCTATAGAAAGTACCCTAAAAAATAGCTCCCCTATAGATAGTGCTCTACATATAGCCCACCCCTGTATAGTGTCTCACATATACTGCCCCACATATAGACCCCCCTGTAGATAGTGGCCCACACCCCCACATATAGACCCCCCTGTAGCTACTGCCCCACATATAGACCCCCCTGTAGCTACTGCCCCACATATAGACCCCCCTATATATAATAGCCCACATAAAAACGACCCCCCCCCCTGTAGATAGACCCCCCCCCACTATAGATAATGCCATTCACATTTTTCTGAGGAAAAAAATATATAAAGTTGACATACTCACATTCTCCGGTTCCCACGCTGTTCACTGGCGATGCAGACATGCTCTCTTCTGAGCATGTCTGCAGGAGCTGAATGAGCGTCCTTCAATGACGCTGATTGGCGGGGCAGAATGACTTGCCCCGCCAATCAGCACCTTCCAAGCATGAAGCGGCGCGATGATGTCATCGCGCCGCTAGCCAATCAGTGTCATTGTAAGGCACTGGATGGTCAGGCACGGAACATGCCCGGCCATTCAGCGCTAATACATGTATTTGGCTGCCGCTAGCACCGGGGCCCCCTCCGGTGCTAGCGACACCTACAGGCATGAGAGTGCCTGTGTAAGGCTCGGCGGCGCGGGCCCCACAGTAGCGGTGCTACCCCTGTAGCAGCCATAACGGCTGCTAGCGGCGCCACCGGGCATTTGGGAGGGCGTGTCGGCTGGCGGCACGGGCCCCCTCAAGCCCCGGGCCCCGTAGCAGCCGCTACTGCTGCTACCGCGGTAGTTACGCCACTGCCATATATAGTATGTATTAAGACAATAACTATTCCATATTTATACTGACAACATTATGCACACAAAAATCCATAAATAAAGTGTCTTATTTCCAACTGGGCGTGTATTGTGTTCGTTACATCTGGGTGTGTTTACTTGTTTTACTAGCTGGGCGTTGTGAATGGAAGTGTATGATGCTGACGAATCAGCATCATCCACTTCTCTTCGTTACCACCCAGCTTCTGGCTTTGGTGGGTGTCGCATACCAGCACCTGGGTCCCTAATATAGGTGCCCTTGGAGCTGTGGGACATCGTCTGTGAACTTATTACCTTGCACGTTAAGTAAGTGGGGGGTGGTTTGTTCATAACCCATATGCCTTTCATTTATTGAGGACACTGGGAGTAAGAGATGATACATGAGAGCACCTGAGTCTCTGGTAAAGACACTTCGAGTGCTATGTGTCATCTAGTGTGGACATCATTCTTTCCACACAAAGTGGGGAACAACGTGTATACAACTCCCACTTGGGTCCATTCCTTGACCATTGGGATCATCTAATTTTGCCTATTAACCAGGTTCTATATTAGAAGTATTGGGCAGACAGAATACATACATATGTAGTTATACCATGTTTATTTTAAAGAGGCTCTGTCACCAGATTATAAGTGCCCTATCTCCTACATAATCTGATCGGCGCTGTAATGTAGATAACAGCAGTGGTTTTTATTTTGAAAAATGATCATTTTTGAGCAAATTATGAGTAATTTTAGATTTATTCTAATTAGTTTCTTAATGACCAACTCGGCGTGTTTTTACTTTTGACCAAGTGGGTGTTGTACAGAGGAGTGTATGACGCTGACCAATCAGTGACCAATCAGCGTCATACACTTCTCATTGTTCCAGCCCAGCATGATCCACAGCAGTGTGATTGTGCAGTGAAAGAAGCTGGCCTGGAACAATGAGAAGTGTATGACGCTTTGCTCTGCTGTAAGTACCACAGAAACCATAACGAAATGCAGGGATTGTGAATAAACATCCCGTGGAATGTCTATTCACTGTCTAAACACTTCAGTATCGATAATGTGTTAGTATAAGACAGCACATAGCGATCTAAAAGGATCCCTGTACGCTGACTAAAGGAATGGAGGGGAGTGCATGACGCTGATTGGTCAGCGTCATACACTCCTCTGTACAACGCCCACTTGGTCTAAAGTAAAAACACACCTGCTTGGGCATTAAGCAACTCATTAGCATAAATCTAAAATCGCTAATAAAGTGGTGAAAACAGATAGTTTTTTTAAAAATAAAAGGCACTGCTGTCACCTACATTATAGCGCAATCTCCTTATGTAAGAGATAGGGCACTTATAATGTGGTGACAGAGACTCTTTAAAAAAGGCTTTGATAATTTCTTAGAATGAAAAAAAAAGATCAACTTCTATGTCAATGTGCAGAAATTTTTCCCTTCCCTTTTCCCATCCCTTGGTTGAACTTAATGGACATGTGTCTCTTTTCAACCGTCCTAACTATGTAACTATGTATATATAATAGTTGCCATTTGCTAGATTTAATGCTAATTTAATTTTACAGGCTTTACATTATCTTTACCACCTTTGGGAAAACAGAACAAAAGTATTATTTGATTTGGAAAACACTTCTGTCTCTTGAGTAAAGTATGAGTGCATTAGATAAAGATTTAAATTGCATTATGCATCATTGCATCCAGCAGGCGAAAAGTACAAAATGACAATACATTTTACCATCCAAAATCTATGAGCAGCCAGAATAGACCGCCATGGGGGAAATTTATCAAAGTTGCGCTTCAACCCTGTTCCAGACAGCACAGCTAAAAATAATATTGCACCTGCATTTTTACTTATCAAACAATGGAAGCATTTTCTTTTAATGTTGTCTTTGTGTAAATGCTGGTTAAATCCTTAACTTCTTAAATGTTTTATTAGTTCCCTAAAGGCAGGCTAAAAATTACAAGAAGTGAGTACAACATTTTTTTCAAGGTGAAAAAATGTATCTAAATGTCTGTTATTCAATTCATTCCTGGCCCCCGCTGAAATAAAGAGGAAACGTATTATCAAGAACAGGAGCACAAATGTATGTTTTGAGCTGCGAATTACATGGAAAGGAAATTAGTTTAGAGGTTTAACATTGTACAAATACTATAAAGCGCTGTGACCTTTAGCAATCAATATCTGTGATGCTGATGTATAGATTACAGCAAATATGCGTGATTATGTGCCCCATATTTCTGGATTAAAATAGTCAAAACTGTTAGCAGCCCTGTGATGCAGTAATTGCCTCTCTACATGATGCCTTCCATTAAATGTATCCACAGTGACCTTGCAGGGACTGGTACTAGTGACAGCAGTGGTAAGGTGCCCTGGAATTCTAGGCTATCAAACTGTCAAACAATGTAAGGTGCTCTGTATCTACAAATCAGAGGTGCAGTTATTGGGGTGCAGAGGTAGCAGTCCTACCAAAGCACTGGTGCATGATGGTGACTAAAGGGCCCTCTGCCACTTACAAACACACCAGTAATACAAATGGCACCTGGTAGGTGGTTCGCCCTGTTACAGACTTTTCATTGGGGCCATTGAGCCTCAAGTCACGACTCCACTACCAATATAATGGTAATACGATTTAAATATTGATCAGAATGATTGGTTAACAGTCATATAGTTCCCATTTGCATACATGCATTCAGGAACTCCATTTATATATGTGATACCATTTGTGGAAACTTTTTTATCCACATGTGAGAAACTCACTCTCACAGATTTGGTTTAACGATGATAACGTGAGATTTTTGGGCCATCTTTAACATTTGGCACTGCCATGTTTATAAAGCATTATTACCAATTATATTGTTATGCAAGTCTGTTGCTATTTGTGCGTTGCATTATTTTTCCACTGTGTACTGTAACGTGGCCCTGAAGGTGAAAAATATTACTAGGCTTTTCAATTTTCCTGAAGTCTATCTATTGTATTAGAGGCCGGTGATGTGCAGTCATTTACTACCCAAGTTTCTGATGTGCAATGGACTGGCTCTCCCCGTCTATTTTTATCCCCTTCCCTACCATTGTGTGATTTACCCAGAACTTCATTTACCTTGCCTTTGTGCTCCTGTCCCTAATGGGACACGTCTGTTGATTTGCATGCTTCAACATTCTTTGTCTTTGTGACAGTGGTTGGGTGCTACAGTCCCTGAAGTCTTGTATGTAAAGTCCTAGTTCCTTCAATCAAAAGTTTGATGCTCCATTTCCTGGTGTCTATTGTTTGTGCTTGAGTATTTAATGTTTTTTTGTGTCTTTGCTGACCGGTGGTTTAGTTCCTTAGTACATGGTACTGTTTTGGAGTGTTTTGGTGCCTATAGCTGGCTATACCCTTTTGATCAAAATCAACTAATACTGTCCAAAATAAGATGTGTATTGGATCCTCAAGATTGCTACCTGGCGACACATGTCAGGAAAAGAAGGGTCAGTATTTCAGCATGCCTAATACTTTGATGCAGCAGAAGATAAGCCAGCTTATTTCTCCTACTCCTTATTGAAATAAACATGCACACATGGGCCAAGGGTGCATGGTAATGGTGTCAGTGGAGATAACTGACAGCTGCCTTTAGTGTATGTTTTAGTCTGCAATGGTCTGTAACTTAATGTCCCATTTTCTGATATTAAATAACTTGGTTTCACTGTTATACTGTTATCCTACATTAACCTCTTCCCGCAAAACCACATAACTGTACATGGAGTTTTTGGTGTCTGGCCGTAATTTAGTGATATCAGTTACATAGCGTGGATGGCGTGAGTTCTCTAGCTGTGCACATGCTATCCAGAGCGGGTGTCCGCTATGTCTATAGTGACCGCAGGATCTAAGAGGTTATCCCATCGGCGCAATGCGGGGTTCTGATAATTTATCCTGGCTAGCCTCCTGTCTGCCATCCCGATTTTCTCCAAGGGCCCTGTTAAATGGGCAGTCATTCTTTCATGGACAAGCAAAAAACAAATATTTAGCGAGTCATTTGCGTTTGATAGACGGTCTATTACACGTAACAATAATCGTCAAAGATTTTCGCTGTTTCATTACAGCAATCATTGCTCAGAACAAAACCATCCTCCAACAAAAAAAACACCTCATCTCTGATCTGCTAATGACTGAAAGCTTTCTGACTAGATGAGGGGATGGGGCAGCAACGAACGATAATCTTTTACTCAGATGCTGCCGATCCACGTCAATCCCAATGATTTATTCTTCATTGTTTGATTGTTGCACATTATTACACGTGCCGATTATCTCTTAGATTCCAACAATTATACAAAATTTTCTGCATCTAATAGGGCCTAGTAGGTTGCCTGTCTGTAAAACACTAACAGGCGATAATACATTGCAATACATAAGTATTGCAGTGTTAATGTTGTTAAAAAAAAATAAGGTTTAAAGTGTAATATCAATCAAATATTTTTTTTCCACTTACAAATCCCCATGCTGTTCTAAAATACATATTTGGTATCACCACATTCGGAACGACGTATATAATAAACTTCCAATTTTATTTATACCGCATGGTGAACACCGTAAAAAAATCATGTCGAAATTGCTGTTTCTCCACATTAATAAAAGCTAATGAATAACGTATGTGTACCCCAAAATTTTGCTCTTTAAAAATATAACTCGTCCCGCAAATACTAGTCCTAATGAGGCTACATTAAAGAAAAATAAAAAAGTTGTGGCTCTACGAATGTGGCCATGAAAGATTTTTTTATGAAAAACTATTTTATGGTATAAAAAGTGGTGAAATATAAAAAAAAACTATACATATCTGGTATTGAGGTAAACGTAACGATCCATATTATTGAATTCAAATGTTATTTATACCGTGTTATTGATACTCATCACGCGAAAAAAAAAGAAAAGGCTTCGTGTGCTACGTCAACAGAAAGATAAAGTTATGGCTCTCAGAATGCAACAATGAAAAAATTGCTATGTCCTAAAGGCCGCGTCCTAAAGGTGTTAGAGTCACTACTTTATCAAGCACTTTACGGAAGAGTATGCAGAATTTAAAAAGCTGTGATATTTACAGATAAAAATGATCAGACACCTAGGCATTAAACCACGTCTCTTGTCCTAAATGTAGTGTAACAGATGCAATAATGTGTGACATTTTAATCAAGGAACAACCCTAATGGCTGCTCCCTTTTTCAATCGTTTTGTTATTACGACAGTGTTACAGTCATAATAAATTGCTCTAAAAAGATCCACAAAAATAATAAGACATAATAATAAAAAATTATTCAAGCTAAATGTAAAAAATAAACTGCATGACAAAGAAACTGGGTAGGGAAAAGAAGCGAACATTAAGAAACGTAAGTTCAAGCTACCAGTGGAAATAATTAAAAATGTAAATTCCATTATCTTAGCGATAATGGAGCTGAAGGAACAGATAAAAGAATGTATGTTATTTTATAATCTTAGTGAAACAAAACACTGTCATGCAAGTCTATTACTCTGGGTGTCAATAATTTAATTAGGCTCTGAAATATACACTTTAATTGTAAGAATTTCCAAACGTGCCTTTATAACAAGCTATTGAAAGTAGAAACATATTCGTTTCTTGGAAGAGAAAATGTCATTCACTTCTTCATCTGCATTATATGGTTGCCACAAATCATGTTACGAGCTAAAAGCAATTGTGTATCTATTTCTATAGCAAATTGTGGGCCCTGTAGGCATTTTGCTTGGCTTAGCGAATAAGAAATTAGAAATTCATATTCTTTATCCTTCATTCTTTTCACTCACTGGGGACAGTTTCAAGGTTATCTTTAAGTTTGAAATCTTAAAGGTTTGAATATAGTCCAAAAAGTTAGACATACAGAAACACTATGAGGTTTCTGGCTCAGGGTAGCATCCTCTATATTGTCAGCATAGTACCCAGCATTGTGCTGAACAGGAGCAGTGATATGTTTTTCAGTATCCTTCATGATTATCTTCAGAGTTAGGCACCATGCACATGACCATGCCCGTAATCACGATCCGTGACCCATATTTGCGGCCGAGCTCCCATATAAAGTATGAGAGCGCGGTCCGTTAAAAGCAAAAAAGGACATGTCCTCGCTTTTGTGGAGCCTTTCTACAGCACGGACACCTTCATGTAAATATACGGGAAGGTGTCCGTCGGCCATAGAAATTAATGGGTCCGTAATTACGGACTGTAAATACGAACTAAATCTACGGTCGCGTGCATGGGGCCTTAGGGTCCTATTAGACGGGCAGATATTCTTTCATGAACGAGTGACGAGTGATAATTTAGCGAGTCGTTTACATTAAAAAGATGGTCTATTACACATAACAATAATTGCTAAAGATTTTCGCTGTTCAGTCGTTACTTCGATCGTTGCTCGTTCGCCTACACCTATGAAGTGAACTGCTAACGACTAGAAGATTTCTGATTAGAGGAGGGGATGTGGCAGCGACGAATGCTAATCTTTCACCCAGGTAGATGTGGCCGATCCAGGGAAACCCAACAATTTATCGTTCGTCATTTGATCTTTGCACAGTATATTACACATGGCGATTATCTCTTACATTCGAACGATTATAATTTTTTTTTATGATAATAACTCTGTCTAATAGGGCCTTTAGAATGACTATGTGATAAAATGATAATTCATCTATAGACTATGTATCTGTTTGAACAGCAGTGACATTTCACCTGGTAAGAAGATTTTTCAAACTGGCCTGGAGAGGTTTTCATTATGGTAAAGTTATATAGCCTTTTCCTGCCTGTTTGTTTCCATTATGGATGAAAATCTACTTTGGCATTAAATACACCACTCAAATATAAGGCTATGTTCACACGGGGTATTTTGCCGAGTTTTTTGACGCGGAAACCGCGTCGCAAAACTCGGCAGAAACGGCCCGAGAACGCCTCCCATTGATTTCAATGGGAGGCGTCGGCGTCTTTTTCCCGCGAGCAGTAAAACTGCCTCGCGGTAAAAAGAAGCGACATGCCCTATCTTCGGGCGCTTCCGCCTCTGACCTCCCATTGACTTCAATGGGAGGCAGGAGAAAGCGTATTTCTCGCTGTTTTATGCCCGCGGCGCTCAATGGCCGCGGGCGAAAAACGGCGCGATAATTGCCGCGAAAATCAGCGTGCAGGGAGAGGAATATCTGCCTCAAAGTTCCAAACGGAATTTTGAGGCAGATATTCCTCCCCCAAAATACTCCGTGTGAACATAGCCTTATACATTTAAAAAGGTTTTTATGGTTTTATGTACGGTAGTTAAGGATAGGGCTATGTAATTAAATCACTATTTCTCTATAGTTGCGAGCGACGAGCGCAAGAGTTCTGACCAACCTTTCTACCCATAAGGAATTATTGAGGTCGCACATGATTTGCAATAATGCAGCGATTTTACTCACTGGTGAAACATTATGGAGCCCTAGTGTTGCACACCTAATGAGTTAACACTGGTGCGGTAGGGGTTTATATTCTTTAATCACACATTTATCCATACCTCCCAACTTTCAAGTATCACAAAGAGGGACCATTTTTTTCTTTTAAGCCATGCCTCTAATATCCCCATCCTGTAGACACTCCCTCTAGAAGCTGAATCCCCTGCCAGAGCATAGGCCGGGGATTCCGCTCCTAGAGGGAAGCCCTGATGTTACTGTCCATATATGGACAGTGACGTCTGTGGATACTCCTTGAGCGAATCCCCGCTGCCGACTCTGGCCGGGGATTCCGCTCCATGAGGAGCCACTGACGTCAATGTAAAGATCATCGGCAACGGGGATTCCGCTCAAGGAGTAGCCACTAATTCTGAAGCAGGAAACTATCAGCTCCCTGCTTTAGAATTAGTTCAGAGCGGAGGGAGCTCCTCCGCTCGCCGAAGACTCCCCGGCATCGTTGCCAACCTCCACTTCAGAAATTTCTGGACAACTGAGCTAAAAATCATGGACAGACCAAAAGTTTTACGGACACATTACAAAATCAAGAGTAAGGCCCCGTGCACATGACCTTAGATTTAGTCCGTAAACGGACCTATTAATTTCTATAACCGTAGAAACCTTCCGTAAAAAATAGGACATGTCCTATTTTTTTATTTTATGGGCCATGGTCCCATACTTTATAATGGGAGCACAGTCCGCAAATGCGGATGACTGTCCGCAGCCGGCCGTGCCCGTAATCACAGATTGTAATTACGGGCACGGTCGTGTGCATGGGCCCTCAGTGATAATAAAGAGCATAACTAACACCTTTTATAAGTGATCACACGAGTGGGATAGTATAAAGAAGAGTACGGGCACAACTGAAGTTGAATTAAAAAACGATTAAAGTAAGGGCCTGTTCACATCACCGTTCACTTTCCGTTCCGGGGTTCCGTCTGAGGTTTCCGTCGGGTGAACCCCTCAACGGAAAGTGAAAGTAAAACCACAGCTTCCGTTTCAGTCACCATTGATATCAATGGTGACGGAAACATCGCTAATGGTTTCCGTCCGTCACCATTCCAGCAGGTTTCCGGTTTTCCGACGGGATCAATAGCGCAGTCGACTATTGATTCTGGGATGGTTGGGAGGTATGCATTTATCTGCAATAAGTAACGAACATGAATCAAACATGGAGATTATGACCTTCATTCTCCTAGCAACCTGGTGTGCACTACAATTAGTGTCCCACCAGAAACACTCCCCTGAGGTAGATGGTCCCACTTTAGTGTCATATTACAGCACCTGTATATCGCTATGACACCTATTACATCACAATTTTATGGGAGTGGGTGATTCTCTTTATCTTTTCCACACTTGCCTTAAAGAGGCTCTGTCACCAGTTTATAACTGCCCTATCTTCTACCTTATCTAATAAGCGCTTTAATGTGTTGTTTTTTTAAAAAAGCATTTATTTTTGACAAAGTTATGAGGATTTTAAGTGTAATGCAAATTTGTTCTTAATGCACAAGTGGGCGTTTTTTTTAATCTTGACCAAGTGGACGTAGTAAAGAGAAGTGTATGACGCTGACCTATCAGCGTCATACACTTCTTTTCATTCATGTCCAGCTTAATCCCCAGTCTTTCAATGTAAAAAAGAATGTCTGACGGCAAGCAGAGATCTTGAAAAAGAGAAAGACTTAATACACAAAGTATATTAGAGATTTTTCATTGTACAAGGATTAAAGTGTAGCTAAAGGTTTGACAAACTTCTGACATGTCATAGTGACATGTCAGAAGTTTAGATTGGTGGGGGTCCGAGCACTGAGACCCCCACCAATCGCTAGAATGAAGCAGCTGAAATGCTTGTGTGAGTGCTCAGCCGCTACGTGTCTGTTCGGCTTTTTCTGGAAAGCTGATGTATCGGAGCACGGGCTCATAGACTTTCTATTGAGTCCGTACACTGATACATTTATTTACGGAAATAGCCGAGCGATTCAGCTGCTTCCTTCTAGCGATTGGTGGGGTCTCAGTGCTCGGACCCCCACCAATCCAAACTTCTGACATGTCACTATGACATGTTAGAAGTTTGTCAAACCTTTAGCTACACTTTAATCCTTGTACAATGAAAAATCTCTAATATACTTTGTGTATTAATTCTTTCTCTTTTTCAAGATCTCTGCTTGCCGTCAGAACATTCTTTTTTACATTGAAAGACTGAAAAGCAATCCCGCTCTTGTCCAGATTACAAAGACTGGCTCGTTAGGGTATGTTCACACGACAGCGTCCGTAACGGCTGAAATTACGGGGATGTTTCCGCCTGAAAACATCCCCGTAATTTCAGCCGTAACGGCATGTGCAGGCGCTTGAACGCCGGGTCCATTACGGACGTAATTGGCGCTGCTATTCATTGGAGTCAATGAATAACGGCTCCAATTACGGCCAAAGAAGTGACAGGTCACTTCTTTGACGCGGGCGTCTATTTACGCGCCGTCATTTGACAGCGGCGCGTAAATACACACCTCGTGTGAACAGACAAACGTCTGCCCATTGCTTTCAATGGGAGAATGTTTGTCAACGCTATTGAGGCGCTATTTTCGGACGTAATTCGGGGCAAAAACGCCCGAATTACGTCCGTAATTAGTGCGTGTGAACATACCCTAACATTAGTTCCATTCACTGATAACAAGCATAGATTCTGAAAAAGGAATACACACACAAACAAGCAGAAAATGACCCTGAAATGCCACCTCATAACAATGTATGTTCCTCTGAATCATCTCTAAACAAAGCAACACAACATGTTTTTAGCATAAATTGTATTGAAAAGCAGGTATGTGCCATTGACCATTTATTTTAAGGACAAATCTCTTTGATGGGGAAAATGTTTGCAGCATTAAAAGCTCGCATCATAACTTCACATAAAAATAAATCTCAGATTGGTTGACTAAAAGGTCCTGCAAATGCCAGAGATGAAAGTTGCAATTAGATTCACAGTGAACACAATACTATTTAACTGAGCCACACATTGTAAATGCAGTAAGAGAACGCATGGAGGATGTGTCTGGGCTCTAATGCCGTCTACAGAAATACCAGCGCAAAAACCTTTACCTTTTTTATTTAAATCTAATCCAGCAAAATCTCTAAAAGAGACAAGTCATTTGTCTTGCGGCATGCATTAGGTAAGCAGCTCAGCACATAAGAAATTTATTGTAAGCAGCCTTTACTTAGGGCCTGTTCACATCAGCGTTGCCCTTCCGTTGAGGGGTTCCGTCGGAGGTTCCCGTCAGGTGAACCCCTCTACGGAAAGGCAAACGGAAATCTTAGCTTCCGTTTGCATCACCATTTATCTCAATGGTGACGGAAACGTTGCTAAAGATTTCCATTTGTTACCGTTGTGACAGGGTGCCGTTGTTTTTGACGGAATCAATAACGCAGTCGATGTGAACACAGACTTAAAGATACCCGCTAGAAGTAATACTCTATGGGGGAGATCTATTAAGACTACGCCAGTCTTAATAAAAATCTAGAGTAAGATGCAAAAAATGTATCAAGAGGCACTCTAGCTGCCGTAAATTTCCGCTATAATTTATGACAGTTTCTGGCAGTAATTATAGTAAATGTGTTTAGTAAATGCATCGTATATAGTAAATGCCACAGCCCCTTCCGTTAAGCTATGCCTACTTTTTTTTAAAAAGTAGCCGAGCAAGGGAAGACTACCCAAAGTCGAATTTTTTGCAACTTTTAGGACGTTTGCGAAATTTTTACGCCACAAACTGGCGTACAAATATTAACTTTCCCCCTTTATTTGCATTCATACCTAACATAGAACATATACACTACCGTTCAAAAGTTTGGGGTCACCCAGACAATTTTGTGTTTTCCATGAAAACTCACACTTATATTTATCAAATGAGTTGCAAAATGACTAGAAAATATAGTCAAGACATTGACAAGGTTAGAAATAATGATTTTTATTTGAAATAATAATTTTCTCCTTCAAACTTTGCTTTCGTCAAAGAATGCTCCATTTGCAGCAATTACAGCATTGCAGACCTTTGGCATTCTAGCTGTTAATTTGCTGAGGTAATCGGGAGAAATTTCACCCCAAGCTTCCAGAAGGCCCTCCCACAAGTTGGATTGGCTTGATGGGCACTTCTTGCGTACCATACGGTCAAGCTTCTCCCACAACAGCTCTATGGGGTTGAGATCTGGTGACTGCGCTGGCCACTCCATTACAGATAGAATACCAGCTGCCTGCTTCTTCCCTAAATAGTTCTTGCATAATTTGGAGGTGTGCTTTGGGTCATTGTCCTGTTGTAGGATGAAATTGGCTCCAATCAAGCGCTGTCCACAGAGTATGGCATGGCGTTGCAAAATGGAGTGATAGCCTTCCTTATTCAAAATCCATTTGACTTTGTACAAATCTCCCACTTTACCAGCACCAAAGCAACCCCAGACCATCACATTACCTCCACCATGCTTGACAGATGGCGTCGGGCACTCTTCCAGCATCTTTTCAGTTGTTCTGCGTCTCACAAATGTTCTTCTGAGTGATCCAAACACCTCAAACTTCGATTCGTCTGTCCATAACACTTTTTTCCAATTCTCCTCTGTCCAATGTCTGTGTGCTTTTTGCCCATATTAATCTTTTCCTTTTATTAGCCAGTCTCAGATATGGCTTTTTCTTTGCCACTCTGCCCTGAAGGCCAGCATCCCGGAGTCGCCTCTTCACTGTAGACGTTGACACTGGCGTTTTGCGGGTACTATTTAATGAAGCTGCCAGTTGAGGACCTGTGAGGCGTCTATTTCTCAAACTAGAGACTCTAATGTACTTGTCTTGTTGCTCAGTTGTGCAGCGGGGCCTCCCACTTCTCTTTCTACTCTGGTTAGAGCCTGTTTGTGCTGTCCTCTGAAGGGAGTAGTACACACCGTTGTAGGAAATCTTAAATTTCTTGGCAATTTCTCGCATAGAATAGCCTTCATTTCTAAGAACAAGAATAGACTGTCGACTTTCACATGAAAGCTCTCTTTTTCTAGCCATTTGGAGAGTTTAATCGAACCCACAAATGTAATGCTCCAGATTCTCAACTAGCTCAAAGGAAGGTCAGTTTTATAGCTCCTCTAAACAGCAAAACTGTTTACAGCGGTGCTAACATAATTGCACAAGGGTTTTCAAGTGTTTTCTAATCATCCATTAGCCTTCTAACACAGTTAGCAAACACAATGTACCATTAGAACACTGGAGTGATGGTTGCTGGAAATGGGCCTCTATACACCTATGTAGATATTGCATTAAAAACCAGACGTTTGCAGCTAGAATAGTAATTTACCACATTAACAATGTATAGAGAGTATTTCTGATTAATTTAATGTTATCTTCATTGAAAAAAACAGTGGTTTTCTTTCAAAAATAATGACATTTCTAAGTGACCCTAAACTTTTGAACGGTAGTGTACTTATATATAACATAAAACAGAAGAAGCAGCGTAACTACAGGAGCTTGTAGGCACAACATATCCACCAAACCACACCAGTGCTTTCATCTACCAACAACATAACCATATGTGTTTTTTTTTGTGGTACCAGTAAAAGGGATTTTGTCATTCCAAGTTGATATTCCTCAGATCTTTCTCATTTTAGACATTTGATCACTTATTTCCTGTTGCTTATATAGCGCCAGTGTATTCCACAGCGCTGTACAAAGATTGGCATCACTCATCAGTTCCTGTCTCCAATCTAATTTCCCGATGACAAACCCACACATACATACAATGCATTCGGAAAGTCTTCAGACTCTTTTAATTGCTTCACACTTTATGTGGAGGCCTTGTGCTGAAAATAAAAAAATCTAAATTTTTCCCCATCATTCTGCACTCAATACCACATAATGATAAAGTAAAAACAGAATGTTAGTAATCTTTATTATTTTATTGAAAAGGAAAAACTAAAATATTGCATTAACATAAGTATTCAGACTCTTTACTCAGTACATAGTTGAAGCACGTTTGGCAGCGATAACAGCCTCCAGTCTTGTTGGGTATGATGCCACAATGTTTGCATACCTGGATTTGGGGAGTTTCTGCATTCTTCTCTGCAGATCCTCTCAAGCTCTGTCAGGTTGGATGGGGACTATCGGTGGACAGCCATTTTCAGGTCTCTCCAGAGATGTTCGATTGGGTTCAAGTCAGGGCCCTGGCTGGGCCACTCGAGGACATTCACAGAGTTGTCCCTAAGCCATTCCAGTGTTGTCTTGGCTGTGTGCTTAGTGTCATTCGCTTGTTGGAAGGTTAACCTTCGGCCCAGTCTGAGGTCCAGAGCACTCTGGATCAGGTTTTCATTATGAATATCCTGTTCTTTGCTCCATTCATCTTTCCCTCAACCCTGACCAGTCTCCCTGTTCCAGCCGCTGAAAAACACCCCCACAGCATGATGCTGCCACCACCATGCTTCATTGTAGGGATGGTATTGAGCAGGTGATGAGCAGTGCCTGGATTCCTCCAGACATGATGTGTAGAATTAAGGCCAAAACGTTCAATATTGGTTTCATCAGACCACAGAATTTTGGTTCTCAGTGTGAGAGTCCTTTAGGTGCTTTTTTGCAAACTCCAGGTGGGCTTTCATGTGTCTTTTACTGAGGAGAGGCTTCTTTCTGGACATTCTGCCATTAAGCCCAGATTGGTGGAGTGCTGCAGTGATGGTTGACCTTCTGGATGTTTCTACCATCTGCACACAGGATGTTTGGAGCTCAGCCAGATTGACCATTGTGTTCTTGATCACATCTCCTACCATGGCCCTTCTCCCCCGATTACCAAGTTTGGTGGGGCAGCAAACTTCTTCCATTTAAGAATTATGAAGGCCACTGTGCTCTTGGGAACTTTCAGTGCAGCAGAATTATTTTTGTACTCTTCTCCAGATCTGTGCCTCCACACAATCCTGTCTTTGAGCTCTACAGGCAGTTCTTTCCTCCTCATTGCATGGTTTTTGCTCTGATATGCATTGTCAGCTGTGAGACCTTACATAGACAGGGGTGTGTCTTTCCAAATCATGTCCAATCAAATGAATTTATCACAGGTGGACTCCAATCAATGTGAAGAAACATTTTAAAGATGATTTAGAGAAATGGGAGGCCCCCAGAGCTAAATTTCAAGTGTCACAGCAAAGGGTCTGAATATTTTGTCCATTCAAAATTAGAGTTTTTCATTTTTAATAAATTTTCAAATAATTCTAAAATTCTGTTTTCACTTTGACATTATTGGGTATTCAGTGCAGAATGATGGGGATAAACTTTCTTTTTTTTTTTATTTTAGCACAAGGCCTCAACATAACAAAATGTGAAAAAAGTGAAAGGGTTTGAAGACTATTCAAATGCCTTGTATATTAGACACAATTTCATAGCCAGTCTATTGACCTATCAGTGTATTGTATTGCTTTGTATTTTGGTATCTTATGGACTGCAGATATGTAAGTTAGTAAGTAGATACACAACTAAAGCCCATCTCCAGTGCAGTAACTGTGTACATAAAGTTCCAGAAGTATTGCATACCTCTTCTTGCAGCCGACTCTATTCTTCAGTGTAGGCTTTGTTAATTCAGGTTACTTCGTGACAACACGACATCCGTTCTGGCTGATCACTATTTTTAATATCACAGGAAGTGCCATCTGCTTTATAAGTCACTTGCTCTATGCTACACAGACTTGTTTTAGGTCCATCACACTGAGTATAAAGGCCTCATGAACACGACCATAGCCATATGCACGGCCGTGATTTTCGGGTCGGCCGGCAGCGGACTGGTAGCCGCGAGCCGACCCGCAAATCGCGGGCTGTGCACATGCCCGCGGCCATTATTTTCAATGAGCCCGGACCGCAGAACTCGGCCGTAATAAGGCTTGCCCGTTCTTTCTGCGGTCGGGGATCCGGGGCCATGCACAGACCGTGGAAACCACGGTCGTGTGCATGGCCCCATAGGAATGAATGGGGCCGCAATTCTCCCGTTGATTTTCGGGGGAATTGCGGCTAGAAAAGCACGTTCGAGTGCATGGGGCCAAAGAAAGCATAAAAAGACAGCCCACAATATCATGATACTAACAATCCCGGGGGGAAAAGTGTAAGAGAATTTGAAAGTCCTTTGAGAGAGATACCAGGGGGATACATAAGCTTTTTGTAACTAAATAAATAATAGGGTTGGTAAAATACAACTCAATGTAGCTTATGTATGAGCAGTACTATGAAATGTGAAAGTGACTATGACCTACACAATGATCTTGACCAGCGGAGGAATGTTTGGATTAGATGACTCTACTGCCTCCCAAACTGTGTCCAGGGTGTTTTGAAAATACTTCTTCCTTCAAGAACGTTTGTGAATCCAAGAACAGAGTGCGGTATAACAACCAAGAATATTATATTAGAGGCCCCTGAACTCATTATATGTATGCTGATCTAAATTATAACTCCTATTATTAGCAGGTTGACATGGAAGAGATTCTCTCAATAAAGATTCATTAAGTAAAAAAACTGGTAGAGCTATTATTACTTGATCTTGTTAAAAGTTCCTAAACGCCAACACTGATCTATCTATCTATCTATCTATCTATCTATCTATCTATCTATCTATCTATCTATCTATCTATCTATCTATCTATCTATCTATCTATCATCTAGCTATAAATTCAGCTATAGAAATGTACAAGGAACGTCTGCTAGCACATCTTACGCAACAACTGATGTCTTATTTAAGGAACATGAAGGGGAGAGTGAGAAAAGAACCACCTAAACAGATTACTGTATGTTCCAAAACAAATTAGGTTTTTAACAGAAAATCCATTTTGCTGCTGAAAAATACCTTGGGCCATAGAGTGTTTTCCAGTGGAGGGATGTGCCTCACGGAGTAGAAAATGCAATATTATACCTACATATCTTTAAACCGTATAGAAATTCACGTGGGAGCCAGGAATAACAGCCACTCAAGAGTCTTTATTTTTATTTTATAAGGTTCTGACAATTAATCTATTCAGAATATACAAGCACACTGCCTTTTCACATGGAAGATCCCATTCTTGTAGCTTTATATACATTTCCCTTCTCATGGTACTTGTGCTGTTATCGTTCTTTTTACTCTGCAATGTTATATTTTTATATAATGGATCAAAGTATGGCTTGAGAACAGACATATCAGGGAATTGTTGACCTGTGTAGCGCTGTAGTTTTCTGCTACTAAACTCTTAGCACTTTGTATCTGCTCTCTAGTGTAAAACATGTCTTGGTTTGCTAAAGCTAAAATGTGAACTTGATAAAGGGTATTAGGTCTCTGTAAATATTTTACATTGTGCTTCTTTCTTTGATTCCGGGTGACTTGTTTAATGATTTTTTTAAATATAGGTCCATACTGAAACACTTCTCAAACCCCAGTGATGCACTAAAAGGATTTCTATTCTTATCACCCATCCTTCCTAATGCAGCCAGGGACCCTTTGTTTCACTGAAAGTAGATTCTCATTTAATTTCAACCCACTGATTATTTACATAACCACGTGTCATATTTAATCTCTGATACGTGAAATGCCATCTGACAAGCTTGCAGGCTTGAGCTTAGACTAAGTCTGTCATAAAGGATGGAGCTCCCTCAAGTGGACACCTATTGATTGCAGCCCTTTTCTAAGGTTCTTCAGTGGTAGTTTTAATGGCATTTATGGAATATAAATATTAGAATCCTAATATGTCTATTTATTGGCAGCCTTTGCTTTATTGCTGTAGATACGACAGATGACATTTTCATTGCATTACTCAATTCAACCTATATTTTGGTTTAAAAGAAAATACGACAGGAAAAAAGTTAAGAGGCAGAAGTAAGCCTGACTCTACGCCAGCCGAGTTAATCATCTAGAGCCAATTAATAGGCACTTACAACGGTGTTGTTTCTGAAACAACACCATGCAGAGTCTGCCATTTATAGCAATAAAAGTTATGCAGCAAAGTCTGAGAAGTGTTAATGTGCTAATTCCAGCCACCGATGTGAATAGAAAGCTCCATGAATTATTTGTAGAGGGAGACGTAAAGATTTCAAGGCAAATTAGAGCAGTGTTATCTAAAGTCAGTCCCCTGGTCCTCAAGGGCGCAGGTTTTCTGGATGTGTTCATGGTCAAGGCGAGGGAATCAGTAAGCAGATGACATAGACTGAAATCTGCTAATGACAAAATCTCCTGTGTCCATGTGAGGCCACTCTCAATTTCTGAACTCTCAAGATTGGCCTCGCTTCTTAACCTTGTTATACCTGCAATTATGTTAATGACTTGGTCTGATTCAAGTTGTTAATACGAGCTTTAATTCTTAGATGAACTTTTGTGTTTGTGAAGCATTATCCTATATAAGTGTCCTTCAACAAATGTGAGTAGCTTTCAAATGCATATTTTAGAAATTTACTGCTAAGACCACATAGCGAGTGAAATTTGCGTCCAAATCGTGGCTGCAATGGCACTTTAGCTATTTCCTATAGCGAGCTTTTGACTATCGGAAAACTCCTAGTACAGTTGATTGCCACTCTTTTGTCCAAAGGGAATAAATGAAGTTGCGTTGCTGCTGCAAATTTACTGCAATTCGCACATGTTTTCGTTTCCCCATAGACTCAGCCTAAAGGATAGGTTTACTTCTGGTGGGCCAACAAAAACATGTTAGGGGTGTTTAAATAGCAACACCCTAATATAATGTTTTTTTCTATTGAAAGCATTCCTTTTAACTCCCATAGGCTGTAGTCAAGTGCCATATGTGTCTGTATTCTAAATAAGCCACTGTAGAAGGAATCTCCAGACCTGTTAAAAGGCCGGCCATATTTTGCGTAATTCTGTGGAATTTGTTCGGAATCTGCTGGAAACAATTTTTGTATAGAGGGAGTCGGACCTTTTGGATGGAGCCAAAATATGGTTGTGTGCATGATCCCTTAGATGCCTTTACAAAGAACAAAACCCACTCCACTGAGTACTGAATTAAATCATATATTGATGCCACCTACAGAATACAGCTTATTACAGGGAAAGCCTTTCACAAAATGTTATTCACTGGAGTCATCTAAATCCTCTCGCAGATATACTAATTATTAATAACATGACAGCAAGGGCTCTCCAATCAATCATCCACCATAGCGTCTAACTCACTGCCATAACATGCGCCTCATAGAATCTTCATATCCCCCATGGATCCACCAGCAGGAAAAGATAAGCTAACACACTAATTGGGTAATGATATCTTTTTTGGCCGATTTGCCATTAAAAGTTGTAATTATGAGTGTTGTATAATTTTCTGTTCATTGTCTGTGCATCGCTTTCTTAAAACTGAAGGTATTAGCCTATGATCATTTACTCAAATCCCAAATACAAGGAGTTTATTCTTTAGTATAGGAGCACAAAAATCACTTTTTAGCCCTGTGGATAGCTAAATGCATCCATACCCACTGGTGTATAACACAGATATAGATAGATAGATAGATAGATAGATAGATAGATAGATAGATAGATAGATAGATAGATAGATAGATAGATAGATAGATAGATAGATAGATAGATAGATAGATAGATAGATAGATATGAGAAAGATAGATATGAGAAAGATAGATATGAGAAAGATAGATATGAGATAGATAGATAGATATGAGATAGATAGATAGATATGAGATAGATAGATAGATATGAGATAGATAGATAGATATGAGATAGATAGATAGATATGAGAAAGATAGATATGAGAAAGATAGATATGAGAAAGATAGATATGAGATAGATAGATATGAGATAGATAGATATGAGATATGAGATAGATAGATAGATAGATATGAGATAGATAGATAGATAGATATGAGATAGATAGATAGATATGAGATAGATAGATAGATAGATAGATAGATAGATAGATAGATAGATAGATAGATAGATAGATAGATAGATAGATAGATAGATAGATAGATAGATAGATATGAGATAGATAGATATGAGATAGATAGATATGAGATAGATAGATATGAGATAGATAGATATGAGATAGATAGATAGATAGATAGATAGATATGAGATAGATAGATATGAGATAGATTAGAGTAGACAGGGGATTTAAGATACAAGATAGGTGGAAAACACAATGTGAGATATTCAGTAAAGCTTTTTCATTAGTGTTTGTTAAACATGGATATAACAGTAGATGTAAATATCGCTTTACAGTTTTGATTTCTTTGTTGTTTTTACTTATTTATTTTCATTTTTCTGAGCCAAGTGATTTCCCAGTACATTTTAATTTTAGTCTGAATGTAGAATACTTACAGGATTCAGTCTCAGTGCATATTTAAGTTGAAGATGTCACAATCAGGAACATGAGGTGAGTTAATGAATGAAAAGTGTGTTGTCTTCCGTGAGAATGATCAGAGGAGTCATTCTGAAGAACTCTCCCAAATCAAGTCAAGCCAGACATTAGTGCAAGTCAAAAACACCCATTATTATTCATTGCGGCCTTCTTTAGATTGATACTTTTATGTTGTTGTGGGTCAAAGCACAACATGTTGATGTAGTTATCTTCAATCATTTAATTAAATGTGCTTTTTCAATTGCTCATTATTTTCGGCAGATCTAACTTCCAAGCTGGCTCACTCTCTGTTCCCTTTTAGATTTACGGAACAAAGTGAGAAAATAGTAATAATAAAACATTGCCGTCTCTGTTATTTAAGTGTATGCATACTTCAGACAGAGAATGCTAATCTAGTGCTAGGCTTTGGTTTCATGGCCTTCAAATGAGCCTGTGGCGCCCAATGCCGATCAGAAATGTTGTGTTTTGTGTGGTAACATAATAATCAGCGCAACAACAACAAGTGTACTATTTATGTAGAATGTGTAAGTCGCACACTGCCACCAGGTGTGTGCCTGTAATGAAGTGACAATTGTTTTAGGTATATCTTCTACAAGTGCTATCTAATTCAGAAGTGTTTCGCTGTTGGCAAACAAGATTATCTTTAACCCCTTAATGGCCGGCCCATTTTAAACCTTAATGACCAAGCTATTTTATGCGTTTTTCCATCGTCGCATTCCAAGAGCTATAACTTTTTTATTTTTGCGTCGACATAGCTGTATAATGTCTTGTTTTTTGCGGGACAAGTTGTATTTTTTAAATAGCACCATTTTGGGGTACATATAGTTTATTGATTAACTTTTATTAAATTTTTTCGGGGGTAATGGAAAAAAACCCCATACATTTTGCCACTCTTTTTTGCGTCTTAGATTTACGCGGTTTACTGTGTGGTATAAATAACATAATAACTTTATTCAGTGGGTCATTACGATTGTGGGGATACCAAATTTATATAGCTCTTGTATTTTTTAGTACTTTTACACTTTTTTTTCAAAATTATTTGTTTTTGTGTCGCCATGTTTTAAGAGCCATAAAAGTTTTATTTTTTATGCAGATGCAGCTGTATGAGGGCTTGGTTTTTGTGGGACGACTCCTAGTTTTTATTGGTACCATTTTAGAGAACATGCAACTTTTTTTATCACTGTTTATCAAGGCAAGATGGACAGAAAACAGCAATTCTGGCATTGTTTTTTTATTTGATTTTTTACGGCGTTCATCGTGCAGGTTATATAACATAATCGCTTTATAGGTGGGGTCGTTACGGACGTGGCAATACCAAGTATGTGTAATTTATTATTTATTTATTTAGTTTTTTTCATATTAAAGTACTTTATAAGGGGGAAAAGTGGGTTTTTAATTTATTTATTATTAACTTTATTCAACTTTTTGATAACTTTATTTTTAGTCCCACTAGGGAACTTCACTATGCGATCTTCTGATCGCTTTTATAATACACTGAAATACTTCTATATTGCAGCGTATTATTGCCTGTCCGTGTAAAACTGGCAACTGCTAGGTCATGCCTCAGGCGTGGCTTAGCAGGCATCTACTACAGGCAGACCTGGAGGCCTTTGTTAGGCCCTCAGCTGCCATAGAAGCCATTGGCACCCTGTGATTGCAATTGCAGGGTGCCGATGGGGTGAGAGAGGGAGCTCCCTTGATCCAAAACCACTTGGATGCGGCGCTCGCTATTGAGCACCTCATCTAAGGGGTTAAACGAGTGAGATCAATGTTGAAATCGATCCCGCCCATTAGTGCAGGTGTCCGGCTGTCTTTAGACTGCCCGACACCTGCTTTAGCCGGCACAGGACACCCGTACCGGCTTATGTCAGAGCGCCATGAAAAGGCGGCACTCTGGCATAAGTACCCTTAACGGCCGCCGTGAAGAGGCATATGTCGTTAAGGGGTTAAAATTCCCATTCTTAATTTTTTAAGTGACACAACTCAAATACATGTATATATAAGGGTTTTGTATAAAAATTACACTTGCCACAAGCAGCAAAATTGATGCACAAATCCTATACAGTTTTTGAAGAAAGGCAACATTTTGAAAAATGAAGAAAAACTAAAAATATTAGCAACAATAATTAGCAATATCCTTATTTTCCTTACATAAAGTTATCTTTCAAATTGGCATTCAATACCTCTATTTTCCTAGAAGCCTTCATTTTACATTTCCCTCTTCCAGAGCCAAAATTATATTTAAAAAAAAAAAAGGTCTGGGGAAAAGGGCTTCTTTGTGTCTGGCTAGGAGGTAGTAGAAATCTCAACTTTCTACACTTACTACAATTAACATCAAGTAAAACTAAGCCCCAGCTAAGCACTGTCCCTTTCTAACACATCAGTTAAAATATTGAGAAGATCTAATTGTTAAAGACGCCTGTTTCTCAGATGGATTTATTCAGGAGGTCATACAGTCTGGAAAACAAGTGTTAGTTTTAAAAAAATAAAAATAAATTCTCATTGTTGTCTAGGTTCAGCAGAATGCAGGCCATTTATTGTTTTTTTTTTTTTTTTACCACAGCTTGTATTCTGCATAAAAGTTGCAGACACAGGTTAATTTACAGAGCCTATGGAGTTGCAAAATGAGATGTTGTTAAGGCAGTGTAGTGAAGGGGTTAACTATCTATACTGAAGGCCTCAAGACTCCTTACTCTTGCTTATCTATTTGTGACTGTAGACTACTCAGTTTTCTTTTTTGTGTAGAAAGTTGTAAAATGTCTTAAAAGTCACAATTTGGGTTGCCTTTTTACGTTGCCCTAGGCACTTTTCATTTATTAAAATTTACGTCAGCTCCGAGCTGTTGTCGATTTTACTCTGTGGGGTGTATCAAGGTAGAGGCCCGTGCTGGGCCCGTACTTTTCCCCCTGATCGGGCTACCCCCTTTTGGACTATTAAATAAAAAAAAATAAGAAATAAAAATGAATGCTCACCTTACTGCTCCTTTTGCTCTCTCCCTCTTGCTCTCTCCTGGTTTCCTCAGCTCATAAAACGTACTGACGCCGGGCATCGTCAGAACGTTGTATGTGACACAGCACTGATGGTTTTGAGTGCTACGTTTCATATAAGGCCCTTGCGCTGCTCACCGTCAGGACCTTGTATGTGCTGCGCTGGAATACTGAGGGGACATGGGGGGGGGACGGGACAATGAGGTGAGAATTTTTTTTTTCATTCTTTGGCCGATGGGGCGGAATAGGTGGAGCACAGCAGACCGAAAGACACAACACACTTATTAAGAGGCGTTCGCCTCTTAACAAATGTGTCACATTTTACTCCAACTTTCTTTCTATTAAGGCTGCCGTATGAAGCGCCCGTCTTAATAAATTCCCCCTATATATCTGCCCCTACTTGTGGGAATAACAATGTGTCACCATTATTTAGTTGAAGTACTTTTGTTAATTTTACTATGTGCTTTCGCATGAGGACTGGCTATGTAAAAATGTTATTTGTATTTTGCTTTAGTTACTTGACATATGCCCTTCACACACAACCTATTCTATCCATACAATATTTACTAACTATGTAGTAGTTTATACCTTTTACGGTAATTTCCTTTTTTATAGAAAAACCTCATACACTAACATCAACCCTGATTCCCATGTGTTCCACAGATGATGTGTTCCTCATGATGTTGCAAGTTTATGTGAAGTTGTCCGCTGGGTGCCTTGTGTAGGTTCACTGAATGAGTGTGTACGTTTCTTCATTCTCCGCATTACAATGCCTTCATCCCTCTGTAAAACAAATGAAAGCAATCTCAGGCCAGGTTTATTGCCGATGAACATTAAGCAATTCAGGATTGTTTGTTCCTAATTAAAACGCTTGTTGGAAAATATCAGAATATCCCCGCACTCCAATTATTACTAATGTGCATATGCCAACGTGTCAGGGCCAAGATGCTCCTTCTCATAATGTTTCTGTAAAGATCTGTGAGTGACGCTCACCATGGAGAACTGAAAGCATGTTTTTACGAGAAACCTTTTCCTCTTACAAAATGTCAAGAATTTTAGAAAAATGGCTTAAAAGATTTTAGTGCCAAAAAACGATTTTCAATAATGGATTGTATTGTCACAGTGTAAATCAGGACAAAGTGAGAAATAAAGGTTTAGAACATTTCTAATACAGACAGTTCCCTTCTAGTGCATTGATTGGCACTACTCTGATAAAATGTGCCATTGCTTGGAGCCTTCCAGTTTTCTACCATCTAGTCAATAATCTATGTGAATGGATTTACATGTTGATCCCGGCTCTTTTCTGTCTGTGGTAATTCAGATTCATGAGATTTTATAACACAGTTTTTTTCAGTGTATTCCACTAAAGTAAGAAGTAGCTCCTGTTTCCCCCATTGCACAACAATGGCTTGGCTGGCCAGACAAACACCAGAACCTATGTAAGAAAATAATCCATTATTTTTATTTAATTGCATAAATAGCATAACATCAGTGCTGATGTGTTTCAATCAAATTAATTAGACTAAAGGTACTTTTACACGGCCCGACCTGGGCCGTGTAAACGAGAGCCAATCAACGAGACAGGTATTTGATTGGTGCTCGTTTGCTCCTTTAACAAGGAGCTATGTTTGAGGACGAGAGCTCGTTGCTCCGATAGCCCGTCCCCATACATTATTGTCATGTCGGCAGCGCATTGCCATCTTTACACAGACAGATGTGCTGCTGACAACGATAATATTTTCAGTATTCAAAATAATACGATCAGCTGATGATCGTTGCCCTGTTTACACAGGGCAATTGTTGGGAATGAGCGTTCTATGAACGCTCGTTTGCCCGATATAGTCCAGTGTAAAAGAGTCTCTACTCTTTATTACACTTATACTTTGCACATGTTGAATACAATGTGATCCTAAATACATATTTAGAGGCACCAACCATTAACAACGGCACTAAATAGACTAATAAGCAAAATTGGCCCGTGAGAAAGTACCTTAAATGTACAAAATACCCAAAAAAAGTTTACACTTTTATGTGTGTCTTAAAAGATCAGCCATTACTCCCTCCCCTCCCCCACTCTGTACAGGTAACTGGCTGTAGAAGGAGCCTTCCCTCACTGCTCTGTTTGCAATAGGAGACCAGGAACAATATGCCGAGAACCTTGGCTCATTCTAACACCCCTTCCCTACACACAATTTCTACTGTTTGATGCATTGGTGCATTACTTATTCCCATATTGGCACATAGTAATGAAAACTGAGTGACAATCCATAATGGCAACCATACAGATAATCCAGATTTCCCAGAAACAAATATAACTAAGAAGATATTATTTTTTAGAGGCCAATGGCACATTTTAATAGAACACATCTGAATCCATGGACATAGTTGATACTGTTTAACTCTTTGCTGACGTGTATTGACTACTCTGTGCATGCTTAAAGAGGCTCTGTCACCAGATTTTGCAACCCCTATCTGCTATTGCAGCAGATCGACGCTGCAATGTAGATTACAGTAACGTTTTTATTTAAAAAAAACGAGCATTTTTGGCCAAGTTATGACCATTTTTGTATTTATGCAAATGAGGCTTGCAAAAGTCCAAGTGGGCGTGTTTACAGTAAAATTCCAACTGGGCGTGTATTATGTGCGTACATCGGGGCGTTTTTACTACTTTTACTAGCTGGGCGTTCTGACGAGAAGTATCATCCACTTCTCTTCAGAACGCCCAGCTTCTGGCAGTGCAGACACAGCCGTGTTCTCGAGAGATCACGCTGTGACGTCACTCACTTCCTGCCCCAGGTCCTGCATCGTGTCGGCCACATCGGCACCAGAGGCTACAGTTAATTCTGCAGCAGCATCAGCGTTTGCAGGTAAGTAGCTACATCGACTTACCTGCAAACGCCGATGCTGCTGCAGAATCATCTGTAGCCTCTGGTGCCGACACGATGCAGGACCTGGGGCAGGAAGTGAGTGACGTCACAGCGTGATCTCTCGAGAACACGCTGTGTCTCTGCACTGCCAGAAGCTGGGCGTTGTGTAGAGAAGTGGATGATACTTCTCGTCAGAACGCCCAGCTAGTAAAAGTAGTAAAAACGCCCCGATGTACGCACATAATACACGCCCAGTTGGACTTTTACTTTAAACACGCCCACTTGGACTTTTGCAAGCCTCATTTGCATAAATACAAAAATCGTCATAACTTGGCCAAAAATGCAAATATTTTTAAAAATAAAAACGTTACTGTAATCTACATTGCAGCGCCTATCTGCTGCAATAGCAGATAGGGGTTGCAAAACCTGGTGACAGACCCTCTTTAAGGATGTACATGTATAGGCAACTTTCTATTAATTTCTGCGGACAGTACACAGGCTTCATAGACCATAAAGTTGTGATCAAAATGAATTGAACCACACCATTACATTTATGAAAATATTGAATGCATCTGGTTTACTGAAACGCACCACAAGTTTTTGTTTATGTGTACTGTCATATCCAATATGAATGCTGTTTCTTTCCAATGTATTCAGATGTATTTTACTTGAACCAAACCTCATGGGAATCACATAATTGTGTACATGCCCTAAAGCAGAATTGTTTTGCCGACTGTCCCTTTTCTGAGGTAGTCCCAGGCTGTAAAGCTTTGAAGATGTACAGTATTTCCCACAGCTCATCCATTTTGTGTTTAATACCAAACAATTGTCAAGTGTTTTATCTTTTATTTTCTGGATAATGTTTTCCATGTTTTTAGGTTAAACTGAATATGTTGTGAAGTACAGGCTTACATGATCACAAATGCTAATAAATTAACACTTTGTGTTATAAGAAAATATTTCTTTGTTACATTCACGCAAAATTTGCATTTCTTTCTGAAAAAATAAATTCACCTCCTCCGCATAATATGGCAGTTTTGATGTGTCTTACATGGAATATCTACGAGTTGATGTTTCTGTACCTTCACTATCTTTAATATTGACAGCACTATAAACAGTGGGGGCAATTTATTAAGACTTGGGTATCATATACCAGTCTTAATCTAAAGAAAGTTGAAGTAAGATGTGCCAGAAATTGAAATATATGCAGGCATATATTTGCACTATAGTTTATGGCAATTTTTGGTTTAAATTCTGGTAAATCTGTCAGACCTTCTTAATGCCGCCCACTTTTTGCAACACTTTTCAAAAGTGACTATAGGGGTGAAAATTCGGACATTTTAGTGCACATATGGTGTGCACCAAACTTTTGCTACTACTCTACAACAGAAAATAGTTTAATAAATTCCCCCCTTAGATTTCATCTTTATAGACATTACCTGTTCATATGGCTGTTTTTACTGAGAAGTGACATGTAAACATATACTAGGAAATGATCCTAACCATCCATATGCTCTGTTATATAAGGAAATTTTTTTCAACTTCAGCTTTATACTCTATCTACAATTATTCAGGCATCCCATTGGCTAAGTAGGGCTCAAATATTTGTGGACTGTTGCCTGGTAATAGATATTGCAGGCAACACAGGACTGTGCTGGATTCCCATGCTCATGGAGAGCAGCATAGTGACATACTTTACTGCAGAAGCACTAGCGCCTGGTATTGATAATGCGTCATCATACTGAAGGCTGCCAGTGCCAATTCTAAATTAAAGCTTTAATATAAACTTTGGGGGGAATATATCAAAACGTTTGCGCTAAAATGTGCAACTTTCTACTTTCCTCGCCGCTTTCTGAAAGTGTCACGGAAATGGGGTGGGGTTTAGCTGTAGGTGGTGGTGCCTCCACCAGAAAGACAGAGTTATCATAATTTAACACAAAAACTGGCATAAGTTATGCCGCAAATCTACACCGGCTCAAAACAGGCGTAGATTTTTTCCGGCGCACAGACAGCCAAAGTTGTACCAAATTCATTAAGAGGTGTGCGCCGCTTAATAAATTTGGCACATTTTCTACTGCTGTATATTAGTTAAAAACTGGCGTCTGAAAAATATATTACCCTTTTATGTTTAGAAGACATTATATACCATCGTGAAGCTAGACAATACTTAGTTGCTTAAACAACTGCCCATGAACTGGTTCTCTTGGCTATAAAAATTTTACACATACAACTCTGAAGTGAAATTAAGGATCGAGCATGACCCCATGCTTAAAATTGCAAAAACTGGTGCTTAGATGATCTGGTTTTGTTGACAAGAGCAGCTGTTGTTAGAACACTGCCTCTATAATAAGTGTACATGAGTCTTTTTCTCTGTTTACAGCTATTAAAGATGCATGAATAATCTTGTAAACTAATCAAATACAGTTCAGCAATTAAACTGCATATTCATCAACATTTCAGTCTAAAAATGATGATATGCAGTTTTAGTCGGGTTACTTTGTAATGCTTACAAAAATGTGCTAACTTAGAGTTGAGACATGAATACAGACAATCTGAAACGATGTCTTCCCTTTTTCCCTTCCCTTGGTTGAACTTGATGGACATGTGTCTTTTTTCAACCGTACTAACTATGTAACTATGTAATATGCCAGTGTTCGTACAGGGATGGTCGTGGATAAAAAAAAAGTTATGGACAGCAGACTTTCCCCAACATTACACTCTTGCTCAAGAGACTTCCTAACAGTGACTTCCACCATAACATTAGTCAATTGATGGAAACATTGTAAAGATCCCCATTTGTCCCCTTTGAGTAAATTACTATCAGTATATGTTTATGATTATATATTTTAAAGTCCAATATTCTGTTTATATTATGTTTACTAATGTTTCCATGCAAAAAAAACAATGGCATTATAAAATACGCAGGAATATTTTGGTCAATCAGAATGCACAAAATCACAGATTGCAAAACTTTACAAAAATCTTCAATATGCATCTCTTATATCTGGATTGAAAGGAAAAGGTTCAAAGTGGTACCCTCCAAGCTGTAGAACCTGTTGGTTGCTGATCCCTTTAAATGGGGGTTGGCGTAGCGTGAATATAAGAAAAATAGAAGAATGGGAATAATTCTAAGAGGACAAACCCAAAAACTTCTTTAAAAAAGATGAAGAAAAAAAAATAAGAGAGAAGCAGGATGAAGTATGGACAGAATATAGGGCACGGTGCAAGGGAAAAGAGGTTACCATACCTTGCCAAGAGGGTTTTAGTGGACAGAAACCTACGCTCTACTGCCCTTTTGGGGGCCTTAAAGCTCGAATTAAAGGTTACTGTTCCAGGGAGCCTACATTGCATCAAATTGATCAAATCGTGCTATATACTGTATTCTCCTATTAACCATTATTATTGATAGTGTCTAACTGGTCTGTTCTCAGTCTTACTGACTTATTGAACCCAATAAGCATAGATCATGGACACACCTATCCATGCTTACAAATGTTTTCACCTTCGGACTGCAAAATGTTGCTACAGTGCCTGTTTCTTGAATGGGCCGTTAAATGATTGTTCTTCGTCTTCTAAATCACAGCCGTGATGCACTGGAATGAAGGTCAATCCAAAAAAGTAATACTTTTAGTGGTCTACTGCATTACCTGACATACCTGGAATTCTATGGACTTTACGGTTAACAAGTCGCTTATATAGTAAGTGTACACTATGATCTAAAGTGGATGAATACATAAATGCACAAATACAATGTATAAAACCCATATGGGCAAACAAGACAACCGTTACAATAAGAGATCGCCATGTCCAGATGAGAGGTGAATGGATACTGGTATTTTAGCCTATTTTTGCTTCCTTACTCTCAGACTACATTCACACCCGTCTTCTTATACTTTAATTAGAGTGCACTTTTCTATCTGCAGTTACTACACAATGCCCCAAGGGAGTGAATGAGAAATGTAAACTCTTCTCTCTAAACGGAACATTCACATTCCATTACTAAAGATTTCTTGACAGCCTATAAACTCCTCTATTTTGGAAGGCAATGCAGCATATTCCTGTCTTAATAAATCGGCATGCTTTTAATGAGTCAGTATTGGTTGGCAGGTGCAGAGATGTCATCTAATGCCAGGTCACACATTAAATCATGATCTGGTACAGATTTTTCTGTAATACTCTATATCATTCCATTCAACCTATATTGGTAAAGATAAACTGTCTTGCAAATTATCAGAACTAGATCATTATTTTACCAACCAACGTGGGACTAGTTGACATCTCTGCATGTGCGAAGGGAGATTTAATTAGACTTTTCCTTGGAACAACTTGCCGTAGTTCTTTTCTTCTCTATTTGATAATTTATTGGTCTATTCTAAATCAGAATACAGGTGTTTTTTTTTGTCAGTGATCGTTTTTATTTGATATAACTCAGTAGTGGTCTTTCCATTGTATGGAATAAAATTACATTTCATGGAAGGAAACCTTTTTGCAATTGAAGAGAGAGCAACAGCCACAATCACTCCACAATTGCACATTAACTGTCATTCCGTTTAATGGAGTATAATTTATAAAGTCAGCTACAGTACATTAATGAATCTCCCACTGCAGCAACTTCTGCAGAAGAAAAAAACTAAAATTAGAGCTTATGTAGCATGAGGATTACAGATGGAGGGTTTTTTTTTGCCCATGATCAGACACAAAAAGTAGCCTGGCAAAAATGATTATCTCAATTGGTTTACGAGTGTTAGTTATTACGTGTGGATAATGGGTACAGTGAAGTATGCTAGAACGGTTAGTCATAATCCTCTAAACTAACCAATCATCTATTATAGTAGTTGCTTTAATTGGTTAAATTGCTTTATATCCTTGTGTTTATTCCTGATAAGTTTTGTAAAATTTGTAGATTAAAAGGGAAAGACAAAATAATGTCTAAGATATGAAAAGGATAAGCATTGATTCTCATTCCACAGGGCGTCAAGTTTTGCAGCTATTCAGCTTGGAATATAGATATCAAGGACGTTGCTTATTGACCGATATTTACAATTTTGTTGATCCAGAGGAATGCAAACATCTAAGCAATTTAGTTTCATCGTTTTTATTGAATTTAGAATTTTAAAATATAAAGAAAGGTATCGGTAGCTAAATAAATTCCCCAAGTGTTTAAAAAAGAACCCAATGATTTGGCAATACAGTATTCATGATAGAGAGTATACAGCCAAACAAAGTACAATAAACGGATGGCATAGGAAGCTGTGGATAGAATAGATAATAAATGAGTAAAGCGGATCCAGAGATGTGTGAAAATAAACTTAAATGAGAGGGTAAAGCGCTATTCCCATCTTAAACCTCTATGACATATCTACAGGATATGTCAAAAATGCATGACGTCCGCAGGTCCCATGTCTAGTACTTTTTCCTATTAGGAGAATGAGGTCTGGTAACCCCCATTCGCTGTTTCACGGACACCGCAGTCTCAATAGAGTTCAGTGGAGAGGTGGCCACGCTTGCCGCTTTTAGTGTCATTTAAATGTACAATAGGCATTGCTGCCTAGCGCACAGCTCCCGCGAGAGCCATTGATAGACAACAGTGACGCTTTTTACCTAGTGTCTGCAAGGATGAACATTAGTCAGTGGTTTCAAACGTTAGAGTGTAAAAGGGCATTAAGGGTGATCTCCTTCTATGTGCATTCTAATAACCACCGTTAAATATTATATGAGCTTATGTGTGTATAGTTAATGCCTGGAAACATCTTCTAACAGTAAAAAGGAGGAAAAACTAGGTGAAAAGGTTATCCCAAAAGGTCTTTACAACAGGACAGGTCCACAACATGTGGAAGATATCCCTCACATCCAAGCACTGTCTAAAACAGTGAAGAGACTGTAATACAAAGTTTATTGAAATAGGCTGGCACATCGTATACCCCATATAAAAGCTTTACAAATGTTTCAGTTAACGATACGTTTAGCTATTGTGTACATCTAAGCAGTGTAAACCTTTGAAACATTGCTGTACATAGATTGTTAGAATCCCTTGCCTCAATAATAAAATGTGTATTTAAAAGAACTGCCATTGTGTACTTTGTAAAACCCTGACAATGGAATTGTCTACGACGAAATGTATTTATAACGATTATTAAAAATAACTATTTTGGGCTATAAATCTATCTTCATGACTGAGGGTCAGAGCTTTTTCACTTTCAATCGACTAACAAAATCTATCTGTGAAGGTATTAACACAAATATACAATAATTATTTCACCCAATACATATATATTGCTATTATTATTATTATTCAAGGGGCTAGTACCGGCTTAAAAAGATTAGTATTAGAATATATTCTACCAATAGAGCTGAAGATTGACCCCACATGTGAGATGTCAACTCTAATGTCATTAAACTTTTGTCTTTTAGTTGTTTCCCACAAATAATTGTGTAAAGGAAAGGTGTGAAATATGAACCCTCCAGCTATTTAGCCAGTGGTGTCATCATCAAAGAGGCAAGACTGGACATCGCTGATCTATACTTTTGTTCAGTTGAAATGTAAGATAACTAAAGGATATGACCACAGTTCTTTTCTTCTTCTTTTGCTTTTCACTTTGCTTTACCATTAACATTGATCCTACGTGACCCTATTTTCCGTTCCATAGAAGTGATTCATCACCAATAAATAGCCCTTTGCTCAGCACAGACTGACAGTGGAAGCAAATCACCTTTGACAACCTTCTACAAAAAAGACCACCCAGCTAATACTTCCGCACAGATTTTTTTAATTCACATTGCATTTCTCCTTGATATGAAAGGCTAGAAGATTGCAATTAGCATCATTAAAATGGCTCTAAAGCTAGAAATAGTACAGGACTAAAACAGTGGGGTTTTTAATAAGAGTATACAGAGACATCGTTGCAATATTTTTAAATTGATTTCCTGCGTTGTAAAAGAAATGAAATGTTGATTAGTGTGATCAAGGCTATAACAGTACAGGATTAGACTTCTGGAGCAAGTAATCCTCCTTGTTATTCATTTGAAAGCTCCAACCGTCTAGAATAAATGACATTTCTAATCATGTTACAAATTAAGTAATTTTTAATGCAAAGTACACACACATAGAATTGTCACAGGTTTTCAATTTCTATTATTTTTAGTGTACTGTGTTCTATATAATTAATTTTTCTATCCATTTTGTTCTTCCATTCATCTTCAAAAGTATAATTACATTTGTTGCTTAAATATTCTGTACGCAGCCTGTTGTAAATGCTTTGGAAAGTACATGGAATGCTCTATCACAAGTTGTGAGCATGATAAAGGGTATTTATTCAGTGATTTGCTTACAGATCAATATACTCATAGCAGAAAAGTGTAGTAGATATTACTCAAGTTAGTTGTTGCCTTTTAGTTCATTCGCTATTCTTATATATTTAGTGTAGAAGATGAAATATGGCAATAATAGCTGTTGTTATATGCCTACTCATCTGTTATTGATAAGTAAGGGTAGCGCTACATGGCGACATTGGGTGTGACCCAGTTTGTGTGGCCATAGATCGCTGGGTCACAGGTAAGAAAAGTCAATATGGCCACGTCGCGAGCAGCAGGATGCCATGACACGACAGTAGAAAGAAAGCTGAACCTACTATATTTTTTGCAACTTTCATGTTTCGGTCGCGGCAACCTGCAGGGTCACAGTGATTTTAGGCTGTGCTACCTGTGACCTGTGTAGCCCTAGCCTTAATGGTTGTATTCAAGCTGCTAGATGATATTGATAGGTTGGCTAATATACAGATCTTAAAATTACCTCCTTTGCGAGGATCATTGAATATCCTAAGGTATACTACAGATACTAGGTAATCAAATTTCAGTTAAACATTAACTCATTGCTAGTGGACAGTCCATTGAATTAAGGTTAAAAACCGTCAATAGCTCACCGTAACAGTACCACTGTGGTTGTTAGAATTCAAACATATGTTACATATCTATTACTTTCTATGGGGCAAGTATATGCTCAAAGGATATCCTTTTCGAAAATCTGACTGATTCTGTTGGAATACTGTCTGAATTGCTATACTGAAAAGCATAGTCTGCCACGCTTATCAATACATTGAAAAAGGATATATATATTTTTTTAGTAAATGTGCAGGCGTACTTTATGACAAACAGTTCCATGCCTTTTTAAAATATAGTAGGCTATACTATACATCTGGCAGGAGAAAAATAAAAAAAATACATATTCTACAACTGTATAAAAAAATAGACGTGATCATAGCCTTAGTAGAAGTTTTCAAAATGTATCCTGTTATTATTTTGTTTGTGCTTTCATATTGAAGTAATGAAGTTTAACCAACAAGTCAAACAGGCTCTGTATAGTGGACGTTCAAGATGCCTTTAAATGTCTTGCTGAAGAACTCTCAGGTGTCTACTTTAGGAGCTACATTTCTTATTTGGTCAGTTATAATGGGAGAAATTATAATTGTCTTGAACATAAGCACTTCATTTTGTTATTTGTACAGGTTTGTTCTTTCTTACCTTACCTCTTTTCTCAACATATCCTAAGATGTGTGGCGCAAGAGCAGGAGCTTTGAATAAAAACATAATTTTGCGATACTCTGTCGCGAGTTGTCTATGCTATATGTTTCTATGTGTGGCCACCCAGTGATTGTGATGTGGATTGCAGCCTGTCAGGGTTTTGCTAGCATGTCCCGATACTGTATTGAATTTTTGGAGTCATTAATGCGAATACAAGAAAAGTTAAATGTAGACATATCACCCTAAGTTTAACTAACATTAAAACTGATCAACACTGTTTAGATATTGCCTAAGCTAGGGCTGACTATACAGATGTGTCCTCCCGTATCCTCTCTCTAAATCCAACATAACCCGAGATGTATGGTGCGAGATGTTAAACAAACACGTAAAAACAGAACGTATACCTCCAATGGATACTTCTGATGGATGCCGTCCGTTAGCTATCCTCTGAACCGTAGACTTCCATGTAAAAAAAAAAAAAAAGTTCAATCTGCTGGTGTGGAGTGTTACTATGATGTGGACCGCTCCATACAGTCGATAAAAACGTAAAAAAGGATAAGACACTCCAATAATAAACCCACGCCACAAAAGTGTAAACTAAGCTATGAATAGGCAATTATATTAAAAGGATTTTCTTTTAGTAGCTAAGTATATTCCTCTGTGTTGTGCATCCTTTTTTTTCTGAAGTAGTTTAGATAAAAACCCACTGTTACAAGGGTGCTGTGTCATCCATCTTTCCTTTTGAAAGTAAAAGTCCATTTCTTGTGAAAAAACATTAAAAACCAGCATGACACAATGAAATCTAAACACTCTGAGACTTCAAGTATCCCACAAAGAAATGAGGCGTTTCATACAGAAATATATTTTCACAAGACGATTTGTATAATCATACCATATGTGATATGAAAAAGGAAATAGAAGTTGTACGTAATTTTTTTGTTTATTCAACCACAGAAAGCTCAGCAGTCTACTGACTATGTTGTCTTTGCCAACTATATATGTAAAAAGGGTTTACAGAGTGTCTAGATGATGACCAAATATATGGAGATGATAAGACTAGCCAAAAGATGAAGGGTTCTGAGAGTGCTTGATATGTGGTTGTAAAATGTCAGTACAGGCATCACTTTTAGAGATGAGTTTGAGGGTGTACTCTCATTCATGTTTCTGAAGTAACCAATGTCACTTTGGACTGTAGGTTGTCTTGGAAGAATAATGCAGGTGGGATGCAGTGGTCCATAGGAGCCTGGCACTGACTCTTGCTCTCTTCTACAGTCTTAGCATAAGTACGCACTTACACAGGTGGCTTTCAGGGTATCCCTGTGTGCAGAGTTTTATTACAGCTCCCAGTGTTCCTTTAAACTGTGCATTCTGGAAAGGAAAGAGTTAAAACAATATACTAATGAGGTCAATAAGCCCAATAATAAGCCACCTACTGTGCCAGCCCTTTTTGGACTAGTCAAGTAGAATGAATTAAAATGTTGAGACACTTCCAGAAATGTATCTAAGAACAAAAGATGTAGATTTAAGTTGTTAGATCATTGCAGTGCTAACAGATATAGAAAGCATTTTAAACTTTTCTCATTGGTTAGTGCCTAAACATTACACGGGGAATTTATTTAGACAGCCGTTTCATATGCCAGTCCTAATCTAAAGAGCGCTGGAGTAAGATGCTCACGCCTCTTAATAAGCTATTAAAGGGAAGCCTGTGCCACTACGATCTGACGTAGATTTCTGCTATAATTTGCTGTCGTTTTTGGCATAATTATAATGAATTTATTGGGATGTCTGTGGCCCCACCCCCTAAGCTAAGCCTCACCCACTTTTTAGAAAGTGAACTATTGCGCGCCTTTTTATTGCATTATAAAGGCATACAGCTGTTGATAAATTCCCACCTATGAGTTTAATACACTATCTCTTCCTCATTGTCTGTAACACATTACTACTTATAAGAGAATTGGGGTTGCACTGCTCCTGCATCTTACCACTTACATTGCATCCACCTGCATTTTACCACTTACCAAGTGTGCGGCCTCATCTCGAATATGCAGTTCAGTTCTGGGCTCCAGTTAATAGAAAGGATTCCCTGGAGTTGGAAAATGAATACAAAGAAGAGAAACTAATAGGGGCCATGGAGAATTGAAGTTATGAGGAAAGATTAAAAGAGTTAAACCTATTTAGCCTTGAAAAAAGACGACTAAGGGGGGACATGATTAACTTATATAAATATATGAATGGCACATTCAAAAAATATGGTGAAATCCTGTTCCATGTAAAACCCCCTCAACAAACAAGGGGGCACTCCCTCCGTCTGGAGAAAGAAAGGTTCAACCTGCAGAGGCAACAAGCGTTCTTTACTGTAAGAACTGTGAATCTATAGAATAGTCTACCGCAGGAGCTGGTCACAGCAGGGACAGTAGATGGCTTTAAAAAAGGGTTAGATAATTTCCTAGAATGAAAAAATATTAGCTCTTATGTCAATGTGTAGACATTTTGTTTCATCCCTTCCCTTTTCCCATCCCTTGGTTGAACTTGATGGACATGTGTCTTCTTTTCAACCGTACTATGTAATTATGTAACTGCATCTTACCACTTTGGCTGCCTCTGGCATATTAATTGAACTATACATTGCCTAGTCCCTGGTTTTCGGTGAGACACATAGTAAATACAGATACACTGATACCTAGGGTCTCATAGTATAATGTAACTGCCCTATTAGGGTAAACATGATTTAATAGGTCACATGAAAAGAGGTTCTCTGAAATCAGACCGTCCCTTTATACAATTGCTTGTCATATGCCTTATAACATGATCTATTTGCCCTTAGGCAAAATAATAATTTTTCCCTATTGACTAAATTATGTTGATGATGATTTTAATTGCTGTTACTAACGGAATCCAAGTAAGTTCAAAATTTTGCAAAATCTAATGTTTAGCTAATAAATATGCAAGCTGAACAATGAGTCCCAAGAGGAAAGAGTCATGGTCAAGTTAAAGTCTACTTGCTGCATATAAATAATTGATAATTAAACAGTAAATAATGAATGTAGAATTGTTCACCGTTATGTACAGATCTTGTGTCATTTCTGCATAATCACTGGCTCAATAAACCACAAGTATAAACTGATTTAGTGTATGATATACTGATAATAGGATACTATCATTTCCAAATTGATGTCACTCTATTAAAGATTTCCAGAATTTTCAAAACATACAGAAGACTATCCAGAACTAGGGATGTCACGATACCAGAATTTGGACTTCGATACCGATACTTTGTGTAGTATTGCGATTTCGATACCAAAACGATACTTTGCCAACAGTAATAAAAAAAAAAGTTCTTCCATTTTGTGATGTGAGGCGCGAGGTGTAATGATGAATTGTGCCTCACATTAATAGTAATTAACCCCATTATGTTTCTCAGTCATAATGGGTTAATGTGTAAGGTACATGATGGGGTTAATCACTATTAGGCCTCATTTACACGAGCGTAATATACGCGCGTGCGACGCGCGTGCTTTTCACGCGTGTCGTACGCACCTATATTACTCTATGGGGCAGTTTAGACAATGCGTGAATTTTGCGCAGCGTGAGTGTGTTGCGTAAAACTCACGACATGTTCTATAATCGTGCGTTTTTCACGCAACACGCACCCATTGAAGTCAATGGGTGCGTGAAAACAACGCATGACACACGGACGCTCCTGCGTTGCATGCGCGAAAATCACGCAAGAGCTGTTATCTCCATGCAAAAGAGTCTATAAAGCTAGACAAAGCAAACCCAAACCAGGAAGTGCCTGCGTTTCCAGTGCGAGGGGGCAAGCCTAGCCAGTGCCTGGAGACTCTGTCAAGGTTGCTTTCAGCGTGTCATCTATTCTACTGCCATGCCGCGCGGGATGGATGTCGAGCGCCTCATCCTGTTTGTCCAGGACCATCCTGCAATATGGGACACCCGATCAGAGGAGTACCACAACAGGACGGTAAAGGAGGACGCATGGGAGTTGGTCGCCCAGAACCTGTTTGAGCAAGAGTGGGAGACTGGCCGAACCTGGGACCGCACTCGGTTGGGTGAGTACCACGCATTTTCTGTCAATGCCTGTCATCCCTATAGAAGACCTGGGGCCCTGTATGTGTAGTCCGCTCATTAGCACGAGAAACTTAGGTGGAGCAGGTGCATCCCCGTGTCACACGTCATTGGCACTGCAGGGCCCTTCATTTAGAAGTGAGAGGTGATAGTTCTGATGGCGTGTTATGTTTTTGTTACATCCAACAGTCCAAGATATCAAGACACGGTGGCGGAGCTGCCGTGATCAATTTAGGCGAGAGATGGGTGACAAGGGTCGCAGCGGAGATGGGGCATCTCGCAAACGCCCATACATTTACACCAAGCAGCTCATGTTCTTGAAGGACATCATGGATATGCGCACGTAAGAGTTTATGCCTTTGCATGTGTCTAAGGTGTGTTTGGCAATGTCCTGTTTGCCAACGTGTTGGTGTGGGCAATGTTCTATATTGTATTCTTACGTTTTTTTCTCCTTGTAGAACCACCGAAAATTTGGAGGACACCGCAGAGGAGACTGACGTGGGGGAGTCTCTGCGAGAACCTCCTGCTCCCAATGTCCTGCCGCCCAGCCCCGAGCCGACACCCCAGGAGCCCGCACCTGGCCAGTCTGCAGGGCCCGTCGCCTCTCCAGCACAGGAGCGCCCCGTGCGTGCCCGCAGTCGCAGTGCATACATGCCGCCATCCACGCCCCAGGTGCCTGCCCAATTCCACCCTGTCCCCCAGATGGGCCGGCCGCATCCGTACATGCGCCCTATGGCTCCCCACTTCGCAGGGCCAACATTCCACCCACAACATCAGCACCATTATGCTGGCGAGGAACAATCTACCCAGCTCCAGGTCCAGCATAGTGGTGCTGAAATGCAGGCGTATGCCTCCCCAGGACAACAATACCAACACCTCTGAGTGTGTTGGTGCCAATAGATTTGGACGCCACAGTTGTGTGTGGTGCAGGCCTGGCCACGTTTGTTGTGGGCTCATGTTTTTGATTTGGATTACTTTACACCATGTTGGTGTCTATGCTTTGCTACTAAAAGTTTGTGTTTGGTCCTAAGACATAAATTAAATGTTTCATGGTTAATGGTTTGAATTCGTGTTGTTATTCATTTATACCACACAACACAAGGTTTGCAACACATTTCCTTTGCCTACACTCTCACACACTTCTGGCCTTTTGGGACAATGCATGCCCACGTGATATGAGGTTTTAGTTAATCTCTCGGGGTTTGACATGGCTTGCAAGCGATGGCAAAAGTTTAGGTCCTGCCATGGGCCCTGAAGCAAACTAAGTACACTTGCAATTGGACTTTCCTAACTGTAGTCGGCACAACAGGATATCTGGGGAAAGTAAGTCGGCAACTGTCTAAAGTCCTGCTCAAACCCCGAGAGATGTAAGCTCGCAACCCGCGTCAAGGGTCCTCATGTTTTGCGAGTCCCTAACCCAACACCAACCCCAAAAAAACACAAAATTAAAAAATGGTCACATGTGACGTGGGTAGTGAAGCCGCCAAACAACATACACCCCTTCAAAGGTCATCAGCCCCCCAAGGTGCTGGTCCAGATGGGCACTCAAAATATGCCGCCAAAGTATCACGCACTCGAAGGCCGGAGGAGACAGATCGGCCGAGAGGAATCACCGGGACATTGTCAGTGGTGCCTGCATGTGTTAGGATATATTCTGCATCAAAGTTAGCATCATTAATGCGGCAGAAGTTATGCAGAACTACACCCGCTTGTATAACACGTGTGACATTCTGCATGGACAATTGCATTGTTGACAGAAAGACACGCCACCTGTTTGACATAATGCCAAAGGCACATTCCACACATCGCCGAGCTCGGCCCAGGCGGAGATTGAACATGCGCCGACGGTCATCCAAGCCCCTTCTTGCAAAGGGACGCATGACTTGCCTTGTGAGTGCAAACCCCTCATCCGCCACGATTACATACAGGATTGGGGGCCCGCTGGAGCCCGGGAGGATGGAGGGTTCCGGCACCGCCAGTCGCCTATTCACGAGTCGCTTCCCCATTCTTGATGTACGGAATATGCGTGCATCTGCCGAGCTTCCATACGAGCCAATGTCAACAATAGTGAAACAATAATTAGTGTCCGCCAAGGCTAACAATACCATAGAAAAATACTGCTTGTAGTTATAGTATTGCGAGCCACTGCGTGGGGGCTTTCTCACACGAATGTGTTTGCCGTCAAGGGCACCAATGCAATTTGGAAATTCAGTAGCTCTAAGAAATCCCTCTGAAATACTTAGCCACTGTTCTGTCGTGGGCTGAGGCATGACCGTGCTCTTGAACCTCTGCCACAACACGTCACAGGTGGATATGACAATTAAGGAAATGGTGGTGACTCCCAAAAGAAATTCAAAATGCAACGAATGATAACTATTGCCTGTGGCCAGAAATCTAGAAAAGAACGAGAAAGAAAAAGAAAGGCAGAACACATGTTAGTGGGGGGCTGGTGAAGCAGACAGCGGCATGGACTAAGTTCTAGCAGCTTCACACATACCTCAAGGTCACAAGCAGCCGTTCCTCGGCCGAAATGCAGCGTCTCATGTTGGTATTCTGGTAGGTGAGACCAGAGCGAGTTTGCTCAAGCAGAAGGTCAAATGTGGCCACAGACATGCGGCAGAAGGCACGAAATTTGTCTGGATGCCGGCGTAAGTCCTCATACAGGGTATGGAAATGGCCTTTTATTGTACGTTGGGCCACAAGTGGATGAACTCAAATGCGACTTCTTCCAGGCGTCTGGTGCTGCAGCATGTGTCGGCGCTCGCCAAACCGACGTGAGATCATCCAGACAAGAAGCACACGCGCCAGCGCTGGCGAAGCCATAATAGTTGGGTGTCAAGGCGATTCCAACGTGAAGGGAAAAACACACACTGTGGTTTCTGCAGAGGCGGAAATAAGGTTCGAAACAGACTTCTACCAGCAAGCAGGGGTTGGGCCAGCTGGCCTATTTGTAGGCAGGCGTCCCACTAATCCCCTCTGCGTTTTTTACGCGCGATGCAAACGCTAGTCGTGCGCGAGTTTAAAACGCACCAACGCTGCGTATACGCAGTGCATACGCAGTACAAACGCGGGCAAAATGCAGCGTTTTTTGCGCGCGCAAAACGCACACGCTCGTGTAAATCAGGCCTAAATGTGAGGCACATGGAGGTTTAATTCATCACACCTCGTGCCTTACATTAATAAGTGAAACAAGTTTTTATTTAATTTTTTTACAGCGTACACATCATAAATGACACAAAAAAATTGTTGTGCAGGTTATTACGGCCGCGCCAATACCGAATATGTGTATATTTTATGTATTGAGACTTATTTAAATGTTTATTGTAAAAAAAGGGGTATGTATATATTTTTTTATTTAATATTACTTTGTTTCTACTTTATTTTTAAACTTTAATGTACTGGCATATATCAGATATATGCCAGTACATTAGCCTGTGTACGTATAGTACACAGGCAGTTGTTAGGACCTACCTAAGTGTTCCCTAACAGGAAATATGGTAAGACAGCCCTGGGGTCCTTCAATAGACCCTGGGCTGTCCGGCCATATATGGTATGTCCCTCAATCGCATCACAGGAATTCCCTGTGATGCGATCCAGGGGCATCCCCCCTTCTCATTTTCCCCTGAATGCTGCAGTCAGCTTTGATCGCAGCATTCAGGGGAATAGCGGTGCAGATGAGAGGTTTCTCTAATCTCCGCCGTTATAGAGCGGGGCTGCGGCTGTGTAATACAACCATTGCCCCGGTCCTGACAGTAAGTGCGCACGCGGTCAGCATGAGGAGATGCGGCCGGTGGTGCACTAATGAGCGGCGGTTCAGGCACTGAAGACAGAACATGGGGGTGTTTTGCAGTGCGCCCGCCATGTTCTGTCTTCAGTGTCGCCGCTCATTTGTGCAGCGCTGGCCACATCGCATCATCCTGATGTCAGTACTCAGGAGCGGGGCAGTGACTGTATTACACACATGTCACACAGCCGCAGCCGCGTTCTCATAGATTCATGTGTTACTATACTGAGCTGTGCGGCTGCACAGCTTAGTATCAAAATACATGAAACAACGGTATCGAACCATTTGGAGATGCACAGTATCGAAACAGTATCGAAGTTTTGATGCATCATGCATCCCTATCCAGAACATCAATGCATATAGCATGAAGGCATGGAACTACCCTTGAGACTGGTATTTCATATGCCAGTCTTAAAGGGGTTGTCTGCGCATTGGGCGTTTTTTCATACTGATGGCCTATCCACAGGATAAGTCATCAGTAAATGATCGGTGTGGGTCCGACACCCGGACCCCGCACCAATCATCTGTTCCAGCTGCCTCCGGGCGCCGTAAGCTATGCAGTGGTCGGTGCCGGAAGCAGATGCGTCCAACCACTGTATAGCGGCCGTGCTGCAGCTCTACTCCTATTCACTTGAATAGGAGCAGAGCTGCAGTGTTGCAGCTCAGCCGCTATACATTGGCCAGAGCCATTTGCTTCCGGGACCGACCACTGCAAAACTTCTGGTGCCAGAGGCAGCCGAAACAGCTGATTGGTGCGGGGTCCGGGTGTTGAACCCCTACCGATCATTTACTGATGACTTATCCTGTGAATAGGGCATCAGTATAAAAAACCGCCCAATGCCCAGACAACCCCTTTAATAAGAAACAAGCAGGTTTAAGAGGAGACTAAATTATTAAGGATACAAAAAAATGAGAATAAAAGGAGAGCGTATAGGCTAGGAGAAGAAAAATAAATAAAAGGAATTATTGAAGATAATACAGAAGGACAGAACTTGTCCGTTGGTACAACATGGAGTTAACTGATTTTATATTTAATCCATTTACAATTTCCAGTTTGATTTTAAAAAAGGGGATATTATATGAATGTTACAAATTCAGAAATGTTCCCCTACTTATATTTACTAGAAATCCCTGTTCTATATCCCCAGTAATGATTTCTAAGTGCAGAAGGAAGATAGACTCTAAGCCATGGCTAGAAATGATGAACAGCTTTATATTGAGAATCTATTGTATGGCTCCAATCAGAAGGACAACATCGATGTAAGAGGTCCCCATTAAAAGTAGTGGATAAAATATAAATGACCTCACAAAGAGGCAGGAGTCCAAAGAGAAAAGCCAAAATAACCAAAGTTTGAGTTGGGAAACAGACGTTAAAATTACTCAATGAGAAATGTTAAATCCCCCTATTGAGCTGCCCAATAAACCCAGGGACTTATTACAGAATTTATACTTTTCCATGACCTACTTTAGATGGATCTGAAATCTGCATAGGTTACTCATGAACAAGAGTGCACTTATTCATTTTCATTGCACAGGTATTAATATTGATTTTCATCCCATTGCTATTGTATATTTAGCAGTGTGTTAACAGGACCTGCAAGTGAATGGGACAAGTAAATTAACAGGATTTATTAACCTATAAAGTGCTTGAATTTATAATTGTGCCAACATTCCTGAAATGCTTTATATATAATTATTGCCCAATAACTTTACAGTTGGAAAGAAAATGAACGGAGCGCGGCTTTCCGCATGCACACCTCAATTGGATTAGCAGCCGAAAGATCATTTCATTTCTCATCTTCCTCCTTAATTAGGATTTTGCTGTATCTCTTGTAGCTTAAATAAGTTTACCAGACAACGCATGGTGAGATGGTAAAACAAGAAAACCTTTACTGTCACTTCCTACATGGTAACTATATGTCAAGTGCTCGGCAACTAGTAATAAATGTCAAAGAAATCGTAGCGCTTCCTGCAGTAACAATGTCTTTGTGTCAATTTATTCCGTAAGGTGTTGTTACTTTACTGTCTTATTTATTTATCCAGCAGTCAATAAAAAAAAAAATATATATATATTTTTTTGAGAGTTGTAATATTTTGGATATTTTTTAAGTGGACATTAAACGGCAGTAATGATAATGTAAGTAACTAATTATAAAGCCTGCTGTATTTGGCAGAAACAGGCTGATTAGTCACATCTAATGAAATAAAAAGCAGATGTTTTCTTGGGAACTGCTTAACTACATGTTTCTGTGCTGGAACTACAACCACTATTGCAGCGGCTCCTGTCATAGTCATTAATTGGTAGCTTCTAATAGGACATTCTGCTGTTCCTGTGGATACAGTAACCCCTGTGTACTGTCTCATTTTCCAATCGCTTGGGCAGACTCTTGACACTCTTTACCTTTGCCAGCAGTAAATTGCAAGTTTGTTTAAATGCTGAGAGAATACATCATCTCGATGTCCGCAAATGGTTGCAATGTTTAACAATGCAAATGGTACATTTAGCTAAAATAAAGTCCTGTGTATATGTATATATATATATGTATCTATATATCTATATATATATATATATATATATATATATATATAGAGAGAGAGAGAGATATATTTATATAAAATTTCTCTATGACACTATTGGGCGGCATGTGGTTTAATTTTCTAGTGCATGCAGATCATACTGTCTTCTTTTTCCTGTAATTGTACCTAGGAGAATAGAGCAGCATGCATTAATGTCATGGTGGTTATAATAGGGCAGAGAGAGAGAAGCAAAGAGCAGGGATGCAGTAGAAACAGAGGGGAAGGGAGAGAATCTTGCAGTGCCAGACAATTGCACATTTCAGGTCCTACGATTTCGGACAGATTTTGAATGACCCACCAGCTGGGTGACAGGTTTAAAAAGACAACATAATTATTAGTGTGACTCGAATGCTGAGACCCTATTTCATTGGGCATCAAGCAACTGTCTTGTAGTTTTTTTTTTGTTCTATTAATGATAACCTCTGTGTAGAATCAGTTTTGTTTAGTTTTACTTGTCAGCTCTCCATTGCTAACGTGACACTACAGCTACAAACTATGCTTTATTAATGATTTGAGGAAAGGACAAGTCCAATATTTAGTGCAAAACCAAGTTTTTTTTAAAGTATCTTTACGACATGATCATATTTTATACAATTATTCCTAGATTCATATTAAGCTCCATTGTATTTTCTTATAAGTAGATGTTTAGCCAGCAAAATAAACGATTTAACTATTTGCAAGAAATGATTGGGAAAGTTACCATAAAACTTCGAGAAGACCATTGCCTTATATGAGATACTAAGAACTACAGTATTTTTATTGCAATCTCTTAGAAAAATATATATATTTTCTTTTTTAGTCAAATAGATTTGGTCTCCACAATAGGAATGGGTTTTCTCCAGCCATCTCAGTGACATGCTCATGATCTCTGTGACTGCACACAACTATTTTGTTCCTGATCATCCTCTTCCTTTTTCCCTACTAATAATAATAATAATAATAATCTTTATTTATATAGCGCCAACATATTACGCAGCACTTTACAATTTAGAGGGAACATGAAACAGACAATATCAGACATTACATAGTGACAAAGTTCATTTACAATTCAAACCTGGGGAGTGAGGACCCTGCTCGCAAGAGCTTACAATCTATGAGGAAATAAGGGAGACACAAAGTGTAACAATGTTTGTTCTGTACAATTGTCCGGCCTTTTTTATACACATGGGGTGGTAACATAAAGCTGCATGAGCCGGTCACCAGCCAGTATACGTGTATGACGGACATGAAGAGAAGGAGTGTGAGGGAATCTTATTCTGATGACTAATGTAAAAGGAGGGACATGGAAAGGAGTCAGATTAGGGAATGTTATAGGCCGGTCTAAATAGATGTGTTTTCAGGGCACGTTTAAAACTGTGGATATTGGGAATTAATCTGATTGTCTGGGGTAGCGCATTCTAAAGGACGGGTGCAGCACGAGAGAAATCCTGGAGACGGGAGTGGGAGGTTCGGATTATGGAGGATTTTAATCTAAGGTCGTTGGCAGAACGTAGAGCCCAAGTAGGGTGGTAGACAGAGATGAGGGAGGAGATGTAAGGAGGTGCAGCACTGTGGAGAGCTTTGTGTGTAAGAGTAATAAGTTTGAATTTTATTCTGAAGGGGATGGGCAACCAGTGCAGTGACTGGCACAGCTCTTTTTATTCCACATGTCTTTAAAATAGAATGGACCTTCTCATAATGTGCTAGAAAAAAGATTCCTCTATTATTCAGGTCATCTGTAAAAGATTAGGCTTTTTCTAAACAAGGATCCACTTGCTGTCCATGGTTTTCTAGTTATACATTTTCAATTCAAGGAATCAATATTTTTTCTGTCCCATCTCCTTATTGTCTGTCTTACATATCAATAAGAAGTAACAGAAAAGGCCATAACCTAGATAATTCTACTATTAGTTTTAGATATTAGACTGATCTTTACACTTGAAGACCTTTTTTTTTTTTCAGTTAAACAATTAGTATTTAAAGAGGCTCTGTCACCACATTATAAGTGCCCTATCTCCTATATAAGGAGATTGGCGCTGTAATGTAGGTGACAGTAATGCTTTTTATTTAAAAAAAACGATATTTTTTCACAACGTTAGGAGCGATTTTGGTTTATGCTAATGAGCTTTCTTAATGCCCAAGTGGGCGTATTTCTATTTTGGTCAGCATCATACACTCCTCTGTACAACGCCCACTTGGTCGAAAGTAAAAATACGCCCACTTGGGCATTAAGAAAGCTCATTAGCATAAACCAAAATCGCTCCTAACGTTGTGAAAATAGATCGTTTTTGTTTAAATAAAAAGCATTACTGTCACCTACATTATAGCGCCCATCTCCTTATGTAGGAGATAGGGCACTTATAATGTGGTGACAGAGTCTCTTTAAGTGATTACACATTGTTTTAATTTTTTCACAAGTCAGGAAATATTATAAATTAGATTCTAATTTATAACATTTCCATGTGCTGGACACTAGAGGGAGCAGTTCCCAAAATTGCAGCATGGTCACTGTGGCAAAGCAGCCTCATTGATGTATGCTGCAAAGTTGGGGTGGACACACTCGCTCTAGTGTCCTCACACAATCCCCCGTCCCTTATTCTGGCTAGTGCCAGGATAAGGAAGGGTTTGAATGTCTTGAAACCTCCTACACTGTGTGCCGCCATTTTCTGAGCGACTGCACAGTGTAGGAGGATTAGATACAGGGCTCAGCAGACAGTATAACATGAACATACACAAACATGATACACACATCACATACACGAACATAAATTACCTGCTCCTGCCGCCGCTGCCTCCGCTGGTCTACGCTCCTCTTCCTTGCGCCTTCACTTTGTTGAACATATGGCCAGAAGCCGCGGCCAGAAGTTGTCATCTTACTGTCCAGCCGCGGCTTCCGGTCCACATGAAAATGACTCCGGATTTCGCTCTAGGAACGAGCTTCGTTTTGGTCTGTGTGGGAGCGGCACATTTATTATATTAAAAGCAATATAATAATAATTAAAAAAAAAAAAGAAAATCATGACACCTTCCCTTTAAATGCATCCTTTGACTGCTTTGAAATTGATCCTAGCGTTTGAGTCTGAAAGAAAGGATTTAGATTGTTTGCCCCACTGGAAATAGGGTCTAAGTCATTTCAATCTGTTTACTGTGCTCTGGAATATGTTGGGCTATATAAGCAACATTTAATGATTAAAGTTTACCTCCGGTTATCATCTTCTGTCTTACCTGACATTTCCGTAGGGTGGATAGATTCTATTGTATGCGAGATGGTACAGTTCTATTAATTAGAATAGCTCCCGTGCATACTCTCTGGCCATCATATGGTTGCTACAGCAATTGTCTCGGCCCAGCATGCAATAGTGTCCTCTCCATGCCCGATATCAGGTCCGGCAGGTAGAGTATTTTGTTAAAGCAGTCAAAAGCTGTCTTCTCAGCCCTTATGTTAGCTCCTGTAGAGAAAAACCTTTAATTTTTTTTTTCTTTTACTGTATCAATTTCCTCCCTTTTGCGCTTCATCTTACCTGAAGTTTATGATGGTTCGCTGGTATGTCTTTTGCTAGTTACTTTGCTATAATAGTAGTTGCCGATACAGTATGTATCATATGCTGAGATTTATTATTAATCATCCACAATTATACAGACCTGTCCAGAAAACTTTTAGTTGGTACTGTGCTCGGTAAATTAGTATTTACATGTGCGGATTCTCAACTCAATATTTAAGCCAAAGCGCATTAAGCAGGAAAACTGTCCTAAGAAAAAGTGTTAGGGTATGTGCACACGATGAGTGGCTTTTACGTCTGAAAAGACAGATTGTTTCCAGGAGAAAACAGCTGCCTCGTTTCAGACGCAAAAGCTCCTCCTCGTATTATGCGAGGCGTCTTTGAAGCTCGTAATCTTGAGCTGCTCTTCATTGAATGCAATGAAGAACGGCTCAAATTACGTTGCAAAGAAGTGTCCTGCACTTCTTTGCCGAGGCAGTCCTTTTACGCGTCGTCATTTGACAGCTGTCAAACAACGACGCGTAAATGACAGTTCGTCGGCACAGTACGTCGGCAAACCCATTCAAATGAATGGGCAGATGTTTGCCGACGTATTGTAGCCCTATTTTCAGGCGTAAATCGAGGCATAATACGCCTCGTTTACGCCTGAAAATAGGTCGTGGGAACCCAGCCTAAGTGTTGCCTATAGCATTTTGTTTGGACATGTTTTATAAAAAACTCCTAACACTAAGCTGTACATTGACATACATAATGTAGTGGAGATAAAACAGTTACCAACAACTAAACCAATGCATTCAGATACCTAAACACTGTTATATGCCAGACTGACTAAGTGATTTTAAAGTCATTCATGGAGGTTACTCCATTTATCTCTAGTGTAGTGTAATTTAATGAAAAATGTTTTTATTCAATATTACAGTCAACTTGTTTAACAAAAAAAATAAATAAAAATTCACCGTATGGTGAGCTGTATTGTGTTGCCGTACAATGAATGTTAGCACAAGTCTTATTAGGACATTTTTCAGATGTAGTGCGTTCTGCTGTATTTTAGTTACATTTCTCTACTTGTTCCCCCCCCTGGCTATTGCATTGTACACTCGGGCCCACTTTTTAACCTTTTGTATCTCTGTACAGAATACAATTATCTTGCTGTTATGGTACACATCACAGTGTAGCTCAGCTTGATAGACATTTTTATCTCACCTCCTCATAAGCAGAAGCATATAGACATGCTGTAAATCAGTTTAAAAAAAAAGACATATTCCTAAAGCGAATTGATGTTTTCCATGAATTTTTAAAATACGTAGCCTCATTTTATCATTGCAATCATCACAGAGGGGACACAAGCAGCAAGGTACATTTTAGTTGGTTTTATTGTTTGTTTAACTGTACAGCTGTAGGTCCAGTAATGTCAAATTATAATTTCTGTTGGATTTTCTTGCAGATATCCGCTGAGAGTCAGAGAACTAGAAATGGGACAGCTAGAAGATTGATGTTGAATACAATAGAAGAAATAACCTGGTTTGGGAATTAAAAGGAAACTTCAATTGTGTCTGCTTTCTGCTCACATCTTTGTTACCGCAATATGAGGACTTTGGGATGCTTTTTATTTCTTGTTTTTTGGGTTAGTCTGCCCCAGGAAAGCTGCACAACTCCTCTTCCAGAAAGGACTACTCCTAGTGCAGAACCAACAGTAGAGGAGCCAGAACCCAACCAAGGAAATGACTTGGAAAGGAGTCGTTCTAAAAGAAGCTGGATGTGGAATCAGTTTTTTCTTCTTGAGGAATATATGGGAACAGATTACCAATATGTTGGCAAGGTATTGTTTTTTTTTCTTCAGGTATTAAATCTAGATGTTGGATTAGAATGCCATAAAGTAGAGACAGTTAAGTGGAAAGTTCAGTCTCTCACATTAGTTTACTACATGTTTTATAAAGCCAGAATCTTCTACCGGTAACTACATGAGTGGCTTGTGGGAGAAAAGAAGAGCTGCCAACCCAGAAACATGGCCTGCAAATCAAGAACTTCTCTCCAAACTATTATAAAAATGTTTGCAGCTAACAGGTTTCACACCAAGTTTGGTCCCGAAAACATTATTTTGTGAGTAAAGAAAAATGCATAGGTGGCCTATAGATGTAATAACGCATATCAGAAATGTAAAAAAATAAATAAATATACAGTATATATATATATATATATATATATATACATATATATAAAAAACATTTACATTGCAAACATATGGCCTGTGTTTGCATACCTTTCACACAAAAAAAGTATAAATTTTTTCAAATTAAAGAGAATGTGTCACCAGATAGACCCCTTTAAAAAATAAAACATCTATAAATCTCTTTATTTTGTGAACCAGATAGAGCACGCAGGGCAACTAGTGGGAGTGCAGAGTGCCGTGCTGTTGCGCGCTGTATAGTAATTATGTTGCCTCCCAGTCTGATAAGTGGGATTTAGAGACTGGAGAATTTCTCACGGACTTCTCACTTATCCATACAGCCTGCTCTACATGCTATGTATTTTGCTTTATGTGAATGTATAGCTGTTATAAAGAACAGCTTGCACATTGGTCTCCGGGGATATCCCACTCATACAAGGCATTTTCCAAGCTACTGCATGCAAAAGATTTACTCAATTATTCTGTATGCCTTGGGAAAAGTAGTGTCACCAATATTATGCCTCTGCGTCATTGTGATACATTTGGCCCGAATTGTGCCATTTGACACTATTGATAAATAGCCCTAAATGTTTCTAGTTGCCCTGTGCATGTTTTTTCCTACTACTGCTCTGTATGTGTAGGATATTACATAGTTACATAGTTAGTACGGCTGAAAAAAGACACATGTCCATCAAGTTCAACCAAGGGAAGGGAAAAGGGAAGGAAAAATTTCTACACATAGGAGCTAATATTTTTTTGTTCTAGGAAATTATCTAACCCTTTTTTAAAGCCATCTACTGTCCCTGCTGTGACCAGCTCCTGCGGTAGACTATTCCATAGATTCACAGTTCTCAATGTAAAGAAGCCTTGTCGCCTCTGCAGCTTGAACCTTTTTTTCTCCAGACGGAGGGAGTGCCCCCTTGTTTTTTGAGGGGGTATTACAAGGAACAGGATTTCACCATATTTTTTGTATGCGCCATTAATATATTTATATAAGTTAATCATGTCCCCCCTTAGTCGTCTTTTTTCAAGGCTAAATAGGTTTAATTCTTTCAATCTTTCCTCATAACTTAAATTCTCCATGCCCCTAATTAGCTTCGTTGCTCTTCTTTGTATTTTTTCCAACTCCAGGGCATCCTTTCTATGAACTGGAGCCCAGAACTGGACTGCATATTCTAGATGAGGCCTCACTAATGCTTTGTAAAGTGGTAATATTACATCCCTGTCCCGCGAGTCCATGCCTCTTTTAATACACCACAATATCCTGCTGGCCTTTGAAGCAGCTGATTGACACTGCATGCTGTTATTGAGTTTATGATTTACAAGTACACCCAGATCCTTCTCAACAAGTGAATCCGCCAGTGTAGCTCCCCCTAGGACATATGATGCATGCAGGTTGTTGGTACCCAGATGCATAACTTTACATTTATCTACATTAAACTTCATCTGCCATGTGCAATTTGTATGGATAAGCATATAGGGAGCTTGTATAAGCAAACTGTAAGTGTCTATGAGTTAATCTGAAGCAGTAAAGAGAGAAAAGCAGCAGAGCAGAAATATTCCCCATCTACAGGGCTTCTAAGGAATTGGTCCTCCGCAAAGCCGAAACATCAGGCAAGATGTGTGAATTAGGGCCTGTTCACATCACCGTTGGCTTTCCGTTCCGGGGTTCCGTCGGAGGTTTCCGTCAGGTGAACCCCGCAACGGAAAGTGAAAGTGAAACCACAGCTTCCATTTCAGTCACCATTGATATCAATGGGGACGGAAACATCGCTAATGGTTTCCGTTTGTCACCATTCCGGCAGGTTTACGGTTTTCCGAAGGAATCAATAGCAGAGTCGACTGCGCTATTGATTCAGTCGGAAAACCGGAAACCTGCCGGAATCGTGACGAATGGAAACCATTTGCGATGTTTCCGTCACCATTGATATCAATGGTGACTGAAATGGAAGTTGTGGTTTCACTTTCCGTTGCGGGGTTCACCCGAAGGAAACCTCCGACGGAACCCCGGAACGGAAAGCGAATGGTGATGTGAACAAAATAGTCATCTGCTGCTACTTCTCTCCACATTAGACAGCTGATCTCAGGGTTCACTTTGTGCACCGAGGGCTTACTCTAAAGTATACCTCAAGTGTACCTCCATTTACAGAAAAACGATTATCGTGCGTCCGGTGCAGGACAGTTCACAATAATGTCTATATATTATGTTCCATATAACTTGATTAGCTGACCGGCCGTGACCCATGCTGCTGGATGTTTTTACAGATACAGTAGAAAACTTCCTACTCTGCCTCCTGGCTCCTGTCTTCAGTTATGGAGCTAGTGCCGTAGGATGTAATGTGGCCCGGTCCGTGCTACTCATTAGAAACAGACTGGCCGCACAAATGAAACAAGAAGTTCCAGTCCAATGGATTGTATGGTGTCGAAGGTGCAATTTTTAATCCTAACAATTTTCACTGAATATACCGTATATAAATCTACGCCTATATAGATATAGACATATATATATACTGGAGCAAATAGTCGTTGCAAAGAGCAGCTCCCGCGCTGGCGGACTTGGCGGCAGTGCGTATTACATGGTCACTCATCCATTTAAATGGGTTCCATGGAATACTAGATTTTTCTGCATTGGCCATTTCATGAGTGACTGCACAATTTAGAGAAGCTGCACCCACAGAGATAAGCTGATCGCCTCGGCAGCTTCATTTGTAGAAAGGTTTGTCCAAATAGGACAACTGCTTTTATCTTTTACAATTCAATTTATAATATCCTTATGTTCTGTTGGTGAATTGTGTCTTTAATTGAATGTACAGGGGGAAAAACAGGACGCTTTCTTATATCTGCACAGCAAGTCTGAGTCAGTGTCAGTCATAGGCATGTGATGTACTTTCCAACTCTGCTGTGCATCTGTAGCTAGGTGTCATGAAGAATACTTTTCCCCACCATCTGTACTCGCAATGGATCGTGTTTTTACCATTTTTACCAATATGTTTTAATTATAAAATTAAGATTGAAATGTTTATAGTTTGCATATTTTTACCATTTTTACCTGCTTTCACCCTTGCATTTTGGTGCATAAGTTCACACGTGTGTTGTATAATCCCTTACTATGATCTGTTTTTGGATCAGAATAAGGATAAAAACTGATCAGTTAAAAATCACATTAAGATCAAAATAACGGATGCAAACGGATTACAATCTATTTGTATCCATTTTACATTGAAGCCAATGATAAAAATTACCCAACCGTTAGACATCAGTTTTTTTTTAACACATTAAAAGTTCTTTACTCTGCACATTTATTTATGTAAAAAAAAAAGATGGATTACTAACATAATGGACAAACGGATGTTGATGGATGCAATTAATATTCAGATTGATTTTTATGGGATTTTCAACTGATCCGTTTTTATCAGTTATTCTAATCTAAGGCCTCATGCACACGACCGTAGCCATGTGCACGGCCGTGATTTTCGGGTCGGCCGGCTGCGAACTGTCAGCCGCGAGCCGCCCACGAATCGCGGGCCATGCACATTATTTTCAATGAGCCCGGACCGCAGAAGACGGCCGTAAGGCATGTCTGTTCTTTCTGCGGTGCCGGCTCCCGGGCCATGCATGGGCCGCAAAAGCACGTTCGTGTGCATGGGGCCTAAGAACAGGTTATACGGTACTAGAGTGAATTTAGCCTAACTGGAACTCCATAGAAAAATGAGATATAAAAAGCTTTCAGTTAAACTTTTCTTCTTTTAGGCTATAACATAGTGCAAAATAAAGTGTAAAAACTAACAACAAATCTGCAAAGTGTGAGCCTGGCCTTAAACTGTAAAACATGTAGGTTATGTTCACTTGTAATATTTTTGTAAGCTTTTCTTCTCCTGTAATTATTTACCTCCATGTTAAGTAAAAGGTTGTCCAGGATAAGAAAAACATGGCTGCTTTCTTCCAAAAACAGTGCCACACCTATCCACAGGTTGCATGTGGTTTTGCAGTTCAGCCCCATTCTCTTCAATGTTTTTCTAATCCATTACAACCTCTTTAAGTTAACGTACAACAACAGAATCAAAGTGTTCCCCTAGTCTACCTCACATGTTCTGGACAGTGGAATGCCTTGGTGGTCTGTGCGCCCCCTTACTTTTCACAAGTGTTGCTGGCTCCAGTATTTGCTGAGCTTTCTCAATTGCTGTTACTGGCCTTGGATTTAGATTCTATAAATACAGTCAATATACATTTATAATACCTGTATTACCATGAATCACTGTCCCCTTAGTTTTACTTTTAAAGGGGTTGTCTGATCGTCACAAATTGTGTGCAAATGGTTTAACTGCAGTAAGATTAGTCACTTACTGTTGTACTGTCTGTAGCTGAAATGTCTCTGTAAGCCAGTCTCACATGCAGTCACATGACTGGTGCTGATACATTCCTCCCAACTTTAAAGAAATGGAAAGAGGGACAGATTCAGTCCAATCACTCCTAGCCTCCTCCCTCACGTAACATGACTAATGTGTATTCTCCCACTGCTGATCACACCATCTTATAAAGACTTTTGTCTTACAAACAATAATGTTTTATTTTTGTAAAAAAAAAAAACAGATCATTATGGATGTGGAGATACTAATTAGGTGTTTTTTTCCCCATTATAAAGTATTTTGTAAAGGAAAACACAGTTTGTTTTTTAAATTTTTTTAGTCCCTCTATGGGACATGAACATTCTGTCTCCTGATCATTTGTATAATGTATTGCAATTCCTTATGCTAGTCTGACAGGCAGCCCTGAATTAGACAGGGGCAATTAGAGTCATATATTCAAGACCTGGGGGCCATTGTTAGGGTATGTCCACACGCTTAGCAAAAAACGTCTGAAAATACGGAGCTGTTTTCAAGGGAAAACAGCTCCTGCTTTTCAGCAATTTTTTTAGCAACTCGTGTTTTTCGCTGCATTTTTTTACGGTAGTTTTTGGAGCTGTTTTTCTATAAAGTCAATGAAAAAACGGCTCCAAAAATGGCTCAAGAAGTGACATGCATTTCTTTTTTGGGGGCATTTTTTTATGCGGCCGTTTTTTCAAAACGGCCACGTAAAAAAAATTCACCGTCGGAACAGAACGCCGTTTTTCCCATTGAAATGAATGGCCAGATGTTTGGAGGTGTTCTGCTTTCCGATTTTTTTGGGCCGTTTTTTGGCCATTTGTGGCCCGAAAAACGGCCGAAAAGAAGTCGAGTGAACATACCATTAGGCTCCTGGCTGCCATGGCAAGTTATCCGAACCCCGTGAATGTATTGTGTGGATACCGATTGTATTAAAGTGGGAGCCCCCACCCTGGACCCTATGAAAAAGCACTTAGGTGCCGTGGTCACTATTGACTGGCTGAGAATGTAGTAATCTCTGATCTTGATTCCCTTTAGAACTATAGAATGTGTTTAGTTTTAGGAATAATCCGCTGTGGGCTGTAGCCGCTGTGTGCTAATTAATCATAAGCTGAGCGTTTTCTCTGTGAGTCCAGAGAAACAGAAACAAACCTGCCGATGACTCGTCTTGTAGCCTATAGCTGATCCTCGGGGAGAGAGAGGAGGTGCCTGCTGCATGCACAGAAAGTTGGACACACCAGTGACTGCAGGTAAGGGCAACAGCAGAAGTGGGAAAGTGAGCTGCACACCACAGTGATGGGCTGAGAGGGGGTATGTCGACATGGTGTAGGACATTGGCCAGTTCCTTCCGGGACAGTGGCTGAAATCTGGGACTGTACCGCTGGACCCGGGACTTTCCGGCTGTATCCGGGACAGTTGGGAGGTCTGCTAATCTACTTGCTTGTGTGACGTTCCGTACACTGAACTCGTGGTTATCTCCCCTCTCCACTTGAGAAGCCACACTCCACATCCCTCTTATCTTCACTGCTCCCGGATCTCCCAACTCCCTTCCTGTCTCTGGAGGGATCTTGTTTCACATGCTGAACTGCAAAGTCCAGCAGCTGAACAGCAGAGCTGTGTCTCAGTAGCAGAGAATGAATAATTACAGCACTACATTACACCTTGTAATGGAGGGGCATGTATGAAGCTGTAAATCTTGGCAATATCTGTGACAGGACAGAGGAATCCTGGGAATTGTACAGCAAGCTCTAGGAAAGTGAAAACAACGGTGCTGCACAGAGCTGGACTACATGAGGACAATGGAAAATGACTACTTCTGACTTTGAGCTGTGGTGGCATCATCTGGTGAGCATTCAGTACTTTTCTGTGTTTTTAATCTTACAAAAAAAAACATTCAAGTATTGTTTTCAAGTATTTGTTTTGCCATAAAATGACAATGGGGTAATTTTTAAGACTGGCGTTTTATACTCCAGTCTGAGGGTATGTTCACACGGCCTATTTTCAGCCATTTTTCAGGCCGTAAAAGCCCCGAAAAACAGCTGAAAATACGGGGGGCTGAACGCCTCCAAACATCTGCCCATTGATTTCAATGGGAAAGTGGCGTTTCGTTCCCACGGGGAGTGTTTTTTTACTCGCCGTTTGTAAAAACGGCGTAAAAAAAACGCCCCGTAAAAAGAACGGCATGTCACTTTTTAAGCGATCTTTGGAGCTATTTTTCATTGTCTCAATAGAAAAACGGCTGTAAAAAACGCATCAAAAAAACGCCTCATGCATAAAAACAGCTGAAAATCAGAGGGTATGCTCCCTTGAAAACAGCTCCATATTTTACAGCCGTTTTTTGTTAAGCGTGTAAACGTAGCCTAAATCTAAAAAGTGCTGCAGTAAGATGCGACTAATTTATTAAGAGGCAATAAATAAATAAATTAGGCAATTCTCTGGCGATGCACTACGAGCTGACGTAGATTTGCACTATATTTTACTCTAATTTCTAGCGTAAATTATAGTAAATATGTTGGGTTGTGGATGGCTCCGTCCCCTTTTGCTAAACCCTGTCCACTCTTGGTAAAGTACCGTGAGCGGCGTAAATGCTGCAAAAGTAAACATTTTTTGCGCAAATTGCGACTTTTGCGGCATTTGAAACTTTTCTACTCCAGGAAAAACTGGCCTAGAACATTTGATAAATTCCCCCCAGTGCCTTTGATTACAGTTATAATCTTTTTATTATCCTGACATTTATCAATAGTTCATATTATGACCACCATTAGTATTGTGTCAAATTACTAATAATGACTGATGTTTGAAATTTACTTTATTGTCTTGTAATTCCATATATTTGCATGTATACCTTTAACCCCTTCCCGACATTTGGCTGCCTGTGTGCCTAATGAAGACCCCCCAGGTTTGCCATCTTTCTGCTCCTATTATGCGCTGCCTCTGGCAGGGCTTAATGAAAGCCTGTCAGAATCACGATATACTGCAATACATTAGTATTGCAGTATATCGTGCAAGCGATCTAACGATCGCTGGTTGAAGTCCCCTAGGGGGACTAAAGTAAAAATGAGTAAAATAAAGTTGTTTTTTATATAAAAAAATGAAAAGTTCAAAAGACCCCCCTTTTCCCATTTTCGCCCTAGAGCATAGTAAAAAAAAAAAAAAATAAACATAATTGGTATCGCCGCGTCCGTAAAAGTCTGAACTAATACAATATATAATTATTTAACTCACATGGTGAACGCCGTAAAAAAATAAACTTGTAAACGCCAGAATCTCTATTTTTTGGTCACCTCATCTCCCATAAAAAGTGATCAAAACGTCACATGTACCCCAAAATTGTATCATTAAAAACTCCAGCTTATCCCGCAAAAAATAAGCCCCCATACCGCTCAATCGACTTAAAAATAAAAAAGTTATGGCTCTCAGAATTTGGCGACAGAAAACAACTTTTATTTTTTACACTTAGGTTTTTACTTGTAAAAGTAGTAAAATATAGAAAAAACTATATATATTTGTTATCGCTGTAATCATATTGACCCACAGAATAAAGTTAACATGTTGTTTTAATTGCACAGGGAATTCCATAAAAAAGACATGCAAAAACATTTGTTGTTTTATTTTAATTTCTACCCCACAAATAATTTTTTTCCCGTTTCCTAGTACATTATATGGCACAATAAATGGTGCATCGAAAAATTACAACTCATCCCACAAAAATCAAGCCCTCATAGTACTATATCGACGGAAAAATAAAAAAGTTATGGCTTTTGGAATGTGGGGAGGAAAAAATTAAAATGAAAATCTGAAAAAGGGCTGCGGCGGGAAGGGGTTAAGCACTTTTTGCAACATTGCTCATTTCTGATTTCATAGCAGAATGAGTGATCGAGTTGACTTTTATGTTGGGAATTAGTTGCATCTGCCCAGGTTCATATGAACCATATGTTGGAAGTCCCCCTGTGACAGAAGAACCGCTTGTTCTCTCTAGGTGAGAAACGAATGTACATCACTATTTAAAAACAGAATTTATCAGTTCCATTACATTTTATTTCCAGCCAATGAATAATATATTTACAGTTGTTTTGAGACCGTTTATTTCACCATTTTAAATATTAAGTGGAGGTTTTTTAGCTCCTCTGCTGAGTCTGAATTAGGAATGAAAAAAGATGTAAACGAAAACACTCAGTGGATTATCTACGTATATTTTAAGGATAGCTTCTCCATGACTTTTTCATGACTTAAAAATGAAAAAGTAAGCAAGTGTGAAATTATAATTATACATCCTACCCCTTCAGTTTTTAATTGTAATATATTTATTGATTGCATTTAACTTGCGTTACCTAATTGTTATCATGGTTGTGTTCTGGATGCCACATTTCCACTTACTTGTCAGTGGAGCCTCTATGCTTTCCTTCTTATTTGTACTGCTCTTCTAATCCATTTTCCCACAATGCTGTGTTTTTGTGGATAAGAAAGCAGGCAGAGGTTTGAAGAGCATAAGATATTAAAGGGAGGGTGTCATGAATTTTTTTATTTTTTATCATTGCTTTTAATATAATATTGACATAAATTTGATTTATTTGTGTTCTCATGTACTACTTTTTACTGTGTTCTTACTTTTACTTCTCTATGGGGGCTGTCATTTTTTTTCATCTCTGTATGTGTCGATTAAGGACACATACAGAGATGGAATACGGCACATACAACCCCATAGAGAATGCGAACGGGAGCCGTTCCATACTCAGAAGCGTACGCCGTCTGTGTGGGAACGGCGCATGCGCCGCATTCACACAGACCAAAATAAAGCTCGTTCGCAGAGCGAAATCCGGCGCAATTTTCATGTGGACCGGAAGCCGCTGCCAGACAGTCAGATGACGAATTCCGGCCGTGGCTTCCGACCATATGTTCAGGCGCAAGGAATAGGAGCTTAGATTAGCGGAGGCGGCGGCAGCAGGTAATTTATGTTTGTGTATGTGATGTGTGTATTATGTTCGTGTTATACTGTCTGCTGAGCCCTGTATCTAATCCTCCTACACTGTACAGTCGCTCAGAAAATGGCGGCACACAGTGTAGGAGGTTTGAAGATTCAAACCCCTTCTTCTCCTGGCACTAGCCAAAAGGAGGGGGGATTGTGTGAGGACACTAGAGGAGAGTGTGTCTACCCCAAATTTGCAGCATGAATCAATGAGGTTGCTTTACCACATTGACCATGCTGCAATTTTGGGAACTGCTCCCTCTAGTGACCAGCACATGGAAATGTTATAAATTAGAAACTTATTTATAATATTTCCTGACTTGTGAAAAAATTAAAACAATGTGTAATCACTTAAATAATAATTGTTTAACTGAAAAAATTATTCTACCGACACATTCCCTTTAGGGAAAGTGTACCATTTAACTAGAATGTCACAAATTAGAATGTCACAAATTGTCAACATGTAAACTCATGTAAAAGATAAAGAGTCCCTGTTATCCATAGCAAAGAATCTGACTCAATATTTCATTTTTCCAAACCAGTTTAGAAAATCAAAGCTTAACTTTGATTGGTTATATGGAGAGCAAGGCAAGAGACCCCGAGCTCAACATGATTTTGATGTCTGTTAAAGACTAGAATGGAGAACTTAGCCTTCATGCCCTACACTACTAAACAAAAAAAAGTAACCTACATTTAAAATAGCTCTAAAATATATTTATATCTATATATTCTCTTTCCTGAAATTTCAAAAATAAAATACACATATTTTCTCACAGAAAATGTCTATAGTTAATATATGATAATTCGACACCCACAGATATACCGCATGTCCACATCGGGATCTTCACCATGGCCCTAACCAGGGACCTAGCAAGTGCTGGTGCATGTAAAATCCTTGTTACTATGGCATGGGACTATTATTGATGCATTATCAGGATTTACAGGAATTTTATTTTTCCTTTTGTTGAGGTTATTGATTTTAAAGTTGACTTTTCTTCAGTTTCTATACGGAAAAATATCCAAACTGGGCTCCAATAAGCATCACCTACCAGTAAGCACTGTGCTGCTGAAAATGAAATGTGAAAGGAATCCCTGAATGTTTAATTTCTATGCATATAGGCCAGCTTGAATGATGTATGTGTGGGTCACTGAATAATACAATTTCAATCCACAAAAGTAGGTCATCAGACTGTCAAGAGAAGGCTATTAAAGTATTAGAGTGTAGCTGGTTACATGCACACACACACACACATACATACATACATACATACATACATACATACATACATACATACATACATACATACATATATATATATATAACTTTATGTATCATTTTTACCATAATTGTTGCTGTGGACATTTGAAAAAAAAGTTAAGGGAAATTAGAAAATTATAGCTCTATTTTTTAACAAGTATAACATTTAACTGCTGCTTTAGAGTTTAAGTAGCCCCAATCTCTTACCTCAATAACCTTTTTCTTTTAAGATAAGCAATCGGCTTTAAACGTATAAGAAGAATTAGAAGATGTGAGTATTTAATGGACGTGAGACCTGTATATCAGATGACACGGCATAAATATAACATTAACTTAAGACCTTACACAGTGCAAGGCAATCACTTTTTAGCACATGCAGGATAGAAATTGATTGAGTGCAAACCACAGGAGAATAAATTGCCTTATCACCAGCAGGCCAAATAGTGTTTGAGAGCTGAAAATCTTAGGTGACAAATAGTTTTTCACAATTTATCACATAGAACATGATTCTTGGATGCTAATTTAGATTGAGTCTGGTAAGGTTCAGTGGTCCTTTTGTATGCAGAAGGTAGCAAAATAGACTAAGTAAATGTTGACATAATGATCTTATTGAAGCTTGTAACCTGCCAGTGTAGTTGGCACATTTCTCTCCTTAAATGGAAGGTGTCATGAATTATTTCATTTTTTTATAATATTGCTTTTAATGTAATAATGTCAAAATTTTTATTAAATTGTGTTCTCATGTTTTACTTTTTTATGTTTTCTGACTTTTACTTCTCTATGGGGGCTGCCATATTTTTTTCATCTCTGTATGTGTCAATTAACGACACATACAGAGATGGAATACGGCACATACAACCCCATAGAGAGCCGTTCCATTAGCAGTTGCGTGCGCCGTCTGTGTGGGAACGGCGCATGCGCCGCTCCCACACAGACCAAAACAAAGCTCGTTCGCAGAGCGAAATTCAGCGCCATTTTCATGTGGACCGGAAGACACTGACGGACAGTAAGATGACGACTTCCGGCCATATGTTCAACGAAGCGAAGGCGCAAGGAAGAGGAGCGTAGACCAGCGGAGGCGGTGGCTGCCGTGGGTCCAAACAGCAGTTTATTACCACATATGGCGTATTGCTGTAATCAGGACAAATTGCTTTACAAATTTTGGGGTAATTTTTCTCCTTTATTCATTGTAAAAATTAAACATTTCTATGTTTTTTCAGAAAAAAGTAGATTTTCATTTTCACGGCCTAATTCCACTAAATTCAGCAAAAAAACTGTGGGGTCAAAATGCTAACTATACCCCTAGAACAATTCCTTGAGGGGTGTAGTCTTCAAAATGGGGTCAGTTTTGGGGGGATTCCACTGTTTTGCTTACTCCAGGGCGTTGCAAACGCGACATGGAACTGAAAACCAATCCAGCAAAATCTGCGCTTCAAAATCCAAATGGCGCTCCTTCCCTTCTGAGCTCTGCCGTGGGTCCAAACAGCAGTTTAGTACCACATATGGGGTATTGGCGTAATCGGGAGAAGTAGCTTTACAAGTTCTGGGGTGCTTTTTAATCTTTATTCCTTGCAAATATTATTTTTTTTTATATTTTTTCAGGAAAAAAAGTAGATTTTCACTTTCACAGACAAACTCCAATAAATATAGCAAAATACCTGTGGGGTCAAGATGCTAACTATACCCCTAGATAAATTCCTTGAGGTGTGTAGTTTCCAAAACCGTCTCACTTTTGGGGGATTTCCACTGTTTTGGCACCACAAGACCTCTTCAAACCTGACATGGTGCCTAAAATATATTCTAAAAAAAAGGAGGCCCCAAAATCCACTAGGTGCTACTTTGCTTCTGAGGCCTGTATTTCAGTCCATTATCACACTAGGGCCACATGTGGGATATTTCTAAAAACTGCAGAATCTGGGCAATAAATATTGAGTTGCATTTCTCGGGTAAAACCTTCTGTGTTACAGAAAAAAATGTATTACAAATGAATTTCAGCAAAAAAAATAAAATTTGTAAATTTCACCTCTACTTTGCTTTAATTCCTGTGAAGCGCCTAATGGGTTAAGAAACTTTCTGAATGCTATTTTGAATACTTTGAGGGGTGCAGTTTTTAATATGGGGTGATTTATGGGGTCTATCTAGTACATAAGGCCCTCAAAGCCACTTCATAACTGAACTGGTCCCTGTAAAAATAGCCTTTTGAAATTTTCTTGAAAACGTGAGAAATTGCTGCTAAAGTTCTAAACGTTGTAACGTCCTAGAAAAATAAAATAATGTTCAAAAAACTATGCAAATATAAAGTAGACATATGGAATATATAAAATAGTAACTATTTTGTGTGGTATTACTATCTGTTTTACAAGCAGATACATTTAAAATGAGAAAAATCATAATTTTTGCACATTTTCTCATAATTTTGGTGTTTTTCACAAATAAGCAATGAATTTATTGACCAAATTTTTCCACTAACATAAAGTACAATATGTCACGAGAAAACAATCTCAGAATCGCTTGGATAGGCAAAAGCATTCCGGAGTTATTACCACATAAAGAGACACATGTCAGATTTGAGAAAATGGGGCTGGTTATGAAGGTCAAAATTAGCTCGGTCTTGAAAGGGTTAACAACAAATGCAAATTTCACATTTTTTTTAAATTCAAAATGACGGGAGCTGTGTTCTTACAGCAAATTCCAGCATTACAAAATTTGAGACAAGAATATGTCTCCTGGATATACATAGTAAATCATAGTCAATTATTCAAAAAAGCCCACTCAGGAACATCTTTACTAACATTGCTCAATCATTAATCACTAGTGAAGAAGGATCTGGGTGTACTTGTAGATCACAGATTGAATCCCAGCTTGCAATGCCAATCCGCTGCTTCTATGGCCAGCAGAATACTTTCATATATTAAAAGAGATAATTTTGCCACTTTACAAACTTTTGCTGCAGAGACATCTTGAATATGCAGTTCAGTCCTTGGCACAAATTGATAAGGGGCATGGAGAATCTTAGTTATTAGAAAATATTAAAATAATTATATTTGTTTAGTCTGGAGAAAAGAGGTTTAAGGGGGAACATTATTAACATCCCAAAAATATCATAAGCCATTTTTCACTAAATGGTCAGCTCAAAGTAAAATAGTGTACCCCCTCCAGCTAAAGAAAAAAAATGGTCAAACTCAAGCTGCAAAAAGGTTAATCTACTGACTAAAAACAGCGGATCACTTGAAATAGGGTTTAGAAGCTTTCTTGAAACAGGATAACATGGATTGTTGCAGAAATCTATAAAATAGATATTTAAAGGAGTTTATCATCATAAGTCTGGCTTTTGTAACTTACATCGATCAGCTGTTAGCGCCGTTTAAAGCTGCACCGGGCCATACACCGGGGACTAGTGGCCACTGCGGGGGAAATATGGTACTAAATGCTGGCAATTCAAATGAGTGGCCTGTCTAATATGGCATATGGAAACGAGCCAACTCACAAAAGGGCCAACTCTTGTAGACTATTACCCATTGTCATCTCCTCTATGAAAGAATGGCTGTACTGTATTTAACCTTGGGATAGTTTCCCTTTACTTTTTAATATTAATGGAGCCTATAGAGAGAAGTATCATCCAGGTCGCAGGCCCTGTAGAACTCACTTGGCTGTCTATATGCTACACACATCCGTCAAAAAGGTAAAATAGTCATGTCAGGGCTCTAAATCATGGTGTGATCATAGCTGGTGCTGCACAGAAATTTAGTTTTGCTATTAAAGGGACTGTGTCGCTAGAATTATTTTTTTCAGTTAAACAATTAGTATTTAAGTGATTACACATTGTTTTAATTTTTTTAATTTTTTCAGAAGTCAGGAAATATTATAAATTAGATTTTAATTTATAACATTTCCATGTGCTGGCCACTAGATGGAGCAGTTCCCAAAAGTGCAGCGTGGTCACTGTGATAAACCAACCTCATTGATGTATGCTGCAAATTTGGGGTGGACACACTCTCTCTAGACCCACGGCAGGACTCAGGAGGGAAGGAACAATATTTGGCTTTTGGAGCTCAAATTTAGCTACAATGGTTTTCGGGTGTCATGTCGCATATGCAAAGCCCCTGAGGTACCAAAACAGTGGAAACCTCCCAAAAGTCCCTTTAGGGGACTGGAACGAGCGATCATTAGGTCGCTGGTACAATATACTGCAATACTAATGTATTGCAGTATAATGTCATTTTACAGGCTCCTGTAACAGCGCGATCGCTGTTCCTGTTCCTGTCCGTTAGTCCCGGTATTACAGCTGACACCTGCAGAATATGGAGCATGCACAGCGCATGAGCCCGCTCCATAAATAACACCTCGCACCACGACATGCTATTAAGTCGTGGTGCGCGAAGGCGTTAATGCGCAGCGGATGGTGCAAAGTGAAAATTAAAATTTTCCACTGATATGCCATTTTAATGCACAATATATTGTGCCCAGTTTGTACCACTGAAGACAAATACCTCGTACAATGTTGAGCGGGTTCTCCCGGGTATAAAATGTCATATATGTGGACGTAAGCTGGTGTTTGGGCACGCTGTGGGGCTCAGAAGGGAGGGAACACCATTTGGCTTTTGGAGCGCAGATTTTGCTTGGTAACTGTTCTGTTTGGGGTTTTGCTGGTATTTCAGTTTATGATGTGGGGGCATATGTAATCTGTGCGGGGTACATCAGGGCATAATAAGAGGGTATAATAATGGGGTACATAAATAATAATCCGCAGATATGTGGCCGGTGTCGCACTGATAAATGGTGCCTGATCTTATCCGCTTTTGGAACACTCTGCACATTTTGTATCGCCATATTCTGAGAGCCAGAACTTTTTTATTTTTTCTCCAACGGAGCCGTGTGAGGGCTTATTTGTTGCGGGACAATCTGTACTTTTCATTAGTACCATTTTAGGGTACATGTGTTTTTTTTTAATCACATTTTATTAGATTTTTTTGGAAGCAAAATGACAAAGAAACATAAATTCTGACAATGTTTTTTGTATTTTTTTTTTTACAGCGTTCACCGTGCGGTATAAATCACATTTTACTTTATTCTGCGGGTCGGTACGATTACGGCGATACCATATGTATATAGGTTTTTTATGTTTTGTGGTGATTGCGCAATAAAATCACTTTGATAAAATTATTTATTTTTTGTGTCACCATATTCTGAGAGTCATAATTTTATATTTTTCCGTAAAAAAAGCGGTGTAAGGGCTTGTTTTTTGCGGGACAGGTCGTAGTTTTTATTGGTATTATTTTGGGGTACATGCGACTTTTTGATAACTTTTTATTCTATATTTTGGGAGGGTTGATGACCAAAAAAAAGTGATTCTGACATTGTTTTTTAATTATTTTTTTTTGCGGTGTTCACCGTGCGGGAAAAATAATATTATAGTTTTATAGTTTGGGTCGTTACGAACGCGGTGATACCAAATATGTGTACTTTTTTTAAGATTTTCATTTTTTTCCTATAATAAAAGACGTATTATAGGAAAAAAAGCATTCTTTTTTTTTGTAACTTTTATAACTTGTTTTTACACTTTTATAAAACTTTATTACTTTATTTTTTACTTGAAGACCTGCAGAACTGATCGCTGCTATAATACATTATACTACCTAGGTAGTGTAATGTATTATAAACTGTCAGTGTGACGCTGAGAGTCACACTGACAGGAAGCTTATGAGAACCAGCATCCGACTGGTTCTCATAGGCTGCTGTGCATGGCAGACCCGGGGGCTGTTATATGGCCCCCGGTTCTGCCTTATAACCGACTGCAGCACCCGCAATCGGTCCCCGGGAAAGTTTGTTGTAGCAACAAACTTTCCAGTTTGTTATAGCAACAAACTTTCCAGTTCGTTGCTACAACACACTTTCCCTGCGATCACATGACCGGGACCTGAACTAATCAGGTCCCAATCATATCTCCGGGACCAGAGGCAGGTGATAACAGCGCGATCCGGGTGTCAGCGCTACTCTGAGACACCCGGATCGCGCTTTTAACACCCACCGTGAATTCACGTTGGCACTGCACAGAGCCCAGCAAATGCCGACGTGAATATACAGTGGGCGGTCGGGAAGCGGTTAAAGGGGTGTTGTGAGACTCTAAGAAATTAAATAGGCTGCTGAATATGTTATAAAATAAAAAAAGAAAATAATACTCACCAGTAAAATCCATCGCCGTTCCAGCGCTCAAGTGTTCCCCACCAGTCTTTGTTTACTTGAACTACTCTGACCTCAGCAGTGACGTACCATACATATTAGCATCACCGCTGAGGCCAGTGATTGACTGCATCAGTCATGTGAATCTGTTGCACCTCATCGCTGCAAGAAAATCAGACGATGACCGACGGAGGCCATGAGGGCATCGGCGCTAAAGCAGCAGGGGAGTTAAAGAGGAATTATTGTTTCTTTTTTTTATTTTATAACATATCCAGCAGCCTATTTCATTACATAAAGTCTCGAACAACCCCTTTAACAACCTCATATATCTTTGCTAAAAATTATACTTCTAATTTTCCCTGTTTGAAAAATTGGCCTGAAAACAATTTAGGGTCAGTTTTGCTCTTTCATTTTGAAAACATGCTCTTAGAAGATAAAATCTGGAATCGGATTGGTTACTATGCGCAACACAGACCCTTTTCTTAGAACAGTTTTAGGTTACTGCAACAGTGACAAAAACAAAGTTAAAATTATTCATGAGGATCCTACACCTCTTCCGTATTCTGTTAATGGTTCCAACATTGATTACAGGAGCTAGGTCCTCCTCAGCTATATACCCATGCATGGCTATTTAGTCTACTAAATTCAAAACCCTGGAACCAAAGAGATGGCAAGCTATTTGGTTGACAAGGTCATGAATGCCCTGCTACCACTACCTGGCTACATCCCTCATTTATGTCATTGAATTTCAACTAAGGGAGTGTTAGATCAGTGACTGACCCTCGCAACACCACCCAACTTGGCACAATTGTATGAATGCAGATACTGGATTGATCTTCCTCTTCTGAGACACCTTTTTATTCCCTGTAAATTAACCCATCTTTTTACCTGATTGTCCACTTTTCACATCTACCTTGTTACTGTTTGCTCCGCTCAAGAGTGTCGATTGTCTCTATGGTAAAATCTTCTGCTAATTCTCAACAAACACTGGCTTGTTTAACAAATGCTGTTAGTGTTCTATATATAAATATTTGTAGCTCAGTGTTTTGTGCTAATTAATATTTTTCTGTAAACAGTGTTATGAAAGAGCAATATTCGCAAGGCATGTCAAATGCTGCATTTGTTTGTCTGAAACTTGAGTGATCAACATAAGATTAATCTGGAAGCAATGTAATATTATTTATGTGAGCTACAGTAATAAAGTGATAGGGAAAATGTTAGTTGTCTTCAGGGAGGTTTTGATGGATTGGAGAATACACCAGTTAATGACAGACGAAATCTGAAATATATAATTGTATTTTAAGGAACCAAAACAAGGTTACTTAGGGTCCTATTTCACGGCCCGATATGGGCTGTGAAAACGAGCGCCAATCAACAAGACAGCTCGTTGATCGGTGGTCGTTTGCTCCTTTCACAAGGATCAGTAATGTATGGGGACGAGTCCTCGTTACTACAATCGTTCGTCCCCATACAATTCCATCATGTCAGCAGCGCATCTCCCTGTTTACATGGGGTGATGTGCGGCCAACAACGATAATATTTCATGCTGCGTTGAACCGATGAACGAGAGTTACATAGGGAAATTATCGGGAACGAGCGTTCATGTGAACGCTTGTTTGCCTAATCATTGGCCCATGTAAAATGGCCTTCACTCTTGTAACTAAATTATGAGACAATTAATTAATGGAGAGAAACCATAGATAGATGGATAAAAGTGTATAATTAATTCAAAGTACATCGTCCTTTTAGTGTACTGGAAGTTAAATATCCTGTTGCTGTGGCACCTAACCATCGACAAGAGAAGAAAAATGTAATAGTACAATATATGAGCAAAGCAATAATATATTTTACTGTGATAGATTTCAAACTTTTTTAAGTAGATCATTTTTACTGCAATTTAAGGTGGCCCAAATACAGATAGTAGCACACAACAGATAAGTAGTACAAAGTATTGAAAAGTGTGTGAAACTGACTACATAGTCTGTGAAAAAATAGCTCAAAGAAATAGAAAAGAACAGCACTTCATTGTGTAATATGTTCAAAATAAAACAGGTTAGCAGTCATATAGTCGTAGGTTAATATGCTCACCTTTTGGTGTTTTGCTTAGAGCACAACCTCTATTGATGCATGTACAATGTCGTAGCTGCAGCCGTCTTTCCCTCTGGGCAATCGGTAGTTCAAATACCTTGTCCATATGTAGAATACTTGTAGAAAAAAATAGTGGGATTTTAGGATGTGCTACTAGTATTAAAACTCCACTTTGGGCAGGAGGTATATATAAAAGCCTTTTTATTTATTTTTTGAAACAAAAAAACAAAACTGAGCTTGGAAAGCATAAGGCCTGTTCACACAGAGGTTTTGCAGGCAGCATGTCTGCAAATATTTCCCCGATTGTTGCGGCATTTTTCGTAGTGTTTTTGGTTTGCGGCCATTGAGAGCCGCGGGCAAAAAATGCAGCGAAAAACGCTCTCTCTGCCTCCCATTGATTTCAATGGGAGGTCAGAGGTGAAACCACGGCAAGAAAGAGCATGCACTTTTTTACCACGAATGGCTAAAAAACGCAGCATAAAAAAAACGGCCTCCGCCTCCCATTGAAATCAATAATAGGCGGTTTCGGACTTTTTTTTGCCGCTGATTCCGACGTGGTTTTCGCGTCAAGTATAGCATTAAAAAAACTCTGTGTGGGGCGTGGCCAGCTATGGGAGAGTGAAGACGTGCTCTCTCCAGCTCCTCAACTAGCGCTACTAAATTGGCTTACATCCACTCCCAGATATGGGGAAAAATTCTAAAAAAGCAAGGGCAGCAGCCCCTACATGTCCCTCATCGCCCCAGCGCGATATCGGGGATTATTTTGGGCGACAGCCCCAGATGCAGCTGCGGGCTGCGGCGCGGGCCGAGGCTGGAGGTCAAAATGGCCGCCCGACCTCTCCATCTCCAACGGACCAGGGCCCGGAGATGACGGCAGGACATATCCACTCACCCTCTGAGGTGCAGACCCTGGAGTTCACCGATCCTCTGTCTCCTTCCCGGGCTGCGATGGATCGTGCGGCCCGTGCGACAACGCCTCCAGCTTCCCAAGATGGCCGCCGGGACCACGAGGCTGGCGGATGCAGGCCTGCTCTGGAGAGCACGGCCCTCCCTTCAGCTGCTCCGATAGAGAGCGTGCCAGCACAGGACCCAGAGGCATTGGATCCCCGGTCTTGCTGGGAGACTTCGGAGACCACTGTAGCGGCGGATGCCGTTCCCCGGTCACAAGAACATGTGGCCTCTCAAGATGGCTGCCATCCTCCATCGTCTCTGCTTTCATGGCCTGCGGGCCCTCTTCTTCCGGGATCCGACTGCGGCCTACTACCAGCCCCTGGAGTGAGAGACACCGCATCTGCCCTGTCTGCAGTTCTGCAGTTGGAGGAGTTAGCGAGGAGGCACAGTGAGTACCGAGGCCCTGAGCCTCCCATCATCCAGGTCACCTCACACCCCATGGGACGGATAGCCCCAACTCTCCCCCTTCCATCCAGGGATCCGGGGCTGGTGGGAACCTCTCCCTCTCGGCCCTCCAGCTCCGCACGGCACGGATACCCCAATGCCCCAATGATATTAACCTCGACCCTGCTTATGGGATCTCCCCAGCACCCCGGGACTATGCCTGCACTACCTGCAAGTGGCCAAGGTCCTCAATTGCATCCACTCCCGTCTCCTGAAGTGGACACGCCAGCCAGTAGTGGATTAAGTTTTACCGACCCGTTGTCTGGATCTATGTGTGAAAATCGGCCGGCGACTCTCTCAGATATCCGCCAGCTTGTTCAATTGTTGCCTACTAGGGCTGATATGACTTCCTTTGCCAGACAGATCGTGGAAGAATGCAAGCTGGAGTTTACACAGTTTCGTGCGGAACTTTCCTCACTTTCTACGAGGGTGGACACTCTTACGCAGGATCGGGTTGCTGAAAGTGCCACTATTGCAGATATCCAATCCACTATCCAGCAGCACTCAGCTCAGTTGTTCACCTTGCAGCAGCATCTTGATGATATTGAAAACCGTAATAGGAGGAACAACCTACGTGTTCGAGGATTGCCCGAATCTGTTCCTGCGTCTGATCTGTTTTCGACTCTATCCACCATCTTCAATACTTTACTAGGCCGTCCGCCGAATACCCATATAGAGATCGACCGGGCACATAGAGCTCTCCGCCCTGTAAGTATTGACGATCCTCGGCCGAGGGATGTCATTTGCCGAATACATTTCTACGCAATCAAGGACTCTATCCTCCAAAAAATCAGACGGCAACCCATCATTCTCCATCAAGGCACGCAGTTACGTATTTTACCGGATTTATCTCGACATACGCTGGCGCAAAGAGCTGCTCTCAAACCCCTGCTGGAGGTACTCCGAAGCCGGGACATCATCTACAGGTGGGGCTTCCCGTTTGCCCTGATGGTCCGACAGGAGGGCCGTACCTACACTGTGCGATCCCCGACCGACCTGCCTGGTTTCTTGCGGGACTTGAATCTTCCTCATGTTGCATTACCGGAGTGGCCCTCGTTGTTATCCTCTGCTGGCGGGGGATCACGGGGGAGACGCCCAATCTCTGGGCCCCTAGCGGTGGTGGAGGGACGCCCTCCGCGTGGACCCCGGAGACGATCTAGACGCCGACAAGAACATGACCCTATTCCACCCATGGAGACCGCCCGTTCGGCGTGATGACCCGGACGGCCGTTCTTGGAATTCCTCCTTTTATTTACTTGCTGCTGTCTGTTTTCAAGATTGCTTGTTGCTTTTTTACCGTTACCTTCAGATGCCTTCCAATGTCTTCCTCTCTTATTATTTAAAGTGTGCAAATGATGTTAAAGCTGTTAATACCTATATTATTGTACGCTAGGGAGTGCGGATAACTCTTATGCGTAGTTGTCACCTTCCCCCTGTAGGTTTTGGACCGAATTTTCGGTCTTCCGCAATAGTGCGATTAGCTTGTGCGGCAGTTGTTTTTCTACTGCCTTTTCTGTTTGATTTTATGTCTGTGTTTTTTTCTAATGCTCTGTTCTTTACTCCTAGCTTGTTTCCCTCCTCTACTTCCCTCCTGGCGATCCTGGACTCCGATCCTTCGTGCGTTAGCCGGAATTCCTCAGCGAGTCGTTTAGTATGCATCCATGGCTGACCTTAATATTGCCTCCTTCAACGTGAAGGGGCTGAATGTTCCTGAAAAGCGGGCGCAAATTTTACACCATCTACACAAACGTAAGGTACACATCGCATGCTTCCAGGAAACACACTTTAAGGAGGGACATACCCCTACTATCAGGCACAAACATTACACTACGTGGCATTTCAGTAATAATCCCCTTTCCAGATCGTGTGGAGTTGCCATAGCCCTCCACAAGTCTCTCCCCCATCAGGTTGTCAATCTTGTTGCGGATCCCGATGCGAGATACCTCATCTTAGTGCTTAATATTGGTGGGAGGGAATTTACGGTGATTAACGCTTATGCCCCTAACCAGGGTCAGGTGCCCTTCATTCTTCAACTAATAGAAACCGCCCTTCCAGTGGTCCGAGGGACTGTGGTGCTGTGCGGAGACCTTAACCTTACTCTAGATCCGACGGTGGATAATTCTACTGGTCGCTCTAGTGTTGCATACGGTGCTATTAGGCGGGTGAGGCGTGCTCTCCTACAGCTTCAACTGTGTGATGCATGGCGCATTCAACACCCCACGGATAAGGATTATAGTTTTTACTCCCATCCGCATGGCACCTACAGTCGCCTGGATTACATTTTCCTTCAGCAACATGCTCTCCCCTGGGTGGCATCTACGTCCATTGGCAGTATCCTGTGGTCTGACCATGCCCCGGTATATTGTACCTTACATCTCCCCTTCATCACTAAAGGCCCCTGGACTTGGAGACTGAATGAGTCCCTGCTCCTGGATGGGGTGTGCCATGCTGATTTGCTTCAAACGGTGGAAAATTTCACTATTGATCATGCCCAGGACGACACATCCCCCTTGGTTCGTTGGGAAGCTCTTAAATGTGTTCTCAGGGGGGTCCTCATAAAACACGGGGCGCGCCTTAAGAGGGAAAGGGCCCACTCCCTTAAAATTGCTCTCCAAAAAATTAGTGCTCTTGAACTGGCTCACAAACGTGCGCTGTCTCTCCCGATTTTACGTGAGTTACAGATTGCCCGACAGGACGCCAGACGGCTGTTGGACTCTGCCCAGCAGCGCGCTCTTCAAGTCTGTCGCAGTAAATTCTACGAGTTTGGCAATAAGAGCGGACGTATGTTGGCCAGAGCTTTAAAAACCAGAATTGCCCAGTCACACATCCCAAATACTAAGGCCCCTTCTGGCCAAGTTGTTCACACGACCCCAGAGATAGCGGAGTGCTTCCATAGCTTTTTCTCTGAGCTTTACAACCTTAACCCTCCCACCCCCGCCCCCTCCCATCCGCCGGGACGGGACTCTTTCTCATCTCCCTTCACACCGTTGTCTGGGGAGATGGCTGAGGAACTTGATACGGACTTCACTCCCGCGGAGCTCCTCATGGTTATATCTGATCTTCCTGGGGGAAAGAGTCCTGGCCCGGATGGTTACACTGTCAAGTTTTATAAGGTGTTGGCGGACCGGTTGCTACCGCTTCTGTTGTCAGCTTTCAACTCTATTTCCCCGGAGGTCCTGTTCCCCCCTAGCTCCACCTTGGCTCATGTCGCGGTTATCCCTAAGCCGGGTAAAGACCCTCAACTCTGCTCCAGTTATCGTCCCATCTCCCTGCTCAATGTAGACTTAAAAATTTACGCCAAATTGCTCGCCAATAGACTGAATAAATACCTGCCAGATCTAATTCACCCGGATCAGGTGGGGTTTGTGCCTGGTCGGGAGGCCCGTGACAACACCCTTAAAACTTTTGATATCATTCACCACGCCCAGGCTAACCGAATCCCGCTCATGATCCTGTCCCTGGATGCTGAAAAGGCGTTCGACAGAATATCGTGGTCTGCCCTTTACCAAACCCTTCGACATGTGGGAATAGGACCATCTTTCTTGACAAAAATTATGGCATTGTATCGTACACCCTCGGCCCAAATAAAAATAAATGGCTCCCTTTCGGCACCTTTCCCTATTTACAATGGCACACGACAGGGCTGTCCCCTATCCCCCCTGTTGTATGTCCTGGTTATGGAACATCTCATGGCCTCCATTCGGAACAACTCAGATATTAAGGGTATTAACATTGGAGGGAAGGAATACAAGTGCTCGGCATTCGCTGATGACCTATTGGTCTATCTCACAGACCCTCATGTCTCTCTCCCTTCACTGATGTCCGAGCTGTCTCGTTTTGGAACATGGTCTAATTTCAAAATCAATTTCTCTAAGTCTGAGGCGCTAAATGTTTCTCTCCCGGGCCCATTAGTGTCGCTTCTCCAAAGTAATTTCCCCTTTTCATGGCCCTCTAGAGGTATTACATATTTGGGTGCCCGTATAAGTGGGGACCTTACACAATTGTTTACAAATAATTTTATCCCCCTACTGGCCAAGTTTCGTACTGACCTTAATTCCTGGCATAAGACTGAGTTTTCCTGGTTTGGCCGTATCAATATTATTAAGATGTCCCTCCTCCCCCGCTTGCTTTATCTCCTGCAGACGATCCCCATCTCTATCCCATCTTCCTATTGGTTGCGGCTTCAGCGATGCTTCGGCTCCTTCATTTGGCCGACTGGTCGCCCACGTCTGAGCCGGGCTCTTCTGACTCGTTCCAGGGGTACGGGTGGGGTTGGTCTGCCGGATTGTCGGCTCTACTATTTGGCATCAAATCACGCACGGGTTTTAGATTTCTTTCATAACCGTGAATCAAAACTATGGGTTCGTTTAGCTCAACAACTATGTCCCAGTACCCTATCATCCCTGCCGTGGATCCTGCCCGGGAATAGACCGACTCAAGCCTCCTTTGTTGTTTACCATACTCTCATGGCGTTGAGGTCCTTAGGGCCTGGAAGTACGCTTGTAGACCCCCTGGGTCCTTTAACTCCTATCACAGATAATCCAGCCTTTCCTGCTGGTAAGGCTGGTCGCTCCTTCCTAGGCAGGCAGTCCACCAACCCCATGTATTTTGCCCAGGTCCTCTCCGCTTCCTCTCTTCTCCCTCTAACCTCCATCTGCCCCGATGCCGTGCCCCTCACTCGCCATATATATGAGTATGCCCAGTTAAAACATTTTTATGGAGTGGTAAACCGACGCGCACATCTTCACAGGTCGTTGACGGACTTTGAGCGCCTATGTGTCTCCTCCCAGCCCCCTACACATACCATATCCACAATATATAAATTACTCCTTTCGCTGCGTTCCCAACAACTCCCCTCCTTCTGCGGGGCCTGGGAGAGAGAATTACATACTACATTTACTGATACACAATGGAAGCGGTGTTTCTCCCTCTCACAAAAAGCCTCTATAGCCGTTAGGGCCCAGGAAACTAGTTATAAAATTGTCTCTAGATGGTATCGGGTCCCGGCTGCGCTTCATAAATGGTATCCGTCTGTGCCTGATAATTGTTGGCGCTGTGGTGCTGTGGGAGGTTCCATGTCTCATGTTTGGTGGAGTTGCCCCTTGTTGAGGAGTTTTTGGGATGCGGTACTTAAATTGATATTGGAGGTTACTGGAGTCTCTGTCCCCAACTCTCCGGAGGCAGCTCTCTTATTCATGTTCCCGATGCCATTACACATTTATAAAAGCTCCCTAACTAGACATCTGCTTCAGGCGGCAAAGTCAGTGATCCCGCGCAGGTGGAAAACGGCAATGCCCCCAACATTAGATGAGTGGTTTCGGGAAGTTGCCTTGATACAGCGAATGGAACACTTGGTGGCTCACTCCCCGGCAGCTGTGGTAAAATACACGTCTACATGGTCTCCTTGGATAGTGTTTCTTTCTTCGCCTTCCTACCTCACGGTTGTAGCCTGAGTCGGCCTATGCCCCTGTGAAACATACTACGGCTCTTGCTCGCTGCTGATTTTTTACTCATAATACGCTGGAACTGGAGTCCAGGATCCCTCCTGTCCTCTCCCCTCCCCCCTATCCTTCCCTCTCGTGGGGCCTTTTTCTGTACTTTCTTTCCCCCTGACTAGGGCTGAGTGCCTCTCCTTCTCTGTTTGAGTTAAGTGATCTCATTGTACCTTTTGATGATTATGCCTTTATGATTATTCATGCTACTGTTGTACACTGATAATTCTGTTTCATGTCAAGATGTGATGCACATTATTGATTTTTCCCTTTTTTTTCTGTATGTTTTTGCTTTGGTCCACTGACCTTGTTTGTTCTTTTAGTTATGGGTGGAGGCCTTCTCTCCCATATGTTTTGTAATTTTGTGTTCTAAAACTCAATAAAAATTTTTTGAATAAGAAAAAAAAAACTCTGTGTGAACAGGGCCTAACTTGCTAAAACATGATAAGATTATATTAAATGGATCTGGCCGGTATCGGGACGAGTCTCTTCTTCAGGGAATATATCCGCATTCCAAGCTCTGTTTTGTTTTTTGTTTCAAAAAATAAATAAAAAGGCTTTTATTTATACCTCCTGCCCAAAGTGAAGTTTTATTACAATCTGCGCCTCTGAAAATCACACTTTTTTTTCTACAAGTACTTAGTCTGTGAGGCAATTTTATTTTTGTGTCATTGAAACTGCCTACAGATGTTTTGATAATTTTTTCCAAACTGCTCTAAAATATGCTAAATAAAATATACTACTATGAAGAGCAAAAACTGTCATAATAATTTCTTAACCTTACAAGTATTTGGAAAGCATGTAAGCAGGGGCACACCTTCAGAAGTTCGAAGAAGAATAAAACGAAGAGAGTAGAAGTGAACTCATAATCACATTGTGTGGCCAATAACATCACTAATAGTAAATATCAATACATTCCTAGGTATGGAAGACCACACACTGGGGTTAGTACCTCGCTGTCCTGAGGTCAACAAAATTATTCTTTCCAGAAAACCTTCAGTGTGAAGTTGTTAATCCTCACATGTCCAGTTCTTTCTAGTGTCAACAAATATACTGATAGGTCATATGGCCAAAATATGCTCCAGTGGGTGCGTGAATGAGATCAGGACATTAAATTGTAAGCTCCTCTGACAATAATTCAATTACTCAGTAATGCTCTGTGCAATATATAATGAATGTCTTAGACCTGAGTTCACAGCTGCCCCAATATACACCAGGGCAGTCAACATCACTGTAGATATTCTTCTCATTGGGCATTGGATATGTGTTGGCAGATCCTGCTGACAACCTAATACTTCTGGGGTATGAATAGTAGCATGGGGAAGATGAGGTAAGCATATCCACAAGTATGCAGCAGGCTTTAATCTCTCCTTATTTAACCAAAATTTTAGCCAGCCCAAACAAGCGCACATTAACAGTCACATCGGCTGACATCTTTCACCCAAAATTATTTTATGGGTGTGCCCATCTATAGATACCTTAATAATAGTTCGGAAAAGGTTATCCATAATATTTTGCCTGGTCTAAAGCAAGTATCCAGTTTCTGTTTGATTTAAGTATTGTTCCCTATATATAGAGATATTTACGGATGAGTGAATCCATTCACTAGCACTGCATTGTATATCTTGCTTTCTAGGTTCAGTACAAACATATTCACCTTGAGAGTTATTATCAGTTGAGCTCTTAGCTGAATGTGTGTTTATGTAATTAAATAATCCATGTTTTATGATAATCTGTGTGCAAATGTCTCTGGTGGCTGGTGGTTTAGGTTTGCTTACCTACATATAAATATGAGTAAATTGACTAAATTGTTTACATTGGCAGCGTTCCTCAAATCAGCTGGTAAATATCAAACCATTAGTTTTAATTTGCATGTCCTTATCGCACCCTCAAGGTAACATCATTTTCCTAATCTATACATGTCATTAAAAAGGTTCTCATTTTCTTTAATGTACTATTCATTGCATTGGCGCAGGGTTAAATGGAGATATTTGCTGCCTTGTGTTCTCTGTTTGCTTAAGTAATATTTTTTGATTGTTCTAACTTTCACCAATTAAATGTCAATGACCACTCTTTCACTTACTCCATTCATGCCCAGCTTGTTTCACAGCACTGTGACGTCACTTACTCCCGCAGTTCCTTCACCGGAGCGACGGGAGAATGACTAGACATCCGCTCTAGCCGTGCCAGGACGATTATCCTCCTCAGCAGCAGTCCTGGCACGGCTGGAGGCGATGTCTGGTCATTCTCCCGTCATTTCGGTGAAGGAACTGCCGGAGTAAGTGACGTCACAGTGCTGTGAAACAAGCTGGGCATGAATGAAGAGAAGTGTATGACGCTGATTGGTCAGCGTCATACATTTTTCTTTACAACGCCCACTTGGTGAAACTGAAAAAAAAGCCCAGTTGGGCGTCTACAAAAAAATGTACATAAATTTATAAATCATCAGAACTTTGTCAATAAATGTTTTTAAAAAACAACAACACAGTAGTTATCAGCATCAAAGTGTTTATTAGATTATGTAGGAGATAGGGAAGTATTAAACTGGTGACAGAGCCTCTTTAAGAGTTACTGGAAACAGTCTACTCATTGTCAGCTTCTGTGGGCCAGATAATAGGATTGCACAACCAATGGGTAAAGCCAACTTTCCTTCTACCCTTCGCCGACAACCACATATTGATTTATAGCATCAGTGACTCATTTATGAACAATACCCAGGCACATTTTCACATCTCTCTCAGTAGCAGTTACTTAGAAACTAAACCTGAAGAAAATCACCTATTTCACCACACATTAGTCAGCAACCTCCTTCAAGTGTATGACATCACATTACTTTGTAATGACACAAGCTGACTTAATGTCTGCCAAGAATTTATGAATAACAGAAAACTGCAACAAACTGAAGATACCGAATGTTCAAAGAAGTTTTCAATGGGTTTGCTATATTAATAATGCTCATCTTGTGTGTAGTGCACTGATTTATATGCTTTGCAAAGGCAAAATAATCTTTAGATCCGGCCGCTGCAACTGCTTTGGGGCTGTGGAGAGGGAAACCCCAGCTCCGGTTGTCTATGTTCCCCAAGAAAGTGAGTCAAGGGCTTTAACAGAAACCCAGCCATCCATTATTTCCTCCTTCAAGAGATAAAAAAGCAGTGCAAGGCCCCTTGTCCACAGATAGGGAGTGTGTAGTGGTGGGAACCTGAAAAAACCCAACATTTTGACTTTTGCTACTAGACCCAATCCACTATGGAAGCCACTATTGCTTATTGTTCTATTATGCTCCCTGGACCCTGATACATACATATATGGATGCAATACACTGTATATGCACAGATATAAATGTATATATCCCATCCTTAAAGATTAATATATGGGATGAATGCACTAAGTCAATAGGCAGCTGCGGACTCCAAGATCTGCAACTCTGGAGGTCTGGATGATATTTGTTCTCAGCCAGTTTATTATAATATTAGATCCCTACATCTTCCATGTTATGTGACCATTATCGATGTAGGTTAACCAGGGTCTATATGTAGAATTTTCTTGTCCTTGGAGCTATCTAATAGCACAACAATCTGTATGGTACATCAATGGATGACTTCATGCTGCAATATAATTATCACTTAGTAATATGAATCCATTTTTATATCTTCTTAGCTGTTACCAGCATCTGACCACCAGTGAAAGATCATTCCTTTGATGGGTGATGGTATGCAGTGTGATATGGCACTATTAGATGTCTCAGTTCAGGCGGTTGAAGCTTTTTATATTTATGGAATATCTCTTTTTCCATGTTCTTGTGATCTCCCATGCATTATATGACATAAAGGAGAATACTTGTTCAATGTATGTTCATGCCGGCAAACTTGGGAGTCGATAACATATTACTATGAATGTACAATACTATTTTGTTTCAAAATATTGCTGATAAATCAGTCAATTCATTTTCACAATCAGAATGTGTCTCACCATTTTTTTTTGTTTTTATCAACATTATATATTGTACAGTAAATGTACCTTGCACTCTAAAGCAGTGCTGCTCAAACTGTGAGGTGAGTCTCACTGGTGACATGTCCCACAGCCTTTACAGATCAGCATAGAAACAAAAAGTTACAAGTGTGCAGGAGAATGAAATGGTAAGTGTTGTGTTGACAATGACGGTCACTGGGCATTGAACTGGTATTAGCGTCCTGTGAGTAGCACTCCTGTTGCTGATTGTGGGGTGCCATGGTTCGCATTTGGGGCATTATGTCTAGATCTGTGTTGGGTACAATTATGGGCCACTGTGGGACCTGAGGAATGTGCTGCAGCACATTTTCTGCACCACATCTACATGTCCCACTTTTGGCAGGATGTTGACCGCTGGAGAGGCTCAGATGTCTCCAATGCTTGGCTGAAGTCGCCCCAGAGGAAAAAGTATGAGAAGCTCTTTAAAGTTTAAGTTTACCTATGGTAAATGATTTAAACGAGTATTTTTTTTAAAAATAATTTTATTTTCTGTACATGATTATGGGTCGGCCATTTGGCTTAAATTGCTGTTAACAGCATTTAGAGATATGCTTTACAGCAGCCACATGGACCATAGGAAACAATAGTCTGGAGTCAACTCATTGATTTCTATGGGAGAGTTTTCTAGGCATTCTCTGTGACCTGTGCAGAGGTCATTGTGCAGGAAGGGATAGGAAGGGGAGTTGTGTCCATCACCTATTGACAATGGTGAATCCTGTGTTATCTATATAGAGGTGTTACATTTCAATGTAATCTTGCCTGTAATGTAAATCTTGCCTGTAAAGAGATGTCTGCTGAGAAGTGATCTCTACAGAACAGGAAGTGTCAGTCTATTGTGAGGCTCAGTGGCCAATGTGAAAACTTCACTGCAAGTTTTCTGGATTAATTTTTTAATATAGATAAATTTTAAAAAAATCACCGAAAACTCTTTAAAAATATGTTTATTGTAAAAATTAGATTTAACAACAGGTCATTTTCTGATGACACATTCCCTTTAAGAGTAATTCAAATTCACTGCAGCTTCACAGCAGACTGATTTATGATACCCTGTACCTTCTATACCTAAGGCAAAATACAGGCTGCTGTAAACGTAAACCTGCCTTTTGTGGACAGATCTGCAGGGATATGGGAGATAGTTTGAATCTCCATCGCCTCCTAGTAGATTTATCTGTATAGTATAAGTATATATTTAGGAATTGATATTTACTCTATTCCCTACTTTATACAGTAAGTGTAGCTTCAAAGGTGTACATTTCCTTCCTTAGCATGTATATGCCACTCCGAGCTTAACTCTATGTTAGTCTTTTTTGGGTTGTTTTAGAATAAGCAAAATATGTTATTTTTTTTAAAGGGAATTTCTCACCAAAATGTTTAAGATCTGTTTTTATTTTTTGAATGTATTTATTTTTGTATTCTTTTTTCTGCACATGATTATGAGCTGCTACAACAGTCTTTCCAGAGATTTGCTTTACAGCAGGCACCTAGTCATAAGAAAGCACAGTCCGAAAAAAACGTATTGACTTCTATGTGTAGGAAGGGGAAGCAGGTGAGGTCAGGGGCGTAACTATAGGCCCATTTGCCTTGACTCAAAGTTTCTTCTTGGGCCCCCCCCCCAAACTTCTCATGGCCAACGGACCACAGCTTTCAGCTGCATCACTGGGTCTCCTTAGTGACACAACGATGTAGCACCAGCAGCCAGGGGCGTCACTAAGGTCTTTAAATGTCAGGCGAAATAGCCCCAATACATATACCCCCCCCAAAAAATGTGTGCATGTGTGTGTATATATAGGAGACAGCATATCTATAGCACTACGACCCTATAGCTATGGATAAGATTAGATACAGTGGCTTAGCAGACTTTATCACATATGATTGGATTAGATACATTGGCTCAGCAGACAGTATCACATATGATAGGATTAGATATAGGGACAAGCTCGTTGATATCGTGTCTCCAGCGCTGGACCCAGGAAAGGTAAGTATAAGAATTGTTTTGCTTTTTTATGTGTTACTAATTACTTTTGTGTGTTTGTGGCTTTCTACAAGTTCGGTTGTTGGACTACGTAAGATTCGAGGACTACTTCGATAATGGCGTTTTTTTTATTCTCAATAAAATGGTTAATGAGGGTTGTGTGGGATTTTTATTTCAATAAAATATTTTTTATATGTCTTTGTATTTTTCTAAACTTATTTACTGCCACCATAATAATGGCCGCCGGCTGTTGACCACGTCCATTACTAATGTTAGACATGAATAGGCTAACACTAACCCCCATTATTACCATTATCCCTGGTACCCACCGCCACCAGGGTTCCTGGAAAGAGCTGGGTACGAACCAGGCTTTCCCAGCCTGGTATTATTAGGCTGGGATAACCCAAAAACAGTGGCCTTTCCCACCCTGGTAATGCTAGGCTGCTGCTATGTTGTATTTGGCTAATTATAAAAATGGGGGAACCCCACATTGTTCTTTCCAATTATTTCTTTATTTTAAAAAATGACGTGGGGTCCCCCACATTTTTCATAACCAGCCAGATGCAACACAGCAGCCACAGCCTAGCATTATCGGGGTGGAAAGGGCCACTGTGTTTGGCCTTTCCCAGCCTACTGGATCGTACCCGACTCTTCCCGGTGCCCCTGGTGGCGGTGGGTACCGGGATAATAAAGGGGGTTAGTGTTAGCCTAAAACTAAGCCCCTCATTAATGGCCGTTGTCGATCAATCAGCGGCCATTACTTAGGCGGTAGTAATAAAGTTTAAAAAGAATACAAAGAAAAGGTTTGTTGAAATAAAAAAAACACCACGCAGCCCTCATTGACCATTTTATTGATAATAAAAAAAGCCGTCATCAAAGTAGTCCTAGAACGTAGTCCAACGACCAAACCTGGAAAAAAACACAAACACAAAAAAAACATTAGTAAGGGCCTCTTCACATCACCGTTTCCTTCTGTTGAGGGGTTCCGTTGGAGGTTCCAGTCGTGTAACGCCTCAGCGGAAAGGCAAACTGAAACCTCAGCTTCCGTTTCCTTCACCATTGATCTCAATGGTGACGGAAACATTGCTAAAGTTTTTAATTTTTTCACTGTTGTGACAGGGTTTCGTTGTTTTGACGGAATCAATAGCGCAGTCGACTGCGCTAATGGTGGCGTCAAGAACAACGGAACCCTGTCACAACAGTGACAAACCGAAACCATTAGCAACATTTCCATCACAATTTAGATCAATGGTGAAGGAAACGGAAGCTGAGGTTTCAGTTTGCCTTTCCGTTGAGGGGTTACCCGACTGGAACCTCCAACGGAACCCCTCAACGAAAGGCAACGGTGATGTGAACACAGCCTAACAAATATGGTAGGCTTAGATACAGGGTTCAGCAGACAGTAATCTTATACAGTATGGCTTAAATGGGTTGTTTAATATTGATGGCCCATCTTCATGATAGGCCATCAATAGCTTGTGAGTCGGGATCCGCCTTCCGGGTCCTCCGCCAATCAGCTGTTTTGAAGGGGGTGCTGCAGTCGTACGAGCGCTGCTTCCTCTTAATTTCCTTTACTTGCTCACACTGTGAATCGCTGACACGTCTGTGTCAGCGCATCACAGTGTGAGAAGTGACCAGAATGAAGGGGAAGTAGCGCTCGTACGAATGCTGCACCCCCTTCAAAACAGCTGATTGGTGGGGGTCCCGGAACAAGGAAGGGAAGTACTCTCAGTTACTATAGTAACGGAGGCCAGTGTAGTTTATTACATAGGCCCCAGTTACTATAGTAACTTTTCATTGATGTGGTGCGAGGGGCCGCGGACTACCCTCGCTTCGTGGCCCGGTGGCAATTGCGACGGCTGCGACCCCTATAGTAACGCCACTGGGTGACGTGTACTCATCACCTACTGTCTATGTTTTTACCCTATGTTATTTGCCTCCAGCTTTATTATACAGGTGTTACCTTTCATTGTAATCCTGCCTCTGATGATAATGAGATGAATGCTGAGAAGTTATTTCTACAAAACAGGAAATGTCAGTCTACTATATTGATAATGACAAGGAAAATAATCTTAAAAAAAATACCACCAAAATGTGAAAAAAATTATGTTTAAGATAAAAACTTCATTTAAACAATAAGTAATTTTTTCTGACAATAATAAATGGTTACTTAGTAAATAGGAAATCCTAGTCCCTGGAAATTCTAGCTGTTGGTTTAGTTTTCTTAACCTGTTTTACATTTTATTTGGCACTGTTAATTAAATCTTTCTTGTAAATGATAAAAAAATAATTTAATTCCAGCAATTTGAATTTGTTCATTTAGCACTTTTCTACGGAGCTAGCATAATCGTATTATAATACTTCCATTAAAAATATTGTATTCGTAGCCAATAGAAACTACAAGCACTGTGTTCTGTTCTGCTTAGTAATTCAGCAGCATTGCCGTGGAAGAGAAAATGCCAATGATTCAACTGAAATGAAATCCCATATATATTACTAATGTGTCAGCAACATTAACTAAGAACATGTCCTTCTAGAGGTAAAGGAGGCTGAATGATGTTGCAAAACCTGTTTCAAGGAGACTGGAACGCCATTATCAGGTTATTTAAATGCTGATCACATCACGCCATCAAAGGGGGTGAGGAGTGTCAAATGTTTTGCCTGAACTAAGCAAAGAGGTAAAAATAAGCAGTTATTTTGCAGGAGTTGCAACCACATATTATCACAGTTGCGTTTTTGTAATAACTTGTGTCTTATATATATTTTCAGAACCACATTTGCAGCGTTGGTTGCCTATTAACTGTATGTAAAATGCGCCCCACTTTAGCATTCTGTTGTAGAAAAGTTGTGTACTGAGAAAGAACAAGTAACATGAGGAAGTAGTAGTGGGTTGGTGCATATAATATAATATAGAGGGCCCCACTGTCAATTTAAGGGGCACTTACACACTTTACGAAGAGCACCATCATTTGTAAATATAGCCCTAACCATATCTGTAACACGAGAAACAGTAAATAAGAAGGCCACCATTGCTTTGGTGCATTAGCGTTTGATAATAACCACATTCTTCAGTTGGTTAATTCTTCAAATGGGACATACAACCCCAAATATGATGGTTAATCCATACAATCCCTTTTCAGGTATAAACCGTCCCGGCAATCATCTGATCACCGCAGATCATTGGAGAACCCCCTAGAACATCCACCTGCCGGTTGTCTTGAGGGGACAACCAACCCCCCCCCCCCCCCCGAAAAAAAACAAAAAACAACTGATATATTTTAAAACATAACTTTTACTTAAATCATTTAAAATAAGAAGCACCATATAAAGCCAAAACATTGTCTCACCGTCTGTCATTCAGGGAAAAAGATGCTTTCATTTTATCCTATATTGACAGCCCAGTTAAAAGGGCACCTCCATATAGAAATATCCGACTGTATTACCGTTTTCGATGTATTACTGTCAGTTCAGACCTTGGAGGTATCAAAAATTCCTTGGGTTGGTGCACTATCCCTGTAAAATCGTAACAAAGATACTCATTCTCTGTGATGAAAATGAGATAACAAAGATACTCATTCTCTGTGATGAAAATGAAATGACTGATGAGAAGTGATTTCTACAGTACAGGAAGGGTCAGCTTATTGTAAGGACTACAAGATTTTATTATTTTCTTTAGATTGATAATGACATGTATAATGACTATCTAATACACAATACTCTTACTGACAAGGGGTGCCTCTCCGGTGAATGCACCTAAATCTAACTCACCCTACAGTACCCAGAGGCGTAGCTAAGTTCTCCAGCACCCGGGGCAAAGATTCAGTTTGGCGCTCCTCCCAACTTCTTTCCCGACATCTCCTTCCCCCTCGCCGTGTTTGTTTTCTCTACCAACCGACGTGTCATTTCTTTTCATGTAACGCGAGCATAAAAACATTTGTACATTTTACAAGCAATATAGTTCTATACACAACACCAGAACCAAGCTCAGTACATATATACAGCCCCAGAACCAAGCTCAGTACATAAATACAACACCAGCACAAATACAGCTCAATTTAGTGCAACCCCTGCCGTATAGGTGTGTACAGCATAAAACTACAGCTCCCAGCATGGCCCGAACAATGGTAAGGATATGCTGGGTGATGCTGTTTCACAAAAAATAAATCATATCATAATCACACCACCCATCATCTCGCTGCAGATCATACAGTGACTACATTACTGATTAGAGGCAGAATAAACTTTTTCATTAAGTGACTCACCGGTGACATCTCAGATTCTAGTTCTTTTTCTCCATCCGGTCACCGCCCATTTCTGCAGTTTGCCGCTCACATGTCTTCAGCTTCTCACTTTTCCAACATTTCTGCACCTATAAATAAATAAATATAAAGTTATCATTATACCACACACTACACCCCTAAATATAATAGTGCCATACACTGCACCTCTAATTATAATAGCACCATACACCGTGTCCCCCACACACACTGTGCCCCCTGTAGATAGTGCCTGCCATAGAGCCCACCCCTGTATATAATGTCCCACAAATAACTCCCCCTATAGTGCTCTACAGATAGCCCACCCCTGTATATAGCCCCCTGTAGATATAGCCCAGCCCTGTATATAGTGCTCCATGTATAGCCCAACCCTGTATATAGCCCCCTGTAGATATAGCCCACCCCTATATATAGTTCTCTACAGATTGCCCACCCCTCTATATAGCCCCCCCTGTATATAGCCCCCTGTAGATATAACCTACCCCTGTATATAGTGCTCCACAGATAGCCCAACCCTGTATGTAGCCCCCCTGTAGATATAGCCCACCCCTGTATATAGTGCTCCACATATAGTCCACCCCTGTATATAGTGTTTCACAGATAGCCCACCCCTGTATATAGCACCCCTCTACATATAGTCCACCCCTGTATATAGTGCTCCAATAGATAGTCCACCCCTGTATATAGTGCTCCACAGCCCACCCCTGTATATACTATACGTTAGGCCTGATTCACATTTGCGTTGGTATTTCCGTTGTTCTACTACAGCAGAGGAGCATAACAAATAAAATACTAGAAGCGCCAGTTCCGTTGTACGACAGACACCACTGGCGCCTGACGGGGCTCATTGACTTTAATGGGTTCCGTTGGGTTTCTTTTGGGGTGTTCATGGTTTTACCGGAAACAATATTGCAGCATGCTGCTGTAAAAGATTTGCCAGACACAGCGTCTGTGTCGACGCCCGTGGGTAATCAGTCTGCACCTGCTCCTAAGTCTGAGAGAGTGACACGATCTTCTACCAGTCAGGCTGGGAGGCTAAGGAGTGGGAGAGCCTATCACAGCCTGGCCAGACGGAGCTAGCTCCTGCCCTCTGTCTATTTATACCTGCATTTCCTGCTCCTCCTTTGCCTGTGATTCTTTTCTGTTTCCTGGCTCTGCTGCTCCTGCTATGATTATTGACCTTGCTTCATTTTTGACCCTGGTTTTACTGACTACGCTCCTGCTCTGCGATTTGTACCTCGTGCACTCCTGGTTTGACTCGGCTCGTTCACTACTCTTGTTGCTCACTGTGTTGCCGTGGGCAACTGCCCCATTTCCCTTAGCTTCTGTGTACCCTTGTCTGTTTGTCTGTCGTGCACTTATTGAGCGTAGGGACCGTCGCCCAGTTGTGTGCCGTCGCCTAGGACGGGCCATTGCAAGTAGGCAGGGACTGAGTGGCGGGTAGATTAGGGCTCACCTGTCTGTCTCCCTACCCCGTCATTATAGCTGCGCTATTGTTTCCGGTATTTTCGTCCGGATCTGTGATGGAGGACCCTAATGGATTCTCCAACGTCGTTGTGAACAGTCCCTTACACTACAGACCAATCAGATAACCGTCATGGCTCCGATAATAATGAAAGCTGCTACTGTTAGCATAGCCTATTCTGTTACTTGAAAGACAGTTATAGACACTTGCAAAAACCGTCCTAACTACTTCATCCATATGTTTGTTGTGTGTTGACAAATAAGCTTTACCAAGGGCATAACCTTTGCATTATTATATATTTATTCTCTGGTATTTATGTAGCCTGAATGTATCCACTCAAATTCATCCTGTCCTTATTACAACCTAATTTCCTTATTTTAAGCATTCTTATGCATTTCAGGATCTATTCTATAGGATACAAATTAACCTAAGCATGTTTGTAGGAGTGCACGAGGACACCCAGAAAAAAACCTACAGTATGAAGGGGAGAACATAGCCACTCTATATAGACTTCCCTAGTTGAATTTGAAATCATGGTCAAAAGGTTGTAAGGCGGCAGTGTGAACCATTGAGCTAACCTGAATGATACCTGAAAAAAAAAACAACATATGTATTCAAAGATCCATGAATATGTGCAGTATAATTGCAAGGCATTACGTGAATTGATTGGATTTCTGCATTGATTACTAATGAAATGTGGCCTGATTGCTATCAAGACACAACTATAGACACACACAATCTAACTACACTACTAACACACAAACAGTTGTACTGTTCATATATTTTATTGAGCACATTTCGTAAACATCCACAGTGCAGGAGGAAAAAGTAAGTGAACCCCTGTTAATAAATTTCCCAATAGCTGATTGGCAAAACGTTTTTCATATAAGGAGATGAGATTGGAAGTGTGGGATTTACAGGTGCTTTATCCATTAGAAAAAGGCACACCATGCCTGTTTACTGACAAATCTGTTCTCAAGAAATATTGGTTAGTGTGAACCATGCCTCGAGGGAAACAACTTGCAGAACACCTCAGAAGGCGTGTTATAGAGATGCAAAGATGGAAAATTCTGCAAAAGCATTCCTAAGGACTTGGGTGTACATCAAACCATGGTTATACAATTATCTAGCAGTACTGTTGCTTATTTATCTAGAACTGGGAGTCCTGTTAAAGGGAATGTGTTGCCAGAAAAACATGTTTTGTTTTTTTAATTAAACATTTAGTGTGTAGGTGATTAAACATTGTTCAAATTTTTTTTATTTTTTTCACGAGTCAGGAAATATTATAAATTAATTCTAATTTATAATATTTCCCATTGCTGGTCACTAGATGGAGCTATTCCCAAACTTGCAGCATTGCAAAATTGGGTAAAAAGCCCTCGCTCTAGTGAGCTCTCAGCATCCCCCCTCCTTTATCCTGGCTAGTGCCGGGATAAACGAGGGGTTTGAACGGTCTAACCTCCTTCACTGTGTGTCGCCATTTTTTGAGCTAACACAGAGTGTAGTAGGTTTACATACAGTAGTAAACGTACACAAACACGAACATACATAGAAATCTCTTACCTGCTCCTGCCACCGCGGCTCCCTCTGGCCCGTCCGCTCCGTCTGCTGCCGCTGGTCCAAGTGCACAAGTCCGGAAGCCGCGACCGGAAGTAGTAATCTTACTGTCCGGCCGCGACTTCCGGTCCACAGGAAAATGGCGCCGGATGGCGCGCATTTCAAATTGGACTGTGTGGGAGCGGCGCATTCGCAGTTCCCACACAGACGGCGTACATGTTAGTGGATGGAACGGGCCCCGTTCGCAGTCCCTATGGGACTGTGGCTGCCGTATTCCATGTCTGTATGTGTCGTTAATCGACACATACAGAAATGGAAAAAAAAATGGCAGCCCCCATAGGGAAGAAAAAGTGTAAAAATAAGAAAAAGTAAAACACAAACACACAAATAAATATAAACGTTTTTAATAAAGCACTAACAACATATTAAAAAAAATTGTGATGACACTGTTCCTTTAAGATCACTCCAAGAGCACAACACACAACACGAATAGAGGTGAAAAAGAACCTAAGGGCTCATTCAGACGAGCGTAAAACTCGTTCGTGTGCTGTGTGTGAAAATCATAGTGTCACTAACGGGCCTTATTCCGATGCCAAATCTCCCTGCTCTCAGCTGCCAGATGTAGCTGAGAGCTGGGGGCGTCCCTGCTCGAACGTGTGAGATCGATATAAGTATCGATCTCACCCGTTTAACCCCTCAGATGCGGTGCTCAATAGCGTGCACCGCATCTGAGTGGTTTTGGAGAGAGGGAGCTCCCTCTCATCCCACCGACACCCGGCGATACGCTCGCCGAGTGTCTGCATCTCCGATGGCAGCCAGGGGCCTAATAAAGGCCCCCAGGTCTGCCTGTAGTGAATGCCTGCTAGGTCATGCCGGAGGCATGTCCTAGCAGATGCCTGTCCGCTTTAAACGGACAGGCAGTAATTCACTGCAATACAAAAGTATTGCAGTGTATTATAATAGCGATCGGAGAATCGCATATTAAAGTCCCCTAGTGGGACTAGTAAAAAAGTTAAAAAAAAGTTTAATAAAGTTAATTTAAAAAAAAAATTGAAAAAAATAAGAAAACCCCACTTTTTCCCCTTACAAAATGCTTTACTATTAAAAAACCAAAATAAAGTAAAAAAGTTACACATATTTGGTATCGCCGCGTCCGTAACGACCCCAACTATAAATCTATTACATTATTTAACCCGCACGGTGAACGCCGTAAAAAATGAAATAAAAAAACTATGGAAAAATTGCTGTTTTCTGTGAATCCTGACTGAATGTGATAAAAAGTGATCAAAAAGTCGCATCTGCTCCAAACTGGTACCAATGAAAACTACAAGTTTTCCCGCAAAAAAATAAGCCCTCATACAACTGCATCGGCGGAACAATAAAAAAGTTATGGCTCTTCAAATATGGAGACACAGAAACAAATAATTTAAAAAAAAAATGCGTTTTTACTGTGTAAAAGTAGTAAAACATACAAAATCTATACAAATTATAAAAATATATAAAGTATAGTTGTAATCGTAACAACCTGCTGAATAAAGTTATTGTGTTATTTATACCACACGGTAAACGGCGTCGATTTTGGACGCAAAAAAGTGTGGCGAAATTTCAGGTTTTTTTCTATTCCCCCCCAAAAAAAAGTTAATAAAAGTAAATCAATAAATAATATGTACCCCAAAATGGTGCTATTAAAAAAATACAACTTGTCCCGCAACAATCAAGACCTTATACAGCTATGTCGACGCAAAAATAAAAAAGTTATAGCTCTTGGAATGCGACGATGGAAAAACTTAAAAAATGGCTTGGTCATTAAGGTTTAAAATAGGCTGGTCATTAAGGGGTTAAAGGTTTTTGACAGCTTTGCACTGAAATGTAGTTGTTTTTGTACCTAAATGCAAAATTAAGCAACTTTTAAATAGTCTTCATTTAAAAATATTCTATCATTTTTCTGCTGTAGAGTGTGCAACTCCTGTATATAGCTGGCTGTGCTGCTGCTTCTGACATAGATCCGACAACACAATTCTCCTGACTGCTGTGGGCTCTGGGAGTGATCTCTCTATCTGAATTACGGAGTTCTTGCTCTTACGGCTCTAACCCCGTCCTCTCAGAGTAGTACAGTGTTAGAGATAGGGATAGGTGATTGTACACATCAAAGCTGGCTATTTGAGTGTAGACAGGAAAGAAAGCACCCACAGCAGAGTTTTCAGGGGGAGAGAAGGGGTCACACAGTCTGTATCAGAGCCATAGGCAGGAGCGCACACATTGCAGAATCTGCAGGGGGAGACGAGAGGGAGAGTATAGTGAAGACCACAACATGCTGAACTTACAGACTTCACATCCAGCATGTTTTACTGGTACGGACAAGTCCACATGAGAAAAGTCTGAAACTAGAAGCAGGTTATAAACTTTATATTAGGGTGTCTGAAAATAAAGAAATGAAGATGGCAGCCTTAAACTTCGTGGTTACCTGGAGTTAAAAAAACAACTTACGTGGGGTTAAGATAATAATCCTTTTCTAAGGTGTATATAGCCTTTAACTGACTATTCAGCATTACTTGTGGAGGATTGTGTTGCATACGATTCACTCACGTCTTCCTAATGATCTGCTCGTCACTGTCGTTCTGTCATTCTATTCAGGAAACAAGTACATAAGGATTAACAACACTAAACGTCCAACCCAAATAGGAAACTATTTAAACTGTGCTGTCCTGCACGAATAATGGATAGAAAAAACACAGATATCAATGACAAGGTGAATACATTTCAATGTCATGTGGGAGCAGACTGGTGAACTTTTCCCGTTTTATGAGGGTTTCTACATTCACACTTGGAATATATTATCTTGTTGATTACAGATGAGAAGACAGTGAACACTTTAGCTGTCGCTATTTTTAGCCTTCAACTAATTTTGACTTCTAATGAAAATGTTAAAATATCAAGATTTATAAGGAAATTATTTTAGTAAGCGTATCATTCTTTTGGCAAACTATGCACAATTTCAAATTGTTACCATAGAAACCTAAATGAAAAAAAAAATCCGGATTGGTTTAAGATAATTATACGTGTTCAATTTTTTTTTTTCCGGTGTCATTGGCCACATTTTGCCAAATTTAACTTTAACCATCTTTTTTTCATTTGCTCCTTTAACTTTGTTTTTCCTATCAGCAATGTATGCAGATTTGATTGAAAGTATACAAGTATTTACAGAAGGGAGGAAGCCGTAGAAAAAGAAATCTCTTTTACCCCAAATGAAAATATATAGTGTGTCTAACATAACCTAGTCGGGAATAAGTACCTTAATAAAGTTTAATGCATTGCATGTCATGTGGTAAGAGGGGCTTTTGTAAATAAAGGCAACATTTCTTTCCTCTGTAGGATTCCTGGAAATAAGTCAGTTTCATCTGTTTGCCACTCTTGAGATTATCCTGGGTTAGTAGAAACTTATAAACATAAATTGTTCTCATGATGGCTCCCTACGGCATAGCCCGTAGTGATTTATAGAATTCGGTATGATGATAGAAAGCGGATGATGCATCTAGTACAAAACATGTCATACAGAGGTCTATCAGCTTCAAGCACTTAAAATATCAAGGGGTCATCTGTCAGCAAGCAAAGGATGCAAGTTTACCTACTGACTTATACCCCGGGGAGTTGTAAAAAGGCTGCTACCTGCTGAGAAGGCATGATGTTTTATTTAACATCCTATCACGGATATCTTTATTTTTCAACCAGATTGGATTGCTTTCTATTCTTGCTCCTGAGAGCTCCCCCAGCGAAGATATTCTGTTAACTGCTGCTGAAGTCATCATAATTTAAATTAGATGACAGATATCAAAAGCAGTTTTGGTTCTCTCTACCGCTAAGCACTATGCACACATTGCTTTATTACTCATCTGTTCGCCCTTGCAAGACAGTTCAAGGCCCTCAACTGATTTTAAAGGCGATTTGTCACTTATGACTTTCATTCTCTTTAATTAACCATTTCAGGATAATATGTTTTCACTTGAGTTTTGATAAATTGTCATATGCGTAAATATCAATGGATCTTTTTGCTCTAGTTAATTTTTTAACATCTGCTATAAAATAGAAAGTAGATATTTATAAAAGGGGTTTGTAAAGCCTGAAAAAATGTATGGCCTTTCCTCAGTATAGGGCATCAATATCTGATTGGTCGTGGTCCGACTCCCGACACCCTCTCACGATCAGTTGTTTTGAAGGGGCCGCAGCTTATCTTACGAGTGCTGCTTCCTCTTCATTTTCTTTACTGCTCACATTGTGAATCGCTAACACACTTATAGCGGCAGTTCACAGTATTACAAACTTCTCTGGTGGGAGAAGGCTGTAATACTGTGAACCGCTACTACAAGTGTGTTGGTGGTTCACAGCGTGAGCAGTAAAGGAAATAAAGGGGAACAGCGCTCATAAGAGCACTGCGGCCCCTTCAAAATAGCTGATCGGCAGCTGAGTCAGACCCCAACCGTTCATATATTGATGGCCTATCCTGAGAATAGGCCATCAATTTCTTAGGACTGGACAACCCCGTTAATGTGCCTGGTTTAAAAAAAAGAGGCGTAACTAAGCTTTCCTTCAACTGGGGAAAATAATTATCTCATTGCCCTAGCAAGGCAGAGTGGCATGCTGGTTCACCACCTGTCTCCCAGGCCACATGACGCACCATCCCTTCTTGCCAGCTGCGCCCCTTCCTATTGTTAAAGCATATAGGATAGCTAGCCACCATAGTAACTATGAAATTGTCTAAAATGTATGAAAATGGATATTAGTATGGATTCTATTGATTTCAATTATATTTTATTTGGAACTTTCGTGTTGTGAAAGGGAAATATGGTCACAAAAGGTGTGACATGACACGTTTTTTGTCCTACCTTTCTCCAAAATCTCTGATTTTCCGACAGATGAAAATTGGATCCGTCAGATGACAAATCTTTTCATCCCTTGTCCCACTTCTTTTTAAATTTTCTGCTGTACGTGTTCTCATAATGGATCTATAAAAGCTGATGGCAACTGATGTATTTTTGCACCAGTTTTTCTATGAAATCTGATCCTTTCAGTTAATCAAATCCCAAAAAATCAAGTATGAACATAGTCTAACCTAGCAAACCTCTCCTAGCCTACCTCGCCTAGTTGATTGGACCAGTGATTGCTGAGAAGTATGCAGCTCACTCTACATGTCAGTCAAATAGATTGATATCAATATCAAGGCACTGGTAGAAAAGCTGTGAGACTTGGTATTAATTAAAAATATAGATTTTGAATAATAGATACATGTTTTAAAGGCCAGACCCAATTATATAAACTGCTGAATAAACATAAAATGGTAACGAGTGAGCACAATTCTGCACTTCAGTTAGTTCAGCATTTGCATATTTTCTTATGTTTATTGCAATTGCATTTACAGAGCGATAAAACATACAATTTGCCCTTGTTGAATAAATGATCACTTTTCTTAGGGTTATTTAGAACATTTTATCTTCACAATCACAAGAATGATGTGGATTATAAAATCTCAGACTAAAGTAACTTGTAATAACAATAATTCAGTCATTGAGACTAGTTGTCTCTGATCAGATAGAAATAACATAAGGGAACACTCCTTCAAAGAACAATGTACAGAATTTCACACAAGAAAAACTTTTAAATACTTTACTTATCTTGTGTCAATTTTGTGCTTTCTTCCCCGTTCTTGTCTAAAGCTAACTTGACATTTTGGGAACCCAGATGACAGTTACACTGACAGACAGCACTGACAGGCATTGATGCTTCAGTATATTGACCAAACTAAAGCATTATAGAATCAATAAGACAATTGCAGCATCAAATCCCCTAGCGGGATAAAATAAAAATAAAAAAATCCCTTTGCACATGTTAAATATTACTTTATTTAATAAATACATATATGGTAGTGTCGCAATTGTAATGACCCGTAGAATAAAAATAATATACGGTAGTATTTATACTGCACGTCACATAACATAAAAACAAAAATAAATTGATAGTGGGTTTACTATTCTTTTGCCATTCCCCCCACAATGTTTTAAATAAAATTCAATCAATAAATTATATGTACCCCAAAATGCCGCTAATAAAAACTAAAACTCGTCCCTGCAAAAACAAGCTACATAGACAGAAAAGTCTAAAAGTTATTGTTTCTGGAATGCGGTGACACAAAAATTACTTTTTTCCCCAAAAATATGCTTGCATTGTGCAAAGGTATTTAAATATAAAAATCTGTATATATTTTTGGTATCAAAGCAATCGTCATGACCTGTAGAATAAAATTATTGTGTTACTGTATGACGTAAAAAAAAAAAAGGTATAGCAAATTAACTATTTTTTACGCATTACCCCATTAGAGTATAGTAAATAGTTACAATATGTATCTCAAAATTAAGCTAATAAAGATTACATCTCATCCCACAAAAAACAAGCCCCCATTCAGCTACGATGATGGAAATATAAAAAAGTTACGACTTTTGGAATGCGACAATGGCGCTGCTCTTTCCATTTTGGCTGGTGAATGGTAGTTAAAGAGACAGCCGAGCGACCCCCGTTACTCCCAATGAGGCTGCAGCTGGCTGCTGATTCCAGGCAGGGACCTGAGGAGAGGGCGCCATGCGCGCGGCTTTCTCCATTCTATTCTATAAGAGTCACTAAAACAGCCGAGCAGCGCTTACTCGGCTGTTTATCTAACTCCCTTAGAAGAGAATGGAGAGAGCCATGCGCAGCGGCCTCTCCACTGGTCCCTGCCTGGAATTGGCAGTCAGCAGCCCCGTCACCAGGCGAAATAGGGTGGGGTGACCCCCATTCTCAGTATAAGTGTGGGTCCCAGTGCTGCGACACGCATCTATATTCTGTGGATATGCCATAAATGTCTGAGTTGGAAATACCCCTTTAACCCCTTAACGACATCCAACGTACTAGTATGTCTTTATGTACTTAACTAGTATGTTGTTTTGATGGGGTGGGCTCGGAAGCTGAGCACGCACCGTCGCCAGCGGGTATCGGCTGCATATTACAGCTAACACCCTGCTGCATGGCCAGGACTGGAGCTAGCCTCTGTTCCGGACGATTAACCCCTTAGATGCAGCGCTTAAAAGAGAGCGCTGCATCTATAGGGTTTACTAGCAGATCGGAACCACGCAATGCAATCGTGGGGATCAATGGCTACTCTGGCAGACCAGAGGCCTAACAATGGCCTCCCATCTGCCAAGTACAGAAGCCTGTTAGGTCCCGCTCGGAGGTGGTGCCTAAAAGGCTTCCGGCCGCAAAAAGGCAGATGGTGCAGGCTCAGAAGTTGAGTCTGTGACATCAGCCGCGGGTGTCAGCTGTATGTTACAGCTGACACTTTGCTGTAATGGCAGAGAATGAAGCTACCTCCGATCCCTGACATTAACACCTTAGATGGCGCGATCAAAAGCGATCGGCATCACTGTGATTTGATCGTGTTTATGCCGATCGTTGCTATGGCAACCTGAGGCTTAACAATGGTCTCCTGCTCTGCCACATATGAAAGCCTGTTAGGCCCCCCCCCAGAGGCGGGACCTAATAGGCTTGCTGTCAGTGAATAACTGACAGCTCTAATGCATTGCACTACGTGGGTAGCGCAATATATTACAGTAAGGATCAGAGGTGCAGGAATTCAAGTCCACTTGTGGAACAAAAAAAAAAGTAAACAAAAGTTAATAAAAATGTTGATGGACATGTGTCTTTTTTCAACCGTACTAACTATGTAACTATGTTGAATAAAAGTGTAAAAATAAAAGTTTCAAGTTAATAAAAAACAAAAACTGCCTTTTTTCAATAAGTCTTTTATAGGAAAAAAATGAAAACATTAAAAAAGTACACATATTTGAACTATATACATATAGTTACGCCATAAGCGTATCGACCTGCAGAATTAAGTACAAATGTCATTTATAGCGCACAGTGAACACTGTAAAAAAAAAAAAGAATAAAAAACATTGTCAGAATTGCTGGTTTTTGGTCCCCTTGCCTGCCAAAAAATGGAATAAAAAGTGATCAGAAAATTGCGTGTACCCCAAAATGGTACCAATGAAAACTACAGATTGTCCCGCAACAAATAAAGCCCTCACACAGATCCAGTGGAAAAAAAAAATCAAAAAGTTCTGTTTCTCAGAATATGACGACACAAAATGTGCAGAGCGCTCCAAAAGCAGATAAGATTAGACACCATTTATCAGTGCGACACTGGCCACATATCTATGAATTATTATTTATTTATCGCATTATTATACCCTCTTATTATGCCCTGATGTTCTCCGCACAGATTTCTCTAAATTTTGGTATTTTTCACAAATAAACACTGAATGTATCGACCAAAAAGTACAATATATCACGAGAACACATTCTCAGAATCGCTTGAAAAAATAAAAGCATCCCAAAGTTATTACCACATAAAGTAACACATGTCATATATGAAAAAAACTGGCTGGTCAATTAGGTGAAAACAGACTGTGTCCTTAAGGGGTTAAGGTCTCATACATTGTAATATTGATCCTGCAGTAATTTAGGTAAAACTGTCAGATGGGAAAGTTCTGTTTTGCTTACAAACAATGGGAAGGGTAAGGCCTTATTCACACGAACCTATATAATTCAATGGGGCCGTTCACATGATCGTTGTTTTAATGGACCGTGTGAACGGTCCCTGAGAAAATAGGACATGTCCTATTTTTTCACGCTTCACGCATCCCTCCATGGACTCTAGTCTATGGGGGATGCGTGATATGGCGTTCCACAGCGCAGAGCACAGATGCACCTCAGACGTGAAAAACTACAGTTTTTCACGTCCGATATGCGCAACGCCCGTCTGAATCTAGCCTAAATGAAAAGGAAAAGTGGTGGATTTGTCCATAGCATTCATAGCAGCTGTTTTTTAAAGGGTCGGCTGGCTATGAACAACACCTCCCCACTTCATGTTCACTGGTTTTGACATATCTCCCCAGGTAATCTAGTATAAATAATGTGAGGTAACCACTGCTCCCCATATATGCTTTTGGTAACCAAATCACTGAAAGAACCGGAAAAGTGCTCATAGTGCTTGTTTCAAAAAAACCTTATTTATAAAATCCTACTTTTATATAAAAGAAAAAAATGGAACCCCTTACAATATGTGCTTTGGAATTATGCTACAGTCAGTGCTGCCTTCCTAGTGCCATGATAGCCTGCAGCACATGATATAATAATGATTTCATGTAAATAACTCGTAAACTCCCCGGTAGAGATTTATAGAAGTTAAACAACGGCGATAAAAATAATTGTGTATTAAAGCTCCATACTGGAGGTTTTACAGCATGTTCTTTGCGGTATTCACTCTGCCTTTCTACATGTGGTGTTCAAGCTGAGAAACTTTATTGCTAAATAAAGATTTCATGTTAAATCGTAATAAGTTACAAATCATAGAGTGAAATGACATCCCATATGCCACAGGATGTTTTATAACAACCTAATAAATATTCCTCATAAATTAATGTAACCATTTGTATACAATCAGTTTACCTACTCTTAACAAACTGTAATAGGTATCTACTAGCGTCGGAGTTGGAGTTGGCCATACTATCCAGATCAGGTCATATTATGTAGTCAATTGGTTCCTATGGTCAACGTTTTTTTTCTGTGCAAGCTATTTAAGCTTTGTCTAAGAGGTCTGTTTAGCAGCCCTTGGTAAAAATGGGTATTTTCTAACATATATCATGGATAGTACTTTAAGAGAATCCATGGTGCTTGATTTAGTTTCATAAAAATCGCTAGAACAAATCTTCTCTAGTTATCAGATAATTGACATTAACAAGGCAGCCTTTGGAAATAGTTGGAGGACAAAGACGTGCTCGCACTTTGCCAAATCACCGATCCATTAAGTTCATTTCTTCACAGCCTAGAAAGTTTATTGCATGAAAAAGTAAGATAAAGGTTTGAAGATTATCATAAAAAAGGACATTTTACCAAGGAAAATAGACTGCAGGGCTTGATAGGAGCAGAAAGATAGCAGACATGGGGGCCTTCATTAGGCAAACATCGGCACCCCACGATCACGTAGCAGTAGGCTGATACGCTGATGTAGGGGGCTTCCCCATCTTTCTAACGGCTTATATGCTGCGGTGACGTCTCAAAATGCTGTTTACTGTGATTGGCCATTGCAAATTTGTCGAAATGACCAATAAAAAAATGAAGGTGGGGGACCAGGGAGCCATCAAGATGGGTGCACAGTGTTTTTGGTACTTTAATCCATATTTAGTTGATTTTAAAAACATATATAATGATATGGTACTGGAAAAACGTTTTCACCCAAGAATCAGAACTCTGATCCTCTTCCATGTATTACTTCTTCTCCTACATTTTTTTAAGTCATCTTGGTTACTTTAAATGGATACCTACCTTCGTTGGCTACTCAGTATATTACTTTGTGTACTTCACTATTTACTACAGCTTATGTTGAAGATTTTAGTAGAAAAAATAGGAACTCAATGAACAGTAAGTGAGAAACGGTACTCATCAGTTAAAACGATTGTCCAGTTGTGAGCCCAAAAATGATATCTAAGTCCGTACCTATTGGTCATGGTTACCTGCTTTTTATTTTCCTCAGCTTCATTAGGGCAGAGCTGTTCTGGCTTAGCTGCAGTACTTACAGGTCCGAGGTAGTCTGAAATCCACCTCATGTCTCATCACTGGCTCAGGCTGCTGCTCTCTCCCTTCCCACTACAGCTCTGCTACTTCCCATTGGCTGTTGTGTATAAGCACCAGCCAATCACAAGATCACCAGGAAGTCAGTGCATGGAGTGCTAAGTTCTATAACATCAATGTAGAATTATTATAAAGTACATATCAAAACCACCAATGAGAAAAAATGTAACATCAGGTAATTCCAAAACATATACTGAAGGAAATGAGCCTTAGTAAGGGGGAGGCTGGAGGGTCGCTTTAAAAATGATGTTTTGCTACCTGTGTTCATTAATGATCTAGCGAGCCATCCCCAATTTCATGATGCATCTTGTTATTATTAAAAGTCACTGACTAGAACATATCTTTTACATCACTAAAAAAGAAATCCAGAACTTGGACTCCTGCTGTGCATCTAACTAGAGACTGTTTTAAGATGTAAACATAACATATAGCAGGTTATATTTAGTACCCCGTATATTGCTGCAAAATGATAGCGTGCCTTTAAAAATCCAACCGTGAACTCATAAGGCTGCACAGAAAGTCACTGAGGAGGGAAATACTCATATAGCATTATCATCACAAAAGAGGGGGCAGATCATTAATATCTAAATATAGGTTGCCAATAGCATCTGTTCGTAGCCATACTCACATACACTGGCAGATGATTACACCAGACAAGCGACTTGAGCCATACGTATGAAAGATGGGAACTATCTTCTTCCGTGTCGTGTACGACAGATTTATAAAAAAAAACATGCAGCAAATAAACCTCTTGTTTTTCCTTTATGAAGTGACGATCTTAAGACACTTTATAAATGTGCCCAAATGTTTTTTTTAGCCAAATGTGGATCTCAGGCCCTTTCCATGTGGTTCCCAGGCTGTTGGCCTCAACCGATACATGGCTGCGGCTGCAGAGAGTCATATATTGCAGCGCTCGCTGTGAGACTTAAATGAGTATAAGTCCTTTAGAAATAGTCCTTGTAGATGCTGCTTGTCAGCTCTGTACACTGTTTAGCATCATTGGCACATGGTACAACATTATCATCATTTTAGGAATGCACTGGCACTTTTGAAAGAGTTAGTGCAGTTCTTTCTGGCACCAGGTTAAGGAACATAGGATTGGCATGTGGTTGCTGGGCCCTTTGCAGAGTGGTAACTCGAAGTTCCTGGGCCCCAATGCAAAATCTGTAACATGGCCCCCACCTAGAATGTGTCATTCATAATGTGTCACTCCTAGTGCTGCCTAATTTATTGAAGTATTTGTGAAAGGGCTGGAGGTCTGGGCCCTGAGACTTGCACCCACATATCTGCCATTATAGTGATGCTCTTTTTTGGAATTAGCTGCATATATATATATATATATATATATATATATATATATATATATAGGGACGAGCGGTCGTTACTCCGATCGCTCGTCTCCATACGTTATTATCATGTCGGCAGCGCATCTCCCTGTTTACACAGGGAGATGTGCTGCCGACAACGATAATATTTTACATTTTTAAAACGAAACGATCAGCAGATGATCGAGCGTTTGCTCGTTCATCTGGTGATCGCTTGCCTGTTTACACAGGGAAATTATCGGCAACGAGGGTTCTGTGAACAAGCGTTTGCCCGATAATTGGCCTGTGTGAAAGGGCCTTTAGGTAAGACATAGCAAATTGAGATAGACTTAAATGATCAGTCAATACAAGAGGATGCAGGATGAGTGATTCATGTGGAACTGTTTCTTTCTTTTTGCTAGCATAAATCAATGGTAAATAAAGGTAAAATATATTATCATGCTAAGAATAAACTTTGTGACTACAGTGGTTTCAGTTTTACAAAGCGCAAATAATGATTAAATTATATGTGTGTGAAAAAGAAGCTTGGAAATTGTTATAGCAAAAATATCTCCCCAATGCAGGTGTTATTCGCAAGCAGGAACGAAATTCTGTTAAACGTTTAAGCTTACTCAATTCCTGATTGCTTTAGATTCTAAGAGCAAACATAATCTTGTTAGCAATGAGATGTCTCTCTTCTTTACTATGCAGGGTGGGCCACAAAAATAGAACTCTGTTGCCCTTGTGTGGTTTGTATAGGATAATGGAAGAATGACGTACCCGCTACTAGAGATGATGGAAGTTGTTTCCGCCAGTATCAGTCCAAAGTTGTGCCCGTCTTATGTTCAGAGACACCTTCTGCAACACCACATGTTCGATATTCCGGACTTGAATTTCTGGGGATTATTTTCATAAACCCTACACTTCAGGTAACCCCACATATAAAAGTCAGACACCATTAGATCTGGTGACCGTGGAGGCCTTGACAATGGCAAGTTTCCCCGTCTTGTTGAAATACAAAACTGATGCTCGTGATCAGTTAACTGTGTATAAAATTGCTCAAAGATGTCCATGTTTACATTTTCATCAAACAATATTGGACCCACAATACGTGTACCCATAACTATGCACCAAACGATGATTATTAGATCATGAAGGGGCTCTTGCGGCAGCTTGTGTGAATTTTCTATGGGCCAGTACTTATTGTTGTGTGGATTACCACACCTGGTTAGATGGAACCACGCTTCATCGGACATTATGTATTGAAGTTAGTCCAAATAGCCATCTACGGTTATATCCAGTAGCCAATTGCAATACGCCACAAGCTTCTATTTATCCCCCTGCTTTGCTCTTGCACAACTGAGACTCACTATGGCTTCAGGTGAAGCAATTTCAGTAAACATCAACATTTTCTGCTGACATGTGCCTGCTGGAATAATTTTGTTGACTATTTCCTCGGACTTCTAATAACCCTCTCATGGATGTCTGCACCGACAATTGTCCGAACACCTGGTTGTCTATTTTTTTTTATTTTTAAAAAACGAGCATTTTTGGCCAAGATATGACCATTTTTGTATTTATGCAAATGAGGCTTGCAAAAGTACAACTGGGCGTGTTGAAAAGTAAAAGTCCAAGTGGGCGTGTATTATGTGCGTACATTGGGGCGTTTTTACTTCTTTTACTCGCTGGGCGTTCTGACGAGAAGTATCATCCACTTCTCTTCAGAATGCCCAGCTTCTGGCAGATCACGCTGTGACGTCACTTCCCCAGGTCCTGCATCGTGTCAGACGAGCGAGGACACATCGGCACCAGAGGCTACAGTTGATTCTGCAGCAGCATCGGCGTTTGCAGGTAAGTCAATGTAGCTACTTACCTGCAAACGCCCCAATGTACGCACATAATACACGCCCAGTTGTACTTTTACTTTTCAACACGCCCAGTTGTACTTTTGCAAGCCTCATTTGCATAAATACCAAAATGGTCATAACTTGGCCAAAAATGCTAGTTTTTTTAAAAATAAAAACGTTACTGTAATCTACATTGCAGCGCCTATCTGCTGCAATAGCAGATAGGGGTTGCAAAATCTGGTGACAGAGCCTCTTTAAGCAAGTGAAATGCATGCTTGACCGGGTTGAGATCTGGTGATTAACTTGGCCATTGCAGAATATTCCACATCTTTGCCTTAAAAAACTCCTGCGTTGCTTTCGCAGTATGTTTTGGGTCATTGTCAATCTGTACTGTGAATCGACGTCCAATCAACCTTGCTGCATTTGGTTGAATCTGAGCAGAAAGTATATCCCTGAAGACTTCAGAATTCATCCGGCTGCTTCTGTCTTCAGTCACATAATCAATAAACACTAGTGACCCAGTGCCTTTGGCAGCCATGCATGCCCATGCCAACACACTTCCTCCACCATGTTTTACAGAGGATGTGGTGTGCTTTGGATCATGAGCTGTTCCAAGCCTTTTCCATACTTTCTTCCTCCCATCATTCTGGTACAGGTTGATCTTAGTTTCATCTGTCCAAAGAATGCTGTTCCAGAACTGGGCTGGCTTCTTTACATGTTGTTTGGCAAATTCTAATCTGACCTTTCTATTTTTGAGGCTGATTAATGGTTTGCACCTTGTGGTGAACCTTCTGTATTTGCTCTCATGAAGTCTTCTCTTTATGGTAGACTTAGATACTGATACACCTACTTCCAGGAGAGTGTTCTTCACTTGGGTAGATGTTATGAAGGCGTTTTTCCTCACCATGGTAAGGATTCTGCGATCATCCACCACTGTTGTCTTCCGTGGACGTCCAGGTCTTTTGGAGTTCACAAGATCACCAGTGCGCTCTTGTTTTTTCAAGAATGTACCAAACTGTTGATTTAGCCACTCCCAGCATTTGTTTCTATCTCTCTGATGGATTTCTTCATTTTTTTCAGCCTCACTTGTATTGAGAGTTCCTTTGTCCTCATGTTGTGGGTACACAGCAACAGCTTCCAAATGCAAATGCCACACCTGGAAAGATCTCCAGACCCTTTACCTGCTTAATTGATGATGGCATTACAAGGGAATAGCCCATGCAGCCCATTAAATTGTCCAATTACCTTTGGCCCCTTGAAAAAGAGGCAGTTACATATTAAGGAGCTTCAATTCCTAAACCCTTCATCAAATAAGGATGTGAATACCCTCAAATTAATGTTGAGAGTATGCACTTTAAGCCCATATATATTGCATAACTGTATATGTAATATATTTTGGTAAACCGTTAAAATGCCAAAACTTGTGTCACTGTCCAAATAATTCTGGACCTAACTAATGATAGATAGATAGATGTCTCGAAGCAGGTTAGTGGACCCACTAGGCTGTACCGCCGTAGCGGGGAGGCAGCTGGCCAAACAACAGGAAACCCCAGCAATACAATGTCCCGCACAAGGGTACCTGGATTGTCCAGACAGTGGCCGCAGCTCTGGCACTGATGGAGAACGGTGCAGCAGATAATGCCAAATGTGGCGGATGACACAGGTGCCGCAGGTTGCGCCAGACGTGGCGGATTCCTCCGGACGTGGCAGTTGACACAGTACGTGGCGGATTCCTCCAGACATGGCAGATGACACAGGATCTGGCACGACTCGATACTATAGGCACAGCATGGGAAACAGGAACAGGTAACAAGGCACGGGTAACAACTGGAACGGGAAACACTAAGGGACCATTTGCAAGACAGACTGGGCAAACTAACAACGCTCAGGCAAGGATCAGAAGGCCTGGGGCCTTCTTTTAGACCAGGGAATCATGGCAGTTGATGATGACGATTTCCTTTGTGCGTGCGCTGGGCCTTTAAGGACACAGTAGACCGGAGCGGAAGTGAGCGCTGGCGTTTCCTAGGAAGGAGATGGGGACCAGCGCTCACGGATCCATGGCTGCGGGTATCGGGAGGTGAGTAAACCCGACGGCCCGCGGCCATGGACACTACAATAGATAGATAGCTAGATAGATAGTTTAGATAATTTCATTGAAATAAATGTACCCAATTAGAAAGTGCAGCCACTTTCAAAATATGCACTGCACATCTTTTAACTTTTTTGAAATGTTGTTTTTCATTAGGTTTCTTTCTTACACAATACCATTTACTATATTTGTCAAGTAATAACCTGAGTGCTTCTGGGTTGGCTCAGTGACCTTTTTTTAAGGGTAAATATGAGTCACGTCTGAAAAATGATCTTGAGTAATGTAGAAAAGTTGTAGCCCTAATAATCAGATATAATTGATAGTCGTGACCTTCTCTAATATCTGGTAGTATTTTTACATTAGTCAACCGTTGTCATCTAAGATATTGATGATTTGTGCCTGAATTACGTGGGTGGCTATTTGCATAATTACATGGGTGTGTGTTGGCAAAGGCTAATGTTTTACCAGCTAGCATGTCATGTTTGTTTTATGCATATGCGGTCGGCTTGTACAGATAAAACTGTTTTCTGATTATTTACACCATTAAAATTGAAGAAAAAAAGAAATGTCACTGTCAAACAGCAGAAGAGGTGGGGAGATTGTTGGTTGTACCTCATGTTCTAGGTTATTTCTCTTACAATCAGTGCAAAGTGTGGTATGATCCAGCAAGATGTTTCACTATTAAATGCACAGTGAGTCCCCCTTCACTACATTTATACTTCAGTAGCTACAGATGATAATAAAGTGATGCCTGCATACACATCTCTACATAGCAAAAGTTATATAGATAGTTAAATACGGTATAGATGCATGAAAAAATATGCAGAACCATATTCGGTCTAACAAGTGTATTTCAAGGTGTACAAATACTTAAACCGCTTTGCAAATACCCCTATAAAATACATTTTTAAATGCTCACAGTGGAAGTACTTAATAGGGGTTATCCCAACAAGATGAATTCCTGTCCATATGCCCTATGGGGGCTCCCTGCTCTGGTAGACACAACCATGTATTGTATGGTTGTCCATTTATTAATTTGAAATGTGTGATCACTGTGTAATACTACATTTGTCCTGCAGTGGCCACCACAGAGGAGTCATAGTTCTCCTGCAGCTTTCTTTGCCAACATCAGTTGATCGCCGGATGTTTCAGCAGCTAGACCTGCGATGATCTGAGACATTTGTTACTTCAAACCTCATTCTTTAGGATCAGCCACTAATAGTGGATGTCTGCTATTAGCATCACCTTTTCCAATATCCTTATAAATCATTCTTAGAAAGTATCCTTCATTAAAATGTATCCTTTATTTTTGTGTTTGCAGCTCCTATGGAGACCCCTGTGTCTCCATGGTTACAGACTACAAATAAACCCTGTGTAGTCTAATCCTGCAGTCACACTCCGTTCCATCTGTCCTCTACGTTTTTGTAACTCACATTCAGTAAGTAAGGGACAGATGGAGGGTGTATGACAGTAGGATTAGACTACACAGGGTTTGTTTATAGTCTGTGTAGAGGCTGTAGATACAAAACAATAAAATACTTTTAATTCACGGCCAGCCTCTCTGTGATCTACTTCTGGCAGGGGAATTTACAGTGTGGAAAAGCGTTCTAACTTTCCATTGTTCTCTAAAATTGCTGCCTAATTTATAGACTACCCATATTTGTATAACATATGCACCATATTCTTCTATGCTATACATAGAGAACATTTCGGTAAAACATATGTAACAAATACATAAATGCCATGCAGCAAAGAACTAAAACATGTGTCGAGGATGAAAAAAAAACTAAAAAACTTGTGCCTTTTGTCCCTTCTATGTCTTTTTTTAACTTGTATGAAAAAAGATATAAAAAATACACGGAGCACATGGTGCATCATCCCAAGGTTTTGAACATGTGATATCAGGGAAGAGGAATGGTGCTCACCTGATAGCGTTGTGCTGGGAGCACAACGTCCTTGAATGTGGTTTTAGGTCTGGAGGTCCGCAGCCAGGGATTCTTCCAGTGACCCGTAGGGCTCCGTTAGGCAGGATATATTGAAAGTTCAAAAAAAGGAAAATTATCGGCACTGTTCCTTCCAAGTGATGAGTATTTGGCAAGTTACGCCGGTGACGTTGATCCGTAAAAACTCAGGACAACCACAAAGTGGATTTATTGTCTGTTTATTGTTGTGTTTTTAAAAGAATAAAATATGAAAGCTACGCGTTTCGAGACCAGACCGGTCACTTCATCAGGCTGAAAAAAACATGTTTTTTTTTTTTTTTTTAACTAGTGACCACTCAGTTGTTTATTTTGCCACAATAAACAGTGAGCAAATTCATCCCTGAGCTTGCTTGATGCTGCTGGCCACATCTGAATGGGCATAGTCTATATTTTGCTACAGGGATATGTAATTGTCTATTCCACCTCTAAACTTGTTGGGGTTCTTACATGGGCAGTATATGAAGTAATAGCCATATCATTTCTTCTGACATGTCTGTTTTCCCTATTTCTATAAAATAATAAAAGTAAAGTCATTTCAATGCAAACTGTATGTTTTTTTAATGACTTTTGATATAGTTCTATTACTGTCTTCGCTTTCTTAAGCATGGAGGCTGAGCACGTAATTTACCTCTACATTTCACTATAACACTGTTCCAGCTGCATAACTGCCCATTAAAAGGCCTCACATCTTGACATCACTTTACTATTCTATTTCTTGGCTAGAAATTCATTTGTATTGTAATATACAGTTAACACTCATCTGTCCTTCGTAATCCCGGTAAAACTGTATAGTATTTGGCAGCTCTGAACTATTTCTCAGCAGCATTGTGTTTGCCCATGAAACATCAGCATTCCATCAATCAGTATTGAATGTTTCAAGGTTTATTTATTGTTGTGAGGCAGGTCTTTTACTTAAAAATTATTTGACAGCTTTCAAATGAAATGTTTTAAGAAGCACAACAGAGAATATTGCTAGGCGTATACAACGTAACTGATGGCAAGTTAAAGACCTAGGGTTGTAAAATGTCATGTACATTAGTAATGACATGGCTGTATCAAGTGGAATTTTATTGATGTCGACTGTGTCTGTCATTGTTTTTTCTAAGATATTTTAAACTAGAAGAGAGCCAACAACGATTATTATGATTATTATAAATACTTAAAGTATCTTGTGCAACGCATTTGGTCTGGATGGATTTCATTCAGGTCTTCGGCTGATTTTACTACTCTCTTTTAAGCATTGGCTCCTGTCCTACCCCCGGCTGAGAAGTGGATTGTAACAATTGTATCCAGTCTTAGCAATGCTCTATGAGCTTAAGGGTAAGGCCACACAGAGCGAACCTGACACGGTCGCAACGCGGCTAATAACCGTGCGGCACCATGTTTGGTGTGGCTGTCAAACAGCCTGTTAGTGGCCGCACGTTAATGCGGGTAAACCGTCCCTTTATCTGCAAAATCGTGCGGCCATGAATTAGTACACTCTTTATGGCCGCACGACTTTGCAGATTACAACAAGTTACCCTCTATTCATTCTCTATGGCAGCACCAGAAAAAGCCGAACACTGCACTCGGCTATCTCCGTCGCACCCATAGAGAATGAATGGCGCGGCAATGCGCATGAGCATGTAAACAGAATACCCCTTAACAAGGTATTTGACAGCCGCGCCTACATAGTGCCAGCGTGGTTGTTGGCCGCGTTGCGAACGTGTCAGTGCCGCTCCGTGTGGCCGTACCTTAACACCCTGATTCATTGTAGCAAACTATCAGTGAGATTTTTGCAGATGCTGAAGATGTATTGAGCACACAGAGTAGCTGAGAGCAGGACTAGGTATTTACAAGAATGTACACTGACAGCCCAAAAAATTCTTAAAAATTGTGAGGAATTTTAACGCAAAGTATATTAGAAAGTTGCAAAACGTATAATTTATACAGAGAATAAGCTATATTTGCATAATACCAGAAAACCCCTTTAAGTTGTTATAGCCCAGTAAGTAATACTTTCTCGTACCTCACATGGGAGTAACTGATCTTTAGTATACAAAATTATAGTAGGCAGCACTCCACAGTTCAAAAATTGGGAAAACATATGTCTTTTATTGACCCATAAGTATGCGTTGTTTCAGCCCCCAGCTTGAGAAAGGACCATGTTGGGGGGTGAAACGTCGCATACTTATGGGTGAATAAAAGTCAAATTTTTTCATTATTTTTGAACTCTGAAGTGCTGCCTACTATAGTTTTGTCTACATTGAAGGGTCTGTAGGTCTAGGCTCTGAGGCTTTCATCCACGCTCCGCAACTTTATGGTGCTGCTCTCTTTGGACTATGAGCTTTAGTATAATTAGGGTATGTGCACACACACTAATTACGTCCGTAATTGCCGGACGTATTTCGGCCGCAAGTACCGGACCGAACACAGTGCAGGGAGCCGGGCTCCTAGCATCATACTTATGTACGATGCTAGGAGTCCCTGCCTCGCTGCAGGACAACTGTCCCGTACTGTAATCATGTTTTCAGTACGGGACAGTTGTCCTGCAGCGAGTCAGGGACTCCTAGCATCGTACATAAGTATGATGCTAGGAGCCCGGCTCCATGCACTGTGTTCGGTCCGGTACTTGCGGCCGAAATACGTCCGTCAATTACGGACGTAATTAGTGTGTGTGCACATACCCTAAATATGATGACGTTTTTACAGACACAGCTGCAACTTTTTTTTAGATGCATTGTAGTTTTTTCTTTTTTTTCTCGCTTTCTTACAGAGATTAAAGCACATTTTTGAATCCCCTCTCTTCTTTAAAAGTGAGGTCTACAAGCTGGCTGAACTTTGCTTTTGCCATTTTTATACTATATCTACTCTTAAACTTTGTGAATGTGTTGCCTTCTCCTGAGGAAATGTGTCTCTAATTATAGTGTTATTGCATGGCATTCTTCCATTACTTCTCTACACTACAATAGACTCCACAAACAACTTAAACATTTTTAATTGTAAGCTTTAATTATGTGTTCACAATCCAGTGAAAAATCATTTTTTATTCAAAAAGTATTTCCATCTAAAACATAAGGTAACCATCTTAGTAAATCAGAAGTTAGAGAGATACTAGCCTGGTTGCAAAAGTGATAACAGAAAGTGCAGCCAAAATGGTTATTACCCTATTAGTGTCTCAGAAACTGATGGCAAACTGGCTTTAGAGAACATATTCACATGCTACACCAGGGTCCCCGAATCTTTTTCTCATTATAAGTTTCTTTCTATCCTGAAAAATCAGAGCTTCAGTGTTAAATATGGGGGAGAAAGAAAGCAGCAGGGATCATGTATATATTAAGCTAAAACAACACTGAAAAACAGTCAACACTAAAAAAAATAGTGTAAACAGGTAAGCATTAGGGTATGTCCACACGTAGCGGAATTGCTGCGTATTTTCCATCTGGAATTGCGGACGGAAAATACGCAGCAGAATACAGTAGCAGCAAAGTGGGTGAGATTTAACAAATCTCATCCACACGCTGCGTGAAAATTCTGAGCAGAAATTTACATGTGGTGCGTATTTTTCGTACCGCAGCACGTCAATTCCTACTGTGGAAAGTGGACAGAATTGCTGCGTTTTTCAGAGGAGATGTCACCAGCTTCTAGCATTGTGAAAAACGCTGCAAAATACGCGCCATTTCTGCAGTTAAAAATGCTGGAAATGGTGCATGTTTGCCGCAACGGAAAGTCTGCTACTTTCAACGGAATTGTTGCAGAAATTTTATGCAGCAATTCCACTACGTGTGGATAAGCCCTTACAAAATTTTTTTACAAAAAACATCCTTGTCTTCTTAGGGTATGTGCACACACACTAATTACGTCCGTAATTGACGGACGTATTTCGGCCGCAAGTACCGGACCGAACACAGTGCAGGGAGCCGGGCTCCTAGCATCATAGTTATGTACGATGCTAGGAGTCCCTGCCTCTCTGCAGGACAACTGTCCCGTACTGTAATCATGTTTTCAGTACGGGACAGCAGTTCCACGGAGAGGCAGGGACTCCTAGCATCGTACATAAGTATGATGCTAGGAGCCCGGCTCCCTGCACTGTGTTTGGTCCACTACTTGCGGCCGAAATACGTCCGTCAATTACGGACGTAAATAGTGTGTGTGCACATACCCTTATAGAGCACAGAAAACAGCTTACACTAAATGTCACATTAATTTATCTTCTGGTACTGTAGAATACAATGAAGGGAATCTGTTGCTAAGACATGTGCCCATTTAGATTTCAACCTTTGTAAAGTGCCAAGTAGCAAAGTTGAACTAGTAATCTAAAATGTAACTACTAAATGCACTCTAAGGGTATGTTCACACACAAACTCAAAAAAGTCTGAATATACGGAGCTGTTTTCAAGGGAAACCAGCTCCTGATTTTCAGATGTTTCTTAAGCCACTCGTGATTTTCGCTGCGTTTTTTACTGCTGTTTTTGGAGCTGTTTTCCATAGAGTCTATGAAAAACGGCTCCAAAAACGTCCCAAGAAGTGACCTGCACTTCTGTTTCGCGGCCGTTTTGAAAAACGACCGCGTAAAAAATGGCCCGTTGGAACAGAATGCCGTTTTTCCATTGAAATCAATGGGCAGATGTTTGGAGGCGTTCTGCTTCCGTTTCTTCGGCTGTGTGAGCATACCCCAAGGGCTAGTTCACACGACAGATATTGTGTGTGGTGGGTCCCATGCAAAATCCGCCACAGAACTATTTCTGCCGACGCCAGGAAATCCCTCCCTCCCATTGACATCAATAGGAGGTTCGGACGGAATCCGCCCATAGATTGAGCAGGACACTTCTTTTTCCCGTTAGCTGAAATAATTAGCTAGCTGGAAAAAGAAGTGTCCGACTCCCATTGAGAATTAATGGGAGGTGGAATTTTGCGGCGGAACCTGCGGATTCCACCTGCAAAATTCCTCCGTGTGAACATACCCTAAGGGTAAGTTCACACTCAGTAGATTTGTTGCAGACATTTCTATGACTGTCCCATTCTACTGAATGGGGTTTGAACCCCATTCCGGTGCACATTTAAGTGGGAGCTACAAGAAGCACATCCCACCCTTTTGACTTATTAGAAAAAGAACACGTTTTGTTACACAACCGTAAGGACTCATAACCCCTTTCTGTTTGTGTACTCATAGAGGGAAGAGCAGCCACTATATATAGCATTCAGCATATTTAGAAATCCATCTTTCCCATCCCACTTCCCCTTTCCCATCCCTTGGTTGAACTTGATGGACATGTGTCTTTTTTCAACCGTACAAACTATGTAACTATGTAACTATGTAATCTATAGCCTTTCGATTCAAATTTTCGGTGTGAAAATTTACACCGCGTTCCAAATTATTATGCAAATGTTATTTTTCGCTGATTTTCCTAAATAGTCAATGCAAATGACAGTCAGTATAATCTTCAAGCTATCAACCGTTGGAGTATAATGCAAATTTTATTGAACAAATCTCCTAATGATAACAGATTTTTTTTTAGAAGTAAAAAACTCGAAATGCACTGTTTCACATTATTATGCACAACAGAGATCAATACATTTTAAAGGTTGTAAAGAGAACTAAAATGGTAATTTGTTGAATTTGCAGCATCAGGAGGTCATATTTACAGAAATCAAAAGCTCTTTCAATCAAAAAAAAACTAGCAGGCCAAGTTACATGTTAACATAGGACCCCTTCTTTGATATCACCTTAACAATTCTTGCATCCAGTGAATTTAGGAGTATTTGGACAGTTTCTGCTTGAATATCTTTGCAGGATGTCAGAATAACCTCCCAGAGCTTCTGTTTTGATGTGAACTGCCTCCCACCCTCATAGATATTTTGCTTGAGGATACTCAAAAGGTTCTCAATAGGGTTCAGGTCAGGGGAACATTGGGGCCACACCATAAGTTTCTCTCCTTTTATGCCCATACCAGCCAATGACACAGAGGTATTCTTTGCAGCATGAGATGGTGCATTGTCATGCATGAAGATAATTTTGCTACGGAAGGCACGGTTCTTCTTTTTGTACCAAGAAAGAAAGTGGTCAGTCATAAACTCTACATACTTTGCAGAGGTCATTTTCACACCGTCAGGGACCCTAAAGGGGCCTACCAGCTCTCTCCCCATGATTCCAGCCCAAAACATGACTCCGCCACCTCCTTGCTGACATGGTGGCCATTCCCCAACCATCCACTACTCCATCCATCTGGACCATCCAGGGTTGCACGGCACTCATCAGTAAACAATACGGTTTGAAAATTAGTCTTCATGTATTTCTGAGCCCACTGCAACCGTTTCTGCTTGTGAGCATTGTTTAGGGGTGACCGAATAATAGCTTTATGCACACTTGCAAACCTCTGGAGGATCCTACACCTTGAAGTTCGTGGGACTCCAGAGGCACCAGCGGCTTCAAATGCCTGTTTGCTGCTTTGCAATGGCATTTTAGCAGCTGCTCTCCTAATCCTATTAATTTGTCTGGCAGAAACCTTCCTCATTATGCCTTTATTTGAACTAACCAGTCTGTGCTCTGAATCATCCACAAATCTTTTCACAGTACGATGGTCACGCTTAAGTTTTCTTGAAATATCTAATGTTTTCATACCTTGTCCAAGGTATTGCACGATTTCATGCTTTTCGGCAGCAGAGAGATCCTTTTTCTTTCCCATATTGCTTGAAACCTGTGACCTGCTTAATTATGTGGAACGTCCTTCTTAAGTAGTTTTCCTTTGATTGGGCACACCTGGAAAACTAATTATCACAGGTGTCTGAGATTGATTACAATGATCCAAAGAGCCCTAAGACACAATACCATCCATGAGTTTCATTGAAAAACTAATAATTAAATGTTTATGACACTTAAATCCAATGTGCATAATAATTTGGAACACAGTGTAGTGCAGAAGCATCCAGGATTTTAGGGTGTATAAAAACAGATAAAACCTGTGATTCAAATGTAACATTACCCCTCTATCAATTCCTTTTAAGGCCACATCTTGAACTTGGAATTCAGTTTTGGGCTCCACGTTGTAAAAAGGATATAGAACTGGAGAGAGTTCACAGATGGGCGTCTACATTATTAAATGGGAAAGAAGGTCTCCCATACATTGAATGGCTAGAAGAATTGGGTTTGTTCAGGTTGGAAAAAAGACACCTAAGGGCTCATTCAGATGAAAGTGAGTAACGTCCGTGTGCTGCGCATGGAAATCACGCGCAGCACACGTACCCATTGATTTCAATGGGGCCGTTCACGCATACAGGAGTTTTCACGCATAAAGAGTCCAATTAGTGAACTCACTGCATGTCCTATATTGGTGCGTTTTCAATTAAGTCAATGGGTGTGTGAAAACCACGCACCGCACACGCATGCACATCCGTGTGTGGTGCAGCATTTGCGCATCAATTCAATTGAAAATATTTTTTTTTTAAAATGTGCTTTGCGAGTGCTTGAATAACGCGTGCCACTCCCAAAGCATACTGAGGCATAACGCAACACGAATGTAGCCTTAGAGGTGATCTTATTAACATACATAAGTATATGTGTGGTCAATACAAAGAACTAGCACATGATTTATTATTTCCAAGGACTTTACAAATGACGAGGGGACATTCATTGTGTGTGTAAGAATGGCGTTTCAGACTTCAATGTAGGAAAGGGTTCTTTACAGTTAGAGTAGTCAAACTATGAAATGCCCTACTCCAAGAGGTAGTGATGGCAGATACTATGTTAGCATTTAAAAAATGGCTAGTTTTACTGTGAAATGGTATTTAGGGTTATAGTTAATCAAGCAATGAATGACGGGTAATTTATTGAGAAAGGTTGAACTTGATGGACCTGTGTCTTTTTTCAACCTATATTACTATCTAACTTTGATTTAACACTTCAGTTATTAGGGCATCTATCAGAAACGTGCAGTGAAGATATCCATTTAATTCCTATGTTTGTTTCCCTTTAATTTTTTTTAACAAAAATCGTATCTGGCCCCTGTTTCCTTCCCTTGGTCCGGATCTATTCCTGTTCTTGAGAACTGCCATCAATGCATTCTTTTGCAGCCAGCGCTGCTCTTATTTGAGTATTCACTGACATCATTTTAAACTAATTCCCTTGTATTCTGCAACAGCGTTTTTCAATAACACTGTTACTATTGCTGAGGCTAAAGAGGCTCCTGAGACATGAATGTAAAACTATTACTATGACATGCTGGAGGCAAGTAAAACGGATCTAGAACTAATCGGAGAAAACACCAAAGTAGGGATTGATAATATTTTATTGCATGTTAGCAAAATAGTCTTTAATAAGGAATTTCACCGGGGGAGATTCCTTTTAGGGGCTTATTCAAACGAACGTGATATACGTCCGTGCAACGCGCGTGATTTTCACGCGCCTCGCACAGACCTATATTAGTCTATGGGGCCGCGCAGACAGTCCGTGATTTTTACGCAGCGTGAGTCCGCTGCGTAAAACTCACGACATGTCCGTTCCTTGTGCGTATTTCACGCATCACGCACCCATTGAAGTCAATGGGTGCGGGAAAACCACGCATGGCACACGGAAGCACTTCCGTGGGATGCGCGTGATTCATGCAACAGCAGTAAAAAGTATGAATGAAAACAGAAAAGCACCACATGCTTTTCTGTTTACAAACATACAAAGAGAGTGTCATAATGATGGCGGTTGCGCGAAAAGCATGCAGCCGCGCATCATATGGTGATGCCACACGGAGCTGTTAAGTGCCTTTTGCGCACGCAAAACGCAGCGTTTTTTGCGTGCGCAAAACGCACACGCTCGTGTGAATCCGGCCTTAGAGTAATGCTCATGTATGATACATTATCAATGGTGGACTCAATTATATCCACTAAAGTACCCTCAAAGTGCCATTCAGTAGGCAATCATAAGAAATAAGTGCGTAGCATAGAATAGAGAGAGAGAAAAAGGGGCAGATTTACTAAGACTGGCGTTTCATATGCCAGTCATAGCTAGCTGCTCTGCTGGAGTGAGAAGCAGCAGATTTATTAAGAGGTCGCACCTACCTGCTGACCGTGTGGCGCATCAACCTCGGCCGCGTGTAATAATTGTAGCACAACGACCGGGGCCGTGGGCCATTCAGTCCTCCATCTGACATAAAATAAAAAATAATTATACTTACCTCACAGTTTTTTTTTAAATCTCCTAATCCCCTGAGGCTCCCTCAGTGTGCGGCGGCTCATACAAGGTCCTGACGTCGAGCAGCATCAGGGCCTTTTATGCGATGCCACATTTAACATAATCAGTGCTACGATACATACAACTGCCCGGCGCCAGTAACTTGTATGAGTCGCTGCACGCTGAGAAAGCCTGAGGGGACCCAGAGGAATAAAGAGGAGTGATGAGGTGAGCATAATTATATTTTTTATTTTATTTATTTAACAGTCCAAAGGGGGGATGGTAGTACGGGACCCGAAACAGGACTTTACCTTGCAACGCCCAGAGGGGAATTTGGCTAGGAGCTGGCGTAGATTTCCACTATAATGTTGTAAAGGATTTGCCTGACACAGCTTCTGTGTCGACGAATGTGGTTAATCAGCCTGCATCTTTTCTGCTAGATTGACTCGATCTTCTACCACTCAGGCTAGTAGGCTGAAGAGTGGGAGAGTCTATCGCAGCCTGGACAGACGGTTCTAGCTCCCGCCCTTGGTCTACTTATACCTTTATTTGCTGCTTGTCTTTTGCCTGTGATTCTCCTGTTTCCTGGCTCTGCTGTTCCTGCTGTTACCATTGACCTCTGCTTCATATTGACCCTGGCTTGACTGACTATCCTCCTGCTCTGCATTTGGTACCTCGTACACTCCTGGTTTGACTCGGCTCGTCCACTACTCTGTTGCTAACGGTGTTGCCGTGGGCAACTGCCCCACTTCCCTTTGCTTTTGTGTACCCTTGTCTTATTTGTCTGTCGTGCACATATTGAGCGTAGGGACCGTCGCCCAATTGTACGCCGTCGCCTAGGACGGGCTGTGCAAGTAGGCAGGGACTGAGTGGCGGGTAGATTAGGGCTCACCTGTCTGTCTCCCTATCCTGACATCACAAATGTACACCAGTTTTTTGGCATGAATTAAATAAAGATGTAGAAAGCCATGCCCCTATCCACAAAAGTGGCAAGGGTGGTGTTGCAAATTGTGACTTTTCTATGCCAGAAAATTAGTGTACAAAGGTTCATATATTCCCCCAATATAGTTTTATTTCTATTAATTCAATAATTTCATGTTAAAAGCTGTTTAAATGCTGGCAGGACTCATAGAGAAAGCCTGTGAGTCCTGCTACTTCCTGCCCACATACAGTGATCTTCCTATATACAAACTCATCCTGGAAATGCTGTCAGCCCCTATGTGTCGGCATGTAAAGCACGACTCACAGGCTTTCTCTGAGTCCCGGCAGCATTTAAACAGCTTTTTACATAAAAATACGAAGTAATATCATCGAAAACTATATATCCCCGAGTTTATGTCTCACCCTCTATGCCATGTCAGACAGTAGACCATAGGAGACCTGACAGATCCGATTTACAAAATAGGGTTCTTGTTAACAAGACGATAAGGCTGCAGAATGATTGAGAGGACTCACAATGTAGAGAGAGATGTAACAATCAAAGTCCTTTTATCCGCACTTTGTAAAGATTTTCAGTGAGCACATTTTCGCCTTGTAGTTTATTGTATTTAGAGCATTTTTGCCTCTGTTCACACTAGCATCAAGTCTTCTTTGTTTTTTTTACTGGGTAGAATAGTGAAGCAGACTATTCTCTTCTTCTCACCAAAACAACTGAAATATGACGAAGCAGAGTCTAACTGATGCCAATTGAAGAAATTTACCATCAGAAAAATACCATTAAAATAAACTGGGTTATTTCTGAAAAGGTTTCTGTTTTTCAATAAAAATGATTGAGTGTACATGGAGACTGTACAGCGGCACACAGGGTCCCTATGGGTTTGTATCATGGATCCAAAGGCACTTTGTGTGCCCCAATTTGGTGCCTCTTTGAAGCATCATATTTTACCCTAGAACCTATGGATACCTTGAGAATCAATGAGAAAACAAATTGTGGCATTCTTCAACCATATAAAATCAGTGACAAACAGAGGTACAGTATAACCAAATAGAATTCTGTGAAAGCTGTATTACAGATCTGTATTACATAGATACAGTCATGTGCCAATTAGCAGTGTGAACAGAGCCTTCAAAACGTTAATACATAGTGCTGTGTGCTAGTAATGGATTTACTTTGAATATAACTGAGAAACTATTTAAAAATATTTACATTTTTTTGATCATTCTCCTGATTTTTTAATTATTTTTATAAAGAGTTATTTTGCATATGATTATATGACAATATATTATATGACAATTTATAACATTTACTTACATTTGAAATAATAATGGAGAACATAGATTATATAGTGTGATTTCAGAAGTCACGTTATTAACGTTAAGGCTGGGTTCACACGACCTATTTTCAGACGTAAACGAGGCGTATTATGCCTCGTTTTACGTCTGAAAATAGGGCTACAATACGTCGGCAAACATCTGCCCATTCATTTGAATGGGTTTGCCGACGTACTGTGCAGACGACCTGTTATTTACACGTCGTCGTTTGACAGCAGTCAAACGACGACGCGTAAAAATACAGCCTCGTCAAAAGAAGTGCAGGACACTTCTTTGGACGTTTTTGGAGCTGTTTTCTCATAGACTCCAATGAAAACAGCTCCAAAAACGGACGTAAAAAACGGCGCGAAAAACGCCGCGAAAAATGCGAGTTGGTCAAAAAACGTCTGAAAAGCAGGGTCTGTTTTCCCTTGAAAAACGCTCTGGATTTTCAGACGTTTTTGGTCACTACGTGTGCACATACCCTTAGCAATAAACCTGGGCAGTACGAAGAAAGGAGAAAGGAAATAAGCAAAATAAATAAATTCATGTAATAGTCAAGAAAAGGAATGACATACAATTCACCAAGTAGGCCATAGATCTAGCGAGCACATGCAAAGTCAAGTGCTCTGCGATGCTATTACCCTTTAGTGCATCTTCCTGGCATCAGTAAACATTAGCTGTAAGCGTTTAGGGCAGGCGGCAATTGTCTAAATGGTTATTTCAGACCTAATTACCTCAATACAAGTATTTCTTAATGTGAAGTGCGGCTTTCTTCGAGAAAGCAATACACCTGTACGATATGCTGAGCATTTTGTCTCTTCTGATGCAGATCAATATCAGTGCACATTATAAGCCAAATCAATCCTAAGCTGAAATGTACACAAATCAATACATCTCTGGATTTCATTTCTTGCAGTGGATATCTGGGCTGCATGCAAAACATGAATATTTATATACATTGTAATATCCAGTATTAACGTGTCATATGAGAGTAGCCGTTCTGTTTCATGCTGTGTAACGCTACCCACATACAGCAATATCAGCCTCCACAAGCTCACGTCATCCCAGTCTGTGGGTTCTCGTACAAGCAAAATTACATTCTAGTTACAATGGCTGATTTTTATCTGCTAGCCCTCACTGGAATATAAGATACCATTTACGTCATGCCATACGGAGATACTAGTGGAGCTCTCAGGCCTCATGTTACGGATTTTGAAACGTAAGCCTTCTAACTTCCATCTTTAAAGGGAAGATGTCATGAATTTTTTTTTTATCATATTGCTTTTAGAATGATAAAAAAATAAAATGTATTTATTTATGTTCATGTGTTCTACTTTTTAAATTTTTTTTATTTTTACTTCTCTATGGGGGCTGCCATTTTTTTTTAGCTCTGTGTGTCGTTAACGACACATACAGAGATGGAATACAGCACATACATCCCCATAGAGAATGGGAACGGGAGCCGTTCCATTCACTGCAGCGTACGCCGTCTGTGTGGGAACGGCGCATGCGCCGCTCCCACACAGATCAAAACGAAGCTCGTTAGCAGAGCGAAATCCGGCGCCATTTTCTTGTGGACCGGAAGCCGCTGCCGGACAGTAAGATGACTACTTCCGGCCACAGCTTCCGGCCATATGCGAAGGCGCAAGGAATAGGAGCGGAGGCGGCAGGAGCAGGTGAATTATGTTTGTGTATGTGATGTGTGTATTATGTTCGTGTATGTGATGTGTGTATTATGTGCGTGTATGTTAGTGTTATACTGTATGCTGAGCCCTGTATCTAATCATCCTACACTGTGCAGTCGCTCAGAAAATGGCGGCACACAGTGTAGGAGGTTTGAAGATTCAAACCCCCTCCTCCTGGCACTAGCCAGAATAAGGTAGGGGGGATTGTGTGAGGACACTAAAAGCGAGTGTCTACCCCAAATTTGCAGCATAAAGCAATGAGGTTGCTTTACCACATTGACCATGCTGCAATTTCGGGAACTTCTCCCTCTAGTGACCAGCACATGGAAATGTTATAAATTAGAATCTAATTTATAATATTTCCTGACTTGTGAAAAAATTAAAAAAATGTGTAATCACTCAGATACTAATTGTTTAACTAAAAAGAAATGATTCTGATAACTTGCTGCAGCGTGATATCACACAACAAAAGCCATTAAAAAGTCATTGAAGAAGTCAAGATAAGAGATCTAGCCACTGTTTATTTAATGTGTTAAAAGTCAAGATAAAGATGGCTACATCTGTATAAAGTAACACGTTATCAAATAAAAAATCAGACCAAATAAATGTTACATAATAATTACAGACGACATACATTTTACTGGATTTCAAATAAAATCACCACTTATATAAGGACTGGCTATGATCATTCTGTATGTACATTTTAGAAAATGAATGTAAGCACATTTATAAAATAACATTATTTTTGATTTACATTATTTTAAATATGTGACCCTCCAAATTATTGGGAATGCAGGCGTACCATTCTACAGCATTCCTCTAATATGATCCAATAATACATATGGCAGGTCTGCAGCGAATGTGTCCAAAATTCTGTGTTGATTAATTTCTCAACGTTTTTCTGATAGAATTTTCCAAAGCCACTGTATAGATAAAGGGTTAAAACAGGACTAGGTATGAATGGTTTTGCAGCCTCAGAATGTAAACAATTCTCATTCACTGACGGCATATAATCTCTGGGACCCCAACAATCAGCACAACAAATGGGGTCACAGAGCTCCCATATCCCCTTCATTGTTTAGGCAGGTATAGCAGCTTGTCCGTATGGGTGGTGGTGCATGGTACTGCGGCAAGTCCCATTCAGTCCTATTCAAATCAGGGGGACAAACTGCGATGTGAAGCAGCACAGCTCCGCAGCCCATTCATTTGGCTGAGCAGTAAGTTCCCAGAGATCAGACCCCACAGATCATTTTTAAAATCCTGGAACACCCCTTTAATTAAATGTGTATACTGGAGCTCTGTAACAGAAAAAAAAAAAACAGCTCAAACCACTGTAAATATATATTAACAAATAATTTTGGTCTTAAAAACAACGTAAAATGAAAGTGGACATTCAGTTTAAGCTGATCATACAGGGTTCAGTTTCGCCTTGATCGAATGTGATATTTTCCACTATTGCAATGCTGGGCATTAAAGGGGCATACATTGCAAGATATCTCCAACTGTTGCAAAGCATTGTTAATGGGTATTGCCGCACGAACATTTTCTTGTACAATATCTGATTAAATGCTACAATTGTAGAGTTTAATCAGTACAACCAAGAAAAAGTCCTTAATCTGATACGACTAATGGAACAAATTTCTGTCTGTCACATCCAATCGTTTTAGTAACACAGTTTCACCGAGGAACGGTGGAGAATTTAAGATTCCCTGCAGCCTAGGATGTCTTTGTAACAAAACACTCAACAATAATGATTTACTGCCTAGATGTTACATTACAATGAACAGGATTTTAGTAAAAAAAACTTTTTTATAAAATGCAGCATGACCTATTTGTGGCGTTCATGTGGTGTTTTTCTCTCTTTGACTTCAGTGGAGGAAAAATGCAGAATAAAAATTGTGTGTAAAAAACGCACAATAGTGGTATCATGATTAAAATTTCCCATAGGATCAATTCTAGGATGATTTAAAGAGACCACGGCTGCCGACCTTCAGAGACCACATGTATTATAAAGTGGCAGTTGTGCGGCACTCCACATTGAGCATTTACGGTGGGAGAATCTTCCAACTTAGGGCGGGTTCACACGTGGCGGAATTTCACTGAAATTCCGCTGCGGACACTCCGCAGCGTTAATCCGCAGCGGTGCCGTTTGTCCATTGACTTACACTTTAATTTAGCAGTGTTCGTTTAGACTAGGCGTAAAATTCCGCTGCGGAGCATAGGCTGCGGAGCGGAATTTGGTGTCCGCAGCATGCTCTGTCTGTTGCGGAGCAGTGGCGGACTGGTTGCGGACTCATGGCGGAATTTCTCCATTGACTTCAATGGAGAGTCAAAATTCCGCAATGAAGTCCGCAGATCTTATGTGTGCTGCGGAGCGTATTGTTTTTACTACCATGACATTTCTTCATTCTGGCTGGACCTATGTATTTCTAGGTCTACAGCCAGACTGAGGAAGTCAATGGGGCTCCCGTAATGACGGGAGCGTTGCTAGGAGACGTCTGTAAATAGTCACTGTCCAGGGTGCTGAAAGAGTTACGCGATCGGCAGTAACTGTTTCTGCACCCGGGACAGTGACTACCGATCTCAATATACATGTATCTGTAAAAAAAAATATAAGTTCATACTTACCGAGAACTCCCTGCGTCTGTCTCCAGTCCGGCCTCCCAGGATGACGTTTCAGTGTAAGTGACGGCTGCAGCCAATCACAGGCCAAGCACAGGCTGCAGCGGTCACATGGACTGGAGCGTCATCCAGGGAGGTCGGGCTGGATGCCGAAAGAGGGACGCGTCACCAAGACAACGGGCGGTAAGTATGAATTTCTTTGACTTTCACTAGGGAAAGTGCTGTCCCTTCTCTCTATCCTGCACTGAATAGGGAGAAGGGAAGCACTTTTCCTGCAGTCCGCAGCGGCCAGTCCGCATCAATTTTCTGCACATTTTGTGCAGATCCGCAGCAGAATCTGCAACGCAGATTCTGTGCGGCATTGATGCGGACAGTTGCGGAGGAAATCCGCCACGTGTGGTCATGCCCTTATACAACTCTATGCCGTACGGTTGCATATGTTGCCTATTAACTCCCATTGTAAAAATAAAAATGTATACATCAGAGTCAACTACACTTTTCAATACAATGAGAAAAAAAAGGTTTACCGACCTATAACGCCTGAACGTATTCCAAGTGGCAATCGTCAGTCCCATTATGTCCTATGGACATGTTTGGTGTATATGTCAGAAGCATTTCTCTGCCTTTATGCCAAACATACACCACAAACGTGGCATAAACAAGTTCAGCTCTGCTATTTCAGTACGAAGCTCTTGCGATGATGTCCTACGGCGCTGTCCACCGCTTGCGCTCAACACGTTCCAACCTAACCCAGGCCAATACTATCCATTTGCATGACCAAACTGATTATCGACCTGTATTATAGGTAGGTTGCAAATATCGCACTATAACGTTCGCTGCTGATTCTGCACCATGGACAATGAAGACTGTTCTGTTGGAAATACTAAAAGAAAGCTACATTTAGTAAAGCCACACGCAAATACAATTACTAGTGACTATGGGACAGGGACATTGCACTTTCTCCTCGTTCTACATATATTTATTTACCTAAATTGAAGAGATCAGCAATCAATGCTCCATTAAAAATATTATTAATATGCGCTAAGTCCTAGGAATAAAATATGATGTGAACATTTTGCACTTTTATATCGGGGATTCAGCATAAGATTGGAAAGTGCTGATGTGAGACGGAGAAACAGAGACATATTTTATCTGAAATCCCATCCCTACCGTCCATATATTGATTGTCTCTTTCTTTTAGACTTTATGAAATGATTGTTTCTGCTATTGTTGCAAAATATAAAGCAAAAAAAAAAAAGCCATAGAGCGTCTTACAACTTGTATTTGCACAGCAGCAGTAAATTGATTATTCACATTTAGAGAGAGATTGAATAGGGTGGAATTAGGGGATATACTGTGCATAGATTTTGTGACAAGGACTATGACCTTTGGTAGTTTATTATTGAGAAAACAAATAACATCTGCTGCAGCGGTCAATGTAAAGGAGAAAATTAAAGCGCGCTATTTAGAGTGTTGTTTAACCCTTGTAGTCTTGAAAGGTGCCCTAATGTCATTGGCGAATCGATAAGCTGCAAACTCTAAATAAAGAGCCTAATTGTGAAAATAAACTATATTCTACCAGTCACCGATTAAATCTAGGTTTATACACCAAGTTTTCTTGCCCATTGAGACACCTATTCTAACTGTATAATTAACGTCAAATTGCCCCCATTGTAACAATATAAAAAGTACATCTGCCCTAAAGAGGGGCTTTTCTGCAATTAGCAGTTTTTCCATCGTAGCTTTTCTCCCTCAGTGGATGAGTGGAATCCCTTTGTATTAATATGAGTATACATGCAAGTTTAAAAGACATGGGAAGAGAACAAGGATAGTATCTGTGTAGTTGTGTGTAGATGGGTGAATAGCCTCTACCTGCTCCACTTACAGTAACAAGGTTATTACAAGCCTTCGTACTGCCTCAGGTGGAAAGTGAAATGTTCCCCAAATTAGAAATGGGAAATAGGTATTAGTATATGTAGCACACATAGCAACAATTGTTTTCATATACTCCTAGACCTCGTTCACATCTGCATCAATCTTTCCGTTGTTCTGCTCCATCGGAGGAGGGGAACAATGGAAATACTGGAACCATCGATTCCGTCTTACGACAGACACCATTGGTTCCCGACAGAACCCATTCCATGGGATTTTCATAGGTATTTTCTGCCGGATCGGTGACAAAGGCCCCTAATGAAACTTCCGACGTAGATGTGAATCGGGCCTTAGCTCTTCCCGTAAATAGTCTGGTTACAGATTTTTCCTTTTCATGCATTATAGACAATACTAACAGTACTGCTTTTAGCGCCATACTTATAATTAACATCTGCTTGCCCTTCTACTGCCAGGAAGTTACATGTGAGCAGTCTATCAGAGGTTGTTGTGTATCGTCTTGTATGGCAGGACGTATGTGACACAAGATCACTCTATTGCCATTTGCTCTCTTCGACGGCAGATCCCAAATCTAATATCTTTGGGGATGTCACAACTGGGTACAGGAGTCAGACGGGTTGGATTTTTACTAGTCCAAAACTTTGATTACCGTAAATAAGTGGCTATAATGTGAAGGAATATGGCCTTATTCACACAGTGCAGATTTGCCGCAGATTTTGCATGTAATTTTTAAACCAAAACCAGGAATGGAACCTAAATATAAGAAATCTTTAAAGGAAGGCCTTAACCCCTTAATGACATGCCACATACTTGTACGTGACAGCCGTTAAAAGGAAGTATGGAGGCTGAGCTCGCTCCATACAGGGCGGGTGATGGCTGTGATATACAGCTGACACCTTACTACAGCAGGGGGAATTAAAGATCACTTTGATTCCTTCCGTTTAAACCCTTAAATGCCGCAGTCAATCGGGCCCGTGGCATTTAGAGCATTAGAATCAGGGGGGACCCCCTTCGACGTGCCATTAACCCCCCAGACGCGATCACAGGGTGCTGATGGTCATCATGGCAGCCTGGGGGCCTAATGAAGGGAGTCTGTCAGTATAGCGATATCATGCAAGTGATCCAACGATCATTGGTTCAAGTCACGTAGGGGGACTAGTATAAAACAGTTAAAAAATGTTCCCTAAAAAAAAAAAAACTTTTCCATTTTTTCCCTAAAGCAATGTTAAATAAAAGTTAACATAACCGGTATCGCTATGTCTGTAAAAGTCTTAACTACCACAATATAGCGTTATTTAACCCGCTCGGTGAATGCCATAAAAAAAATGAAATAAAACACCCAAATTGCTGTTTTTTGGTCACTTTAGCACTTTAAAAAAAAAAATGGAATAAAAAGTGATCAAAAAGTCACAAGTACCCCAAAATCAATAAAAACAACAGCTCGGCCCACAAAAAGTAAGCCCTCACATCACTCAATCGACAGAAAAATAAAAAAGTTATGACTCTTAGAATCTAGCAACAAAAAAGTTTTATTTTTTTTTTGCACAAATATATATTTTTTTTATAAAAGTGGTAAAACATAAAAAAAAAACATATACATTTGGTATTGCCGTAATCGTATCAGCACATGCAATAAGGTGAACATTTAGTTTTTACCACTTGATGGCTGTCGTAAAAACAAAACCCCCCAAAAACGGCGTAATCGCTGTTTTTTGCCCATTTCACCCCACAAGTAATTTATTTGCAGTTTCCCAGTACATTATATAGTACAGTGAATGGCGCCAAGAAAAACTACAACTTGTCCTACGGAACACAAGCCCTCATACAGCTATGTCGATGAAAAAAATAATAAGTTATGGCTTTTGGAATGCAGGGAGGAAAAAAACGAAAATTAAAAAAACGAAGATTGGCTATGTGCTTATGGGGTTAAATTGTCTACTCTCCTGGATCCAATTCTGGTTTTGAAAAATGCATGCAAAATCTGCAGCAAATCTGCACTGTGTGAACAAACTCTAAAACAGCTTCTATTGGTAACCAGTTTCTGTGTTGTAAACAGCCATAATTATTGTTTCCATCAAAGGGAAAACAAATGCATTCCCCCCCCCCCCCCGACTTTCAGTGTTATAGTCATGCATGAGTGAATGGGGGTTTATTATTTTGATAAGACTATTTTTCCTGTACAAAAAAATAAATAAATAAATGGTGCTACTGTAACAAAACTTGTTTAGAAATCTTGATGCTTATTTGAGTGGCGACAAAATGGTTATGTGTAAGCACAGTTCTACTGTGTGTAAAGACCCTATTACAGGGGCCAACGATCGGGCAAATGATCGTTCATATAAACAGCCATTCACGATCATTACGCTGTGTAATAAGGGCAACGATCAGCCGATCATCGACTGATCTGCTATTTTATGCAGAATTAAAAATCATTGTTGTCGGCAGCGCATCTCCCTGTGTAAACATGACATGATGAAAATGTGTAGGGTTGAGCGATTGTAGTAAGGAGTGTGCGCCCCTATAAGTATCCAATCATTGCTCCTTGTGAAAGGAGCAAACGACTGCTGATCACCGATCTGTCTTGTTGATCGACGCTCATTTACATGGCCCATGTTGAGCCTAGTAATACTACTTTAAGTTAGAGCAGCCATGATTAATACAAGTAGATTGTAATGGTGTGACAATGGGTGTCATTGAAGAGATACTTTGGTTTTAGAGCCTGCACTAGACCAAAGAGAGTTATTTCATGATGATTAGGGAATCGGTTCAATTATTTCCAAGTCTATTTATTACACTACATTTTGTATTCAATGCACAAAGTATAAAAACTGAACACAACACAAACGTTCCTTGATCACATACAACATAAAATCAAAACATCTCAGTGTATAGTAAGCAATGACCCTGAATACTAATAAAATATGTCTTTCATTCCAGCTTCACTCAGACCAGGATGGTGGAGATGGATTATTGAAATATATTCTCTCTGGAGATGGAGCTGGAGATGTATTTGTGATCAATGAAAATACCGGCGACATTCAAGCAACAAAACGTCTGGACAGGGAAGAAAAGTCGTCCTATGTGTTACGCGCCCAAGCTGTGAACAAGAAAACAGGAAGACCTGTTGAGCCTGAATCGGAGTTTGTCATCAAGATTCATGACATTAATGATAATGAGCCAAAATTTACAAGGGATGTTTACACTGCCACTGTGCCGGAAATGTCAGAAGTGGGTAAGTGTGGCCAGTGTTCTTTCGGATGTATGAGCAACCGGGGATTCTGTGTGTTTTGATATTTGCTTTATGACTGATTTGGATATAAATATAATGAAGAAATCAATTTAGATAAAAATAAATGGAATAAATGAAAGCAGAAGAATCTAACTCCAATTCCACTATTTGCTGCTTTCTTATTTGCTCTTTAGTATAGGTATAATATGATACCTGTAGGCCAGCGACAGTTGGGTAAATGTATTATTACTGACTTTTATATGTTGGTCTTCACCCCTTGGCGCTGCAGTCGTTTTTACATTTTAAATTTGATTTTTTTACTCCCTGCAATCTAAAAAACTTTTTTTATTTTTTCGTCTACATAACCATATAAGGGCTTGTTTTCTGCGGGATGAGTTGTAGGTTATAATAGAACTAGTTAATGTACCCTATAATGTACTGGGAAACAGAAAAAAAACAATGTGGCGTGGAATAGGAGACATAGTGATTCTTCCATTGTTTTTTGGGTTTTGTTTTTACGCCATTCACCGTAAGAAACACATATTAACTTAATTTTGTGGGTCAATACAAATTTGTTTTATGCCGCCATATTCTGAGACCTACACGTTCTTTATTTTTCTGCCATTGAGCAGCGTGAGAGCTTGTTTTTTGCTGGGTGAGATACAGTTTATATTGGTACCATTTTAACCCCTTAATGACCAGCCTAATTTAAACCTTAATGACCAAGCCATTTTTTAAGTTTTTCCATCGTCTCATTCCAAGAGCTATAACCTTTTTATTTTTGCGTCGACATAGCTGTATAAGGTCTTGTTTTTTGCGAGACAAGTTGTATTTTTTAATAGCACCATTTTGGGGGACATATTATTTATTGATTAACTTTTATTAACTTTTATTTGGGGGAAAATAGAAAAAAAACTGAAATTTTGCCACGCTTTTTCGCGTCTTAAATCTACGCCGTTTACCGTGTGATATAAATAACACAATAACTTTATTCAGCGGGTTGTTACGATTGCAACGATAACAAATTTGTATACTTTTTGTATGTTTTACTACTTTTACACAGTAAAAACACATTTTTTTCAAAATTATTTGTTTTTGTGCCTCCATATTTGAAGAGCCGTAACGTTTTTATTTTTTCGCCGATGCGGTTGTATGAGGGCTTTTTTTTGCGGGAAGACTTGTAGTTTTTATTGGTACCATTTTGGAGTAGATGCGACTTTTTTATCACTTTTTATCACATTTTATTAAAGTCAGTATTCACAGAAAACAGCAATTTTTCCATAGTTTTTTATTTTATTTTTTACGGCGTTCACCGTGCGGGTTAAATAATGTAATATATTTATAGTCTGGGTCGTTACGGACGCGGCGATACCAAATATGTGTAACTTTTTAACTTTATTTTGTTTTTTTAATAGTAAAGCAGTTTGTAAGGGGAAAAGCTGGGTTTTTAATTTATTTTCACTTTTTTTTTTAATTAACTTTATTAAACTTTTTTTTCACTTTTTTACTAGTCCCACTAGGGGACTATAATATGTGATTCTGCGATCGCATTTATAATACACTGCAATACTTTTGTATTGCAGTGTATTACTGCCTGTCCGTTTAACACGGACAGGCATCTGCTGGGTCATGCCTGCGGCATGATCTAGCAGGCATTCACTCCAGGCAGACCTGGGGGCCTTTATTAGACCCCCGGCTGCCATTGGAGACACAGACACTCGGCGATCGTATCGCCGGGTGTCGGTGGGAGAGAGAGGGAGCTCCCTCCCTCTCTCCAAAACCATTCAGATGCGGTGCACGCTATTGTGCACCGCATCTGAGGGGTTAAACGGGTGAGATTGATACTAATATCGATCTCACCCGGCAGAGCAGGGACGCTCCCAGCCCTCAGCTGCCTCTAGCAGCTGAGAGCAGGGAGATTTGACAGCTCCCTGCTCTGTTTACTTATTCCGATGCCGCGACGTAAAAAGTCTATGGCATCGGAATAAGGCCCGTTAGTGACCGACGTAGAAACACGATGGGCCGGTCACTAACGGGTTAAGGTACACACGTTGTTTTGATCACTTTTTATTCCATTTCTTTGGTAAGCTAAGGTGACCAAAGAACAGCAATTCTGTCATTTTTTTTATGGCGTTCACCTTGCGGGTTAAATAACATTATATCAGAATAATTTGGATTTTTACGGATTCGGCAATACCATTTATGGTTTTTTTTGTTCTACAAAACTTTAGAGAAAAAATGGGAAAAGTTGTGGGATCACAAAGATGGCAGACCCTGGGGGTCATCATTGCGCTCCCTGGCTGCAATGGCAACCTTCGGCACTCCGCAATTGTGTCACTGGGGGGGGGGGTAGACTTGTGAACTGCCCCCTCTTTCTAACGTTTCAGATTCTGTAGTCACTATTGACTGTGGCATCTAAGTGGTTTAATGGCCAGGATCGGAGTTATCTTTAATCCCAACATTTGCAGTAAAGTGTCAGCTGCAACATACAGCCGACACCCACTGAGTATGGCGCGGGCATGCCGTTAACCTGATCCATAATCCCCCTTGGTGGCTGTGACGTACAGTTACGTCATTAGTTGTCAAGGGGTTAATATATAGAGCACTGGAGTAAAATGTGCCTAATTTATTAAGAAGTGCATACATTAGGCACATCTCTGGCTGTCTGTGTGCCAGAAAGGGAAATACATGCCAGCTACGAGCTGTTGTAGATTTCTGCTATAAGTTACGCCAGTTTTTGGCATAAAGTATAGTGAATCTGACAGGCTGCGTGTGGCACCACCATCTCCCACTATGCCCTACACACTTTATTGGTACGTTCCAAAAGCGGTGTAAATAGCAAATTGCGACTTTTCTGACAGAAAACTGGCGTAGATTTCTTATTAACCCCTCCAACCCCAGTATGTCCCCTAATCTGAACCATCTATGAAAATGGAATATTTAATAGATTAGAACTAAGTCTATACAACAATACATTTTTCTAGCAACTGAAAATCCAAAAATGTTCGAATGTTTTTCTGATAAAAACTCCCTATAGGGAAAATAAATCACTTACATTTCTGAGGCTGTATTTTGCAATTTTACTTGTATGCCATTTTTTCGGTTTTAAATCTCATAACAAAAGTTGCCATGAAGTCCAAGACTAAACCAAAGGATCTCTTTCAGTATACTTTTTGGCAAGATTTGCTATTATTACTAAGCTTAAAGAGGCTCTGTCACCAGATTTTGCAACCCCTATCTGCTATTGCAGCAGATCGACGCTGCAATGTAGATTACAGTAACGTTTTTATTTTTAAAAAACAAGCATTTTTGGCCAAGTTATGACCATTTTCGTATTTATGCAAATGAGGCTTGCAAAAGTACAACTGGGCGTGTTGAAAAGTAAAAGTACAACTGGGCGTGTATTATGTGCGTACATCGGGGCGTTTTTACTACTTTTACTAGCTGGGCGTTCTGACGAGAAGTATCATCCACTTCTCTTCAGAACGCCCAGCTTCTGGCAGTGCAGACACAGCCGTGTTCTCGAGAGATCACGCTGTGTCGTCACTCACAGGTCCTGCATCGTGTCAGACGAGCGAGGACACATCGGCACCAGAGGCTACAGATGATTCTGCAGCAGCATCAGCGTTTGCAGGTAAGTCGATGTAGCTACTTACCTGCAAACGCTGATGCTGCTGCAGAATCAACTGTAGCCTCTGGTGCCGATGTGGCCGACACGATGCAGGACCTGGGGCAGGAAGTGAGTGACGTCACAGCGTGATCTCTCGAGAACACGCTGTGTGTCTGCACTGCCAGAAGCTGGGCGTTCTGAAGAGAAGTGGATGATACTTCTATACACAACGCCCAGCTAGTAAAAGTAGTAAACACGCCCCGATGTACGCACATAATACACGCCCAGTTGTACTTTTACTTTTAAACACGCCCAGTTGTACTTTTGCAAGCCTCATTTGCATAAATACGAAAATGGTCATAACTTGGCCAAAAATGCTCGTTTTTTTAAAATAAAAACGTTACTGTAATCTACATTGCAGCGCCGATCTGCTGCAATAGCAGATAGGGGCTGCAAAATCTGGTGACAGAGCCTCTTTAAAGTGAGAAATGCTCAGATATTGTGAAGTCTGTTAGTGTACTTTTCTGTCAAAGTTGTTCATAAACGCCAGGAACATAATATAACTGCATATACTGTTGGTATATATAATGATTTGGTTCGTAGAACAAACAAGTTTGGCAATCAATGAATGTGAAAAATGCCCTTAAAACACATTTGCATTTTACTTTACAATATATAAACTTCCATTTTTAGATAAATTCACTCCCTAAATGTATTTTTTGTTAAATCAGATTAATACCACAGTTTAAAGTGTGAAAAAACATGCTGTTACGGCTGCCAAGCTGCTTTCCCCCTTCTGTTACTTTCTGTAAGTAAGGTGCCAATCCAGCTATTAGCTGAGCAGATTAAATATTTCCAAAAGTCTAGTTGCTAGGGATATACAGTCTAACAACTTCATTTTTGCAATGGGGTTGTCAGGCGGCCACTCTCCTGCGACCAGTCCGGCAGCTCAAAAAAACTATTGCCACTGATCTGAAAACAGAAAAGGGGTACAGAGGCTTGATAGGAATTAGATCCCACTTTTTACTTTCTTTTACTGCCACTGTAGCCACATTATTGTAGGGAAAAAATTAGGGATCGCTAAAGGCAATAGAAAACCAGCCAACATCAGCCAATATCAGAGAATTACTGCGTTTTGTAAATTGTTTTTTCTTTTTTTTTTAAACTTCTGATATCCAGCATTTGGTCTCCACATTGACTGTTACATGGAACATACGTGAATGTATGTCAGTATCTATATATCATCTACAAGGGACAGGTAGTGGCTTAGATTATCTCAGTGACGTTGGCTGATGAAATATGATGATTCAGAACTCCATTTGTCATCTGAAATGCTATAGAAATAGGTCAGGCAAATTCCGCTTATAGATGTATTATTCGCCAACAAGACCGCCATGGCACTCTATTGTGTTAACGTAACATGTCTACGCTGTTTGCGTAGCAAGCCTCTCATTCATTTTGATTGAGGTCGGTCACACTATGCAAATAGCGTAGAGCACTGTGGCGTGCTGCGCTATAAGCATAGTGAGCCAGCCAATGATACATATATACCTGGGTAGGTGAAGGTCCGAACTGAAGACCAACAGTAAAGATGTCATCTTGTTAACATTTCACAAACTTATTTAGAGCTGTTTACATCAATTCATTTATTCCATTTTTTTAGTAGAAAAACCTGACCAGACCATAAATTAATTCAGACCCCCAGACCATTAAACTCATTCAGACCCAGATCAAAACCCTAAACTCATTCGGAACCCAAACCAGATAACTAAAATTAATTCAGACCCCATTCCAGACCCTAAACTTATTAAAATCCCAGACCTCTAAAATGAATCAGACACCAGACCTCTAAAATGGATTCAAACCTCAGACCAGACCCCTAAAATTCATCAGAACCCAGACCAGACCCTTAAAATGTATTCAGACCCCTAAATTAAATCAGGACCCAGACCAGACCCTTAAAATTCATTCAAACCCCTAAAATTAATTAATTAATTAATCAGACTCCAGACCAGACCAATAAATTTGGCCTGAACCCAGACCAGACCCCTAAAGTTATTCAGAACCAAATCCAGATGTTTCAAATTAATTCAGACCCCATTCCAGGCCCTAAAATGATTCCAATCACAAAGCAGATCGCTAAAATTAATCAGACCCCAGAACAATCCCCTTATGTTTATTGAAGCTCAGACCAGACACTTACAATTAATTGAGACCCCTAAAATTAATCAGACCCCAGACCAGACCCCTAAAATAATTCAGTTGAAGAAATCTGGAATATAGGTAGCTGGTTAAAGTTCAGCATAAGAAAATCCCTTTGATCTGATGTAATTGTATGAAAGTTTTGATCAGTGATAACATTCACTGTTAAATCCCCCACAAACTATAACTTTTTTTTAACTTTGACTTTCTTTGTTACAATCCTTGATTTGGCAATTAAAGAAGTAAAAAAAAAAAAACAATAAAAACCACAGGAAGTTAAAAAAAAAGACAAGTTGAAAAACAACTGTCATAAGTCAGGATAATGAAGCATGTAATCAAAGATTAAAAGGAAATGGCAAATTGTACAAAGAAAGATTTTTTAATGGGCTTGTAAAAGTGTTCAAAGACAAAACTGTGTATCTCCTCTTATGATGACAGTTGTTAAAATGTAGCAACACAGATGAACAATGGGAAAACCTAGTTCCACATATCAGATCCGTTGATCTTCCAGACTACAGCAAGGAAAGTAGAGTCGATAATTAGTTCTCATTAGGACTGCCTTTGTTGGCAGAGATAATAGCCCAAGTGCACATAAGTGTCTGTTCCTCGTTTTTTTATGACTCGCTGGTCACACAGGCATACTTTACTCTTTGAACCATTTAATGTAAATTCCGTTTTTTTTCCGCAGCCTTATAACTTTGGGTAAGAACGTCACCAATGTCATTAGCAATCTACACAAGTCTGGAAATCTTATGATTAGGCTGTATACTTTGAGCATAAATTCTAGTAGCGGTAATCATTGCACAAAGATGAATTATTTATATATATTTTCTTACTCGGCAATACACAGATTTGTCAGAAGAAATGATTTACTGCAGAGAAATGACCCAGGGAAGACAGATGCACATTGAATTTATCAAGACAGCTGTAAAGCACTATATTAGCCCGAAAATTGCCTCGTCTGAATGAGATCCTTCAGATTTGCTTGGATCTTTTTTTCTATTGTTAAATACCATTACAAAATGGGTTCTTACCCCTGTTTATTATGGATGAATGCGATTTAGAAGAACATAAAATATGATGTTCTGACAATTGTATTAACTTTGACAGAAAAATACAAGAGAACTGTTTTCTGCTAGAGGGGTTAGACAACATAAGCCCGCTTTTATCATAATGGCCCTGTAAATGAATAAATGTGTGCAGACGCGTTTTGCACTAGTGCACAGTTTTACATATACCTCCTGTTGTGTGCGCTGGTGCTAAATTAATACGTTTAATAAAATTATGCTCTTTCGGTCACATGAATAAAACTCATTTCATAATTATCTGTGCATTAGCCTACTTTTCAGCATATGTCACTGCAGTCATCCATTATCTGATTGACATATTTAACCTTGTACATCAGAAGCCTCGGAAATGGCATATATCTGAGACGAGGACATGTTCCTGTTAATAGAAGGATTCTTTTTTTTTTTTTTTACATTGAAGAGCAGACCGATAATCTGGAGCCTAATGAGCGATTGTGTAAAGGTGTCCATCTTTTTTACTTAGATGATGTACTAAGCGATTGAATGTGAATGTAAGTGGTGAATGACCCTTACTGAGTATCCCCAGCTAATGAAACATACCGTCTCATATAATAAGAATGTTTTACTAATGCTAGAAGCTATGATTCAATGAAATACAGTGATATAGAGGTGATAAGTATGAGAGCTTTCTCTCAATGTGAAGTCTTCCTTCTTTGAAAGGAACAGTAAGAAGTAAGAATAAAAGTACAATTAAAAAGATTTATTTCTGGAGAGAACATTTTGTAGTTTCACCTTCCATTGAAATATAATTTGGAAAACTCTGCGTCAAGCTCTGTCTTACCATGACTTTACTAACGCCTCCGTGTTTAAAATGCATGGATTATTCCAAAAGCATGCGTGATCGGGTATTAGATGTGCATTAAACTCTTTGTATCCGGTTGTTTTCTTTCTGTATTTCTTCTGTGTGAAATGGGTATTCCAACCACTAACATATAGATGTGCGATAAATGTTTGATCAGTGGGGTTCCCACCACTAGAACTCAAAGCGAGCCATAAAATGAAGGGATATCACATCCGCATCTTATCACTTATGTCTTCCGAGAAAAGCTAAGAGCGGCTGATGGGAGTCGAAGCAGTTTTTTTTCCGCACTCGTGATGTCCTTTAAAAGAAATTAATACTAACTATAAAGTTTCAAATTCCTTGCAGACTCCATAAACAATTCTGACTGTTTTGAGGGGGTCCGACTTAGTATTACAAGATATAAAATCTCCAATGATCACTCTATTTCAGCCAATAGCTGCCGAAATAAAAGATTTCCATAGTGGTGATTGCCTGCCAAATACATATTACTGGCAGCAGTTTATGGCATACTTTAGTCAGCTATTCACAAGATACAAAGTATCACAGCACTGGATATAGACAAAATGGGTGCAGGCCCCAATAGGACTTGATCCAGAGTCCCCTTATGTAGGCAAAAAGAAAGAAACAAGGGAGCGCATCCAAAAAATTTGGAGCTTTATTTACCCAGTGAGACGTTTCAGTCCAACAGGACCTTTCTCAAGCATATTGAAACAACAGACAATGACAGTATATAAGGCCTCACCGAGTCATTAGCAATTAAAAAAACAATTAGTGTAAATATACAGAAATATAAAAGTATAAAAGGTCAGAGGCGTAGCTAGGTTCTCCTGCACCCGGGGCAAAGATTCAGTTTGGCGCCCCTCCCCCCCCCCAACTTATTTCCCGACATCTCCTTCCCCCTCGCCATGTTTTCTTTCCTTACCAATCAATGAGGTGTAATTTTTTTTCACAATTTTTTTAATGTAACGCAAGTATAAAAGCATTTCTACATTTTACAAGCAATATAGTTCTATAATGTAATTAACAAAAAAATAAATTAAAAGAATATAAATTAAAGAGGCCACACACAGCCCCCCTTGTAGATAGTGCCACACACAGCCCGCTTCCCCCCTAGTAGATAGCGGCACACTCCCCCCCCCTTGTACTTAGCGCCACACAGTGAACAGACCGGTGAGCGGTAGCCTACCTCTACCACTCTCCGCTCTGCCTGGTGTGACTTACCGGAGAAGCCGAGGAGGTCATGCAGCGCAGGCAGCGGCGGAGTTCCTTCTGACTAGGGTTGGTGACAGCCAGGACCGGCCTTAGCTTCGATGGCGCCCTGTGCGGGACTCTCTATTGCCGCCCCCTACACAAACCAAAACGTAACCACATATATGGACACACTAGAACATATATACTGTACATACAAAAAGACAGATATTTAGACATACAGGCAAATATACATACACACACCTGGAATATATACATACAGGTAAATATATAGACGTACAAACACATATACATACACACACACACACACACACACACCGGCAGATAAATACACAGACAGGAACATATACAAATACATAAAAGGCACCAATATACTAGCACAAAGACACATTCACAAACAGACCCATATATACGCAAACAGGAGCAAATGTACACAGCACAGATAATGTAGTAGTGTTACCTGCAGTCCTATGTAACACCACAGATAACACACAGTGATAACACACAGTGATAACTCTCTGAGTACAGATAATGTAGTAACTGCTGCCTGCAGTCCTATGTAACACCACAGATAACACATAGTGATAAATCTCTGAGTACTGATAATGTAGTTGTGTCCCCTGCAGTCCTATGTATCACCACAGATAACACATTGTGCTAAATTACAATCTCAGCTCTGCTACACAGTACAGATAATGTAGTAGATGTTACCAGCGGTCCTATGTAACACTACAGATAGCACCAGGGGCGTAACTAGGAAAGACTGGGCCCCATAGCAAACTTTTGACTGGGGCCCCCCCTCCCCTGGGTGTCACACAACCCCCCCCCCCCTTGTAGATAGTGCCTTTTTTACAGCCCCCCCTGTAGATATCTACAAAGGGGGCTGTATGGCGTTATCTACAGAGGGGGCTGTATGGCGTTATCTACAGGGGGGGCTGTGGCGTTCTCTACAGGGGGGGGGCTGTATGGCGTTCCCTACAGGGGCGGCTGTATGGCGTTCCCTGCAGGGGGGCTGTATGGCGTTCTCTACAGGGGGGGCTGTATGGCGTTCTCTACAGTGGGGGCTGTATGGCATTCCCTGCAGGGGGGCTGTATGGCGTTCCCTGCAGGTGGGGGCTGTATGGCGTTATCTACAGGGGGCCTGTATGGCATTATCTACAGGGGGGGCTGTATGGCGTTATCTACAGAGGGGGCTGTATGGTGCTAACGCCATACAGCCCCCCTGTAGGGAACGCCATACAGCCCCCCCTGTAGGGAACACCATACAGCCCCCCCTGTAGGGAATGCCATACAGCCCCCCCCCTGTAGGGAATGCCATACAGCCCCCCTGTAGAGAACGCCATACAGCCCCCCCTGTAGGGAGCGCGATACAGCCCCCCCTGTAGATAACGCCATACAGCGTCCCCCCTCCCCAAAAAATGCGACCTACAGTGTGTCCTACTAAAAGACATGTATCCCCTCTCCACAGGATAGGGGATACATGTGTGATCGCTGTCACTGATAAGGAGAACGGGGGACCGAAAGTCCTCTGAAGTTCTCCATGACTAACCTTGGACTTCCGGAGTCTGCGCAGCTCAATAAAAATGAAAGGAGCGCTGGTCACGCATGTGCACAAGCGCGACCGGCGCTGCATTCATTTCTACGGAGCTGCCGACACAGACCCCGGAAGTCCGAGGTTTGTGATGGAGAACTTCAGGGGACTTTCAGTCCCCCGTTCTCCCTGTCAATGCCAGCGTTCACACATGTATCCCCTATCCTGTGGATATCCTGTGGATAGGGGATACATGTCTTTTGTTTAATGGCAGAGCGGGGAGATACCTCCCTGCTCTGCCGTAGTGTTCAGTTGCGTCGCGCTGTAGCAGCCATAGCAGATGCTAGCGGAGCCTCTGGCCATGGTGCGGGCCCCGTAGCAGCCGCTACGGCTTCTACGGCGGTAGTTACGCCACTGGATAGCACACTTATAACTCTCTGAGTACTGATAATGTAGTTGTGTCCCCTGCAGTCCTATGTAACACCACAGATAACACATTGTGCTAAATTACAATCTCAGCTCTGCTACACAGTACAGATAATGTAGTAGATGTTACCTGCGGTCCTATGTAACACTACAGATAGCACACTGATAACTCTCTGAGTACAGATAATGTAGTAGATATAAGAGACAAACACATGCAGAGACACAGACAGACAAAGAGACACACATACACATACACACACACACACACACACACACACTGTAACATATACACATACAAACACAGAGACACACACTGTATACACACTACACACACACACACACACACACACAGAGACACACACTGTATTCACACTACACACACAGACACTCACCATGTCTCCTTGCTGACAGGTCAGGACGGACTGTGGGCGGAGCTTCTTTGCTTCTCGGCAGAGCACAGAGTAGAAGCAGATGCAGGGAGGCTGCAGCACGGGAGTGGACCTGTCCCCTGACCTGAGTCATCTGACCTCATGTCACTGACGTGAGGTCAGGTGACAGGTAAGGTGACTGGACTGGTCCACTCCCTGGCCGTCACAGACCCCAGTCAGAACGCCCTAATTTCCTGGCTCTTCCTAAGCTGCTGCAGGTGTCCGACATACGGGGCGCCTGTTAGCAGCGATCAGCTGCTCTTCGGCACCCCCCCCTTCCCTTGCGCCCGGGGCACATGCCCCGCCTGCCCCCCCCCTAGCTACGCCCCTGAAAAGGTTTATGAAATATCAAATAATCTGCATTACGTAATATTACATAATTAACCCAGCCATAATGTTTTTATTTTTCCGTCGATTAAGTGGTATGAGTTCTTATTTTTTGCGGGATAAGCTGTAGTTTTTAATAATATCATTTTGGTGTACATGCGACGGTTTGATCACTTTTTATTTAATTTTTTTTGTGGGAGATTAGGTGACCAAAAAATAGACATTCTGGTGTTTACAATTTTTTTTTTTTACGGTGTTCACCGTGCGGGTTAAATAATGATATATTGTAATAGTTCAGACTTTTACGGACGCGGCGAAACCAATTATGTTTATTTATTTCTTTTTTTACTATGCTCTAGGGGGAAAATGGGAAAAGGTTTTTTTTTTGAACTTTTCATTTTTTTTTTTTACTAATGTATTGCAGTATATCGTGATTCTGACAGGCACCTATTAATCCCTGCCAGAGGCAAGGCTTAATAGGTGTACAAAGATGGCGAACCAGGGGGCGTTCATTAATCCCCCAGGCAGCCATAGCAACCATCGCCCCCCCCCCCACGATTGCGTTGCGGGGTGCGCAATGAGCTGTTAGAGGGGGCCGCCCCCCTCTTTTTGACGATTTAAATACTGCAGTCGGTATATACCGCAGCATTTAACGAGTTAAACTAGCGGGATCGCGCTCGAGTTACTCTGAATTGTCGGCTGTAACATACAGCCCGCTCCATACTTGCCCTACCCGACTTTGGCGTATGGATACGTCAAATGTCGGGAAGGGGTTAAAAGAAATGTGGACTTACTCCTCGTTGAACTTAGCATCTCAATGACGCCATAGCACACGTCAAAACTAAAAGTCGGGGTGGCAATGCTGAACACAAGATTGCGCACGCGCGATAACTCGCGGGCTCAAAGTACGCGAGTGGTCGATACTAAATCAGTCTATCCCGACTTGTGCATGCCCAAAGGATATGTTGTAAGAGATGAACGCCATTTTTAATATGGGCAAAAGCCCACACATATGTGAGTTAAATGTCAAGGAGGCAATATAAAATAATGCCTAACTAAGCCAAAGGACTACGATAACTATTAGCAGAGTGCTTGTCAATATCATTTAATCAGGCTGAACTGGAGACTCAAAATATATAGGCAAAAATGAACCCATTTATATAAGTAAAAACGGGGGGATATATATTATTTTTGACCACAAAGCCAAGCTACTGGCATAAACTCTGTAGATCCACGTATCTCAAGACAGACTCCGAAAGCAAGTCAAGATCCATCACGGCACTACAAGACATCGGTCACTTCAAGAGCAGAATTATAAGGCCTAAAAATGGAACGGTCTGTTGTTTCCATATGCTTGTGAAAGGTCGCACTGGTTGAATAAAGCTTCTGATTTTTTGGATGTGCTGCCTTGCATCTTTCTTTTAGTCAGCTATTGAGACAACTATATCAGACTGATAAAAGGTGTCTCATATAGTCTGAAATGGTAGGCAACTGTGAACTGGTAGTGGCAGATATTGAAACAAAGGGCACCTGATATCGTAAGTAGATTAGGAAATTGCTATAATAATACAAAGTTCCAAGGTAGAGCACAATAAAAAATAGAATTCCACAATGGAAGGCTCAAGATCTTAAAATTTGCTTTGAAATCCTTATATTAAATTAGTTGTTCTGTCTCTTGACCAATGCACCATTTTCTTAGACTCAGTGCTGGAAACAAGGAGTCAAATCACATCCATCTCCATTACAGACTTGTATGGCTTCTTTGTGATGAGCACAATGACAGACTTTTAATGGGTGTCTATGCCCTTTTTTTGGACGTCTTGAAAAGTGATCTGAATAATTATGATTAAAACATTATTGCACGCAGGTGTCTTGTTGTACCAATAGAAAGGTAGTACAAAGGGTTACATAAATAGAGTACCAGAGCTGGACGCATGTTCTTAGCATCTACTGCTTGATCTGAAAGATAAATGGTAAGTAAAATATCTAATTTGAAAGCAACATATAATTTAATGCAGTAGAAAATATAATATAGAATGCTCAAGATTTGTATAATTCTCGACAATTCCTATTAAGTATGGGGTGAGAACACCGATATAAGTTACTTCTAAGGTAATAGTGTGAAAGTGATAAAGAGAAAGAAGGCTCCCTCGTCACCGGGCCCCATAAGTAGGGTGATGGTCAAGATTTTTTTTACCAGAAATGTAGGGATAAAATTAGATGGAGGGCACTTTAGCAAACAAACTGCATAGCAACAGGGATCATTGCCGTGGTGCCAACCATGTAAGGTATAAATACATGCTGGCTTGTAGGGGCTTCTGTGTTCATCTCCTGGCTATACTTTCTAGCATCCAGAGGACTATTTTTGCACACAGAAATTGACCATAAATGCTTACACTTTGTTATAATATGCTTAATTGCTGTTTCCCATGTATTCTTTTAGATAATCTCTGTGCTTCTGCCTGTCCTCTTTCCTTCCTGATAATCTTTCCATAAATTTTTTTATCTCAAACTTTCCCTTTTTCTCTCATCTGTTGTCACTTTTATGCTTTCTCAAACATTATTTTTTGTCATTCTTTTTGTCATCACTTTACTTTTTATTCTCTTGTTCTTTCTCTCACACTTTGTTTTTCTTTTTATGTAAAAACCTTTTAGCTAAAACTGCTATCCCCTTTGTTTTTGTTGCAGGAACATTTGTCGTTAAGGTCACAGCCAATGATGCAGACGATCCAACCTATGGAAACAGTGCGAAAGTCGTCTACAGTATTCTGCAGGGACAGCCATACTTCTCAGTCGAGTCTGAGACAGGTCAGAAGACCTTAGCTGTGTCTTTGTTTCTGTAATTGAAGATGACATGTTAAGTCAAGCTAGGACATACTAGACAAAACTTGAAAGAGATTACATTTTCCACCCTGCACAAACTGACAAACTCAATCGAGCAAGACATCTGTAAGCATGACACCAACGTTATTAGAACCTAAGAATCAAAGCTGAAATATAATTAGGGTTGTACACAAAATAGTTTCTCTTAGAGCAAGAAATAGGACTGAGATTTCTTCCGAATAACGAAGGCAAACTACTTTCACTTACAACAAATACCTAAGTGTTTGTGATATCAATACCCGCTTTGAACTTCTTCTGATTCAAGTTACTTTGAAAGAATTGAAACTTTTTCTCCATCCTTTCAAAATCAATATTCATACAAATTAATAATTTCTATGTGTATAAATTATTTAAGAGCCAAAAAAACACAATGTATAACACTTCTTTCTCTTTCCATCAATGTATCAACATAACTATTGAATAATATCCTAGAAAATATATATATATACATATATATATATATATATATATATATATATATGCTGTTTTGCACCCACTATTTATTACATGAGTGCTGTTTCACTTAAATACTTTTGGTATAGATATACAAAGGGAATGTATCATCAGAAAAAACTGGCCACTACAGCAATCATAATATGCTGTGACTTATTTTTCTCTTTAGCTCACTGGTCAGCTTTGCTATATAGACTGGTAGAGATTAGCAGAGTCATATCATTATCATTATTGGGAAGTAGTTAATGCCATTTACACGGGCTAATAATCAGGTGAACAAGAGTTCTTACGAACGCTCATTCCTGATTATTAGCCCGTGTAAACAGGGCAGCGAAAAGCAGACAAACGAGCAAACACTCATATTTCGCCTGATCACAATTTGTGCAGCCTATAAAACCATTGTTTAAATAGGGGACGTGATGGGCATTGAACAATTGTTAATACAGAAAGCATCGGACTGTGTAAAAGGGCCATTAACGAGCGCCGATCGACTTCTTGTATTGTCGATTGGCACTCGTCATTGGCAGAAATCTGCCTGTGTAAACCAGCTTTTAATGACACCTATGGCTTAGATAAGACAGAATAGTAAACGGGGTTTTACACTGGGCAATTATCGGGCAAACAATTGTTCATAGAACGCTCGTTGCCGATAATTGTCCCGCGTGAACATGGCAGCGATCAGCAGATAAACAAGCAAACACTCTTTTATCTGCTGATCGTATCGTTTTAAAAAAGTAAAATATTATCGTTGTCGGCAGCACATCTCCATGTGTAAACATGACAATATAGTACCGCTCGTCCTCATACACACAGCTCCGTGTGACAGGAGCAAACAAGCGCCGATCAACGAGCTGTCTCGTTGACCGGCGCTCGCTGCACCTGCCAAAATTGGCCAGTGTATTAGGGCCTTAACACCAGACACAAACAGATAATGCTCAGTATGCATCTCCCCTGTCCCTCCTTGATCTCTGGGAGGCGTTACGGACTCATGTAAAAGTTCATTGGTTGGTTTCAAACTCCATTCAAAGTGTTACTGCACATCAGAACCGGAAAAAAATAAAAAATATAACTGTAAAAAGGGGAAAATATGTTTTTCGAGTACACCTAAGTTCCATTCCTTAACCACAATGAATGACACTACAGTCATACTCTATCACGACTAATAACAAAGAAATAATTGACATTTAAGCTTTACACAGTGAATACAATGCAAAATGAATGAAAAAATCCCTGCCTTAAAAAAGGGAAAAAAATGTCTTAATGTGAATTTTACGCCTACTGTAAGTTTAATGACTGAATAACCAGCTTCTTCATTTCAACGGTTGTTTATAGAACTGCCTAATGTTTATATGATCGTGTTTTGCACATCTAAGATGTCAAATAAATTCTCCGTACACTAAAATGATCCTCTTAGAATAAAGAGGGAGACAGGTCACCTATATACACCTATATACCCATTGAAGCCTGTATGTACGTTGAAAGGGCTCTGTTTGGTTGACAGAGATCTCGACTTTGGTACTACAATGGCATGGAGTCCATCACTTTCTATTCTAAAGTTGATTAAGCCTATAGTTAAGTCTTGGACAACCCCATTAATACATATATAATCAGTGTTTGAAGACGCATTCATACAGACATATACACCTATATATATATATATATATATATATATATATATATATATATATATATATATATATACAGTGAAGGAAATAAGTATTTGATCCCTTGCTGATTTTGTAAGTTTGCCCACTGTCAAAGACATGAACAGTCTAGAATTTTTAGGCTAGGTTAATTTTACCAGTGAGATTATATATAAAAAAAAATAAAAGAAAATCACATTGTCAAAATTATATATATTTATTTGCATTGTGCACAGAGAAATAAGTATTTGATCCCCTACCAACCATTAAGAGTTCAGCCTCCTCCAGACCAGTTACACGCTCCAAATCAACTTGGTGCCTGCATTAAAGACAGCTGTCTTACATGGTCACCTGTATAAAAGACTCCTGTCCACAGACTCCATTAATCAGCCTGACTCTAACCTCTACAACATGGGCAAGACCAAAGCGCTTTCTAAGGATGTCAGGGACAAGATCATAGACCTGCGCAAGGCTGGAATGGGCTACAAAACCATAAGTAAGACGCTGGGTGAGAAGGAGACAACTGTTGGTGCAATAGTAAGAAAATGGAAGACATACAAAATGACTGTCAATCGACATCGATCTGGGGCTCCATGCAAAATCTCACCTCGTGGGGTATCCTTGATCCTGAGGAAGGTGAGAGCTCAGCCGAAAACTACACGGGGGGAACTTGTTAATGATCTCAAGGCAGCTGGGACCACAGTCACCAAGAAAACCATTGGTAACACATTACGCCGTAATGGATTAAAATCCTGCAGTGCCCGCAAGGTCCCCCTGCTCAAGAAGGCACATGTACAGGCCCGTCTGAAGTTTGCAAATGAACATCTGGATGATTCTGAGAGTGATTGGGAGAAGGTGCTGTGGTCAGATGAGACTAAAATTGAGCTCTTTGACATTAACTCAACTCGCCGTGTTTGGTGGAAGAGAAATGCTGCCTATGACCCAAAGAACACCGTCCCCACTGTCAAGCATGGAGATGGAAACATTATGTTTTGGGGGTGTTTCTCTGCTAAGGGCACAGGACTACTTCACCGCATCAATGGGAGAATGGATGGAGCCATGTACCGTCAAATCCTGAGTGACAACCTCCTTCCCTCCACCAGGACATTAAAAATGGCTCGTGGCTGGGTCTTCCAGCACGACCATAACCCGAAACATACAGCCAAGGCCACAAAGGAGTGGCTCAAAAAGAAGCACATTAAGGTCATGGAGTGGCCTAGCCAGTCTCCAGACCTTAATCCCATCGAAAACTTATGGAGGGAGCTGAAGATCTGAGTTGCCAAGCGACAGCCTCGAAATCATAATGATTTACAGATGATCTGCAAAGAGGAGTGGGCCAAAATTCCACCTAACATGTGTGCAAACCTCATCATAAACTACAAAAAACGTCTGACTGCTGTGCTTGCCAACAAGGGTTTTGCCACCAAGTATTAAGTCTTGTTTGCCAAAGGGATCAAATACTTATTTCTCTGTGCACAATGCAAATAAATATATATAATTTTGACAATGTGATTTTCAGTTTTTTTTAAAATATAATCTATCTCTCACTGGTAAAATTAACCTAGCCTAAAAATTCTAGACTGTTCATGTCTTTGACAGTGGGCAAACTTACAAAATCAGCAAGGGATCAAATACTTATTTCCTTCACTGTATATATATATATTTATATTTCCAATTCTTCATTAGAATCTGAAAGCACATTCACAGAGCTACTTACACACATTAATAATGCTGGGCCTGCACTGATTAAAAGTGCCATGGCTTTTAGAAATGCAAATGTAATTATCATCTCTTTATATTATTTCTTTCACATCATTATATGGTGCTTTAATGAAAAGCATCACACATCGGAAGGTATACGAATGAATGCATTCACCAATAACTGCGGCATCGTAACGACAAACGTACACAATAGTAAATAACTCCGTACACTTCACACCTCCAGCAGGTACAAAACACATTGAGGTCTCCTGTGTAATATTCTCCAGAAAATAAATGTTACATCTGAATAGCTTATAATTTTATATTTACACCTATGAATAAATTATAGAAAATGTGAAATAAACATTTAAGTCAGTGTTTCCCAACCAGGGTTCTGTTGATCTGCAGCTCGCACATAGGCATGCCTGGCATGGGGCGGACAAAACATTTAACAAGTCAGAGCCATCTTTCTCTGCCCTTACATTGACTGTATCAGATCTTGCTCAGATAAGCGCAATAGACACTGGAATATATTTGACCCAATTGCATTTTCAAGGTACAGCAGTATAGGAGTCACTATAATATGAGAAGTGTTGTGTGAGAAAAGAATGATAGATCCAGGTTTGTAGGGGGTTTTCATCATGGAAAAAGATTTTTCAGAGGTTCCCTCATGATTAAAAGGCTGATTTGAGAATGCACACTAAAAAAAACGTATCTAACTTATCAAATACTATAGGGTTTACTATGACTGGCTTTAATTAAACACCAACTAGACATCATGAAAGTTACATCATTGGGCTACCGCTCAGTGGGGACCCTACCAATATCCAGAACTAGGTCACATCCCCTCATTTTCAGAGCAATGATGGCCATCCATATGTCATCACCTCTTTATTAAAATCAATTGGTGTGAGCACTTTTCTGATTGACATCAATTATCAAAAAGCACTTTAAAAGTGCCCTATCTCCTACATAAGGAGATAGGCGCTATAATGTAGGTGACAGCAGTGTTTTTTATTTAGAAAAACGATCTATTTTTACCACGTTAGGAGCGATTTTAGCTTTATGCTAATTAGTTTCTTAATGCCCAAGTGGGCGTGATTTAACTTTATACCAATTGGGCGTTTTACAGAGGAGTGTGTGACGCTGACCAATCAGCGTCATGCACATTCATTTAGTCAGCGCATAGTGACCCTGCGTTGTTCACTATGTGCTGTCTTATAGTGACACATTAACGTTACTGAAGTGTTTAGACAGTGACTAGGCATTCCTTTCAGCCAGGATGGGATGTCTATTCACAATCCCGACACTTCACTAACGGTTCTGTGGTACTTACAGCAGAGCAAGCATAATCTTGCGAGATCACGCTGTAAATGACAGATTACACTTTGCTCTGCTGTAAGTACCACATAAACGTTAACGAAGTGCCGGGATTGTGAATAGACTTCCTGTCTGGAAGGTATGTCTATTCACTGTCTAAACACTTCAGTAACGTTAATATGTCGGTATAAGGCAGCACACAGTGAATAACGCAGTGTCACTATGCGCTGACTAAATGAATGGAGAGAAGTGCATGACGCTGATTGGTCAGGGTCATACACTCCTCTGTATAACGCCCACTTGGTCTAAAGTAAAAACACGCCCACTTGGGCATTAAGAAACTAATTAGCATAAAGCTAAAATCGCTCCTCATGTGGTAAAAATAGATAGTTTTTCTAAATAAAAACCACAACTGTCACCTACGTTATAGCACCCATCTCCTTATGTAGGAGATAGGGCACTTATAATGTGGTGACAGTCTCTTTAAGGCCCTGTTCACACATAGTTTTTTGGTGCTGTTTTTGAAGCGGAAAACGTATCAAAACCACGCCAAAAAAGTCTCCCATTAATTTGAATTGGAGACAGAGGCGTTTTTTTGCAGCAAGCATAAAAAAATGTTTGAGGGGAAAAAAAGCGTCATGCCCTTTCTTCAGGCGCTTCCGTCTCTGACCTCCTATTGACATCAATGGGAGGCAGAGAAAGTGGTTTTCGCTGCGTTTTTTGACCGTGGCGCTCAATGGCCGCAGCTGAAAAACGCAGCAAATGTTTTCTGCCGGCAGGTCAAAATCTGCCTCAAAATTCATGATGGAATTTTGAGGCAGATTTTTCCGCTTGCAAAAAACTCAGTGTGAACAGGGCCTAAGGCCTCATTCACAGAGGGGTTTTGTCTCGGTTTCAAACTCAATGAAAAAAAGCATGTAAAAGCACCAGCGTTTTTTAAATGTAACATGCTTTTTTATTGCATTTTTAGCTTAGGTTTTTCTAATGTTTTTAATTTAGTTTCATTTTGTACATGTGTTTTTCGTAGCATTTTCGAAGTCCTATCGAGAAGCCCATAGGGAAAAAAGGCAGAACAAAAATGCCATACCCAGAGCATGCTGCATTTTTAAAAATGTCACTGAAGCCAAAGCGCCACAAACCAATATGACCAGTATATAGACTTTTCAATCATTTACTATAGACTTTAAGGTAACATCTGGTCAGAGTTTTTTTTATCTTAAAACAAAGCTGTTAATAATGCCAATGAAAACTGCACCAAAAATGCCGCAAAGCTGCGTGTGAATCCAGCCGTATAGAAAACAGGCAGTGTTACATACACGTTTTCGAGGAATTCGCTCTTTATATGTTGCTCTGCTATTCTTTAAACAGGTGCTATAACTAGACTGCAATAAAAAGAAAACTTTATTTTTCTCCTTGTTAAAAAAGAAAAATGTCTGTTCTAAAAAGTAGTATAAAAGGCCAAAGGGAAAAATCTAGTTGTTATAATAAAAACCTTTCTCCACTTTTATTACCACAGAGACACTTCCAAGCAAGCTGTAAATACACATCTTGTGGCAAGTCTCATTGACTTTAGTAAATGTTTATGGATCTCCTGACGCCTAATATTTAGGTCACTCATATTGTCACATACTGCTCTACCAGATGACCTTCAATATTATAAAATTATTGTTTTTTATTGCAGGTGTCATCAAGACTGCATTGCCAAAAATGGACAGAGAGAACAGAGAGCAGTATCAAGTGGTTATACAGGGCAAAGACATGGGGGGACAGATGGGAGGACTGTCCGGGACGACAACTGTAAACATCACTCTATCGGATGTCAATGACAACCCTCCGCGCTTCCCTCAGAGTAAGATCCATTTACTGTTTATTTTCTTCTGAGCTGTTCCAGATTACGGGAAAATAAGAACTAAGGCAGAGAAACGGTTTCCTCGCATTTTTAAACCCACAGGGATGAAAATAGTATTAAATGTTGCTCTACAGAGCATTTTGATTTATTTTGCTGGCAGATTTTTCAGCCTTCCGGCTTTACCAGGATATTTTGAATTCTGTATATCCTATATATCGATGCGAAGGATAATGTCTTTGTTTGGAATTCAACGGAGTCTGCTCTTACCCTGAACAAGAGCTCCTAACATTTATTCCTTTGAGAAACTATTTGTGATTCCTTTAACCATGAAATGTAATCATGTTTGAAATGAATGTATCGTTACACATTTTGTTCAGCGTGCATTTCAAACGTCTCAAGCTTTAACTTATTTTATTCTAAGAGTTCATCCCAGTGTAGCATCTGCCTTTGAACTCCCACTGTTGTTTGTCAGGAAGCAATACCATAAAACAAAAGTCAAAAAAAGCCGCACAAAGGTAATAACATTATGGAATAAAAATGGAGTCAATATTTCAAATGTCCTCTGTCTAGCCCTAGGCTGTCCATTACAGCTGTAGTGTTTGCTAAAACACACAATAGAACATTCTTCAATGTAACCCAATTAGACGTTTGGGATTATTGGCCAGGAAAGATTTGCTATCCCGAAATTGGCCATGCTGTTGAAGTTACCGTACGTTTAAAATATTTGTGATGAAATATGCTAGCATAATTTATTTTGAATTATAACTTATGGAGCTTCTTCATCTTCCACCTGTGTTCTCATATGGCCCCGGCAAAAAAGAGGTGAATGTTTCCTCTGGGCATCTCATGCAGTACTGTAGAAAAATAGTTTTATTTCAACACTGATGTACACCAAAGAAGAAAGAGGAGGTACACAAATGATCATCAGCCCTCCCAAAATATTCATGTGTTTTGCATATATAAAAACATATACATGACAGACAATGAGCTAAAAACACATAAAATGTGAACACCATAAAAATAGTTAAGGGGCTAATCATAATGCAAAAAACACTCTACATGAACATAGGTTATGCTCCAATGGGCGACATGTTTGGAGGAGAGAAAGTCTATATAATGTGACCTAGATCTCTGACAATAAAAATAGCAAAACAGTGAAAAATATAAAAAACATTTATCAAAAAAATTGTTGTAAAAAATACAAGCAAGATCCGTCTGCTGAACTGGGTCATCCAGCCACCCTAGTAGAATTGCATTTGGAATTTACTTGTGACCACCCTTGTAGAATTGCATTTGGTATTTACTTGTGTCCACCCTAGTAGAATTGCATTTGGTATGTAGTTGTGACCACCCTAGTCCCTTTTTCTATTTCAACACTGGTAACTTATTGCTATTATATTGTATGTATTATAATTGGGCATCAACAGTATCCTCATTATGATACTATCTAGAATAAGCACATTATGTTGACAGCTCTATTAGTATGCCAAGTATATTAAATAGTACATTTGGTATTGTGGATATATAATGATACAGTTTTACCCTAGACAGATTTCATTGGTTTCTGAACATTAATACTGAACGTAATACGGGTCTGCAGGTAGGAAAATGTTGGATTGCCTTCTCCTTGCGTACTAATCCAAGTATGTACAGGAGGCGCAATGGTTTTATGTGGGAGCAAATTTAAGGGACGTTGACATTGAAGAGCAAGAAATTATCTGTATATTTGTAGCAAAACTGATTTCCATCACCCTCACAATGGCTACCTATGGATACAACTTCTTGTCCTCAATTATAGAAGGTGATGTTTTAGCGAGCGAAATAGTATTCAATTTAAGAAAATGAGAAATGTCACTTTTTGTAACATGTAAATCCATGTAAGAAGTTTAGTAAGCTCAATATTCATATCTTCACCGACTAATGTTTTATAGCTGGGTCTGATATTTTTTGTTCCATACTATTGGCATCTGATGAAACAAATGAAAAATATTACTAGTGCAGAATAAAGGTATAACATTGAGCTACATGTTTTTTAAAAGATAAGTAGCGCCTGGGGCTGCATTTACAAGTGAATTCAGGATGATGCAAAAAAAATCTGTATCTTGTGGTAGGCAGTCATATGTCAATGTCAGACAGGTTTTAGGCTCATCCGGTAGAGACTAGTAATTCATGCTGCTATGCCAGACATAAAAGAACCCATTCTGCTTCATGTCAGTGACTGTGAAATGCAAATCTGACCACTTCAGTTTTTTGACGTATGCTTGGCACATACATATTGTGGGGGTCTTAGAATCTGACAAGTAGTAAAATATATACAAATATTACAATATTGGAAAGTTTTGTGCGGCGCTCCCTCTTTAGACAGTCCATGTCAATATTCAGACCTGCACGTCTCTTGATGCTTCATTATATCCAACTATACAAAGAACTGAACTTGTTTTCTTATTTATTGCTCAAAGTCTGCACAACAACATAGGGAGATGTTAGTTGTATTAGGAAAATATAAAAATAATATCCGATTTCTACCTAATTCCCCTGTCTATTTTATAGTAATGCTCTCATTGCTCAACTACTTCAGCTGTTTTAATCTGTTTGTGGTATTTTTATTACAAGTCTGTTCAAATTATATTTTCTGAAGCTTGTGAAGGGACCATTAAAACCTTTTTTGAAAGCTATTTTTCATTCTCTAGGTACCTATCAATTCAGGGCCCCAGAGTCTTCCCCTGTGGGTTCTACAATTGGCAGAATCAAAGCTAATGATGCAGATGAAGGTGTGAATGCTGAGACAGAATACAAAATCGTTGATGGAGATGAACACAACCTGTTTGAAATCATCACAGACAAGGAAACGCAGGAAGGAGTTGTTATTGTCAAAAAGGTAACTCAAAGAGAATTAAAAAAGTGCAAAAGAAGGGGCAAAAGTAAACAAATATTTTTTGGTCCGGCTTGTGTTAGATGCATAATTGATTGCAATGAATATCAAAAAGGAAGGTTTTATTTATTTTTAAATATATTGTTTACTAATTTTACGAATGATATAAAACAACATAAAAAGCAGAGTACTTTAAAGACACTTACTTAAGATGGATCCTGTTTGGAAACACATTCATATTTTTCACATATTGCCCTTTGGGTCTCCTATCTACAGTATGCATTACTATTGTTAAAACATTTGCAATTCTCCCTGTGTTGTACGAATTCAATTAATATCCATTAGGAGGGTAGATATTTAAGAATTAACAATCAGATGGCAGTTGTTAAAATTAAAGTAGCTTTGTGTTACTATGGGGATTTTATAGGTGCCCTAATTTAAAGGGGTGACAAATTCTCTGTTAGGAATTACCAGACTTAAACGTTGACAAATGAGTGTGTTGACATTAAAATGGTGTCACCTCATCTAATGGAATTGGTGTAATAAAAACGTATAGAAGGAGATCCAACATACCGTTTCTCACTACATGCAAGTTCTGCTTCTGAGGTTTTATCAGCGTGAATATTCAAATGGATGTAATGAACGTTTTATCAGCTTGGTATATACTGGTGTTACGCCTAACAACTATACTGATTACAGTAAATTCTTGTGTGTTGTAAATGCCCATTGAATCATTTGGAAACATTATGAAATAATATTAGATTTTAAGCAATAGGAGAGTTGCATGAATAAGTTTGTCAGCTTCACTTTATACAATGAACCAACTCTGTAAAATATATAGTGAAAATTCTCAAACTAGGACTGTACAAAAGACGAAGAATTGTGTTTACCTTTAATGACAGCTTAAATATTTCTAGCTCAGAACAGCAGTATCAAATCGCCTTCTATAAAATCAAATGTAAGAGCCTACTGAGATGTTGTCAAGTAGACGTATATACAGGCAATGTTCTGACGGGGATGCAATCAGCAACAGTAAGCAACATACCACTGAGGTGTCAGCCGCTCCTAGGACCACCTATGGAGAGGCTGTGAAGATGTGTGAGATGCCAGGCAATTCTGATTGCCAATTAGTGATACAGTGGCATGGCTTGGAGAACCCTGCATGCACATAGGCAATGTTCATTGATGGCAGATGAAGTAATGAATTGCTGTTTGATTTTACATTTTCCCAAAGCATCCTCATGCCACAGATTAGTGGACTAATAATTGAAGCTGTAAAAAGTGGCAAAATAAATAATTGCACGTGACACTTGTCAAGTTAAAATTGCAAGGCCGGTTCTGCAAATCCATAGATGCTCCATGTAGAGATGATCATTGACAGGCATGTCTATTGTACAGCAAAGCATTCATCTTTTACATGTTTGTGATAAGAAGACAGCCCTGGCATGAAAAGCTTTTATCTTTCTTAGCAACAAGAAGCACATAGATCTAATGTGTAATAAAATATATATGTGTACGCAATACTGTATCTGTATATCAAAAGTGATCTTACTCTCTCTCTTTCTCTCTCTTCATATATGTATTCAAGATCACACTGAAAGACAAAATGATGAAGGATACTTAAAAAAAAAACAAATCTATTGTGTTTCTCCCAGAGCTGTACATTGTTGTATACATGGTACTATACATTCCATAGAATTTCATTTCTTCAATATCTTAGTGGTCACAATGCATACAACTTCACTGTCTCATACAAAGTCTCTGCTGCACAGGAGCAAAGAAAGGACAGATTGATTAAAGGGAATTAATCATTTAAAACCAAGCTCTTGTTTAAGGATATGTTCACACTGCTGTCAGGGGCTCTTGGAGCCTCTGTCGGCAGTCCCAGCAGATTTGACAGGGAGCATAGCGCAGAATCCAGCACCATTCTTTCGGTCAAAACACAGAAGCCATGGCGCAGCCCGGCGGAACCCATTGTAAGTCAGTGGGTTCTGTCAGGCGCAGGTAATATCCGCCGTGCAACGGTTTTGACTATGCGTCATGGTTTCCATTCTAAACAGACACGTGAACAGAGCATAAATGGACCTTTTTCATTAAACATATGGATATTTTTTTGGTTTGGTGGCCATACACACTGACCACTGTGACTACTTCTAGGTTTGTAGAGATCACTTTCCAGCAGTCATCTCATTATCATCACAGACAGGATTACAATGAAAGTTAACACCTCTATTATAAAGCTGGAGGCAGATAACACAGGATTCACCATTGACAAAAGATAATGGGGACAGCTCACCCACTCCTTCGCCCTCCTCACCACCCCAGGAGAGAGATTACATCTGGCCATACACTTAAGATCAGAATCAACCACAATGCGGCCGATCGTTCGTACATCGGATCATTTATAGAAACAAAACGACTATCAACATGCCATACTCCATAACAGGGACATAGTTAAAAAAAAAATAAAAAAAAATCTAAAAACATAGCACGAAGTAGCGATGAGTGGCCAAAAAAATCCAATATGACCAATCACTTTTTTGTCAGACAGTCGTAATCACTCTAATCACTCATTGTTTGTCTACAATTTTAAATCAATTTTAACATTTTGGACGACTTTCATCTTCTGTGTATGGCCTTCTAACTGCACATGTCACAGAGCATGCCACAATAACATTGATACATGCACAAGAACACAATACATGTTCTCCTATAGAAGTCAATAACTAATTTTATGACTGTTTTCTTAGAACAAGATGCCTGCTGTAAAGTAAATCTCTGGACATTCTTTTGCAGCTCAGGCAAGATGGTTTCCCCATTATCATGTACAGGAAATAGAATACAAAAATGTAACAATCAGAGAATAATAACATATTAGAAAAATGATATGTTTCAATATATAGTTTTATTAACTAAAAAAAGATAAAGGTGATTTATTCCCATTAAATGTCTTGACGGAAAGATGAATAAGCAAGGTTTAACGTCTGTGTTTTATGTTCATTTTTTTTTAACATACCTACTAAACCTACATATACAGTATGTCTAAAATGTAATTTCTCTGTAGAAGACACATATATAATATATTGCATTAGTCACTTATGTTGGTAATGACTTTGTATCAAATAAGCCTATTATGGCATGTCAATTGGTCAACCACAAACTCATAAAACACAGGGTCCCAGTGCCCAGACCCCACTTTTAACTTTGCAACCACCCCTCCTTTTGGGATCCTAGGCAACATATAAATTAAAGTCCTCTATCGCATATATATATATATATATATATATATATATACACTACCGTTCAAAAGTTTGGGGTCACCCAGACAATTTTGTGTTTTCCATGAAAACTCACACTTATATTTATGAAATGAGTTGCAAAATGACTAGAAAATATAGTCAAGACATTGACAAGGTTAGAAATAATGATTTTTATTTGAAATAATAATTTTCTCCTTCAAACTTTGCTTTCGTCAAAGAATGCTCCATTTGCAGCAATTACAGCATTGCAAACCTTTGCCATTCTAGCTGTTAATTTGCTGAGGTAATCGGGAGAAATTTCACCCCATGCTTCCCGAAGCCCCTCTCTCAAGTTGGATTGGCTTGATGGCCACTTCTTGCGTACCATACTGTCAAGCTGCTCCCACAACAGCTCTATGGGGTTGAGATCTGGTGACTGCGCTGGCCACTCCATTACAGATAGAATACCAGCTGCCTGCTTCTTCCCTAAATAGTTCTTGCATAATTTGGAGGTGTGCTTTGGGTCATTATCCTGTTGTAGGATGAAATTGGCACCAATCAAGCGCTGTCCACAGGGTATGGCATGGCGTTGCAAAATGGAGTGATAGCCTTCCTTATCCAAAATCCCTTTTACCTTGTACAAATCTCCCACTTTACCAGCACCAAAGCAACCCCAGACCATCACATTACCTCCACCATGCTTGACAGATGGCGTCGGGCACTCTTCCAGCATCTTTTCAGTTGTTCTGCGTCTCACAAATGTTCTTCTGTGTGATCCAAACACCTCAAACTTCGATTCGTCTGTCCATAACACTTTTTTCCAATCTTCCTCTGTCCAATGTCTGTGTGCTTTTGCCCATATTAATCTTTTCCTTTTATTAGCCAGTCTCAGATATGGCTTTTTCTTTGCCACTCTGCCCTGAAGGCCAGCATCCTGGAGTCGCCTCTTCACTGTAGACGTTGACACTGGCGTTTTGCGGGTACTATTTAATGAAGCTGCCAGTTGAGGACCTGTGAGGCATCTATTTCTCAAACTAGAGACTCTAATGTACTTGTCTTGTTGCTCAGTTGTGCAGCGGGGCCTCCCACTTCTCTTTCTATTCTGGTTAGAGCCTGTTTATGCTATCCTCTGAAGGGAGTGTTACACACCGTTGTAGGAAATCTTCAGTTTCTTGGCAATTTCTCGCATGGAATAGTCTTCATTTCTAAGAACAAGAATAGACTGTCGAGTTTCACATGAAAGCTCTCTTTTTCTGGCCATTTTGAGAGTTTAATCGAGCCCACAAATGTAATGCTCCAGATTCTCAACTAGCTCAAAGGAAGGTTAGTTTTATAGCTCCTCTAAACAGCAAAACTGTTTACAGCGGTGCTAACATAATTGCACAAGGGGTTTCAAGTGTTTTCTAATCATCCATTAGCCTTCTAACACAGTTAGCAAACACAATGTACCATTAGAACACTGGAGTGATGTTTGCTGGAAATGGGCCTCTATACACCTATGTAGATATTGCATTAAAAACCAGACGTTTGCAGCTAGAATAGTCATTTAGCACATTAACAATGTATAGAGTGTATTTCTGATTAATTTAATGTTATCTTCATTGAAAAAAACTGTGCTTTTCTTTCAAAAATAAGGACATTTCTAAGTGACCCTAAACTTTTGAACGGTAGTGTATATAAATATATATGTATATATATATATACATACATCGCCCTTTGAGGTTCTGAATTAATGTTCCTTCCTATCCAAGTTTTTTTTTTTTCTTAAAGGTGACTCTCATTTGGTAGGAAACTATTGCTTTTTTTGAAAAAAAATTCTAAGGATTTTCCCTTTATACAACAAATATAATTAACACCTATAGCTAGTTAGAAAAAAACTGCTAACGTGTACAAAATGTACAGTTCTCATATTGTCTTTTTCTTCGGTGAATCTTTATAACTCATCCAAGCTTCTGAACAAGGACAAATTATCATATAAATTGCAAAGGGAAAAAAAATAATTAAAAATGTTTCATTCTAATTTTTTTCACCTGCGTATGTGTGTAGAAATGTATATACTCTGTATATTGACATGGAGACCACAAAATACCCGTGTAGTTACTGTGAATACTCAGTACTTGACTATTTGATACTTTATGAGTAATATGTATTGTTTGAATTATTGGGTTTACTGTCTGTTGTAGTGGACAAGCAGCAAGTAGCTTGCACTCTAGAAAGTACAGATCAACAATTCAGCTACTGTATAATAACCTCTGCTAGTTTTATTTCTACTAAGCAGGCTATGTACAAAATCAAATTTCACAAACCACCTTGAAATACTGCAGATTCTTGTCACGCAATTTTAAATGTGCTAAATCCTTTCTCTTTTGCAATCAAATCCACGCCGAGTTTTGCAAGAAAATCAGCATCTAACAAATACAGATTTTTATCACAGATCTTTCTTACAATGTATCTGAACCCAATATAAGTTAATAGAGGGGGTCTCCAATACAGGGTCCTCATCTATTAGCCATCCTGGAGAGGGTCCCATAAGAACATCTCTTACTATCTTGACCTGGGATATCCATGCATCTTGATTTCAATGTGAATGTGCCATTAATCCTGTAGCATGTAAATTTATCACTTACTGCCAAGTTATTGCTGGGGGTTACGTTAGTGGGACACCCGATTATTAGCTTATCGTCAGAAAACCCTGCTAACAAAAAGGGATGGTCTAAATCAGGCCACCTCTTTTAACTGCCATTACCTCCCAGTTTAATGTCTAACTCCACTCTAAATTTCAAACTATCTATGGGGTTCTCCTTTATTCTTTTTCCCCTGCAGTATCTATAGAATCCCTCTCAGCAGCCATCAGAGTCTTTCCAGATATTAAGAGATTGGAGGTAGCAGAATTGAATAATAAATTGTATTCTCGCTAACAACATATTATTGATTCTCACTCAACCCCTCCCCAATCTACCCAATCTCTTCTCTATCCTCACAACATTTGGTAAGAGCTCCGACCTCATTATTAATGATTCCGAATCACATACCCTCACCATTTCCATACCTGAGAACACTGTCTCGCTCTTTCAAGCCTCTTATTCATTTCAATGGTCCTCGAAATAACTAAATTACTTAGGAGTTCTTATCACTCCACTATATAAGGACTTAACTACCCACCTAAGTTGCGCTCTATGACTAGTCTTATGTCTAGCTGGTCTCCATATAACGATTTCTTGGCTAGGCAGAATATATGCTACTAAAATGACCATTATTACCTAAATTACTTTAACCCTTCCATCTCTGTCCCCACCTGCTTCCTACAACATTTCCAAAAATGCCTTATTCCCTTTATATGGAAAATAAGATGACCCACTAATCCACACCACACTCTGAAAGTTCACAAATGAGAAGGAGGTTTTGGGTTCCCTCATATCACATGTTTTTATTAGGCAGCCCCTATATTACAACTTTACAGCTATGCTTTACAACAGATATGCTGCTTTTTATTTATTTTTATTTTTTTAAGATCCCTAATGTATCCCCTTTGCCAATGAATTGCATGTGTGCCGTCAGCTCTCTGGTCAACACCTCTCAGTCCAGTAATGGGACATTCATTACAAATTTGGGATGTGGTTTTTTGGGCAAACTTATTTCCCCTCCCCTTCAGTCCCTTTGGAAAATAGGGCTTTCCCTTTAAGTTTAGACAACTTTTTTTCCTTCTCATGGTGACAAGCAAATGGCCTCATCTTGCCTCCTCTCTTTAGTGACGTTGAAAGACAAACACTCAATCCCTCCCTCAGAAAATGATAGGTATATGAAAAACATTGGCTTACCATTTTTCTCAAAAATCATGGCTCCTCATACCTCCCCACGTCCCTTGACCACATATGTCAAACATTTTCACATTCTCGTGGTCTCCAGTATAAGAGACAGAGCTCTCTTAGTAGAAATCCCTGGGAAGCTTCTTACTTCATCACAAATCCTCTGACCTTCCTTCGAGCGCAATACCGATTACTTACATTTATCTTCCTAGCAGCTAAACAAACAATAGCTAATGCCTTGAAAAAAGCATAAATTCCATACTCAGACTGGAAACTTTCATGACCAACGAACAGCTCACCAGTATCCTCTGAAATTTCTCAAGATCTGGGGCCCATGTACATCCGCATGAGTGGCATACTAGACTTTCATTAGGGTAACCGTGAATCCTAACTTATTACCTTTCCCTCCCGCCATTCCGACAAATTTCTTTTTTTTTTCTTTTCCATTTTTATTCTCTTCTTTATACTTTCTCTCTAATTTTTCTCCTTCTTTTTGTTTCTCGTTCTGTTTAGTTTGAAAATCGTTAGGTTCGCTTCTGTGGAATTATATGTGCACTACATTATTGAACTATTAACCCCATAATGACCGGGCCTGAAAAAGTCCTCAATGACCAGTTACATTTTTCAGTGTTTGCCTCTGCTTTTTAGCAGCCATAATTTTTTTTCATTGAAGTGGCTGTATGAGGCCTTGTTTCTTTGTTTTTTTTTTTGGGAGAAATTGTATTTTATTTTTGCATGGCTTGGGAGTAGAAAAAAGTTCACTGTGTGAGTTATATAATTTATTTTTACGGTGTGAATATAGGAAAAAGCAAGTCTCTGCATTTTTTTGCTTGTTTTTTAACCTGTTCACGTTTGACACAAAAAAAACGGTTAAATTAATTCTTCAGGTTATTACGGTCGTGTAGATACCTAATTTTAGTAGTTTTTTGTTTTTATGTAATGCATGGGAAAAAATATATATTTTATTCAAAATAATATTTTTTTGGGACATTTTTAAAATCAATTAATTTTATTGTTACATTTTTTTAACCCCATAGTGACCAGCCATAGTGACTTGGCCTTAATGACCAAGTAATTTTTAAAGTTTTTCCATCGCCGCATTCAAAAAGCTCTAACTTTTTATTTTTCCGTCCACATAGCTGTAAGGGGCTTTCTTTTTGAGGGACAAGTTGTATTTTTTTTAATAGCACCATTTTGGGTACTTGTAATTTATTGGTTAACTCTTAGTAACTTTATGGGGATAATGGAAAAAAACCTGAAATTGTGACTTTTTTTTCACGTCTTAAATTTACGCCCTTTACCGTGTGGTATAAATAGCATAAATAACATAGTACCGTTATTCACCGTGTTGTTATGATTGCGTCAATATCAAATTGATATTGTTTTTATGTTTTACTACTTTTACACAATAAAAAACACTTGTTTTTTTTCAAAATGATTTGTTTTTGTGTCGCCATATTCTAAGAGCCATAAGTATTTTATTTTTCTGCTGACACAGCTGTATAAAAGCTTACTTTTTGCGGGACGACTTGTAGTTTTTATTGGTATCATTCTGGAGTACATACGACTTGTTGATCGCTTGTTAGCAAATTTTATTGAATGCAGGATGAAAATAGCAATTCTGGCATTGTTTTTATATTATTTAATTACGGCGTTCACTGTGCGGGTTAAATAATGTAATAGTTTTATAGTTAGGGTCGCTACAGATGCGGCAATACCAAATATGTGTAACTTTTTTTACTTTTTTTTTGTCTTTTCATGATAAAGCATTTTGTAAGGGGAAAAAATTGATTCTTCAATTTTTTTTACTTGGGATTTTATTTATTATAAACTTTATTAAACTTTAAACTAGGAGACTTCACTATGGGATCATTTGATCGCTTTTATAATACACTTCAATACTTCTGTATTGCAGTATATTATTGCCTGTCAGTGTAAAACTGGCAAGGCCTAGCAGGCAATCACTAAAGGCAGACCTGGGGGCCTTTGTTAGGCCCCCGGCTGCCATAAAAACCATCGGCACACCCACGTAGCGCGGCTGTGCCGATGGGGTGAGAAAGGGAGCCCCCCCCTCTCAAACCACTTAGATGCAGCTGTCGCTATTGACAGATGAGCAGGATCGATGCTGATTTCGATCCCGCCCGCTAGAGCAGGTGCCCGACTCTCTTTAGATAGCCCGACACCTGCTCTAACCGGAACGAGACACCCGTGCCAGGCTTATGTCACAGCGTCGCCTTTTCACTGCGCTGGAGCATAAGTACCTTTAGTGGCCACCGTGAAAACACGTATGGGTGGTCATTAAGGTCTTAATCCAATTAAGAGATAACTTTATATACAACCTTATTTATTACTTATAATGTATTAGTATATTCCTGTATACTAATACATTATACTGTGTCACTATGACACAGGCTGCTGTTAGGGCAGCACATAGTGTCCTTTCTAGGCCCCAGGGCTGACTGCAGAAGGATTCCCCGGTCTTCGATCGCGTCACCAGGTTTCCAGTGACGCAATCAAAGAGGGGAGTTCTCTTAGTCACAGACCACAGCGATCAAAAGGTTAAACAGCTGGGGTTGGAATGTTTTCCGAACCCAGTTGTATTCAGAAGGCTGCTCTAAGATCAGGAGATGTTAGTTACAGCTCCTGCTTAGAGGATGAGCGCTCATCAGCCTCTTCTACAGCGACGCCAAAAGACGTCGCCGTAGATGAAGCACCCCCACCGCCTGCCATCAAAGAACGGTGGGCGGTCGTTAAGGGGGTTAATGTACTTCTCTCAAAGTTGTTATTAGCTATATGTGAAATTTCTAGCCCAATTTATCGTACCATTATATAGTTACGGTCTTTGTATTTGATTAACTGTCTACTTTCTGACCTGTATGAAAAAGCCATTGTTCTATATTTTTTTATAACCTCTTGTAAACATTCAATAAAATTCTTTGAAATTAAAAAAATTCACACTGTAAATTAATGAATGATGGGACTTTTACTGCACCAATCAAGTCAATTAAACAATACTACACACCATGAAACAATTAGAGTTCATGAAATCTCTGTGATACATAGCATATTAACCAATCTGAATCTCAGATTCTATTCCTTACTGCCATATTCTGATTTTACTTAACCCCTTCCATCCGCAGTAATTTTTTATTTTTTTCGCTTTCGCTTTTTCCTTCCCAAATTTCCAAGTGATAATTTTTTTATTTTTCTGTCGATATAGCCGTATGAGGTACTATTTTTTGCAGGATGGGTTGTAGGTTTCACAGCATAATTTATTGTACCATATAATGTACTGGAAAACGGGAAAAAATTACTTTGTAGAGTGGAATCTGAAAAAAACTGTGATTCCTCCATTGATTTTTTCGTTTTATTTTTACAGCGTTTAATGTGCTTTAAAAACTACATGTTAACTTTATTCTGCGGGTCAATACCATTACAGCTATACCAAATTTATATAGGTTTTTTATTTTTTGCTTTTTACAAGGAAAAAAACTAATTGTTATCTAAAATTTGTTGTGTGTTACCATATTCTGAAAGCCATTTTTTATTTTTCCATCGTTTGAACAATGTGAGAGCTTAGTTTTTATTTGTACTGTTTTGGGGTGCAAAAAACTTTTTGATCACTTTTATTCCATTTTTTGTTGTGGATGAGGTGACCAAAAAACAGCGATTCTGGCGTTTAATTTTTTTTTTACCGCACTCACCACTTAATATAATAATATAACAATAATATAATGTTGTAAAAGTTTGGACTATTTTTTTACATTTTTTTAGTTTATGTATCGTGATTTTTACAGGCTCCTATTAAGTCCTGCCTCTAGCCCTAAGCATCTGAATCATATACTGTAGTTCACCTGTCCATTATCTGCTGTTCTCGGAATACTGTTATCGACTTTATCTTTGGAGTAGCTATAAAGTTCATAATTTGAGGAGCATTATTACACTGATCGGGTTCTAATGTGTGGTAACTAGCGCAGAATAAAAATGGATGTATTAGTCATAGTAACTACTCAGATGTACTGTTCTATCCATTATATGTCATTCTCTGAATACTGTTAATGATCTTCTCTTTATTATAAGAACTTATGAAGTTGGTAGTCGATATAGAGTTGTCACCCTGACTAAATAGGGTCGTTATATGTGAAAACAGTATTGGTTGTTATAGTAACAAGTCTGAACAACCTTTAATAGTTTACTTTCACTAGAAAACGGATACAGCCGTGTTGTTCATTATGGGCACCATTTCTTCTATTTCTTTCCAATTCCTCAAATAATGCAACCACACTGCATACAAATGAACTGGGTTTTGATCTGTGAAGAAGGGGCCACCCATTGTAGAGTGCTCAACCTTTTTGTTCAAACAATGTTCAGGTTATACAGGAGCCTTTTCTGAATGTCTGGACAATTTAAAGGGAGCATTTTGTATTTAACTGTAAACTAGAGGGCACAAGGGCACACAGTAAACATTTATTTTCGTGACCATCTGATCAAAAACACATTCACATGCATTTCTGGTGAAATTGCTGCAGATTCTCTCTGGATCCAGATGCAGAATCCATATTTAAATCTGGACAGAATTAGAAGTCAGGCAAGGCTTATTTTACCTAGCAATTTGGTCCAAACATTTAGCGGTAGATTTATTAAGACTGGTGCTTCATATGCCAGTCTAAAAAAATAAAGGTGCATTGGAGTAAATGGCATCAAATTTATTATAAGGAGGGCTTGCCTTTTAATACATTTACTGCATTTTGGACTGCTCGAATGTCAGAAAATGAAATCTATGCCTGCTACGAAGTGTAGATGTGCGCCAAAAATTGCACCTTTTTCGGGCTTGTCTTAAACATGGAGACCACACCCAGTGCAGTGTAAAAAGTTAAATTTTAAAATGTCATGAAAAGCTATTGAAAAGCCATAACGTATACATTAAATGTATACCTGTAATATGGTATTAGTCATCCATAGGCTCCCATGTAAACAAAAAAGTATACTGTGCGGTCTACTTTTTTTGCGGTTTGGAAAAGCATAGTCTACTACACTATTCTATCCTACATAAAAAGATAACGTATCTCAGCTTGGTGGAGTCCAAAAGAATACTGTTTTAGCCTCCATCGGACTAATAGAGTCCTATAGACCTGTTTAGCATGTACATCAGTAGCTTCCCCGACACACACATTAAGCGGACATCACAAACATTATGTGAACAGGCCCTACGTTTGTCCGAATGTGTAAATAGGACACCTAAGACTGGAAAACTCTGAGATCTTCACATTTGATAGATGACTATGTCAAACACTACAAGGGCAGAGACTGTAGTCATCTGCACTTGTAAACTTTTAAGACAGTATATTTTAATATGGAAAATGCGAACATTCATCTAAAAGCTGAACAAATCCGGATGCTTTTTAATCATTGTCTGCCCTTAAATGTGTCTTTGTAGCAGGTCCACTCCGTTATACACAAACATTAATCAGCTTGCTCTAGTTTTTCTATTTCATTTTCCGTCAGGCATAAGCAGGGTACAGTTTATTGTACTGTATGTGCAGCTTCTTGTTATACTTGTATTTAGATTAAACGTCCCATGAGTTTACAGAATTTGCAATTCATAGGACTAGAATTTTATGGCTGCACATGGGTCCAGAGACACATGCGAGTCATTCTATAAACTCCAGTTGCTGGATGACTGTAAACCCTTTTGTGTTCCTAAGTGATGCTCATAATATATATTCTGGGAAGTGGCCCAAGCGGAGATACTAGAAAACATTAAAGGCATTATGCTGCTTCAGTTGTTATGTCTTTGATACATTTCAATTACAGTGTCTACCGTCATGTAAATCACACTTGTTTTATTTTTTATTTGCAGTTTTACGTGTTTAATAAGAGTCAGATATATTTTGTGTGAGCACATCTTTGTTTCTATTTTAGACTGTTTTCACAGGGAAGGCTCTACTAAAAAATACATTTATTAGATGATTATTGAGCATGTTACTTAATCCGCTCTACGGATTATCTCTGTCTGCTTGTTTGTATAGTCAGCTGCCGGACTCATTAACAGAAATGCATCGTAATCCATCTGAGCTAAAAGATACGCTGTAGTTAGTGAGATCAGATATGGCTTTAGGGTGGCATCTAATGTATCACACATAAATGAGTTTTATCCTAAAGCTTTAAAAGCACTTAAAACTGTATTGATAACAAGGAACTGTGAGTGATGCCGGAAACAGATAGGTTCCATGAAAGCAGAAAAATATTAATATACACATACTGTAGGTTTGATGGATAGATGGATGGACAATAGTTTTAGGCAGATGTGAGACAAAATGTATTAGATAGGCAGTGATCGATAGTGATGGTGTTGTTTATGGGCTTAAACAGCCAGGATCTGAGGTTTTTATGATTCTGACCATTAGTGCAGGATATGAGATAGATAGATAGATAGATAGATAGATAGATAGATAGATAGATAGATAGATAGATAGATAGATAGATAGATAGATAGATGCTAGAGTTTTGTGAAAAAATGCAGAGGTTTGATCCTTGCAACTCTCCCATGGTTGCCATTTTTGCCCAGTGTCTTTCTTATCGTGGAATTGCGTACATTGACCTTAACTGAGGCAAGTGAGGTTTTCACTTCGTTAGTTGTTCGTCTGGGTTCTTTTGTGACCTCCTAGATGAGTCGTTGATGAGTTATTGGTGAAAGTTTGGTAGGCCGCCCACTCCTGGTAAGGTTCACCACTGTTTTCTTCATTTGTGGATAATTGCTCTCACTGGGGCTCGCTGGAGTCCCAGAGCCTTAGCAATGGCTTTGTAACCGTTTCCAGACTGATGGATTTTAATGAATTTGTTTCACTTCTATATTTGAATCTTTTTAGAATAGGGCATCTTGTGCTATGTCTTTTCAGAATAAGTTGTCATATGTTTGTACGTGAGGAACAACACTGTTTTAGGTTTTATGACTTGTATCCTGCATTTCATTAGCAGTTTCTCAATTTGCAGGCTCCCTCTCTAATTTTCAGCTTTCTCTGAGGTAGTAAGTGAAACCTAATTGCTATCATGTCTTCTATACACTGCACAAATAAAAGAGGACAATCCTGCTCACCTACCATATAGAAGCCACAGCAGCATGGAGGAGATTATACAGCAGTAATGAGCAGTATAGCTGAGAATCCATTACTGAGAATAACAATTACTAGCAGCCTGGGTCTCCTCTTTCACTCTGCTACCTCTTTCTGCTCCCCTTCCCCTCTCCATAGACTTTTATTGGCAGCCTGTATGTGTCTCACTTGGCTCCCTTCTCCTGTTCCCACTCTCCTCCATAGAATTCTATATGCAGCGTGTCTGTGTCTTTTTCTCCCTGCTCCCTCCCCCTGCTCCCCCTCCTCTCTCCACAGACTTGTATGGTCAGTGTGTGTGAAGAGCCATACCACCACTTCTGTAACTAGAGATGGTTTTGGGGTGCTTTTTCTCCTTTAGTTCTTGTGGAAATGAAAAGCCATTAGCTAAACCTACATTTTATTGAATGATTTTTATTTTCACGGCCTACTTCCAATAATTTTGGGGTCAAATGCTAACTATACCCTTAGATAAGTTCCTTGAGGGGTGTAATTTTCTAAATGGAGTCACTTTTCGGGGTTTCAACTGTTTTCTTCCCTCAGGGGCTTTGCAAATGCGACATGGCTTCCGCAAACCATTCCAGCTAAATTTGAGCTCCAAAAGTCAAATGGCGCTCTTTCCCTTCTGAGCCCTGCCGTGTGTCCAAACAGCCACTTATGATCACATATGGGGTATAGTTTTACTCAGCAGAAACTGCTCTACAAATGTTGGGGTGCTTTTTTTCCTTTAGTTCTTGTGGAAATGAAAAAAATTGGGCTAAAGCTACATTTTATTGAAAAAAATTTAGATTTTGATTTTCACAGCCTACTTCCAATAATTTCTGCAAAAAACCTGTGGGGTCAAAAATGCTCACTATACCCCTAGATAGATTCCCTGAGGGGTGTAGTTTCCAAAATGGGGTCACTTTTGGGGGTTTCCACTGTTTTGGTACCACATGACCTCTTCAAACCTGACATGGTGCCTAAAATATATTCTAATAAAAAGGAGGCCCCAAAATGCCAAAAGTGCTCCTTTGCTTCTGAGGCCTGTGTTTCAGTCCATTACCACTCTACGGCCACATGTGGGATATTTTTAAAAACTGCAGAATCTGTGCAATAAATATTGAGTAGCGTTTCTCTGGTAAAACCTTCTGTGGTAAGAGAAAAAAATTGATTAAATCAGATTTTCCCCCCAAAAAAATGAAATTTGGAAATTTCACCTCCACTTTGCAGTAATTCCTGTGAAGCACCTAAAAAGTTAATAAACTTTCTAAAAGCTGTTTTTAATACTTTGAGGGTGTAGTTTTTAAAATGGGGTGATTTATGGGGGGTTTCTAATATATAAGGCCTTCAAAGTCACTTTAGAACTGAACTGGTACCTAAAAAAAATAGCCTTTTGGAAAATGTGAGGAATTACTGCAAGTTCTAAGCCTTGTAATTTCCTAGAAAAATAAAAGAATGTTTAAAAAACGATGCCAACATAAAGTAGACATATGGGAAATGTGAACTAGTAACTATTGTGTGCGGTATTTTTTATCTGTCTTACAAGCAGATACATTTCAATTTTAAAAAATGCTAATTTTTTAAAATTTTCTCAAAATTTTGGTGCTTTTCACAAATAAATACTGAATGCATCGACCAAATTTTACCACTAACTTAAAGTCCACTGTGTCATGAGAAAACAATCTCATAATCGTTCGGATAGGTGAAAGCATTTCAAAATTATTACTACATAAAGTGACACGTCAGATTTGAAAAAAATGGCCTGGTCGATAAAGCGAAAACAGGTTGTGTACTTAAGGAGTTAAGACTGGCGTATGAAAGTCAGTCTTAATAAATCTCCCCCATAGTGTGTGCTGTGGATTCTTGCACTACTGTTGGACTGTAGAACATATTTATCTATAACGATATTACCAGACATAGTAAATTGTACATTCCTAAAATATGTAATAAAAATAGCTTCTTTTTTTAATCTAAATTTTACTCTCATAAATTAACATCATAATTCAACATAGACTAAAGTTCTCAAATTATTTTTACCCTGGGGGTACTTTCCCTTTATTTACATAGTCTCCCATTCCCAAGTAAGTCGACATTAGTGGCAGATTTGTTTGCATATTTTTGGTGCGGATTTGCTGCAGATTTCCGGTGCAGATTTTGCACCAAAGCACAGGATAATGCTATTGAATGGAGATTTATAGACTTTAGGTCATGTTGCGGTTTTTGATTCCACAGCATGCCCTATATGTCACCAGATGTTTTGGCAGTTTTTTGCCTCAAATTTCACCTTTTGCAGTGCAATGGGTAAAATCCACTACAAAATCAACATGTAACACATTTAAATATCTGTTTGAAATTTTACTTGACGGAGTAAATATATTTAAATCCAATTTTATAAAATTATATTGATACATTTTTTCGTAGATTTGTTTCGTGGTATATCTTTAATCTTCTACCCTAAAGAATAACCCATTTACTATACGACATGTGTTTAATATATATGGAGAAATATTCCTAGAGTGTCACATTATGCAACGGTGTTAGATAAAATCTAGTTTGCACTCCCGCTGGCTGGTATATACAAGCAGAGAACAGGTGTTTTATACTAATACATTTTGAACAACCTCATTTGCATTAAACAAATACCGAACAACAGGCAGTCTAGTGTAAAAACACCATACATTTAATTACATATAACTGTTTCCAGGATATGATCGTCTTGGTCCTCCATGGAACCACTAATTCCAATGAGAATTCCACTAAGGAAGGAAGAGCTCTGGCGGGTTAGACACACGTGTAAATCATGTTAAGTACATTGCATGGAACACGTTAGAAATTAATGGCTTGGACTTCAGTGTGGCGCCGTGCTTTACAGAAGAGAGCAGATATATACGCTGTACGCTTTTACTCACATCATCTCCAGCAATTATTTTTATTTTAAGATCTCCTGCAAGTATATTACAGTGGGATCCGAGGAGGTATTTTATCATAGCTAATTCTCCACCATATTAAATTAAACACCCTATAACTGCATTGTGGCTCCATTACTTTCTATGAGAAATCACTGTCCCCTAAATTTAAGGCCTCCAGAGCAGCCAATTAAGCAGGTGCTGAGGATATAACTAACACTTAATTAAACAATTCATCTAATTCTTTTTATCATCTAGACAATTTGCTTATGGATTTGGCTACACAGCAATTTTGCTGTTCGCAGTTTTGTTTCTATGTGTAAAGCGAGGCACCTTGAAAGCAAGAAGGAATTAGAGAACGCTAAATTATTGTGGACCATCGTTTAGAAATATTTGTATCTGTATTTATTATGGTGATTAACAACAGGCACGGCTCAAGTGGTATTCACCATATAGGCAACCCGGGCACATGTCTTGTGCAGCCCAGTAAAGGCAATTTATAAGACTGATTCCATATCATATTTTCATGTATAAAACTTTTTATACACATTAAATGAATGTCGGCCGAACTTGCCGGTCTCAGCGGGATCGGCTGATGATCCAATATGTATGGGCTAGACCCACATTCCCTAGATGGCAGACATTTGGAGAGAGAAGGATTTGGCATGTTGGATTTCAACATGGTTAATCCCTTGTTCACCTAGGAGATAAGTAGTTGTCAGAAGTGTCTGGCAGCTACAGTATGTGTTCTTCTCTCCTCATTAAAATAAATAAGCATGCATGCGGTTTACGGGGGAGTGGGGAGAGGGCGTTCAGCCAACAGCAATCTAACCATTTTAACTCATTTGTGTTTTTATTTCATGCTACTTTTATAACATTGTTTCCTTTTTTTTTTTTTACTGAGTTTAGAGATTAAGGTAAACTACTTTTAAATTGTGAAGCATGAACCTGGTGTGAACAACCCCTTTAAGAACATGTACTGCTCTATTTTAATAAAAATACAGGACAAAAATTTGGGATATGAAGGTATTCTGTTTGTGCAGGTCTCTCTGTATCGACAATGCCTTCTTACCTGCAGTAGTCCTAAGATCGATTCTTAAAGAGTTTATCCCGGAAGTGACATTTTTTTTACCTAGGCTCGCCCCCGGCGATCCAGCACTGTCGCTGCGGAGGCTGTCCTGGTGGTTCTTTACATGCATGTAACCGCTACAGCCAATCAGAGGGCTCAGCGGGGCTCTCAGGTGATGAACCATATTTCTGGCATAATGCCAGAAATACAACAAAGGTCCATTGAGCCCTCTGATTTGCTGCAGCCGTCACATGCTACGTGCATGTAAACAGGCATCGGGACCGTCGCTGGATCACCGGAGGCAAGGATAGATAAATGTTGCTTTTTTGTTTTATTCATTTCACTAGCAGCCCCTAAGGCCTCATTCACACAACAGGGTTTCCTGGCCGGTTGCCGGCAGTTCATAAATCGGCCAGCACCTGGCTGCATTAGGAATAATAGACCACTAATGGGGCTATTCACACGACCGATTTTTTGACGGCCGGGAAAACCGGCCGTCAAAAAATAGGACATACTCTATTTTCAGCCGGGTACCCGGCCGCCCGGCTCCCATAGAAGTCTATGGGGCCGGGTAATACACGGCCATCACCGGAATGTGTCCCGAGTGATGGCCGGGTTTTCCGTGGCTTGCGCTCTATCTCCTCCTCCTCACAGCGCAGAGTGCATGTGAGGAGGAGTTGATGCCATTCGGACGAATGGCTGTGCGCTGTACACTGTGTGGCAGGGCCGGGGTGTACAGCAGGTGGAGGGAGCACTGGGCTGGCTCCCTTCCCCTGCTTGTTTTAAAAGCGCCCTGGCCCGGCGACACCTTCCATGGCGCCGCTAGCAGCTGCTTCGGCTGCTACTACTGTAGCGACGCCACTATAGCAGAGCAGGGAGGTATCTCCCTGCTCTGCTATGTGCTAGCCCCACTTTAGCTCCTTGAAGGAGCGGAATCCCCGTGTTTTCGGGGATTCCGCTCCTGGACAGAGCGCTTGATGTCTCTGTCCATATCTGGGCAGTGACATCAGGGGAAACTCCTGAAGTGGAATCCCCGAACACATGGGGATTCCCCTTCAGGAGTTGCCGCTGATGTCACTGTCCAGATCTGCCCGGCCCGGAACGGATGCAAAACTTTATGCAAACCGGCTGGGCAAAATGGCCGATTTTACCGGCCGACACTCGGGCTCGGGCGGGACCCGGTCTTGTGAATCCCGCCTAAGAAAAAATCTTTACTTCCCAGATAACTCCTTTAAAGGCTGATATGTAAGTCACCGTTCTAGAAAATCTTCCTTGGATATCTTTTGTTTTTAATTCACCTACCGCACTCTTACCACATACAAATACCATTGTTTTAAAAAAAAAAATAAACAATAGCACAAAGCACTATATTCCATGCCTTTTCTTAACGCAAAATCTGTAAATCTCATTCGCAGGTGTCATCTATAGTCTATGTTTTTGTTTTTATGTTTATTTTTTTGTTGGGTGGGGTGCAATGTTGTTGTAATATTATCTGATAACATAAATATTTTCCTGTAAGCCTAAGGCGGAATTCACACAACAGGGTTTCCCGGCCGGGTGCCGGCCGTTCATAAATCGGCCGTCACCCAGCTGCATTAGGAACAATAGACCCCTAATGTGGCTGTTCACACGACCGATTTTTTGACGGGCCGGGAAAACCGGCCGTCAAAAAATGGGACATGCCCTATTTTCGGCCGGGACATGCCCTATATTACCCGGAAGTCTATGGGGCCGGGTAATACACGGCCATCACCGGAATGTGTCCCGAGTGATGGCCGGGTCTACCGTCTCTCGCGCACTCTCTCCTCCTCCTCACAGCGCAGAGTGCATGTGAGGAGGAGGAGGGTCTTTTTTTGCTCCCTGTAGGAGTCGGAATCCCCAATCCCTGGCTGGGGATTGGGGATTCCGCTACAGGAGAAGTGCGTGACTACACTGTCCATATATGGACACAGCGATGTCACTCACTTCTGCAGCGGAATCCCCGACGCTATGGCCGGGGATTCCGCTACAGGAGAAGTGAGTGACTACACTGTCCATATATGGACACAGCGATGTCACTCACTTCTGAAGCGGAATCCCCGACTCTATGGTTGGGGATTCCGCTACAGGAGAAGTGAGTTACTACACTGTCCATATATGGACACAGCGATGTCACTCACTTCTACAGCGGAATCCCGGACGCTATGGCCGGGGATTCCGCTACAGGAGAAGTGAGTGACTACACTGTCCATATATGGACACAGTGACGTCACTCACTTCTGAAGCGGAATTCCCGACCTGTGGCAGGGAATTCCTCTCCAGGAGAAGTCAGTGACTACACTGTCCATTGAAGTCAGTGACTTCTCCTGGAATGTGGGGGGCGATGGGTGCAACCTACAGGGGGCTGTGTGGCATCACCTACAGGGGACTTGGTGGCAACCCCTACAGGGGACTTGGTGGCATCACCTACAGGGGGCTGGGTGGCATCACCTACAGGGAGCTGAGTGGCATCACCTACAGGGGGCTGGGTGGCATTACCTACAGGGGGCAGGGTGGCATTACCTACAAGGGGCAGGGTGGCATTACCTACAAGGGGCAGGGTGGCATTACCAACAGGGAGCTGGGTGGCATTACCTACAAGGGGCAGGGTGGCATTACCAACAGGGAGCTAGGTGGCATTACCTACAAGGGGCAGGGTGGCATTACCTACAAGGGGCAAGGTGGCATTACCTACAAGGGGCAGGGTGACATTACCTACAGGGGGCAGGGTGGCATTACCTATAGGGGGCAGGGTGGCATTACCTATAGGGGGCAGGGTGGCATTACCTATAGGGGGCAGGGTGGCATTACCTACAGGGGTCTGGGTGGCATTACCTACAGGGGTCTGGGAGGCATTACCTACAGGGGGCAGAGTGGCATTACCTACAGGGAGCTGAGTGGCATCACCTACAGGGGGCTGGGTGGCATTACCTACAGGGGGCAGGGTGGCATTACCTACAAGGGGCAGGGTGGCATTACCTACAAGGGGCAGGGTGGCATTACCAACAGGGAGCTGGGTGGCATTACCTACAAGGGGCAGGGTGGCATTACCAACAGGGAGCTAGGTGGCATTACCTACAAGGGGCAGGGTGGCATTACCTACAAGGGGCAAGGTGGCATTACCTACAAGGGGCAGGGTGGCATTACCTACAAGGGGCAGGGTGGCATTACCTACAGGGGGCAGGGTGGCATTAACTATAGGGGGCAGGGTGGCATTACCTATAGGGGGCAGGGTGGCATTACCTACAGGGGTCTGGGTGGCATTACCTACAGGGGTCTGGGAGGCATTACCTACAGGGGGCAGGGTGGCATTACCTACAGGGGTCTGGGTGGCATTACCTACAGGGGTCTGGGTGGCATTACCTACAGGGGGCTGTGTGGCATTATCTACAGAGAGCTGTGTGTGGCAACAAATTTAAATGAAATTCATCCGATTTTAAAATGGACATGGAAAAAAACGGATGCAAATCGGCCGGTAAAAACGGCAACACGACCCGAAACAGAATCGGAACGGATGCAAACCGGCCGGGAAAAATGGCCGATTTTCCCGGCCGACACTCGGACCTTGTCGTGTGAATGAGGCCTAATAGCTCTGTATTGTCTCAAAATCACTCTCATTACAATCCTATTAAAATGAAGTAGATTTTTATCAGCCTCAGGGGAAAGTGCAGCTGGAAGATGATGGAAAACAACCTATATTCCGCTGTTTATGTCCCCATTTTCTGACCATAATGTCTGCTTCCAGTGGAGCTTGGAGTAATTGGGGACATCCTACCTATTCTGTCCGCACATATGTAGGCCAAATCTGTGATTACTCTAAATACTCATCTTGGGGGGGAGACCAGCTTGCATGTTACATCTTAATTTAGGGTCACTTTATCGTAAGCACCAGTTTCTTTCAAATGATATCTTTGCATACTGGAAACAGAAGTAGGTCAATTATACCCCTGTAAGGAGTAGGGTTCTTCTTCGCCACCATCAAAATTCTAGTAAAAAACTCATTGATGTTTTTAATACAAATGACACCAGCAATGCACAGAATTTTAAAATTCAAATATTTAAAAAAAAGCGAGAGGTTAATTGGCTTCCAATAAAATTAACCCTAGCCTATACAGTGTGTGTGTGTGTGTGTGTGTGTGTGTGTGTGTGTGTGTGTGTGTGTGTGTGTGTGTGTGTGTGCGTGTTTGAAATAGGGACCTTAGATTGTGAGCCCTATTGTGGACAGGGACTAATGTGAATGATGGAAATCTCTGTACAAAGCTTCAGAATATGTTGGCACTATATATGCAACAGGAAATAAATCACTTATTTGTACACGTCTACTAGCTATGCCCTGTGTGTATCCCTAATCAATAGAGATGTTCTCAAGGAAAAGTTTGTGTTTTATTCTCAGACAGCCGGTATTGCTTTCAATAAACATCTCCTTTAAGTTGTCTATTGTTCATTCCTTTTAAATATTGAACCAGGCATAATGCAAATTCAATAGTAATGGAATTGCCAATAACACAATTTTACAATATTGGAAAAAAATCAGATTGTGTCCCAGATGCTTTTAATGCAGTGCCAGCAAAATATATCATGTATCATCGAATAATATAATATATCATAACAATGCAAATGACTAAATAGCATTCTGTAAATAGTATTCTGGATCAAGAGACATACATGATATACATACAGAACGCTAAGGATGTAGATGTATACCATAAAAATAATCTTTTAGAACGTTACCTATAGCAAAACTTGTATTTCCGCTTTTTTAGGGTTTTTTATTTAACTGTATTTTTTTTCACCATTTTACAGGGGATGGACTTTGAGAAAACGAGGATGTACAATATGAAGGTGGAAGCGACCAATACATACGATGACCCCAGATTTCACTACTTAGGACCCTTCATGGATGTGGCTACTATAAAAATTATAGTGGAGGATGTGGATGAGCCCCCAGTATTTAGCAAGCCGGCCTATGTACTTGAAGTGAAGGAAGATGCAAAAATTAACACTATTATAGGAGCAGTTACAGCCCAGGATCCGGATGCTGTTAGAAGCACTGTGAAGTAAGCATAAGAGAAATGCACATCTATTTCCCAATAATGATCAAAGCCGCAAAATGTTATATTATTAAAAGCCTTGTAGATGATGGGACTAGAATTATCAAAGGATGTTATGGTTTAACACTTTAGCTTTATGTCATTCATGCAAATGGAATTTTAAGATGTGCTATAATTTCACATTCTTTCTGTAGGCTCTGAACTATGTCTGTGTGACTGCAAGATCACATTTCTTTTTACATAGAGAGGAAGCAAAAGCGATGATAAATAAAGTACAATGTAACCTGGTAGTTGTGCATCCCACAGAACAATACATAAGGTAGCCAATGTCTATAGCCCTGTATAGGTGGCTCTATAGGTTGACTGCTTATAGGAACACATTTTGTGTATACCTTAAACAGTGACTGTATCAACCTATGGATATAAAAAAACAAGAAAACATTTACCATGCGATCACATTCCCAGAGATCACCCTTCTTAACCTGGTTGTCCAGGATTACAAAAATATGTCTGCTTTCTACCAAATACCTGTCCATGGGTTGTGTGTGGAATTGCAGCTCATCTCCATTGAATTGGACAGGTGTGATGCTTTTTTTTAGGAAAGCAGACATATTTTTCTAATCCTGGACTACCCCTATACAATGTACAAAAATTGCTCCTCTGCTGTCATGCTAGAGCATTGTTCTGTCTCCCGCTGATGTCAAGGCCTGGGTAATGCAATAGCTGGAGAGCCACAGGTTGCAGACTACTGCTCTAGAGCAACAGTACTCAAAGGGTTGTATTTGGAGTTCAAATAAATGGGTCTACAAACTCAAAGGGGTTTTCCAGGTCTTAAACATTAATGGCCATGATTGATCAATGTTTGATCGGCGGTGGTCTGACCCCAGGGCCCACTGACAGCAGAATGAAGAAGATGCACAATTTACTGATCGGTGCGTCACCTTTATACTTAACACAAACACAGTGACTTCTCTATATTGACGGTTGTGCTGGGTACATTCAAGTGTATAAGATGGAGTTGCAGTTCCAGACGCAGCCACACACACATGGGTCTATAACTGAATAAATAATGAAAGGAACGTGTAACTCGCTGGAGTGCACGGCCACATTATTCTGCTGATTGACGGGAGTCCCAGGGGTTGTTCTCTTACTGATCATACATGCATGGCCTATCCTACGGAAAATCCTTTTAAAGTGGATCTGTCAGATATTTATGCTGATTTTAGCGTGCTGTCACGCATTAGGTAATGTTACGTAGTTGTTGAGTATTTAAGTAATTATGGCACGCGGCAGGGCCGCAAGTATGAGTCCAAGTATATTTATAAATGCATGCTTCCCCTGCTCCGGCCACCACCTTTTAGACTGATTGACACCCTTGTCCCTATGCACAGTAATAGGGAGAAAAGTGTCAATCAGGTTCTAGAGGGCGAGGGGAGCGTGAATATATAAATATACTTGAATTAATGCTTGTGGTGCTGACCGGGCGCCTCAAGTAAAAGATCTAAATACTCCGGATCTATGACGATCTACCTATTAAGACATAGCACGCTAAAATCAGCATGTCTGTCACTTTGTTACCCTTAAAACAGGGCAGCATAAATATATGACACTTTAATATTTGCTTAAAAGTCTGTAACTTCCTCCTATACTCTATATTTTAATTCTCTACCATTTTCAAGATGTCTGTTAGTGAATGGGACTTCTGGGCCAAGATCTCTGTTTGCTTTCAGCGAACGGGAATATCTGTGGCTAGGAAAACCTCAGTGAGCTAAACAGGCTGAACAAAAGGCTCATATACTTTACCTACACTGATACATTGCAGCAACATTTCAGGACAGAGGAGAGATTTTTCTGATAATGTAAGGGGCGGCCTAGACTGGATTCAGTTATAACAAACAAGGATATTTCCATTTACTGACAGCTAACAGAGATCTAGTGAATTGAACCACAAAGAGTTTTAGAAAGTTGCATACATTTCATTCTACAATAATTACGCTTCTTTTTACATAAAACGGAGAAATGCCTGTGTTTTACTCGTAGAGTGACTACAATGTGTACCTATGCATTCACGGCCGGGTCATATGAATGTACAAAGCCACACTTATCCCATTTTGCAAAGAGCTTGAGCTGCCGACAGCAGTCATCTACTTGTTCTATGGAGAGAAATGTCACATTTGCATTCTTTCTGCACGGTGAATTGAAGGCATAAAAAGAGAGCCAGATCAGAACTCTATTCCGACAGGTTAACCTGCTGTTTCCATTCTTCATTGTAGATAGACATTTTAAGAGATGTGTGACCTATCTCAAGATTGATGTAACTCCTCTCATACATATTATTCCTGTGATTCCCTTTGTACGGTAGCCTAAGATTGTATTTGTTGGGTGTAGCACCTCTGTTTATTCCTTCTTGACCTTGACCGTGCTGCAGCTCCACAGTGTTTATCAGGAGGAGGCATTCAATTTAGAGGGCACAAACCTTTAGGAAATTATTACAGAATATGTTTTCAAATTGAAAATAAAATCTTCCCTCTTGCCTTCTGGTAATTAGAAATATTTCATTGCTCTGGCTTTTTTTTGGGTCAGTTTGGTTGAACATTATACGCCACTGTTATAGCGAGCTCCCTGAATTTTACGTGTTTATTACACAAGCTTTATTACATAGCAAGCATTCTGGAAATGGCAACACATTTCATTTGAAATGAAATTGTTTTCCTTCTCAGCTCATTACAGCCAGGGTTTTGAGACAGAGTCGCTGAACACCATGGGACTTGAAGCTTGCTTAATGCATAAAAGCTACCCCGTGATTTTTGGATGTCAGGTGTAGTCAAATAACTGTAGAAACCAATTTACATTTATTCTTTTTAATCAGTTTGCATCAGAAGTCGGCCTTGTATCAAAGTCAACATTTAACACATCAATCCATGATGCAGAAATCGGCTTCCAACATTGAATTTCATTTAGTAAAAAAACAAACAAAAAAAAAACAGCAAAATAACCAAACAGTTCAGAATAATACTTTATACTTGAAAGTTGCATCTGTACACAAAGTTATTACCCTCTACCTAGAACCGCATTCTGTTATATATAGCACCAGCATATGCTGCTTCGCTGTACAGATAATGGCCCACATTTACTAATGCTGGCCAGGATCACACATGTATATGTGATGCAGTTTTTGTGGCAGTTTGAGGCTGGATTCACACAAGCGTGTTCGGTCATGATTACAGTATGGGACAGTTTTCCCGCAGCTAGGCAGTGACTCCTAGCGTCGTACATAACTATGATGCTAGGAGCCCGGCTCCCTGCACTGTGTTCGGTCCGGGACTTGCGGCTGAAATACGTTCCGTCCTTTACGGACCAAACATGCTCGTGTGAATCCAGCCTTAGGCTTAATTTTTTGAGCCAAACACAGAAGTGGACACAAAAGAAAAACATACACCAGTCTTTTCTTTATATCATTCCTTTCTTTTGGATCCACTTCTGGCTTTGGCTAAAAAACGGAGCCAAAAACTGCATCAAAACATATGTGATCCTGGCTTAATAGTTAGACAGTGTAAACTTAGACCAGGCAATCACAAAATGCGCCAAATTTATCACAGTGGTGCACGCTGCATGATCATTCTGGAGCCTCTTCCATGACCTGTTAGACACTTTTCTCTTTCTTGTATTACCTTTGATTTGGTTAATTTTACACCAGACATGCCAGTGTTTTGGTGCACTTTGGCTCACCCCTTTTCTGGTAAGTCACACCCCCTTTTAGAGAAACTTTTAGAGTGTCCAATGAGGTGCCAACATTAAAAATCCCCCCAAATATGCTTGCGCCAAAATTTGGTGCATTTTGTAAAACATTCTAGACCCTGAGACAGTAGTAAATCTTCCCTGTTGTATACATGCTAGGGACAACTTCTATTAGTTGAGAGTAAATTCTTAGTTAACCCCTTAATGACCAGCCTATTTTAGACCTTAATGACCAGGCTATTTTTTACGTTTTTCAATCGTCGCATTCCAAGAGCTATAACTCTTTTATTTTTGCATCGACATAGCTGTATAAGGTCTTGTTTTTTGCGGGACAAGTTGTATTTTTTAATAGCACCATTTTAGGGGACATATTATTTATCGATTAACTTTTATTAACTTTTTTTGGGGGGGGAATAGAAAAAAAATCTGAAATTTCGCCACACTTTTTTGCGTCCTAAATCTACGCCGTTTACCGTGTGGTATAAATAACACAATACATTTATTCAGCGGGTTGTTACGATTGCAACGATACCAAATTTGTATAGTTTTTGTATGTTTTAATACTTTTACACAGTAAAAACGCTTTTTTTTCAAAATTATTTGTTTTTTGCGTCTCCATATTTGAAGAGCCGTAACGTTTTTATTTTTTTGCCGATGCAGTTGTAGGAGGGCTTTTTTTTTGCGGGACGACTTGTAGTTTTTATTGGTACCATTTTGGAGTAGATGCGACTTTTTGATCACTTTTTAATCAAATTTTTTTAAAGTCAGGATTCACAGAAAACAGCAATTTTTCTGTTGTTTTTTATTTAATTTTTTACGGCGTTCACCGTGCGGGTTAAGTAATGTAATATATTTATAGTCAGGGTCGTTACGGACGCGGCGATACCAAATATGTGTAACTTTTTACTTTATTTTGGTTTTTTAATAGTAAAGCAGTTTGTAAGGGGAAAAAGTGGGTTTTTTTCACATTTTTTTTAAATTAACTTTATTAAACTTTTTTTTTTACTTTTTCACTAGTCCCACTAGGGGACTTTAATATGCGATTCTGCGATCGCTATTATAATACACTGCAATACTTCTGTATTGCAGTGTATTATGCCTGTCCGTTTAAAACGGACAGGCATCTGCTAGGTCATGCCTCCGGCATAGCCTAGCAGGTATTCATTACAGGCAGACCTGGGGGCCTTTATTAGGCCACCGGCTGCCATTGGAGACACAGACACTCGGCGATCGTATCGCCGGGTGTCGGTGGGAGAGAGAGGGAGCTCCCTCCCTCAATCCAAAACCACTCAGATGCGGTGCTCGCTATTGCGCACCGCATCTGAGGGGTTAAACGGGTGAGATCGATACTAATATCGATCTCACGCAGCAGAGCAGGGATGTCCCCAGCCCTCAGCTGCCTCTAGCAGCTGAGAGCAGGGAGATTTGACAGCTCCCTGCTCTGTTTACTTATTCCGATGCCGCGACGTAAAAAGTCTATGGCATCGGAATAAGGCCCGTTAGTGACGGACGTAAAAACACGATGGGCCGGTCACTAACGGGTTAAAGGCTATGTAAACCTGGGAATTTTTTTAAAAATAAACAGGTCAGTCAGTGTGTTTGGTGTAACTTTATAATTAGTCTTTATTAAAAATTTGTTTAACTTTTTTAGATATAGCTGCTCTGTATTCTGCATACAGAGCAGCTGTATGTAGCACTAAATCCTGTTCCCGTCAGGTCCAAGGGACTGACAGGTTCAGTGACAGCGGGGTCAGACACGCAGGATCCATCTGTAATCTATAACATCTAAGTTATGAACCCATGGGAGTGATGGATTCAGGTAATAGCGAACGATACAGCTGCCCTGTATACAGGATACAGAGCAGCTGTATCTCAAAAAGTAAAACAATTTTTTAATAAAGACTAATTATAAAGTCACTGACCTGATTAAAAATATATATACCCCTCAAAGGTGTGCATAGCCTTTAAGCTGTTTTGCGCTAGTTCTAGTAGAGGCTACCCATTTGGAATTTCTGTATGGGCTTATTGGTGTTATACTGTAACTTCTGTGTTACCTGCAGGAATACGCTACACTGTATATTCAGATTAAGGAAAATTTGATTATTGAAAACAATTATAGACTTCATCATAGACTATATTGTAAAAAGTGTGGACACCTGACATCACACCTATATGAGTTTGTTGGATATCCAATTCCAAAACCATGGCTGTTAATATGGAGTTGGTCCCTCTTTTGCCGTCATAACCGCCTCCACTTTTCTGGGAAGGCTTTCTAGAAGGCACTGATGTTGGACAAGGACGAGGAAATCAGCGTTCCAATTCATCCCAAAAGTTGGGGTTGAAGTCAGGGCTCTGTGCAAGCGACTCGAGTTTCTCCATACTAAACTCGTCCAAACCTGTCTTTATGGACCTTTACGGTGCACAGTAATGCTGGAACAGAAAAAGGCCTTCCCCAAACTGCTACCACAAAGATAGACGCACAAATTTCTAAAATGTTTTGGTATGCTGAGGCATTAGGATTTCCCTTCACTGGAAATAGGGGACCTAGCCCAATCCCTGAAAAAGAACCCTAGACCATTATCCCTCCTCCAACAAATTTTACAGTAGGCACTATGCATTCTGGTAGCATTATCCTGGCATCTGCCAAACCCAGATTTGTCCATGAGATTGTTTACACTGTATTCAAGGTCCCCTAATAAAAGATTTATTAACACAAAGTATTAAGGAAACCATTAATAATTAACACCAAACCATTTCCCTTTAGCCCAGTGGCTTAGTGGTTAGCCCTGTTTCCTTGCAGCGCTGGAGTTGTGGGTTTGATTCTGACCGAGGACAACGTCTGCATGAAAATTTTATATTTTCTCTGTGTCTGTGTGGGTTTGCTCCATGTACTCTGGTTTCTTCCCACGCTCCAAAAATACACAGATAGGGCATTTATATTGTGAGCCCCACTGGGGATCGTGAGTGAGGGCTATTTTCATCCCGATTTTCCATGTGTAAATTTTGCAGCGTTTTCACAAGAGAAATAAACATGCTGTCGAGTTTTTACAGCAGACTGTGGATGAGATTTGTTTCGATCTCATGCACCTTGCTGCTGCTGTAATACATTGTGAAATTTAAGCACAGAAAATTAAGATTAAAATTTCGCAACGCTTACGCGCTTTGCGGACGTACCCTGAGTGTGACAAGCAGCCGTTCTAGAAAAGCCCTAAAACCTAAGATATAATTAGACCCTAAAAGACAAAACATATTCAGAGATTCAAAGCTTCTTATATGTGAACGCACTTATGTCATGACAGACATTAATATTTTTGACATTGCAGCGCTGTTGCTCTAGCCACTTTAATACTTTGTTCCCTATTAATAATACATTCTAGAGTTAATGCTTTTCAGAGGTTTATCACCCAGGAACTCTATACTTGCTTATTGATCGGACACCTGACAAAGGCAACAGATCCTTAAACTATAAGCATAGAAATTCAGTGCTGATTAAAATACTGTATGGTACATTGTGATGGCATAAGTACATAGTAAGTGGCAGTACAGAGATGATAATGGAATATTTTTGGCTGGTTTCAGTCTGATGAAGTCAAGCTCCTCCAACTTGATGGAAAGTCTCCTTGCAATTGTGTGATCCTTTATTTCCCATACAAAAGGGAGGGATCAGACCCTTGGGCTCTCAGCGCAACAGACGTCTGAGAATAGGACATTTCTCAACAGCCATATGTGTCAGTAAAATTGGCTTTTCAGACAGTTGTCAAACTGACCATAAATTTTGGAGGGTTATTGGTTATCGATAGGGAGCCTGCTACCTGTTCTAAAGACAGGATTATTCCCTCTTCTCATTCTTTCATGGTCAATGACAAAAGTTCTCTTTCATATTCAAGTGTCTTGACGGCTTGATCGATTTGCACCAGATAAGGAAAAGCCATTATTCATTATTTGTCTTGACTTATATGGATATTTTTGGACTCAAATGGGTTGTCTCACCAAGATAGCCCTTTCGATAACATCATCTGTCCTGGTGCTCAGCTGACCCCTGTGCGTCCTGCCCCTAGAGCCTTCAGAGACCAGCTGTTATTGCCAGGGGGTGTTTTGTCCGGCCATACATTGGCATAGTATTGCAGGTCACCCATTGTAATCAAAGGACCACCAAGTAATAGATCGCTGGCCTAGCTCTGTTAAAGAAGGAGATTCTCTTACCTAATGGTTACCTCCCTGGCTTATAGAGGAGGGTCTAGTGCACAAGGAGGGCCCTCTATGACGTACATATAATCTAGTGTATCAATCACAATAATATAGCCGACAGTTCTTGGGCCATATTTGTCAACATTATTACTTCCAGGTTATACTAAAAGTCACGATGCAGTGCCGGATACAATGCATAACCGATACCATACTTAGAGTGGGGTGCACCGAGGTGTCTGCCTTTTTGAGGAGTCGAACAGGACTCCAACACAGATGTGAACATAGCTCAACTAGTTACCTCAAATACTGACAGCCCTGGCAACATAAAAGAAACAGGGGGCATGTTACAAAGGCGCAGTGTGCTGATTTATTTATGGCCCCCTATATACAAGTTAAAGTCATAGTCTTTCCTCCAGTTCAAGCTGCAACAAATTTCTTAGAGTTTCTTTTATGTGTCCTATGATATTTTGATAAATATGTCGCATCACCATTAAAGCGAATGTGTCATAAAAACAATATGAGACCAATTTGACTTTTTTAGAATTACATCTGAGTCAAGAGCTAACAACACAAGTGAACATGTTAAAAAGAACCTGCTGTCGACATACTGGAACGTTTCAGGACAGTGCGCGCTGCATGTAGAAATCCCAGTGATTTAAGCTTCAGTCAGAAAGGGATTATTCAAGTGCTTGTTGTTAGGAAACGGAGATTTTATTTAAAATGTTTTGACATTTATAGTGTTAGATATTTCCTGATAGTGAAACGTTGCTCTTAACAATGTAGTGACATTGCAGGCTTTTTAAGTAATTGTGTGCTTTTTTTATGCTGCAATATTGAAATGTAATTTCTAATTCAATATGTTGTAGTAATGCTGGTAACACTCGGAGCCGTCAGTCTGAATAAAGGACAACATTTAATGGTTGGGATGTGTTTACAGGTATTCTGTGGATCGCCATACAGACATGGATAGGATATTCAACATTGATTCTGGAAATGGATCGATTTTTACTTCCAAACCTCTGGACCGGGAGTCACTGTTGTGGCACAATATTACTGTAATAGCTACAGAAATCAGTAAGTCAATTCTGAATACCAGCACTGTCTCTGTACTGAGAATGCAAGGTCTTTATAAGCATTTTGGAAAGTAGGATAAGGCGTCTTGAATGCTAATTCTAGATTTCTCATCTGAGATCGGCACTTTGAGAAAATCTAAGTAATAATAACAGGGACTATTTGCCTTGTGTGTTTGTTTTTTTTTCACCATAAAGAACCATAGATAAATGCTCAGTTAATGGAATGTAATTGTGCTAACAGATGATGTTTGGCTATAATAATTGAATCTATTCAAAAACAATAACCATTTACTAATTGCTTAGTACTATATTCCCAGTCAGAGCTGACACAAATGCATTGCCGTCTTTACTGGAAGTCACCCAGAGCAAGATTAAAGTTAATAAAATTAGTAACCACTATGAAGTCAATCTGAAAGGCAGACACAATTACACATGAGGATCTGGTATTGGCAGATGCACACACTTTCAGATTGCATCTTGTAGACTGTATAGGACATGCTGTCATTGAAGTGCGTAATACAGAATATTAGCAAGTGATTAAATATAACTTAAAATATGAGGATATATATATATATTCTGCATACATCAATAATTTAGAGTTATTGGACCGTCATAGAAAATTATATAAAAGTCACTTGTTCACAAGGAAAGCCTAAAAACATTAAACATCCCATCTTTAATTGGACTTGGATATATACAGTACCTTGCAAACGTATTCACCCCTCTTGGTGTTCTTCCTGTTTTGTTGCATTACAACCTTGTTTTTAAATTGATTTTGGCAGGTTTGTATCATTTGATTTACACATGTCTACCACTTTGAAGGTGCAATTTTTTTTTCCTGTGACACAACCAACAATTAAGATAAAAAATAGAGAACTTTAATGTGGATGAGTGTTCACCCTCTGAAAGTCAATACTTTGTGGAGCCGCCTTTGCTGCAATTACAGATGGAAGTCTTTTGGGGAAAGTCTCTACTCAAAACTGCTCAGACTCCTTCAAGTTACATGGGTTGCATTGTACAGCAGTCTTCAAGTCATGCCTCAGATTCTCAATTGGTGTAAAGGATCTGCCAGGCACAACTTCTGTGTCAACGCCCATAGGTAATCAGTCTGCACCTGCTTCTATGTCTGTGAGACTGACACCATCTTCCACCACTCAGGATGGCAGGCTTAGGAGTGGGAGAGCCTATCACAGCCTGGCCAGACGGAGCTAGCTCCCGCCCTCTTTCCTGTTCCTCCTTGCATGTGATTCTTCTCGTTTGGTTTCCTGGCCCTGCTGCAGCTTCTGAACTATTTGACCCTGCTTCATAGTGACCCTGGCTTACTGACTACTCTCCTGCTCTGCGTTTGGTACCTCGTGCACTCCTGGTTTGACTCGGCTTGTTCACTACTCTCCTGCTCTGCGTTTTGTACCTAGTACACTCCTGGTTGGACTCGACTCGTTCACCACTCTTGTTGCTCACGGTGTTGCCGTGGGCAACTGCCCCATTTCCCTTAGCTTCTGTGTACCCTTGTCTGTTTGTCTGTCGTGCACTTACTGAGCGTAGGGACCGTCGCCCAGTTGTACCCCGTCGCCTAGGGCGGGTCGTTGCAAGTAGGCAGGGACTGAGTGGCGGGTAGATTAGGGCTCACTTGTCTGTTTCCCTACCCCCATCATAACAATTGGACTGAGTTCTGGGCTTTGACTCGGTCATTCCAAGACATTAAATGTTTCCCCTTAAACCACTCCAGTGTAGCTTTAGCAGAATGTTTAGTGTCATTGTCCTGCTGGAAGATGAACCTCCGTCCCAGTCTCAAATCTCTGACAGACTGAAACAAGTTTTCCACAAGAATTGCCCTGTATTTACTGCCATTCATCTTTCCTGTAATTCTGACCAGTTATTGAGTCCCTGACGATGAAAATCTTCCCACAGCATGACGTTACCACCACCGTGCTTCACTGTGGGAATTGTGTTCTTGGGGTGATGGGAAGTGTTGGGTTTGCGCTAAACATAGAAATTCACATGATGGCAAAAAAGTTTAATTTTATTTTCATCTTCCATGTGTTTGGGGGTCTGCCACATGCTGTTTGGTGAACTCAAAATGTGTTTCCTTATGGTTTGTTTTTTTAAGCAATGGCTTTTTTTTTTGGTCACTCTTCCATAAAGCCCCACTCTGTGGAATGTACAGCTTATAGTGATCCTACAAACAGATACTTCCATCTCCACTGTGGATCTTTGGAGCTCCTTCAGTGTTATCATTGGTGTCTTTGTTGACTCTCTGATTAATGCCCTCCTTGCCCGGTCTGTGAGTTTTAGCGGGTGGCTTTTTCTGGTCAGGTTTATAGCTTGCCATATTCTTTACATTTTGTAACCCTGATCTATAGTTCTCCACAACTTTGTCTCTGACCTGTTTGGAGAACTCCTTGGTCTTCGTGTTTCTTGCTTAGTGATGTCGTAGACTTCAGAACAGGTGTATTTATACTGACATCATGGGACTGATCATGTGACAGATCATGTGACACTTTGATTGCTCACAGAGGGATCTTATTCAATTATTTCTAAAGTGAATTGGTTTGACCAGATCTTATTTAGGGTTTTCGTAGCAAAGGAGGTGAATACATATGCACTCACAACATTCCCGTTTTTGTTACTGTTTTTTGTAAAAAAAACAAGGTTTGTTTTTTGTCAATTACTTGTAACAATTCGGACTATTTTGTCAGCTCCATTACATAAAAACAAATTTAAACCCCATTTTTACTCCAGGTTGTAATGCAACAAAACAGGAAAAACACCAACAGGGGTGAATATTTTTGCAAGGCACTATATGTAGCAGAGTTTGTAATTTAACTTAACAAACTTTATTGTAATATCATGATATAGCATTTGTCGTTTTACCCAGGATTGCAGGAAAAACAACTAATTTGTCTTGGCTCCGAGTGTTAGCATTGTTTGTAAAAGAAGCATAAATTCAGCTCTGCTTCATCTGTATATGCATATAGAAATGTTAATCATACTAAACTGAACATGAGGAATATGCTGGCATAACACATTGAAAATGCAAAGAGCATGTAGAATCATTAAAATGTTTTTCATATAGGGAAAAATACTTGACATCTCATTACAAGAGCAAAGTACAGTAATCTCAGTGGCTGAATTTCCTTCTTAAAAAAGCTGATCCGTTTAGAGAGCTACGTGGTTTTGTGTAGAAATGAAACCGTCTTGTGTAATTGCTTTACATTGCAATGGTTATTTTATAACTTGTGTGTAAAATGTGTGCTGTAAGAAGTGTTCAACGTCAAGATGCTTTTTAATCTCGCAGTTACTAGAAAACTGTTGCAAGTTACCGACTGTGATCCATGAAAGATGCAAGTGCACAGTTCAGTAATGCAATTTACTGTAACCCCCGAATCATGAGGGCATTTCAGAGTAGTTTCCACCAGTGGGCAAAGGGAAGGACCATCCTAGATACATGAGTAAAAACATAACAAATGGCACACAAAACATCACACTAAAGTGAGGCAGGGATTCTTCAGTGTAAAGGTGGCAAAAATTTTTGGGGTAAATCTAGTCAATTCTGACCTGAACTGTAAGTGCATGACCAGATGTGGCGTATTTCTTCCGCCACTGTCCGCATCAATGCCGCACATAATCTGCGTTGCAGATTCTGTTGCGGCTCTGCCTAAAATGGGCATTAAATTGATGCGGACTAGCCGTTGCGTATTGAGGTGAAAGTACTTCCCTTCTCTCTATCAGTGCAGGATAGAGAGAAGGGACAGCCCTTTCCCTAGTAAAAGTAAAAGAAATTCATACTTACCCGGCCGTTGTCTTGGTGACATGTCCCTCTTTCAACATCCAGCCCGACCTCCCGCGGGATGCCACGCAGTCCATGTAATTGGCTGCAGCTGTCACTTGGACTGAAACGTCATCCCGAGAGGCCGGACTGGAGGAAGAAGCAGGGAGTTCTCGGTAAGTTGGAACTTCTATTTTTTTTACAGGTTGATGTATATTGTGATCGGTAGTCACTGTCCAGGGTGCTGAAACAGTTATTGCCGATCGTTTAACTCTTTCAGCACCCTGGACAGTGACTATCTCCTGACGTCGCCTAGCAACGCTCCCGTAATTACGAGTGCACACACGTAGTCACCCGTAATTACGGGAGCCCCATTGACTTCTATGGGCCTGCCCGTGCCGTAGTAACGGCCCATGATTATGGGCGTTTTTACGTTAGTGTGCATGGGGCCTCAGTTTGGCTGTAGACCTAGAAATAAATAGGTCCAGCCAGAATGAAGAAATATCATGGTCGTAAAACAAATACGCTACGCAACACACATAACATCTGCGGACTTCATTGCGGAATTTTGACTCTCCGTTGAAATCAATGGAGAAATTCCGCAATGAGTCCGCAACAAGTCCGCTACACGTCCGCAACAACCAGTGTATGCTGCGGACACCAAATTCCACACCGCAGCCTATCGTCCGCAGCGGAGTTTTCCGCAACGTGTAAACGAACCTCACTAAAAAGCTGTGGAAAGCAATGTAGAAACGTGTACGCTGCGGATATCCGCAGCAGACTGTCCGCACCGGAATTCCAGAGCAATTCCGCCACGTCTGGTCATGCCCCAAGGGTATGTGCACACGACCTATTTTCAGACGTAATCGAGGCGTTTTACACCCTGAATTACGCTTGAAATTACGGCTCCAATACATCTGCAAACATCTGCCCATTGCTTGCAATGGGTCTTATGGTGTTCTGTGCAGACGGGCTGTCATTTTACCCGTCGCGGTCAAAAGACGGCACGTAAAATTACGCCCGCGTCAAAGAAGTGCAGGACACTTCTTGGGACGTAATTGGATTTTTCATTGACTCCATTGAAAAACAGCTCCAATTACTTCCATAATGGACGCCGCGAAAAACGCGAGTACTTGCAAAAACGTCTGAAATTCAGGAGCTATTTTCCCTTGAAAACAGCTCCGTAATTTCAGTCGTATTTTGCGTTGCCGTGTGAACATACCCTAAGAGTATGTTCCAATGTTGTGACAGCCGCATGCAAAAGACACCATGTCCACATGCTGTGCGATTTATTTTTTTCGTAACACTGTTATTACCAGCAGAATTGTGTGGCCATTGGCTGCCACATGTGGGCTTGATTTGGTCTGCATGCGGCTACCGCAATAATTTTCATAGCAGAGAAATCCACTGCGGAAATTTACACTATTAATTTTAATGGGTGGAAACAAAACCCACAACACTTACACGGTTTAACCCCTTGCCGCACCGTGACGTGCCAGTACGTCATGGTGCGGGGGGTGATGTAATACGCTGCAGGTGTCAGCTGTGCATTATAGCTGACACCCTGCACAAACGGCCAGGAACAGAGATTGCGCTGTTCCTGGCCATTTAACCAGTAGGGGGGCAGTAAGAGGGGGCAGACTATGACAGACCATCGGACCCCCTAACCTGCAACGCAATTGCAGGGGGCCGATGGTTGTCATGGCCCTCGGTTCTGCCTTCTTTCTGCCTCTGTTAAGCCCTGCCTCTGGGCTTAATTGGTATTGATGCGTCTGTAAAAGTCTGAACTGTTATAATATAACATTATTTAACCCGCACGGAATCACAGTTTTTTGGTCAACCTATCGCTAAATTTTTTTTAATAAAAAGCGATCAAAAAGTCGTATGTACCAAAAAATTCTACTATTAAAAACTACAGCTCATCCTGCAAAAAATTAGTCCTCAAAATTAAAAAGTTATGACTTTCAGAAATATGGCGACACAATAAAATGTTTTTTTTGTTTGGTATCGCCGTATTCGTATTAACCAGCAGAATAAAGTTAATTTGAAGTTTTTACCTCACGATGAAAGACATAAAAGTGAAACCCCCCAAAAAATGGGGGAATCATTGTTTTTCCCAATTCCACCCAACACGTTTCCCTGTACATTATATGATACTTTGAGCTACATTCATACGACAAAAATGGCTATTAAAAACTGATCAACTGTCAGTTTTTCACGGCCATTTTGCATGAGTGTTCTTTCAAATTTTCATCCATTTCCAGTCCGTCTGTGCGTTTTTAATGGCCGTTTGTCATCTGTTTGCCATCTGTTTTTCATGGCGAGTAAAAAAAAAGGATGGATTTAATTTATCAGTGGTTTTTTTGTTCCAACCCCCTGAAAACACCACAGTGCCCATGTAGATAGTGCTGCAATTTCCCTGTAGATAGTGCCACAGTGCCCACTGTAGATGATGCCCACATAGGGCCTGGGCTCACATAGTACTTGTGCCCACATAGTGCCATTTTGCCCACTGTAGATAGTGCCACAGTTCCCACATATAAAGTGCCAGTGCCCACATAGTGCCACAGTGCCCACTATAGATAGTGCCACAGTGCCCACATAGTACCACAGTGCCCACATATATAGTGACATAGTGCCCACATACAAAGTGCCAGAGGTCACATAGTGGCCACAGTGACCATGTAGATAGTGCCAGTGTCCCCGTATATAGTGCCACACCTCCCATATAGTGCCACAGTGCCCATGTATATAGCGCAACCCCCCCTATAGATTGCACCCCCCTGTAGATTGCACCCCCCTGTAGATAGCATCCCCACTTGAAGATAGAACCCCCCTGTAGATAGCACCACTCTAACTCTCTGTAGGAACGGAATCCCTCTGGCCCGGGGATTCTGCTCATAGACGGAGACCTGACGTCTCTGTCCATATATGGACAGTGACGTTAGGGGCTTCCTCTAAGAGCAGAATCCCCTGCCAGAGCTTCGTCAGCGCTCTAGCTGGGGATTCCATTTTAGGAGTAGCCCCGGACATCACTGTCCATTTATGGATAGTGATGCCGGTGGCTTCTCCAGGAGGGGAATCCCCAGCCAGAACAGTGTCTGGCCACCGGGGATTCCACTCCCACAGGGATCTACAGTGGCGCTATCTGCAGGGGGTTGCTATCTACAGGCAGGGGGTGCCATCTACTGGGGGGGTTGGTGCTATCTACAGGGGGGGTCAGAGGGAGCCCCTGAAGCCACTGTCCATATTCGGGATGCACGATGCATCGAAACTTCGATACTGTTTTGATGCCGTGCACCCTCAAACGATTCGATACCCTTATTTCATGTATTTTGATACTAAGCAATGCGGCCGCACAGCTTAACATTGTAACACATGAATGTATAAGAGCAGGGCTGCGGCTGTGTAATACAGCAATTGCCCCGCTCCTGAGTCCTGAAAAGTGCATTCTGTCAGCATGAGGTGATGCGACCAGCGCTGCACTAATGAGCGGCGGCACTGCCAAACACCCCCATGTTCTGAACAGCCATGTGCCTGAACCACCACTCATTAGTGCAGAGCCGGCCACATCACCTCATGCTCACCACGCGCGCACTTGTTGTCAGGAGCGGGTCAACAGCTGTATTACACACAAAACCTCTCATCTCCGCCGCTAGTCCCTTGAACGCTGCGATCTTACCTGCAAACGCTGATGCTGCTGCAGAATCAACTGTAGCCTCTGGTGCCGATGTGGCCGACACGATGCAGGACCTGTGAGTGACGTCACAGATCTGCACTGCCAGAAGCTGGGCGTTCTGAAGAGAAGTGGATGATACTTCTCTTCAGAGCGCCCAGCTAGTAAAAGTATTAAAAACGCCCCGATGTACGCACATAATACACGCCCACTTGGACTTTTACTTTAACACACCCACTTGGACTTTTGCAAGCCTCATTTGCATAACTACAAAAATGGTCATAACTTGGCCAAAAATGCTCGTTTTTTAAAAATAAAAACGTTACTGTAATCTACATTGCAGCGCCTATCTGCTGCAATAGCAGATAGGGGTTGCAAAATCTGGTGACAGAGCCTCTTTAAATAGAGGTGATAGAAACTACAACTCCTCCCGTGAAAAACAAGCCTTCACACCACTCCATTGACGGAAAAATGTTTAAAAAAAATTGTGGTTTAATGGAAGGCAGGGAGTAAATAACAATTTTTTTTTAATGAAATCAGATAAAAAGGTTTTTCTTTTTTTTCCAGGAACAGTGCCCTTTTTTAGTCTTCTACAACGCCTTTAAACTTGTCATGACCAACAGTTTAACTAAATTTTGTATTAATTTGCCTCAGTGGTTTATTTTTCCTTCCACTCGACACTGCTTTTTAAAAAATCCATTTGCAATATATATGGCCAGTGTTACTACCGATCAACACATGCAAAATCAGGGAATGCGTGTCTTATGTTCGCTTTTAATAGGGCTGTATTTGCCAGTTTTAGGGCGCATGTATTCTCTTCCATTCATTTTTATAAGAAGTGTCATGCTACATTTACTAAATGGCTACAATTTTCTGCTTGAGAAGGTGGCTGGAAAATTGGCGATACACAGCTTGTGTTCTTCTAATTAGGCTTTTGATTGTCAGATCCAAAGACTCATAGACACAGGGAAAAAAAAAAGCTGTTTCCAAAAATTAAGCATTTAACAGCTGCCTTCTGATCTCTGCACAATTCAGCCGTCCACAGCCACTTTATCCAGTTCTCTTATCATTTTATTACAGGTAATCCTAAAGAAAGTAGCCGCGTTCCTGTGTTTATTAAGGTTTTGGATGTGAATGACAATGCCCCAGAGTTTGCCATGCTGTACGAGATCTTTGTTTGTGAAAATGCTAAGGCAGAACAGGTGTGTATAATAGCTCCACTTTCAGCTCATTTGCATTTAAAATAGTAAAGACGGAGCAATGTTCTTGTATTGATGGCATTTTGGAAGTGGGAATGGTCATCAGCCTCATTGTGTCCATAAATTAACAATGTGTCTATCTCACTGGCAAACTAAAGTGACATAAAATGATTTTTTTCACTACTTCATTAGCACTGTGCACACAGTGTATCATCTTGTATATGTGAATCAGATATACTGTATGCCAAGACTCTTAAACTGTGCACCCGTGAAATAGTTTTTTTCCATATGACCTCCAAGTATGTTCTAACTCGATAACTTGTTATAAAAAGTCATTAAAGGGATTATACGAAGTTGGAAAAAAAGGGTCTCCTTTTTTTCCTGAAGAGCACTGCCACTCTTGTGCATGGGCTGCGTCTGGTATTACAGTTCAGTTTCATTAAATGAGTATAGTCATCTCAGACATTTACAGTGCATTCGGAAAGTATTCAGACCCTTTCACTTTTTTCACGTTTTGTTATGTTGCGGCCTTATACTAAAATAAAATGTAAAAAAATCAAGTTTTCCCTCATCATTCTGCACTCAATATCCCATAATGACAAAGTGAAAACAGAGTTTTAGAAATTTTTGCACATTTTTCAAAAATGAAAAACTCAAATTTCGCATGGACATAAGTATTCAGACCCTTTGCTATGACACATGAAATTTAGCTCTGGAGGCCTTTCATTTATTTAGATCAACTTTAAAGTGTCTCTACACCTTGATTGGAGTCCACCTGTGGTAAATTCATTTGATTGGATATGATTTGGAAAGACACACCCCTGTTTATATAAGGTCTCACAGCTGACAATGCATATCAGAGCAAAACCCAAGCCATTAGGAGGAAATAACTGCCTGTAGAGCTCTGAGACAGGATTGTGTAGAGGCACAGATCTGGAGAAGGGTGCAAAACAAATTCTGCTGCACTGAAAGTTCCCAAGAGCCAAGTGGCCTCCATATTTCTTAAATGGAAGAAGTTTGGAACAACCAGGACTCTTCCTAGAGCTAGCTGCCCCACCAAACTAGGTAATCGGGGGACAAGGGCCTTATTAAGAGAGGTGACCAAGAACCCAATGGTCACTCTGACTGAGCTCCAAAGATCCTGTGTGCAGATGGTAGAAACATCCAGAAGATCAAACATAACTGCAGCACTCCACCAATCTGGCCTTTATGGTAGAGTGGCCAGAAAGAAGCCTCTCCTCAGTAAAAGACACATGAAAGCCCGCCTGGAGTTTGCAAAAAAGCACCTAGAGGACTCCCAGACTGTGAGAAACAATTTTCTGCGGTCTGATGAAACCAAGATTGAACTTTTTGGCCTCAATTCTAAGTATCATGTCTGGAGGAAACCAATCACTGTTCATCACCTGCCCAATGCCATCCCTATAGTGAAGCATGGTGGTGGCAGCATCATTCTGTGGGGTGTTTTTCAGCAGATGGGACAGGGAGACTGGTCAGGGTTGACCGAAAGATGAATTGAGCAAAGTACAGGGATATTCTTAATGAAAACCTGATCCAGAGGGTTCTGGACCTCAGACTGGGCCGAAGATTTGCCTTCCAATAAGACAATGACACTAAGCACACAGCCAAGACAACACCGGAATGGCTTAGGGACAACTATGTGAATGTCCTTGAGTGGCCCAGCCAGTGCCCTGACTTGAACCCAATCGAACATCTCTGGAGAGACCTGAAAATGTCTGTCCACCGATAGTCCCCATCCAACCTGACAGAGCTTGAGAGGATCTGCAGAGAAGAATGGCAGAAAATCCCCAAATCCAGGTGTGCAAACCTTGTGGTATCATACCCAAGAAGACTGGAGGCCGTTATCACTGCCAAAGGTTCTTCAACTAAGTACTGAGTAAAGGGTCTGAAAGCTTATGTCAATGCAAGATTTTAGTTTTTCCTTTTCAATAAATTAGCAAAGAACTAACATTCTGTTTTCACTTTGTCATTATGTGGTATTGAGTACAGAATGATGGGGAAAAACTTGAATTTTATTTTACTTTAGCACAAGGCCTTAACATAACAAAATGTGAAAAAATGTAAGGGTCTGAAGATTTTCCAAATACATTGTACAAATGTCTGATAGATGTGAGTATCAGGTCAAGGACCCGCACCGATTTCAGTCCCCTGACCCCATCTTCCCTGGTGAGATGGCCATTGGTGGTCGGGGTTCCAGAAACAGCCGAATATGCTAAACTATGCTGTTTCAATAATTCCCATAGAAGTGAATTGGGAGTTCCAGAAACAGCGTAGCACAGAGAGCTATGTTGCTTCCATAACTCCAAAGTTACAAAAACAGCATTGCTTGCTGTGCTACGCCGATTCTATAACTCCCATTAACTTCTATGGGAGTTACAGAAGCTGCGTAACTCAGTGAGCTCGGCTGTTTCCATACTCCCAGCCACCTTGCCAATGAGTCTCCACCTAGATGTGATGTCCAGCAGCCATCTCAACAGACAGGGATGGGATTAGGGGACCCCCAGTCTCAAAATAAATGCGAGTCACAGAACTGAGACCCGGATGTATCAGATATCTATGGAATATCCTATGGTTGAGAATATCCCTTTAATGTGGTGAAATTGCCAGACATAGCCCATGAACAATAGTGACGCTATTGCTGAGAAAAAAAACAATAAATCAGTTTAGATAGATCTGAGATAGATAGATAGATAGATAGATAGATAGATAGATAGATAGATAGATAGATAGATAGATAGATAGATAGATAGATAGACAGACAGACAGACAGACAGACAGACAGACAGACAGACAGATAGACAGACAGACAGATGGCTAGAACATCACCAACTGTCAGTCATTATGGGGTAGCACCACACTGGAATTTCTATTTTGTTGCAAGGCTATGTGAATAACTATAATTTATTCTATATTACAGTTTAGGTCAATGACCAATAATAAAATTTGCCATGGTACCTAAATATCAGACTTTTTTATCTAGTTATATGTATACTACTACAAAGCTTCTTTCTCATTCTAGTATAACACTTACGTCCTTTATTCCGTCACACAAAGTCTAATTTGCATACATTTGTGTTGCTAGTTACAGACCAGCCACCTGCCATGTTTATTCTATTATTCCTTTTACATTGTTATACTTACGGCTGAGTAATCACAAGTCAAGTGCGCTTGGTAAATTAAGTGGTAAATTAGTAGCGTGCACAAAACATGTTGTGCACCACAGGAGATTTACAATAAGGTTCATATGTAATGCTAACATATGGTACATTAGGCAACAACTAAGCTATATTTACTGAATAGTGTATCTTCACATATTTGTAAACGACCAGAATGTCTAATAAAGAACCTATAGTTTGTAGAGGTAGAGAAAACATTTTTCACAGGGCTTTTGCCTGCAGCGCTCAATGGCCGCGGGTGAAAAACGCAGCGAAAAACACAGCAAACGGCATGCAGGCAGATCAAAATCTGCCTCAAAATTCCAAACGGAATTTTGAGGCATCATTTTCAGCCTGCAAAAAACTCTGTGTGAACATACCCTAAAAGGAAGGAAAGACTGATGCATCTCATTTGTCCACTCCTGTGTTTAGCTTAAAAAAAAACAGCCAAAAACTGCATAAAATCTGTGTGTGTGATTCTGGCCTAAAAAAAAGTGTTAATATTTATTATCTGGCTGTTCTATGTTAATTTGTACGAAAAAAAAAAAAAAAGATAGATAGTAAATTCAGCGAATAAGATGAAACAATTTTATATATATTTTTTTTAAAATAACAACAACATATACCACTCACTATACAGCCTGAGCCGTCAATATAGTGATAGAGATTGTATAGTTTGATTACATTTATGTAATTATAAGATATTATTATTATTATTATTATTATTATTATATAGCAATGAGTTTTATTTCATACACTTTCTGATTGTCACATAGCAGGTATTTTAGTCTCGGACATGCGGGACCTGTAGTACTAAGAGGCTTACTAGTAGCCAATCCCTTACAAGTGCCTAACTAGCTTGTCAGATCTACAACGGGTGCCCTGGGTGATTTTAATTAGTTCAATGCTGGATCCTACCATCTCCAGGTATATATGTAGGCTTAGTCCCAGTTCTGGGTGTATGTGCAGCGTAAGTCCCCACCTTACAGAGGTCGCCTTGTCGTGGCAGGTGGGCTAACACTCTTTGATCAAAATGTGCACTAAGAACCTCCCTATTATAAATAGATTTAGCTTTAGTGCATATTTATTTATATTTAGTGGCTTAGGTGGCATTAGTGTTCGCAGTGTGCTGTCGCCATTCTTTTTCTGCTGTATATTTGCAGTTACAGGTGTTCTTGCACCTGCATACATATTTTATATCATTTAGTTGGAATGTGCTGTTCAAATTTTTGTTGTGTATGTGATCCATATATATATATATATTTATTTATTTATTTATTTATTTATTTATATTCACATAATCTTCCGGGGTGTTTGTCATAGTTTAAAGGGGTTCAGCACCAGTATAACTGAAATAAGAGTAGAACAATTGGTCTAATATCTTAATATTGTATCACAAGTCCTCTAAAATCCGTGCATGGGTAGTTGAATGGTAAAAGATCACTATAGTGTTACTCTATTATTAATTGTCCCAGAGAACCCCCTGTTCTTGATAACCGCCTATGCCATTGCTTTCCTTACAGATAATACACACTGTAAGTGCAATTGATAAAGATGATTCTTATAGTGGACTTCAGTTTTCATATGCACTAGCTAATCCAGCGGCCCACGGTACAAACTTTACCGTCAAAGACAACAGAGGTAACGAAATATATGCGTCTGTTTATGTTTCTGTGTGTGTTTGTATAAAGTTTTCTAATTTTCTCATTTTATTCACTTTGGATTTCAGATAACACAGCCGGCGTCTACACACGAAGGAATGGATATAGCCGCCACGAGATGAATACATACTTACTACCTGTGATCATTTCAGATTATACATTTCCTGTACAGAGTAGCACTGGCACTCTGACTATCCGTGTTTGTGCCTGTGACCACAAGGGTAACATGCAGTCCTGCACTGCTGAAGCTCTAAGCCACCCCACCGGATTGAGCACAGGAGCCCTGATTGCCATTCTCCTCTGTATTATTATATTGCTAGGTAAGTAAGAATAGTAAATACATACATAATATATATAGTGTCTGCAGTTCCTATATCGTTCAGTGATGGCAGGTTGTGTTGATCCGGTGTCGCTATCTTTTGTCGCTTTCAGAATATTTATATATAATACATAAAAAGTCAAAATACTGATTATTCAAGGTCAAGTGAATTACAAGGCAAAACAGGTCATCATATAATGTTCCTTATGTCAGTCACCACTAGAGATTGCAACAGGCTTTCTCCAAAAAATATATATTCTTCTTTCTGGATATTGTGTGTTTAGGTGTGTAGTGTAGTGTCTATAAAATGTGTATATGAAGTAAACTTGAACTGATAGAATTTTAGTGACACCGGAGTAAACTCTCCTCCTACCTGCCATGGACTCATCTCTTGTGTAGCCTTCATCCATTCTAATGTAAGGCAATAAGTGTTTCTTCTGAAGTGTAAGTTCATGTGACAGATAATAATACGTATTGTGAGAGCGGAGCAGCACTCATTGTCTTGTGAAATGTTTATTGACTATGGGTAGGTGGAAAGCTCTCAACCTCACCAGTGATTACTGAAGTGTGCATCCTACAGTTGACTGTTCCTGTGGCTTTTTGTACAGCCGCCTGTCAGTCATAAAGTCTTTCCAGCAAACAGAAATGTTATTTACAAATATTTTCAGGTTATTTACAAATAGAGATGTTTGAGCGAAACATATAAATGTAAACATGTTACAAATGTTTATTTATGAACAAATCTCTGCCCATAATTCTTAGAACATAATATTTTAGATTTCATTTGTGTTACATTACTGTGATTCATATACAGTGCTATGAAAAATTGGCCCAGAAAACAGAAACAGCACCACCTTGTCTATCAACTGTTTGGTATTTTAGCTCAGCACTGATCTGCAATACCAGAAACAGCCTGTGGACTTTTTCTAAACAAAATTTTTTTTCCTATACAACCCCTTTAAATTACTATCTGTATTAACTTTAGCTGCAATAATCGACATCAGATGCTAAGTGCACAACCTTAAAGGAACAGGATCAATGTGGCTTTATTTTCCTAGGATTATACAACCAGCAGAGCAAATCCAGTGTTGGTGAATTGTTCCATACAGTGATTTTCTGCTGCACTTTTAGTTTCTGTCCAGTGTGCCCAGGCCTTTCTTGCATTTCCTTTGCTGTTATTAATGGCCTCTGCACATTACTTACTTTTCTTTCACAGACCAGATCGGGCCATGTGATTGGTAGATTAGATGCTGAGTTGTGGATGGGCCTTTGATCTGCCAGTCACTTGCTCCTGATCTAGGTTTTGACAGGGAAGAGCTATAAATAATATGTGCTGGCTGTCAAAAGGAGAAAAGAAAATCAAAGAGCTGATCACCTCTTTATATGAATGGACAGGACAAGAAATGACAGTGCAAAGCACAAAGTCTTTTAAATATTAAAATCCACCAGCCCATAAAGAGAGGAGCGCCTGGCATTTGGACTATCCTATAACAGGAGGCAACTAATAGTTCCAAAGTTTCAAGTGCTAGCATACTTTACTGCAGCCACCGCAGCACCACATTCTCCTGCACCAGTTCTCCAAATAAGCTGGGTAGGATTGAGAGGTTTTAGCCATTAACTATTTATTTGATTACCTGTTCTGTAGAAAACCCATTCCATAGGGATGTACAAAGGAGGGATTCATATAAGTCCTTATTCTCAATAAGGCACATGATCTAATTCAACTTTTTAAGATACATACCTACAAGTGTAAATTTCAATGGAGGTGAATTAACATGAATGTATATTGAAGTATGGCAGACAGGAGTATCTATGGAAAATCTGTGCTTTCAGGGGAAATACAGGCAAACTCCATGCAGATGTTTACCTGGCAAGAAATAGATCATGATAGATGTACCTCCAATAGTCCTCTTCTGCAGCCTTGTAATATGCTACATTATAGTTTACATCTATGTTAAGAATCATATGGAATATTATCTACATAGCCACCTAGGTTCAATGCACAGTGATATTTCTACTGTTATGTGAATCCCCAATGAACTACTGAGGCCCCACTCTGAATACAGAAATGTATTTATGGACAAGTATCATAGCTGTAACATCTGACTTATTTATAAATCTAAGTCTGGCAATTCAAGGCATGATTCAAGACCATGTGCTGCTAGAAATGGAAAGTATTAAAGAAACAATAGACATAGAAGATACCCAAAAAATAAAAATAAAATCTGTCTCATATTACAATCAAAACAACCTAAATATATTTTCTAAAAGCATCCCAGGAGATCAGCCATTTTCTTCCTTCTCACAACCCTGTGTCTGACTGTAAGACAACCGGCGGCAGTAGGAGCCGAGCCTCTTTGCTCTGTTTGCAATAGGAGATAAATAATATTAAAGCAACACTTCAGTCTCAGGACAACATAAATATGGTATATATGGAGTAATAATACCTGGTGCCCTCCAGTTGTGCCCCTCTGCTGTGGATCTGCCGTTTTAGGGTCCCCTCTGTTCTGTCTCATAATGGCCGCAGCGCTTCTTAGACTATGAGTCTGAGATACTCCCACCGTTCTCGGATTGGCCGGAGCTCACGAGAGCAGCCCCGTCCAATCCCTGAACAGAGGGAGTGTCTTAGACTCAGTCCAAGAAACGATGCAGCCATGTTGAGACAACACAGAGGGGATCCTAAAAAAGCAGATCTACAGCAGAGGGGGGCAACTGGAGGTCACCAGGCAATTTTACTCCATAATCCCCATCACAGAGGGTCGCTTTAAGTCCGTCCCTGCCCCAACTTCATCCCTGGGTCAAAAATATAAGTGATCAGAAATAAATTAACCCCTGCGTTCTCTGCAAGAGTTCCACAAAATTCATTGCTTTATTAATAATTAGAAGATCCTACAGACTGACAAACACTGTTTATTAGAATCATTAGTTTCTAGGTTTAGTGTCCCTTTAATAGTTAAAGAGGCTCTGTCACCAGATTTTGCAACCCCTATCTCCTATTGCAGCAGATCGGCGCTGCAATGTAGATAAGAGTAACGTTTTTTTTTTTTTTTTTAAAAATAAGCATTTTTGGCCAAGTTATGACCATTTTTATATTTATGCAAATGAGGCTTTCTAAAGTACAACTGGGCGTGTTTAAAGTTAAAGTACAACTGGGCGTGTATTATCTGTGTACATCTGGGCGTTTTTACTTCTTTTACTAGCTGGGCGTTGTGAATGGGAGTGTATGATGCTGACGAATCAGCATCATCCACTTCTCTTCACAACGCCCAGCTTCTGGCAGTGCACAGACACACAGCGTGTTCTCGAGAGATCACGCCGTGACGTCACTCACTTCCTGCCCCAGGTCCTGCATCGTGTCAGACGAGCGAGGACACATCGGCACCAGAGGCTACAGTTGATTCTGCAGCAGCATCAGCGTTTGCAGGTAAGTAGCTACATCGACTTACCTGCAAACGCCGATGCTGCTGCAGAATCAAATGTAGCCTCTGGTGCCGATGTGTCCTCGCTCGTCTGACACGATGCAGGGCCTGGGGCAGGAAGTGACGTCACAGCGTGATCTCTCGAGAACACGCTGTGTGTCTGTGTACTGCCAGAAGCTGGGTGGTAACGAAGAGAAGTGGATGATGCTGATTCGTCAGCATCATACACTTCTATTCACAACGCCCAGCTAGTAAAAGAAGTAAAAACGCCCAGATGTACATACAAAATACACGCCCAGTTGTACTTTAACTTTAAACACGCCCAGTTGTACTTTAGAAAGCCTCATTTGCATAAATATAAAAATGGTCATAACTTGGCCAAAAATGCTCGTTTTAAAAAAAAAACGTTACTCTTATCTCCATTGCAGCGCCGATCTGCTGCAATAGGAGATAGGGGTTGCAAAATCTGGTGACAGAGCCTCTTTAAATATAGCCCACGTGTGACTATAGTACATCATGTCGGTGTCCCAAGAGACTCTTACAGGTTTGAGACGGGCAGTTGTCTCCCCATCTGACTCTCTCAGCGAGACATCCGCTCATGTAGGTAACAATCAGAGCAGAACAATAAGGATTACATAGCTATGCTACAGTTTCATGCAGTAAGACTTGTCACGGAATTCCATTGAGAAGCTCTAAATAATCATAGCCTGCAATAACTCAGCGAGTGTGTAAATCATCTACAAATAAACCGAAAGTCAGCCTCCGAAACAAAACAAAAGTGCCACCGCTGTACATAATTACATTATTATTAGGGAGAAGCGAGACCTTTCCCTTGTGTTTACCGCTGTCACAAAAGGACAATAAAAATGCCTTTCCTGTATTAATACATCTCTTATATTTTGAGAAATGACTATGTTAGTGGGGAATAATGTACTATTAATTAAATAGTCTAAATTCAAAAGCACCATAAAATTATCTCCCAAGAAGCCATTTATTTGCACTAGCAGGAAGGAAGAGCAATTCATTTCCTCGGTTTAAGACTTAATTGCTATAACAGCTTCATGATTATTTTGGCTTTAACAATTGTACAGGTAATGCGTTTTTCTCATAGAAGGTTTACTTGCAAAATATAAAATAGTTTAATTTAATCGTCTTCAAAGGAACTTTTAGTGTGTTGATAAAATTATTACAGGTTTGGAACCAAAACTTTCTTTCATGTTGTTCTTTGCCCTTTCCATTTGAACTAGTACGTCGGCACTTTATTTGCCAGCTGCGATAGACGTTCCCATTATTTGTAACAGTTTTTGCTTTTTTTTTGCATTTTGAACATAAACTCTGGAGTGGGACACATTAATATGAAATACAAAGGCAGAGGCACAATTGTTCACAGTGACATGTTTCTCTATGCTTCAGCTGGTGATTTTACAGCATGCATATATTGATTTTATTAGGCAGTATTTCTATCACATCTTTTTTTCTGCTTTGTTTCAGAGGATACCATGGCATATGCAGTAGTGAAGTTTATAAAATAGAAGATACAAATAGCATATATTAGAATTCTGACATGTCTCTTCATTTGCTGGTAGACTTCGCACACATCCCTCGGGTTCTCAGACCCTTATTATTGTAATTGAAGCAGAAATCCCTCTCTGGGTGTACTAACTGTTAATTATGTTAGTGTGCGCCTGTGACGGCTGCAGAAAAAAAAATAAGCATTGGGGACAGTGTTGGGCAAACAGATACAAGGGCAATGGCGCTCTGCCAGCGCTGCTAATATTTTAATTTCAAAAACTCATTTCTCTGGTGAATTAATAGCAGAGCTGAATGGCATAAAACAAAATTTATACTGTGTAGCCAAGAAAACAGAGAATGCAAAGGAAGATGTCACATGCATTACTAAGTGCCATCTTTGTCTTAAGCAAGAGAGATTAGCTATTCTTCCCTGATAATAAAAAAACATAGGGACTTGGCACGAACTGCCAACCAGTTATACATAACGGTGGAACAATAGAGCTTTGTCCATGTGACATCCCTACTAATTCCTGCTCCAATAAAAAGAGCAGAGAGAGATGCAAATTAGGGTATGCAGCGCTTTCAAAGTGATTCGATTAAATAATTAGCATTGTTTAGCCACTCGATAGACGGGGGAAAAGGCTACTTGAATTCCAATTATTTTGTGAATGACTGTCGAGATAACATCAAGCACAGCCTATCAATGATCACTCTGGGAATGCTTACCGGGATGGACGTATGCAGTGATCTGTCCCAAATCACATTATCTGCTATATAATTGTCCGTCTTTTCCTACTTCTTCCATTGATAACATTATTTCTGAATCAGAACTGTGACATTTAACAGCAGGGTATGAGTTTTTACAGGCTTTACGCATGTAGATATGTTTAGACAAGATAAATTCAATGTAAAGATCCACATTAGAATAACTGTATATTATTCAACGTTTACTGGTCGGTATCTACTTCCCCATATAATTACTATATACAATATACTTCCATATTCCATACACATGTTAAGTGCTATAATAAGTATTGTTCATCTGTTCTACCCATTAATGGCCTGCATATAAAAGGATTGATTTCTGCAACACACACCTAATCATCTCGATAATAAAAGTCATGCATAGTCCTAAGCAGCCCTATAACATACTGCCATATATTGAATGATACAGGGAAGCCACAGAAGTATAAAGATGCAGGTCTTCAACTTAAATAGTTCTCTTACAGCATATAAAGTCATAGGCATAGAATTGCCATTTATAATATTATCGAAATACACTACTGATTGTGTTCTGATCATTATATGAAGAGAGTCGATGGCAATTATCCTCCCCTAGTTACCATAGTTAATACATATATAGTGAGAAGAAGTGGTGACTCTTGTCCATGGCCACATAAGATAATAATAAAAATAAGTAACACATGTTCACTGATATTACACTCTGTATATTCTCAAACTGAAACCCTTGCCAGGTAATGGTTTATATAAAATCTAGGGGATCATTATCAGAAAGACTGGAAAATAAATTGTATGTGGGTATATTCCCTGTGACTATAGACATAAAGATATTTTTTAACTATTTAACCATAAACAATTATCGTAAATAATAATCGTTATGTCTATGAGACTAACACATTTGGTTGTGGCCAATTGAAACTTTTCTTATTGGTTGGAACAATTATAAAGATTTTACTTGCTCGTTCATGATGCTACAATGAAATTAACCAGCTACGGAATGAGGAAGTGTAGAAATGCATCATTGATTATGTGCAACTATGCAACACTGGGAAAAAATGTTAACTAGTAAAAATATTCCCATCGTTGCAAATATCTTTCTATGTTGCCCTCTTTAAGGATCAGAGTTATGATATAAAACATACTTGAATGCTGACCAGATTTGAGGGCATGTCTGTATGTCAGTGACCACCCTTAAGCACTGTCAAATCATACCTGAAAGCTTCCACTGTACGGACATCTAGATACAGACATCTATGTATGGCCAAAATTCCTACCCGACTTGAAAAGGCTGTGACAACCCTGTCGTGTGCAGTGTAAAGAGCTGTTGCCTTTTCAACATTATAGTGTACTCATAAAGGATAGTCCCCCCTACATATCAAAAAGCATGTACTTTGGGTCAGATTTATCAAAGTCTTTATGGCAAATTTTTAGCAAAAGTATATTGAAAAGTATCGTTTTCAGGTCGAACGCCATATTTGTGAAGCACCTGCGCCACTTTTTTTTGACACATGCAACTGTGGGAAAAAGTGGGCAGAGCTTCAGACTCATTTGCTTATAATCTCTGCCACTTTTATTATTAGAAAAGTGGTGGAGAACAACGCCATCAACGTATACACTTCTAGCACTGGGCACCAGTTTTAGTAAATGTGCCCCATTGATTCTTTCTTTTACTTTTAGTTTTATTCTATTGTTGACACCTTACACAAGAACATATTGTCTAAATAATAATCCAGAGGCGTAGCTAGGTTCTCCAGCACCCGGGGCAAAGATTCAGTTTGGCGCCCCCCCCCCCCCCCAACCTCTTTCCCGACATCTCCTTCCCCCTCGCCGTGTTTGTTTTCTCTACCAATCGGCGTGTCATTTCTTTTTATGTAACGCGAGCATAAAATTATTTGTACATTTCACAAGCAATATGGTCCTATACACAACACCAGAACCAAGCTTGGTACATATATACAGCACCAGAACAAATACAGCTGTGCAACCCCTGCCGTATAGGTTTGTACGGCGTAAAACTACAGCTGCCAGCATAGCCCGAACAATGGTAAGGATATGCTGGGAGATGCCGTTTCACAAAAAATAAATCCTATCATAATCATCTCACTGCAGATCATACAGTGACTACAGTGCTGATTAGAGGCAGAATAAACATTTACATTAAGTGACTCACCGGTGACGTCTCAGATTCTAGTTCTTTTTCTCCACCCGGTCCAGACCTCTATGATGACTTCTCCCGGTCACAGACCATTTCTGCAGTTTGCCGCTCACATGTCTTCAGCTTCTCACTTTTCCAACATTTCTGCACCTATAAATAAATATAAAGTTATCATTATACCACACACTACGCCCCTAAATATAATAGTGACATACACTGCACCTCTAATTATAATAGCACCATACACCGTGTCCTACACACACACACTCTGCCCCCTGTAGATAGTGCCTGCCATAGAGCCCCTGTAGATAGTGCCCCCATATAGCCCACCCCTGTATATAGTGTCCCACAAATAACTCCCCCTATAGTGCTCTACAGATAGCCCACCCCTGTATATATCCCCCTGTAGATATAGCCCACCCCTGTATATAGAGCTCTACAGATAGCACAACCATGTATGTAGCCCCCCTGTAGATATAGCCCACCCCTGTATATAGTGCTCCACATATAGTCCACCCCTGTATAGTGTTTCACAGATAGCCCACCCCTGTATATAGCCCCCCCCCCTTGTACATATAGTCCACCGCTGTATATAGTGCTCCACTAGATAGTCCACCCCTGTATATAGTGCTCCACAGATAGCCCACCCCTGTATATACTATATACAAGGGTGGGCTATCTGTGGAGCACTACATACAGGGGTGGACTATATGTACAAGGGGGCTATATACAGGGGTGGGCTTTCTGTGGAGCACTATAGGGGAGCTATTTGTGGGATACTATATACAGGGGTGGGCTATATCTACAGGGGAACTATATACAGGGGTGGGCTATATCTACAGGGGGACCATATCTACAGGGGGACCATATCTACAGGGGGACCATATCTACAGGGGTGGGCTATACACAGGGGTGGGCTATACACAGGGGGGCTATATCTACAGAGGGGGGCTATATACAGGGGTGGGCTATACACAGGGGGCTATATCTACAGGGGTGGGCTATACATAGGGGGGCTATATACAGGGGTGGGCTATATACAGGGGGAATATATCTACAGGGGGGCTATATACTGGGGTGGGCTATCTATGGAGCACCATATACAGGGGTGGGCTATATCTACAGGGGGCTATATACTATATAGCCCACCCCTGTATATGGTGCTCTATAGACAGCCCACTCGAGTATATAGCTCCCCTGTAGATATAGTCCCCCTGTATATAGCCCCCCTGTAGATATAGTCCCCCTGTAGATATAGTCCCCCTGTATATAGCCCAGCAGATATAGTCCCCCTGTATATAGCCCAGCCCTGTAGATATAGTCCCCTGTATATAGCCCCCCTGTAGATATAGTCCCCCTGTATATAGCCCCCCTGTAGATATAGTCCCCCTGTATATAGCCCAGCCCTGTAGATATAGTCCCCCTGTATATAGCCCAGCCCTGTAGATATAGCCCCCCTGTAGATATAGCCCCCCTGTAGATATAGTCCCCCTGTATATAGCCCAGCCCTGTAGATATAGTCCCCCTGTATATAGCCCAGCCCTGTAGATATAGTCCCCCTGTATATAGCCCAGCCCTGTAGATATAGCCCCCCTGTAGATATAGTCCCCCTGTATATAGCCCAGCCCTGTAGATATAGCCCCCCTGTAGATATAGTCCCCCTGTATATAGCCCAGCCCTGTAGATATAGCCACCCTGTAGATATAGTCCCCCTGTATATAGCCCAGCCCTGTAGATATAGCCCCCCTGTAGATATAGTCCCCCTGTATATAGCCCAGCCCTGTAGATATAGTCCCCCCTGTATATAGCCCAGCCCTGTAGATATAGCCCCCCTGTAGATATAGTCCCCCTGTATATAGCCCAGCCCTGTAGATATAGTCCCCCTGTATATAGCCCACCCCCTGTAGATATAGTCCCCCTGTATATAGCCCACCCCCTGTAGATATAGTCCCCCTGTATATAGCCCACCCCCTGTAGATATAGTCCCCCTGTATATAGCCCAGCCCTGTAGATATAGTCCCCCTGTATATAGCCCAGCCCTGTAGATATAGTCCCCCTGTATATAGCCCACCCCCTGTAGATATAGTCCCCCTGTATATAGCCCACCCCCTGTAGATATAGTCCCCCTGTATATAGCCCACCCCCTGTAGATATAGTCCCCCTGTATATAGCCCAGCCCTGTAGATATAGTCCCCCTGTATATAGCCCACCCCCTGTAGATAGACACCCCCCTTAGATAAAGCCCCCCGCGAGTAGACAAAGTCTGCACACTTCTATTACAATTTTTTAAAAAAACGCTCCCACGCCGTCCGGCAGCCATGGAGACCTGCTCCCTTCTGCGCAGGTCTCCAGGGGGTTGAACGCGGCGTCTATGAAAGGTGCTGATTGGCTGGGCAGGATGACTTTCCCTGCCAGTCAGTCAGCGCCTTTCATCGACGGAAGCGTCACTGGTACAAAAGGTACCAGTCGCTTCATTCGTGGAGAGGCGCTGAATGGCCGGGCACGGAATGTGCCCGGTCATTCATTGCTTCTAATTGTACCTGTGTCCTTGCGACACAGGTACAATTATAGTGCAGGAGGAGGGGGCACTGGCGCCCCCCTCTGAACTGCGCCCGGGGCACATGCCCCGCTTCCCCCCCCTAGCTACGCCCCTGAATAATCAGAAACCACTAAAATCATATATTGGTCAAAATTGGAGAAACCAATTAAGAAATTCCGAAACTACTGATTTTATTAAAAGTTGGAAATATAACTTTTTTTTTGGCATGGTAGTGGTTTATATATTAAAATTTACATATAACACATTCCTTGTATTATGTATTAAAACAAATTTCGGGAAGAGAATAAATAAATGACCTCACTGGGAATCTCTCAAAAAATAGATATAGTCCCCCTGTATATAGCCCAGCAGATATAGTCCCCCTGTATATGTGCCCGGTCATTCATTGCTTCTAATTGTACCTGTGTCCTTGCGACACAGGTACAATTATAGTGCAGGAGGAGGGGGCACTGGCGCCCCCCTCTGAACTGCGCCCGGGGCACATGCCCCGCTTCCCCCCCCTAGCTATGCCCCTGAATAATCAGAAACCACTAAAATCATATATTGGTCAAAATTGGAGAAACCAATTAAGAAATTCCGAAACTACTGATTTTATTAAAAGTTGGAAATATAACTTTTTTTTTGGCATGGTAGTGGTTTATATATTAAAATTTACATATAACACATTCCTTGTATTATGTATTAAAACAAATTTCGGGAAGAGAATAAATAAATGACCTCACTGGGAATCTCTCAAAAAATAGATATAGTCCCCCTGTATATAGCCCAGCAGATATAGTCCCCCTGTATATGTGCCCGGTCATTCATTGCTTCTAATTGTACCTGTGTCCTTGCGACACAGGTACAATTATAGTGCAGGAGGAGGGGGCACTGGCGCCCCCCTCTGAACTGCGCCCGGGGCACATGCCCCGCTTCCCCCCCCTAGCTACGCCCCTGAATAATCAGAAACCACTAAAATCATATATTGGTCAAAATTGGAGAAACCAATTAAGAAATTCCGAAACTACTGATTTTATTAAAAGTTGGAAATATAACTTTTTTTTTGGCATGGTAGTGGTTTATATATTAAAATTTACATATAACACATTCCTTGTATTATGTATTAAAACAAATTTCGGGAAGAGAATAAATAAATGACCTCACTGGGAATCTCTCAAAAAATAGTTTTGTGCTTTGATCGCATCTAAATATATTTGTCTATATTTGAACCGCACAGGATACACCTCTATTACACTTTTCTTTATATTCTCCATGCTCATTTCTTTTGATTTACAGTAAGGGTTTATTTGAGTACATCTGTGTAATTATACGATAGTCTATTTTAAGTCTCTCGTACAGTTCCTTCAATCAACGTGCCTATTTAGGTATGGTAGGACGATTATGTTGCCTCACTCAGACCATTAGTCATTCTTATTTCCGTTCAGATAAAAGCAGCTGAAAATGCAGCTCGGTTTTTAAAATCTTGGCCAACTTCCTTCTCTTTAAATCTCCTTCTGAAATTTTTGATATGGAAAAAGAAGAATAAAGAGTGGTATATTAATTGGAAGCAGAGATAGAAGAACACTATGTATTTATACCAGTTGTTAGTGATGTAATGCCAACGTGCTAAATGTAGCACACAAGAAATAAAGTAAAGTAAAGTAAGAAATCTTCCTTCTGTGCTCAGCCACTTGCATTTTGTAAGACAGAGATTGGGTAATTGAGACTTATATATGAAGTACATGAACATTGTGCCGGTATCGCGACATAGGAGGGAGATGTACCAACAGGCATTCAGGAGAAAACTTAGCACTAGATTAATTTACAAGCTATACAATTGTGTCATTCACAGGATAAAATATAGTTCCAAATTGGTGTTGAACGTCAATTAAACAATTTTACAAATTTATGGGAAGCCAGCTAAAATATTGTAGCATGTTCAAGTAGTGATGAAATACTAGGACATATAGAAGGACACCTTTGCCTTTACCGGCAATACCATTTATTTTCATCTAGTTTACAGCATTGCATGGATTGCAACGACGTAGCTACTTTGAGTACCTGACCTTAGCGCTCTTCTCATCTTAAAGTGTTCTTTCTAATTTATAATGTACGTTTAATGTTTAGGTTCTTAGATTTTGACCAATATTATCTCTCTGCTAAATATTATTACCCTTATGACCACAGAAAGCTTCTCTGTCTAGTGATACATCCTTACGACAACTGATGCTGACATAATTGAGAAAGGACATGTGTTGCTATCACCAGGGAAAATGGGTTGAATACATATTTATTAAAATTGGTGACAATGCCCAACTTTGCAGCCATTTTTATTGCTCCTATGCATCGAAAATAAAAAAAATTAAACAATTTTGTAAATAGTCTTGAGCTCCTATGAAGACCTTTGTGTCTCCATGGTTACATACTACAAACAAACCCTGTTTAGTCTGAGCCTGTAGTCATGTGTCGCACTCTTCATTTGCGCCACCTTGCACCTTCAAACAGTAGAAGAGGGACAGATGGAAGGAAATAATGATTACCATACACCAGGGGGACCCAACTAATTTTAGTAAAGGTTCGCAATGCTGTTAGGTGAAGATCCGAGTAGAACAACAACAGTAAATATTTCAACGTGCTAACGTTATGCAAACTTTGTACACTAATGTGAGGCACATTGAGGTCATTAATGTGAGGTGTAGGATTACTAAACTGAGAAGCATAAAGCTGGGCTCTCATGTGCAGATGCACCACGGCCGAGGTACACCCGTGATGTCGCCAAAAGTTTTTAAAGTGACTGCAGGCAAAGTAACGTTCCTTGTTAATGACCTCTTGGTAAACTGACATGTGGCTGCATAACCACGTAACCATTAACAATGACATGGCTTTTACCTGCAGTCAGTTTAAAAATTCCACCAATCTACATGCCGACATTATTTCGGCCACAGCACAGGGGCACCTCGGCTGTTGTGCTTTTGCAACGTGAGAACCCAGACTTATGGTAAGTACCAATGTGCCTCACATTAGTCTTACTAATGTGGGATGCATTAGTTAGTCTTACAAATGTTGGTTAAAATGAGGCGCATGGGGTTCCTAATGGGAAGCACATGGAGTTACTAAATTAATTCCCCATGTACCTTATATTATAATAGTAAATAGCTCCATAGACTTTACATTAGTTAATCATCCTTGAGATGACAGTTAGGGCCAGAGAAGGAGAAAGTACTTCCTTCCTCTGCTGGATCATGTAATGGTGCTTCATTGCTGTTGCAGCAGAGGAAGGACGATCCCGCTCTATGTGACTAACAGATGAAGGATGGAAGGGAGTCGAGTGGAAGGGGAGGTAGAGAAAGAGAGGAGGGGCACAGGCACGGCAACAGCTTCATGTTCCCATCGTTTCTGTGCCTATATCCCTCTCTGCCCTGGCTGGCGGTAAAAATAATATTATTAAGAAAAAACAATACAGGATTACTAATGTAAGGAAAATAGGGTTACGTACTTAGTATTTCCTTGTGCCTCACATTAGTAACCCTACTGCGCCTCACTTTACACCTAATCCCCACTTCACACAATCCCCATACCTTCAAATGAAGCAGTTTATAGACACTTCTCAAAAACACCTCTCCACCAACATCCCTTACCCTCTTTGAACATAGATGCCACTTTTGACAGGCATGCTCATGGGCTAACCTAAACCCTTTATTATTATCTACTAGCTCCTGGGTCTTAGACTTCCTTCAGATGGGAATTCTCGGCTTCACACTCCCTGAAACCCAATGGCTCCAGATTTGGAAAACCACTGCCCCATGTTCCATAACCATGCTAATGTTAGAATCCTCAAATAAGATACTATGGGGCTCATACCTAATACCGGTCCGCATTGCCCATGCCATCCCTGACTGCCCCTCAACTTGTTTTTGAAGTTGTGCCTCCCTTAGAGACATGTTACACACTTGTGCATTTACAGTTGCCATGTAGTGAAGTTCCATGAGGTAACCCAAATGCACTCTACAGTAGTTTGACTTTGCAGCAACTTGATCATTAGGTTTGTTCCTGACACAATAACCCCAAAGAATTGTATAAATGTCTACATGCTTACATTTCAAACCTGTATATCTATCATGCATATACATAATCTAAATGCCTTTTACTTTTGTTGCAGTGACAGTGGTGTTGTTTGCTGCTCTAAGACGACAGAGGAAGAAAGAGCCATTGATAGTATCTAAAGAAGATATACGAGATAACATTGTGAGTTACAATGATGAAGGTGGTGGAGAGGAAGACACTCAGGCTTTTGATATTGGTACCTTGAGGAACCCAGAAGCCATAGAGGACAACAAACTGCGCAGGGATATTGTTCCAGAAACGCTGTTTTTCCCACGTCGAACTCCAGCAGCCAGAGATAACACTGATGTCAGAGATTTCATTAACCAAAGGTTGAAGGAAAACGATCTTGATCCAACAGCACCTCCCTATGACTCCTTAGCCACTTACGCATATGAAGGAAACGGTTCAGTGGCGGAGTCTCTCAGCTCTTTGGAATCTGTTACTACAGATGGAGACCAGGACTATGACTACCTAAGTGACTGGGGGCCACGTTTTAAAAAACTAGCTGATATGTACAGTGGAGCAGACAGTGACAAAGACTCCTAATATATTGCCTTTTTTTGATTTCCAATTTTGGAAGAGAAAACAGCATTTAAAAATGAGGAGTAGCTATGTCCATGGCTCTCTCTATGGGCCATCTGCTCATCCAATTGTTTAATATTTTAAAATTGTGCAGACTTAATGTCGGAAACTTTTTATAGTACAATTTATGAGCTTCCAAGAGGCATTTTTTCATTTGTTGCTTTGCTTTTTTATATTATCACATTTTAGTCAGCCCTTTTTACCTAAGCAGTCTTATAAACACTATGGGAGGGTGGGGAGCAATATTTGTACACGGTCTACTCGCATAAATATACCTACTGTTTTCATTGCCATAGACAGTCACATGTTCTTTTGTGCACCAATTGCCCTTATACCCACTGAATGTTATATTGTTATGATGTGGGAATTTAAAAATATAAATATTACAGGTTAGGCTATATGGCTTTAGATCCACCGCCTTGCCTTTGTACACAAAGGATATGTTTGACTATATTATACAAAAAAGCAAATGAAATGAAAGTGGATCTGATATTGAAAGCTTTTTTTTACCTTGTTATAGTAGGACGTATTATAGCACTCATCAATTTTGCAAGCATCACTTTTGACATTTTGGTGTCTCCTGGTTTGAAAAAGAAGACACGTGGACTTTTTCACATTCTGATATTTCCATAACTAAACCACTGAAGAATAAAAAAAAAGAAAAAAAAAGGATTTTTTTCCCCCCTTACCGTCTGCGAGAAGACAATACCAGCTGTCAAGTGTAAAACTTTGTGAAGTACAAAAATAGGTTGACATTGTCTCTGTTCTGAACATCACGGAAAGTGTTTAGTAGAATTCTTTACAAGTGTAACAAGATTCCCATAACTTCAGGAAGTTTCATATTAAAATGCAAGAATAGGCAAGAACATTATCTACCTTCTTATTGTTTTAGGTGCGTTAGCAGTAGAGGTTCCGTAAAAAGAAGCTTAACACTATACATGCTGTAATTTGTATACACCAAAAATACGAAATATTCTTGTTGTATAATATGATGTGCTCAAAAATGAAACCTCTTGGGGAGGCATCTTGTCAGGAATGTTTCAAGGACTGGGATGTAAGCAGTTTATATTACCGTAACGCAGACCATGTTATCTACTCATCAGTGTTAATTTCAAATACTTGGTATGATTTCAGTGTAATATTTTTGTTTAATTTAAATAATTATAAAGCCGTTGTTTTTATATAAATTGTGTGTTTACTTGAAATCGGGGAGCCATCCGAAATAGGTATTTATAGCAAAGTATTGTACAGGGGGTTTAATACCTAGAATTATCTGTTTCCAGTGATAATTATTGTTGAGTTATATAAGATCCATTAACAGGGAACCCAACAGGACACTGATCGCTGCTACAAACGTTTCTGTGGATCATGTATAGCAATGATTCTTAACCAGGGCTCCTTGGCCAGGGCTGCCCGAGAAGACAGCAGCAGCAAGAGATGTCATATTTACAGCAAGGATGGGAAACTCTGTCTGCCAACTCATCCTGCTCATGTATATGGGTATAGGCAAAGCAGTAAATAAATCTCGGACAAAATATTAAACTATGGAATTTTTAACACTTCTCCCCACCAAGCTTCTTTGAGGTAAGTGGGGGTAGAGATTCCCTGTGAGTAAGACTTTTTTTCAGCAGTTTCCCCATGGCATACTGATAAAGTGTGAATTCATATTAAAAGGCCACATAATCTAAAATACAAATGCCACATTCACCTGTGTGCATGATAATTTGCACATCTCTATTCACTATAAGGCATCATAATGCACATGGCCGTATTACAGCTTTGTTTTGTACAGTACATAGTCATAATAGGAAACCCATAGAGGTGCATGTGGCTGTACTGTACTTCCATATGCCTCTGATTTCACATGGAGGCATATGGAATCTGACAGAAAACAAATTGTGGTATGTATCCATCATGTGCCATATTATGGAGGTATTCTCTCCTAGAATCATTGCTCTTAGGGCAGAATATCTCGCACATATGGCATCTCACAGAGCATTATATGCCTACACACAGGCTCTGAGAGCCCCTGTACAGCCTCCACCACACAGCTTTGCTATTTTCATGAGGACTTAGACCAGTGGTCCCCATCCGTTTTTAGCACAAAAGGACCACTTACATACTTACATGCATGACAATTTTTCCAGGGAGGGTTTGGGTGGTATCACGCGCAATTACAAAACACCCTGCAGACTGCAATTAAATAGAAGTAAAATAAGAATGAAGATGTTCTTAGGATCTGTTCACACGTTCAGTAAATACTGCGGATTTTCGGTATAGGTTGTGGAAAATCCGCAGCATAATACAGTAGCAGCAAAGTGAATGAGATAAAACAAATCTCATCCACACGCTGCGTAAATACTGAGCGGAGAAAACGCTCAGAAATTGACATGCATGAGTTTTATTCCGCAGCACGTCAATTGGATTTGCGTAAACGCTGCCTATTTGTTGTAGGTTAAAAACCCACAGCAAATAGCAGTTGTTGCGTTTATTGCCGCGGAAACGCAGCGATTCCGCTGCAAAAAACACAACTCAGAAAAAAAATCTTATACTTACCCAGAAGTTTATGTTTCTTCCTCCAAGCCGGCCTTCTGGGATGATGTTTCATCCCATGTGACCACCGTTACTGCCAATCACAGGCTGTAGCAGCATTCACACGGAATGAAACGTCACCACAGGAGGCCGGCCCGAATGACGTCAGAGGGCTGGCCTCCTAGGATGATGTTTCATCCCATGTGACTGCCATTGCAGCCAATCACAGGCTGCAGTGGTCTCCTGCTAGCAGGCTGGCTAAATGCTGCAGTTTTCCGCAGCAGACATTCCGGGGGGAAAAACTGCACCACAGTTTGGTGCGGTTTTTCGCCCGGAATTCCCTGCGGCTACGGGGGCGGATTATCGGATAACAAATGATCCATGGCCCGGTATTGATCCGCGGCCCAGTGGTTGGTGACCACTGCCTATACAGTATATTTATGTTATTTTCAAATTTATGTGAAAATGTAGATGGGTTTAAAATAATTTTTGTGATGGCAAAAACTTGATTCTGTGGGGGGAATTTATTAAGACTGGTGTTTCAGGTCTAAATTTAAACCTTAGACCTTAAACCTTAGGTTGGCTAATTAAGGGGACACCCAACCTATATTCTTCAGGGTTATAAAATTCATACCTGGGTACTCTTTGCATTTTTATTAATACTTATTAAATGTTGTGTTTTAATTTAGTGGTATACCAGCTCTCCTTCCCCCCGCTTCCCATACTACTTGCATGATTCTATGGTGGTGTACACCACGTATAACAGCTTCAATAATTTAGTACTACCATTATTACAACTAATAATTGAATGCAACATGAAGGAACCAGGTCTGTAAAATCACGGAACACCGCCAAATGGATCCAAAACAACTTGGCTCAGCCGCTCATCCATATGGATAATTTTGTGAGCTCAATCACACTGTGACTCAAATTTGGTGTGCTAAAAATATTCAATAAAACGTGAAAACCAGAGAGCGGTTTAATGTACAATAAAATAGTTTTAGAGAATTATTTATGAATTACAGTATATTACAATCAACTCATATATCTGAGGGAGGAAGAAATCTTCACTAACCCCCCACCTCCTCCATGTAGGTGCATCATAATCTGTTATCCTCTTGTAGGATAATAATTCCAGCAGTTCTCTAAAAGTCCACTAATGAAAATATGGTCCATATATATACAGTGTATGAGTGTTTATATAAAGATGCTGGGCAAGGAGATTAAGTCATTACCTCTGTATTCCAGTGAGAGCGTTACAAGTATCAGAAGTTAGAACTGGAACACATTAATAATTTTCCAGAATAAAATTTTCGATTGTCTCATCTATTATTTGAAGGAACCATTGAGCAATCATGGTAGTCCATTCACTAAAATTATACTTCATATGGTGTGTATTTTAACATGGTTGCTACAGAGCCCTGGTAGCAGTCTAGAGTGCATGATTTTAGCATCTTCAGCTTGAATGTTGGGTTAAGTTGTTCATCAAGTTACATTTTTTTAGTCTAGAAAGCTGCTAGGGAAGATGTTATGCTACATGGCAAGTTTGGCTTGCGGGCCTCTTTCATTCGGCATCTGACTCTCCAACCCAATGACAAACAAGTGTCCAGAATTCAGTCAGACCGTCTAGGGTTCCCGGCGCTGTCACTTATGCCCTGATAAAAGATCACAGATCATAGATCATAGATCAAAAAATCATAGATCACTTGTGCCCAATAGACATGTCCAATCTCTGACAATGATGATTAAGGGAGTAATTACCAGAGGACGGCGCATTTACTGGTAAATGAGCCTCAGGTATGGGGAAGATAGTGATCTTCTTGCTACTACTGGAGAATCTGAATGGTTGAATGCAAAGACACTTTAAATTCTCTTCATTCACTTCCTTTCCTGACTGTGCAGAGTTGGTATATTCTTAGTCTAGGAAAGCAAGTCATTTGTATGAACCTTGTACCCTACATGTCAGTTCTACAAATCTTGAATTTCCTCAAATATTCCGGAGCCCCGTGAGTATGACAGAGTAGGATTACACAATGTCACTACACCTGTAACCCTGTTGTGCTACAGTGTCAGCCATTCAGCAATATGAGATGTTCATCCCGCCTATTAATTCTAGTTTCTAATGTAACATGAATGTAACTCTATTGACTTCTGTGAGTTGCAATGTCATGCTTCAATGTTTTTTTGCTTAACAATGCAGCTCATATATGGCCATAAAGCGCTAGACTTAGGAAAAAAAAATTTTTTTCTGGTAAAGCAACAGCTGTGTTGTTTAACCAAATAACAGTTCCATGGCTGCGGATATGGCAAGAGTTACCCTCTTCGGATTTACTTTATAGCAGGGGTGGCCACGGTTTTCTAATGGCCCTCTTTGCTGCGGCTCCTGACTCTCCAACCCAATCCCGAATTCAGAGAAACAGTCGAGGATTCCTAGCACTGTCCCGGAATCAATCATAGATCACTTGCGCCTGATGGACATCTCCAGTCTCTGACTTTACAGGCTGAAACACAAGAAGGGATGACTATAATCGAGGGACTGTTTTGTGGGCACAATGGCATGGGCTATACTGTGTTCATGTTATCACTGTGCTGGCGCTACTTGCCTGTCTATGCTACTGTTTAGGTACTGGATGGTGGAATATCTTCTGGGTGGTACCACTGTAGGTAGCATGGGTCTTTATGTGGGAGCAGTCTGCTTTGAGCACTACAATTTGGAACAATTCAGGGGTCATTAGCATCACTAGGTCTGGGGGGCACTTAGAGAACCCTATATCGAGATTACAAGGGTTAGTTTTGGTGGGTGGGTCTGTGGCCTGGTTTTCTATAATTCTATCACTGATGCTTTTAAACAGCCATTATTGCAGCTCCCAAAATGCAATAAGCCACTTACCCCAGCACTATAGTGTACCTTTGGGAGGCTTTTTATCAGCTGTTTTTTTTGTGAGTTTAATGTCACTGTATCAGTCACTCATTACAGCATTATCAGCATTAATAAAAGGCTAATGGAAAAAAGCCGTTTACAGTCTCATTGCCATGAAAATTCTATCTAAAAAAAAAACAAAAAACTGTTTTATGGACCTATAATCTCAACCTTTCCTAAACCAGCTCTTACAGTTTCATAGCACTTAATTTTTTGCTGCTGTAAATTCACTTTATTGCAGTTTTAATTAAATTGCTCAGAATATGCACTGAACATAGGATTTATATGTACCGAGCGGTGGCAGCCTTCCAAGGCCCTTCCAGCACATCCAATTCTATACTATAAGGTCATCTTCATATTCATGAATCAGGTTTTGCATCCCTCCTACGCAGACATATCTATGCTTGTGACACATTGTATAATGAAACAGGTTTCTGCTGCTTTCTATGAAAAATTTCTTGCTCTGCAGCAGGTACTTGTAATTACATTAATATTCCTACAAACACTGTTACCTTGAACAGCTTGTCTGCGCCACTTCATAATTTTGGGTCTGTTCTTTATTTTAAAGATCTGTAAAGGTAATTTATACTGTTTAAGTGAGAAGCACAGACTATCAATGAAAAATAGGGCAGTATTCTTTACCATTATGTAAGTCTCCTGTAGCACATTGTGCATGATGTATACAGTGCTAAAAGTGACAAACAATTGCACGGTAGTCAGAATATGACTTCTAGAAATTACAATAATAAACAATGAGCCAATACTTCATAAATAACGCATGCAAATACGGGAAGCTGTAGTGGTAGCAGATGCCGAACACCAGCATTTAGTATAATCGAATATTGAGAATACAATCTTTTATTAACCATGATTTTACTGATACAGCTTCAGCAAATACACACCGGAACAACTAAAATCTTCAGACAGTCACATTTCTATTTCTTAAGACTTATTTTAATTTACACTACTTTAAAAAAGTAAATTGTGTGAAAATTCTGCAAAGGCAGAATCGGGATCCAAGACAGTACACCGAGCTGCTATGGGTCCATGAGAAAGCAGGCCCAGCTCAGACTATCCCTATACAGCTTACCCATAGTTGCCAACATTTGAATTTTTTTTCCAGGGACACTTGGGGTGTGTCATCTTTAGCGGGTGTGTCTTATGGGGCGTGGTTTATTTAGTGTGTGAGGCTAGTGGGCGTGACTTTCCATAATTTCTGCATACAAAAATAAATAAATTCTGCACTAGTTTGTCAGACAACTACTATGGTGGCCGGTATGTCTCTGGTTATCTGGTTGTTTACAGGCAGGTGATGCCTCACTTTATCACTAGGGCTAGGTAATATGTGCTGACCACTATTGGTAGTGTAAAAAGACAGCATAGATAGTGCCACACTCAGTGCCCCTTGTAGCTGGTGCTCCACACTCCCCACAGTAGATATTGCCACACACTGCTCCTTCTAGATATCGCCACACACTGCTCCCTGTGGATTGTACCACACACTGCTCTTTGTAGATACTACCACAGTGCCCCCTGTAGATAGTTCCACATGGCCCCCTGTAGATAATACCATAATGCCCTCTGTAGATAGTGCCATGCAGCCCCTGTAGATGCCACACACACACCCTGTAAATGATGCCACACAGCCACCCTGTGGATGCCACACAGAACCCCTGTATATCCCAATGATTTGGCCTGGATTCCAGCGCTCCAGGAGGAACCTTTGACTTCATTGTCCATATATGGACAGTGACCTCATCAGTGGCTCCTTCTGAGCGGAATCCCCGGCTAGGCGTCGGCAATGCTCTGGTTGGTGATTCCGCTGCAGGAGGTGCACATGACGTCACTGCCCTTATATAGACAATAAAGTCAGGGCTTTCTCTATGAGCAGACCGGGGTGTCATCAATGCTTTGGCTGGGGATTCCGCCGCTCCAGGAGTAGCCAATGACCACTTTCCTATACGGGCAGTGATGTCAGGGTCACCTCCTACTGTGGATTTACCGGCCAGAGCATTGCGGATGCCTGGCCATGGATTACGCTCAGAGGGAGCCACTGACGACGTCACTATCTATATATGGACAATGAAATCAGGGGCACCTCCTGGAGTGCCGGAATCTTGGCTAAAGCATTGCCGACACCTGGCTGGGGATTCCGCTCATAGAGTGAGCACATGACTTCACTTCCATATAAGGGCAGTGATATCAGGGGCACCTCCTACTGCGGAATCACCGGCCAGAGCATTGCCGATGCCTGGCCGGGTATTCCGCTCAGAGGGAGCCACTAACTACTTCACTGTCTATATATGGACAATAAAGTCAGGAGCTACTCCTGGAGCTCCGGAATCCCGGCTAAAGCGTTGCCGACGCTTGGCTGGGGATTTTGCTCTTAGAGCCCTGACTTCACTGTCCATATAAGGGCTGTGCAAAGGAAAGAGAGTGTGAGCAGCACAGCAGAACAAAAGATGCCTCCGGGGCCCAGATGGGTGCCGACCCTGTGGTACTGTTTACTGTACTGATGGGAGAATAAATCCACTTTTCTGACGACATCTGTTTGGAGTGCTGCCTCTCTCTTCTACTTCTTGTTTGGACATATAAGGGCAGTGACGTCAGTGGCACCTGCTGCAGCGTCAGCAACGCTTTGGCAGGGGATTTAGCTCCAGGAGGAATAAATGGCAGAGCAGGAAGCGGATAGTTTCCTGCTGTGCCATAGTATTCAATTGCATCTGTGCCCTGAGGATGCAGATACAATTGAATGTAGCAGTTGCTGGGACAAGTCCTTGGACCATAATTTGCCAGGACTGTCTCTGTAAATTCGGGACAATACCGGCAAATTCGGGACAGTTGGCAAGTATGCTTACGTATTGCCATTGTGACCCTGTAAAATGCTCCCCGACCTAGCCATGTGTGATGGCATGAACCAGCCACAGCATGGGGGCTTCATTTTTATTTTCACAGGCCCCCTCTACTGTATGTATGCCAATGTTTACAAAGATAATGTCATGCCCATGGTCGTGGGCCGTCAGGCTCACTCACCTCCTGACGCCTGCAGCCATGGATCTGGACCCAGTCTCCTCCTCAGGAGATGCCAGCGCTCACTTGCGCTCACCTCGGCCGAGTCCCGTAGGGTGGGCTCCCACTGGACTTTCATGTTTAATTAACCCATAGCACTCTGGACTATAAGAAGGGCTCAGCCCCTTCCTTCTACGCCTGAGCGTTGTTGTCGTACCCTAAGTTTGTCTATACAAATGGTCTCCTAGTGTTTCCCAGTTCCCAGTGTTCCCTGCTCATGTATCCTGTATCCCGTGCCATCCTGGTCAAGTGCCATGCTGAACTGAAGTCGTGCTGTGCTGTATACCACGCCTGTCCTGCTACACCACACCTGATGTCTACCTGCTGCCTAGTCCCAGCCGAAACGGCCTTGCTACTGTCCGAGCTGCCACAGGTACCCTATACGAGCTATAGATTGTAACCTGCGCCCTGTTGGCCAAGGCGGTACGGCCCAGTGGGTCCACGAACCCAACGTGACAGATAATATACTCTTTTAATATGAATAAACTTTTGAAGCTATATTTGTGTTGGTTTACCTTTGTGGAATACAGGTATTTTTGGGTGTTGCCAAATGTGTATATTGTGAGCTGCTTAACAGATTTGGGGAACTTTTTAAATACTTGTTTTTAAAGTGATACTTCAAGAAAAAGTTTAAAATAAAGCTATTGCCCAAAGAAGAGGTGCCCATTCCAGCCCCAAATTCTTATTTAAAGAGGCTCTGTCACCAGATTTTGCAACCCCTATCTGCTATTGCAGCAGATAGGCGCTGCAATGTAGATTACAGTAACGTTTTTATTTTTAAAAAACTAGCATTTTTGGCCAAGTTATGACCATTTTTGTAATTATGCAAATGAGGCTTGCAAAAGTCCAAGTGGGTGTGTTTAAAAGTAAAAGTCCAAGTGGGCGTGTATTAGGTGCGTACATCGGGGCGTTTTTAATACTTTTACTAGCTGGGCGCTGTGAAGAGAAGTAACATCCTCTTCTCTTCAGAACGCCCAGCTTCTGACAGTGCAGATCTGTGACGTCACTCACAGGTCCTGCATCGTGACGGTCACATCGGCAGCAGAGGCTACAGTTGATTCTGCAGCAGCATCAGCGTTTGCAGGTAAGATCGACTTACCTGCAAACGCTGTTGCTGCTGCAGAATCAACTGTAGCCTCTGGTGCCGATGTGGCCGTCACGATGCAGGACCTGTGAGTGACGTCACAGATCTGCACTGTCACAAGCTGGGCGTTCTGAAGAGAAGAGGATGTTACTTCTCATCAGAGCGCCCAGCTAGTGAAAGTATTAAAAACGCCCCGATGTACGCACATAATACACACCCACTTGGACTTTTACTTTTAAACACACCCACTTGGACTTTTGCAAGCCTCATTTGCATAACTACAAAAATGGTCATAACTTGGCCAAAAATGCTCGTTTTTTTAAAATAAAAACGTTACTGTAATCTACATTGCAGCGCCGATCTGCTGCAATAGCAGATAGGGGCTGCAAAATCTGGTGACAGAGCCTCTTTAAATAAGTTGATACATGAATGCCTTATGGTAGGCCTCACCTGCTACCTGTACGCTCGCATCCATCAGGTTCGGCGACCTCTTAAAAAACTCCCATGAATCGTCCCGATGGGCAAAGACTACATATACAAAACTTTAACCCCTTAGTGTCTAAGCCTGTTTTGGCCTTCAGGACCAGCCCCATTTTTGCAAATCTGTCACTTTATGTGGTAATAACTCCAGAATGCTTTTACCTATCCAAGCGATTCTGGGATTCTTTTCTCGTGACATGTTGTACTTTATGATACTGAAAAAATTTTGTTGTTAAATTCAATATTTATTTGTAAGAAACGCCAAGATTTAGAGAAAATTAGCAAAAATTTGCATTTTTCTAAATTTTAATGTATTTACTTGTAAAACAGATAGTAATACCACACAAAATACTTACTAGTTTATATTTCCCATATGTCTACTTTATGTTTGCGTCGTTTTTTGAACATTCTTTTATTTTTCTAGGACGTTACGAGGCTTAGAACTTTAGCAGCAATTTCTCATATTTTTAAGAAAATTTCAAAAGGCTATTTTTTCAGCGACCAGTTCAGTTCTGAAATGGCTTTGAGGGCCTTATATATTAGAAAGTCCCCAGAAGTCACCCCATTTTGAAAACTGCACCCATCAATGTATTCAAAACAGCATTCACAAAGTGTTTTAGCCCTTTAGGCGCTTCACAGGAATTAAAGCAAAGTAGAGGTGAAATTTACAAATTTCATTTTTTTTCTTCAAAAATTCATTTCTAATACATTTTTTATGTACCGCAGAAGGTTTTACCCAAGAAATGCAACTCAATATTTATTGCCAGATTCTGCAGTTTTTAGAAATATCCCACATGTGGCCCTAGTGTGATAATGGACTGAAACACAGGCCTCAGAAGCAAAGGAGCACCTAGTGGATTTTGGGGCCTCCTTTTTTTAGAATATATTTTAGGTACCATGTCAGGTTTGAGGAGGTCTTGTGCTGCCAAAACAGTGGAAACCCCCCAAAAGTGACCCCATTTTGGAAACTATACCCCTCAATGAATTTATCTATGGGTATAGTTAGCATTTTGAACCCACAGTTTTTTTGCTAAATTTATATGAATTAGTATGTGAAGGTGAAAATCTACTTTTTTTGTGAAAAAACTTAGAAATTTTAAATTTTTACAAGGAATAAAGTAGAAAAAACACCCCAACATATGTAAAGCAATTTCTTCCGATTATAGCAATACCCTATATGTGGTAATAAACTGCTGTTTGGACCCACAGCAGGCCTCAGAAGAGAAGGAGCACCATTTGGATTTTGGATTTCTGATTTTGCTAGAATAGTTTTCAGTGCCGTGTCGCGTTTGCAATGCCCTGGAGGGATGAAAACCGTGGAAACCCCCAATAGTGACCCCATTTTGGAAGCTACACCCCTCAGGGCATTTTTCTAGGGGTAAAGTTAGCATTTTGACCCCACAGTTGTTTTGCTGAATTCATTGGAATTAGTCTGTAAAGGTAAAAATCTACTTTTTTTCTGAAAAAAGGTAGCCATTTTTAATTTTTACAAGGAATAAAGGAGAAAAAGCACTGCAACATTTGTAAAGCAATTTCTCCCAAGTACGGCTATACCCCACATGTGGTCATAAAAGTTTTTTCATTCGAAAGTAATTAACCCTTTACGAACTGATTCATGTTTTGCTTTTTCGTTTTTCCTCCCCGCTTTCCGAGAGCCACTACTTTTTTATTTTTCTGTCAATAGAGTGGTGTGAGGGCATATTTTTTGCGGGACGAGCTGTAGTTTTTATTGGTACCATTTTGGGGTACATGCGATTTTGTTGATCACTTTTAATTCAATTTTTCGGCAAGCCAGGTGACCAAACACCATCAATTCTGACAATGATTTTTATTTATTTTTGACGGCGTTTACCCTGGGCTATAAATGACTATTATATTTTATTCTGCGGGTAGGTACGATTACGGTGATACCATATGTATATACGTTTTTTTATGTTTTGCAGCGTTTGCGCAATAAAATAACTTATTTAGAAAATAATTTATTTTCTGTGTCACCATATTCTGAGAGCCATAACTTTTTTATTTTTCAGTCAAAAAAGCTGTGTAAGGGCTTGTTTTTTGCGGGACGGGTTGTAGATTGTATCGGTACTATTTTGGCGTACATGCGACTTTTTGATCACTTTTTATTGTGTATTTTGGGAGGGGTGGTGACCAAAAAATAGTGATTCTGGCATTGTTTTTCGTTTATTTTTTTTTGCGGTGTTTACCGTGCGGGAAAAATAATATTATTGTTTTATAGTTGGGGTCGTTACGAACGCGGTGATACCAAATATGTGTACTTTTTTTTTACGTATTCATTTTTTTTCCTATAATAAAAGACTTATTATAGGAAAAAAAGCAGTTCTTGTTTATGTCACTTATAACTTTTATTTTTACACTTTTTTTAAAACATTTTTATCCTTTTTTTTACTTTTTTCACTTGTCCCACTAGGGGACACTTAGACTTGCAGCTCTGATCGCTGCTGGAATACATTACACTACACACGTAGTGTAATGCATTCCAACTGTCATTGTGACGTAACTGTCACACTGACAGGAAGCCTACGACGACCACCCTCCGGGTGGTCCTCATAGGCTTCTGTACATGGCAACCCGGAAGCCATTGTCTGGCGTCCGGTTGCCATGGGTACCATCGCCAGCCCCCGTGATTTCACATGGGGGCTGCCGATCGGCGCTAAAGACCTTAATTGTGGCGTTCAAAATCGAGCGCCGCAATTAAGGGGTTAACTGCCGATATCAGCGGCGACAGGCCGCTGATCGGCAACGGGGAGAGCAGGGCTGACACCCTGCACAGTTAACCGCCGCTGCGGTGTAGCGCCGCGCGGCGGTTAACTGTCAAAGCACTGACGTAACTGTACGTCAAGGTGCGCAAACTTACTGCTCACCTTGACGTACAGTTACGTCATGGTGCGTTAAGGGGTTAAGGCTGATATGGGTGCCTCCACTCTGGGCAATAGCTGCATTTTTAACATTTTGCCTGGAGCATCACTTTAAATGTGTTGTACAGAGACTGTTATGACTCACATTAGTCCCTGTATCTAATAGTCGACATAAAAGATAATAAAAAAAACAATGGCACAATATAGGGCGTTATCGCACTATTGGAAAGCTGTGATTGTACACTTGTTTATTCTCACCTTTTAATATTGTGCTAGGAGCTCAACGTCTTGTGGGGCATTGAATGCTTGCTGATCCTCTGCAATGTAAAATGTCTTAGGAAGGAGACGGTATCGTTTCAAACCACGTAGCGCTATTTATACAGTGAAATAACTCTATAGTAATTTAACTGAGTTAAGTATATTCAAGAGCAGTGTCAATCAAAGGGCTCCCTTTTTTTTAACCTTGATCATCTTGTACTTAATATGGCACACAATCTTAGTTTCCACAAACCCACACACTAGGGCCATTTTAGCCATGGCTAGCCATAGATTAGATGTTCCCTGTGCAGGATAATTTTGGCCTCTCTCAACAGCATTATCTTTACTATCTACACTATCATAGCATTACCTTTCTAGCATACCCTATCCCTCCCCTAATCATTGTCTTTTCTGCCCCAAATCCCGCTCCCTCCCAGGATCACCTCTTTGATACCCACAGCCACCTAGAATGATCTCCTAAAGTTGCAATTGTTCTTAAAGAAACAGTTTTCAGAAGTGTTTCTAAAACTACTTCAATGGAGAACTCTAGCTCTTAGAGATTAAAAGCGGGGTGCCGATGGTTATCATGGCAGCCTGGCAGTATAGTGACATTTTCGTTCTCTAGATGCAGGGCTTAATAAGAGCCAGTTAATAGCTGTCACGGCGCGGGGTGTGGACCCACTGGGCCGTACCGCATAGCGGGGTAGCAGCTGGCCAACAAGGTACAAAACAATGTCTATAGCTTAGAACGGGTACCTGAGGCAATGTAGACAGTAGCGGAAGCAGGACTTGACTTTCACAGCAGGCAACACCGCGGATGCAGTGGGAAGGCACGACTTGACTTTAACTTGTAGATACGATAGCACAGGATACAGGGTACAGGCAGCTGGAACGGGTAACACTGGGAACTGGAAAACACTGGGAGACCATTTGCAAGACAAACTAGGGAATACAAAAACGCTCAGGCAAGGAACCAGTGGGCAGAGCCCCTTAAATAGTCCTGCAGCCATTTGGGCTGATAATTGATGTTTGACAGCTGGACGCGTACTGGCCCTTGCGCGCCCTTTAGGAAACAGTCCGAGGACCCAGAAGAGAGTGCCGGCGTCTCCTTGGAGGGAGCGGACGTTGAGAAGAGAGATGTCCATGGCCGGGATCGTCAAGGGGTAAATCTGAATGACGACCCCTGGCCATAGGCGTAACAATAGCACAATATACTGCAATACATACAGTGCTGTGAAAAAGTATTTGCCCATTCCCAATGTCCTATATTTTTTCCTATTTGACACACTTGAATGTTTCAAATTATCAACCTACTTTTGATATTAGACAATGGTAACCCAAGTAAACACAAAATGTTGTTCTTAAATGATGATTTTATTTGTTGAAGTAAAAACGCTGTTTAGCCCTACCTGGCCCTATGTGAAAAAGTTTTTGCCCCCTTAGCTACCAAATTAAGCAGTTTACCAAAGTAATTGACAATTGGGTTCCATTTCACTAGCCATACCCAGGCATGATTACTGCCAGACCTATCTAAACATCACTTAAAAAGAACCTGTCTGGCAATGTGAAACAGGCTAGAAGCTCTGCAAAAAGCAGTGGTGAACCTTCCCAAAAATTGCCGGCCTATCAACATTTTATCAAGAGCACATCGACGACTCATCCAGGTGGTCACAGAAGAACCCAGACAAACATCTAAAGAGCTGCAGGTCTCACTTGCCTCCAGTTAAGGTCAATGTACACTATTCTGCAAAAAGAAAGAAACTGAGCAAAAATGGCAGCCAAGGGAAAGTTACAAGCGCAAACTACTGCTGACCAAAAAGAACACAAAGGCTTGTCTCACAATTACCAAAAAAGGCATCTACATGAACCAGAACACCCAGATTCAAAGCTAAAACATGTATAGTCAGAAATTGGTCTTGTTACATCTGGCACAAAGCTAACACTGCATGCCACCATAAGAACATTATACCAAAAGTTAAACATGGTGGTGGTAGTGTGATGGCCTTGGGCTGCTCTGCTTCTGCAGGACCTCGTCAATAGAACCATGAATTCTGCTCTCTATCAAAAAAAAATCCTGAAGAAGAATGTCCGCCCGTCAGTTTGTGACCTAAAGCTGTAGCGCAGTTGGGTGATGCAGCAGGACAATGATCTGAAGCACAGGGGGCAGCAGGAGGTGGCATGGGCTTGGATGTGGGGTCTGAAGTTTAGGACGAATCCTGAGGCAGCAAAATTGTGAGAATCGGGAAAGTGTGGAGCCAGTAATTGATAGTTCTAGTAAAGGGGTTAAGTAAGATGAGGAAAAGATGCTGAATTCCAAATTTTCCATGTTGACTTTAACCCTTTCACGACCAAGGACGAAAATGAACGTCATGGTCGGCTGCTAGTTCCCGCACCATGACGTTCATTTTCGTCCGCATTTCAAACTGTCACTCTGTGTAAACACAGAGTGACAGACGCGTGCTGACAGCTGTCCTAGACAGCTGAGACATCAGTCTCGCCGGACAGCGGACCATCGCCGCTGCTTTCGGCAGTTAACCTCTTAAGTGCGGCGACGGATTGCCGTCGCCGCATTTAAGTGGTTTGAAGCACATCGGCAGCCCCCACGAAGTGATCGTGGGGGCTACCGATGCTTGTCACGGCAATCGGAGGTCAGATAATGACCTCCGGGTTGCCATGTACGGAAGCCTCGGAGGAACAGCCTCCGGCCGTTCCTCCTCTGCTTCCTGTCAGTGTGACAGTCACATCACAATGACAGTTAGAGTACATTACACTACGTGTGTAGTGTAATGTACTCTAGCAGCGATCAAAGCTGCAAGTCTAAGTGTCCCCTAGTGGGACAAGTAAAAAAGTAAAAAAAAGTAATAAATTTTTTTAAAAAAAAATGTAAAAATAAAAGTTATAAGTTCTATAAACACTAAATGCTTTTTTTCCCTATAATAAGACTTTTATTATAGAAAAAAAATGAACACGTTAAAAAAGTACACATATTTGGTATCACCGTGTTCGTAACGACCCCAACTATAAAACTATAATGTTATTTTTTCCGCACGATGAACACACCAAAAAAAATCAATAAAAAACGACGACAGAATCACAATTTTTTTGGTCACCACCGCTCCCTAAATAAAGAATAAAAAGTGATCAAAAAGTCGCATGTACCCGAAAATAGTACCAATAAAAACTTCTATCCGTCCCGCAAAAAACAAGCCCTTACACAGCTTTTTTGACAAAAAAAATCAAAAAATTATGGCTCTCTGAATATGGTGACACAGAATTTTATTGTGCAAACGCTAAAAAAAAGGACCAAACCTATATACATATGGTATCGCCGTAACCGTACCAACTCGCAGAATAAAGTAAGAATGTCATTTATAGCGTACGGTGAGCGCCGCAAAAAGAAAACCTAAAAAGCGGTGTCAGAATTCTTGTTTTTTGCTCAGGATTGCAAAAAAATGGAATAAAAAGTGATTAAAAAAAATCGCATGTACCCGAAAATGGTACCAATGAAAACGACAGATTGTCCCGCAACAAATAAGCCCTCACATGACTCCGGTGGTGAAAAAATAAAAAAGTTCTGGCTTTCAGAATATGGCGATGCAAAATGTGCAGAGTGTCCAAAAGTGGATAAGATCGGGCGCCATTTATCAGGGCGACACCGGGCACATATCTATGAATTATTATTTATTTACCCCATTACTATACCCTCTTATTATGCCCTGATGTTCTCCGCACAGATTACATATTATAAACTGAAATACCAGCGAAACCCAAAACAGAAAAACTACCAAGCAAAATCTGCGCTCCATAAGCAAAATGGCGCTCCCTCCCTTCTGAGGTCTGCAGCGTGCCCAAGCAGCAGTTTGCGCCCACACATATGGCGTTGCCATACCCGAGAGAACCCGCTTAACGTTTTAAGAGGTATTTGTCTTCTGTGGCACAAACTGGGCACAACATATTATGCACTAAAATGGCATATCAGTGGAAAATTGCCATTTTCACTTTGAACCATCCGCTGTGCATTAACCCCTTTGCGTACTATGACTTAATTGCCCGTCATGGTGCGGCGGTTGATGTATGGAGCCGGCTCACGTGCTGAGCCCGCTCCATAAGCTTCGGGTGTCGGCTGTGTATTACAGCAGGCCCCATCGGTACTAACGGACAGGTACAGCGATCGCTCTGTTACAGAAGCCTGTAAGAATAACCATATACTGAAATACATTAGTATTGCAGTATATTGTACCAGTGATCCAATGATCGCTGGATCAAGTCCCCTAAGGGGGTTGATTAATAAAATGTGTAGAAGAATTATAGTCATTAGTAGTGAGAATTTTTTTTTTTAAAGTTAAAAAAACAAAACACCTTTTCGCATTTTTCTTCTAAAGTAATGTAAAAAAATGAACAAAATTGGTATCGCTACGTCCGTAAAAGTCCGAACTATTACAATATACCATTATTTAATTTGCACAGTGCACACCGTAAAAAAATTTAATAATTGAAACCGCCAAAATCGCAGTTTGTTTTTTTTTGTCACCTTCGCTCTAAAAAAAAAATGTAATACAACTTTTGAATCACTTTTTATGTACCAAAAAATGGTACCAATAAAAACTGCAGCTCCTCCCGCAAGAAATAAGCCCTCACACCGCTCTATTGATGGAAAAATAAAAAAGTTATGGCTCTTGGAAAGCGGGGAGTGAAAATCTAAAATATGAAAGCAAAAAATGGATCAGTCCTGAAAGGGTTAATTCATTTCTAATGAAAAAACTTTTGACCACATGTGGGGTATTTCCGTACTCGGGAGAAATTGCTTTGTAAAAAATTGTTGTTTTTTTCTTCCTTTATCCCTTGTGAAAATGAGAAAATGCAACATTTTAGTGTAAAAAATTTTGATATTAATTTTCGCGCTCCTAATTCCAATAAACTCTGCAAAAGACCCGTGGGGTGTAAATTCTCACTATACCCCTAGAAAAATTCCTTGAAGGTTTTTCCAAAATGGGGTCACTTTTGGTGGGTTTCCTCTGTTTTGGTCCCTCCAGTGCATTGCAAAGGCGGCATGGCACCGAAAACCATTCCAGCAAAATCATAAATCCAAATGGCGCTCCTTCCCTTCTGAGCCCTTCTGTGGGTCCAAACAGCAGTTTATTACCACATATGGGGTATTGTCGTAATCGGGAGACATTGCTTTACAAATGCTGGGGTGCATTTTCTTCGTTATTGCTTGTAAATATTAAAAATTTCTATGCTGTTTCAGAAAAAAAGTACATTTTAATTTTTACAGACTAATTCCAATATATTTAGCGAAAAACCTGTGTGGTCAAAATGCTAACTATACCCCTAGATAAATACCTTAAGGGGTCTAGTTTTCTAAATGGGGTCGTTTATGGGGAGTTTCTATCGTTCTGGCAGCTTAAAGCTTCTCCAAATATACAGTGGGGCCTAAAACATTTTCAAGCAAAATATGAGTCCTGAAAGCCTCCGGGTGCTCCCTTCCTTTGGGGCCCTGCCGTGTGTCCAAACAACCCATTAGGGCCACAATGTGGGTATTTTTGAAAACAGGAGAAAGAGGGTGATAGATTTTGGGGTGTGTTTCTTCATTTTCATGTTCGCTTTACAAAGAAATCGGTCTTCAAACAAATACTTTTATGAAAAAAGTGAAATTATTATTTTTTTCACCTGATATGCATTCAATTTAGCAAAGAACTGTGGGGTCAAAATAATTACTATACCCCTAAATAAATACCTTATGGGGTCTAGTTTTCTAAATGGGGTCGTTTATGGGGAGTTTCTATCGTTCTGGCAGCTCAAAGCCTCTCCAAATGTACAGTGGGGCCTAAAACATTTTCAAGCAAAATATGAGTCCTGAAAGCCTCCGGGTGTTCCCTTCCTTTTGGGTCCTGCCGTGTGTCCAGGCAGCGCATTAGGGCCACAATGTGGGTATTTTTGAAAACAGGAGAAAGAGGGTGATAGATTTTGGGATGTGTTTCTTCATTTTCATGTTCGCTTTACAAAGAAATCGGTCTTCAAACTAATACTTTTATGAAAAAAGTGAAATTATTTTTTTTTTCACCTGATATGCATTAAATTTAGCAAAGAACTGTGGGGTCAAAATACTTACTATACACCTAAATAATTACGTTATGGGGTCTAGTTTTCGAAATGGGGTCGTTTATGGGGCGTTTCTATCGTTCTGGCAGCTCAAAGCCTCTCCAAATGTACAGTGGGGCCTAAAACATTTTCAAGCAAAATATGAGTCCTGAAAGCCTCCGGGTGCTCCCTTCCTTTTGGGTCCTGCCGTGTGTCCAGGCAGCGCATTAGGGCCACAATGTGGGTATTTTTGAAAACAGGAGAAACAGGGTGATAGATTGTGTGGTGTGTTTTTTCATTCTCATGGTCGCTTTACAAAGAAATTGGTCTTCAAACTGATACTTTTATGAAAAAAAGTGAATTTTTTTTTTTTCACCTGCTATGCATTAAATTTAGCAAAGAACTGTGGGGTCAAAATACTTACTATACCCTTAGGTAAATACAGGGTCTAGTTTTCTAAATGGGGTCATTTGTGGGGGTTTCCATCACTCTGAGACCTATGAGCCTCTGAAAACCTGGCTTGGTGCAGGAAAACAAAATGTACTTCAAAATTTATAAATGTATTATTCAATTTGTAAGTCCTCTAAATTGCTGAAAATTTATTTTATTTTTTCAAAAGTGCTGCCAAAATAGAGTAAAGAGATAGAAATATATATTTAATTAAAAAAATTGTACAGTATTTGTATACTAATGTGACATATTGCAGTTAAAAATAGGGGAAAATGGTAATTTTTACAAAATTTCTTCCATTTTTCTATTTTTTTATTAATTTCCGCAAATCGTATCAGTCTACTTTTACCACTAAAATAAAGTACAACATGTGACAAAAAAACAATGTCAGAATTACTTGGATATTCAAAACTTTCACAGAGTTATTCTCTAATAAAGTCAGACATACCAGATTTGACAAATCTGGCTTGGTCATTAAGGTACAAACATGCCCGGTCATTAAGGGGTTAATAAGGTGGGAGGAGAAGGAGGAGATAGCTTATAGATACTCCGGGACTCTGGATAGCATAGAATTAACATCAGGGCTAGAGAGGTAAATTTGTGTAGTCGGTAAAAAAGTGGTATTTAAAGCCATGGGATTTTATGAGCGGTCTTAGGCCAAAGGTATAGATGGAGAAGAACAATGGTTCCAGGGCAGATCTCTAAGGGACGCCAACAGAAAAAGAGCGAGAAGAGAAGTTAGTGTGTGAATGGGACACACTAAATATACGATTGGGGAGGTATGAGGAGATCCAGGGGAAGGAAATGTTTCTGATGCCAAGGGACAAGAGAATTTGTAACAGGAGGGAGTGGTCGACCGTGTCAAAGTCAGGCAACAGGTTTTGACGGAGTAATGTTGTGAGGCTTTGCCTGTTAACAGATCATTAGTGACTTTAGTTAGGGCCATTGAGGTAGAATGGTGGGGTCAGAAGTTAGATTGTAGATGGTTAAAAGGAAAGCTTGTTGAGAATTGGTGTGTTAGTTACATGTTTTAATGGAGAAGGAAATATGAGAGTAGTAAGTGATAGGTGGAAAAGGTGGGTTAGGGCTGGAATAAAGACAGTAGTAAGGTTGAGGATGAGGTGGGATTGGATTGTCATATCGCTTACTGGGATAAAGACAGTAAGGCTGGTAAAGAATTGGGATGGGCTGCCTTGCACTGTTTTGTGATCACACAAGGGCCACCAGTCCTTCCCCCGGTTTGCTCTTGCTTCTCCTTTGTTCCCAAAATAATATGAACTTATACTAAAATTACATTGATTCCATCTCATAAAATAGTGATAGATCTTCTTTAAGTGTAGTAACTATATTTCTCTTCAATATTTTAAAATCTTCTGTTATCATGGTGCATAAAGAGACAGTTAAAAGTTACACGACAAACAGCTCTGCAATGTCTATCATGATCAACAAGAGTAAAACTGTTTGTCTGGTGTAGAAAGCCCCTTGTCCTATTACAGCATGTTGAGCTTATGGAGGGAGGTTCACTGCTTGGAATATTCCCTTCCTCAGCTAGGCTTAAGAGAAAAGGCAGATCTTGACTCTAAAGGACAGACACCATCCATTAAAATGTAATTCTCAATTTTTGTTGAAATTCAACCTAATCTTAGAAGTCCTGCAATTTGAGATGTTGGTCAGTCAAAGATATGATATAATTTAGTTTAAAACAAACAAACACGGACATAGAGAATAACAGTATAAAGCATGTTGTGTAATTGATTTCAGTTGATCGAGAAACAGAACAAACAAACAAACATCACTTTGTGTATTTATTGCATACTGATATGTGCAGTACCACTTAAATATCCAATCTTGTTTATTGATTTATTGGCTTTATGGAGTTTACATGAGTTTCTATGGATCACATAGTTGTGGCTTCTTAGTTCTCCTCCCATATATTTCACTTTGTTGTTCCCTGGAGCGAAGTCTCATGACATTTGTACAGCAATTAGAAGACACTCTTTTCTATACTGTGTTGTGCTGTCCGTATTGCTCTTCTGATCTTCTATCTGACAGTGGCCTGAGGGGAACAAGATTCTCTTCTCATTCTGTCAGAGGCGCCTTGATCAGACCCCTTGCCCATTTTAAGGAAATACTGTCAAAGAACACTTTTTTTTATGTTGTCTGCTTGGATTAGTTTATATGGGTCTACCATCACTAGGTAAAATTCATGAACATGTAAATGTATTTCCTAATATGCTCGACAAATGACAACATATGTCTAACCTTTGCTAGTTTAATATCAAAGACATGTGTTTTGTGTCCTGTATTCAAATTAGGTAGATGACTTAGACCATAGCATTTCTATATCTCCAGATTACATAAGTTATGATGTTTAATTTATCCAGAAGTTTATAAACTACACACTTTCACATTAGTATAGTACAGTATAGCATAGCAAAGTATTAGTATAGTATAGTATTAGTATAGTACATTCAGATCTGTTCATAATTGTGGTCTTCCTGGATCACCAAATGTAGGCAGGTTCTCTAACCCAATAGCTACTCTTCACCAAACCAATGCAAGCGTAATGGTTTGTAGATTGCATCCTCAGTGATTGCTAACCTTAAAAAAATGAAGGAATGAAGATAAATAAAGGTAAGAGATAAGGTATCAAAGTGTGAGGTGTAACGACTAGCAGGTTGTGAACCCACTGGGCTACTCCAACGATGAGGGTAGCAGCTGGCAGTGAATGACAGCACATAGGTAAGAGGACACAGGTGGACAGCAGATAACTGGATACAGACTGGTAGCAGATTACTGGTTGCAGGCTGATAACTGATAGCAATAACTGACAGGATCGAGGCTGGTAATGGACAACTGGATACAGGCTGATAACTGGTAGCAATAGCAGAGAGGATTCAGGCTGGTAACGGATAACTGAATACAGGCTGATAACTGGTAACAACAGCAGACAGGATCCAGGCTGGTAATGGACAACTGGATACAGGCTGATAACTGGTAGCATACTGTTCCTTGACCCCACACTAGAGACACAGGTTGTTGTTGCATCTAAGCTGGCGTTCAACAGGAGAGAGTTTCAGACACTCAACCGGTATGGGTTCCTCAGGGACTTCAGGAGATGGGACTAGAAAAGAGTCTTGAAATGAGGATGCCACCTGTAGTACTCTTCTTTTACGGGAGGTCTCTTTGAGTCTCTTCCTGCAAGTTCGTCTTGGATTTGACCAGTCAGACCCTCCCAGAAAGCAGCTACCTGGGCTTTATTGTTTCCAGGCTAGTTCAGAAGCCAACGTGCGGAACTGTATAGCTTACTGGCCTACAGTCATATTTCCCTAGCATAGACTGAGCAGAGGAGACACGTCCTGGTTCTCCAAAAAAAAAAAACGAAAGGAAGCAAGAAAAGTCTGTAGCTTAGTCGTTACAGGAACATCTTGTTCCCACAAGGGGTTGAGCCAATCCAAAGTTTCACTAGAAAGCAAAGACACAATGAAAGCCACTTTAGCTCAGTCAGAAAGAAACAGGTGTGCATGAAGGCCAAAGTGGATTATACACTGGTTCAGGAAACCACGGCAGGATTTGGAGTTTCCATCATAGCGAGGAGGCAGAGGAAATTGAATACCAGAACTGCTGCAGTGTGAACAAGGTGCAAGTTGTTGTGCAGGCTGAGGAGTTGCTGGAGGAGGATTAAAGGCTATGTACACCTTTGAATGGAATTATTTTTTTTTTTTATAAAAAAGCTCGGTCAGTGTAATTGGTGCAATTTTATTGGTACAGAGCAGCTGTACAGTTCGCTTAATCCTGCTCCGTCAGGTCCGTGGGACTGAATGGTTCAGAGTCAGCAGATCCTGCGTGTCCCTGACACGTAGAATCCACCTGTTATCTATCACATCTAAGTTCATAACTTACATGTGATAGATTACAGGTGGATAGTGTGTGTCAGAGACACGCAGGACCTGCTGACACTGAACATCAGGTTCGTGGGACTGAATCAGATCATAGCGAAAAAGATACAGCTGCTTTATATAGAGAATACAGAGCAACTGTATCTCAAAAATTTAAAATCATTTTTAATAAAAATTATTTATAAAGTTGCACCAATCACACGGACTGAACATTTAAATATAGAGACTCAGCAAGTTAGATCACAAGTTAGGTGCCACTGGCAAGTGTCTGGGCACCTCTAATATATAGTTATATCATAGCAAGCTTCATTGGATCATAGAAAACTCTGAGAAAAAGAAGCCATAACGCCACAAATGTTTAGAATATAATTCCAAATTTTATTAGGATATACAACATAAAATAACATGTATATAAAATGTAAAGGGATCTAAAAGAAACAGTGTGGTTGCTTCAAATTAATTGAGTCCAGAGTATCTTGCATAAAGTTTTTCTTAACCGTTGTGTAAGCCTCACAAAGACCAACAGTCGCGTGTCTAAGTCATATAATACGTCATATAATGCGTGTCTAAGTCATATAATACATGGCACGTGTCACTAACCCCTGAGGAAGCTAGATTGGCGAAACGCGCGTCGGGGCGCTACCACATCAGGCTGCAGTGTGGGGCTATCATACCATCCATCTCGATGGGTAAGCTTGCTGAAATATTTATCATATATAAATGGACTGTGTCTGTTTTCTGAATGCTTTAGATACTTGAACTCTTTTTTTCGGTTGTGTTTGCCTTACTCTGACCTTCCTCCCTTGATCTACTTTCATCATGGCGTAATTAGTCACGCAACCCTTTAACTCTGGGCACTCGGGAGCACATGGTTTTATGATTAACCTTCTGTCTCCCTCAAAACTGTATCTGTGGTTTCACAAATAGGTTGCACATACGCTCATATTATATGACTTAGACACGCGACTGTTGGTCTTTGTGAGGCTTACACAACTGTTAAGAAAAACTCTTTATGGAAGATACTCTGGACTCAATTAATTTGAAGCAACCACACTGTTTCTTTTAGATCCCTTTAAATTTTATATACATGTTATTTTATGTTGTATATCCTAATAAAATTTGTAATTATATTCTAAACATTTGTGGCGTTATGGCTTCTTTTTCTCAGAGTTTTCTATGACTGAACTTTTTATTGAAAAAATGGCATTCAATTGTTTACATAGCCTCTAACCACTTGTTATGCAGCGAAAGTGCTCATAAACTGCGGGATTTGATCTTGCCGATCGCCGATCTCCTTGATGGCGTCATAGAGCGCCTGTCCCATTGGTTTGGGTTTACCCCCGGGGTCCATGGCTTTCTAGCCAGTAGGCATCAATAAGCACATGCAGGGCCGGACTGGCCATCTGGCTGTTGTGGCAAATGCCAGATGGGTCGGTGAACAGTGGGCCGCCTGCTGGCCACCCAAACAATTAATGCCGGCGGCCTGCTGCCTCTCTGAGGAGGCGGTGGCGCTACTGAAACCCTCCTGCACTAATTGTACTTGCCTTACAATAACGCTGATTGGCAGGGCAGAATGACTTGCCCCGCCAACCAGCGCCTTTTAACGTTGCTAGCGGTGCGATGACATTGCACCACTTCCGTCATTGAAAGGCGCTGATTTAGCGAGGCAAGTCATTCTGCCCCGCCAATCAGCACTTTTCAACTACGCTAGCGGCATGATCACGTCATTGCGCCGCATCCATTGTTGAAAGGTGCTGATTGAGGGGGCAAGTCATTCTGCCCTGCCAATCAGCGTAGTCGTTCAGCCGCAGCAGACCTGCTCAGAAGAGAGCAGGCCTGCATTGACACAGGACGGTGTGGCAACGGGATCAAGGTGAGTATGTAAAGATGTTTTTTCCACTTAAAAGTGTAAGTGGCATTATCTACAGGGGGAGCTATATGTGGGACACTACCTTCCGGCGGAGGCTACGTGTGGGGCAGAGTCTACAGGGGAGGCTATATGTGGGACACTATCTACAGGGGGCTATATGTGCGGCACTATCTACAGTGGAGGCTATATGTGGGGCACTATCTACAGGGGGCACTATCTACAGGGAGCACTCTGTGTGTGTGTGTGTGTGTGTGTGTGTGTGTGTGTGGGGGACACAGTGTATGGTGCTATTATAATCAGGGACAGTGTATGGTGCTTTTATAATTAGAGGTGCAGTGTATGGAGCTATTCTATTTAGGGGGATGTGTCACATTTACAATGTGTGTCACCATGAGAATTTTATCTTTGTTTATAGGTGCAGAAATGTTTGAATAGGGAGAAGCTGAAGATATCTGAGCAGCAAACTGCAGAAATGGTCCGTGACCGGGAGAAGTCATCATAGAGGTCTGGACCGGATGGAGAACAAAAGAGAAAAGAACAACTACAATCTGAGATGTCACCGGTGAGTCACTTAATGTAAATGTTTATTCTGCCTCTAATCAGCACTGTAGTCGCTGTATGATCTGCAGTGAGATGATGGGTGGTATGATATATTTTTTGTGAAACAGGAACTCCTTACCATTGCTCGGTCCATGCTAGGAGCTGTAGTTTTTTACACCGTACAAACCTATATGGCAGAGGTTGCACTAAACTGACCTGTATTTGTGCTGGTGCTGTATTTATGTACTGAGCTTGGTTCTGAAGCTGTATATATGTACTGAGCTCGGTTCTGATGCTGTATTGATGTACTTAGCTCGGTTCTGGTACTGAATTTATGTGATGAGCTTGGTTCTGGAGTTGTATATATGTACTGAGCTTTGTTCTGATGTTGTGTTTATGTACTGAGCTTGGTTTTGATACTGTATATATGTACTGAGCTTGGTTCTGGTGCTGTATTTATGTACTGAGCCTAGTTCTGGTACTGTATATATGCACAAGCTTTGTTCTAATGTTGAATATATTTACTGAGCTTGGTTTTGGGGATGTATATATGTACTGAGCTTGGTTCTGTTGCTGTATATATGAACTGAGCTTTGTTCTGGAGATGTATATATGTATGAGCTTGGTTCTGGGGCCGTATATATGTCAGAACTTGGTTCTGATGCTGTAATTATATCGAATGTATTTATAATAAAATTACAGGGCAGATTAAATTGTTTTCAATTCATTGTATATTTAATGGGAACCCGTCAGGTAGTTTTAACCCCTTGAACCACCACCATGCGGACATACATGACCTGAGAATATTTCCAAATATTCCCCCCTATGTCATTTTTAGATGCAGAAAAATCTATAAAATCAACTTTTCAACCGGTGCACGCCGTACGCTAATTACTCATTAAAGGGTCATGGGGCGGTGCCGCTATCCTGAAGAGTCACATAGTCCTGCCTCTAAACCCAATTGTCCATGCTTGATTGACATCCCTCTAGCTGTTATACATTACTACCAGTCTCCTCCATCTTTCTCAGTTGCGCCATTGCCTTGTACAACTTGGGCATACACCGTGCAACGAGGTGTACTCTGCCCGGCTGCACCATGCATGCCAGTGCAAGGCAACAGCGCATCTGCAAGAGTTGGAGAAGGCTGCTTGTGATGTAGAATGGCCAGTGAGGATGTCAATCAAAATCTGGGGGGCGCCATTTAAATTTTTTCCTCAGGCAGCAGAAAAGCTAGACGCGGCCCAGCGGAAAGTGGTGAACACAAGCACCAACATTACAATAACTGCTGCCTCCTGGTGTTTAAAACCACATCTTTCTGAGATTTATTGCTGTGTACTCTGCAATGATGGGAAGAAGCACTGCAGAAATGAAGTATAGTGCTTGTTGGCCGAGTCACAGCTAATCAGCTCTAGACTTGTTTTCTTCACTGATGCCTCGCTCATTAGCGCACATCTCTGGCACCGCAGAGGAAAAGGAGAATCAATACCTGCTCAGTCTGCATGTACAAATCAAACCTAGTGCTGGTTGGCTGAGCATCAGCCAATCAGTGATGGGCTTGCTCTTTCTACTGGCCCCTGAGCACAAATATGCATTTGTGTGAGTTCTGTGCCATCTTCCAATGTATTAGTGGCATTTGTGTGCGTGTTGTTTTTAGTGTGAGTGGTATGTGTGGTATAGGTCTAGTGTGTAAGTGTTATGTGAGGTATGTGTTTAGCATTTGTGTAGTGTGTGCAGTATGTGCCTTGCGTAAGGAGTGCGTGCGGTATGTGTCTAGTGTCTGGTACGTGTCTAGTGTGTGAGTGGTATGTATCTAGCATGTGAGTGGTGTGTGCAGCATCTGTGGCAGGTGTGAGTAGTGCGTGTTCAACATAGGTCCTTGGTGTGATTAGAGAACGTGCAGGATATGTCTTCGGTGTGAGTGGAGGATATATCCTAAGTGTGAGTGGTGTGCATGTGCATGCATTCTAGGTGTGAGTGGTGCATGTGTGGCATATGTCCTAGGTATACGGTGTGCGTGCGCATGTGTCCTAGGTGTGAGTGGTGTGTGCGCGCAAGTGTCATAGGTGTGGGTGGTGTGCGTGCGCATGTGTCATAGGTGTGAGTGGTGTACGTACGCATGTGTGATAGGTCTGAGTGGTGTGCGTGAACATGTGTCCTTAGGTGTGCATGCGCATGTGTCCTAGGTGTGAGTGGTGCGCATGTGTCACAGGTGTGAGTGGTGTGCGTGCGCATGTGTTGTAGGTGTGAGTGGTGTGCACATGTCGTAGGTGTTAGTGGTGTGCGTGCGCATGTGTCGTAGGTGTGAGTGGTGTGCGAGGGCATGTGTCCTAGGTGTGAGTGGCACGAATGCAGCATGTGTCCAGCTTCTGGGTTGCATCTGTGCATCATGTGTCCAGCGTGTGGGTGTTTGTGTATATGGCAGAATATAAAATTTAAATCATACTCTTAAGTTACAGTATGGTGATATATTAGCATTGTGTAATGGTATAATTTGCAATCTTTTTACATCAGTATTAGGCCATGATCTCGCAATCAGGATTTGATTAGGGCTAAGTCCCTGATTCCACACCTAAATCCCTTTCAAATCCACTAACATTCTGCATCCATTACAAGTGAATGGGCTATTTTATCCCCATTCACATGCAGCGAAAATAAGTCTGCTTGAATTTTTTTATGCTCCGCAAAAAGAAATCCTCTAGAATAATGACCATGTTCATTATTCTCGCATTTACACAGGTTTTAATAAATCTCCACATGTCTTGTATAGCTGAAAGGTGGTCCCATGAACTCCAGCCCAACTCTGGCGGCTGTGTATGGCCTGCAGTGGGCCTGTCTGCTTAAAAATGCCAGGGATGATTTTAAGTCCCAGTCCGGCCCTGAGCACATAGGAGAGTTTCCTTGAAAATTGCATCAATCCTCTTATAAATATAGGTGTAATTTGCTTCCTCATTTATACATACATTATCCACGTGATCCTTACATTGTTATTGTAATTAAGTAGCACTGCTTCTACATTTACTTTGTAGTATTACATTGCCCCTGTCTTGTAACTACCCACTTTAATAAACACCCCCAGGATATTATTAATATGAAAATATTGTAGATGTCTATGTTTTTGAGTTTGGCATTATAAGCCACTGTGTTAAAATATCAGTTTCATATCCATAAGTGATCCATGTTGTACTGTTATTATCAAATTCTGCTCTAGTATTAAAAGTTAGCTGAGATTTCTAATGAGAAAATTGTGCCTTTGTACCATAAGAACCAATTCTCAGGGGAATCTAAAGTGTTGCATCAGCAAATATTGTGATGAAAGTAATTATAAGTCTTTGTGATTGCTATTGGTAAGGATAAGGCTCACAATCTAAGAACGTATGTAGCGTTTAATGTTTGTTTAGATTTTGCCCCTGTAGGGATCCTAAATTACGCGTCCCTGGTCCCCTGTTCACATTCATTATTGCATGTCTTCCTGTCTGACAACTAGATTAGCAGTTTGTAGGTGGACATGCCGGCTTTCTTCAACCCCCTAGTGTTTTCACTTCAGAGAAAATGGTTGTCTGAAGGAAGGCAGATGAGTTCAGGCTTTCGCTCACAACTGTATATTAACAACTAATCTACAACTCACAGAGCCAAGCATGCATTTGCTACCTGTCTCAAGCAATTCGCTTTAATTCTCTAATTCGCCACAATACATTGTCGATCACTTTAAAGGTAAGATCTGTGTTGTCCATGCTGAGACAGCTCTGGTATCTGCTACAGATAAACGTCTCTAGGCCCCTTCCTCTGCTCTTGATACTTTTTCAAGCGCTAAATAACAGCTGTTGGATTACATTGTAAATCAAGTTCAATTCACCTATTCAGAGTAGGAAAATCTCCAGGGAGGAGCGCTTCATGAGTGTCCTACGGACAAAATAAGTGCTTGATAACATGAGGTTTTTACATTTTAATTACTATAAATCATTAATGCAAACACTTAACAAGGCAAAAGTGCATACAATTAAATATTTTACTATTTTCCCCTGAGAGACTGTATAGAGGAAAAGCAATAGGCATTCAAGCATTACTCTTCTGCGGAAGTTACATATTAACATATTTCATTACATTTTTAAATGAATTGCTGGATGTGCACTAGGCAGTGACAAGCCTCAGTGTATGTACGGGTAAATGTGCAGCATATAGAAAAAAAAATGGTTAATGGACTAATGGAAAATAACTGCACTTGCTAAGATGGTTTAATACTTTTGAAGCATTAACTCAATATAATATTTATAGACATAGAATAAATATAAAAGTCTCTCAAAAATATTCTGCATTATCTGAGTCAAATATGGCAATGGTACATGATCTCTTTACTTTAGACAAGAAAAAAATTACAATCAGATAAAAAAAAAATACATAAAAGGAACAAAAATCTGCGGCTTTCAGTACTGACGCAGGGTGGTCATCTTCCTCCCCCAACTGCTTGATCTAGGGGTGAATTGCTGGTACACGGGCAGAAAGGTGGCTGAATGGCTAGCACTGTTGCCTTGCAGCATTGGGGTCCGACCAAGGGCAACATCTGCATGGAGCATGTATGTTCTCCCCATGTGTGTGAGGGTTTCCGCACACTGCAAAAAGCATGCTGGTAGGTTTATTGACTTCCCATGAAATTGGCCTCACTTTGTGTGCTGTCGGTTGAACTCCCCAAAGATTAATTATAAGAATTATCACGAAAAATACCATTGCTTTATTTTGTTTTGGAATTAGCTTCTTATAGAAATGTGTAAAATTGTTTATAGAAATCTGGAGGCGGGATATTTCTGGAAAAGTTTGTAAAACCCGTAAAGGGCAATGTGGATCGTACTAAATTGGAGCAATATGATAACAGAGAAATTATTTACATGCACCTTATTTATTGGAAATGGTCCAATTGATGAACAGATTATTGATTGAAGGGAGATATAATAACTATTCACTTGAGACAGGACTGGGCCTGTGTTAAATTAAAGAAGGAGAAATCTTAATTTGCAATTAAGCAATTTGTATATATAAATTAGCATTTTAGCAATATTTAATGTTCATTTTAACCTTTGGTGAAAAGGAAGACATGATGTTTCTTAAACTGGGATGTACCATGTAGTACCATGGTGTATGACTTTATGAGTTTCAGTGCACTTTAATGCCAAAATGGTATGCCACTCACTTTGAATTCCCAACATCACCAATACTGTAGATCAGTATTTGTCACGGCTATGGGGTATGTAGACCCACTAGGCCGCTAGGCCATAGCAGATCAGCAGCTGGCAAAACAAAAGTCAATAACAGTCTGAAGGACAAGAGTACCTGGATATATGATTTGGCAAACACTCAGCGTGGCAGACACTAGGCTTAGCAACACGTGGCGTAGCAGACACTTGGCACAGATGTCACTTTACACAGATGACACTCTCGATTCCGACACAAGATAATGCATGGAATACATGATACAAGAAACGGGAACACTGGATACAGGATACAACTAAGGGACTATTTGCAAAGACTAACATGGGCAGACACAACAATGCTCAGGCAAGGAGAGGAAGGGAAGAGCCCTTTTTAAAGCCCAGGATATCAAGTGATTGGCTGGGGAACTTTGCACAGCTGCCTTTAAGGCCGGGAGCATTGCCTAAATACATAGTGCTAAAATTAAAGCCAGACAATGCCCAGAGGTTGGCTTACTTTGATCACATAGCGCATAGAGCCTTTTATAGTATCCACAGAGTGCCAAACTCTGCCCAGAAAGTGCCATTCTTTGGCAATAGAGCCAACTAATACTCACATAGTGCAATATTGTGCCCACATGGGGCAAAACAATTCCCAGAAGGCATCATATTTCATTTACATATAGCCATACTGTGCCCACCTAAAGCCAGTGTCCACACAGTGCTGTAAAGTGCCCACATAGAGCCAAACAGCCAGCACACATAGAGTGACATACTCTACTCACATAGAGACAAACAGTAACCTCACCATGCAAAACAGTAAACAGAGAGTGGAAAACATTGCCCAAATAGGGAAACATAGTGTACATTTGGCACCTCCGGTGCCCACATAGTCCTCTTGACCCCACAGTTCCACCATTTTTAAGAAGACACCACTTACCTATTCCCTACACTGTGCTTGAGAATTATGACACACACTTTTGGCAGCTCCTGGTAAAGCCTGTAATATCTTAGGGCTCATTCAGACAAGCGTAATCCTCGTTCGTGTGCTGTCCGTTGAAATAACGGACAGCATACGGATTCATGCATTTCAATTGGGCTATTCAGACATTCGTGAGTTTTCACACAGCGAGTGTCCGTTGCGTGAAACTCATTCAATGACCTATATTGGTGCATTTTTGCACACATTGTCGTCCATTGAAGTCTGTGGGTGTGTGAAAAATATGGACAGCACACGGACGACATCCGTGTGCTGTCCGTGTTTCATGCATCAGTTACAAGGAAATGCAGAGAAATAAAAAAAAGTAGTGCTTGCATGGACGTGAAAAACGCATGCCACACGCAAAGCACACTGATGCCAATATGCAACGCACACTGATGGCACACGGACATGAAATTCAAGAAGTAAGCTGCTTTTTTACGCATGTAAATCGGACACGCTCGTGTGAATGTAGCCTAATTGGCATTACTGGTTTTATTGCATTACCAACTCCTAAAGGGCATTTGGGAGATAAGAAGGTTGGTGGGGGGATGACCTCATAAACGCCTCCTGCATATGCCTAAGCATATACGATTGGTGATCATGACCCAGTGATAATTATTTTTATTTTTTTTGCTGTCCGCATCATCCCTCCAGTACCAAAAAAAGTCTGACAGCAGAAAATGTGTTTTGGTAATATTTGTTAAAGTGGTTGTCTCATGGGCATATAGATGTAATTGTCTCACTCAGGACCCCCTCTATTAACCGTAGTGAAGAACTGCTGGCAAAGCATTGGTCTAGCTCTAGCGCACCTGGCCCATCTATCTATTACACGAACATAAAATTGCATTTCTGGGCATTTCTGAAGCTGACTTACGTGAAAAGGGGATTGCCAAAATTGAGACAACCCCTTTAAAAACATAAATGTAGAATATGTGAAATAGGTTTAGATGTAGGGTGTGTGGAAAGATAAGTTGTAGCGTTTATTGTTGGTACTATAGAAGGCTATTTATTGCTTTATAAATCTAGCATTATATCACATATCAGCACATTATGAGTTCTGTTTTTGACTATGCAGGCCTGCTGTGACAACTAATGACAAATGGCACTGCTCTTTCTCCATTTTGCCGAGAAATATTTGAAAGAATTTTATTATACATTTAGCTCTTGCTGGAGATCCGGAGTGTACAATAGAAATATAATGTTCAGCTGTCTCATTAATGCCATTAATTACTGTCATACTTTGTATTGCCAATGATTGAAGACATGAGTGAAGAGACGGCCATACAAATGGCATTAACGAGAAATTATTGTGCCAGCAATGGAGTATAGGCATAGTTTCACGTGTGTTACTTAAAGTGAAGCTCTAGATTGAAACCACTTTAATCATTATTTTAGAAAATTCATAATTTCTCAAATATAATGTCATTACTGAAATTGCTACCTTTACAGGCGGATGATACACCAACAACCTTACAGTGCTGTGTGGAATATAGATTTCTTGCCTCTGCTTTGCAGACACGTTCATCAAAATAAAGGGTGCATTTATGGCAGTCTGTATTATGTCAATACTCTACTGTTGGGTTGCATATTACCTTTGTTTCAGATTTACTATGCTGCATTAAATATCATATTATTCTGAAAGTGCTGCTGTACTTCTAGTCTACTCTGGCTAAATAGACTGAGGCAATAATGTAGAAGATGGGAACATGTCACTTTAAGTAACATATTAGAGCCAATTTCCATTTATAGATTGACTGCCTTAATCTTTTAAGGCAACAAATAATTTATATGGATAAATATTTAATCATCAGATATACAGATAGATTACTACAGAATACTTACAGTACAGTCACACAGTCTAGCATTAAGATGCATAAACTGTTCCATTAAAAGATCTGTATGTATAAGCCCTTTCCTAAATATGGTTAATGCTTTTGGGATCACAGACCACAGGCAAATAAAAAGCCTATACATAGATACACAAATTTTAGAGGTGAAAAAGATACCACAGTGCCCCCTATAACAGTAGAAACAGAGTAGTTATTTTCAGGCTATATGGTTGGGGAAAACTCTCAGTGTACAGAAGCATTTATACCTGATCATGATCCTAGGGAAGGCAGTTGAACCATATGAATTTGCCTAGGGGTCACATATAAGACACATGAGGGCAACATGCAGTCCTTGGGCCACCAGTTGGTCAATTTTATACCACTAAGAAAGATCCAGCTTTGCACTGTGTTCTTATGCAGCAACATTAGGGACATTCAGTAATGGAGTCATGGTTATTGGTTTATAGATTCACCTGTAAAATTCACTAAATCAATAGTTGGATGAAAGAAGGGAGTTTAACCAATTTACTCAGGTATCATTGTTTTCCTTTTTCCAACAGGTCATCAGTATTTGAAGGATGTAACAGCAAACTGTAGTAAATATGTAAGACATACTTAGGGAGAAAGCTTTCAACGAAAACTATACCCAAAATAATATTTAGAAACCTCTAGCTTTCTTCCATCCCTAAAAATGTTAATCAACAAGGTAACCCACTGCAAGGTTTAGCAGAAAGTCTTCCTTCACGACCGATTATCTAACTTGTGTTGGCTGGGAACAGTGGTTTCCTGCCTTAAACTTGATCCCTGACACTTCAAAATATAGTCAGCTAATATTGCTGCCATTGACAGCTTTCATAGGGAGAAAAACACCTCCAACAAACACATCTGGGTAAAACATTGTTAGTAGCTTATAAAAAGAAAACCGAAAGCTGAAATAATTGTTAACTGTCATGATCTAGGGGCATGCGGGCCCACTAGGCCGCTCTGCCATAGCAGAGTGGCAGCTGGCCAAACAACAGTCTATACAGTCCATGTAAATGTCCAGTAGCAGAGGCTTAGGCACAGGTAGAACTTGACATGGCAGATGACAGCAGACGTGGCCGATCACAGCAGACGTGGCAGATGATACACACGACTACAACTAAAGGCTTAGGTACGGGATACAATACAGCAAAAGGATACAGGATACGGGATATGGGAACACTGAGAGCAGGATAAAACTAAGTGACCATTTGCAATATGAATATGGGTAGACAACAACAACATCCAGGCAAGGAATGAAAGAGCGGAGCACTTTTTAGAGTCCAGGGTGATCTGTGGATTGTATAGGGAATATTTAGTAAGCGCGCGCGCTGGCCCTTTAAGGCTGGGGACGAGCGCGCGCACCCTAACAGACAGTCCAGGGCAGGACAGCCGCACAAGCTGGTGTCTCCTAGGAGGGAGATGCTGGAGAGTGGCCAGGAGTCTGCGGTCCCGGTCCTCCGTCCTGGGCTTCCCCTTCTTGGATCCAGAGAGTAAGAGGAATTTTTTAATGAGGGTAGTAGCATTAAAATTCTCTCTTCTGGCTCCCAGGATCTCTCCTCATGACCAAGCCCTTTCCAGTCCACTAAATAGAAAGTCCTTCCTCCTACTCTCTTGTAGTCCAGGATCTCTCTCACCTCGAACACATCAGAAGAACCACTGGGAGCAACTGCAGAACTAAGAGCTTTACTGTAGCGGTTCAGAATGGCAGGTTTAAGTAGGGACATGTGGAAGGAGTTTGGAGAGTAGGAGGCAACCAAAGTTTATAGGATATAGGGTTTAGCTATTGCAGAACTTCGAAAGCATTGAGGAACCTGGGAGAAAATTTGTAAGAGAGCATCGAGAGACTAATGTTTCTCGAGGATAGCCGGACCTTGACTCCAGGAGAGAACTGAGGTGGAACTTTTCTTTTTTTATCGGCATGCTTTTTGATGCGGTCCACTGTCTGGAGGATCGCAGACTTAGTTTGCTGCCAGATGTGAATAAAATTCCCAAATGAAGAATTTGCTGCTGGCACCGGAAGAGGAACTCGAGAATGCTGGCGGTACACAATGTAGAAAGGAAATGAGGCAGTAGACTCACTTGTGTGATTGTTGTAAGTTGCACCTGATTGTCATGTTGGGCGGAAACAAAATAACAAAGATAATTCTCTAAAATTTGATTGGTCCTCTCCACTTGATCATTGGACTGTGGGTCATAGGCAAAAGCGAAGTCCAGCTTTACGTCTAGCAGGTTGCACAGGGCTATCCAGAACTTGGATGTAAACTGTATACCCCGATCCGAGACAATATACAAAGGAAGTCTGTGCAGACGGAAGATGTGCAGAACAAACAGATTTGCCAGGCAAGGAGCAGACGGGAGGCCAGTCAATGGAATAAAATGTGCCATTTTAGAGAAACAATAAACTACTACCCAGATCGTAGTACATCCTGCTGAGGGAGGAAGGTCAGTAATTAAGTCAATAGCGATATGTTGCCAAGGGGCATCAAGGACAGGCAGGGGTAGTAGCAGACCAGCAGGTTTGGAGCGGGTATATTTGTTCGAGGCACAGTTCGTATATGAGGTGACATAGTCCGCAAAATCTTTAGGCAGAGTGGGCCACCAATAGTGACGGGCTATAAAGTCTTGTGTCTTACGGACACCAGAGTGCCCAGCCAGTTTAGAGCTGCGTCCCCAGTGGAGAATTATTTTCCTGTCTGCAAGACGAACAAAAGTTTTTCCAGGAGGAATGTCTCTAATTTCCAGAGGTTTAGCGGCAATAATCCTAGAAGGATCTATGATATATTGAGGAGTTTCCTCAGAGTCATTAGTTTCAAATGAGTGAGTCAGAGCATCAGCCTTCACATTCTTATCAGCAGAATGGAAGTGAAGCAAGAATTGAAATCGGGCGAAGAACAGCGACCATCTGGTTTGGCGAAAATTTAGTCGTTTTTCCGACTGTAGGTACATAAGGTTCTTGTGATCTGTATAGATGATAATATGATGGATAGCACCCTCCAGCAAGTGTCTCCACTGGTCTAAGGCCAACTTGACGGTCAGCAACTCCCGATCCCCGATGGAATAGTTGCGTTCTGCCCGAGAGAATAATTTTGAAAAGAAGCCACAAGCCACCTTCTTGCCTTTAGAGTTCTTTTGGCATAGTAGTGCTCCAGCACCAGCGGAAGACACGTCCGCCTCCCGAAAAAACTGCCGAGAAGCATTAGGTTGATGGAGAAGGGAGGCTAAGGTGAAAGCGATCTTGAGGTTAGTAAACGCTGATTCTGCCTCCGGAGGCCAAACCATGGCATTCACCCCCTTCTTGGTGAGGGCCAAGATTGGAGCAATCAGAGACGAGAAGTTTGGGATAAGTTGCCGATAGAAGTTTGCGAATCCCAGAAATCGTTGTATAGATCGAAGGCCCTGTGGACGTATATAGGCGATTCCCCCTTAACCGCAACAGAACTTGGCGAACATGAATCATCAAATCAGGTGAGTAGATCAGGATGTCGTCCAGATAGTCCACCACACAGACATACAGCAGGTCCCTGAAGATGTAATTTCCAAACTATTGGAACATAGCTGAAGGGTTATAGTCCAAAGGGCATCACGAGATATTCGTAGTGGCCATCTCGGGTGTTAAATGCGGATTTCCACTCGTCACCTTTGCGGATAAGGATTAAGTTATAAGCTTTGTGAACACCTTGGCCCCATGAATTCTATCGCAAAGTTCTGAGATGAGCGACAGAGGGTACTTATTCTTGACAGTGATTTGGATCAGACCCCGTTAGTCGATAAATGGACGAAGTGATACGTCCTTCTTCTTCACAAAGTAGAATTCAGCTGCGGCCGGGGAGAAAGATTTCCGGATGAACCCTCTCTCAAGGTCCTACTTAATGTAGGCGGTCAGGAAGTAACTCAACAGGGCAATCGTAGATGCGATGAGTAGGAAGAGTATCTGCCTCCTTCTTGCTGAAGACGACCACAAAACTAACATAATGTGAGAGTAGATCGAAGAGAGACTGAGGCAGTGGAGGCAAAACAAGACAAACCTCTAGCAGGCAGCGGTGAAGGCATTAGGACCCCATTGGATGACTTCTCCGGAACTCCAGTTGAGAACCGGAGCGTGTAGATGAAGCCAGGGCAGGCCCAGCAGAAATGGGTTGATAGCTTTAGGCAAGACGAGGAAGGTGATCTGTTCCGAGTGAAGAACTGCGATTTGTAGTGTCAGTGGTTTAGCCACGGAAACAATAGGATCGAGCAATGGTAGTCCATTCACAGAGGCAACAGCCAGAGGTATCTCCAGGGGACCTGTAGGTAGATGTAGGCGATCCACTAGCACCTGCTAGATAAAATTTGCAGCTGCTCCGGAATCCAGATAGGCAGAGGAGAAGTATGATGTCTCTCCAGAGATGATGGTCACAGGAATAGATAACTTGGGAGAGGCTTTGACGTTTGGCGTCGTCCCACCTAGGGTTGTCTCTCCAGCCAACCCTAGGTGCTGGAGTTTCCCGGCATTTGTGGACATTGGCACACTAAATGGCCTTTGAGGCCACAATACAGACACAGACCTGAAGAGTGTCTGCGCTGTTTCTCCTGTTCTGACAACTTGATTCTATCTACCTGCATATGTTCTTCAGGTAGAACAACTGGGGAGAGCAATAGGGGTCTCTGGAACGAAGGTGCCAGCCTGTGGAAACGTCTCTCCCGCTGAACCTTCGGCGCACGTTCATTAATCCTTATGTGGACCCGGGTAGCCAACAGGATAAGACATCCATGGTGGAATGAAGATCGCGGGTTGCTAGCTCGTTTTTGATGTGTGTGGACAGTCCCTGCCAAGAAGTCGCCACCAAAGCCTCATTGTTCCATGCCAACTCCGCTGCCAGTGTACGGAAGGAGATAGCATACTCTCCTACCGTGGACCCTCCTTGCTTGAGAGTTAGCAGAGCGGCTTCTGCAGAGGATGTTCAACCCGACTCCTCGAACACAGTACGAAAAGTCTCTAAGAATAATGCTAGGTCCGAGAATTACGGTCTTTCCTGTTCCAAGATGGGGTTCACCCATGCCAGGTCCTTGCCAGCGAGAAGGGAAATGATGAATGCTACCTTGGCCTCATCAGAGGGGAAGAGATGAGCACGCAGTCTAAAATGGATGGTACATTGGTTAATGAAACCTCTACAGGCTCTAGGATCACCGTCATAGTGAGGTGCTAGAGGTAGTGAAACTGTGGATCCGGAACAGACAGGAGGAGTAACGGGCAGTGGAACGGCAGCAGCATCCAGAGGAGGAGCAGGAGGCTGATCCAGACGAGTGATGATAGAATTTGCTGTTAATCTTGGCGTGCCTGCAGGTCACGCATATCCGTTTGCATCACCTGGAACACCATCTTAGGTTGGCCAGCGGTTTCCATGGCCTGAACGTACTGTCACGATCTAGGGGTGTGTGGACCCACTAGGCCGTTCCGCCATAGCAGAGTGGCAGCTGGCCAAACAACAGTCTATACAGTCTATGCAAAAGTCCTTAAGCCCGAGAGTACCTGTATGAGACTAGACAGCAGCAGAGGCTTAGGCACGGGTAGAACTTGACGTGGCAGATGACAGTAGACGTGGCCGACGTCAGCAGACGTAGCCGATAACAGCAGATAAGGCCGATGACAGCAGACGGGGCAGATGATACACACGACTCCAACAAAAGGCTTAGGTACAGGAGACAATACAGCAACAGGATACAGGAACACTGGGAGTAGGATACAACTAAGGGACTATTTGCAATATGAACATGGGTAGACAACAACAATGCTCGGGCAAAGAACGAAAGGGTGCACCTGGGAGACGCTGGCAAGCGGCCAGGAGTCTATGGTTGTGGGCCTCCGATGCAGGTTAGAGGCGGCGCTTCGCGGCCGCTGTAACACTACCTATAGGATTCACATTTGTGACCTGGTTGTAGGTGACTTTTGACTCAATGTATGCCTAGTGATGTGATCTTTAACTGTTTGCCGACACAGGATGAGTATGCTCGTCCTGAGCGGCGAGCACTTCGCGCATTAGGACGAGCATACTTGTCCTGTGTGACAGCCGTCTGTGCACGTCTGTGCGCGCGATCGAGAGCAGGGCAACGGCTGTAATACACAGCCACGGCCCCGCTCTGACAGCGGAGAGGAGAGAAACATCTTCTCTCCGCCGTTAACCCTTTGAACGCCGCAATGAAATCTGATCGCGGCGTTCAAAGAGGGGGTCTGCACATTAATCTCGTTACAGAAAATAACTGTGACGCGATCAAAGCCCACAACTCATATGGGCAGACAGCCCAGGGTCCATTGAAGGACCCCAGGGCTGTCTGAACATATTTCCTGTTGTTAGGGCATACTGAGGTATGCCCTAACAACTGCCTGTGTACAATCAGTACACAGGCTAATGTACTGGCATATAGATCTATGTCAGTACATTACAGTTACAAAATCAAAATCAAAATGATAAATCCCTTTATGGGATTTAAAAAAAAAGTTAAATTAATTTAAAAAAAATTAATGATAAATAAATAAATAAAAAGTAAAAAAAATACACAGAAACACACATTTTTATAATAAATAAACTTTTTAAAATATAAGTCCCAAAACATGAAATAATATAAACATATTTGGTATCGCCACGACCGTAACAAGCTGTACAACAAATGTATAACATTATTTAGGATGATCGGTGTATGGTGTAAAAAACAAAATTAAAACTGCAGCGGAACAGATTTTTTTCTGCATTTTCGCCAAAATAAAAATGTATAAAAATTAAACGATAATGTATTTGTACCAAAAAATGGTACCTACATAAAGTACAACTCGTCCCGCAAAAAACAGTCTCATACAACTACGTCGTACAAAAAATAAAAGAGTTATGAGCATCGGGATGCAAAGAGGGGAAATGTAAAAAAATTGGCCATGTCTTTAAGGGGTTAAAGGGCTTTGCTATACTTAGAACAACCACAACATATATCTAATAAGCAGTTGTTCTTTGTATCCTTAATATACGGAAGCTAAAATCTTCATTCAAATGCAGGTTTCAGGTCGGAGTAAGACTTAAGGAGAACCTGTTACATTTAAAATGCAGTCTAATCTGCGGGCAGCATGTTATAGAGCAGGAGTAGATTGATGTATATTTTTGTTGAAAAAGATTAAGTATAAACATATTCATTTAAAGTGTAGCTAAACGTTTGACAAAGTTCTAACTTGTCTTGGTGACATGTCAGAAGTTTGGATTGGTGGGAGTCCGAGCACTGAGACCCCACCAATCGCTAGAACGAAGCAGCTGAAGCGCTCGTGTGAGCGCTCAGCCGCTTTGTGTCTGTTCGGCTTTTTACGGAAATAATTGTATCGTTGTACGGACTCAATAGAAAGTCTATGAGCCCATACTCCGATACATCGGCTTTCCGGAAAAAGCCGAACAGACACGAAGCGGCTGAGCGCTCACACGAGCATTTCAGCTGCTTCGTTCTAGAGAATGGTGGCGGTCTCAGTGCTCGGACCCCCACCAATCCAAACTTCAGACATGTCACTATGACATGTCAGAAGTTTGTCCAATGTTTAGCTACACTATTAACTTTGATTTATTCTGGGCAAATGACTCAATTTTTGCAGTCCTAATCATGACATCTATTTTTTTATGTACACTCATACAGGGAAGGCAGCCAATCACTGAGTAGTACCGCCCACTGGACTCCTATGCCCAGAATAAACAGGTCTAAATTAATAAATTACAAGTTACACTTAATCTTTTCCCACAAAAATATACATTAATCTGCTCAGCCTCGCCTGCTCTATACCATGCCGCCCGCAGATTGGACAGCATTTTCAACGTGACAGGTTCCCTTTAAAGCAGAGATTCACTATTGCTTGAAAATATGAGTATCATCTTCAGGGACAGTTCCTGTTGCCTCCTTTTATTAAAAGTTGAGCCATTAAGATAAAACTAGGGAATATATATATATTTGTGCACCAGGTCTATTGCCTCTGTCTTCTCCCTCTACAATATGAAATCATTTTCAGCTCAATAGAAGTAACACAGTTGGTATTTTATTCCCTTCCCAATAGGATGCAACTTTTATGTAAATAAATATTCACACATTCACATGGGAACAAATCATGCTTAAAATACATTTTATTACATGTAAACAAATGCAGTTCTTCAAAGCTTGGGGAATATATAAGTGATAAATAGATCACTTCACATAATTTATTGATAGATTCCACCTGAGCTGAAAAGATTCATGCGTAGAATATCACCAACAAAATGTTCTATTTATAATTCTTCATGTTTTTGACATCCAACAGGCAGCTCTACAAGCTTTACTAAATGTTGATTAACATATGGGAGAGTGGGGGGAGAGAGAGAGAGAGAGAGAGAGAGAGTGTGTGTGTGTGTGTGTGTGTGTGTGTTGCCAACTACACAAAAAATAGCACACCAAGTAGTGTTAGGGCATGACCAGACGTGGCGTATTTTTTCCGCCACTGTCCGCATCAATGCCGCACATAATCTGCATTGCAGATTCTGTTGCGGCTCTGCCTAAAATGGGCATTAAATTGATGCGGACTAGCCATTGCATATTGAGGTGAAAGTACTTCCCTTCTCTCTATCAGTGCAGGATAGAGAGAAGGGACAGCACTTTCCCTAGTGAAAGTAAAAGAAATTCATACTTACCCGGCCGTTGCCTTGGTGACGCATCCCTCTCTTGACATCCAGCCCGACCTCCCTGGATGACGCGGCAGTCCATGTGACCGCTGCAGCCTGTGATTGGCTGCAGCCGTCACTTAGACTGAAACGTCACCCCGGGAGGCCGGATTGGAGGAAGAAGCCGGGAGTTCTCGGTAAGTAGGAAGTTCTATTTTTTTTACAGTTTGATGTCTATTGTGATCGGAAGTCACTGTCCAGGGTGCTGAAACAGTTACTGCCGATCGTTTAACTCTTTCAGCACCCTGGACAGTGACTATTTACTGACGTCGCCTAGCAATACTCCCGTAATTACGGGTGCACACACGTAGTCACCCGTAATTACGGGAGCCCCATTGACTTCTATGGGCCTGCCCGTGCCGTAATAACGGCCCGTGATTACGGGCGTTTTTACATTAGTGTGCATGGGGCTTCAGTCTGACTGTAGACCTAGAAATACATAGGTCCAGCCAGGATGAAGAAATGTCATGTTCGAAAAAAAAAACGCTACGCAACACACATAACATCTGCGGACTTCATTGCGGAATTTTAACTCTCCATTGAAGTCAATGGAGAAATTCCGCAATCAGTCCGCAACAAGTCCGCTACACGTCCGCAACAACCAGTGTATGCTGCGAACACCAAATTCCGCACCGCAGCCTATGGTCCGCAGCGGAGTTTACCGCAACGTGTAAATGAACCTCACTAAAAAGCTGAGGAAACCAATGGAGAAACGTGTACGCTGCGGATTACCGCAGCGGACTGTCCGCAGCGGAAATCCAGAGCAATTCCGCCACGTCTGGTCATGCCCTTAGCCTTCTGTACTTAATAAGATTTCCATGCCAAGTATAAAATATACCTCTTTATACTTTCCTGAGCATCTCATTACTTAAAAGCAATCCCTTCATAAATATATCCTATGTATTCCTTAAATTTACTGCAACGTTTCTGCTATTATTCTTCTAAAGTCTTATTTATTTTAAAGCATGAATTTAAAGGGTAACTATCATTTGCTTTTTTTTTTTTATATAATGTATAGGGCAGGTGTTTTCAGGAAATATTGCTTTATACTTTATTAACCAATTCAGCCTCCTTTCATTGTAAAACTGTTCCTGTACTGCTGCCCCTACCATTAGCTACTGGCCATTGCTAGGGAAAATCCATATTCAGCGCTGTACACACGGAATAAAGCTACTTTGTGTGGGGATGACTTCATGCTACCTGCTCCTGAAACCCGATTCACACAATGTCTCAGTCATACCTACCAACTTTCAAGTATCGCAAAGAGGGACAACCAATGCAGCGCATGTAGAGCGACACAGCACATTGTTTTCCTTTTAAGCCACGCCACTAACCCCAACCAATTGAGCCCATACACATCCGGTTCAGCCCAAACAGTATCATGTTCCAATAGTGCCTCCCCACAGTATAATTCCCCCATAGAACTCCCCCATACAGTATAATGCCCCTATAGCTGCCCCACACACAGTATAATACCCTATATTGCCTCCCACACAGTATAATGCCAAATAGCTGCCCCCACACAGTATAATTCCCCCATACAGTATAATGCCCCATACAGTAAAAAGCCGACATAGATGCCCCCATACAATATACTGCCCACTATAGCTGCCCTAATACAGTATAATGCCCCAATAGTACAGAGCCCCAATTAGTATAATGCCCACATAGATGCCCCCATACAGTATAATGCCCCCCATAGATGCTCTATACAGTTTAATGCTCACACAAATTCCCCATACAATATAGCTGCTCCCATATAGTATAATGCCCCATAGCTTCTCCCAAACAGCATACTGCCCCATACAGTATAAAGTCCCAATAGCTGCCCCCATACAGTATAATGCACCACAGCTGCCTTCATACAGTACAATGCCCCCACAGCTGCCTCATACAGTATAATACCCCCATAGCTGCCCCATACAGTATAATTCCCCCATAACTGCCCCATACAGTGTAATGTCTCATTAGCTGCCACCATACAGTATAATGCCCCCTTAGCTTCCCCCATACAGTGTAATTCCCCATAGCTGCCCCCCATACAGTATAATGCTGCCTTAGCTGCCCCATAGAGTACAATGCCCCCTTTTAGCTGCCCTTAGTGCCACTGCCCACAGAGATAGTGCCACAGTGTCTATGTAGACAGTGCCACACACAGTGGCCATGTAGATAGTGCCACAGTGTCTCCTGTAGATAGTGCCCATATAGTGCCACAGTGCTCATGTAGCTATTGCCACACACCCCTTGAAGATAGTGCCACCCCCTCCCTGTACATAGCACTGAAGGGAGCCCCTGACGTCACTACAGTGGGTTCCCTCTAGGACCTGAATCACTGGCCAGAGTGTCAGCAACGGTCTGGCCGGGGATTCCGCTCCTGGAGAAGAACCTGACTTCACAGTCCATATATGGACAGTAACATCAGACTCCAGTAGCGGGATCCTAGCCGGAGCATCGGCAATTCTCTGACCGGGGGAGCCCCTGATGTCACTGTCCATATGGACTGTGATGTTAGGGGCTTTGAGATGCCGGAATACGTGGCTAGAGGGTTGGCTACGCTATGGTCGGGGAATTCGCTCCATATATGGACAGTGACATCAGGGGCTTTCCCAACACATGAGTCCCTGGCCAAAGAGCTTGCTATGCACTGGTTGAGGACTCCATATTTGAAAGCCCGACATCACTGTCCATATATGGGCAGTGACGTCAAGGGATTCGTGGGGCTTAGTGCTTAAAGTAACGCTGTGCCTGGGGAGTCCTAGACGAATCGACAGTGAATGCTGAAGCTTGAAGCTGACGGTTCTTTGCTTCAGCATTGGATTCAACTGTATCTGCATCCTGAAGACGCAGATACACTTGACACCGGGACATACCACTGGCCGTCCCAGACAGCGGGACACCACCCAGAATACGGGACTGTTGGGAGGTATTCCTCAGTGCATTGGGTATTTCTACAACAGACTGTACAGTCCATTGCTAATAACCAGCCACACTGATCTTATCTCCATGCTCTCCCTGCCAGATGCTTTAATGAGTGAGGGACGAGCAAGGAAATCCAGCCAAGGTGTGCATTCCCCACCCTTTAGAGCAGGGAGATAAGATCAGCATGAAGTGTTCCCCACACAAAGAAGCTGTATTCAGTGTGTTGGGCGCTGAATATGGATTTTCCCTAGCAACGGCCAGTAGCTGAGAATAGTAGCAGCAGGTCAGGAACAGTTTTAGGCTGGGTTCACACGACCTATTTTCAGACGTAAACGAGGCGTATTATGCCTCGTTTTGCGTCTGAAAATAAGGCTACAATACGTCGGCAAACATCTGCCCATTCATTTGAATGGGTTTGCCGACGTACTGTGCAGACAACCTGTCATTTACTCGTCGTCGTTTGACAGCTGTCAAACGACGACACGTAAAAATACAGCCTCGTCAAAAGAAGTGCAGGACACTTCTTTCAGACGTAATTTGAGCCGTTCTTCATTGAACTCAATGAAGCACAGCTCAAAATTTACGGCTGTCAGAGAAGCCTCGCAAACTGCGAGGAGGAGCAATTACATCTGAAACGAGGCAGCTGTTTTCTCCTGAAAACAGTCTGTCATTTCAGACGTAAAAGCCTGCTACCGTGTGCACATACCCTAACAAAGAAAGGAGGCTGAATTGGTTATTAAAGTATATTGTAATATTTCTTGAAATCGCCTGCACTATACATTATTAAAAAACATGACCTGATAGTTACCCCTTAAAGGCAAGAGATGGGCGGTCATAAGTTGCCATAATTTAATTCAGTATCTCACAAAACCGGAGAACACTATTTGTTTCCAAAGGCAGGATTCAGATGAATGGAGTTTTGCCACTATCTACTTTTGGCTTCCGGTTTATCATTGATAGAAGGTGTGGAAGTAGGAGGAGAGAGAGAGAATGGATGAGAAGGAGGTAAAGTGAGGATAGAAAGTGGAGGGAGTGAGGAAGGTTGGGAGTGAGAGAGAGAGTGAGTGATGGAGAGAGAGAGAGGAGGCAGGAAGGGAAAGAGTTAAAGAGGGAGGATGGGAGGAAGAAAGACAAATAGGATGGATGGAAAGTGAGAGAGGAGATAAAGTGAGATGGAAAGGTGTTGAAGGTCCCCACCTCCACCTTCAGACAGAGAGAGAGACAGAGAGAGAGAGAGAGAGAGTGAAAGAGAGAGAGGGAGTGAGGGAAAGTAAGAGTGAGTGTGAGAGAGAGTGTGAGAGAGCGTGAGATTGTGAGAAAGAGTGAGAGAGAATTGAATGAGGAGGGAGGGGTGGGAAAGAGTGAAAGATAGATGAGGGAGGAAAGTTGGGAGAGTGATGAAGAGAAGGAGTGATAGAGAGGAGGAAGAAAGACAAGATGGAGGCAAAGAGAAAGAGAGAGGGAGGGAGAGAGAGATATCACACTACTCACATACTTTGGATATTTTCTAATTTTGTTTTGAATCTAGCTTCTACAAATAAATTGCAAGTGAATCCCTTGCCGTACAATGGAAATAATTATCACAATGCAGCGGCCCAGGTGTATAAACATTTTTCTCATAAATTTCACTTAACTGACACATGAGAAAACAGCAATAAAGCCCCCCCCCCCACAGTAAATAGCCACCTAAGGCTTCGTTCACATCTGCATCAGGGCTCCGTCCCGCCGGAAAGCTCAGACGGAACGTCGGAACGGAGCCCTGACGCAGATGTGAACAAAGCATAAGGCCCCATTCACACGAGCATGAATCACGTCCATGTGCTGTGTGTTGAAACAACGCACAGCACACGGACCCATTGATTTTAAGGGGGCCATTCACACATGCGTGATTTTTCACGCATCGAGAGTCCGCTGCGTAAAACTCACTGCATATCCTATATTGGTGCGTTATCATGCACCTACGTGCCCATTGAAGTCAATGGGTGCGTGAAAACCACGCACCGCACACGGATTCACATGCATGTGCGGTGCGTGATTTGACCATCAATTCAGTTGAAAATAATAATAAAAAAAAAAGATGTGCTTTGCGAGTGCGTGAATAACGCATGCCCCTCGCAAAGCACACTGATGCATAACGCAACACACACAGACCCGATTCATGCACGGTTTTCACGCGCGTGAATCAGATATGCTCGTGTGAATGAGGCCTTACATCTCTGTGCAAGCATAGTTCCCAGATAATGTAGTCTGATAATGCTTGTCACACAGCATTAGAACAATAGAACCAATAGTCTCACAATGATATGGAAATCTTAACGCAAGTAGCGCCTGTACCATGCGCCCGCCAGACTTCATCCTTGATCTTTGTGCTGTAGTGATGTTTCCAAAGGTGAACTTAACATTTATTATTTACACTTCCTTTACAAAGTCATAATCACATGGAGGAAAACTTCCCATAAGCAACTTATTTGAGACTCATGTAACCATATATGACTAAAAAATAAAACTATATGACATAATACCAGTACTTTCAAAAGAAGTGGTTATCATGGAAAAACTGTTCAGGGTATGTCCACAGGGTGTACAATATAACAGCTACATGTCATTGTTTATAATCTCACATTTTACTTTTCTGTTCATACAATTATGTCCCAGACGGCCATCTACATCCACACTGGGTGGGCTATCAACACTGAACTACACTTCCAAGCGTTCCTTATTTTACAACTTGTCAAAAAATAAAAAAGACATGTCAATGAAACAGGGATATGAGGTTTCTCTTGCTGTGATTGACAAGAGAGACCCCTACGACTGTGTGACAGGTAAAATAGAGCCCTAGTATGTATTATGGCTCCAATAAGGCAGGAGAGGAGTACAAACAGCTTAGCTCGAAAAATAAATACTACCCACATTAACTGCACATAAGGATTCACAAGCGTAGTCAAGTTTTTATTTTTGATTGTAGGTACAATTTAATTACACGTTGGGGTCGTCATAAGAAACTCATCTGAGAGGATATTACTATGTACTTAAAGGATTCTCTGCCAACAATATATTTTTCAAAAAATCTGATTAATAATTCAGGATGAGATGATGAATTGCATAACTTGACTGCTGCCAAACTGCTTTTTTTGTTCTCCGGTGGCAGGACAGTGCCAATTCAGCTTTGCCCTGAAGAGACAAGTCATTTGAGATAACAGCTACAGCCATTCAAATGGCTTATCAGGCTGCAAGATTCTCAGAACATAGATAGTTAAATTGATATAGACACTTTTTTTACATTTAGTGAAGAAACTGGTCGTAGTTTTAGGGGAGACATTGCTGCTGTACCGTAGCACTCAGGCAACCGGCTGCATCTTTAGGCAATATTGTCACCTGAGTTGCATGTGTTAAAACCAATCATCCCAATTCTATGGGCTGCCATTTGGATCTTACTGCATGTGACAACCTGATGTGATAGAGCAGCATGCGGAGAGATAGGTGATAATGTCTTCTGCTAGCACTCAGCCGCTGGATGACAAGCTTATCATTTTCTATGCATGTACTCATGTATAATAATTTGCTCTCAACCATATATCTGCCTTCTTAACCAACTATCAAACATGAGCATGTCCTAAGAGGTACATTGGTATAGTTTGTCATATACTTTCTTGTAAGGCATGGATTCTATGTACAGCTCTTTAGAATCGAGGCATTTAGCTGTTGAAATGAAGAATACACCCAGTGAGCAATCCATATGGCAGATAACCACTTAGGAGAAGCTCTGGGTGACAGAGAGCAGGCATCAAGATACCGCTGTTCTACTTGCTGGCAGAGGTGAAGTTTAAGCAAAGGTGAGGGCAAACTAGAACGAAATAGGGACCTTAATTAGGTGAAATATCCCAAGCAGTTAGAAGCAAGTGAAAGTGAGTGATGGGCTGTGGAAGTGAAATATAAAAGAACACTCGTTTTGATGATAGGACGGAGAATGAAAGAAGATAGTTCTTAAGTCAGGGTGTCAGGAAAAGAGACATTGTCTGATTTCTGCCACAGAGAATCCTTGGAGCATTCTGATTAGATAAGAAGAAACAGAGAAAGTAAATTACTTGTCTGTGACCTTATAGTCTTGGAGAGGTCAAAGAAGGAAGGAAAGAGGATGTGAAATAGATAGATAGATAGATAGATAGATAGATAGATAGATAGATAGATAGATAGATAGATAGATAGATAGATAGATAGATAGATAGATAGATAGATAGATAGATAGATAGATCCAAAAATCAGGCAGCACTCCAGAGATATGTAGAAAAAACGTGAAGGTGCTTTATTAATCCATCAGTTAGGCGCAACGTTTCAGCTCCACAATAGATCCTTTCTCAAGATATTGAAAGCATGTGACATCAGCATATATGTATATATATATATATATATATATATACATATATATATATATATATATATATATAGGAGAACTTCAATCAAGAAATAATTGCATATTCAAAAGGTGATAATTAACCATAAATACAAATATACAATATAAATACAGTGTATAACGGATGTGTAACAATGATACAGTGATACAGATCGCGCATATAAAGTTTATAATGCAATATATTTCATGGCAGTAAGGTGTGTGGAGTGAATTTTAAAAACTTGGTAAGGCCTCATGCACACAAACTTATTTTTTTCCTCCCGTAAATACTGGATCACACGTTTTCGACCCATATTGCACCAGTATTTACGGACCCGTGCCCGTAAATACGGGTCCGATGTCACCAGTATTCCACCCGTATTTACGGGCACGTTTTCGCTGCAAAATTTTACTGCACTAATCGGCAGCCCCTTCTCTCTCTCAGTGCAGGATAAAGAGAAGGGGGAGCCCTTTCTGTAGTAAAAGAAATTCATACTTACCCGGCCGTTGTCATGGTGACGCGTCCCTCTTTCGACATCCAGCCCGACCTCCTTGGATGACGCGGCAGTCCATGTGACCGCTGCAGCCTGTGATTGGTCATCCCGGGAGGCCGGACTGGAGGAAGAAGCAGGGAGTTCTGGGTAAGTATGAACTTCTATTTTTTTTACACGTTGATCTATATTGTGATCGGTCGTCACTGTCCAGGGTGCTGAAAGAGTTACTGCCGATCGTTTAACTCTTTCAGCACCCTGGACAGTGACTATCTCCTGACGTCGCCTAGCAACGCTCCCGTAATTACGGGTGCACACACGTAGTCACCCATAATTACGGGAGCCCCATAGACTTCTATGGGCCTGCCCGTGGCGTAATTACGGCCTAAAATAGGACATGTTCTATATTTTTAAACGGCACAGGCACCTTCCCGTTAGCATTCGGGGAGGTACCCGTGGCCAATAGAAGTCTTTTAGCGTTTTTAGAGAAGCGTTTTTACGTTTGTGTGCATGGGGCTTAAGATCTAGTTCTGGGCTTTGTATGTTGCTTACTTTTCACCACCCATTTTCACCGTTGTCAGTGACAACGTTGTGACATTGATTAGAATATACATGTGGACCTTTATTCTTCACATAAAAATACATTAACAGGAAGGATTTTTTTTTTACATAAGGGTGTCATGGCATATGATGCTGTCTGTATTAGAAGAGGAGCAGGAGAGTCCCACCTTCCTCCTCCCTCCACTCTAGGTCACCTGTTGCTATCCTCTTTGGTCTGGCTATTTGTAACTTTCTTCTTTTCTTCAGATCTTATATAACAATACAGGCAGACATAAACAATACCAACATAAAAGGGCCCATCGGAAAAACTATTTCCTTTCCATTCACCCATCAGTTCCTTTCAAACTCTTAATATGCACTGGAACTCCAAACAAAACATCACATAAATAGGCATTTATTACAGATAAACATTATCCAAATAGTAAAAGCTGAAATTAAATTATTGTCTTCTATTTTCTTAAATTCAGCAGCATAAAATATTTCAAGTTTATTTTGGAGCGTAATACAAGCATTTTACAATCCGAAATACACCAAATACGCCTGAAAATAAGCCGAGTGAACCAATTATAGAGTCTATAATTGGTGACACACAGTTTATTTTCCAATCATGATGGGAGTAGTACTACTGCATAATTTATATCCCATACTTTAATTGTCACCAGGAAAATCAATATCTATTGTTCTAATAATAAGTGATATCATATAGATCTAACAGTAAATGCCCAGGGTCTTCTCCTTTTCTCCTACAAATAAAGAGAAAGTTGGTTACATGCCCCACCCAAATAATCACTTAGGAAAAAGTTAAATTAGTAAAAGATATTTTGGATGTTCTTTAGATGTTAAATAAAAAGTAACATTAGAACATAAAGAAAACATGTTTATGATTGTCAAAGTTAAAATGTGTACACAATATTAGAACAAATGAGCTCATTAAAATGCCATGTGGATTTTTCTTTTACTGTAAACCAATTTGAAAGGATATCTATTACTACACATATTTTGTGCAAACAATTTAACCAGAGAATAAGAAATAGTCACCCCTCCCCCCTCAGGAGAAACATATACATTGAACATATTCCATACATTCTGTTTACCATACATCTCTCACAAAGAATAATACCCACGTTACCTGAAAAGAAAGCACAAACATGTATAATTACATCATTAGATAAAGATGTCCAGAATTCTCTTTTCCTGTCAACTCATCAAAAACGTAACCATATACTAAATACAGTCCCTACCAAGTTTATACAACAAAGTCTTCCAGTTGTTTTTTGTTTGTTTTTTTAAAGCCCCTTTACTAATTAGTTACAATAAATTACAAAATACTTTAACCCCTTTAGGACCAAGCTCATTTTGGCCTTCAGGACCAGACCCATTTTTTCAAATCTGACATATTTCACTTTATGTGGTAATAACTCCGGAATGCTTTTACCTATCAAAGCGATTCTGAGATTGTTTTCTCGTGAGACATTGAACTTTATGATAGTGGAAAAATTTGGTCGATAAATTCAATATTTATCAGTGAAAAACGCCAAAATTTTGTGAAAAATTGCAAAAATTAGCATTTTTCTAAATGTAAATGTATCTGCTTGTAAGACAGGCAGTTATACCACACAAAATTGTTGCTAACTAACATCCCCCGTATGTCTACTTTAGATTGGCATCGTTTTTTTAACGTCCGTTTATTTTTCTATGACGTCACAAGGCTTAGAACTTTAGAAGCAATTTCTCACATTTCCAAGAAAATTTCAAAAGCCTATTTTTACAGGGGCCAGTTCAGTTGTGAAGCGGCTTTTAGGGCCTTATATATTAGAAACCGCCAAAAAGTCACCCCATTTTAAAATCTTCACCCCTCAAAGTATTCAAAACAGCATTTAGAAAGTTTCTTAACCCTTTAAACGTTTCACAGGAATTAAATCAACGTAGAGGTGAAATTTTCAAATTTCATTTTGTTTTTGCAGAAATTCATTTTTAATCTATTTTTTCTGTAACACAGAAGTTTTTACCAGAGAAATGCAACTCAATATTTATTGCCCAGATTTTGCAGTTTTTAGAAATATCCCACATGTGGCACTAGTGTGGTAATGGACTGAAGCACAGGCCTCAGCAGCAAAGGAACACATAGTGGATTTTGGGCCGCCTTTTTATTAGAAAATATTTTAGGCACCATGTCAGGTTTGCAGGGCTCTTTCGGTGCCAAAGCAGTGAAAATCCACCAAAAGTGACCCCATTTGGGAAACTACACCCCTTGAGGAAATTATCTAGAGGTATAGTGAGAATTTTGACCCCGCAGGTTTTTTGCAGAAATTATTGGAAGTAGGCCGTGAAAATTAAAATCTACATTTTTTCAAAGAAAATGTAAGTTTAGCTAATTTTTTCTAATTTCCACAAGGACTAAAGGAGAAAAAGCATCGCAACATTTGTAAAGCAATTTCTCCCGAGTAAAACAATACCCCACATGTGGTAATAAATGGCTGTTTGGACCCACGGCAGGGCTTAGAATGGAAAGAGCGCTATTTGGCTTTTGGAGCTCAAATTTAGCAGGAATGGTTTGCGGAGGCCATGTCGCATTTGCAAAGTCCCTAACGGATCAAAACAGTGAAAACGCCAAAAAAGTGACTCCATTGAGAAAACTACATCCCTTGAGGAATCCATCTAGGGGTGTAGTGAGCATTTTGACCCCACAGGTGTTTCATAGATTTTATTAGAATTGGGCAGTGAAAATAAAAAAAATCCTTTTTCTTCAATAAGACGTAGCTTTAGCTCCAAATTTTTCATTTTCTCAACAAATAAAGGAAAAAAAGAACCCCAACATTTGTAACGCAACTTCTCTGGAGTACGGCAATACCCCACACGTGGTCATAAACTGCTGTTTGGGCACACGGCAGGGCTCAAAAGGGAAGGCGTGCCATTTGCTTTTGGTGTACAGATTTTGCTGCATTTGGTTTCTGGTCGCTATGTTGCATTTGCAAAGTCCCTGTGGAACCAAAACAGTGGAACCCCCCCAGAAGTGACCCCATTTTGGAAACAACATCCTCAAGGTATTCACCTAGGGGTGTAGTGAGCATGTTAACCCCACAGGTGTTTTGCAGAAATTAGTGTGCACTCGATGTTGCAGAGTGAAAATGGGATTTTTTCCATAGATATGCCAATATGTGGTGCCCAGCTTGTGCCACCATAACAAGACAGCTCTCAATTATTATGCGGTGTTTCCCGGTTTTAGAAACACCCTACGTGTGGCCCTAATCTTTTGCCTGGACATTCGACAGGGCTCAGGAGTGAAAGAGTACCATGTAAAATTGAGGCCTACTTTGGCGACATATAAAGTATTGGTTCACAATTGCAGAGGCTTTGAAGTGAAATAAAAGAAACACATGAGAAGTGACCCCATTTTGGAAACTGCACCCCTCAAGGCAATTATTAAGGGGTGTAGTGAGTATTTTCACCCCACGTGTCTTTTCCAAGAATGATTGCGCTGCCGAAGGTACAAATTAAAATTTTTCCCTAGATATGCCAATTCATTGTCAAATATGTCGTGCCCATCTTATGCCACTGGGGACACACACCTCAAAAATTGGTAAAAGGGTTCTCCCGGGTATGATGATGCCATATATGTGGACGTAAACTGCTGTTTGGGCACACTGTAGGGCTCAGATGGGTGGGAGCGCCATTTGGCTTTTGGAGCGTGGAATTTGCTTGGTAATAGTTTTGTTTGGAGTCTTACTGGTGTTTCTGTTTATAATGTGGGCATATGTGAGCTGGGCAGAGTACATCAGGGGCATAGTCAGGTGGTATAATAATGGGGTAAAAAAAATAATAAAATGATCCATAGATGTGTATTACGCTGTGATCGATCCTATCTGCACAGGCCGGTGTCGCACTGATAAATGTCCTTCCTTATCCTTTTGGTCCACACTCCGCACCTTTGCAGTTTGGGGAATTTTGCCAGGACACTGCATTGTCCTGGTATAATACGGGCGCCCTCGCTTCCAGCAGGTATGTTTGGGCCCTCCCCTTCCTGGTTCCCTAATTTTAGTGCCTTGATACATCGCCTTTTGAAACAGAAGAAATGTTCCCCTCGGGCCGGCACAACTGGATATTTTTCTTTTCTGACTTACTGGAGCCTTAACTTATTTTATTTTTTCATAGACGTAGTGGTATGAGGGCTCTTTTTTTACGGGACGAGCTGTAGATTTTATTGGTACCATATTGGTGTACATGCAACTTTTTGATCACTTGTTATCCTTTTTTTGGGAGGCAAGGTGACAAAAAAACAGCAATTCTGCCATCGTTTTTTAGTTATTTTTTTTTAATACGCAGCGTTCACCATGCATTATAAACTACATGTTACCTTTATTCTGCGGGTCAGTACGATTCCGGCGATACCTAATTTATAGAACTTTTTTCTAACTTTTTGTACAATAAAATTACTTTTGGAAAGAGAATGTATTTTTTCTGTCGCCATGTTGTGAGAGCCATAACTTTTACATTTTTTCGTCGATGGAGCTGTGTGAGGGTTTGTTTTTTGCGAGACGAGGTATAGATTTTATAGGTACCATTTTTGGATACATGCGACTTTTTGATCACCTTTTATTTAAATTTTTGGAAGACAGTGACCAAAAAAACAGTAATTATGGCAGTGTTTTTGAGGTTTTTTTTTACGGCGTTCACTGCGCTGGATAAATAACATAATATTTTTATAGTTTAGGTCGTTACGGTCGCAGCGATACCAAATATGTATGGCTTTATTATTTTTTTCAATAATAAATGACTTGATAAGGGAAAAAGGGCGATTGTGTTTTATTTTATTACTTTAAACTTTTATTGTATGTTTTACAACTTTTATTTTTACACTTTTTTTTAGTCCCAGTAGGGGACTTGAAGGTCCAACTGTTTGTCTGATGTTCTAATACATTGCACTACCTATGTAGTGCAATGTATTGGAACTGTCAGTTGTTCACTGACAGCAAGCCGATCAGGCTCCGCCTCTGGGCGGGGCCTAATCAGCTTGCGTAATGGCAGACAGGAGTCCATTTTTAGGGCTCCTGATGCCATAGTAGCAGTCGCCAGCCTTGCCATCGCGTGGTAAGGCTGTCGATTTGCTACAAACCTCTAGGATGCAGCGATCACAATGGATCGCTGCATCGAAGGGGTTAATGCCAGGAAGCGGACACCCACTGCTGATGACGCCGGCTCAGCTTCTGAGCCGGAAGCTGAGCCGGCGCCATCTTGCCGATGGTACCGGTAGCCTCCTGGGCCCCGCCGACGACGGGGCATAGGAGGATTCCATTACTGGCGGACCGGGAGGTAAGCATTAGCCCTCCGATCGCCTTTGCAGCCATCGGCAACCCAGCGATCACGTTGCTGGGGTGCCGGTGGCTATAAACTCCTCACATGCTGCGATCTCTATTGAACGCAGCATGTGAGGGGTTAATCGGCCGGATTGGATGCTAGCTCCGGTCCTGGCCGATACCTCAGGGTGACAACTGTAACATACAGCTGTCACCCGGCGGTGATGTCGCTGGCTCGGCTCCTGAGCCAGCTTCATCTCCATCACGTACAGTTACGTGAAAAGGCGGTAAGACACCAGTTTTAATCACGTAACTGTACGTGATTGGGCGGGAAGGGGTTAAGGAACACGTCAAATACAGGTACTCATTTAAGTGGTCCTCTCCTACATTAATTTCTAAACTATTGTAAGTCTTGCAGCATGACTCACTCTATGCCAGCAGAATGCGGATGCTTTATGTCAGGCAACCAAGACTCCCTACAACGCCCTGCTGGGTAACTGTATACCCTCCACGCAAGGGCTAGGAGTGTCCAAAGTCCTTATTAGTGCACCCATTTAGAAGGTGGACTTAACTCAATATTCTTTTTCTTACTATTTTCTCTTAGGCCGGATTCACACGAGCGTGTGCGTTTTGAGCACGCAAAAAACGCGGCTTTTTGCGTGCGTAAAAGGCACTTAACAGCTCCATGTGTCAGACCCGTATGATGCGCGGCTGCGTGATTTTCGCACAGCCGCCATCATTATAACACTCCGTTTGGATGTTTGTAAACAGAAAAGCACGTGGTGCTTTTCTGTTTTCATTCATAGTTTTACAGCTGTTGCGTGAATCACGCGTGTCCCATGGAAGTGCTTCCGTGTGGTGCGCGTGATTTTCACGCACCCATTGACTTCAATGGGTGCGTGATGCGTGAAATACGCACAAAGAACGGACATGTCGTGAGTTTTTTGCAGCGGACTCACGCTGCGTAAAAAGCACGCAACTGTCTGCACGGCCCCTTAGACTAATATAGGTCCGTGCGACGCTCGTGAAAATCACGCGCGTTGCACGGACGTATATCCCGTTCATCTGAATAAGCCCTTACAGAAAGGCATTTTATTTTGTTGCACTTGAATCCCAATGCCGCCACCAAATGTAAAGTAAGGGGCTACTAGTGATCCTTGTTAAACAAAAGAAATGCCTTCAAAGTCAAGTAAATATTCAATAATACAAGAAAACACAGCAAGTAAGTGTAAGTAAGTATGTTATTAACCAAAAATACTTAAAGCGTACCTTACTTTTCAGGGGACTTTTCAGAATAAGCTGCCATATGTGTGTACATGAGGAATAACACTATTTTTGGCCATTATATGACTTGCAAATATGATTTTTGGACAGTTTCTGCAGGCTTTATCTCTAAATCTCATTTGTCTTGTGAACGGAGCCATACTAATATTATTAATTCTATACACTGCACATATAGAAGTGGAAAGTTCTGCTCTCCTATCTTTATCTATCACAAATATATAAAAGCCTCAGCATGTAGGAGATTATACAGCAGCAGTTAGCAGTGTGGCTGAGAATCTGGCACTGGGGTGACACAGAAATCTTACCAGCAGCTGTAGCAACGTCTGTGTCTTCCTCACTCTGCTCTTGCTTCCTCCTCCTGCTCCGCCTCTCCTCTCCAGAGACTTGTATTGGCAGTGTCTGTGTCTGTCTGACACTCTCTCTCTCTCTCTCTGCTTCCACCTCCTGTTCCCCCTCCCCTCTCCATAGACTTTTATAGTATGCAGTGAAGAGACATATCCCCACCTTCTGCAGTCTGTCAATTCTGCTCTGTAACCAGGGACGGACTTTGCTTGACAACAGGGGTGGACAGCAGATTACAGGAAGGAAGTCACCTTGTCACAATAACTTCGCACAGAATTTTCATGGATTAAAGAGCTAAATTTTAACAATAAGTAAATTAGAAAATTGATTTGGGGTCTGTATTTAGGGGTCTGGTCTGGGGTCTGCATTAGTTTAAGGAGTCTGGGATCTGTATTTTGGGGTCTGGTCTGGAGTCTGTATTCGTTTAAGGAGTCTGGGGTCTGTATTTAGGGGGTCTGGTCTGGGGGTCTGTATTAGTTTAAGGGGACTGTATTTAGGGCTTCTGGAGTCTGTATTCATTTAAGGTGTCTGTATTTAGGGGGTCTGGTCTGCTGTCTGTATTACTTTAAAGGGTCTGGGCCCTGGGTCTGTATTTAGGGGGTCTGGTCTGGGGTCTGTATTTAGGGGTCTGGTCTTGAGTCTGTATTAGTTTAAGGGGTCTGGAGTCTGTATTTATGAGGTCTGGGCTCTGTATTTAGGGGGTCTTTTCTGGGGTCTGTATTATTTTAAGGGGTCTATATTTAGGGGTCTGGTCTGGGATCTGTATATTTAGTGGGTGTAAAGGGAAGTGTTTTATATATTTATGTACATGTGAGTGTAGATATATATATATTTTTCCCTCCAGAAAGGTGTATATTCATCTCCCTACCAGGTAATCAGACACCCTGGGGTGAACTAATCCAGGAAGCAGGAAGTTCCAATTGCACTTCCATCCCCCTACTAGATAATGGTATTCCATGAGGTAGCCATGAGGCCTAGGCCCCCCCCCCTTCACGTGCATGAGCTGTGATGTCACGCAGATGTGCACGGACAAGGTATGAGAGGGTCAACGGCCTCACACTCTCTCACTTATTTCCTGCTACCAACGGACTCCACTTCCCTCCTGGTCTGCTCTCTTTTCCTGCCCACCTGAAGACACACCAACTACTACATGGACCGCTAAGTACCCACGTGTATCAGCAGCTACACGTTATGCTCTCCCCCTCCTTACTTCGAGCCTTTACCTGTATACCTGTTTAACACTTTCCCACCATTTACCTGCTACACAGCAACCCATTCACCTTGTTAACCCATTGCTGCTGTCTACCCCTTGCAGTCTGAAAACCCTTCCCACTGTTGACCCTTTTACCTGATTATTAACCCTTAGTGTATAGGGAAAGTTATATTAGGAGGGAGTGGGACAGAAATAGTGAGCGTGTATTGTATTGTAACGTAACTGTATTCATCTGTATGTTTAGGTATGTGGGTGGCGATATAATTAGGATTGTGATACCGCGTTTATACTGTACTACGTATAGTATGAGTATACTCAGTATATATTAATGTGTTATGTGTATTGGGGTATACTGATACTATACTGTGATCAGTTACTGTGTTCTGTGTTTGGTGTATTTTATATGTAAGTGTGATTATTGTTAGTAAATAAATATTACCCTTTATTTACTATACAATTGTATTTATTGTATGGTCTTATTCCGTTGAGTAGAAGCAAAGCAAGTAGCGTTAATATAAGGAAAAGGTAGGGGAACTAGGCACAACCCTAGTGACCTTGTTTATAAAGGAGGTAGTAATAGTGGGTGACACAAGTAAGTGAAACCCGCTATTATACCAGCCTTTTTACACATGTGTGCGTGTGTCTGTGTGTGTGTGTGTGTGTGTGTGTGTGTGTGTGTGTGTGTGTGTGTGTGTGTGTGTGTGTGTGTAATGCATATATATATTATTTACATATGATATATATAAGTCCTTTTTCAGTGGGTCTGGTCTAGGGTCTGTATATTTAGGGGGGTCTTAGTGTAGCACAGAGAGCTATGCTGTTTCCGTAGCTCCCAAGTTCCAGAAACAGCATAGCTTGCTTTGCTACGCTGTTTCTGTAATTTCCATTCACTCCTATGGAATTTATGGAAAAAGAGCAGCTCTGCAAAATTCGGCTGTTTACGTTCACCCAGCCACCCCGTAACCCTTTTAGATATTGGTGCAGGTCCTAGAGGTGGGTCTAGCATTATTCGTACATTTACAGCATATCCTGTGGAAATGCCATAAATGTCTGCGATGGGAAAACCCCTTGGCCTTTTTTTTATCATTTTCTTCTGGTATGTGACTTTTAATGGGAAAGTTTTATTTTAAATAAATAACCTATTTACCCTTCAAATTTTGTCTAAAGAAATTTATCGTCAGAGCATGATCTGTTGTTCGTATCAAGTTTTCATACTAAACATATGTTTGTTAAAATCTATATTAAAAAATAGCTTGACAAAGGCTGCATTGAGCAGCTGAAACGTTGCATCTTTTTCACTGATGGGTGAATAAACTTTCTATTTTTTGAACCTTGGAGTGCTGCCTCTTTCTTCTTTCATTTATATTAAAAAATAAGTACTCAAAAGGCTGAAACCTTCTGTTTTGTAGAGATCACTTTTAGGCTAAGTTCACATGTGGCGGATACGCTTCATAAAGGTACACAGCGTATTTGCCCAGGTGGCCGCTGGGAATTCCGGGCAAAAACCGCACCAAATGGTGGTGCAATTTTTTCGCTCTGAATGTCCGCAGGCCAGCCTACTGGGATGACGTCTCATCCCAGGAGACCGTTGCAATATGTGATTGGCTGGAGAGGCGGTCACATGGGGTAAGTATAAGGGTTTTTGTTTTATACGTTTTTGCTCCATAATTACTGTGATTCCGCCACAAAAGTCGCAACGCTTGACTGTTTGTTGCGGGTTTTAGATCCCTATTGAATACAATGGGGAAAACCCACAACAAAATAGCGGCAATTCCGCAACCACAATTGACATGCTGCCGCTTAAAAAAATGCACCACAGGTCCATTTGTGTGTCGAATCTCCGCATATCACGTATGCAGCGTGTGGATGTGAAAAACTTTGCTTTCAATCTGGCTTTTATGCCCCTCTCCCATGCAACAGATTGGATCTAGGTGTTTGAAAAGTTTATCATGTGCAGATCTTAGCGACACCTGCTACTTCCTCGATTTGCATGACCTTACGGCTTGCCCTTCTTGGTGTTGCAATATCAAAGTTGAGGAGTGTAGATATAGATATTATGGTGCTTATCACTTAAAAACATATGTTGTCTCAGACTTAAAGAAATTGGAATTGCCTTTATTGAGCTGTTAAGTAGTTTATATGTGATAATTGTACCTGACTAGATCTTACAGTTAGTTAAATCAATACTGTATGTTAACCTCTTAATGCCGAAGGACGGATATATCCGTCCTCAGCAGCTGCTAGTTCGCGCAGGAGGACGGATATATCCGTCCTGTGATGGCGCGGGTACTGAGACTGTACCCACGCGATCAGCGGCAGGAGCACGGCTGTTATACACAGCCTGGCTCCTGCTGCAACTGCCAGAATCGAAGCGCGCTCCGATTCCGGCAGTTTAACCCATTAAATGCCGCTGTCAATAGTGACAGCGGCATCTAATGTGTTTGACAGAGGGAGGGAGCTCCCTCTGTCACCCCATCGGCGCCCCCGCAAACAAATCGCGGGTCACCGTCGGGTTTCCATGGCAGCGGGGGGTCTAACAAAGACCCCCAGGTCTGCCTTCAGCATCTGCCTGTTAGGCGATGCCGGAGGCATGACCTAACAGATTGCCTGTCAGTTTTACACTGACAGGCAATAATGCTATGGTATACTAAGTTTACCAAAGCATTATATATGCGATCGGCACATCGCATAGTGAAGTCCCCTGGTGGGACTAAAAAAAAAAATGTCAATCAGTTAAATAAAGTTGGTGAAAAAAAATAAAATAATAATTACAGTGAAAATCAAATAAAACAACTTTTTTTTGCCCAAAAAGTGGTTTTATTTAGTAAAAGTGTCAAAACAAATAACACATACACATATATGGTATCCCCGCGATCGTAACGACTTGAACATTAAAATGAACACATTAATTAAACCGCCGGATGAACGGCGTCCAAAAAAACCACAAAAAAACAACGGCAAAATTCTCTCTTTTCTACCATTCCCCCCATAAAAAATTTAATAAAAATTAATCTATAAGTCCTATGTACCCCAAAATAGTACTAATGAAAACGACACATTGGCCCGCAAAAATCAAGCCCACATACGACCACATCGACAGAAAAATAAAAACGTTACGGCTCTTGGAATGCGGCGATGTAAAAACAAGTAATTTTTTTCTAAAAGGCTTTTTATTGTGCAAACGTAGGAAAACATATAAAACCCTTACATATTTGGTATCCCCGTAATCGTGCCGACCCATAGCATAAAGTGAACATGTTATTTACGCTGCATAGTAAACGGCGTAAATTTGTAACGTGAAAATCAATGCTGGAATAGCTGCTTATTTTCAATTCTCTACTAAAATAAAGTTAATAAAAGTTAATCGATATATTATAAGCATCTAAAAATGGTACAATTACAAAATACAACTCGTCCCGCAAAAAACAAGCCCTTATACGGCTATATAGACGGAATACAAAAACAGTTACGACTCTTGGAATGCGACCATGAAAAAACAAAAAATAATCCTTGGTCATTAACGTGCAAAATGGCCCGGTCATTAAGGGGTTAAATATGTTTTAAAAAGGTTACTTGTTGTCAAGGATCATGATCCAGCACTTCCCCACATGGAGCTCCATCTGCCCGGCGTAGGGCATGCCAGGAATTGTGATCAAACTTGACCCGCTGCAATAGTTTATCTAGCCAGGGGGCCGCTAGTTAGCTTGTCCGGAGCTGTGGTTTCTTATTGCCAGTGTAAGGCCACAGCTCCCTGCTCGGTGCTTTGTTCTGCACAACAGCGGGATTGAGGACTGGCTGCAGGGTGAGACATCAAATGCTAAAGATCTCAAAAGAAAAACTGCTCCTGGAATGCCTTGCTTGATCCTCAGTCCTGGTGAGTTTACTGGTGTTTTTTCTGTTGTTCTTTGTGACTCCCTGTGTTTGACTCGACTTTGTCTTGATGCCACTTGATCAGGTAATTTGTGTACGGACCACTGGCCTGACCCTGACCCTGACCTTGCCTCCTGATGCTGATTTCTGGACCTGATGTTGCCGGCCTGTTACAACCCAAATCTTCTTTACCACAATACTGACTAAACCTGCCATATGCAACCTGACCATCGCTTAGAGACCACGACCTAGGAATCCTACCAGTAAAGTCCATACATCCTTGCTGGGGTCAAGGGTGAAGAACGGATTGTGGTCAGTGAAATCAACAGACAGAGATTCAATACAATTGGAGCCTTGTTATTTAGTTAGATGGTAATTCCCTGTGCTATTTGCAGGAGTTCCATGTAATGGCGTTCTCCATAACCTGTTTAAAACTGGACAAACTCTTTAAACAGTTCATTTAATAGTTTCTCCGTAATGGGATTCTTGAAAACCAGTTTGGCTCTAGGTACTCCTCAATCTGACAAGGATTCTTCAAAAATGGAAAGCCCCTTTAAACGATTCATTGTATAATCTTGCCAAAATAAACTTAAAAATTGATGAATTCCATTCATATCTTTAAATGTTTATGAATATGTGGAGTAAAAAAAAAAAAAATATCAAAAAATCTAATTTGTGAATACTTGTAAAGATGCAGCTTTTTAAAGCCTGGCAAGTGTTTATTGTGTCAGTTTTTAATTGCTTTCTAAAGTATGTTCAAAGAGGAAAAAAACAGTTTTACAATAAATGCTGTGTGCTATTAAAATGCTTCCCTGCTAAATGAATCAGACATTTTCTTGTTGTAATCTGCCACTGTAAACCACTAAAATAATGTATTTCCATATTGATTTTGTTTAATTAAAATACTTTCAAGCATAAATTGAAACTGATGCCATCGTGCCTGCTTCCCTGGTAGGAGTGCATTAGCTGTGCAGTCATTTTGCATGTCGCAATCGTGTGCAGCAGAGAGACAATGCAAATTTATTAGTTTAAGAAAAATTAGCAGGCTCCTTGAATAAATCAAAATTGGATATAAAATGCATTCCGGCTGAGCCCGTTATTGCCATTAAAGTGAGAAAACATTTGCGCTGTTCCACTGGGAATTTTGTTTGTATTTTTCATTTACTCTTCATTTCACATTACTATGTCTTATTTGTAAAAGGTTTTACTACTAGTAATTAATAGGAGCTCATAAACCTTTTTATTTCATTAATCATATGATTACCCTATTAACAGTTTTTATATACTTAGAAGTTATTAGCAGACATTGTAGACAATTTTTACTGTGTTTGGCTAAAGAAGGGAATGGAGTGAATAAGGTGTGGGCCAAAAATGACAATGGTTGTAGGGTAGTGGGAGTTGAAGATTAGGATAAGAAACAGTATATTGTGGATAGGTGGGCATTATTAGGAATTCAGTCTATATAGTCATAGCTTGTTGTTAAAGGGTTCCAGGGTAGTGTATTTTCATCGGTAGGTTCTCACCATCTTTGCCATTTCGAAATTTAAATGTTCTTCCCTCTTTGTGATGGAACAGGTTGTGATTTTCGAGAGAAATGGCAGATCAAGTTTAATGTGGATAAATTAGGTTATGCACTTGGGCCGAGGAAACAAATTCTACAATTATGCATTAAATAGTAAAACCAAAGGCGTAGCTAGGTTCTCCAGCACCCGGGGCAAAGATTCAGTTTGGCCCCCCCCCCCAACCTCTTTCCCGACATCTCCTTCCCCCTCGCCGTGTTTGTTTTCTCTACAAATCGACGTGTCATTTCTTTTCCACATTTCTTTTTATGTAACGCGAGCATAAAAACATTTGTACATTTTACAAGCAATATGGTTCTATACACAACACCAGAACCAAGCTCAGTACATAAATACAGCACCAGAACAAAGCTCAGTACATATATACAGCACCAGCACAAATACAGCTCAATTTAGTGCAACCCCTGCTGTATAGGTATGTACAGCGTAAAACTACAGCTCCCAGCATGGCCTGAACAATGGTAAGGATATGCTGGGAGATGCTGTTTCACAAAAATAAATCCTATCAATCATACCACCATCTCGCTGCAGATCATACAGTGACTACATTACTGATTAGAGGCAGAATGAACATTTACATTAGGTGACTCACCGTTGACGTCTCAGATTCTAGTTCTTTTTCTCCATCCGGTCCAGACCTCTATGATAACTTCTCCCGGTCACAGCCCATTTCTGCAGTTTGCCACTCACATGTCTTCAGCTTCTCACTTTTCCAACATTTCTGCACCTATAAATAAAGATAAAGTTATTATACCACACACTACGCCCCTAAATATAATAGCACCATACACTGCACCTCTAATGATAACAGCACCATACACCGTGTCCCACACACACACTGTGCCCTCTGTAGATAGTGCTTGCTATAGAGCCCCCTGTAGATAGTGCCTGCCATAGAGCCCCCTGTAGATAGTGCCCCCATATAGCCCACCCCTGTATATAGTGTGCCACAAATAACTCCCCTATAGTGCTCTACAGATAGCCCACCTCTGTATATAGCCCCCTGTAGATATAACCCAGCCCTGTATATAGTTCTCCATGTATAGCCCAAACCTGTATATAGCCCCCTGTAGATATAGCCCACCCCTGTATATAGTGCTCTACAGATAGCCCCCCTGTATATAGCCCCCTGTAGATAGATATAGCCCAGCCCTGTATATAGTGCTCCACGTATAGCCCAAACCTGTATATAGCCCCCTGTAGATATAGCCCACCCCTGTATATAGTGCTCCACAGATAGCCCACCCCTGTATATAGCCCCATGTAGATATAGCCAACCCCTGTAGATATAGCCTACCCCTGTATATAGTGCTCCACAGATAGCCCAACCCTGTATGTAGCCCCCCTGTAGATATAGCCCACCCATGTATATAGTGCTCCACATATAGTCGACCCCTATATATAGTGTTTCACAGATAGCCCACCCCTGTATATAGCCCCCCTGTACATATAGTCCACCCCTGTATATAGTGCTCCACTAGATAGTCCACCCCTGTATATAGTGCTCCACAGATAGCCCACCCCTGTATATACTATATACAGGGGTGGGCTATCTGTGGAGCACTATATACATGGGTGGACTATATGTATAGGGGGGGCTATATACAGGGGTGGGCTTTCTGTGGAGCACTATAGGGGGAGCTATTTGTGGGACAGTATATACAGGGGTGGGCTATATCTACAGGTGGACTATATACAGGGGTGGGCTATATCTACTGGGGGACTTTATACAGGGGTGGGCTCTATCTACAGGGGTGGGCTATATCTACAGGGGTGGGCTATACCTACAGGGGGTCTATATAGAGGGGTGGGCTATATACTATATAGCCCCCCTGTAGCTATAGCCCACCCCTATATATGGTGCTCCATAGATAGCCCATCCCAGTATGTAGCCCCCCCCTGTAGATTGACACCCCCAGTAGATAAAGTCCCCCCGTAGATAAAGCCCCCCCATGTAGACAAAGTCCCCCCTCCGTAGATAAAGTCCCCCTTGTAGATAAAGGCCCCCCGTGTAGACAAAGTCCCCCCGTAGATAAAGTCCCCCCTGTAGATAAAGCCCCCCCGTGTAGACATAGTCCCCCCCCCCATAGACAAAGTCCTCTCTGTAGATACAGCCACACACTTTTATTACAATTCAAAAAAACAAAAACAAAAACTATTCAAACTTAATCCCGCTACCACGCCGTCCGGCAGCCTTGGAGACCTGCTCTCTTCTGCGCAGGTCTCCTGGGGGTTGAACGCAGCGTCTATGAAAGGCGCTGATTGGCTGGGCAGGATGACTTTCCCTGTCAATCAGCGCCTTTCATCGACGGAAGCTTCACTGGTACAAAAGGTACCAGTCGCTTCACTCGTGGAAAGGCGCTGAATGGCCGGGCACGGAACATGCCCGGTCATTCATTGCTTCTAATTGTACCTGTGTCCTTGCGACACAGGTACAATTATAGTGCAGGAGGAGGTGGCGCTGGCGCCCCCTCTAAGTTGAGCCCGGGGCACATGCCCCGCCTTCCCCCCCCCTAGCTACGCCCCTGGTAAAACACTGGGTAAAACTGCCACTAAAAAAGACTTGGGGATATTGGTGGACAGTAAACTTAACTCTAGCAACCAGTGCCAGGAAGATGCAAGATTAACAAAGAGAGTTTATTGAATTTCAAAAAAACTTTTGGATGTGCGTGGTTCTGCCATATTTCACTACCATCAAACTTCAGTGGTGATTGTCGCCATTACCGCCATTAACCAATGCCTTATATATTTTCAAATACAACCTGCTCCATTTACCAGTAAAAGGAAAATAGTATTGTTTACAATCAATCTTCTGACAGATGAAGTTCTAGCGTGGGCCTTTCCTTATGTAGAAGAAACTAGTCATCTTCTGAATGTTTTGGATAACTTTATCACTGCTATGAATCAAGTTTTTGATAATCTTAATCATTATGCAGTTTAGCTTCAGCTGTGGCACAACCTGCGGCAAGAAAGGCGCTCTGTTGCTGAATACACAGCAGAATGTTGCCGCTGAGTAGCTTTCTATTGAGCTTCCTGCTTGTGGTCTAATTCCTCTCTGCCTCATGTACCTATCTATTGCTGTTTATCTGTGTACCGAACTTTGACTGTTTTATAACCATGTCTACTACTGTTTGCATCCTCCTGCCTGATCTTTTCAGCCACTGAACTGTAAAACTGTATAGTCAGACTATACATGAAATATTGATGGAAGAAGGACGCTAGGTGCTACCGGATGACCACAGCTGGCTGCTTACCACTAATCTGTGGTATGGTTTGCCTTCACAGGTTAATGCAATTTTATGATCGATTGGAACCTAAAGGGCATATTATTAATATGACTTGCAGAATTGTACCTGACTTTAAACCCTTAAGAACCAAGACAATTTTGGCTTTGAGGAACGAGAGAATTTTTTCGTTTTGGCCTTCTCGCATTCCATCAGTCATAGTTCTTTTGATTTGAGCTATTTTAGGCCTTGTTTTTGTGGATGAGTCTTATTTGCAAAATTGCATGATTTTGCATAATTTTCAGATAAATGTATGGTAGCGTGGAATATTTTAATATGGGGAATGCAATATTTTTCCACCAATTTCCGTACATAATTGTCCATCCATACTTTTTTTGATGCTACCAATTCAATATAATATTGAGCCATCCTGTAAAAAAAAGTATGCATTTTTTTAACATTGCACTCTATGTTTGACGGATGGCTGATGGATGCCATCCATTGCACATGGACTCCCATGTTAAAAAAAAGTGTCCATTCAACGTATATTTTTTTTTGCTGAATGACTGTGATGTATCTATTTTTTAACATTGAAGTCTATGAGCGACGGCTGGCTGACGGGTTGCATCCGTCGGCGGTATACCTTTGTTTTTATTCATTTTTGTTTAACATCTCACGCTATATATCTGGGGTTATGTTAAGAGATAAAATAAGGAAGGACATATCTATATAGGGCATACCTAAGGTATGATCAAACAGATACCAATTACTAGACAGCCTTGGGGGTCCCCTCTCTTCAATCTACCCCACAATCAGCATTGATCACAGTGCTTCAGGGGTTCCCCCGCTATTATGCACGCATGATCACCGATGACTTACATGTATATATTTTTTAGGTCAAAAGGGGAATTGTATTGGTGCAAATGGTAGAAGAAAAATGTACCCTACGGAAACCAGGCATATAATGAATAATGGTGCTCAATGAAACCTAATTTGTTCTTTTGATACATGGGAAGGGCAGTGACTCAGAGGTTGGCGTTACTTGTTATCTGTTTAGGGTAACATTTGCATGGAGTTTGTATGTGCTAAACATTTTTTAGTCATGATTACACAAGTGCAGGGATGAAGAACCGGAACTTTAGAATTAGAAGACAGTCAGAACACATCTTGCCCATAGTTGACTCACAGACTGCCGCTTATAAGGTTGTTTTTTCATTGTCATTATGGCTTTAAATTTTCCAGGATCCATGACAGATATGACAGATCATTTTACAAATGCATTAGGATCGCTTTCTATTGGAAAATACATAATTCCTAATAACTGAAATCAAGAATACCTTTGTGATACATAAATTAGGTGAAATACAGATAAATAATAAAAAAATTCAATTTGTGAAATTTTGTCGACTTGAGAATCCAATGATGATAATTTATAAGCATATAGGACTATAGTGAAGTGAGGATTTGCTGGAAATGCCATCCTTACGGCTCATTAGCACAGTATTTGCATTTGGTTATTACTATTGGCCGATAAGAACAGACACAGTTGAGTAAAGCAATGCTACATCTACAAAGGTCACATTTATCGGTATAATTTTTCGCTGGTTTGTGCAATCATGACGCTGGTAAATGTTCTGCTTTATGACAAAGCCAGCTATTCTGATGGAGACAATCTATCTCATGCGGCTTATCTCTAAATTAGGTTATATTCCTTTATTATTGGCATTACCTTTTATTTTACCAGGCTACATGCATGTCCGATCTTCTATTTGAATATTGAATATTATTTGAATATTTCTTGTGTATTCAGCCAAAGATTCTGTATGTGGGCATGCTGTGACTTGCGTGATACATAATCATAGACCCAGTGGGAAATTATCATATCTAATTAATTCATATCGCTCTGTAATGAAGATTATTGGCTTCTACATGTTTAATATAATAATACACAGGTACTTCTGATTTCAACTGTGCGCTGTCTTACAGCGGTCAGAAAGGGGAAATTGATATATTGCATTTATGCCTGTGCCATCCTAAATGCATGTTAATACATTGAGGGTAAGCATTGTTATTGTATTATACATTCTCACCTTCATGCTTGGGCACAGTTCAAAGTTGTGCTTGAATACTTCTTGCTCTTAGGATGATGGAAGTCTAATTTCTTAAGCTTTATATCATACATACAGTGTATATATACATACATATATATATATATATATATATATATATATAATTTTTTCTGAGATCCAGGTTTTACAATAATTCTCCCGTACCCTAAGCTTATTTGAGGTGTTCCCTGTACATTGAACCCGCACCTTTATTAGCAGTTGACAATGACTGAGCAATGAACTTTTTGCCCGTTTTCTAAAACACAACAACAAAGAAATAGGGGTCTGTGCAGCTCTATTCTTTACATCGGCAAGACTTCATGCTTAGGCTGGGTTCACACGACCTATTTTCAGGCGTAAACGAGGCGTTTTACGCCTCGAATTACGCCTGAAAACACGGCTCCAATACGTCGGTAAACATCTGCCTATTCATTTCAATGGGTTTGCCGATGTACTGTGCCGACGACCTGTAATTTTACGCGTCGCTGTCAAAAGACGGCGCATAAAATAACAGCGTTGTCAAAGAAGTGCAGGACAGTTCTCGGGACGTAATTTGAGCCGTTTTTCATTGACTTCAATAAAGAACAGCTCCAAATTACGTCCGTAATGGACGCCTCGCAAAACGCGAGTACGAGCAATTACGTCTGAAATGCAGGAGCTGTTTTCTCCTGAAAACAGCTCCGTAATTTCAGCCGTAATTGACGTTATCGTGTGCACATACCCTTAGGGTTCATGCACATGGAAAAGCCACAGCATAGACCCTGTACAGCAGCACTTGCAATTTTCCTTAAAGAGGCTCTGTCACCAGTTTATAACTGCCCTATCTTCGACCTAATCTAATAGGTGCTTTAATGTAGATACTGTAAGTGATGTGTTGTTTTTTTTAAAAAAACAACTTTTATTTTTGACAAAGTTCTAAGCATTTTAAGTGTTATGCAAATTTGTTCTTAATGCCCAAGTGGGCATTTTTTTTTACTTTTCACCAAGTGGGCGTGGTAAAGAGGAGTGTATGACGCTGACCAATCAGCATCATACACTTCTCTTTATTCATGTCCAGCCTGGAGGCGATATCCAGTCATACTCCCATCGCTTGTGTGAAGGAATTACAGGAGTAAGTGACAGCACAAGGTGATCTCGCGAGATTACGCTGTGCTGTGCAATAAGCTGGACATGAATGAAGAGAAGTGTATGACACCGATTGGTCAGAATCATACACTTCTCTTTACTACGCCCACTTGGTCAAGAGTAAAAAAACGCCCACTTGGGCATTAAGAACAAATTTGCATAACACTTAAAATGCTCATGACTTTGTGAAAAATAAACGTTTTTAAAAAAAAAAAAAACAACACATTGCTTATCTACATTAAAGCGCCTATTAGATTAGGTAGAAGATAGGGCAGTTATAAACTGGTGACCGAGCCTCGTTAAAGAGTACCTATCAAGTCCCCATAAACGTAAATCTTTCCCATACTTGTATTGCTACCTTCCCCTAATTCCAGAGCGGTTTGTTTGATCTTTGTATGTGCCTCCATTCACCTTCAATCAGTCTCTGTTGCAAATATTTCATGAATAAATTGACAAATGGGCCGTCTCCACCACCTAGTTTTTGCAAAGCAGCATAGTTTCACGCCCTGTTGCCGCTGGGTGATGGAGATTGCCCAGTTATCAATTTATTCATGAATTGGCATATTGGCCACCTAAAAAAATAGGGTTGATTGCAGGGGAACGGAGGCTGATTCTGGGGTAACGGGGACGCGTGAAAAGATAAAATAAACCACCCTAACAAATTAACTTTTAAGTGCAGTAGCCTGTGGCTCCATAATGTATACCCATAGAGTCCCTATGAGTATGAAATATGGACCCATAGGCTCCTGCACTTAAGGAACAACGCAGCAGCGCTCAAATCCGTACACACCCGTACAACCCACTCCCTAAGGGTATGTTCACACGGCCTATTTACGGACGTAAATCGGGCGTTTTTGCCCCGAATTACGCCCGAAAATAGCGCCTCAATAGCGCTGACAAACATCTGCCCATTGAAAGCAATGGGCAGACGTTTGTCTGTTCACACGAGGCGTATATTTACGCGCCGCTGTCAAATGACGGCGCGTAAATAGACGCCCGCGTAGAAGAAGTGACCTGTCACTTCTTTGGCCGTAATTGGAGCCGCTATTCATTGACTCCAATGAATAGCAGCGCCAATTACGTCCGTAATGGACGCGGCGTTCAAGCGCCTGCACATGCCGGTACGGCTGAAATTACGGGGATGTTTTCAGGCTGAAACATCCCCGTAATTTCAGCCGTTACGGACCCCCGCCGTGTGAACATACCCTAACAGTCTGTTCAATATTCGAGAGATCCATACATTGCTCAAAGAGACTTTCACGATGTAAGCGTGTCACTCTCCTATATTATATGTGATCTGAATTCAGAGGGGAAAGCTTCTCTGTGCAATGTATGAGGGTCCTGTACATTGCACGCAATATTGTAAAGAGAGAGACGGTCAGCACTTCGCTTAAGCTGTGGTGTATGTGTGACAGGGATAGTGTCCCAGTGTAATCCAAAAACCAACAAACATTGCACTCATTTAAAACTGCTCAATCTTCAGTGTTTATTTTTTAGTATTATGATAATCTTGTCTGATGCGATAAGAATAAACATTGAAGATAGAGCAGATTTAAGTGAGTGCCAGTCCATTTCTTGGTTTCTGCCCATTGTACAGAAACATTGTACATTGTTGGGGGGGGGGATGCAGACGTGAGTGACGTTGCAATGTTTACATGCAGACAGGCTGTTGTGGGGGCGCTGTTGGAATGCAGGAGGAAATTTTAGAAAAATAGTACTACATGATATTGCGTGAAGAATAAAACGGCTAAAACTTAAAATAATATATAATAAATAATATATATCCTGGAGAAGCCCTTTAAAGGGGTTGTCTCATTACAACAACCTCTATGTCTATTGATGCTGGCCAAGCTTTCAGCTCATCGCCACTGGTTTGGTTTCAAAACCCCCAGCAAACAACCGATACCATGGTAAGGAAATTTCAGCTGATCGTCCATTTCCCCTGCAGGACAAATGAATGATCTGCCATATCATACTTGCTCTTTGTTAGCGAGTCTCTGCTCTCTGGCTAATTGCAGGGTGCCTTAACTCGGGGACTATCTCTAATAGGACATATGGCAAAGTATTGTTGTGTGGCAACCCCCTTAAACATTTATACACCATATGGACGAAAGTGTTGGGACACACTTCTTAATCACTAAATTCAGGTGTTTCATTCAGTCCCATTGCCACAGGTGTAATAAATCCAGCACCTAGCCGTGCAGTCTGCCTTTACAAACTTTTGTGAAAAGATGGGTCGTTCTAAAGAGCTCACTGAATTAGAGTGTGGTAATGTGACTGGATCCATCATTGCAACAAGTCAGTTTGTGAAATGTTTTCCCTCCTAGATATTCCATGATCAACCGTGAGTGCTATTATTGCAGAGTGGAAGCGTTTAGAAAAAACACCAACTCAGCCACAAAGTGGCAGACCACGTAAAATTAAAGAGCGGGGTTGCATAGTTCTTAAAAGTCGCCAACTCTCCGCTAACTGAATAACTGCTGAGTACCAAACCTCCTCTGGTATTAAAATAAGCACAAAAAAACGTATGCCTTGAGATGCATAACATGAGTTTTCATGGCCGAGAAGCTGCATGTAAGTAAAGAGTAAAGAACACCGTCACTGGTCTCTGGAGTAGTGGAAACGCGTTCTGTGGAGTGACAAATCAACATTCCCTTTCTGACAGTCTGATGACAAGTCTGTCACACTCAGGAAAATAACTTTAAGATTTTGACTAGATGGTATCGCTGCCCCCATATTTTTGCACAAATTCTACCCTGAGGTGTCTGAAATGTGTTGCCGCTGTGGTATGGAGACTGGAATGATGCTTCACATTTAGTGGTCCTGTTCGGATTTGCAAACTTTCTGGCAAGATATTTATGACATTTACACCCAAGTTGCAGGATCTATTGTAGTACCCAGGGCGGCATCTGCCATGAGGTGAGATGAGCCTCTGGCCCCAGGTGGCAGGGCACAGCATTTCTAAGGCGGTGGCACTGCAGCCCGACTCCAATTCCAGATATAAGCAGCTGTATTATGTTCTGCTACCTTAATAAAACGTTTTATGTTACCTTAAAAGTTCCCCCTCCAGCCCCCTCTAGCCCCCTTCCCTACTCTTCACACTACCCTGCTGTCATCCTGCTGTAATGTGATAAAGCTCGGCAGTCGGGACGAGGGGGCAGGGGAGAGTGTCTGCAGGCATAGTGCTAGTGTCGGGCTGTGAGCATAAGAAGTGCTAGAATGGAGACTCTCACCCCATCAAGCTGCCGAACCACTGGACCTCCACCATTATCCTACAGTAAGTGGATGTGTGTACATGTGTACTTTATATGTGTATAATGTGTGTAAATGATTTGTGTATGTAATGTGCATATTAGTGTATGTCTGTTATATAATGTGTATATAAAAATCAGTGTGTGATATGTACATGAAGTGTGTGTGTATATATATGCGTGTCTGTGTGTATATATATATGTGTGTGTGTGTGTGTGTGTGTATATACATATATATATGTGTGTGTGTGTGTGTGTATATATCCTTGTGTGTATATATGCATGTGTTTATATATGCATGTCTGTGTGTGTGTGTGTATATACATGTGTGTGTATATATATGCGTGTGTGTGTATATATGCGTGTATATATATGCGTGTGTGTGTATATGCGTGTGTGTGTGTGTATATATTTTCGTGTGTGTGTATATGCAGAGGCGTAGCTAAGTTCTCCAGCACCTGGGGCAAAGATTCAGTTTGGCGCCCCCCCCCCCTACCTCTTTCCCGACATCTCCTTCCCAGCCCACCGTGTTTGTTTTCTCTACCAATTAATGACGTGTCATTTCTTTTCCACATTTCTTTTTATGTAACGCGAGCATAAAAACATTTGTACATTTTACAAGCAATATAGTTCTGTACACAACACCAGAACCAAGCTCAGTACATAAATACAGCCCCAGAACTAATCTCAGTACATAAATAAAACACCAGCACAAATACAGCCCAATTTAGTGCAACCCCTGCTGTACAGGTTTGTACGGCGTAAAACTACAACTCCCAGCATGGCCCGAACAATGATAAGGATATGCTGGGAGTTGCTGTTTCACAAAAAATAAATCCTATCATAATCACACCACACATCATCTCGCTGCAGATCATACAGTGACTACAATACTGATTAGAGGCAGAATAAACATTTACATTAAGTGATGTCTCAGATTCTAGTTCTTTTTCTCCATCCAGTCCAGACCTCTATGATGACTTCTCCCAGTCACAGCGCATTTCAGCAGTTTGCCGCTCAGATGTCTTCAGCTTCTCACTTTTCCTACATTTCTGCACCTATAAATAAAGATAAAGTTCTCATTATACCACACACTACACCCCTAAATATAATAGTGACATACACTGCACCTCTAATTATAATAGCACCATACACCGAGCCCCACACACACACACTCTGTGCCCCCTGTAGATAGTCTGCCATAGAGCCCCCTGTAGATAGTGCCCCCATATAGCCCACCCCTGTATATAGTGTCCCACAAATAACTTCGCCTATAGTGCTCTACAGATAGCCCAGCCCTGTATATAGTGCTCCACATATAGCCCAACCCTGTATATAGCCCCTTGTAGATATAGCCCACCCCTGTATATAGTTCTCCACAGATAGCCCACCCCTGTATATAGCCCCCCTGTAGATATAGCCCACCCCTGTATATAGTGCTCCACAGATAGCCCACCCCTGTATGTAGCCCCCCTGTAGATATAGCTCCACATATAGTCCACCCCTGTATATAGTGCTCCACATATAGTCCACCCCTGAATATAGTGTTTCACAGATAGCCCACCCCTGTATATAGCCCCCCTGTACATATAGTGCTCCACTAGATAGTCCACGCCTGTATATACTATATACAGGGGTGGGCTATCTGTGGAGCACTATATACAGGGGTTGACTATATGTACAGGGGGCTATATACAGGGGTGGGCTTTCTGTGCAGCACTATAGGGGGAGCTATTTGTGGGATACTATATACAGGGGTGGGCTATATCTACAGAGGGACTATATACAGTAGTAGGCTATATATACAGGGCGACTATATCTACAGGGGGACTATATACAGAGGTGGCCTACATCTACAGGGGGACTATATCTACAGGGGGACTATATCTACAGGAGTGGGCTATATGTACAGGGGGGCTATATACAGGGGGGGGCTATATACAGGGGTGGGCGACCTATGGAGCACTATATACGGGGGTGGGCTATATCTACAGGGGGGCTATATACTATATAGCCCCCCTGTAGCTATAGCTCACCCCTGTATATGGTGCTCCATAGATAGCCCACCCCAGTATATAACCCCGCCTGTAGATAGACACCCCCCATAGATAAAGCCCCCCGCGTGTAGATAAAGTCCCCCCGTAGATAAAGTCCCCCCCTTGTAGATAAAGTCCTCCCCGTGTAGACAAAGTCCCCCCGTAGATAAAGTCCCCCCGTAGATAAAGCCCCCCCGTGTAGGCAAAGTCCCCCCCCCGTAGATAGAGGCCCCCCCATGTAGACAAAGTCCCCCCCATAGATATAGGCCCCCCAGTAGATAAGGGCCCCCCGTGTAGACAAGGTCCCCCCTCCGTAGATAAAGTCCCCCCGTAGATAAAGTCCCCCTTGTAGATACAGCCACACACTTTTATTACACTTTAAAAAAAAAAAACTATTTAAACTCACCTTGATCCCGCTCCCACGCCGTCCGGCAACAATGGAGACCTGCTCTCTTCTGCGCAGGTCTCTTGGGGGTTGAACGCAGTGTCTATGAAAGGCGCTGATTGGCTGGGCAGAATGACTTTCACTGTCAGTCAGCGCCTTTCATAGACGGAAGCTTCACTGGTACAAAAGGTACCAGTTGCTTCACTGGTGCAAAAGCGCTGAATAGCCGGGCACGGAACGTGCCCGGTCATTCATTGCTTCTAATTGTACCTGTGTCCTATACACAAGTACAACTATAGTGCAGGAGGAGGTGGCGCTGGCGCTCCCCTCTAAGTTGCACCCGGGGCACATGCCCCGCCTGCCCCCCCTAGCTACGCCCCTGGTATATGCGTGTGTGTGTATAAATGTGTTCATATATATGTGTGTGTGTGTGTGTGTGTGTGTGTGTGTGTGTGTGTGTGTGTGTGTGTGTATAAATGCGTGTGTGCATGCAGAACTCTGTAGTTGTATTTTTTTCACTGGTACGTATATAGAGGCATTAGTGTACAGACACATACAGTAGTTGGTGTCTTACAATGATATAGCTGCAAACCGTGCCAACATGCGGTATTCCCACAAGTCAGCGCAGTTTTCAAATGAATGTTAATGTCCATGCGTTTTTTGTAGGCATTAACAATCATTTGAAAACCGCACCAATTTGAGGTATAACAGCATGTGCTGTATATTGTACTGGACACTTGTTGTTACAATCTGATTGTTTGCAGTAAATCGGTGATTCTCAAGGTGCGGTTCACGTACCACAAAGGGTACATGCTGCACCCACAGGAAGTACATGTTTAGCACAAACCATTAGGGTTGGAACACACTATGCAGAATCAGGACGAATGTGCTGCGTAAAACTGCACAGCGTACCAAATTGTTGTGCAGTTTTTCGGGCAGCATTTCCCGCAGTAATAATAAAAACAATAAAAAAATAATAGGAGGCAGAAAATACCTGCGGCGCTTGATTGAAGTGCTTTTTTACCTGTGTCCTTTGCAAAAAAAAATCAAATAGCGCTGTAAATTCCTGACGGAATTTTGAGGCATATTTTTTCTGCCTTACAAAATAACGCTGTGTGAACATACCCTAAGAGTGTAGTGCTTGTTTTTAGCCGTTTCCTGTCTTTCTCGAAACAATATTTGGTAGGGGTGCCCTGAGGAAATTTTTTTATGGGGTGCGTCGAGTCCCAAAAGGTTGGGAAACTCCGTACTAGGCTACAGGCCACCGGATCACGCCGGCCTACGCAAGGATCCTGTCATCGGCGTTGTGGAGCAGCTCCATACGTCGTGGGAACGGGGCCTAGGTGAGTACAATTTGTTTTGTTTGTGGGGCACTGTCTACAAGACGGAGGGGGCGGGCTGTAGTGCACTGTCTACAAGGGTGTGGTGGGGGGCTGTAAGACACCGTCAACAAGGGGGAGTTGGGGGCTGTATGACACTGCCTACAAGGAGGTTGGGGCTGTATGGCACTGTCTACAAGGAGAAGGTGGGGGCTGTTTGACACTGTCTACAAGGGGAGTTGTGGGACACTGTGTACAAAAGGGAGATGAGGGGCTGTATGGCACTGTCTACAAAGGGGAGGTGGGGGCCGTATGGCACTGTCTACAAGGGGGAGGTGGTGGGCTGTATGGCACTATCTACAAGGGGAGGTGGGGCTGACTGACAATGTCTACAAGGGGGAGATGGGCGCTGTATGACAATGTCTACAAGGGGGAGGTTGGCGGCACTGTGTACAAGAGGGAGGTGGGGGGCTGTATGGCACTGTCTACAAGGGGAGGTGGGGCTGTATGGCACGGTCTACAAGGAGGAGGTGGAGGGTTATGGCACTGTCTACAGGGATGCTGTTCGGCACAATCTACAGGGGGCACTATCTATAATGGGGGCTGTGTCTGGCAGTCAGGAGAGGGGGGCATTATACTGTGTGGAGGCCACTAAGCGGACCTTATACTGTGTAGGGGCACTACAGGGGGCAATAGATAATTTCATCTATCCTAAGGCCGGCCCTGCTGAAGAGTCTCACACAGTCCTGACTCCAAACCACTGTTCCATGCTTGGTTGACATCTTCCTGGCTCTTCTACATCACTTACCAATCTCCTCCAACTTTCTCGGATGCGCCATTACCTAGTACTCCATGGGCACGCACTGTGCAGCGAGGTGTACTCTGCTTGGCTTTATCGATGCAGAAATGCCAGGGGAGTACAAGGCAATAGAGGAGGCTGGTAGTGATGTAGAACAGCCAGAGGGATGTCAATCAAGGTCTGGGGGGGAGGGTGACATTTCAAGTTTCACCTCAAGCAGCAGGAAAGCAAGAATCGGCCCAGGTAGTACCCACCCGTCAGATTGCACTCTGTCCTTGATCCCTGGTCCCTTACTCGGCATAAAAAGGGACATCTTGGACACTTCTTGACTGCCCGTACTGTTATTCCTAGACACAGGAAATCTACTGAGCCTCCCACAATTAGAGAATGGGTAGTTGAGATGGACCTCCTTCGCAGAATATAATCTCTGATAGGTGATGATCATGACCACTCTGATTGAGTCATGCTTCTCTGGTTTGTATGGTCCTCTTATAAATCTAGTCCAGATATCGCCACATGGTTAGGTTGAGACTGGTCTCTCCTGTATATTTGCATATCAGATGCTCTCTGGACTGTGACATCCATCTGGTATCGGCATTATTAACTTTATTTCTCTTCCTCCCTTCCTGTATGTATAAACATATATATATATATATATATATATATATATATATATATATATATATATATATATATATATATATGTATATACAGTGAAGGAAATAAGTATTTGATCCCTTGCTAATTTTGTAAGTTTGCCCACTGTCAAAGACAAGAACAGTCTTGAATTTTTAGGCTAGGTTAATTTTACCAGTGAGAGATAGTGTAAAGGATCTGCCAGGCACAACTTCTGTGTATACGCCCATAGGTAATCAGTCTGCACCTGAGTCTATGTCTCTGAGACTGACTCCATCTTCCACCACTCAGGATGGCAGGCTTAGGAGTGGGAGAGCCTATCGCAGCCTGGCCAGACGGAGCTAGCTCCCGCCCTCTGTCTATTTATACCTGCCTTTCCTGTTCCTCCTTGCTTGTGACTCTTCTCGTGTGGTTTCCTGGCCCAGCTACAGCTTCTAACTATTTGATCCTGCTCCATACTGACCCTGGCTTACTGACTACTCTCCTGCTCTGCGTTTGGTACCTCGTGCACTCCTGGTTTGACTCGGCTCGTTCACCACTCTTGTTGCTCACGGTGTTGCCGTGGGTAACTGCCCCATTTCCCTTTGCTTTGTGTTCCCTTGTCGGTTTGTCTCGTGCACTTACTGAGCGTAGGGACCGCCGCCCAGTTGTACCCCGTCGCCTAGGGCGGGTCGTTGCAAGTAGGCAGGGACAGAGTGGCGGGTAGATTAGGGCTCACTTGTCCGTTTTCCTACCCCCGTCATTACATAATCACAAGCCCATATACCTAGTCTACCCTGGTCCCTGACACTACTATGGACACCCTTGAGACCCTGGCCCAGCAAATGCAGGGTTCACTCCCTACAGGTCCAGGCCCTGGCTCAGAGCGTCAACCAGCCTGACGCTACCATGGTAGTGCCCCTCACCTCACCTCTTGAACCCCACCTCAAGTTGCCTGACCGGTTCTCAGGGGACCGGAGGACTTTTCTCTCCTTTCGGGAGAGTTGTAGGCTCTACTTTCGCTTAAAGCCTCACTCCTCAGGTTCTGAGAGCCAGTGGGTGGGTATAATTATGTCCCGGCTCCAGAAAGGGCCCCAAGAGTGGGCCTTCTCCTTGGCTCCTGACGCCCCTGAACTTTCCTCCGTTGATCGTTTCTTTTCTGCTCTCGGACTCATTTATGACGAGACTGACAGGACTGCCTTTGCCGAGAGTCAGCTGGTGACCTTACGTCAGGGTAAGAGACCTGTTGAGGAGTATTGTTCTGACTTTAGGAAGTGGTGCGTAGCTTCCCCGTGGAATGACCCTGCCTTAAGGTGCCAGTTTAGGTTGGGTCTGTCGAACGCCCTGAAAGACCTGCTAGTTAGTTATCCCTCTTCTGACTCCCTAGACCAGGTTATGGCTTTAGCGGTACGACTTTACCGACGTCTCAGGGAACGACAACTTGAACGTTTTTGTGTTTTCCCCTCTGACTCCCCCATGATGCCTCCCGAGGTCCCGTTGCTTCGCTCTTCCACGGAAGACTCGGAGGTACCTTCGTGTCCCCCCATCAACGTAGAGAGTTCCGCAGGAAGAATGGTCTCCGTTTCTATTGTGGGGATGACAAGCATCAAGTGAACACCTGTCCTAGGCGTAAGAATAAGCAGCCGGAAAACTTCCGCGCCTAAGTGATCATCGGGGAGGTCACTTGGGCGCACAGGTATTTCCCGTAAATATGAAACGTAATAAAATCTTGCTTCCCTTTCAGGTCTCTTTTGGTGGTAGGTCTGCTACCGGCAGTGCCTTTGTGGATTCAGGGTCTTCTACTAATATCATGTCTGTGGAATTTGCTATGTCTCTAGCTATGCCTTTGATTGATTTGCCTAAACCTGTCCCGGTAGTGGGTATCGACTCCACTCCTCTTGCTAATGGTTATTTTACACAGCATAACCCTGTTTTTGAACTCCTTGTTGGCTCCATGCATTTGGAGCAGTGCTCCTGTACTGTTGATGCAGGGATTATCGTCCGATTTGGTTTTAGGCCTTCCCTGGTTGCAGTTGCATAATCCCACGTTTGATTGGCATACTGGGGAGCTTACCAAGTGGGGTAATGAATGCTTGACGTCATGTTTTTCTGTTAATTCTATTTCTCCCCCTGAGGAGTTGAACACGCTACCTGAGTTTGTTCAGGACTTCGCTGATGTTTTCTCTAAGGAGGCCTCCGAAGTGTTACCTCCTCATAGAGAATACGATTGCGCTATCGAATTGGTACCAGGAGCTAAGCTTCCTAAGGGTAGGATATTTAATCTTTCTTGTCCCGAACGTGAAGCCATGAGAGAGTATATCCAGGAATGCCTGGCCAAGGGTTACATTCGCCCCTCGACTTCTCCGGTAGGTGCTGGCTTCTTCTTCGTAGGGAAGAAGGATGGTGGTCTTAGGCCATGCATTGACTACCGTAACTTGAATAAGGTCACTGTAAGGAACCAGTGTCCCCTTCCTTTGATTCCTGATCTCTTTAATCAGGTTCAGGGGGCCCAATGTTTCTCTAAGTTTGATCTACGGGGGGCGTATAACCTTATCCGCATCAAAGAGGGGGATGAGTGGAAGACTGCATTTAACACGCCCGAAGGTAATTTCGAATACCTCGTCATGCCCTTTGGGTTGTGTAATGCTCCTGCGGTCTTCCAGAATTTCATAAATGAGATTTTAAGAGATTACCTGGGGGTATTTCTTGTAGTGTACCTTGATGACATACTGGTGTTTTCCAAGGACTGGTCCTCCCACATTGAGCATGTCAGGAAGGTGCTCCAGGTCCTTCGGGAAAACATGTGTGTTTGGGGTACAGGAGATACCATTTTTGGGTCAAATCCTCACTCCTCATGAATTCCGCATGGACCCCGCCAAGGTACAGGCTGTGGCGGAATGGGTCCAACCTGCCTCTCTGAAGGCGTTAGTGTTTCTTGGGGTTCGCTAATTATTACAGGAGATTTATTGCTAACTTCTCGGTCATCGCTAAGCCTCTTACGGACCTCACTCGCAAAGGTGCTGATCTCCTCCACTGGCCTCCTGAGGATGTCCAGGCTTTTGAGGTCCTTAAGAAGTGCTTTATCTCGGCCCCGGTGCTGGTTCAGCCCAAACAAATGGAGCCATTTATCGTGGAAGTTGACGCATTCGAGGTGGGAGTGGGGGCTGTCTTGTCCCAGGGTACCAGGTCCCTCACCCATCTCCGTCCCTGTGCCTACTTCTCCAGGAAGTTTTCGCCTACTGTGAGTAACTATGATATTGGCAACCGCGAACTCTTAGCCATTAAATGGGCATTTGAAGAGTGGCGCCACTTCCTGGAGGGGGCTAGGCACCAGGTAACGGTCCTTACCGACCACAAGAATCTGGTTTTCCTAGAATCTGCGCGGAGGCTAAACCCGAGACAAGCTCGATGGGCGCTATTTTTTACCAGATTCAACTTTTTGGTTACCTATAGGGCTAAAAATCTTAAGGCCGATGCACTGTCGCGTAGCTTCATGGCCAGCCCTCCTTCGGAGGAAGATCCTGCTTGTATTTTGCCTCCTGGTATAATCATTTCTTCTATTGATTCTGATTTAGTCTCTGAAATTGCGGCTGATCAAGGTTCAGCTCCCGGGAACCTTCATTAGGACAAGCTGTTTGTTCCCCTGCAATACCGGCTAAGGGTACTTAGGGAAAATCATGACTCCGCACTATCTTGTCACCCAGGCGTCCTGGGTACCAAACACCTCATTGCCAGAAACTATTGGTGGCCTGGGTTGCCTAAAGACGTTAAGGCCTATGTCGCCGCTTGTGAGGTTTGTGCTAGGTCCAAGACTCCCAGGCCCCGACCAGCGGGCTTACTACGTTCTTTGCCCATTCCCCAGAGACCTTGGACCCATATCTCCATGGATTTTATCATCGATTTGCCTCCATCCCAAGGCAAGTCGGTGGTGTGGGTGGTAGTAGACCACTTCAGTAAGATGTGCCACTTTGTGCCCCTCAAGAAACTACCCAATGCCAAGACGTTAGCTACCTTGTTTGTCAAACACATCCTGCGTCTCCATGGGGTCCCTGTCAATATTGTTTCGGACAGAGGGGTACAATTTGTTTCATTGTTTTGGAGAGCCTTCTGTAAAAAGTTGGAGATTGATCTGTCCTTCTCCTCTGCCTTCCATCCTGAAACTAATGGCCAAACTGAGAGGACTAATCAATCTCTAGAACAATATTTAAGGTGTTTTATCTCTGACTGTCAATATGATTGGGTCTCATTCATTCCCCTCGCCGAATTTTCCCTTAATAACCGGGTCAGTAACTCGTCAGGGGTCTCCCCCTTTTTCTGTAATTTTGGGTTTAATCCACGGTTCTCCTCCGTTTCACCTGGTAGTTCCAACAATCCCGAGGTAGAGGTCGTTCATCGGGAACTGTGCACAGTCTGGGCCCAGGTTCAGAAGAACCTAGAGGCGTCCCAGAGCGTACAAAAAACTCAGGCTGATAGAAGACGTTCTGCTAACCCCTTGTTTATGGTCGGGGATCTGGTGTGGTTATCGTCTAGGAACTTGCGCCTTAAGGTCCCGTCCAAGAAGTTTGCTCCCCGGTTTATTGGGCCGTATAAGGTCATTGAAGTCCTCAATCCTGTCTCCTTCCGACTGGAGTTGCCCCCATCTTTTCGAATACACGACGTGTTTCATGCCTCCCTCCTTAAACGCTGCTCCCCGTCCTCGGCTCCCTCGAGGAAACCTCCTGTTCCCGTTCTCACCCCTGAGGGGGTGGAATTCGAGGTGGCCAAGATTGTGGACAGCAAGATGGTCCAAGGCTCCCTCCAGTACCTGGTCCATTTGAGAGGATACGGGCCTGAGGAGAGGACTTGGGTACCCGCCCGGGATGTTCACGCTGGGGTATTGGTCAGGAAGTTCCACCTTCGTTTCCCCAATAAACCAGGTCCACTTAGAAAGGGTCAGATGGCCCCTCATAAAAGGGGGGGGGTACTGTAAAGGATCTGCTAGGCACAACTTCTGTGTATACGCCCATAGGTAATTAGTCTGCACCTGAGTCTATGTCTCTGAGACTGACTCCATCTTCCACCACTCAGGATGGCAGGCTTAGGAGTGGGAGAGCCTATTGCAGCCTGGCCAGACGGAGCTAGCTCCCGCCCTCTGTCTATTTATACCTGCCTTTCCTGTTCCTCCTTTGCTTGTGATTCTTCTCGTGTGGTTTCCTGGCCCAGCTACAGCTTCTAACTATTTGATCCTGCTCCATACTGACCCTGGCTTACTGACTACTCTCCTGCTCTGCGTTTGGTACCTCGTGCACTCCTGGTTTGACTCGGCTCGTTCACCACTCTTGTTGCTCACGGTGTTGCCGTGGGCAACTGCCCCATTTCCCCTTGCTTTGTGTTCCTTTGTCTGTTTGTCTCGTGCACTTACTGAGCGTAGGGACCGCCACCCAGTTGTACCCCGTCGCCTAGGGCGGGTCGTTGCAAGTAGGCAGGAACAGAGTGGCGGGTAGATTAGGGCTCACTTGGCCGTTTTCCTACCCCCGTCATTACAGATAGATTATATTTTAAAAAAAACTGAGAATCACATAGTCAAAATTATATATATTTATTGGCATTGTGCACAGAGAAATAAGTATTTGATCCCCTACCAACCATTAAGAGTTCAGCCTCCTCCAGACCAGTTACACGCTCCAAATCAACTTGTGCCTGCATTAAAGACAGCTGTCTTAAATGGTCACCTGTATAAAAGACTCCTGTCCACAGACTCAATTAATCAGTCTGACTCTAACCTCTAGAACATGGGCAAGACCAAAGAGCTTTCTAAGGATGTCAGGGACAAGATCATAGACCTGCACAAGGCTGGAATGGGCTACAAAACCATAAGTAAGACGCTGGTTGAGAAGGAGACAACTGTTGGTGCAATAGTAAGAAAATGGAAGACATACAAAATGACTGTCAATCGACATCGATCTGGGGCTCCATGCAAAATCTCACCTCGTGGGGTATCCTTGATCCTGAGGAAGGTGAGAGCTCAGCCGAAAACTACACGGGGGGAACTTGTTAATGATCTCAAGGCAGCTGGGACCACAGTCACCAAGAAAACCATTGGTAACACATTACGCCGTAATGGATTAAAATCCTGCAGTGCCCGCAAGGTCCCCCTGCTCAAGAAGGCATATGTACAGGCCCGTCTGAAGTTTGCAAATGAACATCTGGATGATTCTGAGAGTGATTGGGAGAAGGTGCTGTAGTCAGATGAGACTAAAATTGAGCTCTTTGGCATTAACTCAACTCGCCGTGTTTGGAGGAAGAGAAATGCAGCCTATGACCCAAAGAACACTGTCCCCACTGTCAAGCATGGAGGTGGAAACATTATGTTTTGGAGGTGTTTCTCTGCTAAGGGCACAGGACTACTTCACCGCATCAATGGGAGAATGGATGGAGCCATGTACCGTCAAATCCTGAGTGACAACCTCCTTCCGTTCACCAGGACATTAAAAATGGCTCGTGGCTGGGTCTTCCAGCACGACAATGACCCGAAACATACAGCCAAGGAAACAAAGGAGTGGCTCAAAAAGAATCACATTAAGGTCATGTAGTGGCCTAGCCAGTCTCCAGACCTTAATCCCATCGAAAATTTATGGAGGGAGCTGAAGAAGCCGAGTTGCCAAGCGACAGCCTCGAAATCTTAATGATTTACAGATGATCTGCAAAGAATAGTGGGCCAAAATTCCATCTAACATGTGTGCAAACCTCATCATCAACTACAAAAAACATCTGACTGCTGTGCTTGCCAACAAGGGTTTTGCCACCAAGTATTAAGTCTTGTTTGCCAAAGGGATCAAATACTTATTTCTCTGTGCACAATGCAAATAAATATATATAATTTTGACAATGTGATTTTCAGTTTTTTTTTATTTTTATATAATCTATCTCTCACTGGTAAAATTAACCTAGCCTAAAAATTCTAGACTGTTCATGTCTTTGACAGTGGGCAAACTTACAAAATCAGCAAGGGATCAAATACTTATTTCCTTCACTATATATATATATATATATATATATATATATATATATATATATATATATATATATATATACACACACACTACCGTTCAAAAGTTTGGGGTCACCCAGACAATTTTGTGTTTTCCATTGAAACTCACACTTATGTTTATCAAATTAGTTGCAAAATGACTAGAAAATATAGTCAAGACATTGACAAGGTTAGAAATAATTATTTTTATTTCAAGTAATAATTTTCTCCTTCAAACTTTGCTTTCGTCAAAGAATGCTCCATTTGCAGCAATTACAGCATTGCAGACCTTTGGCATTCTAGCTGTTAATTTGCTGAGGTAATCGGGAGAAATTTCACCCCATTCTTCCAGAAGGCCCTCCCACAAGTTGGATTGGCTTGATGGGCACTTCTTGCGTACCATACGGTCAAGCTGCTCCCACAACAGCTCTATGGGGTTTAGATCCGGTAACTGCGCTGGCCTCTCCATTACAGATAGAATACCAGCTGCCTGCTTCTTCCCTAAATAGTTCTTGCAGAATTTGGAGGTGTGCTTTGGGTCATTGTCCTGTTGTAGGATGAAATTGTCTCCAATCAAGCGCTGTCCACAGGGTATGGCATGGCGTTGCAAAATGGAGTGATAGCCTTCCTTATTCAAAATCCCTTTTACCTTGTACAAATCTCCCACTTTACCAGCACCAAAGCAACCCCAGACCATCCCATTACCTCCACCATGCTTGACAGATGGCGTCAGGCACTCTTCCAGCATCTTTTCAGTTGTTCTGCATCTCACAAATGTTCTTCTGTGTGATCCAAACACCTCAAATTTCGATTCATCTGTCCATAACACTTTTTTCCAATCTTCTTCTGTCCAATGTCTGTGTGCTTTTGCCCATATTAATCTTTTCCTTTTATTAGCCAGTCTCAGATATGGCTTTTTCTTTGCCACTCTGCCCTGAAGGCCAGCATCCCGGAGTCGCCTCTTCACTGTAGACGTTGACACTAGCATGTTGCAGGTACTATTTAATGAAGCTTCCAGTTGAGGTCCTGTGAGGCGTCTATTTCTCAAACTAGGGACTCTATTGTACTTGTCTTGTTGCTCAGTTGTGCAGCGGGGCCTCCCACTTCTCTTTCTTCTCTGGTTAGAGCCTGTGTGTGCTGTCCTCTGAAGGGAGTAGTACACACCGTTGTAGGAAATCTTCAGTTTCTTGGCAATTTCTCTCATGGAATAGCCTTTATTTCTAAGAACAAGAATAGACTGTCGAGTTTCACATGAAAGCTCTCTTTTTCTAGCCATTTTGAGAGTTTAATCGAACTCACAAATGTAATGCTCCAGATTCTCAACTAGCTCAAAGGAAGGTCAGTTTTATAGCTCCTCTAAACAGCAAAACCGTTTACAGCGGTGCTAACATAATTGCACAAGGGTTTTCAAGTGTTTTCTAATCATCCATTAGCCTTCTAACACAGTTAGCAAACACAATGTACCATTAGAACACTGGAGTGATGGTTGCTGGAAATGGGTCTCTATACACCTATGTAGATATTGCATTAAAAACCAGACGTTTGTAGCTAGAATAGTCATTCAGCACATTAACAATGTATAGAGTGTATTTCTGATTAATTTAATGCTATCTTCATTGAAAAAAAATTTGCTTTTATTGCAAAAATAAGGACATTTCTAAGTGACCCTAAACTTTTGAACGGTAGTGTATATATATATATATATACACACATTTTTTTCTCTTTCGCTCCTTATTTATGTATTAATGGAGCACACCTATATTACGTCTGCCTTGTTATCATAGTTGTTATGTGTGCTGATTTACAATATGAGTTGTATGAATCACCTTATAGATGGTACCATTTGTTCAGAAGCCTATTGTTAGGTGCATTCTTCTGGTCATTTGAATTTTCTGTGTTCGTAATAATAATAATACGGTTGGAAAATGCATATTCTGTTATATATGTACTTGTTACTTTCCTTTGTAATTTGAAAATCTTTCTAATAAAAATCAGATTACGTAAAAAAATAAATAATTAGAAGGCTGGTTTAATTCAATATTTTATGGAGCTTGTATAACAAATGGCAGAACATTGGTTATTGACAGACTGACTCCACTGCACATAAGGCCTCATTTACACGAGCGTGTGCGTTTTGCGCGCGCAAAAAACGCTGCGTTTTGCGCGCGCAAAAGGCACTTGGCAGCTCCGTGTGTCATCCGTGTATGATGCGCGGCTGCGTGATTTTCGCGCAGCCGCCATCATAGAGATGAGGCTAGTCGACGTCCGTCACTGTCCAAGGTGCTGAAAGAGCTAACTGATCGGCAGTAACTCTTTCAGCACCCTCGACAGTGAATGCCGATCACAATATACACCAACCTGTGAATAAAAAAAGATGTTCAAACTTACCATGAACTGCCTGCTTCCCCCAGTCCGGGCTCCCGGCCGTTGCCTTGGTGACGCGTCCCTCTCTCGTCATCCGGCCCCACCTCCCAGGATGACGCCGCAGTCCATGAGACCGCTGCAGCCTGTGATTGGCTGCAGCCTGTGCTTGGCCTGTGATTGGCTGCAGCCTGTGCTTGGCCTGTGATTGGCTGCAGCTGTCACTTGGACTTAACTGTCATCCCGGGAGGTCGGACCGGAGTTATCGGTAAGTCAGAACGTCTTTTTTTTTTTTACAGGTTCATGGATTTTCGGAGCGGAAGTCACTGTCCATGGTGCTGAACCAGTTTAACGCTTTCAGCACCGTGGACAGTGACTGTCTCCTGACGTCGCGTACCCGAACATTTTTTACCGGTTTCGGTCAAAACGAGTTTGGCCGAACCCGGTGAAGTTCGGTGCGCTCATCTCGAATTTGACACTCCGTTTGGATGTTTGTAAACAGAAAAGCACGTGGTGCTTTTCTGTTTACATTCAGGAGTTTGACAGCTCTTGCGCGAATCACGCAGTTCGCACGGAAGTGCTTCCGTGCGGCATGCGTGGTTTTCACGCACCCATTGACTTCAATGGGTGCGTGATGCGCGAAAAACGCACGATTTTAGAACATGTCGTGAGTTTTACGCAACGCACGCGCACTGCGCAAAATTCACGCATCGTCTAAACAGCCCCATAGACTATTATAGGTGCGTACGACACGCGTGAAAAGCACGCGCGTCGCACGCGCGTATAATACGCTCGTGTAAATGAGGCCTAACTGTGACGCTTAACAAACCTTATATTTTCTATATCCCTGTGGTTCATTTACTTAGCTGGAACCTCTGCACGATTCCACAAGTATGTACTTGTAAATAAATATTCTACAATGTGTATTCCCAATTGTATGGGACTATGGAAAATTTAAACAATATAAATAAATAATAGTCAAGTATCAACATTTTCTGTTGGAGATACTTGAATAAATGTGTGTGTCTTCTGTGTATTTTTAGGTTATTACTACCAACATTGAGCATATAGTTAGTATGTAGACATTACAGATATTCCTTTCTCTATACACACTAAAAAAAGTTAGAAAGATTCACTGGCTTTGTAGTTGATGTACAAACTAATTTACAAAATGAACGGAATACAGAACAAATGACCCGCTTCAAGTCAGTATTTCGTTGAGGGACGTTTGGTGGTAACTACAATCTGAAATCTGAGTGAACAAGTCATATTTAGACATGTGAACACTTACATTTCCCCCCAGTCTTTTTGCAAAACTGTCCAACCGACTATAGTGGCAAACAAACCATCTGACTGCTATTTTGCCCATTGTGAGATGGGCCTGGCACTGACCTCCTTTCCCTGCTTCCAGTTACACAATCATAATGTTTGACCTTAGTAGGAGCTAAATGCATATAGATTTCTACAGTGTGAAGAAAAGCTGGATATTTAGAGACGTGCCTGAAAATGCACTTAGGCTTCCAGCACCATGCTTTACAATGTGAATAGTGTACTTCTTGTGTAGTTTCATAGTAACAGGGGTGAATAGTTATGTATCCAGTTATGCAGATTATAACGCAGAATCTAGATGACTTTCTAGATTCTAGATTAGTTTAATTAATTCCATGTTTTCATGTCTTCATGAGCAGTCAAATAACTAAATATGTGAAAAAAAACAAGTTTTATGTATTTTTTTTTTTACATATATTTATCTATAATATATATATTTACACATATAATTTGGTGAGATGTAAAGGTTAACACACGGACGCGAGTATCCTCTTCCCTTCCCCTCCCTCCCTCACCTGATGCTGCGCTCCCTGGTTCATGCATCTGGTGTAACCCTTTGGTTGTGGGATTCTGGTGCTAATGTGACACTACTTTAATAGCTCTTAGGCTATGTTCACACGCTTAAAAAAAAAAGCTGAAAATACGGAGCTGTTTTCAAAGGAAAACAGCTCCTGATTTTTAGCCGTTTTTTAGGCAACTTGCGTTTTTTTGTGCCGTTTTTTACGCCCGTTTTTGGATCTGTTTTTCTATTGAGTCAATGAAAAACAACAACAAAAACGTCTCAGGAAGTGACATGCACTTCTTTATTACGGGCCGTTTTTTTACGTGCCGTTTTTAAAAACGGCCGCATGCAAAATACTTCATGGGAACAGAACGCAGTTTTTCCCATTGAAATCAACGACCAGATGTTTGGATGCGTTCAGCCCCCGCATTGTTAGCCATTTTTTAGCATTTACAGCCCGAAAAACTGTTGAAAATAGGTTGTGTGAACATACTTTAATGGCTAATATAGCCACGTTCGGACAATTCCCTTTTCTCCCTTTTATAAAGTAAAAAGATATCTGGTAACCATGAATGGTGTTAGTGGATCTCTTTTTTGAGAATATGTTATTTTTGCGCAGTAACCGCACTATGTATTTCTTTATAGTTTTACCTACATCGCTAACCTGGCTAAATATGTCTTTGCCATCATCCAACATGGCGCCTGTGGCCTCTAGTCCACCTGATTTGGCACACTAACTACTACCTCTTACCGGACTCTCCCTTTTGCCAGACTGTTTTACACATAATCCAAGATTACTTGTACGCATGCGCAATACAAGCGTCTGGCATTTAACATACATTACACGCGCACATGCGCAGTAGCGCTGTGAAGACGCCGTCATGGCATCGGACCCATGAGCTTACTGTGTTGGACACAAACGGTGAGTTACATCCCCAATATTCATATTCATCACTATTAATTATGCATAGTTGAGATCTATTCTTAGCTTTACTTAATTATTTATTTACACCACATCTTCACATTGTATAACACTGTTTGAATGTGGACTTTGTATTCACAAATGTAATGTATGATTAACATGCTGTTTTTATATACTAGTCCTTCACAATGAATTAGAATATCATCAAAAAGTTAATTTATTTCAGTAATTCAATTCAAAAAGTGAAACTCATATTGTATAGATTCATTACACACAGAGTGATCTATTTCCAGCATTTTTTTCTTTTAATGTTGATGATTATGGCTAACAGTTAATGAAAACCCAAAATTTAGCCTCTCAGAAAATTTTAATATTACATAAGCCCAATTTCAAAAATTATTTTTAATACCGAAATGTTGGTCTACTGAAAAGTATGTACAATATATATTCACTCATTACTTGGTCGGGACTCCTTTTGCATGAATTACTGCATCAATGCGGTGTGGCATGGAGGCGATCAGCCTGTGGCACAGCTGAGGTTTTATAGAAGCCCAGGTTGCTTTGATAGTGGCCTTCAGCTCGTCTACATTGTTGGGTCTGGTGTCTCATCTTCCTCTTGACAATACCCCATAGATTCTCTTTGGGGTTTAGGTCAGACAAGTTTGCTGGCCAGTCAAGCACAGTGATACTGTGGTTATTAAACCACGTATTGGTACATTTGGCAATGTGGGTAGGTGCCAAGTCCTGCTGAAAAATGAAATCAGCATCTCCATAAAGCTTGTCAGCAGAGGGAAGCATGAAGTGCTCTAAAATTCCCTGCCAGACGGCTGCGTTGACTCTCGACTTGATATAACACAGTGGACCAAACACTGTTGCTCAGTGGTCCAAAGTACTATTTTCAGATGAAAGTAAAATTTGCATTTCATTTGGAAATCTCGGTCCCAGAGTCTGAAGGAAGAGTGGAGAGGCATCAATCCAATTTGCTTACGGTCCAGTGTGAAGTTTCCACAGTCAGTGATGGTTAGGGGAGCCATCTCATCTGCTGGTGTTGGTCCACTGTGTTACATCAAGTCCAGAGTCAACTAAGCCGTCCACCAGGAAATTTTAGAGCACTTCGTGCTTCATGTGCCACCTCCATGCAAATAGCGCCACGCCACCCCCCATAGATAGCACCATCCCCCTGTAGATATCGCACCCCCCCCCTGTAGTTAGCGCAACCCCCCCTGTAGAAAGTGCAACCCCCCCTGTAGATAGTGCAACCCCCCATAGATAGCGCTATCTAGGCTCTCTCTAGAAGCGATATCCACAGTCAGAGCACTCTGGCAAGGGATTCCACTCCTAGAGGGAGCCCTCGACATGACTGTCAGGAGCTTAGGTGGTGCTATGTACAGGAAAGTTTGCGCTATCTACAGTGGGTTCTGTGTGGCGCTATCTACTGGGGTGTTGTGGATGGCGCTATCTACAAGCGGGTTTGTGCTATCTACAGGGGAGTTGTGTGTGGCACTATCTACAGGCGGGTTTTCTCTATCTACAGAGAGGTTGTGTGTGGCACTATTTACAGGCTGGTTTGTTCTATCTACAGGGGGGTTGTGTGGAGCTATCTACAGGCAGATCTTCACTATCTACAGGGGGGTTTGCTATCGTGCTATCTACCCGGGTGGGGGGTGTTCCGGGCATCTCAAATTCCGAACAGACATGAAAGTGCAGCACTGCACACATTATACCCCATTGCAGGCTGCCAATGTCTATATACATGACAACCACACGGGACATCCGTAGTTGGAATGTATATAGCCGTATGACATGAAGGGGTTACAGAAGTTTTAATTCCACAGACAATTACGTCATATTAAAAAAAAAAAACGTCATATTGCTAGGTCGTGCCATTGATTATTGATCATGGGGATCTGTCTGGATCACTGGAGCAAAGGGGCTGTAGCCCCTTCATAATTGTTATTTGTACAGGGCCACTTCCGATCATGGGCTGTCCAGGTACTATACTTTGGTTCAATTCATTTTAATGGGTTTAAGTTGCAGAAGGGGCTGTTAGTTAAAAATCCCCGATCAGTCAGTTACGGCATATGTTAGTGAAATGCAATCATTAACGTTGGGGTCTGTTTATTACTCTTAAAAATGTCCAAAGGGGTGAATACTATTATAGGCACTGTATATACGAATTTCATAATTCTTTGATTAATATTACCTCGTCTTTATTAATGTTGATTTAATTCAAGGGTTTACATGATCATCAATTATATTCCAGCAGCCTTTCGAATTTTAATTTAATTTGCAGAATATACTGCTGGTACTATAGTGCACTTGTAGTACATGATTTATTTTTCCCAAATTCCTTTTAGACAATTAGGTATACAAATTATCTCCGATTCAAGGTTTTGCTATGCAACAAACAGGCATGGTCCATTTTCAATTGACAACTAGATCATCTATCAATGTCTGTTTGAAGAATGTTGCTTTAAATAAAACCTACACATTGATTTTTCTCTGCTATTAGGGATCATATGGGAAAAAGTGCACTACCTGCTATGTTATTCCATCAGTGCCAGAAAGATGGAGTTGCTTCATCTGTACGATACTTATTATTATTATTATTATTATTATTGTTATTATTATTATTCGATTCTAAAGAACAAAATACTAACTGCAACAGGATTGTCTTTTAGCACATTAATAAACTTGTTTTATTGCAAAATTGCGTTATCTGTGTAAATATAGAGGAGGAAAGAGACTGATTCTTCACTATCATTAGTCTTAGTTAACGGAGTATTCGGGTTGCAAAATTAAATGTATTTATTGTATAGTGAGGAGGTATGTTATTTTGAAATTTGCTTTGTAGTCAGGGGTAGGAGTAATAGGACATTGGCAGGCCGTTGATGGAAAAAAAAAAAAAGAATGTTCGAACATTGCATTTTTTACCAGTGCTTTCTTAAATAAATAAGAACGCTAGTGATTGGTCTGGAAAGGTGTGACAGGGGTCATTTCAAATAATAATTGTCTATTTGACAGCTGACATGTTGAACTTCAGGAGCTGAGGCTATCAAGGCGTAATCTAAAACCATCGCCTCGGTCACTGTGAAAGTGATTAAAATGTGTTTAAGTGATTTCATTTTGTGTAAGCTCCATATTGTATATCTTGCATCCATCATATCCTAAAGAATCCATTTAGTGATGAAGAAGTCATCTGTTGCTTTAAGACAGTATATTAATGCGGACTTCATATGTTTCTCAGATATGTGTCTTTCTGAATTCTTATCTATCGTAAATGTATCCTGAGTTATTGGTATGAAGGGCATAATCTGAGAGGATATTGTTGGCAGTGAGAATGATTTGTTTAAGTTAGAAGTATGAGTTGTGAGAAATGAGTGAATGACCCCCCCCCCCTTGGAATACAGTGACGGTGCGGACGGTTGAGAGGAGTTGTAACTTACATATGAAAGTATTACTGTGAAAGGATTGCAGCTTGGACAGTGAAAAAAAAACTTGTGCAGATAAAGAAACCTAAATTCAGAGGTCCAGTAGTGTGTAGAAGAGACCTGCAATGGATTGGTGGTTGCTGGATTTGTGTTGTATTGTTATAGGTCTGTTGTTGGTAACTTCATTTATTATTTGGCTGTTGTGTAAAATTGTTTAGGATCAGAGGCAAGGTCATCCTGTTGCCCGCTTGTTCTGACATTGCTGAGATTCACAGACCACTGACCCAGCAGCGCTCCAGATGTGTCCGTAGGTGACACAACTGTCCGTAGGTGAAAGAGAGGTTGGATATTCATTGGTAATATCCTGTAGGCGGTACCACAAGGACTTTTGCGGTTAAGTCCTGATAAGGGAGAACTCAGAGGGCAGAGTGACAGGGGGAACCCCGTGGTGTACAGCCAAAGAAAATGTGACAAACAGGGCAGACAAGACGCTATAACAAACTGTGAAAAATTGTTTAGAAATGCAGGATGTGTGGATGTTGATAAATGGTTGCTTGTGGAGATGAACAAGGGATGGTGAATGACCAGGAGTTAACTGAGGTAACTGGGAAAGCAGAGTATTTGTTTTAAAGTGGCAGAGCAAGTGAATCATGAGTAATGCGTGCAAGGAATTAATGTTGATGAATAATGTGGATTAGAACGTGTGGGGGGGGGTGTAATGTGAACATGTGTGATGTAATACGTGTGCAGTGTGAAGTCTGAAAAGCAGACTAGTACAAGCTTATAAATTGGGCAGGTATTGCTTGCAGGGCCGGACTGGGACTGAAATTCAGCCCTGGCATTTGATAGAACACAGGCCCACTTGCGATGTTGTAAATGTGAAATATGTTTGTCATCTTGTAGGTTATGAGAAGGTTTGGATTGGCTTGAATGGGACTGAGCTGCTCTGAGATGTAATACCAAGTACAGCTGCTACTATACTAAAACTACAGATCTGTGCCTGATAAACAATGACGGCACCTTCAAACAGCTGATCGGCAAGGGTGCCAACAGTCAGACCCCCACCAATCTGATATTGATGGCCTATCATAAGAATAGGCCATCAATTTTAAAGTCCTGGATAACCCCTTAAAAAAACACAGTAATTTATTAAAACATAAATGATAAATTAATGCATGTAAACCACACAAAGAAGAACAATTACAAGCTTCTTGACAGTTGTGGCTCTTTCATCAAATTTGAGCAAGTGTTTGCTCAATTCTTCCATTGCTGGTGTCTGAAGTCCATTATCTCTTATGTTGGGGAAATTCGTAGGAGTTCTCCAGTCATGCAAAATAGTCATAAATCATTGTATTTCCAATTCTACAGATGGAGCTGCAAACATGCAAGGACAATATAGAGGGTTTTCTGCGTGGTTGTCAGCAGAGTCACCAGGCCAAATCCATATCTGCTGCTATGCTCATGTACTGAATTTAGTGCTGGCAGATACCACAAAGGTGGTGATTCCAAGTGCATCACTATTTCATTTAATGAATGATGTAGCTGTATTTATTCGGGAGTCATATCAACGCATGAATACATGGATAAATGTCAGTCAGGACACCCACCATCTTAGTGTATCAATAAAGCAGTCAATTCAGAAGGCGATGTGCAGAGAACTGTATCAGTGACTTCTAGCGTGTTCAGGAGTGATGTAAGCCCCAAAGCATATGTCCCCCGCTCAAACAAAAACATTATCTATATACATATACAGTTATTAAATCATACCATTATACCAGATTAAATATTACCTACATACTGTTACTGAATAATACCATATAGTGACTGACTAATAACCCCATACTGTTACTGAACACAACTCACTATAATAAGACCAACATTACCCATAATAATACATTATAAGGTCAAAATAATACCGCCACACCATAACCACAAAGTGACTGAATAATACCACCATACTGTTACTGGATAATACCAACACATCATAACCACATAGTGACTGAATAATATCACCACACCATAACCACATAGTGACTGAATAATACCACCATACTGTTACTGAATAATATGCCCAAACCAATACCACAGTAACTGAATAATACCACCATACCATAACCGCATAGTTACTGAATAATACTTCCATACTATTACTGAATAATAACTCCACACCATAACCACATAGTGACTGAATAATACCCACATACTGTAACTATATAATACCACCACACCATAACCACATAGTGACTGAATAATACCCCATACAGTTACTGTATAATACCACCACACCATAACCACATAGTGATTCAATAATACCCCCATACTGTTACTGTATAATACCACCACACAATAAACATATATTAACTGAATAATATCATCATACGATTACTGAATAATACCTCCACACCATAACCACATAGTGACTGAATAATATCCCCCAAACTGTTACTGAATAATACCACCACACCATAGCCACATAGTGACTGAATAATACCCACATACTGTTACTAAATAATACCACCACACCATAACCACATAGTGACTGAATAATACCCCATACAGTTACTGTATAATACCACCACACCATAACCACATAGTGATTCAATAATACCCCCATACTGTTACTGTATAATACCACCACACCATAAACATATATTAACTGAATAATATCATCATACGATTACTGAATAATACCTCCACACCTTAACCACATAGTGACTGAATAATACTCCCATACTGTTGCTGAAAATACCACCACACAATAACCACATAGTGACTTAGTAATACTCCCATACTGTTAATGAATAATACCTCCACAACATAACCACATTTTAACTGAATAAAACCCCCATACTGTAACTGTATAATACCACCACACCCTAACCATATAGTGACTGTATAATATCCCCATACTGTTACTGAAAAATACCACCACACCATAACCATATAGTGACTGAATAATATCCCCATGCTGTTACTGAATTATACCTCCACACCATAACCACATAGTGACTGAATAATACCCTTATACAGTTACTGAATAATACCTCCACACCATAACCACATAGTGACTGAATAATACCCCGATAATGTTACTGAATAATACCACCACACCATAACCACATGGTGACTGAATAATACCACCATACTGTTCCTGAATAATACCTCCACAACACAACCACATAGTGACTGAATATTACCCCCATACTGTTACTGAATAATTCCCCCACACCATTACCACAGCGACTGAATAATACCACCATACTGTTACTGGATAAAACCGTCACATCATAACCACAGTGACTGAATAATACTACCATACTGAAACTGTATAATACCACCACACCATAACCATATAGTGACTGTATAATACCCCCGATACAGTTACTGAATAATACCACCACAACATAACCACATAGTGAATGAATAATGCCTCCATAATGTTACTGAATCATACCACCACACCATAACCGCATAGTGACTGAATAATACCCCCATACTATTACTGTATAATACCTATAAAGGATTTGCCAGACACAGCTTCTGTGTCAACGCCCGTGGGCAATCAGTCTGCACCTGCTCCTATGTCTGTTAGACTGACTCCATCTTCCACCACTCAGGATGGCAGACTTAGGAGTGGGAGAGCCTATCACAGCCTGGCCAGACGGAGCTAGCTCCCGCCCACTGTCTATTTATACCTGCCTTTCCTGTTCCTCCTTGCTTGTGATTCTTCTATGCTTGTTTCCTGGCTTGCTGCTGCTGCTTGTACTACTTGTCTTCTGCTTCATATTGACCCTGGCTTGACTGACTATTCTCATGCTCTGCGTTTGGTACCTCGTCCTCTCCTGGTTGACTCGGCTCGTTCACTATTCTCCTGCTCTGCGTTTTGTACCTCGTCCACTCCTGGTTTGACTCGGCTCGTTCACTATTCTTGTTGCTCATGGGGTTGCCGTGGGCAACAGCCCCATTTCCCTTAGCTTCTGTGTACCCTTGTCTGTTTGTCTGTCGTGCACTTAGTGAGCGTAGGGACCGTCGCCCAGTTGTACGCCGTCGCTTAGGACGGGCCGTTGCAAGTATGCAGGGACTGAGTGGCGGGTAGATTAGGGCTCACGTGTCTGTCTCCTTACCCCGCCATTACAATACCACAACAGCATAACCGCATAGTGACTGAATAATACCCCCATACTGTTACTGTATAATACCACCACACCATAAACGCATAGTTACTGAATAATACCCATATACTGCTACTGAATAATACCTCCACACCATAATCACATAGTGACTGAATAATAACCCCATACTGTTATTGAATAATACAACCACACCATAACCACATAGTGACTGAATAATACCACCATAATGCTACTGAATAATACCTCCACACGATAATCACATAGTGACTGAATAATACCCCGATATAGTTACTGAATAATACCACCACACCATAAAAACATAGTGACTGAATAATACCCCCATACTGTTACTGAATATTACTGTCACACCATAACCACATACGGACTGAATAATACCACCACACCATGACCGCAGTGACTGAATAATACCCCCATTCTGTTACTTAATAATACCTCCACACCATAACCACATAGTGACTAAATAATACCCCAATACTGTCACTGCATAATACTGCCACAACATAACCACATAGTGACTGAACAATACACCGATACTGTTACTGAATAATACCACCACAACATAACCACATAGTGACTGAATAATGCCCCCATACTGTTACTGTATAATATCATCACACCATAACCACATAGTGACTGAATAATACCCCGATACTGTTACTGAATAATACCACCACACCATAACCGCATAGTTACTGAATAATACCCCCATACTGTTACTGAATAATAACTCCACACCATAACCACATAGTGACTGAATAATACCCCATACTGTTACTGTATAATACCATCACACCATAACCACATAGTGACTGAATAAAACCCCCATACTGTTACTGTATAATACCACCACACCATAACCACATAGTGACTGAATAATATCACCATACGGTTACTGAATAATACCTCCACACCATAACCACATAGTGACTGAAAAATACTCCCATACTGTTACTGAAAAATACCACCACACCATAACCACATAGTGACTGAATAATACTCCCATACTGTTACTGAATAATACCTCCACACCATAACCAGATAGTGACTGAATAAAACCCCCATACTGGTACTGTATAATACCACCACACCATAACCATATAGTGACTGAATAATATCCCCATACTGTTACTGAAGAATACCACCACACCATAACCACATAGTGACTGTATAATATCCCCATGCTGTTACTGAATTATACCTCCACACCACAACCACATAGTGACTGTATAATATCCCCATACTGTTACTGGATAATACCACCACATCATAACCACATAGTGACTGAATACCCCCATATTGTTACTGAATAATACTGCCATACCATAACCACATAGTGACTGAATACCCCATACTGTTACTGAATAATACTGCCACAACATAACCACATAGTGACTGAATAATACCCCCATATTGTTACGGAAAAATACCACCACACCATAACACATAGTGACTGCTTAATACCACTATATTGCTACTGAATAATACCTCCACACCATAGTCACATAGTGACTGAATAATACCCCCATACTGTTACTGAATAATACCGCCACATCATAACCACATAGTGACTGAATACCCCCATACTGTTACTGAATAATACTGCCATACCATAACCACATAGTGACTGAATACCCCATACTGTTACTGTATAATACCGCCACACCATAACCACATAGTGACTGAATAATACCCCTATACTGTTACTGAAAAATACCACCACACCATAACACATAGTGACTGCTTAATACCACCATACTGCTACTGAATAATACCTCCACATCGTAATCACATAGTGACAGAATAATACCCCCATACTGTTACTGAATAATACCACCACACAATAACCATGTAGTGACTGAATAATACCCCCGTACTGTTACCGAATAATACCGCCACACCATAACCACATAGTGACTGAATAATATCCCGATACTGTTACTGAATAATACCACCATAACCACATAGTGACTGAATAATACCCCGATACTGTTACTGCATAATACTGCCACACCATAACCACATAGTGACTGATTAATGCCCCCATACCGTTACTGAATAATACCACTACACCATAACCGCATAGTGACTGAATAATACCCCCTTACTGTTACTGTATAATACCACCACACCATAACCTCATAGTTACAGCGTGAGAACTATTGGATATACAAACTGTGTACACTGCACCCTGAAGGCTTGAATGACATCAGTGAGTCCTCTTTAGATTAGATTAGAACATATACTTTCTAATTCCCCGTCACACATCCAGCCATCGTATTAACAGGGACGTTATTTGTCTCTTATCTAACGTATTATTGGTCTTTTATTGTTATAATGTCATGAATTTTATATAGATTCATTGCATCAAACTGTCACATGTATTTTAATTGATCAAACAATTTGTTGTTCTTTTACAATCAGGCTATTTGTTCACAGGCACTTTCTATGACTACGGGAATGCTAACCATCTTCCCCGTAATGTATATTTAGATTTCTAGTATGAAGATATTATGAATTTGATTTAAAATTAATTAAAAATTATTGTATCAAATGGTCATAGAGGTTATTCGTTTTTTGATATAATTTTTTTGTCTTTTAATAATTCATGCTTTTTATGGTGATTTTAGATCGCGTTCAGGATTAATTACTATGAGTTATAATCATATATATACTTTTAACCCAACTATTATGAATTAATTCTAGTTTTCTATCAAACACAAATTGTGCAATGGTTTATATTTATTCATATTTTGAATAGCCTATTTTATCTTTTTTTGTATCTTTTTCATTATTTCGTCACTGTGTATGAATACATTTTTTTATGCAGGTTTGTTTTGATAATCATTGAGGATAGCTCATAATTGTGTGGTTTCAACACAGTATAAAACGTTCTCCAATTTAATATATCTCCTACGTACCTATTTTCATATGACAGGTGTTGTTATGACAACCAAGACGCTACTAGTCCTTTCCTCTTAGCGTATATTTGTATTTTGGTCCCTTATGAGCAAACTAATGTTTATATTATCATGATTTCTATCCAGAATCATTATAGTAAATTATTACATGTATTTTTCATTTTTAATTGATTGAGCAATATGTGTTTTTTTTACAGAATTTTATAGTATTTTTTGGTATTGTTTGATATTTGTCGTTTTTCTTCCAATTGACAATTAGATTTTTTGCCCTCTCTGTCAAAGAGTAAATAATGTTTCCAATACTATGAATTTTATCCTAAATCAGTATATCAGTATCAGTTACTTTCAGCAGACATAACCATGCTGCCTTTCAATATGGCTCATGTTTTAAATACTAATTTAAGTACGGTTTTAGCATTCTCTCATTGTCATTTATAAATTTGTATACGTTTTTGATCGTTTTAAACTTATTTATCATACATGTCTTTCTGATTAATTTAACATATATGGTATTAATCAATTCATTTTGTGTTTTTCAGCGGGATTCCGTTTTTTCTTTAGGAGTTTCCCTTGTCCCCTCCCTGTTTCCTCCCTGTGATTGGCCCTTAGTTTTACATGGACATGTATATATATATATGATGTTTTTTTGTATATTTATGGCCTGATGAAGACGCATGTCCTGCGTCGAAACGCGTAGCCTGTATTCATTAATTTAATAAAAACATAAATTAGTATAGCAGCGCCTATCAAATTGGTCCTTTTTTTCTTTTCCTTTTACCTTACTGTATAATACCACCACACCATAACCACATAGTGACTGAATAATACCCCCGTACTGTTACTGTATAATACCACCACACCAAAACCACATAGTGACTGAATAATACCCCCGTACTGTTACTGTATAATACCACCACACCATAATCACATAGCGACTGAGTAATACCACCATACTGTTACTGTATAATACCACCACACCATAACCACATAGTGACTGAATAATACCCCCGTACTGTTACTGTATAATACCACCACACCAAAACCACATAGTGACTGAATAATACCCCCGTACTGTTACTGTATAATACCACCACACCATAATCACATAGCGACTGAGTAATACCACCATACTGTTACTGTATAATACCACCACACCAAAACCACATAGTGACTGAATAATACCCCCATACTGTTACTGAATAATACCACCACACCATAAATGCATAGTGACTGAATAATACCCCCATACTATTACTGTATAATACCAAACCATAACCGCATAGTTACTGAATAATACCCCAATACTGTTACTGAATATCTCCACACCATAACCAGTAACTGAATAATACCCCCATACTGTTAATGTATAATACCACCACAACATGACCAAATTGACTGAATAATACCCCACACTGTTACTGAATAATACCTCCACACCATAACCACATAGTGACTGAATAATAGCCCGATACTGTTACTGCATAATACTGCCACACCATAACCACATAGTGACTGAAAAATACCCTGATACTATTACTGAATAATACCACCACAACATAACCACATAGTGACTGAATAATGCCCCCATACTGTTACTGAATAATACCACCACACCATAACCGCATAGTGACTGAATAATACCCCCTTACTGTTACTGTATAATACCACCACACCTTAACCGCATAGTTACTGAATAATACCCCCATACTATTACTGAATAATAACTCCACACCATAACCACATAGCGACTGAATAATACCCCCATACTGTTACTGTATAATACCACCACACCAAAACCACATAGTAACTAAATAATACCCCCCATACTGTTACTGTATAATACCACCACACCATTACCACATAGTAACTGAATAATTCCCTGATACTGTTACTGAATAATACCACCACTCCATAAATGCATAGTGACTGAATAATACCCCCATACTGTTACTGTATAATACCAAACCATAACCGCATAGTTACTGAATTATACCCCCATACTGTTACTGAATAACTCCACACCATAACCGCATAGTGACTGAATAATACCCCCATACTGTTAATGTATAATACCACCACAACATAACCACAGTGACTGAATAATACCCCGATACTGTTACTGAATAATTCCACCACACAATAACCACATAGAGACTGAGTAATATCCCCATACAGTTACTGAATAATAACTCCACACCATAACCACATAGTGACTGAATAATACTCCCATACTGTTACTGAAAAATACCATCGCACCATAACCACATAGTGAATGAATAATAGCCCCATACTGTTACTGAATAATAAATCCACACCATAACTACATAGTGACTGAATAATACCCCCATACTGAAACTGTATAATTCCACCACACCATAACCATATAGTGACTGAATAATATCCCCATACTGTTACTGAATAATACCACCACACCATAATCACATAGTGACTGAATAATATCCCGATACTGTTACTGAATAATACCTCCACACCATAACCACATAGTGACTGAATAATACCGAAGGCGGGAAATAAGATGGGTAAGTATGTGCTGTCACTATAGTAACAGGGGCCCGTGTATTTATTTACATAGGCCTCAGTTACTATGGTAACTTTTATAGATGTGGTGCAGGCGGCCGCGCCCCGAAAAGTGGCAGTCGCCGGGGATGCGGAGCACTGACCCGGGGAATGGGCCTCGAAGGCACAGTGTTAGCGACGCCCCTGCAGCAGCTTCCAAGTGTTCACAGTGGTAGACAAGTAAGTGACCAGGAGGTGGGTGATAATAAATCCCCCATTGGACACCACCATATAGTCTGACACCACAACTGTGTGGGTTACCCTAAGGGTGACAGTCATGAAGTGCAGAAGACAGAAGAGGATGATGATGTACAGGACTTGTCAATGCACTGATGGGACCCAAACCTGAGGGGAAATACTGAGATTGGGGATAGCATGAGATTTGTGATAGCATTATTTTATTAGTTGAGGCCGTATTATTTATTTTGTTTGAGGTTTATAATCATAATGTATGTAAATATGCCACGGTACTGCCAATTACAACCTTAGGTATTTTATTATGTGGAGTTATGAGGTGAAGGTCACTGGTTGTTGTCACTCATAAGTAAAAAGTACATGGCAACAATGAAAGCCCTGAGGTTATATTACCTGGGTATTTTTAGGTTTGAGAAAGATGCTGCTCATGACTTGTTATATCCGCAGTTGTAAAAGTCCCATTAGGATAGTAAGTGATAGTGAAACACAATTATATATTATTATGACCAATACATGTGCCGTGGCAGGACAAGTTTGGATTATCACTAACATTAGTAGGTTTAGCAGTAAAGAATGCACATAATATAGGGAAATTTGCTGAAATATTTGACAATGTGACAGATTATGTGTTTGATGCTTTGAATGTTATCTCTGTATTTGCTAGATAATTAATGTGAGTAACTAACCAATATATAATAGTGCTAGATTAAGTAGTTTGCCCAGCATGTTGCCATTACCAACACACTCTGGCATTATGCAGGACAAGCATGATATAGATTAAGCTAAGAAAATAAAGGAAGAGTTCAGGAAAGCCAATTCCAAAGATGATTGGAGCCTGGAGTGGCCAGATTGGTTGTCATGGCTAGACTCCTCTAACTGGTTTGAGGGTGTTGGGAGATGGATAATGCTGTTGCTCCAGAGCATTATGCAGGTTGTTTTATTATGCTTTGCATTATATTTGCTTCTGCTCCTCACACTTGGAGCGTATTTTATGCGTAAAACGAGTATGGCAAGGGAAAATGGTGAAAAATTTAGGTAAGTCCTCAAGGGGGGGCCCTCCTTTAATTTCCTGACTTGGATACAAAATAGCCTCAAATAAACAAAAGGTGGGAAATGTGAAAGTGCTTAAAATGTGTTTAAGTGATTCCATTTTGTGTAAGCTCCATTTTGTATATCTTGCATCCATCTTGAATTCTGAAGAATCCATTCAGTGATTAAGAAGTCAGCTGTTGCTTTAAGACAGTATATGTATGCTGACTTCGTATGTTCCTCAGCTATGTGTCTCTCTGAATTCTTAGCGGAGTCTGATACAAGAAATGTGTAATGGACTTATAACTATAAACGGTATGAGGAGGCCCTTTCATTGCAAGTAAAACAAAGTAAGATAAGAATTCATTCTGGTCTGGAAAAAAAAGGATACTGTGCGGCATGTGCATAGATGGTGTAGAGTTCATAGTTTTACATTTAAAAAGTCTTTCTTGTCTGTGACTGGATAACCTCAAGCCTATTTCCCTTTAGAAATTTATTATTGTAATGAGATTTTGGCAATAAACTCAGAGGTGTATTTTTGGGTATACAAAGCAGTGTCCCTGTGTCTCTTACTTCGCTCCGATATATCAATATAAGCTATGATTTGGATCTGGATAACTTTCCTGGGAGGGTATCTGTTCACATACCAATCTAAAACTTCAGTCTAATATATACTTTGGCTATTATTGCATCAACAGTCACCAACAGAGCTTGTCCTGCAGGGGATTGTAGTCGTTGAATGGGATTCTTCAATTTCTACATCCAGTGGATATAAATCTGCTATAAATCTGTGATGGACACACTGTACAGTTATCAGAGCTGTGTCTTCTATCAAGCCGAGCACCTGTGTAATCATCACATGACCAGGGCAGACTTGTTTCCACTGGAAGTAAATTTTGAATGACAGCAAGCAGAGATCTTAAAACTGTGAGAAATTGATACAGAAAGTATATTAGAAAATTGCATAACTTTTCATTATACAAAGAATAAGCTTTATTTGCTGAAACCACCTTTAATACATTTTTATTTAAATTAATTATGCAATTCTCTAATAAATTTGGGTAATCTTATGTAAGTAATTATACAATAGACATTGTACCATAAAACAAAACAGCCTCTGAACCTCTCTTGGTTGTGATAGAAATAGGAAAAATTTGGGATGCTATACTGTGATGAGAAGCTGAATAATTATTTCTTTATTTCCTAATTACTTCTGAGTTTTAGAATGTAGTTCCGAGAATGTAAAGCTATGTATAGTATATAACATTGGTAAAGCAGTAGTCTCCACTTACAATCTTTTGTCATAAAAATCGCAAGGGGTAATGCTAACTCAGCATTGTAAATTAAGCCCTTTCAGAGTAAGAGCTAAGCTTGAAAATATGTTCGGATTAGCTAACAAAAGGAGCGTTTGCAAAACATACAATTTTTCCACCCCAGTGACACTGACAGTAAATGTCGAGCAATCTCTATATGAGATTTGTGCATAGATTAGGTAAAATGAGGTTCTACATTTGAAGCCAAAAACATGACATTTCCCTTCACAAAATAATCTCAATCTCAATATTTTCTTGTGTTTCAAGAAAAATAGGAAGTCTTTGTTTCCCGCTTTTAAGATATTAAAGTAAAATACATAAAATATGAGAGATTAATCCATTCTCGCCTAAATCCTTCTTTGCCAGCACAAGGAGTTCTGGAAAGTAAAGGTTAAATGGCATTGCATCCTTCTATGACACAATTTAATCTCAACACTTTAAAATACAGATGAGTATTTTACTTATTTGTTAGAAATATGACCTTTTGTTTAAGCATTCATTTGATAGAGTTAGCCTTGAGTCATTTATGAATTCCAAAGCAATTAATGTGGCCAATTATATTTCATCACTGAAGTGACTGACCTTGATCGCCAGATGAAATATTCTCATAATATCTGCAAAGCTTGTTGAATGGACTGAGGACAAGTCATATAAAATGTTCATAGAAAGGATTTCTCATGGATGTCATTTGGTAACATAAATGATACAATGTGAATTATGAGGTTGAGAAATATTAGTATTTTAGGGATTTACATTTTTTTCTTTTAATTTAGATTTTTTTTAAGAATATGGACTCATCTACTTCAAATCTATGTAGCATATCTAATTATCAGCATTAAAGGTAGAAAAGTCCATTAGCACTGTATTGCAGTGTATTATGCCTGTTCGTGTAAAACGGACAGCATCTGCTAGGTCATGCCAGAGGCATGACCTAGCAGGCATTCACTACAGGCAGACTTGGGGGCCTTTATTAGGCCCCTGGCTGCCATAGAAGACACGGGCTATTTCCGGGTGCCAGTGGGACAAGAGGGAGCTCCCTCCCTCTCTCCAAAACAACTTAGATGCGGCGCTCGCTATTGAGTGCCGCATCTGAGCAGTTAAACGTGTGAGATTGATACTAATATCGATCTCACCCGGTCGAGCAGGGATGCCCCCAGCCCTCACCTACCTCTGGCAGCTGAGAGCAAGGAGATTTAACAGCTCCCTGCTCTGTTTACTTATTCCGATGCAGCGCCATAAAAAGGCTATTGCATCAGAATAAAGCCCGGTAGTGGCCGCCGTAAAAACACTAACGGGTCACTAACGGGTTAACGGGCGGTCACTAACGGGTTAAGGTTGAAATAAGACACAGGTTCATAAAGCCCAACCTGTTATCCCACAGTATGGATTCAGACGGAGGCAAAAAAAAAACCTCAGAGGTAGTTGCCAGTTACCTAATAAGGAGAGAAAAAATTCCTTCTCGACTCAAAAACTATATGTAACTTGTAAAATTATATCTTTCAAGAAATCCATCCAGACCCCTCTTGAACTTGAATGACTGAACCATCCCAACATCCTGTGGCAGAGAGTTCCATAGTCTCACTGCTCTTACAGTAAAGAATCCCCATCTATGATGATGGTGAAAACTTCTTTCCTCTAGACATAGTGGTTGCTCTCTTGTCATGCCCCTACATATTGGTAATGGGAGTTGGTCCCAGGGGATCAAGAGAAGGCAGAATTACTTAATGGGTTCTTCTGCTCTGTATATACAACAGAGAAAGAGCAGCTGATATAGCCAGTGCCAGTGCTGGTTAATATATCAATTAATATACTGAATTGGCTGAATGTATAAATGGTCCAAGCTAAGTTAAATAAAATAAATGTCCACAAGGCCCTGGGACCAGATGGGTTACACCCTAACGCTCTTAAAGATCTTAGTTCAGTTATTTCTGTCCCCCTCTTCATAATATTTAGAGATTCTCTAGTGACTGGTATAGTGCCAAGGGACTGGCACAGGCAAATGTGGTGCCTATTTTCAAAAAGGGCTTTAGGTCTTCCCCGGGCAATTATAAACTAGTTAGCTTAACATCAATCGTAGGGAAAATGTTTGATGGGCTATTGAGGGACTATATACAGGATTATGTGACAAAAAATAGTATTATAAGTGACAGCCAGCATGGTTTTACTAAGGACAGAAGTTGTCAAAATAACCTGATCTGTTTTTATGAAGAGGTGAGCAGAAGTCTAGACAGAGGGGCCGCTGTGGATATAGTGTTTTTGGACTTTGCAATTGCATTTAACACTGTCCCTCATAGATGTCTAATGGGTAAATAAAGGACTATAGGTTTAGAAATTATAGTTTGTAATTGGATTGGGAATTGGCTCAAGGACCATACCCAGAGAGTTGTGGTCAATGATTCCTACTCTGAATGGTCCCCGGTTATAAGTGGTGTACCCCAGGGTTCTGTGCTGGGTCCACTATTATTCAACTTATTTATTAATGATATAGAGGATGGTATTAATAGCGCTATTTCTATTTTTGCAGATGACACCAAGCAATGTAGTATTGTTCAGATTATAGAAGAGGTTTGTAAATCGCAAGATGATTTGGACACACTAAGTGTTTGGGCATCCACTTGGCAAATGAGGTTTAATGTAGATAAATGTAAAGTTATGCATCTGGGTACCAACAATCTGCATGCATCATATGTCCTAGGGGGAGCTATACTGGAAGAGTCACTTGTTGAGAAGGATCTGGGTGTACTTGTAGATCATAACCTAAATAACAGCATGCAATGTCAATCAGCTGCTTCAAAGGCCAGCAAGATGTTGTCGTGTATTAAAAGAGGCATGTACTAGCGGGACAGGGATATAATATTACCACTTTACAAAGCATTAGTGAGGCCTCATCTAGAATATGCCCTTCAGTTCTGGGCTCCAGTTCATAGAAAGGATGCCATGGAATTGGAAAAAAATACAAAGAAGAGCAATGAAGCTAATAAGGGGCATGGAGAATCTAAGTTACGAGGAAAGAGTAAAAGAATTAAACCTATTTAGCCTTGAACAAAGATGACTAAGGGGGGACATGATTAATTTATATAAATATAGGAATGGCACATACAAAAAATATGGTGAAATCCTGTTCCATGTAAAAAAGGGCGCGCTCCCTCCGTCTGGAGAAAAAAAGGTTCAACCTGCAGAGGCGACAAGCCTTCTTTACTGTGAGAACTGTAAATCTATGGAATAGTCTACCGCAGGAGCTGGTCACAGCAGGGACAGTAGATGGCTTTACAAAAGGCTTTGATAATTTCATAGAACGAAAAAAAAATCAGCTCCTAAGTCAATGTGTAGAAATTTTTCCCTTCCTCTTTCCCATCCCTTGGTTGAACTTGATGGACATGTGTCTTTTTTCAACTATACTAACTATCTAACTATGGTTACAGGCCTATGTATAAAAAGATCTTTACACAGATCCCTGTACTGACCATTTATTTATATGTACATATACTCCTCAATATTGAAATTGCAACACCAAGGAGGAAAAGTTTTGAAATTGTGGAAATCACAGGAACAATAGACATGTTAATGATATGCAAATGATAAAAAAAATGAAAACTATTTCAAACATCTTGATTTATTCAGTATAGAGTATGAACGCCACATGCAGAAATACACGTACTTACACGAGTTGGCATGCTATCAATGAAGATGTTAACCCCTTAAGGACGCAGCCTAGTTTTGGCCTTAAGGCCCAGAGCCCAGTTTTTGAAATCTGACATGTGTCAATTTATATAGTAATAACTCTGGAATGCTTATACCTATCAAACAATTCTGAGATTGTTTTCTCATGAGACATTGAACTTTATGTTAGTGGCAAAATTTGGTCGATATATTCAGTGTTTATTTGTGAAAAATAGCAAAATGTAGAGAACATTTTCAAAAAATAAACTTTTTCTGAATTTTAATGTATCTGCTTGTAAGACAGATAGTAATACCACACTAAATAGTTACTAGTTCACATTTCCCATATGTCTACTATATGTTTGCATCTTTGTTTGAAATTTTTTTTATTTTATTGTAGGATGTTACAAGGCTTAGAACATAAGCAGCTATTTCTCATATTTTGAAGAGAATTTCAAAAGTCTTTTTTTTTAAGGTACTAGTTCAGTTCTGAAGCAGCTTTGAGTGCCTTCTATATTAGAAATCCCAATAAAAAACCCCATTTTAAAAACTAGACCCCTCAAAGTATTCAAAACAGCATTTAGAAAGTGTCTTAACCCTTTACAGGAATTTAAAGCAAAGTAGAGGTGACATTTACAAATTATTTTTTTTGTCAGAAAATTATATTTTTTCCGTTTTTTTTCTGTAAAACAGAAGGTTTTACCAGAGAAACGCAACTCAATATTTATTGCCCAGATTCTGCCGTTTTTAGAAATATCCAACATGTGGCCCTAGTGTGTTAATGGATTGAAGCACCGGCCTCAGAAGCAAAGGAGTACATAGTGGATTTTCAGGTCTCATTTTTATTAGGCACCATGTCAGGTTTGTAGAGGTCTTGTGGTGCCAAAACAGTGGAAACCCCCCCAAAAGTAACCTTGTTTGATAAAACTACACCCATCAAGGAACTTATCGAGGGGTATAGTGGGCATTTAGACCCAAAAGTTTTTTTGCTGCATTTTGTGGAATTAGGCTGTGCAATTAAAGATCACATTTTACCGATAAAAGGTACAAATTTTAACATTTTACAAAGAATAAAGGAGAAAAAGCACCCCAACATTTGTAAAGCAATTTCTCCCGATTACGCCAATACCCCACATGTGGTCATAAACTGCTGGTTGGACAAACGGCAGACATCAGAAAGGGAGGAGCGCTATTTTGCTTGTAGATTTTTCTGAATTGGTTTCTGGGCGCCATGTCGCATTTGCAGAGCTTCTGAGGTACCAGTACAGGGGAATCCCCTTAAAAATGACCCCATTTTGGAAACTAGACCCCTTGAGGATTTCATTGTAGTTTTTATGGGGTGCATGCGACTTTTTGATCAGTTTTTATTCTGTCTAAGAGGCATTTTGACTAAAAAACAGCAATTCTACTATTGTTATTTATTCCTATTTTTTTTTTTACAGCGTTCACCGTGCGCTATAAATGACATTCACATTATTCTGTGGGGCCATATGATTACGGCGCTACCATATGCTTATCGTTTTTTTTTTATGTCTTATGGCTTTTGCACAATAAAATACTTCTTATAAAAAATCATTTACTTAGTGTTGCCATATTCTAAGAGTCATAACTTTTTATTGTTCCATCAAGAAAGCCATGTGAGGACTTGTTTTTTGTGTAACGAACTGTAGTTTCGATCAGTACCATTTTTAAATTGTAATTCTGGTATGGTTTGTTATTATTTTCTTTTATGGCGTTCACCGCGCAGGATAAATAACAAAATACTTTTGTAGGCCATTACAAACGCGGCGATAACAATTATGTATAATTTATTTCATTGTTTAATGATAAAAAGGATAGATAAGCGAAAAATTTAGATTTTTACTTTTATTACTTTCAAACTTTTTTCTATTTTTATACAACTTTTTTTTTACTTTTTTATTTTGTCCCATTAGGGGACTTGAAGGCAGGAGGCCCTGATCGCAATTCTAATACATTGCACTACATGCACAGCGCAGTGTATTAGAGCTGTCAGCTACTCGATGACAGCAAGCATAGTGGGTCCTGACTTCACCATAGCAACCATTGGCAGCCACGATCATGTAGTGGGATGTCGATGGTGGTTTAACCTCTAAGAAGCCGCAATCGCTATTGAACACAGTTTCTAAGTGGTTGAACAGCGGGGACAATGAGATCGGTACTTAGTGAAGGTGTTGTGGCAACGGCAGTACGAGACAGCCATTGCCACAGCTCCTGCATGTGCTGGGAGAACGGCCGAAGTGGCCGTTCCACCTGTGACATACTATTAGGTTATGGAGCACGAACGATAAACTCATCATGGCCTTATAGTACGTCAAGGAGTGGGAAGGGGTTTAATGGCTATCTGAGGAATGTTATGCCACGCTAAAAATGCACACAAATCATTGAAATTGGTTGCTGACAGTTCCCTTAACAATTGCCGACCAGTGACGTCCCAGATGTGCTTGATCTGGAGACGCTGCAGGCCATGGTAGCCCGTTTAAGCCATGCAGGCTTCTCACTGTAGCACAAGCAACATGCGGCCTGGCGTTGTTCTGTTGAACAACTGCTTCTGGGACACTTTGGAGACATGGCCATACCACTGGTTCCACAACCAAATCAATGTAACGCCGAGTTGTTAGTGTACCTGAAATGAAAACTAGAGAGGGCTGGCTACTGTACATTATGCCACCCTACACCATAATCCCGGGAGTAGAACCGGTGTGAAATTCCCTTCTGAAGACCTCTTCATGGCGTTGCCCAAGTGGTCTCCACACCAATCTCTAGCTATCATTGCATCCGAGACAAAAGCGGGACTTATCACTGAAGAGGATAGACCTCCATTCTAGCCTTCATTGTCGTCTCGCTGTGCACCATGATATCCTTAGAGAGAAATGGGATGTGGTCAATGTAACACTTGTAGCTGGACGTCTCACTTGTAGCCCATTATCATGCAAACGCCTTCTGATGGTTTGTGTCGACACTGTTTGCCGACTTAGTCTTGGGATGTGACGTCCAATTTCACTTGCAGTACAAAATGGACCACTATAAGCCTTTCTTCCAATCAGACTATCCATCTACGCAGAGGTACGCCTCCGTGCACCTCTAGCTGTCATTTCCGTTTGTTTTTGTTCTCCCAACCTCCAGGACACGCAACAGTGCTGACATCTCGGCCTAGGAGTGTAGCAATCTGCTAGAGTGATAAACCAAGGTCTCTCAGCTCAAGGAATCTGTCCCTCTCAGTTTGTGGCAAGTGGTGATAACTGGCATGTTGACGAACAGTAGGCATTGAAAAAATCATACCACACCAATTGATTCAATTTTTGAGGTTTCATGTGGCTAAAAACTGGCTTTTATGCCCCTCCCACATGCTACAGCTTCTAGCTAGGTGCTTCACAATTTGATCATTTGCAAATCATAACGACATTTGCTCCTTCGATTTGCATAACCTTATGGATTGCCATTCTTTGTGTTGCAATTCTAATGTTGAGGAGTGTAGTAATTAGATCGCCTCTTAGCTGCTTTTTTTTTCCAATCCTAATATCCGCAAGTTTGACAATCTTTCTATTACTGAGCAAGTTGTTAACCCAATTACACATACGGTATTTTCCCCCAGTCCCAGGATTCTCATTTTATGTACCAAACTTTTATATGGCACAGCATCAAATGCCTTTGTAAAGTCTACACTGTGCACAATTATTAGGCAAGTTGTATTTTTGAGGATTAATTTTATTATTGAACAACTACAGTACTGTCGGTTTATCCACAATGTTAATAAACCTCAAACCTGAATATTTAAGTAAGAAAAAGTCAGGTTTTGGCTTTCTTAGAAGAATATCTGTGTGTGCATAATTATTGGGCAACTATTAGTGTGTAGAATTATTATGTAAGTAAATGAAAAAGGAAAATTTTTCCATCTGACTTTGTTATTCTCACTTTTACAGATGAAAATAAACAACAACTCAAAATTTACACATAAATATTTTTGACATTTCCAAAAAAATAATAATCAGTGACCAATATAGCCACCCTTCAATAACAGTCATAAGCCTTCCATCCATGGAGTCTGTCAGTTTCTTAATCTGTTGACTTTAAGGGTATGTGCACACGTAGTGACCAAAAACGTCTGAAAATACGGAGCTGTTTTCAAGGGAAAACAGCCCCTGATTTTCAGACGCTTTTTGAGCAACTCGCGTTTTTCACGTCCGTTTTTGGAGCTGTTTTCATTGGAGTCTATGAGAAAACGGCTCCAAAAACGTCCAAAGAAGTGTCCTGCACTTCTTTTGACGAGGCTGTACTTTTTTTTACGCGTCGTCGTTTGACAGCTGTCAAACGACGACGCGTAAATGACAGGTTGTCTGCACAGTACGTCGGCAAACCCATTCAAATGAATGGGCAGATGTTTGCCAACGTATTGTAGCCTTATTTTCAGACGTAAAACGAGGCATAATACGCCTCGTTTACGTCTGAAAATAGGTCGTGTGAACCCAGCCTTAGTGGAGCAGCAACCACAGCCTCCCAGGCACTATTCAGAGAGGTGTACTGTTTTATTCCCACAAGTTCTCAATAGGGTTTAGGTCAGGTGAGGAAGGGCCAATGTCATTATTCTTTCATCTTTAAGGCCTTTACTGGCTAGCCATGCAGTGGAGTACTTTGATGCATGCGATGGAGCATTGTCCTGCATAAAAATCATGAAAGATGCAGACTTTTTCTTGAAAGATGCAGACTTTGTCCTGTACCACCTGGATGAAAGTGTCTTCTAAAAACTGGCAGTAGGTTTGGGAGTTGATTTTTAGTCAATCTTCAACACGAAAAGGTCCAACTAGCTCATCTTTAATAATACCAGCCCATAGCAATACCCCACCTCCACCTTGCTGGTGTCTGAATCGAAGTGGAGCACTGTGCCCATTACTGATCCAGCCACGGGCCCATCCATCTGGTCCGTTAAGAGTCGCTCATCTCATCAGTCCATAAAACCTTTGAAAAATCTAACTTCAGATATTTTTTAGCCCAGTCTTGACGTTTCAACTTATGTGTCCTGTTCAGTGGTGGTTGGGTTTAAGGCTTCCTTACCTTGGCCATGTCTCTGAGCACTGAAAACCTTGTGCTTCTGGGCACTCCAGGGAGGTTGCAGTTCTGGAATATGACAGCACTGGAGGATAATGGGTTCCTGATCACTTCACATTTGATTCTTCACAAATCTTTGGCAGTTAATTTGCGGGGGGTTTTCACAACACGTTTCTTTCGACCCTGTTGACTATTTGCAACAAAACATTTGATGGTTCCGTGATCACGCCCCAATATCTTAGCAATTTCAAGAGTTCTGCATCCCTCTGAAAAACTTGTCCCATTTTGCCAGAGGAAAACAAGCTGCCTAATAATTCTGCACACCTTGATTAGGGTCTTGATCTCTTTAGGCCACACCCTCCCTCATTACACAAATACACATCACCTTATATGCTTCATCCAATAAGCAGTCAAGTTTATACACCTTGGAGATGGAAAGTACGCATAAAAATGATGATATGGTCAAAATACTCACTTGCCTAATAATTGTGCACACAGTGTAGATAAACACAACAAACAGAGCCTTACCTAGTTCCAATCTACAATTTACCTCCTCATCTTGCTTCCTCAGAAGCTAATCAGAGTAGTTTGATAGGACCGATCCCTCATACACTGAGGCTGATGCTGCAGTATAAGTTTATTTCCATTGAGATTCTCCATGTTAGCATCTCTTATAAAACCTTTAAAATATTTTACCCACAATTGACGTTAAACTTACAATTCTATAGTTTTCGGGCATACTTTTTGACCCTTTTTGAGTATTGGTACCACATTTGCTAAGCGCCAGTCCTGTGGAACAAACCCGGTCATTATAGAATCCTGAAATCTTAGAAATAAGTGTATCTATCACAGAACTTAATCCTACAGAACTCAGGGGTGTATACCATCTGGGCCTGGTGATTTGTCTATTTTAGTGTTTTAAAGAGGAGCTGCACTTCTTCCTGTTAAAGGGTAGGAAACATTTAATGGTGAATTTCCTTTATTCCTAATCATTTCATCTGTCGTTGGATTTTCTGTCTAAATACAGTAGAGAAAAAGGCGTTTAATAGAGTGGCCTTTTCCTCACCCTACTCTATCATTACACCCAGATTATTTCTGCGAGAGCTGACACTTCCAGTTTTAAGTTTCTTATTATTTGTGTAGTTAAAAAATATCTTTAGGTTATTTCTACTTTCTTTGTCAATGACTCTCTCTTTTTCAATCTTTGATACCTTTATTTGTCTTTTACAAAAAAAAATGTCTTTATAATTTTTTTTATTGCCTCGTCACTACCATCCTGCTTTAACAAATTAAACTTTTGTAGAACATCTTATTAAAGGATAAAGGAAAACTTACCAAACTAATCATGTTATGGTCACTATTATTTAGCTGACCCCCAACATGTACTTTAGATATCCTGACATGTCTATTCGTTAATATTAGGTCTAGAAATACCCCCCATCTTATTGGGTCCTGCACCAGTTGTGAAAGGTTAATGTCTTTTATTATTTGTCATACTGCCGGTGGGGAGTTCTTTAAGAAATTCAGAATACAGTGGCGGGAGTTCTGGGCCCGCCCTTCTCCAGCCAGAAGTCAGGAGCAGCACAGCCAGCAGTAAAGAGCAGCACAGCCAGCAGTGAGGAGCAGTGCAGCCAGAAGCCTAGTCTTCTGACATTGAGTGACTGTGAGGTTAGATGAGAATGTGGGAGAGGGGGATGTCCGGGAACTCCTGAAATTGCTGCCAGCTAGCCTTCTGTAAAGCTGTTAACGGGTAGACCCCTAACGAGTGGGTAGGAATGGCTCCTCAGCAGGTATAAATATTGCAGACATGACGGATGGGGAAAACATACGTTTACTGAACCCAACTTGGACAACAACAGTGCTTTAAATTCTTACTGACCTTTCAACAAACTTTGAATAAATAAAAAGTACCAGCAAGTATGAAAATATGTAGTATACTACACTACCGTTCAAAAGTTTAGGGTCACTTAGAAATTTCCATATTTTTGCAAGAAAAGCACAGTTTTTTTCAATAAAGATAACATTAAATTAATCAGAAATACACTCTATACATTGTTAATGTGCTAAATGACTATTCTAGCTGCAAACGTCTGGTTTTTAATGCAATATCTACATAGGTGTATAGAGGCCCATTTCCAGCAACCATCATTCCAGTGTTCTAATGGTACATTGTGTTTGCTAACTGTGTTAGAAGGCTAATGGATGATTAGAAAACACTTGAAAACCCTTGTGCAATTATGTTAGCACCGCTGTAAACAGTTTTGCTGTTTAGAGGAGCTATAAAACTGACCTTCCTTTGAGCTAGTTGAGAATCTGGAGCATTACATTTGTGGGTTCGATTAAACTCTCAAAATGGCTAGAAAAAGAGAGCTTTCATGTGAAACTCGACAGTCTATTCTTGTTCTTAGAAATGAAGGCTATTCCATGCGAGAAATTGCCAAGAAACTGAAGATTTCCTACAACGGTGTGTACTACTCCCTTCAGAGGACAGCACAAACAGGCTCTAACCAGAGTAGAAAGAGAAGTGTGAGGCCCCGCTGCACAACTAAGCAACAAGAAAAGTACATTAGAGTCTCTAGTTTGAGAAATAGACGCCTCACAGGTCCTCAACTTGCAGCTTCATTAAATAGTACACGCAAAACGCCAGTGTCAACATCTACAGTGAAGAGGCGACTCCGGGATGCTGGCCTTCAGGGCAGAGTGGCAAAGAAAAAGCCATATCTGAGACTGGCTAATAAAAGGAAAAGATTAATATGGGCAAAAGCACACAGATATTAGACAGAGGAAGATTGGAAAAAAGTGTTATGGACAGACTAATCGAAGTTTGAGGTGTTTGGATCACACAGAAGAACATTTGTGAGACGCAGAACAACTGAAAAGATGCTGGAAGAGTGCCTGACGCCATCTGTCAAGCATGGTGGAGGTAATGTGATGGTCTGGGGTTGCTTTGGTGCTGGTAAAGTGGGAGATTTGTACAAGGTAAAAGGGATTTTGAATAAGGAAGGCTATCACTCCATTTTGCAACGCCATGCCATACCCTGTGGACAGCGTTTGATTGGAGCCAATTTCATCCTACAACAGGACAATGACCCAAAGCACACCTCCAAATTATGCAATAACTATTTAGGGAAGAAGCAGGCAGCTGGTATTCTATCTGTAATGTAGTGGCCAGCACAGTCACCAGATCTCAACCCCATAGAGCTGTTGTGGGAGCAGCTTGACTGTATGGTACGCAAGAAGTGCCCATCAAGCCAATCCAACTTGTGGGAGGGCCTTCTGGAAGCATGGGGTGAAATTTCTCCCGATTACCTCAGCAAATTAACAGCTAGAATGCCAAAGGTCTGCAATGCTGTAATTGCTGCAAATGGAGCATTCTTTGACGAAAGCAAAGTTTGAAGGAGAAAATTATTATTTGAAATAAAAATCATTATTTCTAACCTTGTCAATGTCTTGACTATATTTTCTAGTCCCTTTGCAACTCATTTGATAAAAATAAGCGTGAGTTTTCATGGAAAACACAAAATTGTCTGGGTGACCCCAAACTTTTGAACGGTAGTGTGTGTGTATATATATATATATATATATATATATATATATATATATATATATACTTATGCTCATGTCAATGGCCTAAATATATGAGTCAATGTTAAGTAAAGTCAGATATAAGTCATAACCCAACCAAAGCTCTAGCCAATTGTTTATCAAGAGAAGTGTTTGGATCCAAAAAAAACAACGTAATTTGTTATTCTAATCTGCATTGTTACTGGTCTTAGTGTTACTGGTTCTTAATATTGGCTTAATTAATCAGTGCTAGCCATAGGGCCAAGACCAGAAATGCACCTGACATCTACAATGTAAACCATATTTGTAATCTTATGGTCTTGTTCATGAAATCTTTAAAAAATCTCGGCATTTGTAACTCAATCCTCTTAAAGAGAATGTGTCGCTAGAAATTTTTTGTTTTTAGTTAAACAAATTATTATTTAAGTGATTACACATTGTTTTATTTTTTTCACAAGTCAGGAAATATTATAAATTTGATTCTGATTTATAACATTTCCATGTGCTGGCCTCTAGAGGGAGCAGTTCCCAAAATTGCAGCATGGTCAATGTGGTAAAGCAACCTCATTGCTTTATGTTGCAAATTTGGGGTAGACACACTCTCTCTAGTGTCCTCACACAATCGCCCCTCCCTTATTCTGGCTAGTGCCAGGAGAAGGAGGGGTTTGAATCTTCAAACCTCCTACACGGTGGACAGCCATTTTCTGAGCGACTGCACAGTGTAGGAGGATTAGATACAGTGCTCAGCAGACAGTATAACACGAACATACACAAACGTAATACACACATCCCATGCACAAACATAAATTACCTTCTCCTGCCGCCACCGCCGCCTCCGCTACTATTCCTTGCGCCTTCGCTTCGTTGAACATATGGCCGGAAGCCGTTGCCAGAAGTTGTCATCTTACTGTCCGGCAGCGACTTCCGATCCACATGAAAATGGCACCGGATTTCGCTCTGCGAACGAGCTTCGTTTTGGTCTGTGTGGGAGCAGCGCCTGCGCCGTTCCCACACAGATGGTGTACGCTTTAGAGAATGGAACGGATCCCGTTCGCATTCTCTATGGGGTTGTATGTGCCGTATTACATCTCTGTATGTGTCGTTAATCGACACATACAGAGATGAAAAAAAATGCCAGCCCCCATAGAGAAGTAAAAGTAAGAACAAAGTAAAAAGTAGAAAATGAGAACACAAATAAATAAAATTTATGTTAATATCATATTAAAAGAAATATGATAAAAAAATAATCATGACACCTTCCCTTTAAGGCATGCAGCCAAAAGCCGAAAAAGAACACTTGTAAAACTAAGAACAGATATAGTACACACTACTGTATATGACTTCTTCAGAATATACAACCTTTGCCAGGTCTCCTCCAGGCGAATGTGGGCCCTTGAGTGACAGTGAGTTACAGTAAACACCCTGTCTACCCCATCTTTTGCTGGACAAGCATAGAGCATATTTATCCAGATCACAATAAGCCTCCAAGCCTAGTGAGCCTGGCATCTGCAGAGGTTTACCTGATGCTGACGCTGGTACTGACCCTTACAGCCTTTTATAGAGCTAAAGAATTCACAGTCTTATTCTTTACATATGGGCTAAGGAGTATGCGAGATATTTGGCTTTTACATTTGTACTGCACTTTAAATCCTTAAAAACCCTACCAATACCATGGAGCTGCTTGCACAACAGATAAGTCTTTACATCAACTTTTTATATTGGAAGTCATGGTGTTTGACCTAAGCATTTCTACTACAAAGGGAGAGACATTCTCCGGGACACTAAGACATTGTCAGAAACAAACTGGGAGCAACAAAGTCTATTCTAAAACAAATCTATATTCCAAACGAAACAACCTCATGTTTTCTATCCTGACTCTTTCCTGGGTGCAGCAGTATGAAAATGAGGTTGACACATTAAAGAGGCTCTGTCACCAGATTTTGTAGCCCCTATCTGCTATTGCAGCAGATAGGCGCTGCAATGTAGATTACAGTAACGTTTTTATTTTTAAAAAACGAGCATTTTTGGCCAAGTTATGACCATTTTCGTATTTATGCAAATGAGGCTTGCAAAAGTACAACTGGGCGTGTTTAAAAGTAAAAGTACAACTGGGCGTGTATTATGTGCGTACATCGGGGCGTGTTTACTACTTTTACTAGCTGGGCGTTCTGATGAGAAGTATCATCCACTTCTCTTCAGAACGCCCAGCTTCTGGCAGTGCAGACACAGCCGTGTTCTCGAGAGATCACGCTGTGACGTCACTCACAGGTCCTGCATCGTGTCGGCACCAGAGGCTACAGTTGATTCTGCAGCAGCATCAGCATTTGCAGGTAAGTAGCTACATCGACTTACCTGAAAACGCCGATGCTGCTGCAGAATCATCTGTAGCCTCTGGTGCCGACACGATGCAGGACCTGTGAGTGACGTCACAGCGTGATCTCTGGAGAACACGGCTGTGTCTGCACTGCCAGAAGCTGGGCGTTGTGAAGAGAAGTGGATGATACTTCTATACACAACGCCCAGCTAGTAAAAGTAGTAAACACGCCCCGATGTACGCACATAATACACGCCCAGTTGTACTTTTACTTTTCAACACGCCCAGTTGTAGTTTTGCAAGCCTCATTTGCATAAATACGAAAATGGTCATAACTTGGCCAAAAATGCTCGTTTTTAAAAAATAAAAACGTTACTGTAATCTACATTGCAGCGCCTATCTGCTGCAATAGCAGATAGGGGTTGCAAAATCTGGTGACAGAGCCTCTTTAAGTGACTATAACTATCCGACACATGAAAAGATTGTTAAAATGAACATATCAGTAAGCACAATTTTCATGAATGCCAGCCCTTGCAAATAGGAAAGCACAGAGATTTAGCTAAAGGGGGTGCAGAGGTAGCAGTTACACCCAGGCCCTGGTGTCTGAAAGGGTCCAAAATTCCCTCTGCCACATAAGAAGACATAGGAATTTTAGTTGACAATAAACTTAACTATAGCAACTAGTGTCAGGCAACTGCTGCCAAGGATCATGTGGTGCATCAAAAGGGGCATAGATGCACCTGTCGAGAACATAGTTCTACCACTTTATAAATCACTAGCCAGACCGCACATAGAATACTGTGTACAGTTTTGGGCACCAGTGCACAAAAAAGACATAATAGAGCTTGAGTGTGTTCAAAGGCGGGCAATCGAAGTAATACATTGAATGGGTGGAGTACAGTACCCGGAAAGGTTAGAAAAATTAGGATTATTTAGTTTAGAAAAAAAGACTTCTGAGGGGTGACCTAATAAGTATGCATAAATATATCAAAGGTCAATACAGAGATCTCTCTCATGATCTATTTATACTCAGGACTGAAACTGTAATAAGAGGCATCCTCTACATCTAGAGGAAAGAAAGTTTCTACATAAACATAGAATGGGGTTCTTTACTGTAAGAGCAGTGAGACTATGGGACTCTCTGCCAGAGGAAGTTGTTATGAGGAATTCGCTGAAAGAGTTCAGAAGAGTCCTGGATGTCTTTCTTAAGTGTAATAATATTACAAGTTATGGTTACTAGATTACTTGAGATTGATTTTTGATCCAGGGATTTATTCTAATTGTCAGATTTGGAAAGCTATTTTTTCCCTAAGATGAGAAAATTGGCTTTTACCTCAAGTGGCTTTTTGCCTTCTTCTGGATCAACATTGCAGGACAAAAGGCTGAACTCGATGGACTTTTGTATTTTTTTTTAACCTTACAAACTATATTACCAGTATTATAAATAGCAAATGATAGGTAGGGGCCCTACTACTGATTTTGCATTGGCACCCAGGGATATGAAGTTACACTTCTGGGAAAGCAACAATAATAGTAAAAGGAAAGAGAGGGTAATGACCATAGAATCAATGCTGCACATATATAATCACCAGGGTTATCCGTGAAGACATAACGGATAAATGCATAGATACCCAGTTGTATCTCAACTTACAGAAAATCATTTGAATGCTAGCCATACAATATGGGACTTTTTTTAATTGATATAAAATCAATAGGCCTATGCTATTCATTTTAATGACTTACAGAAAACCAGGAATATACACATCTTACTATACCAGTAAAAGCCTATAGGAGAAGCTGCTAATGAGATAAAAATCTTACAGTCATCAAAAGTTTCCAGCTTTGTGCATTAATAGAAAACAACTTCAAAACATTGCACATGTCACGCTACAAATGGCAAATAATTTGTTTGTAGTTAGTAAAAAAAAATATGTCACAAAGCATTTAAAAGTTAAAAGCAATGCATTATTTAATGGAAAGTGGCACAAAGCGAAATAATGGGAATAAAAAAAATGAAGCCAATACCATAACACATCAATGATACGTACTTAGCATTGTCAATGCAAGTATTTAAAACCTTTGTGTCAAGCAGGCTTTAAACATATTGCAAAGCACTTATATGTCATCAACTAAGCGAAATACATAATCTGCTGCTTCAATTACAAAATGATTTCTCTGCCGCTTTCTTGATGGGATAATTCTAGTTCATGACTGAAAAGCAAGAGTCACTTGACCTGTGTATAAGAGCATCCCTTAAAACTATGAATTATTGAGATATGATATAATATCCGAGCTGACGTTACTTGAAAGAATTATATGGAGATGTTGAATGCAGCAATTTCAGCACTTAGTTGGCATTATCCTAGAAGAAGTAGTATTTACTTTGTTACAGAATTAAAGTCTTCTAATAATATTGTGGATGTAATGTGCTGTTCAGGCTTCCTTTGTACCCATGTCACATTCAGCACAGTGTACTAGCTCAGAGAGAAAAAGGCTGTCATTAAAAGTCAGAGAATAAGGGTATGTGCACACGACCTCTTTTCATACGTAATGGAGGCGTTTTACGCCTCGAATTACACCTGAAAAGACGGCTGCAATACGTCGGCAAACATCTGGCCATTGCTTGCAATGGGTTTTACTATGTTCTGTGCAGACGAGCTGTGATTTTACGCGTCGCTGTCAAAATACGGCGCGTAAAATGACGGCTCGTCAAAAGAAGTGCGGGACACTTCTTGGGACGTTTTTGGAGCCGTTTTTTCATAGACTCTATTGAAAACAGCTCCAAAAATGGCCCTAAAAAACGCAGCGAAAAACGCGAGTTGCTCAAAAAACGTCTGAAAATGAGGGGCTGTTTTCCCTTGAAAACAGCTCCATATTTTGAGATGTTTTTGACTCTGCGTGTGAACATACCCTAACAGTCAGGATGGCATCAGAAAGGCATCTTTATAAGCCATAGTAAAAGAAGCTCTATGTAGAAACTGGATCTGTCCCCTATGCCAAGGAGAGCCCATGTCAGGCATTTACTATCCAGTGGGGTGTTGGTATTCTCATGTTGAAACTATACGTAGTAAGAACTAGTAAGTTAATGTTATTTCCAACTGACGTAGGGCATATGCCCGGTGTCGCTGACCTTCCTATTTTTCTGCCCAGCCTTGCTATGTAGGTTGGAGCCCCAGTTACACACACTGATCAGAATATTGGTTTAGGTTTATAAACTCTGCATCCATTGCACTCATTCTGTGCTTGAACATCACTGTTTCAACTTCGGAATTCTCATCCCATACATTTGTTTATTCTGATTGTTGATATTGGTTACTATTCCTGGTTGGGTTTCACACTTTTGAGTTCCCTCATAATTCTGCAATGAATTCTAATTGATTCCTAATTTTAGAATTGATGCTTAACCTCAACCTCTAATACCATTTATTTTCTGGTCCTCCTTCTGAATGTAAATTGCATCTAAATTTGTCTTCTTGATTTGACATGGGCTAAAGCTTGTGCGTTTGGCTATCTCAGCCATCTCAGGTGCATAAAATGATCTGTAAAGTTTGGTGGAATCATCTGAGGATGGATTTTCTTTTTAAGATATGCCCCTTAACTTCCCACTTAATGCTAAAACATACAATGACAATAAATAAAAAAGTGTGCTTCCAACCTTGCGCTGTATCAGTACAAAACATACTACCATGCACAATCTGAGGTTCTTAAAAATGGTTCCCTGAGTTTACTGTGCAAGAACTTGACTGACCAGCACAAAGCCCCAACCCCGTCAAACACTCCTGAATTAATTGAAAAGCTTACTAAGTACCGAGCCTAATAACCCAACATCAGTGCCTAACATCAATAATTTTCTTGGCTGAATCCTAGCTTCTATATTTCAATAACTAATGGACAGGCTTCCTAGAAAAATGAAGCCTGCTGTAGCATTAAAGTGTGGATCAATTCCATATTAAGGCTCATAGTTTTGGAATAAGATGCCAATCATGTTCAGATGTGCCCATTCTTACGTTTTTGCTTGAATTTGGTTAAGGACTTTAATTTCTCATAAGACCAATTCAATACAATATTGCAACATGCTTGCAAAACCCTTGACAGGCTGCAATTCATATCAAAACCAATCAGTGGCCACACATAGACACAGAGCATAGACCTCTGGTGATAGACCAGCTGAAAAAAAACAACATGATTTCGCGATACTCTATCATGAGCTACACATTTTAGGATTTGTTGAGATAAGAGGAAAGATAAGGAAGGACACATCTGTACATATAAATATAATGATTATCTATGATTATCTAAGGAGCTTTTTCTCAACAGTCCTTGACTATGTTGAAAAATTCAAAAGCTTGGGCAGACCAAAATAGGATTTTCAGGTACATTATGTACACTAATTTGGATCAAAAAGGGAAAAATTGTTCAGTCTGCTTGATAGCTTGAAATAATATAATCATTAAGCTTCTTTCCTATTTATCTCTGAACACAAAACATTGCATTCTACTGTTACCCCCAATATACAAGAGCACTATAAAATTAGACATTGGTAAAGGAATGTATCACTTTCTTTTTTTCTACTCGCTAAAAATTTTCCGATTGTAGATTTTAAATTCTGTATCCTGTACCTGATTATAGGGCAGTCATTAGTGGTGTAACTACCTCCGTAGGAGCCATAGTAGCTGCTAGGGGACCCACAGCCTCTAAGGCTGCTATAGTGGTAGCGACACCATATTTATTGTATCTGTGTCCTTAGGACGCAGATACTATTTAAAACTATGGCAGAGCAGGGAGGTATCTCCCTGCTCTGCCATTTAGTAGGCTACAGGCCACGTTCAGCCTGCAGCCTATCAAGTTCAGGGACAGGATCCCTGCGTAGGCCAGCGTGATGACGTCACTGGATCACACCGGCCTACACAAAGATTCCGTCACCGTTGAGGATGCTGTGGAGCTGCTCCGTTTGTCATGGGAACGTGGCCTATGTGAGTATAATTGTTTTGTTTTATTTGTTTAGGGGGTGCTACCTACAGGGGAGGCTGTATGGCACGATCTACAAGGGGGAAGTGGAGGGTGCTATCTACAGGGGCGGCTGTATGCCACTATCTACAAGGGGGAGGTGGGGGCGCTATCTACAAAGGGGCTGTATGGCACTTTACTACAATGGGATGGTGGGGAGCACTATCTACAAGAGGGAGGGGGGCACTATCTACAAAGGGGGTGTGACACTATCTACAAGTGGGGCTGTATAGCACTGTCCAAAATAGGGGGTCTGTATGGCACAATCTACAGGGGGCTGTAAGGCACAATCTACAGGGGGCTGTATTGTATAACCTACAGGGGGGTTGTATGGCCCAACCTAGTGGGGGGCTGTATGGCACAATCTACAGGGGGGCTGTATGGCACAATCTACAGGGGACTGCATGGCACAAACCACAGGGGGGCTGTATGGCACAACCTACAGGGGGGCACTATCGATAAGGGGGGGGCTGTGTGTGGCACCCAGGGAAGGGGGGCCCAGTCAAAAGTCTGCTATGGGGCCCAGTCTTTCCTAGTTATGCCTCTGGCAGTTATCATACCTTAGCTACTTTGAGCTGTAACAGCAGTTTAAAGATTTACCTTACAGCAGCCAAATGGACGGACATAAGAAACCTGTCAGAAAATGAATGCTCTGTGAGATGTGCAGAGGACAGGAGGGGAGGAGAGGAGTAGTGTCAATCACCTACTGTCAATAGTGGATCCTGTGTTGTCTGCCTTCAGCTGTATAGTATGGCTGTTACATTTCATTATAATCCTGTCTGTGATGATATTGAGATGACTGCTAAAAAGTCGTCTCTACAGAACAGGAAGAGTCAGTCTATTGTGAGTGCTCAGGGGGCTGAATGAAAAAGATTTCAGGAAATGTTTTAAATTGAATCTTGATTTAAACAACAAATCATTTTCTGATTATAAATTCCCTTTGGAGATGAAGCCAATTTTATTTTTTTTTATTAAAATTTTTTCATCCCCGCTTTCCAAAAAAAACACATAACTTTTCTATTGTCCTGTCAACATACCCATATGGGATCTTCTTTTTTGTGAAACGAGATGTAGTTCCTATTGGTGCCATTTAACCTCTTTTCGTCGTAAATAACTTTCAGATTTAAATTTTTGTTTTTTCCTCCCCACCTTCCAGAAGCCATAACGTCTTTATTTTCCCGTCGCTATAGTACTATGAGGGCTTGATTTTTGCGGGACGAGTTGTAGTTTTTCGTAGAACCATTTATTTTGCCGTATAATGTACTAGGAAACGGGAAAAAAATATTTGTGGGGTAGAAATGAAAAAAACAGCGATTCCGCCATGGTTTTTTGCGCGCCGTTTTTACGAAATTCACTGTGCAATTAAAACAACATGTTAACTTTATTCTGTGGGTCAATACAATTACGGCGATACTAAATATATATAGTTTTTTCTATATTTTACTACTTTTACAAGTAAAAAACTAAGTGTAAAAAAGAAAATTTATTTTGTGTAGCCAAATTCCGAGAGCCATAACTTTTTTATTTTTCCGTCAATTAAGTGGTATGAGGGCTTATTTTTTTTACGGTGTTCACATGTGGGTTAAATAATGATATATTGTAATAGTTCAGACTTTTACAGACGCGGCAATACCAATTATGTTTATTTATTTCATTTGTTACTATGCTCTAGGGGGAAAATGGGAAAATACTAATGTACACCGTGTTCCAAATTATTATGCACATTGGATTTAAGTGCCATAAACATTTAATTATTCGTTTTTCAATTAAACTCATGGATGGTATTGTGTCTTAGGGCTCTTTGGATCATTGTAATCAATCTTAGACACCTGTGATAATTAGTTTGCCAGGTGTGCCCAATCAAAGGAAAACTACTTAAGAAGCACGTTCCACATTATTAAGCAGGGCACAGGTTTCAAGCAATATGGGAAAGAAAAAGGATCTCTCTGCTGCCGAAAAGCGTGAAATAGTGCAATACCTTGGACAAGGTATGAAAACATTGGATATTTCAAGAAAACTTAGGCGTGATCATCGTACTGTGAAAAGATTTGTGGCTGATTCAGAGCACAGACGGGTTCGTTCAGATAAAGGCATAATGAGGAAGGTTTCTGCCAGACAAATTAATAGGATTAGGAGAGCAGCTGCTAAAATGCCATTGCAAAGCAGCAAACAGGTATTTGAAGCCGCTGGTGCCTCTGGAGTCCTGCGAACCTCAAAGTGTAGGATCCTCCAGAGGTTTGCAAGTGTGCATAAAGCTATTATTCGGCCACCCCTAAACAATGCTCACAAGCAGAAATGGTTGCAGTGGGCTCAGAAATACATGAAGACTAATTTTCAAAACGTGTTGTTTACTGATGAGTGCCGTGCAACCCTGGATGGTCCAGATGGATGGAGTAGTGGATGGTTGGTGAATGGCCACCATGTCCCAACAAGGCTGCGACGTCAGCAAGGAGGTGGCGGAGCCATGTTTTGGGCTGGAATCATGGGGAGAGAGCTGGTAAGCCCCTTTAGGGTCCCTGACGGTGCGAAAATGACCTCTGCAAAGTACGTAGAGTTTATGACTGACCGTGGTACAAAAAGCAGAACCGTGCCTTCCGTAGCGAAATTATCTTCATGCATGACAATGCACCATCTCATGCTGCAAAGAATACCTTTGTGTCATTGGCTGTTATGGGCATAAAAGGAGAGAAACTCATGGTGTGGCCCCCATGTTCCCCTGACCTCAACCCTATTGAGAACCTTTGGAGCATCCTCAAGCAAAATATCTATGAGGGTGGGAGGCAGTTCACATCAAAACAGAAGCTCTGGGAGGCTATTCTGACATCCTGCAAAGATATTCAAACAGAAACTGTCCAAATACTCACAAATTCAATGGATGCAAGAATTGTGAAGGTGATATCAAAGAAGGAGTCCTATGTTAACATGTAACTTGGCCTGTTACGGTTTTTTTGATTGAAAGAGCTTTTGATTTCTGTAAATATGACCTCCTGATGCTGCAAATTCAACAAATTACTATTTTAGTTCTCTTTACAATCTCTGTTGTGAATAATAATGTGAAACAGTGCATTTTGAGTTTTTTACTTCTAAAAAAAAAATCTGTTATCATTAGGAGATAGGTTCAATAAAATTCACATTATACTCCAACAGTTGATGGCTTGAAGATTATACTGACTGTCATTTGCATCGACTATTTAGGAAAATCAGCGAAAAATAACATTTGCATAATAATTTGGAATGCGGTGTATTGCAGTATATCGTGATTCTGCCAGGCATCTATTAAGCCGTCCCCCTCTTTCTAACGATTTAAATGCTGCAGTCGCTATTGACTGCGGCATTTAACGAGTTAAACGAGCGGGATCGCGCTCGAGCGTAATGCCTCTCATTACTCTGAAGTTTCAGCTGTAACATACAGCCGACACCAGCATCGTGTGGAGCGAGTTCACTCTGTGAGCCCGCTCCATACGTCCCCCTACCCGACTATAACGTAACTGTATGCCATATGTCGGGAAGGGGTTAATGTACCATATTATGTACTGGAAAACCAAAAAAACAATCTTTGTGGGATGAAATGGGCTAAAAATAGTGATTCTGCTATTGTCTTTTGGGTTTCATTGTTACAGTATTCACCGTGCGCTAAAAACGACATGTTAACTTTATTCGACTGATCAATACGATTACGGTGATACCAAAGTTACACCTTTTTTTGACCTCTTAAGGACCAGGCCTATTTTGGCCTTACTGTAATGACCAAGCATTCTTTTTAGTTTTTTTCCTCCCCGCATTCCAAAAGTCAGAACTTTTTTAATTTTATGTCGAGATAGCCAAATGAGGGCTTGTTTTTTGTGGGACGAGTTGTATTTTGCAATTACTGGGTCTATATATTATATTGCTTAACTTTTTTATGGAAGGAATTGGGAAAAATCAGCTATTGCAGCATTGTTTTTCGTGTTTCAAATTGACTGTAAAGGATCTGCCAGGCACAGCTTCGGGGTTAACTCCCAGAACTAATCAGTCAGCACCTGAGAATACATCCCTGAGACTGACTCCTGCTTCCACCATTCAGGCTGGCAGGCTTAGGAGTGGGAGAGCCTATCGTAACCTGGCCAGACTCAGCTAGCTCCCGCCCTCGGTCTATTTAAGCCTGCCCTTCCTGTCCCTCGGTGCTTGTGATTCTTTCCTTGTGGTTTCCTGGCCCAGCTACAGCTCCTGCTATTTTTGATCCTGCTCCATACAGACCCTGGCTTACCGACTACTCTTCTGCTTTTCGTTTTGTACCTCGCACACTCCTGGCTTGACTCGGCTCGTTCACCACTCTGGTTGCTAACGGTGTTGCCGTGGGCAACTGCCCCTTTTCCTTGCTTGTGTTCCTTTGTATGTTTGTCGTGCACTTACTGAGCGCAGGGACCGCCGCCCAGTTGTACCCCGTCGCCTAGGGCGGGTCGTTGCAAGTAGGCAGGGACAGAGTGGCGGGTAGATTAGGGCTCACTTGTCCGTCTCCCTACCCCCTGCCATTACATAATCACAAGCCCTTCTCGGTCATCGCTAAGCCCCTTACGGACCTCACTCGCAAAGGTGCTGATGTCCTCCACTGGCCTCCTGAGGCTGTCCAGGCTTTTGAGGTCCTTAAGAAGTGCTTTGTCTCGGCCCCGGCGCTGGTTCAGCCCAACCAAATGGAGCCATTTATCGTGGAAGTTGATGCATCTGAGGTGGGAGTGGGGGCTGTCTTGTCCCAGGGTACCAGGTCCCTCACCCATCTCCGCCCCTGTGCCTACTTCTCCAGGAAGTTTTCGCCAACTGAAAGTAACTATGATATTGGCAACCGCGAACTCTTAGCCATTAAATGGGCATTTGAAGAGTGGCGCCACTTCCTGGAGGGGGCTAGGCACCAGGTAACGGTCCTTACCGACCACAAGAATCTGGTTTTCCTAGAATCTGCCCGGAGGCTAAACCCGAGACAAGCTCGATGGGCGTTATTTTTTACCAGATTCAATTTTTTGGTTACCTATAGGGCTGGGTCTAAAAATATTAAGGCTGATGCACTGTCGCGTAGCTTCATGACCAGCCCTCCTTCGGAGGAAGATCCTGCTTGTATTTTGCCTCCCGGTATAATCATTTCCTCGGTCGATTCTGATTTAGTCTCTGATATTGCTGCTGATCAAGGTGCAGCTCCGGGTAACCTTCCTGAGAACAAGCTGTTTGTTCCCCTGCAATTCCGGCTAAGGGTACTTAGGGAAAATCATGACTCCGCACTATCTGGCCATCCAGGCATCCTGGGTACCAAACACCTCATTACCAGAAATTATTGGTGGCCTGGCTTGCCTAAAGACGTTAAGGCCTACGTCGCCGCTTGTGAGGTTTGTGCTAGGTCCAAGACTCCCAGGTCCCGACCAGCGGGCTTACTGCGTTCGTTGCCCATTCCCCAGAGACCTTGGACACATATCTCCATGGATTTTATCACCGATTTGCCTCCATCCCAAGGCAAGTCGGTGGTGTGGGTGGTGGTGGACCGCTTCAGTAAGATGTGCCACTTTGTGCCCCTCAAGAAACTACCCAACGCCAAAACGTTGGCTACCTTGTTTATCAAACACATCCTGCGTCTCCATGGGGTCCCTGTCAATATTGTTTCGGACAGAGGGGTACAATTTGTTTCATTGTTTTGGAGAGCCTTCTGTATGAAGTTGGGGATTGATCCGTCCTTCTCCTCTGCCTTCCATCCTGAAACCAATGGCCAAACGGAGAGGACTAATCAATCTCTAGAACAATACTTAAGGTGTTTTGTCTCTGACTGTCAATTTGATTGGGTCTCTTTCATTCCCCTCGCCGAATTTTCCCTTAATAACCGGGTCAGTAACTCGTCAGGGGTCTCTCCTTTTTTTTGTAATTTTGGGTTTAATCCACGGTTCTCCTCCGTTTCACCTGGTAGTTCCAACAATCCCGAGGTAGAGGTCGTTCATCGGGAACTGTGCACAGTCTGGGCCCAGGTTCAGAAAAACCTAGAGGTGTCCCAGAGCGTACAAAAAACTCAGGCTGATAAAAAACGTTCTGCTAACCCCCTGTTTATGGTCGGGGATCTGGTGTGGTTGTCGTCTAGGAACTTGCGTCTCAAGGTTCCGTCCAAGAAGTTTGCTCCCCGGTTTATTGGGCCGTATAAGGTCCTTGAGGTCCTCAATCCTGTCTCCTTCCGGCTGGAGTTACCCCCGTCTTTTCGGATACACGACGTGTTTCATGCCTCCCTCCTCAAACGCTGCTCCCCGTCCTTGGCTCCCTCGAGGAGACCTCCTGTTCCCGTCCTCACCCCTGAGGGGGTGGAATTCGAGGTGGCCAGGATTGTGGACAGCAAGATGGTCCAAGGCTCCCTCCAGTACCTGGTCCATTGGAGAGGATACGGACCCGAGGAGAGGACTTGGGTACCCGCCCGGGATGTTCACGCTGGGGTATTGGTCAGGAGGTTCCACCTGCGTTTCCCCAGTAAGCCAGGTCCACTTAGAAAGGGTCCGGTGGCCCCTCATAAAAGGGGTGGTACTGTAAAGGATCTGCCAGGCACAGCTTCGGGGTTAACTCCCAGAACTAATCAGTCAGCACCTGCTTGTGATTCTTTCCTTGTGGTTTCCTGGCCCAGCTACAGCTCCTGCTATTTTTGATCCTGCTCCATACAGACCCTGGCTTACCGACTACTCTTCTGCTTTTCGTTTTGTACCTCGCACACTCCTGGCTTGACTCGGCTCGTTCACCACTCTGGTTGCTCACGGTGTTGCCGTGGGCAACTGCCCCTTTTCCTTGCTTGTGTTCCTTTGTATGTTTGTCGTGTTTGTCGTGCACTTACTGAGCGCAGGGACCGCCGCCCAGTTGTACCCCGTCGCCTAGGGCGGGTCGTTGCAAGTAGGCAGGGACAGAGTGGCGGGTAGATTAGGGCTCACTTGTCCGTCTCCCTACCCCCTGCCATTACATTGACCCAATACACTTTGTGGTGCAAATAACATGTTACCTTTATTCTGTGGTCAGTACGCTTAGGTTGATACCAAATATGTATAGGTTTTTGATGTTTTACTACTTTTTCACAATTAAAACACTTTCAACCCCTTAACACACCTCGATGTAAGTGCACGTCAAGATGCAGGGGGAGAAGTACGTATGGAGCGCACTCACGCACTCAATACGCTGCGGGTGTCAGCTGTGTATAACAGCTGACACCCGGCACTAACAGCCAGGAACAGCATTCATGCTGTTCCTGCCCGTTTCACCCCTCAAATGCTGCGGTCAATCGTGATCATAACATCTGAGGCATTATAGAGAGGGGCAGACCATTCTGCCAGCTCATTAGCGCCCCCACAATGCGATTGTGGGGTGCCGATGGTTGTCATGGCAGCCCAGGGGCCTAACGAAGGACAAGTCCTTTTTTCAGGACAAGATATAGTTTTAATTGGTATCATTTTGGGGTACATGGGACTTATTGATTAATTTTTATTTTATTTTTTGGTGGGGGAATGGAAAAAAAAACAAAACCATTTTCTCCATTGTTTTTGTGTTTTTTTTTCTTTCAGTGTTCACCCAGCGGTTTAATAAATATTTTATCCTTATTATTTGGGTTGTTACGATTGTGGTGATACCCCATATGTGTATTTTTTTATTATTATTATTATTATTATTATTCACAGCTGAGCTTCTGCAGTGATTGTGCGGGATCAGCTTCTGTGCCAGCATAATCACAATCACGTACATGAAAGGCGGAATATGCGAATGGCTGCTGTGATTGTACGTGATTCTGCGCCAAGGGGTTCATGTTTTACTACTTTTACAAAGTAAAAACTATTTGTTAAAAAAAAATTGTTTTGTGCCGCCATATTCTGAGAGCCATAACTTTTTTATATATCGGTCAATTGTGTGTTTTGTTTTTTTTAGACGCGAGCTGTAGTTTTTATTGGTACCATTTTGGGATTCATGCAACTTTTTATTCCATTGTTTGAGAGCTAAGGTGCCCAAAAAACATCAATTTTGCCGTTTGCATTTTTTTTTCCCACAGCGTTTACCGTGCAGGCTAAACGACGTTGTATTAGAATAGTTTGTACTTTTACGGAAGCAGTTATGTTAAAAAACAATTATAGTACTTTAGGGGGGTTTTCGAAATGTTTCATATATTTGTGTTTTTGTACATTAAAAAAAAAAACCTTTATTTATTTGCTTTTTACTTTTTTTATGAATCCCCCTAGGGGACTTGAACCAGCAATGGTTGGATCGCTGGCATGATATACTGCAATACTAATGTATTGCAGTATATCGTGATTTTTACAGGCTCCTATTAAGCCCTATCTCTGACAGGGTTTAATAAAAGCGCAAAGATGGCAGTCCTGGGGGCATTCTTTAGGCCCCCAGGCTCCATGACAAACATCAGCACCCCGCAATAGCTTTGCCATAGGGGGCCGCCCCTCCTTTCTAACGGCTTAGATGCCACAGTCGCTATTGACAGCGGCATCTAAGGGGTAAACTAGTGGGATCCCACTCGAGCGGGAACCCGCTCATTGCAGTAAAGTGTCGGCTGTAACAGCCGACACCCATTTAGTATGGAGCAGGTTCAGCCCGTGAGCCTGCTCCATACTTCCCCTTGGCGGCTGCCACTTACATGTTTGTGCCAAGACGCCAAGGGGTTAAACTGGCACAAAGCATCTATCATAACTACAATTATGTGCAGTTGATTACAATCGGTCATCTGCAAGCAGCAATTTCAAGCTAAATGCTGTTTTCTTTATCTCATATATTTCCAGTTCTGAGAAGCTCCAGAAACAATAGATTCAATGATTCTTTAAGAGTTACTAGTAATGGAGAAGATGGTGTTTACCAATCTGTTTAGACATTCATCCATCCATCCATCCACGTATCCATTCAACCCACCCACTTGTCCATCTGGAGCATTCACGTACTTACTTATAGGCTGCTGGGAACTTTTTTTTTTTTACTTCCGCTGAGCAGATGCACATCTTTTAGGAACGTGCCAACTACAGATGTAACAGGAGCCAGGACTCCATGCCAATTATCCTCTGGCATGGTGTACCAGCTGATAGCATGTGTCCTTTACAATAATGTCATATTTAAAGCAGATTTCATGCTTTCCTCAATAATATACTACACATTCTTGTTTCCCGCCAATGTTATCCATACCTTTGCTTGCTTGTGCTGTATGCACTAATATTTTTACAGGCCCCTAATATTAATATCGCCTATTTGCTCTCTTATGCTCCTTTATTCTTTTGTTTTCTGGACTCTTAAATTTATAGGCTTCAAAATCTCTCCCATTTTATGGCTTTGTTCTCTGCATTGATCTACAGTGCCTGTCTGCTGTATGTCTGACTGCTTGTCTACCATTGTTTTTCATACGCTCCACATAATACAAATAAATATTCCAGGATCAAAAGTTTGAAAGGGTTAAAGCATCCAGATTTTACAATGTATTTGTAAATTCCTCAAAATGGAAAGGTTTGTAATCTACATAATATACAGTTCAAGTGAATTTTTAGGTGTTAAAAGAATACAAATGTATTCTTTCAAGCTTGTTAGCTAAAAACCAGTGAACCAAACTTTCTTGTCAGTGACAAAGCCGGATCTGCATTGATAACACAGTGTCAGGTTAAATCCAAGTTTAGCAATTCTTCCTCCAATTATCGGTGAGTGACAATCAATAAATGAATGACACTGAATATTTCTATTGAATATTCTTAACAATATGACTGTTAGTCTTCCGCACACACACTTTTTGTGTGGCAATTTTTTTTGGCCAAAAAAAAGCATCTAAAATAGAAGTTCTTTTAGTAAAATTATATATGCGTTGTTTTTGGGGTTTTTTAAATTTTGGTGGCGTTGTTTGCTAATAGTGTGTTTTACTATCAGGGTTTTTTAGGTGGAGTTTTTCAGAATACAAATCATGTGATGCAAAGATTCCTTTTTGCAACATGTTTTTTCAGAAAAAACACAACCAAAACCACCATAAAAAAAAAAAAGCGCCACACATTGACATATGCGTTTTCTTTGAAGAGGTAAATGAAACCTATGGTGGCCTATAGGGGAAAAAAAGGCACCACTAAATTAGTGGGAAAAACACCAAAGCCAGCCGTGTGGCAATTTTGAAAAAATACCACTAAGCCAAAAAGCGCAAGACAAAATAAAATAAAGCCACTTAAAAAAACACACTGTTTGTAGTGCGTATTATATTTCCCTATTGACATCAGGACGTTTTTTTGCTTAAACATAGTGGCAAAGTACTTCTCAAATATTAAAACCACCAATTTGTTAAAGGGGTTGTCTGGACATGGGGCGGTTTCTTTATATGGAATACATATCCACAGGATAGGTCATGTATATTTTCGATGGGTGTCTTTCAGCCAGACCCCTCACTGATCAGCTGTTACGGCTCTGACCACTGTTACCCGGCCGTGCTGCAGTACTGCAGCTCTGGTTCTATTCACTTGAATAAGAGCAGAGCGGCAGTGTTGCAGCATGGCCGCTATACAGTGGGCGGAGCCATCTGCTTCCGGCACTGACCACTGCAAAACTTCCGGTGCCGAAACAGCTGATCGATGCGGGGTCTGGGTGTCGGACCCCCACCGATCATATACTGATGACCTAAAATGCAAAAATAATAAAAGGTGAAAAAAGTGACTTGTTCATTTTTTATTCTTTTCATATAATTTTGATTCTAAGCCAAATATTTTTTGTATTATATGGGTAAAATATAATACTTGGTTTTAGATATCCTTTATGTGCTAGCTTGACAGAAGGGGATTAAAAGAGATGCATTTGCGGCAGGGATTATTGATCTTTAATTGGAAGTACAGCTGTATTAACTTGTGAGTAAGCCTCTATTGGCACCAGTTAATAAATCTGGAGTTATGTCTCTAATCAGATTCCCATTTAACGAATTGTTGAGATTAAGGGTTAAATTTAGAAACTCAATTGTGGAATGATTTTAAAATTTAAAAAGGCATATTGGTTTAAAACATAAGTCAAAATAATTAGAACTAAATGCATCTCACTACCGCAGTCATAGTCATGACTATTGCACTGCAGACTAATCAGAACGCTAATCCTATAAGACCCAGTTCCACCCATCTAGAATTCATACACTTCACAATGATCTATCCTATAACCTTGTATACTTGCATAGCATTTCTTAGCAGGTCAGTGACTAGTGTTTTGAACAAGCTTCTATTCTGTACTATAGAGAAACAGATCTTATCCACTGAAAATGAATCTTCACATAATCGCCTTTCCATAAAATGCTAAAAAACAAGTTGCATAGTGCAAGATGCCCATGAACCTCCCCTCCTATCAATTCCTGTACAGTGACATCTGCAAAGGTCACAGAGCATGCATAGAAAATGTGCTTAGAAAACTCTCCTAGAAGTCAATGGGTTCCCTTCTGTTCACAGGTTCCTATGGTCCATGTGGCTGCGGTAAAGCATATCTCTAAATGCTGTTAACAGCAGCACAGGTGAAGCACCGCGTGGGATCGCTCAGCCCTCTCTCTCCCACTCCCCCAGGATTCCTCCGTGGCTGCCGGCTATGTGCTACCTGTCTGCTGCGCAGACCCATGCACTTGGATGCTCGGTCGAGTTATTAGGCCATCCGGCATGTGGCGAGGTCAGGTGCTGTTGCCTAGTTTTCTGGAGGGGCTCCTCTGGTATGGTCATCCTGCTTGGTCTCCTGCAGTCTGCTCCTTTGCCTGGTGGGCTGGTCTAGGTGTTGGCTGGATTATTTTACTAACTCGAAGTAGTGGCATTGGGCTTCAGTATCCCAGCATGGACTGCTCCTATAAAGCAACATATTGGATCATACATTCTCCAATATGGGCTGCTCCTGTAAAGAAATATCTTGGATCCTATAAAGCAAAATATTGGATCATACATTCTCCAATATGGACTTTTCCTGTAAAGAAATATCTTTGATCGTACCTGTGTTTCCAAAGCATAGTAGACTAGTGAAACACCCAGAGGCAAAAGCAAAATCCCCATGAAGGGAAAGATAAGTATAATATTACTTTCTTTTATATAATCCTTGAAGTGTTATACTGTTAAATGTTTTGACTCCATTCATCTTCCCATGAAAAAGTCTCTGTGCTAGACAGAATGTCATACTGTGAGAAAATATGATACGGGACATTCTTGGTTATTGTAAAGCCACCCAAACCGCCTAAACACCAGCCTACTGAGTCCAAGAGTGACTCAGGGTTATAAGTATTCAAGAGGCGATAAAAGAAATACAACCGACCGTAACTGAAACTGTTGAGAAATCAATTGCTCAGCCACTCCAAAATACAAATAACAACATTTCCTCACAATCCTAAAGGTTTGACCTATTAAAGCATAAATTCTTCACAATGGAAAAAGAAATTGAGTCATAAGGAAAGAAAATTTAGAACAAGGAAAGGAAATTCTTGGTTGAAAGAGAAGGTCAATAACTTAGAAAATAGATCCAGCAGGAATAATATAAGAATCATTGGCCTCCTGGAGTTTTTGAAGATGAAAAGCTGAGGATTATAATTATGGTGGACATTCCCAAACTGCTTGGCCTTAAAAAGGAGATTATGATCGAACGTGATTACTTGACATTCATAGTAAAGTGGAGTTGATGGTGGCATATAAAAAGGCCCAATCGCTGAGTCTGGAGGAAAATACAATTCAGATTTTTTTTATGATTACTCTATGCGCACAGTACAAAAAAGAAGAAAATTATGTATTTCCTGGTCTTTCCTGCGGTTTTGAAAGTTAGTGAACAACAGGGTCAAGGGAAGTCATTCTATGAAGGGAATGCAAGGGTATTTGTGAAGAAGAATTGGGTGATTCTTTAGAGCGGTAGAGAGAGGACTTATATATTCATGGGGGAGAGAAAGGGGAAGTGCGACTTTGAAACGTAGTAGGAGCAAGTTGATACCTTCTTTTTTTTCTTTATTTTCTCATACTTTTTTTGTTTTCACTGTGATGTAATTTAAACTTAAAAGGGAAGATGATAGTATATTCACAGAAAATAAAAAATTATTATTACCTTAAATGTACTTGACAATGTAGACATGGGATTAAGTTAGCTATGGTCATTTATGAGATTGTTTTTATTCCATGGTGCCTGTGTATCAGCTATTAAGGCTTATTTCCCAGTATATTTGTATGATAAGCTTGCGCAGTAGGAGTATTTAGCATTATAATGTCACATTGGAAATATTAGGTTAAAGAGGCTCTGTCACCAGTTTATAAGTGCCCTATCCCCTACCTAGTCTGATAGGCGCTGTAATGTAGATAACAGTGTTTTTTATTTTGAAAAACTATCATTTTTGAGCAAGTTATGAACAATTTTAGATTTATGCTAATTAGTTTCTTAAAGAGGCTCTGTCACCAGATTGTGCAACCCCTATCTGCTATTGCAGCAGATAGGCGCTGCAATGTAGATTACAGTAACGTTTTTATTTTTAAAAAACGAGCATTTTTGGCCAAGTTATGACCATTTTCGTATTTATGCAAATGAGGCTTGCAAAAGTACAACTGGGCGTGTTGAAAAGTAAAAGTACAACTGGGCGTGTATTATGTGCGTACATCGGGGCGTGTTTACTACTTTTACTAGCTGGGCTTTCTGAAGAGAAGTATCATCCACTTCTCTTCAGAACGCCCAGCTTCTGGCAGTGCAGATCTGTGACGTCACTCACAGGTCCTGCATCGTGTCGGCACCAGAGGCTACAGTTGATTCTGCAGCAGCATCAGCGTTTGCAGGTAAGTAGCTACATCGACTTACCTGCAAACGCCGATGCTGCTGCAGAATCATCTGTAGCCTCTGGTGCCGACACGATGCAGGACCTGTGAGTGACGTCACAGATCTGCACTGCCAGAAGCTGGGCGTTCTGAAGAGAAGTGGATGATACTTCTCTTCAGAAAGCCCAGCTAGTAAAAGTAGTAAACACGCCCCGATGTACGCACATAATACACGCCCAGTTGTACTTTTACATTTCAACACGCCCAGTTGTACTTTTGCAAGCCTCATTTGCATAAATACGAAAATGGTCATAACTTGGGCAAAAATGCTCGCTTTTTAAAAATAAAAACGTTACTGTAATCTACATTGCAGCGCCTATCTGCTGCAATAGCAGATAGGGGTTGCACAATCTGGTGACAGAGCCTCTTTAATGCCCAACTTGTCGTCATACACTTCTCTTCATTCATGTTTAGCTGTACTCACAGCACATCGTGATCTCACGAGATCACACACACCCAACACTTTGGTAAAGTTTCTGTGGGACTTACTCACACAGTACAGCGTGACCTCATGAGATCACCCTGTGCTGTGAGTACAGATGGACATGGATGACAGCACAGTCCCACAGAAACTTTACCAAAGTGTCAGGAGTGTGAATAGACCTCACATCCTGGCTGGAGGCGATGTCTATTCACTCTCAAGACACCTCGGTAAAGTTACTGTGGGAGTATGTGACTGCACAGCATGATCTCGCAAGATCATGCTGTGCTGTGAGTACAGCTAAACATGAATGAAGAGAACTGTATGACGCTAATTGGTCGGCGTCATACTCTTCTCTTTACAACGCCCACTTGGTAAAAAGTTTAAAAAAAACACCCAGTTAGGCATTAAGGAACTAATTATTATAAATCTACAATTGTTCAGAACTTGCTCAAAAATGATCGTTTTTTAAAATAAAAACCAGTTGTTATCTACATTACAGCGCCTATCCGATTAGGTAGGAGATAGGGCACTTATGAACTGGTGACAGAGCCTTTTTAAGGATTGAATATGTAATCTTTTTATTCTTTGTCTTCTAACGGGAGGGCTAGAGAGAAGGAAGGTAATAAAGGAAGAAACAATTTGGGAGGCTTTAAGGGAGGAATACTTGTTTGTTTGTCCTCTCCTTTCTCAGGTGCCTCATTTGAACAAAAACTAGGCCCCTTCTGATAGGTGCGTGGGGTGACAGTGGATAAAAAATAGCACTTGGGAGAGTAGGAGTCTCTTGTGCTCCGAAACCTCTTAATGAAACTAGTGACCATGAATGAGATCAAAGATGTGTCATGAAATGTTAAAGGCATAAACTCTTCAGAAAAGAGAGAGAAAATTCTTAGCCATTAGAAAAATTAGATATAGATATTGTATTATTACAGGAGACACATCTCTCTCAAATAGAAATTGTCAAATATGTGTGTCACGGCGCAGGGTGTGGACCCACTGGGCCGTACCGCGTAGCGAGGTAGCAGCTGGCCAACAAGGTACAAAACAATGTCTATAGTTCAGAACGGGTACCTGAGGCAATGTAGACAGTGGCAGGAACACGACTTGGCTTTCACAGCAGGTGACGCCGCGGATGCAGCGGAAAACACGACTTGGCTTTCACAGCAGGTGACGCCGCGGAAGCAGCGGAAGACACGGCTTGGCTTTCACAGCAGGTGACAGGTGACGCCGCGGATGCAGCGGAAGACATGACTTGGCTTTCACAGCAGGTGACGCCGCGGATGCAGCGGAAGACACAACTTGGCTTTCACAGTAGGTAAAGATAGTACGGGATGCAGGGTACAGGCAGCAGGAACGGGTAAAACTGGGAACTGGAAAACACTGGGAGACCTTTAGCAAGACAGACTAGGGTATACAATAACGCTCAGGCAATGAACCAGTGGGCAGAGCCCCTTTTTATAGTCCAGCAGCCATTTGGGCTGATAATTGATTTTTGACAGCTGGACGCGTACTGGTCCTTTAAGGCCATGCACGCGCGGGCGCGCGCGCGCGCCCTGCGGGAAACAGCACGAGGACCCGGGAGAGAGTGCCGGCGTCTGCCAGAAGGAGAAGGACGCCGAGCAGAGAGGTGTCCATGGCCGGGATCGTCAGGGGGTGAGTTAGAACGGCGACCCCCGGCCATGAACGTAACATTGTGGAGCCCAGCAGTGGGGAAAAAAGTGGGAGTAGCTATCTTGGTACATAAAATACTGACATGCCAGATTAAGGAGTCTTGAAATGATAAACACGGGAGGTGGGCAAAAGTAGTGCTGTCTTTTCCGACAAAAGAGATATCTATCATAATAAATACGTGCCTAATTATAACCATAATGGTTTTTTCTAACATAGGTATAAAGTTATCATCAATACGGGATCCATTTAAGAATATAGTGGGAAACTTTAATGAAGTTTTGGGTAGCTAAGAAGATAGAACTGGAGTACTTTGAGAAAAGAAACAAACTTTTATACAGGACCTCTTCTAGTTAACTGGAACTCTGGATCTATGGTGGTTAATGCAACCAGTTGAAAGGGATTATACCTTTTTCTCGTAGGTCCATAATTCTATGTCTCAGCTTGATTACCTTTGGATAACAGAGAATTTCCTGGATTATGTGATTGACTGTTCCATTTTGAATAGAGATATAATAGATATTCATAGTAAAAAAAAAAAAACATCTCAGACTAGGCAAACCAAACCTATAGAGGAATCTAGCACAGATTATCAACCAGCCACAGTTCCACGAGACTTTAAGAAAATGAAGAATAGAATTTGCTGTAGAAAATTTGTCAGCCCGAAGGACACAATTCTTTTCTGGGAATAGGGGAAGGTGGTCCTTCATGGCAGGCGAGTGATCAGTATAAAAAAAGCTTATCATAATTTTAATAATAATCCCTTTATAGAAATCAGACAAGAAATGGAAAGGGCCCAGGACATAATTAATTTGTGGTTGAATAAAACGTAAGCGTATTATAGTAATCAGTAAGAGGCACATTTATTTAGGTTTGGGAACAAATCAGGAAAGATGTTAGCTAATCTAGCAAGAAGACCAAGAGACAATGTACATATCCATTCAATGAAAGATGTCTGGTAAAGTTTGTAATAATCTAAAAGTAATGAGCAAAGTATTTTTTAAATATATTACTGATTATATAGAGAAGAAAGTCAAATAGATTCTCAAGAGGATAAGTTTTTCAGTAAGATTAATATACCTACTATAACCTAGGAGCAACTCTTATAGCTCAATTCTCCATGATCAGCCCAAGAAATATTTGAGGTAATCAAAAAAGCCAAAGAAACAAAAGCGCCACGGCCAGATGGATATGTAAACAATTTTTTTTAATATACTGGGAGAGAAGATAATAGGAGATCTACACCGCATTCCAAGTTACTATGCAAATGTCATTTTTCGCTGATTTTTCTAAATAGTCGATGCAAATGACAGTCAGTATAATCTTCAAGCCATCAACCGTTGGAGTATAATGCACATTTTATTGAACTAATGATAACACATTTTTTTTTAGAAGTAAAAAACTCAAAATGCACTGTTTCAAATTATTATGCACAACAGAGATCAAAACATTTTAAAGGTTGTAAAGAGAACTAAAATGGTAATTTGTTGAATTTGCAGCATCAGGAGGTCATATTTACAGAAATCAAAAGCTCTTTCAATCAAAAAAAACTTAGCAGGCCAAGTTACATGTTAACATAGGACCCCTTCTTTGATATCACCTTCACAATTCTTGCATCCATTGAATTTGTGAGTATTTGGACAGTGTCTGCTTGAATATCTTTGCAGGATGTCATAATAGCCTCCCGAGCTTCTGTTTTGATATTAACTGCCTCCCACCCTCATAGATATTTTGCTTGAGGATGCTCCAAAGGTTCTCAATAGGGTTGAGGTCAGGGGAACATGGGGGCCACACCATGAGTTTCTCTCCTTTTATGCCCATAGCAGCCAATGACACAGAGGTATTCTTTGCAGCATGAGATGGTGCATTGTCATGCATGAAGATAATTTTGCTACGGAAGACATGGTTCTTCTTTTTGTACCACGGAAGAAAGTGGTCAGTCATAAACTCTACGTACTTTGCAGAGGTTATTTTCACACCGTCAGGAACCCTAAAGGGGCCTTCTAGCTCTCTCCCCATGATTCCAGCCCAAAACATGACTCCGCCACCTCCTTGCTGACGTCGCAGCCTTGTTGGGACATGGTGGTCATTCACCAACCACCCACTACTCCATCCATCTGGACCAAAAGTTTGAAAGGGTTAAAGCATCCAGATTTTACAATGTATTTGTAAATTCCTCAAAATGGAAAGGTTTGTAATCTACATAATATACAGTTCAAGTGAAATTTTAGGTGTTAAAAGAATACAAATGTATTCTTTCAAGCTTGTTAGCTAAAAACCAGTGAACCAAACTTTCTTGTCAGTGACAAAGCCGGATCTGCATTGATAACACAGTGTCAGGTTAAATCCAAGTTTAGCAATTCTTCCTCCAATTATCGGTGAGTGACAATCAATAAATGAATGACACTGAATATTTCTATTGAATATTCTTAACAATATGACTGTTAGTCTTCCGCACACACACTTTTTGTGTGGCAATTTTTTTTGGCCAAAAAAAAGCATCTAAAATAGAAGTTCTTTTAGTAAAATTATATATGCGTTGTTTTTGGGGTTTTTTAAATTTTGGTGGCGTTGTTTGCTAATAGTGTGTTTTACTATCAGGGTTTTTTAGGTGGAGTTTTTCAGAATACAAATCATGTGATGCAAAGATTCCTTTTTGCAACATGTTTTTTCAGAAAAAACACAACCAAAACCACCATAAAAAAAAAAAAGCGCCACACATTGACATATGCGTTTTCTTTGAAGAGGTAAATGAAACCTATGGTGGCCTATAGGGGAAAAAAAGGCACCACTAAATTAGTGGGAAAAACACCAAAGCCAGCCGTGTGGCAATTTTGAAAAAATACCACTAAGCCAAAAAGCGCAAGACAAAATAAAATAAAGCCACTTAAAAAAACACACTGTTTGTAGTGCGTATTATATTTCCCTATTGACATCAGGACGTTTTTTTGCTTAAACATAGTGGCAAAGTACTTCTCAAATATTAAAACCACCAATTTGTTAAAGGGGTTGTCTGGACATGGGGCGGTTTCTTTATATGGAATACATATCCACAGGATAGGTCATGTATATTTTCGATGGGTGTCTTTCAGCCAGACCCCTCACTGATCAGCTGTTACGGCTCTGACCACTGTTACCCGGCCGTGCTGCAGTACTGCAGCTCTGGTTCTATTCACTTGAATAAGAGCAGAGCGGCAGTGTTGCAGCATGGCCGCTATACAGTGGGCGGAGCCATCTGCTTCCGGCACTGACCACTGCAAAACTTCCGGTGCCGAAACAGCTGATCGATGCGGGGTCTGGGTGTCGGACCCCCACCGATCATATACTGATGACCTAAAATGCAAAAATAATAAAAGGTGAAAAAAGTGACTTGTTCATTTTTTATTCTTTTCATATAATTTTGATTCTAAGCCAAATATTTTTTGTATTATATGGGTAAAATATAATACTTGGTTTTAGATATCCTTTATGTGCTAGCTTGACAGAAGGGGATTAAAAGAGATGCATTTGCGGCAGGGATTATTGATCTTTAATTGGAAGTACAGCTGTATTAACTTGTGAGTAAGCCTCTATTGGCACCAGTTAATAAATCTGGAGTTATGTCTCTAATCAGATTCCCATTTAACGAATTGTTGAGATTAAGGGTTAAATTTAGAAACTCAATTGTGGAATGATTTTAAAATTTAAAAAGGCATATTGGTTTAAAACATAAGTCAAAATAATTAGAACTAAATGCATCTCACTACCGCAGTCATAGTCATGACTATTGCACTGCAGACTAATCAGAACGCTAATCCTATAAGACCCAGTTCCACCCATCTAGAATTCATACACTTCACAATGATCTATCCTATAACCTTGTATACTTGCATAGCATTTCTTAGCAGGTCAGTGACTAGTGTTTTGAACAAGCTTCTATTCTGTACTATAGAGAAACAGATCTTATCCACTGAAAATGAATCTTCACATAATCGCCTTTCCATAAAATGCTAAAAAACAAGTTGCATAGTGCAAGATGCCCATGAACCTCCCCTCCTATCAATTCCTGTACAGTGACATCTGCAAAGGTCACAGAGCATGCATAGAAAATGTGCTTAGAAAACTCTCCTAGAAGTCAATGGGTTCCCTTCTGTTCACAGGTTCCTATGGTCCATGTGGCTGCGGTAAAGCATATCTCTAAATGCTGTTAACAGCAGCACAGGTGAAGCACCGCGTGGGATCGCTCAGCCCTCTCTCTCCCACTCCCCCAGGATTCCTCCGTGGCTGCCGGCTATGTGCTACCTGTCTGCTGCGCAGACCCATGCACTTGGATGCTCGGTCGAGTTATTAGGCCATCCGGCATGTGGCGAGGTCAGGTGCTGTTGCCTAGTTTTCTGGAGGGGCTCCTCTGGTATGGTCATCCTGCTTGGTCTCCTGCAGTCTGCTCCTTTGCCTGGTGGGCTGGTCTAGGTGTTGGCTGGATTATTTTACTAACTCGAAGTAGTGGCATTGGGCTTCAGTATCCCAGCATGGACTGCTCCTATAAAGCAACATATTGGATCATACATTCTCCAATATGGGCTGCTCCTGTAAAGAAATATCTTGGATCCTATAAAGCAAAATATTGGATCATACATTCTCCAATATGGACTTTTCCTGTAAAGAAATATCTTTGATCGTACCTGTGTTTCCAAAGCATAGTAGACTAGTGAAACACCCAGAGGCAAAAGCAAAATCCCCATGAAGGGAAAGATAAGTATAATATTACTTTCTTTTATATAATCCTTGAAGTGTTATACTGTTAAATGTTTTGACTCCATTCATCTTCCCATGAAAAAGTCTCTGTGCTAGACAGAATGTCATACTGTGAGAAAATATGATACGGGACATTCTTGGTTATTGTAAAGCCACCCAAACCGCCTAAACACCAGCCTACTGAGTCCAAGAGTGACTCAGGGTTATAAGTATTCAAGAGGCGATAAAAGAAATACAACCGACCGTAACTGAAACTGTTGAGAAATCAATTGCTCAGCCACTCCAAAATACAAATAACAACATTTCCTCACAATCCTAAAGGTTTGACCTATTAAAGCATAAATTCTTCACAATGGAAAAAGAAATTGAGTCATAAGGAAAGAAAATTTAGAACAAGGAAAGGAAATTCTTGGTTGAAAGAGAAGGTCAATAACTTAGAAAATAGATCCAGCAGGAATAATATAAGAATCATTGGCCTCCTGGAGTTTTTGAAGATGAAAAGCTGAGGATTATAATTATGGTGGACATTCCCAAACTGCTTGGCCTTAAAAAGGAGATTATGATCGAACGTGATTACTTGACATTCATAGTAAAGTGGAGTTGATGGTGGCATATAAAAAGGCCCAATCGCTGAGTCTGGAGGAAAATACAATTCAGATTTTTTTTATGATTACTCTATGCGCACAGTACAAAAAAGAAGAAAATTATGTATTTCCTGGTCTTTCCTGCGGTTTTGAAAGTTAGTGAACAACAGGGTCAAGGGAAGTCATTCTATGAAGGGAATGCAAGGGTATTTGTGAAGAAGAATTGGGTGATTCTTTAGAGCGGTAGAGAGAGGACTTATATATTCATGGGGGAGAGAAAGGGGAAGTGCGACTTTGAAACGTAGTAGGAGCAAGTTGATACCTTCTTTTTTTTCTTTATTTTCTCATACTTTTTTTGTTTTCACTGTGATGTAATTTAAACTTAAAAGGGAAGATGATAGTATATTCACAGAAAATAAAAAATTATTATTACCTTAAATGTACTTGACAATGTAGACATGGGATTAAGTTAGCTATGGTCATTTATGAGATTGTTTTTATTCCATGGTGCCTGTGTATCAGCTATTAAGGCTTATTTCCCAGTATATTTGTATGATAAGCTTGCGCAGTAGGAGTATTTAGCATTATAATGTCACATTGGAAATATTAGGTTAAAGAGGCTCTGTCACCAGTTTATAAGTGCCCTATCCCCTACCTAGTCTGATAGGCGCTGTAATGTAGATAACAGTGTTTTTTATTTTGAAAAACTATCATTTTTGAGCAAGTTATGAACAATTTTAGATTTATGCTAATTAGTTTCTTAAAGAGGCTCTGTCACCAGATTGTGCAACCCCTATCTGCTATTGCAGCAGATAGGCGCTGCAATGTAGATTACAGTAACGTTTTTATTTTTAAAAAACGAGCATTTTTGGCCAAGTTATGACCATTTTCGTATTTATGCAAATGAGGCTTGCAAAAGTACAACTGGGCGTGTTGAAAAGTAAAAGTACAACTGGGCGTGTATTATGTGCGTACATCGGGGCGTGTTTACTACTTTTACTAGCTGGGCTTTCTGAAGAGAAGTATCATCCACTTCTCTTCAGAACGCCCAGCTTCTGGCAGTGCAGATCTGTGACGTCACTCACAGGTCCTGCATCGTGTCGGCACCAGAGGCTACAGTTGATTCTGCAGCAGCATCAGCGTTTGCAGGTAAGTAGCTACATCGACTTACCTGCAAACGCCGATGCTGCTGCAGAATCATCTGTAGCCTCTGGTGCCGACACGATGCAGGACCTGTGAGTGACGTCACAGATCTGCACTGCCAGAAGCTGGGCGTTCTGAAGAGAAGTGGATGATACTTCTCTTCAGAAAGCCCAGCTAGTAAAAGTAGTAAACACGCCCCGATGTACGCACATAATACACGCCCAGTTGTACTTTTACATTTCAACACGCCCAGTTGTACTTTTGCAAGCCTCATTTGCATAAATACGAAAATGGTCATAACTTGGGCAAAAATGCTCGCTTTTTAAAAATAAAAACGTTACTGTAATCTACATTGCAGCGCCTATCTGCTGCAATAGCAGATAGGGGTTGCACAATCTGGTGACAGAGCCTCTTTAATGCCCAACTTGTCGTCATACACTTCTCTTCATTCATGTTTAGCTGTACTCACAGCACATCGTGATCTCACGAGATCACACACACCCAACACTTTGGTAAAGTTTCTGTGGGACTTACTCACACAGTACAGCGTGACCTCATGAGATCACCCTGTGCTGTGAGTACAGATGGACATGGATGACAGCACAGTCCCACAGAAACTTTACCAAAGTGTCAGGAGTGTGAATAGACCTCACATCCTGGCTGGAGGCGATGTCTATTCACTCTCAAGACACCTCGGTAAAGTTACTGTGGGAGTATGTGACTGCACAGCATGATCTCGCAAGATCATGCTGTGCTGTGAGTACAGCTAAACATGAATGAAGAGAACTGTATGACGCTAATTGGTCGGCGTCATACTCTTCTCTTTACAACGCCCACTTGGTAAAAAGTTTAAAAAAAACACCCAGTTAGGCATTAAGGAACTAATTATTATAAATCTACAATTGTTCAGAACTTGCTCAAAAATGATCGTTTTTTAAAATAAAAACCAGTTGTTATCTACATTACAGCGCCTATCCGATTAGGTAGGAGATAGGGCACTTATGAACTGGTGACAGAGCCTTTTTAAGGATTGAATATGTAATCTTTTTATTCTTTGTCTTCTAACGGGAGGGCTAGAGAGAAGGAAGGTAATAAAGGAAGAAACAATTTGGGAGGCTTTAAGGGAGGAATACTTGTTTGTTTGTCCTCTCCTTTCTCAGGTGCCTCATTTGAACAAAAACTAGGCCCCTTCTGATAGGTGCGTGGGGTGACAGTGGATAAAAAATAGCACTTGGGAGAGTAGGAGTCTCTTGTGCTCCGAAACCTCTTAATGAAACTAGTGACCATGAATGAGATCAAAGATGTGTCATGAAATGTTAAAGGCATAAACTCTTCAGAAAAGAGAGAGAAAATTCTTAGCCATTAGAAAAATTAGATATAGATATTGTATTATTACAGGAGACACATCTCTCTCAAATAGAAATTGTCAAATATGTGTGTCACGGCGCAGGGTGTGGACCCACTGGGCCGTACCGCGTAGCGAGGTAGCAGCTGGCCAACAAGGTACAAAACAATGTCTATAGTTCAGAACGGGTACCTGAGGCAATGTAGACAGTGGCAGGAACACGACTTGGCTTTCACAGCAGGTGACGCCGCGGATGCAGCGGAAAACACGACTTGGCTTTCACAGCAGGTGACGCCGCGGAAGCAGCGGAAGACACGGCTTGGCTTTCACAGCAGGTGACAGGTGACGCCGCGGATGCAGCGGAAGACATGACTTGGCTTTCACAGCAGGTGACGCCGCGGATGCAGCGGAAGACACAACTTGGCTTTCACAGTAGGTAAAGATAGTACGGGATGCAGGGTACAGGCAGCAGGAACGGGTAAAACTGGGAACTGGAAAACACTGGGAGACCTTTAGCAAGACAGACTAGGGTATACAATAACGCTCAGGCAATGAACCAGTGGGCAGAGCCCCTTTTTATAGTCCAGCAGCCATTTGGGCTGATAATTGATTTTTGACAGCTGGACGCGTACTGGTCCTTTAAGGCCGCGCGCGCGCGCCCTGCGGGAAACAGCACGAGGACCCGGGAGAGAGTGCCGGCGTCTGCCAGAAGGAGAAGGACGCCGAGCAGAGAGGTGTCCATGGCCGGGATCGTCAGGGGGTGAGTTAGAACGGCGACCCCCGGCCATGAACGTAACATTGTGGAGCCCAGCAGTGGGGAAAAAAGTGGGAGTAGCTATCTTGGTACATAAAATACTGACATGCCAGATTAAGGAGTCTTGAAATGATAAACACGGGAGGTGGGCAAAAGTAGTGCTGTCTTTTCCGACAAAAGAGATATCTATCATAATAAATACGTGCCTAATTATAACCATAATGGTTTTTTCTAACATAGGTATAAAGTTATCATCAATACGGGATCCATTTAAGAATATAGTGGGAAACTTTAATGAAGTTTTGGGTAGCTAAGAAGATAGAACTGGAGTACTTTGAGAAAAGAAACAAACTTTTATACAGGACCTCTTCTAGTTAACTGGAACTCTGGATCTATGGTGGTTAATGCAACCAGTTGAAAGGGATTATACCTTTTTCTCGTAGGTCCATAATTCTATGTCTCAGCTTGATTACCTTTGGATAACAGAGAATTTCCTGGATTATGTGATTGACTGTTCCATTTTGAATAGAGATATAATAGATATTCATAGTAAAAAAAAAAAAACATCTCAGACTAGGCAAACCAAACCTATAGAGGAATCTAGCACAGATTATCAACCAGCCACAGTTCCACGAGACTTTAAGAAAATGAAGAATAGAATTTGCTGTAGAAAATTTGTCAGCCCGAAGGACACAATTCTTTTCTGGGAATAGGGGAAGGTGGTCCTTCATGGCAGGCGAGTGATCAGTATAAAAAAAGCTTATCATAATTTTAATAATAATCCCTTTATAGAAATCAGACAAGAAATGGAAAGGGCCCAGGACATAATTAATTTGTGGTTGAATAAAACGTAAGCGTATTATAGTAATCAGTAAGAGGCACATTTATTTAGGTTTGGGAACAAATCAGGAAAGATGTTAGCTAATCTAGCAAGAAGACCAAGAGACAATGTACATATCCATTCAATGAAAGATGTCTGGTAAAGTTTGTAATAATCTAAAAGTAATGAGCAAAGTATTTTTTAAATATATTACTGATTATATAGAGAAGAAAGTCAAATAGATTCTCAAGAGGATAAGTTTTTCAGTAAGATTAATATACCTACTATAACCTAGGAGCAACTCTTATAGCTCAATTCTCCATGATCAGCCCAAGAAATATTTGAGGTAATCAAAAAAGCCAAAGAAACAAAAGCGCCACGGCCAGATGGATATGTAAACAATTTTTTTTAATATACTGGGAGAGAAGATAATAGGAGATCTACACCGCATTCCAAGTTACTATGCAAATGTCATTTTTCGCTGATTTTTCTAAATAGTCGATGCAAATGACAGTCAGTATAATCTTCAAGCCATCAACCGTTGGAGTATAATGCACATTTTATTGAACTAATGATAACACATTTTTTTTTAGAAGTAAAAAACTCAAAATGCACTGTTTCAAATTATTATGCACAACAGAGATCAAAACATTTTAAAGGTTGTAAAGAGAACTAAAATGGTAATTTGTTGAATTTGCAGCATCAGGAGGTCATATTTACAGAAATCAAAAGCTCTTTCAATCAAAAAAAACTTAGCAGGCCAAGTTACATGTTAACATAGGACCCCTTCTTTGATATCACCTTCACAATTCTTGCATCCATTGAATTTGTGAGTATTTGGACAGTGTCTGCTTGAATATCTTTGCAGGATGTCATAATAGCCTCCCGAGCTTCTGTTTTGATATTAACTGCCTCCCACCCTCATAGATATTTTGCTTGAGGATGCTCCAAAGGTTCTCAATAGGGTTGAGGTCAGGGGAACATGGGGGCCACACCATGAGTTTCTCTCCTTTTATGCCCATAGCAGCCAATGACACAGAGGTATTCTTTGCAGCATGAGATGGTGCATTGTCATGCATGAAGATAATTTTGCTACGGAAGACATGGTTCTTCTTTTTGTACCACGGAAGAAAGTGGTCAGTCATAAACTCTACGTACTTTGCAGAGGTTATTTTCACACCGTCAGGAACCCTAAAGGGGCCTTCTAGCTCTCTCCCCATGATTCCAGCCCAAAACATGACTCCGCCACCTCCTTGCTGACGTCGCAGCCTTGTTGGGACATGGTGGTCATTCACCAACCACCCACTACTCCATCCATCTGGACCATCCAGGGTTGCACGACACTCATCAGTAAACAACACGGTTTGAAAATGAGTCTTCATTTATTTCTGAGCCCACTGCAACCGTTTCTGCTTGTGAGCATTGTTTAGGGGTGGCTGAATAATAGCTTTATGCACACTTGAAAACCTCTGGAGGATCCTACACCTTGAGGTTCGCGGGACTCCAGAGGCACCAGCGGCTTCAAATACCTGTTTGCTGGTTTGCAATGGCATTTTAGCAGCTTCTCTCGTAATCCTATTAATTTGTCTGGCAGAAACCTTCCTCATTATGCCTTTATCTGAACGAACCCGTCTGTGCTCTGAATCAGCCACAAATCTTTTCACGGTACGATGATCACGCTAGTCCAAGGTATTGCACTATTTCATGCTTTTCGGCAGCATAGAGATCCTTTTTCTTTCCCATATTGCTTGAAACCTGTGCCCTGCTTAATAATGTGGAACGTGCTTCTTAAGTAGTTTTCCTTTGATTGGGCACACCTGGCAAACGAATTATCACAGGTGTCTGAGATTGATTACAATGATCCAAAGAGCCCTAAGACACAATACCATCCATGAGTTTCATTGAAAAACTAATAATTAAATGTTTATGACACTTAAATCCAATGTGCATAATAATTTGGAATACGGTGTAGAGACATTGTATAAGGTAGTTATGCAGGTATAGAAGTATATACCCTCTAGCGATACTGCACTAATCAGTGTTATATATAAAAAGGGCAAAGATCCATCACTGCCAGGATCATATAGAATAATTTCATTGATCTACCAGGATATCAAATATCTGACTACAATTTTAGCAGAAAGATTGGCAGAGTTTATGCTACTGTTAATTTTACAAAAACACAATGTTTTTTTTATTAAAAATAGAACCATGATCAAAAGCATAGGAAAGGTCCTGGCAGTGATGGATTGGTCAAAATTAAATATAAAAGAATCTGAGAAAGCAGTCATTTTTATGGTCGACGTGGAAAAAGCACTGGACAATGTTAGTTGTTTTTTTAGTTGGAGACATGCGATATGGATTCCTGTGTATCCACAGGAGAGTCAATACGTCTCGCAAGCATATATAACTGCTTGAAAAAGAGGAAGCTTATCCAAGGGGAGTAGTTAGCAACAAAGAGCTGGAAGAAAAACATGAAATCAGGGGTTACAGCAGAAGAAATAGCAGGACGCTTTGGAAGGGAATGAATTGAATACAGTTAAAAAAGTGATGGTTTCAGAAAATTGTAGAGAAATTGTATTTAAACTCATTTATAGGATATATTATGACTTTAGTAATGCTTCGGAGAGATATACACAGGAGCGAAAATGTGCGCAGCAATCAATTTAAATAAAGAGTCCTTATTCTTCGAGCAAGTCACAATTTTAGAAAACAACTGTTGCGCTCAACCAGGGCTCATACAATGCAAAGTGAGGAAGAATATAGCCCATTCACCTATGGCTCCAGGAATAATAGGAAGGTCAGATCAGTTGCCTCCAAGCCACACCACACCTGTTTCCTCGCCCAGGTAGTCTGATATGCCTCTACTATTAAAGAAAAATCATATAGGCGGACATCGTACGATCTACTTGAGACCAATCACAGGACGTTAAAATCCAAGTTTAATATGCTCACAAACATCATTTGAAAAAAGCATGTGTAAAAATTTATATCCAGGCTGTCTCCAGCTCTTTCACGAGCTACTCCAGTTTCGCCTACACTTGCTTCTTTCGGGGGAAATAACCTTGTGTAAAGAGCGTCTTTATAGTCAGTGGAACAGCAGTACATGCTTAACACCACAATTGCATAAACACACGCTAAAACATACACATTAACCTGCTCATGAAACACATTAAAATTCAGCACAAAAAAATGAATGTATACGGATCTCATATTTTCAAAAGAGAGACAAGAACTATTAGACTGTCATTATTCGTAGGTTATTAAATGTTATTCCCATTCCTATTTTCTTACTTATTTGTGATATAAGTAAGGGATACATAGAAATCTCTTTAAAAATACAGACCTCATTTTATCTTTTATTCCTCGGGGGGCCCAGCACAAATAAAATGACAATTCATAAATTAAGTATTATTCCCATTGTCTTTGTCTTATATTCATGTTATGTAGAGAATACAATTCATGGATCTAGCAGCTAAACCCTAATTCTGTGACGCCCATCATGTAATCAGGAGCTAACCAATGAGATTTCACCATAAAGTCATTCATACATACTGAATCCAGTGAGGATCATCACGTGATCTCAAATCTGACCTAAGAAGTCTATCTCCAGCTTAATTCACAAAATAGACCTAATAGTTAATCCCAAATCCACCACGCCCATGAAAACACGTATCAACCTAGCAGGCCACGAGTCCCAGCAAGCCCCAGCACTTAATTCCAAAAAGTCCCAGCGAGCCTCCCAACATCTACCTGGCCAATCGACAACTTTCCGCTTCCCTGCAAACTTTGTAGCCAATTATACTATTAAGACTTCATCATGTCTCTGTTTTGGCTTGCTGGGCTCTGTTTTGACTTGCTAAACAAGTGGTTTGTATATTAAGTGGAGTTACAAAACCGGATTGACTTGCTGTGTTTTTGTGTGACATAAAGTGTGGGATATTGTGTGTGATATATGAATTGAGTGCTTGCTAAAAGAAGTTTGCAAAACTGACACAATTTAAAACCCTTTTTTGCTGCTTAGCTTCTGTCCTGCTGTGCAGCTGACTAGAGGGAGGGGTTAACTGCTCCCAGGTGGTATAAATTAGCCCTCAGGACTCTGTAGAGCCTGCTCTATTTTGGCTAGCTAAACAAGTGGTTTGTATATCAAGTGGAGTTACAAAACCGGAGTTAAAAAGAGGAGTTAAAGCCCCTGTAATTACTCTTCTTTTACTTTAACAATTGTTGACTGTTTTTTTGTAACGGGGATAATGGACAGCAAGATTGGAGGTTTTCTTCAGAGCACAGTTTGCCATATGTATGCACGTCTGGAGCCGGAGTTCCAGAGTGAATACCTCTGTGGCAGATGTGAGTATGTTGTTCGTCTGGAAGCTCGCATTAGAGATCTGGAGGAGCAAAATGCAACACTGAGGAGGATAGACAATCTTGTTGGGAATGTCGATGTTCGTGAAAACCTTGGTAACAGTGATCACAATATAGTTACATTTTACCTATACTGTAAAAAACAAACACAGGCTGGAAGGGCAAAAACACTTCATTTTAAGAAGGCCAATTTCCCCAGGATGAGGGCTGCAATTCAGGATATAGACTGGGAAGAACTAATGACAAATAATGGTACAAATGATAAATGGAAGATTTTCAATACCACTTTGGGTAATTATTGTGCAAAATTTATTCCTATAGGTAACAAGTATAAACGACTAAAATTAAATCCCACATGGCTTACACCTTCTGTAAAAAGGGCAATACATGACAAAAACAGGGCATTTGAAAAATACAAATCTGGGGGTACATCTGTAGCCTTTTAAAATACAAAATGAAAGGCAGGGGGCCAAGGATAGTAAAACAAATCCCAAAAAATTCTTCAAGTATACAAATGCAAAAAAAGCCAAGGTCTGAACATGTAGGACCCCTAGATAGTGGTAATGGGGAGTTGGCCACAGGGGATCAAGAGAAGGCAAAGTTACTAAATGGGTTCTTTAGCTCTGTATATACAACAGAAGAAAGAGCATCTGATATAGCCAGTGCCAGTGCTGTTAATATATCAGTTGATATACTGAATTGGATGACTGTAGATATGGTCCAAGCTAAATAAAATAAAATAAATGTGCACAAGGCTCCGGGACCAGATAGGTTACACCCTACAGTTCTTAAAGAGCTTAGTTCAGTTATTTCAGTCCCCCTCTTCATAATATTCAGAGATTCTCTAGTGACTGGTATAATGCCAAGGGACTGGTGCAGGGAAAATATGGTGCCTATTTTCAAAAATGGCTCTAGGTCTGCCCCGGGTAATTATAGACTAGTAAGGTTAACATCCATTGTGGGGAAAATGTTTGAGGGGCTATTGAGGGACTATATACAGGATTATGTGACAAAAAATAGTATTATAAGTGACAGCCAGCACGGTTTTACTAAGGACAGAAGTTGTCAAACTAACCTGATATGTTTTTATGAAGAGGTGAGCAGAAGCCTTGACAGGAGGGCTGCTGTGGATATAGTGTTTTTGGACTTTGCAAAGGCATTTGACACTGTCCCTCATAGACCTCTAATTAGTAAATTAAGGACTATAGGTTTAGATAGTATAGTTTGTCATTGGATTGACAATTGGCTTAAGGACTGTATCCAGAGAGTTGTGGTCAATGATTCCTACTCTGAATGGTCCCTGGTTATAAGTTGTGTACCCCAGGGTTCAGTGCTGGGACCACTATTATTCCACTTACTTATTAATGATATAGAGGATGGGATTTATGGCACTATTTCTATTTTTGCAGATGACACCAAGCTATGTAATATAGTACAGTCTGTGGAAGATGTTCGTGAATTGTAAGCGGATTTAAACAAACTGTTTGGGCATCCAGTTGGCAAATGAAGTTTAATGTAGATAAATGTAAAGTTATGCATCTGGGTACGAACAACCTGCATGCATCATATGTCCTAGGGGGAGCTACACTGGGGAAGTCACTTGTTGAGAAGGATCTGAGTATACATGTAAATCATAAACTAAATAACAGCATGCAATGTCAATCAGCTGCTTCAAAGGCCAGCAAAATATTGTCGTGTATTAAAAGAGGCATGGACTCGTGGGACAGGGATGTAATATTACCACTTTACAAAGCATTAGTGAGGCCTCATCAGAATATGCAGTTCAGTTCTGGGCTCCAGTTCATAGAAAGGATGCCCTGGAGTTGGAAAAAATACAAAGAAGAGCCACAAAGCTAATAAGGGGCATGGAGAATCTAAGTTATGACGAAAGATTAAAAGAATTAAACCTATTTAGCCTTGAAAAAAGACGACTAAGGGGGGACATGATTAATTTATATAAATATATTAATGGCAAATACAAAAAATATGGTGAAATTCTGTTCCATGTAAAACCCCCTCAAAAAACATGGAGGCACTCCCTCCGTCCAGAGAAAAATGGTTCAACCTGCAAAGGAGACAAGCCTTCTTTACTGTGAGAACTGTGAATCTATGGAATAGTCTACCGCAGGAGCTGGTCACATCAGGGGCAGTTGATGGCCTTAAAAAAGGCTTAGATAATTTCCTAGAACAAAAGAATATCAGCTCCTATGTCAATGTGTAGAAATTTTTACCTTCCCTTTTCCCATCCCTTGGTTGAACTTGATGGACATGTGTCTTTTTTCAACCATACTAACTATGTAACTACTATATAACTATCATAAACAAAATGCAGTCTCCACACTTTTAGGCTTCCTGCACACGTCAGTATTCTGGTCAGTATTTTGCTTCAGTATTTGGAAGCCAAAACCAGTAGTGGAACATAAACAGACAAAACCTATAATGGAAAGATTTGCACCTCTTCCGTGTTTTGGACCCACTCCTGGTTTTGGCTTCCAAATACTGAAGCAAAATACTGACCAGAATACTGACATGTGCATGAGGCCTAAGGTAGTTATACCAAAAACTGATAATTCTAGATCTAATGCCAAAGATATTCCGATGTCATTGTACTGACTCAAGTATAATAATTATATATTCCGGAGTATAGAATAAATGTCCCAAATGTAATCAACCAAAAGAATCCCTCATCCATTGCTTCTGGGAAGTGAAGTCATAAAATGTTTTTGGAAAGAGGTAGTAGAGAAAATTTTGTCTATTATGAACGTCAGAGTGTAGACATTTGGCTGTGCCTATTCAGGGGCGTAGCTAGGGGGGGCAGGCGGGGCATGTGCCCCGGGCGCAACTTAGAGGGGGGCGCCAGCTCCACCTCCTCCTGCACTATAATTGTACCTGTGTCTATAGGACACAGGTACAATTAAAAGCAATGAATGACCGGGCACGTTCCACGAGTGAAGCGACTGGTACCTTTTGTACCAGTGAAGCTTCCGTCGATGAAAGGTGCTGATTGACAGGGAAAGTCATCCTGCCCAGCCAATCAGCGCCTTTCATAGACGCTGCGTTCAACCCCCAGGAGACCTGCGCAGAAGAGAGCAGGTCTCCATGGCTGCCGGACGGCGTGGGAGCGGGATTAAGGTGAGTTTGAATAGTTTTTAAAAAGAAATTTAATAAAAGTGTGCGGCTGTATTTACAGGAGGAGGGACTTTATCTACGGGGGGGACTTTATCTACACGGGGGGGACTTTGTCTACATGGGGGGGGCTTTATCTACGGAGGGGGGACTTTGTCTACACGGGGGGTGGGCTTTATCTACGGGGGGGACTTTATGGGGGGGCTTTATCTACACGCGGGGGCTTTAGCTACAGGGGGGTCTATCTACAGGGGGGCTAAATACTGGGGTGGGCTAGCTATGGAGTACCATATACAGGGGTGGGCTATAGCTATATAGTATATAGCCCCCCTGTAGATATAGCCCCCCTGTAGATATAGCTCACCCCTGTATATAGCCCCCCTGTAGATATAGCCCGCCCCTGTAGATATAGCCCACCCCTGTAGATATAGCCCACCCCTGTAGATATAGTCCCCCTGTAGATATAGTCCCCCTGTATATAGCCCACCCCTGTATATAGCCCACCCCTGTAGATATAGCCCACCCCTGTAGATATAGTCCCCCTGTAGATATAGTCCCCCTGTATATAGCCCACCCCTGTATATAGCCCACCCCTGTATATAGCCCCCCTGTAGATATAGTCCCCCTGTAGATATAGTCCCCCTGTAGATATAGCCCACCCCTGTATATAGTCCACCCCTGTATATAGTCCCCCTGTAGATATAGTCCCCCTGTACATATAGTCCCCCTGTAGATATAGCCCACCCTTGTATATAGTCCCCCTGTAGATATAGCCCACCCCTGTATATAGTATCCCACAAATAGCTCCCCCTATAGTGCTCCACAGAAAGCCCACCCCTGTATATAGCCTCCCTGTACATATAGTCCACCCCTGCATATAGTGCTCCACAGATAGCCCACCCCTATACACTGCTCCAAGGAAAGCCAAACAGAATTGAAGCGGCACAGCGCTCATCCGAGCACTTCTGCTGCTTCGTTTTAGCGACTAGTGGGGGGGGGGGTCTCAGTGTTTAGACCCCACTGATCAAGACTTCTGAAATGTCAAAAGTTTTTTAAAAAGTTGTTACACTTTAAAGAGAACCTTTCACCTGCCCATAGATGTGCATGTAACAGTCAGGGCTGCACAAACTCTGGGGCACTTTACATGTTTTTTTCTACCCTCTTTCCTTACTTAGATATTGGTGCCGTAATATTTGGCACCCGATATTTGAATAACCCCATGAACTGCCAATGGGGCGGTAATTGGCAAGGGGGTGTGTAACATTTCTGTGACACTGTCAAATCCGCTACGGACAATGTCAACAGCAAGAGCTGGAGAGAGGAGAGCATGTGACTCACTCTTCAGCTCTCGGCAGGCAAGTACAAGACTGTGTGATCCCTCGCGAGAGATCAGTATTGTCGTCCTTGTCTGCTGAGAGCTAGTTTGTACTTTTGTGGGGGCAGCCATCTTTATTTTTATTACTGCTAATTTTTGTTTTGCAGTATCCGCTGGACCATTTGGACTACGTCGTAGATTCGTTGGACTACTTTTTGTAGTGGAAGTGATTGTGTGGAAGAGTGGTTATTTCAATAAAATAAAGTTCTTTATGTCTCTGTTTTTTAATACTTCATTACCGACTTAGTAATGGCAGCTGTCTGATTGAGAGCGTCCATTACTAAGCCAGATACAATAAAGCAGCTGTAGACTAGCATTACCTGGGTGGGAAGGGCCACGGTTTTTGTCCCTTCCCAGCCTGGTAAAACCAGCCTGTGGCCGCCCTGCTGCCTTAGGGTATGTGCACACGATGAGAGGCTTTAACGGCTGAAATGACAGACTGTTTTCAGGAGAAAAAAGCTGCCTCGTTTCAGCCATAATTCCTCCTCCTCGCATTTTGCGAGGCTTCTCTGACAGCCGTAAATTTTGAGCTGTGCTTCATTGAGTTCAATGAAGTACGGCTCAAATTACGTCTGAAAGAAGTGTTCTGCACTTCTTTTGACGAGGCTGTATTTTTACGCGTCGTCGTTTGACAGCTGTCAAACGACGATGCGTAAATGACAGGTCGTCTGCACAGTACGTCGGCAATCCCATTCAAATGAATGGGCAGATGTTTGCCGACGTATTGTAGCCCTATTTTCAGATGTAAAACGAGGCATAATACGCCTCGTTTATCTCTGAAAATAGGTCGTGTGAACCCAGCCTTACCGTTGCTTCAGATGGTCGGGTACTGTATCGTACTCCCTCGTGGCAGTGAGAACCAGGGTAATAATAGGGGTTAGTGATAGCCTTTTTACTGGCTAACACTAAGCCCCTTCTTAGTAATGGACGCTCTCAATCAGACAGCAGCCATTACAAAGGCCATAATAAAGTATCCACTAAAAACAGACATAAGAAAAAAAAATTTGGATTGAAATCTAAACTCCCCCTTGCAACCCTCTTTCACCATTTTATTTTTTTTAAAAAGTAGATCATCGAAGTGGTCCAATGAATCTACGACGTAGTCCAAACGCTCCAGCGGAACCTACCAAAAAAAAGTTAGCAGTATAAAAATTTAAAAAACTTACATTTGCCACAATAGAAACTAGAGGTCAAGGAAAAACAATTTCCCTTCATGTAACTCTGATTCCTGTCAAATGAAAAGTCATCCGCCAGAGGGAAATATGTTTCCCCATGGCGGAGTACATAAAAGTCTAATTCCTGGGTCAGGCTTTCTTGTACTCCGCCATCAAGAAACATTTTTCCTCCTGGCGGATGATTTTTACGTTGACTGGTAGCAGAGTTCTTCCGCAGCCTTGTTAGGGGGGCAAACTCGCCAATTGCCCAGTGCCCCCAGAATGGGGCGCTACTCTTGGGCCAGTGCTGTGTGCTTGCCCCGCAGACTAAAATTTGCCAGCCAACCTCTGGCAATTGGCTCCCTGCTCCGCCGTTTGCTCTTGTAAGCCACAGCCTGGTTTGGACCTGAGGCCTACAAGAGATCAGGAGCACGCTGATGACGTCAACTGCCCGACACGATGACGTCCCTGCATCATGCCGTCCACGCGGGCCACTGAACTCAGTTAAAATTCATAAGTCTCTTAGGTAATAAAAAAGGGGGCAAAAAAGTGGCATAAAGCAGGCATTTGAGTGTGGCAGAAAAAGTGGCATTAGTACTGAATGGGGGCATAAAAGGCTGCATTACTACTGAGTGGAGACATTATTTCTGTGGGGACATAAAGGGGGTATTAGTACTGAGTGGGAATTCTAAAAGTGGCTCTATCACTGTGTAAGGTATAAAGGGGACACTAACACTGTGTAGGGGAACAAAAGTAGCACTTACTTTGTGGGGCCTTTGGGGGAACAAAAGGGTGTGTGTACTATTACTGTGTGGGGCACCTAGTATAGTATGTATAGGGAGTTTGTGTAGAGGTAGGGAATAGTTAGAGAGTGTGCTAGAAAAGCAAGGAGCCAGTTACCTGTGTCATATTCTGCAGGGCTTAAGAAATTGTGTCCGGGAGAAGTTGTCATTGCGGTCTTGGCTGGATGAAGAAGAAAAGGTGAAAGTGAGAGACTTCAATCTGAAAAGACGTCACCTGTGAGTCACTCAATATAACTATACTGTAATCACTTATATGGTCTGCAGATTTCCTGTGTATAACTGCCACCTACCTTTATATGGTCACTGTATGGTGGTAATATTGGTCTGTATATAGTGTGTTTTTTTCAGTAACAGTATCGTGATTTTTTTCTGACACTGTTGTAGTAATATGTGAAATAGTTTTTTTTCAGTATCAATATGGGGGTATTATTCAGTCACTATATGGTTATGGTGTGGCGGTTTTTTTCAGTAACAGTATGGCGGTATTATTCAGTCACTATGTGGTTTTGGAGTGGCAGTATTATTCAGTAACAGTATGGGGGTATTGATCAGTCACTATGTGGTTATGGAGTGGCGGTATTATTCAGCAACAGTATGCTGGTATTATTCATTCACTATGTGGTAGTAATATGTTCTCATGGAGTGGAGGTATTATTCATTAACACTATGGTGGTATTATTCAGACACTATGCAGTTATGGTGTGCTAGTATTATTCAGTAACAGTATGGCGGTATTATTCAGTCACTATGTGGTTATGGTGTGGTGGTATTATTCAGTAACAGTATGGGAATATTATTCAGTCACTATGTGGTTATGGCGTGGCGGTATTACTTAGTAACAGTATGGGGGTATTATTCAGTCACTATGTGGTTATGGTGTGGGGGTATTATTCAGTAACAGTATGGAAGTATTATTAAGTCACTATCTGGTTATGGTGTGGAGGTATTATTCAGTAACAGTATTGGGTATTATTGGTAATGTTGGTCATACAATCTATGTAAATTACTGTGGTGTGGGCTGTGGGGAAGTGTGAGTGTGGCAGCAGATGATCAGGCTAAGAGACAATCTGCAGAGTGGCATGTGATGTACTTTGACATGTAGGTGAGACTTACGTGTAGGGTGTGGGCCCATAATTTGTGTACAGCCCAGGGCCTAAGATCATATTAAGGTAGAGCAAAGAAACCAGCCCAGGATGTGCCTCTTCAAAACGGCGCTAAGTGTGATCCGTCCTGGACTGGCTTGAATGTAATTGCAGAGTGACGCCGCAAATGAGACTGGCTGCCGAGGAGAGATATGGGGCAGTGCAGTGCAGACTGTACTATTTGCACTGCACTGATTGGTAGTAAGAAGAATTCTTTAAATATTTTCTTTACTTCAAACAGCACTTTAACGAATAAACATCAAATGTTTTCCTATTTAAAAAATGTATATATTGCGTGCTTGATGTGTAAAGCTAGTGATGAGAAAACTCTGATGGATTTGGGTGGGGAGGCACCTTTTTATAGTTCGCCACAGGCAGCAGAGGGGCTAGGTTCACCCATGTCGGTGGGAGTGGTGCAAAGCATGTTTTTTTAAATTCCTCTACTGGGGCCTTACCAGCTAGAACCTGGGGATGCCTGGGCCTCCCCACGCATGGTCAAAGTCCACAGCAAAATTAAAAATATTACTTAACCCCTTCACGACCACACCACGTAGATTAACGGGTTGCAAAGCTGGTCGTTGTGCCTGCAGCCCGTTAATCCACGTGTGCTCCTAACAGAGCACACAGACGCTCCCCGCAGCCCGGCATCTCCCAGTACAGGCTGCTACTAGCAGCCTTAGTACTGGGGGAAAACATCGGGTCGGATCACTTCGGTGATCCGAACCGATTAACCCCTTAATTGCGGCAGTCAATAGTGACCGCCGCATTTAAGTTCTTATAGCAACATCGGCACCCCGCGACGCGATTGCGGGGGCCGATTGTTGCGGGGGGGCGATTGCTATGGCAAATGGAAGCCTAACAAAGGCTTCCTATCTGCCATTACGTTAGCCGATTAGGCCCCGCCCGGAGGCGGAGCCTGATCGGCTTGCTGTCAGTGAACAACTGACAGTTCTAATACATTGCACTACATGGGTAGTGCAATGTATTAGAACATCAAACAAACAGTTCGACCTTCAAGTCCCCCAGTGGGACTAAAGAAAAGTGTAAAAAAAGTAAAAATAAAAGTTGTAAAAATACAATAAAAGTTTCAAATAATAACACAAAACACAATCGCCCTTTTTCCTTTATCAAGTCATTTATTATTGAAAAAAATAATAAAGCCATACATATTTGGTATCGCTGCGACCGTAACGACCTGAACTATAAAAATATGATATTATTTATTCCGCACAGTGAACGCCGTAAAAAAAAACTAAAAAATACTGACATAATTGCTATTTTTTGGTCACTTTGTCTTCCAAAAATTGAAATAAAAAGTGATCAAAAAGTCGCATGTACCTAAGAATGGTGACTATAAAAACTATAACTCGTCTCGCTAAAAATAAGCCCTCATAGAGCTCCGTCAACGAAAAAATTAAAACCGTTATGGCTCTCACAACATCGCGACAGAAAAAAATCCATTCTCTTTACAAAGGTTATTTTATTGTGCAAAAAGTTGTAAAACATAAAAAAGTTCTATAAATTAGGTATCGCCGGAATCGGACTGACCCGCAGAATAAAGGTAACGTGTCATTTATAACGCGTGGTGAACGCTGTATAAAAAGAATTTTAAAAATGTCAGAATTTCTGGTTTTTGGTCACCTTGCCTCCCAAAAAAAAAAAGGATAACATGTGATCAAAAAGTTGCATGTGCCCCAAAATGGTACCAATAAAAGCTACAGCTCATCCCGCAAAAAAAAAAAACAGCCCTCATACCACTACGTCTATGAAAAAATAAAATTAGTTAAGGCTCCAATAAGCCAGGAAATAAAAAATATGCAGTTGTGCCGGCCCGAGGGAAACATTTCTTCTGTTTCAAGTGGCGAATTATCAAGGCCCCTAAAATTAGGGAACCAGGAAGGGGAGGGCCCAAGCATATCTGCTGGAAGTGAGGACTCCCGTATTATACCAGGACAACACTTTGCCGGCAAAATTCCCCAAACTGCAAAGGTGCGGAGTGTGGACCAAAAGGGGGATAAGAAAGGACACAGTTTATCAGTGCGACACCGGCCTGTGCAGAAAGGATTGTGTCACAGTGTAACACACATCTATGGATTATTTTATTGTTTTTGTTTACCCCATTATTATACCACCTGACTATGCCCCTTATATACTCCGCCCGGCTTACATGTACCCCCACATTATAAACGGAAACACCAGTAAGACTCAATACAAGACTACTACAAGCAAAATCCACACTCCAAAAGCCAAATGGCGCTACCTCCCTTCTGAACCCTACAGTGTGCCCAAACAGCAGTTTACTTCCACATATATGGCATCGCCATACCCGGGAGAACCCTTTTAACAATTTTTGGGGTGTGTGTCTCCAGTGGCACAAGCTGGGCGCCACATATTGGCATATCTATAGAAAAAAATCCCATTTTCACTCTGCAACATCGAGTGCACACCAATTTCTGCCAATCACCTGTGGTGTTAATATGCTCACTACACCCCTAAGTGAATACCTTGAGGGGTGTAGTTTCAAAAATGGGGTCACTTCTGGGGGGGATCCACTGTTTTGGTCCTACAGGGACTTTGCAAATGCGATATAGCGCCCAGAAACCAATCCAGCAAAATCTGTACTCCAAAAGCCAAATGGCGCTCCTTCCCTTCTGAGCCCTACTGTGTGCCCAAACAGCAGTTTATGACCACATATGTGGTATTGCCGTACACAGGAGAAGTTGCTTTACAAGTGTTGTGTTGTTTTTTTCATTTATTTGTTGAGAAAATGAAACATTTTCAGCTAAAACTACGTCTTATTGAAGAAAAAGGATTTTTTTTTAATTTTCACTGCCCAATTCTAATAAAATCTATGAAACACCTGTGGGGTCAAAATGCTCACTACACCCCTAGATGAATTCCTCAAGGGGTGTAGTTTTGTGAATGGAATCACTTTTGGGGAGTTTCCACTGTACTGACACCTTAGGAGCTTTGCAATAGTGACATGGTGTCAAGAAACCAATCCAGCAAAATCTGTGCTCCAAAAGCCAAATGGCGCTCCTTCTCTTCAGATCCTTGCCGTGTGCCCAAACAGCAGTTTATGACCACAAATGGGGTATGTCCGTACTCCAGAGAAGTTGCTTTACAAATGTTGTTTTTTTTTATTCCTTTATTTGTTGAGAAAATGAAAAATTTTGAGCTAAAGCTGCGTCTTATTGAAAAAAAAGTATTTTTTTTATCTTCACTGCCCAATTCTAATAAAATCTATGAAACCCCTGTGGGTTCAAAATGCTCACTACACCCCTAGATGGATTCTTCAAGGGGTGTAGTTTCCTAAATGGAGTCACTTTTTTGGTGTTTTCACTGTTTTGGTCCCTTAGGGGCTTTGCAAATGCGACGTGGTCAAAAACCAAATGTCGCTCTTTCCGTTCTAAGCCCTGCCGTGTGTCCAAACAACCGTTTATTACCACATGTGGGGTACTGTTTTAATCGGGAGAAATTGCTTTACAAATGTAGTGGTGCATTTTCTCCTTTCAGCCCTTGTGGAAATTAGAAAAAATTAGCTAAACCTACATTTTCTTTGAAACAATGTCGATTTTCATTTTCACGGCCTACTTCCAATAATTTCTCCAAAAAACCTGCGGGGTCAAAATGCTCACTATACCCCTAGATAATTTCCTCAAGGGGTATAGTTTCCGAAATGGGGTCACTTTTGGGGGATTTCCACTGTTTTGGCGCCGCAAGAGCCTTTCAGACCCGACATGGTGCCTAAAATATTTTCTAATAAAAAAGAAGGCCCCAAAATCCTCTAGGTGCTCCTTTGCTTCTGAGGCTGGTGCTGCAGTCAATAAGTGCACTAGGGCCACATGTGGGGTATTTCTAAAAACTGCAGAATCTGGGCAATTGATATTGAGTTGCGTTTCTCTGGTAACACTTTCTGTGTTACAAAAAAAATAGATGAAAAATAAATTTCTGCAAAAAAAAAAAAATTTGAAAATTTCACATCTACTTTGCCTTAATTCCTGTGAAATAAAGAACAAAAGAACGGCGACACCTTGTGTAGATCAGTAGGTCGGGGTGAGGAAACAGTGACAAGAGTATGCTCACCAGAATATGGAGGTTTCAAAGCGTATAATATCCACAGTGCTGCTGCCAGATCCGAGTCGGTGTCCAAGATGGGACCGCTTAGGTAGAGACAAATGCAGGTAAAAAAATTGGATCTTTTGATGGCGCTGCTGTGTGGTGAGAATGATGTGGAACGGAGTCTCGAGGTATTAATAATAGGTTCAATTTATTGAGAGTGGCTACGCGTTTCAACGATGAACAATCGTCTTCCTCAGGCCATGCACATATCAGAGAGGACACATCTTATATAACATGTAGATACAAATTAACATAATTGAAAAAAACCGCCAAATCTGACGGGGTCAAGGTGCGATCCTGACGTCACTCCCGTTTTTTTTTTTTTTTTTTATTCACAATGTTCACATTACGGGGCTATGAATGCATAATGTGTTTTAACATACAAGTTAAATATTTGTTCATAAAATGAGGTACAATTAAAAGAGTAAAAGTGATAAGTGAAGAATAAATAAAAGATAGCTGAGTTTGGAGTGAACGAAGCCGGGACGCGGCCTCGTTACCAGGGCAACCAAGCAGAGATCATAGCAAAGTAGCGAGTTGATAGAAATGTACTACCCATGGGTAAGATATTGAACCCATTAAAAGCTCATTAAAACCATTAATTAAACCATTTAAATTATACATACCTTCAAGCAGCTTTTAATGGGTTCAATATCTTACCCATGGGTAGTACATTTCTATCAACTCGCTACTTTGCTATGATCTCTGCTTGGTTGCCCTGGTAACGAGGCCGCGTCCCGGCTTCTTTCACTCCAAACTCCGCTATCTTTTATTTATTCTTCACTTATCCCTTTTACTCTTTTAATTGTACCTCATTTTATGAACAAATATTTAACTTGTATGTTAAAACAGATTATGCATTCATAGCCCCGTAATGTGAACATTGTGAAGTAATAAAAAAAAACAAAAAAAAAAAAACGGGAGTGACGTCAGGATCGCACCTTGACCCCGTCAGATTTGGCGGTTTTTTTCAATTATGTTAATTTGTATCTACATGTTATATAAGATGTGTCCTCTCTGATATGTGCATGGCCTGAGGAAGACGATTGTTCATCGTTGAAACGCGTAGCCACTCTCAATAAATTGAACCTATTATTAATACCTCGAGACTCCGTTCCACATCATTCTCACCACACAGCAGCGCCATCAAAAGATCCAATTTTTTTACCTGCATTTGTCTTAATTCCTGTGAAACATCTAAAGGGTTAAGAAACTTTCTAAATGCTGTTTTGAATACTTTGAGGGGTGAAGTTTTTAAAATGGGGTGACTTATCGAGGGTTTCTAATATATAAGGCCCTAAAATCCACTTCACAACTGAACTGGCCCCTGTAAAAATAGCCTTTTGAAATTTTCTTGAAAATGTGAGAAATTGCTGCTAAAGTTCTAAGCCTTGTAATGTCATAGAAAAATAAAAGGATGTTCAAAAAACAATGCCAATTTAAAGTAGACATGTGGGGGATGTTAATTAGCAACAATTTTGTGTGGTATTACCATCTGTCTTACAAGCAGATACATATAAATTTAGAAAAATGCTAATTTTTGCAATTTTTCGCTAAATTTTGGTGTTTTTCACAATTAAATACTTAATGTATCGAGCAAATTTTGCCAGTAACATAAAGTCCAATGTCTCACGAGAAAACAATCTCAGAATCGCTTGGATAGGTAAAAGCATTCCGAAGTTATTACCACATAAAGTGAAACATGTCAGATTTGAAAAAAATTGGCTGCGTCCTGAAGGCCAAAACAGGCTGTGTCCTGAAGGGGTTAAAGGGAACCTGTCATCAGCATTTCACCTACTAAATTCTACTCCCCCCTCGCCGGCCACTGCTGTCAAAAGTTCATCGCCATTATCCCCTCACCTAAACTCTTCCAACCGTAAATAATGGTCTGCAAAAACTTTGCGCCCTTTATGATAATACGTCAGTCTCGTTCATTCCTCTTCTTATGGCCGCCACCGTCGAAAACTGGCCCACCCTGAATACCAAAATCTCATCTGAGATAGCCCTCATGTGCCCTTCATGTATGTATGGTCAGACACCCTTCCCTGCTTTGTCGGGCCTCAAATCTAGTTACTGCGCATGCGTTGCTATGGTGTCCCGTTGTTTGCACGCACCAGAACAGGAGATCGATGCGCAAGCGTGGGATTTCGTGTGTGCCAGGTGAGGCCGAGGAGTTTTCAATCAAAAGTAAGGAGGGGGGTTAACTCAGAAAGGCTTAAAGGAATGAAGATATGACTTTTCAAACGAAGATATGACTGTTATGCTCATTAGCATATAGAACGGGAACACTAAAAAACTGAACACTAAAGGTACAGAGCCTACTTAGAAGATAATTATGGGTTACATGAAAATGATTTTTCACCCACTTCCTCCAGGTATTGCTGCTTTAATAGGTGAAATGCTGGTGACAGGTCCCCTTTAATTAAAGGAACAGTGTCATCGCAAATAATTTTTTTATATGTTAAAGATGTTAGTGCTTTAATAAAAACGTTTATATTCATTTGTGTGTTTGTGTTTTACTGTTTCTTATTTTTACACTTTTTCTTCCCTATGGGGGCTGCCATTTTTTGTTCCATTTCTGTGTGTGTCGATTAACGACACACACAGACATGGAATACGGCAGCCACAGTCCCATAGGGACTGCGAACGCCTCCCGTCCCATTGACTGCCGTGTACGGCGTCTGTGTGGGAACTGCGCATGCGCCGCTCCCACACAGTCCTATTCGAAATTGGCGCCGTCCGGCGCCATTTTCCTGTGGACCGGAAGTCGCGGCCGGACAGTAATATTACTACTTCCGGTCGCGGCTTCCGGACTTGTGCACATGGAACAGCGGCAGCAAACGGAGCAGACGGGCCGGAGGGAGCCGCGGCAGGAGCAGGTAAGAGATTTCAATGTATGTTAGTGTTTGTGTGTGTTTACTACTGTATGTAAACCTACTACACTGTGGGTTACCTCAAAAAATGGCGACACACAGTGTAGGAGGTTAAACCTTTCAAACCCCTCGTTTATCCCGGCACTAGCCAGGATAAAGGAGGGGTGGATGCTGAGAGCTCACTAGAGCGAGGGCTTTTAACCCAATGTTGCAATGCTGCAATTTGGGAACAGCCCCATCTAGTGGCCAAAAATGGGTAGTATTATAAATTAGAAATAATTTATAATATTTCCTGGCTCGTGCCAAAAAAAAAAAAAAAATTTGAACAATGTTTAATCACCCACACACTAAATGTTTACATTTTAAAAAAAAAACATGTTTTTCTGGCAACACATTCCCTTTAACCTTTCATTCATCTCCTGAACATCGTATAGCATTAAAATAAGCACAAAACTAGTCAGTTATGTTGCTAAACCAGATATTGGTGCAATCTAAGGACTGTGCAACTTATAATCACTTTTGTCAAAAGTGCCTCCCCCTCCTGTACATCACCAACTAGCTTTTAATAACTGCCCCCCACTAAAGAAATTGTTTAATACAACCAATACATTCAGCTAAATGTTCAGGAGACTATTTTTACCTTGTTTGGCCTCTTGTTTTTCGTTTGCAATGCACCAAATACCACTTACAAAAATTACAGTTATTTACTATAAGACATACAATTTCTAAAGCCATTTTTCTACCACTTTGACTTTTAGCGCTAACCAACTAACAGAAAAGCTATAGACCCTTACCTACGCATAAGATAAAAATGAGTTGTGCCAAGCTGTTGCTCCTAGCACCGTTCAGTGAGGGTATGTTCACACTGCAGCGTCCAATACGCCTGAAATTACGGAGCCGTTTTCAGGCGAAAACAGCTTCTGAATTTCAGACGTAATTGCTCGTACTCGCGTTTTTCGTGGCGTCAATTACGGACGTAATTGGAGCTGTTTTTCAATGGAATCAATGAAAAACGGCTCCAGTTACGTCTCAAGAAGTGACATGCACTTCTTTGACGCGCGCGCCTTTTTACGCGCCGTCTTTTGACAGCAGAGCATAAAAAAAATGCCCGTGTGCACAGAACATCGTAACCCCATTGATTTCAATGGGCAGATGTTTGCCTGCGGTTTGGAGCCGTATTTTCGGACGTAATTCGAGGCGTAAAACGCCCTAATTACGTCCGTAAATAGGGCATGTGAACATACCCTAATTGTTAAGTAACTACCTTAACTTCAAGTGAATCAGGATTTGACCATGAATGTGTTGGTAAAACTTGTGCACAAGGCATCTAGGCATGAATTCATGTGAACATTTATTTGAACAAATTCAACAGCTATTTAGCGAAGGATATCTTGGTTCCTTATGACGGGCTGAAAATATCAGTACAAACCAGCAATTTTTTGGTCTCCTGCAATATAACCGGGAACAATTGTGAACAGTATTTAGCGATAAACTTTTTTTCTTTTTATAAAGTTAGTAATATGTACTACGATAAAGAAAGAAGTTATACACTTATACACTAGTGCATATAAAGTAATGGTAAGGTAGCAGTGAACATGGCAACAACCGTGCGTTCTTCAATTGTAATAAATTGTAATAAATTTTAATAAATCTGCAGTTCCAGATACTAGGGTAGAGAACACAAAACCACTTCTTTCTTGGTAAATGTCTGTTACCACAACTCTCACAGTCGACCACTCCGCCATCCCAAATTAACAGTGCCCATTTTAAGAACATGTACCAACCAGAACAAGGACAAAATAATAATAATACATAAACTTGGCTCTAGGAGCCAGACAAACCAAGAGACGGGGGATGGTAAGAAGACAGAAGGGGTAGAGAAGAAGAATTAAGGGGGGAGGGGGTACCACTTAATTTGAGTCAGTTAATTTGAGTCAGTTAATTTGAGTCAGCGACCCGCCAAGTTACTGTGAAGCTCTAAGTAGGTCATCACGGTGTTGTGTCCAGGGAGCCCATACCTTTATAAACGAGTCATATGTACCCTCCCCTCTATTGGTCAATTCTTCTAACCGATAAATTTGATTCACCTTATCAATCCACTGACTCATTGTAGGAGGATCAATTTGCAACCAGTGTAAAGGTATTAATGTTTTAGCCGCAGCCAGCAAATGAGTGAATAGGTTTTTCTTTGATAGAACTATATCGGAGGACGGAAGTGCCAGAACAATAAGCTCTGCGGTCAGCTTGACCTGTGTACCGCAAACTGTGTTAGCAGATATTTCAATTTGTGTCCAAAAATTTGTTATCAGTGAACAATGCCACCAAATGTGCGAGAAAGAACCCTGCTGAGATTTGCATCTCCAACAGAGATCCGAATCTGACAAACCCATTTTATAGAGAGCTACTTGGGTTTTATACCATCTAGTAAGCAACTTATAGTGATTTTCTTGTAATTTTACGCACCTTGAAAATCCATGGGAATGAGCCAGGATGAAGCTTCTCTCCCGTTCTGACAGCCACAGCCCGAGCTCCGACTCCCACGAAGATACAAAGGATGGCAGATCCGACAGATCAGGTGTCAACAACTGGGCGTAGATATTCGAAAGTTTGTGTTTCCTCAACTTATGTGTAGCTAGGTATTTTTCAAACCAGGTAAATTCTCTATTCACCTTGTGTGTTACTAAAAATTTTGAGCAAGTTACTTGTATATTATGCAATTGGAGAACGTTAAGCTTTCGGGCAGAGGACGACATCAGAGACTGGAGCTCCCCTGCCGTAGGGATCTGGTTCCCCGGCATCAGCTCTGCAATCTGCACACCACAGAAGCGTGTCCATAGATCTGAACTATAATGCACCGGGATGGAAAGTAGTTTTGGCAGGGCCGCCGCTGGTGTCAGGGGTGACGGTTGAGGGACCAATTTATCGGTTAAACCATATCTCGCCCAGACCTCTAGCGTCCCCTTTAGTAAAGGGTATGACATTGACCTAAGGTCTTGTTGTGTGGGCACCTATAATGTAGAATGAAAACTTTCTACTGAGTATAAGGAAGACTGATCAGCTCCCTCTGGACCACCCACCGCTGAGGCCATATCCAACAACCTCTGTAAATGGATAGCTTTATAATAAGTTTCTATGCTAGGGAGGCCAAGGCCTCCATACCGCTTCCCCCTGGCTAGGAGTCTATATGAAATGCGTGGTCTTCTCTGTTTCCACAAAAATGCGGAAAGAAGGGACTGAACTTTCTGAAAAAACAGTTTCGGTAAATAAATGGGTACCATAGTCATAGTGTACAGGAGCACTGGGAGTATGTATGTCTGAAGCAAGTTTTTTCGACCTATCCATGAGAGATATGGGATATTATAAGATACCAGCAAACCCTTAATTTTTTGTAGCAGAGGTATATAATTTAGAGCGTACAAGGAGCCGAGGTCGTTAGGAAGTCGGATACCAAGATATTTTACCGAATGAGTGGGCCATGTAAAATCGGAGGAAGCTTCCAATCCTCTCGCCTGGTCCGATGTTAGGGATATATTGAGGATTTCAGATTTAGTATAGTTTACTTTAAAATTGGAAATAAGGCCATAGTTACTAAAGATTTCTAGGATAAATGGAAGCGCCGACACTGGGTTCGTGATGGTTAGTAGCAGGTCGTCCGCGAAGGCGTGCACCAAATGCTGTCGCGAGTTTACAGATATACCCTCAATACGCTCATCCTGTCGTAGTGTCTGCAAAAGGGGTTCTAATGTCAATATGAACAAAGTGGGTGACAGGGGACATCCCTGTCTAGTTCCATTACCAATAGAGAAGGAGGGGGACAGAACCCCATTCACCCTGATCCTAGCTGAAGGCCTACTATACAACGTAAAAATTGCTTTTATGAGACCTTCCGAGAATTTAAACTTAGCCAGTGTAGCCGCCATGAAATCCCATGCTACCCGGTCAAAAGCTTTTTCGGTGTCCGTGCTCATAAGAACCATAGGTATCCTAGAGTCTTTTGCTTTCTGAATATAATTCATCAGGTGAATGGAATTATGTCTCCACTCCCTTCCCGGGACGAATCCCTGTTGGTTCGGGTGAACTAGGTTTGCTAGGTATTTATTAATTCGCGTCGAGAGTAGTTTAGCCCAAATTTTTAAATCTAAGTTTAAAAGCGATATAGGTCTGTAGCTTGAACACAAGATAGTGTCCTTACCCTCTTTAGGCAGTATGGTAATATACGCTTCTAGAGATTGTGCAGTGAAGTCCTTGCCCTGGAGTAGTTCATTAAATGCGTCAACTAAATAAGGTAATAGTATGTCTTTAAATTTCCTAAAATATTTAATAGTTAGGCCGTCCGGGCCTGGGCTCTTCCCTGAAGGGAAGGATCTCAGGATGTTAGACACTTCGTCAAGTGTAATCAGTTTCATGAGATCCCCTGCTTCATCATCAGAAAGTATTGGCAAAACTAATGGGTCTAAAAAATCCTGTATTTGTTGTCTAGAATTATATGCAATGCTTGGAGGTGGTGCAATGTTGTATAATCCCGAGTAGTATGCACTAAACACGTCTGCAATATCCGTGGTATTTGTGCATTTGGTACCCGCTGAGTTTCGAATAGCATTAATAAAAGATTTTTCCTTCCTCTTTTTGATAAGTGCCGACATGAGTTTTCCCCCTTTATCGCCATGTGCGTAAAGCTTCTGACGATAATACATTAAATTAGTCGCATCTTTTTTATTTAATAAATCTTTTAATTTAGTTCTGAGAATGGTGAGCTCTGTCTGTATGGCTTTAGTGGGAGAACGTTTATGCACTTTTTCGGATGCTGCAATTTGCAAAAGCAAAGATCTGATTTCCTGTTCTCTATCTTTTTTCACCCTTGTACCTAAAGATATCAGTATACCCCTAATATATGTTTTATGGGCTTCCCACACTATAGTAGCTGATACTTCCTCCGTAACATTCTTTTCAAAGTACGCCTGTAACGAGTCAGTTAAGGACTTAATGTGCTACGGGTGATCCAGAAGGGTCTCATTCAACCTCCATGTCCATTCTCTAGCGGGCAAAGCAGAGACAACCAGAGTGGTAAACACTGGTGCATGGCCTGGTACTGTCATCGGCCAATACTAGCAGACTGCAGGGTTTGTACTAAATGAGCATGTTCAAGAAGGTAATCCAGTGTCTGATGCGATCCATGAGGATGAGAATAGAATGTATAGTCGGATATCTGGGGATGTAATAGTCTCCAGGTATCGATCAAATTAAGTTCCTGCAACTTGCTCAATAATTTTCGACGGCCTGCTTTTGGAAACGAAGATTTATGTGTAGAGGAATCAATCTCTGGGTGAAGCGTGAGATTTAGATCACCTCCTAAAATAATAGGACCTTCCGCAAAAGCCCGCAGTTCTTTCATAATATGTAAGAGCCATGAGATTTGCGACTTGTTAGGTACATATAAATTTGCTAGTGTGCATGTCAATGATCCCAATTTACCTTTTATGAATAGCGCTCTGCCATCCCTTGAATCATGACTAGCTGTCCAGATGAATGGCAAGTCCTTGTGGAGTGCAATAGATACTCCTCGCGAAGCAGAGCTCGAGCTGCAGCTATGATACCAGGAAGAGAAAAAATTAGTGGGTAATTTTGGCACTCTATCTACTTTAAAATGAGTTTCCTGTAAGAAGGCTATAGACACCTGTTCCTTTTTTAACAATGTAAATACCTTGCTCCGCTTCTGAGGAGTGTTCAAGCCATTAGCATTATAAGTTACTATCTTCACAGTCGCCATTTTTTGTCAGTTCGCGGTTTCGTCTGAATTCTGAGGTATCTCATGCTACCAGTAGAGACAAAGGGGTAGGAAAAAAGAAGAGGAACAAAAGGGAAAAAGGGGCGACAGAAACATGTGGAATAAAGAAACAACATAGAACTGCAGCTAATCTGTGTTCCCGTTGGCATCCGGAAATCTCTTATCAAATGATAGAAAAGAATGAGTAGACATCCCACTACCATACGAAATCTAAAGCCAACACACTGCTGCATGGCGGAGGGAGTAACTTCCTGAGCCGAAGTCCAGCTCAGACCCTTCATGAAATAAAAATATACTTAAGAAATCAAGTAAAGTAAAGTTGTCTAACAGAGGCAAAATATAGCCTAGAGTACACCTGGTTGCAAGAGGACCCGACACTTTTGGTCAAGTATAGTAAGCCGATCCGAGGGTGAGAGGTTAGTCATAACAATGAAAGAAAATAGCAAAGCTCCCTGTTAAAATCCACAGAGGAGCGAGGAATATGGCTCCCTCTCTATCCTCATTAACTGGCAACCACGTGACTCTATACCATAGACCCGGATGCTTCTCCTTGGTCTATTGTAATGATAATAATAACCATGGTATAATTGGCAGTAAGCAATACGTGGAAGAAGAAGCAAAATGAACAATCTCAGTACTGCTAGTAAGATCAACAGTAATCGTCTTGGAGTACAATAGAAAGAAAATACGTAATAATGAAACACATATCATTGTATATAATTAAAGGATTCAAGTGGTGGCATCTTCTGATGCTGTAGTACAAGATTTCTTCCCCCTTGAAGATCTTTGCTTGGAGTACACCGACCACGCTTCCATCTTTGGCAGGGCAGGTAGAGTGATGTCCGTTTGAGCAGGCAGCCATGATGGTAAATGTAATGGCGGAATTCCCAGACGCTCCCATGCTTCCTCTAGATCAGCAGGTGTATGGATCAAAATCCGCCTTCCATCTTTCAGTATGGCCAACCCGAAAGGGAATAGCCAAGTATAAGGTAGCTTGAGATCTCGCAATTTCGCAAGTAGTGGACGCATTATACGCCGTTTCGCGAATATCGACGCTGCGATATCCTGGTACAATTGTAACGGGTGCTTCCTCAAACACTAGGTGCTGTTGCTCTCTATTTGCCGCCAGAATACTTAAGAGACCGCATATGACATCTCTTGGCGGGTCAGCAGGTTTCGGTTTGGGGAGTAGCGCTCTGTGGATACGTTCTATCACCACTCTACTGGCCCGTTCTTCCCCCAAGAGTGAGGTAAAAATTTGCTTCGCCACCGAAGGTAATACTTCATTAGCGTAAAATTCCGGGAGCCCTTTCAGCCTAACATTCTTTCTACGGCTTCTATTCTCCATATCTTCAAGCAAGGTAAAAGCTCTATTGAGCTGTGTCTCTTGCACTTGTAACTTGTGCTCCACTGAATCTGAGTGATTCACAACCTCCGACACCACTCAAGTGCTCAAGTCTATTCCCCATAAGTTTGAAATCTGACCTGAAGTCGGTGAGTTCCTTCAGCACCGGTGTAATAGCCTGCTGCAGGGTCTTTTTAAAGAAAGCCTTTGTGATCATGCCAGATTCTGTGGCTGAGTTCTACGCCATCGCTCCACACATGCTGTCTGCATCAGAGTCTTCTGAAGCAGGGTACGGCGCCATCTTGGCTGCTCCAGCGCCGGGCGGCAGATCCTTCTTTTGAAGGAATTTTCCCAGGTCTGCTTGATGTTTTTGCAGTCCTGGAGTGCCAGAAGGGTCTCTAGTCTTGCCCTTCCCGATCTTGACCATGGTTAAGCTGTTATGCCTCGTTAATTTGAAGGATCCTGTAATGGCAGGAAGGAGGTGAAGGGAAAGTGAGCCCTAATCTACCCACCGCCCTGTCCCTGCCTACTTGCAACGACCCGCCCTAGGCGACGAGGTACAACTGGGCGGCGGTCCCTACGCTGTCTAAGTGCACAGGAAAACAAACAGGGAACACGCAAGGGAAGGGGCAGTAGCCACGGAACGCCACGAGGAAACGGAGCGGCGAACGAACAGTCAGGACCAGGACGAAGTGAGTACACCCAAGCGGGCAAGGAGACAGAAGCAAGCCAGGGGCAAAGCAAAGCAGGTCAAGCAGAACTGCAGCAAGGCAGAAGCACGGCAGAAGCAGGCTGGAGCAAGCAGCAGTGGGGCCAGGAATCCAAAAGAATTACAAGCACTGAGGGAGAGAACAGGGCAGGTAATAAGGACAGGGGGCGGAGCTAACTCCGACAGACCAGGCCGCGATAGGCTCTCCCACTCCTGAGCCTGCCACCCTGGTTGGTGGGAGATGGTGTCAGTCGAACAGGTCTGGCCTCAGGTGTGGATTGATTAATCCCAGGAGTATACCTAGATGAAGTACCTGGCAGATCCCTAACAGATCCAAGCTGGTTTGTGAGGAGCTCGAGTTTTATGCGTCCATCACGTTCAGTGGTCAGGCTCCGCCCCCCACCATACCATATTATCATATATTATCCAGATACTCATATCAGATCCAAAAGGCAAAACTTGAAGCTCATGGGCCCCAATGCAAAATCTGTAATAAAGCCCCTCCGCAACAATGTGCCATTTATAATAATGTTTTTTCTTAAGTGCCAGAGTGGCCATCGGGTTCCCTTAGGCGCCAGGGATCGGGTGCGACTGCTACCTCTGCACCAGTGGCGGATCCTCATTAGGGCGGCTTGGGCAGCCGCCCGGGGCCCAAGGCTCGCAGGAGGCCCAAGGCTCGCAGGGGGCCCAAGGCTCGCAGGGGGTCCATGGCCGCCCGAACCGCACGGGTCCCCTCATGCCCGGTGGCATCGCTAGCATCGGAGGGGGCCCCGGTGTCAGGACCGCAGCTGCCATGAGGCGAGGTGAGCTTCTGTCCGACTCCCAGCTATTAGCATCCGTGGTCTGTGCTGCAATCTTACATCTCCCTGTACTACTTTAGAAGCTCCCCCTCCAGCACCCCTTCTCTGCTCTACACACCTCTCATCCTCCTGCTCCTGATGTTACCAGTCGGGTCGTGAGGGAGGGGGAGGGGGGACTGTCTGCGTCACTGTGTTGGGCCATCAAGCTGCTGAACGCCCTTCACAAATATCCTACATAAAACGCAAGTGGATGTGTGTTTACAATGTGTACTTTATATGTGTATAATGTGCATATTCGTGTATGTCTGTGAAGTGTACATGTGTGTGTGTGTATGTATGTATATACATATATATATATATATATATATATATATATAGTGTGTATGTATGTATGTATATATAGTGTGTGTGTATATGTATATATAGTGTGTGTGTGTGTGTGTGTGTGTATATATATGTGTATATATATATATATGTATATATATATATATATATATATATATAGTGTGTGTACCTGTATGTGTATGTATATATATATATAGTGTGTATGTATATATATAGTATGTATATATAGTGTGTGTGTATATAGTGTATGTATGTATGTATGTATATATATATATATATATATAGTGTATGTATGTATATATATATATACATATATATATATATATAGTATATATATATATATATATATAGTGTTTGTATGTGTGTATATATAGTGCATGTATGGATATATATAGTGTGTGTGTGTGTGTGTGTATGTATATATATATATATATATATAGTATGCGTGTGTGTGTACACATTATATATATATATATATATATATATATATATATATATATATATATATATATATATATATATATTTCTGTAGCAATTCCGGAGAAACTAGCAGAAATTCCGCTGCAGGAAAAAAAGGACCATTTCCTGCATTTTTGCCGCAGAAAATGGTGCGTATTTTGCTGCGTTTTTCTCAATGTTGGGAGATGGTGACATCTCCTCTGAAAAACACAGCAATTCAGTCCACTATCTGCAGCAGGAATTGACATGCTGTGGCACGATAAATATGCACTGCAGGACAAAATTTTACGCAGCATCTGGATGAGATTTGTTAAATCTTACTCACTCACTTTGCTGCTACTGTATTCTGCCTATTTTCTGGGCGGAAAATACGCAGCAATTCCGTTAAGTGTGGACAAGCCCTAATACAGTAGCAGCAGAGTAGATTAGATGTGAACAATTCTCATCCACACGCTACGTAAATGATAAGTGGAAAAAATACTCAGAAATTGACCTGCGTTTTTTTAAATATGCAGCATGTCAATTGTATTTGCGTAAACGCTGCTTATTTGTTTCGGGTTTTCCCAATTTAATTCAATGGGGAGGTAAATCCCGCAACAGATAGCAGATATTATGTAAAAACGCAATTTAGAAAAAATGAAAATCTTATACTTGCCCGGAATTCTGTTTCTTCGTACGGGCCGGCCTCCTGGGATGAGGTATCACCCCATGTGACCGCTGCAGCCACTCTCAGACTGCAGCAGTCCTATGGGATAAAATGTCATCCCAGGGCTGCAGTATAGCAACGCTGTGCAGCACTATATACAAGGGGGGAGCGCTGCGTGGCACTATATATAAGGAAGAGAGCGCTGTGTGGCTCTATTTATAGGGGGCTGTGTGATGCTATCTATAGGGGTGTGTGTATGGTGCTATCTAGAGGGGGTTGTGTGTGGCACTATCTACAGGTGTGTGTGGCGCTATCTACATGGGGGGTTGGCACTATCTATAGGGGGAACTGTGTATGTGGTGCTTTACTTTACAGTGTGTGACACAATTTTATTCAGGGGCGCAGCGCATGGTGATATTATATTTATGGGCTGCAGAAATGGGTCATGGCCGCGATTAGTCGTCATGAGCTCTGGACCGGATGGAGAAGAAAGTAGGAAAAAAAACTACTAGCATCTGAGACGTCGTCACCTGTGAGTCACTGGATTTGTAGAGAACCTGTCCCCTTTCGTGACATGTTTATTACAGGAAATCCTTGTATTCCACATAAAGTCTTTGTGCAGTCCAGGACTGATAGAAAAATTGGTGTTACCAATCCCCTTGTCAGGAGGATGTGTCCCTGCACAGTGTTATACTGTCACTATGTAGGGACACAGCCCTGTGAAAGGGTAATCGTAACACCCATTTGTTAATGCTTTCGCAAAAAGGTAGCGTTAGCAATAGTTACGGCGCGGTAGGGTGGCGGTGAAGAAGAGGGCGCCCAAGTTTGGGAAACAGCCCACGGCCTATGGTCTACTTAATCCGCCACTGCTATGCACCGCCTATATTTATGCCCCTGGTCAGATTACTGGGTTGTATAAGAACGTAAACATGAAACCATTTAGCAACTAACAGAGTTCAGTATAAGACCATGTTTAAACTACGTGATCTCAGAAACTTAAGTACGTAAAGTAATAGTCCCCATAGCATTGCACTTTGAAAGCATGAGGACGGTCCTTTTCACCCATTAAAACAACACAGGCTCCAGTTACTACACTGCGGAAGAAGACTTGGGAGGAGGAATGCTGCTCACAGCTCCCTCCTAATAATACACTGATGGCAGTTACAGGCACAAGGAGGAGTAGAAGAAGGAAGAACCTGCCAGAAGTAGAGCCCAGGGACAGAAGTCAGACAACTCAGCAGAAGGTGAGAATATGCGAAAGATGGGAAAACCCCTTTAACAACTTAAGTATTTACACTAGGCCATCAGGAAATAATATATTAACTCTCTTAGGCCTCATGCACACGAACTTATTTTTTTCCTCCCGTAAATATTGGCGTCCTTGGTCACACGTATTCGACCCGTATTCCACCAGTATTTACGGACCCGTGCCCTTAAATACAGGTCCGGTGTCACCAGTATTCCACCCGTATTTACGGGCACGTTTTCGCTGCAAAATTGCACTGCACTAATCGGCAGCCCCTTCTCTCTATCAGTGCAGGATAGAGAGAAGGGGCAGCCCTTTCCGAGGTAAAAGTAAAAGAAATTCATACTTACCCGGCCGTTGCCTTGGTGACGCGTCCCTCTCTTGACATCCAGCCCAACCTCCCTGGATGACGCGGCAGTCCATGTGACCACTCCAGCCTGTGATTGGCCTGTGATTGGCTGCAGCGGTCACATGGGCTGAAACGTCATCCCGGGAGGCCGGACTGGATGAAGAAGCAGGGAGTTCTGGGTAAGTATGAAGTTCTATTTTTTTTTACACGTTGATTTATTTTATGATCGGAAGTCACTGTCTAGGGTGCTGAAAGAGTAACTGCCGATCAGTTAACTCTTTCAGCACCCTGGGCAGTGACTATCCACTGACGTCGCCTAGCAACGCTCCCGTAATTACGGGTGCACACACGTAGTCACCCATAATTATGGGAGCCCCATAGACTTCTATGGGCCTGCCCGTGGCGTAATTACGTTCTAAAATAGGACATGTTCTATATTTTTCAACGGCCCGGGCACCTTCCTGTAAGCATATCGGGAGGTACCCGTGGCCAATAGAAGTCTATGGGCCCGTAATTACAGGCCGTAATTACAGCCCGTGATTACGGGCGTTTTTACGTTCGTGTGCATGGGGCCTTAAAGTGTAGATAAACGTTTGACAAACTTCTGACATGTCAAAGTGACATGTCAGAAGTTTGGCTTGGTGGGGGTCCGAGCACTGAGACCCCCACCAATCGCTAGAACGAAGCAGCTAAAGCGCTCACAGGCGTCTGTTCAAAAGAAAGTCTATGAGCCCGTACTCCGATACATCGGCTTTCCGGAAAAAGCCGAAGACATGAAGCAGCTGAGCGCTCACACGAGGGCTTCAGCTGCTTCGTTCTAGCGATTGGGGGGGGGGGTCTCAGTGCTCAGACCCCCACCAATCCAAACTTCTGACATGTCACTATGGCATGTTAGAAGTTTTTCAAATGTTTAGCTGCACTTTAATATACGCTAGACCCCCCTGTATGAACCCCTATATGTACATTAGGCCACTAGGGAATAAAAAATATGAACCCCCTCTTCAACCCTAGACTACAAAGTAAGGATGCACTAGCCTGGACCACCAACTTTAGGTTATATGGGAAGCTTTAATTATTGTAAAAATAAATGTTTTTCTTATTTTCTGATGTTTAAACCAGGGTGTGTCCTTTTTTTATAAACTCTCTTTAAGGTCATGTGAACACGTGGCCGATTACACATAGAAATTTGCAACAAAGTGCAATATAAGGCTCACTGCAAACGCTGTAGATTTTGTGCAGTCCCATTCATCTGAATGGTGTTGTTTCTGCAGCAAGCACAAAACTTGCATCATGTGCAGGAGGGTCTAATGCAGGGGTCTCAAACTCGACCAGGTAAGTGGGCCACATATAGAAAAAATGGGAAGTTGACGGGCCGCATTACTTTCAAATTTGATACAATACAAAATTATTGTTAATCAGGTTAGTTATTTTAACTACTATAACACTATATTACTATAATAATAATAATACAACATTACTATAATACCGCTAGGTTTAAAATTTGAGAGAATTCTCCACGTGCTTATTTCAACAATACAGTGTTCAAGTTTAAGTGTCGCTAAATGCAGTCCGGCGGCTCAGTTGGCAGACAAACATGTCAAGATTGGGTAGCCACTTTTTAGATAGTGCCACAGTGCCCTCTGTAGATAATGCCACAGTGCCCTCTGTAGATAATGCCACAGTGCCCTCTGTAGATAATGCCACAGTGCCCTCTGTAGATAATGCCACAGTGCCCTCTGTAGATAATGCCACAGTGCCGTCTGTAGATAATGCAACACACCACTAGATAATGCCGCAGTGTCCTTTGCAGATGCTGCCACACACCCACTTGTAGATGCTGTCACAATGCCCTCTGTAGATGCTGCCACAGTGCCCTCTGTAGATGCTGCCACAGTGCCCTCTGCAGATGCTGCCACAGTGCCCTCCGCATATGTTGCCACAGTGCCCTCCACAGATAATGCCACACACACCCCAAGTAGATAGCTCCATTGGGGCTCCCTGTAGGAGTGGCATCCTCAGCCAGAGCGTTGCCTACGCTTTGGCTGGGGATTCCTCTGCTGTTGGAGCCCCTGACGTCACTGTCCATACACTGGGACGTCAGGGAATTCTCATGGAAGGGAATGTGATATCAGGGGCAACCCCAGAGCAGGAGTCCCGGGCAGAGCACTGGTAGGCTCTTCCTGGGACTCCAGCTGTGCTCCTGACATCACTGGGACTCCTGCTCTGGGGAAGCCCCTGACATCACTGTCAATGTATGGACAGCGATGTCAGGGAATTCCACATAGTCCCGGAGCAGAGCCGATACTATCGCTCTACTAAGGACTCCGCTCTGGGGAAGACCCTGACAACAGTGTCCATATATGGACAGCGATGTCAGGGAATTCCACAGAGTGCCAAAGCAGAGCCGATACTAGCGCTCTGCACGGGACTCCGGCTCTGGGGAAGCCCTAGACATCGCTGTCCATATGTAGACAGTGATGTCAGGGAATTCCACAGAGTCCCGGAGCAGAGCCTGTACTAGCGGCTCTGTGTCCCGCGGGCCGCAGATGACTGCCCCAGGGGCCGCATGCGGCCCACGGGCCGCGTGCTTGAGACCCCTGGTCTAATGCATATGAATGGAGTTTAGAGAATTTGGAAAAATTTGCCCAGATTTGAGAACATTATGCAGAATTTAATATTCGCAACATAAGCTATTCCAGATTTGCAAACGGATTTAACTTTTTGCCATGAACAGAGTGAAATCTGCATGTAACACATGTGGATTTCAGACCATTTTAACAGCAGAAAATACCCACTGCATACGAGTTTTGCCTACTATGGACTCTAGTTTTATAGTTAGCCATTTCAGCCACTATGCACTTCTTAGACTGAATGCACACGGTACAGTTGTAGCACTTTGTCACACAATTTTAAACCAGGGTCCAACAATTCAATCAAATTTTTTTTCTGCTGTCATCCTGTTCTTAACAATATAATTTATACATTTTTTTTAAAAATTAACTCATCTTAACTTACTGATTTGTATATGGAACAGAATTTTTAATGTATTGGATAAATTTTGATTAACTTAAGTCCCAGTTTCTAATTTATTCATCTGACATATACAGTTAGTACTCAGATCATCAGATTTCTTGATCTTTTGATCCGGAAAAACAATGATAAAGACGATGATGGAGACTATCACTTTCAGAAAGTCCACTGCAGGCAATACTCTTTTGCTAGCACAAAGCCATCATCCATAGTCTCTTATACAGGGCATCCCAGTAGGTCAGTTTCTGCGTCTTCGCAGAAACTGCTCTGATTTTCATCACTTTAAGAAGGAAGCCCAAGATTTGGCACTACGGTTTAAACAAAGGCGATACTCAAGAAAGAGTATCAAATGAGGATACAATAGGGCACTGCACACTGACAGAAAAGCCCTCTTGTATGATCAAAGTCAAGTAAGAACGACTGATGATCCATCAAAAAACATGACCCTAATCTCTAAAACACAAAATAAAATTAGGTTTATATCCAGATATGGACACCACTGAGGAAAAATAAGGGAGATCTTGCAAAAGAACTGGTCACATTTGACACTTTGTAATGAAATACAAGACATGATAGGCGAATATCCCAGAATGACCTCTAGAAGAGCGCCGAATCTACGTGATCTCCTTGTCAGGTCAGAGTTCAGAAGATATAGAACCTATAGAGTGTAGGGCACAATTAACACAAATGTATTTGAGAAAGAATATATAAATTTTATTGAGTATCACAACATTAAAAAATAGGTCATACTGAGCATAAACAAAAATACGTCTGACAATTGCAGAGGACATACAGGAAACAGTAAATGACAATGTCAATGGTAGTATAACAATCTACTTCTAGGTTAAATTAGCCTGATCAAATTAATAGTAATAAAAACCTCTGTATATATATTTGGGCATGTAAATTGCAAAAATGCAGATTATACAGATGAAAAGGAGACTGCATGAAAAATAACTGCAACCAGTGCAAGTATAACAAGCACAGAGCTTGATGCTAGGGTCCAGTGTATGGTACAAACAGTACCTTCGGTGTATGATACAAGCAGTTTAAGTGAAGTAACACCTAGAGGATAAGATGTATAACATACCCATTGTAGTCCTCTGCAAGGAGAGAACATCAGTCCCGACGCGCGTTTCGGCAAAATGCCTTCGTCCGGGGGTGGCGTCTCTCCAGCAGGGAGCTCCCCTTTACGTATATAGCTGTCCAATCATGTCAGCAGCATGGATCACATGGGGCAGTAGGCTTGTATAGAGTGGCGTCATGTGTCGGGGCGGGAAAGCCCGTCACTATCCCATGGCCGCGCGTCATCCAGGGGGTGTGGATCAACGGCGACTGACGCCACAGAGAACGCCCACTTAGATGCAGACGCACCAGTCAGAGGGAAGCCGAGACATCCCCCCCGACACAAGCGCACGAACAAGCACTGCTGAGATGAGTATAGCCCATGAGATGTTTAAAACATAAGACTGGACAGCTGGGATGGAATTAAAAAGACATGAAACTTGATACCCATTAGTAAACCATTGTGTATTAGGTTTAAGTGCAACAAATTTAAAAATAAACAACGATATCAATAGAAGCAAGCAAGATACAAAGTGTACAAAGTGGTGCAGAGTTACATCGATTACACCATGCAAAAATAAAGTAATATATCGTATTTATAGTAAACCATAAATTTAATATATATCCAGTATATCAAAATGACAATATATATATAGGATACAAACATATATATACATAAACATTGATGATTAAATTTGAATATATATTAGTTTTTTATATATACATAGCGAGACACTGAACAATAAGTTAAGAGGTATAAATGATATGTGTGAAAGATGTAGTAAAGTGGTAAAAAGATATGTGTTACTATATCAAGCTCTGTGCTTGTTGTTATACTTGCACTGGTTGCAGTTATTTTTCATGCAGTCTCCTTTTCCTCTGTATAATCTGCATTTTTGCAATTTACATACCCAAATATATATACAGAGGTTTTTATTACTATTGATTTGATCAGGCTAATTTAACCTAGAAGCAGATTGTTATACTACCCTTGACATTGTCATTTGCTGTTTCCTGTATGTCCTCTGCAATTGTCAGACGTCTTTTTGTTTATGCTCAGTATGGCCTATTTTTTAATGTTGTGATACTCAATAAAATTTATATATTCTTTCTCAAATACATTTGTGTTAATTGAGCCTATAGGTTCTATATCAGCTGTTTAGGGCAATACACCAAGGTTCACTTGGCTCTACTGAGGTCTAGCCTTTATATATAGGCACTAGTGCAGCATATACTAACATATGTATACTAATTAGACCTTCTTCCTGCATGTACCAATTGGTTTATACAGAGTTCAGAAGATCAGACACTGCAGTATGGCCACTTCATCTTCTAAAGGGGATGTTTAAATGTGGCACAAGCTCTCAATGCAAATTTGTTAGGAAATTGTAATGATGGGGGTAAGGAAACAGACAAGTGAGCCCTAATCTACCCGCCACTCAGTCCCTGCCTACTTGCAACGACCCGCCCTAGGCGACGGGGTACAACTGGGCGACGGTCCCTACGCTCAATAAGTGCACGACAGACAAACAGACAAGGGAACACAGAAGCAAGGGAAAAGGGGCAGTTGCCCACGGCAACACCGTGAGCAACAAGAGTGGTGAACGAGCCGAGTCAAACCAGGAGTGTACGAGGTACCAAACGAGGTACCAAACCTCAGCGAGCCGTTTAGTCTGCATCCGCGGCTGACCTTACTATTGCCTCCTTCAATGTGAAGGGGCTGAATGTTCCTGAAAAGCGGGCGCAAATCCTACACCATCTACACAAGCGTAAGGTACACATCGCATGCTTCCAGGAAACACACTTTAAGGAAGGAGATTCCCCTACCATTAAGCATAAATTTTACACTACTTGGCATTTCAATAACAATCCCCTTTCCAGATCATGTGGAGTTGCCATAGCTCTCCACAAGTCCCTCCCCCATCAGGTTGTCAATTCTGTTGTAGACCCCGACGCTAGATACATCATCTTAGTGCTTAATATTGGTGGGAGGGAGTTCACGGTGATTAATGCTTATGCTCCTAACCAGGGTCAGGTGCCTTTCATTCTTCAACTTATAGATACCGCCCTTCCGGTGGTCCGGGGGACTGTGGTGCTGTGCGGAGACTTTAACCTTACTTTGGATCTGACGGTGGATAACTTTACTGGTCGCTCTAGTGTTGCATATGGTGCTATTAGGCGGGCGTGACGTGCTCTCTTACACCTTCAACTTTGTGATGCTTGGCGCCTTCAACATCCCACTGATTAGGATTTTTAGTTTTTATTCCCATCCGCATGGCACCTACAGTCGCTTGGATTACATTTTTCTTCAGCAACATGCTCTCCCCTGGGTCGCCTCTACGTCCATTGGCAGTATCCTTTGGTCTGACCATGCCCCGGTGTATTGTACCTTACATCTCCCCCTCCTCACTAATGGACTTGGAGACTTAACGAGTCCCTGCTCCTGGATGGGGTGTGCCATGCTGATTTGCTTCAAATGGTGGAACATTTAACACTTGATCACGCCCAGGATGACTAGTCTCCCTTGGCTCGTTGGGAAGCCCTTAAATGTGTCCTCAGGGGGGTCCTTATAAAACACGGGGCGCACCTTAAAAGAGAAAGGGCTCACTCCCTTAAAACTGCTCTCCCAAAAATTAGCTCCCTTGAACTGGCTCACAAGCGTGCGCTTTCTCTTCCGATTTTGCAGGAGTTATAGGTTGCCCGACAGGATGCCAGATGGCTGTTGGACTCGGCCCAGCAGCGTGCTCTTCAAGTCTGTTGTAGTAAGTTCTATGAGTTTGGCAACAAGAACGGACGCGTGTTGGCCAGAGCTTTAAAGGCTAGGATTGCCCAGTCACATATACCAAACACAATCTCCCTCTGGCCAGGTTGTTCACACGACCCCAGAGATAGCGGATTGCTTCCATAGTTTTTTCTCTGATCTCTATAACCTTAATCCTCCCGCCCCCTCCCATCCGCCGGGTCGGGATTCTTTCTCCTCTCCCTTCACACCTTTGTCCAGGGAGATAGCTGACAAACTTGATATGGACTTCACCTCCCCGGAGCTCCTTGTGGTTATAACCGACCTTCCTGGGGGAAGAGTCCTGGCCCGGATGGCTATACTGCCAAGTTTTACAAAGTGTTGGCTGACTATTTGCTACCGCCTCTGCTACAAGCTTTTAATTCTATTTCCCTGGAGGACCTGTTTCCTCCTAGCTCCACTTTGGCCCATGTCGCGGTTATCCCTAAGCCGGGTAAAGATCCTCAACTCTGTTCCAGTTATCGTCCCATCTACTTACTCAATGTAGATCTAAAAATTTACGCCAAATTGCTCGTCAATAGATTGAATAAATACCTGCCTAGTCTAGTCCATCCGGACCAGGTGGGGTTTGTGCCTGGTCGGGAGGCCCGTGACAACACCCTTAAAACTTTTGATATTATACATCATGCCCAGACTCACCACATCCCGCTCATGATCCTATCCATAGACGCCGAAAAAGCGTTTGATAGAATATCATGGCCTGCCCTTTGCCAAACCCTTCAACATGTAGGCATAGGACCCTCTCTCCTGGCTAAAATTATGGCACTGTATCGCTCACCTTCGGCCCAAATAAAAATAAATGGCTCCCTCTCTGCACCTTTCACTATTTACAATGGCACGCGACAGGGCTGCCCCCTATCCCCCCTGTTGTATGTCCTGGTCATGGAACAGCTCATGGCCTCCATTCGGAACAACACGGATATTAAGGGTATTACCATTTGAGGGATGGAATACATGTGCTCTGCATTTGCTGATGACTTATTGGTTTATCTCACAGACCCTCATGTCTCTCTCGCCTCATTGATGTCCGAGTTGTCCCGTTTTGGAACATGGTCTAACTTCAAGATCAACTTCTCTAAATCTGAAGCGTTGAATGTTTCTCTCCCGTTTCTCAAAAGTACTTTCCCTTGGCCCTCCAGAGGTATAACATATTTTGGCGCCCGTATAAGTAGTGACCTCACACAACTGTTTACAAATAATTTCATTCCCCTACTGGCCAAGTTTCGCACTGATCTTAATTCCTGGCATAAGACCGAATTTTCCTGGTTTGGCCGTATTAATATTATTAAAATGTCTCTCCTTCCCCAATTACTTTTTCTCCTGCAGACGATCCCCATCTCTATCCCATCTTCTTATTGTTTGCGGCTTCAGCAGTGCTTTGGCTCCTTCATTTGGCCGACAGGTCGTCCGCGTTTGAGTTGAGCTCTTCTGACTCGTTCCAGAGATGCGGGTGGGGTTGGTCTGCCGGACTGTCGGCTCTATTATTTGGCATCAACTCATGCGCGTGTTTTGGATTATTTTCATAATCACGAATCAAAACTGTGGGTCCGTTTGGATCAACAACTCTGTCCCAGTACCCTATCTACCCTGCCGTGGACCCTGTCTGGGAACAGACTGACTCAAGCCTCATTTGTTGTTTACCATACCCTCTTGGCGTTGCAGTCTTTAGGGCCGGAAAGTTTGCTTATAGACCCATTGGGTCCTTTAACTCCTATTACGGATAATCCAGCCTTTCCTGCTGGTAGGGCTGGTCTCTCCTTCCTAGATAGGTCATCCACCGACCCCATGTATTTTGCCCAGGTCCTCTCTGATTCCTCTCTTCTCCCTTTAACCTCCATCTGCCCCGATGCTATGCCCTCTACTCTCCATATGTATGAATACGCCCAGTTAAAGCATTTTTATGGAACTGTTAATCCACGCGCCCACCTTCACCGGTTGTTGACTGACTTTGAACGCTTATGTGTTTCCACCCTGCCCCCTACCCATGCCATTTCTACATTATATAAATGACTCCTTTCACAGTGATCCCACCAACTCCCTTCCTTCTGCGGGGCTTGGGAGAGAGAATTACATACTACATTTACTGATGCACAATGGAAGCGGTGTTTCTCCCTTTCTCAGAAAGCCGCTATAGCCATTAGGGCCCAGGAAACCAGTTCCAAAATTGTCTCTAGATGGTACCGGGTCCCGGCTGCTCTTCATAAATGGTATCCGTCTGTACCTGACAATTGTTTGCGTTGTGGTGCTGTGGGAGGTTCCATGTCTCATGTTTGGTGGAGTTGCCCCTCGTTGAGGAGTTTTTGGGATGCAGTACTTAAATTAATATTAGAGGTTACTGGAGTCTCTGTCCCCAATTCTCCTGAAGCGGCTCTTTTATTTATGTTCCCGATGCCCTTTACACGTTTATAAAAGTTCCCTAACTAGACATCTCCTTCATGTGGCAAAGTCAGTGATCCAGCATAGGTGGAAAACGGCAATACCCCCAACGTCAGATGAGTGGTTTCGGGAGGTTGCCTTATACAGCGAATGGAATACCTGGTGGCTCATTCCCCGGCAGCTGTTGTAAAATACACGTCTACGTGGTCTCCATGGATAGCGTTCCATTCTTCCTCTTCTTACCTTACGGCTGTAACTTGAGTCGGACTGTGCCCCTGTGAAGTGTACTGCGGTTCTTGCTCGCTGCTGCTTTCACTCATAATACCCCGGAGCTGGAGTCCAGGGTCCCCATGTTTTCTCCCCTCCCTTCCCCTCCCTCCTATTCCCCCCTTTCTTGTGGCCTTCTTCTATTCTTCCTCTTCCCCTGTCTAGGGTAATGTGCCTCTCCTTCTCCAATTGAACTCAGTGGCCTCATTGTACCTTCTGATGTTTTGCTTTTAGGCTCATTCATGCTGCTGTTGTATACTAAATAATGTCCTTTGTATTGAGATGTGATTCACATTTTTTTTTTTTTTTTAGCTTTGGTACTTGGCCTTATTTGTTGTTCTCTTTTACTGTGTGGAGGCCTTCCCTCCACTATGTCTTGTATTTGTGTGTATTGAAACTCAATTATTCTTTTTTCTGCAGATTTAATGAATATAATACTTAAAGGGCTTTCCCAGCCCCCAAAAATTGATGCCCTATCCTCGTCCGAGCGCTGCTTCCCCTTCATTTCTACTTGCTCACTGTGAATCGTCGACACAGATGTAACGCAATGTAGAGTATTACAGTCTTCTCACATTCACTTCATTGGGAGAAGGCTGCAATACTGTGAATCGCCACTACAGCAGTGTCAACGATTCACAGTGAGCAAGAAGAAATGAACAGCAAGCAGCGCTCGTACCGACCCTAAAGCTATTGATGGCCTATCCTGAGGATAGGCCATAAATTTTTAGGGACTAGAGTAACACATAGTTTAGCTTAATCAGTGCACCTGTCACTATATATTACTGCTCGCAGTGAGGGCAACAGGTTCACATAAACAAAATAGAAGATACAGGATTTGTTTTGGTACAATCTTAAAACCCGATCTATGATCAAAAATAGATGCATAAGCGCAAAGGAGAAAAAGGTTGTTAAATCAGTGGCATAACAATTGCAGTCACAGGGGGGTGGGTCGACCTGGAATGGGTGAGTCCAACTTAAAACCGGATCCTCGTATTTAACAAAGCGTTAGGACGGTGTATGCTGCGTCTCATATAATTTCCTGAAGCTGCCCGGCCATATGGGGTAGTGGGTCTTGTGTACCTGGCCATGAAGGCAAGAGGTCCGAGTACTTGGGAGTAAATTCTTTTACATTTTTATGTCAGTTCTGGGGCCCATGCTTAAGGTGGATGAGGCTATTCAAAAGTGTGGCATGGGGCCCAGCACAATGTAGTTATACCCCTGTGTGTAAATATTATTCTAATTCTCTATGTAACCCATTTATTCATTTTACACTTACCACTTACCTTTGCAGTCTTCTCTTCTCTTCAGCAGGGGGCATCAAGCTCACAAGTGCTTACCACACACTGAAGCTGAGCCGCTCCCTCTGCCCTATCCAGACACAGCAGTTAGCGTTGCTTGGATTGCTCTTCATCGCTTTGGACCTTTAGCAATAATAAAAATTATAAAGTGAAAGAAAAAATACATATATATATATATATATATATATATAAACATTGTAAAGAGCTTCGTCATTAGTTCTACAGAGTTTTAAACTTTAGGGTTAACGCTTATAATGTTGAGCGTGACATCAAGATGTGCTAGATTGCATCATGAGACTGCTGAGCGACTTAAAGGGGTTGTCCAGGAAAAAAAAAAATTCTAAAAAATGTCCCCCAGCCTTGATTTGCCTTCCCTAATACCCCCTATTAAACTTCTAACCAGTTTCTGTTTGATTTCCATCGTCACTGCTGCTTTTTCTGTTTGTTTACATCCCTTGCTGTTTGTTTACATCCCTTACTGGCTGTTTCCTGTCTTGTAACCCACTATACCCATGATCCCCGGCTGCATCTGAGGAGACAGTTGCATCCTCCCCCTTCCTCCAAAGCACCTCAGCTATTTGCATACTGCCACGCCCCTCTATGGTCACATGGTCCTTCCCTGCTCTAATTACAGATTACAGGCAGACGCTCCCTCCCTGCACACGGTCTGAGGCCGGATTACACCGGCGTGTGCCTTTTGCTTGCGCAAAAAACACATCGTTTTGTGCGCGCAAAAGGTACATAACAGCTCCGTGTGTCAGCCGCGTATGATGTGTGGCTGTGTGATTTTCGCGCAGCCGCCATCATTATGACACTGTTTATATGTTTGTAAACAGAAAAGCACGTGGTGCTTTTCTGTTTTCATTCATACTTTTTACTGCTGTTGCGCGAATCACGCGCGTACCACGGAAGTGCTTCCGTGTGCTGCGATTGATTTTCACGCACCCATTGACTTCAATGGGTGCGTGATGCGCGAAAACACAAATATCGGACATGTCGTGAGTTTTACGCAGCGGACACACGCTGCATGAAACTCACTGACAGTCTGCACGGCCCCATAGACTAATATAGGTCCGTGCGAGGCGCGTGAAAATCACATGCGTTGCACGGACGTATTACACGTTCGTCTGAATAAGCCCTAACACAGTAATAATCATCATTATCCTTTGTGTCTCCATCTATCCCTGATCTAAGTACAGGCACCCGTCTCCCTCACCCGCCCCTTCCACAGCCTGATAAATGTCAGGGTATGTTCACGTTCCGGGCCATGCTTTCACTTTTAACCCGTTTTGTACCCATTTTTTTCCTTGTCCGTTTTAAAAACGGATGAATTTCATTTGTCAATTTCCTGCCACACACTGCCCCCTGTAGATAATGCCACACACTACCTTCTATAGATACTGCCACAGCCCCCTGTAGGTAATGCCACACAGCCCCTCTGTAGGTAATGCCACACATCCCCGCTGTAGGTAATGCCACACATCCCCGCTGTAGGTAATGCCACACATCCCCGCTGTAGGTAATGCCACACATCCCCGCTGTAATGCCACACAGCCCCGCTGTAGGTAATGCCCACAGCCCCCCTGTAGGTAATGCCCACAGCCCCCCTGTAGGTAATGCCACACAGCCCCCCTGTAGGTAATGCCACACAGCCCCCCTGTAGGTAATGCCACACAGCCCCCCTGTAGGCAATGCCACACATCCCCCTTGTAGGCAGTGCCACACAGCCCCCTGTAAGTAATGCCACACAGCCCCCTGTAAGTAATGCCACACAGCCCCCTGTAAGTAATGCCACATAGCCCCCCCTGTAGGTAATGCCACATAGCCCCCCTGTAGGTAATGCCACATAGCCCCCCCTGTAGGTAATGCCACATAGCCCCCCCTGTAGGTAATGCCACATAGCCCCCCCTGTAGGTAATGCCACATAGCCCCCCCTGTAGGCAATGCCACATAGCCCCCCCTGTAGGCAATGCCACATAGCCCCCCCGGTAGGCAATGCCACATAGCCCCCCCTGTAGGCAATGCCACCCCCCTACTTTCCTGTAGGGGACGGCTCTGGAGAAATCTCTCACTTCACTGTCCATATATGAACAGTGAAGTGAGGTACTTCTCCTGGAACGGAATCCCCGGCCACATCGGCGGGGATTCCGCTTCAGAAGTCACTGACGTCACTGTCCATATATGGACACAGTGAAGTCAGTGACTTCTCCTGGAGCGGAATCCCCGGCCACATCGGCGGGGATTTCGCTTCAGAAGTCACTGACATCACTGTCCATATATGGACACAGTGAAGTCAGTGACTTCTCCTGGAGCGGAATCCCCGGCCACATCGGCAGGGATTCCGCTTCATTAGTCCCTGACGTCACTGTCCATATATGGACACAGTGAAGTCTGTGACTTCTCTTGGAGCGGAATCCCCGGCCACATCGGCGGGGATTCCGCTTCATTAGTCTCTGACGTCACTGTCCATATATGGACACAGTGAAGTCTGTGACTTCTCTTGGAGCGGAATCCCCGGCCAATTCGCCGGTGATTCAGCTTCAGAAGTCACTGTGTCCATATATGGACACAGTGAAGTCTGTGACTTCTCCTGGAGCGGAATCCCCAAACCCGGGCTTGGGGATTACGCTCCTACAGTGACCAAATAAACACCCTCCTCCTCCTCCTCCTCACATGCGCTTCGGACTGTGAGGAGGAGAAGGAGAGAGCGAGCTACAGTAGACACGGCCGTCACAGTGCACACCGATACCACATACTAAAACTTGCGCATGCGCAATGAAACTGCTGCTGAAGACGCAGCCATACCATTTAACAGAGCATGCGTGGTAGACACAACCACACATGCTCTAAGCAGATGGGGAAAACACGTGGTACAGTTATGACGTACCCGTACACTGTGAAAACCGGAAACCGCAAACCGGAAGTTAGGCGCGAATGGACGGGTATGCACAGGAAGTGCAAATTTTACATGTACAAGCGGTCACGTGACGGAAGAGGGGATACGACGATACAGCCAGCTAATCAAACGTAAGTACATTACAAAGTTAAATGTTTTTTATTGTTTAGTTTAATTAAAAGTAATTTTTTACTTCTGGAAAACCCCTTTAAATACACCTCAGCTAGACGCACATTGGAGCTGCTTCTTACTGGTTAAAAAGCAACCAGTCAAAAAAAAAAAAAAATAATTAAAAACTGCTAAATTATTGTTAACTTACCTGCTGGCCTCACTTGCTTGCTTCTAGTTCTGCTTCCTTATTCCGGTCCCCGTTTTCCAGAATCCAAGATGGCTGCTACTGTCTCAGACTTGTATATAGAAAGCATTGCCTGCAAGTCTGAGACATGCTCCCACCTCCTTCACTGCTCTCGGAAGGACAAGCACCGATGATATCAGCGCTGTGTCCATCTCTTCTGACACTTTTCCTGCTGGGTTCTTGACAGGGGTTCTGGCTGCAGCAACATCCTCACTGACAGCGCATCAGTGGAGGACGGAGGAGGACAGCGCCAGGGTTGTCATGAATCATCTTCTGTGTGTAAGTATATCATTGTATGCTTGTAATGGTCGTTTATGTTTTACTGTCTGTGTTTTTTTTTAAAGGTTTCTGTGTCTTGGACTACGTAAGATCGTCGTGGTATCGAATTTTTACCAATAAAATGGTCAAAGCGGGCTGTAGGGGGGGGCAGTTTATTTCAATAAAGTGTCTTTTATATTTTTTTTCAACTGTGTAACAGTGCTAGTAATCGAGGTGTCTGACTGACACCTCTCCAATACAATCGCTAGGGCTTGGTGTCAGTCAGAGGAGTGCTATGTTCACCTTTGGTTGACACTAACTCATCCAATCTATTACCCCAGTACCCAACGCACCAGGGGTACTGGGAAGAGGCGAGAACCATCAGGAGCGGCCCAACCAATGTAATGGGCAGCCGCAGGCTGGTATTTCTTAGGATGGGAGGGGACCAATAGCCTTGGATCTTCACATCGGGATAATCAGACAGCAGCTATTGATTTTCTCCAAGTTTTTATAAATATATATATATATATATATATATATATATATATATATTTGTATTTATAGGATAGTGGAATGCATTTCTTTAAAAAAAAGTACAAAAAATAAGTAAATGATTAAACAAAAAAACATGTGGGGTCCTCCTATTTCTCCATCCAGCCAAGATAAACCAATAACCGCAGTCTGAAATTCTCAGGATGGGAAGGTCCATGGCTACTGGTTCCTTCCCATACTAAAAACACCAGCCTGTGGCCATCCCAGGGGCCACCCATCACCTTAGATGGGACGCTCCTGAAATTCCTTGGCTCTTCCCAGTACCCCTGGTGCGTTGGGTACTGGGGTAATAGATTGGAGGGGTTGGTGTCACCCAAAAGTGGACATAGCACACCTCTGGCTGAAGCCAAGCCCTAGTGATTGTAATGGAGCGGTGTCAGTCAGACACCTCGATTACTAGTTCTGTTATACAGTGGAAAAATGTATCAAAAATACTTTATTGAAATAAACTGCCACCCCTTAAAGTCTACTTTGAGCATTTTATTGGTAAAAATTCAATCCTACGACAATCTGACGTAGTGCAAGATATTGAAACCTGTAAAAAAAAAACACAGACAATAAAGCATATAAGACCGTTACAAGCATACAATGATATACTTACATACAGAAGCTGATTCATGCCAACCCCGGCGCTGTCTTCCTCTGTCCTCCACTGACGGGCTGTCAGTGAGGATGCTACTGCAGACAGAACCCCTGTCAAGGACCCAGCAGGAGAAGTGTCAGAAGAGATGGACACAGCGCTGACATCATCGGTGCTTGTCCCTCTGAGAGCAGTGAAGGAGGTGGGGGAATGTCTCAGACTTGCAGGCAACGCTCTCTACATGCAAGTCTGAGACAGTAGCAGCCATCTTGGATCCCAGACAACTGGAACCAGAACCGGGGAACGGAGAGGGAAGTAAGAAAGCGAGGCCATTAGGTAGGTTAACAATAATTTTAGTTTCATTATTTTTTTTTTTGTGTGTTTATAAGAATGAGGGTCCCAAACCCCCAGATCCTCCTCACTGCTCCCCCCACAGTAAGGCGGACATTGAATTGAGCGGCGGTCAAGTGTGCATGCTTCCATTTCGTTCAAAGTGTATGGGAATGATAGAAACACCAGAGTACATGCTTGACCGCTGCTCCGAACAAGCTCCGCCTGCATGGGAGTGCAAGTTTTATTTTACTCAAAATGGCCAAAATGTAAGGCTGGGTTCACACCTCCGTTCAGCTTTTCGTTATAATGCTCTGTCAGAGGAGCAGAACAATGGAAAACTAAGAAGTGCCTGTTCCATTGCACAACGGACAGCACCTGCCGCCAAGAAACCCATTGACTTTAATGGGTTTTGACGGATTTCCGTTGGGGTGTCCGTGGTTTTAACGAAAACAATACGGCAGCATGATGCACTATTGTATCTGGTATTCTCTGTCAGATCTGCAACAGAGCCTCCAACGCAGATGTGAACAAGGCCCAACACAAAAGTTTTGTATTTTCTGAAGATAGTTCACACAAAAAAAAAATACAAATTCTACTGGACCAACTGCCTATTTAGAGACAGGCAGCAGCTTCAGGAGCACATCATAAGGGTAGGAACACACTAGACTGATACACTGAGTAAAACTACACAGCTTATCCATCCCGGTAGCCACAATAAAATGTGTTGCATAAAATCCGCAGTGTTCATGCCTATTGTATTACTACCCTAAGGCTGGGTTCACACGACCACATTAACGTCCGTAATGGACGGACGTATTTCGGCCGGAAGTCCCGGACCGAACTCAGTGTAGGGAGCCGGGCTCCTAGCATCATAGTTATGTACGATGCTAGGAGTCCCTGCCTCTCTGCAGGACAACTGTCCCGTACTGTAATCATGTTTTCAGTACGTGACAGTAGTTCCACGTGAGTTCGGTCCGTGACTTCCGGCCGAAATACGTCCGTCCATTACGGACGTTAATGTGGCCGTGTGAACCCAGCCTAACAATAAGGCCCAGTTCACAGTTTTTTGGCCTTGATTTTGACACTGCGGACACTGCGTCGGAATCAGGGCCAAAAATCTCCCAAAACCGCCTCCCATTGATTTAATCTGAAATCAATGGGAGCCAGTCGCGGAAAAAATAAAAAGCAGCATGTCCTTTCTTGCCGCGGTTCCGCCTCTGACCTCCCATCGAAATCAATGGTAGGCAGAAAAAGCATTTTTCGCTTTGTTTTTTGTCTGCGGTCTTCAATTGTCGCGATCAAAAAAACGCAGCAAAATCGAAGCACAAAAAGTGTGGGCAGGTCAAAATCAAGATTTTTTTCTGGCTGCAAAATACTCTGTGTGAACATGGCCATACTTAATCAGCACTTTCAGACACTTTACTTACGGTGTCAGAAGAGCTGCTGGCTCCCACTCCAGTCCTCGTAGTCAGGCGATTTCTCCACAGGTCTTCCAGGTCCAGGACGGGAAAATGCCCACCGCCGCGCTCTTACGTTGTGAAGGAGGAGGCCCAGGTGAGTATAATGGAGGGGGACGTACCCTGCACACAGCCTGGTGCGGTCGTGTGTGCGCAGGTGCTCGCTCGTACGCAATCGCGGGTGCAAGCGCGATCGCGGATGTGCGTGAACGGGCAGTGTCTGACGGCCAGGCCCGCATGATGAGAGGCACAGACAAACTCAGGGTGGAGGGGTGCCCGCAGCTCACAACTTTACTTTGGTGAAAAGAACAGGCCCCATTGCAGGGGCCTGTTTTTTTCTACCAAAGGCAAGTGGCAGCAGTTGCCGGGCCCCTTACAGCAGTACCGCTGGTACTACCCTGATGGTGGCCATGGTAATAGGGGTGGTAGCCGTGACCGACTGCAGCTCCAAAAGGAGAGTATGTGGATTTATAATTTAAGATCTTTAAATCCTCTGGGTTTGAACAACGAACTTGAGTTCCATATGTTCCTTTGATGCGGTATTGGTTCCGAGACTCTGCCCGCACGACTGTATCCAGTGTGTGGTCTTACTCTCGGAAACCAGCCCGCATCCTTATTCTTTTTCTTTCTTCGCACTCTGTGTTTTTGTATTTTCTTCTCTCTTTTTCCTTTTGCTTTCTTTCTTAATATTTAATTTATTTTTATAATTTCTGGGAGATATCCACCCAAATATAACCTGAAATTGAGTACTAACATAAAATACACATATGCAAACTTACCTGAGGATATTTTGTGCATCTAGGGTTAAACTGGATTGAACAGTGTTGGCATGAACCTTTGATTGGTTGTCGATCTATTCAAATAGATGACTAATGATAATGTTACTACGCTCTGAGGAAGTCACGTGGTGACAAAACACATCAGCGTACGCCCTCTTTTTCTGACTTCACACGCCTGGAATGTGTGGACTTACCTGTGGACATTACCTGCTGCATATGTGCGATCCAAAATTGCACCGCGTACACTCTGCTGAGACCCATGCGAATTGAGGCTACCCTTTTGGCTCTAAACTGACACTTACTGGAAGCCATAAAATCTATTGTTGGGACAGACAATATTTACCATCAGCCACCACTGTTATTGGGTTCTCTCCAAGCTGCTGGCTACGACACTGACCGCTGGGACGGCAGTACGCCTATAACCAACAGATTGACACTCCCTACGGAACTTATTGACTATATGCTGATCCATACTCCAAAAGCCACGTCATCTGGCGATGAGTATATGATTTGGAAATGTGACATTGACTAATTGCTGTTGGTTTAATATCACGATCTGTCTGTCACGTTAATGTAACCGCTCACATTGCAGATGCAATAAGGCTTATCTGTTTATACATGTTGGCACAATCGTTACAAATATGCCTCAAGGGGTAATAACAGTCACCTATCTGCAGCTGATACGTCCTCTATGCCCACGTGGTACAAACTTACTAGGCGGTCCATCTATCATTCCCCATTGAACGGGACTATCTCTAGCTCACTACCTGTCAGATCTATATACGACTTACCTACTCCAAAAATGGTGTGTAGAAAAGGCAGATCCAGCACTCTGATGTATAAAAAATTCGATTTTTATTAGGTCATTTAAAAAAATGGATAAAACAACAATCCCGGGACCACGCTTACGCGTTTCAGACCACTAGAGTCCTTAATCATAGCATACTGAATAAAAATAAAATTCACATATATATAGTCAAGAAACTCAATCACATGATTATTTAGGGCTGGGTTAGAAAATTTTAACCCTATCCGGTAATGAACAGAACTTATAAACAGAACTTATGTCGTAGTTATCTCTTAATGTCAGAAATCACAAAATTATCTTGCTGTAACAATATATGTTATCACAGAGAGCACAGGAATAAATAGATGTTACAGAACAGAAACCTCTTTTCAAAAGTATTTGAAGGAGTGTCTATATATCTCTTAATTGTATTTCCATGGTTGGAGCCTAGTAGATTGGTAAGGTAGTTAGTTAGACACCAGGTGTATAATGACGTCAAGCTTAAAGGAACAGTGTCATCACAAATTTTTTTTTCATATGTTAAAGATGTTAGTGCTTTATTAAAAATGTTTATATTTATTTGTGTGTTTGTGTTTTACTTTTTCTTATTTTTACACTTTTTCTTCCCTATGGGGGCTGCCATTTTTTGTTCCATTTCTGTATGTGTCGATTAACGACACATACAGACATGGAATACGGCAGCCACAGTCCCATAGGGACTGCGAACGGCTCCCGTCCCATCCACTTCTGTGTACGCCGTCTGTGTGGGAACTGCGCATGCGCCGCTCCCACAGTCCAATTTGAAATTGGCGCCGTCCGGCGCCATTTTCCTGTGGACCGGAAGTCGCGGCCGGACAGTAAGATTACTACTTCCGGTCGCGGCTTCCGGACTTGTGCACTTGGACCAGCGGCAGCAGACGGAGCGGACGGGCCGGAGGGAGCCGCGGCGGCAGGAGCAGGTAAGAGATTTCAATGTATGTTCGTGTTTGTGTACGTTTACTACTGTATGTAAACCTACTACACTGTGTGTTAGCTCAAAAAATGGCGACACACAGTGTAGGAGGTTAGACCGTTCAAACCCCTCGTTTATCCCGGCACTAGCCAGGATAAAGGAGGGGGGGATGCTGAGAGCTCACTAGAGCGAGGGCTTTTTACCCAATTTTGCAATGCTGCAATTTTGGGAATAGCTCCATCTAGTGACCAGCAATGGGAAATATTATAAATTAGAATCTAATTTATAATATTTCCTGACTCGTGAAAAAAATAAAAAAAATTTGAACAATGTTTAATCACCTACACACTAAATGTTTAATTAAAAAAAAAACAACATGTTTTTCTGGCAACACATTCCCTTTAATTAAACAGAACAGGTGTTTCATGCGTAAATGGTTACTAGAATATAGATATATAATTATGTGTAACACACTTTTTCCATACTATTTTCTAATGATGATAAAAAGTACCAGGCATCAAAAACATTTTGCAATCTATATTATTATAGGATATGTTTTATATAAAGATTTCTCTGTATATGTGAATTTTATTACTTTTCAAAAAGGGAAAAAATGTGTATATAACGCACCTCAGTTATATCTCAATGATCATTATAAAGACAGATGTGCTATCTGCTGGATTGATGAATATAATAAAGATTAAAAAATTAGTTAAGATTAACCTAGAGAAGGCATCTAAAGCAACAGAGTTAACCAAGAAATTCGGCATGTGTGAATAGGTTATATTTATGCTATCTCCGTGGTGCTGAATGGACAGCTCTGATTACTCGGTTTGTGATATATCTGTAAAAGCACTATCCGCTGTCTCAGTGGTGCTGAAGGAACAGCTCCACTCTAGAATTTATTGTAAAGGCATTGCCCATGGATGAAAAAACGGCAATAGTTAATGGTAAATGGCATAAAGATTGTAAGAATAACAAAAATAGTTATTTAAACTGTAATTTTCATAATATTTCGGCCAATGAAAATGTAGATTTAATTAGTAAATATACATTAAATCATTCCTGTAATTCATGCCAGTTGGAAAACGAGTATCTAGTTTTAAAATCCATAAAGCTTCTCTGTTTAGCAGGAGTTTTCTCCAATTGCCCCCTCTTTTTGGACAAAATACTCTTTCCAAGCCACAAACTTTTAATGTACTAATATTACCTTGATGTCTTTCTCTAAAATGTTTTGCTGCTCCTGAGATGTTAATTTTATTTAAATTTTTTATATCTGCTAAATGTTCAGCTATTCTCCTTTTTAAAGGTCTTATAGTACATCCTACATAGTGTATTGCAAATATTGCAAGATATAACATATACCACATGAGTAGTACTGCAATTAATAAAAGACTTTATGGGAAAAGAAATATTAGTTGAAAAAGATGTTAAATTGTTTGAGATTATCATAAATTGACAAATATTACATTTGTTACCCCCACATTTACAGGAACCTGTATATTTTAGCCATGTGCTTATTTTGTCAGAAGTTTTAGGGAAAATACTAGGTGAAATTCTATTGCCTATCGTGGTTGAATTTCTGGCCACAAAATTACAACCTGTTTTTAATATTTTTCTAAGATCCTGATCTTTGTCTAGAATGGGTAAATATCGTTTCATGATGGATATTATTTGATTATACTCATTGCTGTAAGGAGTGGAAAAAGTTAAAGATTTACTTTGATGCTGACTATGTTTGATATTTTTCATTGTAGGGTACAACAGTTCAGATCTAGATTTGGCTATTACTTTGTTTTTCGCTTCTTGTAATGTTTGTTTTGAATATCCCCGTGTTGTAAGTCTAGTGTCAATGACATTACATTCGGCAAGAAAAGCTGAATTTTGGGTGCATATTCTTCTTGCACGTGTATATTCTCCTATTGGAAGATTATTGATGACATGCTTTGGATGTGCACTTGAAGCATGTAAGATTGAATTTCCAGAGGTAGGTTTACGGCATAAACTACTTACAATGTTAGGTTCTGAAGAGTCACCCGTTAGTGTAATATCAAGAAAAGATAAAGAAGTTAAATTTTTATTATATGTAAACTTTAAATTGTCCTCATTATTGTTTATATACACTACAAATTCCTCAATTGCTGTGTATGAACCTGACCAAATGATCAATATATCATCAATGAAACGACCGTAATAATGTATATCTTTCGAAAATAGATTAGAATTGTTGTAAATGTAGCGTTCTTCCCACCAAGTTACATAGATATTAGCTAATGAAGGGGAAAATTTAGCCCCCATGGAGCATCCCAAACTTTGTAGATAAAAGGAATGATCAAACAAAAAGTAATTATGTTTTAATAAATGAAAAGTGACACTAAGAATATATTCTTTGAGATTGTCACAGTAGTTGGTATATTTGTGCAGTTGATCACTAAGAGCTACCATGGCTTTGTCATGTGGAATAGATGAATATAAAGCACTGATATCACATGTAACCCAACTAAAAGTATCCGACCACTTTAATCTGTCCATTATTTGAAGAACATTGGTGCTGTCTTTAATATAGCTAGGGGCTCTCTTAACCAGAGGTTGCAGTAAATTATCTAGCCACTCCCCCAAACGTTCGTTTAATGAGTCTATGCTCGAAACTATTGGTCTTAAAGGTGGTGGAAAAATCTCTTTATGAATTTTGGGGAGAGCATGAAAAATAGGTATTACTGGAAAAATTTTATTGAGATATTTAGTTTCTTTTTCTGAGAGAATACCTAAAGAACAACCCTCTTGAATGACTTTAGCTAATTTGCTTTTGAAAATATTAGTGGGATCTGAATCAAGTTTTTTATATGTATTTGTGTCTTCTAATAATTCCATAACCAATTTTTTATAGAGTTCAGAATTCATAATAACTACTGACCCTCCCTTGTCTGCATTTTTTATTGTTATATTTTTATTTTCATGTAATTCCTTCAAAGCTAAATTTTCCCCTTTTGAGAGATTATAAATAGGAATCTTTTTCTCTTGGTATAGAGATTTTAGAGCTTCCTCTATAGCTGTTTGGAAATCATCCATAGCATTGGATCTGCATGTTAAGGGATAAAAATCAGGGTTAGATAAGGAAATTTGGTTAGTAGGAAAAATTGACAGTTCCGTGGAAGCAGAACTTTCTTTTTCCAAGGTTTGCAAGTGCATAATCGTCATCTGTTCTTCGAATATAAAGTTGTCAAAGTCATTTATTGCTGATAAATTACTTTTCTTTTCCAATGGTAGAATGGTATCTTCTTTCAAAAAATATTTCTTGACAGTTAGTAGTCGTACAAATTTGTTGACATCAATTAAAGTCTGATATAAATCAAAACTTCTGGTTGGTACGAAGTTGAGTCCTCTTTTCAATAATTTTAATTGGTTGGGATTGAAAATATATGCTGATAGGTTCACAACTGTGAAATCATTATTTTGATGTTCAGCTGTAGCAGTAGTTATATTTTCTCCATACATAGTAATATCTTGATTAGTGTGATGTGGATTTGAGCCTTTATTTGCACTTTCTCCATGCATCATCGTGTCTTGATTAGTGTGATGAGGATTTGAGGATCTTATGCCTTTGTTCACACTTTCTTCATGCATAGTCGTGTCTTGATGCGGATTTGAGGATCTTATGCCTTTATTCACACCTATTATTTGTAAGTTCTCCTTTTTGGATACCTGCTGTTTCCTCTTGAAGGTTCCCCTAGATCTTCTTGTACGCGTCCGCCTGGCTCTAAAAAAGTGGTAGTGCGTGTGTCACCAAAATCTCGTGACTGGATCCTTGCCCTGGATGGGGGTAGAGACCCCCTCGGGATCTTGGTCATTGCGTTTCCCAAATAACCATCGGAGTCTGATGCCACATCCGTGGAGTCATGGTCGGAGGACGAGAAATTCACTCTATTCGTGTGTCTTTTCCATTTTTTATCTTGATTTCGTTTTTTTAAAATGGATTGCAATCCTGCGTTATGCCTGCGGAAATTTTTCCAGGTGTAAACGCTGTTTTCCTTGTAATCTCTGCTATCACGTTCAAATTTATTGCGTTTGATTTTCATTATATCTTCTTCAAGATGATATATGTTCTCCTTAACTTTTTTATTAAGGTCGTCATAATTGCTTAGATGGTTCAGCTTTGTTAAACTATTACGAATTTCTTTTATGGTGGTTTCCACATCTTTTAATTTGATTTTCTCATGTTTTATGATGAGATTCATGAGTTTGAGTGAAGCATCACTGAGAATGTTATCCCAATCTGAAGTGAATTCAGTGTTGTAAATGGTTGTAGGGGATTTATGAATATGCAGACCTCTTGGAACCATGTTCTTATCCACATACGATTGCAGAGTTATACTGTCCCACCATATTTTAATTTGTTGGCTGAGATTTCTTTCCAAATCATGCATTAATTTGGTTAAATTGTGATTAACATCATTAGTCAGCACATGTTTGTCTGAAAAAAGGGTTGCAGCCCGATTGAGTCTTTCTTGACTGTTGATATCTATTAATTCAAAAGCTTTCAAGCTTGTGGATATCGGAATGTTCGTTTCCATTTTATAATTTGAAAATATAAACAAAGTCTATATAGACTATCGGATGTGGAAAACTTAGTCCGAATTGACCATATAGTAATAAGTAGTACAGCTAGGATTTATTTCTGATTTCAGCATTGGTTTGTTTTCACAGACTGTGAAAAAAAATCCTTGATTAGGATTGTAGTATGGGGAGCATATAACTTAGGTATTGACGACCAACAAAGTGAAAAAGTGAAAAAAGTTTTACCAAAAGTTTTGCTCACCTCATAACCTTCATACTGGATTGCGTTATTCCAATGCGTTTTGATGAAGTTTGGTAAAAACCAATGTAGGCATAAGAAATCCAAAAGGCTGTAGGTGCTCGCAGATCCTCCTGAACTTAATCCTGTGTCGACAGCAGGCTATAGAAACAAAAATGGTGTGTAGAAAAGGCAGATCCAGCACTCTGATATATAAAAAATTCGATTTTTATTAGGTCATTTAAAAAAAGGGATAAAACAACAATCCCGGGACCACGCTTACGCGTTTCAGACCACTAGAGTCCTTAATCATAGCATACTGAATAAAAATAAAATTCACATATATATAGTCAAATATATTACCTACTCCAAGTTACTATATATCTGCAATCATATGCAACATGGTTTGTGTACTATATATGTTTACATAAACATACGGTAAAGATGACATATGTGAGCTATTTATTAGTGACCCGGCCGGGCCTGTGACGTCTATTTTTGTTTGTTTGTTTATTGTATGTGTTTTTGTGTTATGTTTACTTTTGTCATCCAGACACAGGATTGCATTTGGTGCTATCTTTGTCACATTTGAAATAATTTTGTTAATACATTTTTGATATTTTTATATCATCGCTGAGCCGAGTGCCTGCTTTACCAGTGGTTACCCTTTGTTTATTCCTCATTCCTTTCCCTCTATCCCTTCCTTTCTTTCTATCCATCCCCCCTCCCCCCTTATATTGATACCAGTTTCAAATTTCACAACTTTTTTTTATTTTCCACAGTTGCGGCACAGAAATTGATGCAATGGGTGTAATGATGGGGTAGGGAGACAGACAGGTGAGCCCTAATCTACCCGCCACTCAGTCCCTGCCTACTTGCAACGACCCGCCCTAGGCGACGGGGTACAACTGGGCGACGGTCCCTACACTCAATAGGTGCACGACAGACAAACAGACAAGGGTACAAAGAAGCCGGGGAAATGGGGAAGTTGCCCACGGGAACACCGTGAGCAACAAGCGAGGTGAACGAGCCGAGTCAAACCAGGAGATGAGCGAGGTACAAAACGCAGAGCAGAAGAGTGGTCAGAAAAGCCAAGGTCAATTACAAGCAGAGGATCAGTAGTTCAAGAAGCTGCAGCAGGGCCAGGAAACCAACAGAGAAGAATCACAAGCAAAGGAGGAACAGGAAAGGCAGGTATAAATAGACAGAGGGCGGGAGCTAGCTCCGTCTGGCCAGGCTGTGATAGGCTCTCCCACTCCTAAGCCTGCCATCCTGAGTGGTGGAAGATGGTGTCAGTCTCACAGACATAGAAGCAGGTGCAGACTGATTACCTATGGGCGTTGACACAGAAGCTGTGTCTGGCAGATCCTTTACAATAGGATCCCAAGATGTATTTATAAACTGCACTAATAAAAAGGCACAAATCGAAACAGAATAAGGTACCCACTCGTACCAGATTTGCGGCAGGAAAAATCTATTGCGGATTTCACCCAATGATTGCTTTGAATTAAAATATGCACCGCATATCAATTTCCACACATATTTTTTTTTTAAACCGTGTAGATGAGGTAAAATCTCATCCATTTTGTTCCTAATGTAATATACTGGATTTTCCACTCACAAATCCATACGGTAAATCTGATGTATCTGTCCCATGTAAACATACCCTAATATTAGATATATAGACAAGAGATAGGATTTCATAAGATTTAACTGTAACTGAAGCATTACACACACTAGATAGCTGCAAGTAATCAAATCTTCCTCCTACCCTTACAATATTGTACAAATGTAGTGACATATTCAGGAGAAAACTGCACAGTATAAAATCCATAGCGAAGTATTAATTTTATAGTTTGGTCAGATGGCAGGCTTCCACATAATCCATTGGGTATTCTTTGTCCCTAAGGGATGAAGCTTACAATTCTAGTAGCTGTCTTGGTTTCCGGAATAATATGTGTCACAAGAACAAGTCTGAGTAAGAAGAATGAATTATTGAGTGTTCTTGTCTCTTACATATTTATCACAGGTAGAGACACCTTTCCCATCTTTTCAGCTACTGTAAATGCACAATGAGACCATGTGTGACAGTTTAAAAAGAAAAAAAAACTAAAAACGGGAAATATTGAGCGTCATGGAACAAAAATAATGAAGTCTGTTCCAAAAAAATCACCTAATGACACACATATATATATATATATATACACACACACACACACACACACACACACACACACACACACACACACACACACTACCGTTCAAAAGTTTAGGGTCACTTAGAAAATTCCTTATTTTTGCAAGAAAAGCACAGGTTTTTTCAATGAAGATAACATTAAATTAATCAGAAATACACTCTATACATTGTTAATGTGCTAAATGACTATTTTAGCTGTAAACGTCTGGTTTTTAATGCAATATCTACATAGGTGTAGAGAGGCCCATTTCCAGCAACCATCACTCCAGTGTTTTAATGGTACATTGTACTTGCTAACTGTGTTATAAGGCTAATGGATGATTAGAAAACACTTGAAAACCCTTGTGCAATTATGTTAGCACCGCTGTAAACAGTTTTGCTGTTTAGAGGAGCTATAAAACTGATCTTCCTTTGAGCTAGTTGAGAATCTGGAGCATTACATTTGTGGGTTCGATTAAACTCTCAAAATGGCTAGAAAAAGAGAGCTTTCATGTGAAACTCAACAGTCTATTCTTGTTCTTAGAAATTAAGGCTATTCCATGCGAGAAATTGCCAAGAAACTGAAGATTTCCTACAACGGTGTGTACTACTCCCTTCAGAGGACAGCACATACAGGCTCTAACCAGAGTAGAAAGAGAAGTGGGAGGCCCCGCTGCACAACTGAGCAACAAGACAAGTACATTAGAGTCTCTAGTTTGAGAAATAGACGCCTCACAGGTCCTCATCTGGCAGCTTCATTAAATAGTACCCGCAAAACGCCAGTGTCAACGTCTACAGTGAAGAGGCGACTCGGGGATGCTGGCCTTCAGGGCAGAGTGGCAAAGAAAAAGCCATATCTGAGACTGGCTAATAAAAGGAAAAGATTCATATGGGCAAAAGCACACAGACATTGGACAGAGGAAGATTGGAAAAAAGTGTTATGGACAGACGAATCGAAGTTTGAGGTGTTTGGATCACACAGAAGAACATTTGTGAGACGCAGAACAACTGAAAAGATGCTGGAAGAGTGCCTGACGCCATCTGTCAAGCATGGTGGAGGTAATGTGATCGTCTGGGGTTGCTTTGGTGCTGGTAAAGAGGGAGATTTGTACAAGGTAAAAGGGATTTTGAATAAGAAAGGCTATCTGTAAAGGATCTGCCAGGCACAGCTTCGGGGTTAACGCCCATAGATAATCAGTCTGCACCTGCTTCTATGTCTGTGAAACTGACTCCATCTTCCACCACTCAGTGTGGCAGGCTTAGGAGTGGGAGAACCTATCACAGCCTGGCCAGATAGAGCTAGCTCCCGCCCTCTGTCTATTTATACCTGCCTTTCCTGTTCCTCCTTTGCTTGTGATTTCTTCTCGTTTGGTTTCCTGGCCTTGCTGCAGCTTCTTGTACCATTGTCCTTGCTTCTTATTGACCCCGGCTTGCTGACTACTCTCCTGCTCTGCGTTTGGTACCTCGTACACTCCTGGTTTGACTCGTCTTGTTTACTACTCTTCTGCTCTGCGTTTGGCACCTCGTACTCTCCTGGTTTGACTCGGCTTGTTCACTTCTCTTGTTGCTCACGGTGTTGCCGTGGGCAACTGCCCTTTCTCCCCCTAGCTCTGTGTACCCTTGTCTGTTTGTCTGTCGTGCACTTATTGAGCGTAGGGACCGTCGCCCAGTTGTACCCCGTCGCCTAGGGCGGGTCGTTGCAAGTAGGCAGGGACTGAGTGGTGGGTAGATTAGGGCTCACTTGTCTGTCTCCCCACCCCCGTCATTACACTATCACTCCATTTTGCAATGCCATAACATACCCTGTGGACAGCGCTTGATTGGAGCCAATTTCATCCTACAACAGGACAATGACGTAAAGCACACCTCCAAATTATGCAAGAACTATTTAGGAAAGAAGCAGGTAGCTGGTATTCTACCTGTAATGGAGTGGCCAGCGCAGTCACCAGATCTCAACCCCATAGAGCTGTTGTGGGAGCAGCTTGACCGTATGGTACGCAAGAAGTGCCCATGAAGCCAATCCAACTTGTGGGAGGGCCTTCTGGAAGCATGGGGTGACATTTCTCCCGATTACCTCAGCAAATTAACAGCTAGAATGCCAAAGGTCTACAATGCTGTAATTGCTGCATATGGAGCATTCTTTGACGAAAGCAAAGTTTGAAGGAGAAAATTATTATTTCAAATAAAAATCATTATTTCTAACCTTGTCAATGTCTTGACTATATTTTCTAGTCATTTTGCAACTCATTTGATAAATATAAGTGTGAGTTTTCATGGAAAACACAAAATTGTCTGGGTGACCCCAAACTTTTGAACGGTAGTGCACTCCAAAATGGTACCAATAAGGCTTCGTTCACATCTGCGTTGGTGTCCCGTTCTGACGTTCCGTTGTAAGTTTCCGTCAGCAGACACAAAAGGACACCGTCGGAAACCAGAGGTTTCCGTTTCCATCACCATTGATTTCAATGGTGACGGATCCGGCGCCCATGTTTCCCGTTTGTGTCTATTGTGCACCGGACCCGTCGGAAGCAATAGCATAGTAGACTACGCTATTGCTTTTCTATTGCTTCCGGCCAAACGACAGGTCAGGTGCACAAAAGACACAAACGGAACCATGGGCACCGGATCAGTCACCATTGAAATGGTGATGGAAACCTCTGGTTTCCGTTAGTGTCTACTCAGGGTCCCGTTCTGACGGAAACCTCCGACGGAACGTCAGAACGGGACCCCAATGCAGATGTGAACGAAGCCTGAGGGTATGTTCACACGGCTTAGCAAAATAAGTCTGAAAATACGGAGCTGTTTTCAGGCGTAAACAGCTCCTGATTTTCAGACGTTTTTGTAACCTCTCGCGTTTTTCGTGTCATGTTTTACGGACATTATTGGAGCAGTTTTTCAATGGAGTCAATGAAAAACGGCTCCAAAAACGTCCCAAGAAGTGACATGCATTTCTTTTTCGCGGCAGCGACGCGTAAAATAACACCTTGTGGGAACAGAACATCGGAAAACCCATTGAAAGCAATGGGCAGGTGTTTGTAGGCCTAATGGAGCAGTTTTTCAGGCATAATTCGATGTGTAAAACGCCCGAATTACGTCTGAAAACAGTGCGTGTGAACATACCCTAAAAACTACAAGTCGGCCCGCAAAAAAAAAGCCCTCATACAGCTGCATCGGCGGAAAAATAAAAAAAGTTATGGCTCTTCAAATATGGAGACAAAAACAAATAATTTTGAAAAAAATAAAGATTTTCCTGTGTAAAAGTAGTAAACATAAAATCCATAGAATTTTGGTATCGTTGCAATCGTAACAACCCACTAACTAAAGTTATTGTGTTATTTATACCACACGGTAAACTGTGTAAATTTAGGACGCAAAAAACGGTGGCGAAATTGCTGTTTTTTTTTCTATTACCCCCATAAAAGTTAATAAAAGTTAATCAATACATACTCCACAATAGTGCTATTAAAAATACAACTTGTACCGCAAAAAACAAGACCTTATACAGCTATGTGGACGCAAAAATAAAAAAAGTTATAGATCTTGGAATGAGACGATGGAAAAACTTAAAAAATAGCTTGGTCATTTAAGTTTTAAAATAGGCTGGTCATTAAAGGGTTAAACACGGAGGCGTACATCAGGAAGTAATGGACAGTGACGTTAGGAGCCTGAATGCTTCCGACGCTCTCGTCAGGAACTCCGATAATGTAGTTACTGACATCACTGTCCATATATGGACAGTGATGTCAGGGGCTTCTCTTGGAGCAAAAATTCCTGATTCCGGCATCTTAAAGCTACTAACGTCTCTGTCCATATATGGACAATACAGCGGGGGCTTCTTCAGGGAGGGCCGCATGGGCTTCTCCAGGGAAGAAGTCCCCGGTCAGAGTGCTTCTGATGCTCTGGCCGGGGACTCTGGCATTGAAAAGCACTGGAAATTTCTGTCCATATATGGACAGTGACATCAGGAGCTTTCCTGGGCACAGCGCATTAGGTGGCGCTCTGCTCTAGGTCGTTTGGCAAAGTATCCCACTGTTTATCTATGCAGTGGGATACGTCTTCTCTTTCCGTCTGAGGTATACATCGGGTGTCCTCCTGATACCACTGACTGAAGGCTATAACGTGATGTAAACAGTGCCTTACATGCACATATTTTGGCTTCCAATAGTCCCGTATCAATCTGAAAAGATTATTGATCTAACTGAAATTGTAATCGCTACGACGATCATCTGATAGGCGACTCAAATTATAAAAAATAGGAGGGTGATATTTTCCTCAGATGAGAAAATATGAAAACCAAGCCAGACAAAAATAACAAACATGTGTATATGGCCAGTTTCAGATGGCTGGAATAGGGTTGCATTTTAGCATCTGAATTGCAGACATAAGACCTGGACTCTAGCTGGTTTACGAAACAGAACTTAGATCGCCATAGGATTTTATGGTCATCCAAGTTCAATTCAGTAGAGATGCGGGTGCTCTGGGTCTTGAATCCATAACATGGACACTAAAATGTGGCCATCTTACAGCCTTCCGAAACCGGCCTAAGGAGATGGACATCCAGACTTCCCAGCGGTGATGATCATTAATGATTTACCCATTTTTTAAAAATGACTTCTTTGCTCTGAAAGATACTCGGTGATTGGGAATTTTTCTGGCATTCAGCCTCTGCCTGGCAGTAATAATCCTGAGTTGGCCAGGGACCTATGTGACAGTGTGGTAAAAATAGTCGTTAAAGGCAGGGTTTAACTAGTGAATAGTAGAACTAGAAAGTTGTAGCTACTAAAGTGGCCACTCAGTCCATACATATACAAACTAGTTAGTTATCTCTTTGCACAAAAGAAACATGAAGTACTACTGTAATATGCACTCCTGATATTACCAATAGTTTAGTACCATCTCTCAACGCTCTCTCAGGCAGACCTGGACTGCCCCATGGCAAACCAGTGTTCTGGATTAATGCCACTGTCCTGGAACACAACACTGAGATCCTTTCTATCCAATATGTCTTTTCTAGTGCCAATTCCCGACTACATTAAAGTTGATGCTGATTGGCTGCTAACATGCCAGTTGCCGTTAGATGGATAGAAAGCGGCGGAGGACAAAGGAGGATATGTTTGTTGTAATGTAGGGGCACTGTGGAACTATAGTAAATACAGTAGTTTCGGAGTTGTTTATAGCTCTGCATATTGGAATACATGTCAACTGTTCTGAATATGGTGGAAGAACAAACAACACTGGATGGATATAGCACAGATCAAAACACAATGGGGGTATATTGCCACCTTATCCATTATTTACTAGTGGTATTGATTTTTATACATGATAGATATTTCTATAATGTTATAGAATTCCTTAGTGACTTAATATATGGATTAATGTAGTTTCAGCAAAAAATATTATTTCTTGCAAACTTGCAGAATCCATAACGTGACCAGAAGGCGTCAAAAAGCCACAGGTCGACTGTTTTTACATAGGTCACTGAACCCAGAGATGATTTCTAATAAATATGTAGCTTTACATTAGACATGGAATCTCTGCTTATAATTTTTCAGCTCTGTTAATGAATGACATGAGGACATGAGGACATCGGCACACTCCATTCATAAGCACAACACTGGCAGATTTCCCCTTATTTTACTATCTCTAGATATCACATAATTATAGTGAACATAGTGCAGCGATACAATTCAAAACGATAGCGTTTATTATAGATCATCACTATTTACTGCAAATTTTTCCAAAAATAATTTCACATGATAGCAATATTTGGGCTTGGGGATGGGGGGGTTAAATATTTTTGTTACTTTGGCTTTTTAGAAATTATACACTTACAATCAATGAAGCAGAAGCACTTCTGTTCAGAAGAGTTTCTTTATTAATTCCTAAATTTTAATAAAAATTAATCAAATTAAAAGACATTCGGACAATTAATTTGTTAAAAACGCATAAAAGTCCCTAAAATGGTAATATATATATATATATATATATATATATATATATATATATATATATATATATATAAATAAAAACACAACAAATAGCAAATAAAAAAAAAATACTCTAGTTCATGATTTTCTTTCCCATTTAGCTTGACGCAGCATGAGATATCTGTAAACACTTGCAACCAGGCAGGAGGATTGTGTGTGGCAGCTGCCCCTAGTGAGTCTGAATGGATACTGTAAGAATAGCAGGCTTTATTTTCTCACGTCCTCTGTGTTGTCTTGTTGCTCCCTCTCCAACCTCATTTCTTTCAATTCCTGCCTGTACTTCCGTTCGATAAAACGCTTCTGATGAGCCATCTGGGGGAAGTTATCTGGGCAAAGAAGAAGAATGATATCACCTATACTATGTCTGTTAGGCATTACATTGCTCTATCCAGAAAAGAAATACCACAGCACATATTAGCAATCGAAAAATACTCTGAAATAAAGATGTGCCAGTAATAGTACTTATGTAAGACAGCTGGGTTTGTCCGATTTAACAGGGCAGAGTTTTCCCACTAGGCACAAATCACGGTGCCATCAGTGTTATACATAGGACTACATGATGCCCTGTTTAATGTCTACTTCAGATTGTTGAGTCCTATAGGGAGGCTATTTACATACCCATAGAACACATCCCTACACAGTTCAGAAAATTATATCTCACTATTTATAACATTTGGTGCATAGACTAGGGCTACACGGCGACTTTGGTCATGATACAGGTCACCCGTCCAAAGATCTGTGTCGCACTGGCTGCATCACAGGTAATGAAAGACAATGTGGGTGCTTTGCGACCTGCAAGGTGCCGCGGTACCACAGTTGCAAAGAATCCAAACCCACTAGAGTTCTTGCGACTGTGGTGTCAAAGTAACTTGCGGGTCGCAAAGCAACCACATTGGGCGGAATGTACGAAGCCCTCTACGTCTGTTTTCTAGCCTAGAAAAGTTGACATTTGTGAAAAAAAATAGTTTTTTTTGCGCAAAAACGAATCTATTTTTAAATTTCCTCAACCGCTATTATGAAAAATTCGAAAGGGTTTAGCAGGAAGGGGGTGGTGCGTCCCAATAATAGTTCGAATCTAAAATATGAAATGAAAGCTAAGCATTATGTTAACAGCGGATTGTCCTTTTTATATATTGGCGCTTCGTTTTTCTGATACACCGCTCCAAATCCCCTGTGTATATATATAGCCTTTGTGAATGCTGCCTATTTACTGCTTTTTGTCTAGAGGGACAGTGGTCAGTTCCCTAAGGCTTGTACCCCTTTAATTTAAGCCTGTGCTGGTGGATCTATCTATCTATCTATCTATCTATCTATCTATCTATCTATCTATCTATCTATCTATCTATATACAGTGAAGGAAATAAGTATTTGATCCCTTGCTGATTTTGTAAGTTTACCCACTGTCAAAGACATGAACAGTCTAGAATTTTTAGGCTAGGTTAATTTTACCAGTGAGAGATAGATTATATTTAAAAAAAAACTGAAAATTACATTGTCAAAATTCTATATATTTATTTGCATTTTGCACAGAGAAATAAGTATTTGATCCCTTTGGCAAACAAGACTTAATACTTGGTGCCAAAACCCTTGTTGGCAAGCACAGCAGTCAGAAGTTTTTGTAGTTGATGATGAGGTTTGCACACATGTTAGATGGAATTTTGGCCCACTCCTCTTTGCAGATAATCTGTAAATCATTAAGATTTTGAGGCTGTCGCTTGGCAACTCGGATCTTCAGCTCCCTCCATAAGTTTTCGATGGGATTAAGGTCTGGAGACTGGCTAGGCCACTCCATGACCTTAATGTGCTTCTTTTTGAGCCACTCCTTTGTTGCCTTGGCTGTATGTTTCGGGTCATTGTTGTGCTGGAAGACCCAGCCACGAGCCATTTTTAATGTCCTGGTGGAGGGAAGGAGGTTGTCACTCAGGATTTGACGGTACATGGCTCCATCCATTCTCCCATTGATGCGGTGAAGTAGTCCTGTGCCCTTAGCAGAGAAACACCCCCAAAACATAATGTTACCACCTTCATGCTTGACAGTGGGGACGGTGTTATTTGGGTCATAGGCAGCATTTCTCTTCCTCCAAACACGGCGAGTTGAGTTAATGCCAAAGAGCTAAATTTTAGTCTCATCTGACCACAGTACCTTCTCCCAATCACTCTCAGAATCATCCAGATGTTCATTTGCAAACTTCAGACGGGCCTGTACATGTGCCTTCTTGAGCAGGGGGACCTTGCGGGCACTGCAGGATTTTAATCCATTACGGCGTAATGTGTTACCAATGGTTTTCTTGGTGACTGTGGTCCCAGCTGCCTTGAGATCATTAACAAGTTCCCCCCGTGTAGTTTTCGGCTGAGCTCTCACCTTCCTCAGGATCAAGGATACCCCACGAGGTGAGATTTTGCATGGAGTCCCAGATCAATGTCGATTGACAGTCATTTTGTATGTCTTCCATTTTCTTACTATTGCACCAACAGTTGTCTCCTTCTCACCCAGCGTCTTACTTATAGTTTTGTAGCCCATTCCAGCCTTGTGCAGGTCTATGATCTTGTCCCTGACATCCTAAGAAAGCTCTTTGGTCTTGCCCATGTTGTAGAGGTTAGAGTCAGACTGATTAATTGAGTCTGTGGACAGGAGTCTTTTATACAGGTGACCATTTAAGACAGCTGTCTTTAATGCAGGCACCAAGTTGATTTGGAGCGTGTAACTGGTCTGGAGGAGGCTGAACTCTTAATGGTTGGTAGGGGATCAAATACTTATTTCTCTGTGCACAATGCAAATAAATATATATCATTTTGACAATGTGATTTTCTGTTTTTTTTTATTTTTATATAATCTATCTCTCACTGGTAAAATTAACCTAGCCTAAAAATTCTAGACTGTTCATGTCTTTGACAGTGGGCAAACTTACAAAATCAGCAAGGGATCAAATACTTATTTCCTTCACTGTATATATATATATATATATATATATATATATATATATATATATATATATATATATATATATAAAAGATAGATAGATCAACCAGCACAGGCTTAAATGAAATGGGTGCAAGCCTTAGGGAACTGACCACTGTCCCTCTAAAATATATATATAGTGCATCTTCCTAAGCTCATCATATTCTCTTTCTAAATTTATGCACAAATTTATGCAGGGGATTTGGAGCTCTGCAACAGAAAAGTGGAGCGCCGACCACTATAAAGATATTTTTAGAAATAAATCAGTATGGAATCTTGAACCTAAAAATAAAATGATGATACAAGATGGCAGTTCACTATAAAGCATGTAACGTGAGCATTATACACTTTTCTCTGTAAAATCAAGACACAAAAGACTGAACAAAAAAAACAACATACATTTTTCCAAGGCGTCCATAGCAGCTCCCATCTCAGCCTGCTGAATACTGCAAGACGTAAAAAAAAAAAAAACTCCAATTAACCTAATTACCACCATCAGCTTTAACTGAGCTTTTAAATCCTTTTAAGCGGCAATAAGACAAGAAAATGAGAAAGAGATACACAATTTTTCTTGAGGGTCTTTTAAAAAAAAATCTTACACATTTAAACGATAGTTCTGTGATTGCTTTCTATTTCCAACATATTAGCAAGCCATCAATGTCTTCGCTACTACTCTTAATACATTTTTTTTTCTCACAATTTCTAAACTTAGCCCGCAAACATGGAAATTGTGTTAATGGTTTTGTGTCTGAATAGCTTGAACGCGTCTCAATGCGCCAGCGAGCTTCACTGTCCTAATGAAATACTTTGTAAAGAGTAGAGAAAGTGCGTTAAGCGTCCAATCTCTTCCTCACATAGAGGCTGCACACAATTACCCGCTCCTTACTCCCCTTTTGATTAATGACAGTCGGCCAACAAAACCTACATTAAAAAAAAATCAACAGGCGAACAGGAAAAAAAGAAAAAACACAACCCACACAGAACCATTATTAATGGATCCTCGCTAGAAGAATGAGTAAATAATATAATAACATTGCTTCTGGATGGGTGGAACAAATTTGAAACAGAATTTAGTCACAGATGGGTAACAATAGGAGCTGTCAAAGAGCACAAGGGAAGGGGATGCAACATGGATTTTCTGTCAACCTTTCCTTCAAAGATGTCATGCTGCTGCAGAAATGTATATGGCTTTGTTCATATGTATGTAATGAACTGACAATACGTCTATGATTTAGCTAATTACAGCTGACATTACAAGCAAGGGGTATGTTATTGTGCGCGTCATAAGTAACCAAGGATAATGACTCAATATTGTTTTCGGCTTTAAAGTCAAGCTAGCACAGGACCATAGAGGGAAACTAACTTATTAATGTGTGTGATGCGTATTGCTGGAGCCGCCAGATTAGAAATCTTTTCAGCATTATCTATTAATCAAACATAAAGAGAAAGCTTTTAAATTACCTCGGCCCTTTACCGCAGCCAATTCGTTCGCCTTTGAAATACACAGCAACAGTGTACGTCCTTGCGTGAGAAGGTCCTACAGTTTGAAGTGTCCTGAAACAAAAAAAAAAGTCATTGTCAAACTCAACGGAATTGTACATTTTGAATAGTTGTATGTATTACTGTACATTTTTTTTTTTTTCTATTATAATGCTAGTCAAGAATGTATCTTCCATAGACTATTACTACTTCATTATATGGAATCTGAATGTTACAAAAGATCAGTAAAGGAAACTTTCAGGACGATAGAAACCCATGATTGAAGGCGAAGCCATTTAGGATTCAGAGATTACACTCTCCCATCATTTGGTGGAGATTCCGGGCAAGTAGAGTGAAAAAAATTCAATGCAATAAAAGTAGGTAAGAAAATAAATTCCATCTTGAGTTGCCTTTGCTCAGTTAAGCAATACGTCAACTCATTTATGTAAAGTTAACAGCAAAACAAAGAAGAAAAAAAAACTGTGGGGTTGAGGTGGTCTTTAAAATAACCATTAAAATAAAATAGACGTTTATGTAAATAAAAATAAAATCTTTTAACGTAAATTATTTATGGGCTCATAATAAAAAAAGTTATTTTTAGTATGCAGTATTCCATTTGACCACAATGAAGAGGCCTATAGCAGCAGTATACTTAATGCACTCCGGCAACTGAAGACCGACAAGATGGGGAAACACTATGACAAGGAGTGGATGGACTAGGTGCCGCAATAAGATAACGGTCTTATGACTGCTCCCCAAACTCCAAAGAATACCAACAAAGAACTAAAATTACGTTGACTGTGAGAAACAGGTCTTAAAGATATCACAACCTTTAGGCATAGAAACAAATTAAATGAGGCAGAGAAATAAAAAATGGTAAACACTGTGAAGTGAAGAGTTTGGTGAGAAATCCAGATAACCTTCCTGAGCATATTAAATAACAAATATAAAAGAGTATCCGGCACACCAATATTGAAACAAAGGTATTTTTATTTTGTTTTTAATGCCAGTGGCAGAGTGCGACGTTTCGGTCTAAGTGACCTTCATCAGGCACTGAGCCGTGCTGGAAACTGCATAGACGAGCGCTAGTGGTGCGGATAGCGGCTGGCCGCTGTATCATGACGTGCACAATAAGAAGATTCTCTGCTATAGAAGGAAAAAAAACTTAAAAATTTATGTAAACGTAATGGAGCACTCACTTGTACAGGGGGATGTCCGGCTCCTTCCCTTCAGTCCTCAGAGTCAGACAACATTGCTGAAGCTGTGACTTTGGATCATTCCAGTCTTGATTTAAAATAAACTCCTGTAGACCAGAGAGAACAGTAGAATCGTTCAGTTCTAAATAGCGCTTGATAGACTCTTAAAATAAAACCAGTACAAGAGACAGTAGGAATCACTTGGTCAAACGTATCGAAACAATAATCTTTTGTTATTTGGTCCTGCAGAAGCGGAGATAACATCAATCACCGGTAGTATACTACAACTCCCTCCAAACAAGTTTTGATTAATTTGCTTTGTCAAACTGTTCCTCGCTGCCAATGATTGACTATTTCACGTGTCTACTACACAAGTGCCTAACTCACTCTGTGATGCCCCCTGAGCCGGCTATCTTTTCTGAAAAGTGATTTCCTGGTTACTTATTGGCACCCCGAGGGTATTTGAGGAATGTTATCTTTTTGCCTTGCCAATCTATCCACATTGAACATCTCTAAAGCGTAAATCAACTTGCAAGGTAGTGTCCATAGTGCCTTAACCCTTTCATAGATCCCAGAAACGACAAATGACTTTTTGATTTATTTAAGTAGGCGAGAGTAAGCCGTTATTACTGTAAAATGTCATTTACCTTCAGTCTTGGGAAGAAGCATACATTCATAAATGTGTGAACGTATTCCAAGTCCTTGTCGATATAAAGTGCAGCAATAAAAGCTACAGATAAAACACATAGGTTAATACAGAACACACTTTCCCAAAAGGTTATAAAAACAATAATAATAATAATAAAAAAAAAAAAAGTAACATTGAACACATTCTATCAAGGTGGAATTAAGTAGTTGGGGCACTGAGTGGTTATAGATGCTCAAGCCTTAAAAGCGAATGCCACGCAGTTAAGAGAACGGAGCAAGTTGACGAATGGAAAAATGGAACCACTTATACTTTTCTGACAAAGAAATGGATTGTAATATTAAATATTTATGTAAGAGTCACCAATGCACTACTAGTCCAAAAAAAACAAACGGTGTAATTGTTCATTACACAGCACGGTCTAATTCTTTTTATACTATTTGCTTCCACTTCACATGGCGACAGGAGAACATTCTGCTACATGAACCAACATTGCTTTTCCAGTAATAGTTACATGGAAAACGAGAGGTTTTAGCTCTTAGCTCTATACTATAAATGTACAGAAAGACCCCTTTAAAGACATTAATATATAGCCAGCTGCCTGTGTCTACAGTATATCTCAACAACCAGCCCCTCCAACATACAGTAACAGCAACCAGGACCTCGAGAAAGAAGATCACATTAGCATGAAATAAATCTGCTCCACATGGCTGCAATATCCCACTAACCCTAAATATTGTAAAGACATTACAGCCCAAACTAATCTATAAAATAATTAGCTACACAGGGCCGAGGAAATAGATGCATAAAACAACATTAAAGATGCATTACTAGGATTGTCCTGATAGGATTTGATGGAATGTACTGGACTTGATCAAATATTAATAAAAGATGTGGTCTAATGTTCACCAGTGCCGGTTTTCTAAATGCAGGAAGCACAGCAGCCCTATTTTAACAAAGCACGTTGGTTGTTATATTAGATTTGAAAAATGGCCAGGGCACCTCCATAACTTTAACATGCTTAAATGCATTGATAAAAAAAAAAGGAAGGAAGCAGAAGTCCTGGCTTACAGCTGTTATCTATATTATCTAACCAAATCAAAACTATATCTGGTACAACGGAGGTAAAGTCATTACAAAAACAGGCTCTGAGCGCAATTTGGTTTAGGGCGCAGGATAAATTATGTTTGTTGCTTTGCTGAATTTAGCGGTCAATGTAACAAATGTAGAAAAAAAATAAATGTTTTATAGACTTCCAAGTCAGTTTTACAACATTTTACTCTTATTTTTAGAACATTGTATTATTATTATGGTTCACACTTAAGGTAAGAGTTCTGTGAATATAAATAAGGAGACAATTCTAATAAAATCACGTCAACCATTTATTACACCTTGCATAAATTCTCCACTACAACCTAAAAATGCAGGTCTGTCCTCGATCTTCTACCTAACTGATGTCGTACTCAAAGGGATCCATTGGCCTGACATACGGGATGAATACAGCTTCTCTCTCTATGCAGTACAAATTTAGTCACCTTTACTCTACCTTAACAAAATCGTTCATTTGCAGGGTTAATAAATTAAAAATGTATATATTTTATGCCTTCAGACAGACCCTGTTTTACCAGAGTGATCATCTTCTTTCCTTGACATTTCTACCGGTCAACTATACGGGGTGTCGAGCATGAGGGGTCCAAAAAGGTCTCTGACCCTTATTAGGAGACTTTTACTACAAATGATGCATAATATTTGTGGGTCCCGGTTACAAATTTCGCTTTGAGGGTAAATGTTATGCTACTGGAACAGGTATTAGGAACGATATAGCAGCTAAGATAAAGGGTTCTTAATTTTAAAAAACGGTCCTAGAACTTATGATGATCAAACTCGTTATATCTCAGCTTCCTGGACTCTTTGGCATGTAACATGGGGCAAAAAGGGATTGTGAGGTTAACCTTCAAGGTCATGTTCCAGATTTGTAGTATGTTATTCTATTTACGTACATTCAAGCAGGTCAGCTAAGGTCTTGGTCCTGAGGGCCACAGGTCTCTTCGTTTTATCATTTGCGATGGCAAACTCCTGCATACCAAGCTCTTCTGCTACTTTGGCCTGTGTCCGGTTGTTCACCAGTGAACTCCGCAGCAGCTGCAAGATACACAGAGGAGATAATGAGGCGCTAAAAAAAAACACGGCAACACAATCCAAAATCCTGACATCGTAAAAAATGAGACCACTTAAGATCAGCTTTTAGTGTTCTTTAGAGTAGGTATGCATCTTCATAACTCAAGCAAATTCCCTAGCCCCAGCCAAAAGAAAACAACGGAACTAACAAGACTATCATGGGATTTTAAAGTATTAGCATTTCCCCTAATTTATGAACATTTTCTGGCCTAAATTCTGCATTGCTGACTGACTCAGTTTTGCTAAAAACGACTTCTTCAGCACAGATCTCTCATTATTTCTAAAGCCATTCCTTTATTAAATCTGTTCTTCTCAAACTGTCACTCTGAAGGTATTTTAGACAGATTAGGGCACCCAATGTTACATGAAAGATAAATGCTCATTGTGAATAATAAGAACTTTCTTTTATAGATCTTGCCAATGTCAGTCATGTTTGACAGGATTCGGTAATTATAGTTCAAGATAATATTGCTTCTAGACCTCCAATGTGCCAAACTTGTTCATCGCAAGTACTTTATCTGGGTGTAACGTTCATGCATGTGAATTATGTGGCCAAAAAACTAGCTACAGTAATAAAATAGGGACATACTGTAGACAACATTTTATAAAAAGCACTAAAAAAACCTTGCTATTAAAAAATATGGAAAATATGACGATGTCAGACTCTTTACATTCAGATATGATAAAGGATAGAGCTAGATCGAGCTCTGCGTTCAGAATGTAGACTTTTACTATGTAGAATCCTGGAAATCATTGGAGGGATAATTTAGTTAGGCCTCATGCACACGACCGTAAAAACACCCATTATTACGGGTCGTAATTACGACCCGAAATAACGGGCCCATAGACTTCTGTTGGGCACGGGTACCTTCCTGTTTTCTCACGGGAAGGTGCCCGTGCCGTTGAAAAAGATAGAACATGTTCTATTTTTTTCTTTTACGGGCCGTGCTACTATACTTTATAATGAGAGCACGGCTCGGAATAACGGCCGGCTGCCCGTGGCCGGCCATGCTCGTAATTACGAGTCGTTATTACGAGCACGGTCGTGTGCATGGGGCCTTAGTTGGTAACTATGGCATGGGCACGACTAAGACAGGCACTACTTTTAGCATTGATATATTGGACTAGAAAATTAGTATGAGCACTAGTAGGATTGACACTACTGTATGGGGATGGTTATGTGGCTAGCACAATTCTTCATGCATAGTTATATTGATGTATTGGGCTACAAAGTTTGTTTGGGCACTAATAGGAATGACATTCTTCATGCACTGGTATATGGCTGTCACACCTTCATGGGTAATATTGGGACTGCACTAGCATACTGTATAACCGCTGACATTTGGCTGCCAGATTTGTGTGCGTACTAGGGATGTCACGATACCAGAATTTGGACTTCGATACCGATACTTCATTTAGTATTGCGATTTCTATACCAATTCGATACTTTGCCAACAGTAATAAAAACGAAAAAATGTTCTTCCATTTTCTGATGTGAGGTGCGAGGTGTAATGATGAATTGTGCCTCACATTAATAGTAATTAACCCCATCATGTTTCTCAGTCATAATGGGTTAATTCGTAAGGTACATAATGGGGTTAATTATTATTAATGAGGCACATGGAGGTTAAATTCATCACACCTTGTGCCCCACAATAAGTGATAGAAAGCAGTTTTTATTTTATTTTTTTAAAGCGTACACATCGTAAATGATGCAAAAAAAATTGTTGTGCAGGTTATTACGACCGTGCCAATACTGAATATGTGTATTTTATGTATTGAGACTTATTTTAATGTTTATTGTAAAAAAGATGTATGTAGATTTTTTTAAATTTAACATTACTTTATGTTTTTACTTTTTAAAACTTTAATATACTGGCATATATCTATACTACGGTACATTAGCCTGTGTACTGATAGTACACAGGCAGTAGTTAGGACATACCTAAGTATGCTCTAACAACAGGAAATATGGTAGGACAGCCCTGGGGTCCCTCAAAGGACCCTGGGCTGTCTGCCCATAAATGGTATGTCCCTCAATCGCGTCACAGGAATTCCCTTCTCATTTTCTCCTGAATGCTGCAGTCTGCTGTGACCGCAGCATTCACGGGAATAACGGCGGAGATGAGAGGTTTCTCTGCTCTCCGCCAGCGAGGCTGCGGCTGTGTAATACAGCCATTGTCCCGCTCCTGACAGGAAGTGCGCGCGCGGTCAGCACGAGGAGATGTGGCCGGCGCTGCACTAATGAGCAGCGGTTCAGGCACTGAGGACAGAACATGGGTGTGTTTTGTAGTGCGCCCGCCATGTTCTGTCTTCAGTGCCACCGCTCATTAGTGCAGCGCTGGCCGCATCGCATCATCCTGACAGTGCACACTTGTTATCAGGACTCAGGAGCGCGGCAATGACTGTATTACACAGCCGCAGCCCCGCTCTCATACATTCATGGGTTACAATACTGAGCTGTGCAGCCGCACAGCTAAGTATCAAAATACATGAAATAACGGTATCGAAAACATTTGGGGATGCAGAGTATCGAAACAGTATCAAATTTTCGATGCATCGTGCATCCCTAGTGTGTACCAAAAGGATAATGCTGAACGGGCACACATTTATAGCTGGCTCAATTGCATGGCAACTACTAGGACTTACGCGATTTGTATATGTGCTATGATGACTTGAGAGCACACACAGTTGGCACAATGATATTGGCACTGCTATGTAGGAGAACTATTGCAATGACATCCTTTTGTGGCTGGCACTATATTATGGCCCTTTCTACGTGGCTGGTAGAATTTGTGGAGGCCATTATCTTGCCTAAATTCAGGACATCATTCTGGGTTCATCTTGAGGGTGGTTTTGGAGGTGGCCAGGATATTAAACAGCAAGACTAGAGTCAGTCTAAAGCCCTCAGTCTCCTACATTATTGACACGTAGACAATACATAGGAATCACATTTAGAATACATCGACACATGTATGAATCTAAAAAGAAGTAGCTCATCATACCACTTCTTTATGTATCTGTAAAGACAAATGTCCTTCGCAACAAGTTACATTCCAATTCATAAACTGTCCTAAAGTAATGCTAGAAAAGACCATCCGATTTTAACCACGTAGCGATAAACAGGAACGTCTCATTTCCCATCCGATGTATGCAGATAACAACATCCATAAATTTACAACACATCACAAGGTCACAGGCTGGGAGAAAATCAGGAGGAGGAGGTTTATTTTGTCACTTTTGCCGGTTAATCCCAAAATGCAGACCTGGTGGATGACAAGGTCAGCCTCCCGTGCAACAGCAACATAATCCAGCAGAAAGCATATGTTTTAACGGAAGGAAAGAAATCCGAATGTCTCACACGCTCCAAGCAAAGCGTCTCGCTAACAAACAAGAGCATTTGGCTGACAGTAGAATCACAAGCTGTACCAGCGCATTCTCCATTAAATTGCCTTTCGTATAGCAAACATTTAGACAAAGCATGAAAGTGTAAGGGTTTTATTTCATGGCATTTTAGAGCAGGATTTTTGCTATTGTGTTTACTTGAATTGCATCGTATTCATATTTTATGTAATAATTCACAGTCGGACGATTGTGAATTCTAATTTTAACAATGTCCTAATTCACGTCCATCGAAATAACCAAATCCAGCAAGTGGGATTTCTATTAATCCCACTACAAAACCTAAACATATCCGGGGTTATTTATAAAATCTGGAGTGCTGTTGCTAAAACAATAGCAGTGCTGTTCATTGTGAGAAAAAATAAAAGAAAAGATCCTTTTCCTTTGGCTAGGACTAGTGACTGTTTAACCCCTTAATACTGGGCGTATTTTGGTAAAAATAATCAGACAATTTTTTTAGTTATTTTTGTGCTGGTTAAATGGCTATATCTTTTTAGGCTATTAGGCCGGATTCACACGAGCGTGTGCGCGCGCAAAAGGTCCATAACAGCTCCGTGTGTCAGCAGCATATGATGCGTGGCTGCGTGATTTTCGCGCATCCGCCATCATTATGACACTATTTGTATGTTTGTAAACAGAAAAGCACGTGGTGCTTTTCTGTTTTCATTCATAGTTTTGACTACTGTAGCGCACGGCACAAGGAAGTGCTTCCGTGTGCCGTTTTCACACACCCATTGACTTCAATGGGTGCGTGATGCGTGAAAAACTGGAAAATATAGGACATGTCGTGAGTTTTACGCAGCGGACATACGCTGCGTGAAAATCACGGACAGTCTGAACGGCCCCATTGACTAACATAGGTCCGTGCGAGGCGCGTGAAAATCACGCGCGTTGCACGGACGTATTATACGTTCCTCTGAATAAGCCCTTATAGTGAGGTTTGCACGGGGCTTTAAATTTATTTATTTTTTTCACACATCGTATTTGCTTTTCTTTTTTTAAGAAATATTGGGCTAAAAAATTAGCAATGCAAAAAAACTACTTTTTTTTATCACATATATAAGATTAAATAGCTGTTTCTAGGTGGGTTCTCGATGATGGCACAGTGGATTTCTTCATAAAGTCAAAGGAGAAACCCTATTTATCTACGGTTAAATGCTAGTTTCAGTGTTCAACGTGCCCTTTCACTGATAAGAGCTTTTTTGCCTTTTTCTTACCTCACTAATAAATCTAAAACTCTACATACATATCTTCTTGCCTTAACAATTGGAAATCACTAGTAATATTCATGAATGATGCTGCCCAGGTTGATCCACCTCTGCTCAGTCTATACACAATCGCTTTTATAATAACATTTTAAACCCTACCAGCTCTACGCTCAGCTCAGTACATCCTCTCACCTTCATGGCTTCTCCCGCAATGGTCCTATCCAATTGAAATCATCGCTTTTAACCATTATGCTCAGTCCTAACATTCACATTCTAGAAAAACACCGAAGCAGTCCTATCACCTATTTTCAGGACTCCACAAAAAAAAAAAAGACAGGACATGAAGAGGATTCATGAAAAAGTGGCAAGGCAGAAACTCCTACCCAAAAATAACATCAACACTCATCTCTCAGTTGCGGTTTGGAATAATGTTCTATGTACACTTGCCACGAAAATAGAAAACTATATGGACAACACAAGCCCTGTTGTGTCTGGAATACAACAAATGACATTATATAAATCAAGCATGGCGATCCTACCGTGTGAGGATATTTTTGAAAAAACTATTTCCCATATTGATAATGCTTATGACTGCCAATTCTTATACTTTATGAAGGCTCTTATTAAAAGTGACAGATTTACGATCACAAAACCCATAGCGTCACGTGCCTACTCCTGGCACAACTCAACACCACTACATCGCCACTATGCCAGGGAAGAATCTCACAATGCTTGCTTGCCTCCTCTCTTTCCCATCTCTCATTGCTGAAAAAGATAGTGTTATTCTTAGTCTTTTTTCGGGATACAAGTATCCATGTGGGATCCCCTTACACATTCCTGTCATCCATGTGAAGGGTTATAGGACTAGCCAGAGATCAGTCCCTCATCTCCACGGGCCTTAGTGTAGAAGCGAGACGCTTCTGTGGTACATATGTCCTGGACACAACCTTTAATATGCTTTGTGCAATCAAAATATATCTTTCCATCAAGAATTATCTCGGATACATTTCTGTAACTGTACATTGATGGGACCAGACCTCGAATGGATGTCCAATTTCTAAAAGTTAAAGGAATACTAAACATAAAAATTACACATACACAAAAAAATCCCAGCAATTGCTACTCTTCTTTGATCATATTCTCGTCTCATATTGTACTCAAAATCGAGAAATATAGAAAGATTTTTTTTCTATGTCTCCAAATCAGCCATTCCCCCCTCCTGACAATCATGTCTGGCTGTATACACTATAAGCTACTATCTATGTAATATCTATTTATATTCTATCACCTATCTATCTGTCTCCTATCTATCTATTATCTATAACACACATTGATCAATACAATTTCAATCACTCTATATTTGTCATCCATATTTGTAATAAATACACCCGCCATTCCCACTATGTAATACCAAACAAGCCATGTGTCTAGAAATGAAAGGTTGGATGACTATTTAGAAAAGATGTTCACTCATATTGACTGTATCTGAAAATCTACAACAAAGTTACGGTGCGTGCCAGAAACACGGAGGTGCCGTCAGTAAAAATAAGAAAAATTGCAATAATGATGCTTTGGAATGTCTAATATTGAAAATATCAATTTTTAGATCTGATCTCTTCTGCGTAACAAAATGTGGTTCTAATCAGACATCCGCGACACTACACTCTGAAAAATAGACTTACAAATACTAATTTGCTTCGAGCGTATTTCTAATTCTTGATTGGTAGCGCTTGACCATGTTCTTTTTCTATTAATTCTCCTTTTGGAGATGAAAACCAATGCACAGAGACTTGTCTATAATGCCTGTGCTATTACCATTAGCTATGCCTCATTAAAAAAGTGCACAACTTATTTATCACTGCATAAAGTCATTTGCACTAGGAATTATAGATTCTATTTCGGCGACCACCGTAGCAGAATTTCTAAACCCCCTCCCCGCAGATTCCACCATAACAATCTGAGTCCATTCCAATTGTTGGTGCCAGTTTTTAAACTTTTGATGTGTATTCCTAATATGTATTATTTGTATTCTGTATGTATCACATTAAAAATAAATCCTACACAAATCTATGGAGTTGCATAAAACTTAGGACTTCCATTTTCTGACTACAAGTTACAGAAAACAGTATTCCAACGATTTTATTTGTCTGGGACGCACTATATAAGCAGGTTTCTCAGCACTTTAAAATCAATTTTTGGCATAAATTAGTAGAATAGCATAAATAACAAGCTTTTTTTTTAGAAGAGCCTAATAACGTGAAGTTCTTCAATGTGTGGGGCAGGAAGGCCATGGAATAGCCTTATATTATAATCAGAAGTTTATTGAAGATGGATTAAAAAAGGCTACGAAAAACCCCAGGACAATGTCATAAATAGCGCCCACACAAGTAAAGGTAGAACACTATGCCTCCAGATGAAAACACAAAGAAAAGCCTTTATTAGCCTTGACGGTTACAATCAGTAACTTTAATTAAGTTAGCAGCATGCAAACAGGCCGCTACCCCGGTATAAATCAGCTACACAAAGAGCCTTAATGGTCCTATCTGTGAAACAAGCACCGGTGCCACTACGAGCATACAAAGCTGATCACTGATTACATTATTGATTCGTCAAACTGAAGAAACAAAGACCGCATGAGGCATCAAGCTCATAAATCACGATGCCATGCCATTGCAACATATTTTTTTTAAAGCCCCACAAATCTCCTGCAAGGAGCCATGGTGACGGGCTACCTAGTTATTCATCAACAGCAGAATAATTCACTAAACGCCCGACTCCACCTGTGATGCCTGCCTTCTCGGATCGTGATTTATGTGGTTCTCACCGTTAAGTGGCCCTCGTGATGACCAGGGAAATGTATGAATAAATATTCTGAGGCTACCAGCTGCATTATAGAGTCACCCAGGAATTCCATCCTCTGGTTGTGGCCTCTGGAGAGGAAAGAAATAAACATTGATATTTGAAGATCGATTATCACTCTGCGAAGAGTAGATTAATTTAAGGCGTACACATTTTTAGTACAGTTCATTAAATGGTTACATTTTACAACATTAACTTGAGCATGTGGATGTTAGTACTGCTAAATTCCAGTCTTTGTGGCCTAAAATGAGCGAAAAAAATAAATGTAGGTAACAAAGGACAGAGGACCGGTCACTTGTTCTTCTGCATGAAATTATCACATTACATGAGGTCTGGCACTGGCTGAGAACCTCTATTGTATAAAAAAAAAAACAATTAGGTCAGGAACAGTTTTTATTATTGAAAGCCTCTAATGACAATTGGATGATGACCGTAGCTGTCTGGCACCGCAGCTCCTTCAAGCATGATGTTCTGCCAATTCCCAAAATTATTATATACTGAAGCTATGAATTTGCCAGTACGTTCATTTTGTAGTAAATGGGGCCGTATTTGTGAATTAGCTGTGATCAGCAGACAGAAAATGAGGGGTTTGTTCAGCGTGAATAGCACAGTGTGGGACTACAAATGTTGGGTAGTGATATTAGCGGACTGCTTTCACTTTGGGTTTTTCATTCGTAAATGGAAAAAAAGGAGTTTGTTACATCCGCAATACATTTAAATGGTAGAGTTGATCAAATTAAACTGCTGGTTCAAGCATTCTGCATATTGATACACAATGTCATAATATAGGGCTCACCGTTATTAATGACCGGCACTTCAGAGTGTGTGTGTGTATATATATAATTATACACAATGTGGAGTAACCTTGTAAATACATTTTATTATCTTCTACTGGTTCTGAGTTACAACCATATTATACTCCAGAGCTGCATTCAAAGTTCTGCTGGTCATCATTGGAAACAGCCAACAAGTTGACAGATTCATAACCGTTTAGCAGGGCTTCTATAATGCGGCAGGATTATAATAAGACCAGCAATTTTTATCAGATTGGCCAACAATCTGATGTGTAAGGGGCCAACCCAATAGTTCCCAGATGGCAGACATGGGGGGGTGGAAGATCAACAATCTTTTGTCCCTCCCAAGGATACATAGGGGAATTAATCCCCTTATTCAAATGGAGATGAACACCCTGTATGTAAGAAACAGCTGTGGGACAAAGGCTATCTAATGCTTATGGCCGGCATTAGTAAGAAAACATTCTTATAAGGCCTGTTGTTCTCTCTGCTCCCTAGGAATGTATTCTGACCAATGGAAGCACACTGGCCCATTAAAATCATGGAAAGTCTAAGGTCCCTTTTACCCCGGCCAATTATAGGGAAAACAAGCATTAATAAAACACACGTTCCTGATAATTGCCCGGTGTAAACATATATTACTGATAATAGGTCCTTGTGAAAGGAGCAAACGAGCGCCGATCAACGAGATGTCTCGTTGATCGGTGCTCGTTTACACGGTTGTCGTCGGGCTGTGTAATAGGAGTCTGGGGAATCACTGGTCGTGGTCTTTTTTAACAGATGTTATATTAGAAAGTTGATGCACAAGTTATGTTTGACTCTCTTACATCTATTAAATCCAAAAGTTAACCTTTTAAGTTTATGGTTTTAAGTTACTGACTTGCGGTTATTAGGTCTGACTCACATATCATCAGGCAAGCATTTAAATAAAATCTAGAAGTGGACATGTTCCCAGTACACACATTTGTAAATGCTAAAATACAACTTGGCAGCTCCAGTTTCAGAATCTGTAGTGCTTTAATATACATTTTCAGAGACTCGAGATTTGCGGTGGGTTCCAAAACACACACACGTAAAATTACTGGTTTCATTCATAGGAAAAATTTGAATAACTAGAGATTCAAACACAATTCCTGTAAAGTCATAACGTCAGCCACATTCTTCAGCTGATCTTTTCTTACAGATGGAAGTGCGTTTTATTTTAAAACGTATTCAGCAGAACACACGCTAGTATTACGAATTTACTAACTGCCTTTTGTCAGTGCACAGCAAGCTAAAGATTTGGCACTTGAAGTTACAACTGTATTATTAAGCAAATTATAGCGTGGGGGGGGGGGGTTGAAATTACATTTACTGATGGAAATTCTATATACTCTATTAAGAATGCCCATGACCTACAGACACTGGCAGAGCTGGTCGTAGAGGTCCAGTCCCTCGTAAGATGCTGGATCACTACTACTGTACATACTATACTGCTATATACTTTCCTAGCAAATATACGTTTGTAAATGTTGCCTACCTAGAAGGTTACTATTCTCCCAGCTTTATGTAAATAAAGCCAAATCACAAAATTAATGAAAACTATAAAAAAAAAAATGAAAAGTAAAAATGTTGACACTCAGCAGCTCTCAAGACCGGGGGCAGCAGGTTCTCTTTGAAAACCTGGGTTCATGTAAAAGAGCTAGATGGACGCTGCTGTTTACTAAAAATACCAAAGGCAAAAAGTGAAGAAGTTCCATATAGGAAACGAATACGTTTTCAGCTCACGTTTCCAGTGCAAGATAGAAACTCAAATGAGTGATTTCCCCGGTTGCCCTGAGCAACTCCTCCACTTTTTGGTTGCACGCCCAAAGTAAGTTACATAAAGAAATTCTTACATGCCCCAAGACCAATTGAAGGGCTGAAATGAGGTGCAAACTATATGTAATACAGCCCCCTAGTGTTAGCGGAGCCCAAGCCTCCTAACATCAGGCAGGAAAGCAATGCACAATATTGTATGAATTACCGGCAGCTATAGCGCTCATCTGTACCAAGTTTGTGCACCTGCTAAAAGATGATAACATGGTCAGGACATGGGGTGAGGACCACGGGAAGGCAGGGAAAATGAAAAACTAATCATGGCTTAAGTTGACTTATGTATTAGCCTGATCTATAGACATTTTATTTTCCTGTGGAGTATAATTTGAAATTCCTTGACGAGACAATGTTGATATCCTGGGGCAGATCGCTACAATGTGTCAGAGCTCATACAACTGAATTTCTGTCACTTAATAACAAATAAGTGTCTCTATGGGACTAATGATTAAAAAAATGGATTGTTTGACACTGTAAATCGTTTATCCTGTTAGCATGGAAAATAAAACTTATGGTGAAACAAAGTTATACTAATACTAATTACCCCAAAGATTCTGTAGGGAAACAATACACTTGTGGGGGAAAGAATAGTTCGTTGGACTATGCAGGGTTAATCTTCCCTTGAATAATAGTATAAATAACCTTTAAAGATAGTGTCAAAACTGGACTGTAACCTTTGTAACACTGGCAAGTACATTTCACCCCCCCCCCCGCTCCCGTTCATTCCGTACTTTGCTGCACGTTCTATCCACGTTTGCATTGACTATTTTTCACTGTTCTCAACACAAAATATGGTACTTGCTCTATATGTCTCAGCCGAATGACAGATAAAGAGATCATATTCTTTGCTTACAAGGTCAGATGGTTAAATCCCACTGTTCTCAAGGTGAATGCTCGAGCCAGAAGTCGTATGTGTGTAAACAGAACTCCAATCGCGTCTTCAAAATTTGTCAGCTTCTTTAGAACCGGTGATGTCTCAATCAATTGTCGATCAGTGTTAGCCTCTTGCAGCTGAAAAGAGATGAGAATGAAGGTTCTTCGCAATATTAGGGGACTGCTGAAATGTAAATGCATGGCTTCTGCTGCTGTAACATAAAGCGAACATGCTTACATTACACAAAATAGCAATGAACTGATAAATCTATTTCAGTGTTGACTGCGTTATCAATGTCAGACAACGGAGATGATCAAATGCCTTCCGCTGCCTATCCAACCTTCCAGTGGATCACATTTCATTGCTTATTTGCTTATCATATCCTTATCATAAAAAGGGTCCCTATTAAGAATGAGATGACGCCCTGCTAGGCGCACTGCTCTTTTTTGCATAGACCGTTATCATATTCACCCAGCAAGTTTATGTTACTGCATCCAAACAGTATGCAAAATGAAAAAACAAAAATGAAATATCATGTTTACATCTCAAAATGAATTAGACTTACAGATGTAGCCAAGTTTATCTGGACTCTGATAACATGCTGCAGCGTGACATAACACAGCAAGTCATTGTAAGGCCGGATTCACACAAGCGTGTGCGTTTTGCCCATGCAAAAGGTCCGTGTGGCATCAGCATATGGTGCGCAGCTGCGTGATTTTCACGCAGCCGGCATCATGGTGACACTCTGGTTTTAGGTTTACAAACAGAAAAGCATGTGGTGCTTTTGGGTTTTCATTCATAGATTTTACTACTGTAGCGCGCATCCAAGTGCCAAGCGCGATTTGCACGCACTTATGGACTTCAATGGGTGCGTGCAGCGCGAAACATGGGCAAATATAGGACATGTCATGAGTTTTACACAGCGCACGTACGCTGCGGGAAATTCACTGACAGTCTGAACGGCCCCATTCATTAACATTGGTCAGTGCGACGTGCGTGAAAATCACGTGCGTAGCATGGACGTATTATACGTTCGTGTGAATAAGGCCTAAGAGTCAAGTTAAAGTTTCTTGACACTGCATTTAGTGCGTTAAAAGTCAACATAAAGATGGCTACATCTGTATATTGAAATAAAATACAAAAATGAATTGGCAATCAGCAAGATAAATAATTCAAACAAAAAAAAATGCAAACATGTTTATAAAAACAAGTGACATTTTACCTTCAAATCCATAATGGGAAAAAGATTAAAAGGCACGTTAATCCATAATATGCTTATACTAGAGATTATCGATTTAAGTACATACAGCAACCAAGAAAATGGAACATTCACATTATTTTTATCCGTTACCTTTAGTCAACATATAAAGACATTTAAATAAAATAGAAATGGTAACTTCAAATATTTGTACAGTGTCCACACAAATGCACCTATTTAGATGCCTCATTTGGTTATTACCATGAGATCACTGTTTATACAGGTACGGATGTAGCCATCTTTAACTTGAATCTGATAACTTGCTGCAGCGTGCAATCACACAACAAAAGCCATTGAAAAAGTTGAGTTAACCCCTTAATGACCAGCCTATTTGAAACCTTAATGAACAAGGTATTTTTTCTGTCGTCACATTCCAAGAGCTATAACTTTTTTTATTTTTGCGTCGACATAGCTGTATAAGGTCTTGTTTTTTGCGGGACAAGTTGTATTTTTTAATAGCACCATTTTATTTATTGAGTAACTGTTATTAACTTTTTATTGGGGGGGGGGGGGGGGGGAGGAATAGAAAAAAACCGGAAATTTTGCCACTCTTTTTTGCGTCCTAAATCTACGCCATTTACCGTGTGATATAAATAACACAATAACTTTATTCAGCGGGTTGTTGCGATTGTAACAATACCAAATTTGTATAGTTTTTGTATGTTTTACTACTTTTACACAGTAAAAACGCATTTTTTTCAAAATTATTTGTTTTTGTGTCTCCATATTTGAAGAGTCATAACTTTTTTATTGTTCAACTGATGCAGTTGTAGAAGGGCTTTTTTTTTATGCGTGACGACTTATAGTTTTTATTGGTACCATTTTGGAGTAGATGCGATTTTTGGATCACTTTTTATCAAATTTTTTTTCATGTCAGGATTCACAGAAAACAGCAATTTTCCCATGGTTTTTTATTACATTTTTTACGGCGTTCACCGTGCTGGTTAAATAACGTAATAGCTTTATAGTCGGGGTCGTTACGGACGTGGCGATACCAAATATGCGGAACTTTTTTACTTTATTTTGTTTTTTAATAGTAAAGCAGTTTGTAAGGGGAAAAAGTGGGTTTTTCATATTTTTTTTAAATTAGATTTATTCAACTTTTTTTTCACTTTTTTTTACTAGTCCCACTAGGGGACTTTAATATGCGATCATCCAATCGCTATTATAATACACTGCAATACTTTTGTATTGCAGTGTATTACTGCCTGTCTGTTTAAAACGGACAGGCATCTGCTAGGACATGCCTCCGGCATGACCTAGCAGGCATGCACTACAGGCAGACCTGGGGCCCTTTATTAGGCCCCCGGCTGCCATCGGAAACACAGACACTCGGCGATCTTATCGCCGGGTGTTAGTGGGATGAGAGGGAGCTCCCTCCCTCTCTCCAAAACAACTCGCATCGGAGGGGTTAAATGGGTGAGATCGATACTTATATCGATTTCACAGGTTCGAGCAGGCACGCCCCCAGCTCTCAACTACCTCTGGCAGCTGAGAGCAGGGAGAGTTGACAGCTCCCTGCTCTGTTTATTTATTCTGATGCAGTCCCGTAAAAAGGCTTATGCATCAGAATAAAGCCCATTAGTGGCCGCCGTGAAAAGGCGTATTAACGGCCACTAATGGGTTAAGGGATCTTGCCACTGTTTATTTAATGCGTTAAAAGTCAAGATAAAGACGTCTACATCTGTAGTTAAAATAGGCCCCATAGAATATTCAGCAGGAATATTTAGTATAGGATTGAGGAAATAAAGCTTGTAGGTATATAGTCAATTGTCATCTACAAAGAAATACACCTTTTATTAAGAGGTTAATGAGACACATAGCCCATAAACTTCACTATGTCAAGATTTAGAGAAAAACCCCAATAAAATTTTGTAATTTTCCTTCATTAAATGGGTACAGATGCTGTATATGTCACCCTGTGCAAGAGGTATATGTTATGGCTGCACCTAATCTTCCTTCTTTTTGTTTGGACCCATTGCGTATTTCATTTTAGTGAACCCCGACATTTGGGAACTTGGGAATATTTATGAGAGAATGGTCTCCATTCAGACTATATGATATTATACTTAGCGAACCCAGCTAAGGCCTCCCGAATTTGTAAACTACTTTGGCCTGCACTCATGTCGGACTATAAATTGGAGCAAATTGTATCATGCCAACTGACCTTTTCTTCGGTAGGTAAGCAAGATAAAGGTATTGTTTAAGGTTAGAAAAATGTACAGAGGAAGAGAAAGGAGTTGTTCCAGCGCTGTATGAAGTGGTTAAAATGGAAGCAGGTTTCCAAGTTTAATTAAATTCAATTAAAATAGTCCAGAAGAATAGTCCAATGTGAGGGTAAGCGGGCGGTGATGTCCTCAAAAGCCTACGCGTTTCGGATGCTCCTGCATCCTTAGTCTTGGCTGTGGTGTCTGTGTCTCTGTCTAGGAGGAGGCCCCCTGGCCTACCATCTATCACAGGTCCCTGGCCACTGACAAGGTAGCTGGTTACCGGAAACAGCCGAGCATGTTTACCAGATCTTGGGATCCACGTATCTTGCAGTTTCTGTAACTCCCATTCTCTAGGAGTTTCAGAAACGGTGTAGCAAAAAGCACAGGGACGTTTCTGGAAAATCCGGCACCTCGGCAGATAGTGGCTGGGGACCAACGACAGTCAGAATGTAGGACGGGGGCTCAGGGTTTCCGGTTCTAAAGACAGTTCTACAGAGGTGTTACCCGCATTGATCAGACATTTATGGCATATCCAGGGGATACGCCATAAATGTCCGAGATGGGATTATTAACATCTGATAATCTTATGGCATATCGCTAGTATATGATATAACATTATAATCAATGGACGTTCGGCCTCTGGGACCCCACTGATCCGGATAACAATGTGAGCAGGAGTGCTTCTCCGCAAAAAAGTGCAACATAGCTCCATTCAAATGTACAGGGCTGTGTGGTAGTTCCATGAATAGTCGAAGGCTGGGCACCTTGCTGTACTTAGAAAGGTATTCAGCAATAAGAAAATATGATGCTCCGCTATACATTTACCATGGCAACCCAGATGAATACCATAAGATTCTGCATAGATGAATACAACAAAAACTAGATTCTGATCTATCAGAAAGTATTTCCTAAGGTGATTTTTCACGGGCAGATTTTTGCCTAGTAACAAGCAGTGATCGACAATAACAGAATATCGAGCGGAGCTTGTTTGCACCATGTATGATCGGAATGTATGGAGAACGACGCTCGTTCATTCCCATACACGTTGCATCTTGTCGGCAGCACATTCTTTGTTTACATGGGGAGATATGTTGCCAACAAGTGACCATTTTTTGGGATGCATAAAAGATGCAATGAGCCGACAAACGAGCGCGTGTTCGTTTGTTGGCTAATCGCTGCCCTGTTTCCAATGACCGCGAATGAGCGTTCGCATTAGCGCTTGTTTGCCCTATAATTGGCCTGTTTGAAAAGGCCTTTGCTTTTATACGGATTCACCAAACGATTACTCCAAGATAGATCATATCAGATCCTAATTTTTACATCTTAAGATCAATTCTTTTATATGGTTTCCAGCACAAGAACTTCACAAGTGAGTCTACCACAAAAAAAGGTAATTTTATGCAAAAACCCATGCAATAAATATATATATATATATATATATATATATATACACAAAAAGAAAATTCAGCAGCACTCCAATGATCAAGGTGAAAAAAAGGTGAAATTTATTATGCCAACATGGCAATGCAACGTTTCCGTCCCACCTTGGGACCTTTCTCAAGCATAGTGATACATACAAGTTCAGTGCTTTATATAGTGTGTATACAATCAGTGTCATCAATCTCATTAGAATAATGAGGTTGATATATACATCTCAAAATAACGTGATACAGCAAAGAAAGAGTATCGAAGTGACATAAATCGATACAAATAGTGAAAACAATACGATGATGTTAAAAACAACATAAAACATACATTTCTGATGCAAGAAATTACAACATTCCTTAAATCACAATATTCACCAGCTGGGTGAGATTCGGAGACTGCACGACCACTTAACCAATCAGAACGCCGGTATTGTTGTAAGACGTATAACACTTGTCATTCACAGCCGGTATCTGTCCGGCTCCACTGCGCATGCGTCGGATCAGTCCGGACCGGATATGACATCTCGCTATAGTAACTAGGATACCGATCGTTAGTAAACAAAGTCCTCTTAGCATTCAATTATATGTGGTCGATCCGTATAACCCGGAAATGACACATCGCTTCAGGAGTTAAACATATCGATCCTCCGAAAAGGCATTGCATACAATACAGATAAGAAATATAATTTAGCTAAAAAAAGACTATTTTTGCTCATCTTGTCTTTACACAGCACCAACAGGGTAAATATACCCAAATGTTATACCTGCATGGGAATAGGCAGATTTACCGCACATCATAATTAGAGTGACAAAAGCTCATTCATAGTAATATATAAATAGACCAGTAGAATCCACACGAGGAAGACGGGATCCCGATCACATTCCGTGGGCGGCGGTCTCCGTCATTCAGGTTCGTGGAAAGAAACGCACACAACATCGTGTACGCGGTCCCAACCATATCACCTATAACACGTGTAACGGACTCACTATATTTAAAATAATAAAAATAAAAAAGAGGGAAAAGATGTGCCGTAAATATCACCCAGCCATGGGAAAGAAAGAAACTAATAAAATAATCAAATTTGCTGAGAAACAGACACATTGAGCAAGAGAACATTTCAACTACTTTTCCATCGCAGATATAGCTAATATTGGTTATCGTAATATCAATAAAGTTGATCTGAAGTGGTCCTGCAGTCCCATGTTTATCTATAATAGAAGAATTTTTATTAAAAAACATGTCAAAAATTTATGTATCACATATATTCTTTTTAAAGAGGAGAACATCACCAGAAGTCAAGACACAACAGAAGGTAACGGTCTCAGGAAGCAACTCTGGCTACATTAAATTCAACGTTAAGACCATTAGGTCGCAAGGTATTCAATTGGAAGATCCATTGAAGTTCACATTTATGTAGTGCCCTATGTCGATCACCACCCTTATAGGATACAGGGATATGGTCAAGGATCATAAATTTCAGATCTTTTTCAGTATGACCATGATCAGTAAAATGTTTTGCAACAGGTAAGTCACATTTCTTTTTTCTTATTGAGTACCGATGGTTATTCAACCTTGTTTTAAAATCACATGTAGTTTCCCCTACATACAATAAATAGCAGGGGCACCAAAGTACATAAATAACCCAGTCTGTATCACAGGTTACATGGTGTTTAATTTTAAATAACTTATGTGTCACAGGATGGTCAAAAGTATTACCCCTCTGCATAAGATTGCAATTGATGCATCTATGGCATGGGGGAATTCATTATGTCTCTCCTAGAACTTATTTTGACTAATAATTACTTCATGTTCAATGACAAATTTTACATTCAATTAAAGGGGACGGCGATGGGGTCCAATATGGCCCCCACCTACGCTAATATTTTCATGGACATGATGGAGGAGACATGCGTCTATGTGTCCCACCACTTCACCCATGTACTGGGGTGGTGGAGATACATAGACGATGTCTTCCTCATCTGGACGGATACTGTAGCAAACTTGGAGTCTTTTCACCAGTTCCTGAATCAGATTGATCAAAATATCCAATTTACTATGACCTATTCCAATGAAATGGTACAGTTTTTGGATGTCAATGTAATACTGAGGGACAATGTCCTAACTACCAGGCTATATACGAAAGATACAGATCGTAATACCCTTTTACAGTTTGAGAGCTGTCACCCTAAGAACATGATTCGGTCTTTGCCATTGAGTCAGATGATGAGAGCAAAACGGATTGTGGATGATCCGAATGATTTAGATACGTCCCTAGACCTCATGATCTCTAATTTTGCACAAAGGGGATACCCTAAACATTTATTATATACTCACAAAATGAAGATCAAGAGTATTCCGAGGGAAACATTGACTAAACCGTGTAAGCACATTAAAAGCAAAAGATTACCATTTATATCTACATATAATGTGTTGAGTGGCAGTATATCCAGCATTTTGAATAGACATTGGCCTATTATCAAAAATAGCTATAACCATATTTGTGAACTAAACAATCCGCCCTTAATGTCTTACCGTAGATCTAAGAATCTTCGGGACAATCTTGTTAGAACCAGAGTTGGTGAACAACAGCTAAAAGGGACACAAACGTTATTAAAGTCTTTAAGACCAGGAAATTTCCCATGCCATAGATGCATCAATTGCAATCTTATGCAGAGGGGTAATACTTTTGACCATCCTGTGACACATAAGTTATTTAAAATTAAACACCATGTAACCTGTGATACAGACTGGGTTATTTATGTACTTTGGTGCCCCTGCTATTTATTGTATGTAGGGGAAACTACATGTGATTTTAAAACAAGGTTGAATAACCATCGGTACTCAATAAGAAAAAAGAAATGTGACTTACCTGTTGCAAAACATTTTACTGATCATGGTCATACTGAAAAAGATCTGAAATTTATGATCCTTGACCATATCCCTGTATCCTATAAGGGTGGTGATCGACATAGGGCACTACATAAATGTGAACTTCAATGGATCTTCCAATTGAATACCTTGCGACCTAATGGTCTTAACGTTGAATTTAATGTAGCCAGAGTTGCTTCCTGAGACCGTTACCTTCTGTTGTGTCTTGACTTCTGGTGATGTTCTCCTCTTTAAAAAGAATATATGTGATACATAAATTTTTGACATGTTTTTTAATAAAAATTCTTCTATTATAGATAAACATGGGACTGCAGGACCACTTCAGATCAACTTTATTGATATTACGATAACCAATATTAGCTATATCTGCGATGGAAAAGTAGTTGAAATGTTCTCTTGCTCAATGTGTCTGTTTCTCAGCAAATTTGATATTTTATTAGTTTCTTTCTTTCCCATGGCTGGGTGATATTTATGGCACATCTTTTCCCTCTTTTTTATTTTTATTATTTTAAATATAGTGAGTCCGTTACACGTGTTATAGGTGATATGGTTGGGACCGCGTACACGATGTTGTGTGCGTTTCTTTCCACGAACCTGAATGACGGAGACCGCCGCCCACGGAATGTGATCGGGATCCCGTCTTCCTCGTGTGGATTCTACTGGTCTATTTATATATTACTATGAATGAGCTTTTGTCACTCTAATTATGATGTGCGGTAAATCTGCCTATTCCCATGCAGGTATAACATTTGGGTATATTTACCCTGTTGGTGCTGTGTAAAGACAAGATGAGCAAAAATAGTCTTTTTTTAGCTAAATTATATTTCTTATCTGTATTGTATGCAATGCCTTTTCGGAGGATCGATATGTTTAACTCCTGAAGCGATGTGTCATTTCCGGGTTATACGGATCGACCACATATAATTGAATGCTAAGAGGACTTTGTTTACTAACGATCGGTATCCTAGTTACTATAGCGAGATGTCATATCCGGTCCGGACTGATCCGACGCATGCGCAGTGGAGCCGGACAGATACCGGCTGTGAATGACAAGTGTTATACGTCTTACAACAATACCGGCGTTCTGATTGGTTAAGTGGTCGTGCAGTCTCCGAATCTCACCCAGCTGGTGAATATTGTGATTTAAGGAATGTTGTAATTTCTTGCATCAGAAATGTATGTTTTATGTTGTTTTTAACATCATCGTATTGTTTTCACTATTTGTATCGATTTATGTCACTTCGATACTCTTTCTTTGCTGTATCACGTTATTTTGAGATGTATATATCAACCTCATTATTCTAATGAGATTGATGACACTGATTGTATACACACTATATAAAGCACTGAACTTGTATGTATCACTATGCTTGAGAAAGGTCCCAAGGTGGGACGGAAACGTTGCATTGCCATGTTGGCATAATAAATTTCACCTTTTTTTCACCTTGATCATTGGAGTGCTGCTGAATTTTCTTTTTGGATATACGTATGGTCTTTGGATCGGGACTATCAGCTGGCACCCTTCATTACTGGAACCTATACACTGAATTAGAGTGCTGCCGTTTTTTCTACTGGTGTATATATATATATATATATATATATACACACACAATATATATATATATATATATATATATATATATATATACACACACACACACACACACACACACACACACGTGGAGTGTCCACTGTTACTCTATTTTTATTATTATTTTTCAGGTTTTTTTTCTCTCTTATTGCCTGACCTGGTGGATATACAGATGTAGCATTCGTTATGTTGACTGGCTTAACACACTAGCCCGACAAAGTAACTTGCTGTGGTTCGTTTAAGAATCACATCGTAACGCGTTGCTAGCTTTCTGCATTTAAAAAAAAAGGTTTGTAACCTGTAATATCCTGAATCCACCATGTGACTTTTTCAGCCATTCAGAACATTTGACTGGTGGATATATAATCAATCGACAGAACCCAAAAATGGCCTACTATAATTAGAGGGAAGCAGGCACGCACCAGGCTGATTTTTTATAGATGGCGCCGGCTTTGCTATATACATCGGTCGCACTATTGCAGTAATGTACTATACATGTACAGTACTGAATGTGAGCAGACCCAAACAAAAAAGCATTACAGCCCACTGTCAAAAGGAGCCAATAGTGGATCCACTACTTGTCCGCAGAATTGGCTCCGCTACCCGTTTGACCAGGTCTTCTGTTCCCCATGGTACCAACTATTCATAAAAAAGCTATTAATACCACTTGTAAACCGATGAACTATCACTGACTCTTTCCTTATGTAATACCCCTTCTAACCCGCTATAGAGAGAAGCGCCGGCGGCAATACTATTCCTACACTGACAATTTGCCTATCCCCCCCCATTCTAACCCACTATACAGAGAAGCGCCGGCGGCCATACTATTCATACACTGACTGTTTCAGACACGTCATAGACGCGCTAAATTTTTATCCTAGCGCGCCAAAAGTCAATATAACGAAGGCTACATCCTCAGATCTCTGCTCTTTATGTTTGAATGCCACTGCACTTTTAGGACTGTAAACTATTCTGTGCTCTATTTGATATGAGCTATGTTGCTATATCATGCAAGGAGCAACAGTACTCTCATTTGCATTGTGTACAGGAATAAAAATCATCACAGAATAGACACATATACAAAATGCCCATAGAGTAAAAAGGGGTATTCCGGCAGATAACATTGATCACCTATCCACTGCTTCATCCACTGGGGCCCCCATCGTTCACTCGTACGAGCAACCCCCATACCCATGTCCACTGAATGGATTTTAATATGATTAGAAACTAGACACTTGTGCAGATTTGGAAATTCATCTGTTCCAAATAGTCATTATCAGCGTAACAGAAAAGTCTACCTATAGTTTAAAATAAAAATAAAAATAGTCTTACATGCAATAGATACATGTTAGAAGTTTACATTGATGGGGAAATCGCTAAGACTAAGGAGCCCCCAGTGCTTTTCAGGACATCTCCGAATCTCTGAGCCAATGCGGTCATAGGAATCAATGTAATAGTAATGTGAATGCGTGAATTTAGTAGGTACTTCTGATTGAGCAATTCCATATAATGTATTGAAGGTATACAAATGACAAACATGCATGCCCCCCCTTAAATGCAATATGTGCTATTCAATGCATTTTAATAATTTGTAGCCTCTGTGAATTGAGCGTATCTGATAGAAAAACTACAGTACACAAGAAACGGTTCTATAATCAATTGAGTGTTTCATGTTCAATCTTTTGGATTGAATCTGACATTCGACTAAAAAAAAAACCCAAAAAACAAGCCAAACAGAAAAGTTAATATTAAATATTAATAATAAAATGTTTCAACAGTATGCAAAACTGTTCTGCGTCTGTTGTTTTAGATTAAGGCTTCTTTTAAACAATGGCTTGCTCACATCATAAAAAATAAAATATGACATATTCGCCCGAAGCTAAATAAAAAAAGTCACTAAAATAAATGTTCTCGCGGGACAGAAAAGAAATTGGCTCATGTTTGTTGGAGGCAGAGTTAATTCCAGTTGTTTGGTTTACACACTTCAGAGGATGATATATATATGTATACGGCACACAGCTTGTTAATAAATCCAGCGCTGGTATCATGAATGTCACGGGAAGAAATCAAAGAGAAGCAGCAAATAAATAAAAAGCAATAAATGCTACTATATATATTACAATAAGAAGAGCAATTACTTACTTGAAGTGGGTGTAGTGGATAATTAAGCCACACGTCCCGCAGGTCCTGTAGATGTTGAAAAATGTCATTAATGCTCTAGGCAATCATTTAGCAAATTCCACAGCACTAAATAAAATGTCATTACTTGAAATACGCAACTATTTTAGATGCTGACTCGGCTCATGGAAAATCCAATACTGCCTGCAAATTAATTTGAAAATAAAAAGCTTATACACAACTGACATTGCCTCTAGCTCCTACAGTGGAGAAAAGGGGAACTTCACCAAATGAACCCGGGGATAATAATTAGGGCCAGAAAAAATAAAATGACCAGACACCATGGGTATTAGAAACTGTACTTAAACATGATGTATGAGAAGATGCAGAGCCGAACAAATTCTTCCACAGGATTACAATGATTTTCTTTTCAAAGACAAAATATACATGTAATTATCAAATAATATGGAAATCTAGCACTGTATATTTATGAGAATATCTCGACATTTCAAGTGTGATGAAAGTGGATACATTCATTATTCTAAGGGGGAGTTCACACAGAGTTTTTTGACGCGGAAATCGCGTCGGAAAATGCGCAAAAAAAGTCTCAAAACGTCTCCCATTGATGTCAATAGAAGGCGGAGACTGTTTTTCCCCGTGAGCGGTAAAAACCGCACGTGGGAAAAAGAAGCGACATGCCCTATCTTCAGGCGTTTACGTCTCTGACCTCCCATAGACATCAATGGTAGGCAGAAAAACATTTGTCGTGGCGCTCAATGGTCGCGCGTGAAAAACGCAGCAAACGGCGTGCTGGCAGGTCAAAATCTGGCTCAAAATTTCAGACGGAATTTTGAGGCAGATTTTTCTATTTGCAAAAAACTCAGTGTGAACAGGGCTTTAAAATTAAGGAGAGAGGAAATCAACCTCTGCAATCAGATGGTTTTGTCCAACCTACCATCCATGAGTATGCATATTTAACATTAAAGCATACCAATGATATCAATATAAAAATTATTTTGCTTATGTTATGAAGGGGACATGAATGGAGGAAGAGGACCCATTGTCTTACTTATTATACAGATGCTTGAATTTGGTTAATGACTTAAATTTCTCACTAAACCATTTCAACACAATATCGCGACATGCTATCAAAATCCTTGACAGGCCACAATTCACATCACAATCAATAGGTGGCCACACAGACACTCAGATATCTCATGGCAGAGTATCATGAAATCATGTCTTTCTTTTTTAAAGCTGGTCATCTTGCGTCACACTTCCCTTGATATGTTTGAGATAAGAGGAAAGGTAAGGAAGGACACATCTGTATGTCTGGTTCAGGTTCACTAGAGAAAGTTGACCCTCAGGCCGATTTTCTCCTTCCTTGCTTTCTGGGAAAGGAAAAGCCTGGACATTCAAGGAACCCACAGTAGCTGCAGGCCTGCTTCAATGGTTAGTACACTCTTGTGTTTCAATAATAAATAAAATAAATGACCACTTTCTAATAAAATACGCATAAATCAGAATACCACTTTTCAACCACTACAAACTGAAAATCAGACCTCTCCATGTAGGTTTTTAACCATAGGTCTACAGTGAAGGGAATGAGTATTTGATCCCTTGCTGATTTTGTAAGTTTGCCCACTGTCAAAGTCATGAATAGTCTAGAATTTTTAGGCTAGGTTAAATTTTATCAGTGAGACAGATTATATTAAAAAAAAAAACTGAAAATCACATAGTCAAAATTATCTATATTTATTTGCATTGTGCACAGAGAAATAAGTATTTGATCCCCTACCAACCATTAAGAGTTCAGCCTCCTCCAGACCAGTTACACGCTCCAAATCAACTTGGTGCCTGCATTAAAGACAGCTCTTACATGGTCACCTGTATAAAAGACTCCTGTCCACAGACTCAATTAATCAGTCTGACTCTAACCTCTACAACATGGGCAAGACCAAAGAGCTTTCTAAGGATGTCATGGACAAGATCATAGACCTGCATAAGGCTGGAATGGGCTACAAAACCATAAGTAAGACGCTGGGTGTGAAGGAGACAACTGTTGGTGCAATAGTAAGAAAATGGAAGACATACAAAATGACTGTCAATCAACATCGATCTGGGGCTCCATGCAAAATCTCACCTCATGGGGTATCCTTGATCCTGAGGAAGGTGAGAGCTCAGCCGAAAACTACACGGGGGGAACTTGTTAATGATCTCAAGGCAGCTGGGACCACAGTCACCAAGAAAACCATTGGTAACACATTACGCCGTAATGGATTAAAATCCTGCAGTGCCCGCAAGGTCCCCCTGCTCAAGAAGGCACATGTACAGGCCCGTCTGAAGTTTGCAAATGAACATCTGGATGATTCTGAGAGTGATTGGGAGACGGTGCTGTGGTCAGATGAGACTAAAATTGAGCTCTTTGGCATTAACTCAACTCGCCGTGTTTGGAGGAAGAGAAATGCTGCCTATGACCCAAAGAACACAGTCCCCACTGTCAAGCATGGAGGTGGAAACATTATGTTTGGGGGTGTTTCTCTGCTAAGGGCACAGGACTACTTCACCGCATCAATGGGAGAATGGATGGAGCCATGTACCGTCAAATCCTGAGTGACAACCTCCTTCCCTCCACCAGCACATTAAAAATGGCTTGTGGCTGGGTCTTCCAGCACGACAATGACCCGAAACATACAGCCAAGGCAACAAAGGAGTGGCTCAAAAAGAAGCACAGTAAGGTCATGGAGTGACCTAGCCAGTCTCCAGACCTTAATCCCATCGAAAACTTATGGAGGGAGCTGAAGATCCAAGTTGCCAAGCGACAGCCTCGAAATCTTAATGATTTACAGATGATCTGCAAAGAGGAGTGGGCCAAAATTCCATCTAACGTGTGCAAACCTCATCAACTACAAAAAACGTCTGACTGCGGGTTTTGCCACCAAGTATTAAGTCTTGTTTGCCAAAGGGATCAAATACTTATTTCTCTGTGCACAATGCAAATAAATATATATAATTTTGACTATGTGATTTTCAGTTTTTTTTTTTTTATATAATCTATCTCTCACTGGTAAAATGAACCTAGCCTAAAAATTCTAGACTGTTCATGTCTTTGACAGTGGGCAAACTTACAAAATCAGCAAGGGATCAAATACTTATTTCCTTCACTGTATGCCCACAAATGTAATATAGACACGGTCTCCTGCACGGTGTTATACTAAATTAAAAAGTTAGTCATGTTTCCTTTTTACAAAGCATCATTAAAAGCTTGGGGGCTGGGGGGGGGGGGATGCTAGACAACAAAAAGATAGAGACGTTATAAAATAATAATCTTTTACCTGATCAAAAAAGAGAACTCTTCCAAATAACTGCTTTGCTTCTTCAAGGCCTCCTTCCAGATACACTGCACCTATATAAAGATTACAGTCCTTGATCAGAAATAATGAAGATTTGCCAGCAATTTTTCAATGCCATTAACAATAGTGAGTAGACAAAAAGTACACGTCTATGTTGAACTTCAGGAGTTTTGTTTTTCTTCCCTCAAATAAATCTAAATTATCTGTAAACCACTTTCTACAATCATAAAGGAAGTTATTATCCATACATTTCTAGGTTGGCACATGATTGATTTTCAAAATGTATATTTATAATTGGGCTTTTTTTTTTCTTTTTAATGTACAGTAAAGCACATAAGCATTTTTTTTGGGCTGAATTCAAACTGTTTGCAACGTCTGTATGGCGTCTGCGCCGGGAAAGTTCCTGGTGCATACGTCAAAGGTATCCATAGGACCGATTCATCCTTTTAGTCTCAGTTGGGTTGGTATACATTTTTTTAACAGTATGGAATAGCGCAGTCAAGATCTTTTTTTTTTTTCTTCTTAACATGGGCGTCCATGGCCAACAGATGCCAATGTATGTCTATACAGCAGCATCCGTTAGAGGTATATGACGGGAAATACTCCCGACGTATACCCACGATGTACACTGCAGGCGCAGTGTTAATAAACCTTTATCTGTTCCAGGTGGCGTTTATTTATTTATACATGTTATCTTGTTATGCAACTCATTCTTAATTAAAGGGAAGCGGTCACTAGATTTTAGGGCACTAAACCACTAGCATATCACTACTGGGGTTTTGTGTCCTAAACAGTCACCTCTCAAAACTGGTTGTTCTAGCATTTTGTCTTAACAGAAGTTGTAATACAGCATGCGCTGTATGGTAATTATGAGAGAAGAGTATTGAGAGGAGTCCAACGGCTTCCTGCACATGCTCAGTGCTCTGATGAAGCCGAGGCCAGTACACCCGGACTCCTCTCAAGACTCTTCTGACACTGTATTACAGCTAGAGATAAAATGCTGAAACAGACAGTTTTGAGAGGGGCATGTTTAGGATGTTAAACCCCAGCAGTATGATGACATGTTCTAGTGCCCTAAAGTCTTGTGACCGGTATGGCAACAGTACAGCTTCAATAGACATAAAAGATTTCATAATCAGGACGCATCCATCTTATCGGCACTGGCCTTTAAATATTGAAGGCATTTTATTATTTTCATGCACAATATTACAAAGTGTCGGATCTACATAAATATTATGACGAAAAAACAAACTAAATCAAAAGTTCTGGAATAATGAATACAAACAGTACACATAATATATGAGTTTTAAAACCTGCATCTCCCATTTATAATAATTATATTACATCTTCAGATTTTTTGTGGTGTCTGTCAAGTAAAGCTTCGTCTTTGACAAAATTTGTGAAAACTGTATGTTATTATTGTTTTGCACCAACATCTAAAGATAGTGGTACTGATAATAGCAGTATATGGTATATGGGGAACTTCTGTTCAAGCAATTTCATAACATTAACATAAGACGACTTTCACACTTAGTATGAGAATCCATACGTTTGTCATGTGAAAAATTGAAATTGTACAATAATTACCCATTAATGCTTCAAAGCAGTTTGCCATGGCATGCCGCAAGTCTGACTCTCGACACAAGTCTGGTCCATGTGCGTACAGCATGAAACGATCCAACTCCAGCTTCTATGGTAAGACATGAGATCAAGTTAAGAAATAATGTTTACGGTCATACGTAGCAAACAAAAAAAAAAAAACACGGTCCCTGAATTATATATGTAGATAAATAATATTTGGCTTCTCTTATCAGCAAAGTATAAATCCTTTTTGCGAGCTGTATGAAAAGAAAATTTTACTGCTATCAGGGGCGGATTGGCAACGTAAACTACCAGGAAGATTCCATGCGGGCCGGTCAGTCAGTGGGCCGCACCATACCTCCAACTACCAGGTCCCCTGCACACAGCACTCTGTGGCACTTATTGGAAGAGAGCCTGTCAGTCTCCCTAGCGGACAGGCATTCATCCAATCAGCCAGTCCCCATGCAGCTATGGGAGAACCAATGGCGTGACAGTGGGCGGAGCCATGATGAGAGGGCAGCCCTGCTAGTTAATGCAGGAAAATAACAGAAGATAGTGAAAGAGCCAACGCTGCAACGTACTACTAAAAGTAAGAGTTAGGCGTTTTTTGTGCGTTGCAGTTCTGTGTGTCATCAGTATGTGTTGCGTGGCTGCGTGATTTTCGCGCATATGGCATCGTTATGACACTGTTTTTATGTTAGGAAACAGAAAAGAATGAGGTGCTTTTATTTTTACCTTTACTTATTTAACCCCTTCCCGCACCTTGGCGTAACTGTACGTCCAGATAAGCAGTAACTTCGCGCACCTGGGCGTACAGTTACGTCTGCGCTTTAAAAGTTAACCGCCGCGCGGCGCTACACCGCAGCGGCGGTTAACTGTGCAGGGCGTCTGCCCTGCTCTCCCCGTTGCCGATCAGCGGCCCTTCGATGCGGTGGTCGATTGCGATCACCACATCGAAGAGGTTTACAGCGGATCGGCAGCCCCCCACATGTATTTGCGGGGGCTGGCGATCCTTATCATGGCAACCAGAGGCCAGACAATGACCTCCGGGTTGCCATGTACGGAAGCCTCGGAGGATCAGCCTCCGGCCGTTCCTCCTCTGCTTCCTGTCAGTGTGACAGTTACGTCACAATGACAGTTAGAACACATTACACTACGTGTGTAGTGTAATGTGTTCCAGCAGCGATCAGAGCTGCAAGTCTAAGTGTCCCCTAGTGGGACAAGTAAAAAAAGTTAAAAAAAGATAATAAAAATGTTTTGAAAAAGTGTAAAAATCAAAGTTAGAAGTGACATAAACAAAGAATGCTTTTTTTCCTATAATAAGACTTTTATTATAGGAAAAAAATTAACACGTTAAAAAAAGTACACATATTTGGTATCGCCGCGTTCGTAACGACCCCAACTATAAAACTGTAATATTATTTTTCCCGCACGGTGAACACCGCGAAAAAAATAAACTAAAAACAGTGCCCGAATCACAATTTTTTGGTTACCAACCCTCCCAAAATATACAATAAAAAGTGATCAAAAAGTCGCATGTACGCCAAAATGGTACCAATACAAACTACATCCCGTCCCGCAAAAAACAAGCCCTTACACCGCTTTTTTGACTGAAAAGTAAAAACGTTATGGCTCTAAGAATATGGTGACACAAAAATTAATTTATTTTATAAATAAGGGATTTTATTGCACAAACGCTGCAAAACATCAAAAAGTTATATACATCTGGTATCGCCGTAATCGTATCGACCCGCAGAATAAAGTATAATGGTCATTTATAGCCCAGGGTGAAGGCCATAAAAAAAACAAATAAAAGACATTGTCAGAATTGATGGTTTTTGGTCACCTTGCTTGCCAAAAAATGGAATAAAACGTGATCAAAAAAATTTCTGGTACCCCAAAATGGTACCAATGAAAACTACAGATTGTCCCGCAAAGAATAAACCCTCACACGGCTCCGGTGGAGAAAAAATATAACAGTTCTGGCTCTCAGAATATGGCGATGCAAAATGTACAGAGTGTTCCAAAAGCAGATAAGATCGGGCACCATTTATAAGTGCGACACCGGCCACATATCTGCGGATTATTATTTATTTACTGCATTATTATACCCTCTTATTATACCCTGATGTACCCCGCACAGATTACACATACCCCCACATTATAAACGGAAACACCAGTAAAACCCCAAACAGAACAACTACCAAGCAAACTCTGTGCCCCAAAAGCCAAATGGCGTCCCTCCCTTCTGAGCCCTGCAGCGTGCCTAAACACCAATTTACGTCCACAGATATGGCATCGCCATACCCGGGAGAACCCGGTTAATATTTAGAGTTATTTGTCTTCAGTGGCACAAACTGGGCATAACATATAGTGCACTAAAATGGCATATGAGTGGAAAATTGTAATTTTCACTCCGCACCATGCGCTGTGCATTAACCCCTTCGCGCACCACGACATAGCATGTCTTAGTGTGGGGGGTGATGTATGGAGCGTCTCACGTAAAAAATAAAGAATTTAGAACGGCAAAATCGCTGTTTTTTTGGTCACCTTCGCTCTACCTAAAGATGTAATAAAAAGTGCTCAAAAAGTTGTATGTACCAAAAAGTTGCACCAATAAAAACGACCGCTCGTCCCTCAATAAATAAGCCCTCATACCGCTCTATTGACTGAAGAATAAAAAAGTTGTGGCTCTTGGAACGCGGGGAGGAAAAAACTAAGAAGGAAAAGAAAAAAATGGATCACTCCAGAAAGGGTTAATTACTTTCTAATGAAAAACCATTTATGACCACACGTGGGGTACTGCCGTACTCGGGAGAAATTGCTTTACAAATGTTGGGCGGCTTTTACCCCCTTTATCCTTTGTGAAATTGAAAAAAATGCAACATTTTAGTGGAAGAAATGTCGATATTCATTTTCACGGCCTAATTCTAATAAATCCTGCAAAAGACTTGTGGGGTCTAAATGCCCACTATATCCCTAGATAGATTCTTTAAGTGGTGTAATTTCCACTTTTGGGGGTTTCCACTGTTTTGGCCTCTCAGGGGCTTTGCAAATGCGACATGGCACCCAAAAACCATTTCAGCTAAATTTGAGCTCCAAAAGCCAAATAGCGCTCCTTCCCTTCTAAGCCTTGCTGTGGGTCCAAACAGCAGTTTATTACTGCATATGGCATATTTCCGTAATCGGGAGAAATTGTTTTACAAATGTTGGGGTGCTTTTTCTCCTTTATTCCTTGTAAAAATTAAAAATGGCTACCTTTTTTCAGAAAAAAAGTCGATTTTTACCTTTACAGAATAATTCCAATGAATTCAGCAAAACAACCGTGGGGTCAAAATGCTAACTTTACCCCTAGAAAAATTCCTTGAGGGGTGTAGTTTCCAAAATAGGGTCACTTTCCGGGGGTTTCCACTATTTTGTTCCCTCCAGTGCATTTCAAACGCGACATGGCACTGAAAACTGTTCCAGCAAAATCAGAATTTCAAAATCCAAATGGTGCTCCTTCCCTTCTGAGTCCTGCTGTGGGTCAAAACAGCAGTTTATTACCACATATGGGGTATTACTATAATCAGGAGAAATTGCTTTACATATGTTGGGGTGTTTTTTCTCTTTTATACCTTGAAAAAATTAAAAATTTTTACGTTTTTTCAGAAAAAAGTAGATTTTCATCTTCACAAACTAATTCAAATAAATTTTGCAAAAAAACTGTGGGTTCAAAATGCTAACTATACCCCTAGATAAATTCCATGAGGGGTGTAGTTTCCAAAATGAGGTCACTTTTGGGGGTCTTTATTGTTTTGGCCCCACAAGACCTCTTCAAACCTGACATGGTACCTAAAATATATGCTAAAAAAAAGGAGGCCCCAAAATCCACTAGGTGCTCCTTTGCTTCTGAGGCCGGTGTTTCAGTCCATGACCGAACTAGGGCCACATGTGGGGTATTTCTAAAAACTGCAGAATCTGGGCAATAAATAATAAGTTACATTTTTTGGGAAAAACCTTCTGTGGTATAGAAAAAAATGTATTACATATGAATTTTGTATAAAAAAAATGAAATTTGTAACTTTCACCTCTACTTTGCTTTAATTCCTGTGAAACGCCTAAAGGGTTAATACACTTTCTGAATGCTGTTTTGAATACTTTGAGGGGTGCAGTTTTCAAAATGGGGTGATTTATGGGGACTTTCTAATATATAAGACTTCAGAACTGAACTTGTCCTTGTAAAAATCGCCTTTTGAAATTTTCTTGAAAATATGAGAAATCGCTGCTAAAGTTCTAAGCCTTGTAACGTCCTAGAAAAATAAAATAATGTTCAAAAAACGATGCCAAACTAAAGTAGACATATGGGGGATGTTAACTAGTGACTATTTTGTGTGGTATTACTATCGGTTTTACAAGCAGATACATTTAAATTTAGAAAAATGCAAATTTTTGCAATTTTTCGCTAAATTTTGGTGTTTTTCACAATTAAATACTGAATCTATCGGGCAAATTTTGCCAGTAGCATAAAGTCCAATGTGTCACGAGAAAACAATCTCAGAATCGCTTGGATAGGTAAAAGCATTCCGGAGTTATTACCACATAAAGTGACACATGTCAGATTTTAAAAATCGGCTTCGTCCTGAAGGCCAAAACAGGCTCAGTCCTGAAGGGGTTAACAACTGTAGCGCGAATCACACGCGTCACACGGAAGTGCTTCCGTGTGCCGTGCGCGATATTCACGCATCCATTGACTTCAATGGGTGCGTGATGCGTGAAAAACGGCCAAGTATAGGACATGTCGTGAGTTTTACGCAGCGGACATACGTTGCGTGAAAATCACGGACTGTCTGAACGGCCCCATTGAGTTACATAGGTTCGTGCGACGCGCGTGATTTGCACGTGCGTATCACAGACGTGAACTACGCTCGTGTAAATAAGGCCTAATGTTGGGGGGCAATGTCTGATTATATTTAATGTGCTGGGGCAGATGAGAAGAAACGTTTAAAGGGTAACTAAACGTTCAACAAACTTCTAGAATGTCACAGTGACATGTCAGAAGTTTGGATTGGTGGGGTTCCGAGCACTGAGACCCACCAATCGCTAAAACGAAGCAGCAGAAACGCTCGTGTGAGCACTGAGCCGCTTCATTTTTCTTCGGCTTTTTCAGGAAATCGATGTAGCTGTGTACGAGCTCAATAGAAACTTTATGAGCCTGCACTCCGCTACAACGGCTTTCCGGAAAAAGCTATACAGAAACGAAGCGGCTCAGCACTCACACGAGTGCTCGGACCTCCACCAATCACAACTTCTGACATGTCACGATGACATGTCAGAAGTTTGTTAAACGTTTAGTTACCCTTTAAAAAATTTGCGCCATTCTTAAGGCTGGATTCACATGCCGAAGTGAAAATGCTTTTTTTACCACACCATTTGCCGTGATTTTCTGAAAATCGCCGCAAAACCGTGCAGTTATTCTAACGATTTTTCCAAATCATGGAAAAAGGCGCAGTTTTTCTGCGAGTATTGGAAAATCGCAGCAAAATGGTGTGGTAAAAAACGCACTTTGACCGCGGCATATGGACCCAGCCTCATGAATACACAACGCTCCTGTCCCCTGTTAAACTCACACGTCGCGGTATAAATGTGTCTCAACTGCGCTAGGAAAACTCAGCCTCGGGCTGGGTTTTCAAGCTGCAGTTTTGGTCCTTTTTGGCTGAATGTAAGGCCCTGTTCACACAGAGTTTATTTGCAGGCAGACAAATCTGCCTCAAAATTCATTCAGAAATGACCTGCCTGCAATTTGTTGCTGCGATTTTCGCCTGTGGCGATTGAGCGCTGCAGGCGAAAAATGCTTTCTCTGTCTCCAATTGATTTCAGTGGGAGGTTAGAGGCGTAACCATGGCAAGAAAAAAAATGCCGCTTTTTCTTACCGCAGACCGTTAAAAGCCGCCGTTGAAAAAAACGCCTCCTCCTCCCATTGAAATCAATGGAAGGTGGTTTTGAACGTTTTTCGGCGCGAATTCGGACGCATTTTCCGCTTTGAAATCAGCGTAAAAAAACCTCAGTGTGAACTTGGCCTCATTGTAATCTACTCTGACGCCGAATGTGTTGGATCAGCCCTGTATTCACTTGTATAGTGTGCAGTGTGATAATACTCTACAGACTGCATATACTACTGCATGGCGGTATTATTCAGTCTCAATTTGGTAGTAACTAGAGATAAGTGAATTAATTTTACACAAATCAGTTACGAATTTTAGCGAATGCAAAACTTTTGGGATTCGTCCCTCACAAATTTCTCAATTATTTTTCAAATCCTGGTGTTGATAGCGTGCTGATGCCGGCTGATACTCAATTAGCAACAAATTTATTCCGATCAAATCTGATGGCCCAAAAGGAATTCTGTGAAATTTGCGAATATCTAGTGCTAATATTGATCTTTGTATAGGATTTTTTTTATTCAGTTACAGTAGTATTATTCAGTCACTATGTTGTGGTAATATTTGTTTATAGTTTACTTGATTACAGGACTGATGGTGTGCCGTACCGGCACATGACCGCTGCAGACAGTCACTGGCCTCCGTGATGATGCCAGTATGTACGACACGGGACTGCTGAGGTCAGAGATTGGCTGTTTTCTCCACCTACTGTTTCATAGTATTCACTCAGTCTACCGGTGCAATGCTTCCCAATTGTGCATTAGCCCCCCTACTGTAAATGCTCCAACTTTGTATTATTGCATTGGCTCAACCTACCACCAATGCGGTACTACGGCTAATGACTTTTTTGCCTGCCTACTTGTGTTGGCCCCATTTGCGGCCAAATTTTACATACTTATAATAGTAAGGAAGCTTAATCCGCCCCAGATTGCTATAATTAGAATTTCCAAGTAAATGTTATTTTTTGGGTGGAATACTGCTGCATAGTATACATACACATGACCACTATACTGAAAATTCACCTGGAATGATGGGCACGCTTCAACATGAATTTTAATACTTTCGTTTCCGTAAAATTCAGATGTGTGAAAAATTTGAAAAAAAATTGACTGTAGTTGCCAAACAGTCAGGCCCCATGCACACGACTGTGCCCGCAATCATGGCCCGCCGACTGACAGACGCATTTTCTGGCCGTGCTCCCATACAAAGTATGGGAGCACGGCCTGCAAAATGCAAAAGAACGGACATGTTCCATAATTTCCAGAACATTTCCACGGAACGGACACCCTTCCATAGTGCTACGGAACGGTGTCCCCGTTCAATGAAAGTGAATGGGTCCATTTTTGCGGACTGCAATTGCGGTTCGCAAAAACGGAGGTTTTTTACGGTCGTGTGTATGGGGCCTCATTGTCCTGCACCAGCGGAAGAGGGCTCAGGGACAGGAATTAATACATAAGGCTGGCAATCTTTTCGCACCATGTACAGGGGCCTTGGGAGGCTGTTTAGTAGGTGTAGATGCACCCACTAACTCGGCACAGATTCACTTCCTAACGCTGCAGTGACATCTGTAGACTTCGGCAAAACAGATCATACTGAATACATGCATAGTTTTCTATGAAAAAAAAGAATTCTTATTTGTGTAAACTACGTTAGAAGAATTTCTGCACCAATATAGTTTTTGTGTATAATAACGTAGCATGTTAAATTACATTAGTGGAAAACAAGCCTTAGAAGAAAAAGCGAAAAGACTTAAATTCTAACGTAAGATAACTTTTCATACGTTATTAACATCTTGTAAATGGAAATTCACTTTTAACGTTAACCAATAAATTACATTTTGCGTAAATATCTCTCCTTGACACACTTGATTTTTTTTAAGGTGCTAATTTGTTTCGCAGCTTCACATTTTAGTGATAACACGCTAGGCAATGGAGTTCCATTTTAGAAGGAAACATAATTTATTTTTTTCAACTACTTTGAGAATCTTGGTAATTTCTCCTGTTGTGCAATATTTGTCACTGCTGCTTAATTCTGGTTATGCCCCCACACCGCATTTTAATTAAGCAAACAAAATAAAAAAAACATTAAATATATATATTTTTTAAGCACAATGCTAAGTAATCATGCTGGTACAGCAAACCAAAGGTTGTACAGGATTATAGAAACATGGCTGCTTTATTTTATAACCAGCACCACACCGGTCTAGAGGTTATGTGTAGTATTGCAGCTCGGCTCTATTCAGCCATATTTTAGTAAACCTGTACAACCCTTTTAAACTTCAAGTTTTGGAAGCCTTGGCCTGTGCAGTACAGAACAAAAAAAATGGACACAAAGCAAAAGGCATTGTGTAATACATTTCTATTGCAGATCTTATTCTTTTCCTACACAGACCATTAGGCTACGTTCACATGTAGCGGAGTCGCTGCAGATTTTCAGTCCAGATTTGCATCTTAATAAAGCTAGGTGTGCAATGGAGAGATATTTAAACACAACTCAAACACAATTTAGTGCAGACTTTGGCTGGAACTTATTTGGAACAAAAACCCCTGTGAACATAACCTTATTTTACTTCTGGACTATGAAACTACAAAAGAAATAACCAGTATTCACAAGTTAAATCTCAAAAGGGTCTCTGTTCCTTCATTCTCATGATCTCCGGCGATCCCATCGGTCAGTCCTCCACAATCAACAAACAATGGCATATCCAAGAAATATGCTATCACTGGGAAAAACACATACTGGTTCCACCAACTTCACAGCAATAATTGCAACCAAATGTTTGCTATGTTACACCAGTTCTTTCACATTGCTGTTGATGTATTACATATCCCTCTATTTTGCACAATGGATAAAATTCAGACCCATTTGTAAGATTTTGGTCATGAACGGTTAAATTCAGGACCTGCAACATTTCTTTTGGGTTGAAATCAAAACTTTCATTTTGTTTAGTTTTGTCTCAACTATCCAGACTTCCATTTGTGTTTTGCACCATTGTTGGTGCTATCTTGACGCATAACCAAATAAATCTTAAATGGGCACCGTCATTTCAACAAACTTTACACAAATGAACAGTACAGGCGATTATAAGAAACCTTGTAATATATCTTATCAGAGTAACAAGCCTCTTTCTGTTCTTATATTGCGGATTTCCTGCTCCCTCTCCCTCAGTTAAACTGACTTTCATGCTGAAAATTCAGCTCTATCCGTTTGGAGTCGTACTGCAGCTCACATGTATCAGATCACACATGTCTCCGGAAGCCTATGGAGAGGGGAGTGGGGGAACAGTGAGCAGGAAGTGCAGGAGATAAGAGCAGAACGACAGGCATAGAAACTTTCTATCACAACCAAAGTACTTTATTCACATTAGTACAGGTCAGTACTTCTCTATATATGTCCTGCATGATCCTGGGGCTGTTTCTGAGTGAGAGAAAAGGTTATGGAGCAGATTCTCATCTTCTTGCTGTGTGTAGTGTATGGCTGCTAGTCTCCACCCACCAGCTTACAAATGCAAACTACAAATATAGCATGCAAAAGGGGGAAAACTGCTAAAAATGGCAGAATCAGTCATCTAATGGCCAGAAATAGGGCTGCTCCTCCTGTACACACAAATTGTAGCTAATCCTGAAAAGTCAAATGAAACAACAGTTACCCTTTAAGCTTATGAGTTCATGATCAGATTTCCAAAATGAATGGCAACATCTCTATATATCAAACCCTCACATTTAGCTGCTGGTAGAGTCACGTGAAAAAGTAATTATTTTTTTTAACATATGTGGGGATAACTTGGTTTTGCAATAATTAAGATTTTTTTTAAATAGGTGTATCTTACTTTAAACACTTAAAATTAGAATTAGGTGCACTTATCTCGATCATTAAAGAATTTGGAACATGTGTTTAGTGCTGGTGAAGCCACTTTTAGCGTGCCGTGTCTTATTGGCTGGCCTGAACAATAGCAGGAATCCCGCCACCGCCTGTGTACAAGAAGATCCGGGCAGTAGAACTAAGCTACTGAAAATGTAAGTGTGGACACGTGAAATTTCACGTGAACAAGAAGGCAAACACCATGATTTCTGGAACAATAGTGTAAACTTACTAATACGGTCTAATATTTAGACAGCGTAAACTTAGACCAGGCAGTCAAAAAACGCACCAAATTATCAAAGTAGCGCACACTGTATGATAAATTAGGCGCATCTATTACAAACCTTAGGCATTTTTATTTTCCATATACCACCTCTTCGTTGGCTTAGTTTACACCAGTTTTTTTTGCCCCAGATGTTGGTGCAATTTTGAAGTTTGCCCCTTTTGGCTAGACCACATCGCCTTGTGACCTAATGCATGCCTCCTTGTTTAGTGTGGCACAAAGTGTTAAACGGTTAATATGTGTGTGCGCAAAAATTCTTGCTTTATTTTGAATAGAAAATCTGCCCCAATGTGCTCCGGACAGATGAGTCAAAGATAGAGGTCTCAGGCCACAGTACCAGAAAACAAGTTTGGCAAAAACTGTGAAGCATGTTTACAGAAATGTATTGGTTTGTGGCTGCTTTGCTGCACATATACTTAGGCAGCTCATCCTTATAGAATCCACTATGAATTATTTTGAAGCAAATGGTGCTTGAGAATAATGTGAGACAATCTGTCATGGTCAAGCTCAACAGACATAACAATTACCGCAAGAAATGTTGAGTTTTTGAATGGCCAAGTCAAAGCTCGAGTCTAAATGCCATTGAGATCCCGTGGGGAATTTGAAACGGGATGTGCATGCAAAAACAACCCCTCTAATATTGCACAGCTGAAAAAAATTGGCCATACAGAAGAAAAAAAATTCTCCCAGTCTCAATATCAGAGATTACTAGACATTGATAACCAATGCCTGCCTGAGTTCCAGAGTCTAGGCTTTGTAACCAGTTCAGCATGGACATATTCCACAGAGGCCTACCCTAAAATTAATGTCTACCTTTTAACACCATGTCATTTTTAGGTCTAGTAGAGCAGAACCAACAAGGCAGATGTCTTTTATTTTATAAATATGTAACCATCATTAGCTTGAAGGACTCCATGCTTTTCCAAGGCTTCATAATCAATTATTTAGGGACAAAGAGAAAATAGGTCCGGAGTACTGTAAAATGAAATGTTGTGCTGTAACTATGTTCGGAAACGGTCACAGATTTCGTCAAAGAGGACATGAAAAAGTGTTCATGCAGCATTACATTTCCTGTGAAAATGACGAACATGTGCAGCGTCTGGTCAGGCGCCGCATGACGTAGGATGCACGCCTCGTGACGTTGCTTCACACTGCACCTAGCTTGGTTGGCCTGGTCTAAGATGTTTCACCCCCTCTTTCCCGCTACTTGGGATGGCTCCTTTGTTGCCGGCCTTTGGCTCTCTTGTATGCCCCTTAGCCCTGAGCATTCGGACGAGGTACTGGCTGTCCGGCCTGTGGCGAGTTGTGGCCCACTATCCTGCGGAAGGTCTTTTGGTAGGGTCATACTGCTTGGTCTCTTGCACGCTGGGGGACGGTGTTTGAGTTGGCTGGATCTTTTTCCTTCTCCCTTGAGGTGGTGGCATTGGTCTTCAGTATATCAGCGTGGGCTGCCCCTATAAAATAATATATTTGTTCTAACATACTACAGTGTGGGCTGCTCCTGCTAAGAAAGATCTTGTATTGCACACATGCTTGCACAGCATGGTGGATTATTTAAATATTAGGAGGCAGTAGCAAAATTTCCATGAAGGAAAAGTATAATCTTACTTTCTTTCATTTACTCCTTAAAGGGATTGATTGACCCTGTTAAATGTATTGATTGACTTCATCTTCCCTTGAGAAGTCTCTGGGCTAGACTATGTTATACTGTGTGAAAATTTGACAAGGGCCATTTTTTCTTATTGCAATGCCACCTAAACACCAGAGTGCAGAAGAAACTCAGAGACAGACATTGCTCAAATCTCTGAGTGGTTTAAAGGGGGGTGACCACACCATATTGGATGACACACAAAGAACAGATTAAAGTCTGTATTAAAAAGGCAATAAAATAAATACTACCTAACCAAAATGAAACTATTGAGAAATCGATTGTGCAGCCACTTCAAAATATAAATAATGACATTTCCTCACAACCTCAAAGGCTATTAGAGAATAAAATCGTAAAAATGGAAGAAGAAATTGAGTCATTGCAATTCGGTAGTGGAGGGAATAAGGAAAGGAAATTCCTGGCTGAAAGAGAAGGTCGATGACTTAGAAAAAAGATCCTAGAGGAATAATAAGACTCATTGACCTCCCGGAGTTATTGAAAATGGAAAGCGGAGGTCTATAATTATGGTGGACATTCCAAAACAGCTTGGCCTTAAAAAGGAGATTATGGTCGACATGCACACAGAGTGGGCCAGAAAATGCGAGAGAGGAAAAACTCGATACCCGTAGTGGCTAAATTACTTGACTTTCATAGCGTGTGCCGACACGAGGACCCGAGCGCTGCAAGCAGTATAGGTCTACACCAAGGTGAGCTGGAGGATTCCTCCTATTTTTTCTTCATTAAAGTGGAGTTGATGGTGGTATATAAAAAGACCCAATTGCTGAGTTTGAAGGGAAATAAAAACCTGGTGATTTTTTTTCTGATTACTTTGTTGACACTTTACAAAGAAGGAGAAACTTCGCTCCCATTTATTTTAAATTGCAAGAAAATTAAGTTTTTACGGTTCTTTCCTGCAGTTTTGAAAGTTATTGATCAACAGGGACAATAGAATGTCTGCTGGGGGTCACTTCCAGTTTATTCCTATCACTAGAGTTGTTTTCCGGTCAATAGAGTTTTAATTGATTTGCAAAATGCTGTCTGCAAATGGGCAAAGCGCGCAAAAAAAAAAAAAAAAAAAAAGCCTTCTTTTAAGGCCTCATGCACACAATGTTTTTACGAACTGTGCTCCCATTATAAAGTATAGGAGCACGGACCGTAAAATAAAAAAATAGGACATGTCCTATTTTTTTCAGCAGGATTCTACGGCACAAGCACCCTCCCGTAGACATAGGGGAAGGTATCCGTCCGTCGGCCATAGAAATGAATGGGCCTGTAATTACGATCCGTAATTACGTGCGATTTTACGGTCTTGTAAATGGGGCCTAACTGATGAAGAAAACTGATGCAAACTGATTTACAATCCATTTGTATCAGTTTTACATTGACACCAATGTTTAAAATAACTGATCAGTGAGGGCCTGTTCACATCAACGTTGGCTTTCCGTTGAGGGGTTCCATCACCATTGATGTCAATAGTGATGACAAACAGAAGCTAAGGTCTCCGTTTGCCTTTCCGTTGAGGGGTTCTCCCGGCGGAAACCTCCGACGGAACCCCTCAACGGAAAGCCAATGATGATGTGAACAGGCCCCGAGACATCCGTTTTTTTGAACAGAGAAAAAAGTTCTGCACTCTGCACTTTTATATCCTTAAAAAAAATGGATGACTAGCACAACGGAAGCAAACGGGTGGTAACGGATGCAAATAAAAATCCCATTGATTTCAATGGAATTTTTAACGGATCCGTTTTGATCAGTTATTTAGATATAAAAACGGATCAGAGTAACGGATTATACAACGCAAGTGTGAACTTGGCCTTTCGCTTAAATGCACTTGACAATTTAGACATGGGATTAAGATAGCCATTGCGATTTATGAGATTGTATTTTTTCCATGGTGCCTGCATATTCGCTATTAACGGTATATTTTTATGACAAGATTGCACAGTGGGAGTTATTATGGTTATAAACTCATATTAGAAATATGAGCCTTAGGATTAAATACGTATGTACAATTTTATTTATTGGCTCCTAAAATTAGGGAGGTCTTTCACTACTCACTCCCCCTCCTTCTAGGGAGGCATACGTTTTTGTTTGTCGTCTCCTCTTGCTTAGGTGCCTCATTGGGATAAAAATAAAGCCCGCGGGTATTAGAAACGTAGTAGACAATGAAGATGTCATGTGAGGATTTTGGGAAGCTTAAATAATAGAATTAGAAGGGTGGGGCAAGAGGGAAAAGGCAGGGTAGCCCAGCGGAGAATGAGTGTCTTTCGTATTCAGAAACCTAGAGGAAATTAGTGATTATGAATGTTTAAAGAGGTGTCCTGGAATGGTAAAGGGATATATTCTCTGGCAAAGAGAGAGAAAATTCTTAGGCATTTGAACAAATTAGATATGGATATTGAATTATTACAGGAGACTAAGGCTGGGTTCACACGAGCGTGGCGTTTTTCGCGCGCAAAAGCCACTTAACAGCCCTGTGGGGCAGCAGCATATGATGCGCGGCTGCGTGCTTTTCGCGCAGCCGCCATCATAATGACACTCCATTTGGATGTTTGTAAACAGAAAAGCATGTGGTTTACATTCATCCTTTTCACAGCTGCTTCCGTGCGACATGCGTGGTTTTCACGCACCCATTGACTTTAATGGGTGCGTGATTCGCGCAAAACGCCCAAAGAACGGACGTCGTGACTTTTTTTCAGCAAACTCACGCTGAGTAAAAATCACGAACATGTCTGCACGGCCCCATAGAGTAATATAGGTCCGTGCAACTCGCGTGCAAATCACACGCGTTGCATGGACGTAATTCCCGTTCGTCTGAATAAAGCCTAATAGAGATAATAGAGATAGATAAATTAAGAGATCCTTGGTGGGTCAAGAAGTCGTGCCTGAGAGGTGGGAAAAAAAATCACGAGAAGCTATCTGGATACATAAAAGACTAACATGCCAGATTAAAGAGGCTCTGTCACCAGATTATAAGTGCCCTATCTCCTACATAATCTGATCTGCGCTGGAATGTAGATAACAGCAGTGTTTTTTATTTTGAAAAACGATCATTTTTGAGCAAGTTATGAGCAATTTTAGATTTCGTTTCTTAATGCACAAGTGGGCGTGTTTTTACTTTTGACCAAGTGGGTGTTGTAAAGAAGTGTATGAGGCTGACCAATCAGTGACTCATCAGTGTCATACACTTCTCATTGTTCCAGCCCAGCTTCTTTCACTGCACAATCCCACTGTGCTGTGGATCATGCTGGGCTGGAACAATGAGAAGTGTAGGACACTGATTGGTCACTGATTGGTCAGCCTCATACACTTCTTTACAACACCCACTTGGTCAAAAGTAAAAACACGCCCAGTTGGGCATTAAGAAACTAAATCTAAAATTGCTCATAACTTGCTCAAAAATGATCGTTTTTCAAAATAAAAACCACTGCTGTTATCTACATTCCAGCGCCGATCCGATTATGTAGGAGATAAGGCACTTATAATCTGGTGACAGAGCCTCTTTAAGAAGTCTTCAAGTGACAAACACAGGAGGTGAGCAAGAGTACTGCTGCCTTTTCCAACAAAAGAGATATCCATTTATAATATATACGTATGCGCCTAATTATAACCAGAAACTGTTTTTTTTCTAACATGGGCATAGAGTTATCAGCACTGGATTCATTCAAAATTATAGCGGGAAACTTTAAATTGGTTGTCCAGTCCCTACAAATGGATTGCCTATCCTCAGGATATGCCATCAATATCAGATCAGTCAGGGTCCGACTCCCGGGACCCCCACCGATCAGCAGTTTTGAAGGGGCCGGAGCATTTGAACGAGTGTGGCCTCCCTTTAATTCCTTATCTGCTCTTAATTCACTGAGTATATAAATGTCATGTAGTTCTCCCTAGTACAATTCTGAAATTCACTGGTTTATATCTTTAGGGATATGTACAGGGTGGGCCGTTTATATGGATACACCTAAATAAAATGGGAATGGTTGGTGATATTAACTTCCTGTTTGTGGCACATTAGTATATGGGAGGGGGGAAACTTTTCAAGCTGGGTGTTGACCATGGCGGCCATTTTGAAGTCGGCCATTTTGTATCCAACTTTAGTTTTTTCAATGGGAAGAGGGTCCTGTGACACATCAAACTTATCGAGAATTTCACAAGAAAAACAATGGTGTGCTTGGTTTTAACGTTAAATAACTCATGAAAGAATAAAGTATGTCATTATGGGTGTCAGGTCCCAGCATTCCTAGATGAACAGTTTCCTGGAAAGTAGATTGGTCGTCGTGTTCTAGTTGAATGGCCCCCTAGGTCTCCCGATCTGACCACCTTAGACTTTTATCTTTGGGGTCATCTGAAGGCAATTGTCTATGCTGTGAAGATACGAGATGTGCAGCAACTGAAACTACGGACACTGGAAGCCTGTGCTAGCATTTCTTCTGCGGTGTTGCTATCAGTGTGTGAAGAGTGGGAGAAGAGAGTTGCATTGACAATCCATCACAATGGGCAGCACTTTGAACACATTTTATAAGTGGTCAGAAACTTGTAAATAACTCATGAAAGAATAAAGTAACGTTAAAACCAAGCACACCATTATTTTTCTTGTGAAATTCTCGATAAGTTTGATGTGTCACACGACCCTCTTCCCATTGAAAAAACTAAAGTTGGATACAAAATGGCCGACTTCAAAATGGCCGCCATGGTCAACGCCCAGCTTGAAAAGTTTCCCCCCTCCCATATACTAATTTGCCACAAACAGGAAGTTAATATCACCAACCATTCCCATTTTATTTAGGTGTATCCATATAAATGGCCCACCCTGTATATTTGAAGGTACCAGTATCATTACATTCCAATCTGTCACTTAGTTTGCCCTACGCATTTCATTGCTATTACTGATGTCTGCCGCAATTCTTCAGGGGCCTGCAGTAGGTAAGTATTGTTTGTTTGTTAGATAATTAGCATACAATGGCATAAGGAGACATTCAGTGATGTCTGACGTCGCTTGTGTTTGCTAGCCGCATTTGGCGGCAGGACGCTGCACGATTTAAAGTGCAGAGTCCACCCCCATAGTAATGTGCCAGCCTATCATGAGACTTGGCACTCCCAGCAAACTCACTCCCCCTATCTAGGGGCTCGTCCGTCTGGGACCAATCACAGTGGTCAGGAGAGCCCCTGCCCCAGTGTGACGTGGATGGGGTTGATTGGCCTGACGGATGCACTAGAAACTAGTGTACAGGTCTCCCCCATACTCCCCGACGTCAGAGCCATGGGAGGGGCCTGGAGTGGTTTGTTCTGCATGCCTGTATCCGAAGTGCCATGTTATCTCTTGAGGCTTTGCTGCACATGCTAACTGGGGTGCAACTTAAAGGTATGTGAGTTCAATTACACATATATATTGTGTGAGCAGGTTTATTATTACAGACCAGCAAACTGGCTTCACTGGACGTTCTTGTTACTTTCTGTTGATGAACAAAAGGATCAATAATTATCACCTCCCTTTATTTTGGGACATACACCCCAGTTCAGTCACATTGTAATGCCTAATGTACATATTTGGACATATTATGTAGCAAGTACAGTCCATCTTTGGAGGTTGATTCTGCATGTGAAGTGAGTCTGTATCTCCACTTTATGAATCCACAATGCTGTAATCTGTATAGACATGTACTTGGCTAAGATTTAGTGTTTTATTTTATTTTTGTATGTTAAGCTGTTCTAGTTACTGAATATTTACAGCCAGGCAGGTTAATGGGTTTCACCTCCCTTTACTTTGGGGCGTGCATCCCAGTACAGTCACGTTATTCTATCTAGTGTAAATGCTTGGACGTTCTTGTGTGCCGATTACAGTAAATTAGACCATTTTAGTCCTTCCATACTGTATTTGCTGTTAGTCTATATCTCCACCTTATGGGTCCACGATACTGTGATCTGTTTAGTCATGGACTTCGTATCTTATATAAAGCTGGTGAATGACATATAGTCGTTGATGCCCTGAGGACTCAAGGTCTGCAGCCTATATATCCAATGGCATTCTTTTTGGAGAAGAAGTTTGTCCAAATTTCCTCCACGACTAGATGATCTGATGACCTCTATTATTTGAAAAGAGATCTCCGCCTCCCTGTTGTCATTTGTTTCTCTCATATGTTTCGCAAAACATGTGTCCTCTTTCCGTCTCATATTTCCTATGTGGTCCAGGACTCTTCTTCTGAACTCTGATGGTTTTACCCACATAGTTGAGTGGACAAGAGCATGTGGCCATATACACTACCCCTTTGGTCTTGCAGTTTCCAAATTCTCTATTGGAAAACACTTGCCTAGTAGATGTACTACAGAAGTTTTTGCTTATTGTTACGTGCTGGCAAGCCCTGCATGATCCACACCGGAAGGTTCCAACTGGTCGGTCAGGTAGCCAGTCCTTTCGAGGGGATTCCTCGGTGAAGTGGCTATGCACAAGGCGGTCTTGGAGGTTTCTTCCTCTTCTGAATGTAATTAGTGGATAAGGTGCCACTGCTTTACTGAGGTCACCATCCGCTCTCAAGATTTCCCAGTATTTCTTGAAAATGCCTCTGATTTCCTCATGTCTGACATCATAAGTGCCCACCATCCGGACTTTATTCTCATTCTTTTCTACCTTGTGGATAGCCTGTGGGATCAATAGGTTTGTTCTGTTATGCTACAGCGCATGTTGGTAAGCCTGTCTCAAGGTTTTCTCTGGGTATCCCCTCGTTTGGAATCTTTTCCGGAGCTGTTTGGATTTGCTCATGAAGTCACCAAGATCCGAGCAGTTTCTCCTTAACCTCAGATATTGCCCCTTACGGATCCCTTGTTTTAGAGGGATGGGATAATGGCTATCCCATGCTAGAAGGCTGTACTTTTGCGATAGAGTGTGGTGGTTATTTGACCTGATTCGCTTTTAAAGATGGTAATGTCTAGGAAATTGATCGATGCCTCATGTATCTCTGACGTGAAGAACAGCCCTAAACCATTGATATTAAGAGTGTTAACCAGTTTATTGAAATTTTCAACTGTGTCATTCCAGATGATGAATATATCATCTATGAATCTCGCCCACAGTAAAATGGGCGAGGTGGCTGAAGCAAGATTTTCAGCAAACACAACCTGGTCCTCCCACCAACCCAAATATAGGTTGGCATATCTAGGGGCACAAGGGCTGCCCATAGCCGTCCCTCTCAATTGATGAAACATTTTGCCTCCAAACAAGAATATATTTTTTGTCAAGATAAAATTGAGCATGTGGAGAATGAGCTCGTTATGGGCCTTGAATTGGTTGCCCCGAGTTTCAAGAAAGCATCGTACAGCCTCACATTCCTGGGCATGGGGGATGGAGCTGTACAGTGCTTCTACATCTAAACTTGCCAACATGGCTCCTGGGGGAATCTCCAAGCCCTCTAGTCTCTTAAAGGAACAGTGTCATCACAAATTATTTTTTTATATGTTAAAGATGTTAGTGCTTTATTAAAAACGTTTATATTCATTTGTGTGTTTGTGTTTTACTTTTTCTTATTTTTACACTTTTTCTTCCCTATGGGGGCTGCCATTTTTTGCTCCATTTCTGTGTGTGTCGATTAACGACACATACAGACATGGAATACGGCAGCCACAGTCCCATAGGGACTGCGAACGGCTCCCGTCCCATTGACTGCAGTGTACGGCGTCTGTGTGGGAACTGCGCATGCGCCGCTCCCACACAGTCCTATTCGAAATTGGCGCCGTCCGGCGCCATTTTCCTGTGGACCGGAAGTCGCGGCCGGACAGTAATATTACTACTTCCGGTCGCGGCTTCCGGATTTGTGCACTTGCACCAGCGGCAGCAAACGGAGCGGACGGGCCGGAGGGAGCCGCGGCGGCAGGAGCAGGTAAGAGATTTCAATGTATGTTCGTGTTTGTGTGTGTTTACTACTGTATGTAAACCTACTACACTGTGGGTTAGCTCAAAAAATGGCGACACACAGTGTAGGAGGTTACACCGTTCAAACCCCTCGTTTATCCCGGCACTAGCCAGGATAAAGGAGGGGGGGGATGCTGAGAGCTCACTAGAGCGAGGGCTTTTAACCCAATGTTGCAATGCTGCAATTTTTGGAACAGCTCCATCTAGTGACCAAAAATGGGTAGTATTATAAATTAGAAATAATTTATAATATTTCCTGGACTCGTGCAAAAAAAAAATAAAAATTTGAACAATGTTTAATCACCCACACACTAAATGTTTAATTTTTTTTAAAAAAACATGTTTTTCTGGCAACACATTCCCTTTAAGGATGTCTGTAGTGTCTCTCAGATATGATGGTAGGGCATAGACAAAGTCCCGGAGTACATTGTCTACGTACGTACTGACATTCTGTAAAAGGCTATTTATACCGGATACTATAGGTCGGCCTTTGAGGGGGTTCATACCTTTGTGTATCTTCGGTACACTACAAAAGGTCGGAATCTGTGGGTGGTTGGGGCTCATGAAGTCGAATTCCTCTTTGCTGATCAGTTTGTCTCTCCAGGCCTTTTGCAGCATGTTGAGGAGTTCCTCACTATGATTGTCTATTGGGTTATTAGCTAAAGTGCAGTAGTTACTTTGTACAGATAGTATGCGTTGGCAAATATCTTTGTATACCTGCACCTCCATCACTACAAGATTTCCCCCTTTGTCTGTAGGTTTGATTATTATTGTTTTGTCCCCCTCAAGGTTACGTAGTGCAGTGATCTCTTCTGTTGTCCGGTTGCTACGGTGTTGTTGTAGTTCCCTGTTCGTGCCCAATTGTTCTATTTCTCTAGTCACCAGGTTCACAAACATATCAATATTATTTGTTTCATTCATTGGTGCTGCTTTAGTGCTTCTCTTTTTGAGATTGGTAAAGGGTCCCTGTCCTTCCAGTCTTTCATTTTCTTGAGGTTTAGGAAATCGGGATAATCACTTTCTTTGATATCTAATTCCCTACATTTCTGTTGGTCATGCGGTTTAAAAAATGTGATCCATTTCAGTTTGCGGGCAAAGAGATTCAGATCTTTTACCCATTCAAAGGTGTCAAAACGGGTAGTAGGTACATAGGATAGTCCTTTTTTTAAAAGATTGATGTCTTGGACTGATAAGATTTTTTTGGAGATATTAATGATTTGCATTGTATCAGTCTTACCGTCATATAACTCTGGGTTAGTGTGCTGTGGGTTATCATCTCTTGCACCTTCTAATCCCTCTCTTGTTGTATGGGTCTTGTTCGTAATGTGTAGTTGGTGGCTGGGTAGTTGGCCCCTAAAAAATCCCTATTACCTTGATGAGCCCTCCTGGAGCGTCTGCCTCTTCCTCTCTGTACTGTCCCAAATCCCGGACCCTTTCTGGAATGGCTATAGCTAGTGCCCGTACTTTGCTTGTTCACACCCTCTATGTCAGACTGGTCAAAATACGAGGAGGATCTCTCGGAGTGAGTATCTATTCCTGGAGTATTGCCCTCAAAACTGTATGCTCAATGTTCTTTGAAGGCCTGTAGGTCTCGAGTAAACTGCAAATGTTTCCTCTCCATTATGGCTGTTTGAAGATTTTCAATCGTCTGCTGCAATTGTGCCTCTTGTTGCTCAAAAGTGCCATCGTTCTTATATGTTTTGATTTTGTCAATCTGCTCTTTCAGGGCTACTGATGTCTTTTCCAGGTTTTTATTTTCCTGTTCTAATAATATGCGCATGAATCGTACTGAACTAGCTGTAGCCTCCATGATCCATTTTTCTATAAGTTCTGGTGTCCTAACTCTTCTGGCTGGAATGATATTAATCCTTAACCTTTTCGGGACTATGTTCTGCTGTATATAGTTCTCTAAGCTTTTGACCTCCCACCATGACTTAATGTTCTCTTTATAGGTGCTTGCCAATATATTGAATGCTGATTTCAAGGTTGGTGTGTTGGTGGTGGTTAAGTTTAGTTTGTCTGAGAAAACCTCTTTTGCGTCAGTTAGCCTTTGCTGTGTATTGATGTCCTTAGATAGGAAACCTGCCATAATTCACCAATGCACACTTATTATGAGATTAACTATAATTCACTGAGTATATAAATGTCATGTAGTTCTCCCTAGTACAATTCTGAAATTCACTGGTTTATATCTTTAGGGATATGTATATTTGAAGGTACCAGTATCATTGTAATGATACTGGTATCTTCAAATATACATATCCCTAAAGACTTATCTGCTCTTACTGTGAATCGCCGACACACTTGCAGTGATGATTTACAGTAAACCAGCATTTTCTTCAATGGGCGAAGTGTGTAGTAACGTGGACTGCCGCTACAAGTGTGCCGGCAATTCACAGTACAAGCAGTGACAGTAACTAAAGAGAAGCAGCCCCTGTACAAGTGATGTGGCCCATTCAAAATAGCTGATCGGCGGGGGGTACCCGAAGTCGGATCCAGACCGATCAGATATGGATGGCCTATCCTGAAGATAGGCCATCAATTTTTAGAGACTGGAAACCCCTTTGATAACGTTTTGAACAGCCAAGAAGATAGAACAGAAGTACTTTGGAAAAAAGAAACAAACTTGTATACAGGACTTCTTGAAGTTAACTGGAACTCTGGATCCTTGGCGGTTAATGCACCGAGTTGAAAGGGGATTATACCTTTTTCTATGTGTCGGCTGGGTTACCTTCTGGTAACCGAGAATTTGGATTCAGTGCTTCACTGCTCCATATTGAATGGAGTCATATCAGATCCCTTTCCAATAATATTAACAAATATAACATCTCAGACTAGGCAAACCCACTTATGGAGGCATTCAGAACTGTAAATCAACAAGCCTCAATTCTACGAGACTGAGAAAATGGTGAATAGAATATGCCGATAATATGGGAGCATTAAAGGATGCAAATCTATTCTGGGGAAAAAGGCAATGTATTATGGATATATTATGTCATATACATAAACGTATCATAGATCAATAAAGAAACAAAGCTGGCAGGTGAGTGATCAGTAAAGAAAAGCTTCTAATAACTTTAAATGTAATTCCACTATACAAAATAGACAAGAACACGAAAGGGCCCAGGACAAAAATAGTTTATGGTTGGATAAAATGTAAGCATATTATAGTAATAAGAAAGAGGCCATTTTTAGGTTTTTGAACAAAATCAGGAAAGAGGTCAGCTAACCTAGCAAGAGGACCAAGAGATAACGTACAATATTTAATGAATGAAATAGGAGTATGGGAAAGTTTATAATAATCTAAAATGAAATTAAACAGGTATTTTTTTAAAACATTACTCATATAATAGACAGAAAGGTCAAACAGAATCTCACGAGGATAACTTTCCCAGTAAGATTAATATACCTACTATAACTAAGGAGCAACTCTTAAAGCTCATTGCTCCAATAGATACTTGAAGTAACCAAAAAAGCCCAAGAATCAAAGTACTCACCGAAGCTGGCAAACAATTTCTTTATTACAAAAAAGATCTTTGGTCAGGATGTGGAATTAGGCAATTCCACATCCTGACCAAAGATCTTTTTTGTAATAAAGAAATTGTTTGCCAGCTTCGGTGAGTGCCTCGATCATTCCTCTACACATATATATTCAGCCTATTGTGCTACTCTTTCGATGAGCAACTCCGTGGCAATTTACCTGCAATTATCCAACAGTAAGCAAGCCATATTTCAACTCCCATTCCGATTAGGCGGTTTTGGCAGTGCCAGCCTCTTTCCTTCTTCCTATTGATTCCAAGAATCAAAGGGCCTAGGCCAGACAGATATATAACCTAATTTTTTTAAGATACTGGGAGAGACGATAATAGGATATCTAGAGAAATTGTATAAGGTAGTTATGCAGGTAGATAAGTATATACCCTCTAGCGATACTGCACTAATCAGTGTTATATATAAAAAGGGCAAAGATCCATCACTGCCAGGATCATATAGACAAATTTCATTGATCATCGAACCAGGATATAAAATATCGGACTAAAATTTTAGTGGAAAGATTGGCTCAGTTTATGCCACTTAGTTTTGCAGAACCAAAATGGTTTTATTAAACATAGAACCATAGTCAAAAACATAAGAAAGGTCCTGGCAGTGATGGATTGGTCAAAATTAAATATAAAAGCATCGAGAAAACAACCATTTTTCATGGTCGATGCGGAAAAAGTGGTCGACAATGTTAGATGGCCGTGGTTATTTACAGTGCATCAGAAGGTGGGATTTGAGGGACAGTTCTTACATTTTTAAAACATCTTATATAAACAACCAAAAGCCCAGGTAATACCAGCAAAATATATTTTACCCTCAATAGCTATAAGCAGAGTAAGCACAGGAACTAGACAGGGTTCCCCCACTATCTCAGTTTCTTTTTGATCTAGCTATCGAACTCCTCTTCATGTATATTGACCAATGTAAATAAATAGAAGTGATAAATATAAATCGAGAAGAGCTGAAAACTAATCTGTTTGTAGATAATTTTTGAGCTTCTTACCAGAACCCTATGAATCGCTAGCTCGAGTTTTAGATTTATTGTTGGAATTTGGAAGCTATTTAGGTTACAAGATCAAAGAAGCAAAAAGTGAAATAGTTTTCCTGAAATTACCTAGAGATAGATCCCACTTAAAATAATTGGGGGGTGATAATGGCAAAAGAGAAATTTATATATCTAGGCATAACCATCACTGATCAAGAAAGGAAACATACAACGTTATTATTCACAAGACAATGCATAAAATAAGAGCATAACTGAGAAAATGGAAAGATCTCTCTTTGTCCTTGTGTAGAAGTGCCCAATTAATTAAAATTGTTAGTTTTGCGAGACATTTACATCCTCTGCTGCTCAATTCAAAAGGTATTGGACTCGTGGACAAAGTCTTTTCCAAATTTTTATGGAGAAATAAAAGATCACATATTTCTCTTACGGGACTTAAAGAGGCAATGTCACCAGATTTTGCAGCCCCTATCTGCTATTGCAGCAGATAGGCGCTGCAATGTAGATTACAGTAACGTTTTTATTTTTAAAAAACGAGCATTTTTGGCCAAGTTATGGCCATTTTCGTATTTATGCAAATGAGGCTTGCAAAAGTACAACTGGGCGTGTTGAAAAGTAAAAGTACAACTGGGCGTGTATTATGTGTGTTACATCGGGGCGTGTTTAATACTTTTACTAGCTGGGCGTTGTGTATAGAAGTATCATCCACTTCTCTTCAGAACGCCAAGCTTCTGGCAGTGCAGACACAGCTGTGTTCTCCAGAGATCACGCTGTGTCGTCACTCACAGGTCCTGCATCGTGTCAGACGAGCGAGGACACATCGACACCAGAGGCTACAGATGATTCTGCAGCAGCATCGGCGTTTGCAGGTAAGTCGATGTAGCTACTTACCTGCAAACGCTGATGCTGCTGCAGATTCAGCTGTAGCCTCTGGTGCCGATGTGGCCGACACGATGCAGGACCTGGGGCAGGAAGTGAGTGACGTCACAGCGTGATCTCTCGAGAACACACTGTGCGTCTGCACTGCCAGAAGCTGGGCGTTCTGAAGAGAAGTGGATGATACTTCTATACACAACGCCCAGCTAGTAAAAGTAGTAAACACGCCCCGATGTACGCACATAATACACGCCCAGTTGTACTTTTACTTTTCAACACGCCCAGTTGTACTTTTGCAAGCCTCATTTGCATAAATACGAAAATGGTCATAACTTGGCCAAAAATGCTCGTTTTTTAAAAATAAAAACGTTACTGTAATCTACATTGCAGCGCCTATCTGCTGCAATAGCAGATAGGGGTTGCAAAATCTGGTGACAGAGCCTCTTTAAGCCAAATAGACTTAGGGGTATAGTAGAATTCCCAGTTGTAAAAATATATATAATTAGGCGTGTTCAGTTAAATATTGCATCAACTGGATTAATCGTAATAATTTATTCATAAAGACGTGAAATTAACTTCGCAGCTTCATATTTGGTAATAGCAAGTTTGCATGCACAGTGGAATGAAATCTTACCTATAAGAAAATTAAAACGATTGTCTCCACGCTCTTCTACTATACTAGAGGATCATGGAGACAAATTCGAAAGATGTTTTATTTGCCTATTAATATTTCAAGATATCCAAGATTAAATGATCACCCGGGTTTCTCTTTAAAAAAAACATTATCGAAGGCAATGAAAGAATGGGCAGAGTGTGGTCTTATAAGGGTTAGGGACATATTTTCACCAACTGGGCAATTATATAAATTGTCAGTTAAAACTAGAACATAAAATTAAAGATACTCATTATTTTACGTATAAACCGTTATACGAATTCTATAAAACTGTGGCGGATGATGGCTCTTCTTGGATGGAGAAATCCGATTTGGATTCCTGTGTATCTTCAGGAGTCAATATCTCTCTCATGCATATACACCTGATTGAAAAAGGGGAAGAATACCCAAAAAGAGTATCTAGAATCAGGGAAATGGAAGAAAAATGAAAAAAACAAAACTAACAGTAAAAGAAATAGCAGAAATAGCGCAGTCGACTACGCTATTGATTCTGTCAAACGACGGAACACTGTCACAATGGTGACAAACGGAAACCATTAGCTAGGTTTCCGTCACCATTGATTTCAATCAATGGTGAGGGAAATGGAAACTAAGGTTTCAGTTTGCCTTTCCGTTGAAGGGTTAACCCGACGGAAACCTCCGACGGAACGCCTCAGCGGAAACTAACGCTGATGTGAAAGGGCCCTTAATAAATTCAGTGAAAACACAAACTCCCAAATTTAATCAGGTTATAGAATCGATGAAAAGGAGGAGTACAATCAACTTAATTTAAGGAAAATTGGGGAACGTTTATTAGATTCGGTTTGATACCTTTTGTTAATGGTCAAGCGATTTTCTGAAATATACAAATAGTATACGTAAAGAAATAGAACAAACACGAGACCGGGTGAGGGTAATTAGGGGAGTTGGAGGGAGTGTATAGAGCTTGGTCGTAGGTGTAATTAAGATCTTTAACCCCTTCAGGACTGAGCCTGTTTTGGCCTTCAGGACGAAGACGATTTTTCAAATCTGACATGTGTCACTTTATGTGGTAATAACTTGGGAATGCTTTTACCTATCCAAGTGATTCTGAGATTGTTTTCTCGTGACATATTGTACTTTATGGTAGTGGAAAAATTTGGTCGATAAATTCAACATTTATATGTAAAAAACACTAAGATTTGGAGAAAATTTGCAAACATTTGCATTTTTCTAAATTTAAATGTATCTGCTTGTAAAACAGATAGTAATACCACACAAAATAGTTACTAGTTTACATTTCCCATATGTCTACTTTATGTTTGCATCGTTTTTTGAACATTCTTTTATTTTTCTAGGACGTTACAAGACTTAGAACTTTAGCAGCGATTTCTCATATTTTGAAGAAAATTTCAAAAGGCGGTTTTTACAAGGACCAGTTCAGTTCTGAAGTGGCTTTGAGGGCCTTATTTATTAGAAAGTCCCCATAAATCATCCTATTTTGAAAACTGCATAGCTCAAAGTATTCAAAACAGCACTCAGAAAGTAATTTAACCCTTTAGGCGTTTCACAGGAATTAAAGCAAAGTAGAGGTAAAATTTACAAATTTCATTTTTCTTTTACAAAATTCATTTGTATTACAATTTTTTTCTATACCACAGAAGGTTTTATCCGAGAAATGCAACTCAATATTTATTGCCCAGATTCTGCAGTTTTTAGAAATGTCCCACATGTGACCCTAGTGCGCTAATTTACTGAAATACAGGCCTCAGAAACAAAGGAGAACCTGGTGGGTTTTGGGGCCTCCTTTTTTTTAGAATATATTTTAGGTACCATGTCAGGTTTGAAGAGGTTTTATGGGGCCAAAACAATAAAGACCCCAAAAGTGACCTAATTTTGGAAACTACTCCCCTCAGGGAATTTATCTAGGGGTATAGTTAGCATTTTGAACCCACAGTTTTTTTGCTACATTTATTTGAATTAGTATGTGAAGATGAAAATCTACTTTTTTTCTGAAAAAGCTTAGAATGTTTTAATTATTTCAAGGAATAAGAGAGAAAAAACACCCCAACATGTGTAAAGAAATGTCTCCCGATTATAGCAATACCCCATATGTGGTAATAAACTGCTGTCTGGACCCACAGCAGGACTCAGAAGAGAAGGAGCACCATTTGCAATGCACTGGAGGGAACAAAATCGTGGAAACATTTTGACCCCAGTTGTTTTGCTGAATTCATTGGAATTATTCTGTAAAGGTAAAAATCGACTTTTTTTCTGAAAAAAGGTAGCCATTTTAATTTTTTATAAGGAATAAAGGAAAGAAGAGCACCCCAACATTTGTAAAACAATTTTTCCCGATTACTGAAATATGCCATATGTGGTAATAAACTGCTGTTTGGAGCCACAGCAGGGCCTAGAAGGGAAGGAGCGCTATTTGGCTTTTGGAGCTAAAATTTAGGTGAAATGGTTTTTGGGTGCCATGTTGCATTTGCAAAGCCCCTGAGAGGCCAAAACAGTGGAAACCCCCCAAAAGTGACCCTCATTTTGGAAATTACACCACTTAAAGAATCTATCTAGGGGTATAGTGAGCATTTAGATCCCACAAGTCTTTTGCAGGATTTATTAGAATTAGGCCGTGAAAATGAATATCAACATTTCTTCCACTAAAATGTTGAATTTTTCAATTTCACAAAGGATAAAGGAGAAAAAAGCCGCCCAACATTTACGCCACATGTGGTCATAAATGCTTTTTCATTATAAAGTAATTAACCCTTTCCGGACTGAAACATTTTTTTATTTTCCTTTTTCGTTTTTCCCTCCCCGCTTTCCAAGAGCCATAACTTTTTTAGTTTTGCGTCAATAGAGTGGTGTGAGGGCTTATTTATAGAGGGATGAGCGGTCGTTTTAATTGGTACCATTTTTCGGTACATGCAACTTTTTTAGCACTTTTTATTACATTTTCTGGTATAGCCAAGGTGACCAAAAAACAGCGATTTTGCCGTTCTAAATTCTTTATTTTTCAAGTGAGACGCTCCATACATCACCCCCCACACTACGACATGCTATGTCGTGGTGCGCGAAGGGGTTAATGTGCAGCGGATGGTGCAGAATGAAAATTCACATTTTCCACTGATATGCCATTTTAGTGCACTTTATGTTATGCCCAGTTTGTGCCACTGAAGACAAATACCTCATAAAATATTAACCGGGTTCTCCTGGGTATGGCGATGCCATATCAGTGGACGTAGACTGCTGTTTGGGCACGCTGTGGGGCTCAGAAGGGATGGAGCGGCATTTTTTTGATCACTTTTTATTCCATTTTCTGGCAAGCAAGGTGACCAAAAACTATCAATTCTGACAATGTTTTTTATTCTTTTTTTTATGACGTTCACCCTGAGCTATAAATGACAATTTTACTTTATTCTGCGGGTCGATACGATTACGGCGATACCATATGTATATAATTTTTTTATGTTTTGCAGCGTTTGTGCAAGAAAATCACTTATTTATAAAATAAATTATTTTTTGTGTCACCATATTCTGAGAGCGATAACTTTTTTATTTTTCAGTCAAAAAAGCTGTGTAAGAGCTTGTTTTTTGCGGGACGGGTTGTAGTTTGTATTGGTACCATTTTGGCGTACATGGGACTTTTTGATCACTTTTTATTGTATATTTTGAGAGGGGTGGTGACCAAAAAATTGTGATTCTGGCATTGTTTTTCGTTTATTTTTTTTGCGGTGTTCACCGTGCGGAAAAAATAATATTACAGTTTTATAGTTGGGGTCGTTACTAACGCGGTGGTACCAAATATGTGTACTTTTTTTAAAGTGTTAATTTTTTCCCTATAATAAAATACTTATTATAGGAAAAAAAGCATTCTTTGTTTAGGTCACTTATAACTTATCTTTACACTTTTTAAAAACATTTTTATAATCTTTTTTATACTTCTCCCACTAGGGGACATTTAGACTTGCAGCTCTGATCGCTGCTAGAACACATTACACTACCTACGTAGTGTAATAAGAACGGTCATTGTGACGTTGACAGTCACACTGACAGGAAGTCGCAGAGGACCGGCCGGATACTTCCGTACATGGCAGCCCGGAGGCCATTGTCTGGCCTCTGGTTGCCGTGATGAGGATCGCCATCCCCTGCAAATGCATGTGGGGGGCTGCCGATCTACTGTAAACCTCTTCAATGTGGCAATCGACCACCGCATTGAAGGGGTTAATTGCCGATTTCAGCGGCGATAGGCCGCTGATCTGCAACGTTGAGAGCAGGGCAGACACCCTGCACAGTTAACTGCCGCTGCGATGTAGTGCCGCGCGGCGGTTAACTGTTAAAGCGCGGACGTAACTGCATGCCCAGTTGTGTGAAGTTACTGCTCACCTGGGCGTTCATGTACGCCAAGGTGCAGGAAGGGGTTAATGTTTAATCTTTGTTTATTTAAGGCACTGGAAATAATAATAAACTAACTGTGCGGGGGGAGCCCCATTGAGTGGCTCAGCCATTTACATACCATGAAAAGTATATTATAGGCGATACTCTGGGACTCCATAACCATTTTTTTCAATAGTAATTTGGTTAAATTAGAAGCTCTTAAAAGAGTCGAAGTAATGGATGGAGGTGAAGAAATAGTGCATTATTTATATAATGACTAAAGCCACTCATGGAGACTTCTTGTAAAGATTTTTTTCTGTAAAAAAAAAAAAGAAGATATATATTTACGGTTTTTGTTCTGTTGTGAAGCCTACTTTGGATCATTACTAAAAAAATAATATATGACAGACACCACGCACAAAGCCAATGGACCCCGCTGTAAGTCCACAGGGACCGCCGGGCGGCGTTGGTATCAATTAGGCTACAGATCTGGCAAAACTAACAAGGTCTAATTCTGTTAGTTGTGACCTAGGAATGTTAATTTCTTTTCCTCCTTTTTGGTCAGTGCACTATAGATGAGTGGGCACACAAGTGATGAGTGGAGCACATCACTCGGGAAGGCAAGTATGGGGACAGGGCAAAGAAAAAGGAGGTGTAGTTGCAGCTATTAGGTTGCTTGGACAGCAAACAAGATACAATTTAGCTGGTAGTTACTTATTATGATGTATTAATACATAAATTATATGTGCAGTGTTTGGTGTTCCCAAGAGGGCACTGCATGGCAGTATTTTTTGGGCACTGTATGGCACTTACTAACCGCTTCTGCAGTGCTCTAACACATGCTGAAAACCTACAAATGATGTGTTGTTTTATATCATACAATAAACGTAAAATGCTCTTTTAGAGACCAAAGTGTAAAAAACAATCTTAGTGAAGAAAACATATAAAGGTGTATAAATTTACAGTGGTATTTGACTCTATAGCCACAGTACATGGAAGCAAGCACAAGATGTTCTCGAACAGAAATACAGAACATAGGAGACTGGTAACTGCTGGGTTAAAACATTCCTTCTACCCAGAATAGAACTGGCAATTTAATGCGCTGGAATAGTTCAATGTCGTTGTTAACATTCAGAGTGATAAAATATTTATTGGCATATCTGAAATGTCTTATACTGTAAGATACATTAAATAACTGCCTGTCACAAAGCTCTTTGGGTTACAAATTCGGCACAAATGTACTTTGATCATTTTTTTTCCTGCTAAACTCACTGGAATTTTTTTTATTAAAAGCTAACATTCCTTCTATAATAAGAGCATATTCATCTGCTTAAAATTTAAAGGTTAAGAAAGAAGAAAGTGTTTTAATTGTGTGGTCGTACTTTAATGCCATATTTTTCCATTATCGTTGATTAGATTCTCATCTGTAAAATGGGCTCAGTTGGTTTAATAATTTTTTCATCAGTAAATTAGCAGAGTGAGAATGTGTGTGTAGGGCGGAGGGGAGAGGGGGAGTTCTATACATACAAATTTAGTCTGTCCTAACGATTGTGACATTTATAAAGACGCAAATGCCAAAACTTAAAGCTTTTTTGGATTTTATTATCAAATTAAGTAATGAAACTCAATTTTAATAGCCAGAACTGTCATATTTTTAACTGTGCAAGTGATAATAAATGGAATATTTAGAAACAAGAAAAAACACAGCTCATTCATCATTTTTATTGTGTTTCTTTTAGACCAATACTTACTATAATGCTAAACGATTAAACACAATTGGGACTAAAATTAGTAGTGTGGGGAGATACTGCAGAGCTGAATTTGGAATCTTAGGCTGGGTTCACACGACCACATTAACGTCCGTAATGGACGGACGTATTTCGGCCGGAAGTCCCGGACCGAACTCAGTGCAGGGAGCCGGGCTCCTAGCATCATAGTTATGTACGATGCTAGGAGTCCCTGCCTCTCCGTGGAACTACTGTCCGTACTGAAAACATGATTACAGTACGGGACAGTTGTCCTGCAGAGAGGCAGGGACTCCTAGCATCGTACATAACTATGATGCTAGGAGCCCGGCTCCCTGCACTGAGTTCGGTCCGGGACTTCCGGCCGAAATACGTCCGTCCATTACGGACGTTAATGTGGTCGTGTGAACCCAGCCTAATTATTTGGGGTTGCAGAGTTTGTGCGTCTTCATATCTCCCATTAGATTTAAAGATTTATATTTTCATACTAGATCCCGAAACAGGTATGAACATAGTCTGGATGTTTACCTTTAAATACTATTGTACGCACTATGAACAATTAACTATGTATGATTAACAATAGTTGTAGCAACACAGTAAAGTAGCAAGCAGTCAGAAGACAGCAATTTTAATTATATAACACCCATGGGCCGGTTTATGGGCCGGTTTATGGGCCATCTCTCCATTCAAACTACATCTGGAGGCTGTGGCCGCCTCACCTAGTAAAAATGGGGTCATTGGACCCTTATTCTCCCAAAAGGTAAGGATTCTAGAGATGGCACCCCACCTATCAGACATTTATGGCATATAATATGGCTATGCTATAAATGAATTTTGGTGGAAAACTCTTTTTGACTACAATAGCTACATGTAAATAAGAAAATGCAGTAGGTTTATGTGCAGACCTACATAAAACCTCAGATGACACATTTGGAACAGATCAATAGATTTTTAAATGTGTTATCAAAAACACAAAAGGACACTAGAAAAATTTGAAATTACAATAAAGGGGCAAAAAAAAACAAGAATAAAGTTCCATACTCATACAAGTATTGATAACATCCACGCATGGAAAGTGTTATATACCACTTGGTAACCTCACATTTTATTATATTCTTTGGCGCTTTCGACTGATTATATTCATGCACCTAGTTTAATAAATAATATCATATAGAAAACACCAGAATTTAAGATCATCTACGTACCAATGTGTCTACACTTGTATTTGGAACATCTCCGTTTAACACTGAACATACAATTTTCCATTTTATTCCCTGCAGTGCCTTTTTTTTTATCGTGCAGCATTCTTCGGTGGGGAGGCTTAAAATAAGCGTGTGCAGCATGAAGAAACAATGCAACAGATGTACAGTAGTAAGTAAACTTTTACTGTACATCTGTTTAGTAGCTACATACTCTATGCGCAAATGGTGGTCACGGACATATAAATACTGCAAAGATCTTTAACCTTATTAATCTATGAGTTTGTTGTAACTCTACTGGAGATTGGCGTTAATATGCTGTATATGGACCATCGAAAAATGGAAAGAAAATCTGTTGGCTCAAAGTAAACAGCTGTGGCCATACTTTTCAATGCAATCATCTCCTGTCACAGAGTTGAGAGTTTATAGCTGTATTTGTATTTGCCTTGCACAGACAGATCCATTAATTTCTATTTTGCACCTCATAAAATTCCATAGGTTTCTGATAGCAAGCATTTCTTTTATTGCCTATATTGATAGAGTACAACAAAGGTCTGATTAGATTCTCCCCAAGTTTCTATCTCACCATAACAAAACCATAGGGAGCACCACGATGTGGCCAAGTTTAAATAAGAATCTGGCTGCTGTTATTGCACAGACATACTTATATACAGCTACTTCACACCTAGGGGCTTTATAAAAAAAATTCTGTTTTCTGCATCAATTGATGATGATAAATCTCCCATTGTGAAAAAAGAAAATGTAAAAACAATTTCAAATATTTCAGAGTATTCAAACATTTACTAACTACACCACAAAAGTTACATTGTAAGATAAAGATAAATATATATATATATATATATATATATATATATATAAAAAATGCAGAAGATAAATTCCTACACTGACAAATGATTGCCAATTATTAAATGCTAAATATTCAAACAAATAAGAAACTGCAATATATTCTATTAGAGAAAAATATCTCTTTCCACACTAATCAGGTCCTTCCCTCTTCCTAAGGGTATGTTCACAGGGCCTATTTTCAGACGTAATTCGGGCGTTTTACGCCTCGATTTACGCCTGAAAAGACGGCTCCAATACGTCTGCAAAAATCTGCCCATTGCTTGCAATGGGTCTTACGATGTTCTGTACAGACTAGGTGTAATTTTACACGTCGCTGTCAATAAACGGCGCGTAAAAATACACCCGCCTCAAAGAAGTGCATGTCACTTCTTGGGACGTAATTGGAGCCGTTTTTCATTGACTCCAGTGAAAAACAGCTCCAATTCAGTCCGTAATGGACGCTGCGAAAAACGTGGGCACTTGCAAAAACGTCAGAAATTCAGGAGCTGTTGTCGCCTGAAAACAGCTCCGTAATTTCAGACGTATTTTGCGTTTACATGTGAACATACCCTAACTGTTCACACACTCTAAATTACTGCCAAATCGGTCTCCTCAAGATGAGATGGACTATCAGCTCACTGAAGGATCAAGCTACACCTTCCCAAAGAATCTATGTAGAGGGGAGGGAGCAGAGTGAGAGGCAGAGAGACAAACAAGAGCTGCTGCTGCAGTTTCTAGTAATTGTTATATCTCACCCCTGTGCTGGATTCACAACCACACTGCTCATTACTACCGTATGATGTTCCCCATAATGCTGCAGTTTCTAAGGGGGGGGCTGCAAAGAGATAGGGGGGCAGGATATTCTCTTCTCTGTTTGCAGCGTATAGAAGACAAGATAGCAGTTATGTTCCACCGAATAGCTCAGAGAAAACTGAGAATTATTGATAGAGCCTGCAGAGGGGACAACTGATAAAAAAAATGGAGGTCTTTGCGCCTCGGTTCTGGTGTTTTGTGGGCCTATTTTCTTGTCTTCAAATTATTAATGCGTGCGCCAGAAAGAACCTTCACTTGCGACACGCTTGTCACGTTCGGTCGCATACTTAGAATATAGCAGTGAATTTGTCAAGTCATGAATTGCGCCAGATTTAATCACTTGCGTGCACCAGATTTGCTGCGCAAAAAACTGATCTAAAGTATACCACCCAATAGGTGGTGTAGAAAAGGGAAAGGAGCCTTACATACGCCAAATCTATCAAACTGGGTGCATGACATTGAAAAATTTGGCGCATCTTAAGCCTAAAACTTCTAGCTTTGGGCATTCTATGTTTAAGCCATTATTAATAAATTTGCCCCACACAAACGCTTCAGCTGCTTCGTTCTAGCGATTGGTGGGGTCTCAGTGCTCGGACCCCCACCAATACAAACTTCTGACATGTCACTATGACATGTCAGAAGTTTGTCGAACGTTTAGCTACACTTTAAAGTAAATATAGCCATTCAACTTCTCAGGAACAGGCTATACTCATTTTATAAGCTCAAAATACCAACTTTGCAGTAGGCAGACAATTACATTCTAGGAGAACCTACAAATTGCTATTTGTGCACATATTGTTATACTGGAGAAGTGATGACAAAACAGTAGAACATAATCTTCTGGAAGACCTCAATGTAGGGACCAACAGACATTGATGTTAAGCCACCAGGCTGCTCTCAATGAAGTAACCACTCAAAGGTTTGTATTTCAATATTCACGTAAACACCCATTTTAATATAGGAACTCGAGAGTCTCAACCAGTGAAATAAGCCAGTGTAGGTCTCATCCACTACCAGACAGCTAATATATACTCTAAAACAGAGCAGGGTAGCATATTAACATATGGAGGCATGGCTGTGGAGTAATAGAAATAAGTAACTAGCTCTAACTGCTATTACTATGGGAGCACTGGGACATCTGAAAAAGAAACATGTTTTAAAACACTAATGTGCCACATTGTATCTGTCCCTAGTCCGAAAAAAGTTTTGCCAATCCTGCACTAGCGGATTTGTATACACCCATGTGATAAGAGCACTCAGACCTGACCTGCATGACCTAATAGAATCCTACTGTAAGATTTATATAATACACCCCCAATATTTCAGCAATTCCCTAAAATTTTCTATAGGGTCATAATTAGTCAACTTTTTTTTACTGTTACTAGAAAAAGATCAATATTTCAAATATACTTAATTACACAAACGGATATTTGCATTAATTTATTTCCACACTTCTAAAAAGCCATTGTTATCGGACATCCAGGGAAGATGTCTACATACAAGGGTAGAAGCCATAGATCAGATCATCCTATAGACTTCTTCACTCCCTGGTGCCATGTGTGCACATTTTGCGCTGCTATGTTCCGAGATCACGATGCACAGCCATTACCATTACAAAGCCGAATTTGTATGCCCATGTACATACCTGTAATATATCAGAACTGTATAAAATTATTTTCACAGCCACATACACAAAATGCTACATATCTAAATAGATCTCTTATTTGCATAGGTCTCCATCTATCTGCATCTCTGACAACTGTGTTAATGCTTATTACGGAGTGCATAAGAAGATACACACCCAGTTACATACAAGTATCTCTGAAAATGTGTGGTTTTTGATTTCCACCAACAGGACTAGGTCATAACCAGATGTAAAGTTTTGGTTTTATTTACAGTTCTGCCCACAGGGAGCTGCTCAGCAATGTGTACAAAGGAGTCAACACCACAATGGCTAGTATGGATGGAATATTTTTAAAATGTATTTGTTTTTTTATATGCAGACTTAATGTATTATGTTATGCAATAACGCAACTAATGTAGAAAACCTATACGTAAAACAGAGAACTAAAATGTTATTTGTGGCCCCATAGAATTAAAACGGACCCTTTGCTGAAAAATCCCACACAAAACTTTATTTTCGGATACATATAAGATCATAAACCGACTGGGCATGCTCAGCTATTGCAGTGTGACCAATATTGCTTGCCAAAAAACCTGCATAGAATCCGCATAGTAGAGCTTCACTACAGTAAAACATTTGGTGCCAAGTTTTTTCATCTTTCGTGAGGACACAGATCCCAGCCATATGTTCAAACACTGCAAGGTGTGAGTATCATTTGTCAATAATAAGCTTGGCTATTTTATAGATTTTGATAAAAATATACGCAAGATCATCAGTGTTTAATAAAAATACTTCAAAAACTGAAAAGCCACCTAATAAACATGGCCCCAAACTTATTGGATTCCATCTACCCTTATTGCCTTGCCGTAGTTCACGAAACTATCATGCATGCGTGTTTCTGGACACTGTACCCCAATATGAATATTCAGTTTGGGACAGAAGAGCACCCAAATATAAAGACACCTTGTCCACAGAACATGCATTAATTATACAAAATTATAATAAATACGGATTTACATAGAAAAGCCACTTCATAATAAAAAAAAAAAAACTATCTGGGAGCGGAATGGTGGAAACCCATGGCATTCACTAGTATAATCCATAAGACAGAGGTCAATGTTGGCAGCACGCCTGCATGCTACACTCGGCCATGTTTGCTGTTCGTGGAGGACAGCCTTCAGTGTGGTCACATTCAGCCAAACTGAACTTTCTTGATAATTGTAGTGAATTAAGAAATTGTTGAATAAGTGATTTACTATAAAACGGCACAAGTGTATTTCAATGGCGGGGCTACTCTTCAGAAAAACATGACGCAGTAACTCTCTATATACGTCTTTACATTATATACTCCAGCACCCAAGATCATTAACAAATGCAGTAAGTTTTCAGTGCTGAATATTTTAGTGGGGCGAGTAATATTAAATGTGTAGGGGCTGATCTCTACATTGACCTGCATCCAAGTTAGAGAAAAACATTTCTCGGGAGACTTTGGACAATTATAACCTTTCTGAAACTAAATTCCCATGAACTCCTTAAGTGCATATACTCATGTTTATTTGCTTTAGATTGTAAAGCAGGTCACAAAAGCTTAAAACATGTGTAGGTGTTTCACTTTTCAAGGTGCATGCATGCTTCTATCAAATTAAAGTACTTTAGAAAATGTTGTGCATTTACTTGTTTTTTCGGTTTTGTGAAGTTACAGTTTGACCTTTTGATAGAGAAGGTAAAAACACTTGTCAATACTGTAACCTGTAATGAGCAGCTATTATTCGTGGGCTCAAGCCTTGTACAGCATTGGGAAGGCGTAGAGACGGGAAGTGGAGCACTGTAAGTGAATGCTGTAGGATGCACGAGTGCAGATGCTTTTGTTTTGTTTTTAGTTTTTTTTCATGTAGCGTTTACAGTATCAAATTCTATATTATTACTCTACCAAGGGATTAGGGGTGTGAGCGCTCAATCTGAATTTTAATCAGCGTCTTCTCTGTTCGGAAAGTTTAGTGGCATACACCTGTTCCTTTTATTACATAGACATTTTAAGTCATAAAAGAGCTTTTCATATTTGTAAAAACCCATAGCAAAAGTTGAATGACATGGGATTTGTTAAACTTCAGAATTAAAAATATGCAGTAATGGACTATAATTAACATGGTTCCTAAGCAATATTCTCCATTTAAGTGGTGCTATTGAACTAGCTCAGCACCAATGTGTTGTTTAAATAGTTATAGGTCTTGACAACAAAAATTTCTCAGCTTTTAAATGAATATTTCAACATATTTAACATATTGAGTAAACATGACCATACTAAAATATTTTTGCCAGAATAGTGAGCAATGTCAGACTCTGTTCATACTACCATTAGGGTCAGGTTTTTGTTCCAGAATAGCTTAGTCTGTATCAGCTATTTTTCCTGTAGAAAGAAAATGGAAACCTGAAGGATGTATTAGAAGAAGTTACACAATGGATCTGTCATTACGGTTCTGGTAACATCAGAAGGCGTTAAACAAGTGTAAACAGAGCCTTTCGTAGACCCAATTATTGATACCTACTAGAAATAAAAGAACATGCTGATGTTGAATATATTAGATTGGAAAACCCATCAGTATTTTTACCACACCAGCCGGTAGCCCATTGACAGGCTGCAAAGTCTGGAACGCTCCCAATGCTAAAGAGAGGCATTCCGAAAACAAACAAAATGAACCTACAATTTAAAAGCATCATCCATTTGATTTGTCTGCTGTTCAATTCTGAAATGATTTTATTACCAAGTTAACCTAAGGCCGAAACAGTGATGTTCTATAAAAAGCTTTTATACCGCTGCCCAAGACAACACTGTTATAAAGATAAAAAATTCAGTTTAAAAAAAAAGGATAGATCTAAGGACAATTTACTGTGAAACCAACAACTATTGTAATGTCGACGAGATAGAATATGAAGCCAATTGCTTGACTACAAGATGTTTGTATTTTGTGTCTCTCCACAAAATACAGCTTCTGTAAAAGGAAAGGTACAGACCATATATAATTCATGATCATGTCCACCCAAATATAGCAAAAGAAAGACAACCTTTAATCATATGTCCTAATAGGCGATATGGACATCATATAGAGTTTCCCCCCTTCTAACCCCTCTCTGAGTCACCCGGTATTACATGGATGGCAACTCCTTTGCATGGCCACCGTGTAATATTACATTTCCCCCGCAACAGCTACCACTGTGTAATACTACATTGCTGCTACAGGGGAAATGTATGGCTAGCCAAAAAACAGCTGACTGCTGTGTGGGTTTTAGAACCTGGACCCGAAGTGATCAACTGAGACAATCCCTTTAAATGCGTTTTCCAGCTAGGAAAATTTGATGGTCTGTCCTCAGGATAGGCCATCAATAGCTGATGGGTCGGGGTCTGACTCCCGGGACCCCCGCCGATCAGCTGTTTTGAAAGGGTCCTCACTCATACGCTGCTTCCCCTTCATTTATACTTGCTCACTGTGAACATGGATGTAGCGGCGATTTACAGGTATTGCAGCCTTTTCTCCCATTGAAGTGAATTGGAGAAAAGGCTGCAATATCTGTGAGTCGCAGCTAAATGTGGGTCAAAAATCCCAGTGAGCAAGTAGAAATGAAAGAAAAAGCAGCGCTTACATGAGCGCTGAACCTCTTTCAAAACAGCTGATCTGTGGGGGTCCCAGGACTCAAACACTTACCCATCAGCTATTGATGGCCTACCTGAGGATAGGCCATCAATTTTTACTGGCTGGAAAACCCCTTGGAGCGGGCCTTCGATTTGAAATAATTATGGGCCAACTGTTATGCGGTCTGACTCCTCTATAGACAGGCATGAACAGCTTGGCCGAAAATGCATGTTTATTTTAGTAGGAACGGGAAGAAGCAGCTTCTAGACACCTCTGGCAATGCTTATCTGCTGGAGGAACAAAGGATTAGGCGAGCTGAAGTTCAACCAGTATATTCTTCACTTCCTGTGACAGCTGTCAATACGACAATATTGGGAAGGCATCGTGACATTTTCAACGGACAATTGTTCAAATAGGGGCCTGGGAGAGAACAGGACAGGGAAGATCCTCCAATGAAGCCAGAAGCAGTTATGAATGATGGCTCCCAGTCCAAGATTAAATTAGGTTGACACATACTTGAACTAGGGGATGGAATGCAGAGTAGGGACATTTTTTTAGGGTAATGTGCATAGATAGGAGATTGATTGTTTCTTTTACTGTAACAAACATCCAAGAGCCTATCAATATCGACATTAAGAATGCAAGCACACATTGAGATGTAATACTGTAAAGGACTCAAGTCAGGTTGGCCAACAATAGCTTTCAGTTAGCTAGTGTAAGGAGAAGGGCAGCAAGGTGGCTCATTGTTGCCTTGCAGCACAGGGGTCTTGGGCTCGAACCCGACCAAGGGCAACATCTACATGTCATTTCAAAGCTTTCCCCAGGTTTGTGTAGGTTTCCTCCCACAATCCAAAAATTGGCCTCAGTGTGTGCGAGATAGGAAATTAGGTTGTGAGCATAACGGATCTGAATGATGACAATATATCTGCACAGTGCTAGAAATATGTTGACACTATATAAGCAACTCCATAGTGAAGGAGAAGCACCTTAAGGAGGCTCTGTCACCAGATTATAAAATCCCTATCTCCTATTGAATGTGATCGGCGCTGCAAAGTAGATAACAGTAATGTTTTGTTTGTTTTTTTTAAAACTCATTTTTGCCCAAATTATGAGCAATTTTAGATTTATGCAAATTAGCTTTTCAATAGACAACTGGGCGTGTTTTCTCGTTTTACCAACTGGGCGTGTATTCTATTTTTACCAACTGGGCGTGTTTTCTCATTTTACCAACTGGGCGTGTATTCTGTTTTTACCAACTGGGCGTGTATTCTGTTTTTACCAACTGGGCGTGTTTACTCGTTTTTCCAACTGGGCTTTGTGAACAGAAGTGTATGACGATGACCAATCAGCGTCATACACTTCTCATCGTTCCCACCCAGCTTCTTTCACTGCACAGACACACAGCGTGTTCTCGCGAGATCATGCTGTGATGTCACTTCCTGCCACAGGTCCTTCACCATCGCGTCGGACGAAAGAAGACACATCGGCTCCAGGCGTCCGAGAGGGTACAGTTGAATCTGCAGCAGCATCACCGTGTGCAGGCAAGCATAGTGAACTCCCTAGAGACGAGCATATTCTTTTTTTTAAACGGTGTCCCCGATTTGCAACGAGCATTTCACATTTATTGCAAAGACCAGACATCACCCCTCGGCAACGAGCATGCCATGTGCGTGAGCAGCATTACCCCCTTGGCAACGAGCATAAATGGTGGCCATTATTACCAGCATTGCCCATACCCCCTTGACAACGAGCATATTAAGGGCATATTACCAGCATTGCCCATACCCCCTTGACAATGAGCGTATAAGGGGCATATTACCAGCATTGCCTATACCCCCTTGACAACGAGCATATAAGGGGCATATTACCAGCACTACCCATACCCCTTTGACAACGAGCATATAAGGGGCATATTACCATTAGTACCCATACCCCCTGGACAATGAGAATATAAGGGGCATTATTACCATCAGTAGCCATACCCCCTTGACAACGAGCATGTAAGGGGCATATTACCAGCATTGCCCATACCCCCTTGACAACAAGCATATAAGGGGCATATTACCAGCACTACCCATGCCACCTGGACAATGAGCATAGATGGGGCATTATTACCATCAGTACCAATACCCCCTTGACAACGAGCATATAAGGGGCATATTACCAGCATTGCCCATACCCCCTTGACAGCGAGCATATAAGGTATGGTATAGATGTCCCAGTATCTTGGTGTCATGCAACATGCAATTACATTGCTGCCGTCAAGGTGTTGGCGCATTTCAACGTAACTATGTTGGGGAGATGGTGTGGGCTCAGAAGTTGAGCCCGTACCATCACCAGCTGGTGTCAGCTGTATACTACAGCTGACACATTGCTGTAACAGTCGGGATTGGGAAAGTTCAGATCTTGAACAATTAACTCCTCAGATA